>NC_064646.1:452946689-455434189 GCF_023864345.2 Schistocerca serialis cubense
TCCAGTTTTAGATTCCGATGTTTCACTTCAGGTTTACTGTATACCTTGTACTTTCTTATTGACGATGAAACACAGAAAATGCATCCGAATTTAATACAAAAGTCACAATGACGACTTAAGTACAAGAGGACAGACACTGTAAATTTCTTTGATTTAAACCTCTCCTTTGAGTCCAGTTTTAGATTCCGATGCATCTCTTCAGGTTTACTGTATCCCTTGGACCTAAATATTGACGATGAAACTCAGATATTGCATCCGAATTTCATACAAACAGCACAATGCCGACTTAAGTACAAGAGGACAGACACTCTAACTTTCTTTGATTTAAACCTCTCCTGTGAGTCCAGTTTTAGATTCCGATGCTTCACTTCAGGTTTACTGTATACCTTGGACCTTCTTATTGACGATGAAACACTGAAGTTGCATCCGAAATTAGTACAAAAGGCACAATGCCGACGTAAGTAGAAGAGGACTGACACTGTAACTTTCTGTGATTTAAACCTCTCCTGTGAGTTGAATTTTGGATTCCGATGCTTCACTTTAGGTTTACTGTATACCTTGGACCTTCTTATTGATGATCAAACACATAAATTGCATCCGAATTTAATACAAAAAGCACAATGCCGACGGAAGTAGAAGACAACAGACACTCTAACTTTCTATGATTTGAACCTCTCCTGTGAGTCCAGTTATAGATTCCGATGCTTCACTACAGGTTTACTGTATACCTTGGACCATCTTATTGACGATGAAGACCAGAAATTGCATCCGAATTTAATACAAAAGACACAACGCCGACTTAAGTACATGAGGACTGACACTCTAACTTTCTATGATTAGAACCTCTCCTGTGAGTCCAGTTTTAGATTACGATGCTTCTCTTCAGTATTACTGTATACCTTGGACCTTCTTATTGACGATGAAACACAGGTATTGCATCCGAATTTAATACAAATGTCACAATGCCGACTTAAGTACAAGAGGACTGACACTCTAACTATCTATGATTGGAACGTCTCCTGTGAGTCCAGTTTTAGATTCCGAAGCTTCACTTCAGGTTTACTGTATACCTTGGCCCTTCTTATTGTCGATGAAACACAGAAATCGGAACCGAATTTAATACAAAAGGCACAATTCCGACTTAAGTACAAGAGGACTGACCCTCTAACTTTCTATGATATGAACCCCTCCTGTGAGTCCAGTTTTAAATTCCGATGCTTCACTTCAGGTTTACTGTATCCCTTGGACCTTCTTACTGAAGATGAAGCACTGAAATTGCATCCGAATTTAATACAAAAAGCACAATGCCGACGTAAGTACAAGAGGACAGACACTCTAACATTCTTTGATTTAAACCTCTCCTCTGAGTCCAGTTTTAGATTCCGATGCTTCACTTCAAGTTTACTGTATACCTTGGACCTTCTTATTGACAATGAAACACAGAAATTGCATCCGAATTTAATACAAAAGGCACAATGCCGACTTAAGTACATGAGGACTGACACTCTAACTTTCTATGATTGGAACCTCTCCTGTGGGTGCAGTTTTAAATTCCCATGCTTCACTTCAGGTTTACAGTATACCTAAGACCTTCTTATTGACGATGAAACACAGAAATTGCATCCGAATTTAATACAAAAGGCACAATGCCGACTTAAGTACAAGAGGACTGACACTCTAACTTTCTGTGATTTGAACCTCTCTTGTGAGTCCAGTTTTAGATTCCGATGATTCACTTCAGGTTTACCGTATCCCTTGGACCTTCTTATTGACGATGAAACACAGAAATTGCATCCGAATTTAATACAAAAGGCCTAATGCCGACTTAAGTTCAAGAGGACTGACACTCTATCTTTCTATGATTTGAACCCCTCCTGTGAGTCCAGTTTTAGATTCCGATGCTTCTCTTCAGGTTTACTGTATACCTTGGACCTTCTTAATGACGATAAAACACAGGAATTGCATCCGAATTTAATACAAAAGTCACAATGCCGACTTAAGTACAATAGGACTGACACTCTAACATTCTACGATTTGAACCACTCCTGTGAGCCCAGTTATAGATACCGATGCTTCACTTCAGGTTTACTGTATCCCTTGGACCATCTTATTGACGATGAAACACAGAAATTGCATCCGAATTTAATACAAAAGTCACAATGCCGACTTAAGTACAAGGGGACTGACACTCTAACTTTCTATGATTTGAACCTCTCCTGTGAGTCCAGTTTTAGATTCCGATGTTTCACTTCAGGTTTACTGTATAGCTTGGACCTTCTTATTGACGATGAAACACAGAAATTGCATTCGAATTTAATACAGATGTCACAATGCCGACTTAAGTACAAGAGGACCGACACTCTAACTATCTATGATTGGAACGTCTCCTGTGAGTCCAGTTTTAGATTCCGATGCTTCACTTCAGGTTTACTGTATACCTTGGCCCTTCTTATTGTCGATGAAACACAGAAATTGCATCCGAATTTAATATGAAAGGCACAATGCCGACTTAAGTACAAGAGGACAGACACTCTAAATTTCTTTGATTTAAACTTCTCCTGTGAGTCCAGTTTTAGATTCCGATGCTTTACTTCAGGTTTACTGTATCCCTTGGACCTTCTTATTGACGATGAAACACAGAAATTGCATCCGAATTTAGTACAAAAGGCACAATGTCGACTTAAGTACAAGGGGAGTGACACTCTAACTTTCTATGATTTGAACCTCTCCTGTGACTCCAGTTTTAGAATCCGATGCTTCACTTCAGGTTTATTATATACCTTGGACCTTCTTATTGACGATGAAACAAAGAAATTGCATCCGAGTTTAATACAAAAGGCACAATGCCGACTTAAGTACAAGAGGACTGACACTATAACTTTCTATGATTGGAACCTCTCCTGTGAGTTAAGTTTTAGATTCCGATGCTTCACTTCAGGTTTACTGGTTAACTTGGACCTTCTTATTGATGATATAACACAGAAATTGCATCTGAATTTAATACAAAAGGCACAATGCTGACTTAAGTACAAGAGGACTGACACTATCACTTTCTATGATTTGATCCTCTCCTGTGAGTCCAGTTTTAGATTCCGAGGCCTCACTTCAGGTTTACTGTATCCCTTGGACCTTCTTATTGACGATGAAACACAGAAATTGCATCCGAATGTAATTTAAAAGGCACAATGCCGACTTAAGTACAAGAGGACTGCCACTGTAAATTCCTTTGATTTAAACCTCTCCTGTAAGTCCAGTTTTAGATTCCGATGCTTCACTTCAGGTTTACTGTATACCTTGGACCTTCTTATTGACGATGAAACACAGAAATTGCATCCGAATTTAATACAAAAGGCACAATGAAGACTTAAGTACAAGAGGACAGACACTCTAACTTTCTTTGATTTAAACCTCTCCTGTGAGTCCAGTTTTAGATTCCGATGCTTCACTTCAGGTTTACTGAATACCTTGGACCTTCTTATTGACGATGAAACACAGAAGTAGCATCCGAAATTAGTACAAAAGGCACAATGCCGACGTAAGTAGAAGAGGACTGACACCTTAACTTTCTATGATTTGAACCTCTCCTGTGAGTCCAGTTTTAGATTCCGATGCTTCAATTCAGGTTTACTGTATACCTTGGACCTTCTTATTGACGATGGAACACAGAAATTGCTTCCGAATTTAGTACAAAAGTTATAATGCCGACTTATGTACAAGAGGACAGACACTCTAACTTTCTTTGATTTAAACTTCTCCTGTGAGTCCAGTTTTAGATTCCGATGCTTCACTTCAGATTTACTGTATCCCTTGGACCCTCTTATTGACGATGAAACACAGAAATTGCATCCGACTTTAATACAAAAGGCACAATGTCGACTTAAGTACAAGAGGAGAGACACTCTAACTTTCTATGATTTGAACCGCTCCTGTGAGTCCAGTTTTAGATTCCGATGCTTCACTTCAGGTTTACTGTATACCGTTGACCTTCTTATTGACGATGAAACACAGAAATTGAATCCGAATTTAATACAATAGGCACAATGAAGACTTAAGTAGAAGAGGACTGACACTATAACTATCTATGATTTTAACCTCTCCTGTGAGTTGAGTTTTGGATTCCGATGCCTTACTTCAGGTTTACTGTATACCTTGGTCCTTCTTATTGACGATGAAACACAGAAATTGCATCCGAATTTAATACAAAAGGCAAAATGCCGACTTAAGTACAAGAGGACTGACACTCTAACTTTCTATGATGTGAACCACTCCTGTGAGTACAGTTTTAGATTCCGATGATTCTCTTCAGTTTTACTGTATACCTTGGACCTTCTTATTGACGATGAAAGACAGGAATTGCATCCGAATTTAATACAAATGTCACAACGCTGACTTAAGTACAAGAGGACTGACACTCTAACTAACTATGATTGGAACGTCTCCTGTGAGTCCAGTTTTAGATTCCGATGCTTCACTTCAGGTTTACTGTATACCTTGGCCCCTCTTATTGTCGATGAAGCACAGAAATCGCATCCGAACTTAATACAAAAGCCACAATGCCGACTTAAGTACAAGCGGACTGTCACTCTCACTTTCTATGATTTGAACCTCTCCTGTTAGTCCAGTTTTAGATTCCGATGCTTCACTTTAGGTTTACTGTATCCCTTGGACCTTCTTATTGACGATGAAGCACAGAAATTGCATCCGAATTTAATACAAAACGCACAATGCCGACATAAGTACAAGAGGACAGACACTCTAACTTTCTTTGATTTAAACCTCTCCTGTAAGTCCAGTTTTAGATTCCGATGCTTCACTTCAGGTTTGCTGTATACCTTGGACCTTCTTATTGACGATGAAACACAGAAATTACATCCGAATTTAATACAAAAGGCACAATGCCGACTTAAGTACAAGAGGACTGACACTCTAACATTCTATGATTAGAACCTCCCCTGTGAGTCCAGTTTTAAATTCCGATGCTTCACTTCAGGTTTACGGTATACCTAAGACCTTCTTATTGACGATGAAACACAGAAACTGCATCCGAATTTAATACAAAAGGCACAATGAAGACTTAAGTACAAGAGGACTGACACTCTAACATTCTATGATTTGAACCTCTCCTGTGAGTTGAGTTTTGGATTCCAATGCTTCACTTCAGGTTTTAACTGTATACCTTAAACCTTCTTATTGATGATCAAACACAGAAATTGCATCCGAATTTAATACAAAAGGTACATTGCCGACGAAAGTAGAAGAGGACTGACACTCTAACTTTCTATGATTTGAACCTTTCCTGTGAGTCCAGTTTTAGATTCCGATGCTTCACTTCAGGTTTACTGTATACCTTGGACCATCTTATTGACGATGAAACACAGAAATTGCATCCGAATTTAATACAAAAGGCACAATGAAGACTTAAGTACAAGAGGACTGACACTCTAACTTTCTATGATGTGAACCACTCCTGTGAGTTCAGTTTTAGATTCCGATGTTTCTCTTCAGTTTTACTGTATACCTTGGACCTTCCTATTGACGATGTAACACAGGAATTGCATCCGAATGTAATACAAATGTCTCAATGTTGACTTAAGTACAAGAGGACTGACACACTAACTATCTATGATTGGAACCTCTCCTGTGAGTCCAGTGTTAGATTCCGATGCTTCACTTCAGGTTTACTGTATACCTTGGCCCTTCTTATTGTCGATGAAACACAGAAATTGCATCCGAATTTAATACAAAAGGCACAATGCCGACATAAGCACAAGAGGACAGACACTCTATTTTTCTTTGATTTAAACCTCTCCTGTGAGTCCAGTTTTAGATTCCGATGCTTTACTTCAGGTTTGCTGTATACCTTGAACCTTCTTATTGACGATGAAACACAGAAATTGCATCCGAATTTAATACAAAAGGCACAATGCCGACTCAAGTACAAGAGGACTGAAACTCCAACTTTCTATGATTGGAACCTCTCCTGTGAGTCCAGTTTTAAATTTCGATGCTTCACTTCAGGTTTACAGTATACCTAAGACCATCTTATTGACGATGAAACACAGAAACTGCATCTAAATTTAATACAAAAGGCACAATGAAGACTTAAGTACAAGAGGACTGACACTATAACTTTCTATGATTTGAACCTCCCCTGTGAGTTGAGTTTTAGATTCCGATGATTCACTTAAGGTTTACTGTATACTTTGGACAATCTTTTTGCTTATCAAACACAGAACTTGCATCCGAATTTAATACAAAAGCCACAATGCCGACTAAAGTACAAGAGGACTGACACTATAACTTTCAATCATTTAAACCTCTCCTGTGAGTCCAGTTTTAGATTCCGATGCTTCACTTCAGGTTTACTGTATCCCTTGGACATTCTTATTGACGATGAAACACAGAAATTGTATCCGAATTTAATACAAAAAGCACAATGCCGACTGAAGTACAAGAGGACTGACTCTCTAACATTCTATGATTGGAACCTCTCCTGTGAGTCCAGTTTTAGATTCCAATCTGCACTTCAGGTTTACTGTATACCGTTGATCTTCTTATTGACGATGAAACACAGAAATTGTGTCCGAATTTAATACAAAAGGCACAATTAAGACTTAAGTAGAAGAGGACTGACACTATAACTTTTTATGATTTGAACCTCTCCTGTGAGTTGAGTTTTGGATTCCGATGCTTCACTTCAGGTTTACTGTATACCTTGGGCCTTCTTATTGATGATCAAACACAGAAATTGCATCCGAAATTAATACAAAAGGCACGATGCCGACGAAAGTAGGAGGGGACTGACACTCTAATTTTCTATGATTTGAACCTCTCCTGTGAGTCCAGTTTTAGATTCCGGTGCTTCACTTCAGGTTTACTGTATACCTCGGACCATCTTATTGACGATGAAACACAGAAATTGCATCCGAATTTAATACAAATGTCACAATGCCGACGTAAGTACAAGCGGACTGACACTCTCACTTTCTATGATTTGAACCTCTCCTGTGCGTCCAGTTTTAGATTCCGATGCTTCACTTCAGGTTTACTGTATCCCTTGGACCTTCTTATTGACGGTGAAACACAGAAATTGCATCCAAATTTAATACAAAGGGCACAATGCCGACTTAAGTACAAGAGGACTGACACTCTAACTTACTGTGATTGGAACCTCTCCTGTGAGTCCAGTTTTAGATTCCAATCTTCACTTCTGGTTTACTGTATACCAATGACCGTCTTATTGACTATGAAACTCAGAAATTGTATCCGAATTTAATACAAAAGGCACAAAGAAGACTTATGTACAAGAGGACTGAAACTATAACTTTCTATGATTTGAACCTCTGCTGTGAGTTGAGTTTTGGATTCCGATGCTTCACTTCAGGTTTACTGTATACCTTGGACCTTCTTATTGATGATCAAACACAGAAATTGCATCCGAATTTAATACAAAAGGCACAATGCCGACGAAAGTAGAAGAGGACTGACACTCTAACTTTCTTTGATTTGAACCTCTCCTGTGAGTCCAGTTTTAGATTCCGATGCTTCACTTCAGGTTTACTGTATACCTTATACCATCTTATTGACGAAGAAACACAGAAATATCATCCGAATTTAATACAAAAGGCACAATGCCGACTTAAGTACAAGAGGACTGACACTCTAACTTTGTATGATGTGAACCACTCATGTGAGTCCAGTTTTAGATTCCGATGATTCTCTTCAGTTTTACTGTATACCTTGGACCTTCTTATTGACGATGAAACACAGGAATTGCATTCGAATTTAATACAAATGTCACAATGATGAATTAAGTACAAGAGGACTGACACTCTAACTATCTATGATTGGAACGTCTCCTGCGAGTCCAGTTTTAGATTCCGATGTTTCACTTCAGGTTTACTCTATACCTTGGCCCTTCTTATTGTCGATGAAACACAGAAATCGCATCCGAATTTAATACAAAAGGCACAATGCCGACTTAAGTACAAGCGGACTGACACTCTCACTTTCTATGATTTGAACCTCTCCTGTGAGTCCACTTTTAGATTCCGATGCTTCACTTCAGGTTTACTGTATCCCTTGGACCTTCTTATTGACGATGAAGCACAGAAATTGCATCCGAATTTAATACAAAAATCACAATGCAGACATAAGTACAAGAGGACAGACACTCTAACTTTCTTTGATTTAAACCTCACCTGTGAGTCCAGTTTTAGATTACGATGCTTCTCTTCAGGTTTGCTGTATACCTTGGACCTTCCTATTGACGATGAAACACAGAAATTGCATCCGAATTTAATACAAATGGCACAATGCCGACTTAAGTACAAGAGGACTGACACTCTAACTTTCTATGATTGGAACCTCTCCTGTGAGTCCAGTTTTAAATTCCGATGCTTCACTTCAGGTTTACGGTATACCTAAGACCTTCTTATTGATGATGAAACACAAAAACTGCTTCCGAATTTAATACAAAAGGCACAATGCCGACTTAAGTACAAGAGGACTGACACTATAACTTTCTATGATTGGAACCTCTCCTGTGAGTCCAGTTTTAGACTCCGATGCTTCACTTCAGGTTTACTGTATCCCTTGGACCTTCTTATTGGCGATGAAACACAGAAATTGTATCCGAATTTAATACAAAAGGCACAATGAAGACATAAGTAGAGGAGGACTGACACTATAACTTTCTATGATTTGAAGCTCTCCTGTGAGTTGAGTTTTGGATTCCGATGCTTCACTTCAGGTTTACTGTATACCTTGGACCTTCTTATTGATGATCAAAGACAGAAATTGCATTAGAATTTAATACAAAAGGCACAATGCCGACGAAAGTAGAAGAGGACTAACACTCTAACTTTCTATGATGTAAACCACTCCTGTGAGTTCAGTTTTAGATTCCGATTATTCTCTTCAGTTTTACTGTATACCTCGGACCATCTTATTGTCGATGAAACACAGAAATCGCATCCGAATTTAATACAAAAGGCACAATGCCGACTTAAGTACAAGCGGACTGACACTCTCACTTTCTATGATTTGAACCTCTCCTGTGAGTCCAGTTTTGGATTCCGATGCTTCACTTCAGGTTTACTGTATCCCTTGGACCTTCTTATTGACGATGAAGCACAGAAATTGCATTCGAATGTAATACAAAAGGCACAATGCCGACTTAAGTACAAGAGGACTGACACTATAACTTTCTATGATTTGAACCTCTCCTGTGAGTTGAGTTTTAGATTCCGATGATTCACTTAAGGTTTACTGTATACTTTGGACAATCTTTTTGCTTATCAAACACAGAAATTGCATCCGAATTTAATACAAAAGGCACAATGCCGACTTAAGTACAAGAGGACTGACACTATAACTTTCTATGAATAGAACCTCTCCTGTGAGTTGAGTTTTAGATTCCGATGAATCACTTACGGTTTCCTGTATACTTTGGACAATCTTTTTGCTTATCAAACACAGAAATTGCATCCGAATTTAATATAAAAGGCACAATGCCGACTTAAGTACAAGAGGACTGACTCTCTAACATTCTATGATTTGAACCTCTCCTGTGAGTTGAGTTTTGGATTCCGATGCTTCACTTCAGGTTTACTGTATACCTTAAACCTTCTTATTGATGACCAAACACAGAAATTGCATCCGAATTTAATACAAAAGGCACATTGCCGACGAAAGTAGAAGAGGACTGACACTCTAACTTTCTATGATTTGAACCTTTCCTGTGAGTCCAGTTTTAGATTCCGATGCTTCACTTCAGGTTTACTGTATACCTTGGACCATCTTATTGACGATGAAACACAGAAATTGCATCCGAATTTAATACAAAAGGCACAATGAAGACTTAAGTACAAGAGGACTGACACTCTAACTTTCTATGATGTGAACCACTCATGTGAGTTCAGTTTTAGATTCCGATGTTTCTCTTCAGTTTTACAGTATACCTTGGACCTTCTTATTGACGATGTAACACAGGAATTGCATCCAAATGAAATACAAATGTCACAATGTTGACTTAAGTAGAAGAGGACTGACACTCTAACTATCTATGATTGGAACCTCTCCTGTGAATCCAGTTTTAGATTCCGATGCTTCACTTCTGGTTTGCTGTATACCTTGAACCTTCTTATTGACGATGAAACACAGAAATTGCATCCGAATTTAATACAAAAGGCACAATGCCGACTTAAGTACAAGAGGACTGAAACTCCAAATTTCTATGATTGGAACCTCTCCTGTGAGTCCAGTTTTAAATTCCGATGCTTCACTTCAGGTTTACAGTATACCTAAGACCTTCCTATTGACGATGAAACACAGAAATTGCATCCGAATTTAATACAAAAGGCACAATGCCGACTTAAGTACAAGCGGACTCACACTCTCACTTTCCATGATTTGAACCTCTCCTGTGCGTCCGGTTTTAGATTCCGATGCTTCACTTCAGGTTTACTGTATCCCTTGGACCTTCTTATTGACGATGAAGCACAGAAATTGCATCCGAATTTAATACAAAAGGCACAATGCCGACATAAGTACAAGAGGACAGACACTGTAACTTTCTTTGATTTAAACCTGTCCTGTGAGTCCAGTTTTAGATTCCGATGCTTCACTGCAGGTTTACTGTATACCTTGGACCTTCTTATTGACGGTGAAACACAGAAATTGCATCCAAATTTAATACAAAAGGCACAATGCCGACTTAAGTACAAGAGGACTGACACTCTAACTTACTATGATTGGAACCTCTCCTATGAGTCCAGTTTTAGATTCCAATCTTCACTTCTGGTTTACTGTATACCAATGACCGTCTTATTGACGATGAAACTCAGAAATTGTATCCGAAGTTAATACAAAAGGCACAATGAAGACTTAAGTACAAGAGGACTGAAACTATAACTTTCTATGATTTGAACCTCTCCTGTGAGTTCAGTTTTGGATTCCGATGCTTCACTTCAGGTTTACTGTATACCTTGGACCTTCTTATTGATGATCAGACACAGAAATTGCATCCGAATTTAATACAAAAGGCACAATGCCGACGAAAGTAGAAGAGGACTGACACACTAACTTTCTATGATTTGAACCTCTCCTGTGAGTCCAATTTTAGATTCCGATGCTTCACTTCAGGTTTACTGTATAGCTTGGACCTTCTTATTGACGATGAAACACAGAAATTGCATTCGAATTTAATACAGATGTCACAATGCCGACTTAAGTACAAGAGGACCGACACTCTAACTATCTATGATTGGAACGTCTCCTGTGAGTCCAGTTTTAGATTCCGATGCTTCACTTCAGGTTTACTGTATACCTTGGCCCTTCTTATTGTCGATGAAACACAGAAATTGCATCCGAATTTAATATGAAAGGCACAATGCCGACTTAAGTACAAGAGGACAGACACTCTAAATTTCTTTGATTTAAACTTCTCCTGTGAGTCCAGTTTTAGATTCCGATGCTTCACTTCAGGTTTACTGTATCCCTTGGACCTTCTTATTGACGATGAAACACAGAAATTGCATCCGAATTTAGTACAAAAGGCACAATGTCGACTTAAGTACAAGGGGAGTGACACTCTAACTTTCTATGATTTGAACCTCTCCTGTGACTCCAGTTTTAGAATCCGATGCTTCACTTCAGGTTTATTATATACCTTGGACCTTCTTATTGACGATGAAACAAAGAAATTGCATCCGAGTTTAATACAAAAGGCACAATGCCGACTTAAGTACAAGAGGACTGACACTATAACTTTCTATGATTGGAACCTCTCCTGTGAGTTAAGTTTTAGATTCCGATGCTTCACTTCAGGTTTACTGGTTAACTTGGACCTTCTTATTGATGATCTAACACAGAAATTGCATCTGAATTTAATACAAAAGGCACAATGCTGACTTAAGTACAAGAGGACTGACACTATCACTTTCTATGATTTGATCCTCTCCTGTGAGTCCAGTTTTAGATTCCGAGGCCTCACTTCAGGTTTACTGTATCCCTTGGACCTTCTTATTGACGATGAAACACAGAAATTGCATCCGAATGTAATTTAAAAGGCACAATGCCGACTTAAGTACAAGAGGACTGCCACTGTAAATTCCTTTGATTTAAACCTCTCCTGTAAGTCCAGTTTTAGATTCCGATGCTTCACTTCAGGTTTACTGTATACCTTGGACCTTCTTATTGACGATGAAACACAGAAATTGCATCCGAATTTAATACAAAAGGCACAATGAAGACTTAAGTACAAGAGGACAGACACTCTAACTTTCTTTGATTTAAACCTCTCCTGTGAGTCCAGTTTTAGATTCCGATGCTTCACTTCAGGTTTACTGAATACCTTGGACCTTCTTATTGACGATGAAACACAGAAGTAGCATCCGAAATTAGTACAAAAGGCACAATGCCGACGTAAGTAGAAGAGGACTGACACCTTAACTTTCTATGATTTGAACCTCTCCTGTGAGTCCAGTTTTAGATTCCGATGCTTCACTTCAGATTTACTGTATCCCTTGGACCCTCTTATTGACGATGAAACACAGAAATTGCATCCGACTTTAATACAAAAGGCACAATGTCGACTTAAGTACAAGAGGAGAGACACTCTAACTTTCTATGATTTGAACCGCTCCTGTGAGTCCAGTTTTAGATTCCGATGCTTCACTTCAGGTTTACTGTATACCGTTGACCTTCTTATTGACGATGAAACACAGAAATTGAATCCGAATTTAATACAATAGGCACAATGAAGACTTAAGTAGAAGAGGACTGACACTATAACTATCTATGATTTTAACCTCTCCTGTGAGTTTAGTTTTGGATTCCGATGCTTTACTTCAGGTTTACTGTATACCTTGGTCCTTCTTATTGACGATGAAACACAGAAATTGCATCCGAATTTAATACAAAAGGCAAAATGCCGACTTAAGTACAAGAGGACTGACACTCTAACTTTCTATGATGTGAACCACTCCTGTGAGTACAGTTTTAGATTCCGATGATTCTCTTCAGTTTTACTGTATACCTTGGACCTTCTTATTGACGATGAAAGACAGGAATTGCATTTGAATTTAATACAAATGTCACAATGCCGACTTAAGTACAAGAGGACTGACACTCTAACTAACTATGATTGGAACGTCTCCTGTGAGTCCAGTTTTAGATTCCGATGCTTCACTTCAGGTTTACTGTATACCTTGGCCCCTCTTATTGTCGATGAAGCACAGAAATCGCATCCGAATTTAATACAAAAGCCACAATGCCGACTTAAGTACAAGCGGACTGTCACTCTCACTTTCTATGATTTGAACCTCTCCTGTTAGTCCAGTTTTAGATTCCGATGCTTCACTTTAGGTTTACTGTATCCCTTGGACCTTCTTATTGACGATGAAGCACAGAAATTGCATCCGAATTTAATACAAAACGCACAATGCCGACATAAGTACAAGAGGACAGACACTCTAACTTTCTTTGATTTAAACCTCTCCTGTAAGTCCAGTTTTAGATTCCGATGCTTCACTTCAGGTTTGCTGTATACCTTGGACCTTCTTATTGACGATGAAACACAGAAATTACATCCGAATTTAATACAAAAGGCACAATGCCGACTTAAGTACAAGAGGACTGACACTCTAACATTCTATGATTAGAACCTCCCCTGTGAGTCCAGTTTTAAATTCCGATGCTTCACTTCAGGTTTACGGTATACCTAAGACCATCTTATTGACGATGAAACACAGAAACTGCATCCGAATTTAATACAAAAGGCACAATGAAGACTTAAGTACAAGAGGACTGACACTCTAACATTCTATGATTTGAACCTCTCCTGTGAGTTGAGTTTTGGATTCCAATGCTTCACTTCAGGTTTACTGTATACCTTAAACCTTCTTATTGATGATC
Source organism: Schistocerca serialis cubense (assembly GCF_023864345.2). NCBI lineage: Eukaryota > Metazoa > Arthropoda > Insecta > Orthoptera > Acrididae > Schistocerca > Schistocerca serialis. The sequence continues at coordinate 452,960,607 of NC_064646.1, forward strand.
AAACACAGAAATTGCATCCGAATTTAATACAAAAGGTACATTGCCGACGAAAGTAGAAGAGGACTGACACTCTAACTTTCTATGATTTGAACCTTTCCTGTGAGTCCAGTTTTAGATTCCCATGCTTCACTTCAGGTTTACTGTATACCTTGGACCATCTTATTGACGATGAAACACAGAAATTGCATCCGAATTTAATACAAAAGTCACAATGAAGACTTAAGTACAAGAGGACTGACACACTAACTTTCTATGATGTGAACCACTCCTGTGAGTTCAGTTTTAGATTCCGATGTTTCTCTTCAGTTTTACTGTATACCTTGGACCTTCCTATTGACGATGTAACACAGGAATTGCATCCGAATGTAATACAAATGTCTCAATGTTGACTTAAGTACAAGAGGACTGACACACTAACTATCTATGATTGGAACCTCTCCTGTGAGTCCAGTTTTAGATTCCGATGCTTCACTTCAGGTTTACTGTATACCTTGGCCCTTCTTATTGTCGATGAAACACAGAAATTGCATCCGAATTTAATACAAAAGGCACAATGCCGACATAAGCACAAGAGGACAGACACTCTATTTTTCTTTGATTTAAACCTCTCCTGTGAGTCCAGTTTTAGATTCCGATGCTTTACTTCAGGTTTGCTGTATACCTTGAACCTTCTTATTGACGATGAAACACAGAAATTGCATCCGAATTTAATACAAAAGGCACAATGCCGACTCAAGTACAAGAGGACTGAAACTCCAACTTTCTATGATTGGAACCTCTCCTGTGAGTCCAGTTTTAAATTTCGATGCTTCACTTCAGGTTTACAGTATACCTAAGACCATCTTATTGACGATGAAACACAGAAACTGCATCTAAATTTAATACAAAAGGCACAATGCCGACTTAAGTACAAGAGGACTGACTCTATAACTTTCTATGATTTGAACCTCCCCTGTGAGTTGAGTTTTAGATTCCGATGATTCACTTAAGGTTTACTGTATACTTTGGACAATCTTTTTGCTTATCAAACACAGAACTTGCATCCGAATTTAATACAAAAGCCACAATGCCGACTAAAGTACAAGAGGACTGACACTATAACTTTCTATCATTTAAACCTCTCCTGTGAGTCCAGTTTTAGATTCCGATGCTTCACTTCAGGTTTACTGTATCCCTTGGACATTCTTATTGACGATGAAACACAGAAATTGTATCCGAATTTAATACAAAAAGCACAATGCCGACTGAAGTACAAGAGGACTGACTCTCTAACATTCTATGATTGGAACCTCTCCTGTGAGTCCAGTTTTAGATTCCAATCTGCACTTCAGGTTTACTGTATACCGTTGATCTTCTTATTGACGATGAAACACAGAAATTGTGTCCGAATTTAATACAAAAGGCACAATTAAGACTTAAGTAGAAGAGGACTGACACTATAACTTTTTATGATTTGAACCTCTCCTGTGAGTTGAGTTTTGGATTCCGATGCTCCACTTCAGGTTTACTGTATACCTTGGGCCTTCTTATTGATGATCAAACACAGAAATTGCATCCGAAATTAATACAAAAGGCACGATGCCGACGAAAGTAGGAGGGGACTGACACTCTAATTTTCTATGATTTGAACCCTCCTGTGAGTCCAGTTTTAGATTCCGGTGCTTCACTTCAGGTTTACTGTATACCTTGGACCATCTTATTGACGTTGAAACACAGAAATTGCATCCGAATTTAATACAAATGTCACAATGCCGACTTAAGTACAAGCGGACTGACACTCTCACTTTCTATGATTTGAACCTCTCCTGTGCGTCCAGTTTTAGATTCCGATGCTTCACTTCAGGTTTACTGTATCCCTTGGACCTTCTTATTGACGGTGAAACACAGAAATTGCATCCAAATTTAATACAAAGGGCACAATGCCGACTTAAGTACAAGAGGACTGACACTCTAACTTACTGTGATTGGAACCTCTCCTGTGAGTCCAGTTTTAGATTCCAATCTTCACTTCTGGTTTACTGTATACCAATGACCGTCTTATTGACTATGAAACTCAGAAATTGTATCCGAATTTAATACAAAAGGCACAAAGAAGACTTAAGTACAAGAGGACTGAAACTATAACTTTCTATGATTTGAACCTCTGCTGTGAGTTGAGTTTTGGATTCCGATGCTTCACTTCAGGTTTACTGTATACCTTGGACCTTCTTATTGATGATCAAACACAGAAATTGCATCCGAATTTAATACAAAAGGCACAATGCCGACGAAAGTAGAAGAGGACTGACACTCTAACTTTCTTTGATTTGAACCTCTCCTGTGAGTCCAGTTTTAGATTCCGATGCTTCACTTCAGGTTTACTGTATACCTTATACCATCTTATTGACGTAGAAACACAGAAATTGCATCCGAATTTAATACAAAAGGCACAATGCCGGCTTAAGTACAAGAGGACCGACACTCTAACTTTGTATGATGTGAACCACTCATGTGAGTCCAGTTTTAGATTCCGATGATTCTCTTCAGTTTTACTGTATACCTTGGACCTTCTTATTGACGATGAAACACAGGAATTGCATTCGAATTTAATACAAATGTCACAATGATGAATTAAGTACAAGAGGACTGACACTCTAACTATCTATGATTGGAACGTCTCCTGCGAGTCCAGTTTTAGATTCCGATGTTTCACTTCAGGTTTACTGTATACCTTGGCCCTTCTTATTGTCGATGAAACACAGAAATCGCATCCGAATTTAATACAAAATGCACAATGCCGACTTAAGTACAAGCGGACTGACACTCTCACTTTCTATGATTTGAACCTCTCCTGTGAGTCCACTTTTAGATTCCGATGCTTCACTTCAGGTTTACTGTATCCCTTGGACCTTCTTATTGACGATGAAGCACAGAAATTGCATCCGAATTTAATACAAAAATCACAATGCAGACATAAGTACAAGAGGACAGACACTCTAACTTTCTTTGATTTAAACCTCACCTGTGAGTCCAGTTTTAGATTACGATGCTTCTCTTCAGGTTTGCTGTATACCTTGGACCTTCCTATTGACGATGAAACACAGAAATTGCATCCGAATTTAATACAAATGGCACAATGCCGACTTAAGTACAAGAGGACTGACACTCTAACTTTCTATGATTGGAACCTCTCCTGTGAGTCCAGTTTTAAATTCCGATGCTTCACTTCAGGTTTACGGTATACCTATGACCTTCTTATTGATGATGAAACACAAAAACTGCTTCCGAATTTAATACAAAAGGCACAATGCCGACTTAAGTACAAGAGGACTGACACTATAACTTTCTATGATTGGAACCTCTCCTGTGAGTCCAGTTTTAGATTCCGATGCTTCACTTCAGGTTTACTGTATCCCTTGGACCTTCTTATTGGCGATGAAACACAGAAATTGTATCCGAATTTAATACAAAAGGCACAATGAAGACATAAGTAGAGGAGGACTGACACTATAACTTTCTATGATTTGAAGCTCTCCTGTGAGTTGAGTTTTGGATTCCGATGCTTCACTTCAGGTTTACTGCATACCTTGGACCTTCTTATTGATGATCAAAGACAGAAATTACATCAGAATTTAATACAAAAGGCACAATGCCGACGAAAGTAGAAGAGGACTAACACTCTAACTTTCTATGATGTAAACCACTCCTGTGAGTTCAGTTTTAGATTCCGATTATTCTCTTCAGTTTTACTGTATACCTCGGACCATCTTATTGTCGATGAAACACAGAAATCGCATCCGAATTTAATACAAAAGGCACAATGCCGACTTAAGTACAAGCGGACTGACACTCTCACTTTCTATGATTTGAACCTCTCCTGTGAGTCCAGTTTTAGATTCCGATGCTTCACTTCAGGTTTACTGTATCCCTTGGACCTTCTTATTGACGATGAAGCACAGAAATTGCATTCGAATTTAATACAAAAGGCACAATGCCGACTTAAGTACAAGAGGACTGACACTATAACTTTCTATGATTTGAACCTCTCCTGTGAGTTGAGTTTTAGATTCCGATGATTCACTTAAGGTTTACTGTATACTTTGGACAATCTTTTTGCTTATCAAACACAGAAATTGCATCCGAATTTAATACAAAAGGCACAATGCCGACTTAAGTACAAGAGGACTGACTCTCTAACATTCTGTGATTTGAACCTCTCCTGTGAGTTGAGTTTTGGATTCCGATGCTTCACTTCAGGTTTACTGTATACCTTAAACCTTCTTATTGATGACCAAACACAGAAATTGCATCCGAATTTAATACAAAAGGCACATTGCCGACGAAAGTAGAAGAGGACTGACACTCTAACTTTCTATGATTTGAACCTTTCCTGTGAGTCCAGTTTTAGATTCCGATGCTTCACTTCAGGTTTACTGTATACCTTGGACCATCTTATTGACGATGAAACACAGAAATTGCATCCGAATTTAATACAAAAGGCACAATGAAGACTTAAGTACAACAGGACTGACACTCTAACTTTCTATGGTGTGAACCACTCATGTGAGTTCACTTTTAGATTCCGATGTTTCTCTTCAGTTTTACAGTATACCTTGGACCTTCTTATTGACGATGTAACACAGGAATTGCATCCAAATGAAATACAAATGTCACAATGTTGACTTAAGTAGAAGAGGACTGACACTCTAACTATCTATGATTGGAACCTCTCCTGTGAATCCAGTTTTAGATTCCGATGCTTCACTTCTGGTTTGCTGTATACCTTGAACCTTCTTATTGACGATGAAACACAGAAATTGCATCCGAATTTAATACAAAAGGCACAATGCCGACTTAAGTACAAGAGGACTGAAACTCCAAATTTCTATGATTGGAACCTCTCCTGTGAGTCCAGTTTTAAATTCCGATGCTTCACTTCAGGTTTACAGTATACCTAAGACCTTCCTATTGACGATGAAACACAGAAACTGCATCCGAATTTAATACAAAAGGCACAATGCCGACCTAAGTACAAGAGGACTGACACTATAACTTTCTATGATTTGAACCTCTCCTGTGAGTTGACTTTTAGATTCCGATGATTCACTTAAGGTTTACTGTATACTTTGGATAATCTTTTTGCTTATCAAACACAGAACTTGCATCCGAATTTAATACAAAAGCCACAATGCCGTCTTAAGTACAAGAGGACTGACACTATAACTTTCTATGATTTAAACCTCTCCTGTGAGTCCAGTTTTAGATTCCGATGCTTCACTTCAGGTTTACTGTATACCTTGGACCATCTTATTGACGATGAAACACAGAAATTGCATCCGAATTTAATACAAAAGGCACAATGCCGACTTAAGTACAAGCGGACTCACACTCTCACTTTCCATGATTTGAACCTCTCCTGTGCGTCCAGTTTTAGATTCCGATGCTTCACTTCAGGTTTACTGTATCCCTTGGACCTTCTTATTGACGATGAAGCACAGAAATTGCATCCGAATTTAATACAAAAGGCACAATGCCGACATAAGTACAAGAGGACAGACACTGTAACTTTCTTTGATTTAAACCTGTCCTGTGAGTCCAGTTTTAGATTCCGATGCTTCACTGCAGGTTTACTGTATACCTTGGACCTTCTTATTGACGGTGAAACACAGAAATTGCATCCAAATTTAATACAAAAGGCACAATGCCGACTTAAGTACAAGAGGACTGACACTCTAACTTACTATGATTGGAACCTCTCCAGTGAGTCCAGTTTTAGATTCCAATCTTCACTTCTGGTTTACTGTATACCAATGACCGTCTTATTGACGATGAAACTCAGAAATTGTATCCGAAGTTAATACAAAAGGCACAAAGAAGACTTAAGTACAAGAGGACTGAAACTATAACTTTCTATGATTTGAACCTCTCCTGTGAGTTGAGTTTTGGATTCCGATGCTTCACTTCAGGTTTACTGTATACCTTGGACCTTCTTATTGATGATCAGACACAGAAATTGCATCCGAATTTAATACAAAAGGCACAATGCCGACGAAAGTAGAAGAGGACTGACACACTAACTTTCTATGATTTGAACCTCTCCTGTGAGTCCAGTTTTAGATTCCGATGCTTCACTTCAGGTTTACTGTATACCTTATACCATCTTATTGACGAAGAAACACAGAAATTGCATCCGAATTTAATACAAAAGGCACAATGCCGACTTAAGTACAAGAGGACTGACACTCTAACTTTGTATGATGTGAACCACTCCTGTGAGTGCAGTTTTAGATTCCGATGATTCTCTTCAGTTTTACTGTATACCTTGGACCCTCTTATTGACAATGAAACACAGGAATTGCATTCGAATTTAATACAAATGTCACAATGATGAATTAAGTACAAGAGGACTGACACTCTAACTATCTATGATTGAAACGTCTCCTGTGAGTCCAGTTTTAGATTCCGATGCTTTACTTCAGGTTTACGGTATACCTTGGCCCTTCTTATTGTCGATGAAACACAGAAATCGCATCCGAATTTAATACAAAAGGCACAATGCCGACCTAAGTACAAGAGGACTGACACTATAACTTTCTATGATTTGAACCTCTCCTGTGAGTTGACTTTTAGATTCCGATGATTCACTTAAGGTTTACTGTATACTTTGGATAATCTTTTTGCTTATCAAACACAGAACTTGCATCCGAATTTAATACAAAAGCCACAATGCCGACTTAAGTACAAGAGGACTGACACTATAACTTTCTATGATTTAAACCTCTCCTGTGAGTCCAGTTTTAGATTCCGATGCTTCACTTCAGGTTTACTGTATACCTTGGACCATCTTATTGACGATGAAACACAGAAATTGCATCCGAATTTAATACAAAAGGCACAATGCCGACTTAAGTACAAGCGGACTCACACTCTCACTTCCAATGATTTGAACCTCTCCTGTGCGTCCAGTTTTAGATTCCGATGCTTCACTTCAGGTTTACTGTATCCCTTGGACCTTCTTATTGACGATGAAGCACAGAAATTGCATCCGAATTTAATACAAAAGGCACAATGCCGACATAAGTACAAGAGGACAGACACTGTAACTTTCTTTGATTTAAACCTGTCCTGTGAGTCCAGTTTTAGATTCCGATGCTTCACTGCAGGTTTACTGTATACCTTGGACCTTCTTATTGACGGTGAAACACAGAAATTGCATACAAATTTAATACAAAAGGCACAATGCCGACTTAAGTGCAAGAGGACTGACACTCTAACTTACTATGATTGGAACCTCTCCTGTGAGTCCAGTTTTAGATTCCAATCTTCACTTCTGGTTTACTGTATACCAATGACCGTCTTATTGACGATGAAACTCAGAAATTGTATCCGAAGTTAATACAAAAGGCACAATGAAGACTTAAGTACAAGAGGACTGAAACTATAACTTTCTATGATTTGAACCTCTCCTGTGAGTTGAGTTTTGGATTCCGATGCTTCACTTCAGGTTTACTGTATACCTTGGACCTTCTTATTGATGATCAGACACAGAAATTGCATCCGAATTTAATACAAAAGGCACAATGCCGACGAAAGTAGAAGAGGACTGACACACTAACTTTCTATGATTTGAACCTCTCCTGTGAGTCCAGTTTTAGATTCCGATGCTTCACTTCAGGTTTACTGTATACCTTATACCATCTTATTGACGAAGAAACACAGAAATTGCATCCGAATTTAATACAAAAGGCACAATGCCGACTTAAGTACATGAGGACTGACACTCTAACTTTGTATGATGTGAACCACTCCTGTGAGTGCAGTTTTAGATTCCGATGATTCTCTTCAGTTTTACTGTATACCTTGGACCTTCTTATTGACGATGAAACACAGGAATTGCATTCGAATTTAATACAAATGTCACAATGATGAATTAAGTACAAGAGGACTGACACTCTAACTATCTATGATTGAAACGTCTCCTGTGAGTCCAGTTTTAGATTCTGATGCTTCACTTCAGGTTTACGGTATACCTTGGCCCTTCTTATTGTCGATGAAACACAGAAATCGCATCCGAATTTAATACAAAAGGCACAATGCCGGCTTAAGTACAAGCGGACTGACACTCTCACTTTCTATGATTTGAACCTCTCCTGTGCGTCCAGTTTTCGATTCCGATGCTTCACTTCAGGTTTACTGTATCCCTTGGACCTTCTTATTGACGATGAAGCACAGAAATTGCATCCGAATTTAATACAAAAGGCACAATGCCGACATAAGTACAAGAGGACAGACACTCTAACTTTCTTTAATTTAAACCTCTCCTGTGAGTCCAGTTTTAGATTCCGATGCTTCACCTCAGGTTTACAGTATACCTAAGACCTTCCTATTGACGATGAAACACAGAAACTGCATCCGAATTTAATACAAAAGGCACAATGCCGACTTAAGTACAAGAGGACTGACACTATAACTTTCTATGATTTGAACCTCTCCTGTGAGTTGAGTTTTAGATTCCGATGATTCACTTAAGGTTTACTGTATACTTTGGATAATCTTTTTGCTTATCAAACACAGAACTTGCATCCGAATTTAATACAAAAGCCACAATGCCGACTTAAGTACAAGAGGACTGACACTATAACTTTCTATGATTTAAACCTCTCCTGTGAGTCCAGTTTTAGATTCCGATGCTTCACTTTAGGTTTACTGTATCCCTTGGACATTCTTATTGACGATGAAACACAGAAATTGTATCCGAATGTAATACAAAAAGCACAATGCAGACTGAAGTACAAGAGGACTGACTCTCTAACATTCTATGATTGGAACCTCTCCTGTGAGTCCAGTTTTAGATTCCAATCTGCACTTCAGGTTTACTGTATACCGTTGATCTTCTTATTGACGATGAAACACAGAAATTGTATCCGAATTTAATACAAAAGGCACAATGAAGACTTAAGTAGAAGAGGACTGACACTACAACTTTTTATGATTTGAACCTCTCCTGTGAGTTGAGTTTTGGATTCCGATGCTTCACTTCAGGTTTACTGTATACCTTGGACCATCTTATTGACGATGAAACACAGAAATTGCATCCGAATTTAATACAAAAGCCACAATGCCGACTTAAGTACAAGAGGACTGACACTCTAACTTTTAATGATGTGAACCACTCCTGTGAGTCCAGTTTTAGATTCCAATGATTCTCTTCAGTTATACTGTATACCTTGCACCTTCTTATTGACGATGAAACACAGGAGTTGCATTCGAATTTAATACAAATGTCACAATGCCGACTTAAGTACAAGAGGACTGACACTCTAACTATCTATGATTGGAACGTCTCCTGTGAGTCCAGTTTTAGATTCCGATGCTTTACTTCAGGTTTACTGTATACCTTGGCCCTTCTTATTGTCGATGAAACACAGAAATCGCATCCGAATTTAATACAAAAGGCACAATGCCGACTTAAGTACAAGAAGACTGACACTCTAACTTTGTATGATGTGAACCACTCCTGTGAGTGCAGTTTTAGATTCCGATGATTCTCTTCAGTTTTACTGTATACCTTGGACCTTCTTATTGACGATGAAACACAGGAATTGCATTCGAATTTAATACAAATGTCACAATGATGAATTAAGTACAAGAGGACTGACACTCTAACTATCTATGATTGGAACGTCTCCTGTGAGTCCAGTTTTAGATTCCGATGCTTTACTTCAGGTTTACTGTATACCTTGGCCCTTCTTATTGTCGATGAAACACAGAAATCGCATCCGAATTTAATACAAAAGGCACAATGCCGGCTTAAGAACAAGCGGACTGACACTCTCACTTTCTATGATTTGAACCTCTCCTGTGCGTCCAGTTTTTGAGTCCGATGCTTCACTTCAGGTTTACTGTATCCCTTGGACCTTCTTATTGACGATGAAGCACAGAAATTGCATCCGAATTTAATACAAAAGGCACAATGCCGTCATAAGTACAAGAGGACAGACACTCTAACTTTCTTTGATTTAAACCTCTCCTGTGAGTCCAGTTTTAGATCCGATGCTTCACGTCAGGTTTACTGTATACCTTGGACCTTCTTATTCACGATGAAACACAGAAATTGCATCCGAATTTAATACAAAATGCACAATCCAGCTTAAGTACAAGAGGACTGACACTCTAACTTTCTATGATTGGAACCTCTCCTGTGAGTCCAGTTTTAAATTCCGATGCTTCACTTCAGGTTTACAGTATACCTAAGACCTTCTTGTTGACGATGAAACACAGAAACTGCATCCGAATTTAATACAAACGGCGCAATGCCGACTTAAGTACAAGAGGACTGACACTATAACTTTCTATGATTTGAACCTCCCCTGTGAGTTGAGTTTTAGATTCCGATGATTACCTTAAGGTTTACTGTATACTTTGGAAAATCTTTTTGCTTATTAAACTCAGAAATTGCATCCGAATTTAATACAAACGGCACAATGCCGACTTAAGTACAAGAGAACTGACACTATAACTTTCTATGATTTAAACCTCTCCTGTGGGTCCAGTTTTAGATTCCGATGCTTCACTTCCGGATTACTGTATACCTTGGACCTCTATATTGACGATGAAACACAGAAATTGCATCCGAATTTAATACAAAAGGCACAATGCAGACTTAAGTACAAGAGGAATGACACTATAACTTTCTATGATTTGAACCTCCCCTGTGAGTTGAGTTTTAGATTCCGATGATTACCTTAAGGTTTACTGTATACTTTGGACAATCTTTTTGCTTATCAAACTCGGAAATTGCATCCGAATTTAATACAAACGGCACAATGCCGACTTAAGTACAAGAGAACTGACACTATAACTTTCTATGATTTAAACCTCTCCTGTGGGTCCAGTTTTAGATTCCGATGCTTCACTTCCGTATTACTGTATACCTTGGACCTTCTTATTGACGATGAAACACAGAAATTGCATCCGAATTTATTACAGATGGCACAATGCCGACTTAAGTGCAAGAGGACAGACACACTAACTTCCTTTGACTTAAACCTCTCCTGTGAGTCCAGTTTTATATTCCGATGCTTCACTTCAGGTCTACTGTATACCTTGGACTTTCTTGTTGACGATGAAACACAGAAATTGCATCCGAATTTAATACAAAAGGCACAATGCCGTCTTAAGTACAAGAGGACTGACACACTAACTTTCTACGATTTGAACCACTCCTGTGAGTCCAGTTTTAGATTCCGAAGCTTCACTTCAGGTTTACTGTATACCTTATACCTTCTTATTGACGATGAAATACAGAAATTGCATGCGAATTTAATACAAAAGGCACAATGCAGACTAAAGTACAAGTGGACTGACACTATAACTTTCTATGATTGGAACCTCTCCTGTGAGCCCAGTTTTAGATTCCGATGCTTCACTTCAGGTTTACTGTATCCTTTGGACCTTCGTATTGACGATGAATCATAGAAATTGCATCCGAATTTAATACAAAAGGCACAGTGCCGACTTAAGTACAACAGGACTGACACTCAAACTTTCTATGATTGGAATCTCTCCTGTGAGTCCAGTTTTAGATTCCAATCTTCACTTCAGGTTTACAGTATACCTAAGACCTTCCTTTTGACAATGAAACACAGAAATTGCATCCGAATTTAATACAAAAGGCACAATGCCGACTTAAGTACAAGAGGACTGACACTATAACTTTCTATGAATAGAACCTCTCCTGTGAGTTGAGTATTAGATTCCGATGAATCACTTATGGTTTCCTGTATACTTTGGACAATCTTTTTGCTTATCAAACACAGAAATTGCATCCGAATTTAATACAAAAGGCACAATGCCGACTTAAGTACAAGAGGACTGACTCTCTAACATTCTATGATTTGAACCTCTCCTGTGAGTTGAGTTTTGGATTCCGATGCTTCACTTCAGGTTTACTGTATACCTTAAACCTTCTTATTGATGATCAAACACAGAAATTGCATCCGAATTTAATACAAAAGGCACATTGCCGACGAAAGTAGAAGAGGACTGACACTCTAACTTTCTATGATTTGAACCTTTCCTGTGAGTAGAGTTTTAGATTCCGATGCTTCACTTCAGGTTTACTGTATACCTTGGACCATCTTATTGACGATGAAACACAGAAATTGCATCCGAATTTAATACAAAAGGCACAATGAAGACTTAAGTACAAGAGGACTGACACTCTAACTTTCTATGATGTGAACCACTCCTGTGAGTTCAGTTTTAGATTCCGATGTTACTCTTCAGCTTTACAGTATACCTTGGACCTTCTTATTGACGATGTAACACAGGAATTGCATCCGAATGTAATACAAATGTCACAATGTTGACTTAAGTACAAGAGGACTGACACTCTAAATATCTGTGATTGGAACCTCTCCTGTGAGTCCAGTTTTAGATTCCGATGCTTCACTTCAGGTTTACTGTATACCTTTTCCCTTCTTATTGTCGATGAAACACAGAAATTGCATCCAAATTTAATACAAAAGGCACAATGCCGACATAAGTACAAGAGGACAGACACTCTAACTTTCTTTGATTTAAACCTCTCCTGTGAGTCCAGTTTTAGATTCCGATGCTTCACTTCAGTTTTGCTGTATACCTTGAACCTTCTTATTGACGATGAAACACAGAAATTGCATCCGAATTTAATACAAAAGGCACAATGCCGACTTAAGTACAAGAGGACTGAAACTCCAAGTTTCTATGATTGGAACCTCTCCTGTGAGTCCAGTTTTAAATTCCGATGCTTCACCTCAGGTTTACAGTATACCTAAGACCTTCCTATTGACAATGAAACACAGAAACTGCATCCGAATTTAATACAAAAGGCACAATGCCGACTTAAGTACAAGAGGACTGACACTATAAATTTCTATGATTTGAACCTCTCCTGTGAGTTGAGTTTTAGATTCCGATGATTCACTTAAGGTTTACTGTATACTTTGGACAATCTTTTTGCTTATCAAACACAGAACTTGCATCCGAATTTAATACAAAAGCCACAATGCCGACTTAAGTACAAGAGGACTGACACTATAACTTTCTATGATTTAAACCTCTCCTGTGAGTCCAGTTTTAGATTCCGATGCTTCACTTCAGGTTTACTGTATCCCTTGGACATTCTTATTGACGATGAAACACAGAAATTGTATCCGAATGTAATACAAAAAGCACAATGCCGACTGAAGTACAAGAGGACTGACTCTCTAACATTCTATGATTGGAACCTCTCCTGTGAGTCCAGTTTTAGATTCCAATCTGCACTTCAGGTTTACTGTATACCGTTGATCTCCTTATTGACGATGAAACACAGAAATTGTATCCGAATTTAATACAAAAGGCACAATGAACACTTAAGTAGAAGAGGACTGACACTATAACTTTTTATGATTTGAACCTCTCCTGTGAGTTGAGTTTTGGATTCCGATGCTTCACTTCAGGTTTACTGTATACCTTGGGCCTTCTTATTGATGATCAAACACAGAAATTGCATCCGAAATTAATACAAAAGGCACAATGCCGACGAAAGTAGAAGGGGACTGACACTCTAACTTTCTATAATTTGAACCTCTCTTGTGAGTCCAGTTTTAGATTCCGATGCTTCACTTCAGGTTTACTGTATACCTTGGACCATCTTATTGACGATGAAACACAGAAATTGCATCCGAATTTAATACAACAGGCACAATGCCGACTTAAGTACAAGAGGACTGACACTCTAACTTTTAATGATGTGAACCACTCCTGTGAGTCCAGTTTTAGATTCCGATGATTCTCTTCAGTTATACTGTATACCTTGCACCTTCTTATGTACGATGAAACACAGGAATTGCATCCGAATTTAATACAAATGTCACAATGCCGACTTCAGTACAAGAGGACTGACACTCTAACTATCTGTGATTGGAACGTCTCCTGTGAGTCCAGTTTTAGATTCCGATGCTTCACTTCAGGTTTACTGTATACCTTGGCCCTTCTTATTGTCGATGAAACACAGAAATCGCATCCGAATTTAATACAAAAGGCACAATGCCGACATAAGTACAAGCGGACTCACACTCTCACTTTCTATGATTTGAACCTCTCCTGTGCGTCCAGTTTTAGATTCCGATGCTTCACTTCAGGTTTACTGTATCCCTTTGACCTTCTTATTGACGATGAAGCACAGAAATTGCATCCGAATTTAATACAAAAGGCACAATGCCGACATAAGTACAAGAGGACAGACACTGTAACTTTCTATGATTTGAACCCCTCCTGTGAGTCCAGTTTTAGATTCCGATGCTTCACTTCAGGTTTACTGTATACCTTGGACATTCTTATTGACGGTGAAACACAGAAATTGCATCCAAATTTAATACAAAAGGCACAATGCCGACTTAAGTACAAGGGGACTGACACTCTAACTTACTATGATTGGAACCTCTCCTGTGAGTCCAGTTTTAGGTTCCAATCTTCACTTCTGGTTTACTGTATACCAATGACCGTCTTATTGACGATGAAACTCAGAAATTGTATCCGAATTTATTACAAAAGGCACAATGAAGACTTAAGTACAAGGGGACTGAAACTATAACTTTCTATGATTAGAACCTCTCCTGTGAGTTGAGTTTTGGATTCCGATGCTTCACTTCAGGTTTACTGTATACCTTGGACCTCCTTATTGATGATCAAACACAGAAATTGCATCCGAATTTAATACAAAAGGCACAATGCCGACGAAAGTAGAAGAGGACTGACACTCTAACTTTCTATGATTTGAACCTCTCCTGTGAGGCCAGTTTTAGATTACGATGCTTCACTTCAGGTTTACTGTATACCTTATACCATCTTATTGACGAAGAAACACAGAAATTGCATCCGAATTTAATACAAAAGGCACAATGCCGACTTAAGTACAAGAGGACTGACACTCTAACTTTGTATGATGTGAACCACTCCTGTGAGTGCAGTTTTAGATTCCGATGATTCTCTTTAGTTTTACTGTATACCTTGGACCTTCTTATTGACGATGAAACACAGGAATTGCATTCGAATTTAATACAAATGTCACAATGATGAAATAAGTACAAGAGGACTGACACTCTAACTATCTATGATTGGAACGTCTCCTGTGAGTCCAGTTTTAGATTCCGATGCTTCACTTCAGGTTTACTGTATACCTTGGCCCTTCTTATTGTCGATGAAACACAGAAATCGCATCCGAATTTAATACAAAAGGCACAATGCCGGCTTAAGTACAAGCGGACTGACACTCTCACTTTCTATGATTTGAACCTCTCCTGTGCGTCCAGTTTTCGATTCCGATGCTTCACTTTAGGTTTACTGAATCCCTTGGACCTTCTTATTGACGATGAAGCACAGAAATTGCATCCGAATTTAATACAATAGGCACAATGCCGACATAAGTACAAGAGGACAGACACTCTAACTTTCTTTGATTTAAACCTCTCCTGTGAGTCCAGTTTTAGATCCGATGCTTCACTTCAGGTTTACTGTATACCTTGGACCTTCTTATTGACGATGAAACACAGAAATTGCATCCGAATTTAATACAAAATGCACAATGCCAGCTTAAGTACAAGAGGACTGACACTCTAACTTTCTATGATTGGAACCTCTCCTGTGAGTCCAGTTTTAAATTCCGATGCTTCACTTCAGGTTTACAGTATACCTAAGACCTTCTTATTGACGATGAAACACAGAAACTGCATCCGAATTTAATACAAACGGCGCAATGCCGACGAAAGTAGAAGGGGACTGTCACTCTAACTTTCTATAATTTGAACCTCTCCTGTGAGTCCAGTTTTAGATTCCGATGCTTCACTTCAGGTTTACTGTATACCTTGGACCATCTTATTGACGATGAAACACAGAAATTGCATCCGAATTTAATACAAAAGGCACAATGCCGACTTAAGTACAAGAGGACTGACACTCTAACTTTTAATGATGTGAACCACTCCTGTGAGTCCAGTTTTAGATTCCGATGATTCTCTTCAGTTATACTGTATACCTTGCACCTTCTTATATACGATGAAACATAGGAATTGCATCCGAATTTAATACAAATGTCACAATGCCGACTTAATTACAAGAGGACTGACACTCTAACTATCTGTGATTGGAACGTCTCCTGTGAGTCCAGTTTTAGATTCCGATGCTTCACTTCAGGTTTACTGTATACCTTGGCCCTTCTTATTGTCGATGAAACACAGAAATCGCATCCGAATTTAATACAAAAGGCACAATGCCGACATAAGTACAAGCGGACTCACACTCTAACTTTCTATGATTTGAACCTCTCGTGTGCGTCCAGTTTTAGATTCCGATGCTTCACTTCAGGTTTACTGTATCCCTTGGACCTTCTTATTGACGATGAAGCACAGAAATTGCATCCGAATTTAATACAAGAGGCACAATGCCGACATAAGTACAAGTGGACAGACACTGTAACTTTCTATGATTTGAACCCCTCCTGTGAGTCCAGTTTTAGATTCCGATGCTTCACTTCAGGTTTACTGTATACCTTGGACATTCTTATTGACGGTGAAACACAGAAATTGCATCCAAATTTAATACAAAAGGCACAATGCCGACTTAAGTACAAGAGGACTGACACTCTAACTTACTATGATTGGAACCTCTCCTGTGAGTCCAGTTTTAGGTTCCAATCTTCACTTCTGGTTTACTGTATACCAATGACCGTCTTATTGACGATGAAACTCAGAAATTGTATCCGAATTTATTACAAAAGGCACAATGAAGACTTAAGTACAAGAGGACTGAATCTATAACTTTCTATGATTAGAACCTCTCCTGTGAGTTGAGTTTTGGATTCCGATGCTTCACTTCAGGTTTACTGTATACCTTGGACCTCCTTATTGATGATCAAACACAGAAATTGCATCCGAATTTAATACAAAAGGCACAATGCCGACGAAAGTAGAAGAGGACTGACACTCTAACTTTCTATGATTTGAACCTCTCCTGTGAGTCCAGTTTTAGATTACGATGCTTCACTTCAGGTTTACTGTATACCTTATACCATCTTATTGACGAAGAAACACAGAAATTGCATCCGAATTTAATACAAAAGGCACAATGCCGACTTAAGTACAAGAGGACTGACACTCTAACTTTGTATGATGTGAACCACTCCTGTGAGTGCAGTTTTAGATTCCGATGATTCTCTTCAGTTTTACTGTATACCTTGGACCTTCTTATTGACGATGAAACACAGGAATTGCATTCGAATTTAATACAAATGTCACAATGATGAAATAAGTACAAGAGGACTGACACTCTAACTATCTATGATTGGAACGTCTCCTGTGAGTCCAGTTTTAGATTCCGATGCTTCACTTCAGGTTTACTGTATACCTTGGCCCTTCTTATTGTCGATGAAACACAGAAATCGCATCCGAATTTAATACAAAAGGCACAATGCCGGCTTAAGTACAAGCGGACTGACACTCTCACTTTCTATGATTTGAACCTCTCCTGTGCGTCCAGTTTTCGATTCCGATGCTTCACTTCAGGTTTACTGTATCCCTTGGACCTTCTTATTGACGATGAAGCACAGAAATTGCATCCGAATTTAATACAAAAGGCACAATGCCGACATAAGTACAAGAGGACAGACACTCTAACTTTCTTTGATTTAAACCTCTCCTGTGAGTCCAGTTTTAGATCCGATGCTTCACTTCAGGTTTACTGTATACCTTGGACCTTCTTATTGACGATGAAACACAGAAATTGCATCCGAATTTAATACAAAATGCACAATGCCAGCTTAAGTACAAGAGGACTGACACTCTAATTTTCTATGATTGGAACCTCTCCTGTGAGTCCAGTTTTAAATTGCGATGCTTCACTTCAGGTTTACAGTATACCTACGACCTTCTTATTGACGATGAAACACAGAAACTGCATCCGAATTTAATACAAACGGCGCAATGCCGACTTAAGTACAAGAGGACTGACACTATAACTTTCTATGATTTGAACCTCCCCTGTGAGTTGAGTTTTGGATTCCGATGATTACCTTAAGGTTTACTGTATACTTTGGACAATCTTTTTGCTTATCAAAGTCAGAAATTGCATCCGAATTTAATACAAACGGCACAATGCCGACTTAAGAACAAGAGAACTGACACTATAACTTTCTATGATTTAAACCTCTCCTGTGGGTCCAGTTTTAGATTCCGATGCTTCACTTCCGGATTACTGTATACATTGGACCTTTATATTGACGATGAAACACAGAAATTGCATCCGAATTTAATACAAAAGGCACAATGCAGACATAAGTACAAGAGGACTGACACTCTAACTTTCTATGATTTGAACCTGTCCTGTGAGTCCAGTTTTAGATTCCGATGCTTCACTTCAGGTTTACTGTATACCTTGGACCTTCTTATTGACGATGAAACACAGAAATTGCATCCGAATTTATTACAGATGGCACAATGCCGACTTAAGTGCAAGAGGACAGACACACTAACTTCCTTTGACTTAAACCTCTCCTGTGAGTCCAGTTTTATATTCCGATGCTTCACTTCAGGTTTACTGTATACCTTCGACTTTCTTATTGACGATGAAACACAGAAATTGCATCCGAATTTAATACAAAAGGCACAATGCCGTCTTAAGTACAAGAGGACTGACACACTAACTTTCTACTATTTGAACCTCTCCTGTGAGTCCAGTTTTAGATTCCGAAGCTTCACTTCAGGTTTACTGTATACCTTGGACCTTCTTATTGACGATGAAATACAGAAATTGCATGCGAATTTAATACAAAAGGCACAATGCAGACTAAAGTACAAGAGGACTGACACTATAATTTTCTATGATTGGAACCTCTCCTGTGAGCCCAGTTTTAGATTCCGATGCTTCACTTCAGGTTTACTGTATCCCTTGGACCTTCGTATTGACGATGAATCATAGAAATTGCATCCGAATTTAATACTAAAGGCACAGTGCCGACTTATGTACAAGAGGAGTGACACTCTCATTTTCTATGATTTGAACCTCTCCTGTGAGTCCAATTTTAGTGTCTGATGCTTCACTTCAGGCTTACTGTATACCATAAAGCTTCTTATTGACGATGAAACACAGAAATTGCATCCGAATTTAATACAAAAGGCACAATGCTGACTTAAGTACAAGAGGAGTGACACTCTCATTTTCTATGATTTGAACCTCTCCTGTGAGTCCAGTTTTAGACTCCGATGCTTCACTTCAGGTTTACTGTATCCCTTGGACCTTCTTATTGACGATGAAACATAGAAATTGCATCCGAATATAATACAAAAGGCACAATGCCGTCTTAAGTACAAGAGGACAGACACTCTAACTTTCTTTGATTTAAACCTCTCCTGTGAGTCCAGTTTCAGATTCCAATCCTCCCTCCAGGTTTACGGTATACCTAAGACCTTCTTATTGACGATGAACCACAGAAATTGCATCCGAATTTAATACAAAAGGCACAATGCCGACTTAAGTACAAGAGGACTAACACTCTAACTTTCTATGATTGGAACCTCTCCTGTGAGCCCAGTTTTAGATTCCGATGCTTCACTTCAGGTTTACTGTATCCCTTGGACTATCTTACTGACGATGAAACACAGAAATTGCATCCGAATATAATACAAAAGGCACAATGCCGACAAAAGTGCAAGAGGACAGCACTCTAAATTTCTTTGATTTAAACTTCTCCTGTGAGTCCAGTTTTAGATTCCGATGCTTCACTTCAGGTTTACTGTATCCCTTGGACCTTCCTATTGATGATGAAACACAGAAATTGCATCCGAATTTTATACAAAAGGCACAATGCCGACATAAGTACAAGAGGACTGACGCTATAACTTTTTATGATTTGAACCTCTCCTGTGAGTTGAGTTTTGGTTTCCGATGTTTCACTTCAGGTTTACTGTATACCTTGGACCTTTTTATTGATGATCAAACACAGAAATTGCATCCGAAATTAATACAAGAGGCACAATGCCTACGAAAGTAGAAGAGGACTGACACTCTAACTTTCTATGACTTGAACCTCTCCTGTGAGTCCAGTTTTAGATTCCGATGCTTCACTTCAGGTTTACTGTGTACCTTGGACCATCTTATTGACGATGAAACACAGAAATTGCATCCGAATTTAATACAAAAGGCACAATGCCGACTTAAGTACAAGAGGACTGACACTCTAACTTTCTATGATGTGAACCACTCCTGTGAGTCTAGTTTTAGATTCCGATGATTCCCTTCATTTTTACTGTATACCTTGGACCTTCTTATTGACGATGAAACACAGGAATTGCATCCGAATTAATTACAAATGTCACAATGCCGACTTAAGTACAAGAGGACTGACACTCTAACTATCTATGATTGGAACGTCTCCTGTGAGTCCAGTTTTAGATTCCGATGTTTCACTTCAGGTTTACTGTATACCTTGGCCCTTCTTATTGTCGATGAAACACAGAAATTGCATCCGAATTTAATACAAAATTCACAATGCAGACTTAAGTACAAGAGGACTGACACTTTAAGTTTCTATGATTTGAAGCTCTCCTGTGAGTCCAGTTTTAGATTCCGATGCTTCACTTCAGGTTTACTGTATACCTTGGACCTTCTTATTGACGATGAAACACAGAAATTGCATCCGAATTTATTAAAGAAGGCACAATGCCGACTTAAGTGCAAGAGGACAGACACACTAACTTCCTTTGATTTAAACCTCTCCTGTGAGTCCAGTTTTATATTCCGATGCTTCACTTCAGGTTTACTGTATACCTTGGACTTTCTTATTGACGATGAAACACAGAAATTGCATCCGAATTTAATAAAAAAGCACAATGATGTCTTAAGTACAAGAGGAGTGACACACTAACTGTCTATGATTTGAACCTCTCCTGTGAGTCCAGTTTTAGATTCCGAAGCTTCACTTCAGGATTACTGTATACCTTAGACCTTCTTATTGACGATGAAATACAGAAATTGCATCCGAATTTAATACAAAAGGCACAATGCAGTCTAAAGTACAAGAGGACTAACACTATAACTTTCTATGATTGGAACCTCTCCTGTGAGCCCAGTTTTAGATTCCGATGCTTCACTTCAGGTTTACTGTATCCCTTGGACCTTCGTATTGACGATGAATCATAGAAATTGCATCCGAATTTAATACAAAAGCCACAGTGCCGATTTAAGTACAACAGGACTGACACTCTAGCTTTCTTTGTTTAAACCTCTCCTGTGAGTCCAGTGTTAGATTCCGATGCTTCACTTCAGGTTTACTGTATACCTAAGACCTTCCTTTTGACAATGAAACACAGAAATTGCATCCGTATTTAATACAAAAGGCACAATGCCGACTTAAGTGCAACAGGACTGACACTCTAACTTTCTATAGTTTGAACCTCTCCTGTGAGCCCAGTTCTAGTTTCTGATGCTTCACTTCAGGCTTACTGTATACCATAAAGCTTGTTATTGTTGATGAAACACAGAAATTGCATCCGAATTTAATACAAAAGGCACAATGCCGACAAAAGTACAAGAGGACAGCACTCTAAATTTCTTTGATTTAAACGTCTCCTGTGAGTCCAGTTTTAGATTCCGATGCTTCACTTCAGGTTTACTGTATCCCTTGGACCTTCCTATTGACGATGAAACACAGAAATTTCATCCGAATTATATACAAAAGGCACAATGCCGACATAAGTACAAGAGGACTGACACTCTAACTTTCTATGATTGGAACCTCTCCTGTGAGTATAGTTTTAGGTTCCAATCTTCACTTCAGGTTTACAGTATACCTAAGAGCTTCTTATTGATGATGAAACACAGAAATTGCATCCGAATTTAATACAAAAGGCACAATGCCGTCTTAAGTACAAGAGGACTGAAACTCTAACTTTCTTTGATTTAAACCTCTCCTGTGAGTCCAGTTTTAGATTCCAACGCTTCACTTCAGGTTTAGTGTATCCCTTGGGCCTTCTCATTGACGATGAAACACAGAAATTGCATCAGAATTTATTATAAAAGGCACAATGCCGGTTTAAGTACAAGAGGACATACACTCTAACTTCCTTTCATTTAAACCTCGTCTGTGAGTCCAGTTTTATATTCCGATGCTTCACTTCAGGTTTACTGTATACCTTGGACTTTCTTCTTGACGATGAAACACAGAAATTGCATCCGAATTTAATACAAAAAACACAATGCCGACTTAAGTACAAGAGGACAGACACTCTAGCTTTCTTTGTTTAAACCTCTCCTGTGAGTCCAGTTTTAGATTCCGATGCTTCACTTCAGCTTTACTGTATACCTTGGACCTTCTTATTGACGATGATATACAGAAATTGCATCCGAAATTAATACAAAAGGCACAATGCAGACTTAAGTATAAGAGGACTGACACTCTAATTTTCTATGATTTGAACCTTACCTGTGAGTCCAGTTTTAGATTCCGATGCTTCACTTCAGGTTTACTGTATACCTGGGACCTTCTTATTGACGTTGAAACACAGAAATTGCATCCGAATTTAATACAAAAGGCACAATGCCGAGTTAAGTACAAGAGGACAGACACTATAACTTTCTATGATTTGAACCTCTCCTGTGAGTTGGGTTTTAGATTCCGATGCTTCACTTCAGGTTTACTGTATACCTTGGACCTTCTTATTGACGATGAAACACAGAAACTGCATCCGAATTTACAACAAAAGGCACAATGCCGACTTAAGTACAAGAGGACAGACACTTTAACTTTCTTTGTTTAAATCTCTCCTGTGAGTCCAGTTTTAGATTCCGATGCTTCACTTCAGGTTTACTGTATACCTTGGACCTTCTTATTGACGATGAAACACAGAAATCGCATCCGAATCTAATACAAAAGGCACAATGCCGACTTAAGTCCAAGAGGACAGACACTCTAACTTTCTTTGATTTAAACCTGTCCTGTGAGTCCTGTTTTAGATTCCGATGCTTCACTTCAGGTTTACTGTATACCTTGGACCTTCTTATTGACGATGAAACACAGAAACTGCATCCGAATTTATTACAAAAGGCACAATGCCGACTTAAGTGCAAGAGGACAGACACTCTACTTTCTTTGATTTAAACCTCTTCTGTGAGTCCAGTTTTAGATTCCGATGCGTAACTTCAGGTTTACTGTATACCTTGGACCTTCTTATTGACGATGAAACACAGAAATTACATCCGAATTTAATACAAAAGGCACAATGCCGACTTAAGTACAAGAGGACTGAAACTCTAACTTTCTATGATTTGAACCTCTCCTGTGAGTCCAGTTGTAGCTTCCGATGCATCACTTCAGGTTTACTTTATACGTTGGACCTTCTTATTGACGATGAAACACAGAAATTGCATCCGAATTTAAAACAAAATTCACAATGCCGACTTAAGTACAAGAGGACTGACAGTCTCACTTTCTATGATTTGAACCTCTACTGTGAGTCCAGTTTTAGATTCCGATGCCTCACTTCAGGTTTGCTGTATCCCTTGGACCTTCTTATTGACAATGAAACATAGAAATTGCATCCGAATTTAATACAAAAGGCACAATGCCGTCTTAAGTACAAGCGGACAGACACTCTAACTATCTTTGATTTAAACCCCTCCTGTGAGTCCAGTTTTAGATTCCAATCTTCCCTTCAGGTTTACAGTATACCTAAGACCTTCTTATTGACGATGAAACACAGAAATTGCATCCGAATTTAATACAAAAGGCACAATGCCGACTTTAGTGCAAGAGGACCGACACTCTAACTTTCTATGATTGGAACCTCTCCTGTGAGCCCAGTTTTAGATTCCGATGCTTCACTTTAGGTTTACTGTATCACTTGGACCATCTTATTGACGATGAAACACAGAAATTGCATCCGAATTTAATACAAAAGGCATAATGACGACATAATTACAAGAGGACAGACATTCTAAATTTCTTTGAATTAAACTTCTCCTGTGAGTCCACTTTTGGATTCCGATGCTTCACTTCAGGTTTACTGTATCCCTTGGATATTCTTATTGACGATGAAACACAGAAATTGCATCCGAATTTAATGCAAAAGGCACAATGCCGACTTAAGTACAAGAGGACTGACACTATAAATTTATATGATTTGAACTTTTCCTGTGAGTTGAGTTTTAGATTCCGATGATTCACTTCAGGTTTACTGTATACCTTGAACCTTCTTTTTGATGATCAAAAACAGAAATTACATCCGAATTTAGTACAAAAGGCACAATGCCGACTTAAGTACAAGAGGACTGACACTCTCACTTTCTATGATTTGAACCTCTCCTGTGAGTCCAGTGTTACATTCCGATGCTTCACTTCAGGTTTACTGTATCCCTTGGACCTTCTTATTGACGATGAAACATAGAAATTGCATCCGAATTTATTACAAAAGGCACACTGCCGTCTTAAGTACAAGAGGACAGACACTCTAACTTCCTTTGATTTGAACCTCTCCTGTGAGTTGAGTTTTAGATTCCGATGATTCACTTCAGGTTTACTGCATCCCTTGGACCTTGTTATCGACGATGAAACACAGAAATTGCATCCGAATTTAATACAAAAGGCACAATGCCGATTTAAGTACAAGAGGACTGTCACTCTAACTTTCTATGATTGGAACCCCTCCTGTGAGTCCAGTATTAGATTCCAATCCTCACTTCAGGTTTACAGTATATCTAAGACCCTCTTAATGACGATGAAACACAGAAATTGCATTCGAATTTAATACAAATGGCACAATGCCGACTTAAGTACAAGAGGACTGACACTCTAACTTTCTATGATTTGAACCTTTCCTGTGAGTCCAGTTGTAGGTTCCGATGCTTCACTTCAGGTTTGCTGTATCCCTTGGACCCTCTTACTGACGATGAAACACAGAAATTGCATCCGAATTTAATAGAAAACGCAGAATGCCGACTTAAGTACAAGAGGACAGACACTCTAACTTTCCTTGATTTAAACTTCTCCTGTGATTCCAGTTTTAGATTCCAATGCTTCACTTCAGGTTTACTGTATACCTTGGACCTTCTTATTGACGATGAAACACAGAAATTGCATCCGAATTTAATACAAAAGGCACAATGGCGACGTAAGTAGTAGAGGACTGACACTTTAACTTTCTATGATTTGGACCTCTCCCGTGAGTCCAGTTTTAGATTCCGATGCATCACTTCAGGTTTACTGTATACCTTGGACCATCTTATTGACGATGAAACACAGAAATTGCATCCGAATTTAATACAAAAGGCACAATGCAGACTTAAGTACAAGAGGACTGACACTCTCACTTCCTATGATTTGAACCTCTCCTGTGAGTCCAGTATTTGATTCCAATCTTTATTTCAGGTTTACAGTATACCTAAGACCTTCTTATTGACGATGAAACACAGAAATTGCGTCCGAATTTCATACAAAAGGCGCAATGCCGACTTAAGTACAAGAGGACTGACACTCTAACTTTCTTTGATTTAAACCTGTCCTGTGAGTCCAGTTTTAGATTCCGATGTTTCACGTCAGGTTTACTGTATACCTTGGACCTTCTTATTGACGATGAAACACAGAAATTTCATCCGAATTTAATACAAAAGACACAATGCCGACTTAAGTACAAGAGGACTGACACTCTATCTTTCTATGATTTGAACCTCTCCTGTGAGTCCAGTTGTAGCTTCCGATGCATCACTTCAGGTTTACTTTATACCTTGGACCTTCTTATTGACGATTAAACACAGAAATTGCATCCGAATTTAAAACAAAAGGCACAATGCCGACTTAAGTACAAGAGGACTGACACTCTCACTTTCTATGATTTGAACCTCTACTGTGAGTCCAGTTTTAGATTCCGATGCCTCACTTCAGGTTTACTGTATCCCTTGGACGTTCTTATTGACGATGAAACATAGAAATTGCATCCAAATTTAATACAAAAGGCACAATGCCGTCTTAAGTACAAGCGGACAGACACTCTAACTTTCTTTGATTTACACCTCTCCTGTGAGTCCAGTTTTAGATTCCAATCTTCCCTTCAGGTTTATAGTATACCTAAGACCTTCTTATTGACGATGAAACACAGAAATTGCATCCGAATTTAGTACAAAAGGCACAATGCCGACTTTAGTACAAGAGGACCGACACTCTAACTTTCTATGATTGGAACCTCTCCTGTGAGCCCAGTTTTAGATTCCGATGCTTCACTTCAGGTTTACTGTATCCCTTGGACCATCTTATTGACGATGAAGCACAGAAATTGCATCCGAATTTAATACAAAAGGCACAATGCCAACTTAAGTACAAGAGGACTGACCCTATAAATTTCTATGATTTGAACATCTCCTGTGAGTTGAGTTTTAGATTCCGATGATTCACTTCAGGTTTGCTGTATACCTTGAACCTTCTTTTTGATGATCAAAAACAGAAATTACATCCGAATATAATACAAAAGGCACAATGCCGACTTAAGTACAATAGGACTGACACTCTCACTTTCTATGATTTCAACCTCTCCTGTGAGTCCAGTGTTACATTCCGATGCTTCACTTCAGGTTTTTCTGTATCCCTTGGACCTTCTTATTGACGATGAAACATAGAAATTGCATCCGAATTTATTACAAAAGGCACACTGCCGTCTTAAGTACAAGAGGACAGACACTCTAACTTTCTTTGATTTGAACCTCTCCTGTGAGTTGAGTTTTAGATTCCGATGATTCACTTCAGGTTTACTGCATCCCTTGGACCTTCTTATCGACGATGAAACACAGAAATTGCATCCGAATTTAATACAAAAGGCACAATGCCGACTTAAGTACAAGAGAACTGACACTCTAACTTTCTATGATTTGAACCTCTTCTGTGAGTCCAGTTGTAGATTCCGATGCTTCACTTCAGGTTTACTGTATACCTTGGACCTTCTTATTGACGATGAAATACTGAAATTGCATCCGAAATTAATACAAAAGGCACAATGTAGACTTAAGTGTAAGAGGACTGACACTCTAACTTTCTATGATTTGAATCTCTCCTGTGAGTCCAGTTTTAGATTCCGATGCTTCACTTCAGGTTTACTGTATACCTTGGACCTTCTTATTGTCGTTGAAACACACAAATTGCATCCGAATTTAATACAAAAGGCACAATGCCGACTTAAGTACAAGAGGACTGACACTATAAATTTCTATGATTTGAACCTCTCCTGTGAGTTGAGTTTTAGATTCCGATGCTTCACTTCAGGTTTACTGTATACCCTGGACCATCTTATTGATGATCAAACGCAGAAACTGGATCCGAATTTAATACAAAAGGCACAATGCCGACTTAAGTACAAGAGGACTGACACTATAACTTTCTATGATTTGAACCTCTCCTGTGATTCCAGTTTTAGATTCCGATGCTTCACTTCAGGTTTACTGTATCCTTTGGACCTTCTTAATGACGATAAAACACAGAAATTGCATCCGGATTTAATACAAAAGGCACAATGCCGACTTAAGTACAAGAGGACGGACACTCTAAAATTCTTTGATTTTAACCTCTCCTGTGAGTCCAGTTTTAGTATCCGATGCTTCACTTCAGGTTTACTGTATTGCTTGGACCTTCTTATTACCGATGAAACACAGAAATTGCATCCGAATTTAATTCAAAAGGCACAACGCCTACCTAAGTACAAGAGGACTGACACTCTAACTTTCTATGATTTGAACCTCTCCTGTGAGTCCAGTTTTAGTTTCCGATGCTTCACATCAGGTTTACTGTATACCTTAAACCTTCTTATTGACGATGAAACACAGAAATTGCATCCGAATTTAATACAAAAGGCTCAATGCCGACTTAAGTACAAGAGGACAGACACTCTAACTTTATTTGATTTAAACCTCTCCTGTGATTCCAGTTTTAGATTCCGATGCTTCACTTCAGGTTTTCTGTATCCCTTGGACCTTCTTATTGACGATGAAACACAGAAATTGCATCCGAATTTAATACAAAAGGCACAATGCCGACTTAAGTACAAGAGGACTGACACTATAACTTTCTATTGTTTGAACCTCTCCTGTGAGTTGAGTTTTAGATACCGATGATTCACTACAGGTTTACTGTATACCTTGGACCTTCGTTTTGATGATCAACCACAGATATTACATCCGAATTTATTACAAAAGGCACAATGCCGACTTAAGTACAAGTGGACTGACACTCGCACTTTCTATGATTTGAACCTCTCCTGTGGGTCCAGTTTTAGATTCCGAAGCTTCACTTCAGATTTACTGTATACCTTGGACCTTGTTATTGACGATGAAATACAGAAACTACATCCGAAATTAAGTATAAGAGGACTGACACTCTAACTTTCTATGATTTGAACCTCCCATGTGAGTCCAGTTTTAGATCCTGATGCTTCACTTCAGGTTTACTGTATACGTTGGACCTGCTTATTGACGTTGAAACACAGAAATTGCATCCGAATTTAATATAAAAGGCACAATGCCGACTTAAGTACAAGAGGACTGACACTATAACTTTCTATGATTTGAACCTCTCCTGTGAGTTGAGCTTTAGATTCCGATGCTTCACTTCAGGTTTACTGTATACCTTGGACCTTCTTATTGATGATCAAACGCAGAAACTGGATCCGAATTTAATACAAAAGGCACAATGCCGACATAAGTACAAGAGGACTGACACTCTCACTTTCTATGATTTGAACCTCTCCTGTGATTCCAGTTTTAGATTCCGATGCTTCACTTCAGGTTTACTGTATCCTTTGGACCTTCTTAATGACGATAAAACACAGAAATTGCAGCCGGATTTAATACGAAAGGCACAATGCCGACTTAAGTACAAGAGGACGGACACTCTAAGTTTCTTTGATTTAAACCTCTCCTGTGAGTCCAGTTTTAGTATCCGATGCTTCACTTCAGGTTTACTGTATTGCTTGGACCTTCTTATTGACGATGAAACACAGAAATTGCATCCGATTTTAATACAAAAGGCACAATGCTGACCTAAGTACAAGAGGACTGACACTCTAACTTTCTAAGATTTGAACCTCTCCTGTGAGTCCAGTTTTAGATTCCGATGGTTCACTTCAGGTTTACAGTATACCTAAGACCTTCTTATTGACGATGAAACACAGAAATTGCATCCGAATTTAATACAAAATGCATAATGTCGACTTAAGTACAAGAGGACTGACACTCTGAATTTCTATGATTTGAACTTCTCCTATGAGTCCAGTTTCAGATTCCGATGCTTCACTTCAGGTTTACTGTATACCTTGGACCTTATTATTGACGATGAAACACAGAAATTGCATTCGAATTTAATACATATGGCACAATGCCGACTAAGTGCAATAGGACAGACACTCTAACTTTCTATGATTTAAACCTCTCCTGTGAGTCCAGTATTAGATTCCGATGCTTCACTTCCGGTTTACTGTATCCCTTGGATCTTCTTATAGACGGTGAATCATAGAAATTGCATCCGACTTTAATACAAAAGGCACAATGCCGACTTAAGTACAAGAGGACTGACACTCTAACTGTCTATGATTGGAACCTCTCCTGTGAGCCCAGTTTTAGATTCCAATCTTCACTTCAGGTTTACAGTATGCCTAAGACCCTCTTATTGACGATGAAACACAGAAATTGCATCCGAATTTAATACAAAAGGCACAATGCCGACTTAAGTACAAGAGGACTGTCACTCTAACTTTCTATGATTTGAACCACTCCTGTGAGTCCAGTTTTAGATTCCGATGCTTCACTTCAGGTTTACAGTATACCTAAGACCACCTTATTGAAGATGAAACACAGAAATTGCGTACGAATTTAATACAAAATGCATAATGTCGACTTAAGTACAAGAGGACTGACAC
Organism: Schistocerca serialis cubense; assembly: GCF_023864345.2. NCBI lineage: Eukaryota > Metazoa > Arthropoda > Insecta > Orthoptera > Acrididae > Schistocerca > Schistocerca serialis. The sequence goes on from NC_064646.1 coordinate 452,990,549, forward strand.
TCTAACTTTCTATGATTTGAACTTCTCCAATTGGTCCAGTTTCAGATTCCGTTGCTTCACTTCAGGTTTACTGTATACCATGGACCTTCTTATTGACGATGAAACACAGGAATTGCATTCGAATTTGATACAAATGGCACAATGCCGACTAAATACAAGAGGACAGACACTCTAACTTTCTTTGATTTAAACCTCTCCTGTGAGTCCAGTGTTAGATTCCGATGCTTCACTTCCAGTTTACTGTATCCCTTGGACATTCTTATTGCCGATGTATCAAAGAAATTGCATCCGACTTTAATACAAAAGGCACAATGCCGACTTAAGTACAAGAGGACTGACACTCTAACTGTCTATGATTGGAACCTCTCCTGTGAGTCCAGTTTTAGATTCCAATCTTCACTTCAGGTTTACAGTATACCTAAGACCTTCTTATTGACGATGAAACACAGAAATTAAATCCGAATGTAATACAAAAGGCACAATGCCGACTTAAGTACAAGAGGACTGACACTCTAGCTGTCTATGATTTGAACCTCTCCTGTGAGTTTAGTTTTAGATTCCGATGCTTCACTTCAGGTTTACTGTATACCTTAAACCTTCTTACAGACGATGAAACACAGAAATTGCATCCGAATTTAATACAAAAGGCACAATGCCGACTTAAGTACAAGAGGACAGACACTCTTACTTTCTTTGCTTTAAACCTCTCCTGTGAGTCCAGTTTTAGAATCCGATGCTTCAGTTCAGGTTTACGGTATACTTTGGACCTTCGTATTGACGATGAAACACAGAAAATGCATCCGAATTTAATACAAAAGGCACAATGCCGACGTAAGTAGTAGAGGACTGACACTTCAACTTTCTATGATTTGAACCTCTCCTGTGAGTCCTGTTATAGATTCCGATGCTTCACTTCAGGTTTTCTGCATACCTTGGACTTTCTTGTTGACGATGAAACACAGAAATTGCATCCGATTTTAATACAAAAGGCACAATGCCGACTTAAGTACAAGAGGACAGACACTCTAACTTCCTTTGATTTAAACCTCTCCTGTGAGTCCAGTTTTAGATTCCGATGCTTCACTTCAGGTTTACTGTATACCTTGGACCTTCTTATTGACGATGAAACACAGAAATTGCATCCGAATTTAATACAAAAGGCACAATGCCGACTTAAGTACAAGAGGACTGACACTCTAACTTTCTATGATTTGAACCTCTCCTGTGAGTCCAGTTTTAGATTCCGATGCTTCACTTCAGGTTTACAGTATACCTAAGACCACCTTATTGACGATGAAACACAGAAATTGCATACGAATTTAATACAAAATGCATAATGTCGACTTAAGTACAAGAGGACTGACACTCTAACTTTCTATGATTTGAACTTCTCCAATGGGTCCAGTTTCAGATTCCGTTGCTTCACTTCAGGTTTACTGTATACCTTAAACCTTCTTACAGACGATAAAACACAGAAATTGCATCCGAATTTAATACAAAAGGCACAATGCCGACTTAAGTACAAGAGGACTGACACTCTAACTTCCTATGATTTGAACCTCTCCTGTGAGTCCAGTTTTTGATTCCGAAGCTTCACTTCAGGTTTACTGTATACCTTGGACCTTCTTATTGACGATGAAACACAGAAATTGCATCCGAATTTAATACAAAAGGCACAATGCCGACTTAAGTACAAGAGGACTGACACTCTAACTTCCTATGATTTGAACCTCTCCTGTGAGTCCAGTTTTTGATTCCGAAGCTTCACTTCAGGTTTACTGTATACCTTGGACCTTCTTATTGACGATGAAATACAGAAATTGCATCCGAAATTAATACAAAAGGCACAATGCAGACTTAAGTATAAGAGGACTGACACTCTAACTTTCTATGATTTGAACCTCTCCTGTGAGTCCAGTTTTAGATTCCGATGCTTCACTTCAGGTTTACCGTATACCTTGGACCTTCTTATTGTCGTTGAAACACAGAAATTGCATCCGAATTTAATACAAAAGGCACAATGCCGACTTAAGTACAAGAGGACTGACACTATAAATTTCTATGATTTGAACCTCTCCTGTGAGTTGAGTTTTAGATTCCGATGCTTCACTTCAGGTTTACTGTATACATTGGACCTTCTTATTGATGATCAAACGCAGAAACTGGATCCGAATATAATACAAAAGGCACAATGCCGACTTAAGTACAAGAATACTGACACTCTCACTTTCTATGATTTGAACCTCTCCTGTGATTCCAGTGTTAGATTCCGATGATTCACTTCAGGTTTACTGTCTCCTTTGGACCTTCCTAATGACGATAAAACACAGAAATTGCATCCGAATTTAATACAAAAGGCACAATGCCGACTTAAGTACAAGAGGTCTGACACACTAAGTTTTTTTGATATAAACCTCTCCTGTGAGTCCAGTTTTAGTATCCGATGCTTCACTTCAGGTTTACTGCATTGCTTGGACCTTCTTATTGACGATGAAACACAGAAATTGCATCCGAATTTAATACAAAAGGCACAATGCCGACCTAAGTACAAGAGGACTGACACTCTAACTTTCTATGATTTGAACCTCCTCTGTGAGTCCAGTTTTAGATTCCGATGGTTCACTTCAGGTTTACAGTATACCTAAGACCTTCTTATTGACGATGAAACACAGAAATTGCATCCGAATTTAATACAAAATGCATAATGTCGACTTAAGTACAAGAGGACTGACACTCTGAATTTCTATGATTTGAACTTCTCCTATGAGTCCAGTTTCAGATTCCGATGCTTCACTTCAGGTTTACTGTATACCTTGGACCTTATTATTGACGATGAAACACAGAAATTGCATTCGAATTTAATACATATGGCACAATGCCGACTAAGTGCAATAGGACAGACACTCTAACTTTCTATGATTTAAACCTCTCCTGTGAGTCCAGTATTAGATTCCGATGCTTCACTTCCGGTTTACTGTATCCCTTGGATCTTCTTATAGACGGTGAATCATAGAAATTGCATCCGACTTTAATACAAAAGGCACAATGACGACTTAAGTACAAGAGAACTGACACTCTAACTGTCTATGATTTGAACCTCTCCTGTGAGTCCAGTTTTAGTTTCCGATGCTTCACATCAGGTTTACTGTATACCTTAAACCTTCTTATTGACGATGAAACACAGAAATTGCATCCGAATTTAATACAAAAGGCTCAATGCCGACTTAAGTACAAGAGGACAGACACTCTAACTTTATTTGATTTAAACCTCTCCTGTGATTCCAGTTTTAGATTCCGATGCTTCACTTCAGGTTTTCTGTATCCCTTGGACCTTCTTATTGACGATGAAACACAGAAATTGCATCCGAATTTAATACAAAAGGCACAATGCCGACTTAAGTACAAGAGGACTGACACTATAACTTTCTATTGTTTGAACCTCTCCTGTGAGTTGAGTTTTAGATACCGATGATTCACTACAGGTTTACTGTATACCTTGGACCTTCGTTTTGATGATCAACCACAGATATTACATCCGAATTTATTACAAAAGGCACAATGCCGACTTAAGTACAAGTGGACTGACACTCGCACTTTCTATGATTTGAACCTCTCCTGTGGGTCCAGTTTTAGATTCCGAAGCTTCACTTCAGATTTACTGTATACCTTGGACCTTGTTATTGACGATGAAATACAGAAACTACATCCGAAATTAAGTATAAGAGGACTGACACTCTAACTTTCTATGATTTGAACCTCCCATGTGAGTCCAGTTTTAGATCCTGATGCTTCACTTCAGGTTTACTGTATACGTTGGACCTGCTTATTGACGTTGAAACACAGAAATTGCATCCGAATTTAATATAAAAGGCACAATGCCGACTTAAGTACAAGAGGACTGACACTATAACTTTCTATGATTTGAACCTCTCCTGTGAGTTGAGCTTTAGATTCCGATGCTTCACTTCAGGTTTACTGTATACCTTGGACCTTCTTATTGATGATCAAACGCAGAAACTGGATCCGAATTTAATACAAAAGGCACAATGCCGACATAAGTACAAGAGGACTGACACTCTCACTTTCTATGATTTGAACCTCTCCTGTGATTCCAGTTTTAGATTCCGATGCTTCACTTCAGGTTTACTGTATCCTTTGGACCTTCTTAATGACGATAAAACACAGAAATTGCAGCCGGATTTAATACGAAAGGCACAATGCCGACTTAAGTACAAGAGGACGGACACTCTAAGTTTCTTTGATTTAAACCTCTCCTGTGAGTCCAGTTTTAGTATCCGATGCTTCACTTCAGGTTTACTGTATTGCTTGGACCTTCTTATTGACGATGAAACACAGAAATTGCATCCGATTTTAATACAAAAGGCACAATGCTGACCTAAGTACAAGAGGACTGACACTCTAACTTTCTAAGATTTGAACCTCTCCTGTGAGTCCAGTTTTAGATTCCGATGGTTCACTTCAGGTTTACAGTATACCTAAGACCTTCTTATTGACGATGAAACACAGAAATTGCATCCGAATTTAATACAAAATGCATAATGTCGACTTAAGTACAAGAGGACTGACACTCTGAATTTCTATGATTTGAACTTCTCCTATGAGTCCAGTTTCAGATTCCGATGCTTCACTTCAGGTTTACTGTATACCTTGGACCTTATTATTGACGATGAAACACAGAAATTGCATTCGAATTTAATACATATGGCACAATGCCGACTAAGTGCAATAGGACAGACACTCTAACTTTCTATGATTTAAACCTCTCCTGTGAGTCCAGTATTAGATTCCGATGCTTCACTTCCGGTTTACTGTATCCCTTGGATCTTCTTATAGACGGTGAATCATAGAAATTGCATCCGACTTTAATACAAAAGGCACAATGCCGACTTAAGTACAAGAGGACTGACACTCTAACTGTCTATGATTGGAACCTCTCCTGTGAGCCCAGTTTTAGATTCCAATCTTCACTTCAGGTTTACAGTATGCCTAAGACCCTCTTATTGACGATGAAACACAGAAATTGCATCCGAATTTAATACAAAAGGCACAATGCCGACTTAAGTACAAGAGGACTGTCACTCTAACTTTCTATGATTTGAACCACTCCTGTGAGTCCAGTTTTAGATTCCGATGCTTCACTTCAGGTTTACAGTATACCTAAGACCACCTTATTGAAGATGAAACACAGAAATTGCGTACGAATTTAATACAAAATGCATAATGTCGACTTAAGTACAAGAGGACTGACACTCTAACTTTCTATGATTTGAACTTCTCCAATTGGTCCAGTTTCAGATTCCGTTGCTTCACTTCAGGTTTACTGTATACCATGGACCTTCTTATTGACGATGAAACACAGGAATTGCATTCGAATTTGATACAAATGGCACAATGCCGACTAAATACAAGAGGACAGACACTCTAACTTTCTTTGATTTAAACCTCTCCTGTGAGTCCAGTGTTAGATTCCGATGCTTCACTTCCAGTTTACTGTATCCCTTGGACATTCTTATTGCCGATGTATCAAAGAAATTGCATCCGACTTTAATACAAAAGGCACAATGCCGACTTAAGTACAAGAGGACTGACACTCTAACTGTCTATGATTGGAACCTCTCCTGTGAGTCCAGTTTTAGATTCCAATCTTCACTTCAGGTTTACAGTATACCTAAGACCTTCTTATTGACGATGAAACACAGAAATTAAATCCGAATGTAATACAAAAGGCACAATGCCGACTTAAGTACAAGAGGACTGACACTCTAGCTGTCTATGATTTGAACCTCTCCTGTGAGTTTAGTTTTAGATTCCGATGCTTCACTTCAGGTTTACTGTATACCTTAAACCTTCTTACAGACGATGAAACACAGAAATTGCATCCGAATTTAATACAAAAGGCACAATGCCGACTTAAGTACAAGAGGACAGACACTCTTACTTTCTTTGCTTTAAACCTCTCCTGTGAGTCCAGTTTTAGAATCCGATGCTTCAGTTCAGGTTTACGGTATACTTTGGACCTTCGTATTGACGATGAAACACAGAAAATGCATCCGAATTTAATACAAAAGGCACAATGCCGACGTAAGTAGTAGAGGACTGACACTTCAACTTTCTATGATTTGAACCTCTCCTGTGAGTCCTGTTATAGATTCCGATGCTTCACTTCAGGTTTTCTGCATACCTTGGACTTTCTTGTTGACGATGAAACACAGAAATTGCATCCGATTTTAATACAAAAGGCACAATGCCGACTTAAGTACAAGAGGACAGACACTCTAACTTCCTTTGATTTAAACCTCTCCTGTGAGTCCAGTTTTAGATTCCGATGCTTCACTTCAGGTTTACTGTATACCTTGGACCTTCTTATTGACGATGAAACACAGAAATTGCATCCGAATTTAATACAAAAGGCACAATGCCGACTTAAGTACAAGAGGACTGACACTCTAACTTTCTATGATTTGAACCTCTCCTGTGAGTCCAGTTTTAGATTCCGATGCTTCACTTCAGGTTTACAGTATACCTAAGACCACCTTATTGACGATGAAACACAGAAATTGCATACGAATTTAATACAAAATGCATAATGTCGACTTAAGTACAAGAGGACTGACACTCTAACTTTCTATGATTTGAACTTCTCCAATGGGTCCAGTTTCAGATTCCGTTGCTTCACTTCAGGTTTACTGTATACCTTAAACCTTCTTACAGACGATAAAACACAGAAATTGCATCCGAATTTAATACAAAAGGCACAATGCCGACTTAAGTACAAGAGGACTGACACTCTAACTTCCTATGATTTGAACCTCTCCTGTGAGTCCAGTTTTTGATTCCGAAGCTTCACTTCAGGTTTACTGTATACCTTGGACCTTCTTATTGACGATGAAACACAGAAATTGCATCCGAATTTAATACAAAAGGCACAATGCCGACTTAAGTACAAGAGGACTGACACTCTAACTTCCTATGATTTGAACCTCTCCTGTGAGTCCAGTTTTTGATTCCGAAGCTTCACTTCAGGTTTACTGTATACCTTGGACCTTCTTATTGACGATGAAATACAGAAATTGCATCCGAAATTAATACAAAAGGCACAATGCAGACTTAAGTATAAGAGGACTGACACTCTAACTTTCTATGATTTGAACCTCTCCTGTGAGTCCAGTTTTAGATTCCGATGCTTCACTTCAGGTTTACCGTATACCTTGGACCTTCTTATTGTCGTTGAAACACAGAAATTGCATCCGAATTTAATACAAAAGGCACAATGCCGACTTAAGTACAAGAGGACTGACACTATAAATTTCTATGATTTGAACCTCTCCTGTGAGTTGAGTTTTAGATTCCGATGCTTCACTTCAGGTTTACTGTATACATTGGACCTTCTTATTGATGATCAAACGCAGAAACTGGATCCGAATATAATACAAAAGGCACAATGCCGACTTAAGTACAAGAATACTGACACTCTCACTTTCTATGATTTGAACCTCTCCTGTGATTCCAGTGTTAGATTCCGATGATTCACTTCAGGTTTACTGTCTCCTTTGGACCTTCCTAATGACGATAAAACACAGAAATTGCATCCGAATTTAATACAAAAGGCACAATGCCGACTTAAGTACAAGAGGTCTGACACACTAAGTTTTTTTGATATAAACCTCTCCTGTGAGTCCAGTTTTAGTATCCGATGCTTCACTTCAGGTTTACTGCATTGCTTGGACCTTCTTATTGACGATGAAACACAGAAATTGCATCCGAATTTAATACAAAAGGCACAATGCCGACCTAAGTACAAGAGGACTGACACTCTAACTTTCTATGATTTGAACCTCCTCTGTGAGTCCAGTTTTAGATTCCGATGGTTCACTTCAGGTTTACAGTATACCTAAGACCTTCTTATTGACGATGAAACACAGAAATTGCATCCGAATTTAATACAAAATGCATAATGTCGACTTAAGTACAAGAGGACTGACACTCTGAATTTCTATGATTTGAACTTCTCCTATGAGTCCAGTTTCAGATTCCGATGCTTCACTTCAGGTTTACTGTATACCTTGGACCTTATTATTGACGATGAAACACAGAAATTGCATTCGAATTTAATACATATGGCACAATGCCGACTAAGTGCAATAGGACAGACACTCTAACTTTCTATGATTTAAACCTCTCCTGTGAGTCCAGTATTAGATTCCGATGCTTCACTTCCGGTTTACTGTATCCCTTGGATCTTCTTATAGACGGTGAATCATAGAAATTGCATCCGACTTTAATACAAAAGGCACAATGACGACTTAAGTACAAGAGAACTGACACTCTAACTGTCTATGATTGGAACCTCTCCTGTGAGCCCAGTTTTAGATTCCAATCTTCACTTCAGGTTTACAGTATACCTAAGACCTTCTTATTGACGATGAAACACAGAAATTGCATCCGAATTTAATACAAAAGGCACAATGCCGACTTAAGTACAAGAGGACTGTCACTCTAACTTTCTATGATTTGTACCACTCCTGTGAGTCCAGTTTTAGTTTCCGATGCTTCACTTCAGGTTTACTGTATACCTTAAACCTTCCTATTGACGATGAAACACAGAAATTGCATCCGAATGTAAAAAAAAGGCACAATGCCGACAGAAGTACAAGAGGACAGACACTCTAACTTTATTTGATTTAAACCTCTCCTGTGAGTCCAGTTTTAGATTCCGACGCTTCACTTCAGGTTTACTGTATTCCTTGGACATTCTTATTGACGATGAAACACAGAAATTGCATCCGAATTTAATACAAAATCCACAATGCCGACTTAAGTACAAGAGAATAGACACTCTAACTTTCTTTGATTTACACCTCTCCTGTGAGTCCAGTTTTAGATTCCGACGCTTCACTTCAGGTTTACTGTATACCTTGGAACTTCTTATTGACGATGAAACACAGAAATTGCATCCGAATTTAATACAAATACACAATGCCGACGTAAGTAGTAGAGGACTGACACTTCAACTTTCTATGATTTGAACCTCTCCTGTGAGTTGAGTTTTAGATTCCGATGCTTCACTTCAGGTTTACTGTATACCTTGGACCTTCTTATTGACGATCAAAGGCAGGAAATGGATCCGAATTTAATACAAAAGGCAAAATGCCGACTTCAGTACAAGAGGACTGACACTCTCACTTTCTACGATTTGAACCTCTCCTGTGATCCCAGTTTTAGATTCCGATGATTCACTTCAGGTTTACTGAATCCTTTGGACCTTCTTATTGACGATGAAACACAGAAATTGCATCCGAATTTAATACAAAAGGCACAATGCCGACTTAAGTACAAGAGGACTGACACTCTAACTTTCTATGATTTGAACCTCTCCTGTGAGTCCAGTTTTAGATTCCGATGCTTCACTTCAGGTTTACAGTATACCTAAGACCACCTTATTGACGATGAAACACAGAAATTGCATACGAATTTAATACAAAATGCATAATGTCGACTTAAGTACAAGAGGACTGACACTCTAACTTTCTATGATTTGAACTTCTCCAATGGGTCCAGTTTCAGATTCCGTTGCTTCACTTCAGGTTTACTGTATACCTTAAACCTTCTTACAGACGATAAAACACAGAAATTGCATCCGAATTTAATACAAAAGGCACAATGCCGACTTAAGTACAAGAGGACAGACACTCTTACTTTCTTTGCTTTAAACCTCTCCTGTGAGTCCAGTTTTAGAATCCGATGCTTCAGTTCAGGTTTACGGTATACCTTGGACCTTCGTATTGACGATGAAACACAGAAACTGCATCCGAATTTAATACAAAAGGCACAATGCCGACGTAAGTAGTAGAGGACTGACACTTCAACTTTCTATGATTTGAACCTCTCCTGTGAGTCCTGTTTTAGATTCCGATGCTTCACTTCAGGTTTTCTGCATACCTTGGACTCTCTTGTTGACGATGAAACACAGAAATTGCATCCGATTTTAATACAAAAGGCACAATGCCGACTTAAGTACAAGAGGACAGACACTCTAACTTCCTTTGATTTAAACCTCTCCTGTGAGTCCAGTTTTAGATTCCGATGCTTCACTTCAGGTTTACTGTATACCTTGGACCTTCTTATTGACGATGAAACACAGAAAATGCATCCGAATTTAATACAAAAGGCACAAAGCCGTCTTAAGTACAAGAGGACTGACACTCTAACTTCCTATGATTTGAACCTCTCCTGTGAGTCCAGTTTTAGATTCCGAAGCTTCACTTCAGGTTTACCGTATACCTTGCACCTTCTTATTGTCGTTGAAACACAGAAATTGCATCCGAATTTAATACAAAAGGCACAATGCCGACTTAAGTACAAGAGGACTGACACTATAAATTTCTATGATTTGAACCTCTCCTGTGAGTTGAGTTTTAGATTCCGATGCTTCACTTCAGGTTTACTGTATACATTGGACCTTCTTATTGATAATCAAACGCAGAAACTGGATCCGAATTTAATACAAAAGGCACAATGCCGACTTAAGTACAAGAGGACTGACACTCTCACTTTCTATGATTTGAACCTCTCCTGTGATTCCAGTGTTAGATTCCGATGATTCACTTCAGGTTTACTGTATCCTTTGGACCTTCCTAATGACGAAAAAACACAGAAATTGCATCCGAATTTAATAGAAAAGGCACAATGCCGACTTAAGTACAAGAGGTCGGACACACTAAGTTTTTTTGATATAAACCTCTCCTGTGAGTCCAGTTTTAGAATCCGATGCTTCACTTCAGGTTTACTGCATTGCTTGGACCTTCTTATTGACGATGAAACACAGAAATTGCATCCGAATTTAATACAAAAGGCACAATGCCGACCTAAGTACAAGAGGACTGACACTCTAACTTTCTATGATTTGAACCTCTCCTGTGAGTCCAGTTTTAGATTCCGATGCTTCACTTCAGGTTTACAGTATACCTAAGACCTTCTTATTGACGATGAAACACAGAAATTGCATCCGAATTTAACACAAAAGGCACAATGCCGACTTAAGTACAAGAGGACAGACACTCTAACTTTATTTGATTTGAACCTCTCCTGTGAGTCCAGTTTTAGATTCCGATGCTTCACTTAGGGTTTACTGTATCCCTTGGACCTTCTTATTGACGATGAAACACAGAAATTGCATCCGAATATAATACAAAAGGCACAATGCCGACATAAGTACAAGAGAACAGACACTCTAACTTTCTTTGATTTAAACCTCTCCTGTGAGTCCAGTTTTAGATTCCGATGCTTCACTTTAGGTTTACTGTATAACTTGGACCCACTTATTGACGATGAAACACGGAAATTGCATCCGATTTTAATACAAGAGCTACAATGCCGACTTAAGTACAAGAGGACTGACATTATAACTTTCTATGATTTGAACCTCTCCTGTGAGTTGAGTTTTAGATTCCGATGATTCACTTCAGGTTTACTGTATACCTTGGACCTTCGTTTTGATGATCAAACACAGAAATTACATCCGAATTTAATACAAAAGGCACAATGCCGACTTAAGTACAAGTGGACTGAGACTCTCAGTTTCTATGATTTGTACCTCTCCTGTGAGTCCAGTTTTAGATTCCGAAGCTTCACTTCAGATTTACTGTATACCTTGCACCTTCTTAGTGACGATGAAATACAGAAATTCCATCCGAAATTAAGTATAAGAGGACTGACACTCTAACTTTCTATGATTTGAACCTCTCCTGTGAGTCCAGTTTTAGATTCCGATGCTTCACTTCAGGTTTACTGTATACCTTGGACCTTCTTATTGACGTTGAAACACAGAAATTGCATCCGAATTTAATACAAAAGGCACAATGCCGACTTAAGTACAAGAGGACTGACACTCTAACTTTCTATGATTTGAACCTCTCCTGTGAGTTGAGTTTTAGATTCCGATGCTTCACTTCAGGTTTACTGTATACCTTGGACCTTCTTATTGATGATCAAAGGCAGAAATTGGATCCGAATTTAATACAAAAAGGCACAATGCCGACTTCAGTACAAGAGGACTGACACTCTCACTTTCTATGATTTGAACCTCTCCTGTAATTCCAGTTTTAGATTCCGATACCTCACTTCAGGTATACTGTATCCTTTGGACCTTCTTAATGACGATAAAACACAGAAATTGCATCCGAATTTAATACAAAAGTCACAATGCCGACTTAAGTACAAGAGGACTGACACTCTAACTTTCTATGATTTGAATCTCTCCTGTGAGTCCAGTTTTAGATTCCGATGCTTCACTTCAGGTTTACAGTATACCTAAGACCACCTTGTTGACGATGAAACACAGAAATTGCATCCGAATTTAATACAAAATGCATAATGTCGACTTAAGTACAAGAGGACTGACACTCTAACTGTCTATGATTGGAACCTCTCCTGTGAGTCCAGTTTTAGATTCCAATTTTCACTTCAGGTTTACAGTATACCTAAGACCTTCTTATTGACGACGAAACACAGAAATTGCATCCGAATTTAATACAAAACGCACAATACCGACTTAAGTACAAGAGGACTGACACTCTAACTGTCTATGATTTGAACCTCTCCTGTGAGTTTAGTTTTAGATTCCGATTTTTCACTTCAGGTTTACTGTATACCTTAAACCTTCTTATTGACGATGAAACACAGAAATTGCATCCGAATTTAATACAAAAGGCACAATGCCGACTTAAGTACAAGAGGACAGACACTCTAACCTTCTTTGCTTTAAACCTCTCCTGTGAGTCCAGTTTTAGATTCCGATGCTTCACTTCAGGTTTACTGTATCCCTTGGACCTTCTTATTGACGTTGAAACACAGAAATTGCATCCGAATTTAATACAAAAGGCACAATGCCGACTTAAGTACAAGATAACAGACACTCTAACTTTATTTGATTTAAACCTCTCCTGTGAGTCCAGTTTTAGATTCCGATGCTTCACTTCAGGTTTACAGTATACCTTAAACCATCTTATTGACGATGAAACACAGAAATTGCATCCGAATTTAATACAAAAGGAACAATGCCGACTTAAGTACAAGAGGACAGACACTCTAACTTTATTTGGTTAAAACCTCTCCTGTGAGTCCAGTTTTAGATTCCGATGCTTCACTTCAGGTTTACTGTATAGCTTGGACCTTCTTATTGACGATGAAACACAGAAATTGCATCCGAATTTAATACAAAAGGCACAATGCCGACTTAAGTACAAGATAACAGACACTCTAACTTTATTTGATTTAAACCTCTCCTGTGAGTCCAGTTTTAGATTCCGATGCTTCACTTCAGGTTTACTGTATCCCTTGGACCTTCTTATTGACGATGAAACACAGATATTGCATCCGAATTTAATACAAAGCCACAATGCCGACTTAAGTACAAGAGGACTGACACTATAACTTTCTATGATTTAAACCTCTCCTGTGAGTTGAGTTTTAGATTCCGATGATTCACTTCAGGTTTACTGTATACCTTGGACCTTCTTTCTGATGATCAAACTCAGAAATTGCATCCGAATTTAATACAAAATGCACAATGCCGATTTAAGTACAAGAGGACTGACACTCTAACTTTCTATGATTTGAGCCTCTCCTGTGAGTCCAGTTTTAGATTCCGAAACTTCACTTCAGATTCACTGTATACCTTGGACTTCTTATTGACGATGAAATACAGAAATTCCATCCGAAATTAATACAAAAGGCACAATGCAGACTTAAGTATAAGAGGACTGACACTCTAACTTACAATGATTTGAACCTCTCCTGTGAGTCCAGTTTTAGATTCCGATGCTTCACTTCAGGTTTACTGTATACCTTGGACCTTATTATTGACGTTGAAACACAGAAATTGCATCCGAATTTAATACAAAAGGCACAATGCCGACTTAAGTACAAGAGGACTGACACTATAACTTTCTATGATTCGAACCTCTCCTGTGAGTTGAGTTTTAGATTCCGATGCTTCACATCAGGTTTACTGTATACCTTGGACCTTCTTATTGATGATCAAAGGCAGAAATTGGATCCGAATTTAATACAAAAGGCACAATGCCGACTTAAGTACAAGATGACTAACACTCTCACTTTCTATGATATGAACCTCTCCTGTGATTCCAGTTTTAGATTCCGATGCTTCACTTCAGGTTTACTGTATCCTTTGGACCTTCTTAATGACGATAAAACACAGAAATTGCATCCGAATTTAATACAAAAGGCACAATGCCGACTTAAGTACAAGAGGACGGACACTCTAACTGTCTATGATGGAACCTCTCCTGTGAGTTGAGTTTTAGATTCCGTTGATTCACTTCAGGTTTACTGTATACCTTGGACCTTCTTTTTGATGATCAAACTCAGAAATTACAACCGAATTTAATACAAAAGGCACAATGCCGACTTAAGTACAATTGGACGGACACTCTCACTTTCTATGATTTGAACCTCTCCTGTGAGTCCAGTTTTAGATTCCGAAGCTTCACTTCAGATTTACTGTATACCTTGGACTTCTTATTGACGATGAAATACAGAAATTCCATCCGAAGTTAATACAAAAGGCACAATGCAGCCTTAAGTATAAGAGGACTGACACTCTAACTTACAATGATTTGAACCTCTCCTGTGAGTCCAGTTTTAGATTCCGATGCTTCACTTCAGGTTTACTGTATACCTTGGACCTTTTTATTGACGTTGAAACACAGAAATTGCATCCGAATTTAATACAAAAGGCCCAATGCCGACTTAAGTACAAGAGGACTGACACTATAACTTTCTATGATTTGAACCTCTCCTGTGAGTTGAGTTTTAGATTCCGATGCTTCACTTCAGGTTTACTGTATACCTTGGACTTTCTTATTGATGATCAAAGGCAGAAATTGGATCCGAATTTAATACAAAAGGCACAATGCCGACTTAAGTACAAGAGGACTGACACTCACACTTTCTATGATATGAACCTCTCCTGTGATTCCAGTTTTAGATTCCGATGCTTCACTTCAGGTTTACTGTATCCTTTGGACCTTCTTAATGACGATAAAACACAGAAATTGCATCCGAATTTAATACAAAAGGCACAATGCCGACTTAAGTACAAGAGGACGGACACTCTAAGTTTCTTAGATTTAAACCTCTCCTGTGAGTCCAGTTTTAGATGCCGATGTTTCACTTCAGGTTTACTGTATTGCTTGCACCTTCTTATTGACGATGAAACACAGAAATTGCATCCGAATTTAATACAAAAGGCACAATGCCGACTTAAGTACAAGAGGACTGACACTCTAACTTTCAATGATTAGAAAATTTTCCTGTGAGTCCAGTTTTAGATTCCAATCTTCACTTCAGGTTTACAGTATACCTAAGACCATCATATTGACGATGAAACACAGAAATTGCATCCGAATTTAATACAAAATGCATAAAGTCGACTTATGTACAAGAGGACCGACACTCTAACTTTCTACGATTTGAACTTCTCCTATGGGTCCAGTTTCAGATTCCGATGCTTCACTTCAGGTTTACTGTATACCTTGGACCTTCATCTTGACGATGAAACACAGAAATTGCATTCGAATTTAATTCAAATGGCACAATGCCGACTAAGTACAAGAGGACAGACACTCTAACTTTCTTTGATTTAAACCTCTCCTGTGAGTCCAGTATTAGATTCCGATGCTTCACTTCCGGTTTACTGTATCCCTTGGACATTCTTATTGCCGATGAATCATAGAAATTGCATCCGACTTTAATACAAAAGCACAATGCCGACTTAAGTACAAGAGGACTGACACTCTAACTGTCTATGATTGGAACCTCTCCTGTGAGTCCAGTTTTAGATTCCAATCTTCACTTCAGGTTTACAGTATACCTAAGACCTTCTTATTGACGATGAAATACAGAAATTGCATCCGAATTTAATACAAAAGGCACAATGCCGACTTAAGTACAAGAGGACTGACACTCTAACTGTCTATGATTTGAACCTCTCCTGTGAGTCCAGTTTTAGATTCCGATGCTTCACTTCAGGTTTACTGTATACCTTAAACCTTCTTATTGACGATGAAACACAGAAATTGCATCCGAATTTAATACAAAAGGCACAATGCCGACATAAGTACAAGAGGACAGACACTCTAACTTTCTTTGCTTTCAACCTCTCCTGTGAGTCCAGTTTTTGATTCCGATGCTTCACTTCAGGTTTCCTGTATACCTTGGACCTTCTTATTGACGATGAAACACAGAAATTGCATCCGAATTTAATACAAAAGGCACAATGCCGACATAAGTAGTAGAGGACTGACACTTTAACTTTCTATGATTTGAACCTCTCCTGTGAGTCCAGTTTTAGATTCCGATGCATCACTTGAGGTTTGCTGTATCCCTTGGACAATCTTATTGACGAAGAAACACAGATATTGCATCCGAATTTAATACAAAAGGCACAATGCCGACTTATGTACAAGAGGACTGACATTATAAGTTTCTATGATTTGAACCTCTCCTGTGAGTTGAGTTTTAGATTCCAATCTTCACTTCAGGTTTACAGTATACCTAGGACCTTCTTATTGACGATGAAATACAGAAATTGCATCCGAATTTAATACAAAAGGCACAATGCCGACTTAAGTACAAGAGGACTGACACTCTAACTGTCTATGATTTGAACCTCTCCTGTGAGACCAGTTTTAGATTCCGATGCTTCACTTCAGGTTTACTGTATACCTTAAACCTTCTTATTGACGATGAAACACAGAAATTGCATCCGAATTTAATACAAAAGGCACAATGCCGACATAAGTACAAGAGGACAGACACTCTAACTTTCTTTGCTTTCAACCTCTCCTGTGAGTCCAGTTTTTGATTCCGATGCTTCACTTCAGGTTTCCTGTATACCTTGGACCTTCGTATTGACGATGAAACACAGAAATTGCATCCGAATTTAATACAAAAGGCACAATGCCGACATAAGTAGTAGAGGACTGACACTTTAACTTTCTATGATTTGAACCTCTCCTGTGAGTCCAGTTTTAGAATCCGATGCTTCACTTCAGGTTTACTGTGTCCGTTGGACCCTCTTACTGACGATGAAACATAGAAATTGCATCCGAATTTAATACAAAAGGCACACTGTTGTCTTAAGTACAAGAGGACAGACACTCTAACTTTCTTTGATTTGAACCTCTCCTGTGAGTTGAGTTTTAGATTCTGATGATTCGCTTCAGGTTTACTGCATCCCTTGGACCTTCTTATTGACGATGAAACACATAGATTGCATTCGAATTTAATACAAAAGGCACAATGGCGACTTAAGTACAAGAGGACTGACACTCTAACTGTCTATGATATGAACCTCTCCTGTGAGTCCAATTGTAGATTCCGATGCTTCACTTCAGGTTTACTGTATACCTTGGACCTTCTTATTGACGATGAAACAGAGAAATTGCATCCGAATTTAATACAAAAGGCACAATGCCGACTTAAGTACAGGAGGACAGACACACTAACTTTCTTTGATTTAAACCTCTCCTGTGAGGCCAGTTTTAGATTCCGATGCTTCACTTCAGGTTTACTGTATCCCTTGGACCCTCTTATTGACGATGAAACACAGAAATTGCATCCGAATTTAATACAAAAGGCACAATGCCGAATTAAGTACAATAGGACAGACACCCTAACTTTATTTGATTTAAACTTCTCCTGTGAGTCCAGTTTTACATTCCGATGCTTCACTTCTGGTTTATTGTATACCTTGGACCTTCTTATTGACGATGAAATACAGAAATTGCATCCGAATTTAATACAAAGGCACAATGGCGACGTAAGTAGTAGAGGACTGACACTTTAACTTTCTATGATTTGAACCTCTCCTGTGAGTCCAGTTTTACATTCCGATGCTTCACTTCAGGTTTACTGTATACCTTCGACCATCTTATTGACGATGAAACAGAGAAATTGCATCCGAATTTAATACAGAAGGAACAATGCAGACTTAAGTACGAGAGGACTGACACTCTAACTTTCTATGATTGGAGCCTCTCCTGTGAGTCCAGTTTTAGATTCCAATCTTCACTTCAGGTTTACAGTGTACCTAAGACCTTCTTATTGACGATGAAACACAGAAATTGCATCCGAATTTAATACAAAAGGCACAATGACAACTTAAGTACAAGAGGACTGACACTCTAACTTCCTATGATTTGAACCTCTCCTGTGAGTCCAGTTTTAGTTTCCGATGCTTCACTGCAGGTTTACTGTATACCTTAAACCTTCTTATTGACGATGAAACACAGATATTGCATCCGAATTTAATACAAAAGTCACAATGCCGACTTAGGTACAAGAGGACAGACACTCTAAGTTTCTTTGATTTCAACCTCTCCTGTGAGTCCAGTTTTAGATTCTGATGCTTCACTTCAGGTTTACTGTATCCCTTGGACCTTCTTATTGACGATGAAACACAGAAATTGCATCCGAATTTAATACAAAAGGCACAATGCCGACGTAAGTAGTAGAGGACTGACACTTCAACTTTCTATGCTTTGAACCTCTCCTGTCAGTCCAGCTTTGGATGCCGATGCTTCACTTCAGGTTTACTGTATCCCTTGGACCTTCTTATTGACGATGAAACACAGAAATTGCATCCGAATTTAATACAAAAGTCACAATGCCGACTTAAGTACAAGAGGACTGACACTATAACTTTCTATGATTTGAACCTCTCCTGTGAGTCCAGTTTTAGATTCCGAAGCTTCACTTCAGGTTTACTGAATACCTTGGACCTTCTTATTGACTATGAAATACAGAAATTGCATCCGAAATTAATACAAAAGTCACAATGAAGACTTAAGTATATGAGGACTGTTACTCTAACTCTCTATGATTTGAACCTCTCCTGTGAGTCCAGTTTTAGATTCCGATGCTTCATTTCAGGATTACTGTATACCTTGGACCTTCTTATTGACGTTGAAACACAGAAATTGCATCCGAATTTAATACAAAAGGCACAATGCCGACTTAAGTACAAGAGGACTGACACTATAACTTTCTATGATTTGAACCTCTCCTGTGAGTTGAGTTTTAGATTCCGATGCTGCACTTCAGGTTTACTGTATACCTTGGACCTTCTTATTGATGATCAAACGCAGAGATTGGATCCGAATTTAATACAAAAGGCACAATGCCGACTTAAGTACAAGAGGACTGACACTGTCACTTTCTATGATTTGAACCTCTCCTGTGATTCCAGTTTTAGATTCCGATGCTTCACTTCAGGTTAACTGTATCCCTTGGACCTTCTTAATGACGATTAAACACAGAAATTGCATCCGACTTTAATGCAAAAGGCACAATGCAGACTTAAGTACAAGAGGACGGACACTCTAAGTTTCTTTGATTTAAACCTCTCTTGTGAGTTCAGTTTTAGATTCCGATGCTTCACTTCAGGTTTACTGTATAGCTTGGACCTTCTTATTGACGATGAAACACAGAAATTGCATCCGAATTTAATACAAAAGGCACAATTCCGCCTTAAGTACAAGATGACTGTCACTCTAACTTTCTATGATTTAAACCTCTCCTTTGAGTCCAGTTTTAGATTCCGATGCTTCACTTCAGGTTTACAGTATACCTAAGACCATCTTATTGACGATGAAACACAGAAATTGCATCCGAATTTAATTCAAAATGCATAATGTCGTCTTAAGTACAAGACGACTGACACTCTAACTTTCAATGATTTGAACTTCTCCTATGAGTCCAGTTTCAGATTCCGATGCTTCACTTCAGGTTTACTGTATACCTTGGACCTTCCTATTGACGATGAAACACAGAAATTGCATTCGAATTTTACACAAATGGCACAATATCGACTAAGTAGAAGAGGACAGACACTCTAACTCTCTTTGATTTACATCTCTCCTGTGAGTCCAGTATTAGATTCCGATGCTTCACTTCCGGTTTACTGTATCTCTTGGACCTTCTTATTGCCGATGAATCATAGAAATTGCATCCGACTTTAATACAAAAGGCACAATGCCGACTTAAGTACATGAGGACTGACACTCTAACTGTCTATGATTGGAACCTCTCCTGTGAGTCCAGTTTTAGATTCCAATCTTCACTTCAGGTTTACAGTATACCTAAGACCTTCTTATAGACGATGAAACACAGAAATTGCATCCGAATTTAATTGAAAAGGCACAATGCCGACTTAAGTACAAGAGGACTGACACTCAAACTTTCTTTGTTTTGAACCTCTCCTGTGAGTCCAGTTTTAGATTCCGATGCTTCACTTCAGGTTTACTGTAAACCTTAAACCTTCTTATTGACGATGAAACACAGAAATTGAATCCGAATTTAATACAAAAGGCACAATGCCGACTTAAGTACAAGAGGACACACACTCTAACTTTCTTTGATTTAAACCTCTCCTCTGAGTCCAGTTTTAGATTCCGATGCTTCACTTCAAGTTTACTGTATCCCTTGGACCTTCTTATTGACGATGAAACACAGAAATTGCATCCGAATTTAATACAAAAGGCACAATGCCGACTTCAGTACAAGAGGACAGACACTCTAACTCTCTTTGATTTAAACCTCTCCTGTGAGTCCAGTTTTCGATTCCGATGCTTCACTTCAGGTTTACTGTATACCTTGGACCTTCTTATTGACGATGAAACACAGAAATTGCATCCGAATTTAATACAAAAGGCACAAACCGACGTAAGTAGTAGAGGACTGACACTTCAACTTTCTATGATTTGAACCTCTCCTGTGAGTCCAGTTTTAGATTCCGATGCTTCACTTAAGGTTTACTGTATCCCTTGGACCTTCTTATTGACGATGAAACACAGAAATTGCATCCGAATGTAATACAAAAGGTACAATGCCGACTTCAGTACAAGAGGACTGACACTCTAACTTTCTATGATTGGAACCCCTCCTGTGAGTCCAGTATTAGATTCCAATCCTGACTTCAGGTTTACTGTATACCTTGGACCTTCTTCTTAACGTTGAAACACAGAAATTGCATCCGAATTTAATACAAAAGGCACAATGCCGGCTTAAGTAAAAGAGGACAGACTCTCTAACTTTCTTTGATTTAAACCTCTCCTGTGAAGCCAGTTTTAGATCCGATGCTTCACTTCAGGTTTACTGTATACGTTGGACCCTCTTATTGACGATGAAACACAGAAATTGCATCCGAATTTAATACAAAAGGCACAATGCCGACTTAAGTACAAGAGGACAGAGACTCTAACTTTCTTTGATTTAAACTTCTCCTGTGAGTCCAGTTTTACATTCTGATGCTTCACTTCAGGTTTACAGTATACCTTGGACCTTCTTATTGACGATGAAACACAGAAATTGCATCCGAAGTTAATACAAAAGGCACAATGCCGTCTTAAGTACAAGAGGACAGACATTCTAACTTCCAATGATTTAAACCTCTCCTGTGAGTCCAGTTTTAGATTCCGATGCTTCACTTCAGGTTTACAGTATATCTAAGACCATCTTCTTGACGATGAAACACAGAAATTGCATCCGAATTTAATACAAAAGGCACAATGCCGACTTAAGTACAAGAGGACAGACACTCTAACTTTCTTTGATTTAAACTTCTCCTGTGAGTCCAGTTTTACATTCCGATGCTTCACTTCAGGTTTACTGTATACCTTGGACCTTCTTATTGACGATGAAACACAGGAATTGCATTCGAATTCAATACAAATGGCACAATGCCGACTAAATACAAGAGGACACACACTCTAACTTTCTTTGATTTAAACCTCTCCTGTTAGTCCAGTATTGGATTCCGATGCTTCACTTCCGGTTTACTGTATCCCTTGGACCTTCTTATTGCCGATGAATCATAGAAATTGCATCCGACTTTAATACAAAAGGCACAATGCCGACTTAAGTACAAGAGGACTGACACTCTAGCTGTCTATGATTGGAACCTCTCCTGTTGGTCCAGTTTTAGATTCCAATCTTAACTTCAGGTTTACAGTATACCTAAGACCTTCTTATTGACGATGAAACACAGAAATTGCCTCCGAATTTAATATAAAAGGCACAATGCCGACTTTAGTACAAGAGGACTGACACTCTAACTTTCTATGATTTGAACCTCTCCTGTGAGTCCAGTTTTAGATTCCGATGCTTCACTTCAGGTTTACTGTATACCTTAAACCTTCTTATTGACGATGAAACACAGAAATTGCATCCGAATTTAATACAAAAGGCACAATGCCGACTTAAGTACAAGAGGACAGACACTCTAACTTTCTTTGATTTAAACCTCTCCTGTGAGTCCAGTTTTAGATTCCGATGCTTCACTTCAGGTTTACTGTATCCCTTGGAACTTCTTATTGACGATGAAACACAGAAATTGCATCCGAATTTAATACAAAAGGCACAATGCCGACTTAAGTACAAGAGGACAGACACTCTAACTTTCTTTGATTTAAACCTCTCCTGTGAGTCCAGTATTAGATTCCGATGCTTCACTTCAGGTTTACTATATACCTTGGACCTTCTTGTTGACGATGAAACACAGAAATTGCATCCGAATTTAATACAAAAGGCACAATGCCGACGAAAGTAGTAAAGGACTGACACTTCACCTTTCTATGATTTGAACCTCTCCTGTGAGTCCAGTTTTAGATTCCGATGCTTCACTTAAGGTTTACTGTATCCCTTGGACCTTCTTATTGACGATGAAACACAGAAATTGCATCCGAATTTAATACAAAAGGCACAAAGCCGACTTAAGTACAAGAGGACAGACACTCTAACTTTCTTTGATTTAAACCTCTCCTGTGAGTCCAGTATTAGATTCCGATGCTTCACTTCAGGTTTACTATATACCTTGGACCTTCTTGTTGACGATGAAACACAGAAATTGCATCCGAATTTATCACAAATGGCACAACGCCGACGTAAGTAGTAGAGATCTGACACTTCAACTTTCTATGATTTGAATCTCTCCTGTGAGTCCAGTTTTAGATTGCGATGCTTCACTTAAGGTTTACTGTATCCCTTGGACCTACTTATTGACGATGAAACACAGAAATTGCATCCGAAATTAATACAAAAGTCACAATGCCGACGTAAGTAGTAAAGGACTGACACTTCAACTTTCTATGATTTGAACCTGTCCTGTGAGTCCAGTTTTAGATTCCGATGCTTCACTTCAGGTTTACTGTATACCTTGGACCTACTTAGTGACGATGAAACACAGAAGTTGCATCCGAATTTGATACAAAAGGCACAATGCCGACGTAGTGGTAGAGGACTGACACTTCAACTTTCTATGATTTGAACCTCACCTGTGAGTCCAGTTTTAGATTCCGATGCTTCACTTCAATTTTTCTGTATACCTTGGACCTTCTTATTGACGATGAAACACAGAAATTGCATCCGAATTTAATACAAAGGGCACAATGCCGACTTAAGTACAAGAGGACAGACACTCAAACTTTCTTTGATTTAAACCTCTCCGGTGAGTCCAGTTGTAGATTCCGATGCTTCACTTCAGGTTTACTGTATACCTTGGACCTTCTTATTGACGTTGAAACCCAGAAATTGCATCCGAATTTAATACAAAAGGCACAACGTCGACTTAAATACAAGAGGACTGCAACTCTAACTTCCTATGATTTGAACCGCTCCTGTGAGTCCAGTTTTAGATTCCGATGCTTCACTTCATGTTTACTGTATACCTTTAACCTTCTTATTGACGATGAAACACAGAAATTGCATCGGAATTTATTACAAAAAGCACAATGCCGACTTAAGTACAAGAGGACTGACACTCCAACTTTCTATGATTTGAACCTCTCCTGTGAGTCCAGTTTTGGATTCCGATGCTTCACTTCAGGTTTACTGTATACCTTGGACCTTCTTATTGACGATGAAACACAGAAATTGCATCCGAATTTAATACAAAAGGCACAAACCGACGTAAGTAGTAGAGGACTGACACTTCAACTTTCTATGATTTGAACCTCTCCTGTGAGTCCAGTTTTAGATTTCGATGCTTCACTTAAGGTTTACTGTATCCCTTGGACCTTCTTATTGACGATGAAACACAGAAATTGCATCCGAATGTAATACAAAAGGTACAATGCCGACTTCAGTACAAGAGGACTGACACTCTAACTTTCTATGATTGGAACCCCTCCTGTGAGTCCAGTTTTAGATTCCAATCCTCACTTCAGGTTTACTGTATACCTTGGACCTTCTTCTTAACGTTGAAACACAGAAATTGCATCCGAATTTAATACAAAAGGCACAATGCCGGCTTAAGTAAAAGAGGACAGACTCTCTAACTTTCTTTGATTTAAACCTCTCCTGTGAAGCCAGTTTTAGATCCGATGCTTCACTTCAGGTTTACTGTATACGTTGGACCCTCTTATTGACGATGAAACACAGAAATTGCATCCGAATTTAATACAAAAGGCACAATGCCGACTTAAGTACAAGAGGACAGACACTCTAACTTTCTTTGATTTAAACTTCTCCTGTGAGTCCAGTTTTACATTCTGATGCTTCACGTCAGGTTTACTGTATACCTTGGACCTTCTTATTGACGATGAAACACAGAAATTGAATCCGAATTTAATACAAAAGGCACAATGCCGTCTTAAGTACAAGAGGACAGACATTCTAACTTCCAATGATTTAATCCTCTCCTGTGAGTCCAGTTTTAGATTCCGATGCTTCACTTCAGGTTTACAGTATATCTAAGACCATCTTCTTGACGATGAAACACAGAAATTGCATCCGAATTTAATACAAAAGGCACAATGCCGACTTAAGTACAAGAGGACAGACACTCTAACTTTCTTTGATTTAAACTTCTCCTGTGAGTCCAGTTTTACATTCCGATGCTTCACTTCAGGTTTACTGTATACCTTGGACCTTCTTATTGACGATGAAACACAGGAATTGCATTCGAATTCAATACAAATGGCACAATGAAGACTAAATACAAGAGGACACACACTCTAACTTTCTTTGATTTAAACCTCTCCTGTTAGTCCAGTATTGGATTCCGATGCTTCACTTCCGGTTTACTGTATCCCTTGGACCTTCTTATTGCCGATGAATCATAGAAATTGCATCCGACTTTAATACAAAAGGCACAATGCCGACTTAAGTACAAGAGGACTGACACTCTAGCTGTCTATGATTGGAACCTCTCCTGTTGGTCCAGTTTCAGATTCCAATCTTAACTTCAGGTTTACAGTATACCTAAGACCTTCTTATTGACGATGAAACACAGAAATTGCCTCCGAATTTAATATAAAAGGCACAATGCCGACTTTAGTACAAGAGGACTGACACTCTAACTTTCTATGATTTGAACCTCTCCTGTGAGTCCAGTTTTAGATTCCGATGCTTCACTTCAGGTTTACTGTATACCTTAAACCTTCTTATTGACGATGAAACACAGAAATTGCATCCGAATTTAATACAAAAGGCACAATGCCGACTTAAGTACAAGAGGACAGACACTCTAACTTTCTTTGATTTAAACCTCTCCTGTGAGTCCAGTTTTAGATTCCGATGCTTCACTTCAGGTTTACTGTATCCATTGGAACTTCTTATTGACGATGAAACACAGAAATTGCATCCGAATTTAATACAAAAGGCACAATGCCGACCTAAGTACAAGAGGACAGACACTCTAACTTTCTTTGATTTAAACCTCTCCTGTGAGTCCAGTATTAGATTCCGATGCTTCACTTCAGGTTTACTATATACCTTGGACCTTCTTGTTGACGATGAAACACAGAAATTGCATCCGAATTTAATACAAAAGGCACAATGCCGACGTAAGTAGTAGAGGACTGACACTTCAACTTTCTATGATTTGAATCTCTCCTGTGAGTCCAGTTTTAGATTCCGATGCTTCACTTCAGGTTTACTGTATCCCTTGGACCTACTTACTGACGATGAAACACAGAAATTGCATCCGAATTTAATACAAAAGTCACAATGCCGACGAAAGTAGTAAAGGACTGACACTTCAACTTTCTATGATTTGAACCTCTCCTGTGAGTCCAGTTTTAGATTCCGATGCTTCACTTAAGGTTTACTGTATCCCTTGGACCTTCTTATTGACGATGAAACACAGAAATTGCATCCGAATTTAATACAAAAGGCACAAAGCCGACTTAAGTACAAGAGGACAGACACTCTAACTTTCTTTGATTTAAACCTCTCCTGTGAGTCCAGTATTAGATTCGGATGCTTCACTTCAGGTTTACTATATACCTTGGACCTTCTTGTTGACGATGAAACACAGAAATTGCATCCGAATTTAACACAAATGGCACAACGCCGACGTAAGTAGTAGAGGACTGACACTTCAACTTTCTATGATTTGAATCTCTCCTGTGAGTCCAGTTTTAGATTCCGATGCTTCACTTAAGGTTTACTGTATACCTTGGACCTTCTTATTGACGATGAAACACAGAAATTGCATCGGAATTTATTACAAAAGGCACAATGCCGACCTAAGTACAAGAGGACAGACACTCAAACTTTCTTTGATTTAAACCTCTCCGGTGAGTCCAGTTGTAGATTCCGATGCTTCACTTCAGGTTTACTGTATACCTTGGACCTTCTTATTGACGTTGAAACCCAGAAATTGCATCCGAATTTAATACAAAAGGCACAACGTCGACTTAAATACAAGAGGACTGCAACTCTAACTTCCTATGATTTGAACCGCTCCTGTGAGTCCAGTTTTAGATTCCGATGCTTCACTTCATGTTTACTGTATACCTTTAACCTTCTTATTGACGATGAAACACAGAAATTGCATCGGAATTTATTACAAAAAGCACAATGCCGACTTAAGTACAAGAGGACTGACACTCCAACTTTCTATGATTTGAACCTCTCCTGTGAGTCCAGTTTTAGATTCCGATGCTTCACTTCAGGTTTACTGTATACCTTGGACCTTCTTATTGACGATGAAACACAGAAATTGCATCCGAATTTAATACAAAAGGCACAAACCGACGTAAGTAGTAGAGGACTGACACTTCAACTTTCTATGATTTGAACCTCTCCTGTGAGTCCAGTTTTAGATTTCGATGCTTCACTTAAGGTTTACTGTATCCCTTGGACCTTCTTATTGACGATGAAACACAGAAATTGCATCCGAATGTAATACAAAAGGTACAATGCCGACTTCAGTACAAGAGGACTGACACTCTAACTTTCTATGATTGGAACCCCTCCTGTGAGTCCAGTTTTAGATTCCAATCCTCACTTCAGGTTTACTGTATACCTTGGACCTTCTTATTGACGATGAAACACAGAAATTGCATCCGAATTTAATACAAAAGGCACAATGCCGTCTTAAGTACAAGAGGACAGACATTCTAACTTCCAATGATTTAATCCTCTCCTGTGAGTCCAGTTTTAGATTCCGATGCTTCACTTCAGGTTTACAGTATATCTAAGACCATCTTCTTGACGATGAAACACAGAAATTGCATCCGAATTTAATACAAAAGGCACAATGCCGACTTAAGTACAAGAGGACAGACACTCTAACTTTCTTTGATTTAAACTTCTCCTGTGAGTCCAGTTTTACATTCCGAAGCTTCACTTCAGGTTTACTGTATACCTTGGACCTTCTTATTGACGATGAAACACAGGAATTGCATTCGAATTCAATACAAATGGCACAATGCCGACTAAATACAAGAGGACACACACTCTAACTTTCTTTGATTTAAACCTCTCCTGTTAGTCCCGTATTGGATTCCGATGCTTCACTTCCGGTTTACTGTATCCCTTGGACCTTCTTATTGCCGATGAATCATAGAAATTGCATCCGACTTTAATACAAAAGGCACAATGCCGACTTAAGTACAAGAGGACTGACACTCTAGCTGTCTATGATTGGAACCTCTCCTGTTGGTCCAGTTTCAGATTCCAATCTTAACTTCAGGTTTACAGTATACCTAAGACCTTCTTATTGACGATGAAACACAGAAATTGCCTCCGAATTTAATATAAAAGGCACAATGCCGACTTTAGTACAAGAGGACTGACACTCTAACTTTCTATGATTTGAACCTCTCCTGTGAGTCCAGTTTTAGATTCCGATGCTTCACTTCAGGTTTACTGTATACCTTAAACCTTCTTATTGACGATGAAACACAGAAATTGCATCCGAATTTAATACAAAAGGCACAATGCCGACTTAAGTACAAGAGGACAGACACTCTAACTTTCTTTGATTTAAACCTCTCCTGTGAGTCCAGTTTTAGATTCCGATGCTTCACTTCAGGTTTACTGTATCCCTTGGAACTTCTTATTGACGATGAAACACAGAAATTGCATCCGAATTTAATACAAAAGGCACAATGCCGACCTAAGTACAAGAGGACAGACACTCTAACTTTCTTTGATTTAAACCTCTCCTGTGAGTCCAGTATTAGATTCCGATGCTTCACTTCAGGTTTACTATATACCTTGGACCTTCTTGTTGACGATGAAACACAGAAATTGCATCCGAATTTAATACAAAAGGCACAATGCCGACGTAAGTAGTAGAGGACTGACACTTCAACTTTCTATGATTTGAATCTCTCCTGTGAGTCCAGTTTTAGATTCCGATGCTTCACTTCAGGTTTACTGTATCCCTTGGACCTACTTACTGACGATGAAACACAGAAATTGCATCCGAATTTAATACAAAAGTCACAATGCCGACGAAAGTAGTAAAGGACTGACACTTCAACTTTCTATGATTTGAACCTCTCCTGTGAGTCCAGTTTTAGATTCCGATGCTTCACTTAAGGTTTACTGTATCCCTTGGACCTTCTTATTGACGATGAAACACAGAAATTGCATCCGAATTTAATACAAAAGGCACAAAGCCGACTTAAGTACAAGAGGACAGACACTCTAACTTTCTTTGATTTAAACCTCTCCTGTGAGTCCAGTATTAGATTCGGATGCTTCACTTCAGGTTTACTATATACCTTGGACCTTCTTGTTGACGATGAAACACAGAAATTGCATCCGAATTTAACACAAATGGCACAACGCCGACGTAAGTAGTAGAGGACTGACACTTCAACTTTCTATGATTTGAATCTCTCCTGTGAGTCCAGTTTTAGATTCCGATGCTTCACTTAAGGTTTACTGTATACCTTGGACCTTCTTATTGACGATGAAACACAGAAATTGCATCGGAATTTATTACAAAAAGCACAATGCCGACTTAAGTACAAGAGGACTGACACTCCAACTTTCTATGATTTGAACCTCTCCTGTGAGTCCAGTTTTAGATTCCGATGCTTCACTTTGGGTTTACTGTATACCTTGGACCTTCTTATTGACGATGAAACACAGAAATTGCATCCGAATTTATTACAAAAGGCACAATGCCGACTTAAGTAGTAAAGGACTGACACTTCAACTTTCTATGATTTGAACCAGTCCTGTGAGTCCAGTTTTAGATTCCGATGCTTCACTTCAGGTTTACTGTATACCTTTAACCTTCTTATTGACGATGAAACACAGAAACTGCATCCGAATTTATTACAAAAGGCACAATGCCGACTTAAGTGCAAGAGGACAGACACTCTAACTTCCTTTGATTTAAACCTCTCCTGTGGGTCCTTTTTTAGATTCCGATGCTTCACTTCAGGTTTACTGTATACCTTGGACTTTCTTATTGACGATGAAGCACAGAAATTGCATCCGAATTTAATACAAAAGGCACAATGCCGACTTAAGTACAAAAGGATAGACACTTTAACTTTCTTTGATTTATACCTCTCCTGTGAGTCCGGTTTTAGATTCCGATGCTTCACTTCAGGTTTACAGTATACCTTGGACCTTCTTATTGACGATGAAACACAGAAATTGCATCCGAATTTGATACAAAAGGCACAATGCCGTCTTATGTACAAGAGGACTGACACTCTAACCTTATATATGATTTGAACCTCTCCTGTGAGTCCAGTTTTAGATTCCGATGCTTCACTTCAGGTTAACTGTATACCTTGGACCTTCTTATTGACGATGAAACACAGAAATTGCATCCGAATTTATTACAAAAGGCACAATGCCGACTTAAGTACAAGTTGACAGACACTCTAACTTTATTTGATTTATACCTCTCCTGTGAGTCCAGTTTTAGATTCCGATGCTTCACTTCAGGTTTACTGTATACCTTGGATCTTCTTATTGACGATGAAACACAGAAATTGCATCCGAATTTAATAAAAAAGGCACAATGCAGACTTAAGTACAAGAGGACAGACACTCTAACTTTCTATGATTATAACCTCTATTGTGAGTTCAGTTTTAGATTCCGATGCTTCACCTCACGTTTACTGTATACCTTGGACCTTCTTATTGACGATGAAACACAGAAATTGCACCCGAATTTAATACAAAAGGCACAATGCCTACTTAAGTAAATGAGGACAGACACTCTTACTTTCTTTGACTTAAACTTCTCCTGTGAGACCAGTTTTAGATTCCGATGCTTCACTACAGGTTTACAGTATGCCTTGGACCTTCTTATTGACGATGAAACACAGAAATTGCATCCGAATGTAATACAAAAGGCACAATGCCTACTTAAGTACCAGATTACTGACACTGTAACTTTCTATGATTAGAACCTCTATTGTGAGTCCAGTTTTAGATTCCGATGCTTCACTTCAGGTTTACTGTATACCTTGGACCTTCTTATTGACGATGAAACACAGATATTGCATTCGAATTTAATACAAAAGGCACAATGCAGACTTAAGTACAAGAGGACAGACACTCTAATTTTATTTGATTTATACCTCCCCTGTGAGTCCAGTTTTAGATTCCGATGCTTCACTTCAGGTTTACTGTATACCTTGGACCTTCTTATTGACGATGAAACACAGAAATTGCATCCGAATTTAATACAAAAGGCACAATGCCGACTTAAGAAGAAGAGGACTGACACTCTAACTTTCTATGATTAGAACCTCTATTGTGAGTCCAGTTTTAGATTCCGATGCTTCACTTCAGGTTTACTGTATACCTTGGACCTTCTTATTGACGATGAAACACAGAAATTGCATCCGAATTTATTACAAAAGGCACAATGCCGACTTAAGTACAAGTTGACAGACACTCTAACTTTATTTGATTTATACCTCTCCTGTGAGTCCAGTTTTAGATTCCGATGCTTCACTTCAGGTTTACAGTATGCCTTGGACCTTCTTATTGACGATGAAACACAGAAATTGCATCCGAATGTAATACAAAAGGCACAATGCCTACTTAAGTACCAGATTACTGACACTGTAACTTTCTATGATTTGAACCTCTCCTGTGAGTTGAGTTTTAGATTCCGATGATTCACTTAAGGTTTACTGTATACCTTGGATCTTCTTATTGACAATGAAACACAGAAATTACATCTGAATTTAATACAAAAGGCAGAATGCCGACGTAAGTAGAAGTAGACTGACACTCTAACTTTCTATGATTTGAACTTCTCCTGTGACTCCAGTTTTAGATTCCGATGCTTCGCTTCAGGTTTACTGTATCCCTTGGACCATCTTATTGACGAGGAAACACAGATATTGCATTCGAATTTAATACAAAAGGCACAACGCCGACTTAAGTACAAGAGGACTGACTCTCTAACCTCCTATGATGTGAACCTCTCCTGTGAGTCCAGTTTTGGATACCGATGCTTCTCTTCAGTTTTACTGTATACCTTGGACCTTCTTATTGACGATGAAGCATAGAAATTGAATCCGAATTTAATACAAAAGGCACAATGCCGTCTTAAGTACAAGACGACTGACACTCTAACTTTCTGTGATTTGAACCTCTCCCGTGAGTCCAGTTTTAGATTCCGATGTTTCACTTCAGGTTAACTGTATCCCTTGGACCTTCTAATTGACGATGAAAGACAAAAATTGCTTCAGAATTTAATACAATAGGCACAATGCCGACTCAAGTACATGAGGACTGACACTGTAACTTTCTATGATTTGAACCTCTCCTGTGAGTCCAGTTTTAGATTCCGATGCTTCACTTCAGGTTTACTGTATACCTTGGACCTTCTTATTGATGATGAAACACAGAAATTGCTTCCGAATTTAATACAACAGGCACAATGCCGACGTAAGTACAAGAGGACTGACACTCTAACTTTCTACGATTAGAACCTCCCCTGTGAGTCCAGTTTTAGATTCCGATGCTTCACGTCAGGTTTACTGTATCCCCTGGACCATCTTATTGACGATGAAACACAGAAATTGCACCCGAATTTAATACAAAGGGCACAATGCCGACTTAACTAAATGAGGACAGACACTCTTACTTTCTTAGATTTAAACTTCTCCTGTGAGACCAGTTTTAGATTCCGATGCTTCCCTTCAGGTTTACTGTATGCCTTGGACCTTCTTATTGACGATGAAACACAGAAATTGCATCCGAATTGAAAACAAAAGGCACAATGCCGACTTAAGTACCAGAGGACTGACACTGTAACTTTCTATGATTTGAACCTCTCCTGTGAGTTGTGTTTTAGATTCCGATGATTCACTTAAGGTTTGCTGTATACCTTGGACCTTCTTAATGAAGATCAAACAGAGAAATTGCATCCGAATTTAATACAAAAGACACAATGCCGACTTAAGTACAAGAGGACTGACACTCTCACTTTCCATGATTTGAACCTCTCCTGTGAGTCCAGTTTTAGATTCCGATTCTTCTCTTCAGGTTTACTGTATCCCTTGGACCTTCTTATTGACGATGAAACACAGAAATTGCATCCGAATTTAATACAAAAGGCACAATGCAGACTTAAGTACAAGAGGACTGACACTCTAACCTTATATATGATTGGAACCTCTCCTGTGAGTCCAGTTTTAGATTCAGATGCTTCACTTCACGTTTATTATATACCTTGGACATTCTTAGTGACGATGAAACACAGATATTGCATTCGAATTTAATACAAATGGAACAATGCCGACTTAAGTACAAGAGGACAGACACTCTAACTTTCTTTGATTTATACCTGCCCTGTGAGTCCAGTTTTAGATTCCGATGCTTCACTTCAGGTTTACTGTATACCTTGGACCTTCTAATTGACGATGAAACACAGATATTGCATTAGAATTTAATACAAAAGGCACAATGCCGACTTAAGTAGAAGAGGACTGACACTCTAACTTTCTATGATTAGAACCTCTCCTGTGAGTCCAGTTTTAGATTCCGATGCTTCACTTCTGGTTTACTGTATCCCTTGGACCATCTTATTGACGATGAAACACAGAAATTGCACCCGAATTTAATACAAAAGGAACAATGCCGACTTAAGTAAATGAGGACAAACACCCTTACTTTCTTTGATTTAAACTTCACCTGTGAGACCAGTTTTAGATTCCGATGCTTCACTTCAGGTTTACTGAATGCCTTGGACCTTCTTATTGACGATGAAACACAGAAATTGCATCCGAATTTAATACAAAAGGCACAATGCCGACTTAAGTACAAGAGGACTGACACTGTAACTTTCTATGATTTGAACCTCTCCTGTGAGTTGAGTTTTAGATTCCGATGATTCACTTAAGGTTTACTGCATACCTTGGACCTTCTTATTGAAGATCAAACACAGAAATTGCATCCGAATTTAATACAAAAGACACAATGCCGACTTAAGTACAAGAGGACTGACACTCTCACTTTCCATGATTTGAACCTCTCCTGTGAGTCCAGTTTTAGATTCCGATTCTTCTCTTCAGGTTTAATGTATCCCTTTGACCTTCCTATTGACGATGAAACACAGAAATTGCATCCGAATTTAATACAAAAGCCACAACGCCGACGTAAGTAGTAGAGGACTGACACTTTAACTTTCTATGATTTGAACCTCACCTTTGAGTCCAGTTTTAGATTCCGATGCTTCACTTCAGGTTTACTGTATACCTTGGACCTTCTTATTGACGATGAAACACAGAAATTGCATCCGAATTTATTACAAAAGGCACAATGCCGACTTAAGTACAAGATGACAGACACTCTAACATTCTATGATTTGAACCTCTCCTGTGAGTCCAGTTTTAGATTCCGATGCTTCACTTCAGGTTTACTGTATACCTTAAACCTTCTTGTTGACGATGAAACACAGAAATTGCATCCGAATTTAATACAAAAGGCACAATGCCGACTTAAGTACAAGAGGACAGACACTCTAACTTTCTTTGATTTAAACCTCTCCTGTGAGTCCAGTTTTAGATTCCGATGCTTCACTTCAGGTTTACTGTATCCCTTGGACCTTCTTATTGACGATGAAACACAGAAATTGCATCCGAATTTAATACAAAAGGCACAATGCCGAATTAAGTACAAGAGGACAGACACTCTAACTTTCTCTGATTTAAACCCCTCCTGTGAGTCCAGTTTTAGATTCCGATGCTTCACTTCAGGTTTACTGTATACCTTGGACCTTCTTAGTGACGATGAAACAAAGAAGTTGCATCCGAATTTAATACAAAAGACACAATGCCGACGTAAGTGGTAGAGGACTGACACTTCAA
Organism: Schistocerca serialis cubense; assembly: GCF_023864345.2. NCBI lineage: Eukaryota > Metazoa > Arthropoda > Insecta > Orthoptera > Acrididae > Schistocerca > Schistocerca serialis. The sequence continues at coordinate 453,025,183 of NC_064646.1, forward strand.
CTTTCTATGATTTTAACCTCTCCTGTGAGTCCAGTTTTAGATTCCGATGCTTCACTTCAATTTTTCTGTATACCTTGGACCTTCTTATTGACGATGAAACACAGAAATTGCATCCGAATTTAATACAAAAGGCACAATGCCGTCTTATGTACAAGAGGACTGACACTCTAACTTTCTATGATTTGAACCTCTCCTGTGAGTCCAGTTTTAGATTCCGAAGCTTCACATCAGGTTTACACTATACCTTGGACCTTCTTATTGACGATGAATCATAGAAAGTGCATCCGAATTTAATACAAAAGCACAATGCCGACTTAAGTACAAGAGGACTGATGCTCTAACCTTCGTTGATGTGAACCTCTCCTGTGAGTCCAGTTTTGGATACCGATGCTTCTCTTCAGTTTTACTGTATACCTTGGACCTTCTTATTGACGATGAAGCATAGAAATTGAATCCGAATTTAATACAAAAGGCACAATGCCGTCTTAAGTACAAGACGTCTGACACTCTAACTTTCTGTGATTTGAACCTCTCCTGTGAGTCCAGTTTTAGATTCCGATGATCCACTTAAGGTTTACTGTATACCTTGGACCTTCTTATTGACGATCAAACACAGAAATTGCATCCGAATTTACTACAAAAGACACAATGCCGACTTAAGTACAAAAGGGCTGCCACTCTCACTTTCCATGATTTGAACCTCTCCTGTGAGTCCAGTTTTAGATTCCGATTCCTCTCTTCAGGTTTACTGTATCCCTTGGACCTCCTTATTGACAATGAATCACAGAAATTCCATCTAAATTTAATACAAAAGGCACAATGCCGACGTAAGTAGAAGTAGACTGACACTCTAACTTTCTATGATGTGAACTTCTATTGTGACTCCAGTTTTAGATTCCGATGCTTCACTTCAGGTTTACTGTATCCCTTGGACCATCTTATTGACGATGAAACACAGAAATTGCATCCGAATTTAATACAAAAGCACAATGCCGACTTAAGTACAAGAGGACTGATGCTCTAACCTTCTATGATGAGAACCTCTCCTGTGAGTCCAGTTTTGGATACCGATGCTTCTCTTCAGTTTTACTGTATACCTTGGACCTTCTTATTGACGATGAAGCATAGAAATTGAATACGAATTTAATACAAAAGGCACAATGCCGTCTTAAGTACAAGACGTCTGACACTCTAACTTTCTGTGATTTGAACCTCTCCCGTGAGTCCAGTTTTAGATTCCGATGATCCACTTAAGGTTTTCTGTATACCTTGGACCTTCTTATTGACGATCAATCACAGAAATTGCATCCGAATTTACTACAAAAGACACAATGCCGACTTAAGTACAAGAGGACTGACACTCCACTTTCCATGATTTGAACCTCTCCTGTGAGTCCAGTTTTAGATTCCGATTCTTTTCTTCAGGTTTACTGTATCCCTTGGACCTTCTTATTGACGATGAAACACAGAAATTGCATCCGAATTTATTACAAAAGGCACAATGCCGACTTAAGTACAAGATGAAAGACACTCTAACTTTCTATGATTTGAACCTCTCCTGTGAGTCCAGTTTTAGATTCCGATGCTTCACTTCAGGTTTACTGTATACCTTAAACCTTCTTGTTGACGATGAAACACAGAAATTGCATCCGAATTTAATAATAAAATCACAATGCCGACTTAAGTACAAGAGGACAGACACTCTAACTTTCTTTGATTTAAACCTCTCCTGTGAGTCCAGTTTTAGATTCCGATGCTTCACTTCAGGTTTACTGTATCCCTTGGACCTTCTTATTGACGATGAAACACAGAAATTGCATCCGAATTTAATACAAAAGGCACAATGCCGAATTAAGTACAAGAGGACAGACACTCTAACTTTCTCTGATTTAAACCCCTCCTGTGAGTCCAGTTTTAGATTATGATGCTTCACTTCAGGTTTACTGTATACCTTGGACCTTCTTAGTGACGATGAAACACAGAAGTTGCATCCGAATTTAATACAAAAGGCACAATGCCGACGTAAGTGGTAGAGGACTGACACTTCAACTTTCTATGATTTGAACCTCTCCTGTGAGTCCAGTTTTAGATTCCGATGCTTCACTTCAATTTTTCTGTATACCTTGGACCTTCTTATTGACGATGAAACACAGAAATTGCATCCGAATTTAATACAAAAGGCACAATGCCGTCTTATGTACAAAAGGACTGACACTCTAACTTTCTATGATTTGAACCTCTCCTGTGAGTCCAGTTTTAGATTCCGAAGCTTCACTTCAGGTTTACATTATACGTTGGACCTTCTTATTGACGATGAATCATAGAAAGTGCATCCGAATTTAATACAAAAGCACAATGCCGACTTAAGTACAAGAGGACTGATGCTCTAACCTTCTATGATGTGAACCTCTCCTGTGAGTCCAGTTTTGGATACCGATGCTTCTCTTCAGTTTTACTGTATACCTTGGAATTTCTTATTGACGATGAAGCATAGAAATTGAATCCGAATTTAATACAAAAGGCACAATGCCGTCTTAAGTACAAGACGACTGACACTCTAACGTTCTGTGATTTGAACCTCACCCGTGAGACCAGTTTTAGATTCCGATGATCCACTTAAGGTTTACTGTATACCTTGGACCTTCTTATTGACAATCAAACACAGAAATTGCATCCGAATTTACTACAAAAGACACAATGCCGACTTAAGTATAAGAGGACTGAAACTCTCACTTTCCATGATTTGAACCTCTCCTGTGAGTCCAGTTTCAGATTCCGATTCTTCTCTTCAGGTTTACTGTATCCCTTGGACCTTCTTATTGACAATGAAACACAGAAATTCCATCTAAATTTAATACAAAAGGCACAATGCCGACGTAAGTAGTAGAGGACTGACACTTTTACTCTCTATGATTTGAACCTCACCTGTGAGTCCAATTTTAGACTCCGATGCTTCACTTCAGGTTTACTGTATACCTTGCACCTTCTTATTGACGATGAAACACAGAAATTGCATCCGAATTTATTACAAAAGGCACAATGCCGACTTAAGTACAAGAGGACAGACACTCTAATTTTATTTGATTTATACCTCCCCTGTGAGTCCAGTTTTAGATTCCGATGCTTCACTTCAGGTTTACTGTATACCTTGGACCTTCTTATTGACGATGAAACACAGAAATTGCATCCGAATTTAATACAAAAGGCACAATGCCGACTTAAGTAGAAGAGGACTGACACTCTAACTTTCTATGATTAGAACCTCTATTGTGAGTCCAGTTTTAGATTCCGATGCTTCACTTCAGGTTTACTGTATACCTTGGACCTTCTTATTGACGATGAAACACAGAAATTGCATCCGAATTTATTACAAAAGGCACAATGCCGACTTAAGTACAAGTTGACAGACACTCTAACTTTATTTGATTTATACCTCTCCTGTGAGTCCAGTTTTAGATTCCGATGCTTCACTTCAGGTTTACTGTATACCTTGGATCTTCTTATTGACGATGAAACACAGAAATTGCATCCGAATTTAATGCAAAAGGCACAATGCAGACTTAAGTACAAGAGGACAGACACTCTAACTTTCTATGATTATAACCTCTATTGTGAGTTCAGTTTTAGATTCCGATGCTTCACCTCACGTTTACTGTATACCTTGGACCTTCTTATTGACGATGAAACACAGAAATTGCACCCGAATTTAATACAAAAGGCACAATGCCTACTTAAGTAAATGAGGACAGACACTCTTACTTTCTTTGACTTAAACTTCTCCTGTGAGACCAGTTTTAGATTCCGATGCTTCACTTCAGGTTTACAGTATGCCTTGGACCTTCTTATTGACGATGAAACACAGAAATTGCATCCGAATGTAATACAAAAGGCACAATGCCTACTTAAGTACCAAATTACTGACACTGTAACTTTCTATGATTTGAACCTCTGCTGTGAGTTGAGTTTTAGATTCCGATGATTCACTTAAGGTTTACTGTATACCTTGGACCTTCTTATTGACAATGAAACACAGAAATTACATCTGAATTTAATACAAAAGGCAGAATGCCGACGTAAGTAGAAGTAGACTGACACTCTAACTTTCTATGATTTGAACTTCTCCTGTGACTCCAGTTTTAGATTCCGATGCTTCGCTTCAGGTTTACTGTATCCCTTGGACCATCTTATTGACGAGGAAACACAGATATTGCATTCGAATTTAATACAAAAGGCACAACGCCGACTTAAGTACAAGAGGACTGACTCTCTAACCTCCTATGATGTGAACCTCTCCTGTGAGTCCAGTTTTGGATACCGATGCTTCTCTTCAGTTTTACTGTATACCTTGGACCTTCTTATTGACGATGAAGCATAGAAATTGAATCCGAATTTAATACAAAAGGCACAATGCCGTCTTAAGTACAAGACGACTGACACTCTAACTTTCTGTGATTTGAACCTCTCCCGTGAGTCCAGTTTTAGATTCCGATGTTTCACTTCAGGTTAACTGTATCCCTTGGACCTTCTAATTGACGATGAAAGACAAAAATTGCTTCAGAATTTAATACAATAGGCACAATGCCGACTCAAGTACATGAGGACTGACACTGTAACTTTCTATGATTTGAACCTCTCCTGTGAGTCCAGTTTTAGATTCCGATGCTTCACTTCAGGTTTACTGTATACCTTGGACCTTCTTATTGACGATGAAACACAGAAATTGCTTCCGAATTTAATACAACAGGCACAATGCCGACGTAAGTACAAGAGGACTGACACTCTAACTTTCTACGATTAGAACCTCCCCTGTGAGTCCAGTTTTAGATTCCGATGCTTCACGTCAGGTTTACTGTATCCCCTGGACCATCTTATTGGCGATGAAACACAGAAATTGCACCCGAATTTAATACAAAGGGCACAATGCCGACTTAACTAAATGAGGACAGACACTCTTACTTTCTTAGATTTAAACTTCTCCTGTGAGACCAGTTTTAGATTCCGAAGCTTCCCTTCAGGTTTATTGTATGCCTTGGACCTTCTTATTGACGATGAAACACAGAAATTGCATCCGAATTGAAAACAAAAGGCACAATGCCGACTTAAGTATCAGAGGACTGACACTGTAACTTTCTATGATTTGAACCTCTCCTGTAAGTTGTGTTTTAGATTCCGATGATTCACTTAAGGTTTGCTGTATACCTTGGACCTTCTTAATGAAGATCAAACAGAGAAATTGCATCCGAATTTAATACAAAAGACACAATGCCGACTTAAGTACAAGAGGACTGACTCTCTCACTTTCCATGATTTGAACCTCTCCTGTGAGTCCAGTTTTAGATTCCGATTCTTCTCTTCAGGTTTACTGTATCCCTTGGACCTTCTTATTGACGATGAAACACAGAAATTGCATCCGAATTTAATACAAAAGGCACAATGCAGACTTAAGTACAAGAGGACTGACACTCTAACCTTATATATGATTGGAACCTCTCCTGTGAGTCCAGTTTTAGATTCAGATGCTTCACTTCACGTTTATCATATACCTTGGACATTCTTAGTGACGATGAAACACAGATATTGCATTCGAATTTAATACAAATGGAACAATGCCGACTTAAGTACAAGAGGACAGACACTCTAACTTTCTTTGATTTATACCTGCCCTGTGAGTCCAGTTTTAGATTCCGATGCTTCACTTAAGGTTTACTGTATACCTTGGACCTTCTAATTGAAGATGAAACACAGACATTGCATTAGAATTTAATACAAAAGGCACAATGCCGACTTAAGTAGAAGAGGACTGACACTCTAACTTTCTATGATTAGAACCTCTCCTGTGAGTCCAGTTTTAGATTCCGATGCTTCACTTCTGGTTTACTGTATCCCTTGGACCATCTTATTGACGATGAAACACAGAAATTGCACCCGAATTTAATACAAAAGGAACAATGCCGACTTAAGTAAATGAGGACAAACACCCTTACTTTCTTTGATTTAAACTTCACCTGTGAGACCAGTTTTAGATTCCGATGCTTCACTTCAGGTTTACTGAATGCCTTGGACCTTCTTATTGACGATGAAACACAGAAATTGCATCCGAATTTAATACAAAAGGCACAATGCCGACTTAAGTACAAGAGGACTGACACTGTAACTTTCTATGATTTGAACCTCTCCTGTGAGTTGAGTTTTAGATTCCGATGATTCACTTAAGGTTTACTGCATACCTTGGACCTTCTTATTGAAGATCAAACACAGAAATTGCATCCAAATTTAATACAAAAGACACAATGCCGACTTAAGTACAAGAGGACTGACACTCTCACTTTCCATGATTTGAACCTCTCCTGTGAGTCCAGTTTTAGATTCCGATTCTTCTCTTCAGGTTTAATGTATCCCTTTGACCTTCCTATTGACGATGAAACACAGAAATTGCATCCGAATTTAATACAAAAGCCACAACGCTGACGTAAGTAGTAGAGGACTGACACTTTAACTTTCTATGATTTGAACCTCACCTTTGAGTCCAGTTTTAGATTCCGATGCTTCACTTCAGGTTTACTGTATACCTTGGACCTTCTTATTGACGATGAAACACAGAAATTGCATCCGAATTTATTACAAAAGGCACAATGCCGACTTAAGTACAAGATGACAGACACTCTAACATTCTATGATTTGAACCTCTCCTGTGAGTCCAGTTTTAGATTCCGATGCTTCACTTCAGGTTTACTGTATACCTTAAACCTTCTTGTTGACGATGAAACACAGAAATTGCATCCGAATTTAATACAAAAGGCACAATGCCGACTTAAGTACAAGAGGACAGACACTCTAACTTTCTTTGATTTAAACCTCTCCTGTGAGTCCAGTTTTAGATTCCGATGCTTCACTTCAGGTTTACTGTATCCCTTGGACCTTCTTATTGACGATGAAACACAGAAATTGCATCCGAATTTAATACAAAAGGCACAATGCCGAATTAAGTACGAGAGGACAGACACTCTAACTTTCTCTGATTTAAACCCCTCCTGTGAGTCCAGTTTTAGATTCCGATGCTTCACTTCAGGTTTACTGTATACCTTGGACCTTCTTAGTGACGATGAAACAAAGAAGTTGCATCCGAATTTAATACAAAAGACACAATGCCGACGTAAGTGGTAGAGGACTGACACTTCAACTTTCTATGATTTGAACCTCTCCTGTGAGTCCAGTTTTATATTCCGATGCTTCACTTCAATTTTTCTGTATACCTTGGACCTTCTTATTGACGATGAAACACAGAAATTGCATCCGAATTTAATACAAAAGGCACAATGCCGTCTTATGTACAAGAGGACTGACACTCTAACTTTCTATGATTTGAACCTCTCCTGTGAGTCCAGTTTTAGATTCCGAAGCTTCACTTCAGGTTTACACTATACCTTGGACCTTCTTATTGACGATGAATCATAGAAAGTGCATCCGAATTTAATAAAAAAGCACAATGCCGACTTAAGTACAAGAGGACTGATGCTCTAACCTTCTATGATGTGAACCTCTCCTGTGAGTCCAGTTTTGGATACCGATGCTTCTCTTCAGTTTTACTGTATACCTTGGACCCTCTTATTGACGATGAAGCATAGAAATTGAATCCGAATTTAATACAAAAGGCACAATGCCGTCTTAAGTACAAGACGTCTGACACTCTAACTTTCTGTGATTTGAACCTCTCCCGTGAGTCCAGTTTTAGATTCCGATGATCCACTTAAGGTTTACTGTATACCTTGGACCTTCTTATTGACGATCAAACACAGAAATTGCATCCGAATTTACTACAAAAGACACAATGCCGACTTAAGTACAAAAGGGCTGACACTCTCACTTTCCATGATTTGAACCTCTCCTGTGAGTCCAGTTTTAGATTCCGATTCTTCTCTTCAGGTTTACTGTATCCCTTGGACCTCCTTATTGACAATGAATCACAGAAATTCCATCTAAATTTAATACAAAAGGCACAATGCCGACGTAAGTAGAAGTAGACTGACACTCTAACTTTCTATGATTTGAACTTCTCCTGTGACTCCAGTTTTAGATTCCGATGCTTCACTTCAGGTTTACTGTATCCCTTGGACCATCTTATTGACGATGAAACACAGAAATTGCATCCGAATTTAATACAAAAGCACAATGCCGACTTAAGTACAAGAGGACTGATGCTCTAACCTTCTATGATGAGAACCTCTCCTGTGAGTCCAGTTTTGGATACCGATGCTTCTCTTCAGTTTTACTGTATACCTTGGACCTTCTTATTGACGATGAAGCATAGAAATTGAATCCGAATTTAATACAAAAGGCACAATGCCGTCTTAAGTACAAGACGTCTGACACTCTAACTTTCTGTGATTTGAACCTCTCCCGTGAGTCCAGTTTTAGATTCCGATGATCCACTTAAGGTTTTCTGTATACCTTGGACCTTCTTATTGACGATCAATCACAGAAATTGCATCCGAATTTACTACAAAAGACACAATGCCGACTTAAGTACAAGAGGACTGACACTCCACTTTCCATGATTTGAACCTCTCCTGTGAGTCCAGTTTTAGATTCCGATTCTTTTCTTCAGGTTTACTGTATCCCTTGGACCTTCTTATTGACGATGAAACACAGAAATTGCATCCGAATTTATTACAAAAGGCACAATGCCGACTTAAGTACAAGATGAAAGACACTCTAACTTTCTATGATTTGAACCTCTCCTGTGAGTCCAGTTTTAGATTCCGATGCTTCACTTCAGGTTTACTGTATACCTTAAACATTCTTGTTGACGATGAAACACAGAAATTGCATCCGAATTTAATAATAAAATCACAATGCCGACTTAAGTACAAGAGGACAGACACTCTAACTTTCTTTGATTTAAACCTCTCCTGTGAGTCCAGTTTTAGATTCCGATGCTTCACTTCAGGTTTACTGTATCCCTTGGACCTTCTTATTGACGATGAAACACAGAAATTGCATCCGAATTTAATACAAAAGGCACAATGCCGAATTAAGTACAAGAAGACAGACACTCTAACTTTCTCTGATTTAAACCCCTCCTGTGAGTCCAGTTTTAGATTATGATGCTTCACTTCAGGTTTACTGTATACCTTGGACCTTCTTAGTGACGATGAAACACAGAAGTTGCATCCGAATTTAATACAAAAGGCACAATGCCGACGTAAGTGGTAGAGGACTGACACTTCAACTTTCTATGATTTGAACCTCTCCTGTGAGTCCAGTTTTAGATTCCGATGCTTCACTTCAATTTTTCTGTATACCTTGGACCTTCTTATTGACGATGAAACACAGAAATTGCATCCGAATTTAATACAAAAGGCACAATGCCGTCTTATGTACAAGAGGACTGACACTCTAACTTTCTATGATTTGAACCTCTCCTGTGAGTCCAGTTTTAGATTCCGAAGCTTCACTTCAGGTTTACATTATACGTTGGACCTTCTTATTGACGATGAATCACAGAAAGTGCATCCGAATTTAATACAAAAGCACAATGCCGACTTAAGTACAAGAGGACTGATGCTCTAACCTTCTATGATGTGAACCTCTCCTGTGAGTCCAGTTTTGGATACCGATGCTTCTCTTCAGTTTTACTGTATACCTTGGACCTTCTTATTGACGATGAAGCATAGAAATTGAATCCGAATTTAATACAAAAGGCACAATGCCGTCTTAAGTACAAGACGACTGACACTCTAACTTTCTGTGATTTGAACCTCACCCGTGAGACCAGTTTTAGATTCCGATGATCCACTTAAGGTTTACTGTATACCTTGGACCTTCTTATTGACAATCAAACACAGAAATTGCATCCGAATTTACTACAAAAGACACAATGCCGACTTAAGTATAAGAGGACTGAAACTCTCACTTTCCATGATTTGAACCTCTCCTGTGAGTCCAGTTTTAGATTCCGATTCTTCTCTTCAGGTTTACTGTATCCCTTGGACCTTCTTATTGACAATGAAACACAGAAATTCCATCTAAATTTAATACAAAAGGCACAATGCCGACGTAAGTAGTAGAGGACTGACACTTTTACTCTCTATGATTTGAACCTCACCTGTGAGTCCAATTTTAGACTCCGATGCTTCACTTCAGGTTTACTGTATACCTTGCACCTTCTTATTGACGATGAAACACAGAAATTGCATCCGAATTTATTACAAAATGCACAATGCCGACTTCAGTACAAGAGGACAGACACTCTAACTTCCTTTGACTTAAACCTCTCCTGTGAGTCCAGTTTTAGATTCCGAAGCTTCACTTGAGGTTTACTGTATACCTTGGACTTTCTTATAGACGATGAAACACAGAAATTGCATCCGAATGTAATACAAAAGGCACAATGCCGACTTAAGTACAAGAGGACAGACACTATAAATTTCTTTGATTTAAACCTCTCCTGTGAGTCCGGTTTTAGATTCCGATGCTTCACTTCAGGTTTACTGTATCCCTTGGACCACCTTATTGACGATGAAACACAGAAATTGCATCCGAATTTAATACAAAAGGCACAATGCCGACTTAAGTACAAGAGGACAGACACTCTAACTTTCTTTGATTTAAACTTCTCCTGTGAGTCCAGTTTTAGATTCCGATGCTTCACTTCTGGTTTACTCTATCCCTTGGACCTACTTATTGACGACGAAACACAGAAATTGCATCCGAATTTAATACAAAAGGCACAATGCCGACTTATATACAAGAGGACTGACACTATAACGTTCTATGATTTGAACCTCTCCTGTGAGTTAAGATTTAGATTTCGACGCTTCACTTCAGGTTTACTGTATACCTTGGACCTTCTTATTGACGATGAAACACAAGTATTGCATCCGAATTTAATACAAAAGCCACAATGCCGACTTAAGTACAAGAGGACTGACACTCTAACTTTCTATGGTTTGAACCTCACCTGTGAGTCCAGTTTTAGATTCCGATGCTTCACTTGAGGTTTACTGTATCCCTTGGACCATCTTATTGACGATGAAACACAGAAATTGCATCCGAATTTAATACAAAAGGCACAATGCCGACTTAAGTACAAGAGGACAGACACTCTAACATTCTTTGATTTAAACTTCTCCTGTGAGTCCAGTTTTAGACTCCTATGCTTCACTTCTGGTTTACTCTATCCCTTGGACCTTCCTATTGACGATGAAACACAGAAATAGCATCCGAATTTAATACAAAAGGGCACAATGTGGACTTAAGTACAAAGGGAGTGACACTTTACCTTTCTATGATTTGAACCTCTGTTGTGAGTCCAGTTTTAGATTCCGATGATTCACTTTAGGTTTACTGTATACCTAGGACCTTCTTATTGACGATGAAACACAGAAATTGCATCCGAATGTAATACAAAAGGAACAATGCCGACTTAAGTACAGGAGGAATTACACTATAAATTTCTATGATTTGAATCTCTCCTGTGACTTGAGTTTCAGTTTCCGATGCTTCACTTCAGGTTTACTGTATACCTTGGACCTTCTTATTGACGATGAAACACAGAAATTTCATCCGAATTTAATACAAAGGGCACAATGCCGACTTAAATAGAAGAGGACTGACACTCTAACTTTCTATGATTAGAACCTCTCCTGTGAGTCCAGTTTAAGATTCCGATGCTTCACTTCAGGTTTACTGTATCCCTTGGACCTTCTAATTGACGACGAAGCACAGAAATTGCATCCGAATTTAATACAAAAGGCACAATGCCGACTTATATACGAGAGGACTGACACTCTAACGTTCTATGATTTGAACCTCTCCTGTGAGTTAAGATTTAGATTTCGACGCATCACTTCAGGTTTACTGTATACCTTGGACCTTCTTATTGATGATCAAAAACAGAAATTGCATCCGAATTCAATACAAAAGGCACAATGCCAACTTATGTACAAGAGGACTGACACTCTCACTTTCTGTGATTTGAACCTCTCCTGTGAGTTCAGTTCTAGATTCCGATGCTTCACTTCAGATTTACTGTATCCCTTGGACCTTCTTATTGACGATGAAACACTGAAATTGCATCCGAATTTAATACAAAAGGCACAATGCCGACTTAAGTACAAGAGGACTGAAACTCTAACTTTCTATGATTTGAGCCTCTCCTGTGAGTCCAGTTTTAGATTTCGATGCTTCTTTTCAGGTTTACTGTATACCTTGGACCTTCTTATTGACGATGAAACACAGAAATTGCATCCGCATTTAATACAAAGGCACAATGCCGACTCAAGTACAAGAGGACTGACACTCTAACTTCTCCTTGGAGCTTCTTATTGATGATCAAAAACAGAAACTGCATCCGAATTTAATACAAAAGGCACAATGCCGACTTAAGTACAAGAGAACTGACACTCTAACTTTCTGTGATTTGAACCTCTCCTGTGAGTTCAGTTTTAGTTTCCGATGCTTCACTTCAGATTTATTGTATCCCTTGGACCATCTTATTGACGATGAAACGCAGAAATTGCATCCGAATCTAGTACAAAAGGCACAATGCCGACTTAAGTACAAGAGGACAGACACTCTAACATTCTTTGATTTGGACTTCTCCTGTGAGTCCAGTTTTAGATTCCAATGCTTCACTTCTGTTTTACTCTATGCCTTGGACCTTCTTATTGACGATGAAACACAGAAATTGCATCCGAATTTAATACAAAAGGCACAATGCCGCCTTAAGTACAAGAGGACTGACACTCTAACTTTCTATGATTTGAACCTCTCCCGTGAGTCCAGTTTTGGATTCCGATGCTTCACTTCAGGTTTACTGTATACCTTGGACCTTCTTATTGATGATGAAACACAGAAATTGCATCCGAATTGAATACAAAAGGCACAATGACGACTTAAGTTCAAGAGAACTGACACTCTAACTTTCTATGATATGAACCTCTCCCGTGAGTCTAGTTTTGGATTCCGATGCTTCACTTCAGGTTTACTGTATACCTTGGACCTTCTTATTGACGATGAAACACAGAAATTGCATCCGAATGTAATACAAAAGGCAGAATGCCGACTTAAGTACAAGAGGATTGACACTCTAACTTCCTATGATTTGAACCTCTCCTGTGAGTCCATTTTTAGTTTCCGATGCTTCACTTCAGGTTTACTGTATCCCTTGGACCATCTTATTGACGATGAAACACAGAAATTGCATCCGAAGTTAATACAAAAGGCACAATGCCGACTTAAGTACAAGAGGACTGACACTCTAACTTTCTATGATTTGAACCTCTCCCGTGAGTCCAGTTTTGGATTCCGATGCTTCCCTTCAGGTTTACTGTATACCTTGGACCTTCTTATTGACGATGAAACACAGAAATTGCGTCCAAATTTAATACAAAAGGCACAATGGCGGCTTAAGTACAAGAGGACTGATACTCTAACTTTCTTTGATTTAAACTTCTACTGTGAGTCCAGTTTTAGATTCCGATGCTTCACTTCAGCTTAACTCTATCCCTTGGACCTTCTTATCGACAATGAAACACAGAAATTGCATCCAAATTTAATACAAATGGCACAATGTCGACTTAAGTACTAGAGGAGTGACACTCTACCTTACTATGATTTGAACCTCTCCCGTGAGTCCAGTTTTGGATTCCGATGCTTCACTTCAGGTTTACTGTATACCTTGGACCTTCTTGTTGACCATGAAACACAGAAATTGCATCCGAATTTAATACAAAAGGCATAATGCCGACTTAAGTACAAGAGGATTGACACTCTAACTTTCTATGATTTGAACCTCTCCCGTGAGTCTAGTTTTGGATTCCGATGCTTCACTTCAGGTTTACTGTATACCTTGGACCTTCTTATTGACGATGAAACACAGAAATTGGATCCGAATTTAATACAAAAGGCACAATGCCGACTTAAGTACAAGAGGATTGACACTCTAACTTTCTATGATTTGAACCTCTCCTGTGAGTCCAGTTTTAGTTTCCGATGCTTCACTTCAGGTTTACTGTATCATTTGGACCATCTTATTGACGATGAAACACAGAAATTGCATCCGAATTTAATACAAAAGGCACAATGCCGACTTAAGTACAAGAGGACTGACACTCTAACTTTCTATGATTTGAACCTCTCCCGTGAGTCCATTTTTGGATTCCGATGCTTCCCTTCAGGTTTACTGTATACCTTGGACCTTCTTATTGACGATGAAACACAGAAGTTGCGTCCAAATTTAATACAAAAGGCTCAATGGCGGCTTAAGTACAAGAGGACTGATACTCTAACTTTCTTTGATTTAAACTTCTACTGTAAGTCCAGTTTTAGATTCCGATGCTTCACTTCAGCTTTACTCTACCCCTTGGACCTTCTTATCGACAATGAAACACAGAAATTGCATCCGAATTTAATACAAAAGGCACAATGTCGACTTACGTACAAGAGGAGTGACACTCTACCTTTCTATGATTTGAACCTCTCCTGTGAGTCCAGTTTTAGATTAAGATGCTTCACTTCAGGTTTACTGTATACCTTGGACCTTCTTATTGACGATGAAACACAGAAATTGCATCCGAATTTAATACCAAAGGCACAATGCCGACATAAGTACAAGAGGACTGACACTATAACTTTCTATGATTTGAACCTCTGCTGTGAGTTGAGTTTTAGATACCGATGCTTCACTTCAGGTTTACTGTATACCTTGGACCATCTTATTGATGATCAAAAACAGAAACTGCATCCGAATTTAATACAATAGGCACAATGCCGACTTAAGTACAAGAGGACTGACACTCTAACTTTCTGTGATTTGAACCTCTCCTGTGAGTCCAGTTTTAGATTCCGATGCTTCACTTCAGGTTTACTGTATCCCTTGGACCATCTTATTGACGATGAAACACAGAAATTGCATCCGAATGTAATACAAAAGGAACAATGCCGACTTAAGTACAGGAGGACTGACGCTATAAATTTCTATGATTTGAACCTATCCTG
Organism: Schistocerca serialis cubense; assembly: GCF_023864345.2. Classification (NCBI taxonomy): domain Eukaryota; kingdom Metazoa; phylum Arthropoda; class Insecta; order Orthoptera; family Acrididae; genus Schistocerca; species Schistocerca serialis. The sequence continues at coordinate 453,040,183 of NC_064646.1, forward strand.
TTACTTGAGTTTTAGATTCCGATGCTTCACTTCAGGTTTCCTGTATACCTTGGACGTTCTTATTGACGATGAAACAGTGAAATAGCATCCGAATTTATTACAAAGGACACAATGCAGACTTAAGTACAAGAGGACTGACATTCTAACTTTCTATGATTTGAACCTCTCCCGTGAGTCCAGTTTTGGATTCCGATGCTTCACTTCAGGTTTACTGTATACCTTGGACCTTCTTATTGACGATGAAACACAGAAATTGCATCCGAATTTAATACCAAAGGCACAATGCCGACTTAAGTACAAGAGGACTGACATTCTAACTTTCTATCATTTGAACCTCTCCTGTGAGTCCACTTTTAGATTCCGATGCTTCACTTCAGGCTTACTGTATCCCTTGGACCATCTTATTGACGATGAAACACAGAAATTGCATCCGAATTTAATACAAAAGGCACAATGCCGACTTAAGTACAAGACGACAGACACTCTAACTTTCTTTGATTTTAACTTCTCCTGTAAGTCCAGTTTCAGATTCCGATGCTTCTCTTCAGGTTTACTCTATCCCTTGGACCTTCTTATTGACGATGAAACACAGAAATTGCATCCGAATTTAATACAAAGGGGCACAATGTCGACATAAGTACAAGGGGAGTGACACTTTACCTTTCTATGATTTGAACCTCTCCTGTGAGTCCAGTTTTAGATTTCGATGCTTCACTTTAGGTTTACTGTATACCTTGGACCTTCTTATTGATGATGAAACACAGACATTGCATCCGAATGTAATACAAAATGCACAATGCCGACTTAAGTACGGGAGGACTGACACTATAAATTTCTATGATTTGAACCTCTCCTGTGACTTGAGTTTTAGATTCCGATGCTTCACTTCAGGTTTCCTGTATACCTTGGACGTTCTTATTGACGATGAAACACAGAAATTGCATCCGAATTTATTACAAAAGGCACAATGCAGACTTATGTACAAGAGGACAGACACTCTAACTTCCTACGATTTGAACCTCTCCTGTGAGTACAGTTTTAGATTCCGATGCTTCACTTCAGGTTTACTGTAACCCTTGGACCTTCTTATTGACGATGAAACAAAGAAATAGCATCCGAATTTAATACAAAAGGCACAATGCAGTCTTAAGTACAAGATGACAGGCACTCTAACTTTCTATGATTTGAACCTCTCCTGTGAGTCCTGTTTTAGATTCCGATGCTTCACTTAAGGTTTACTGTATACCTTGGACCTTCTTATTGACGATGAAACACAGAAATTGCATTCGAATTTATTACAAAAGGCACAATGCCGATTTAAGTACAAGAGGACAGACACTCTAACTTCCTTTGATTTAAACCTCTCCTGTGAGTCCAGTTTTAGATTCCGATGCTACACTTCAGGTTTACTGTATACCTTGGACACTTTTATTGACGATGAAACACAGAAATTGCATCCGAATTTAATACAAAAGGCACAATGCCGACTTAAGTACAAGAGGACAGACACTCTAACTTTCTTTGATTTATACCTCTCCTGTGAGTTCAGTTTTAGATTCCGAAGCTCCACTTCGGGTTTTCTATATACCTTGGACATTCTTATTTACGATGAAACACAGAAATTGCATCCGAATTTAATACAAAAGGCACAATGCAGACTTAAGTACAAGAGGACTGACACTCTAACTTCTTTTGATTTGAACCTCTCCTGTGAGTCCAGTTTTAGATTCCGATGCTTCACTTCAGGTTTACTGTAAACCTCGGACCTTCTTATTGACGATGAAACACAGAAATTGCATCCAAATTTAATACAAAAGGCCGAATGCCGACTTAAGTACAAGAGGACTGACACTCTAACTTTCTGTGATTTGAACCTCTCCTGTGAGTCCAGTTTTAAATTCCGATGCTTCACTTCAGGTTTACTGTATCCCTTGGACCATCTTATTGACGATTAAACACAGATGTTGGGTCCGAATTTAATACAAAAGGCACAATGCCGACTTAAGTACAAGTGGACAGACACTCTAACTTTCTTTGATTTAAACTTCTCCTGTGAGTCCAGTTTTAGATTCCGATGCTTCACTTCTGGTTTACTCTATCCCTTGGACCTTCTTATTGACGATGAAACACAGAAATTGCATCCGAATTTAATACAAAAGGGCACAATGTCGACTTAAGTACAAAGGGAGTTACACTTTACCTTTCTATGATTTGAACCTCTCCTGTGAGTCCAGTTTTAGATTCCGATGCTTTACTTTAGGTATACTGTATACCTTGGACCTTCATATTGACGATGAAACACAGAAATTGCATCCGAATGTAATACAAAAGGAACAATGCCGACTTAAGTACAGGAGGACTGACACTATAAATTTCTATGATTTGAACCTCTCCTGTGACTTGAGTTTTAGATTCCGATGCTTCACTTCAGGTTTCCTGTACACATTGGACGTTCTTATTGACGATGAAACACTGAAATTGCATCCGAATTTATTACAAAGGGCACAATGAGGACTTAAGTACAAGAGGACTGACACTCTAACTTTCTACGATTTGAACCTCTCCTGTGAGTACAGTTTTAGATTCCGATGCTTCACTTCAGGTTTATTGTATCCCTTGGACCTTCGTATTGACGATGAAACACAGAAATTGCATCCCAATTTAATACAAAAGGCACAATGCAGACGAAAGTACAAGAGGACTGACACTCTAACTTTCTTTGATTTAAACTTCTCCTGTGAGTCCAGTTTTAGATTCCGATGCTTCACTTCAGGTTTACTCTATCCCTTGGACCTTCTTATTGACGATGAAACACAGAAATTGCATCCGAATTTAATACAAAAGTCACAATGTCGACTTAAGTACAAGAGGAGTGACACTCTACCTTTCTATGCTTTGAACCTCTCCTGTGAGTCCAGTTTTAGATTCCGATGCTTCATTTCAGGTTTACTGTATACCTTGGACCTTCTTATTGACGATGAAACACAGAAATTGCATCCGAATTTCATACAAAAGGCACAAAGCCGACTTAAGTACAAGAGGACTGACACTAAAACTTTCCATGATTTGAACCTCTCCTGTGAGTTGAGTTTTAGATTCCGATGCTTCACTTCAGGTTTACAGTATACTTTGGACCTTCTTATTGATCATCAAAAACAGAAACTGCATCCGAATTTAATACAAAAGGCACAATGCCGACTTAAGTACAAGAGGACTGACACTCTAACTTTCTGTGATTTGAACCTCTCCTGTGAGTCCAGTTGTAGATTCCGATGCTTCACATCAGGTTTACTGTATTCCTTGGACCTTCATATTGACGATGAAACACAGAAATTGCATCCGAATTTAATACAAAAGGCACAATGCAGACTTAAGTACAAGAGGACTGACACTCTAACTTTCTATGATTTGAACCTCTCCTGTGAGTCCTCTTTTAGATTCCGATGCTTCACTTCAGGTTTACTGTTTACCTTGGACCTTCTTATTGACGATGAAACACAGAAATTGCATCCGAATTTATTACAAAAGGCACAATACCGACTTAAGTACAAGAGGACAGACACTCTAACTTCATTTGATTTAAACCTCTCCTGTGAGTTCAGTTTTAGATGCCGATGCTACACTTCAGGTTTACTGTATACCTTGGACTCTCTTATTGACGATGAAACACAGAAATTGCATCCGAATTTAATACAAAAGGCACAATGCCGACTTAAGTACAAGAGGACAGACACTCTAACTTTCTTTGATTTATACCTCTCCTGTGAGTTCAGTTTTAGATTCCGAAACTCCACTTCGGGTTTACTGTATACCTTGGACCATCCTACTGACGATGAAACACAGAAATTGCATCCGAATTTAATACAAAAGGCACAATGCAGACTTAAGTACAAGAGGACTAACACTCTAACTTTCTTTGATTTGAACCTCTCCTGTGAGTCCAGTTTTATATTCCGATGTTTCACTTCAGGTTTACTGTATACCTTGGACCTTCTTATTGTCGATGAAACACAGAAATTGCATCCGAATTTAATACGAAATGCACAATGCTGACTTAAGTAGAAGAGGACTGACACCATAATTTTCTATGATTTGAACCTCTCCTGTGAGTCCAGTTTTAGTTTCCGATGCTTCACTTCAGGTTTATTGTATCCCTTGGATGTTCTTATTGACGATAAAACACAGAAATTGCATCCGAATTTAATACAAAAGGCACAATGCCGACTTAAGTACAAGAGGACTGTCACTCTAACTTTCTATGATTTGAACCTCTCCTGTGAGTCCAGTTTTAGATTCCGATGCTTCACTTCAGGTTTACTGTATCCCTTGGACCTTCTTATTGACGATAAAACACAGAAATTGCATCCAAATTTTAATACAAAATGCACAATGCAGACTTAAGTACAAGAGGACTGACACACTAACTATCTATGATTTGAACCTCTCCTGTGAGTCCAGTTTTAGATTCCGATGCTTCACTTCAGGTTTCCAGTGTACCTTGGAGCTTCTTATTGACGATGAAACACAGAAATTGCATCCGAATTTTTTACAAAAGTCACAAAGCCAACTTAAGTGCAAGAGGACAGACACTCTAACTTCCTTTGTTTTAAACCTCTCCAGTGGGTCCAGTTTTAGATTCCGATGCTTCACTTTGGGTTTACTGTATACCTTGGACCTTCTTATTGACGATCAAAAACAGAAATTGCATCCGAATTTAATACAAAAGGCACAATGCCGACTTAAGTACAAGAGGACTGACACTTTAAATTTCTATCATTTGAACATCTCCCGTGAGTCCAGTTTGAGATTCCGATGCTTCACTTCAGATTTCCTGTATACCTTGGAGTTTCTTATTAACGATGAAACACAGAAATTACATCCGAATTTATTACAGAAGGCACAATGCAGACTTAAGTACAATAGGACTGACACTCTAACCTTCTATGATTTGAACCTCTCCTGTAAGTCCAGTTTTAGATTCCGATGCTTCACTTCAGGTTTACTGTATACCTTGGACATTCTTATTGACGATGAAACACAGAAATTGCATCAGAATTTATTACAAAATGCACAATGCCGACTGAAGTACAAGAGGACAGACACTCTAACTTTCTTTGATTTAAACCTCTCCTGTGATTTCAGTTTTAGATTCCGAAGCTCCACTTCAGGTTTACTGTGTACCTTGGACCTTCCTATTGACGATGAAAGGCAGATATTGCATCCGAATTTAGTACAAAAGGCACAATGCAGACTTAAGTACAAGAGGACTGACACTCTAACTTTCTTTGATTTGAACCTCTCCTGTGAGTCGAGTTTAAGATTCCGATGTTTCACTTCAGGTTTACTGTATACCTTGGACCTTCTTATTGACGATTAAACACAGAAATTGCATCCGAATTTAATACAAAAGGCACAATGCTGACTTAAGTCGAAGAGGTCTGACACTCTAACTTTCTATGATTTGAACCTCTCCTGTGAGTCCAGTTTTAGATTCTGATGCTTCACTTCAGGTTTACTGTATCCCTTGGACCTTCTTATTGACGGTGAAACACAGAAATTGCTTCCAAATTTATTACAAAAGGCACAATGCAGACTTAAGTACAAGAGGACTGACACTCTAACTTTCTATGATTTGAACCTCTCCTGTGAGTCCAGTTTTAGATTCCGATGCTTCACTTCAGTTTTACTGTATCCCTTGGACCTTCTTATTGACGATAAAACACAGAAATTGCATCCGAATTTAATACAAAAGGCACAATGCAGACTTAAGTACAAGAGGACTGACACTCTAACTATCTATGATTTGAACCTCTCCTGTGAGTCCAGTTTTAGATTCCGATGCTTCACTTCAGGTTTCCTGCATACCTTGGAGCTTCTTATTGACGATGAAACACAGAAATTGCATCCGAATTTTTTACAAAAGGCACAAAGCCAACTTAAGTGCAAGAGGACAGACACTCTAACTTCCTTTGATTTAAACCTCTCCGGTGGGCCCAGTTTTAGATTCCGATGCTTCACTTCAGGTTTTCTGTATACCTTGGACTTTCTTATTGACGATGAAACACAGAAATTCATCCGAATTTCATACAAAAGGCACAATGCCGACTTAAGTACAAGTGGACAGACACTCTAACTTTCTTTGGTTTAAACCTCTCCTGTGAGTCCAGTTTTAGATTCCGATGCTTCATTTCAGGTTTACTGTATACCTTGGACCCTCTTGTTGACGATGAAACACAGAAATTGTATCCGAATTTAATACAAAAGGCACAATGCCGTCTTAAGTACAAGAGGACTGACACTCTAACTTTCTATGATTTGAACCTCTCCTGTGAGTCCAGTTTTAGATTCCGAAGCTTCACTTCAGGTTTACTGTATACCTTGGACCTTCTTATAGACGATGAAACACAGAAATTGCGTTCGAATTTAATACAAAAGGCACAATGCAGACTTAAGTACAAGAGGTCTGACACTCTAACTTTCTATGATAAGAACCTCTCCTGTGAGTCCAGTTTTAGATTCCGATGCTTCACTTCAGGTTTACTGTATACCTTGGACATTTATATTGACGATTAAACACAGAAATTGCATCCGAATTTAATACAAAAGGCACAATGCCGACTTAAGTACAAGAGGACAGACACTCTAACTTCATTTGATTTATACCTCTCCTGTGAGTCCAGATTTAGATTCCGATGATTTACTTCAGGTTTACTGTATACCTTGGACCTTCTAATTGACAATGAAACACAGTAATTCCATCTGAATTTAATACAAAAGGCACAATGCCGACGCAAGTAGAAGAGGACTGACACTCTAACTTTCTATGATTTGAACTTCTCCTGTGACTCCAGTTTTAGATACCGATGCTTCGCTTCAGGTTTACTATATCCCTTGGACCAACTTATTGACGATGAAACACAGAAATTGCATCCGAATTTGATACAAAATGCACAATGACGTCTTAAGTACAAGGGGACTGACGCTCTAATTTTCTATGATGTGAAAGTCTCCTGTGAGTCCAGTTTTGGATTCCAATGCTTCTCTTCAGTTTTACTGTATACCTTGGACCTTCTTATTGACGACGAAGCATAGAGATTGCATCCGAATTTAATACAAAAGGCACAATGCCGACTTAAGTACAAGACGACTGACACTCTAACTTTCTGTGATTTGAACCTCTCCCGTGAGTCCAGTTTTAGATTCCGATGCTTCACTTCAGGTTTACTGTATCCCTTGGACCTTCTTATTGACGATGAAGCACAGAAATTGCATCCGAATTTAATACAAAAGGCACGATGCCGGGTTAAGTACAAGAGGACTGACACTCTAACCTTCTGTGATTTGAACCTCTCCAGTGAGTCCAGTTTTAGATTCCAAAGCTTCACTTCAGGTTTCCTGTATACCTTGGACTTTCTTATTGACGATGAAACACAGAAAATACATCCGAATGTATTACAAAAGGCACAATGCAGACTTAAGTACAATAGGACTGACACTCTATCCTTCTATGATTTGAACCTCTCCAGTAAGTCCAGTTTTAGATTCCGATGCTTCACTTCAGGTTTACTGTATCCCTTGGACCTTCTTATTGACGATGAAACACAGAAATTGCATCCGATTTAATACAAAAGGCACAATGCAGACTTAAGTACAATCGGACTGACATTCTAATTTTCTATGATTTGAACCTCTCCTATGAGTCCAGTTTTAGATTCCGATGCTTCACTTCAGGTTTACTGTATACCTTGGACCTTCTTATTGACGATGTAACACAGAAATTGCATCCGAATTTATTACAAAAGGCACCATGAGGACTTAAGTGCAAGAATACAGACACTCTAACTTATTTTGATTTACACCTATCCAGTGGGTCCAGTTTTAGATTCCGATGCTTCACTTCAGGTTTACTGTATACCTTGGACTTTCTTATTGACGATGAAACACAGAAATTGCATCCGAATTTAATACAAAGGCACAATGCCGTCTTAAGTACAAGAGGACTGACACTCTAACTTTCTATGATTTGAACCTTTCCTGTGAGTCCAGTTTTAGATTCCGAAGCTTCACCTCAGGTTTACGGTATACCTTGGACCTTCTTATTGACGATGAAACACAGAAATTGCATCCGAATTTAGTACATAAGGCACAATGCAGACTTAAGTACAAGAGGACTGACACTCTAACTATCTTTGATTTGAACCTCTCCTGTGAGTCCAGTTTTAGATTCCGATGTTTCACTTCAGGTTTACTGTATACATTGGACCTTCTTATTGACGATTAAACACAGAAATTGCATCCGAATTTAATACAAAAGGCACATTGCTGACTTAAGTAGAAAAGGCCTGACACTCTAACTTTCTATGATTTGAACCTCCCCTGTGAGTCCAGTTTTAGATTCTGATGCTTCACTTCAGGTTTATTGTATACCTTGGACCTTCTTATGACGATGAAACACAGAAATTGCATTCGAATTTAATGCAAAAGGCACAATGCAGACTTAAGTACAAATGGACTGACACTCGAACTTCCTGTGATTTGAAACTCTCCTGTGAGTCCAGTTTTAGATTCCGATGATTCACTTCAGGTTTACTGTATACCTTGGACATTCTTATTGACGATGAAACACAGAAATTGCTTCCGAATTTATTACAAAAGGCACAATGCAGACTTAAGTACAAGAGGACTGACACTCTAACTTTCTGTGATTTGAACCTCTCCTGTGAGTCCAGTTTTAGATTCCAATGCTTCACTCAGGTTTACTGTATCACTTGGACCTTCTTATTGACGATGAAACACAGAAATTGCATCCGAACTTAATACAAAAGGCACAATGCAGACTTAAGTACAAGAGGACTGACACTCTAACTTTCTATGATTTGAACCTCTCCTGTAAGTCGAGTTTTAGATTCCGATGCTTCACCTCAGGTTTCCTGTATACCTTGGACCTTCTTATTGACGATGAAACACAGAAATTGCATCCGAATTTATTACGAAAGGCACAAAGCCGACTTATGTGCAAGAGGACAGACACTCTAACATCCTTTGATTTAAGCCTCTCCAGTGGGTCCAGTTTTAGATTCCGATGCTTCACTTCAGGTTTACTGTATACCTTGGACTTTCTTATTGACGATGAAACACAGGAATTGCATCTGAATTTCATACAAAAGGCACAATGCCGACTTAAGTACAAGTGGACAGACACTCTAACTTTATTTGATTTAATCCTCTCCTGTGAGTCCAGTTTTAGATTCCGATGCTTCATTTCAGGTTTACGGTATACCTTGGACCTTCTTATTGACGATGAAACACAGAAATTGCATCCGAATTTAATACAAAAGGCACAATGCCGTCTTAAGTACAAGAGGACTGACACTCTAACTTTCTATGATTTGAACCTCTCCTGTGAGTCCAGTTTTTGATTCCGAAGCTTCACTTCAGGTTTACTGTATACTTTGGACCTTCTTATTGACGATGAAACACAGAAATTGCATTCGAATTTAATACAAAAGGCACAATGCAGACTTAAGTACAAGAGGTCTGACACTCTAACTTTCTATGATTTGAACCTCTCCTGTGAGTCCAGTTTTAGATTCCGATGCTTCACTTCAGGTTTACTGTATACCTTGGACATTATTATTGACGATGAAACACAGAAATTGCAATCGAATTTAATACAATTGGAACAATGCTGACTTAAGTACAAGAGGATGGACACTCTAACTTTCTATGATTTAAACCTCTCCTGTGAGTCCAGTATTACATTCCGATGCTTCACTTCCGGTTTACTGTATCCCTTGGACCTTCTTATTGACGATGAATCGTAGAAATTGCATCCGAATTTAATACAAAAGGCACAATGCCGACTTAAGTACAAGTGGACAGACACTCTAACTTTCTTTCATTTAAACCTCTCCTGTGAGTCCAGTTTTAGATTCCGATGCATCACTTCAGGTATACTGTATACCTTACACCTTCTTATTGACGATGAAACACAGAAATTGCATCCGAATTTAATACAAAAGGCACAATGCCGTCTTAAGTACAGGGGGACTGACACTCTAACTTTATTTGATTTATACCTCTCCTGTGAGTCCAGTTTTAGATTCCGAAGCTTCACTTCAGGTTTACTGTATACCTTGGACCTTCATATTGACGATGAAACACAGAAATTGTATCCGAATTTAACACATAAGGCACAATGCCGACTTAAGTACAAGAGGACTGACACTCTAAACTTCTGTGATTTGAACCTCTCCTGTGAGTAAAGTTTTAGATTCCGATGCTTCACTTCATGTTTACTGTATCCCTTGGACCTTCTTATTGACGATGAAACACAGAAATTGCTTGCGAATTTAATATAAAAGGCACAAAGCTGACTTAAGTGCAAGAGGACAGACACTCTAACTTCCTTTGATTTTAACCTCTCCAGTGGGTCCAGTTTTAGATTCCGATGCTTCACTTCAGGTTTACTGTATACCTTGGACTTTCTTGTTGACGATGAAACACAGAAATTGCATCCGAATTTCATACAAAAGGCACAATGCCGACTTAAGTACAAGTGGACAGACACTCTAACTTTCTTTCATTTAAACCTCTCCTGTGAGTCCAGTTTTAGATTCCGATGCATCACTTCAGGTATACTGTATACCTTACACCTTCTTATTGACGATGAAACACAGAAATTGCATCCGAATTAAATACAAAAGGCACAATGCCGTCTTAAGTACAGGGGGACTGACACTCTAACTTTCTATGATTTGAACCTCTCCTGTGAGTCCAGTTTTAGATTCCGAAGCTTCACTTCAGCTTTACTGTATACCTTGGACCTTCTTATTGACGATGAAACACAGAAATTGCATCCGAATTTAATACAAAAGGCAGAATGCAGACTTAAGTACAAGAGGACTGACACTCGAACTTTCTGTGATTTGAACCTCTCCTGTGAGTCCAATTTTAGATTCCGATGATTCACTTCAGGTTTACTGTATACCTTGGACATTCTTATTGACAATGAAACAAAGAAATTGCATCCGAATTTATTACAAAATGCACAATGCCGACTGAAGTACAAGAGGACAGACACTCTTACTTCCTTTGATTTAAACCTCTCTTGTGAGTCCAGTTTTAGATTCCGATGCTTCACTTCAGGTTTACTGTATGCCTTGGACTTTCTTATTGACGATGAAACACAGAAATTGCATCCGAATTTAATACAAAAGGCACAATGCTGACTTAAGTACAAGAGGACTGACACTCTAACTTTCTATGATTTGAACCTCTCCTGTAAGTCCAGTTTTAGATTCCGATGCTTCACTTCAGGTTTCCTGTATACCTTGGACCTTCTTATTGACGATGAAACACAGAAATTGCATCCGAATTTATTACAAAAGGCACAAAGCCGACTTACGTGCAAGAGGACAGACACTCTAACATCCTTTGATTTAAACCTCTCCAGTGGGTCCAGTTTTAGATTCCGATGCTTCACTTCAGGTTTACTGTATACCTTGGACTTTCTTATTGACGATGAAACACAGGAATTGCATCCGAATTTCATACAAAAGGCACAATGCCGACTTAAAAACAAGTGGACAGACACTCTAACTTTCTTTGATTTAATCCTCTCCTGTGAGTCCAGTTTTAGATTCCGATGCTTCATTTCAGGTTTACAGTATACCTTGGACCTTCTTATTGACGATGAAACACAGAAATTGCATCCGAATTTAATACAAAAGGCACAATGCCGACTTAAGTAGAAGAGGCCTGACACTCTAACTTTCTATGATTTGAACCTCTCCTGTGAGTCCAGTTTTAGATTCTGATGCTTCACTTCAGGTTTGCTGTATCCCTTGGACCTTCTTATTGACGATGAAACACAGAAATTGCTTCCGAATTTATTACAAAAGGCACAATGCAGACTTAAGTACAAGAGGACCGACACTCTAACTTTCTATGATTTGAACCTCTCCTGTGAGTCCAGTTTTAGATTCCAATGCTTCACTCAGGTTTACTGTATCACTTGGACCTTCTTATTGACGATGAAACACAGAAATTGCATCCGAACTTAATACAAAAGGCACAATGCAGACTTAAGTACAAGAGGACTGACACTCTAACTTTCTATGATTTGAACCTCTCCTGTAAGTCCAGTTTTAGATTCCGATGCTTCACTTCAGGTTTCCTGTATACCTTGGACCTTCTTATTGACGATGAAACACAGAAATTGCGTCCGAATTAATTACGAAAGGCACAAAGCCGACTTACGTGCAAGAGGACAGACACTCTAACATCCTTTGATTTAAACCTCTCCAGTGGGTCCAGTTTTAGATTCCGATGCTTCACTTCAGGTTTACTGTATACCTTGGACTTTCTTATTGACGATGAAACACAGGAATTGCATCTGAATTTCATACAAAAGGCACAATGCCGACTTAAGTACAAGTGGACAGACACTCTAACTTTATTTGATTTAATCCTCTCCTGTGAGTCCAGTTTTAGATTCCGATGCTTCATTTCAGGTTTACTGTATACCTTGGATCTTCTTATTGACGATGAAACACAGAAATTGCATCCGAATTTAATACAAAAGGCACAATGCCGTCTTAAGTACAAGAGGACTGACATTCTAACTTTCTATGATTTGAACCTCTCCTGTGAGTCCAGTTTTAGATTCCGAAGCTTCACTTCAGGTTTACTGTATACTTTGGACTTTCTTATTGACAATGAAACACAGAAATTGCATTCGAATTTAATACAAAAGGCACAATGCAGACTTAAGTACAAGAGGTCTGACACTCTAACTTTCTATGATTCGAACCTCTCCTGTGAGTCCAGTTTTAGATTCCGATGCTTCACTTCAGGTTTACTGTATACCTTGGACATTATTATTGACGATGAAACACAGAAATTGCAATCGAATTTAATACAAATGGAACAATGCCGACTTAAGTACAAGAGGATAGACACTCTAACTTTCTATGATTTAAACCTCTCCTGTGAGTCCAGTATTACATTCCGATGCTTCACTTCCGGTTTACTGTATCCCTTGGACCTTCTTATTGACGGTGAATCATAGAAATTGCATCCGAATTTAATACAAAAGGCGTAATGCCGACTTAAGTACAAGTGGACAGACACTCTAACTTTATTTGATTTATACCTCTCCTGTGAGTCCAGATTTAGATTCCGATGCTTTACTTCAGGTTTACTGTATACCTTGACCTTCTAATTGACAATGAAACACAGAAATTACATCTGAATTTAATACAAAAGGCACAATGCCGACGCAAGTAGAAGAGGACTGACACTCTATCTTTCTATGATTTGAACTTCTCCTGTGACTCCAGTTTTAGATTCCGATGCTTCGCTTCAGGTTTACTGTATCCCTTGGACCAACTTATTGACGATGAAACACAGAAATTGCATTCGAATTTAATGCAAAATTCACAATGCAGACTTAAGTACAAGAGGTCTGACACTCTAACTTTCTATGATTTGAAACTCTCCTGTGAGTCCAGTTTTAGATTCTGATGCTTCACTTCAGGTTTACTGTGTACCTTGGACATTATTATTGACGATGAAACACAGAAATTGCATTCCAATTTAATACAAATGGAACAATGCCGACTTAAGTACAAGAGGACAGACACTCTAACTTTCTTTGATTTAAACCTCTCCTGTGAGTCCAGTATTACATTCCGATGCTTCACTTCCGGTTTACTGTATCCCTCGGACCTTCTTATTGACGATGAATCATAGAAATTGTATACGAATTTAATACAAAAGGCATAATGCCGACTTAAGTACAAGAGGACAGACACTCTAACTTTATTTGATTTAAACCTCTCCTCTGTTACCAGTTTTAGAGTCCAATGCTTCACTTCAGGTTTACTGTATACCTTGGACATTCTTATTGACGATGAAGCACAGAAATTGCATCCGAATTTAATACATAAGGCACAATGCCGACTTAAGTACAAGAGGACTGACACTCTAATCTTTTGTGATTGAACCTCTCCTGTGAGTAAAGTTTTAGATTCCGATGCTTCACTTCAGGTTTACTGTATCCCTTGGACCTTCTTATTGACGATGAAACACAGAAATTGCTTCCGAATTTAATACAAAAAGCACAAAGCTGACTTAAGTGCAAGAGGACAGACACTCTAACTTCCTTTGATTTAAACCTCTCCAGTGGGTCCAGTTTTAGATTCCGATGCTTCGCTTCAGGTTTACTGTATACCTTGGACTTTCTTGTTGACGATGAAACACAGAAATTGCATCCGAATTTCATACAAAAGGCACAATGCCGACTTAAGTACAAGTGGACAGACACCCTAACTTTCTTTCATTTAAACCTCTCCTGTGAGTCCAGTTTTAGATTCCGATGCATCACTTCAGGTATACTGTATACCTTACACCTTCTTATTGACGATGAAACACAGAAATTGCATCCGAATTTAATACAAAAGGCACAATGCCGTCTTAAGTACAGGGGGACTGACACTTTAACTTTCTATGATTTGAACCTCTCCTGTGAGTCCAGTTTTAGATTCCGAAGCTTCACTTCAGGTTTACTGTATACCTTGGACATTATTATTGACGATGAAACACAGAAATTGCATCCGAATTTAATACAAAAGGCACAATGCAGACTTAAGTACAAGAGGACTGACACTCGGACTTTCTGTGATTTGAACCTCTCCTGTGAGTCCAATTTCAGATTCCGATGATTCACTTCAGGTTTACTGTATACCTTGGACATTCTTATTGACGATGAAACACAGAAATTGCATCCGAATTTATTACAAAATGCACAATGCCGACTGAAGTACAAGAGGACAGACACTCTTACATCCTTTGATTTAAACCTCTCTTGTGAGTCCAGTTTTAGATTCCGATGCTTCACTTCAGGTTTACTGTATACCTTGGACTTTCTTATTGACGATGAAACACAGAAATTGCATCCGAATTTAATACAAAAGGCACAATGCAGACTTAAGTACAAGAGGACTGACACTCTAACTTTCTATGATTTGAACCTCTCCTGTAAGTCCAGTTTTAGATTCCGATGCTTCACTTCAGGTTTCCTGTATACCTTGGACCTTCTTATTGACGATGAAACACAGAAATTGCTTCCGAATTTATTACAAAAGGCACAAAGCCGACTTACGTGCAAGAGGACTGACACTCTAACTATCTTTGATTTGAACCTCTCCTGTGAGTCCAGTTTTAGATTCCGAACCTTCACTTCAGGTTTACTGTATACCTTGGACCTTCATATTGACGATGAAACACAGAAATTGTATCCGAATTTAACACATAAGGCACAATGCCGACTTAAGTACAAGAGGACTGACACTCTAAACTTCTGTGATTTGAACCTCTCCTGTGAGTAAAGTTTTAGATTCCGATGCTTCACTTCATGTTTACTGTATCCCTTGGACCTTCTTATTGACGATGAAACACAGAAATTGCTTGCGAATTTAATATAAAAGGCACAAAGCTGACTTAAGTGCAAGAGGACAGACACTCTAACTTCCTTTGATTTTAACCTCTCCAGTGGGTCCAGTTTTAGATTCCGATGCTTCACTTCAGGTTTACTGTATACCTTGGACTTTCTTGTTGACGATGAAACACAGAAATTGCATCCGAATTTCATACAAAAGGCACAATGCCGACTTAAGTACAAGTGGACAGACACTCTAACTTTCTTTCATTTAAACCTCTCCTGTGAGTCCAGTTTTAGATTCCGATGCATCACTTCAGGTATACTGTATACCTTACACCTTCTTATTGACGATGAAACACAGAAATTGCATCCGAATTTAATACAAAAGGCACAATGCCGTCTTAAGTACAGGGGGACTGACACTCTAACTTTCTATGATTTGAACCTCTCCTGTGAGTCCAGTTTTAGATTCCGAAGCTTCACTTCAGCTTTACTGTATACCTTGGACCTTCTTATTGACGATGAAACACAGAAATTGCATCCGAATTTAATACAAAAGGCAGAATGCAGACTTAAGTACAAGAGGACTGACACTCGAACTTTCTGTGATTTGAACCTCTCCTGTGAGTCCAATTTTAGATTCCGATGATTCACTTCAGGTTTACTGTATACCTTGGACATTCTTATTGACAATGAAACAAAGAAATTGCATCCGAATTTATTACAAAATGCACAATGCCGACTGAAGTACAAGAGGACAGACACTCTTACTTCCTTTGATTTAAACCTCTCTTGTGAGTCCAGTTTTAGATTCCGATGCTTCACTTCAGATTTACTGTATGCCTTGGACTTTCTTATTGACGATGAAACACAGAAATTGCATCCGAATTTAATACAAAAGGCACAATGCTGACTTAAGTACAAGAGGACTGACACTCTAACTTTCTATGATTTGAACCTCTCCTGTAAGTCCAGTTTTAGATTCCGATGCTTCACTTCAGGTTTCCTGTATACCTTGGACCTTCTTATTGACGATGAAACACAGAAATTGCATCCGAATTTATTACAAAAGGCACAAAGCCGACTTACGTGCAAGAGGACAGACACTCTAACATCCTTTGATTTAAACCTCTCCAGTGGGTCCAGTTTTAGATTCCGATGCTTCACTTCAGGTTTACTGTATACCTTGGACTTTCTTATTGACGATGAAACACAGGAATTGCATCCGAATTTCATACAAAAGGCACAATGCCGACTTAAAAACAAGTGGACAGACACTCTAACTTTCTTTGATTTAATCCTCTCCTGTGAGTCCAGTTTTAGATTCCGATGCTTCATTTCAGGTTTACAGTATACCTTGGACCTTCTTATTGACGATGAAACACAGAAATTGCATCCGAATTTAATACAAAAGGCACAATGCCGACTTAAGTAGAAGAGGCCTGACACTCTAACTTTCTATGATTTGAACCTCTCCTGTGAGTCCAGTTTTAGATTCTGATGCTTCACTTCAGGTTTGCTGTATCCCTTGGACCTTCTTATTGACGATGAAACACAGAAATTGCTTCCGAATTTATTACAAAAGGCACAATGCAGACTTAAGTACAAGAGGACCGACACTCTAACTTTCTATGATTTGAACCTCTCCTGTGAGTCCAGTTTTAGATTCCAATGCTTCACTCAGGTTTACTGTATCACTTGGACCTTCTTATTGACGATGAAACACAGAAATTGCATCCGAACTTAATACAAAAGGCACAATGCAGACTTAAGTACAAGAGGACTGACACTCTAACTTTCTATGATTTGAACCTCTCCTGTAAGTCCAGTTTTAGATTCCGATGCTTCACTTCAGGTTTCCTGTATAGCTTGGACCTTCTTATTGACGATGAAACACAGAAATTGCGTCCGAATTAATTACGAAAGGCACAAAGCCGACTTACGTGCAAGAGGACAGACACTCTAACATCCTTTGATTTAAACCTCTCCAGTGGGTCCAGTTTTAGATTCCGATGCTTCACTTCAGGTTTACTGTATACCTTGGACTTTCTTATTGACGATGAAACACAGGAATTGCATCTGAATTTCATACAAAAGGCACAATGCCGACTTAAGTACAAGTGGACAGACACTCTAACTTTATTTGATTTAATCCTCTCCTGTGAGTCCAGTTTTAGAATCCGATGCTTCATTTCAGGTTTACTGTATACCTTGGATCTTCTTATTGACGATGAAACACAGAAATTGCATCCGAATTTAATACAAAAGGCACAATGCCGTCTTAAGTACAAGAGGACTGACATTCTAACTTTCTATGATTTGAACCTCTCCTGTGAGTCCAGTTTTAGATTCCGAAGCTTCACTTCAGGTTTACTGTATACTTTGGACTTTCTTATTGACAATGAAACACAGAAATTGCATTCGAATTTAATACAAAAGGCACAATGCAGACTTAAGTACAAGAGGTCTGACACTCTAACTTTCTATGATTCGAACCTCTCCTGTGAGTCCAGTTTTAGATTCCGATGCTTCACTTCAGGTTTACTGTATACCTTGGACATTATTATTGACGATGAAACACAGAAATTGCAATCGAATTTAATACAAATGGAACAATGCCGACTTAAGTACAAGAGGATAGACACTCTAACTTTCTATGATTTAAACCTCTCCTGTGAGTCCAGTATTACATTCCGATGCTTCACTTCCGGTTTACTGTATCCCTTGGACCTTCTTATTGACGGTGAATCATAGAAATTGCATCCGAATTTAATACAAAAGGCGTAATGCCGACTTAAGTACAAGTGGACAGACACTCTAACTTTATTTGATTTATACCTCTCCTGTGAGTCCAGATTTAGATTCCGATGCTTTACTTCAGGTTTACTGTATACCTTGACCTTCTAATTGACAATGAAACACAGAAATTACATCTGAATTTAATACAAAAGGCACAATGCCGACGCAAGTAGAAGAGGACTGACACTCTATCTTTCTATGATTTGAACTTCTCCTGTGACTCCAGTTTTAGATTCCGATGCTTCGCTTCAGGTTTACTGTATCCCTTGGACCAACTTATTGACGATGAAACACAGAAATTGCATTCGAATTTAATGCAAAATTCACAATGCAGACTTAAGTACAAGAGGTCTGACACTCTAACTTTCTATGATTTGAAACTCTCCTGTGAGTCCAGTTTTAGATTCTGATGCTTCACTTCAGGTTTACTGTGTACCTTGGACATTATTATTGACGATGAAACACAGAAATTGCATTCCAATTTAATACAAATGGAACAATGCCGACTTAAGTACAAGAGGACAGACACTCTAACTTTCTTTGATTTAAACCTCTCCTGTGAGTCCAGTATTACATTCCGATGCTTCACTTCCGGTTTACTGTATCCCTCGGACCTTCTTATTGACGATGAATCATAGAAATTGTATACGAATTTAATACAAAAGGCATAATGCCGACTTAAGTACAAGAGGACAGACACTCTAACTTTATTTGATTTAAACCTCTCCTCTGTTACCAGTTTTAGAGTCCAATGCTTCACTTCAGGTTTACTGTATACCTTGGACATTCTTATTGACGATGAAGCACAGAAATTGCATCCGAATTTAATACATAAGGCACAATGCCGACTTAAGTACAAGAGGACTGACACTCTAATCTTTTGTGATTGAACCTCTCCTGTGAGTAAAGTTTTAGATTCCGATGCTTCACTTCAGGTTTACTGTATCCCTTGGACCTTCTTATTGACGATGAAACACAGAAATTGCTTCCGAATTTAATACAAAAGGCACAAAGCTGACTTAAGTGCAAGAGGACAGACACTCTAACTTCCTTTGATTTAAACCTCTCCAGTGGGTCCAGTTTTAGATTCCGATGCTTCGCTTCAGGTTTACTGTATACCTTGGACTTTCTTGTTGACGATGAAACACAGAAATTGCATCCGAATTTCATACAAAAGGCACAATGCCGACTTAAGTACAAGTGGACAGACACCCTAACTTTCTTTCATTTAAACCTCTCCTGTGAGTCCAGTTTTAGATTCCGATGCATCACTTCAGGTATACTGTATACCTTACACCTTCTTATTGACGATGAAACACAGAAATTGCATCCGAATTTAATACAAAAGGCACAATGCCGTCTTAAGTACAGGGGGACTGACACTTTAACTTTCTATGATTTGAACCTCTCCTGTGAGTCCAGTTTTAGATTCCGAAGCTTCACTTCAGGTTTACTGTATACCTTGGACATTATTATTGACGATGAAACACAGAAATTGCATCCGAATTTAATACAAAAGGCACAATGCAGACTTAAGTACAAGAGGACTGACACTCGGACTTTCTGTGATTTGAACCTCTCCTGTGAGTCCAATTTCAGATTCCGATGATTCACTTCAGGTTTACTGTATACCTTGGACATTCTTATTGACGATGAAACACAGAAATTGCATCCGAATTTATTACAAAATGCACAATGCCGACTGAAGTACAAGAGGACAGACACTCTTACATCCTATGATTTAAACCTCCCTTGTGAGTCCAGTTTTAGATTCCGATGCTTCACTTCAGGTTTACTGTATACCTTGGACTTTCTTATTGACGATGAAACACAGAAATTGCATCCGAATTTAATACAAAAGGCACAATGCAGACTTAAGTACAAGAGGACTGACACTCTAACTTTCTATGATTTGAACCTCTCCTGTAAGTCCAGTTTTAGATTCCGATGCTTCACTTCAGGTTTCCTGTATACCTTGGACCTTCTTATTGACGATGAAACACAGAAATTGCTTCCGAATTTATTACAAAAGGCACAAAGCCGACTTACGTGCAAGAGGACTGACACTCTAACTATCTTTGATTTGAACCTCTCCTGTGAGTCCAGTTTTAGATTCCGAACCTTCACTTCAGGTTTACTGTATACCTTGGACCTTCTTATTGACGATGAGACACAGAAATTGCATTCGAATTTAATACAAAAGGCACAATGCAGACTTAAGTACAAGAGGTCTGACACTCTAACTTTCTATGATTTGAAACTCTCCTGTGAGTCCAGTTTTAGATTCCGATGCTTCACTTCAGGTTTGCTGTGCACCTTGGACATTATTATTGACGATGAAACACAGAAATTGCATTCCAATTTAATACAAATGGAACAATGCCGACTTAAGTACAAGAGGACAGACACTCTACCTTTCTTTGATTTAAACCTCTCCTGTGAGGCCAGTATTACATTCCGATGCTTCACTACCGGTTTACTGTATCCCTTGGACCTTCTTATTTACGATGAATCATAGAAATTGCATCCGAATTAAATACAAAAGTCACAATGCCGACTTAAGTACAAGAGGACAGACACTTTAACTTTATTTGATTAATACCTCTCCTCTGTTACCAGTTTTAGAGTCCAATGCTTCACTTCAGGTTTACTGTATACCTTGGACCTTCTTATTGACGATGAAGCACAGAAATTGCATCCGAATTTAATACATAAGGCACAATGCCGACTTAAGTACAAGAGGACTGACACTCTAATCTTCTGTGATTTGAACCTCTCCTGTGAGTAAAGTTATAGATTCCGATGCTTCACTTCAGGTTTACTGTATCCCTTGGACCTTCTTATTGACGATGAAACACAGAAATTGCTTCCGAATTTAATACAAAAGGCACAAAGCCGACTTAAGTGCAAGAGGACAGACACTCTAACTTCCTTTGATTTAAACCGCTCCAGTGGGTCCAGTTTTAGATTCCGATGCTTCACTTCATGTTTACTGTATACCTTGGACTTTCTTATTGACGATGAAACACAGAAATTGCATCCGAATTTCATACAAAAGGCACAATGCCGACTTAAGTACAAGTGGACAGACACTCTAACTTTCTTTCATTTAAACCTCTCCTGTGAGTCCAGTTTTAGATTCCGATGCATCACTTCAGGTATACTGTATACCTTACACCTTCTTATTGACGATGAAACACAGAAATTGCATCCGAATTTAATACAAAAGGCACAATGCCGACTTAAGTAGAAGAGGCCTGACACTCTAACTTTCTATGATTTGAACCTCTCCTGTGAGTCCAGTTTTAGATTCTGATGCTTCACTTCAGGTTTACTGTATCCCTTGGACCTTCTTATTGACGATGAAATACAGAAATTGCTTCCGAATTTATTACAAAAGGCACAATGCAGACTTAAGTACAAGAGGACTGACACTCTAACTTTCTATGATTTGAACCCCTCCTGTGAGTCCAGTTTTAGATTCCAATGCTTCACTTAAGGTTTACTGTATCACTTGGACCTTCTTATTGACGATGAAACACAGATATTGCATCCGAGTTTAATACAAAAGGCACAATGCAGACTTAAGTACAAGAGGACTGACACTCTAACTTTCTATGATTTGAACCTCTCCTGTGTGTCCAGTTTTAGATTCCGATGCTTCACTTCAGGTTTCCTGTATACCTTGGACCTTCTTATAGACGATGAAACACAGAAATTGCATCCGAATTTATTACAAATGGCACAAAGCCGACTTACGTGCAAGAGGACAGACACTCTAACACCCTTTGATTTAAACCTCTCCAGTGGGTCCAGTTTTAGATTCCGATGCTTCACTTCAGGTTTACAGTATAGCTTGGACTCTCTTATTGACGATGAAACACAGGAATTGCATCCGAATTTCATACAAAAGGCACAATGCCGACTTAAGTACAAGTGGACAGACACTCTAACATTCTTTGATTTAATCCTCTCCTGTGAGTCCACTTTCAGATTCCGATGCTTCATTTCAGGTTTACTGTATACCTTGGACCTTCGTATTGACGATGAAACACAGAAATTGCATCCGAATTTAATACAAAAGGCACAATGCCGTCTTAAGTACAAGAGGACTGACACTCTAATTTTCTATGATTTGAACCTCTCCTGTGAGTCCAGTTTTAGATTCCGAAGCTTCACTTCAGGTTTACTGTATACCTTGGACCTTCTTATTGACGATGAAACACAGAAATTGCATTCGAATTTAATACAAAAGGCACAATGCAGACTTAAGTACAAGAGGTCTGACACTCTAACTTTCTATGATTTGAACCTTTCCTGTGAGTCCAGTTTTAGATTCCGATGCTTCACTTCAGGTTTACTGTATACCTTGGACATTATTATTGACGATGAAGCACAGAAATTGCAATCGAATTTAATACAAATGGAACAATGCCGACTTAAGTTCAACAGGATAGACACTCTAACTTTCTATGATTTAAACCTCTCCTGTGAGTCCAGTATTACATTCCGATGCTTCACTTCCGGTTTACTGTATCCCTTGGACCTTCTTATTGACTATGAATCATAGAAATTGCATCCGAATTTAATACAAAAGTCTTAATGCTGACTTAAGTACAAGTGGACAGACACTCTAAATTTATTTGATTCATACCTCTCCTGTGAGTCCAGATTTAGATTCCGATGCATTAGTTCAGGTTTACTGTATACCTTGGACCTTCTAATTGACAATGAAACACAGAAATTCCATCTGAATTTAATACAAAAGGCACAATGCCGACGCAAGTAGAAGAGGACTGACACTCTAACTTTCTATGACTTGAACTTCTCCTGTGACTCCAGTTCTAGATTCCGATGCTTCGCTTCAGGTTTACTGTATCCCTTGGACCAACTTATTGACGATGAAACACAGAAATTGCATCCGAATGTAATACAAATGGCACAATGCCGTCTTAAGTACAAGGGGACTGACGATCTAACTTTCTATGATGTGAACCTCTCCAGTGGGTCCAGTTTTAGATTCCGATGCTTCACTTCAGGCTTACTGTATACCTTGGATTTTCTTTTTGACGATGAAACACAGAAATTGCATCCGAATTTCATACAAAAGGCACAATGCCGACTTAAGTACAAGTGAACAGACACTCTAACTTTCTTTGATTTAAACCTCTCCTGTGAGTCCAGTTTTAGATTCCGATGCTTCACTTCAGGTTTACTGTATACCTTGGACCTTCTTATTGACGATGAAACACAGAAATTGCATCCGAATTTAATACAAAAGGCACAATGCCGTCTTAAGTACAAGAGGACTGACACTCTAACTTTCTATGATTTGAACCTCTCCTGTGAGTCCAGTTTTAGATTCCGAAGCTTCACTTCAGGTTTACTGTATACCAAGGACATTCTTATGACGATGAAACACAGAAATTGCATTCGAGTTAATGCAAAAGGCACAATGCAGACTTAAGTACAAGAGGTCTGACACTCTAACTTTCTATGATGTGAACCTCTCCAGTGGGTCCAGTTTTAGATTCCGATGCTTCACTTCAGGATTACTGTGTACCTTGGACATTATTATTGACGATGAAACACAGAAATTGCATTCGAATTTGATACAAATGGAACAATGCCGACTTAAGTACAAGAGGACAGACACTCTACCTTTCTTTGATTTAAACCTCTCCTGTGAGTCCAGTATTACATTCCGATTCTTCACTTCCGGTTTACTGTATCCCTTGGACCTTCTTATTGACGATGAATCATAGAAATTGCATCCGAATTTAATACAAAAGAAACAATGCCGACTTAAGTACAAGAGGACAGACACTCTAACTTTATTTGATTTATACCTCTCCTGTGAGTCCAGTTTTAGAGTCCGATGCTTCACTTCAGGTTTACTGTATACCTTGGACCTTCTTATTGACCATGAAGCACAGACATTACATCCGAATTTAATACAAAAGGCACAATGCAGACTTAAGTACAAGAGGACTGACACTCTAACCTTCTGTGATTTGAACCTCTCCTGTGAGTCCAGTTTCAGATTCCGATGCTTCACTTCAGGTTTACTGTATCCCTTGGACCTTCTTATTGACGATGAAACACAGAAATTGCTTCCGAATTTAATACAAAACTCACAAAGCCGACTTAAGTGCAAGAGGACAGACACTCTAAATTCCTTTGATTTAAACCTCTACAGTGGGTCCAGTTTTAGATTCCGATGCTTCACTTTAGGTTTACTGTATACCTTGGACTTTCTTATTGACGATGAAACACAGAAATTGCATCCGAATTTCATACAAAAGGCACAAAGCCGACTTAAGTGCAAGAGGACAGACACTCTAACTTCCTTTGATTTAAACCTCTCCAGTGGGTCCAGTTTTAGATTCCGAAGCTTCACTTCAGGTTTACTGTATACCTCGGACATTATTATTGACGATGAAACACAGAAATTGCATTCGAATTTAATACAAATGGAACAATGCCGACTTAAGTACAAGAGGACAGACACTCTAACTTTCTTTGATTTAAACATCTCCCGAGAGTCCAGTATTACATTCCGATGCTTCACTTCCAGTATACTGTATCCCTTGGACCTTCTTATTGACGATGAATCATAGAAATTGCAACCGAATTTTATACAAAAGGCACAATGCCGACTTAAGTACAAGAGGACAGACACTCTAACTTTATTTGTTTTATACCTCTCCTGTGAGTCCAGATTTAGATTCCGATGCTTCACTTCAGGTTTACTGTATACCTTGGACCTTCTAATTGACAACGAAACACAGAAATTCCATCTGAATTTAATACAAAAGTCACAATGCCGACGCAAGTAGAAGGGGACTGATACTCTAACTTTCTATGATTTGAACTTCTACTGTGACTCCAGTTTTAGATTCCGATGCTTCGCTTCAGGTTTACTGTATCCCTTGGACCTTCTTATTGACGATGAAACACAGAAATTGCTTCCGAATTTAATACAAAAGGCACAAAGCCGACTTAAGTGCAAGATGACAGACACTCTAACTTCCTTCGATTTAAACCTCTCCAGTGGGTCCAGTTTTAGATTCCGATGCTTTACTTCAGGTTTACTGTATACCTTGGATTTTCTTATTGACGATGAAACACAGAAATTGCATCCGAATTTCATACAAAAGGCACAATGCCGACTTAAGTACAAGTGAAGAGACACTCTAACTTTCTTTGATTGAAACCTCTCCTGTGAGTCCAGTTTTAGATTCCGATGCTTCACTTCAGGTTTACTGGATACCTTGGACCTTCTTATTGACGATGAAACACAGAAATTGCATCCGAATTTAATACAAAAGGCACAATGCCGTCTTAAGTACAAGAGGACTGACACTCAAACTTTCTATGATTTGAACCTCTCCTGTGAGTCCAGTTTTAGATTCCGAAGCTTCACTTCAGGTTTACTGTATACCAAGGACATTGTTATGACGATGATACACAGAAATTGCATTCGAATTTAGTGCAAAGGGCACAATGCACACTTAAGTACAAGAAGTCTGACACTCTAACTTTCTATGATTTGAACCTCTCCTGTGAGTCCAGTTTTAGATTCCGATGCTTCACTTCAGGTTTACTGTGTACCTTGGACATTATTATTGACGATGAAACACAGAAATTGCATTGGAACAATGCCGACTTAAGTACAAGAGGACAGACACTCTACCTTTCTTTGATTTAAACCTCTCCTGTGAGTCCAGTATTACATTCCGATTCTTCACGTCCGGTTTACTGTATCCCTTGGACCTTCTTATTGACGATGAATCATAGAAATTGCATCCGAATTTAATACAAAAGGCACAATGCCGACTTAAGTACAAGAGGACAGACACTCTAACTTTACTTGATTAATACCTCTCCTGTGAGTCCAGTTTTAGAGTCCGATGCTTCACTACAGGTTTACTGTATACCTTGGACCTTCTTATTGACGATGAAGCACAGAAATTGCATCCGAATTTAATACAAAAGGCACAATGCCGACTTATGTACAAGAGGACTGACACTCTAAACTTCTGTGATTTGAACCTCTCCTGTGAGTCCAGTTTTAGATTCCGATGCTTCACTTCAGGTTTACTGTATCCCTTGGACCTTCTTATTGACGATGAAACACAGAAATTGCTTCCGAATTTAATACAAAAGGCACAAAGCCGACTTTAGTGCAAGAGGACAGACACTCTGACTTCCTTTGATTTAAACCTCTCCAGTGGGTCCAGTTTTAGATTCCGATGCTTCACTTTAGGTTTACTGTATACATTGGACTTTCTTATTGACGATGAAACACAGAAATTGCATCCGAATTTCATACAAAAGGCACAATGCCGACTTAAGTACAAGTGGACAGACACTCTAACTTTCTTTCATTTAAACCTCTCCTGTGAGTCCAGTTTTAGATTCCGATGCATCACTTCAGGTATACTGTATACCTTGGACCTTCTTATTGACGATGAAACACAGTAATTGCATCCGAATCTAATACAAAAGGCACAATGCCGTCTTAAGTACAGGAGGACTGACACTCTAACTTTCTATGATTTGAACCTCTCCTGTGAGTCCAGTTTTAGATTCCGAAGCTTCACTTCAGGTTTACTGTATACCTTGGACCTTCTTATGACGATGAAACACAGAAATTGCATTCGAATGTATTACAAAAGGCACAATGCGGACCTAAGTACATGAGGTCTGACACTCTAACTTTCTATGATTTGAACCTCTCCTGTGAGTCCAGTTTTAGATTCCGATGCTTCACTTCAGGTTTACTGTATACCTTGGACATTATTATTGACGATGAAACACAGAAATTGCATTCGAATTTAATACAAATGGAACAATGCCGACTTAAGTACAAGAGGACAGACACTCTAACTTTCTTTGATTTAAACATCTCCTGTGAGTCCAGTATTACATTCCGATGCTTCACTTCCGGTATACTGTATCCCTTGGACCTTCTTATTGACGATGAATCATAGAAATTGCATCCGAATTTTATACAAAAGGCACAATGCCGACTTAAGTACAAGAGGACGGACACTCTAACTTTATTTGATTTATACCTCTCCTGTGAGTCCAGATTTAGATTCCGATGCTTCACTTCAGGTTTACTGTATACCTTGGACCTTCTAATTGACAATGAAACACAGAAATTCCATCTGAATTTAATACAAAAGTCATAATGCCAACGAAAGTAGAAGAGGACTGATACTCTCATTTTCTATGATTTGAACTTCTACTGTGACTCCAGTTGTAGATTCCGACGCTTCGCTTCACGTTTACTGTATCCCTTGGACCAACTTATTGACGATCAAAGACAGAAATTGCATCCGAATTTAATACAAAAGGCACAATGCCGCCTTAAGGACAAGAGGACTGACACTCTAACTTTCTATGATTTGAACCTCTCCTGTGAGTCCAGTTGTATATTCCGAAGCTTCACTTCAGGTTTACTGTATACCTTGGACCTTCTTGTTGATGATGAAACACTGAAATTGCATCCGAATTTAATACAAAAGGCACAATGCAGACTTAAGTACAAGAGGTCTGACACTCTAACTTTCTATGACTTGGACCTCTCCTGTGAGTCCAGTTTTAGATTCCGATGCTTCACTTCAGGTTTACTGTATACCTTGGACATTCTTATTGACGATGAAACACAGAAATTGCATTCGAATTGAATACAAATGGAACAATGCCGACTTAAGTACAAGAGGACAGAGACTCTAACTTTCTTTGATTTAAACCTCTCTTGTGAGTCCAGTTTTACATTCCGGTGCTTCACTTCCGGTTTACTGTATACCTTGGACCTTCTTGTTGACGATGAAACACAGACATTGCATCCGAATTTAATACAAAAGGCACAATGCAGACTTATGTACAAGAGGTCTGACACTCTAACTTTCTATGATTTGGACCTCTCCTGTGAGTCCAGTTTTAGATTCCGATGCTTCACTTCAGGTTTACTGTATACCTTGGACATTCTTATTGACGATGAAACACAGAAATTGCTTCCGAATTTAATACAAAAGGCACATTGCCGACTCAAGTACAAGAGGACTGACACTCTAACTTTCTATGATTTGAACCTTTCCTGTGAGTCCAGTTCTAGATTCCGACGCTTCACTTCAGGTTTACTGTATACCTTGGACCTCCTTATTGACGATGAAACACAGAAATTGTATCCAAATTTAATACAAAAGGCACAATGCCGACTTAGGTGGAAGAGGACTGACACTCTTATTTTCAATTAGAACCTCTCCTGTGAGTCCAGTTTTAGATTCCGATGCTTCACTTCGTGTTTACTGTATCCCTTGGACCATCTTATTGACGATGAAATACAGATATTGCACCCGAATTTAATACAAAAGGCACAAGGCCGACTTAAGTAAATGAGGACAGACACTCTAACTTTATTTGATTTATACCTCTCCTGTGAGTCCAGTTTTAGATTCCGATGCTTCACTTCAGGTTTACTCTATCCCTTGGACCTTCCTATTGACGATGAAACACAGAAATTGCATCCGAATTTAATACAAAAGGCACAATGTTGACTTAAGTACAAGAGGAGTGATACTCTACCTTACTATGATTTGATCCTCTCCTGTGAGTCCAGTTTTAGATTCCGATGCTTCACTTCAGGTTTACTGTATACCTTGGACCTTCTTATTGATGATCAAAAACAGAAACTGCATCCAAATTTAATACAAAAGGCACAATGCAGTCTTAAGTACAAGAGGACTGACACTCTAACCTTCTGTGATTTAAACCTCTCCTGTGAGTCCAGTTTTTGATTCCGATGCTTCACATCAGGTTTACTGTATCCCTTGGACCTTCTTATTAACGATGAAACACAGAAATTGCATCCGAATTTAATGCAAAAGGCCCAATGCCGACTTAAGTACAAGAGGACTGACACTCTAACTTTCTATGATTTAAACCTCCTCTGTGAGTCCAGTTTTGGATTCCGATGCTTCACTTCAGGTTTACTGTATACCTTGGACATTCTTATTGACGATGAAACACAGACATTGCATCCGAATTTAATACAAAAGGCACAATGCCGACTTAAGTACAAGAGGACTGACACTCTAACTTTCTTTGATTTGAACCTCTCCTGTGAGTCCAGTTTTAGATTCCGATGCTTCACTTCTAGTTTACTGTATCCCTTGGACCGTCTTATTGACGATGAAACACAGAAATTGCATCCGAATTTAATACAAAAGGCCCAATACCGACCTAAGTACAGGAGGACAGACACTCTAAGTTTCTATGATTTAAACTTCTCCTGTGAGTCCAGTTTTGGATTCCGATGCTTCACTTCATTTTTACTCTATCCCTTGGACCTTCTTATTGACGATGAAACACAGAAATTGCATCCGAGTATAATACAAAAGGCACAATGTCGACTTAAGTACAAGTCGAGTGACACTTTACCTTTCTATGATTTGAACCTCTCCTGTGAGTGTAGTTTTAGATTCCCATGCTTCACTTTAGGTTTACTGTATACCTTGGACCTTCGTATTGACGATGAAACACAGAAATTGCATCCGAATGTAATACAAAAGGCACAATGCCGACTTAAGTACAGGAGGACTGACACTAAAAATTTCTATGATTTGATTCTCTCCTGTGAGCTGAGTTTTAGATTCCGATGCTTCACTTCAGGTTTCCTGTGTACCTTGGACGTTCTTATTGACGATGAAACACATAAATTTCATCCAAATTTATTACAAAAGGCACAATGCAGACTTAAGTACAAGAGGACTGACACTCTAACTTTCTATGATTTGAACCTCTCCTGTGATACAGTTTTAGATTCCGATGCTTCACTTCAGGTTTACTGTATCCCTTGGATCTTCTTATTGACGATGAAACACAGAAATTGCATCCGAATTTAATACAAAAGGCATAATGCAGACTTAAGTACAAGAGGACAGACACTCTAACTTCCTTTGATTTAAACCTCTCCTGTGATTCCAGTTTTAGATTCCGATGCTTCACAACAGGTTTACTGTATACCTTGGTCTCTCTTATTGATGATGAAACACAGAAATTGCATCCGACTTTAATACAAAAGGCACAATGCCGACTTAAGTACAAGAAGACAGACACTCTAACTTTCTTTAATTTAAACCTCTCCTGTGAGTTCAGTTTTTGATTCCGAAGCTCCACTTCAGGTTTACTGTATACCTTGGACCTTCTTATTGACGATGAAAGACAGAAATTGCATCCGAATTTAATACAAAATGCACAATGCAGACTTAAGTACAAGAGGACTGACACTCTAACTTTCTTTGTTTTGAACCTCTCCTGTGAATTGAGTTTTTGATTCCGATGCTTCACTTCCAGTTTACTGTATACCTTGGACATTCTTATTGATGATCAAAAACAGAAATTGCATCAGAATTTAATACAAAAGGCACAATGCCGACTTAAGTACAAGAGGACTGACACTTTAAATTTCTATGATTTGAACCTCTCCTGTTAGTCCAGTTTTAGATTCTGATGCTTCACTTCAGGTTTACTGTATCCCTTGGACCTTCTTATTGACGATGAAACATAGAAATTGCATCCGAATGTAATACAAAAGGCACAATGCAGACGTAAGTACAAGAGGACTGACACTGTAACTTTCTACGATTTGAACCTCTCCTGTGAGTCCAGTTTTAGATTCCGATGCTACACTTCATGTTTACTGTATACCTTGGACCTTCTTATTGACAATGAAACACAGAAAATCCATCCGAATTTATTACAAAAGGCACAATGCCGACGTAAGTAGAAGAGGACTGACACTCTAACTTTCTATGTTTTGAACCTCTCCTGTGAGTCGAGTTTTAGACTCCGATGCTTCACTTCAGGTTTACTGTATACCTTGGACCTTCTTATTGACGATGAAACACAGATATTGCGTCCGAATTTAATACAAAAGGCACAATGAAGACTTAAGTACAAGAGGACTGACACTCTGACTTTCTATGATTTGAACCTCTTTTGTGGGTGTAGTTTCAGATTCCGATGCTTCACTTCAGGTTTACTATATACCTTTTACCTTCTTATTGACGATGAAACACAGAAATTGCTTCCCAATTTAATACAAAAGGCACAATGCCGTCTTAAGTACAAGAGGACTGACACTCTTACTTTCTATGATTTGAACCTCTCCTGTGAGTTGAGTTTTAGATTCCAATGCTTCACTTCAGGTTTACTGTAAACCTTGGACGTTCTTATTGACGATGAAACAAAGAAATTGCATCCGAATTTAATACAAAAGGCACAATGCCGACTTATGTACAAGAGGACTGACACTCTAATTCTCTATGATTTCAAACTCTCCTGTGGGACCAGTTTTAGATTCCGATTCTTCACTTCAGGTTTACTGTATACCTTGGACCTTCTTATAGCCGATGAAACACAGAAATTGCATCCGAATTTAATACAATAGGCACAATGCCGACTTAAGTACAAGAGGACTGACACTCTAACTTTCTATGATTTGAACCTCTCCTGTGAGTCCAATTTTAGATTCCGATGCTTCACTATATGTTTACTGTATTCCTTGGACCTTCTAATTGACGATGAAACACAGAAATTGGCATCCGAATTGAATACAAAAGGCACAATGCCGACTTAAGTACAAGAGGACTGACACTCTAACTTTCAATGATTTGAACCTCTCCTGTGAGTCCAGTTTTAGATTCCGATGCTTTAGTTCAGGTTTACTGTATCCCTTGGACTTTCTTACTGACGATGAAACACAGAAATTGCATCTGAATTTAATACAATAGGCACAATGCCGACTTAAGTACAAGAGGACTGAAACTCTAACTTTCTATGATTTGAACCTCTCCTGTGAGTTGAGTTTTATATTGCGATGCTTCACTTCATGTTTACTGTAAACCTTGGACCTTCTTATCGACGATGAAACACAGAAATTGCATCCGAACTTAATACAAAATGCACAATGCTGACTTAAGTACAAGAGGGCTGACACTCTATCTTTCTATGATTTGAACCTGTCCTGTGAGTTGAGTTGTACATTCCGATGCTTCACTTCACGTTTACTGTATCCCTCGGTTCTTCTTATTGACGACGAAACACAGTAATTGCATCCGAATTTAGTACAAAAGGCACAATGCCGACATAAGTACAAGGGGACTGACACTCTAAATCTCTATGATTTGAACCTCTCCTGTGAGTCCAGTTTTTGATTCCGATGCTTCACTTCAGGTTTACTGTATACCTTGGACCTTCTTATTGACGATGAAACACAGAAATTCCATCCGAAGTTAATACAAAAGGCACAATGCCGTCTTAAGTACAAGGGGACTGACACTCTAACATTCTATGATTTGAACCTCTCCCGTGAGACCAGTTATAGAATCCGACGCTTCACTTCAGGTTTACTGTATGCCTTGGACCTTCTTATTGACGATGAAATACAGAAACTGCATCCGAATGTAATACAAAAGGCACAATGCCAACTTCAGTACAAGAGGACTGACACTTTAACTTTCTATGATTTAAACCTTTCCTGTGAGCCCAGTTTTAGATTCCGACGCTTCACTTCAGGTTTATTTTATTATACCTTGGACCTTCTTTTGACGATGAAATACAGAAATTGCATCCCAATTTAATACAAAAAGCACAAGCCGACTTAAGTACAAGTGGACTGACACTCTAACTTTCTATGATTTGAACCTCTCCTGTGAGTCCAGTTTTAGATTCCAATGCTTCACTTCAGGTTTACTGTATCCCTTGGACCTTCTTATTGACGATGAAACACAGAAATTGTGTCCGAATTTAATACAATAGGCACAATGCCGACTTAAGTACAAGAGAACTGACACTCAAACATTCTATGATTTGAACCTCTCCTGAGAGTCCTGTTTTAGATTCCGATGCTTCCCTTCAGGTTTGCTGTATCACTTGGACCTTTTTATTAACGATGAAACACAGAAGTTGCATCCGAATTTAATACAAAAGGCACAATGCCGAATTAAGTACAAGAGGACAGACACTCTTACTTTCTATGATTTGAACCTCTCCTGCGATTTTAAATGCAGATTCCGATGCTTCACTTCAGGTTTACTGTATACCTTGGACATTCTTATTGACGATGAAACACAGAAATTGCACCCGAATTTAATACAAAAGTCACAATGCCGACTTAAGTACAAGAGGACTGACACTCTAACGTTCTATGATTTGAACCTCTCCTGTGAGTCCAGTTTTAGATTCCGATGCTTGACTTCAGGTTTACTGTATCCCTTGGACTTTCTTATTGACGATGAAGGACAGAAATTGCATCCGAATTTAATACAAAAGGCACAATGCCGACTTAAGTACAAGAGGACTGACACTCTAACTTTCTATGACTTGAACCTGTCCTGTGAGTCCAGTTTTAGATTCCGATGCTTCACTTCAGGTTTTACTGTATACCTTGGTCATTCTTATTGTCGATGAAACACAGAAATTGCATCCGAATTTAATACAAAAGGCACAATGCCGACTTAAGTACAAGAGGACTGACACTCTAACTTTCTATGATTTGAACCTCTCCTGTGAGTTGAGTTTTAGATTTTGATGCTTCACTTCAGGTTTACTGTAAACCTTGGACCTCCTTATTGACGATGAAACACAGAAATTGCATCCGAATTTAATACAAAAGGAACAATGCCGGCTTACGTACAAGAGGACTGACACTCTAACTTTCTATGATTTAAACCTCTCCTGTGAGACCAGTTTTAGATTCCGATGCCTCACTTCAGGTTTACTGCATACCTTGGACCTTCTTATTGACGATGAAACACAGAAATTGCATCCGAATTTAGTACAAATGGCACAATGCGAACTTAAGTACAAGAGGGTTGACACTCTAACTTTCTATGATTTGAACTACTCCTGTGAGTTGAGTTTTAGATTTCGATGCTTCACTTCGGGTTTACTGTAAACCTTGGACCCGTTATTGACGATGAAACACAGAAATTGCATCCGAATTTAATACAAAAGGCTCAATGCCGACTTAAGTACAATAGGTCTGACTCTCTAACTTCCTATGCTTTGAACCTCTCCCGTGAGTCTAGTTATAGTTTCCGATGCTTCACTTCAGGTTTACTGTACCACTTGGACCATCTTATTGACGATGAAACACAGAAATTGCATCCGAATTTAATTCAAAAGGCACAATGCCGACTTAGGTACTAGAGGTCGGACACTCTAACTTTCTATGATTTAAACCTCTCCTGTGAGTTGAGTTGTAGATTCCGATGCTCCACCTCTGGTTTACTGTATACCTTGGCCATTCCTATTGACGATGAAACACAGAAAATGCATCCAATTTAATACAAAAGGCACAATGCCGACTTAAGTAGAAGAGGACTGACAGTCTAACGTTCTATGATATGATCCTCTCCAGTGAGTCCAGTTTCAGATTCCGATGCTTCACTTCAGGTTTACTGTATCCCTTGGACCTTCTTATAGACGATGAAACACAGAAATTGCGCCCGAATTTAATACAAAAGGCACAATGCCAACTTAAGTACAAGAGGACTGTCACTCTAACGTTCTATGATATGATCCTCTCCTGTGAGTCCAGTTTTAGATTCCGATGCTTCACTTCAGGTTTACTGTATCCCTTGGACCTTCTTATAGAGGATGATACACAGAAATTGCATCCGAATTTAATACAAAAGGCACAATGCCGACTTAAGTACAAGAGGACTGACAATCTAACTTTCTATGATTTGAACCTCTCCTGTGAGTTGAGTTTTAGATTTCGATGCTTCACTTCAGGTTTACTGTAAACCTAGACCTCCTTATTGACGATGAAACACAGAAATTGCATCCGAATTTAATACAAAAGGAACAATGCCGACTTAAGTACAAGAGGACTGACACTCTAACTTTCTATGATTTAAACCTCTCCTGTGAGACCAGTTTTAGATTCCGATGCTTCACTTCAGGTTTACTGCATACCTTGGACCTTCTTATTGACGATGAAACACAGAAATTGCATCCGAATTTAATACAAATGGCACAATGCCGTCTTAAGTACAAGAGGACTGACACTCTAAGTTTCTATGATTTGAACTTGTCCTGTGAGTTGAGTTTTAGATTTCGATGCTTCACTTCGGGTTTACTGTATACCTTGGACCCCCTTATTGACGATGAAACACAGAAATTGCATCCGAATTTAATACAAAAGGCACAATGCCGACTTAAGTACAATAGGTCTGACTCTCTAACTTTCTATGCTTTGAACCTCTCCTGTGAGTCTAGTTATAGTTTCCGATGCTTCACTTCAGGTTTACTGTACCACTTGGACCATCTTATTGACGATGATACACAGAAATTGCATCCGAATTTAATACAAAAGGCACAATGCCGACTTAGGTACAAGAGGTCTGACACTCTAACTTTCTATGAAATAAACCTCTCCTGTGAGTTGAGTTGTAGATTCCGCTGCTTCACCTCTGGTTTACTGTGTACCTTGGTCATTCCTATTGACGATGAAACACAGAAAATGCATCCGAATTTAATACAAAAGGAACAATGCCGACTTGCGTACAAGAGGACTGACACTCAAACTTTCTATGATTTAAACCTCTCCTGTGAGACCAGTTTTAGATTCCGATGCTTCACTTCAGGCTTACTGCATACCTTGGACCTTCTTATTGACGATGAAACACAGAAATTGCATCCGAATTTAATACAAATGGCACAATGCCGACTTAAGTACAAGAGGACTGACACTCTAACTTTCTATGTTTTGAACTTCTCCTGTGAGTTGACTTTTAGGTTTCGATGCTTCACTTCGGGTTTACTGTAAACCTTGGACCCCCTTATTGACGATGAAACACAGAAATTGCATCCGAATTTAATACAAAAGGCACAATGCCGACTTAGGTACAAGAGGTCTGACACTCTAACATTCTATGATTTAAACCTTTCCTCTGAGTTGAGTTGTAGATTCCGATGCACCACCTCTGGTTTACTGTATACCTTGGCCATTCCTATTGACGATGAAACACAGAAAATGCATCCAATTTTATACAAAAGGCACAATGCCGACTTAAGTACAAGAGGACTGATACTCTAACGTTCTATGATATGATCCTCTCCAGTGAGTCCAGTTTCAGATTCCGATGCTTCACTTCAGGTTTACTGTATCCCTTGGACCTTCTTATAGACGATGAATCACAGAAATTGCATCCGAATTTAATACAAAAGGCACAATGCCAACTTAAGTACAAGAGGACTGACACTCTAACGTTCTATGATATGATCCTCTCCTGTGAGTCCAGTTTTAGATTCCGATGCTTCACTTCAGGTTTACTGTATCCCTTGGACCTTCTTATAGACGATGAAACACAGAAATTGCATCCGAATTTAATACAAAAGGCACAATGCCGACTTATGTAGAAGAGGACTGACACTCTAACTTTCTATGATTTGAACCTCTCCTGTGAGTTGAGTTTTAGATTTCGATGCTTCACTTCAGGTTTACTGTAAACCTTGGACCTCCTTATTGACGATGAAACACAGAAATTGCATCCGAATTTAATACAAAAGGAACAATGCCGACTTAAGTACAAGAGGACTGACACTCTAACTTTCTATGATTTAAACCTCTCCTGTGAGTTGAGTTGTAGATTCCGATGCTTCACCTCTGGTTTACTGTATACCTTGGTCATTCCTATTGACGATGAAACACAGAAAATGCATCCAATTTAATACAAAAGGCACAATGCCGACTTAAGTACAAGAGGACTGACACTCTAACGTTCTATGATATGATCCTCTCCAGTGAATCCAGTTTCAGATTCCGATGCTTCACTTCAGGTTTACTGTATCCCTTGGACCTTCTTATAGACGATGAAACACAGAAATTGCATCCGAATTTAATACAAAAGGCACAATGCCGACTTAAGTACAAGAGGACTGACACTCTAGCTGTCTATGATTTGAACCTCTCCTGTGAGTTGAACTTTATATTTCGATGCTTCACTTCAGGTTTACTGTAAACCTTGCACGTTCTTATTGACGATGAAACACAGAAATTGCATCCGAATTTAATACAAAGGGCACAATGCCGACTTAAGTACAAGTGGGCTGACACTCTAACTTTCTATGATTTGAACCTTTCCTGTGAGTTGAGTTGTAGATTCCGATGTTTCAATTCACGTTTACTGTATCCCTCGGTTCTTCTTATTGACGATGAAACACAGAAGTTGCATCCGAATTTAGTACAAAAGGCACAATGCCGACTTAAGTACAAGAGGACTGACACTCTAAATTTCTATGATTTGAACTTCTCCTGTGAGTTGAGTTTTAGATTTCGATGCTTCACTTCGGGTTTACTGTATACCTTGGACCCCCTTATTGACGATGAAACACAGAAATTGCATCCGAATTTAATACAAAAGGCACAATGCCGACTTAAGTACAATAGGTCTGACTCTCTAACTTTCTATGCTTTGAACCTCTCCTGTGAGCCTAGTTATAGTTTCCGATGCTTCACTTCAGGTTTACTGTACCACTTGGACCATCTTATTGACGATGATACACAGAAATTACATCCGAATTTAATACAAAAGGCACAATGCCGACTTAGGTACAAGAGGTCTGACACTCTAACTTTCTATGAAATAAACCTCTCCTCTGAGTTGAGTTTTAGATTTCGATGCTTCACTTCGGGTTTACTGTATACCTTGGACCTTCTTATTGACGATGAAACACAGAAATTCCATCCGAATTTAAAACAAAAGGCACAACGCCGACTTAAGTACAAGAGGACTGACACTTTAACTTTCTATGATTTGAACCTCTCCTGTGAGTCCAGTTTTTGATTCCGATGCTTCACTTCACGTTTACTGTATACCTTGGACCTTCTTATTGACGATGAAATACAGAAATATCATCCGAATTTAATACAAAAGGCACAATGCCGACTTAAGTACAAGAGGACTGACGCCCCTACTTTCTATGATTTGAACCTCTCCTGTGAGTCCAGTTTTAGATTCCGTTGCTTCACTTGAGGTTTACTGTATCCCTTGGACGTTCTTATTGATGATGAAACACAGAAATTGCATCCAAATTTAATACAAAAGGCACAATGCCGACT
This sequence comes from Schistocerca serialis cubense, assembly GCF_023864345.2. Taxonomy (NCBI): domain Eukaryota; kingdom Metazoa; phylum Arthropoda; class Insecta; order Orthoptera; family Acrididae; genus Schistocerca; species Schistocerca serialis. The sequence continues at coordinate 453,078,573 of NC_064646.1, forward strand.
TAAGTAAAGGAGAACAGACACTCAAACATTCTATTATTTGAACCTCTCCTGAGAGTCCAGTTTTAGATTCCGATGCTTCACTTCAGATTTACTGTATCCCTTGGACCCTCTTATTGACGATGAAACACAGAAACTGCATCCCAATTTAATACAAAAGGCACAATGCCGACTTAAGTACAAGAGGATAGACACTCTAACGTTCTATGATTTGAACCTCTCCTGTGAGTCCAGTTTTAGATTCCGATGCTTCACTTCAGGTTTGCTGTATCCCTTTGGACCTTCTGAATGACGATGAAACACAGAAATTGCATCCGAATTTAATACAGAAGGCACAATGCCGACTTAAGTACAAGAGGACTGACACTCTAACTGTCTATGATTTGAACCTCTCCTGTGAGTTGAGTTTTAGATTTCGATGCTTCACTTTGGGTTTACTGTAAACCTTGGACCCCCTTATTGACGATGAAACACAGAAATTGCATCCGAATTTAATACAAAAGGCACAATGCCGACTTAGGTACATAAGGTCTGACACTCTAAATTTCTATGATTTAAACCTCTCCTGTGAGTTGAGTTGTAGATTCCGATGCACCACCTCTGGTTTACTGTATACCTTGGCCATTCCTATTGACGATGAAACACAGAAAATGCATCCAATTTAATACAAAAGGCACAATGCCGACTTAAGTACAATAGGTCTGACTCTCTAACTTTCTATGCTTTGAACCTCTCCTGTGAGTCTAGTTATAGTTTCCGATGCTTCACTTCAGGTTTACTGTACCACTTGGACCATCTTATTGACGATGATACACAGAAATTGCATCCGAATTTAATACAAAAGGCACAATGCCGACTTAGGTACAAGAGGTCTGACACTCTAACTTTCTATGAAATAAACCCCTCCTGTGAGTTGAGTTGTAGATTCCGACGCTTCACCTCTGGTTTACTGTATACCTTGGTCATTCCTATTGACGATGAAACACAGAAAATCCATCCGAATTTAATACAAAAGGAACAATGCCGACTTGCGTACAAGAGGACTGACACTCTAACTTTCTATGATTTAAACCTCTCCTGTGAGACCAGCTTTAGATTCCGATGCTTCACTTCAGGTTTACTGCATACCTTGGACCTTCTTATTGACGATGAAACACAGAAATTGCATCCGAATTTAATACAAATGGCACAATGCCGACTTAAATACAAGAGGACTGACACTCTAACTTTCTATGTTTTGAACTTCTCCTGTGAGTTGACTTTTAGATTTCGATGCTTCACTTCGGGTTTACTGTAAACCTTGGACCCCCTTATTGACGATGAAACACAGAAATTGCATCCGAATTTAATACAAAAGGCACAATGCCGACTTAGGTACATAAGGTCTGACACTCTAAATTTCTATGATTTAAACCTCTCCTGTGAGTTGAGTTGTAGATTCCGATGCACCACCTCTGGTTTACTGTATACCTTGGCCATTCCTATTGACGATGAAACACAGAAAATGCATCCAATTTAATACAAAAGGCACAATGCCGACTTAAGTACAAGAGGACTGATACTCTAACGTTCTATGATATGATCCTCTCCAGTGAGTCCAGTTTCAGATTCCGATGCTTCACTTCAGGTTTACTGTATCCCTTGGACCTTCTTATAGACGATGAATCACAGAAATTGCATCCGAATTTAATACAAAAGGCACAATGCCAACTTAAGTAGAAGAGGACTGACACTCTAACGTTCTATGATATGATCCTCTCCTGTGAGTCCAGTTTTAGATTCCGATGCTTCACTTCAGGTTTACTGTATCCCTTGGACCTTCTTATAGACGATGAAACACAGAAATTGCATCCGAATTTAATACAAAAGGCACAATGCCGACTTAAGTAGAAGAGGACTGACACTCTAACTTTCTATGATTTGAACCTCTCCTGTGAGTTGAGTTTTAGATTTCGATGCTTCACTTCAGGTTTACTGTAAACCTTGGACCTCCTTATTGACGATGAAACACAGAAATTGCATCCGAATTTAATACAAAAGGAACAATGCCGACTTAAGTACAAGAGGACTGACACTCTAACTTTCTATGATTTAAACCTCTCCTGTGAGTTGAGTTGTAGATTCCGATGCTTCACCTCTGGTTGACTGTATACCTTGGTCATTCCTATTGACGATGAAACACAGAAAATGCATCCAATTTAATACAAAAGGCACAATGCCGACTTAAGTACAAGAGGACTGACACTCTAACGTTCTATGATATGATCCTCTCCAATGAATCCAGTTTCAGATTCCGATGCTTCACTTCAGGTTTACTGTATCCCTTGGACCTTCTTATAGACGATGAAACACAGAAATTGCATCCGAATTTAATACAAAAGGCACAATGCCGACATAAGTACAAGGGGACTGACACTCTAGCTGTCTATGATTTGAACCTCTCCTGTGAGTTGAACTTTATATTTCGATGCTTCACTTCAGGTTTACTGTAAACCTTGCACCTTCTTATTGACGATGAAACACAGAAATTGCATCCGAATTTAATACAAAAGGCACAATGCCGACTTAAGTACAAGTGGGCTGACACTCTAACTTTCTATGATTCGAACCTTTCCTGTGAGTTGAGTTGTAGATTCCGATGTTTCAATTCACGTTTACTGTATCCCTTGGTTCTTCTTATGGACGATGAAACACAGAAGTTGCATCCTAATTTAGTACAAAAGGCACAATGCCGACTTAAGTACAAGAGGACTGACAATCTAACTTTCTTTGATTTGAACCTCTCCTGTGAGACCGGTTTTAGATTCCGATGCTTCACTTCAGGTTTACTGCATACCTTGGACCTTCTTATTGACGATGAAACACAGAAATTGCATCCGAATTTAATACAAATGGCACAATGCCGACTTAAGTACAAGAGGACTGACACTCCAACTTTCTATGATTTGAACTCCTCCTGTGAGTTGAGTTTTAGATTTCGATGCTTCACTTCGGGTTTACTGTATACCTTGGACCCCCTTATTGACGATGAAACACAGAAATTGCATCCGAATTTAATACAAAAGGCACAATGCCGACTTAAGTACAATAGGTCTGACTCTCTAACTTTCTATGCTTTGCACCTCTCCTGTGAGCCTAGTTATAGTTTCCGATGCTTCACTTCAGGTTTACTGTACCACTTGGACCATCTTATTGACGATGATACACAGAAATTACATCCGAATTTAATACAAAAGGCACAATGCCGACTTAGGTACAAGAGGTCTGACACTCTAACTTTCTATGAAATAAACCTCTCCTGTGAGTTGAGTTTTAGATTTCGATGCTTCACTTCGGGTTTACTGTATACCTTGGACCTTCTTATTGACGATGAAACACAGAAATTCCATCCGAATTGAAAACAAAAGGCACAACGCCGACTTAAGTACAAGAGGACTGACACTTTAACTTTCTATGATTTGAACCTCTCCTGTGAGTCCAGTTTTTGATTCCGATGCTTCACTTCAGGTTTACTGTATACCTTGGATCTTCTTATTGACGATGAAACACAGAAATTGCATCCGAATTTAATACAAAAGGCACAATGCCGACTTAAGTACAAGAGGACTGACGCTCCTACTTTCTATGATTTGAACCTCTCCAGTGAGTCCAGTTTTAGATTCCGTTGCTTCACTTGAGGTTTACTGTATCCCTTGGACCTTCTTATTGATGATGAAACACAGAAATTGCATCCGAATTTAATACAAAAGGCACAATGCCGACTTAAGTAAAGGAGAACAGACACTCAAACATTCTATTATTTGATCCTCTCCTGAGAGTCCAGTTTTAGATTCCGATGCTTCACTTCAGATTTACTGTATCCCTTGGACCCTCTTATTGACGATGAAACACAGAAACTGCATCCCAATTTAATACAAAAGGCACAATGCCGACTTAAGTACAAGAGGATAGACACTCTGACGTTCTATGATTTGAACCTCTCCTGTGAGTCCAGTTTTAGATTCCGATGCTTCACTTCAGGTTTGCTGTATCCCTTTGGACCTTCTGAATGACGATGAAACACAGAAATTGCATCCGAATTTAATACAGAAGGCACAATGCCGACTTAAGTACAAGAGGACTGACACTCTAACTGTCTATGATTTGAACCTCTCCTGTGAGTTGAGTTTTAGATTTCGATGCTTCACTTCAGATTTACTGTAAACCTTGGACCTTCTTATTGACGATGGGACTCAGAAATTGCATCCGAATTTAATACAAAAGGCACAATGGCGACTTAAGTACAAGTGGACAGACCCTCTAACTTTCTATGTTTTGAACCCCTCTAACTTTCTATGATTTTAACATCTTCTGTGAATCCAGTTATGGATTCCGATGTTTCACTTCAGGTTTGCTGTATACCTTGGACCTTCTTATTGACGATGAAACACAGAAATTACATCCGAATTTAATACAAAAGGCACAATGCCGACTTAAGTACAAGAGGACTGACACTCTAACTTTCTATGATTTGAACCTCTCCTGTGAGTCCAGTTCTTGATTCCGATGCTTCACTTCAGGTTTACTGTATACCTAGGACCTTCTTATTGACGATGAAGCACAGAAATTGCATCCGAATTTAATACAAAAGGCACAATGCCGACTTAAGTACAAGAGGACTGACGCTCTTACTTTCTATGATTTGAACCTCTCCTGTGAGTCCAGTTTTAGATTCCGTTGCTTCACTTCAGGTTTACTGTATCCCTTGGACCTTCTTATTGATGATGAAACACAGAAATTGCATCCGAATTTAATACAAAAGGCACAATGCCGACTTAAGTAAAAGCGAACAGACACTCAAACATTCTATTATTTGAACCTCTCCTGAGAGTCCAGTTTTAGATTCCGATGCTTCACTTCAGGTTTACTGTATCCCTTGGACCTTCTTATTGACGATGAAACACAGAAATTGCATCCGAATTTAATATAAAAGGCACAATGCCGACTTAAGTACAAGAGGACTGACACTCTAACTTTCTATGATTTGAACCTCTCCTGTGAGTCTAGTTATAGTTTCCGATGCTTCACTTCAGGTTTACTGTACCACTTGGCCCATCTCATTGACGATGAAACATAGAAATTGCATCCGAATGTAATACAAAAGGCACAATGCCGACTTATGTACAAGAGGTCTGACACTCTAACTTTCTATGATTTAATCCTCTCCTGTGAGTTTAGTTGTAGATTCCGATGCTTCACTTCTGGTTTACTGTATACCTTGGTCATTCTTATTGACGATGAAACACAGAAAATGCATCCAATTTAATACAAAAGACACAATGCCGACTTAAGTACAAGAGGACTGACACCCTAACGTTCTATGATATGATCCTCTCCAGTGAGTCCAGTTTTAGATTCCGATGCTTCACTTCAGGTTTACTGTATCCCTTGGACCTTCTTATAGACGATGAAACACAGAAATTGCATCCGTATTTAATTCAAAAGGCACAATGCCGACTTAAGTACAAGAGGACTGACAGTTTAGCTTTCTATGATTTGAACCTCTCCTGTGAGTTGAGTTTTATATTTCGATGCTTCACTTCAGGTTTACTGTATACCTTGGACCTTCTTATTGACGATGAAACACAGAAATTATATCCGAATTTAATACAAAAGGCACAATGCCGACTTAAGTACAAGAGGACTGACGCTCTTACTTTCTATGATTTGAACCTCTCCTGTGAGTCCAGTTTTAGATTCCGTTGCTCCACTTCAGGTTAACTGTATCCCTTGGACCTTCTTATTGATGATGAAACACAGAAATTGCATCCGAATTTAATACAAAAGGCACAATGCCGACTTAAGTAAAAGAGAACAGACACTCAAATATTCTATTATTTGAACCTCTCCTGTGAGATGAGTTGTAGATTCCGATGCTTCACTGCGGGTATACTGTATACCTTGGACCTTCTTATTGACGATGAAACCCAGAAGTTGCAACCGAATTTAATACAAAAGGCACAATGCCGACTTAAGTACAAGAGGACTGACACTCTAACTTTCTATGATTTGAACCTCTCCTGTGAGTCCAGTTTTTATTCCGATGCTTCACTTCATGTTTACTGTATACCTTGGACCTTCTTATTGACGATGAAACACAGAAATTCCATCCGAATTTAATACAAAAGGCACAATGCCGACTTAAGTGCAAGAGGACTGACACTCTAATTTCTATGATTTGAACCTCTCCTGTGAGTCCAGTTTTTGATTCCGATGCGTCATTTCAGGTTTACTGTGTACCTTGGACCTTCTTATTGACGATGAAACACAGAAATTGCATCCGAATTTAATACAAAAGGCACAATGCCGACTTAAGTACAAGAGGACAGACACTCTAACGTTCTATGATTTGAACCTCTGCTGTGAGTCCAGTTTCAGATTCCGATGCTTCACTTCAGGTTTGCTGTATCCGTCTGGACCTTCACATTGACGATGAAACACAGAAATTGCATCCGAATTTAATACAGAAGGCACAATGCCGACTTAAGTACAAGAGGACTGACACTCTAACTTTCTATGATTTGAACCTCTCCTGTGAGTTGAGTTTTAGATTTCGATGCTTCACTTCAGGTTTACTGTATACCTTGGACCTTCTTATTGACGATGAAACTCAGAAATTGCAACCGAATTTAATACAAAAGGCACAATGGCGACTTAAGTAGAAGTGGACAGACCCTCTAACATTCTATGATTTGAACCCCTCTAACTTTCTATGTTTTAAACCTCTCCTGTGAATCCAGTTTTAGATTCCAATGCTTCACTTCAGTTTTGCTGTATACCTTGGACCTTCTTTTTGACGATGAAACACAGATATTGCATCCGAATTTAATACAAAAGGCACAATGCCGACTTAAGTACAAGACGACTGACACTCTAACTTTCTATGATTTGAACCTCTCCTGTGAGATGAGTTAAGGATTCTGATGCTTCACTTCAGGTATACTGTATACCTTGGACCTTCTTATTGACGATGAAACACAGAAGTTGCATCCGAATTTAATAGGAAAGGCACAACGCCGACTTAAGTAAAAGAGGACTGACACTCTAACTTTCTATGATTTGAACCTCTCCTGTGAGTCCAGTTTTTGATTCCGATGCTTCACTTCAGGTTTACTGTATACCTTGGACCTTCTTATTGACGATGAAACACAGAAATTCCATCCGAATTTAATACAAAAGGCACAATGCCGACTTAAGTACAAGAGGACTGACGCTCTTACTTTCTATGATTTGAACCTCTCCTGTGAGTCCAGTTTTTATTCCGATGCTTCACTTCATGTTTACTGTATACCTTGGACCTTCTTATTGACGATGAAACACAGAAATTCCATCTGAATTTAATACAAAAGGCACAATGCCGACTTAAGTACAAGAGGACTGACACTCTAACTTTCTATGATTTGAACCTCTCCTGTGAGTCCAGTTTTTGATTCCGATGCTTCACTTCATGTTTACTGTATACCTTGGACCTTCTTATTGACGATGAAACACAGAAATTCCATCCGAATTTAATACAAAAGGCACAATGCCGACTTAAGTACAAGAGGACTGACTCTTTTACTTTCTATGATTAGAACCTCTCCTGTGAGTCCAGTTTTTGATTCCGATGCTTCACTTCAGGTTTACTGTATAGCTTGGACCTTCTTATTGACGATGAAACACAGAAATTCCATCCGAATTTAATACAAAAGGCACAGTGCCGACTTAAGTCCAAGAGGACTCACGCTCTTACTTTCTATGATTTGAACCTCTCCTGTTTTTAGATTAGATTAGATTAGATTTACTTTCATTCCAATTGATCCGTAGTGAGGAGGTCCTCCAGGATGTGGAACATGTCAGAAAAACAACAATACATGACAAATATTTAAACTAAAACAAATAAGCTAATGTACCATTCCACAGTTCCCAAGTGGAATGATCGTCATTTTTTAATGAACACTAAGAGTCATTTTACAAATACTATTGCACTGAATTTTGAAATAAAAAAGTTTTTTATTTATTTATAAGGTAAGAAACATGTAATACAACTACTGTAATACTTATTTACAATGAACACATTACTGCACTGAAATGGTGCAGAAGTTAGATTATACTTACACACACACACACACACACACACACACACACACACACACACAAATTTTCAGTGAACACATTACTGCACTGAAATTGTGCAGAAGTTATGTTGTACTTATATACAAATCAGTTGGTTTTCCTCAGAAATTCATCAATGGAGTAGAAGGAGTTGGCCACCAATAAATCCTTTAGGCTTCTCTTAAACTGAATTTCATTGGTTGTTAAGCTTTTTATGGCTGCTGGCAAGTTATTGAAAATGTGTGTTCCTGAATAATGCACACCTTTTTGTACAAGACTAAGTGACTTTAAATCCTTGTGAAGATTATTCTTATTTCTAGTATTGATTCCATGAATTGAGCTGTTGGTTTGAAAAAGTGATATATTTTTAATGACAAATTTCATTAAGGAATAAATATATTGGGAAGCTGTAGTTAGTATCCCTAGTTCCCTAAACAGGCTTCTGCAGGATGTTCTTGAGTTCACACCACATATAATTCTTACTGCACGTTTTTGTGCCCGGAAAACTTTAGCTTGGCTTGATGAATTACCCCAGAAAATAATCCCATATGACATTATGGAATGAAAGTAAGCATAGTATGCCAGCTTTTTCATTTTTATATCCCCTATGTCTGACAAAATTCGCATTGCAAACAGAGATTTGTTAAGACGCTTCAGCAGTTCTGTGGTGTGCTCTTCCCAGTTGAATTTATTATCAAGCTGTAATCCCAAGAATTTAACACCGTCCACTTCTTCTATCTTCTTGTCATCATATGTTAGACATATACTCTTGGGACACCCCTTACAAGTTCTGAACTGCATGTAGTGTGTTTTTTCAAAGTTTAGTGACAAAGAATTGGCTAGGAACCAGTGATTAATGTCTACAAATATTTTATTGGCTGATCTTTCTAAGACTACACTTGATTTGCTATTTATTGCAATGTTTGAATCATCAGCAAACAAAACAAACTTGGCATCTGGTAATGTTACTGATGAAAGGTCATTGATATACACAAGAAAAAGTAAGGGCCCCAAAATGGAACCTTGTGGGACCCCACATGTAATTAGTTCCCAGTTGGATGATGCCTGATAGCTTGATACATGTCTCTTTCCTAATAACACCCTTTGTTTCCTGCCAGAGATATAAGATTTGAACCATTTTGCAGCATTTCCTGTTACACTATAATATTCTAGTTTACTTAAAAGGATATTGTGATTTACACAGTCAAATGCCTTTGACAGATCACAAAATATACCAGTTGCCTGCAATTTTTTGTCTAATGAATTAAGTACATTTTCACTGTAAGTGTAGATAGCCTTCTCAATATCAGAACCTTTTAGAAATCCAAACTGTGACTTTGACAGTATGTTATTTGAGATAAGATGGTTATAAAGACGACTGTACATTACTTTTTCGAAAATCTTTGAGAATGCTGGCAACAGTGAAATTGGACGGAAATTTGATGCTATTTCTTTATCTCCCTTCTTAAACAGTGGCTTAACTTCAGCATATTTCAGCCATTCGGGAAATATTCCACTGATAAACGACTGGTTACACAGATAGCTTAATATGTTACTTAACTCAGAATCACATTCTTTAATTAACTTTGTTGATATTTCATCATACCCACTAGATGTTTTTGATTTTAAAGATTTTATGATGGACATTATTTCTGTTGGGGAAGTGAGGGTCAAATTCATATTATGGAAGTTACTTGAAATGTCTGGTCTAAGGTAATCCATAGCAGCATCTACCGAACCTGACAACCCCATCTTTTCAGTAACAGTTATAAAATGTTTGTTAAAAAGTTCTGCAACACTATACACATCTGTCACCAATGCATCATTTACTCTTAATGCTATTTGTTCCTCTTCATGTCTGGTTCTACCGGTCTCCTCCTTCACTATATCCCATATTGTCTTTATTTTGTTATCTGATATGACTATCTTTTCCTTGTAATATATTTGCTTTGACATCCGTATTACAGTCTTTAATATTTTGCAGTATTTCTTATAATGTGCTATAGCATCAACATTGGAAATGTTTCGGATTGACAGATACAGTTTTCTTTTTGTTTTACAAGATACCCCTATTCCTCGAGTAATCCATGGCTTCTTTGTAGACTTTGCTCTAACCTTGGTAAGTTTTGGGGGAAAGCAGTGTTCAAATAAGGTAAGCACTTTATTAGCAAAAATGTTATATTTTTCATTCATGCCATGAGCACTGTAAACATCAGTCCAGTGAATGTCTCTGAGGAGTGTCCTAAAATAATCAATTTTTGGCTTACTGATTACACTCTTGAGCTCAGATTTAACAGATTTTATATCCTGTTCAGTATTAACATTTAACAGAAGGAACTGCATGTCATGGTCTGAGAGGCCATTGACTATTGGTTTTGTAATATAATTTTGTTCATTTGACTTTTCTATAAAGATATTATCAATGGCTGTTTGTGAGCAAGTGGTTATCCTAGTGGGGAACTTTACTGTGGGAATTAAGTTGAATGATAGTGTTACTAACTCAAATAGGTTCTTATTGGGAGAGTCTTTAAGGAAATCTACATTGAAATCACCAGTAACCACTATTTCTTTGTTTTTGGTTGTTAAGTCCAGCTTTTGATTCCGATGCTTCACTTCATGTTTACTGTATACCTTGGACCTTCTTATTGACGATGAAACACAGAAATTCCATCCGAATTTAATACAAAAGGCACAATGCCGACTTAAGTACAAGAGGACTGACACTCTAACTTTCTATGATTTGAACCTCTCCTGTGAGTCCAGTTTTTGATTCCGATCCTTCACTTCAGGTTAACTGTATACCTTGGACCTTCCTATTGACGATGAAACACAGAAATTGGATCCGAATTTAATTCAAAAGGCACAATGCCGACTTAAGTACAAGAGGACAGACACTCTAACGTTCTATGATTTGAACCTCTCCTGTGGGTCCAGTTTTAGATTCCGATGCTTCACTTCAGGTTTGCTGTATCCCTTTGGACCTTCTCATTGACGATGAAACACAGAAATTGCATCCGAATGTAATACAGAAGGCACAATGCCGACTTAAGTACAAGAGGACTGACACTCTAACTTTCTATGATTTGAACCTCTCCTGTGAGTTGAGTTTTAGATTTCGATGCTTCACTTCAGGTTTACTGTAGACCTTGGACCTTCTTATTGACGATGAAACTCAGAAATTGCATCCGAATTTAATTCAAAAGGCACAATGGCGACTTAAGTACAAGTGGACAGACACTCTAACTTTCTATGATTTGAACCTCTCTAACTTTCTATGATTTAAACATCTCTTGTGAATCCAGTTTTGGATTCCGATGTTTCACTTCAGGTTTGCTGTATACCTTGGACCTTCTTATTGACGATGAAACACAGAAATTACATCCGAATTTAATGCAAAAGGCACAATGCCGACTTAAGTACAAGAGGACTGACACTCTAACTATCTATGATTTGAACCTCTCCTGCGAGTTGATTTGCCGATTCCGATGCTTCACTTTAGGTTTACTGTATACCTTGGACATTCTTATTGACGTTGAAACACAGAAATTGAACCCGAATTTAATACAAAAGGCACAATGCCGACTTAAGTACAAGAGGACTGACACTCTAACGTTCTATGATTTGAACCTCTCCTGTGAGTCCAGTTTGGGATTCCGATGCTTCACTTCAGGTTACCTGTATTCCTTGAACATTCTTATTGACGATGAAGCACAGAAATTGCATCCAAATTTAATACAAAAGGCACAATGCCGACTTAAGTACAAGAAGACTGACACTCTAACTATCTATGATTTGAACCTCTCCTGTGAGTCGAGTTTTAGATTCCGATGCTTCACTTCTGGTTTACTGCATACCTTGGACCTTCTTATTGACGATGAAACACAGAAATTGCATCCGAATTGAATACAAAATTCACAATGCCGACTTACGTACAAGAGGACTGACACTATAACTTTCTATGATTTAACCGCTCCTGTGAGTCCATTTTTAGATTCCGATGCTTCTCTTCAGCTTTTCTGTATACCTTGGACCTTCTTATTGACGATGAAGCACAGAAATTGCATCCGAATTTAATACAAAAGGCACAATGCCGACTTAAGTACAAGAGGACTGACACTCAAACATTCTATGATTTGAACCTCTCTGTTAGTCCAGTTTGAGATTCCGATGCTTCACTTCAGGTTACCTGTATTCCTTGAACATTCTTATTGACGATGAAGCACAGAAATTGCATCCAAATTTAATACAAAAGGCACAATGCCGACTTAAGTACAAGAAGACTGACACTCTGACTATCTATGATTTAAAACTCTCCTGTGAGTCCAGTTTTAGATTCCGATGCTTCACTCTGGTTTACTGTATACCTTGGATCTTCTTATTGACGATGAAACACAGAAATTGCATCCGAATTTAATGTAAAAGGCACAATGCTGACTTAAGTACAAGAGGAATGACACTCTAATTTTCTATGACTTTATGCTCTCCTGTGAGTCCAGTTTTAGATTCCGATGCTTCACTTCAGGTTTCCTGTATACCTTTTACCTTCTTATTGACGATGAAAGACAGAAATTGCATAAGAATTTAATACCATAGGCAGAATGCCGACTTAAGTACAAGAGGACTGGCACTCTAACTATCAATGATTTGAGCCTCTTCTGTGAGTGCAGTTTTAGATTCCGATGCTTCACTTCAGGTTTACTGTATCCCTTGGACCCTCTTATTGACGATGAAGCATAGAAATAGCATCCGAATTTAATACAAAAGGCACAATGCCGACTTAAGTACAAGGGTACTGACACTCTAACTTTCTATGATATGAACCTCTCATGTGAGTCCAGTTTTAGATTCCAATGCTTCACTTCAGGTTTCCTGTAAACCTTGGACCTTCTTATAGACGATGAAACACAGAAATTGCATCCGAATTTAATACAAAAGGCACAATGCCGAATTAAGTCAATAGGACTGACTCGCTAACTTTCTATGATTTGAACCTCTCCTTTGAGTCTAGTTATAGTTTCCGATGCTTCACTTCAGGATTACTGTACCATTTGGACAATCTTACTGACAATCAAACACAGAAATTGCATCCGAATTTAATACAAAAGGGACAATGCCGACTTCAGTACAAGAGGAATGACACTCTAACATTCTATGATTTGAACCTCTCCTGTGAGTCCAGTTTTAGATTCCGATGCTTCACTTTACGTTTACTGTATACCTTGGACCTTCTTATTTACAATGAAACACAGAAATTGCATCCGAATTTAATACAAAAGGCACAATGCCGACTTTAGTACAAGAGGACTGACACTCTAACATTCTATGATTTGAACCTCTCGTGTGAGTGTAGTTTTAGATTCCGATGCTGCACCTCAGGTTTACTGTATCCCTTGGACCTTCTTATTGAAGATGAAACACAGAAATTGCATCCTAATTAAATACAAAAGTCACAATGCCGACTTAAGTACTAGAGGACTGACACTCCAACATTCTATGATTTGAACCTTCCTGTGGGTCCAGTTTCAGATTCCGATGCTTCACTTCAGGTTTACTATATCCCTTCTTCCTTCTTGAAGACGACGAAACACAGAAATTGCATCCAAATTTAATACAAAAGTCACAATGCCGACTTAAGTACAAGAGGACTGACACTCTAACTTTCAATGATTTAAACCTCTCCTTTGAATCCAGTTTTAGATTCCGATGCATCACTTCAGGTTAACTGTATACCTTGGACCTTCTTATTGACGATGATACCCAGAAGTTGCAACCGAATTTAATATAAAAGGCACAATGCCGACTTAAGTACAAGAGGACTGACACTCTAACTTTCTATGATTTGAACCTCTCCTGTGAGTGCAGTTTTTATTCCGATGCTTCACTTCATGTTTACTGTATACCTTGGACCTTCTTATTGACGATGAAACACAGAAATTCCATCCGAATTTAATACAAAAGGCACAATGCCGACTTAAGTACAAGAGGACTGACACTCTAATTTCTATGATTTGAACCTCTCCTGTGAGTCCAGTTTTTGATTCCGATGCGTCACTTCAGGTTTACTGTGTACCTTGGACCTTCTTATTGACGATGAAACACAGAAATTGCATCCGAATTTAATACAAAAGGCACAATGCCGACTTAAGTACAAGAGGACAGACACTCTAACGTTCTATGATTTGAACCTCTGCTGTGAGTCCAGTTTCAGATTCCGATGCTTCACTTCAGGTTTGCTCTATCCCTTTGGACCTTCACATTGACGATGAAACACAGAAATTGCATCCAAATTTAATACAGAAGGCACAATGCCGACTTAAGTACAAGAGGACTGACACTCTAACTTTCTATGATTTGAACCTCTCCTGTGAGTTGAGTTTTAGATTTCGATGCTTCACTTCAGGTTTACTGTATACCTTGGACCTTCTTATTGACGATGAAACTCAGAAATTGCAACCGAATTTAATACAAAAGGCACAATGGCGACTTAAGTGGAAGTGGACAGACCCTCTAACTTTCTATGATTTGAACCCCTCTAACTTTCTATGTTTTAAACCTCTCCTGTGAATCCAGTTTTAGATTCCAATGCTTCACTTCAGTTTTGCTGTATACCTTGGACCTTCTTTTTGACGATGAAACACAGATATTGCATCCGAATTTAATACAAAAGGCACAATGCCGACTTAAGTACAAGACGACTGACACTCTAACTTTCTATGATTTGAACCTCTCCTGTGAGATGAGTTAAGGATTCCGATGCTTCACTTCAGGTATACTGTATACCTTGGACCTTCTTATTGACGATGAAACACAGAAGTTGCATCCGAATTTAATAGGAAAGGCACAACGCCGACTTAAGTAAAAGAGGACTGACACTCTAACTTTCTATGATTTGAACCTCTCCTGTGAGTCCAGTTTTTGATTCCGATGCTTCACTTCAGGTTTACTGTATACCTTGGACCGTCTTATTGACGATGAAACACAGAAATTCCATCCGAATTTAATACAAAAGGCACAATGCCGACTTAAGTACAAGAGGACTGACGCTCTTACTTTCTATGATTTGAACCTCTCCTGTGAGTCCAGTTTTAGATTCCGTTGCTTCACTTCAGGTTTACTGTATCCCTTGGACCTTCTTATTGATGATGAAAACAGAAATTGCATCCGAATTTAATACAAAAGGCACAATGCCGACTTAAGTAAAAGAGAACAGACACTCAAACATTCTATTATTTGAACCTCTCCTATGAGATGAGTTGTAGATTCCGATGCTTCACTTCGGGTATACTGTATACCTTGGACCTTCTTATTGACGATGAAACCCAGAAGTTGCATCCGAATTTAGTACAAAAGGCACAATGCCGACTTAAGTACAAGAGGACTGACACTCTAACTTTCTATGATTTGAACCTCTCCTGTGAGTCCAGTTTTTATTCCGATGCTTCACTTCATGTTTACTGTATACCTTGGACCTTCTTATTGACGATGAAACACAGAAATTCCATCTGAATTTAATACAAAAGGCACAATGCCGACTTAAGTACAAGAGGACTGACACTCTAACATTCTATGATTTGAACCTCTCCTGTGAGTCCAGTTTTTGATTCCGATGCTTCACTTCATGTTTACTGTATACCTTGGACCTTCTTATTGACGATGAAACACAGAAATTCCATCCGAATTTAATACAAAAGGCACAATGCCGACTTAAGTACAAGAGGACTGACTATCTTACTTTCTATGATTTGAACCTCTCCTGTGAGTCCAGTTTTTGATTCCGATGCTTCACTTCAGGTTTACTGTATACCTCGGACCCTCTTATTGATGATGAAACACAGAAATTCCATCCGAATTTAATACAAAAGGCACAGTGCCGACTTAAGTCCAAGAGGACTCACGCTCTTACTTTCTATGATTTGAACCTCTCCTGTAAGTCCAGCTTTTGATTCCGATGCTTCACTTCATGTTTACTGTATACCTTGGACCTTCTTATTGACGATGAAACACAGAAATTCCATCCGAATTTAATACAAAAGGCACAATGCCGACTTAAGTACAAGAGGACTGACACTCTAACTTTCTATGATTTGAACCTCTCCTGTGAGTCCAGTTTTTGATTCCGATCCTTCACTTCAGGTTAACTGTATACCTTGGACCTTCCTATTGACGATGAAACACAGAATTTGCATCCGAATTTAATGCAAAAGGCACAATGCCGACTTAAGTACAAGAGGACAGACACTCCAACGTTCTATGATTTGAACCTCTCCTGTGAGTCCAGTTTTAGATTCCGATGCTTCACTTCAGGTTTGCTGTATCCCTTTGGACCTTCTCATTGACGATGAAACACAGAAATTGCATCCGAATGTAATACAGAAGGCACAATGTCGACTTAAGTACAAGAGGACTGACACTCTAACTTTCTATGATTTGAACCTCTCCTGTGAGTTGAGTTTTAGATTTCGATGCTTCACTTCAGGTTTACTGTAGACCTTGGACCTTCTTATTGACGATGAAACTCAGAAATTGCATCCGAATTTAATTCAAAAGGCACAATGGCGACTTAAGTACAAGTGGACAGACACTCTAACTTTCTATGATTTGAACCTCTCTAACTTTCTATGATTTAAACATCTCTTGTGAATCCAGTTTTGGATTCCGATGTTTCACTTCAGGTTTGCTGTATACCTTGGACCTTCTTATTGACGATGAAACACAGAAATTACATCCGAATTTAATGCAAAAGGCACAATGCCGACTTAAGTACAAGAGGACTGACACTCTAACTATCTATGATTTGAACCTCTCCTGCGAGTTGATTTGCCGATTCCGATGCTTCACTTTAGGTTTACTGTATACCTTGGACATTCTTATTGACGTTGAAACACAGAAATTGATCCCGAATTTAATACAAAAGGCACAATGCCGACTTAAGTACAAGAGGACTGACACTCTAACGTTCTATGATATGAACCTCTCCTGTGAGTCCAGTTTGGGATTCCGATGCTTCACTTCAGGTTACCTGTATTCCTTGAACATTCTTATTGACGATGAAGCACAGAAATTGCATCCAAATTTAATACAAAAGGCACAATGCCGACTTAAGTACAAGAAGACTGACACTCTAACTATCTATGATTTGAACCTCTCCTGTGAGTCGAGTTTTAGATTCCGATGCTTCACTTCTGGTTTACTGCATACCTTGGACCTTCTTATTGACGATGAAACACAGAAATTGCATCCGAATTGAATACAAAATTCATAATGCCGACTTACGTACAAGAGGACTGACACTATAACTTTCTATGATTTAACCGCTCCTGTGAGTCAATTTTTAGATTCCGATGCTTCTCTTCAGGTTTTCTGTATACCTTGGACCTTCTTATTGACGATGAAGCACAGAAATTGCATCCGAATTTAATACAAAAGGCACAATGCCGACTTAAGTACAAGAGGACTGACACTCAAACATTCTATGATTTGAACCTCTCTGTTAGTCCAGTTTCAGATTCCGATGCTTCACTTCAGGTTACCTGTATTCCTTGAACATTCTTATTGACGATGAAGCACAGAAATTGCATCCAAATTTAATACAAAAGGCACAATGCCGACTTAAGTACAAGAAGACTGACACTCTGACTATCTATGATTTAAAACTCTCCTGTGAGTCCAGTTTTAGATTCCGATGCTTCACTTCTGGTGTACTGTATACCTTGGATCTTCTTATTGACGATGAAACACAGAAATTGCATCCGTATTTAATGTAAATGGCACAATGCTGACTTAAGTACAAGAGGAATGACACTCTAAATTTCTATGACTTTATGCTCTCCTGTGAGTCCAGTTTTAGATTCCGATGCTTCACTTCAGGTTTCCTGTATACCTTTTACCTTCTTATTGACGATGAAAGACAGAAATTGCATAAGAATTTAATACCATAGGCAGAATGCCGACTTAAGTACAAGAGGACTGGCACTCTAACTATCAATGATTTGAGCCTCTTCTGTGAGTACATTTTTTGATTCCGATGCTTCACTTCAGGTTTACTGTATCCCTTGGACCCTCTTATTGACGATGAAGCATAGAAATAGTATCCGAATTTAATACAAAAGGCACAATGCCGACTTAAGTACAAGGGTACTGACACTCTAACTTTCTATGATATGAACCTCTCATGTGAGTCCAGTTTTAGATTCCAATGCTTCACTTCAGGTTTCCTGTAAACCTTGGACCTTCTTATAGACGATGAAACACAGAAATTGCATCTGAATTTAATACAAAAGGCACAATGCCGAATTAAGTACAATAGGACTGACTCGCTAACTTTCTATGATTTGAACCTCTCCTTTGAGTCTAGTTATAGTTTCCGATGCTTCACTTCAGGTTTACTGTACCATTTGGACCATCTTATTGACAATCAAACACAGAAATTGCATCCGAATTTAATACAAAAGGGACAATGCCGACTTCAGTACAAGAGGACTGACACTCTAACTTTCTATGATTTGAACCTCTCCTGTGAGTCCAGTTTTAGATTCCGATGCTTCACTTTACGTTTACTGTATACCTTGGACCTTATTATTTACAATGAAACACAGAAATTGCATCCGAATTTAATACAAAAGGCACAATGCCGACTTTAGTACAAGAGGACTGACACTCTAACATTCTACGATTTGAACCTCTCGTGTGAGTGTAGTTTTAGATTCCGATGCTGCACCTCAGGTTTACTGTATCCCTTGGACCTTCTTATTGAAGATGAAACACAGAAATTGCATCCTAATTAAATACAAAAGGCACAATGCCGACTTAAGTACTAGAGGACTGACACTCCAACATTCTATGATTTGAACCGCTCCTGTGGGTCCAGTTTCAGATTCCGATGCTTCACTTCAGGTTTACTATATCCCTTCTTCCTTCTTGATGACGACGAAACACAGAAATTGCATCCAAATTTAATACAAAAGTCACAATGCCGACTTAAGTACAAGAGGACTGACACTCTAACTTTCAATGATTTAAACCTCTCCTTTGAATCCAGTTTTAGATTCCGATGCATCACTTCAGGTTAACTGTATACCTTGGACCTTCTTATTGACGATGAAACACAGAAATTACATCCGAATTTAATACAAAATGCACAATGCCGATTAAAGAACAAGGGGACTGACACTCTAACTCTCTATGAATTGAACCTCTCCTGTGAGTCCAGTTTTAGATTCCGATTCTTCACTTCAGGTTTCCAGTAAACCTTTTACCTTTTTATTGACGATGAAACACAGAAATTGCATCAGAATTTAATAAAGGAGGCACAATGCCGACTTAAGTACAATAGGACTGACACTCTAACTTTCTATGATTTGAACCTGTCCTGTGAGTCTAGTTATACTTTCCGAAGCTTCGGTTCAGGTTTACTGTACCCCTTGGACGATCTTATTGACGATGGAACACAGAAATTGCAACCGAATTTAATACAAAAGGCACAATGCCGACTTAAGTACAAGAGGACTGACACTCTAACTTTCTAATATTTGAACCTCTCCTATGAGTCCAGTGATAGATTTCGATGCTTCACTTCAGGTTTACTGTATCCCTTGGACCTTCTTATTGATGATGCAGCACAGAAATTGCATCCGAATTTAATACAAATGGCACAATGCCGACTTAAGCACAAGAGGACTGACACTCCAACTGTCTATGATTTGAACCTCACCTGTGAGTTGAGCTGTAGATTCCGATGCTTCACTTCAGGTTTACTGTATACCTTGGACATTCTTATTGACGATGAAACAGAGAAATAGCATCCGAATTTAATGCAAAAATATCAAAGCCAACTTAAGTACAAGAGGACTGACACTCTAACGTTCTATGATTTGAACCTCTCCTGTGAGCCCAGTTTTAGATTCCGATGCATCACTTCAGGTTTACTGTATCCCTTGGACCTTCTTATTGACGATGAAGCACAGAAATTGCATCCGAATTTAATCCAAAAAGCACAATGCCGACTTAAGCACAAGAGGACTGACACTCTAACTTTCTATGATTTAAACCTCTCCTGCGCGTTCAGTTTTAGATTCCGATGCTTCACTTCAGGTTTACTGTATCCCTCGGACATTCCTATTGACGATGAAACACAGAAACTGCAACCGAATTTAATACAAAAGGCCCAATGCTGATTTAAGTGCAAGACGACTGACACTATAACTTTCTATGATTTGAACCTCTCCTGTGAGTCCAGTTTTAGATTCCAATGCTTCACTTCAGGTTTACTGTATACCTTGAACCATCTTGTTGACGATGAAACACAGAAATTGCATCCTAATTTAATACAAAAGGCACAATGCCGACTTAAGTCCAAAAGGACAGACACTCTAAGTTTCTATGATTTGTACCTCTCCTGTGAGTCCAGTTTTAGATCCGATGCTTCACTTCAGGTTTACTGTATTCCTAGGACCATCTTATTGACGATAACACACAAATTGCATCTGAATTTAATACAAAAGGCACAATGCCGACATAAGTACAAGAGTACTGACACTCTAACTTTCTATGATTTAAACCTCTCCTGTGAGTCCAGTTTTAGATTCTGATGCTTCACTTCAGGTTTACTGTATACCTTGGTAGTTCTTATTGACGATGAAACACAGAAATTCCATCCGAATTTAATACAAAAGGCACAATGCCTACTTAAGTACAAGAGGACTGACACTCTAACGTTCTATGATTTGAACCTCTCCTGTGAGTCCAGTTTTAGATTCCGATGCTTCACTTCAGGTTAACTGTATCCCTTGGACCTTCTTATTGACGATGAAGCTCAGAAATAGCATGCGAATTTAATACAAAATGCACAATGCCGACTGAAGTACATGAGGACTGACCTCTAACTTACTATGATTTAACCGCTCCTGTGAGTCCAGTTTCAGATTCCGATGCTTCACTTCAGGTTTACTGTATCCCTTGGACCTTCTTATTGACGATGAAACACAGAAATTGCAACCGAATTTATTACAAAAGGCACAATGCCGGCTTAAGTACACGTGGACTGACACTCTAACTTTCTATGATTTGAACCACTCCTGTGAGTCCCGTTTTAGATCCGATGCTTCACTTCAGATTTTCTGTATTCCTAGGACCATCTTATTGACGATGAAATACAGAAATTGCAACCGAATTTATTACAAAAGGCACAATGCCGACTTAAGTACACGTGGACTGACACTCTAACTTTCTATGATTTGAACCTCTCCTGTGAGTCCAGTTTTAGATACCGACGCTTCACTTAAGGTGTACTGTTTACCTTGGACCTTCTTATTGACGATGAAATACAGAAATTAAACCCGAATTTAATACAAAAGGCGCAATGCCGACTTAAGTACAAGAGGGCTGACACACTAACTTTCTATGACTTGAACCTCTCCTGAGTGTCCAGTTATAGATTCCGATGCGTCACTTCAGGTTCACTGTATCCCTCGGACCTTCTTATTAACGATGAAACACAGAAATTGCATCCGAATATAATACAAAAGGCACAATGCCGACTTAAGTACAAGAGGACTGACACTCTAACTTTCTATGATTTGAACCTCCCCTGTGAGTCCAGTTTTAGATTCCGATGGTTCACTTCAGGTTTACTGTATCCCTTGGACCTTCTTATTGACGATGAAACACAGAAATGGCATCCGAATTTTTTACAAATGGCACAATGCCGTCTTAACTACAAGAGGACAGACAATCTAACTTTCTATGATTTGAACCTCTCCTGTGAGTTTAGTTTTAGATTCTGATGCTTCACTTCAGGTTTACTGAATCCCTTGGACCTTCTTATTGACGATGAAACACAGAAATTGCATCTGAGTTTAATACAAAAGGCACAATGCCGACTTAATTACAAGAGGACTGACACTCTAACTTTCTATGTTTTGAACCTGGCCTTTGAGTCCAGTTTTAGATTCCGATGCTGCACTTCAAGTTTACTGTATCCCTTGGACATTCGTATTGACGATGAAGCACAGAAATTGCTTGCGAATTTAATACAAATGGCACAATGCCGACTTAAGTACAAGAGGACTGACAATCTAACTTTCTATGATTTGAAGCTCTCCTGTGAGTTGAGTTGTAGATTCCGATGCTTCACTTCAGGTTTACTGTATACCTTGGACCTTCGTATTGACGATGAAACACAGAAAATCCATCCGAATTTAATACAAAAGGCACAATGCTGACTTAAGTACAAGAGAACTGACACTCAAACTTTCTATGATTTGTACCTATCCTGTGGGTTTAGTTTTAGATTTCGATGCCTCACTTCATGTTAACTGTAATTCTTGGACCTTCTTATTGACGATGAAATACAGAAATTGCATCCGAGTGTAATACAAAAGGCAAAATGCCGACTTAAGTACAAGAGGACTGACACTCTAACTTTCTATGATTTAAACCTCTCCTGTGAGTCAGTTTTAGATTCCGATGCTTCACTTCTGGTTTACAGTATACCTTGGACCTTCTTATTGACGATGAAACACAGAAATTGCATCCGAAATTAATACAAAAGGCACAATGCCGACTTAAGTACAAGAGGACTGACACTCTAGCTTTCTATGAATTAAACCTCTCGTGTGAATCCAGTTTTAGATTCCGATGCTTCACTACAGGTTTACTGTATCCCTTGGACCTTCTTATTGACGATGAAGCACAGAAACTGCAAGCGAATTTAATACAAAAGGCACAATGCCGACTTAGATACTAGAGGACTGACACTCTAACTTTCTATGATTTAACCGCTCCTGTGAGTCCAGTTTTATATTCCGATGCTTCACTTCAGGTTTACTGTATCACTTGGATCTTCTTATTGACGATGTAACACAGATATTGCATCCGAATTTAATACAAAAGGCACAATGCCGACTTAAGTACAAGAGGACTGACACTCTAACTTTCTACGATTTGAACCTCTCCTGTGAGTCCAGTTTTAGATCCGATGCTTCACTTCAGGTTTACTGTATTCCTAGGACCATCTTATTGACGATGAAATACAGAAATTGCATCCGAATTTAATACAAGAGGAACAATGCCAACTTAAGTACAAGAGGACTGACACTCTAACATTCTATGATTTGAACCTTTCCTGTGAGTCCAGTTTGAGATTCCGATGCTTCACTTCAGGTTTTCTGTATCCCTTGGACCTTCTTATTGACGATGAAGCACAGAGATTGCTTGCGAATTTAATACAAATGGCACAATGCCGACTTAAGAACAAGACGACTGGCACTCTAACTTTCTATGATTTGAACCTCTCCTGTGAGTTGAGTTTTAGATTTCGATGCTTCACATCAAGTTAACTGTAAACCTTAGACCTTCTTATTGACGATGAATTACAGAAATTCCATCCGAATTTAATACTAAAGGCACAAGGCCGACTTAAGTACAAGAGAACTGACACTCTAACTTTCTATGATTTGAACCTCTCCTGTGGATTGAGTTTTAGATTTCGATGCTTCACATCAAGTTAACTGTAAACCTTAGACCTTCTTATTGACGATGAAACAAAGAAATTGCATCCGAATTTAATACAAAAGGCACAATGCCGACTTAAGTACAGGAGGGCTGACACTCTAACTTTCTATGATTTGAACCTCTCCTGTGAGCTGAGTTGTAGATTCCGATGCTTCACTTCAGGTTTACTGTATACCTTAAACATTCTTATTGACGATGAAACACAGAAATTGCATCCAAATTTAATACGAAAGGCACAATGGCGACTTAAGTACAAGAGGACTGACACTCTAACTTTCTACGATTTGAACCTCTCCTGTGAGTCTAGTCTTAGATCCGATGCTTCACTTCAGTTGTACTGTATTCCTAGGACCATCTTATTGACGACGAAACACAGAAATTGCATCCGAATTTAATACAAGAGGCACAATGCCGACTTAAGTGCAAGAGGACTGACACTCTAACATTCTATGATTTGAACCTCTCCTGTGAGTCCAGCTTTAGATTCCGACGCCTCACTTCAGGTTTACTGTATACCTTGGACCTTCTTATTGACGATGAAATACAGAAATTGCATCCGAATTTAATACAAAAGGCACAATGCCGACTTGAGTACAGGAGGGCTGACACCCTAATTTTCTGTGATTTGAACCTCTCATGAGAGTCCAGTTATAGATTCCGATGCTTCACTTCAGGTTTACTGTATCCCTCGGACCTTCTTATTGACGATGAAACACATAAATTGCATCCGAATTTAATACAAAAGGCACAATGCCGACTTAAGTACAAGAGGACTGACACTCTAACTTTCTATGATTTGAACCTCTCCTGTGAGTCCAGTTTTAGATTCTGATGCTTCACTTCAGGTTTACTGTATCCCTTGGACCTTCTTATTGACGATGAAACACAGTAATTGCATCCGAATTTAATACAAAAGGCACAATGCTGACTTAAGTACAAGAAGACTGACACTCTAACTTTCTATGATTTGAACCTCGCCTTTGAGCCCAGTTTTAGATTCTGATGCTGCACTTCAAGTTTACTGTATCCCTTGGACCTTCTTATTGACGATGAAACACAGAAATGGCATCCGAATTTAATACAAATGGCACAATGCCGACTTAAGTACAAGAGGACTGACACTCTAATTTTCTATAATTTGAACCTTACCTGTGAGTCCAGTTTTAGATTCCGATACTTCAGTTCAGGTTTACTGTATCCCTTGGACCTTCTAATTGACGATGAAACACAGAAATTGCATCCGAATTTAATACAAACGGCACAATGCCGACTTAAGTACAAGAGGACTGACACTCTAACTTTCTATGATTTGAACCTCTCCTGAGAGTACAGTTTTAGATTCCGATGCTGCACTTCAAGTTTACTGTATCCCTTGGACCTTCTTATTGACGATGAAACACAGAAATTGCATCCGAATTTAATACAAATGGCACAATGCCGACTTAAGTACAAGAGGACTGACACTCTAAATTTCTATGTTTTTAACCATACCTGTGAGTTCAGTATTAGTTTCCGATGCTTCATTTCAGGTTTACTGTATCCCTTTGACCTCCTAATTGACGATGAAACACAGAAATTGCATCCGAATTTAATACAAAAGGCACAATGCCGACTTAAGTACAAGAGGACTGACACTCTAACTTTCTATCATATGAACCTCTCCTGTGAGTACAGTTTTAGATTCCGATGCTTCACTTCAGGTTTACTGTATCCCTTGGACCTTCTTATTGACGATGAAACACAGAAATTGCATCCGAATTTAATACAAAAGGCACAATACCGACTTAAGTATAAGAGGACTGACACTCTAACTTTCTATGATTTGAACCTCTCCTGTGAGTCCAGTTTTAGATTCCGATGCTTCACTTCTGGTATACTCTATACCTTGGACCATCTTATTGACGATGAAATACAGAAATTGCATCCGAATTTAATACAAAAGGCACAATGCCGACTTATGTACAAGAGGACTGAAACTCTAACGTTCTATGATTTGAACCTCTCCCGTGAGACCAGTTTTAGATTCCGATGCTTCACTTCAGGTTTACTGTATCCCTTGGTCCTTCTTATTGACGATGAAACACAGATATTGCATCCGAATTTAATACAAAAGGCACAATGCCTACTCAAGTACAAGAGGACTGACACTCTAACTTTCTGTGATTTGAACCTCTCCTGTGACTAAAGTTTGTGATTCCGATGCTTCACTTCAGGTTTACTGTATCCCTTGGACCTTCGTATTGACGATGAAACACAGAAATAGCATCCGAATTTAATACAAAAGGCACAATACCGACTTAAGTACAAGAGGACTGCCTTTCTAACTTTCTATGATTTGAACCTCTCCTCTGAGTTGAGTTTTAGATTTCGATGCTTCACTTCAGGTTTACTGTAAACCTTGGACCTTCTTATTAACGATGAAACAGAGAAATTGCATCCGAATTTAATACAAAAGGCACAATGCCGACTTAAGTACAAGAGGACTGACACTCTAACGATCTATGATTTTAACCTCTCCTGTGAGTCCAGTTTTAGATTCCGATGCATCACTTCAGGTTTTCTGTATCCCTTGGACCTTCTTATTGACGATGAAGCACAGAAATTGCATGCGAATTTAATAAAAAAGGCACAATGCGGTCTTAAGTACAAGAGAACTGACACTCTAACTTTCTATAATTTGAACTTCTCCTGTGAGTTTAGTTGTAGATTCCGATGATTCACTTCAGGTTTACTGTATACCTTGGACCTTCTTATTGACGATGAAACACAGAAATTCGATCCGAATTTAATACAAAAGGCACAATGCCGACTTAAGTACAAGAGAACTGACACTCAAACTTTCTATGATTTGAACCTCTCCTGTGGGTTGTGTTTTAGATTTCGATGCTTCACTTAAGGTTAACTGTAAACCTTGGACCTTCTTATTGACGATGAAACACAGAAATTGCATCCGAATTTTTTATAAAAGGCACAATGCCGACTTAAGTACAAGAGGACTGACACTCTAACTTTCTATGATTTGAAACTCTCCTGTGAGTCAGTCTTAGATTCCGATGCTTCACGTCTAGTATACTGTATACCTTAAGCATTCTTATTGACGATGAAACACAGAAATTGCAACCGAATTTAATACAAAAGGCACAATGCCAACTTAAGTACAAGAGGACTGACACTCTAACGTTCTATGATATGAACCCCTCCTTTGAGTCCAGTTTTAGATTCCGATGCTTCACTTCAGGTTTACTGTATCCCTTGGACCTTCTTATTGACGATGAAGCACAGAAATTTCGTGCGGATTTTATACAAAAGGCACAATGCCGGCTTAAGTACAAGAGGACTGACACTCTAAATATCTATGATTTGAACCTCTCCTGTGAGTCCAGTTTTAGATTCCGATGCTTCACTTCAGGATTACTGTATCCCTTGGACCTTCTTATTGACGATGAAACACAGAAATTGCATCCGAATTTAATACAAAAGGCACAATGCCGACTTAAGTACAAGTGGACTGACACTCTAACATTCTATGATTTGAACCTCTCCTGTGAGTACAGTTTTAGATTCCGATGCTTCACTTCAGGTTTACTGTATCCCTTGGACCTTCTTACTGACGATGAAACACAGAAATTGCATCCGAATTTAATACAAAAGGCACAATGCCGACTTAAGTACAAGAGGACTGACACTCTATCGTTCTATGATTTGAACCTCTCCCGTGAGACCAGTTTTAGATTCCGATGCTTCACTTCAGGTTTACTGTATCCCTTGGTTCTTCTTATTGACGATGAAACACAGAAATTGCATCCGAATTTAATACAAAAGGCACAATGCCGACTTAAGTGCAAGAGGACTGACACTCTAACTTTCTGTGATTTGAACCTCTCCTGTGAGTCCAGTTTGAGATTCCGATGCTTCACTTCAGGTTTACTGTATCCCTTGGACCTTCTTATTGACGATGAAACACAGATATTGCATCCGAATTTAATACAAAAGGCACAAAGCCGACTTAAGTACAAGAGGACTGCCACTCTAACTTTCTATGATTTGAACATCTCCTCTGAGTTGAGTTTTAGATTTCGATGCTTCACTTCAGGTTTACTGTAAACCTTGGACCTTCTTAATGACGATGAAACACAGAAATTGCGTCCGAATTTAATACAAAAGGCACAATGCCGACTTAAGTACAAGAGGACTGTCACTCACACGTTCTAAGTTTTGAACCTCTCCTGTGAGTCAGTTTTAGATTCCGATGCTTCACTTCATGTTTACTGTATACCTTGGGCCGTCTTATTGATGATGAAACACAGAAATTGCATCCGAATTTAATAGAAGAGAATCAATGCCGACTTAAGTACAAGAGGACTGACACTCTAACTTTCTATGATATGAACCTCTCCAGTGCGTCCAGATTTTTGATTCCGATGCTTCACTTTAGGTTTACTGTATACCTTGGACCTTGTTTTTGACGATGAAGCACAGAAATTGCATCCGAATTTAATACAAAAGGCACAGTGCCGACTTAAGTACAAGAGGACTGGCACTCTAACTTCAAGTGATTTAAACCTCTCCTGTGAGTCCATTTTTGGATTCCGATGCTTTCTCTTCAGGTATTCTGTATACCTTGGACCTTCTTACTGACGATGACGCACAGAAATTGAATCCGAATATAATACAAAAGGCACAATGCCGACTTAAGAACAAGAGGACTGACACTCTAACTTCCTATGATTTGAAACTCTCCTGTGAGTCCAGTTTTAGATTCCGATGGTTCACTTCAGGTTTACTGTATCCCTTGGACCTTGTTATTGACGATGAAACACAGAAATGGCATCCGAATTTAATACAAAAGGCACAATGCCGACTTAAGTACAAGAGGACAGACACTCAAACTTTCTATGATTTGAACCTCTCCTGTGAGTCCAGTTTTAGTTTATGATGCTTCACTTCAGGTTTACTATATCCCTAGGACCTTCTTATTGATGGTGAAACACAAAAATTGCATCCGAATTTAATACAAAAGGCACAATGCCGACTTAAGTACAAGAGGACTGACACTCTAACTTTCTATGATTTGAACCTTACCTGTGGGTCGAGTATTAGATTCCGATGCTTCATTTCAGGTTTACTGTATCCCATGGACCTTCTAATTGACGATGAAACACAGAAATTGCATCCGAATTTAATACAAAAGGCACAATGGTGACTTAGGTACAAGAGGACTGACCATCTAACTTTCTATGATTCGAACCTCTCCTGAGAGTACAGTTTTAGATTCCGATGCTTCACTTCAGGTTTACTGTATCCCTTGGACCTTCTTATTGACGATGAAACACAGAAAATGCATCCGAATTTAATACAAAAGGCACAATGCCGACTTAAGTACAAGAGGACTGACACTCTAACTTTCTATGATTTGAACCTCTCCTGTGTGTCCAGTTTTAGATTCCGATGCTTCACTTCAGGTTTACTCCATACCTTGGACCATCATATTGACGATGAAATACAGAAATTGCATCTGAATTTAATACAAAAGGCACAATGGCGACTTAAGAACAAGAGGACTAACACTTTGACTTTCTATGATTTGATCCTCTCCTGTGAGTCCAGTTTGAGATTCCGATGCTTCACTTCAGGTTTACTGTATCCCTAGGACATTCTTATTGACGTGAAACACAGACATTGCATCCGAATTTAATACAAAAGGCACAATGCCAACTTAAGTGCAGGAGGACTGCCACTCAAACTTTCTATGATTTGAACCTCTCCTCAGAGTTGAGTTTTAGATTTCGATGCTTCACTTCAGGTTTACTGTAAACCTTAGATTTCGATGCTTCACTTCAGGTTTACTGTAAACCTTGGACCTTCTTATTGACGATGAAACACAGATATTGCATCCGAATTTAATAGAAAAGGCACAATTCCGACTTAAGTACAAGAGGTCTGACACTCTAACTTTCTATGATTTAAACCTCTCCTATGAGACCAGTTTTAGATTCCGATGCTTCACTTCAGGTTTACTGTATACCTTGGACCGTCTTATTGATGATGAAACACAGAACTTGCATCCGAATTTAATACAAGAGTCACAATGCCGACTTAAGAACAAGAGGACTGACACTCTAACTTTCTATGATATGTACCTCTCCTGTGCGTCCAGTTTTAGATTCCGATGCTTCACTTCGGGTTTACTGTATACCTTGGACCTTCTTATTGACGATGAAACACAGAAATTGCATCCGAATTTAATACAAAAGGCACAATGCCGACTTAAGTACAAGAGGACTGACACTCTAACGTTCTATGATTTGAACCTCTCCCGTGAGACCAGTTTTAGATTCCGATGCTTCACTTCAGGTTTACTGTATCCCTTGGTTCTTCTTATTGACGATGAAACACAGAAATTTCATCCGAATTTAATACAAAAGGCACAATGCCGACTTAAGTGCAAGAGGACTGACACACTAACTTTCTGTGATTTGAACCTCTCCTGTGAGTCCAGTTTGAGATTCCGATGCTTCACGTCAGGTTTACTGTATCCCTTGGACCTTCTTATTGACGATGAAACACAGATATTGCATCCGAATTTAATACAAAAGGCACAAAGCCGACTTAAGTACAAGAGGACTGCCACTCTAACTTTCTATGATTTGAACATCTCCTCTGAGTTGAGTTTTAGATTTCGATGCTTCACTTCAGGTTTACTGTAAACCTTGGACCTTCTAATTGACGATGAAACACAGAAATTGCGTCCGAATTTAATACAAAAGGCACAATGCCGACTTAAGTACAAGAGGACTGTCACTCACACGTTCTAAGTTTTGAACCTCTCCTGTGAGTCAGTTTTAGATTCCGATGCTTCACTTCAGGTTTACTGTATACCGTGGACCGTCTTATTGATGATGAAACACAGAAATTGCATCCGAATTTAATACAAGAGAATCAATGCCGACTTAAGTACAAGAGGACTGACACTCTAACTTTCTATGATATGAACCTCTCCAGTGCGTCCAGATTTTTGATTCCGATGCTTCACTTCAGGTTTACTGTATACCTTGGACCTTGTTTTTGACGATGAAGCACAGAAATTGCATCCGAATTTAATACAAAAGGCACAGTGCCGACTTAAGTACAAGAGGACTGGCACTCTAACTTCCCATTATTTAAACCTCTCCTGTGAGTCCATTTTTAGATTCCGATGCTTTCTCTTCAGGTATTCTGTATACCTTGGACCTTCTTACTGACGATGACGCACAGAAATTGAATCCGAATATAATACAAAAGGCACAATGCCGACTTAAGAACAAGAGGACTGACACTCTAACTTTCTATGATTTGAACCTCTCCTGTGAGTCCAGTTTTAGATTCCGATGGTTCACTTCAGGTTTACTGTATCCCTTGGACCTTGTTATTGACGATGAAACACAGAAATGGCATCCGAATTTAAGACAAAAGGCACAATGCCGACTTAAGTACAAGAGGACAGACACTCTAACTTTCTATGATTTGAACATCTCCTGTGAGTCCAGTTTTAGTTTATGATGCTTCACTTCAGGTTTACTGTATCCGTAGAACCTTCTTATTGACGGTGAAACACAAAAATTGCATCCGAATTTAATACAAAAGGCACAATGCAGACTTAAGTACAAAAGGACTGACACTCTAACTTTCTATGATTTGAACCTTACCTGTGGGTCGAGTATTAGATTCCGATGCACCATTTCAGGTTTACTGTATCCCATGGACCTTCTATTTGACGATGAAACACAGAAATTGCATCCGAATTTAATACAAAAGGCACAATGCCGACTTAGGTACAAGAGGACTGACCATCCAACTTTCTATGATTCGAACCTCTCCTGAGATTACAGTTTTAGATTCCGATGCTTCACTTCAGGTTTACTGTATCCCATGGACCTTCTTATTGACGATGAAACACAGATATTGCATCCGAATTTAATACAAAAGGCACAATGCCGATTTAAGTACAAGAGGACTGACACTCTAACTTTCTATGATTTGAACCTCTCCTGTGTGTCCAGTTTTAGATTCCGATGCTTCACTTCAGGTTTACTCCATACCTTGGACCATCATATTGTCGATGAAATACGGAAATTGCATCTGAATTTAATACAAAAGGCACAATGGCGACTTAAGAACAAGAGGACTGACACTCTGACTTTCTATGATTTGATCCTCTCCTGTGAGTCCAGTTTGAGATTCCGATGCTTCACTTCAGGTTAACTGTATCCCTAGGACAGTCTTATTGACGTGAAACACAGAAATTGCATCCGAATTTAATACAAAAGGCACAATGCCAACTTAAGTGCAGGAGGACTGCCACTCAAACTTTCTATGATTTGAACCTCTCCTCAGAGTTGAGTTTTAGATTTCGATGCATCACTTCAGGTTTACTGTAAACCTTGGACCTTCTTATTGACGATGAAACACAGATATTGCATTCGAATTTAATAGAAAAGGCACAATTCCGACTTAAGTACAAGAGGTCTGACACTCTAACTTTCTATGATTTAAACCTCTCCTGCGAGTCCAGTTTTAGATTCCGATGCTTCACTTCAGGTTTACTGTATACCTTGGACCGTCTTATTGATGATGAAACACAGAAATTGCATCCGAATTTAATACAAGAGTCACAATGCCGACTTAAGAACAAGAGGACTGACACTCTAACTTTCTATGATTTGAACCTGTCCTGTGAGTCCAGTGTTAGATTCCGATGCTTCACTTCAGGTTTACTGTATCCCTTGGACCTTTTTATTGAAGATGAAACACAGAAATAGCATCTGAATTTAATACAAAAGGCACAATGCCGACTTAAGTACAAGAGGACTGACACACTAACTTTCTATGATATGTACCTCTCCTGTGCGTCCAGTTTTAGATTCCGATGCTTCACTTCGGGTTTACTGTATACCTTGGACCTTCTTATTGACGATGAAACACAGAAATTGCATCCGAATTTAATACAAAAGGCGCAATGCCGACTTAAGTACAAGAGGACTGACACTCAAACTTTCTATGATTTAAACCTCTCCTGTGAGTTGAGTTGTAGATTCCTATGCTTCACTTCAGTTTTACTGTATACCTTGGTCTTTCTTTTTGACGATGATACACAGAAATTGCATCCAATTTAATACAAAAGGCACAATGCCGCCTTAAGTACAAGAGGACTGACACTCTAACTTTCTATGATTTGAAACCCTCCTGTGAGTTGAGTTTTAGATTTCGATGCTTCACTTCAGGTTTACTGTAAAGTTTGGACCTCCTTATTGACGATGAAACACAGAAATTGCATCCTAATTTAATACAAGAGGCACAATGCCGACTTAAGTACAAGAGGACTGACACTCTAAATTTCTATGATTTAATCCCACCTGTGAGACCAGTTTTAGATTTCGATGCTTTCACTTCAGGTTTACTGTATACCTTGGACATTCTTATAGACGATGAAACACAGAAATTGCACCCGAATTTAATAGAAAAGGCAGAATGCCGACTTGAGTACAGGAGGACTGACACTCTAACGTTCTATGATTTGAACCTCTCCAGTTAGTCCAGTTTTAGATTCCGATGCTTCACTTTAGGTTTACTGTATCCTTTGGACCTTCCTATTGACGATGAAGCACAGAAATTGCATCCGAATTTAATACAAAAGGCACAATGCCGACTTAAGTACAGGAGGACTGACACTCTATCTTTCAATGATTTGATACCTGTCCTGTGAATCCTGTTTTGGATTCCGATGCTTCACTTTAGGTTACCTGTATTCCTTGAATCTTCTTATTGACGATGAAACTCAAGATTGCATCCAAATTTAATACAAAAGGCACAATGGCGACTTAAGTGCAAGAGGACTGACACTCTAACTTTCTATGATTTGAACCTCTCCTCTGAGTCCAGTTTGAGATTCCGATGCTTCACTTTAGGTTACCTGTATTCCTTGAATCTTCTTATTGACGATGAAACTCAAGATTGCATCCAAATTTAATACAAAAGGCACAATGGCGACTTAAGTGCAAGAGGACTGACACTCTAACTTTCTATGATTTGAACCTCTCCTCTGAGTCCAGTTTGAGATTCCGATGCTTCACTTTAGGTTACCTGTATTCCTTGAATCTTCTTATTGACGATAAAACTCAAGATTGCATCCAAATTTAATACAAAAGGCACAATGGCGACTTAAGTACAAGAGGACTGACACTCTAACTTTCTATGATTTGAACCTCTCCTGTGAGTCCAGTTTTAGATTCCGATGCTTCACTTCAGGTTAACTGTACCCCTTGGACCTTCTTACTGACAATAAAATACAGAAATTGCATCCGAATTTAATACAAAAGGCACAATGCCGACTTAAGTACAAGAGGACTGACACTGTAACGTTCTATGATTTGAACCTCTCCTGTGAGTCCAGTTTTAGATTCCGATGATCCACTTCAGGTTTAATGAATCCCTAGGTCCTACTTATTGACGATGAAACACAGAAATTGCATCCAATTTAATACAAAAGGCACAATGCCGACTTAAGTACAAGAGGCCTGCCACTCTAACTTTCTATGATTTGAACCTCTCCTCTGATTTGAGTTTTAGATTTCGATGCCTCACTTCAGGTTTACTGTATACCTTGGACCGTCTTATTGATGATGAAACAAAGAAATTGAACCCGAATTTAATACAAAAGCCACAATGCCGACTTAAGTACAAGAGGACTGACACTCTAACGTTCTATGATATGATCCTCTCCTGTGAGTCCAGTTTTAGATTCCGATGCTTCACTTCAGCTTTACTGTATCCCTTGGACCTTCTTGTTGACGATGAAACACAGAAATTGCATCCGAATTTAATACAAAAGGCACAATGCCGACTTATGTACAAGAGGACTGACACTCTAACTTTATATGATCTGAGCCTCTCCTGTGAGTTGAGTTTTAGATTTTGATGCTTCACTTCAGGTTTACTGTAAACCTTGGACCTCCTTATTGACGATGAAACACAGAAATTGCATCCGAATTTAATACAAAAGGCACAATGCCGACTTAAGTACAAGAAGACTGACACTCCAACTTTCTATGATTTCATCGCTCCTGTGAATCCATTTTTAGATTCCGATGCTTTCTCTTCAGGTTTTCTGGATATCTTGGACCTTCTTATTGACGATGAAGCACAGAAATTGCATCCGAATTTAATACAAAAGGCACAATGCCTACATAAGTACAAGGGGACTGACACTCTAATTTTCTATGATTTGAACCTCTCCTGTAAGTCCAGTTTGAGATTCCGAATCTTCACTTCAGGTTACCTGTTTTCCTTGAACCTTCTTATTGACGATGAAACACAGATATTGCATCCAAATTTAATACAAAAGGCACAATGCCGACTTAAGCACAAGAGGACAGACACTCTAACTTTATATGATCTGAGCCTCTCCTGTGAGTTGAGTTTTAGATTTCGATGCTTCACTTCAGGTTTACTGTAAACCTTGGACCTCCTTATTGACGATGAAACACAGAAATTGCATCCGAATTTCATACAAAAGGCACAATGCCGACTTAAGTACAAGAGGACTGACACTCTAGCGTGCTATGATTTCAACCTCTCCTGAGAGTCCACTTTTAGATTTGATGCTTCACTTCAGGTTACCTGTTTTCCTTGAATCTTCTTATTGACGATAAAACACAGAAATTGCATCCAAATTTAATACAAAAGGCACAATGCCGACTTAAGTACAAGTGGACTGACACTCTAACTTTCTATGATTTGAACCTATCCTGTGTGTACAGTTTTAGATTCCGATGCTTCACTTCAGGTTTACCCTATACCTTGGACCTTCTTACTGACAATGAAATACAGAAACTGCATCCGAATTTAATACAAAATTCACAATGCCGACTTAAGTACAAGAGGACTGACACTCTAGCGTGCTATGATTTCAACCTCTCCTGAGAGTCCACTTTTAGATTTGATGCTTCACTTCAGGTTACCTGTTTTCCTTGAATCTTCTTATTGACGATGAAACACAGAAATTGCATCCGAATTTAACACAAAAGGCACAATGCCGACTTAAGTACAAGAGGACTGACACTCTAACTTTCTATAATTTAAAACTCTCCTGTGAGACCAGTTTTAGATTCCGATGCTTCACTTCAGGTTTACTGTATCCCTTGGACCTTCTTATTGACGATGAAACACAGAAGTTGCATCCGAATTTAATACAAAAGGCACAATGCCGACTTAGGTACAGGAGGACTGATACTCTAACTTTCAATGATTTGATTCCTGTCCTGTGAGTCCAGTTTTTGATTCCGATGCTTCATTTCAGGTTTACTGTATCCCTTGGACCTTCTTATTGAAGATGAAACACAGAAATTGGATCCGAATTTAATACAAAAATCACAATGCCGACGTATGTACAAGAGGACTGACACTCTAACTTTCTATGATATGAACCTCTCCTGTGCGTCCAGTTTTAGATTCCGGCGCTTCACTTCAGGTTTACTGTATACCTTGGAAATTCTTATTGACAATGAAACACAGAAATTGCATCCGAATTTAGTACAAAAGGCACAATGCCGACTTAAGTACAAGTGGATTGACACTCTAACTTTCTATGATTTACACCTCTCCTGTGAGTTGAGTTGCAGATTCCGATGCATCACTTCAGGTTTACTGTATACCTTGGTCAATCTAATTGACGATGAAACACAGAAATTGCATACAATTTAATACATAATGCACAATGCCGACTTAAGTACAAGAGGACTGACACTCTAACTTTCTATGATTGAACATCTCCTGTGAGTCCAGTTTTAGATTTCGATGCTTCACTTCAGGTTTACTGTATCCCTAGGTCCTACTTATTGACGATGTAACACAGAAATTGCATCCGAATTTAATACAAAAGGCACAATGCCGACTTAAGTACAAGAGGACTGACACTCTAACTTTCTATGATTTCAGCCTCTCCTGTTAGTCCAGTTTGAGATTCCGAATCTGCACTTCAGGTTACCTGTATTCCTTGAACCTTATTATTGACGATGAAACACAGAAATTGCATAACAAATATAATACAAAAGACACAATGCTGAGTTAAGTACAAGAGGACTGACACTCTAACTTTCTATGATTTGAACCTCTCCTGTGAGTCCAGTTTTAGATTCCGATGCCTCACTTCAGGTTTACTCTATACCTTGGAGCTTCTTATTGATGATGAAATACCGAAATTGCATCCGAATTTCATACAAAAGGCACAATGCCGACATAAGTACAAGAGGACTGACACTCTAACGTTCTATGATTTCAACCTCTCCTGAGAGTCCAGTTTTAGATTCCGATGCTTCACTTCAGGTTAACTGTAACCCTTGGTCCTTCTTATTGACGATGAAACACAGAAATTGCATCCGAATTTATTACAAAAGGCACAATGCCGACTTAAGTACAAGAGGATTGACACTCTAACTTTCTATGAT
Organism: Schistocerca serialis cubense; assembly: GCF_023864345.2. Classification (NCBI taxonomy): domain Eukaryota; kingdom Metazoa; phylum Arthropoda; class Insecta; order Orthoptera; family Acrididae; genus Schistocerca; species Schistocerca serialis. Next base: position 453,115,694 of record NC_064646.1, read on the forward strand.
TTGAACCTCTCCTGTGAGTCCAGTTTGAGGTTCCGATGCTTCACGTCCGGTTTACTGTATCCCTTGGACCTTCTTATTGACGATGGAACACAGAATTTTCATCCGAATTTAATACAAAAGCACAATGCCGACTGAAGTACAAGAGGACTGACACTCCAACTTTCTACGATTTAACAGCTCCTGTGTGTCCATTTTTAGATTCCGATGCTTCACTTTAGGTTTACTGTATCCCTTGGACCTTCTTATTGACGATGAAACACGGAAATTGTATCCGAATTTAATACAAAAGGCACAATGCCGACTTAAGTACAAGAGGACTGCCATTCTAACTTTCTATGATTTGAACCTCTCCTCTGAGTTGAGTTTTAGATTTCGATGCTTCACTTCAGGTTTACTGTAAACCTTGGACCATCTTATTGACGATGAAACACAGAAATTGCAACCGAATATAATACAAAAGGCACAATGCCGACTTAAGTTCAAGAGGACTGACACTCTAACTTTCTATGATTTAAACCTCTCCTGTGAGACCAGATTTTAGATTCCGATGCTTCACTTCAGGTTTACTGTATACCTTGGACCGTCTTATTGATGATGAAACACAGAAATTGCACCCGAATTTAATACAAAAGCCACAATGCCGACTTAAGTACAAGAGGACTGACACTCTAAAGCTCTATGATATGATCCTCTCCTGTGAGTCCAGTTTTAGATTCCGATGCTTCACTTCAGGTTTACTGTATACCATGGACCTTCTTATTGACGATGAAACACAGAAATTGCATCCGAATTTAATACAAAAGGCACAATGCCGACTTAAGTACAAGAGGACTGACACTCTAACCTTATATGATCTGAGCCTCTCCTGTGAGTTGAGTTTTAGATTTCGATGCTTCACTTCAGGTTTACTGTAAACCTTGGACCTCCTTATTGACGATGAAACACAGAAATTGCATCCGAATTTAATACAAAAGACACAATGCCGACTTAAGTACAAGAGGACTGACACTCTCTCTTTCTATGATTTAAACCTCTCCTGTGAGACCAGTTTTAGATTCCGATGCTTCACTTCTGGTTTACTGCTTACCATGGCCCTTCTTACTGACGATGAAACACAGAAATTGCATCCGAATTTAATACAAAAGGCACAATGCCGACTTAAGTACAAGAGGACTTACACTCCAACTTTCTATGATTTAACCGCTCCTGTAAGTCCATTTTTAGATTCCGATGCTTTCTCTTCAGGTTTTCTGTATACCTTGGACCTTCTTATTGACGATGAAGCACAGAAATTGCATCCGAATTTAATACAAAAGGCACAATGCCGACTTAAGTACAAGAGGACTGACACTCCAACTTTCTATGATTTGAACCTCTCCTGTGAGTCCAGTTTGAGATTCCGATGCTTCACTTCAGGTTTACTGTATCCCTTGGACCTTCTTATTCACGATGAAACACAGAAATTGCATCCGAATTTAATACAAAAGGACAATGCCGACTTAAGTACAAGAGGACTGCCACTCTAACTTTCTATGATTTGAACCTCTCCTCTGAGTTGAGTTTTAGATTTCGATGCTTCACTTCAGGTCTACTGCAAACCTTGGACCATCTTATTGACGATGAAACACAGAAATTGCATCCGAATTTAAGACAAAAGGCACAATGCCGACATAAGTACAAGAGGACTGACACTCTAACTTTCTATGATTTAAACCTCTCCTGTGAGACCAGTTTTAGATTCCGATGCTTCACTTCAGGTTTACTGCTTACCATGGCCCTTCTTACTGACGATGAAACACAGAAATTGCATCCGAATTTAATACAAAAGGCACAATGCCGACTTAAGTACAAGAGGACTTACACTCCAACTTTCTATGATTTAACCGCTCCTGTAAGTCCATTTTTAGATTCCGATGCTTTCTCTTCAGGTTTTCTGTATACCTTGGACCTTCTTATTGACGATGAAGCACAGAAATTGCATCCGAATTTAATACAAAAGGCACAATGCCGACTTAAGTACAAGAGGACTGACACTCCAACTTTCTATGATTTGAACCTCTCCTGTGAGTCCAGTTTGAGATTCCGATGCTTCACTTCAGGTTTACTGTATCCCTTGGACCTTCTTATTCACGATGAAACACAGAAATTGCATCCGAATTTAATACAAAAGCACAATGCCGACTTAAGTACAAGAGGACTGCCACTCTAACTTTCTATGATTTGAACCTCTCCTCTGAGTTGAGTTTTAGATTTCGATGCTTCACTTCAGGTTTACTGTAAACCTTGGACCATCTTATTGACGATGAAACACAGAAATTGCATCCGAATTTAAGACAAAAGGCACAATGCCGACATAAGTACAAGAGGACTGACACTAAACTTTCTATGATTAAAACCTCTCCTGTGAAACCAGTTTTAGGTTCCGATGCTTCACTTCTGATTTACCGTATACCTTGGACCGTCTTATTGATGATGAAACACAGAAATTACATCCGAATTTAATACAAGAGGCACAATGCCGACTTAAGCACAAGAGGACTGACACACTAACTTTATATGGTTTAACCGCTCCTGTGAGTCCAGTTTTAGATTCCGATGCTTTGACTTCAGGTTTACTGTATACCTTGGACATTCTTATTGACGATGAAACACAGAAACCGCATCCGAATTTGATACAAAAGGCACAATGCCGACTTAAGTACAAGAGGACTGACACTCTAACGCTCTATGATTTGAACCTCTCCTGTGAGTCCAGTTTTAGATTCCGATGCTTCACTTCAGGTTTACTGTATCCCTTGGACCTTCTTATTGACGATGAAGCTCAGAAATTGCATCCGAATTTAATACAAAAGGCACAATGCCGACTTAAGTACAAGAGGACTTTCACTATAACTTTCTATAATTTAAACCTGTCCTGTGAGTCCAGTTTTGGATTCCCATGCTTCACTTCAGGTTTACTGTATCCCTTGGACTTTCTTATTGAAGATGAAACACAGAAATGGCAGCCGAATTTAATACAAAAGGCACAATGCCGACTTAAATACAAGAGGACTGACACTCTATCTTTCTATGATATGAACCTCTCCTGTGCTTCCAGTTTTAGATTCCGATGCTTCACTTTAGGTTTACTGTATACCTTGGACCTTCTTATTGACGATGAAACACAGAAATTACATCCGAATTTAATACAAAACGCACAATGCCGACTTAAGTACAAGAGGATTGACACTCTAACTTTCTGTGATTTAAAGCCTCTCCTGTGAGTTGAGTTGTAGATTCCGATGCTTCACTTCAGGTTTACTGTATACCTTGGTCACTCTTATTGACGATGAAACACAGAAATTGCATCCAATTTAATACAAAAGGCACAATGCCGACTTAAGTACAAGAGGACTGACACTCTAACGTTCTATGAAATGATCCTCTCCTGTGAGTCCAGTTTTAGATTCCGATGCTTCACTTCAGGTTTACTGTATCCCTGGGACCTTCTTATTGACGATGAAACACAGAAATTGCATCCGAATCTAATACAAAAGGCACACTGCCGACTTAAGTACAAGAGGACTGACATTCTAACTTTCTATGATTTAAACCTCTCCTGTGAGACCAGTTTTTGATTCCGATACTTCACTTCAGGTTTACTGCATATCTTGGACCTTCTTATTGACGATGAAACACAGAAATTGCATCCCAATTTCATACAAAAGGCACAATGCCGACTTAAGTACAAGAGGACTGACACTTTAACGTTCTATGATTTCAACCTCTCCTGAGAGTCCAGTTTAGATTCCGATGCTTCACTTCAGGTTAACTGTAACCCTTGGTCCTTCTTATTGACGATGAAACACAGAAATTGCATCCGAATTTATTACAAAAGGCACAATGCCGACTTAAGTACAAGAGGACTGACACTCCAACTTTCTACGATTTAACCGCTCCTGTGAGTCCATTTTTGGATTCCGATGCTTCACTTTAGGTTTACTGTATCCCTTGGACCTTCTTATTGACGATGAGACACAGAAATTGTATCCGAATTTAGTACAAAAGGCACAATGCCAACTTAAGTACAAGAGGACTGCCACTGTAACTTTATATGATCTGAGCCTCTCCTGTGAGTTGAGTTTTAGATTTCGATGCTTCACTTCAGGTTTACTGTAAACCTTGGACCTCCTTATTGACGATGAAACACAGAAATTGCATCCGAATTTAATACAAGAGGCACAATGCCGACTGAAGTACAAGAGGACTGACATTCTAACTTTCTATGATTTAAACCTCTCCTGTGAGACCAGTTTTAGATTCCGATACTTCACTTCAGGTTTACTGCATACCTTGGGCCTTCTTATTGACGATGAAACACAGAAATTGCATCCGAATTTCATACAAAAGGCACAATGCCGACTTAAGTACAAGAGGACTGACACTCTAACGTTCTATGATTGCAACCTCTCCTGAGAGTCCAGTTTAGATTCCGATGCTTCACTTCAGGTTAACTGTAACCCTTGGTCCTTCTTATTGACGATGAAACACAGAAATTGCATCCGAATTTATTACAAAAGGCACAATGCCGACTTAAGTACAAGAGGAGTGACACTCCAACTTTCTGCGATTTAACCGCTCCTGTGAGTCCATTTTTGGATTCCGATGCTTCACTTTAGGTTTACTGTATCCCTTGGACCCTCTTATTGACGATGAAACACAGAAATTGTATCCGAATTTAGTACAAAAGGCACAATGCAACCTTAAGTACAAGAGGACTGCCACTGTAACTTTATATGATCTGAGCCTCTCCTGTGAGTTGAGTTTTAGATTTCGATGCTTCACTTCAGGTTTACTGTAAACCTTACACCTCCTTATTGACGCTGAAACACAGAAATTGCTTCCGAATTTCATACAAAAGGCACAATGCGGACTTAAGTACCAGAGGACTGACACTCTAACTTTCTATGATTTGAACCTCTCCTGTGAGTCCAGTTTGAGATTCCGATGCTTCACTTCAGGTTTACTGTATCCCTTGGACCTTCTTATTCACGATGAAACACAGAAATTGCATCCGAATTTAATACAAAAGCACAATGCCGACTCAAGTACAAGAGGACTGCCACTCTAACTTTCTATGATTTGAACCCCTCCTCTGAGTTGAGTTTTAGATTTCGATGCTTCACTTCAGGTTTACTGTAAACCTTGGACCTTCTTATTGACGATGAAACACAGAAATTGCATCCGAATTTCATACAAAAGGGACAATGCCGACTTAAGTACAAGAGGACTGACACTCTAACGTCCTATGATTTCAACCTCTCCTGAGAGTCCAGTTTTAGATTCCGATGCTTCACTTCAGGTTAACTGTAACCCTTGGTCCTTCTTATTGACGATGAAACACAGAAATTGCATCCGAATTTATTACAAAAGGCACAATGCCGACTTAAGTACAAGAGGACTGACACTCTAAGTTTCTATGATTTGAACCTCTCCTGTGAGTCCAGTTTGAGATTCGGATGCTTCACTTCAAGTTCACTGTATCCCTTGGAAATTCTTATTCACGATGAACTACACAGAAATTGCATCCGAATCTAATACAAAAGCACAATGCTGACGTAAGTACAAGATTACTGACACTCCAACTTTCTACGATTTAACCGCTCCTGTGAGTCCAATTTTAGATTCCGATCTTTCACTTTAGGTTTACTGTATCCCTTGGACCTTCTTATTGACGATGAAACACAGAAATTGTATCCGAATTTAATACAAAAGGCACAATTCCGACTTAAGTACAAGAGGACTGCCACTCTAACCTTCTATGATTTGAACGTCTCCTCTGATTTGAGTTTTAGATTTCGATGTTTCACTTCAGGTTTACTGTATACCTTGGACATTCTTATTGACGATGAAACACAGAAATTGCATCCGAATTTAATACAAAAGGCACAATGCCGACTTAAGTACAAGAGGACTGACACTCTAACTTTCTATGATTTAAACCTCTCCTGTGAGACCAGATTTTAGATTCCGATGCTTCACTGCAGGTTTACTGTATACCTTGGACCGTCTTATTGATGATGAAACACAGAAATTGCACCCGAATTTAATGCAAAAGCCGCAATGCCGACTTAAGTACAAGAGGACTGACACTCTAAAGTTCTATAATATGATCCTCTCCTGTGAGTCCAGTTTTAGATTCCGATGCTTCACTTCAGGTTTACTGTATCGCTTGGACCTTCTTATTGACGATGAAACACAGAAATTGCATCCGAATTTAATACAAAAGGCACAATGCCGACTTGAGTACAAGAGGACTGACACTCTAACTTTATATGATCCGAGCCTCTCCTGTGAGTTGAGTTTTAGATTTCGATGCTTCACTTCAGGTTTACTGTAAACCTTGGACCTCCTTATTGACGATGAAACACAGAAATTGCATCCGAATTTAATACAAAAGACACAATGCCGACTTAAGTACAAGAGGACTGACACTCTATCTTTCTATGATTTAAACCTCTCCTGTGAGACCAGTTTTAGATTCCGATGCTTCACTTCAGGTTTACTGCTTACCTTGGGCCTTCTTATTGACGATGAAACACAGAAATTGCATCCGAATTTAATACAAAAGGCACAATGCCGACTTAAGTACAAGAGGACCGACACTCCAACTTTCTATGATTTAACCGCTCCTGTGAGTCCATTTTTAGATTCCGATGCTTTCACTTCAGGTTTTCTGTATACCTTGGACCTTCTTATTGACAATGAAGCACAGAAATTGCATCCGAATTTAATACAAAATGCACAATGCCGACTTAAGTACAAGAGGACTGACACTCTAACTTTCTATGATTTGAACCTCTCCTGTGAGTCCAGTTTGAGATTCCGATGCTTCACTTCAGGTTTACTGTATCCCTTGGACCTTCTTATTCACGATGAAACACAGAAATTGCATCCGAATTTAACACAAAAGCACAATGCCGACTTAAGTACAAGAGGACTGCATCTCTAACTTTCTATGATTTGAACCTCTCCTTTGAGTTGAGTTTTAGATTTCGATGCTTCACTTCAGGTTTACTGTAAACCTGGGATCATCTTATTGACGATGAAACACAGAAATTGCATCCGAATTTAATACAAAAGGCACAATGCCGACTTAAATACAAGAGGACTGACACTTTAACTTTCGATGATATGAACCTCTCCTGTGCTTCCAGTTTTAGATTCCGATGCTTCACTTCAGGTTTACTGTATACCTTGGACCTTCTTATTGACGATGAAACACAGAAATAGCATCCGAATTTTATACAAAAGGCACAATGCTGACTTAAGTACAAGAGGACTGACACTCCAACTTTCTATGATTTAACCGGTCCTGTGAGTCCATTTTTAGATTCCGATGCTTTCTCTTCAGGTTTTCTGTATACCTTGGACCTTCTTATTGACGATGAAGCACAGAAATTGCATCCGAATTTAATACAAAAGGCACAATGCCGACTTAAGTACAAGATGACTGACACTCTAACTTTCTATGAATTGAACCTCTCCTGTGAGTCCAGTTTGAGATTCCGATGCTTCACTTCAGGTTTACTGTATCCCGTGGACCTTCTTATTCACGATGAAACACAGAAATTGCATCCGAATTTAATACAAAAGCACAATGCCGATTTAAGTACAATAGGACTGCCACTCTAACTTTCTGCGATTTGAACCTCTCCTCTGAGTTGAGTTTTAGATTTCGATGCTTCACTTCAGGCTTACTGTAAACCTTGGACCATCTTATTGACGATGAAACACAGAAATTGCATCCGAATTTAATACAAAAGGCACAATGCCGACTTAAATACAAGAGGACTGACACTCTAACTTTCTACGATATGAACCTCTCCTGTGCTTCCAGTTTTAGATTCCGATGCTTCACTTCAGGTTTACCGTATACCTTGGACCGTCTTATTGATGATGAAACACAGAAATTGCATCCGAATTTAATACAAGAGGCACAATGCCGACTTAAGTACTAGAGGACTGACACACTAACTTTATATGATTTAACCGCTCCTGTGAGTCCAGTTTTAGATTCCGATGCTTTGACTTCAGGTTTTCTGTATACCTTGGACATTCTTTTTGACGATGAGACACAGAAATTGCACCCGAATTTAATACAAAAGGCACAATGCCGACTTAAGTACAAGAGGACTGACACTCTAAAGTTCTATGATTTGAACCTCTCCTGTGAGTCCAGTTTTAGATTCCGATGCTTCACTTCAGGTTCACTGTATCCCTTGGACCTTCTTATTGACGATGAAGCTCAGAAATTGCATCCGAATTTAATACAAAAGGCACAATGCCGACTTAAGTACAAGAGGACTGACACTCTAACTTTCTATGATATGAACCACTCCTGTGCTTCCAGTTTTATATTCCGATGCTTCACTTCAGGTTTACTGTATACCTTGGACCCTCTTATTGACGATGAAACACAGAAATTGCATCCGAATTTTATACAAAAGGCACAATGCCGACTTAAGTACAAGAGGATTGACACTCTAACTTTCTATGATTTAAACCTCTCCTGTGAGTTGAGTTGTAGATTCCGATGCTTCACTTCAGGTTTACTGTATACCTTGGTCATTCTTATTGACGATGAAACACAGAAATTGCATCCAATCTAATACAAAAGGCACAATGCCGACTTAAGTACAAGAGGACTGACACTCTAACGTTCTATGAAATGATTTTCTCCTGTGAGTCCAGTTTTAGATTCCGATGCTTCACTTCAGGTCTATTGTATCCCTGGGACCTTCTTATAGGCGATGAAACATAGGAATTGCATCCGAATCTAATACAAATGGCACACTTCTGACTTAAGTACAAGCAGACTGACACCCTAACTTTCTATGATTTGAACCTCTCCTGTGAGTTGAGTTTTAGATTTCGATGCTCACTTCAGGTTTACTGTCAACCTTGGATCTCCTTATTGACGATGAAACACAGACATTGCATCCGAATTTAATACAAAAGGCACAATGCCGACCTAAGTACAAGAGGACTGACATTCTAACTTTTTATGATTTAAACCTCTCCTGTGAGTCTATTTTTAGATTCCGATGCTTTCTCTTCAGGTTTTCTGTATACCTTGGACCTTCTTATTGACGATGAAGCACAGAAATTGCATCCGAATTTAATACTAAAGGCACAATGCCGACTTAAGTCCAAGAGGACTGACACTCTAATTTTCTATGATTTGAACCTCTCCTGTAAGCCCAGTTTGAGATTCCGATGCTTCACTTCAGGTTACCTGTATTCCTTGAACCTTCTTATTGACGATGAAACACAGAAATTGCATCCAAATTAAATACAAAAGGCACAATGCCGACTTAAGTACAAGAGGACTGACACTCTATTTTTCAATGATTTGAACTTTACGTGTGAGTCCAGATTTAGATTCCCATGCTTCACTTCAGGTTTCCTGTATACCTTGGACCTTCTTATTGACGATGAAACACAGAAATTGCATCCGAATTTAATACAAAAGGCACAATGCCGACGTAAGTACAAGAGGACTGACACTCCAACTTTCTACGATTTAACCGCTCCTGTGAGTCCATTTTTAGATTCCGATCTTTCACTTTAGGTTTACTGTATCCCTTGGACCTTCTTATTGACGATGAAACACAGAAATTGTATCCGAATTTAATACAAAAGGCACAATGCCGACTTCAGTACAAGAGGACTGCCACTCTAACTTTCTATGATCTGAACCTCTCCTCTGAGTTGAGTTTTAGATTTCGATGCTTCACTTCAGGTTTACTGTATACCTTGGACATTCTTATTGACGATGAAACACAGAAATTGCATCCGAATTTAATACAAAAGGCACAATGCCGACTTAAGTACAAGAGGACTTACACTCTAACTTTCTATGATTTAAACTACTCCTGTGAGACCAGATTTTAGATTCCGATGCTTCACTTCAGGTTTACTGTATACCTTGGACCGTCTTATTGCTGATGAAACACAGAAATTGCACCCGAATTTAATGCATAAGCCGCAATGCCGACTTAAGTACAAGAGGACTGACACTCTAAAGTTCTATGATATGATCCTCTCCTGTGAGTCCAGTTTTAGATTCCGATGCTTCACTTCAGGTTTACTGTATCCCTTGGACCTTCTTACTCACGATGAAACACAGAAATTGCATCCGAATTTAACACAAAAGCACAATGCCGACTTAAGTACAAGAGGACTGCATTTCTAACTTTCTATGATTTGAACCTCTCCTTTGAGTTGAGTTTTAGATTTCGATGCTTCACGTCAGGTTTACTGTAAACCTGGGACCATCTTATTGACGATGAAACACAGAAATTGCATCCGAATTTAATACAAAAGGCACAATGCCGACTTAAATACAAGAGGACTGACACTCTAACTTTCGATGATATGAACCTCTCCTGTGCTTCCAGTTTTAGATTCCGATGCTTCACTTCAGGTTTACTGTATACCTTGGACCTTCTTATTGACGATGAAACACAGAAATTGCATCCGAATTTTATACAAAAGGCACAATGCCGACTTAAGTACAAGAGGATTGACACTCCAACTTTCTATGATTTAACCGCTCCTGTGAGTCCATTTTTAGATTCCGATGCTTTCTCTTCAGGTTTTCTGTATACCTTGGACCTTCTTATTGACGATGAAGCACAGAAATTGCATCCGAATTTAATACAAAAGGCACAATGCCGACTTAAATACAAGAGGACTGACACTCTAACTTTCTACGATATGAACCTCTCCTGTGCGTCCAGTTTTAGATTCCGGTGCTTCACTTTAGGTTTACCGTATACCTTGGACCGTCTTATTGATGATGAAACACAGAAATTGCATCCGAATTTAATACAAGAGGCACAATGCCGACTTAAGTACAAGAGGACTGACACACTAACTTTATATGATTTAACCGCTCCTGTGAGTGCTGTTTTAGATTCCGATGCTTTGACTTCAGGTTTACTGTATACCTTGGACATTCTTTTTGACGATGAGACACAGAAATTGCACCCGAATATAATACAAAAGGCACAATGCCGACTTAAGTACAAGAGGACTGACACTCTAACGTTCTATGATTTGAACCTCTCCTGTGAGTCCAGTTTTAGATTCCGATGCTTCACTTCAGGTTTACTGTATCCCTTGGACCTTCTTATTGACGATGAAGCTCAGAAATTGCATCCGAATTTAATACAAAAGGCACAATGCCGACTTAAGTACAAGAGGACTGACACTCTAACTTTCTATGATATGAACCACTCCTGTGCTTCCAGTTTTAGATTCCGATGCTTCACTTCAGGTTTACTGTATACCTTGGACCTTCTTATTGACGATGAAACACAGAAATTGCATCCGAATTTTATACAAAAGGCACAATGCCGACTTAAGTACAAGAGGATTGACTCTCTAACTTTCTATGATTTAAACCTCTCCTGTGAGTTGAGTTGTAGATTCCGATGCTTCACTTCAGGTTTACTGTATACCTTGGTCATTCTTATTGACGATGACACACAGAAATTGCATCCAATTTAATACAAAAGGCACAATGCCGACTTAAGTACAAGAGGACTGACACTCTAACGTTCTATGAAATGATCTTCTCCTGTGAGTCCAGTTTTAGATTCCGATGCTTCACTTCAGGTCTATTGTATCCCTGGGACCTTCTTATTGGCGATGAAACATAGGAATTGCATCCGAATCTAATACAAATGGCACACTTCCGACTTAAGTACAAGCAGACTGACACCCTAACTTTCTATGGTTTGAACCTCTCCTGTGAGATGAGTTTTAGATTTCGATGCTCACTTCAGGTTTACTGTAAACCTTGGATCTCCTTATTGACGATGAAACACAGAAATTGCATCCGAATTTAATACAAAAGGCACAATGCCGACTTAAGTACAAGAGGACTGACATTCTAACTTTTTATGATTTGAACCTCTCCTGTGAGACCAGTTTTAGATTCCGATGCTTCACTTCAGGTTTACTGCATACCTTGGACCTTCTTATTGACGATGAAACACAGAAATTGCATCCGAATTTAATACAAAAGGCACATTGCTGACTTAAGTACAAGGGACTGACACTCTAATTTCTCTGATTTAACCGCTCCTGTGGGTCTATTTTTAGATTCCGATGCTTTCTCTTCAGGTTTTCTGTATACCTTGGACCTTCTTATTGACGATGAAACACAGAAATTGCATCCAAATTAAATACAAAAGGCACAATGCCGACTTAAGTACAAGAGGACTGACACTCTATTTTTCAATGATTTGAACCTTACGTGTGAGTCCAGATTTAGATTCCCATGCTTCACTTCAGGTTTCCTGTATACCTTGGACCTTCTTATTGACGATGAAACACAGAAATTGCATCCGAATTCAATACAAAAGGCACAATGCCGACTTAAGTACAAGAGGACTGACACTCTAACTTTCTATGATTTAAACCTCTCCTGAGAGTCCAGTTTAAGATTCCGATGCTTCCCTTTGTTTTACTGTATACCTTGGACCTTCTTCATTACGATGAAACACAGAAATTGCATCCTAATTTAATACAAAAAGCACAATGCCGACTTAAGTACACGAGGACTGACATTCTAACATTCTATGATTTGAACCTCTCCTGCAAGTCCAGTTTTAGATTACGATGCTGCACTTCAGGTTTACTGTATCCCTTGGAAATTCTTATTGAAAATGAAACACAGAAATTGCATCCGAATTTAATACAAAAGGCACAATGCTGACTTGAGTACAAGAGGACTGACTCTCTAACTTTCTATGATTTGAACCTCTCCTGTGAGTCAGTTTTAGATTCCGATGCTTCGCTTTAGATTTACTGTATACCTTGGGCCTTCTTATTGACGATGAAACACAGAAATTGCATCCGAATTCAATACAAAAGGCAAAATGCCGACTAAGGTACAAGAGGACTGACGCTCTAACTTTCTATGATTCAACCGCTCCTGTGAGTCCAGTTTTAGATTCCAATGCTTCACTTCAGGTGTACTGTATCCCTTGGACCTTCTTACTGACGATGAAACACAAATATTGCATCCGAATTTAATACAAACGGCACAATGCTGACTTAAGTACAAGAGGACTTACACTCTAACAACCTATGACTTGAACCACTCCTGTGAGTCCAGTTTTAGATTCAGATGCTGCACTTCAGGTTTACTGTATCACTTGGACCTTCTTATTGACGATGAAACACAGTAATTACATCCGAATTTAATACAAAAGGTACAATGCCGACTTAGCTACAAGAGAACAGACACTCTAACTTTCTATGATTTGAACCTCTCCTGCATCCGAATTTAATACAAAAGGTACAATGCCGACTTAGCTACAAGAGAACAGACACTCTAACTTTCTATGATTTGAACCTCTCCTGTGAGTCCAGTTTTATATTCCGATGCTTCACTTCAGGTTTACTGTATCCCTTATACCTTCTTGCTGACGATGAAACACAGAAATTGCATTCGAATTTAATACAAGGGGCACAATGCCGACTTAAGTACAAGAGGACTGACACTCTAAATTCTATGATTTGAACCGCTCCTGTGAGTTCAGTTTTAAATTCCGATGTTTCACTTCCGGTATACTGTATCCCTTGGACCTTCTTATTGGCAATGAAACACAGAAATTGCATCCGAATTTAATACAAAAGGCACAATGCCCACTTAAGTACAAGAGGACTGACACTCTAACTTTCTATGATTTGAACCTCTCCTGTGAGTTGAGTTTTAGATTTCGATGCTTCACTTCAGGTTAACTGTAAACCTTGGACCTTCTTATTGACGATGAAACACGGAAATTGCATCCGAATTAAATACAAAAGGCACAATGCCGACTTAAGTACAAGAGGACGGACACTCTAACATTTTATGATTTAAACCTCTAGTGTGAATCCAGTATTAGATTCCGATGCTTCACTTCAGGTTTACTGTATACCATGGACCTTCTTATTGACGATGAAACACAGAAATTGCATCCGAATTTAATACAAAAGGCATAAAGCCGACTCAAGTACATGAGGACTGACACTCTAACGTTCTATGATTTAACCGCTCCTGTGAGTCCGCTTTTAGATTCCTTTGCGTCACTTCAGGTTTACTGTATCCCTTGGACCTTCTTATTGACGATAAAACACAGAAATTGCATCCGAATTTAATACAAAAGGCACAATGCTGACTTAAGTACAAGAGGACTGACACTCTAACTTTCAATGATTTGAACCTCTCCTGTGAGTCCAGTTTTAGATTCCGATGCATCACTTAGGTTTACTGTGTACCTTGGACCTTCTTATTGACGTTGAAAGACAGAAATTGCATTCCGAATTTAATACAAAAGGCACAATGCCGACTTATGTACAAGAAGACTGACACTCTAACTTTCTATGATTTGAACCTCTCCTGTTAGTCCAGTTTTATATCCGATGCTTCACTTCAGGTTTACTGTATTCCTAGGACCATCTTATTGAAGATGAAACACAGAAATTGCATCCGAATTTAATACAAAAGGCACAATGCCGACTTAAGTACAAGAGGACTGACACTCTAACATTCTATGATTTGAACCTCTCCTGTGAGTCCAGTTTTAGATTCCGACGCTTCACCTCAGGTTTACTGTATACCTTGGACCTTCTTATTGACGATGTAACACAGAAATTGCATCCGAATTTAATACAAAAGGCACAATGCTGACTTAAGTACAAGAGGACTGACACTCTAACTTTCTATGATTTGAACCTCTCCTGTGAGTCCAGTTTTGGATTCCGATGCTTCACTTCAGGTTTACTCTGAACCTTGGACCTTCTTATTGATGATGAAATACAGAAATTGCATCCGAATTTAATACAAAAGGCACAATGCCGCCTTAAGTACAAGAGGACTGACACTCTAACGTTCTATGATTTGAACCTCTCCTGTGAGTCCAGTTTTAGATTCCGATGCTTCACTTCAAGTTTACCGTATCCCTTGGTCCTTCTCATTGACGATGAAACACAGAAAATGCATCTGTATTTAATACAAAAGGCACAACGCCAACTTAAGTACAAGTGGACTGACACTCTAACTTTCTATGATTTGAACCTCTCCTGTGAGTCCAGTTTGCGATTCTGATGCTTCACTTCAGGTTTACTGTATCCCTTGGACCTTCTTATTGACGAAGAAACACAGAAATTGCATTAGAATTTAATACAAAAGGCACAATGCCGACTTAAGTACAAGAGGACTGACACACTAACATTCTATGATTTGAACCTCTCCTGTGAGTCCAGTTTTGGATTCCGATGGTTCACTTCAGGTTTACTGTATCCCTTGGACCTTCTTATTGACGATGAAACACAGAAATTGCATCCGAATTTAATACAAAAGGCACAATGCCGCCTTAAGTACAAGAGGACTGACACTCTAAAGTTCTATGATTTAAACCTCTCCTGTGAGTCTATTTTTAGATTCCGATGCTTTCTCTTCAGGTTTTCTGTATACCTTGGACCTTCTTATTGACGATGAAGCACAGAAATTGCATCCGAATTTAATACTAAAGGCACAACGCCGACTTAAGTACAAGAGGACTGACACTCTAACTTTCTATGATTTGAACCTCTCCTGTGAATCCAGTTTTAGATTCCTATACTTCACTTCAGGTTTACTGTATACCTTGGACCTTCGTATTGACGATGAAATTACAGAAATTGCATCCGAATTTAATACAAAAGGCACAATGCCGACGTAAGTACAAGAGGACTGACACTCCAACTTTCTACGATTTAACCGCTCCTGTGAGTCCATTTTTAGATTCCGATCTTTCACTTTAGGTTTACTGTATCCCTTGGACCTTCTTATTGACGATGAAACACAGAAATTGTATCCGAATTTAATACAAAAGGCACAATGCCGACTTCAGTACAAGAGGACTGCCACTCTAACTTTCTATGATTTGAACCTCTCCTCTGAGTTGAGTTTTAGATTTCGATGCTTCACTTCAGGTTTACTGTATACCTTGGACATTCTTATTGACGATGAAACACAGAAATTGCATCCGAATTTAATACAAAAGGCACAATGCCGACTTAAGTACAAGAGGACTGACACTCTAACTTTCTATGATTTAAACCTCTCCTGTGAGACCAGATTTTAGATTCTGATGCTTCACTTCAGGTTTACTGTATACCTTGGACCGTCTTATTGATGATGAAACACAGAAATTGCACCCGAATTTAATGCAAAAGCCGCAATGCCGACTTAAGTACAAGAGGACTGACACTCTAAAGTTCTATGATATGATCCTCTCCTGTGAGTCCAGTTTTAGATTCCGATGCTTCACTTCAGGTTTACTGTATCGCTTGGACCTTCTTATTGCGATGAAACACAGAAATTGCATCCGAATTTAATACAAAAGGCACAATGCCGACTGAAGTACAAGAGGACTGACACTCTAACTTTATATGATCTGAGCCCCTCCTGTGAGTTGAAATTTAGATTTCGATGCTTCACTTCAGGTTTACTGTAAACCTTGGACCTCCTTATTGACGATGAAACACAGAAATTGCATCCGAATTTAATACAAAAGGCACAATGCCGCCTTAAGTACAAGAGGACTGACACTCTAACGTTCTATGATTTGAACCTCTCCTGTGAGTCCCGATTTAGATTCCGATGCTTCACTTCAAGTTTACCGTATCCCTTGGTCCTTCTCATTGACGATGAAACACAGAAAATGCATCTATATTTAATACAAATGGCACAATGCCGACTTAAGTACAAGAGGACTGCCACTCTAACTTTCTATGATTTAACCGCTCCTGTGAGTCCAGTTTTAGATTCCGATGCTTTCTCTTTAGGTTTTCTGTATACCTTGGACCTTCTTATTGACGATGAAGCACAGAAATTTCATCCGAATTTAATACAAAAGGCACAATGCCGACGTAAGTACAAGAGGACTGACACTCTAACTTTTATGATTTAAACCTCTCCTTTGAATCCAGTTTTAGATTCCGATGCTTCACTTCAGGTTTACTGTATACCTTGGACCTTCTTATTGACGATGAAACACAGAAATTGCATCCGAATTTAATGCAAAAGGCACAATGCCGACTTAAGTACAAGAGGACTGACACTCTAACTTTCTATGATTTGAACCTCTCCTGTGAGTCCAGTTTTAGATTCGGATGCTTCACTTCAGGTTTACTGTATCCCGTGGACCTTCTTACTGACGATGAAGCACAGAAAGAGCATCCGAATTTGTTATAAAAGGCACAATGCCGACTTAAGTACAAAAGGACTGACACACTAACTTTCTATGATTTGAACCTCTCCTGTGACTTCAGTTTTAGATTCCGATGCTTCACTTCAGGTTTACTGTACCCCTTGGACCTTCTTATTGACGATGAAACACAGAAATTGCATCCGAATTTAATACAAAATGCACAATGCCGACTTAAGTACAAGAGGACTGTCACTCTAATATTCTATGTTTTATACCTCTAGTGTGAATACAGTATTACATTCCGATGCTTCACTTCAGGTTTACTGCATACCATGGACCTTCTTATTGACGATGAAACAAAGAAATTGCATCTGAATTTAATACAAAAGGTACAAAGCCGACTCAAGTACATGAGGACTGACACTCTAACTTTCTATGATTTGAACCTCTCCTGTGAGTTGAGTTGTAGATTCCGATGCTTAGCTTCAGGTTTACTGTATACCTTGGACATTCTTATTGACGATGAAACACAGAAATTGCATCCGAATTTATTACAAAAGGCACAATGCCAACTTAAGTACAAGAGGACTGACACTCTAACGTTCTATGATTTGAACCCCTCCTGTGAGTCCAGTTGTAGATTCCGATGCTTCACTTCAGGTTTACTGTATCCCTTAGACCTTCTTATTGACGATGAAGCACAGAAATTGCATGCGAATTTAATACAAAAGGCACAATGCCGACATAAGTACAGGAGGACTGACGCTCTAACTTTCTATGAGTTAACCGCACCTGTGAGTCCAGTTTTAGATTCCAATGCTTCACTTCAGGTCTACTGTATCCCTTGGACCTTCTTATCGACGATGAAACACAGATATTGCATCCGAATTTAATACAAAAGGCACAATGCTGACTTAAGTACAAGAGGACTGACACTCTAACTTTCTATGATTTGAACCTCTCCTGTGGGTCCAGTTTTGGATTCCGATGCTTCACTTCAGGCTTACTGTATACCTTGGACCTTCTTATTGACGTTGAAACACAGAAATTGCATCCGAATTGAATACAAAAGGCACAATGCCGACTTATGTACAAGAGGACTGACACTCTAACTTTCTATGATTTGAACCTCTCCTGTGAGTCCAGTTTTAGATCCGATGCTTCACTTCAGGTTTACTGTATTCCTAGGACCATCTTATTGAAGATGAAACACAGAAATTGCATCCGAATTTAATACAAAAGGCACAATGCCGACTTAAGTACATGAGGACTGACACTCTAATATTCTATGATTTGATCTTCTCCTTTGAGTCCAGTTTTAGATTCCGACGCTTCACCTCAGGTTTACTGTATACCTTGGACCTTCTTATTGACGATGAAATACAGAAATTGCATCCGAATTTAATACAAAGGCACAATGCCGACTTATGTACAAGAGGACTGACACTATAAATTTCAATGATTTTAACCCCTCCTGAGAGTCCAGTTATAGATTCCGATGCTTCACTTCAGGTTTACTGTATCCCTCGGATCTTCTTTTTGACGATGAAACACAGAAATTGCATCCGAATTTAATACAAAAGGCACAATGCCGACTTAAGTACAAGAGGACTGACACTCTAACTTTCTATGATTTGAACCTCTCCTGTGAGTCCAGTTTTAGATTCCGATGGTTCATTTCAGGTTTACTGTATCACTTGGACCTTCTCATTGACGATGAAACACAGAAATTACATCCGAATTTAATACAAAATACACAATGCCGACTTAAGTACAAGAGGACTGACACTCTAACTTTCTATGATTTGAACCTCTCCTGTGAGTCCAGTTTAAGATTCTGATGCTTCAATTCAGGTTTACTGTATCCCTTGGACCTTCTTATCGACGATGAAACACAGGAATTGCATCCGAATTTAATACAAAAGGCACAATGCCGAATTAAGTACAAGAGGACAGACACTCTAACTTTCTATGATTTGAACCTCTCCTGTGAGCCCGGTTTTGGATTCCGATGCTTCATTTCAGGTTCACAGTATCCCTTGGACCTTCTTATTGACGATGAAACACAGAAATTGCATCCGAATTTAATACAAATGGCACCATGCCGACTTAAGTACAAGAGGAATGACACTCTAACTTTCTGTGATTTGAACCTTACCTGTGAGTCCAGTTTTCGTTTCCGATGCTTCATTTCAGGTTTACTGTATCCCTTGGACCTTCTAATTGACGATGACACACAGAAATTGCATCCGAATTTAATACAAAAGGAACAATGACGACTTAAGTAAAAGATGACAGACATTCTAAATTTCTGTGATTTGAACCTCTCCTGTGAGAACGGTTTTGGATTCCGATGCTTCACTTCAGGTTCACAGTATCCCTTGGACCTTCTTATTGACGATGAAACACAGAAATTGCATCCGAATATAATACAAAAGGCACAATGCCGCCTTAAGTACAAGAGGACTGACACTCTAACTTTCTATGATTTGAACCTCTCCTGTGAGTCCAGTTTAGGATTCCGAAACTTCACTTCAGGTTTACTCTAAACCTTGGACCTTCTTATTGATGATGAAATACAGAAATTGTATCCGAATTTAATACAAAAGGCACAATTCCGCCTTAAGTACAAGAGGACTGACACTCTAACGTTCTATGATTTGAACCTCTCCTGTGAGTCCAGTTTTAGATTCCGATGCTTCACTTCAGGTTTACTGTATCCCTTGGACCTTCTTATTGACGATGAAGCACAGAAGTTGCATCCGAATTTAATATAAAAGGCACAATGCCGACTTAAGTACAAAAGGAATGACACACTAACTTTCTATGATTTGAACCTTACCTGTGAGTCCAGTTGTAGATTCCGATGCTTCATTTCAGGTTTACTGTATCCCTTGGACTTTCTAATTGACGATGGAACACAGAAATTGCATCCGAATTTAATACAAATGGCACAATGCCGACTTAAGTAAAAGAGGACAGACACTCTAACTTTCTATGATTTGAACCTCTCCTGTGAGCCCGGTTTTGGATTCCGATGCTTCATTTCAGGTTCACAGTATCCCTTGGACGTTCTTATTGACGATGAAACACAGAAATTGCATCCGAATTTAATACAAATGGCACCATGCCGACTTAAGTACAAGAGGAACGACACTCTAAATTTCGATGATTTGAACCTTACCTGTGAGTCCAGTTTTAGTTTCCGATGCTTCATTTCAGGTTTACTGTATCCCTTGGACCTTCTAATTGACGATGACACACAGAAATTGCATCCGAATTTAATACAAAAGGAACAATGACGACTTAAGTAAAACATGACAGACACTCTAACTTTCTGTGATTTGAACCTCTCCTGTGAGCCCGGTTTTGGATTCCGATGCTTCACTTCAGGTTCACAGTATCCCTTGGACCTTCTTATTGACGATGAAACACAGAAATTGCATCCGAATTAAATACAAAAGGCACAATGTCGCCGTAAGTACAAGAGGACTGACACTCTAACTTTCTATGATTTGAACCTCTCCTGTGAGTCCAGTTTAGGATTCCGAAACTTCACTTCAGGTTTACTCTAAACCTTGGACCTTCTTATTGATGATGAAATACAGAAATTGTATCCGAATTTAATACAAAAGGCACAAATCCGCCTTAAGTACAAGAGGACTGACACTCTAACGTTCTATGATTTGAACCTCTCCTGTGAGTCCAGTTTTAGATTCCGATGCTTCACTTCAGGTTTACTGTATCCCTTGGACATTGTTATTGACGATGAAGCACAGAAATTGCATCCGAATTTAATATAAAAGGCACAATGCCGACTTAAGTACAAAAGGAATGACACACTAACTTTCTATGATTTGAACCTTACCTGTGAGTCCAGTTTTAGATTCCGATGCTTCATTTCAGGTTTACTGTATCCCTTGGACTTTCTAATCGACGATGGAACACAGAAATTGCATCCGAATTTAATACAAAAGGCACAATGCCGACTTAAGTAAAAGAGGACAGACACTCTAACTTTCTATGATTTGAACCTCTCCTGTGAGCCCGGTTTTGGATTCCGATGCTTCATATCAGGTTCACAGTATCCCTTGGACCTTCTTATTGACGATGAAGCACAGAAATTGCATGCGAATTTAATACAAAAGGCACAATGCTGACTTAACTACAAGAGGACTGACACTCTAACTTTCTACGATATGAACCTCTCCTGTGCTTCCAGTTTTAGATTCCGATGCTTCACTTCAGGTTTACTGTATTCCTAGGACCATCTTATTGAAGATGAAACACAGAAATTGCATCCGAATTTAATACAAAAGGCACAATGCCGACTTAAGTACAAGAGGACTTACACTCTAACAATCTATGATTTGAACCTCTCCTGTGAGTCCAGTTTTAGATTCCGATGCTTCACTTCAGGTTTACTGTATCCTTTGGACCTTCTTTTTGACGATGAAGCACAGAAATTGAATGCGAATTTAATACAAAAGGCACAATGCCGACATAAGTACAAGAGGACTGACGCTCTACCTTTCTATGATTTAAACGCTCCTGTGAGTCCAGTTTTAGATTCCAATGCTTCACTTCAGGTTTACTGTATCCCTTGGACCTTCTTATTGACGATGAACACAGAAATTGCATCCGAATTTAATACAAAAGGCACAATGCTGACTTAACTACAAGAGGACTGACACTCTAACTTTCTATGATTTGAACCTCTCCTGGGAGTCCAGTTTTAGATTCCGATGTTTCACTTCAGGTTTACTGTATATCTTGGACCTTCTTATTGCCCTTGAAACACAGAAATTGCATCCGAATTTAATACAAAAGGCACAATGCCGACTTACGTACAAGAGGACTGACACTCTAACTTTCTATGATTTGAACCTCTCCTGTGAGTCCGGTTTTAGATCCGATGCTTCACTTCAGGTTTACTGTATTCCTAGGACCATCTTATTGAAGATGAAACACAGAAATTGCATCCGAATTTAATACAAAAGGCACAATGCCGACTTAAGTACAAGAGGACTTACACTCTAACAATCTATGATTTGAACCTCTCCTGTGAGTCCAGTTTTAGATTCCGACGCTTCACCTCAGGTTTACTGTATACCTTGGACCTTCTTATTGACGATGAAATACAGAAATTGCATCCGAATTTAATACAAAGGCACAATGCCGACTTATGTACAAGAGGACTGACACTATAACTTTCAATGATTTTAACCCCTCCTGCGAGTCCAGTTATAGATTCCGATGCTTCACTTCCGGTTTACTGTATCCCTCGGATCTTCTTATTGACGATGAAACACAGAAATTGCATCTGAATTTAATACAAAAGGCACAATGCCGACTTAAGTACAAGAGGACTGACACTCTTACTTAATATGATTTGAACCTCTCGTGTGAGTCCAGTTTTAGATTCCGATGGTTCACTTCAGGTTTACTGTATCACTTGGACCTTCTTATTGACGATGAAACACAGAAATTACATCCGAATTTAATACAGAATGCACAATGCCAAATTAAGTACAAGAGGACTGACACTCTAACTTTCTATGATTTGAACCTCGCCTTTGAGTCCAGTTTTATATTCCGATGCTGCACTTGAAGTTTACAGTATCCCTTGGAACATCTTATTGACGATGAAACACAAAAATTGCATCCGAATTTAATACAAATGGCACCATGCCGACTTAACTACAAGAGGAATGACACTCTAACTTTCTATGATTTGAACCTTACCTGTGAGTCCAGTTTTAGATTCCAATGCTTCATTTCAGGTTTACTGTATCCCTTGGACTTTCTAATTGACGATGAAACACAGAAATTGCATCCGAATTTAATACAAAAGGCACAATGCCGACTTAAGTAAAAGAGGACAGACACTCTAACTTTCTATGATTTGAACCTCTCCTTTGAGCCCGGTTTTGGATTCCGATGCTTCACTTCAGGTTCACGGTATCCCTTGGACCTTCTTATTGACGATGAAACACAGAAATTGCATCCGAATTTTATACAAATGGCACCATGCCGACTTAAGTAAAAGAGGACAGACACTCTAACATTCTATTATTTGAACCTTACCTGTGAGCCCGGTTTTGGATTCCGATGCTTCACTTCAGGTTCACGGTATCCATTGGACCTTCTAATTGACGATGTCACACAGAAATTGCATCCGAATTTAATACAAAAGGAACAATGCCGACTTAAGTAAAAGATGACAGACACTCTAACTTTCTGTGATTTGAACCTCTCCTGTGAGACCGGTTTTGGATTCCGATGCTTCACTTCTGGTTCACAGTATCCCTTGGACCTTCTTATTGTCGATGAAACACAGAAATTGGATCCGAATTTAATACAAAAGACACAATGCCGCCTTAAGTACAAGAGGACTGACACTCTAACTTTCTATGATTTGAACCTCTCCTGTGAGTCCAGTTTTGGATTCTGATGCTTCACTTCAGGTTTACTCTAAACCTTGGACCTTCTTATTGATGAAGAAATACAGAAATTGCATTAGAATTTAATACAAAAGTCACAATGCCGCCTTAAGTACAAGAGGACTGACACTCTAACGTTCTATGATTTGAACTTCTCCTGTGAGTCCAGTTTTAGATTCCGATGCTTCACTTCAAGTTTACCGTATCCCTTGGTCCTTCTCATTGACGATGAAACACAGAAAATGCATCTGAATTTAATACAAAAGCACAATGCCAACTTAAGTACAAGAGGACTGACACTCTAACTTTCTATGATTTGAACCTCGCCTTTGAGTCCAGTTATAGATTCCGATGCTGCACTTCAAGTTTACTGTATCCCTTGGACCTTCTTATTGACGATGAAACACAGAAATTGCATCCAAATTTAATACAAATGTCACCATGCCGACCTAAGTACAAGAGGACTGACACTCTAACTTTCTATGATTTGAACCTTACCTGTGAGTCCAGTTTTAGATTCCGATGCTTCGTTTCAGGTTTACTGTATCCCTTGGACCTTCTAATTAACGATGAAACACAGATATTGCATCTGAATTTAATACAAAAGCACAATGCCGACTTAAGTAAAAGAGGACAAACACACTAAATTTCCATGATTTGAACCTCTCCTGTGAGCCCGATTTTGGATTCCGATGCTTCACTTCAGGTTTACTGTATCCCTTGGACCTTCTTATTGACGATGAAACACAGAAATTGCATCCGAATTTAATACAAAAGGCACAATGCCAACTTAAGTAATAGAGGACTGACACTCTAACGTTCTATGATTTGAACCTTTCCTGTGAGTCCAGTTTTAGATTCCGATGCTTCACTTCAGGTTTACTGTATCCTTTGGACCTTCTTATTGACGATGAAGCACAGAAATTGCATGCGAATTTAATACAAAAGGCACAATGCCGACATAGGTACAAGAGGACTGACGCTCTAACTTTCTATGATTTAACCGCTCCTGTGAGTCCAGTTTTAGATTCCAATGCTTCACATCAGGTTTACTGTATCCCTTGGACCTTCTTATTGACGATGAAACACAGAAATTGCATCCAAATTTAATACAAATGTCACCATGCCGACTTAAGTACAAGAGGACTGACACTCTAACTTTCTATGATTTGAACCTTACCTGTGAGTCCAGTTTTAGATTCCGATGCTTCATTTCAGGTTTACTGTATCCCTTGGACCTTCTAATTAACGATGAAACACAGAAATTGCATCCGAATTTAATACAAAATGCACAATGCCGACATAAGTAAAAGAGGACAAACACACTAAATTTCTATGATTTGAACCTCTCCTGTGAGCCCGATTTTGGATTCCGATGCTTCACTTCAGGTTTACTGTATCCCTGGGACCTTCTTATTGACGATGAAACACAGAAATTGCATCCGAATTTAATACAAAAGGCACAATGCCGCCTTAAGTACAAGAGGACTGACACTCTAACTTTCTATGATTTGAACCTCTCCTGTGAATCCAGTTTTAGATTCCGATGCTTCACTTCAAGTTTACCGTATCCCTTGGTCCTACTCATTGACGATGAAACACAGAAAATGCATCCGAATTTAATACAAAAGCACAATGCCAACTGAAGTACAAGAGGACTGAGGATCTAACTTTCTATGATTTGAAGCTCTCCTGTGAGTCCAGTTTGAGATTCTGATGCTTCACTTCAGGTTCACTGTATTCCTTGGACCTTCTTATTGACGAAGAAACACAGAAAATGCATTAGAATTTAATACAAAAGGCACAATGCCGACTTAAGTACAAGAGGACTGACACTCTAACTTTCTATGATTTGTACCTCTCCTGTGAGTCCAGTTTTAGATTCCGATGGTTCACTTCAGGTTTACTGTATCCCTTGGACCTTCTCATTGACGATGAAACACAGAAATTGCAACCGAATTTAATACAAAATGCACAATGCCGACTTAAGTACAAAAGGACTGACACACTAACTTTCTATGATTTGAACCTCTCCTGTGAGTTCAGTTTTAGATTCCGATGCTTCACTTCGGGTTTACTGTACCCCTTGGACCTTCTTATTGACGATGAAACACAGAAATTGCATCCGAATTTAATACAAATGGCACAATGCCGACTTAAGTACAAGAGGACTGACACTCTAACATTCTATGATTTAAACCTCTAGTGTGAATCCAGTATTACATTCCGATGCTTCACTTCAGGTTTACTGTATACCATGGACCTTCTTATTGACGATGAAACACCGAAATTGCATCCGAATTTAATACAAAAGGCACAAAGCCGACTCAAGTACATGAGGACTGGCACTCTAACTTTCTATGATTTGAACCTCTCCTGTGAGTTGAGTTGGAGATTTCGATGCTTCGCTTCAGGTTTACTGTATACCTTGGACCTTCTTATTGACGATGAAACACAGAAATTGCATCCGAATTTAATACAAAATGCACAATGCCGACTTATGTAAAAGAGGACAAACACACTAACTTTCTATGATTTGAACCTCGCCTTTGAGTCCAGTTTTAGATTCCGATGCTGCACTTCAAGTTTACTGTATCCCTTGTACCCTCTTATTGACGATGAAACACAGAAATTGCATCCGAATTTGATACAAATGTCACCATGCCGACTTAAGTACAAGAGGACTGACACTCTAACTTTCTATGATTTGAACCTTACCTGTGAGTCCAGTTTTAGATTCCGATGCTTCATTTCAGGTTTACTGTATCACTTGGACCTTCTAATTAACGATGAAACACAGAAATTGCATCCGAATTTAATACAAAAGGCACAATGCCGACTTAAGTAAAAGAGGACAAAAACACTAAATTTCTATGATTTGAACCTCTCCTGTGAGCCCGATTTTGGATTCCGATGCTTCACTTCAGGTTTACTGTATCCCTTGGACCTCCTTATTGACGATGAAACACTGAAATTGCATCCGAATTTAATACAAAAGTCACAATGCTGCCTTAAGTACAAGATGACTGACACTCTAACTTTCTATGATTTGAACCTCTCCTGTGAGTCCAGTTTTGGATTCCGATGCTTCACTTCAGGTTTACTCTATACCTTGGACCTTCTTATTGATGATGAAATACAGAAATTGCATCCGAATTTAATACAAAAGGCACAATGCCGAATTAAGTACAAGAGGACTGACACTCTAACTTTCTATTATTTGAACCTCTCCTGTGGGTCCAGTTTAAGATTCTGATGCTTCAATTCAGGTTTACTGTATCCCTTGGACCTTCTTATTGACGATGAAACACAGAAATTGCATCCGAATTTAATACAAAAGGCACAATGCCGAATTAAGTACAAGAGGACTGACACTCTAACTTTCTATGATTTGAACCTCGCCTTTTAGTCCAGTTTTAGATTCCGATGCTGCACTTCAAGTTTACTGTATTCCTTGGAACTTCTTATTGACGATGAAACACAGAAATTGCATCCGAATTTAATACAAATGGCACCATGCCGACTTAAGTACAAGAGGACTGACACTCTAACGTTCTATGATTTGAACCTCTCCTGTGAGTCCAGTTTTAGATTCCGATGCTTCACTTCAGGTTTACTGTATCACTTGGACCTTCTTATTGACGATGAAACACAGAAATTGCATCCGAATTTAATACAAAAGGCACAATGCCGACTTAAGTAAAAGAGGACAGACACTCTAACTTTCTATGATTTGAACCTCTCCTGTGAGCCCGGTTTAGGATTCCGATGCTTCACTTCAGGTTCACAGTATCCCTTGGACCTTCTTATTGACGATGAAACACAGAAATTGCATCCGAATTTAATACAAATGGCACCATGCCGACTTATGTACAAGAGAAATGACACTCTAACTTTCTATGATTTGAACCTTACCTGTGAGTCCAGTTTTAGATTCCAATGCTTCATTTCAGGTTTACTGTATCCCTTGGACCTTCTAATTGACGATGACACACAGAAATTGCATCGGAATTTAATACAAAAGGAACAATGCCGAATTAAGTAAAAGATGACAGACACTCTAACTTTCTGTGATTTGAACCTCTCCTGTGAGACCGGGGTTGGATTCCGATGCTTCACTTCAGGTTCACAGTATCCCTTGGACCTTCTTATTGACGATGAAACACAGAAATTGCATCCGAATTTAATACAAAGGGCACAATGCCGCCTTAAGTGCAAGAGGACTGACACTCTAACTTTCTATGATTTGAACGTCTCCTGTGAGTCCAGTTTGAGATTCTGATGCTTCACTTCCGGTTTACTGTATCCCTTGGACCTTCTTATTGACGAAGAAACACAGAAATTTCATCCGAATTTAATACAAAAGGCACAATGCCGACTTAAGTACAAGAGGACTGACACTCTAACTTTTATGATTTAAACCTCTCCTTTGAATCCAGTTTTAGATTCCGATGCTTCACTTCAGGTTTACTGTATACCTTGGACCTTCTTAATGACGATGAATCACAGAAATTGCATCCGAATTTAATGCAAAAGGCACAATGCCGACTTAAGTACAAGAGGACTGACACTCTAACTTTCCATGATTTTAACCTCTCCTGTGTGTTGAGTTGTATATTCCGATGCTTCACTTCAGGTGTATTGTAAATCTTGGACATTCTTATTGACCATGAAACACAGAAATTGCATCCGAATTTAATACAAAAGGCACAATGCCGACTTAAGCACAAGAGGACTGACAAACTAACTTTCTATGATTTGAACCTCCCCTGTGAGTTGAGTTGTAGATTCCGATGCTTCACTTCAGGTTTTCTGTATACCTTGGACATTATTATTGACGATGAAAAACAGAAATTGCATCCGAATTTAGTACAAAAGGCACAATGCATACTTAAGTACAAGAGGACTGACACTCAACGTTCTATGATTTGAACCTCTCCTGTGAGTCCAGTTTTAGATTCCGATGCTTCACTTCAGGTTTACTGTATCCCTTGGACCTTCTTATTGACGATGAAGCACAGAAATTGCATCCGAATTTAATACAAAAGGCACAATGCTGACTTAAGTACAAGAGGACTGACACTCTAACTTTCTATGATTTGAAACTCTCCTGTGAGTCCAGTTTTAGATTCTGATGCTTCACTTCAGGTTTACTGTACACCTCTGACCTTCTTATTGACGTTGAAACACAGAAATTGCATCCGAATGTAATACAAAAGGCACAATGCCGACTTATGTACAAGAGGACTGACACTCTAACTTTCTATGATTTGAACCTCTCCTGTGAGTCCAGTTTTAGATCCGATGCTTCACTTCAGGTTTACTCTATACCTTGGACCTTCTTATTGATGATGAAATACAGAAATTGCATCCGAATTTAATACAAAAGGCACAATGCCGAATTAAGTACAAGAGGACTGACACTCTAACTTTCTATGATTTGAACCTCTCCTGTGGGTCCAGTTTAAGATTCTGATGCTTCAATTCAGGTTTACTGTATCCCTTGGACCTTCTTATTGACGATGAAACACAGAAATTGCATCCGAATTTAATACAAAAGGCACAATGCCGAATTAAGTACAAGAGGACTGACACTCTAACTTTCTATGATTTGAACCTCGCCTTTTAGTCCAGTTTTAGATACCGATGCTGCACTTCAAGTTTACTGTATTCCTTGGAACTTCTTATTGACGATGAAACACAGAAATTGCATCCGAATTTAATACAAATGGCACCATGCCGACTTAAGTACAAGAGGACTGACACTCTAACGTTCTATGATTTGAACCTCTCCTGTGAGTCCAGTTTTAGATTCCGATGCTTCACTTCAGGTTTACTGTATCACTTGGACCTTCTTATTGACGATGAAACACAGAAATTGCATCCGAATTTAATACAAAAGGCACAATGCCGACTTAAGTAAAAGAGGACAGACACTCTAACTTTCTATGATTTGAATCTCTCCTGTGAGCCCGGTTTAGGATTCCGATGCTTCACTTCAGGTTCACAGTATCCCTTGGACCTTCTTACTGACGATGAAACACAGAAATTGCATCCGAATTTAATACAAATGGCACCATGCCGACTTATGTACAAGAGGAATGCCACTCTAACTTTCTATGATTTGAACCTTACCTG
The DNA here is from genome assembly GCF_023864345.2 of Schistocerca serialis cubense. NCBI lineage: Eukaryota > Metazoa > Arthropoda > Insecta > Orthoptera > Acrididae > Schistocerca > Schistocerca serialis. The sequence continues at coordinate 453,145,512 of NC_064646.1, forward strand.
TGAGTCCAGTTTTAGATTCCGATGCTTCATTTCAGGTTTACTGTATCCCTTGGACCTTCTAATTGACGATGACACACAGAAATTGCATCCGAATTTAATACAAAAGGAACAATGCCGACTTAAGTAAAAGATGACAGACACTCTAACTTTCTGTGATTTGAACCTCTCCTGTGAGACCGGTTTTGGATTCCGATGCTTCACTTCAGGTTCACAGTATCCCTTGGACCTTCTTATTGACGATGAAACACAGAAATTGCATCCGAATTTAATACAAAGGGCACAATGCCGCCTTAAGTGCAAGAGGACTGACACTCTAACTTTCTATGATTTGAACCTCTCCTGTGAGTCCAGTTTGAGATTCTGATGCTTCACTTCCGGTTTACTGTATCCCTTGGACCTTCTTATTGACGAAGAAACACAGAAATTTCATCCGAATTTAATACAAAATACACAATCCTGACTTAAGTACAAGAGGACTGCCACTCTAACTTTCTATGATTTAACCGCTCCTGTGAGTCCAGTTTTAGATTCCGATGCTTTCTCTTTAGGTTTTCTGTATACCTTGGACCTTCTTATTGACGATGAAGCACAGAAATTTCATCCGAATTTAATACAAAAGGCACAATGCCGACTTAAGTACAAGAGGACTGACACTCTAACTTTTATGATTTAAACCTCTCCTTTGAATCCAGTTTTAGATTCCGATGCTTCACTTCAGGTTTACTGTATACCTTGGACCTTCTTAATGACGATGAATCACAGAAATTGCATCCGAATTTAATGCAAAAGGCACAATGCCGACTTAAGTACAAGAGGACTGACACTCTAACTTTCCATGATTTTAACCTCTCCTGTGTGTTGAGTTGTAGATTCCGATGCTTCACTTCAGGTGTATTGTAAATCTTGGACATTCTTATTGACGATGAAACACAGAAATTGCATCCGAATTTAATACAAAAGGCACAATGCCGACTTAAGCACAAGAGGACTGACAAACTAACTTTCTATGATTTGAACCTCCCCTGTGAGTTGAGTTGTAGATTCCGATGCTTCACTTCAGGTTTTCTGTATACCTTGGACATTATTATTGACGATGAAAAACAGAAATTGCATCCGAATTTAGTACAAAAGGCACAATGCATACTTAAGTACAAGAGGACTGACACTCAACGTTCTATGATTTGAACCTCTCCTGTGAGTCCAGTTTTAGATTCCGATGCTTCACTTCAGGTTTACTGTATCCCTTGGACCTTCTTATTGACGATGAAGCACAGAAATTGCATCCGAATTTAATTTAAAAGGCACAATGCCGACTTAAGTTCAAAAGGACTGACACACTAACTTTCTATGATTTGAACCTCTCCTGTGAGTTCAGTTTTAGATTCCGATGCTTCACTTCGGGTTTGCTGTACCCCTTGGACCTTCTTATTGACGATGAAACACAGAAATTGCATCCGAATTTAATACAAAAGGCACAATGCTGACTTAAGTACAAGAGGACTGACACTCAAACTTTCTATGATTTGAACCTCTCCTGTGGGTCCAGTTTAAGATTCTGATGCTTCAATTCAGGTTTACTGTATCCCTTGGACCTTCTTATTGACGATGAAACACAGAAATTGCATCCGAATTTAATACAAAAGGCACAATGCCGAATTAAGTACAAGAGGACTGACACTCTAACTTTCTATGATTTGAACCTCGCCTTTTAGTCCAGTTTTAGATACCGATGCTGCACTTCAAGTTTACTGTATTCCTTGGAACTTCTTATTGACGATGAAACACAGAAATTGCATCCGAATTTAATACAAATGGCACCACGCCGACTTAAGTACAAGAGGACTGACACTCTAACGTTCTATGATTTGAACCTCTCCTGTGAGTCCAGTTTTAGATTCCGATGCTTCACTTCAGGTTTACTGTATCACTTGGACCTTCTTATTGACGATGAAACACAGAAATTGCATCCGAATTTAATACAAAAGGCACAATGCCGACTTAACTAAAAGAGGACAGACACTCTAACTTTCTATGATTTGAATCTCTCCTGTGAGCCCGGTTTAGGATTCCGATGCTTCACTTCAGGTTCACAGTATCCCTTGGACCTTCTTACTGACGATGAAACACAGAAATTGCATCCGAATTTAATACAAATGGCACCATGCCGACTTATGTACAAGAGGAATGACACTCTAACTTTCTATGATTTGAACCTTACCTGTGAGTCCAGTTTTAGATTCCGATGCTTCATTTCAGGTTTACTGTATCCCTTGGACCTTCTAATTGACGATGACACACAGAAATTGCATCCGAATTTAATACAAAAGGAACAATGCCGAATTAAGTAAAAGATGACAGACACTCTAACTTTCTGTGATTTGAACCTCTCCTGTGAGACCGGTTTTGGATTCCGATGCTTCACTTCAGGTTCACAGTATCCCTTGGACCTTCTTATTGACGATGAAACACAGAAATTGCATCCGAATTTAATACAAAGGGCACAATGCCGCCTTAAGTGCAAGAGGACTGACACTCTAACTTTCTATGATTTGAACCTCTCCTGTGAGTCCAGTTTGAGATTCTGATGCTTCACTTCCGGTTTACTGTATCCCTTGGACCTTCTTATTGACGAAGAAACACAGAAATTTCATCCGAATTTAATACAAAATACACAATCCTGACTTAAGTACAAGAGGACTGCCACTCTAACTTTCTATGATTTAACCGCTCCTGTGAGTCCAGTTTTAGATTCCGATGCTTTCTCTTTAGGTTTTCTGTATACCTTGGACCTTCTTATTGACGATGAAGCACAGAAATTTCATCCGAATTTAATACAAAAGGCACAATGCCGACTTAAGTACAAGAGGACTGACACTCTAACTTTTATGATTTAAACCTCTCCTTTGAATCCAGTTTTAGATTCCGATGCTTCACTTCAGGTTTACTGTATACCTTGGACCTTCTTAATGACGATGAATCACAGAAATTTCATCCGAATTTAATGCAAAAGGCACAATGCCGACTTAAGTACAAGAGGACTGGCACTCTAACTTTCCATGATTTTAACCTCTCCTGTGTGTTGAGTTGTAGATTCCGATGCTTCACTTCAGGTGTATTGTAAATCTTGGACATTCTTATTGACGATGAAACACAGAAATTGCATCCGAATTTAATACAAAAGGCACAATGCCGACTTAAGCACAAGAGGACTGACAAACTAACTTTCTATGATTTGAACCTCCCCTGTGAGTTGAGTTGTAGATTCCGATGCTTCACTTCAGGTTTTCTGTATACCTTGGACATTATTATTGACGATGAAAAACAGAAATTGCATCCGAATTTAGTACAAAAGGCACAATGCCGACTTAAGTACAAAAGGACTGACACACTAACTTTCTATGATTTGAACCTCTCCTGTGAGTTCAGTTTTAGATTCCGATGCTTCACTTCGGGTTTGCTGTACCCCTCGGACCTTCTTATTGACGATGAAACACAGAAATTGCATCCGAATTTAATACAAAAGGCACAATGCTGACTTAAGTACAAAAGGACTGACACTCTAACTTTCTATGATTTGAAACTCTCCTGTGAGTCCAGTTTTAGATTCTGATGCTTCACTTCAGGTTTACTGTACACCTTTGACCTTCTTATTGACGTTGAAACACAGAAATTGCATCCGAATGTAATACAAAAGGCACAATGCCGACTTATGTACAAGAGGACTGACACTCTAACTTTCTATGATTTGAACCTCTCCTGTGAGTCCAGTTTTAGATCCGATGCTTCACTTCAGGTTTACTGTATTCCTAGGACCATCTTATTGAAGATGAAACACAGAAATTGCATCCGAATTTAATACAAAAGGCAAAATGCCGACTTAAGTACAAGAGGACTGACACTCTAACATTCTATGATTTGAACCTCTCCTGTGAGTCCAGTTTTAGATTCCGACGCTTCACCTCAGGTTTACTGTATACCGTGGACCTTCTTATTGACGATGAAATACAGAAATTGCATCCGAATTTAATTCAAAGGCACAATGCCGACTTATGTACAAGAGGACTGACACTATAACTTTCAATGATTTTAACCCCTCCTGAAAGTCCAGTTATAGATTCCGATGCTTCACTTCAGGTTTACTGTATCCCCCGGATCTTCTTATTGACGATGAAACACAGTAATTGCATCTGAATTTAACACAAAAGGCACAATGCCGACTTCAGTACAAGAGGACTGACACTGTAACTTTCTATGATTTGAACCTCGCCTATGAGTCCAGTTTTAGATTCCGTTGCTGCACTTCACGTTTACTGTATTCCTTGGCCCTAGTTAGTGACGATGAAACACAGAAATTGCATCCGAATTTAATACAAATGGCACCATGAGGACTTATGTACAAGAGGAATGACACTCTAACTTTCTATGATTTGTACCTTATCTGTGTGTCCAGTTTTAGATTCCGATGCTTCATTTCAGGTTTACTGTATTCCTTGGACTTTCTAATTGACGAAGAAACACAGAAATTGCATCCGAATTTAATACAAAAGGCACAATGCCGAATAAAGTAAAAGAGGACAGACACTCTAACTTTCTACGATTTGAACCTCTCCTGTGAGCCCGGTTTTCGATTCCGATACTTCACTTCAGGTTCACAGTATCCCTTGGACCTTCTTATTGACGATGAAACACAGAAATTGCATCCGAATTTAATACAAATGGCACCATGCCGACTTAAGTACAAGAGGAATGACACTCTAACTTACTATGATTTGAACCTTACTGTGAGTCCAGTTTTAGATTCCGATGCTTCAATTCAGGTTTACTGTATCCCTTGGACCTTCGAATTGACGATGACACACAGAAATTGCATCCGAATTTAATACAAAAGGAACAATGCCGACTTAAGTAAAAGATGATAGACACTCTAACTTTCTGTGATTTGAACCTCTCCTGTGGGCCCGGTTTTGGATTCCGATGCTTCACTTCAGGTTCACAGTATCCCTTGGACCTTCTTATTCACGATGAAACACAGAAATTGCATCCGAATTTAATACAAAAAGGCACAATACCGCCTTAAGTACAAGAGGACTGACACTCTAACTTTCAATGATTTGAACCTCTCCTGTTAGTCCAGTTTTGGATTCCGATGCTTCACTTCAGGTTTACTCTAAACCTTGGACCTTCTTATAGATGATGAAATACAGAAATTGCATCCGAATTTAATACAAAAGGCACAATGCCGCCTTAAGTACAAGAGGACTGACACTCTAACGTTCTATGATTTGAACCTCTCCTGTGAGTCCAGTTTTAGATTCCGATGCTTCACTTCAGGTTTTCTGTATCCCTTGGACCTTCTTATTGACGATGAAGCACAGAAATTGCATCCGTATTTAATATAAAAGGCACAATGCCGACTTAAGTACAAAAGGACTGACACACTAAATTTCTATGATTTGAACCTCTCCTGTGAGTTCAGTTTTAGATTCCGATGCTTCACTTCAGGTTTACTGTACCCCTTGGACCTTCTTATTGACGCTGAAACACAGAAATTGCATCCAAATTTCATACAAAAGGCACAATGCCGCCTTAAGTACAAGAGGACTGACACTCTAACGTTCTATGATTTGAACCTCTCCTGTGAGTCCAGTTTTAGATTCCAATGCTTCACTTCAAATTTACCGTATCCCTTGGTCCTTCTCATTGACGATGAAACACAGAAATTTCGTCCGAATTTAATACAAAAGGCACAATGCCGACTTAAGTACAGGAGGACTGACACTCTAAGTTTCTATGATTTGAACTTCGCCTTTGAGTCCAGTTTTAGATTCCGATGCTGCACTTCAAGTTTACTGTATCCCTTGGAGCTTCTTATTGACGATGAAACACAGAAATTGCATCCGAATTTAATACAAATGACACCATGCCGACTTAAGTACAAGAGGACTCACACTCTAACTTTCTATGATTTGAACCTTACCTGTGAGTCCAGTTTTAGATTCCGATGCTTCATTTCAGGTTTACTGTATTCCTTGGACCTTCTAATTAACGATGAAACACAGAAATTGCATCCGAATTTAATACAAAAGGCACCATGCTGCCTTAAGTACAAGAGGACTGACACTCTAACTTTCTATGATTTGAACCTCTCCTGTGAGTCCAGTTTTGGATTCCGATGCTTCACTTCAGGTTTACTCTATACCTTGGACCTTCTTATTGATGATGAAATACTGAAATTGCATCCGAATTTAATACAAAAGGAACAATGCCGACTTAAGTACAAGAGGACTGACACTCTAACGTTCTATGATTTGAACCTCTCCTGTGAGTCCAGTTTTAGATTCCGATGCTTCACTTCAAGTTTACCGTATCCCTTGGTCCTTCTCACTGACGATGAGACACAGAAATTGCATCCGAATTTAATACAAATGGCACAATGCCAACTTAAGTACAAGAGGACTGACACTCTAACTATCTATGATTTGAACCTCTCCTATGAGTCCAGTTTGAGATTCTGATGCTTCACTTCAGGTTTACTGTATCCCTTGGACCTTCTTATTGACGAAGAAACACAGAAATTTCATCCGAATTTAATACAAAAGGCACAATGCCGACTTAAGTACAAGAGGACTGCCACTCTAATTTTCTATGATTTAACAGCTCCTGTGAGTCCAGTTTTAGATTCCGATGCTTTCTCTTTAGGTTTTCTGTATAACTTGGACCTTCTTATTGACGATGAAGCACAGAAATTTCATCCGAATTTAATACAAAAGGCACAATGCCGACTTAAGTACAAGAGGACTGACACTCTAACGTTCTATGATTTGAGCCTCTCCCTTGAATCCAGTTTTAGATTCCGATGCTTCACTTCAGGTTTACTGTATACCTTGGACCTTCTTATTGACGATGAAACACAGAAATTGCATCTGAATTTAATGTAAAAGGCACAATGCCGACTTAAGTACAAGAGGACTGACACTCTAACTTTCCATGATTTTAACCTCTCCTGTGTGTTGAGTTGTAGATTCCGATGCTTCACTTCAGGTGTATTGTAAATCTTGGACATTCTTATTGACGATTAAACACAGAAATTGCATCCGAATTTAATACAAAAGGCACAATGAGGACTTAAGCACAAGAGGACTGACACTCTAACTTTCTATGATTTGAACCTCTCCTGTGAGTTGAGTTGTAGATTAAGATGCTTCACTTCTGGTTTACTGTATACCTTGGACATTCTTATTGACGATGAAAAACAGAAATTGCATCCGAATTTAATACAAAAGGCACAATGCCAACTTAAGTACAAGAGGGCTGACACTCAACGTTCTATGATTTGAACCTCTCCTGTGAGTCCAGTTTTAGATTCCGATGCTTCACTTCAGGTTTACTGTATCCCTTGGACCTTCTTATTGACGATGAAGCACAGAATATGCATCCGAATTTAATATAAAAGGCACAATGCCGACTTAAGTACAACAGGACTGACACTAACTTTCTATGATTTGAACCTCTCCTGTGAGTTCAGTTTTAGATTCCGATGCTTCACTTCAGGTTTACTGTATACCATGGACCATCTTATTGACGATGAAACACAGAAATTGCATCCGAATTTAATACAAAAGGCACAAAGCCGACTCAAGTACATGAGGACTGACACTCTAACTTACTATGATTTGAACCTCTCCTGTGAGTTGAGTTGTAGATTCCGATGCTTCGCTTCAGGTTTACTGTATACCTTGGACATTCTTATTGACGATGAAACACAGAAATTGCATCCGAATTTAATACAAAAGGCACAATGCCAACTTAAGTACAAGAGGACTGACACTCTAACGTTCTATGATTTGAACCCCTCCTGTGAGTCCAGTTTTAGATTTAGATGCTTCACTTCAGGTTTACTGTATCCTTTGGACCTTCTTATTGACGATGAAGCACAGAAATTGCATGCGAATTTAATACAAAAGGCACAATGCCGACATAAGTACAAGGGGACTGACGCTCTAACTTTCTATGATTTAACCGCACCTGTGAGTCCAGTGTTAGATTCCAATGCTTCACTTCAGGTTTACTGTATCCCTTGGACCTTCTTATTGACGATGAAACACAGATATTGCATCCGAATTTAATACAAAAGGCACAATGCTGACTTAAGTACAAGAGGACTGTCACTCTAACTTTCTATGATTTGAACCTCTCCTGTGAGTCCAGTTTTAGATTCCGATGCTTCACTTCAGGTTTACTGTATACCTTGGACCTTCTTATTGACGTTGAAACACAGAAATTGCATCCGAATTTAATACAAAAGGCACAATGCCGACTTATGTACAAGAGGATTGACACTCTAACCTTCTATGATTTGAACCTCTCCTGTGAGTCCAGTTTTAGATCCGATGCTTCACTTCAGGTTTACTGTATTCCTAGGACCATCTTATTGAAGATGAAACACAGAAATTGCATCCGAATTTAATACAAAAGGCACAATGCCGACTTACGTACAAGAGGACTGACACTCTAACATTCTATGATTTGAACCTCTCCTGTGAGTCCAGTTTTAGATTCCGACGCTTCACCTCAGGTTTACTGTATACCTTGGACCTTCTTATTGACGATGAAATACAGAAATTGCATCCGAATTTAACACAAATGCACAATGCCGACTTATGTACAAGAGGACTGACATTATAACTTTCAACGATTTTAACCCCTCCTGAGAGTCCAGTTATGGATTCCGATGCATCACTTCAGGTTTACTGTATCCCTCGGATCTTCTTATTGACGATGAAACACAGAAATTGCATCTGAATTTAATACAAAAGGCACAATGCCGACTTAAGTACAAGAGGACTGACACTCTAACTTTCTATGATTTGAACCTCTCCTGTGAGTCCAGTTTTAGATTCCGTTGGTTCACTTCAGGTTTACTGTATCATTTGGACCTTCTTATTGACGATGAAACACAGAAATTGCATCCGAATTTAATACAAAATGCACAATGCCGACTTACGTACAAGAGGACTGACACTCTAACTTTCTATGATTTGAACCTCTCCTGTGAGTCCAGTTAAGATTCCGATGCTTCAATTCAGGTTTACTGTATCCCTTGGACCTTCTTATTGACGATGAAACACAGAAATTGCATCCGAATTTAATACAAAAGGCACAATGCCGACTTAAGTACAAGAGGACTGACACTCTAACTTTCTATCATTTGAACCTCGCCTTTGAGTCCAGTTTTAGATTCCGATGCTGCACTTCAAGTTTACTGTATTCCTTGGCCCTTCTTATTGACGATGAAACACAGAAATTGCATCCGAATGTAATACAAATGGCACCATGCCGACTTAAGTACAAGAGGAATGACATTCTAACTTTCTATGATTTGAACCTTACCTGTGAGTCCAGTTTTAGATTCCGATGCTTCATTTCAGGTTTACTGTATCCCTTGGACCTTTTAATTGACGATGACACACAGGATGCATACGAATTTAATACAAAAGGAACAATGCCGACTTAAGTAAAAGATGACAGACACTCTAATTTTCTGTGATTTGAACCTCTCCTGTGAGCCCGGTTTTGGATTCCGATGCTTCACTTCAGGTTCACAGTATCCCTTGGACCTTCTTATTGACGATGAAACACAGAAATTGCATCCGAATTTAATACAAAAAGGCACAATACCGCCTTAAGTACAAGAGGACTGACACTCTAACTTTCAATGATTTGAACCTCTCCTGTTAGTCCAGTTTTGGATTCCGATGCTTCACTTCAGGTTTACTCTAAACCTTGGACCTTCTTATAGATGATGAAATACAGAAATTGCATCCGAATTTAATACAAAAGGCACAATGCCGCCTTAAGTACAAGAGGACTGACACTCTAACGTTCTATGATTTGAACCTCTCCTGTGAGTCCAGTTTTAGATTCCGATGCTTCACTTCAGGTTTACTGTATCCCTTGGACCCTCTTATTGACGATGAAGCACAGAAATTGCATCCGTATTTAATATAAGAGGCACAATGCCGACTTAAGTACAAAAGGACTGACACACTAACTTTCTATGATTTGAACCTCTCCTGTGAGTTCAGTTTTAGATTCCGATGCTTCACTTCAGGTTTACTGTGCCCCTTGGACCTTCTTATTGACGATGAAACACAGAAATTGCATCCGAATTTAATACAAAAGGCACAATGCCGCCTTAAGTACAAGAGGACTGACACTCTAACGTTCTATGATTTGAACCTCTCCTGTGAGTCCAGTTTTAGATTCCGATGCTTCACTTCAGGTTTACTGTATACCTTGGACCTTCTTATTGACGTTGAAACACAGAAATTGCATCCGAATTTAATACAAAAGGCACAATGCCGACTTATGTACAAGAGGATTGACACTCTAACCTTCTATGATTTGAACCTCTCCAGTGAGTCCAGTTTTAGATCCGATGCTTCACTTCAGGTTTACTGTATTCCTAGGACCATCTTATTGAAGATGAAACACAGAAATTGCATCCGAATTTAATACAAAAGGCACAATGCCGACTTACGTACAGGAGGACTGACACTCTAACATTCTATGATTTGAACCTCTCCTGTGAGTCCAGTTTTAGATTCCGACGCTTCACCTCAGGTTTACTGTATACCTTGGACCTTCTTATTGACGATGAAATACAGAAATTGCATCCGAATTTAACACAAAGGCACAATGCCGACTTATGTACAAGAGGACTGACATTATAACTATCAACGATTTTAACCCCTCCTGAGAGTCCAGTTATGGATTCCGATGCATCACTTCAGGTTTACTGTATCCCTCGGATCTTCTTATTGACGATGAAACACAGAAATTGCATCTGAATTTAATACAAAAGGCACAATGCCGACTTAAGTACAAGAGGACTGACACTCTAACTTTCTATGATTTGAACCTCTCCTGTGAGTCCAGTTTTAGATTCCGTTGGTTCACTTCAGGTTTACTGTATCATTTGGACCTTCTTATTGACGATGAAACACAGAAATTGCATCCGAATTTAATACAAAATGCACAATGCCGACTTAAGTACAAGAGGACTGACACTCAACGTTCTATGATTTGAACCTCTCCTGTGAGTCCAGTTTTAGATTCCGATGCTTCACTTCAGGTTTACTGTATCCCTTGGACCTTCTTATTGACGATGAAGCACAGAATATGCATCCGAATTTAATATAAAAGGCACAATGCCGACTTAAGTACAACAGGACTGACACTAACTTTCTATGATTTTAACCTCTCCTGTGAGTTCAGTTTTAGATTCCGATGCTTCACTTCAGGTTTACTGTACCCCTTGGACCTTCTTATTGACGATGAAACACAGAAATTGCATCCGAATTTAATACAAAAGGCACAATGCCGACTTAAGTACAAGAGGACTGACACTCTAACATTCTATGATTTAAACCTCTAGTGTGAATCCAGTATTACATTCCGATGCTTCACTTCAGGTTTACTGTATACCATGGACCTTCTTATTGACGATGAAACACAGAAATTGCATCCGAATTTAATACAAAAGGCACAAAGCCAACTCAAGTACATGAGGACTGACACTCTAACTTACTATGATTTGAACCTCTCCTGTGAGTTGAGTTGTAGATTCCGATGCTTCGCTTCAGGTTTACTGTATACCTTGGACATTCTTATTGACGATGAAACACAGAAATTGCAGCCGAATTTAATACAAAAGGCACAATGCCAACTTAAGTACAAGAGGACTGACACTCTAACGTTCTATGATTTGAACCCCTCCTGTGAGTCCAGTTTTAGATATAGATGCTTCACTTCAGGTTTACTGTATCCTTTGGACCTTCTTATTGACGATGAAGCACAGAAATTGCATGCGAATTTAATACAAAAGGCACAATGCCGACATAAGTACAAGGGGACTGACGCTCTAACTTTCTATGATTTAACCGCACCTGTGAGTCCAGTGTTAGATTCCAATGCTTCACTTCAGGTTTACTGTATCCCTTGGACCTTCTTATTGACGATGAAACACAGATATTGCATCCGAATTTAATACAAAAGGCACAATGCTGACTTAAGTACAAGAGGACTGTCACTCTAACTTTCTATGATTTGAACCTCTCCTGTGAGTCCAGTTTTAGATTCCGATGCTTCACTTCAGGTTTACTGTATACCTTGGACCTTCTTATTGACGTTGAAACACAGAAATTGCATCCGAATTTAATACAAAAGGCACAATGCCGACTTATGTACAAGAGGATTGACACTCTAACTTTCTATGATTTGAACCTCTCCTGTGAGTCCAGTTTTAGATCCGATGCTTCACTTCAGGTTTACTGTATTCCTAGGACCATCTTATTGAAGATGAAACACAGAAATTGCATCCGAATTTAATACAAAAGGCACAATGCCGACTTACGTACAGGAGGACTGACACTCTAACATTCTGTGATTTGAACCTCTCCTGTGAGTCCAGTTTTAGATTCCGACGCTTCACCTCAGGTTTACTGTATACCTTGGACCTTCTTATTGACGATGAAATACAGAAATTGCATCCGAATTTAACACAAAGGCACAATGCCGACTTATGTACAAGAGGACTGACATTATAACTTTCAACGATTTTAACCCCTCCTGAGAGTCCAGTTATGGATTCCGATGCATCACTTCAGGTTTACTGTATCCCTCGGATCTTCTTATTGACGATGAAACACAGAAATTGCATCTGAATTTAATACAAAAGGCACAATGCCGACTTAAGTACAAGAGGACTGACACTCTAACTTTCTATGATTTGAACCTCTCCTGTGAGTCCAGTTTTAGATTCCGTTGGTTCACTTCAGGTTTACTGTATCATTTGGACCTTCTTATTGACGATGAAACACAGAAATTGCATCCGAATTTAATACAAAATGCACAATGCCGACTTAAGTACAAGAGGACTGACACTCTAACTTTCTATGATTTGAACCTCTCCTGTGAGTCCAGTTAAGATTCCGATGCTTCAATTCAGGTTTACTGTATCCCTTGGACCTTCTTATTGACGATGAAACACAGAAATTGCATCCGAATTTAATACAAAAGGCACAATGCCGACTTAAGTACAAGAGGACTGACACTCTAACTTTCTATCATTTGAACCTCGCCTTTGAGTCCAGTTTTAGATTCCGATGCTGCACTTCAAGTTTACTGTATTCCTTGGCCCTTCTTATTGACGATGAAACACAGAAATTGCATCCGAATTTAATACAAATGGCACCATGCCGACTTAAGTACAAGAGGAATGACATTCTAACTTTCTATGATTTGAACCTTACCTGTGAGTCCAGTTTTAGATTCCGATGCTTCATTTCAGGTTTACTGTATCCCTTGGACCTTTTAATTGACGATGACACACAGGATGCATCCGAATTTAATACAAAAGGAACAATGCCGACTTAAGTAAAAGATGACAGACACTCTAATTTTCTGTGATTTGAACCTCTCCTGTGAGCCCGGTTTTGGATTCCGATGCTTCACTTCAGGTTCACAGTATCCCTTGGACCTTCTTATTGACGATGAAACACAGAAATTGCATCCGAATTTAATACAAAAAGGCACAATACCGCCTTAAGTACAAGAGGACTGACACTCTAACTTTCAATGATTTGAACCTCTCCTGTTAGTCCAGTTTTGGATTCCGATGCTTCACTTCAGGTTTACTCTAAACCTTGGACCTTCTTATAGATGATGAAATACAGAAATTGCATCCGAATTTAATACAAAAGGCACAATGCCGCCTTAAGTACAAGAGGACTGACACTCTAACGTTCTATGATTTGAACCTCTCCTGTGAGTCCAGTTTTAGATTCCGATGCTTCACTTCAGGTTTACTGTATCCCTTGGACCCTCTTATTGACGATGAAGCACAGAAATTGCATCCGTATTTAATATAAGAGGCACAATGCCGACTTAAGTACAAAAGGACTGACACACTAACTTTCTATGATTTGAACCTCTCCTGTGAGTTCAGTTTTAGATTCCGATGCTTCACTTCAGGTTTACTGTGCCCCTTGGACCTTCTTATTGACGATGAAACACAGAAATTGCATCCGAATTTAATACAAAGGCACAATGCCGCCTTAAGTACAAGAGGACTGACACTCTAACGTTCTATGATTTGAACCTCTCCTGTGAGTCCAGTTTTAGATTCCAATGCTTCACTTCAAATTTACCGTACCCCTTGGTCCTTCTCATTGACGATGAAACACAGAAAATGCATCTGAATTTAATACAAAAACACAATGCCAACTTAAGTACAAGGGGACTGACACTCTAACTTTCTATGATTTGAACCTCTCCTGTGAGTCCAGTTTGAGATTCTGATGCTTCACTTCAGGTTCACTGTATCCCTTGGACCTTCTTATTGACGAAGAAACACAGAAAATGCATTAGAATTTAATACAAAAAGCACAAAGCCGGCTCAAGTACATGAGGACTGACACTCTAACTTTCTATGATTTGAACCTCTCCTGTGAGTTGAGTTGTAGATTCCGATGCTTCGCTTCAGCTTTACTGTATACCTTGGACATTCTTATTGACGATGAAACACAGAAATTGCATCTGAATTTAATACAAAAGGCACAATGCCAACATAAGTACAAGAGGACTGACACTCTAACGTTCTATGATTTTAACCTCTCCTGTGAGTCCAGTTTTAGATTCCGATGCTTCACTTCAGATTTACTGTATCCTTTGGACTTTCTTATTGACGATGAAGCACAGAAATTGCATGTGAATTTAATACAAAAGGCACAATGCCGACAAAAGAACAAGAGGACTGACGCTCTAACTTTCTATGATTTAACCGCTCCTGTGAATCCAGTTTTAGATTCCAATGCTTCACTTCAGGTTCACTGTATCCCTTGGACCTTCTTATTGACGATGAAACACAGAAATTGCATCCGAATTTAATACAACGGCACAATGCCGACTTTTGTACAAGAGGACTGACACTATAACTTTCAATGATTTGAACCCCTCCTGAGAGTCCAGTTATAGATTCCGATGCTTCACTTCAGGTTTACTGTATCCCTCGGATCTTCTTATTGATGATGAAACACAGAAATTGCATCTGAATTTAATACAAAAGGCACAATGCCGACTTAAGTACAAGAGGACTGACACTCTAACTTACTATGATTTGAACCTCTCCTGTGAGTCCAGTTTTAGATTCCGATGGTTCACTTCAGGTTTACTGTATCACTTGGACCTTCTTATTGACGATGAAACACAGTAATTACATCCGAATTTAATACAAAATGCACAATGCCGACTTAAGTACAAGAAGACAGACACTCTAACTTTCTATGATTTGAACCTCTCCTGTGAGTCCCGTTTAAGATTCTGATGCTTCAATTCAGGTATACTGTATCCCTTGGACCTTCTTATTGACGATGAAACACAGAAATTGCATCCGAATTTAATACAAAAGGCACAATGCCGAATTAAGTACAAGAGGACTGACACTCTAACTTTCTATGATTTGAACCTCGCCTTTGGGTCCAGTTTTAGATTCCGATGCTGCACTTCAAGTTTACTGTATTCCTTGGAACTTCTTATTGACGATGAAACACAGAAATTGCATCCGAATTTAATACAAATGGCACCATGCCGACTTAAGTACAAGAGGAATGACACTCTAACTTTCTATGATTTGAACCTTACCTGTGAGTCCAGTTTTAGTTTCCGATGCTTCATTTCAGGTTTACTGTATCCCTTGGACTTTCTAATTGACGATGGAACACAGAAATTGCATCCGAATTTAATACAAGAGGCACAATGACGACTTAAGTAAAAGAGGACAGACACTCTAACTGAACCTCTCCTGTACGTCCAGTTTTAGATTCCGATGCTTCAGTTTAGGTTTACTGTATCCCTTGGACCTTCTTATTGACGATGAAACACAGAAATTGCATCCGAATGTAATACAAAAGGCACAATGAAGACTTAAGTACAAGAGGACTGACACTCTAACTTCCTGTGGTTTGAACCTCTCCTGTGAGTCCAGTTTTAGATTCCGATGCTTCACTTCAGGTTTACTGTATCCTTTGGACCTTTTTATTGACGATGAAACACAGAAATTGCCTCCAAATTTAATACAAAATGCACAATGCCGACTTAAGTACAAGAGGACTGACACTCTATCTTTCTATGATTTGAACCTCTCCTGTGAGTCCAGTTTTAGATTCCGATGCTTCACTTCAGGTTTACTGTATAGCTTGGACCATCTTATTGACGATGAAACACAGAAATTGCATCCGAATTTTATACAAAAGGCACAATGCCGACTTAAGTACAAGAGGACTGACACTCTAACTTTCTATGATTTGAACCTCTCCTGTACGTCCAGCTTTAGATTCCGATGCTTCAGTTTAGGTTTACTGCATCCCTTGGACCTTCTTATTGACGATGAAACACAGAAATTGCATCCGAATGTAATACAAAAGGCACAATGAAGACTTAAGTACAAGAGGATTGACACTCTAACTTTCTATGATTTGAACCTCTCCTGTGAGTCTAGTTTTAGATTCCGATGCTTCACTTCAGGTTTACTGTATCCCTTGGACCTTCTTATTGACGATGAAACACAGAAATTGCTACCGAATTTAATACAAACGGCACAATGCCGACTTAAGTACAAGAGGACAGACACTCTAACTTCCTTTGATTTAAACCTCTCCAGTGAGTCCAGTTTTAGATTCCGATGCTTCACTTCAGGTTTACTCTATCCCTTGGACCTTCTTATTGACGATGAATCACAGAAATTGCATCCGAATTTAATACAAAATGCACAATGCCGACTTAAGTACAAGAGGACAGACACTCTAACCTTCTTTGATTTAAACCACTCCCGTGGGTCCAGTTTTTGATTCCGATGCTTCACTTCAGGTTTACTGTATCCCTTGGACCTTCTTATGGACGATAAGTCGGCATTGTGCCTTTTGTGTTTAATTCGGATGCAATTTCTGTGTTTGATCATCAATAAGAAGGTCCAAGGGATACAGTAAACCTGAAGTGAAGCATCGGAATCTAAAACTCAACTCACAGGAGAGGTTCAAACCATAGAAAGTTATAGTGTCAGTCCGCGTGTACTTAAGTCGGCATTGTGCCTTTTGTATTAAATACGGATGCAATTTCTGTGTTTCATCATCAATAAGAAGGTCGAAGGTATAATGTAAATCTGAAGTGAAGCATCGGAATCTATAACTGGACTCACAGGAGAGGTTCAAATCATAGAAAGTTAGAGTGTCAGTCCACTTGTACTTAAGTCGACATTGTGCCTTTTGTATTAAATTCGGATGCAATTTCTGTGTTTCATCGTCAATAAGAAGGTCCAAGGTATACAGTAAACCTGAAGTGAAGCATCGGAATCTAAAACTGGACTCACAGGAGAAGTCAAATAATAGAAATTTAGAGTGTCAGTCCACTTGTACTTAAGTCGGCATTGTGCCTTTTGTATTAAATTCGGATGCAATTTCTGTGTTTCATCGTCAATAAGAAGGTCCAAGGTATACAGTAAATCCGAAGTGAAACATCGGAATCTAAAACTGGACTTACAGGAGAGGTTCAAATCATAGAAAGTTAGAGTGTCAGTCGTCTTGTACTTTAGTCGGCATTGTGCCTTTTGTATTTAATTCGGATGCCATTTCTGTTTTTGATCATCAATAAGAAGGTCCATGGTATACGGTAAACCTTAAGTGAAGCATCGGAAACTAAAAATCAACTCACAGGAGAAGTTCAAATCATAGAAAGTTAGAGTTTCAATCCTCTTGTACCTAAGTCGGCATTGTGCCTTTTGTATTAAATTCGGATTCAATGTCTGTGTCTCATCGTCAATAAGAAGGTCCAAGGGATACAGTAAACCTGAAGTGAAGCATCGGAATCTAAAACTGGACTCACATGAGAGGTTCAAATCATAGAAAGTTAGAGTGTCATTTCTCTTCTACTTAAGTCTTTATTATTAACGATGAAACACAGAAATTGCATCCGAATTTAATACAAAAGGCACAATGGCGACTTAAGTACAAGAGGACTGACACTCTAACTTTCTGTGATTTGAACCTCTCCTGTGAGTTTAGTTTTAGATTCCGATGCTTCACTTCAGTTTTACAGTATCCTTTGGACCTTTTTATTGACGATGAAACACAGAAATTGCATCCGAATTTAATACAAAAGGCACAATGCCGACTTAAGTACAAGAGGACCGACACTCTATCTTTCTTTGATTTAAACCTCTCCTGTGAGTCCAGTGTTAGATTTCGATGCTTCACTCAGGTTTACTGTATCCGTTGGACCTTCTTATTGACGATGAAACACAGAAATTGCATCCGAATTTAATACAAAAGGCACAATGCCGACTTAATTACAAGTTGACTGACACTCTAACTTTCAATGATTTGAACCTCTCCTGTGAGTCCAATTTTAGATTCCGATGCTTCACTTCAGCTTTCCTGCATACCTTGGACTTTCTTATTGACGATGAAACACAGAAATTGCATCCGAATTTTATACAAAAGGCACAGTGCCGACTTAAGTTCAAGAGGACTGACACTCTAACTTTCTATGATTTGAACCTCTCCTGTACGTCCAGTTTTTGATTCCGATGCTTCAGTTTAGGTTTACTGTATCCGTTGGACCTTCTTATTGACGATGAAACACAGAAATTGCATCCGAATTTAATACAAAAGGCACAATGCCGACTTAATTACAAGTTGACTGACACTCTAACTTTCTATGATTTGAACCTCTCCTGTGAGTCTAGTTTTAGATTCCGATGCTTCACTTCAGGTTTACTGTATCCCTTGGACCTTCTTATTGACGATGAAACACAGAAATTGCTACCGAATTTAATACAAACGGCACAATGCCGACTTAAGTACAAGAGGTCTGACACTCTAACTTTCTATGAAGTGAACATCTCCTGCGAGTCCAGTTTTAGATTCCGATGCTTCTCTTCAGTTTTACAGTATACCTTGGAGCTTCTTATTGACGATGAAACATAGAAATTGCATCCGAATTTGATACAAAAGGCACAATGCCGACGTAGGTTCATAACTTTCCAAACAGCATGGCGGCGAGCTGGTGTGACATGGGCATACAAAAACTGCCACAGAGTTTACAAAAATGCATCGAGATATATGGTGATTATGTCGAAAAATAGCTAAATGTTCAAGCTGTAAACTGATGTAAACCATTTTAGAAATAAACAGGTCTATGTACTTATAAAAAAACAGGAGAAGTTACTTTTGGGATTAACCTCATAGGTTTACTGAAGAAAATAAAGGGAAATGGAATGCTGTGCATGAAATTTACAAAGGGAGAAATCTCGATGGATAATTTCATAAATATCATCAACTACGAAGATCACCAGACAAATTCTTCGAACACACGTGAATGAGCAGAGGAGCATTCGACTATGTCATCAATAAATAACATACGAATGTTTTTTACATGATCAAGACTTTTAACAGCCAATAAATGCGGAAGAATGACTGATTACATGACTAACTACCGTCAATGCACACAGAAATACACTGTTTGCTATCCGAAGCTAATAGCTAGGTATGGTGTATCGGTAGCGTTACAGTTAGTGGCTGTGTGCGTCGGAGAGGTCCTGCGTACGCCTCTGGGACGCCGCGCCGTCGCCGGGCGCGCACCCCGCCCCGAGGCTCCAGCTGCCCACTGTGCGCCGCGGGAAGGCGAGGACCACCGGACTCCAAGCCGTCGCCGCCCGGCATTCCACCGCGCCTGCCGGCTCCCGCGCCGCACCAGCCGTAGCTACAGGCTTTAACTTTCAACTTAACGATCCGGTAAGTCACCATGACTACCGTTCGAACACGACCTCTCAAGTGCAACTCGGACGTGAACACGTCAGGCCAACAGACTTTGATATTGAAGAGTGGATGTTCAACGAATTGCGTTTACAGGGTGTTACAAAAAGGTACGGCCAAACTTTCCGGAAACATTCCTCACACACAAAGAAAGAAAATATGTTACGTGGACATGTGTCCGGAAACGCTTACTTTCCATGTTAGAGCTCATTTTATTACTTCTCTTCGAATCACATTAATCATGGAATGGAAACACGCAGCAACAGAACGTACCAGCGTGGCTTCAAGCACTTGGTTACAGGAAATGTTCAAAATGTCCTCCGTTAGCGAGGATACATGCATCCACCCTCCGTCGCTTGGAATCCCTGATGCGCTGATGCAGCCCGGGAGAATGGCGTATTGTATCACAGCCGTCCACAATACGAGCACGAAGAGTCTCTACATTTGGTATCGGGGTTGCGTAGACAAGAGCTTTGAAATGCCCCCATAAATGAAAGTCAAGAGGGTTGAGGTCAGGAGAGCGTGGAGGCCATGGAATTGGTCCGCCTCTACCAATCCATCGGTCACCGAATCTGTTGTCGAGAAGCGTACGAACACTTCGACTGAAATGTGCAGGAGCTCCATCGTGCATGAACCACATGTTGTGTCGTACATGTAAAGGCACATGTTCTAGCAGCACAGGTAGAGTATCCCGTATGAAATCGTGATAACGTGCTAACTCAACTCACAGGAGAGGTTCAAATCATAGAAAGTTGTAGTGTCAGTCCTCTTGTACTTAAGTCTTCATTGTGCCTTTTGTATTAAATTCGGATGCAATTTCTGTGTTTCATCGTCAATAAGAAGGTCCAAGGTATACAGCAAACCTGAAGTGAAGCTTCGGAATCTAAAACTTGACTCACAGGATATTTTCAATTCATAGAAAGTTAGAGTGTCAGTCCTCTTGTTCTTAAGTCTGCCTTGTGCCTTTTGTAATAAATTCGGATGCAATTCCTGTGTATCATCGTCAATAAGAAGGTCCAAGGTATACAGTAAACCTGAAGAGAAGCATCGGAATCTAAAACTGGACTCACAGGAGGGGTTCAAATCGAGGTGATTGCACAATTTCGTGTGGATTCTCGTCAGCCCACACATGTTGATTGTGAAAATTTACAATTTGATCACGTTGACGTTGGAATGAAGCCTCATCCGTAAAGAGAACATTTGCACTGAAATGAGGATCGACACATTGTTGGATGAACCATTCGCAGACGTGTACCCGTGGAGGCCAATCAGCTGTTGATAGTGGCTGCACACGCTGTACTTGGTACGGAAACAACTGGTTCTCCCGTAGCACTCTCCATACAGTGGCGTGGTCAACGTTATCTTGTACAGCAGCAACTTCTCTGAAGCTGACATTAGGGTTATCATCAACTGCACGAAGAATTGCCTCGTCCATTACAGGTGTCCTCGTCGTTCTAGGTCTTCCCCAGTCGCTAGTCATAGGCTGGAATATTCCGTGCTCCCTAAGAAGGCGATCAATTGCTTCGAACGTCTTCCTGTCGGGACACCTTCGTCCTGGAAATCTGTCTCGGTACAAGCGTACCGCGCCACGGCTATTGCCCCGTGCTAATCCATACATCAAACGGGCATCTGCCAACTTCGCATTTTAAACATTGCACTGACTGCAAAACCACGTTCGTGATGAACACTAACCTGTTGATGCCACTTACTGATGTGCTTGACGCTAGTACTGTAGAGCAATGAGTCGCATGTCAACACAAGCACCGAGTCAACATTACCTTCCTTCAATTGGGGAAACTGGCGGTGAATCGAGGAAGTACAGTGCATACTGACGAATCTAAAATGAGCTCTAACATGGAAATTAAGCGTTTCCGGACACATGTCCACATAACACCTTTTCTTTATTTGTGTTTCCTGAAAGTTTGGCCGTACCTTTTCGTAACACCCTGTAGAGGAGGAGGAACTAGAAGGACTCATGCTCGATTTTACTGTGTACAACCTGTTTTTAAGGTTACAGACTGAAACGGTGTGAGACTCTCGTCACCACACATGGGGGAATACGAAAATCTAAACATAGAGACGGCGCTGTGAGTGTTGTAAAAATCTCCTTCGCCGGATACGGAGTGCGGCAATTAACCTCTTCAAGGTCCCGACGTACACACACGTGCACATCAGGTCTTCGTAGTGTCATCCTGCCAAGTGTCGTTTTCCCGAATTAAGACCTGATATGCACCACTGTGTATATCTTGCGGTTTCTGTTTTTGCCACTAGGTCGCGCGCAAGTCAGTTTTAGCAGGTTTTCTCGCATCGTGAAAATTCCGATCTTAAGGATAGCGTCATCTGCGACAAGCGAGAAAGGTAAATTCAGTTTCAATATTCGTTTTTTAATTGTATTGCTGTTTTTATCGTGTCTTACTCCAAACAAGACATCAAGGAAATGATTTGTGCATGCAATTAAAACGATAGTTTTTCAAACATCGACTGTTGAGTTTGAAGTACACATTTGTGTGCATCTGGTCTTAGCTCACAGCATGTAGTGGTACTGATGCTAAGACTGGTCTCACTGCGAAATCGGAATTTAAATCTTTATCTAAATTAAAATATAGGAGTTTATGTACTAATACGGTAGAGTAGGAGCAAAGTCGTTTTAGGTGTTACGGGAAGCATGATGGACATGTAATCTATAGGTCCTTGGTAATAATCTCAGTAAAAGCTCTAAAATTTTTAATTTTGTTATTAGGTTCACTTTCAATTCTTTATTCAGTTACTTCAACTGCTACGTTCACTTTATTTCATTTTCGCTTCTCAGCTCTGACAGACGATTATATTATGAAATTACTTGAGATAAGTGACTTGAGTACCTTGTCAGGTGAAGACGAGGATACTGTTGATGAACTTCTAACTACGCCTGAACGTATTGGTGTGCCACTGTTAATTCATGGATTATGTACAAAAGGTGTTGTCAAAAAGAAGGGACACCAAAACAAAAGTGGATGTCTCTCATTAACTTCAGAATTCACTTGGCCCACGGCTTGGTGAAGTCTTCAAAAATTGTAGCACTCACTGGAACTGTCGAAGGAAATTTCTCCGAGTGTAACACAGGAGAATGTCAGCAGTTATGATGAAGATGAGGAGCATCAAACCACACAAAACGAAGATGAATTGTGCCAAAGGCAACTAGAGAAAGCGAATGTGACAGGGTTCGCCACCTTCCTGAATACAGCGAGAGTATTTTTGCCTCAGGGTATCGGTTACCAGGGTGCAAGTCAGGTTCTCGCATAATGTGTGAAAAGTGCAAAGTTTATTTGTGCGTATTAAAAAACAATTGTTTGCTAAATTCCATAAACATGAGAAGTAATGTGTTCATACATGTAATGTGTACATAAAAATGAGAAGTAATGTGAACATTTTTCATTGTAAATAAAACTATGAAAATACTACGAGATCGGCATTTTTTCTCTGTTAAGACCTAGCGTACACATATGTGTAAATTCAATTATACAAACATTATTTAAAATAAAATTTCTAAATTAGTTTTTTAAGATACTTTGAGATCAACAGCACCAAAAAAAAAGTGACTGAAATATTTTTCCATTCTTTGTTTATCTTCGGGACTGAAGAGGTTAATGTTGTATAATCTGCCCGTTGAAGTTCCCGACGACGAAGTGGGACGTTATTTGCGTCTTTGTGGGGAACTACTGTCAGTGAACCGAGAGTTCTGGGATACTGGACACTGGTACAAGGTGGACTCAGGCATCAGACCAGTGACGTGACGATGATGCCGTAAAAGAACGCGCCCTCCTTTGTGATGATCGGTCGACATAGGGGGGTTGTGCAGTACAACGGCCAACCACGAACGTGCTCAATCTGCAGCTCCACGGAGCACTTGAGCAGCCAACTGTCCGAGGAGCAGACGTCCGGCGCAATTGCCGCTCACAGAAGCCGCGGGTGCACCGCAAGGAAACGCCACTGCCAGCCACGCGGGAGCGGTAAACGCGCGACGCTGCCGGTGCTCACGAGGCGGCCACAGCGGAAGCGGCTGCACCGTCAGCCGCCGCCACGGAAAGCCCGCCGGCTGCCCCCGCCCCTGCCCTGGCCACGGCCGGCGCAGGGAGCGTGGGAGAGGAACGCCAGCTGAGCTCCGACTCAGAGGGCGAAAGTACAATGGAGGGTGGGGCAGCCCCTCCCCCGCCGGCGGCGGCCGAGGATCGCGGAGGTCAGCGCCCTCTCCCAGCCGGCAGCAGCGCCTGCCAACGAATGCCGGACATTTGCCACGCCGGACATTTGCCACACTTGCCCCTTCGCCAGGTAGTTTGAGTAGCGATCCCTCAGGTAAAGGACGCTATTCCTCGTACTTCTTCTGTCCGCTTTCAAACCGCCGTCTCCACATCTTACGCGATGCAACCAGCACGTAAGGGGCCTTCTTCTTCATCTTGGCGAAATACAGAGCTTCTTTTCCGAAATCGAAATATTTATAATTTTTAGGAAACGGAAGAAATACCGACGATTATATCAGTATGTAATTAGTTCTGCCAAGTATAAATATAGATCCCTCCGTCTGTACGGTAGCTTCCTTTCACGCTTACTGATTGCGATAGAAACAGTCCATCGCCATGGGAGCAGCAAGAAAGGAACTATGTAAAGAGAATGCGAATGTACGCTAATCGTTTCTTTTTGATCACTGCATTTGTGCCTACTTTAATTACTACAACTGCATACCCAGAAGACAATAAGGAAAGAATAAATGAGTTTGTGAATGTTTGAAAAGAAGAACGACATACTCCACATTAGTTAATAAAGTGTGGCGAGACAATGTTCAAAACATAACTGAAAACGCGTTCTCTAAATAGAGATAAGAAAATCTATGATTCACATGTCATCTAAAGTCGATGTACAATTTTAAAACGTTAGAAATAAGGAAATGAAGTAATACAGAATGCTACCCTTGTAACGTACGTTGTTGTTCTACGTTGTTTAGCTCTGGTATTTACAGGGTCACAGAGAAATAATTCTGGGTTCTGGAGGGAAAAGCCGTAATTGTAATTATCTGCACTACAACACAAACAAGAAGGACAACTTAAGGAAAAATAATGTAATATGTGTTCAAGCTCACAATCAACATTGAATCAGATAGTTCCTGTGACTTAGTTTGGGCAGAGGTTATATTCGACAACCGGAATAAATTAATAACTGGCTCGTTTTACCGACTCCCTGTCTCAGGTGAAACAGTTGCTGAACAGTTCCAAAAAAACTTGAGTATCATCGTAAATACGTACCCTTGGCAGTGACTTCAATCTACCTTCCGTATGTTGACAAAAATACATTTTCATATCCTATTGTAAATAGAAACAACTTCAGTAATTGTCCTAAATGCTATTTTTAAATTATTTTTTTACATTTAGTTGACGAGGCCATTGAAATTGTAAATGGTTACTAAAACACACTTGACCTCTTAGCCGCAAATAATCCTGAGCATCACGACAGATACAGGGATTAGTGAACATGCAGTCATAGCGAGGCTCAATTCCGTAACAAAGAAATTCACCAAAACTAAACGCGAAATATGTCTATTAATACAAGCAGCTAAAAATTCGGTTGACATCTCTCTAAGAGATAGTCTCTAATCCTTCCAAATTATGTAAATGAAGACCAAATGTGGCTTAAGTTCAAAGAAATAGTATCAACAGCACTCGAGATATTCATACCAAATAAATTAATAAGAGACGGAACTGATCCCCCATGGTACACAAAATAGGACAGAAAACTGCTGCAGAAGCACCTCAAAAGGCACGTATAATTTAGACGAACTCAAAATCTCCAAGATTGGTGAAGTTTTACTGAGGCTCGAAATTTGTTGCGGATTTCAATGCGGGATGCATTTAATAGCCCCACAACGAAACTCGCTCTAGAAATGTGGCGGAAAAACCAAAGAGATTCTGGTCCCATGTTAAGTAAACCAGCGGAAAGTTTTAGTAAGTACCTTTACCGCGCGACAGCGGTAATGTTACTGTTGACAGTGCCACTAAAGTGGAGTTACTAAATGCATTTTCCGAAATTCCTTCACCAAAGAAGACGAAACAAATATACCAGAATTCGAAATGAGAACAGCTGCAAACATAATTTAGAAGTAGATATCCCTGGTGTTGCAAAGCAACTGAAATTACACTGTCAGTGACAGAGGAAACGATCAAATATCTTTTCAAAAAGTTTCTAATGTATAAGAAAAGTAGGTCTAATACATTTGTTTCTGATGTTCTTTAGTAAGAATTAATTTTCAGTAGTAAGCTCCTTGCTTTTACTGACCTATTTGAAGATAATCAACAATTTAGTAAGAAATTTTAATTTTTAAAGGACTATATCTAAATGTACTTAAGCAGATTTACATCTACTATAAATGTTTGCAACTAAACTAAAATAAAAAAATTTATAGGGTTGCCAAAATCGTCAACCTTAGCATCAGATCAGTTTTGGGATATCAATTTTAGGTGCAATTCAAAGGTTCAGTTCCCATTTTCT
The DNA here is from genome assembly GCF_023864345.2 of Schistocerca serialis cubense. Lineage (NCBI taxonomy): Eukaryota > Metazoa > Arthropoda > Insecta > Orthoptera > Acrididae > Schistocerca > Schistocerca serialis. Next base: position 453,171,896 of record NC_064646.1, read on the forward strand.
TTTACAAAAGCGTATACTATCAGTTTAACAAACCATGATATTTTAGGTGATAGTTGCGACTCTGAAGCTTCAGAAAATAATTTTAGAACTCGCAATTATTTAATAGTATGGCCATAATATTGGAAGGTAGAAAAAAAGTTATCTTAACGTGATAACAATAGGGATACTTTTGTGAGGCTTGAAACACTTTTTAATTTTTTCATTAAAGGCTGATTCGCATCACACTTTGCACAGGCTTTGGATCGTCAAAATGATAATTGACCCTTTACCATTCCGGGGTGTGTAAAATCAGCCTAAACACGCTGAACTAATGTACACTCTATTTAAAATTACAACTTAATATTAGCTCCGATAATACTACTTTAATGCTTTAATAATTTTATCTCAGTAATCTACAGGGACTCAGTGGCCTTCATAGTTTTTTAATATATTATTTTAACGTATTTTAGTCCAGTTTCTGATTATGGGCAATGGCTTCCAAGCAAGGCGTAATGATGCCATTCTCTTCATAATTCTTTACGATTCTCTCTATCCTGTTGTCCAGCTTCAAGTACTTCTTCTTCCTCTTCTTACCTTCAAGATTCATTTCCAATTTCATGTACATGCAATTTGTGAGCTCTGCTTCCTTTTTCAAGCACTCCACCAAGTAGTTGACTCTAGGGTGAGGGAGTCCAATAATACTATTTATTTTGTTGTGCCTGCTTCCTTTGATCAAAATTTTTCATCGGTTCAAAGTCTAAAGTTTGAACAAATGGTTGCCTTGTGTGTGGCTATGAGGGGAACAACTGCGTGGCCACTAGTGAAGTTTTTCTTGCTACACTCATACCCTACCAGACTGGAGCCCCAAGTCAACTTCGAAAAATTAAATTCAACGGTTATTCCCAGGCTCTGCTATGAATATAAACCAAGAAATTGTACTTGAATTTACCAATGTTTAGGGGTTTTAATTCCACTCAAATCCATGTTTAGGATAGTTGGTTAAAGCACAGGGGATACTTAATATCTGCCATAATAGAAATGAGGCCAAAAAAATCAATCACTACTGTTCTCAGCATGATCCCCCTACATGACATAATGGAAATATGAGAAAACACATGCGGAGAAGAGACTGCAGGACTTGATACAGATACAAAAATCTCATCAAGGGTGTGTGTATTGACTGGCATTTTTTAATTACTCCCCACTCTGGTTAGAAAAAAAAAAAAAACATGCTGGACCTGTTATTACAATGTGATGAAAGGACAAGCGAATTTTTTCTTAGTCATTCTTTTTTTTTCAGTCTAATTAAGTTGTGAGATCACAAAATACAACAAAGATGTTCAAATGTGTGTGAAATCTTATGGGACTTAACTGCTAAGGTCATCAGTCCCTAAGCTTACACACTACTTAACCTAAATAATCCTAAGGACAAATACACACACCCATGCCCGAGGGAGGACTCGAACCTCCGCCGGGACGAGCTGCACAGTCCATGATTGCAGCGCCTAAGACCGCCCGGCTAATCCCGCGCGGCCAAAATACAACAATAACTTTAATGTTCAACAAAAAAATTTCTCAGTTACCCTCTACATTATGTAAATGTTATAAAAACGTAAATTTTAAATATCGCTGCTCCCGGTTGTTAAGTGATGGCCGTACGTACCATATCGATTGCCGTGGTTATTTCACGCAGTGTTGCTTGGCTGTTAGTACTGACAAGTCTACGCAAATGCCGCTGCTTTGTTAAGTGAAGTCCATCGGCACTGCGTTGTCCGTGGTGAGAGGGATTGCCTGAAATCTGGTTTTCTCTGCACACTCTAGAGTGAAAACGAGTGTCAAAGTTATTGTGAAATTTGTCCATGCACCTATAAAGCAATTAAACGTTTGTGACTGGAATAAAAAAAGTTTTAGCCTACTGGGCAATATTTGAGTAAATTCCTGGGTCTGTCATGTGTGCATAGTGCAACCAGACAATTTAGCTGTTGCAAAAGCCCCAAAGAGGTGAAAACTTCACTTACCTGCGTTCAGTCCCGTGAGTCGCTAGTTGGCCGTGGTTTGGTGTGCAGAAGAAGGTCGACGTTGAGTTGATTAAGCAGGAATCCCACCAAACAGACGACGAACGCAGTAGCAAACGTACTGTACCCTGGCGCCAGCTGAGAGCCCTAGCAGCGCACGTACCCGGTGACAGTCACGGCGGCGCGAGAGGTACTTGCTTGTCGCTGAAAGACGTTCAAACGGCAGGATCAGAGTTGATACGAAAATAAGTCTACGAAGGACGCTTATTATGTCTGTTGTGATCCTTAGTGACGACAGAGACTGATTCAACGCCCATCGCAGTACGTAATAAAAAAGAAACTAACGAATTCCGCTACAGAATAAAACAAAAGTTTGTTATTTAAAATGCCAACGACCTTCCCGCAGTGGTAACACCGATTCCCGTCAGATCACCGAAGTTCAGCGCTGTTGGACTGAGCTAGCACTTGGATGGTAACCATCCGGTCTGTCTAGCAAGTGGGGTGCACTCAACCCTTGTGCGGCATACTGGGGAGCTACTTGATTGAGACGTAGCGGCTCCTGTCTCGCAAACTAACATACGGCCGGGAGAACGGTGTGCTGACGATATGCAGTGGCGCCTATGGGCTGAGGGTGACACGGCGGCCAAACGGAACCGTTGGACCTTCCAAGGCCTGTTCGGATAGAGTTCAGTTTTTATATAAAATAAACTCTAAAACGATGTCTCCATATCAATTATAATAACACGTGGATCTCCTAATTCAGTGTATATTTCTTACATCATCTATGATTGACCTGTAAGTAAGAAACTGATTTATTATAATAATAAAATTTATCTGATCACAACTATTATTATTTCTGCAACGGCATGTCTGTTTCCACCACACAATCGTTCCATGACGCCTGAGCGAGTGATCCCCCAGCTGATTCGTGATGCCCCATGCCACTCCAACTCAGCGCTACTCATCACCTGCTTCCTGCACTATTGATTGCCGCCATCCCACAACTACTGACGCCACCTGTCGCCTGTCCGATGGCCCAATTGTCGAATACTGAAAATGAGTTAAGTAAATTATTTCAATTCTCAACCAAATTATTTCAACTTCTTTGTAAATGAACAGTAACGCCAATATTTAACGTTTCCAAATGAAAATCGAGCCGTTGTTTACCAGAATCAGTTACAGAAACGCTACACTCGAAGTGAAAAATAATGAAACTCATGATCTATAAAACACACACTTTACCCATGACAATTAAGTAAATCTGTTTGATTTCAAAAACATGAGAAGAAGAAAGAATTACACTACTTATGAATGCGAGTGAATTGTGACAGTAGTAATAAAAAGTAATGAACTCCCCTACGTGAGTGTAAGTGTAGAGTGATGATTCGTTGAACGGCGTCGTCAAGTCGACTACAAAAGTTTTGTCACCGTCATTCAAGGATATTGTGTAACAGAACATCATGAAAGAGAATCCACAGCGTTCCTAGATATCAAATGATGTGATAAATAGTAATCTCTACGTAAACTTTTCGTTATGTTTTTAGTTTAAGACTTTTTCTGTGCTAGCTCAGCTTTCTTATACCACTTACTTCTTGTCTCCTCTCCTGTCTGCACGGAAAGCAGAAGAAGGTATTGTTAATCACTCTAAAACTTAGATTAATTACATATGATTCAAATTAGCGTTACTTTTGTTCAGTACTGGTAACATTTCCTATCCTAAGATTATTTTAATTTTTTTTTCCAAGATTGTAGCGGTGAGTGCCAAATGAAATTAGTTTTGCTAATAGAGTGGTGCTACTGAAGCTAAAAAGAAAAAAGGAATTATAATATTATCATATGCCATCAGTGAATCTTTTATCTTAATGTATGGTAAAAACTTAAAGTAAAGTCGTATGGCATGAATGGCTCCCAGACCGCAAAAGGCAGGTTCAGCTTCGTAATAGGAAATGTTTTCCCTAGTCTACGCGCCCGAAGACACCATTCCGTCACGAAATATGAGCTGTGTATGTAAGTGTATCTGCTAAAGTCTTGGTGACTATAATGATTTGTGTGGTGTGTGTGTGTGTGTGTGTGTGTGTGTGTGTGTAATATAGTGTGATGTTCGTGTTGGATGATGATGAAAGAAAGGAGAGGGTGAAACACGCCACCGGCCGTCACATCGTCTGCTCCTCTCGAATAGTACCAAGCTTTAATAATTCAAAAGGTATCTCGGGAAAAAAAGGCAACAAAAAATAAAGAAAGGGGACAGTCGAGTTTAACGTCCCCTAACCACGCGAAGGGGTCTGTGTTCGATTCCCGGCCTGGTCGGAGATTTTTCTCTGCTCGGAGACTGGGTGTAGTGTTGTCCTTCCATTTTTACTGTCGTAACTCACATTAATATTCAGGTGACTGGATGGGCTAGCCCCGAAAGCCAAGAAAGTGAAAAAGAAGGAAAGTGTCGCATGCCCTCACTTTGTGACACATTGGGGAAAGGTATGGAATTAATCCAAGATAATGGCGCCAGAACTGGTTAATATAGACCTTAGGCTAGCACCTCTCCTGCCCTTGCCTGCCAAGTACTGGCAGTGAAAATTTCATCCATCAGCAGGATTCGAACAAGCTTACCCAACTGTAGAGCAGGCATGCGTTAGTCACCTCGGCTACGGCATCGGGCTTATGTGTGCTTGGACATTTAATCTCAGCAGGACAGTTTAAGGAGGTGTGGGTGAAACGTAGCAATTATCATGATACAGGCATTTGTGGTTGCTGATGATATTTATTCTTTCACAAAAAAGGTGTTTGCCAGTTATGAGTTTGTCACGATACACGAATTTATGTTTGTTGGCTGACAGTTTTTACAGTACATGAATTTTTCTGATTAATCATCAGAATTCTTCTACTGAAACGTGGAAACGAGACGTCAGTCTTCCTCACATGTGTTGTTCCTGAAACAACAGGGAAATAACAAATTAATTAAGCTGAGGATGTGCCTCACTAAATATGGGGAGTGCAAACGGAAGTAGAGAGCTTTAAATCTATAATTTTCTGCTGAATGGTCAATCAAACAATAAATTGTAGACTCAAGCAGAAGAGAGAGAGAAAGGAAAAGAGATGAAGAATAAAAGAGAGAAAGTGAGAAAGAAGCAGAGAAGTTTCTATGAGGACAGATGAAAGTCAGTTCTTCCTTATTGAAAAACCATTTATTACATCGGAAAATAATACAATCTGTCCTGTGAGGAATGCTTTCCCCATTGCACAGCTCGTCCATCCATTCAAGTTAGTGAGTGGTCTCGCTTTGTGCTGCCCTGCCGGGCAACACACTCTAGGAGACACGTTTTACTCTTATACACTCCGACGGAACTACGAAGCACCACTCAAATATCTGTGGAACCTTGTGGATATGTTTAGTATGTGACCAACATTATTTGATCGAATTTTCATTCCATTCACAACAGATGTCAATCAACGACGTTAGTATGAACTGTGGTCTCGACGGACTGGGATCGTGTTCTTTGTGGCTAGGCACATAACAGCCAGCCGTTCTTGAGGATTTTATTATAGTGCCTGAAACATATTCTATGTCAGTTGGCGTTAGTTACATTGCATAAAAACACATAATTGAACGAGGCCCGATCAGTCAGGGTTCTTAAGTTTCAAACGGCCTACGCCGACTTAAGAACAAACGGCACAAGCTAAAAGGCAATCCAAATTCAAGTGGCCTTTCGTCATTTAATAATTACGAGACAATGAGACCTCAATATTCGCCACAATTCCCAGCAGTGTCACCTAAAGGGATCATTTATGATTCTAGGTTCCAATTGGCACTAACCGCTCTATGGGAATAACCACATAGCCATAGAATAATTCAAATCAGCAAAGGGTGTAACCGTCTACGCATGAGTACACAACGCTCAAAATACTAAAATTTTAATCGGTGTGTACCCGCTTTGATATACTTAATTCGATTTTCTTACTTGAACTGACAGTAGCCACTAAAATTGCACACTATGTACAATACAAAATAAATTTATCAATGGTCCAAAGATGGCGCAAACATAGAAAACATGTCGTTTAAGTCGGTGCTTAGCCGACTTTGAACTCATAATTTGAGTCGGCACTAACCGTTTAAATTTTCGAACTATTCGAGCAGCTTATAAAAACATATTACATTATAAATTTAACTCGGCGCTTAGCTGTCTTTAATTTCTACAATCAAATTACCGCTTCAAATCGGCACTAGCCGTATTAATATGAGGAATAGATCAATTTTTTTTAAAATCCATCCCTTGGCCAGATATAACACCAAAAAACTTTTTAAAACAACTTCACGGCTCTAGCCGCCACTAAAGTAAGCAGGTTAACAATTTTTCTGAGCAATTACAGGTACTTGGAAGTTCCAGTTCAAAGCTCTAATGAAGTTAATCGTCTAGCAGGATGTCCTCAAATAAAGGCCTGGATCGACACAATACATGGAAACAAACTTGCATTAACTGGTAATTTAAGTCCAGCCAGTAGCATGAAATAATTTGGAGCTACATGCTTGATACTTAATCCAACATATGGCTACGACTTGTGAATTCATAAGCTCTTGTATCCTACATCATAACATGTGAAAGGTTTTGAAAGTATTCAGTGATAACAATTTAAACACAGAAGTGTGATTTGAGGCTAGACATAGACCATTTTACTGCCATATATTACTCTAAATCAACGTATATGGCAGCAATAGTGCTAGAATATGTTAAAAGTGGCCGTAAGAATAATATAAACAGAGAATATTTCAAGTAGGCGGCTCTCACATGTCAACCAATACCACACATGTGCAAAATATTCCTTGCTAAATTAGATTACCGAACTATATGAGCCACAACTGTTTGAATTGAAAAGTATCAGGAACAAGAACCAATCGGCTACTACCACAGCCACACAACAGACAGTTTAAAGGGCCTGCAGGCACTCTGAGTTTCAGATGTTTTCAAATACAAAATAACTTTGAATACTAGTACATAGGAAATGACTTCTCAGTACAAAACAGTTTAACCCTGATGTGCAACACCTGTTAATTTTAGTCACAGTACTTTACACTTGCTCACTGAGGCCGTGTCCTACGTGAGCGACAGAAGCGACCGACAGCGAGCGACTTCTGGATACGCGACACTCAGCGACAAGCAGCAGCGTCGGGCGAAAAGCTCGGGTGTCCTGAGTGAGAGCGACCACGGCACGCTACAAGATGGCTGCTTAGAGCCAACTGCCTGTTTCTATAAAACAGTGCCCCTAAACTGTAGCATAGTGTAGCTGGAGAGTAAGGCTACAAAGTTACGCTTTCACCTCGTCGTCGGAGTTGAATCGCTTTCGGGCCAAATGTTCTTTTAAACTAGGGAATAGGGGAGCCAATTCAGGACTATAGGGTGGGTGGGTGATTTGTTCCACTGAAACTGTTGCAGGAGAGCAACGGTTTACGAGCGATGTGTGGGCGAGCGTTGTCATGGAGAATGTGTATGCCCTTGCTCAACATTCCTCTTTTCCGGTTCTCAGTTGCCCGTTTGAGTTTTTTCAGAAACTCACAGTACCTGTCAGCGTCAATTGTGGTCCCAGCGATTCAGCTCCGACGACGAGGTGAAGGAAGATTGCCAGGTATGACGTTAACAACTTCCCAGTAGTAAGATTTTAATGTGATATATATATATATATATATATATATATATATATATATATATATATAAATAAAAAACTCTTTTAAATAGCTGGCAAATTTTCTCTATGTAAAGGATATTGCAAGGTATGACGTTAACAACTTCAGAATGTCCCCCCCAGGGGGTCCACAACTCTTTTGCGGATACGTGCGTAGCGAGAACGGGACCCCGAGCTAATGTGGCCCTCCTTCCTTTCCGGGCTGCATACCTTCCTTTTCCGCATCCCCCATCTTCTTCTCCCCCCCCCCCTTTCCTCTGTCTCTTTCCTTCCATTACCCCCACTCTGGGAGTGTGTTTTGTGCCTACGTCCGGAGACGGACGCTCGAAAATGTAACACATTCTTGGCTTTCTCTGCTTGCAAGTCTTTGTCCTTCCTTTGTCCTTCTTGTTTTCCTTATATCTTCTCTTTACCCTTTTCTCCGCTGCAGCGTTTCAGACCTCTCTTCTTTCCTTTCCCTTTCTCTTTCTTCCTCCCTGTGCGTGTCTGAAGGCCAACCCACGCACTTCCATGCGTAGCCGGTGACGGGGTAACGCGTAATTCCCCGCCCCGGGTAGACAGGTAGGACACGTATGTACCCCCTGGTAACGGCCAGGCCCAGGGAGGGGTGATTACCCGAGCTGATACCTTCCGAAAGTGCCGATTGGTCCCTCCGTCCGTTTGTCGGGAGGTGTGACCTGAGGTGTGAACAATCACCTAAGGTGGGAATGCCCTCAGAGAGGGCCCCCACAAGGGAGGAGCGCGCCATTGGAGACGCCGGTAATCATGGGGGATACTACTGCAATGGTTTCCTCATCTTCTACTATGTCTGCTCACAAGTGTAAGTTCAATGAGTCTCAGCCACAGACAGTTCTTCCATAGTTGCCACAGTTCCTTGTTGCTTCTCGGTATGACGAGGGTCACGACTTCTCCACGGTCAACCCTTTCATTATACAGAAAGGTGTTGACGCAATTGCAGGTCCTGTAAAGTCTTGTTCCAGATTACGAAATGGCACCTTGTTGTTAGAAACAGTCAGTGCCCTCCAGGCACATATATTGCTGCGTACTTCACTGCTACACTCCTTCCCTGTCCGGGTGGAAGCGCACCGCTCTTTAAATTCCTCACGTGGGGTCGTTTATACACGCTTCCTCGACGTATTGTCCGACGAGTAAATTCAATACTACCTGTCTGACCAGGGCATAACGGCTGTTCATCGAGTCATGAAAAGGGTTGACACGAACATCGTTCCAACCCGTACTGTCTTCTTGACATTTGACAGAGTTCAACTCTCATCGAACATAAAAGCGGGCTATGAGATAATTTCCGTTCGCTCTTACATCCCTAACCCTACGCATTGCTATCGGTGTCAGCGGTTCATTCATACCAGCCAGTCCTCTTCCAGTCCGGCCAAATGTGTTATGTGTGGCAAGGATGCCCATTAGTGTGCTTGTCCACCTCCATCCCCTCGTTGCATCAACTGTATGGGTGACCACGCTGCTTCCTCAGAGAGTGCCCCATTTTTAAAGACGAAAAGCTCATTTAGGAAATCAGAGTGAAGGAAAAGGTGTCGACCTTTGGTGCTCGAAAATTATTCGCCAGTCGAAAGCCCACTGTGCCTCAGACAGGTAAATACAGCACTGTCCTTGCCTCTCCTTGACCAACAAAGGAGGCGGCCACGCAGGCTTGTGATTTCACCTTTAGTGCCACGGTCGTCAGATCGGCCAGCGCAAAGATCGCCCGTTCAACCTCCCCACTATCACCTGCTCACTCTATGGCTCACCCTTCATTGGGTTCTGCTAAATCTCGAGCCCAAAAGTCAGACACCCGGACTTCCAAAAAAGAGCATACTCGTGAAGATTTTTTACGTACCCCAACATCACAATCATCAGTTCCTCCTTCATCTAAAGATCCTGTTTCCAAGAAGGCTAATAAAAAACCCAGTTCCTCTCCTTCTCCGCCACGGCGTGTCTCATCTACAGCACCACCTGTCGGTAGGCGCCCTCACCTGTCTCCTGTGTCGCCGAGGCGCACTGCTGGCGGCCGATCAACCGGCCGATCGCTGGTGGCAGGAGCTGCTCCTAAACAACCTATGGATCAGGATCTACTGCCTTCGGCTGAATGCCGTTCCACGCTGTCGGTCGCAAGCTCTGAGCATTTGAGGGCAACCTTGGTCACATTCTTCCATTTTCTGTCCACCCTATGTCCATTATCCATCGGAATATCAGCGGCATTCGAGCCAATCGGGATGAATTGTCGATCCTCTTACGATCCTACTCGCTGGTCATCTTCTGTCTTCAGGAAACATAGCTGTGTCCCCAAAAACGCTTTGTTTTCCCCCATTTTTAGTCAGTCCGATTTGATCTCCCCTCTGTTGCAGGCACTCCAGCACATGGAGGACTCATGATTCTTCTCCATGATACTCTCCATTATCAACCAATCCCCTTAAACACTTCCTTCCAAGCTGTCGCTGTCCGTCTGTCCCTTTCTGGATACACCTTGTCTCTTTGTACTGTATACATTCCATCGTCCACACCAATGGCACGAGCTGATCTCCTTCATCTTCTTGGTCAGCTTCCACCCCCCTATTTGCTGGTTGGGGACTTCAATGCCCACCACCCGCTTTGGGGATCTCCACATCCTTGTCTGCATGGCTCACTATTGACAGACGTCTTCCACCAAGCGGATCTTGTTTGCCTCAACACTGGGGACCCTACATTTTTGTCTGCCTCCAGGACAAATTACTCTCATTCGGACGTTTCGGTCGGTACTGTTCCGCTAGCTCGGCGCTTCGAATGATTCGCCCTTGCTGATACACACTTGAGTGACCACTTTCCATGTGTCCTTCGATTGCAGCCACAACTGCCATATATGCGCCCTCGACACTGGAAGTTTGCCCAAGCCGATTGGACACTTTTTTCGTCTCTAGCGATATTCGATTACCATCACTTTCCTAGCGTCGACGATGAGGTCACTTATCTTACAGACGTTATTCTTACAGCTGCGCAACGTTCAATACCTCGCACCTCCGAATTGCCCCGGCGCCCCCCCCCCCCCCCCCGCCCCAGTTCCTTGGTGGAACGAGGCATGCTGTGACGCAATATGTGAGCGGCCACGTGCTCTTCGCGTTTTCAGACACCATCCTACTTTGGCCAACTATAAGCAGTTCCGTGCGCGATGCCGTCGCGTCTTCCGCGATAGCAAGAAGGCAAGCTGGGACTTATTTTCTAGCTCATTTAACACCTTCACTCCCTCTTCGGAAGTTTGGAGTCGGATTCGACGGTTATCTGGCGCGCCTAGTTTCTCCCCGGTCTCTGAGCTCACTGTCGCGCATGATACATTAGTGAACCCCGTCGCAATTTCTAACTCATTGGGTCAACACTTTGCTGAGATTTTGAGCTCTTCAAATTACCCGCCAGCGTTTCTCCTGAAGAAACGCGCAGCGGAAATGCATCCTCTTGCCTTCTCCTCTCAAAATCGAGAAAGCTACAACACTGTTTTCTCCATGCGGGACCTCCAACATGCACTCTTTTCTTCCCGCTCTTCCGCCCCAGGACCGGATGGTATCCACATCCAAACGTTGCTGCATTTACCATACCATAGTCTGCGTTACCTTCTTCGACTTTATAATCGAATTTGGACCGGCAGTACTTTTCCCAGACGATGGCAGGAAGCTATCGTAGTTCCTGTTCCGAAACCTGGAAAGGACAAACATCTCCCCTCTAGTTATCGCCCCATTTCTCTCACGAGTAGTGTATGTAAGGTTTTGGAGCGTATGGTGAATTGCCGTTTAGCTTGGTGGCTGGAGTCCCGCAGTCTTTTAGCACCTGGCCAATGCAGTTTCCGAAAGCATCGTTCTGCAGTTGACCATCATGTTGCTCTCTCCACTTATACCATGAACAATTTTCTCTGGAAACGCCAAACAGTAGCGATATTTTTTGATCTGGAGAGAGCATATGATACCTGTTTGAGAACAGGCATCCTCCGCACACTGTTCTCTTGGGGCTTTAGAGGTCGGCTGCCCCTTTTTTTCACGAATTTATGGCAGAGCGCACATTTAGAGTGTGGGTGAACACTACTCTCTCCTGTACTTTCTCCCAAGAAAACGGTGTACCCCACGGCTCCATGCTAAGTGTTGTACTGTTTGTCATGGCCATAAATCCCATTATGGATTGTCCCCTTCCTGACGTCTCGGGCTCCCTCTCTGTGAACGACTTTGCGATCTACTACAGCCCTCAACGGACCAGCCTTCTTGAACGACGTCTTCAAGGATGTCTCGATCGCCTCCACTCTTGGAGCATCGAAACCGGCTTCCGCTTTTCTCCCAGTAAGACCGTTTGTGTTAATTTTTGGCGTCGTACGGAGTTTCTTTCACCTTCCTTACATCTAGGACCTGTCAACCTTAAGTTTTCGGACGTCGCTAAATTCTTGGGTCTTATGTTTGACAGAAAACTGTGCTGGTCCTCCCACGTTTCCTATCTTTCGGCTCGCTGTCTGCGATCCCTCAACAGCCTCCGTGTCCTGAATGGTACCTCCTGGGGAGCGGACCGAGTGGTCCTTCTCCGCCTCTATCGCGCCTTAGTGCGCTCGAAATTGGACTATGGAAGCATAGTTCACTCCTCTGTTCGGCCGTCTAGACTCTATCCACCACTGTGGATTACGTTTAGTGTATGGAGCTTTTTATACCAGCCCTGTCGAAAGCCTTTATGCTGAGACTGCTGAGCCTCCGCTGTCCAATCGGCGAGCTGTCCTTCTAAGTCGTTATGCTAGCCATCTGTCTTCCATGCCTGCTAATCTGGCCCATGACATTTTTTTCGACACCTCCTTGGATTTAGGGTATGCAGGCCGCCCTTGCTCCCTACTACCACCGGGAGTCCGCTTCTGTCAACTGCTCCATTCTCTTTCCTTCCGCCTTCCTAAAACTTTCTTGACAACTTGAGGTACAGCACCGCCTTGGCTCCATCCCCAGACCTACCTGCTCCGTGACCTTTGTCAGTTTCCCAAGGATGGTACCTTCACTTGTTTATCATCGGGCATTTGCTGCTCTAAGTGCACAAATGAAGGAAGCCACTTTTATTTTCACTGATGGCACAAAAACATCATTTGGTGTTGGGAGTGCCTATATTGTTGGCGACACCCCAAATCACTTTCGGCTTCCCGAGCAGTGTTTGGTTTATACTGCGGAGCTTTACGCTGTTCTCCAGGGTGTCCACTACATCCGCCGCCATCAGCGGATACAATACGTTATCTGTTCAGATTCTCTCAGCTCTCTCGTCAGTCTCCAAGCTCTCTACCCTGTCCACCCTCTGGTCCACCGGATTCAGGACTGCCTCCACTTGCTCCACTTGGGGGGCGTCTCTGTGGCGTTCCTCTGGATCCCAGGACACGTTGGTATCTGTGGAAATGAGGCGGCCGATATAGCTGCCAAGGCTGCAGTCTCTCTTCTTCAGCCAGCTATTCGCATGATTCCCTTCGCCAATCTACGGAGTGTTTTATGTCGTCGTGTCAACACTTCCCAATAATAAATTGCTGGACATGAAAGCTCTTCCCTGTGCTTGGACCTCTTCCTCCCGAACGCGTCGTCGGGAGGAGGTAATTTTAACTAGACTCCGTATAGGGCACTGTCTCTTTATCCATCGACATCTTTTAAGTGGGGATCGTCCCCCACTCTCTCCCCACTGCTCTCAGCTGTGGATGGTAAGACACCTTTTACTTGAGTGCCCCTATTTTACTCCGTTACGCGCCCGTCTACAGCTGTCGCCTGATATGTCTTCCATTTTAGCAGATGACACATGCTCAGCCGATCGCGTTCTCGAGTTTATTAGTGCCAGTGAGATGACGTCAGTCATTTGAAGCTCTTTTTGGGGACAACCAACCCGCCTCTACAGTGGTTTTTTAAGCTTTCCTTCTGTTTTTAGTTTCTCCAATTGTTTGAGTTATGTTCCCATTGCTACTGGTTTCCAGTTTTGTTTCTTTTAGCTTTCCCTAAGTCACAGACCAAGCGCTAATGACCGTAGCAGTTATGCGCCCTAAAACCAGAAAAAAAACTTCAGAATGACGCCGGCCGCGGTGGTCTAGCGGTTCAGGCGCTCAGTCCGGAACCGCGCGACTGCTACGGTCGCAGGTTCGAATCCTGCCTCGGGCATGGATGTGTGTGATGTCCTTAGGTTAGTTAGGTTTAAGTAGTTCTAAGTTCTAGGGGACTGATGACCAGAATGTTAAGTCCCATAGTGCTCAGAGCCATTTTTTTTCAGAATGACAAGATTTTAAACTTGTTATATCTATAACAGAACAATTCCTTAAAAAAAAAAACAAAAAACAAAAAAAAACACCTTTAAGTAGCTAGTTTGTACTAAAGCTAAAATAATTGTCTCTCAACAGTTAAATAACTTATATTACACATGCCAGTTGTTACAAGATAAATGTGAATAAGCCAGCACGCAAACCCTCAGACTAAAGGCAGTTTCCAAAAAAATTTTCCTTAGCTCGGTGAGTGAGTGACACGTCTAAAGGGGCCCGAATCACAATAGGCGGAATAGTTACTGGTGGTCTACAGGGCCACAGCAGATCGGTCCCTGAAACTTCCATTACAAGCCACCACCTCCCTGGGTTACCCAAAACCAGAAGATGTAACAAGGGCAGCGCCTACACAGACACCGAAGCACAGCGACATGCGACACTCACCCTAAATCACCCAATCAAGGTGTGAATTAAACGGTGCGACCAAGAAGCAATTACCACATTCCCGCGGACAGGCAAACGAAAACTGTGGTGTGAAGACCCGAACAAAACCACTAATGAAGAAACTCATACACTTCACTAGAACTTGAAAAACAAAACAGTATTCAACGTCTCACACTCCAACACAGCGCCGTGAACACGTCGCACTTCCAAATGCTTGTCAGAGCCAACCGCTGCCAGTGATTTCAACGGTCGATAGGAAGACATACGGTCCCACGCGCTGATTTCTGCACTACGGCTTCTAACCTTCATAAGCCACGTACATGCGGGTAAGGCAGACTTAGCCCCTGACAGCCAAGAGGTCGGGGAAGCACGTGGCGTGCAGTTGACGACCACCAACAACAGGGCCCCGCTCGCGGCACCACCTCTCTCGATAACCGCGCAGTACGTACTCCCCGATCGTCACACGCGACCGTACACTTGCTCCACCTCCCGCCAGAGACCGGTAGCGATCCCAACAGCGCGCCAAACCGAAAGCGCCACCGCAAACACTAGACGCGAAGTGAAAGCACTCCGCCTGGCGCGCTTTGCGAAGAGCCGGACACAACTACGACTCAGACGTCCGGCGCAATTGCCAAACCGAAAGCGCCACCGCAAACACTAGACGCGAAGTGAAAGCACTCCGCCTGGCGCGCTTTGCGAAGAGCCGGACACAACTACGACTCAGACGTCCGGCGCAATTGCCGCTCACAGAAGCCGCGGAGGCACCGCAAGGAAACGCCATTGCCAGCCACGCGGGAGCGGTAAACGCGCGACGCTGCCGGTGCTCACGAGACGGCCGCAGCGGAAGCGGCTGCACCGTTAGCCGCCGCCACGGAAAGCCCGCCGGCTGCCCCCGCCCCTGCTCTGGCCACGGCCGGCGCAGGGAGCGTGGGAGAGGAACGCCAGCTGAGCTCCGACTCAGACGGCGAAAGTACAGTGGAGAGTGAGGCAGCCATGGCCCCCGCCCTAGAGCCCTACAGCCCAGGCCGGGCCCAGCGCCGACGCCGCCACCCCGATGCGTGAGCTTACCATCAAGAAGAAGTCACGAAACTGACACGTATTCTGAAAGCGTCCCGGCTTCGCGAAAAACTGAAAAGTGCTGAAGCAAGCGACGAAGCCTCAGTCGAGAAAAAGATGAAGGAAGACAAGATGGACGTATCTGAAGCAGAGGAGTCAGACACGACATCTGCCAGCACCAACCCCCAAAGCAGAGGACGTCGTCCTCAGGCCAGAACGGCCACAGCACGCCACAGATCCGCCTCCACAAACCGCCCAAATGTAACTGGGCTCAGTATACAACGTAATTATGTGCAATGTGAACCGGATCACCGCCGCACTAACGTTAGACGTCCTTCCCGACTTCCTGCAGCACAAAGCCGCAGGAGGTGGTCACGGTGGCAATAGAACAGGTACGGGGATGTTACGTCATCTGCAAAATTGACGTAGAAACTCGCTGCGGAACTGCTACCTTCGTCAGACACGGCTTCAAAACTGCCGACGTGAAACTGATGTCCGACGGACGCGGACTAGCGGTGAAGGTAGAAGACACTCTATTTGTAAATATCTACGCTCCGTCGGGATCTGAAAACAAGCGTGCCAGAAGCAAGTTCTTCAACGAGGACATCTGCGAGCTGCTACTCCACAAGAACGTCGTGCTGGCAGTTGACTTCAACTTTGGAATTGCACCCGAAGACCAGATCCCGGTACCTAACTTGTGCGCCGAACTGCAAGAGTCTAAAATTAGCAGACTCTTGGCGTCTACTTCACCAAGACCACACAGAATTCACGTACCTTATAACTGTGGCAGAAGCAGAATCGACAGAGTCTATGTAAACAGAGAGGTGGCCGCCTCTGTGACACAAGTAGAAGTCTGCCCTGTAATCTTCTCAGACCACTGCGCATATCAGTGCAATCTCCGACTACCAAGAAGAAAGCTGCCAGCAGGAAGAGGGACGTGGAAGCTCAACAAAAGCCACCTCACGGACGCAAGGCAGGAAATTGTTGACACGATTCATGCGTGCACAGAGAGGCTAGGCGAGTATAATTCTACCACTGATTGGTGGGTAGAACACGCCAAACGCAAATAAAAATGTAACTGATAAGATACAGCGCTGAGAAGGCTTTTTGGAAACGAAACACGGCAGACTTCTACACAAGATGCTTACAAGACGCAATGGACGCCTCTGCGGAAGACGAACTGCTTCTGCCGCCGATCAGAAGGCTCGAGGCACGTATACTGAGACTGAAAAGAGAACAAATGAAAGGTGTCATCCCCCGCAGCCAGACAAAGGAGGAGATGGAAGGTGAACCTGCCACGCTGCACCACATGCACGGGGGTAGACAGAGGGCAAACAGCAAACAAGTACGGGATCTCGTTGGCAAGGACGGGAACAGGCTATCGACGAAGAATGCCACGTCGAAGACCGTTTCAACGACTTGTTCCGAGGGCGAGGATCGTTCGAGAAATCCACCGGATCATTACCAGTGCAGACCGGGCACTTTTAACTGAAATATGACTGAAGACGATGAAACGTAGGACTTAGCGAAAGCAGGATAGGTATGGACGGGGCCTAATCAGTTACGGTTGGTTGCACAGAAAACACAAACACTTTATTTAAAAAAAAAAAAAAAACTCTCAACAATCATTTTTAAATTTATTTTGCTACACTCGCGGCTGAAAGCTTTATAAGAAGAATTGCAAGTTATTGTCGGCTGAAGGCCCAAAGCAATGTTACACGCAATCAACGGCCGAAGGCCTGATTAAGAAGGTTACAAATTATTCGTGGACTGAAGGCCATCAGCAATTTCAGAATACAGAAGGGCTGAAGGACTGAATTACAAATAAGGTGGACAATTACACTTTACAAATACAAAAAACCCTCTTAATCTTAATAACTTGTAACAAGCTATAGTGATGGCGGAAGGCCTCACTAAAACAGGATTGAAAATTATTTGTCGGCTAAAGGCCAAAAGCATTGTTGCAAACAATTAATGGCTGAAGGCCTGATTAAGAAACGATTCAAAATTATTGGGGATTGAAGACCACAAGCAATTTTCAGAATACTGAACGGTTGAAGGCCTCGATTACAAGTAAGGAAGGCAGTTGCATGTTAAAATACTAAAACCTTTTAAAATGATCTTAACGAACTGTAACAGGCTATAGTGACTGCTGGAGACCTTATTAAGAGCAAATTGAAAATAATTTGTCGGCTGAAGACCACAAGTAGTGTTACAAACAATTAACGGCTGAAGACCGGAATTACAAATGAGGAAGGCAATAGCATGTTAAAACATTAGGATAAATCTTAAACAATTATGACAACTTATCCAAATAAGACGGAGTGATCCATAGACAGTGCTCCAAGAATCGACCTGAGGAAGGTGACTACAGCTGTATAAGCGGTGAGGCAGGCAGCCAAGAGTTGTGCTCACGTAACAGGATGGCAACACACACAAGGGGTAGCTTAAGCGCCGACCGACCGACCGACTAACCAATCCGCCTAATGTCCGATCACCGGTACAATGAGGTTGGGGGGTTTGGGTTGTTTGGGGAAGGAGACCAGACAGCGAGGTCATCGGCCTCATCGGATTAGGGAAGGATGGGGAAGGAAGGCGGCCGTGCCCTTTCAAAGGAACCATCCCGGCATTTGCCTGGAGCGATTTAGGGAAATCACGGAAAACGTAAATCAGGATGGCCGGACGCGGGATTGAACCGTCGTCCTCCCGAATGCGAGTCCAGTGTCTAACCACTGCGCCACCTCGCTCGGTGGTACAATGATGGAATGTTTTTAGGCAAGGCCGAAGAGACGGACAGCACTACATTTTCATGAAAACACCCAAGGCCGAAGGATACACTAGAACCAAGGTCTCCCCGAAACATATGCACAGTACAATTCAAGAGGCTTTGGAACTACAAGCCGTGTTGGACAGCATCAACACGGCGAGGAAAGGTAGACTGCCGCAAAAGTATGCTGACCTCCAGAGCAGGTAACTGGGGCGTTAGCGGCCACAAGGCACCGCTGGTTGCACTTCACTAATAAGAATAGTACTAAATCCAAATAAGTCCATGACTTCCCCAAAGCGCCCCATTCTGCTCTCTCACGATGTCTAATGACTAATGAAGTCGCCGGTATGGAGTACATGGCAGTAGGTGGCAATAGAATGCACCTAATATGAAAAACTTATGTTTTGGGGGCTGTCCGGATACTTTTGATCACACAGTGTACGTGAGGTTGTGCGGAATTAGTATTTAATTTAGAGGTAACTAGACACTTCAACAAGAACAACAAGTAACAGGATTACCGTTGCCACAACTTAACAATATCCTCTAGTCTCTTGAACGTTCAATGAACGTTCCCAACTGGCCATGGTTGATTGGCTAACGGAGATGAGTGCCTTCAGTAACTGCTTCCACAACATTACTGATTTAATAACAGTTCACTGAAAAACAAGTCTTAAAACACTTCATAGAAAGGCCGCAATGTATCACGAAACGCTGAGCAAAGCAAATACATTTGAATAATTAGCGGAAGGTTTGCGGCAGAGATACCATAAGCAGAATAGTGCTAGGATTTTAAAGAAAGGTTGAGTGGGTTGATACAGAACTCAAATAAGATTTTGGAGATTTTTTTCAGTCAGAATCCGTATAGTACATGCTAGGCATACGAGTTGACAGGGAATCCAGAAACGGATCGCATCGTACGCAGAGACGCAGAAAACAGAGCTACCGACGTGTTTCTGTGAGAAATTCATGCAGAGTTTCTGTGAAGAGTACGAATGGAAAATCCAGAGGGGCCATAAGGAAAAAGAACAGGAAGCAGGGTAATGGAAACGAACAACGGAAAACGTTAAACATAGGCGGGGGAGTCCATCCGTCGGAAAACGTAACGGTTAGTGCAGACAGAGCACTGCAAACACTAACGCAGAGACGGACTGTTATTTGATGGGCTTTGTAGATGGTAAAGAATGTTAATTTTTGGTCGATACCGGTGCTCGTGTTTTTGTGATTAGTCTAAATCTCGGGGATAGGAGAAGACTAGGCACTTAAAGCTATAAATTGCGGGGAATGAAATCATTGATTTGGTATCACTGGGGGCAACACAGCTCGTTTTTATAATTGGAACTACAGAGTTTCGAGAGTACATGGAACTGTTGCCAACTGTGGGACAAGGGTATTCCACTATTCTCGGACTTGACTTCCTCGATAGATATCATGCGAAAATTAGTCTTCCACAGCTCACAGTTAAAGTTGGTGGGAACTTCTCTCCGATGAACCTAACAGCCAGGTGAAGTGTTTTCTTCTTGTAAGTACTTAGCTTCTGCGTTATAGAGTTGTTCGAAACACAGCTGTAAGAATGAGGCGATTCTCCTTCCGTGGCCAGCTTGGTAAAGGCGAAGAACCGCTACGCTCGCATAAAAAAATGCCTAGAGCGCTGTGTGATGTGTCCAGTGTTGTTTAAAGCGCACTGCAGTACCTGAGAGCAGGCGAAATGCATATGGATGGGTCTTTCTGCGAAGTTCTTTTACCAGTCTTTCTTGTCACGGATCAGGCTACGAAATGACAACACGAAGAGGATGAGGGCCTGCAATTCATCAGATAAGTAGATAAAGTGCAATAAAAATCAACCAGACGTTGTAGGCGTGATGCACAGCTGCCAGGTACACTGGCGCACTCCAAAAAGAGACAGCCCACGTCGATGATAAATCGGAGTAGGAATCTGACAGCAATGCTCCATCTACAACTAAACATCCAGTCAACCGGTGTGAGATGTAAGGCAATGGTCCTTTTGCAGTCTTTGGTGGATAGCGTAGAAGGAAGTCTCAGTAGGACTTATGCAATGATGATCTCTCCATTGGAAAAGAATTTCAGATTAGTGACCGGTGAAGTGAAACGAAAATAAGGATAAAGTTATATGGGCAGACATACCAACAACAACAGCATAATGAATGGTGCACCGAGAGTAGGATTGGTTGTTGCTAACAGCAAGGTAGAGCAGAGTGTATTGTTATGAATATTCAACGTTGGGATTTTCCTGTCCACCATGAAAACAAAATCTCTGTCAAAATATATAGGTCACGTACACATGTCAACGTCAAAGTCTAAAGGTGACGAAACAGAAAGAATTTTGAGACATTTCATAAAGAGTTTCTGTATTTAAATGAAAATAAATATCTAATAACGATGGTGAATTGGAGCACTACATATGGGAAGACATGGTGGCCAGAGCTAAGGCAGTATACGGGCTCGGCAACAGAACTGAGAAATGAGAAATGCTGACTAAAATGTGCAGTAAATTTTGTCTTTAATAGGAACTATAATTCTTAGGGATCACAAGAGAAAGAGGTGTACTTGCAAAGGACAAGGAGGCATAGGAAGTGGCAGGCTTAAATACATCATGATGAGACAGAGATTTCTAAATCACATATTATAATATTACCCAGGGGCACACAGAGATTTAGATCTAATTTTATTAACGACGAAGAGCAGGCTGAAATTTAAGGGTTCAAGAAGCAATGAGAAAGGGAGTCGAACACTGATCTATTGCGGTTGAGTTTCACTGCGGCTGTTGATACTGCGATAATGCTTGTTACAGTGAGTAATTCGGTAGACGCTGAACGAAAGCACCGGAGAAGACTAGGCGGCAAAATTGGGTACGCAAATGTTGTTATGAGAATGGCTACTGCGAAAAATTGTGAAGGACTTACAAAAGTCTTTAATTGATGGATAAAGGAAGGGAATACAAAAATGTTGAGGAAAATAGAGGACAACAGCAATATTCTCTGAGGTGACAAAGGTCAGGGATGGCGACACAGACGTACGCAGATGGCAGTAGCAATGCGTACACAGTGTATAAAAGGGCAGTGCATTGGCAGAGCTGTCATGTATACTCAGATGATTTGCTTGAAAAGGTTTCCGACAGGATAATGGCGGCGCAACGGGAATTAGCAGACTTTGAACTCAGAATGGTAGATGGAGGTAGACGCCTTCGACATTCCACTTCGGAAATCCTTAGGGAATTCAATATGCGGAGATCCACAGTGCCAAGAGCGTGTCGAGAATACCACAATGCAGGCAGTGTCTCTCACCACGGACAACGCAGTGGCCAACGGTCCCCACTAAACAATCTAGAGCAGTGGCTTTCGCGTAGAGGAGCAATCTGTGTGGGACGTACGACGAACTTATCTCTTAGGATAGTGCGACGAAATGTGGCGTTAATGGGCTATACCAGCAGACGACCCACTCGATGAAATTTTTATGGATTTAACCGCGCTATGTCACTGGGCCTGAACTGTTCGTCGTTGGTTTGAAGAACATTCTAAACAATTCCAGAGAATGTTACGGCCACCCACTGAGAATACATGGGACATAATCGGGAAGTCAGTGCATGCACAAAATTATGCACCAGCGACGCATTTCCAGTTATGGACGGCTGTAGAGGCAGCATGGCTTAATATTTCTGCAGGGGACTCCCAGCGAATTGCTGAGCCGGGCAAAAGGAGATCCGACACGAGATTCGGTCGTATCTCAAGACTTTGATCACCTCAGTGTATGTGACTTAGCACTGAAATCAGTAGTAAGTGCTGGAGAAAAAATAAGAAACGTATTAAAATATTATGTCTGTTAGAAAGTCAAAATTAGTATACAGGGCGTAACATAATTGATAGAAACAACTGACACCGGTGAGAGTTTACAGCAATAGAAACAAAAGCTTTCCAGAAAACGTACATATGTGATATAACTGGAAATGTGTCTTAGTCTGCCTAAATGTATTTCAGATATAAGCTTTTCTATTACGTCTCCATCAAATTTCACCCATGCCCCGTGGTTGTAGAACATGCTAACATAGATGGACTTACGAGTTTTGATGCTGATGACAGACATCTATTGCTCAAACATAGGCCGAGATGGATTGCCCACTGTGTTTGCGTCTAATCTCACCTGACCCTGAATCCTCACGAGTTTTCTAAGGTCATCTCAAAGGTAAAGTGTATAAAAAAGCCGCTGATAAAGTTGAAGAATCGTAGCATCGAATTAAACAGCCTTTTCAAGACATAAGTGATGATCTGGCAATGTTTCAGTGGGGTTGTAAGTCATTGTGAAGACACGAACGGCATGTGAAACATCACCTTCAAGAAATATGTGTGTACAGTAAATTTCAACATGTAAAACTGAGCTATACTGCATACGGCGAGAGAAGAGCTCGGACAGTTGACACGGCCTTGGCGCACTTGCTTTGCGCAATCAAGAAGGCCAATCAGATTGTGAGCTTTTGTTTACGTTACTGTGGAAACGCCCCAGTGTTTCCGTAGTGCTGGGCGACCGCTGCTTTCAGTCAGTTGCGCCACGTGCTACGTTCTGGCTTGTGTGTATACCTGTGCATTCCGCTACTTCTGTGAGTTTTTTGCCGTGTGTATGAATGGAAAATGGTTACGTGTAGTGCAGAGGACAGGACTTTTGGGAAAGGAACTGCACTGAAATCTCAAGCACACGGATTTCTATACAGATTGCGTGTTTACTTTGAAAGGGAAATAGACAATGGTGGGCCTTTGATATGAATGGGTAAAGTGGTTGACAGAGGGGCAGAAGTATCGAATATCTCTACAGCGACAGTGAAGAGAGTCACAAATGTTAGAGAGGCTGTCAATTCAGCTGTGAGCACTGTTATTGTGAGACCTGGAAAGTTAAAGAAGAGATCGTGTCTTGTGACTGAAACAGGCGCCTTTGAGTAAAGTGCTATCAGGTAACACATATACGCGTACTACAGCAGGAAGGAGTATCCAACACAAGAAGTTGATGGCATCACTGTCGAACAGTGGTTTGGTCACAGGCAGAACGACAAGTATCTCCATTGTTTTGAAAGAAATTGTCTTCCGTTGGCAAAAGTTCTCAGGACGAAAGGTATTAATGGAACGTGAAGACACTGTAGCATGGAGATGTCGTTTCCTGTGCGAGGTGCTAGCAGTGACTCCGAAAAATGTAATATGGATTGACGAAACATGGATCAACGTGCGTCATGCACCCGTTCTGTCGGATGGACAGACGACACGTGCCACGGAACTATTAGTGTGCCAACTGGTAAGGAAGGGCAACTAATTATACTTCACGCTGGCTCTATGAACGATTTTTTGCCCGGTGCTATGATGATGTTTCAATCAAAAAGAAAAAAAAACTGTCTACTACCATAAGGGGATGAATGCAGATACATCCAAAGACAGGTCCGTTACTCGGTTGCTACCAAACGCCAAACGTCATTTCTGATAGGGTTTTTTTAATGGACCATGCGCTGTACCATTCTGTACAGTTAAATAAGGCACCAACGGCTGCTTCAAGGAGAGACGAAATAGTCAGCCGGTTGAAAGATAGTAAAATAGGCTTTGAACAGAATATGCGGAAAGCGAAACTTCTGGAATTAGTGGAACGATACAAGCCACAGAAGACGCAGTATGTGATTGATACATCAGCAGAGAACACAGCTACAAAGTTATCCGTCTCCCACCGTGCCACTGCCATTACATTGTAACTGAACTCATCTGGAGTCAAATAAAAGCAGATGTTGCGGAGTGAAACAAAATCTTTACGTTGTGAGACACAGAGAGGCTGGTAGGAGAGGCAGTCACGCGAATAACGCCAGGAAATTGGAAAAACGTCGTGAACCAAGTGAGGAAAGAGATTACAACGTTCAAACATAGAAGAAGGTATAAGAGTAGAATCCGTTCATAATGCTATAATTTCTTTATCAGACGATGAGGACAGCAGCAGCAAAGATACCGAA
This sequence comes from Schistocerca serialis cubense, assembly GCF_023864345.2. Lineage (NCBI taxonomy): Eukaryota > Metazoa > Arthropoda > Insecta > Orthoptera > Acrididae > Schistocerca > Schistocerca serialis. Next base: position 453,196,033 of record NC_064646.1, read on the forward strand.
GACTATGTGGTCATGACGAGAGATGACCAATCAGATGACGATGATCTTCAAGTTTCCTTTCTCCCGCAGTAAAAGTAAAGGTAACGTCGTTATTCGGTATTTTACACGTAACATTTGTGTAATTTGCTTTACCTTGTTAATGTTGAAAATCTGATTGTGTGTAATTTTTATTTTGGCTGGAACCATAGTCATGCAAATTTTTTTATGATGTTACCGCCGTTTGACGGTAATAATTTTTATTTTATTGTTATAGGATCTAGAGTTCGGTCATAGGCCATTTTCAAGTACAGTAACTTATTCATGTCAAAAGATATCGGACTGGTACGAAATACAGCGAAATTTGAACCGTGTAACAATTAAATAAAAACTGATGGAATCAAATGGGCCGGCCAGAGTGGCCGTGCGGTTCTGGGCGCTACAGTCTGGAACCGAGCGACCGCTACGGTCGCAGGTTCGAATCCTGCCTCAGGCATGAATGTGTGTGATGTCCTTAGGTTAGTTAGGTTTAATTAGTTCTAAGTTCTAGGTGACTGATGACCTCTGAAGTTAAGTCGCATAGTGCTCAGAGCAATTTGAACCATTTGAATCAAATGGCTGGAACATCACTGAAGAAAACATTTGTGCGTGCGTTTGTGTAAGCCTGTAAGGTGATAAACATTGGTAGCGCATGGGAAAATATTCCATCGAGGAACACATCGGCCAGCGCTGCGCCTACCGGAATGCTGCAATGAATGGCGCGGCATTGTTAGGTTCTGAAGTGGCCGGGTGTTGCCGCGGGCCGAAGGGTGGGACGGGAAGGTCTGTCACCCCGCACCCCCCACCACTGGCTCGCTGCCCGAGCGTGTCGAATACTGGCAACTGCGCTGCAGCTGTCAGAGCTCTTCTCTCAACGTACTGCTCGTTAGGATAGGTCAGGAGTAAAAGTTTCAGCCAGATTACATGGGGATTTCGCCGAAAAGTCTCCATTTTGAGCACATTTGTACTAACTAGGCTATACTTCAAACTGAAGCCAATGGCGACGCGTAAATACTAAACAGTTATCTCGCGTCGGCTCGTTCTCGGAACGTTGTTTGCTCAGAGGTTTCTACTGTCGAATACTGTGTTAGTTTACACTATTAATTACGACACACACTGCACAGAAAAGTAAAAGTAACTTCCAGAAACGGGAAAAACATAGGTGTTAACATTGGGAGAGCATGGAAATTACACTGCTTGCTGCAGACGTGGGATCGAATATGTGTTAAGGATACATAGGAGTCAACAATACTCCAAAAATTAGTAACAAAGTCACACAAATGAATTAAAAATATTTACTTATCGTTGTGACTTGTTGAACAATGAAGTCTGCAACACTGCTTGTAATGTAACACAGAAAAGGCCCTCAATGGCTAAGTACAAATAATCGTATGTAATCTACACAGTACATAGCAAATGTAAACCACAACAACTGTCTGCTCACTTCTGAGATGTTCCGTGTCTAAGTTGGCCCTGAACGATCATCTATATCCAAGTGCGCAAGAGCTGCTCTTCTATCTTTCGAGTCGGCTTCTGCCCGTTGTCGTCCGGTCATTGGCGGATTCGACCGGCAATTGGCCGACGTCAAGTCGATCTCTTCATCCTCAGCGCCGTCCGTGGCGTTCTTTGAACTCGCGCAGGTGGCGAGACAGGTCACTGGCACCAGCTCACGCCTTTGCTCCTATGGTGCTTTTTCCCTGGCCGTGTCTTGTTCCGACGACACAGCAAAGCTAAATTGTATTAACTGGTGACAATCGAGACAGATCGTCAGACTTTCTGAATAATATTACCGACACAGTGCTGCAGACAGCAATGGCAAATAAACGCCGTAGTCACCATGCAATGAGCTTTGTACATAATGCCTTAAATCAGATGTCCATAATATATAAAGTAAAGAAAACTGAGTATCTGTTAGGCGACGATCATTTACATCTTAGCAGAGATCAAGGCTTTTCTAACTATGGACTCTTGAATGGAGTAAATACATTTTATCGAATTAAAAAAGCATTCGACAGTTTCAAGTGTACAAGATGTTCGGAATACTCAGAAAGGAGTAGCAATGTGCTGTAGACAAATACAAAAAATACACAAGGGCGTGCTGAAAGGTAATACCGCTGATATTCTATGTCAAGAATCTAAAGCTTTTTTTAATAAAACAAACGTTATTCACTTTCTACATCTTTATTCTTATGTCTACACATTCAATTCTCAACACAGCCATCCTGGTGACGACCACTTTCCCCTCAACAAGAGACAGTGTGTTGATACCACCACTGTAGTGTGTTTGTCTTTGTTGACGAAGACACAACCTGATATCTGCTTGCACTGCTTCATCACTATCAAAATGAAGTCCTCGAATGGTTCTTTAGGTTTTGGAAACAGATGAATATTGGATAAGGCTAAGTCGGGGCTGCAAAAATGATGATCGATGATAGTGAACACAAAGGGTGAGATTGTTGAAATGTCGCAACACTCGTGTGTGGTCCTGCAACGTCATGCTAAAGAAGAGGGTGCTCGGTGTATGGACGAACTCTTCGATTTCGAAACTGGATTACAGCACCCCGTTTCTCAAGCAGCGACATACCCTGAAGAGCCAAAGAAACTGGTACGCCTGCCTAGTATCATGCAGGGCCCCCGCGAGCTAGCAGAAGTGCCGCAACAAGACGTGGCATGGACTTGACTAATGTCTGAAGTAGTGCTAGAGGGAACTGACACTATCAATCCTGCAGGGCTGTCCTTAAATCGGTAAGAGCACGTTGCAAGGCATCCCAAACATATACAATAATGTTCATCTCTGGGGAATTTGCTGCTCAGCGGAAGTGTTCCTGGAGCCACTCTTTAACAATTCTGGACGAGTGGGATGTCGCGTTGTCCTGTTGGAATTGCCCAAGTCCGTCAGAATGCACAATGGGCACGAATGGTGGCAGGTGATCAGACATGATGCTTACGTACGTGTCACCTGTAAGAGCTGTATCTAGACGTATCATGGGTCCCATACTACTCCAAATGCAGTCATCAAGGGCACACGAGTGGGAATTCGACTCCGAATGCCCATATCGATGATATTTCGTTGAACTGTTCGCACGCTCACACTTGTTGATGGACCAGCATTGAAATCTGCAGCAATCAGTGGAGGCGTTGCACTTCTGTCACGTTGAACGATTCTCTTCAGTCGTCGTTGGTTCCGTTCTTGCAGGATCTTTCTCAAGCCGTAACGATGTCGGAGATTTGATGTTTTACTGGATTCCTGATATTCACGGTACACTCGTGAAATGGTCGAACGGGGAAATTCCCACTTCATCGCTACCTCGGAGATACTGTGTCCCATGGCTCGTGCGCCGACTATAACACCACTTTCAAACTCACTTAAATCTTGATAACCCGCCATTGTAGCAGCAGTAACCTATTTAACAACTGCCCTGGGCACCTCTTGTCTTTTATATGCGTTGCCGACCGCAGCGCCGTATTCTGCCTGTTTACATATCCCTGTGTTTGAATTCGCATGCCTGTACCAGTTTCTTTGGGGCTTCAGTGTAGTTACGTTACACTGTCTAGTTACACGCTACAGTTCGGAGACATCTAGCGGCAGACAGCTGCGAATACAGTATGCAGACATGAAGAACAGAAATGTAGAACGTTAATAACTTTTGAAACTTCCTGGCAGATTAAAACTGTGTGCCCAACCGAGACTCGAACTCGGGACCTTTGCCTTTCGCGGGCAAGTGCTCTACCATCTGAGCTACCGAAGTACGACTCACGCCCGGTCTCACAGTTTTACCTCTGCCAGTATCTCGTCTCCTACCTTCCAAACTTTACAGAAGCTCTCCTGCGAACCTTGCTGAACTAGCACTCCTCAAATCTGCCAGGAAGTTTCATATCAGCGCACACTCCGCTGCAGAGTGAAAATCTCATACTGGAACAGTCGGCTTTCAGCCGTGTTACCGTGCGGACGGGCTCGGCGCGCCGGGCAGTGCTCCGCAGGTGTTGTTGTTTACCCGCTAGCGCGCGGTCGCGTCGTTGTCTTGCCGTATAGTACCTGTACCGACCCAACATGGCGCTCTCATATCGAAAAGCTACAATCAAACTAACGTTCAACGCATCGTACACGAGACCGAAGGCCCATGAAATTGAACGGTTTCTACGAGACATTATGCACATCGAACCACAAGAACTGATAGGAATTCATCTGTCTATTGTAACCAGCACAGTGTACCTCAAACTGATTGACGAAGTGGCCTGCGACAGATTACTCCAACGATCTGCAAACGGCTTTCGCTTCTGTCACGCAGACGGTAACGTGAGCGTGGTAGGAGTTGACCATGCTGGTCTGGGGGTGCGTACCGTGCGCATCTTTGAACTACCGTTCGAAGTTCCTGCCAACCTAGTCGTTGATGCGCTGCGGCCATACGGCACAGTTCTGAGCCACACAGGGGAGAAATGGAACACATTCGAAATGTACCCTGTCCTTAACGGGGTACGACAAGTGCGCATAGAACTTAAGAAGCACGTTCCATCGTATGTTTTCGTTGGTGGCTGCCGCGCAATTGTTATATATGATGGACAACCGAGGACCTGCTCGGGCTGCGGCCAGGAGGGCCATGTTAGAACTGAGTGTCTGCAGCGCCGCCTCGTTCAGGTGCCCCGCAATGAACTTCCCCAACGATTCACTATGACCTCTCTCCCGCTAACATATGTGGAGGCGGCACGACATGATGTGATGGATGATCAAAACCTGCTACCTCCTCAAGCCACTGCCAGCTCCGTTGGAGAGTCAGCGCCGTCGACGACGCCGCAGCCCAACGGTGCAGAGGTTCCTACAGCCTCCGCCCGCCGCAGCGTCGTGGGCACCCAGCCACCGTCACTGTCGGGATCAGACACAGGGGTTCCTAGCGACCGAGACTGTGTCGAGCCCCGCCCTCCAGTGGATGTCGAATCTCGGACCCGAAAGCAAAAATCACTCAAGCGACACAAGAAGAGGCGATTGTCAGCTGACGAACAGGACAGGAATGTGAAGCCGGCGGAAGACATCGACTTCGTTGACTCGCCCACAATGGCAACGGACTCCAGTGGCATCATTCACCAGAAGGTGCCTGAAGACAAGGAACACTCTCCTAAATCTGGTGGCCCAGAAAACGAGGCGCACTGCGTCGACTCCCAAAATGTGGGCTCTTGTGAAAGCGTCCAGCCCCCAATGACATCACAATCGTCTCTTGGTGATTGGGCAGACGATGTGGAGGCAGATGATGCATAGCAAACATCGATATCTCCACCAGAGCCCATGGGTGACATTGAGCCCGGAGGGCTCTGCCAGTCAGGGACTCCTACGGCACAGTAATGCACAGCATGCAGATGGACGGCTGTGTGGTGTGTGGTGTGTGAGATCACTGTGGGATTGCACCGGCACACTGCCTCCGCCACTTGATATGTCTCAGTCATACCGTGTGGGAACAGTCAACGTAAATGGTGTCCACTCCACTGTCAAGACCCGCATGTTACACGACATGATCAGAGTGGCAGACTTGGACATTGCCCTTCTCCAGGAGGTCCGTCCCGAGCTGTGTTTAGACCTATATGGCTACACCACGTACAGTCTACCCGTAGGTGATGGCGCAGGAGGAACGGCCATCCTTCTCCGAGATGGCATAGACGCGACGGACGCGACGTACTTGCCGAACGGGCGAGGCATCGCACTCACACTTGGCGCAGTGCGCCTCATTAACTTCTACGCTCCCTCCGGTAATTCGCACCGTGGTGACAGGCATGTCTTCTATTCGGAGGAGTTGGCCCCACTTTTGCAAGGAAATATGGACCATTACATAGTGGGCGGCGATTTTAACAGTGTTCTGCAGCCCGAGGACCAGATACCGCATTACGTCCCATGCCCGGTTCTACAAGCATTGATACGTGACCTCGCGCTCCACGACACATGGCTCTTACATCATGGGACCCAGAGTGGATATAAGCACTTTACCAGCCATTCTGCCAGTCGTCTGGACCGGATATACGTCTCGCGTGCCCTCCGCACAGCAACCCGTGATGCAGAACTCTGGCCGACGGCCTTCACGGACCATCTCGCGCACATCTGCACTGTCGCCTTGCCCCGACAACTCACAAGACGCAGCAGGGGCCCGTGGACGCTCAACGTCCCCCTCCTTCGCGAGGAAGCGTGTCGGCGAGCAGTCACTGACACGTGGCGTCGATGTATCAGGCGCCTGCCTATGTATGCTTCCGCGTTGCTGTGGTGGCTGGGATGTGTCAAACCTGCCCTCCGAAAGACCTTGATGGCCTACGGGCGTGACAGATCGAACTGGCAAAGGGCAACATCGGAATTTTACTATACAGCGTTACGTGAGCTGGCGACGCAACCGCCGTCTCCCGAACGTCAGATGTCCGTACAACGCATCAAAGCTCGTCTACTTCGCATCAGGACAGAGCAGCAAGACGGTGTCCGCATCCGTGCGCGAGTGCAAGACTGTATCCCCAACGAAACAGCGTCAGTGTATCACATTGTGCGTGAGAGGCGCCACCGCAAACGTCAGCTCATTACGGCGGTAAACACGGAGGACGGCGGGCGCGCAGTGACACAAACGGACATCGCGCACACGTTCGCCAGACACTATGGGACCTTGTACATGGAAGATCCGCGAAATGTACGTGATTATGACGAGCTGTTGCACGATTTTCCCGCCCCTCGGGACGTGGCACCCGATGATAGTCTGCTGTTGCCCATTACACCCGACGAGCTGACATCGGCCTTGGCACGTGGAGCACCGAACAAGTCGCCTGGACCGGCCGGTTTACCCCTGGAATTCTACCGCACTTTTTGCCACCTTATGGGTGACAAGTGGCTCCAAATGTTTCAAGACCTGATCCGCCCTGATTTCACTGTCCCCACAGAATTCACAGAAGGCATCTTGATCCCAGTTCCGAAACCGAATGGTGGTTGTAGGTGGCAGGATTTTCGCCCACTCACACTCCTCAACAGCGACTACAAGATCTTCGCCCGTATCCTCCGCGCGCGTCTCCACACCGCTATCGGGAAAGCAGTCCACACTGATCAGACATGTTTAGGCGGTGTCAGCAACATTCATACGGCGTTAGGAGCATACCGCGACGTAATTGCTTTGACGGTAGCCTGCAAAATACGAGGCGCCCTTGTCCCCGTAGATTTTGACCACGCATTCGACCGCATCGATCACGGCTTTTTACGCGCAGTTTTGCAACACATAGCCCTCTCTCCGGAGTCTGCACAGGTGGTCCTTCGACTGGTCCACGGAGCGCGCTCACGCATGATGGTCAACGGTTATCAGTCTGGTCACATTGTTGTTGGACGGTCAGTGCGACAAGGGTGCCCCCTGTCGGGCATATTATTTGCTTCAGCGCTTGAACCAGCTTTACATGGTCTACGGCAGCGATTAACTGGTATCTCCTTGCGGGACGTGACCTTTTGTTGTGGTGCATTCGCCGATGACGTGGTGTTCCTGGCCAGATCAGAGGATGAAATGCATATGGCGCTACAGTGGCTACGCCAGTACGGGGCGGTCGCTGGGAGCGTCATCAACGTGAAGAAGACAAAATACATGGATGTCGGAGGGGGGATTTCCCACACAACGGCGGTGCCCTTTGACAAGGTGCCCGTACTCAAGTGTTTAGGAGTGCAATTCTATAGCAATGTCCGCCGCTCGGCGGCGGCTGCGTACCGCCGGCTCCTACACCAGACACGTGCTCTGCTGCAGGACAACAAACAGCGTCGCTTGGATATGCTCCTCAGAACACGTTATGTCAACACCTATCTTGTCTCAAAACTGAACTATTTTGCGCATATCCTTCCCATGACAGCTGCGATGACCGACAGATTTCAAGCAGCATATGGACATTTCGTAAGCACCGGTCTGGTTTTTGAAGTCCGATACGCCACCCTGACACTGCCCCAGCGGGCGGGCAGTATCGGTTTAATTCACGTATATAACCGTGCGCGATCGCTTTATCTCAACACTATGCGTCGCACGTGGACCTCTGCCCACGCCACTCTGACGGGCACCCTGATAGCGGAAGTGGCACCACACTCTCTGCATCCCCGGTTTCTGTAGGACACATTTCACCGGCACTCACCCACATCAGAGACTTCTTTATTGACTTCAGCTACTTACGGTCAGAACTTCCGACGACACGGAAGCCCAGCACAAAAGACTATTATCGCCTCTATCAGCAGCGGCAACCTGTAAATACGGTCACCCACAGACATCCTGAAGTTGCCTGGAACACGGTGTGGCAAGCGGTACACACGCCTTTTCTACCTACGACGGTGGGTTCATTGTAGTGCGTGGTTGTGAATGGGAAGTTCGCTACTCGTCAGAGGTTACATTCCATACATCTGACGGACGACCCTTTGTATCCGACATGCTCAGTCGCTGACTCGGATGCACACCGTCTGACGTGTGCCTCGACCAGCGAGTGCTGGCTACTGACGCAGCGCATGCTGGCATTACTCTTGCGGCGATTGCCGGAGTCTATCTCCCCTGATGACGTATTGCGCCCCGACGTCGTATACTTTCCATCAATCAGAACGAATGCTGTTAACTGGCTAAAAGGCATGGCCGTTTACTACATATTTTGCGATGCTCCCAAAGGCACACTCGACTTTTGGTCCCTATTGATGACGACACATCCAGCTTTCAGCCGCCACCCGAAGTACAGAACTCGTTTCGCAAATTATTTAGGTTCATTATTTGCGGATCCTCCTGCTCACTGGGGCGTTCCGGGTATGAGACGCTGAAAATGAAGAAGAATCCTGGAGCATATTGATCCTCTACGGACGGAATAGGGGGGAGCCCCTCCCAACAGACGAGAAGACGACTCGGACGCTCGGCTACGGCAGTTGTAGGATCTTTCTTTGTAATGAAGCAAAAATAATACTATAATACAAAAAAAAAGTTTTAAAAATTAAAGAAATAAATAAATAAAAAGAACAACATCGATAAACCCACTCCATCCTCATCCTGATCCTTCGATCCTCGAACTCGAACACGTTGCTTGGGCGTGGCGGCGGGATGGCCAGGCTTCGGGTGTCGACCCCTGCACTACCCGTCGTCCTGCTCCTGCAGCGGCTCATTAGTAAAAAAAAATGGTAGAGCACTTGCCCGCGAAAGGCAAAGGCCCCGAGTTCGAGTCTCGGTTGGGCACACAGTTTTAATCCTCCAGGAAGTTTCATATCAGCGCACACTCCGCTGCAGAGTGAAAATCTCATTCTGTTAATAACTTTTATTTCATTCTAAAAAGTGTTAAGAGTTTTCACACATGAAATTCGGACTCATTACTTTTCAACACGGCCACGTACAACACACACAAGAACCAATATGTAGCAATAAGGTTTGGAGACAAAGAACAAATATAGGATTAGAAACAACATAAGGTGGGGATGCACTGTCCCTCCGACACTGTTAAAACTGTAGACATGAGATGCAATAAAGGAGGTAAAACATCAGGAGTGGGATTTACATTCGGGTTGAAAGGATAGCAGTATTAAGATTCGTTGACGATATTGTTATTATCTGTGAAAAAGGAGGAATAACTGTACAACAGTTTGACCGAAATGAACGGTCTACAGAACACAGAGAATGAAATGATTGTAAATCTATGAAAGGCGAATTTAGTAATTGGTAGTAAAATTTGTGATTAATTCAGGCCGGCCGGAGTGGCCGTGCGGTTCTAGGTGGTACTGTCTGGAGCCGAGCGACCGCTACGGACGCTGGTTCGAATCCTGCCTCGGGCATGGATGTGTGTGATGTCCTTAGGTTGGTTAGGTTTAATTAGTTCGAAGTTCTAGGCGACTGATGACCTCATAAGTTAAGTCGCATAGTGCTCAGAGCCAATGGAACCATTTTTGATTAATTCAGTATTATAGTTGGAAACCGTGTAGTAGACGAAGCGAAGCAATTTTGCTAGTTTGGGAACATAGTCAGACATATCGGAAGTTACATAAGAAGCAGATGATAAGAGGTTAAAGGAGCATTTCTTGCCAAGAAAAGTCCACTAGTATGAATATGAGGAAGAAATTTCTGAGAATACACAATTGGAGCACAGTATTGCAGCATTGTATGTAAGTGTCTGAGATGTGGTTTACAGACGGATTCTGAAAACTAAGTGGGCTAATGAGGTATGAAGTTACGTGCTGCTCAGCAGAATCAGCCAGGTAAATAGTGTGTGAGAAACACTGACTAGAAGAAGTAGCAGGATGATGGGACATATGTTAAATATCAGGGAATAACTTCCATGATATCAGAATGAACTGTAAAGACGTGATGGATTTGGGGAGAGCGCACTTCATATAAGAAATGGAATCTCGTATAGAACCAAATGAGATGATATACAAGAGATGCCACTTCAAGCTGCTACAGCTACATTAGAAAAGTAATCAGAACCAAACAAACATAATGTTGGTTTACAGACCGCAAAAGGAGACCGTAACGAAACAATAACATAGTATGCTGATTAATTCCGCAGCGCATCCGAAGATATTACGTGATTTTCGTGTTCATAACCTTGTTTAGGGGTCAGCTGCAAAATGTCAGCACAAATTGTCGACGACGATAATTTCTTGTCGTTTCAAAGGACGGTTCCACGACGAGGGTAACTGCACCACACCCACGATTGAGCGCTGTAGACATTTGTTTTTTATTCCAGTCTTTGACCACAATATCAATCCTTTAGACGATGACCGGTTTCAGTCCGTGATGACCATCCTCAGATCTTTTTTATACCATGTCCTAAAGTGATAAGGCCATAAAGGCATCGTCAAAACATATACGTATATTCAGCACAGCATCGTCACATAGATCTAAAATAATGTGTAGAATAGGCCACATCGTCCACACAGTCATTATTCAAATATGTGTAGAAATATATAGATTTATGTTTATTTTTATCTAGTTGAACATTAGGCTTCACATGGGACCTAGTAACAGAACCCCTATGATCTGGTCGCGCGGCATCGATCTGTGGTGAGCCTGTCAACAAGTGGATCATTCGGAAAACGGGCTTGAACAAATGCACAACTACACTTTCGGAATAGATACACAAGATGGCAGAATCTGTAGAAACGAGAACAGAGTAAGCGAATTTAGTTGCTTGTATGGCAAGAGAAGCAACAGTAAATATCTTATAAACAAAATCGTTGTCCCGAAACCTAAAATATTACCAGTGTGGTAGAATTGGGGATGCAATAATGCATTGCTGGACGAAAGGAACACACTAAAACCGCAAAACTGGCACGATTCGGAAGAAGATTATGAAATTTATTTATTTAAGTGAGTGTGTCTGTACTTAAATTGCTGAATGACTGACAAGATGAAACTTCTACGTTATTTGATTCTGAAACAGCTGAGTAAAACTGAACTTTACTTGCTCTTTACTTTTTGTTATCATATCAACACTGATCCACAATACTATAGAGCAACACAATTTGACTGCTCAAAAAAAAAAAAAAAAAATTACAACGTCACTTCAAATAATTAATACAAAAGAATGGCCCTGAATAAGATGCAATCCTGACAATAACCTACGCATTTCATCATTAAGCACTTACCTTCGAGGTGCTGGGGCTAGCAGTGTATTTAACACTAAATTCTTCTAGAATCTTCGTATGGAAATGATGCTCTAAGCCTCCTCCCCCCCTTTTCTAACTCCGACTTTTGCTGTTGCACATGGATTAAGAAGAAACGCGAACTGACTGTAATCGACCCTGCAAGTGGAGTAGAAAAGAGTTTGATACCTGCAGTAATTTAACTTGATAGAAGTTAATTTGATAAAGGAAAGTTTCGTTAACGTAGTGAGAAATGAAAGGGTTGCTCTACCGATCTACAAAATGAAAGTTCTGTCCGAAATTACCAATTTGATTTATTATGACTAAACTGAAAATAATAAACAAAACACATGAAACATTTACAATACGTCAAATTGGATACTCAAATAAATGCTGTGAAGGTGAAGTTGTACATAAACTAGCTTCTGACATTTATGACCAAGTGGTATGTGGAGCCAATTCCTTGCAACTCAAATCTTAAGAGAAACATCCAGAGAACCCAACATTAACTGCTGCTACAGCAGTGAGAACTCAGACAAAGAACACCCAAGACAGAACCACATTAGAAAATTCTATTTCTGATATTAAAGTATGTGCTTCTAGACCATTTTACCGTGGGAAATTCAAATATGTAAATAAAATATCGTTCTCAGGGATACTTTTTATGTAATATGTGTATATATGTATATTCACAATTCATAGCAAACACAGAGACGTTATAGAGAAATACGGGTATGTTGCCGCATCCAGTAGTGATAGAACGTGATAATTTCTTGTGCAACAGCAGGTGGGAAGAATCAGACATCATTAGGTTATCCCCCGCCACACCTATGTCATTAAAACCACCTTAAACATCTCATTAACTCGAACGGTGACAGCCGGTCGCTGCCTTGGCAGTAAAGCTTCACGCCTCCTAGGGACAGGTGCATCGAGTTTTCAACAGTGGTGTTAGCCGCAATTTGTGTCAGTCTTAACGAGTGGGTGTTTTGGCTGCCAAGTAACTGTCTGTCATATTTCCGAGCACGGTTGAATTTTTTAGTTTCTGTGTGTAAACTGATTGAGCCTGGTGCTGAAGGTAAAACGACTGCTTGTTTTTATACATCAGCGTTCCTCTAGTTCCCTACTATTAACACCAAAGTAGTATTTCTAAATTTGCAGAAATGCCACGTCGTCGTGGATGTCGATATAAGCCGGACGACGTCTGCTACATCTGTGGGAAGTTCACTTTTGCCAGAAATAGGAAGCAAAATTTCTTCAGTCATAAAGAAAGCATACAAACATTACTTTGGAGTAGAGGTAGGAGACCAAGATAAAGAATGGGCACCACATTTCTGTTGTGCTACATGTTACTGCAAACTAATTCAGTGGTGGAAAGGTAAAGAGAATGTGGCGTTGTTTGCTGTTCCCATGGTGTGGAGGGAGCCTAAGGACCATGTTACTGATTGTTATTTCTGTCTAGCAAAAATTCACAGTTTTACAAACAAAAAGTCAAAGAGGCACACTGTTTACCCAGATCTGCTTTCAGCGAGAATGCCAGTGCAGCATTCCGACAATCTTCCAGTACCTCCAAGAGCTCGAGGTCAAATTCCGAGTGACAGTGAAATAAGTAGCACTGAAGAAATCACATATAATGATTCTTTATATCACTGCACAAGTGAGTCATCGCCACATTTGTTAACACAGGCAGATTTAAATGATTTAGCACGTGATCTAGGACTAAGTAAACAAAAGGCGCAACTGCTTGGTTCAAGATTACAAGAGTATAATCTACTGCACCAAAGTACTAAAATCAGTGTGTTCAGGCACAGAGAACGTGCCTTTATTTCTTATTTTTCAACTGACGAAGCACTGATATTTTGCAATGAAGTTGCTGGCCTGATGAAAGTGCTGAACTTCACTTATATTTCACAGGAGTGGAGACTTTTCATAGACGCATCGAAAACAAGTCTGATGGGCGTTTTGCTCCACAACGGAAATAAGATACCCTCTGTTCCAATAGCTTATGCTAGTCTGACAAAAGAGAATTACGAATTCGTACAAAGGATGCTAAATTCATTAAAATTCAATGAACACAAATGAAAAGATTTCAAGATAATTGCTATGGTACTGGGAATGCAACAAGGCTACACAAAGTATGCCTGTTTCCTTTGCGAGTGGGATAGTCGAGACCGAAATTCTCACTGCTTGAAAAAGAAATGGCCTAGGCGAAGATGGAAAGTTGGCGAAAAGAATGTACAACGTGAAAGTTTGGTAGCTCCTGAATATATACTACTTCCACCGCTTCACATCAAACTTGGCCTGATGAAACAATTCGTGAAGGCCATGGATCCAACAGGCTGTCAGTTTGCGTATCTAGCTACCAAATTCCCCCGTCTTTCAGCTGCAAAAATAAAGGAAGGTGTATTTGTGGGCCCACAAATCAGGGAGCTGCAGAAAGATGCAAATTTCAAAGCATGTTTAACTGATAAAGAAAAAACCGCATGGGAGTGTTTCAAGATGGCGTCGGAAAACTTCCTCAGAAGAAGAAGAGCTACTAACTACAAAGCAATGGTGAAGGATATGATCAAAGCATATCAGGATTTGGGGTGCAATATGTCTTTGAAGATACATATGATGGACTCTCATCTGGACTACTTCACAGAGAGTTGTAGTGACGTTTCGGATGAACATGGGGAAAGATTCCATAAAGACATTTCTACCATAGAAAGGCGCTATGAAGTGAAGTGGGTACCTTCTATGTTAGCAGATTATTGCTGGAATATCATTCGAGAGAAGAAAGATTCACAATACAAGAGAAAAAAGTGATGTGCATTACAAGACAGTGGCTCATTGTTTGACAATGTTCTGTAATTTCTCATGTCAAATAAATGCTCCAAAGTGTATACACAAAGGTTACTGTGTTATATGTTAGATCCCATCCTCCATTAGTGTGATGAACTTATAACGTCATAAAGATGTGCATTTGTTTGTCGAATTTCACCTCACGTTTGCTGCACTATAATAGAAACTGAAAAGAGAAATAAAATTGCGATTACTCATAAACTATCCCTGACAGAAAAAAACGAAAAACAGTTTTCAATTCAGCACTCAAAATACAACTAGGATCACAATATTTTTTATCAGAAATGGAAGAAAAGTTTTTTTTGTAGAACAGTGTTATCACATAGAAAAATTCCCTAGTCTGCCGGTGCTGCGACATACATTACCAAGCTGTCTTCTTAGCTGCAAGGACACGATCTGGCGTACTGGAGGCGGTGACCGGTTGCTTTGACGTGCCGTCGTGGTGATGATAATGTCGCGAGTATAGCCCGAAACTAATTATCCCGGTCTGGTTGTTCCAGACTAAAGACTTCCTAGCAACACAAATGCGCCTCTGAGGGACACAAAGAAGGCTCGCCACACAATCACTGACGGTACGGTGATTGATTTTAACAAGCGAAGTCGCACAGTAACTCCGGTACAGTCAACTTTAGCCAAAACTGCTCCAGACGGACAACATAGGCCACTTGCACACAGAACGCTCAATTGCCAACTGTACTCGTAAAATTACGTTGAAGTCGAAACTTCAGCAACTTCGTCAAACAGTTAAAATTAAATGAAGATATATTAGACAGCCAACGGAAGTCAGGCTGTCCAGTGCAGCGAGAGAGTCTTGTAACCTACTCCGACTGAAAGATCAGAGCCGACTCTACCAACAACACCGGTACAAGCCGAACACAGAACATTACCGCCCCCACCACAGTGGCCAAGGCTAAATGTGCCAATCAGCAACTCGAAAGCCGGTGAAAAATTTCTCTCTATTGCCGAAGCACTACTATTCCACCAATGGAGGTACTTGGCGCCAATTTCTGCGCCGATATTGCTACGTCACGGGGCTATCCCCTGAGCAAGCCAATCACAGTTATGATTTTGCAGAAAACGCGGGAATTTGCCCTCCAAGACTGCCTGGGAACATAAGTCATTCCCACGCCTCGCTGGTAGCCCATCAGAAAGTGTTTTCACTAAGTTTCTGCGAAGTAACAGAATCTCTAACCCGAGCCGCTTCTTCAGGCACCTGTGGGCGTGTCGCCCCCGCTCTTATGACAATGTCAGCGTCTGGACAGCATCCACTCGACTCTCTCACATCCGTCGGCATAACCCTTTCAAGATGATCAGAACCCGCCTGTCACCGGACCACCTGGGTGACGAGAGACGCTGCGTGGGAAGTCCGCATGTGAAGGAATAGCAACTTTTCACAGCATGCAATTAGAGAGGAAAATATTCATATCTTCTGACTTCTCAATACAGCCTTGTAATGACCATACTCGGCTATACTTCCCTAAATCGAATTACTCAGAGTAAGGTATAAATATGAGAGGGGGTAAGTCACTGTGTGCATCGTAAAGGCATACCACTTCTCAACCTCACAAAAATCTTCATTATGAGAACTACTGCAATACAGCGAGCGTCAGTACTGCCAGCTGAATAAAATATTCTAACTGCTGAAGCCACTAACTACTAATAGGCATGTGGTTGGTAAAGGAAAGATTTTTCTGCAAACCAAATAATGTATTTTTTACCTTAATAATGTGACATCCAGTTCAAACACAAATATTAATCGCCACTGGTATCCAGTACAAAGATTATATAATCATGAATAATTTTGAATCTCTAAGTCGGATACTTCCAGATCGTTAGCCTACGCAAACACTTCAGACCTCTACCCTACATGAATTCCAACTTCTCAAATTAAACATCCATCGCTGCAGCTGTTCACCTCCAACTGCCCAGCAGTACTTCCTTCACTACTGGTGACTAACTTCCAACTGCCCAACACTTCTGGCAATTAACTTCCAACAACGAGTCCAACCAGCCACAGAGTCTCTTACAAAAAAAGTGCAGTCAGAGATCCAATGCAAAGCGCTACACAGAAGCAGCGCACTTACACATACTTCAACAGATTCAAACTAAAAGTAAAGCGATAAAAAATAAGAAAATATCTGCGTGGATAAACTTCCCACCAAATTAGTGGGTAACTTCTTGATTGGCAGCAAAATGATTTGAACAACTCACTGATGAGCAAGCGGAGAGAGGAGACTATTTCCTGAACGGAGGTGTACTGCCCTGTCATCTGGGAAAAGTAGTGTCCCATCGACTGGCAATATACACTGGTGGAAAAAATCGCATCACCAACAAGAAGTTGTGCGACATAAGCGAATGTTGGTAGACGTGTTCGTACATATGAAATATGATGCCTGTTCAGATTCAGCTCCTGTCGCATATGAGTGGCGCTAGAAGCGGCACTATGAGGGTGCAAATACGCGCTGTAACGGTCGTGTGTGTTAATTACTTTTGGGACTGGACATGGATGCTCATGCTAGTCAAGAATGTCTTAAAGGCGACAAAGACGTCACTATCAACACCTTACCAAGTTTGAACGAGACTGTTCAAGAACGCTGCGATATTCCAGGAAGAATTGGCAGGAGTACAGCCACTGTACATGATTACTGGCAGCGGTGGCCACGGGTATGTACGGTCGCAAGAGGACCGGGCTTCGGACGGCCACGTGCGCTATCTAAAGGGAAGCCAATTGTGTTTGGTGTATGGCCCTGGCGCATCGTGCTGATGGACCTGCAGCAGCAATTTGAGCAGCAGTTGGCACTCAAGTGACACAACGAACTCTTGGAAATCGGTTACGTAAAGGACAGCTCTGAGCCCGACGCCCAGCAACGTGCAATCCGCTGCCCTCAAACCATCGCCATTTGGTGTCAAGCGAGAACTCATTGGAGGGCAGGGTATAGGTCTGTTGTGTTTTGTGTTTTCTGATCAAAGCTGGTTTTGCCTCGGTGCCAGTGATGGTCATGTGTTGGTTAGAAGGACACCAACCTGTCTACGTGCTAGACACACTGCACCTACAACTGGAGATTTTTTTTCTGGGGTACGATTTCATATGACAGCAGGAGCAATCTCGTGGTTATGCCATGCACCCTGACTGCGAATTTGTATGTCATCCTGATGATTCGACCTGTTGTGTTGCCAGTCATGATCAACATTTCAAAGAGTGTTTTCCAACAGGACAAAGCTCGCCAACATCTACAGCGAATTTTTGCCTTGGCCTGCTCGATCACCTGATCTGTCTCCAGTCGAGCACAAACGTTACATCATCGGACGACAACTTCAGTGTCATCTACGACCAGCATTAACCGTCCTTGCATTGACCGACCAAGGGCTGCATGCATGGAACTTCATCCCAGAAACTGATTTCCGTTATCTATACAGTACAATGCATACTTGATTGCATGCTGGCGGTTACGCCAGTTAGTAGCATACCAGCATTTTATCTGTACATTTGCAATGGATTATCCCGCATCATATTAATCTGTAATCTTGCACTGTTAATCACTTCCATATTACCTAGAAAAATGTATTCCCGAAATTTCATTACCCTACATTAATTATTTTTTGGTAGTGGGATTTCTTTCCATCAGTGTACTTTACCGTATGCTACCTTCTTTAACGGGCAGGGACCCATCTCTGTAGTACTTTAATAATATTTGAAACAAAAGAACAGATGTCCCAATTGGAAGCTGTCATGAATAGTGACGGTAGGAAAACACAGTAGGCCACATAACGAAAAAAATTCGTGTAGGCCAATAACGATGCTGATATGTGTAGAGGAAGTGTTGGAAGGGATGCTGAAATATTGACCACTCACGTGGTATGAGCAACACAGCCTGTTCCCAAAACAACGTTTGCTTTTGGAATAATAATACAGTCAGTAGCCGACGTCCATATAAGACTCACCACAGCGGATATGACATTTCTGCTTTTACTGACATAAGGAATGTGTATGATAACGTCACTTAATTGATACTGCCTGCAAAAACATCCCCGTTAGCTTTGTGGCCATCATGCACAGCACGCACACAAATATTCGTTTTGTGAATGATAACCACCTTCACTTGCTACAATATTTTTATTTTTTCAAGACGCGTTTCGCCTTTTACTTTAAAACATCTTCAGTGGAATCTAGAATGATACAGTTTTATATTGATACGAGGTATTAGTAGATTATGAAGCAGTTCATGTCTTATTTTTTACTTAAATAGGTGAGTACTTAGAGTTCTTCGTGTTTTTGTTTGGAATCTGCGTTTCCTCTCATCTGGTCACATGCTGGAAATCGCACTGTAACTTTACATACGAAACGTAAGCATATTTTCATATTACAAACTTTTTCCTTCACAATTGTCGTATTGTTTGCCCTTATTGCTGTGGAGCATTATTAGTCTTCTGTCACTACTTGTAGATATTTTACCGAAAACTGTGATTTAAAGTTGTAGCTATTGTGTGTTCACTTAATGTGTCATTCTGTTTGGGTTGTTTACGGTGATGTTGCCAACCCAAGGAAGTATACGTTGAAAACTAACGCCTGTTCGTTTCTGCACTGTTTATATCTGTGTGTGTGTGTGTGTGTGTGTGTGTGTGTGTGTGTGTGTGAGAGAGAGAGAGAGAGAGAGAGAGAGCGTGTGCACGTATGGATGAGAGAGAAAGAGTATATATGCACAGTTGTTACGACTTTAAACCACTGGTTTCGGTGAAATATCTACAACTAGCGACAGAAGACTAATAATACACCACACCAATAAAAAGAAACAATACGAAAATTGTGAAGAAATTGTGAAAAAAAGTTCGTAACATGAAAACGTGCTTATGTTTCGTAAGTGAAGTTATAGTGCGACCTCCAGCGTATGGCCGAATGCGAGAAAACTCGGCTGCCAACCAAAAACGCGAAGAACAGTAATTACTCATTTATTTACGTAAGAAACGAGACGTGAACTGATTTATAATCTGCTAATATCGCTTATGAAAACAAAACTGTATCATTATAGGCTCCACTGGAGATGCTTTAAGGTGAAAGGCGAAACGCGTCTGGAAGAAATAAAATATAGTGCACCTAGAAAAGGCGCTTTTTACATATAAAACGAATATTTTCCCCTTACTTAACGATCATTGAGAGTAAGAAAGAGAATTGACTATGAGGGATCGAAGATGACAAACGAAAGGCTGTGGCAATGATCAATTTCATCTCTCCTGATTTTCAATATACGGGCGTTTGTTTAGTGAGTGACACCGGTCATGGAGGTTGTAGACGATGAATCAGTCTTTTTCTAGACTTCACACACAGAGGGTGAACATCAATAAAACCAGCAAACTGCAGGGACGGCTTCCTGACTGGAGATGGAGAAAAAGAGGTCCTGTGAACTTGTGTCCGGAAATGCATCCTTACGACGGCAGATGGCGCTGACGAATGACAGCTCCTCTGACCACATACCGCGTGTTTCTTGTGTGTTGCAGGTGGCAGGGAGAGTAGCAGTTGTCATACGGGATACACATCACCATACTTCGGCTTGCACCACATTGGTGGGCCACTTTCCTGTAGCTTGTACTAGGGTTCGTCTCAATATTCTGTAGAACATGGTCCTCCAAATCTGGTACACGCGCAGTCCGCCGCCTCCATGCGCGTTCGTCTGTCTGAAAGGACCCGTGGTCACACAGACGCCCAAAAAGGAATCGAGATGTTGTGTGATGTGGTTGGTGTCTGTGAGTGTACTTGTATTGATACAGCCGTGCTTCCTTTCGACCGCTTCGATCTGCGTGGCCGTACACATGCGCTATCTCTGCTTGTACCCGACATGAAGGCCGGACCATTTATGCTCCTTAGAATATGCTGCGTCAGCCGCACAGCCTGCAACACACATGGAACACACGGCACGTGGACAGAGGAACAATCATTAGTCTGCAGCATCTACCGTGGCAACGCTGAATTTCTGGACACATGTTCATATGGCCTTTTCTCCTCCATTTCCAATCGGGTATACGTCCCTGCAGTTTGTCGGTTTTATTAATGTTCAGCCTGAATGTACAGAAGAATCGTTTCGATATCTCACCCAGCAAGTCTTTGGTTCTATTGCTCACCAGACACACTGAAGCTTGGGTCGTACAAACTATCAGTTGAGATAGTAATCAAATATGTAGTCCCATATCGACCACAAATAGCGGTGGAAGACACATACTACAGAAGCTGTCGTAAAGTGCGAAACGTCCACCAATATACTGCGTGCTAACATGAGAGTGATCATGGAAGCGGTTGCAGACTGTGGTCTACGACTGTATCGTGCTTTGGTTCTCCCATAGATGGATTATGCTTGTCTTTATTTCGGGTCAGCTCTGAACACATATCTGTTCGAAGCACGTAGGGTGTAGATGATGATAATGGAGCCTACAACGACTAACGCTATTTTACTCGAAGCAGATGAGCCTTCCCCACATCTAGGTCGCAAATACCTAAGTGAGAAATATTTATTTAGCTCGTCGCAGTTTGCACGGGACCTGCGCGCGGCCTGCCTTGGAGCATAATCTAAGGCGCATAGGCGATATCAATTTCTCCGGTGATAGGTGCGAATGCGACTGTGTTGAGGTCATGTTTGGGGGAGGCCGAGCAGAGACATTTGTTCAGTTTGGCTGCTGGTGGTGGTTGGGCGCGTCTGTTGCACTATTTTGCGGGCATGACTGTGCACTGTGCGGTGCTTTGTTTGGAGAGTTTAAGAGTACAGAGCTCGTCTGCTGATATTGTGTACTGCATTATTTAAGAGCTGTTTGCTATTGTGTGGTGAAATTAGGAGTAGTTTACGTGTTTGTGGCCTGGGTCAGATGACCACAGTCGGATCAGTGCGGGTGTTCTGTGACAAATATACTCCACGACTAATTAAAAGGGCTCCAAATAAATAGAGGGCAGCCCTTCCTTAATTCTCCTAGCAGCACAGCGCCGTATGAGTGGTTTTTGCGCAAAAACTGCAACCTGGTCAGACTGTGAGTGAGTCAACAAATAACTGGACAAATTTATCTGTAGAGGAGTTAGAGGTCTGGATTGGGATGAATATCTTGATGGGTGTGGTTGTGTTGCCTCGTGTAGTGCACTACTGGAGTTCAGAATCTGCCTTATGTCAGCGTTACATATCGAAACCTATGTCATGCAAAAGTTTCAAAAAGATATGTCCCAAATAAATAAAGTACACTCGTTCCTCCTTCCATCAGCCTATGCACTGAAATTATCGCGGAAAGTTAGCAGATCCATAATGAGAGCCCGCATCTCGTGGTCGTGCGGTAGCGTTCTCGCTTCCCACGCCCGGGTTCCCGGGTTCGATTCCCGGCGGGGTCAGGGATTTTCTCTACCTCGTGATGGCTGGGTGTTGTGTGCTGTCCTTAGGTTAATTAGGTTTAAGTAGTTCTAAGTTCTAGGGGACTTATGACCACAGCAGTTGAGTCCCATAGTGCTCAGAGCCAGCCAGCCATAATGAGATTTTCACTCTGCAGCGGAGTGGGCGCTGATATGAAAACTTCCTGGCAGATTAAAACTGTGTCCCCGACCGAGACTAGATCTCGGGACCTTTGCCTTTCGTTGGCAAGTGCTCTACCAACTGAGCTACCGAAGCATGACTCACGCCCGGTACTCACAGCTTTACTTCTGCCAGTACCTCGTCTCCTACCTTCCAAACTTTACAGAAGCTCTCCTGCGAACCTTGCAGAACTAGCATTCCTGAAAGAAAGGATATTGCGGAACATTGCTTAGCCACAGCCTGGGGGATGTTTCCAGAATGAGACTTTCACTCTGCAGCGGAGTGGGCGCTGATATGAAACTTCCTGGCAGATTAAAACTGTGTGCCCGACCGAGACTCGAACTCGGGACCTTTGCCTTTCGTGGGCAAGTGCTCTACCAACTGTGCTACCGAAGCACGACTCACGCCCGGTACTCACAGCTTTACTTCTGCCAGTACCTCGTCTCCTACCGTCCAAACTTTACAGAAGCTCTCCTGCGAACCTTGCAGAACTAGCATTCCTGAAAGAAAGGATATTGCGGAGACATGGCCTAGCCCAAGCCTGGGGGATGTTTCCAGAATGAGATTTTCACTCTGCAGTGGAGTGTGCGCTGATATCAAACTTCCTGGCAGATTAAAACTGTGTGCTCGACCGAGACTCGAACTCGGGACCTTTGCCTTTCGTGGGCAAGTGCTCTACCAACTGAGCTACCGAAGCACCACTGACGCCCAGTACTCACAGCTTTACTTCTGCCAGTACCTCGTCTCCTACCTTCCAAACTTCACAGAAGCTCTCCTGCAAACCTTGCAGAACTAGCACTCCTGAAGGAAAGAATATTGCGGAGACATGGCTTAGCCACAGCCTGGGGGATGTTTCCAGAATGAGATATTAACTCTGCAGCGGAGTGTGCGCTGATATGAAACTTCCTGGCAGATTAAAACTGTGTGCCTGACCGAGACCCGAACTCGGGACCTTTGCCCTTCGCGGGCAAGTGCTCTACCAACTGAGCTACCGAAACACGACTCACGCCCGGTACTCACAGCTTTACTTCTGGCAGTACCTCGTCTCCCACCTTCCAAACTTTACAGAAGTTCTCCTGCGAACCTTGCAGAACTAGCACTCCTGAAAGAAAGGATATTGTGAAGACATGGCTTAGCCACAGCCTGGGGGATGTTTCCAGAATGAGATATTAACTCTGCAGCGGAGTGTGCGCTGATATGAAACTTCCTGGCAGATTAAAACTGTGTGCCTGACCGAGACCCGAACTCGGGACCTTTGCCTTTCGCGGGCAAGTGCTGTACCAACTGAGCTACCGAAGCACGACTCACGCCCGGTACTCACAGCTTTACTTCTGCCAGTACCTCGTCTCCTACCGTCCAAACTTTACAGAAGCTCTCCTGCGAACCTTGCAGAACTAGCATTCCTGAAAGAAAGGATATTGCGGAGATATGGCTTAGCCATAGCCTGGGGGATGTTTCCAGAATGAGATTTTCACTCTGCAGTGGAGTGTACGCTGAAATCAAACTTCCTGGCAGATTAAAACTGTGTGCCCGACCGAGACTCAATCTCGGGACCTTTGCCTTTCGTGGGCAAGTGCTCTACCAACTGAGCTACCGAAGCACGACTCACGCCCGGTACTCACAGCTTTACTTCTGCCAGTACCTCGTCTCCTACCTTCCAAACTTCACAGAAGCTCTCCTGCAAACCTTGCAGAACTAGCACTCCTGAAGGAAAGGATATTGCGGAGACATGGCTTAGCCACAGCCTGGGGGATGTTTCCAGAATGAGATATTAACTCTGCAGCGGAGTGTGCGCTGATATGAAACTTCCTGGCAGATTAAAACTGTGTGCCTGACCGAGACTCGAACTCGGGACCTCTGCCCTTCGCGGGCAAGTGCTCTACCAACTGAGCTACCGAAGCACGACTCACGCCCGGTACTCACAGCTTTACTTCTGGCAGTACCTCGTGTCCCACCTTCCAAACCTTACAGAAGCTCTCCTGCGAACCTTGCAGAACTAGCACTCCTGAATGAAAGGATATTGCGAAGACATGGCTTAGCCACAGCCTGGGGGATGTTTCCAGAATGAGATTTTCACTCTGCAGTGGAGTGTGCGCTGATATGAAACTTCCTGGCAGATTAAAACTGTGTGTCCGACCGAGACTCAATCTCGGGACCTTTGCCTTTCGCAGGCAAGTGCTCTACCAACTGAGCTACCGAAGCACGAATCACGCCCGGTACTCACAGCTTTACTTCTGCCAGTACCTCGTCTCCTACCTTCCAAACTTTACAGAAGCTCTCCTGCAAACCTTGCAGAACTTCCACTCCTGAAAGAAAGGATATTGCGGAGACATGGCTTAGGCACAGCCTGGGGGATGTTTCCAGAATGAGATTTTCACTCTGCAGCTGAGTGTGCGCTGATATGAAACTTCCTGGCAGATTAAAACTGTGTGCCCGACCGAGACTCGAACTCGGGATCTTTGCCTTTCGCGGGCAAGTGCTCTACGAACTTTTTTTTTTTTTTTTGTTTCTTTGTTTTTCGGAACCGCTTTTATTTTATACAAATATATAAATAAGAGTTACATACAAGTTAAATGAAGGTGATAACAAAAAATAAAAATCCGTATTCCAAGCTGATTTTTTATCTTGTTTGTGGGAGCAGGAAGGCAGGGTAAATAAGCAATCTTTATTCGTACAATTGTATCATTTTAGGGATAAGAAAAAGATCGAGACAGCAAAAACAAAGCAAAAACAATTTGGAAACCAGAAAATCAACGTAAAGGCCGTACTTTTTTTGTATAACATGAATAAAGTAAATGACAATCCTAGACACGGGCGGGAGTGAAAATGAAGTTATCATCTGCATCACAATCCCTGCAGCACACGGTGTCGCATCATAAATCTGGCAGACAGCCATATAATCTTGACCATTTCTGCCTTTGTGGGTGGCATATATTTATGTATTTCTCCTGCGTCGACCATGTAGGGGCCAGTTTTCTTCTCAGTGTGCTGTATGCCAATATAACTGAACCGCGCAGTATTGTCTCTAGTCGTTCTGCTGCAGGAGTCTTCTGAGTTCTGGGACACCCCAGCTGTTGGGCGGATTGTGAAAAACACTTCCTAAAAAATTGGAAAAGTAAGTCCTGTATTTCGTATGACTCCGTATGAGCTCGTGTTGTTCTTGTAAATACCTCCAATAATCCATCACGGACTTAATATCGTACGAATACAAATATTTCGTCGCATGTCCAGCGATCCAATTGACCGCATATGTCTTTTGTTTGGGAAAAAAGGTCTTGTCCTGTAGAAAAAGTACATCCGATGTGATTTCTGTGTAGTTAGTGCGCCGAAGGAAGGCCAATATTCGACGCGTCAGCATCCAGACGTTCCTCGCTGCGCCACACACTAAACCATGTTCTTCCGTTGCTAACAGGCCACAGTTTGCGCAAAGAGGAGAATCGACCATATGAATTGTATGTAATCGACTCCTGGTGACAAGTTTACGGTTTATAAGAATGTACCACATCGATCTCGCTGCTGTTGACAGTAATGGAGTATGCACTGCACACCAAATGTGGTTCCACGTTCTCGACGGGTATTTGAATTTCATTACGTTGCGGGCATGGTGATCCATCAAGCACCTATAGATCTCCCGAGTCGTGGGTATTCTCGTCGAAGGTACTTTCAGACGAACATAACTGTAATCAACAAGAAATGAGGCAATGTGTGCAAGAGAAGGCGAAATATTGCCCACCGCAATAGGGGATTCGTACGAAGGCGGAACAAGTACTTTTATCAGAGCTGACGTTATGGTGTGCTTTCGTTGTTGCCAATTTCGTATCATCGCTCGCATGTAAAGCGCCAGAGCTTTGTTTCGCACGTTTGTGAGGTTGAGGCCACCGTTCCGGAATTGTAGCGTTAACGTGGCATATGTGATCTTAAATAACATCCCAGTACTAACATAGTGACCAAAGGCAGCCATGAGGCGGTCTGCAATACCCTTCGGTATTGGTAGGATCTGCGCTAAATGGGGCAGTCGTGACGCTATGTGAACGTTAGTGTATGTCACACGCTGGATCATGTCAAAGGCTCTCAGTGAGTTGTTCCGTATCGCCAGACGAACATTTTGCAGAAGCCGCCGAGAACTCGCCGCCGCTGACCGCCGTAGTGAACGGGTAAATGTGATCCCCAGACATCTCAGCGTTTCCACCGTCTGAAACGGTCCCGGTACGTCTTCCAGACCCCGTCCAATGCGCATAATTTTGGATTTCGTCATGTTAATGACACTGCCTGCTGCCGTCCCGTAAGAGTCTAGATATTCAACAGCCTGATGCACTTCATGACCTGATCTGACAAGAAGGATCAGGTCGTCCGCATATGCGCGACAAACGAAGGAGGTCTCATTAAGCGCTATCCCAGTAAATGAGCGCCTCATAACACACATCAGCGGCTCAAGCGCTATCGCAAACAGCATCATGGAGAGTGGGCACCCTTGTCGGACGGAGCTGTTAATAGGAACCGAGCCCGCTTCCCGACCGTTTACAATCACCTTCGATGTAGCCCCTCTTATTAACCTCATAATGATGGAGATGAAAACAGGTGGAATCTCCATTTGGCTCATGACTGACGCCAAGAAGTCATGGTTTATCCTGTCGAACGCACGATCGAAGTCCACAGATATCATCGCTGCTCGCATTTTACAAGTTTCCGCAAGGGCGATAACGTCACGGTATTCACTTAACGCCGAGGAGATGTTGCTTCGCACCCCTAGGCAAGCCTGATCAGGGGATATTGTCCTGGATATCGCCAGCTTGAGACGAGACGCTAGTAGCCGTGCAAAAATTTTATAATCGGTGTTTAGCATAGTGAGAGGTCGATATTGATTAACACTGTGACCCCCTGCCATCTTCGGGATGGGAAGAAGAAAGCCCGTCACAAAATCCGACGGTAGGCGCATGTTCGGACTCATCGCCTCATTGTACATCAACACCAACTGTGGCATCATCATGTCCACGAATTCTCGATAAAACTCTAGCGTAATCCCATCTGGACCCGGTGATTTATGGGCCGCTCCTTTTGTGAGTGCCACCTTTATATCTATCGTCTTCTGTGAGTGGCTCCATAAGCGCTGCCTTATCCGTCTCTGTCAGTGTCGTTTGCAGATGTTGCAGTATCTCTTCCCCTACCTGACGGTCCGTCGGTGTACCGGCATAGAGATGGCGGAAATGCTCTAAAAATTCATTTGCAATGTCCTGTTGTGTTGTCAGTTGACGGCCATCTAAACCGTGGAGCACTGTTACCAATGCCCGGCGGTAACGCTTATGTTCCCGCGACACATGGTGCATCGAGGTACGTTCCCCAGTGATGGTGTCAAGACATCTTACCCGTATTGGGATGCCACCCAGTCGTCGTCCCGTGATCGATAGGATTTGTGCCTTGACACGATGAACTTCCGCATGATGTTCTGCAGACGGCACCTGGAAGGACAGCTCACGAAGCATGGTGTAATAATAATCAAGAGTGTCTCTCTGCCATCTCGCCTTATCCCGACCATACTGTATTAGAGCTCTTCTTATTGCCGGCTTAGTGCACTCGAGCCACCATTGAAGCACGGAGATATACGTTGGTAGACGGCGTTGACATGTGGCCCATACCTCCTCGACTCTCTGACGACATTCGGGGTCCGCCAAAAGGGACGTATTGAGCTTCCATGTCCCGCGGCTTCTCCACACACTTTGCCTAGGGAGTGACATGGTACAAATGTAAGCCAGATGATCAGTGAATGCCGCAGGCCATCGTTCCGCGTCGACCACCTTATCCTGTAGGCCAACCGAAACATATATTCGATCGAGTCTGCTCGCCAAGTGACTGGTAAAAAAAGTATATCCCTCACGGTTCCTATGAATCATGTCCCAGGTGTCGCTTAACTCCAGATCCCGGCATAGCACATGCATTTCACGACAGGTATTGTAATGTGGTGTCTGGTCTTTTTGGGCTAAAACACAATTGAAGTCACCACCTATAGTGTAGGAAAAGGGAGAGAAGGAAACGTAGTAGGTGAATATGGATTGGGGCTAAGAAATGAAAGAGGAAGCCACCTGGTAGAATTTTGCACAGAGCACAACTTAATCATAGCTAACACTTGGTTTAAGAATCATGATAGAAGGTTGTATACATGGAAGAACCCTGGAGACACTAAAAGGTATCAGATAGATTATATAATGGTAAGACAGAGATTTAGGAACCAGGTTTTAAATTGTAAGACATTTCCAGGGGCAGATGTGGACTCTGACCACAATCTATTGGTTATGACCTGTAGATTAAAACTGAAGAAACTGCAAAAAGGTGGGAATTTAAGGAGATGGGACCTGGATAAACTGAAAGAACCAGAGGTAGTACAGAGTTTCAGGGAGAGCATAAGGGAACAATTGACAGGAATGGGGGAAAGAAATACAGTAGAAGAAGAATGGGTAGCTTTGAGGGATGAAGTAGCGAAGGCAGCAGAGGATCAAGTAGGTAAAAAGACGAGGGCTAGTAGAAATCCTTGGGTAACAGAAGAAATATTGAATTTAATTGATGAAAGGAGAAAATATAAAAATGCAGAAAATGAAGCAGGCAAAAAGGAGTACAAACGTCTCAAAAATGAGATCAACAGGAAGTGCAAAATGGCTAAGCAGCGATGGCTAGAGGACAAATGTAAGGATGTAGAGGCTTATCTCACTAGGGGTAAGATAGATACTGCCTACAGGAAAATTAAAGAGACCTTTGGAGATAAGAGAACCACTTATATGAACATCAAGAGCTCTGATAGGAACCCAGTTCTAAGCAAAGAAGGGAAAGCAGAAAGGTGGAAGGAGTATATAGAGGGTCTATACAAGGGCGATGCACTTGAGGACAATATTATGGAAATGGAAGAGGATGTAGATGAAGATGAAATGGGAGATACGATACTGCGTGAAGAGTTTGACAGAGCACTGAAAGACCTGAGTCGAAACAAGGCGCCCGGAGTAGACAACATTCCATCGGAACTACTGACGGCCTTGGGAGAGCCAGTCCTGACAAAACTCTACCATCTGGTGAGCAAGATGTATGAAACAGGCGAAATACCTTCAGACTTCAAGAAGAATATAATAATTCCAATCCCAAAGAAAGCAGGTGCTGACAGATGTGAAAATTACCGAACAATCAGTTTAATAAGTCACAGCTGCAAAATACTAACTCGAATTCTTTACAGACGAATGGAAAAACTAGTAGAAGCCGACCTTGCGGAAGATCAGTTTGGATTCCGTAGAAATACAGGAACGATTTATCTTAGAAGAAAGATTAAGGAAAGGCAAACCTACGTTTCTAGCATTTGTAGACTTAGAGAAAGCTTTTGACAATGTTGACTGGAATACTCTCTTTCAAATTCTAAAGGTGGCAGGGGTAAAATACAGGGAGCGAAAGGCTATTTACAATTTGTACAGAAACCAGATGGCAGTTATAAGAGTCGAGGGACAAGAAAGGGAAGCAGTGGTTGGGAAGGGAGTAAGACAGGGTTGTAGCCTCTCCCCGATGTTATTCAATCTGTATATTGAGCAAGCAGTAAAGGAAACAAAAGAAAAATTCGGAGTAGGTATTAAAATCCATGGAGAAGAAATAAAAATGTTGAGGTTCGCCGATGACATCGTAATTCTGTCAGAGACAGCAAAGGACTTGGAAGAGCAGTTGGACGGAATGGATGGTGTCTTGAAGGGAGGATATAAGATGAACATCAACAAAAGCAAAACGAGGATAATGGAATGTAGTAGAATTAAGTCGGGTGATGTTGAGGGTATTAGATTAGGAAATGAGACACTTAAAGTAGTAAAGGAGTTTTGCTATTTGGGGAGCAAAATAACTGATGATGGTCGAAGTAGAGAGGATATCAAATGTAGACTGGCAATGGCAAGGAAAGCGTTTCTGAAGAAGAAAAATTTGTTAACATCGAGTATAGATTTAAGTGTCAGGAAGTCATTTCTGAAAGTATTTGTATGGAGTGTAGCCATGTATGGAAGTGAAACATGGACAGTAAATAGTTTGGACAAGAAGAGAATAGAAGCTTTCGAAATGTGGTGCTACAGAAGAATGCTGAAGATTAGATGGGTAGATCACATAACTAATGAGGAAGTATTGAATAGGATTGGGGAGAAGAGAAGTTTGTGGCACAACTTGACCAGAAGAAGGGATCGGTTGGTAGGACATGTTCTGAGACATCAAGGGATCACCAATTTAGTTTTGGAGGGCAGCGTGGAGGGTAAAAATTGTAGGGGGAGACCAAGAGATGAATACGCTAAGCAGATTCAGAAGGATGTAGGTTGCAGTAGGTACTGGGAGATGAAGAAGC
This sequence comes from Schistocerca serialis cubense, assembly GCF_023864345.2. NCBI lineage: Eukaryota > Metazoa > Arthropoda > Insecta > Orthoptera > Acrididae > Schistocerca > Schistocerca serialis. The sequence continues at coordinate 453,226,349 of NC_064646.1, forward strand.
TTGCACAGGATAGAGTAGCATGGAGAAGTGCATCAAACCAGTCTCAGGACTGAAGACCACAACAACAACAACCTATAATGAAATGATCTAATCTGCCCGTAAATATGGGCACAATCTCTTCCGAATAATATCTCGCACGCGCCCGTCTGTTTTCTGTGCCGGAAGGGGCACAAACATTGAGAATGCGAATTCCATTAACAGTTATCGCCAGTCCTCGTGCCGAAGGTAGATAAGCCAGGTCTCGGACCGGAATCCCGTCCCGGACCAATATCGCCGTTCCACTGTCGTTGTTCGAGTGCGGCGAGGTGTAGGAGATGTATCCATGTACTTCCTGGAACTCAGGAATGTAAATTTCCAGCACCATCAGTATATCCACATCCGACGCGTATATCATGTCCCTAAACAACTGCTGTTTCACGGGCGATCTAATGGTATTTACATTCACTGTCCCTATTCTGTATGCCTGGGGTCGAGTAGCTGTCATCTCCACATGATGTTAAAATGACAAAGTTTCACTGTGTCGATAGTCCCTTTGCACATCCGCCGAGGGTCGCCCGAGGAACGTGTCCCTGCGGCATTAGGTTTCTTGAGATGCGGACGGATGCAAGGCCCCGCCAATAGAATGGTCCGCATCGGTGATGTAGTCGTCCTGCTCATACCAGCTGATACTATTGGTGTGCTCCAAATTTTCCTGTGCGGCATTGATGTGTGACATCTGTTGTTCTTTCGCAGCTGTAGACTCCATCGCCGAAGGGGTAGCAGGCCCCTGAGCGGATGCGTCGTCTGAACGATATGACATCATTTCACTGTCCGAATTCATATGAATTCCATTAACAGTTATCGCCAGTCCTCGTGCCGAAGGTAGATAAGCCAGGTCTCGGACCGGAATCCCGTCCCGGACGAATATCGCCGTTCCACTGGGGAGTTGCGACATCCGAAGCTTGTGGTTCCATGTCAGACAGGTCCATAGTGTTAGACTCGTCTGGGCTCCCTAGAAGAGAAGGGAGCGTCTCCGCAGAGTTTAGTCGGCGCTTCTTGCGGCGCTTTGGCGAGCGTTGTTTGCAGGCCCTAACCTCGGCCTCTGGTGTTGGCGCATCTTGCATCTCCTGCGTTCCCGCCGCCGCCACAATGCCCTGGGTCCGTTCCACTTCAGCTTCCATGCCTATTGTGATGCTCTCATCCTCTTTCTGCCCCACCTGTAGTGTCTGAGATTGGAGGTTGGTCGGAGCCATTCCTTCTTCAGCGGCGTGCGAGGGCGCCTCAATCAACTGCGGCGTTGGTTCGATGGTGCGCTCCGACCTCGGAGTCACCTCCCCGCGAAGTGCCGTCACGTAAGTCATCGGCAGTGACGTTGGTGTAGTCGGATTCTGGAAGTCTCCGCTGGGGAGTTGCACGAGTCTCCTCTGCATACACGCTGATCAAAGATGTCCTTCACCACCACACCCGGAGCATGTCCGGGGCTGTCCATCATAGATGACAATAGCTCTACAGCCGCCGATGTTTATGTACGATGGCACATGTTTCGTAAGGGCAATTCGCACCTGTCGGACACCATTGAGCACTGGATACGTGCTAAAACTTGCTCAGCGTTCGGCTGTATGACTAATAACTCTGCCATATGGCTGGAGTGATTCAGTGACCAATAATTCGGGTACCTCGAAAGGCAGCTCGAAGATTCGAATCGTACGCACGCCCAGGCCCGAAAGAGCGACTAAAACTTCGCCAATATGACCATCGGAGTGTCGGAACTGGAATCCTCGTTTGGCGGCTTCAATGATCCTATCACATGCTGCGTCGTCAATCATCTTTACGTACAGAGTGCTGCTCACGATTGATAAATGAATTCCAATAATCTCCGTGTAATTGAGATGCACTTCGTCCCTCAAGAAACGTTCGATTTCGAAAGCCTTCGGTCTTGCATACTCGTTACAGAACATGAACTGTATCGTGGTTTTTCGGAAATTGTGTGCCATTGCGTTCGATTCTAACAGTAACACACGCGAGTGACGACGGTGTAAACACCGCTTCTTCCGCGACCGTTCGCAGCCGAGACGTAAACAAGTCCGAGCTGCTCCGCGGCGAAAGGCGGACTGACCAACTGAGCTACCGAAGCACGACTCACGCCCGGTACTCACAGCTTTACTTCTGCCAGTACCTCGTCTCATACCTTCCAAACTTTACAGAAGCTCTCCTGCGAACCTTGCAGAACTAGCACTCCTGAAAGAAAGGAGTTCGAGTCTCGGTCGGGCACACAGTTTTAATCTGCCAGGAAGTTTCATATCAGCGCACACTCCGCTGCAGAGTGAAAATCTCATTCTGGAAACATCCCCCAGGCTGTGGCTAAGCCATGTCTCCGCAATATCCTTTCTTTCAGGAGTGCTAGTTCTGCAAGGTTCGCGGGAGGGCTTCTGTAAAGTTTGGAAGGTAGGAGACGAGGTACTGGCAGAAGTAAAGCTGTGAGTACGGAGCGTGAGTCGTGCTTCGGTAGCTCAGTTGGTAGAGCACTTGCCCGCGAAATGCAAAGGTCCCGAGTTCGAGTCTCGGTGGGGCACACAGTTTTAATCTGCCAGGAAGTTTCAAATTAGCAGTTGTTTGGCTATTTGGACATAAATGTTTTGCATTATTTACGAGCGGTTCGCATGTCTGTAGGATGTGCTATGAGTTATTTTTGACTGTTTACAATTAACAAGCGTGTGTCTAGACCATTATAAACGAGTTATGTAGGAGTGTTTTGCAGGTCTGTATGGTGCGGAACAAGTCGGTGTGATACATACACTCCATTCCTAAATAAAGTAAATTGGTTCTTCCATCCTTGGGCCTAGTGCAAAAAAATGTTCAAATGTGTATGAAATCTTATGGGACTTAACTGCTAAGGTCATCAGTCCCTAAGCTTACACACTACTTAACCTAAATTATCCTAAGGACAAACACACACCTATGCCCGAGGGAGGACTCGAACCTCCGCCGGGACCAGCCGCACAGCCCATGACTGCAGCGCCTCTGACCGCTCGGCTAATCCCGCACGGCGGGCCTAGTGCAGGGTGAGTCCTTTTAGCTGAAACGTGTAGGACGAGGTTGAGTGGTGGTGGCTTAGTTTAGTGGTGATGAGCATCGTTTGCAACAATTTTCTTCGGTTGGTGGTGGGAGCACATGTGAGCTTGGTTTACTGGCAGATTTCAAACTTGGCGCTGGTTCCTAGGAGGGAGTGGCGGTCGGGTGGCTGAGGTTCGTACAGGTATCCTTTCTTTCCAACAATTTTCTTAGGTTGGTACAGAAAGCAGAAGTGACCTTTCTTTACTGCCAGAATTCAAACTCGGCGCTGGTTCCTAGGGAGAGGTGGCTGTCTGGTCCTCGAAAAGTAGTTGAAATTAGGAATTTGAACACCTTCGCATACATACATGAAATTGTAAATATTTAATATGATTAAATCGAAATGGAATTAAGTACTTAGGTATTTGCAGAAGACTATGTCCGTCGCGTGTATGGAGGGTGTGTGACATAAGCGGCGCAGCGATTGTACAGTTATTACGCGTTCACGCGAGAGAGAGTCAATTTGCGAGCGTTCTATTGCGGACCAAACGTGCTGTTAAATAGTCATGGCGGATTCCACTGCCGAGGAAACTTTGCCGCCAAAAGTGTAGCACTGCGTTCCGCTCGCACAAGGATACGTGGTGGACGGTGAGCGGTCGGCATCGACAGGTTTGAACGTGCCAGGAAAACAACTTTGGCGCCAAAAGTGTGGCAGGGAATGGCCGACCGTTGTGTGATTCAGCTCCGAGGCAAACAATTTTGGTGGGAAACGAATACACGTGGCGAGCGGACAAGGGACCGCTGTGACGTCAAACTCGACAAGTTCCAGCGTGTCCAGCGAAAACATGTTTACGACGTGGGAGCGATTGCTGGGCTCGCCCCCAGCGTACCGCCAGTCCAGCGCGAGAGGCCGGCTGCCTAACGTGACAGGCATCGGCAGTACCTCTGCACGCTGGCCAGGGGGTGGCGAGGATTTGAACTAAATCCGTTGGAGCACAGACGCAGTGGCGACTGCACTGCGATATCAAAGATGTGTGCTGACTGTGTTGGAGAACAAGTGATGACCGTGCTGCTTGAAATCAAGTCTTCAGTTCCCTTCCCCCCAGCAAAATCAAGGGACGTGACTTACGTTACTATAAGTGCAGTTTATTATTTGACACGATTATGACAGGCTATCAGTGAAAAAAGATAAGTGACAGAGAAAGTTCGTACATGTGATCAGTTATGGTATTGGGATTTGAACTTGTGATAGATTTTTGTTATGGATGTAAGGAAAACGGCTTTCTCTCCGAGAAAATCGGACATCTTGAATAAATAATAAATGATAATAACAAATAGAAGTACAGTTTTCGAGACATTATCGTGCTGGAATTAGAATTTGAGACAATCTTCTAGTGGAGGTAGGACTATAATAATAAATAATAATAATAAATGATAATAAATGATAATGAATGATAATAAATGACAATGAATGATAATGAATAACAAAAAACAAAAGTAAGGCTTTGCAGCCATTATCGTGTTGGAATTTGAATTTGGAGGGAATTTTCTAGTGGAGGCAGGGCAGTAATAATAAACAATAATAAATGATAATAAATAATAATAAATGGTAATGAATGTTAATAAAGGATAATCAATAATAATAATGATAAGTACAGTTTTCCTGTTGGAATTCAAACCCCCTGCCATTATTTCTTCTGGAGGCTTAGTTTAGGGACATCGCACAATTGGTCTATTTTCCCGCCGAAATTCAAATTTCCCGACATTTATTCTTGAGGTTAGGTTACTGGACATACACAATTGGCCTATTTACCCGCATAAATCCGCTGTTGCCAAGTCGACATGCAGCCATCTTGGATGACATCATCGCCGCCACCTTGAATAAATTTGGCAACAATGCAGAGTGCGCTGACGCGAAGGTTGTCCCACTACTGACGCTGCATCACATACAGAAGCGCCAGCGATGGGGTACTCAACGACGAACCTGGGCGCACGAATGGGAAAACGTCATTTTTTCGGATGATTCCAGGTTCTGTTTACACCATCATGATGGTCGCACCCGTGTTTGGCGACATCGTGGTGGACGCACATTGGAAGCTTGTACTTGTCGTCACCATACTGGCGTGTCACCCAGCGTAATGGTATGGGGTGCCATTGGTTACACGTCTCGGTCACCTCTTGTTCGCATTGACGGCACTTTGAACAGTGGACGTTACATTTCAGATGAGTTACGACCTGTGGCTCTACCCTTCATTTGACCACTGCGAAACCAATCACTTCAGCAGGATAATGCACGACCGCATGTTGCAGGCCCTGAACGGGCCTTTCAGGATACAGAAAATGTTCGACTGCTGCCCTGGCCAGCACATTCTCTAGATCTCTCAACAATTGAAAACGTCTGGTAAATGGTGGCTGAGCAACTGGCTCGTCACATTACGCCAGTCACTACTCTTGATGAACTGTGGTATCGTGTTGAAGCTGCATGGGCAGCTGTACCTGTACACGCCTTCCAAGATCTGTTTGACTCAAGGCCCAGGCGTGTCAAAGCCGTTATTACGGCCAGAGGTGGTTGTTCTGGGTACTGATTTCTCAGGATCTACGCACCCAAATTGAGTGAAAATGTAATCACATGTCAGTTCTAGTATAATATATTTGTTCAATGAATAAAAGTTTGTAAGACGTGTATATTTCTATTGTTTATTGTTAAATCACAATTTATGAAAGATGCTTATATTTTATTAATAGGATGAAGTAGGAATAATTATTATCTGTCATGTTGGAAATAATTGTGGTAGCAGGGAATGTCTGCACCCAAGTATTGTTGACAAGAGAGACTGCAAATTGATACAATTTTAAAAAGGGCCGGAGAGACCGCGTATGGATACATTTTAAGAAAAGCGCGGGATAGACCGCGTATTGATACATTTTGTAATGGTAGCAGGGGTTGTCTGCACCAGAAAGCATTGTTGGCAGGAGAGACGGTACTTTAGCGTTCGTAGGAAGTCAGTAGTAAGCGAGAAGTGAAGCGAGTCGGTAGCAGGTCCGAAGCGAATGGTTGAGAGGAGCGGTGTGCCTGCCAGCCACTAGCTATGTTTTACAAGAGATTATAAACGGATGTACAGAGACATCAGATAACTATTATAATAAGAGGAACTAATATTATTGAATTAATTTTTGAGAAACTCAAGACTACTGAAGGTATGTTTGCGCATTGCTAGTTGTAAGATTACTGTAAAAAGTAAGTCCCATTTGAACGTTTGTAAAATCATTTCATTCAGAATATAATTAACTTTTGCCAGCAATATTGCATTTCTAGTTATAGTCCATCCCAAAAACCATCAACGTAAAACTTTGCGAAATTTTATTGTTGTCAAGAAAAAGTTTAACTATGAATTACGTAATTACAGTCAAATTTATAAAAGAATAACGTCAGCTTTGGTAATAAATACAGCCATTTATTATAAAAGCCCACCAGCAGCTAATAGAGTATAGTAAAACAGAGTAAGTATATTCATGTCGCACTTCGATGTTGCAGTCAGATGGCGATCCAGTAACAGTAAAAAAGGTAAGGAACAGTTTTTGGTTATTGCAGATAACGACTGAGGGTCACGACGACGACACATTCTATGTTTCGTCGAAATAATCAGAAGCAGTAATAACGTGGAATCTTTTGCCGAACAATCAACTTCAGAAATGCCAACTAATAATGAGACATTAGTGCAAAATATTTTTTTTTAAATACAACAGACGCTCCACAGCTACAAATTACGCGTAGAAGACATAATAGTTTCAGGTACGAAAACACTATAATGCAGTCAAACAAACTTCAGAAATGCCAACTAATAATGAGACATTAGTGCAAAATAATTTTTTTTCAAATACAACAGACGCTCCACAGCTATAAATTACGCGTAGAAGACATAATAGTTTCAGTAACAAAAACACTATAATGCAGTCAAACAGTGTGCCTCCATTACGTGCCGAAACAGATTCAAACGGTACACAGATACACAATCTGCGTAGCAGATATCACAGTTTTATTGACAAAAATTCCGAAACTCCGGAAGAGGTGGCACGATTAAAATCGTCTAAGGATGTTCAGATGAACGCAGATTTACAACCTTTAACCACGAATACAAATACACACACAAGTCAATCCGAAACGGATCCAATAATGGCATTTTTGCTACAAATGAGACAAGACATGAATCAAAACTTTAACAGAAGGGCACAAGAATCAGCAGACCTAAAAAACGAAATCAAGGTAGTCGCTGAAAAATCAAACCAAGAATTACACGCCAAGATTCAAGAAATAACAGATAAACAAGAAGCATTCGCGGTTAGCATACGAAAAACAATGACAGAGAACTTTTGTAAACAAAACGCTCACATTGATGAACGTTATAACAATCACACAGAAAACTGTTTGATACGTCACCGCAAACTGGTGCGATCGCAGGATAAAGAACGAAAAGAACTATTACGAACAATTAATAAACAGCGACAGGACGACAAGAAGAAAGTGTTTCCTCAGGGAAAAACTTACGTGGATAATTACATACACTCGATTTCGGAAGAAATCGAAACGGTTAAGGAAACAAATATTCAAATACAAGGGAGGCTCACGAAAATTCAATCACACACAATTGAGGCGAAAATTTCTACAGACACTGAAACCCAGAATATTAAGGATAAATTAACAGAAGAAGTTTTGACACTAACTGACAGAATGGAACACATAGAAATCAATCAAAACTCAGAAAATTTGAAAGCAGATTTTAAGAAAGTAACTACAAGTAATCGTAAATTACGTAACGAATTGACAGAAAAGATCAACGAACTCACTACAAGAACAGGCCTGTTAATATACTACCAATGACCGTAAATCAGATGACACTGCACCAGTCTCAGTTCAACAGATTTCTAATAGTAAAGAGACGCAAATTACAAATGTGCAACAAACACTCGCACCTAGAATCACGTAATAATTTGTTACATGTGAAAATCACTTCTTTACAGCAAAAGATAGCTGACACACAAGAAACAACTGCAAATAATCAATTCCGACAGAACACACACCATTACCACATGCCTCAGATGCACAGTACATATAATGTCGGTAGACTTCAGAGAGGAAGAGATCTTAACCAGGCAGAAAGACACACAAATTCACATTCACAACATTACGAAAATAATTACACACAAAGACATGACGGTTTCGACCACAAGCATTTCCTTTCAGTGAGAAAGTTTAAAACATTTCAAAATGACAGGACGCAAATACATCCACTGGACTGGATCCAACAATTCCATGCGGCACTCCCACCATCATGGCCAGTTCAACATAAGCTAGATTTTATTATTAGTTTTCTTGAAGAGGAACCAGCGAGAAGAATGTGACCAATTGCTAGACAGTGTTTTTCAGTAGAAGCATTCCAGGAAGCATTTCTAGCAGCATATTGGTCAGATACCACACAGAGTAGCATTAAAGATCTGCTAATTAGTCTACCAAATTTCGAGAATTCTACTTTCCCAACAATCACACAATTTTTTCGAGTATATGGTTGAACAAAACCAATATCTCAATGAGCCATACAGTCAACCCACATTAATACAGTTGTACATTTCAAAACTCTCCAGAGCATTGAAAGTGTCATTATTAAGAGGGCAGCAAAAGGACAGCTTGTACGCATTTAGAGACATCCTGCAATTGCTAGAGGTGCACCAGGCAGATTATGCGTTTGTTAATAAGAACTTTTCACGACATAGCGCAAACCAGACAAACAATAATAATTTTGAACAAACACGATTTGGCAATAACAATCATAATAAACGCTTTCGCAGCGAAAATGAAAACTTTAGTCGAGAATACACACAGGGATTCAATGAACAGCAGTATAATAACAATGTACATTACAATTCAAGACAACAACAAAGCCTTCCAAATGACACGACATATATACGACAGGAAATGCCGAACCGCTCGAACTGTCACATGACTCACCACCAAGAAAAGGTGACAGGTGCAAACAATTACATGGGTCAGCCGCAAAATAAACAAAACGAACAAAGACAGCCTTTTCAGAGAAACACGCGTGTCTCGCCGTATAACCACAGTTATGACGACAGAAGGAGAGAAAACGAACACCGACCGCAAAGGACATTCTACAATAATAATTTTCATAGAAATTCAAACAGTGCACAACAACCAAGTTATCGTATGAATGTACCAGACAGAAGATTTCATCCACCACCTACGGCTAATAATCAAAACGGTAGAACAGTGCAGCTCACTGAAAACACACAACACTCCCCAACAGAAAATGAAATGGCAGAACATTTATGACTAGAGATAGCCTGTGATGAATCTCTGAATGACGACACTATGGATAAGCACAGAGAAAAGATAACGATAGAGAATGCCATTACATTCGACGACGTGTGAGACACATTGTTACAAGAAAAACCGATCATGCAAAAAACTATATGTCACCCAACAATTCAGATAAATTTAAAGGCACAAAATATTTTAGCAATAATTGATTCAGGCTCACCAATGTGCGTAATTAATGAAGACACATTTAACAGATGGAATAGCGATAATGATTATCCAGTATTCCCATTACACAAATCTAAAGTTAAGGGAGCATTTCCAGGAAAAATCATTGAAGTCAAAAGACAGACACAATTAACATTTGTTTTTGCAGGGCAAACTTACCACAGAAATTGTTGGATAGTTCCACATTTAACAACTGATACAATACTAGGAATGAATTGTCTCGTACAGTACGATGGAAAGATTGACTTTAAATCGTCATACCTAACATTAAAGAAGGAAGACTGTGAAGTGGTAGTGAGATTTCAAAATACGGTATCCTCAGAAGAACAAAATATGCACAGGATCGAGATTATTGCAGATTCTAAAGATAACGATTGTTATCTCACACTATACACGAATACACATAATAACGACATGGCAGAGGAACAGGAGTATAATGTATTATAGACAATTACACTCAAGGTTGGAGACAATATAGCAAGAGACGACATAGAGCGCACAGAATTAGAAAATATTCTTGTGCAATATGAAACAGTTTTTAACAATGTTCCAGGAACGATGACAGGATTTATGTACGAATTTCAGGAGAAACCACACGAGACTTTCAAAGCAAAACACTATCCAATCCCGCATATATACACAGAAGCAGTTAAGAAAGAGTTACGAGCAATGATTGATCAGGGTGTAATTGAACCAGCAGCAAGCCAATATATAAATCCATTACACATCGTTGAAAAGAAGGATGGATCACTCCGTTTAGTTTTAGATTCACGTGAAGTTAATAAAATAATCATTACAGAAACTGACCGACCACAGACGTTAGAAGAGCTACTGCAAAAGTTTCATGGCACCTCCATGTATACCACCCTCGATCTGTAATCAGGATTTTGGCAAATCCAGTTGTATCCAAATTGCCGAAAGTATACAGCATTCCTTTGCTTTGGTGAATGTTACCAATTTTGTAAACTTCCGTTTGGACTAACGATTTCGTCTGCAGCCTTTATACGAGGCATTAATACAATTCTCCCAAAGGATCTTAAAATCAAAATTACTATATATGTAGATGACATTCTAATCGCAGCAGAAAACTGGGAACAGCACAAACACACCCTTCAACAATTACTGAATACATTCGAGCAAAATGGTATAACTATAAACCTCCGTAAATCTGAATTTGGAAAATCCTCTATAAAATTTCTAGGTCATATCATTTCACAAACAGGTGTTGCACCAGACTCCGACAAATTGCGAGCATTGAAAGATATCGACGTGCCAACAAATAAGAAGGAACTTCGGAGCTTTTTAGGCCTTATTAATTATTTTAGAAAATTCATTCATTATAATGCATTAGACACACCCTTGCTATACCAGCTCACAAGTAAAAACACAATTTGGTCATGGAATGAGGACACTGAAGCTGAATTCGAGAATTTGAAAGAAGGTTTACTAAGGGCACTTTTGTTATCGCATCCTCACCCAACACAAAACTTTTCCATTGCAACAGATAGTTCAACTACAGCACTAGGAGTACATATTTTCCAGGAAGTAGAGGAGGGCGGTAACACAATCGTTAAACATATTGCGTTTGCAAGCAGGATACCTTCTCCAGAAGAGCGATATTACTCTGTAACATAATTAGAGACGCTATGTGTAGTAAGGGCATTTAAGAGATTCCGTCATTATCTATATGGAAAACACACCACAGTATATACCGATCACCGAGCAATCCAGTTTTCATTATCAGCAAAACTTACGCATGATAGATTAAGCCGTTGGAAATTATACCTACAAGAGTTCGACTTTACTATTGTACACATTCCAGGCATGCAGAATATTGTTGCCGACGCACTATCGAGATCTATTCAGCATAAACGACTAGAGAAAGAAAATACCTTCTGCTACAACAACCATAGTATCATGTATATCAAACAAGTAGTTTTCGAAAACTTTATATCATCAGCATTACAGGACATAGAGAGAGAACAGCAGAAAGATAAAACACTAAAAGAGATTTTAACGCTTTGGCGAGACTAAAGCAACGCAAAAATCAGACATAATTACACTATACATCAAAATATTCTGTTTATTCGCTCGTGCCCAGACGGCAACAATTGGCTTTTATGCATTCCAGAAGGGATCAGAAACAAATTGATATGGTATACGCACCTAAGCTATGCACATTACGGAGCTGGGAAATGCTTTCTAATTCTTCGACAAAATTCTCACTTCAACAATATGGAAAAACACATTCGCAAAGTTATAGCATCCTGCAAGATATGTCAGAAAGCTAAATCATCCACAGTGTCACATATTCCACCACTGCATCCCATCATACCGGGTAAGTTAAGACACATGGCAGCAGTAGATCTTTTCGGTCAAATCCCCAGAACAAGTAAAGGTTATAGTTATATTCTAGTAGCCGTAGAACTGACATCCAAATTTGTAACATTTTCTCCACTAAGGAAAGCAACAGCTAGATCAGTATCAAGAGCATTTGTAAGAGATTTTCTATCAATAGTAGGACATGTACAGAAGGTTATTTCAGATAACGAACCGCAGTTTAGGTCAGACATATGGAAACACATGTTAGAAAGTAAGAACATAACACCAATTTATATATCAAGATATCACAGTTCCTCTAACCTCGCAGAAAGAATAATGAAAGAGATCGGGAAACTTTGTACAATTTATTGCCACAGAAAGCATACAACATGGGACGAATACATTTCACAGTTTCAGGAAGTAATAAATGCAGTAACTAATGAGTTAACGATGCTCTCACCAACTGTAATACTGACGAATAAAGACCCATCGAATAAACTTACTGAAGTGATTACTTTTCCAAAGAAGCGTAGACTTCGTCATTGTGAGATAATAGATACGGCGTTAGCGAACATTAAACGAGCTGCAGATCGTCGGAAGAGACAGCAGAAGCAGGTAAGTAGACCACGCAAGTACGAGATTGGCAATAAGGTACTAGTCCGCATCCCTTATTTGTCACATAAAGGGAAGAACCGATGCAAAAAAATTGAACTTCTATATGCAGGACCGTACAGAATTCGAAATATTCCACACGCTAATGTAGTACACATTGAGACACTCAGAACAAAAAAATCGAGAGGAAACCATCATATGTCAAACATAAAGAAATTCTTAAAATAGACAAATCTTCTTACAGGGATACATATAGACAGAGTATAACAATGAGCTTTTTGACACAGTCCAGCAACACCGACTACAGTGAGCTACTAATGGGTTATTTATGTGCACAACAGGCCACCTCGATTCGACCGCAGATGAATACACTGAACATTAATAGCAGTCTTAGAAGTGTTCTCACAGGACATTTATTTCACATTATGTAAGGTAAGTGAAGCAATTAACAGGACTACTTTAAATCTAAGTGTATAACACATACAAATAATTTTCATACAGTAGTAGCAATTAGATGTATTCTTTAACCCATGCATGAAGCATTGTTGTCATAGTTCACCAAAATAAACGTAGTTTTAATTATAATGTAAGTATTGAATATGGAGAAATGTGGATAAATGCTTTATAGGTCATGCCGAGAGCTGACGCGATTTTCCAGATGCAGAGAGATGTTGAAGTCATGCCGTGCACTGACGATTATTAACCATGAATATTTTGTTATAGGTAATACAGAGCGATGACACGTGGTACAAAGGAGAGAGGAGAATGAAGACTTTAGTATGTAAGGAGTATAATTTAGTAATGGTTTATTTTGATAACAGGTGCCACAGCGCAGCACTACGGAGGGAGAAACCACATTAAATTGCTTACTACATGTACTTTGCTATTCGAAAATTTTTTTCTGCATTGAACATATCTTTTACATCAGATACATACATAGGAAAAACAGATCACACCAAATGTCAGAATAGCGATTCGCACTCTATGTAAAATACAAATGTTTTTCTTAAATAACTATGGCGATGTGTGTTACACAACTCAAACATAATATATGGTCGACTGAAAATATGACTCATAACTGACGAACACATTACCGAACATACTGAAGTCACAGAAAGTGACATATTTTGTCAAAATGTGTTTTCATATTTCAAAAATTGTGAATTCACAACCTGTGAAGTAATATAACAGTGTCTTTATGTAATTATTTATATGAGCACCAGATTGTAATTTATTTAGAGTCACAGAAAGTGACATAGTTTGTATAAAGGTACTTGTCTATTTTATTTAAAATGTTGATGCCTAAATGTACTTCTAAATTCCACTTACAGAAATATTTGTTTATGTTATTGAGTGTCACGTAATGTGATACGTATTGTAGGCTGAATTCACTACAGGTGGAAAATGTGTTTCTTTATGTAAGGGTTTAAAACTATAAACTTTATCTACATCCACACAAGGTGAAATATTTTGCCCTTTTAAACGTAAAATATATAATTTTATGAGCACAGAGGAAAGAGATGATGTAAAATTTGGTAATAATGGTATCAACCATATCAGTGAACCTTTTGACCAATTGATTATACCTGTACCTTAATTCCTGTGTATCCCCACGGTTATGGAGCACGAACAAAGTGAATAGTGAACCATGTTACTTCAATCTACGATGTTTTCTATGAGATGTTGGCATACAAGGATGCACACCACAGTCACGATGTACGTCAATAGGTGCTTGCATACCAAGATGTACACCATCACTACTAATGGACAATTGAAGTTGGAACTTGTACCTGATGTAGCTGTGGCAACTCAGGCAATTCGATGGTTAACTTAGTGTTTGCTTACACTAAAACTATGGATCAAAGAGACGACGGAATCACATGGCGAATCCTGGTGTTGTGCTATGTGAGGGAAAGAAGCGGACTTTTGAGTGCATTCACAGACAGTTTCCAGTGCTTTGACCATGCTATCCTATTCCTTTTTTTCCCTTCCTTGAATATGGTATGAATAGACACCAATTCATAATGAAACATAAACTATGTTCTAATTTTTGCCATCCATTAATAACTTTTACTACCTGATGTACACTTCCAACTTACTGACTCATATTATTTGTACATTTTGATGTATACTCTTTTGAATATTCTCTTTGTTAGAGTTAGGAAAAAAAAATTCTTATGGCAGTATATGTATGTACTTTGTTGAAAGAAATATTCTATCTTAACTTACTTATTACTACACATATTTCTATAATCAAATGTTCTCCTTACGTCAAGTCCAAATGACATAACGACGTAGGAAAATTTTAAGGAAATCCAGTGGAGGGTTATGTAAGAAGTGTATATTTCCATTGTTTACTGTCAAAGCACAATTTATGAAAGATGTTTATATTTTATTAAAAGGCTTAAGTAGGAATAATTATTATTTGTCATGTTGGAAATAATTGTGGTAGCAGGGAATGTCTGCACCAAAGTATTTTTGACAAGAGAGACTGCAAATTGATACAATTTTAAAAAGGGCCGGAGAGACCGCGTATGGATACATTTTAAGAAAAGCGCGGGATAGACCGCGTATTGATACATTTTGTAATGGTAGCAGGGATTGTCTGCACCAGAAAGCATTGTTGGCAGGAGAGACGGTACTTTAGCGTTCGTAGGAAGTCAGTAGTAAGCGAGAAGTGAAGCGAGTCTGCACCAAAGTATTTTTGACAAGAGAGACTGCAAATTGATACAATTTTAAAAAGGGCCGGAGAGACCGCGTATGGATACATTTTAAGAAAAGCGTGGGATAGACCGCGTAATGATACATTTTGTAATGGTAGCAGAGATTGTCTACACCAGAAAGCATTGTTGGCAGGAGAGACGGTACTTTAGCGGTCGTAGGAAGTCAGTAGTAAGCGAGAAGTGAAGCGAGTCGGTAGCAGGTCCGAAGCGAATGGTTGAGAGGAGCGGTGTACCTGCCAGCCACTAGTTATGATTTACGAGAGATTATAAACGGATGTACAGAGACATCAGATAACTATTATAATAAGAGGAACTAATATTATTGAATCAATTTTTGAGAAACTCAAGACTACTGAAGGTATGTTTGCGCATTGCTAGTTGTAAGATTATTGTAAAAAGTAAGTCCTATTTGAACGTTTGTAAAATCATTTCATTTAGAATATAATTAACTTTTGCCAGCAATATTGCATTTCTAATTAGAGTCCATCCCAAAAATCATCAACATAAAACTTTGCAAAATTTTATTGTTGTCAAGAAAAAGTTTAACTATGAATTACGTAATTTCAGTCAAATTTATTAAAGAATAACGTCAGCTTTGGTAATAAATACAGCCACTTATTATGTAAGCCCACCAGCAGCTAATAGAGTATAGTAAAACAGAGTAAGTATATTCATGTCGCAGTTCGATGTTGCAGTCAGATGGCGATCCAGTAATTGTAAAAAACGTAAGGAACAGTTTTTGGTTATCGCAGATAACGACGACACATTCTATGTTTCGTCGAAATAATCAGATAATCACTTTTAATAAGCAGCAATTTAATTTTTATGCGAAGATAGAGAAAGAGAATAAATTTCAAAGGGAAGATTTCATTTGTTAGTATTAAGCAAGAGATGGAAATCCTAAGGGAAGGTTACATAGGTATTGTAAAAGGGAAGGTTACCATTAACAAAAACGATATAGAGGAGACGGGAAGGTTTCAAGTTTATCATCTGCATTTCTTCATTGTGTAGCAATTTTAATGGTCCGTAGTGTAAATGTTATCTCAGATACGACGGTGCCACTTACACCTCCGGATGTAAACTGCACCACACACCCCTGACGCCGAGTGCAGCCTCCTTCTCACAATGCAACCCCACCGCCCCACGTCGCAACAGCACGTGGGACTTTCATTCTGGAAGAAGGCGGTTCGAAATCTCACCCGACCATCCAGATCTAGGTTTTTCTCGATTTGCCTAAATCAGCTAAGATATGAGTAAAGACCGAGACGGTCTCTTTGAAAGGACACGACCAATTTCTCATACGAGTTTGTGCTCCGTCCCCGACGACCGAGCTGTCGATGGGACGTTAACCACCAATATTCCCTCCCCTTTTCTTTTTTTGAACCGAAATAGCAGCATATAAATGTGTGGTGGAATAGTGTGCGTTCGAAGATCTTTAACGCAGCAGATGCACAGATGCTGAATACGCAGTAGATAATTAACTTATGGGAGAGTAGTTATTTCCAAATAGGATAACACAGGGTGCGCAGCGAACGAGTCCTTGTTTCAAAATTAAATATCTCGAAAATAAAGATCGATCGGCTTGTGCAACAAAAAATACGTTTATTGTGAAAACTGTAAGAATTTTATACAGAAGTTGTGCAGAAGTATCAAAATAGTTAGAAAAGCTTGCAACAGATGCCGCTGTAAGCTGTGGAACTCGTATGGTACCAGCTTTGTATAATTAAAACTTTCCTCTGGGAGCAGCCTTTGCAATTACATCACAAACTTTCTAAAATGTCCACCACTCGCAGTACGCGGCCGGTCCAAAGGAACAAAGGAATTTTCCATCACATCGTGAAGTATTTCAGCGGAAAATGATTCGGAAGCCACACGGATCGCCGATTCAACTCGTGCAGTGTAGTGCGATGTTCCGATAAACAGTATCTTTCAATGTGTCATACAAAAAGTAGCCAGGATTCATCTTGGGCGAATATGAAAGTCAATCCATCACCTCCCCAGTAAATTTGCAACAATGCAACGCAGTGACTCTGTTCGAGAAGTAATCAACAAGAAAGCGAAACGCTCGTTCGGTGCGATGTTGTCTGGCCCCACCTTGCACAAAGCACGTGGTGTTTGTTAGAACGTCCAACGCCAGCTGTATGGCAGAAAGTTTTTCCGAAATTGCAACGTAACGTTCACAAGAGAACGTTTCTCACGTGAAAAAATGGACAATAAAGCCTCTGTTGCATATCATAGCCCTTTGGGAGAATGCAGTGGTCTCACTTCACACAAATGGATATCTTCGGAACCTCATAATCTTCTATTACGTTTATTCACACCTCCATTCAGGTGAAAGCGTCTTTCATCCGCCAACCAGAGGCTGGCAACATCAACTCCTTCATTATCAATCATTATGAGAATCTGGTTCGCTAAGTTAGTCCTCTGTCGTACAGGTGCGGCCTGGTGGATTTGGATTTTGATTGGAAATGTGTGTAGGCTCTGTCCCAATATTTTCAGGGCGTTGGTATGCTTTAAACCAGTCTCTGCTGCAATTCTGTCGACGAATATCCTTCGGCTTTGCTCAATAAATCTAGAAACTGGGCGATATTTTCAAGGATAATCCAGTTTCGCTGCCTTTCCGTTGGAATTTGGCGAAAAATGCAAACGTTTTTCACATCGGGTCCTATTGCTCCGCCGGCCGCAGTGGCCGTGCGGATCTGGCGCTGCAGTCCGGAACCGCGGGACTGC
The DNA here is from genome assembly GCF_023864345.2 of Schistocerca serialis cubense. Classification (NCBI taxonomy): domain Eukaryota; kingdom Metazoa; phylum Arthropoda; class Insecta; order Orthoptera; family Acrididae; genus Schistocerca; species Schistocerca serialis. Next base: position 453,244,325 of record NC_064646.1, read on the forward strand.
TACGGTCGCAGGTTCGAATCCTGCCTCGGGCATGCGTGTGTGTGATGTCCTTAGGTTAGTTAGGTTTAAGAAGTTCTAAGTTCTAGGGGACTTATGACCTAAGATGTTGAGTCCCATAGTGCTCAGAGTCATTTGAACCATCCTATTGCTCCACTAAATCGTGTTTGCAAGCTGCTGCCTGTTGCCGTAGGACTGTATTCTGACCTGTGCCATTCCACCAACAGAAACACATTGTTTAATGGATAACATGATTTCTACCTCTTCCTTCGGTACGCTAATCCCGTTTCACGTTTCGACGGTGAAATGCTCGATTTAAGCTGTGTCACACTAATTATGGACACTGCGCATTTCGATTACTGGGCCATCTGTTAGCAATTTTTTGAACTATTTCGAGACTTCTGTATAACATCTGTATAAAATTCTTACAAATTTCGCAATAAATACACCCTTTGTTGCATTCGTCTACCGATTTTAATTTTCGAGATATTTAAGCTTGAAATCAGAGACTCCTTCGCTGGACACCCTACTTATATGTGAGTATAATAAAGGTAATTACAAAAACATTTTGTAAAAGCAAAATCCTTACTTCATACGACTGACGATAGAAGGTAATGAAATAAATGCCCCTTAAGAAAAATCAATACGAAAATGTATTCAGCAAGAATTGCAAACAAGCTGCAGTGAAATAGCTGCAGGTAAAATGGGAAGAAATCAAGAAGAATGTGGTCGACAGAGGAACTGATTCAGTATACAGAAAAGTCATAATACATTTTAGGTAATTTAATGTGATGAAAAAAGAAAGAAATCGAGACAGCTTTGAAAAGCTCACTAAAAATTTGTCCAAGTTCTACCTTGGCAGCTCCCGGAAGCTGGACTACCTATGCCAGTGACAAGTAGTCTGCCAGGTAGTGGGAAATGCTGAGCGAGTTGTGGCAAACACCGAAGTTATCACAGCACAAGGGGACGACTGAGCACCCACATCTGCAAGTGATGCATAAAGTCGAAGGATACCGTCTTAATAGTAACAAAGCAGAGTTTCGTAAGGAATGCTAGGTACAACGCAACAATAAGTATTCAGGTGTCGAGCCAGCAGAAAAGAGTCTCTGAAAGGTGAAACTACCAATGTCTGAAGTCACTAGGAGAGCAGATAGCGAGGTAAGAAACAGGATACGTGATGTCATAGCCATCCCCACGGCCGCTCAGTGCACAGGAATCGCCGACATAAATACCCCACTCTTATTAACATAAGTTTCATTGCTGATTGCTGAGTAGTGATCGCCGACTGCCCAATGAATAGTCTCAGCACTTGGTCAGTTGCAGCTATGCACTGAGAGGAGAGGCTATAGAGGTCGATCGTCAGCACACTTGGCTGTTTTCGATCGTCTCTGGAACCGCGAGTCCAGTTGTTCTGCCAGCTGCACTGCCAACCTCTGAAGCAACACTGATGGCACGCAGAGGCAGCCATCACCCTGCAGGCCTGTTGGGGACTTCACCTGCATGGTCTGATCGCTGTCCGTCATCTCCCTTCTAGAGAGAGGGCACTGGTGCTGCTCATCCCATCCCTGTGGCTGACACTGATGCTAGCAGCATCTGTCTCCGATATGGGAGCTGAGAGGTGCCCCTGTTAGCTAGTGAAGATTTCAGATGGACGTGGGTCGCGGCGCCTGAGTGTAGATTTTCGACGTCAGCGAGAGCACTTTGCCCGGATCCCGTGGGTCGACGGCCGCCCGCCCCCCAACACTTCGCTGTGCTGGTCGTACTGTGAGCCGAGCGCACGCTGGCTTTCCTCTGCTGACGAGGCGCTGTTCCGCCGGCCCGACTGTGGCGCGGCGCTTTGGAGAACAGTCCTGTGTTAATGCCCAATAAACACGATATTGTCAATGAATTTTTCTTGGTCCTCTCGAGCTTAGCTAGGTCCTCACTACTGAATCCCACCTGGCTCTCTCTTGACGACTTTATTGTCTGGATCTGGACCATTACAGTAGGTAACGTTCTTTCTGAATTTCTAAATTCACCTTGAGAAATGGCAACCAAACAATTTCCTGGAGTGTTATTGGTATATAAAATATTCTATAATCCTTCAGGAGTGCGACCAGGACCAAATTATTTTTTCTTTCGATATTTGGGTTGATATAATTACAACCAACTTCAAGGTGAAATGGTAACTGAATTCAAAACAACTTGGTGCAAATGTGAGTGTTGGAACTTTAATAGTGGCATCTGTTTCTTTACAGTTCGTACAAAATAGATACGTGGTTCAAATGGCTTTGAGCACTATGGGACTTAACTTCTTAGGTCATCAGTTCTCTAGAACTTAGAACTACTTAAACCTAACTAAGCTAAGGACATCACACACATCCGTGCCCGAGGTAGGATTCGAACCTGCGACCGTAGCAGTCGATCGGTTCCACACTGTAGCGCCCAGAACCACTCGGCCACCCCGGCTAGCATAGATATGTGTTTCAAAGTTTTACTGACCTTCAGAACTAGCTCTCCTGGAAGAAAAGATGTTGCTGAGACATGGCTTTGACAGCCGGGGGATGCTTCCAGAATGATATTTTCACTCTGCGGCGGAAAATAGGAGACGAGGTACTGAAGGAATTAGAGGTGTGAGGAGGGGTCGTGAGTCGTGATTGTGTAGCGCAGCTGGTAGAGCACTTGTCAGCAAAAGGCAAAGGCCCCGAGTTCCAGTCTCGGACCGGTAAACAGTTTTAATCTGTCTGGAAGTTTCAAATCAGCGCGCACTCCGTTACGGAGAGAAAATTTCAGTCAGGAAACATCCCCTAGGCTGTGGCAAAGCCCTGTCGCCGCAATATCCTTTCTTCCAGAAGTGCTAATTCTGCAAGGTTTGCGGGAGAGCTTCTGTAAAGTTTGTAAGGTAGGAAACGAGATACTGGCAGAAGTAATGTTGTGAGGAGAGATCGTGAGTCGTGCTTGGGTAGCTCACTTGGTAGAGCACTTGACCGCTAAAAGCAAAGTTCCTGAGGTCGAGTCTCGGTCCGGCCCACAGTTTTAATATGCCAGGAAGTTTCATACCAGCGCATACTCCGCTGCAGAGTGAAAATTTCATTCCGTAAAAGATTATGCTCTATTTGAAAAATCAAAATTGATTGCTATAGCTGTTTAGGTAATAACTAATGCCCGTAACGCCGATAAAACGAGTAAAATTTCTCATGTTCAACTTTATGATTAAATATTCCTTACACTTATTATTTTGTAAGTTGGAGAGAGAACCACATTATCTGAACATCCTGTGTAATTAACATTGTTTTGAAATTCCTTTTATTTTTAGTATTATTGCTGTAACGGGATTTAATATTCTGTTCGTAGTTAGTGTACAGAGACTCTCTTGCTGCGCAATAACTTTTAATCCCTTAATTTATTTCGTTCATACTATTTTTTATAAAACAATACATTTGATTCGACGACTCTGTGTAGAAAAAGAAATACAGAGAGCAAAGTGATTAGAGTTTTATTGAAATTGTCTCATAGTCGCACAGCAATGGCGTATAAGTTCGTTATACAGACGTTATATTTTGGCGTAACTGTAGGCTGTAGGATTTTATCTTGTATTTAGTTCTACGTTTTTTACATCTGGTGTATATCCTATTATTCACCTACTATATGAGGATAAAAATGTTTATGCTGCATGTTGTTGGCCTCTGGAGAATAGACATGCATGGTAACAGAGGCAATAAATAGTTTTTTAAAGTACACACAGCTATGAGAAGTATTCCACAGATGTGACACATCTTACAATAATTGCGAAATAATGAAACGTAGTCAAAAACACAGAGAGTTACTCTTACCAGATGATCAGGAGTGGCTCGTAGTGTTTGAGAAACTGCAGTCGTAAATTGTGCTACCCGGCAGTCTTACTTGAAAATGGCCGGTTCCATAAAGACTTGAATGGCGCGAGCATACGACATTTGAAAGTCTGCCATCCGTACGAGTAGGGAGACCGCTGACCAAGGAATGATGGAGCTGTTTCTCTGAGTGCTTGTCATTTGTGTCCAGGTCTGAGTACACCTGGAATGCACATTCCAGCCAGTCACCAACAATACCTAGCAGCTTAAAACGATAAGGCGAGTTAGGATAATATGCTTGGCATATAATGGTGGGGTACCCTGGAAACCTGACGTACAACTTTTCGTCCAGGCTACGGAAACGACATTTCACTTGACCTTCCTCATTAGGGCGCTGTATTCTCACATGGAAATATTCCTCTGGCAGCTGTGAATCGGTAGTGCATCTGACTTCGCTGCTGATATAGACTAATTTACGCTCCCCTTCGGAAACGAAAACTCGTGTTAGACGTTTAAGTATCAATTTCAAATCAGCGTGTGATGTAGCATTTCTTTCGAACGAACACGTGTAGAACGACCTGGCGTATGCCAATTTGAGAATGAGGTCGGCTTTCAAACGGTCTCCCCCTGCCCAGTCGCCATCCATCTCCAGCTCGCAAATGAGGGGCGGAGCAGCGGCCGTGAAGAAGATGAGGGCGTCCTCGGGCCTGGAGGGAATGTGCTGGAATCTCGCCTGCTGGAAGTATTCTGTGGCGTTGCGGCCGCTGCACACTGCGGCCATCGTCAGCAGCAGGAGGCTGCAAGCCCCGCCCGAGCTCTTCATGGCGCACTGCACTCCGACACTGCTCCCTCCTCAGACTGCGCTGTGTAACAAACACCGCGCCCAAACGCCACAGCCGTACTTCACGGTGTGTTTTGTTTCTCGGATTGACCGCTCGCGCAGTAATTAAACAAGTGTTGCGGTGACGTCACCACAGCTGCTGCGACGGCCGTGATCCGCTCTGACTGCTGTCACCCAGGCTCAGAGTGTCTTTTCTTGTTTCCTATTTGCGACTGACACGTGTGCACGTGTCGATGCTTGTCGACAGACGCAGTAGATTGAATTCAGTGGCATCATCCTCCAAGAATAATCATTTCTAAATCTGCTTCATATTCAGGAAGTCACTTTCTGTGGATAGCGGTCAGCCAGTTGCGAACCACAATCTTCACCCTCCAACCCGCCCACTCTTTCGCCGTCATAACCCTTAACGCCAGCAGATCCTCGTGAGAACGATTGTGGTAAGCTTCCTGATGAAGCAGGGATTTCTCAGACTTTGTTTTCTTTTCAAGTCTCTGATTTTTGAGAATAATTCTTTCCATAATGCATACTACCACTCTGGTATTTTCTAACAGTAGACACGGTTATGAATCTCTGAGGTGCTCTTTCTTTACCTAAAACAATACGAGGTGAAAAATTTCTTTTCCCTCCTCACTATTAACACTATTTTGTAAACCTTTCGTAACAATAGCCCGAACTGAATATGTTCAATTCGTGAGCGAATTACATTTCCTTGAGATTTTTTAACGTATCTCATTTGGAATCTGCCTCTTCTGCAGCTAAGCACCATATCGTTTTTTCACCTTAAACTACTGTGAACGACTATCTTGCGGCTGTGGCCTTCCAGCAACTCTTCAGCAGACGTCTAGTCACACAGTAATGATGAATGGCTTCTTTACTTTTTCTTCTTCTTTGTTAACAGAGCAAATTTTACATGCAGTCTTTTTGGAAGCATTCGTATCACATGAATCAGTCTGCTAACGTATGCTTTCTCACAGAAATCCCAGAATCACTCTAAGACAAAAAAGAATGAAACACCAAGTACGAATCATCTGAATGGGACGGAAATCAGTAAATGTGATGTACACTTACAGACGAACAAATTGTTGCAAGTGCAGAAAAATGGCATGATTTATTCAAGAGAAAGAGCTTCACAAACTTTGCAAGTCAGTAACGCGTTGGTCCACCTCTAACCATTATGCAATCCGTTATTCGACTTGGCGTTGATTGACAAAGTTGTTGTATGTCCTCCTGAGGAATACCTTTCCAAACTCTGTCGAACTGCCACCTGGCGTGTTAGATCTTCAAAATCCGGAAATGTCTGGAGGGACATGCGCATACTGCTCTGAACGTTCTGAATGTGGGAGAGATCCAAAGACCCTGCTGGCCAAGGTAAAGTTTGGTTAGCTCGAACATAAGCAGTAGAAACTATAGCTCAAATGTAATTCCATGGTGGTTTGCATGAAGGGCAAGAAATCGGAGAGTAGAATATCGCCACGTACCGCTGTGCTGTAAGACTGTAGCGGATGACAACCAAAGAGGTCGTGCTATGAAGAGAAACGGCACCCCGGACCATCACTCCGGACTGTCGCGCCGTACGGCGGTCGACAGTCAGGTTGGCATTCCACCGCTGTCTAGGGCGTCTCCAGGCACGTCTTCGGTGGTCATCGGGGCTGAGTTCGAAGCGAGACTCATCACTGAAGACATGTCTACTCCGGTCAATGACGTTTCAGGCTGAAAACGTGAGTGGAGACGTCCCAGACACTGATGAAATATCAACCTGATTGTCGCCCGCCGTACTGGCCAACAACCAAAAATTACGGTCTGGGGTGCTGTTTCTTTTCATTGCAGAACCCTTTTGGTTGTCATCCGCGACAGTCTTACAACACAGTGATGCGTCGACGATATTCTACTCCCCGATTTCTTGCCCTTCATGGCAAGCCACCATGGGATTATATTTCAGGAAGATAATTCCAGCCCACACACGCTTGCAGTTCCTACCACTTATCTTCGTTCTTGCTAAAATCTACGATGGGGACCAAGGTCACCTGATCGTTCCCGGTATCATAGGTACCATCCGACTTTTGCGTAGAGTTTAGAGAAGCTACAGAAAACCGAATTCTGGATGACTGGACGTGGGTTTGAATCCTGGTCGTGTCGAACGCATGTCCAATGTACTGCGGGCCACTTCGTTCGGTCCCAGCTCTCGGGGCTAATGTGACGATTTTACATGTGTAGCATTTCCCCAGTGCAAATATATATAAACATAAAAATCGATTTAACAAGGGATTTAGTATAGAAGTTAATTTGTGTCAAAGTTACATCTTGTTTGTGTATTAGCAATATCTGTGAAAACCCTCCCTTATATGTCGAGAGAGTGAGGGTGAGTCGCGAGAGACCTCCCTGAGACACTGAGACAACCAGAAGTGGAACAGTGCTCATCGAGGGGTATCATTTCGTGTGTGCCAGCGGAATCACGACACATGTTCGATATTATACCGTGTGAGACAAAATTATGTGAACACTATTCGGGAGAAAGCACTCCTAATACAGAGTCAACCTGACCACCATCACAATTAATGCACTCGAACATTCGTTCGACAGCACAGTTTAGTGCCAGAAGACACATTTATGAGGTAGTATTGGATATCACAGCTTTTATTCAGTCCCTGAGCTCTTCGAGGTCTATCGTTTGTGCGCTACATACGCGCTCCTTTATCTACCCCATAACCAGAAATCAAAGGGTGTGAGATCTGAAGAATGGGGAAGCCATAACAACGGTCAGCCAAGGCCAAAGTTGTGGGGACGTTTCATCAAGATAAGCACGAATGGAACCAGAAAAATGGAGCGGTGAACCATCATGTTGAAAATAACCTTCTCGTATAAGCTGTAGGAGCATGTTATCAAGGAAAACTCTTTCAGCATTTACAAGTAATCATGTGCGTTCACTGTTGAGGTTGTAAAGAAAAATGGGACATGTACACCAGACGCCGTCACGGCGCACCACACATTTACTTTCAGTGACGCACGCTCATGCTCACGTGTGATACGCGGATTTTCAGCACACCATAAAATTGTGTTATGACGATTAACCACGAATCTCAAATGAAATGATAATTAAGTGGATACCCTAGCTGCAAACAGGTGTTGATCTACTTCATTGGGGACATGTTGAAAATGTGTCCCCCGACCGGGATTTCCTCCTTACATGGCAGACGCTCTATCCATCTGAGCAACCGAGGGCACATAGGACAGTGCGCCTGCAGGGACTTATCCCTTGCACACTCCCCGTGGGACCTACATTCACATGTCCACAGCACAACATTCGTAGTGCGCCTAATAGATGTTTGCCCATCACACTCATTACTCGTGGCAGATTAATCTACCAAGTCCTGTAAGAGTTTGGGCATAGCGGGTGCGTTCGCACAAGATGGTCAATAGCTGGGAAGCCTGTTTGCAGCTAGGGTGTCCATTTTATTATCATTTCATTCTAGCGAAAGCTGCATGGTCATCAACTGTAACTGTTCTTTCGGGAACAGACACAACCTTCATATGTACTAATCTCAAAGGTAGCTTCGTCACGGAAAATCATTTGGCTAATAATGCTCGGCTACCAGAATCTTACAGCTTTCCACTCGTACCTGTTTCTGCCGAGCAGTCAGACCCCGAACGATTTGTGGGGGATGCGGTCGCATGCTAAGGTCCTTGGATAGAATTCAGTTCACTGTCCTCCGTGTAATCCTTATTTCCAGACTGCAAGGTGTCGTCGATTTTGATGGACTACGTAGTATGGCTTTCTAAAATGTGGCAATGTATACTTCACTTCTGCCAGTTCTCGGTCACCCATCATTCACGTGATAATGGTCTACTACTGATCCAGTTGACACAACCTTCTAGTAAAAGCGATAAATTACCAAACGAGTTGAGCCGTCTATCTGAAAGCCGTTCTGCATGCCAACGCCCCTTTGCCGCCCACTACAGAACTTCCATTGAGCTTGCAATCACTCTTCGCTGCTCCAACGTGAGTCACTCAACCATGGGTACTAACAGCTTGCAATAAAAAATGAAACAAAATTAAGATTGTTCACATAATTTTGACTCAGCCACTGGTAATAATCTGGAGTAGAAAACGAAACAAAATTAAGACTGTTTATGTAATTTTGACTCACCTTGATATCTAGACCCTAATAAAGCCAGTATATGATGTCTATGTAGTAGTCTGTAACTGTACAAGAATAAGGCAACATTCGTTTTCTTGTGACATGGAATTACTTTTGTAGAAAGGTCTCACGCTCTGGGGGTATATTGCTGGAAATATCGAAAGCAACATCGCCAGCATTCGTTATCTCACTTCGATACTGCCTCCTACGAGAACTCACCACATATGTCGAACGACAGTATGTCGTAAACTTCTCCAACGATAGATGAACTATTGTTCTTCGGCGCAGTGACCAGTGTACACTGGCTAATACCTACTAGTGCAAATAATACTAACAAAACGAGGGTTGAATTTTACAAATTTGAATAGGATGAGGAATTGCACCTTATGCATGACACCTTTTCAGTTTGGTTTCACCCAGACAAGTTTCAGCGCTTTTTGTGCTATCTTCATTGGGTTACTTTATTTTCTTACTTACATGAAGATATTGTGTATTTATGTTGGTAGCTAACTGCTACACAATCTACAACTTGCCTTGGCATTGATGATGTAGTGTCTTCAAACATGTCTGAAAATTCGTAGAAAGCGCATTGTCAAACGACCATACGTCACAGAAATCAGCGTATTCATCTCGACAAAACATATGAGAAAATACTACAACATCAAAGCCATGACAAATTGTAGACTGTGGCCGGCCGGTGTGGCCGTGCGGTTCTAGGCGCTTCAGTCTGGAACCGCGTGACCGCTACGGTCGCAGGTTCGAATCCTGCCTCGGGCATGGATGTGTGTGATGTCCTTAGGTTAGTTAGGTTTAATTAGTTCTAAGTTCTAGGCGACTGATGACCGCCGAAGTTAAGTCGCATAGTGCTCAGAGCCATTTGAATTTGTAGACTGTGTAGCAGACTAGTTACCAACATAAATACACAACAGCTTCATTTATGTAAGAAAATAAAAGAACCCTTAAACGTAGCACAAAAGTGCTTAAACAAGTCTGGGTAAAACGAAACTGAAAAGGTGTCTAGCATAAGGCGCAATCCCTTGTCCTATTTTCGTAGCAAGTGTGGACATAAGAAGAACTGCAACACCACAAGATGATTATTTACAAATTTGTTTTGCAACGCTTTGGTGGTAGGCAGTAGATAGGCTATGATAAAAAATATCTGTCATTTTTCATTTGCGCAAAATATATTGGTAAGCTTTCAGTTTTTACTTATTAGTCTTGATCACTAATTGTAAGTGAAACTTCCTGGCAGATTAAAACTGTGTGCTGGACCAAGTTTCTAACTCGAGACCTTTACCTCTCGCCGGCAAGTGCTGTACAATCTGAGCTACCCAAGCACGACTCACGACCCGTCCTCACAGATTCAAATCTGCCATTACCTCGTCTCCTACCTTCCAAACTTCGCAGAAGCTCTTCTGCGAACCTTTCAGAACGAGCACTCCCGAAAGAAAGGATATTGCGAGACGTGGCTTAGCCACAGCCTGGGGGGTGTTTTAATGTGCCAGGAGGTTTCATATCAGCGCCCAGCCCTCTGCAGAGTGAAAATCTCGTCCTGGATTAATTAGAAGTGTTTAGAAGCTGTGCTTAGGAGTGTTATACCTCTGTAGTTTTCAAATGCTGTTCTGTTCCCTTTCTTATAAATAGGGATTATTATTCCAGTTTTCTTGTTATCTGGCATTGTTTCTGTTTCCCACATATCTGATATTAATGTGTGCAGTTCCTTTATTACAGCCTCACCACCAGTTCTTATTAATTTTCGTTTTCCATACGTTGTTCCTCGGACTGCAGGTGCCGTCGATTTTTCACAAAGTGAAGCATCTTTAGAATGCATTCTTTCTTTTGCAAGTAAGTCCTTTATCTGCTTCATTCCTTTTTTCCAACTCTTTATTATCTCAACAGGTAATATCATGCTTTTCATAAGGTTCGTCTGATGGATTAGCTCCTTTATCACCTCTAGATAATCTCTCTTCTAATTTTGTTCCAGGGTCACAGTATATTTATAATTAGGAAGATGCGTCTCAAGCGGTAATTTGCTAACCAAAGAATTTACTAACCCTTTTTCATATTTTTCACTTTTTCGAAAAGTGGGAGGGATATTATTCAAAAATCTAATCAGGTATAGAATTCCTTTTACATTGTTGATGATGAAATCAGTAAACTTTTTAGTAACACTTTAGTTATTCCAACATTTTCAATATGATAACTTTTATTTCCAGACAATTCTTCACCATAAACTACTGACAATTTATTGATTAAATTACGGACATCATCCATCCAGCCATACGTGATTTGTTTTTCTGAACATTTCTTTATTAGACCTTGACCTGTTTTTTCATCTAAACTTGAATTTGTATCAATTATGTTTTCTCTCATTAAGTTGAAAACAGTCATCAATAATTTGTTTCATCAGTCCTGGAGTACCCATGTCGCCACTGTAGTGTCTTGTACCGCAAAGGAGTAAGGGAGAGGACGTTACAAGAGGCTAGTGTCCTCTTTTTACAACACAAATGCAATCGTGGATTAATGTGGTTCTTTATCTACATGAACATTTACTTATCTCGAATACAGTCTGTGTGTTGTGATACGTTCTCATCTGTAATAGTTCTCTTGCAGACAACATCAGTAATCTTTCTATTGGCTGGCCGTCGTGGTCGAGCGGTTCTAGGCGCTTCAGTCCGGAACCGCGCGACTGCTACGTTCGCAGGTTCGAGTCCTGCCTCGGGCATGGATGTGTGTGATATCCTTAGGTTAGTTAGGTTTAAGTAGTTCTAAGTTCTAGGGGATTGATGACCTCAGATGTTAAGTCCCATTGTGCTCAGAGCTATTTGAACCAATCTTGCTATTACAAACTTTAGTCTCAGTGTTAGTCCAGCTATCATCACTCATCTGGTCGCTGTGAACTGTCGTAACCTGTGATGTGGACTGAGCCTGCTCTGTGAATGTGTCGACAGACACCAAAGTCGATTAATAAGTCCGTGAAACGCTCCAGTCAACGGCGGCGATCTAACTACATGCTGTCGAAAGGGCGTTGGCCGCGTGTTGCTTTTCGGTGTGTCTCTGGCTTCACTGATGATAGGTGCGCTTGATCCAGCCCCTACCACCAATCTTCGAGCTTCATCTTTGATGACCAGTGTACTGGCGACAGCTAACGCTATCACATTCCTCCGCCCCTGTAATGCCAGACTGTCGACATGTATGGAGGATGCAAATGATAACGGGTGGGGGAGGCAGGATGCTGGAGACAGAGATGAGCCAGCAACCGTGACTGGAGGACGGCGTTCTTTCGACCCTACCCTGCAATATGGCTTGCGACGCATAGGGAACATCCTTCGGAAGACTGCTGCCAGGGTACACATCGAGGCCTGAGAGCGTGTCCTGGAGCGATGATGGCGACAGCGACGGAGACGACGGGTCAACGTCCATTGGGTCGGCGAGCGGGTACGGTGGGGGGCGAGGGCACACCGTCCATCTGCTCCTCTTGGGGTGCCCTGGTGGCACCACCGGCTTTCTTCAAAGAGCAGGCGGTTCCGTGAGTCCGTGTATCTGGGTGAGTAATAGCAGCAGAAACACGGGGCAAATGACACACACGAATATGGTTCTGGTGGTGGCGCTGCAAACAATCGGTACCTGCAATCAAGTACATAAAAGAGCCAATGCGTTCCTTTATCACACCTCTTTCCCACCGCCCTTGTTTGCCATAAACCGTGAAGAGAACAAGATCACGTGATGCAATGTGATACCAGCGGACCATTGGCAGTACCGGGTGCTGCGCTGGGTGCAGGAAGTGTAGCAGCGTTCGATGGCGGCGGCCATGCAGATGTTCCGCCGGTGATGGTCCGTCTTGTGGCTGTGAGCGACAGGAGGCGAGAAAGTTGCTGCGCCTGTTCCCGTGTGTGGCTGGTGCGGACCTTGCCCATCTCTTCATTGAAAGTGCGTAGGAAGTGTTCTACTTCTCTGTCGGATTGGGAGGTGAAACGGAGCACTTGTTATATGACGAATGTTGGATGATGAGCTTTCAGAATCATGTAAAGTGAACTGTAGTCTATTTTCTGACACAATTACTCCTGGGAAAACTTTTGTGCAAAATATGGAGGACAACGCTTGAATGGGCTATGTGACGTGCTAGGCACCGCAAATGGAAACTTGCTTAAAGAGTCAACCACTATGAGCCAACGAGTGTTCCAAAATCGTCCTGCAAAGTCGTTGCCATGAAGACTAAGTGTTAGGCCAAGCTGAGAATGTCTGTGGCGGAGCGGATTGGTTTTGCGCGCACGTGCGGCACTGCGACGTCATCTGTTCAACATGGGCGTCTTTGCCCTGCCAGTACAGAGCCGTCACGCTAACTGTTTAGTGAGAACAATTCCCCAATGTCTTCGATGGAGCAATCGCAACACATCTTTTTGCAACACTTTTGGAATAAGCACATGCGATTGTCCACTGTCATTTTGAACTAGAATCACATCCTGTTGAACTGAAAGGTTATGCCAACATGCAAAATATCAGCACACAACTGGTTCTGGATACTGTTCAACCAGTGAGGTCAAGCGGTCCGAATGTAATGCAACAGAATCTTCAGTCTGGTCTGCTTCCGTGGTCTGTGTAATGTTTCTGTAGTGCAAGGGAAATGATACCAGGAAATGAGAGTACAGCACATCAATATTGCAACAAGATGCGGAAGATGCATCAATATCAGAGCATGGGTCAATCAAAAGGCGAGATGGGGCGTCTGCCTTGCCATGCTTTGCTGTAGGTGTGTACACAATGTCATACTGATACTGTGAAAGCAACCAAGCCCATCGTTGCAATTTTTGAGCAGTGCGTGTAGGGACCGGCTTTGTCGTATGAAACAAGGCCTACAAAGGCTTTTGATCTGTCACTAAATAGATCTTTCAACCAAACAAATACTGATGGAATTTCGTCACGCCATACACAACAGCGAGAGGTGCTGTTTCAGTTTGTGAATAATTGCACTGAGTTTGTGTTAACAACTTTGAGGCAAAAACAATGTGCCTGTCTTGGGCACCAATTCTGTGCGAAAGCATAGCGTCGAATCAGTAGGAAGAAGCGTCAACTTGCAAAACTACTGGCTTGGCAGGCTCAAAATGCACTAAACGTCTGTCAGCAAAGCATTTTCGAGTTTCTGAAATGGGCCTTGACAGTCTTTAGTCCACCCAAAAGTTACATTTTTCCAACGCAAGCGATGCCATGGAGCCGCGATCTGAACGGCGTTCGGTATGAACCGCGTGTAGTATGTCATTTTGCCTAGTGCTGACTGCAGTTTAGTTACATTGCGAGGAACAGGCAGGTCGTGGATTGCAAGCATATGAGACTGGGCGAGGGCTGGAGGGTGCACAGCCGCCCTGTTTTTCACATGACTTAAGTACTGTGGTTCAGTTTGAAAGAAGTCACACTTTTCGAGACGATACTTGAGTCCAGCTTCTGACACACTCGAAAAAAGAGTACGCAAATGGGCAGTGTGTTCCTCTGGTGCACGACCTGAGAGGCCGACATCGTCAAGGTAGTTCGAAGAAAATGGAGCTTTCGCCGTCAGCTGTTCCAAGTAACGTTGAAGAATGGTGGTGCGGAGGCACTGCCGACGGGCAAAAGCAAATATTCGAACATTCCTAAGTGTGCATTTACAACAAACACTTTCTGTGATTCTTCATCTAATGGAAGTTGCAAGTAGGCATGACGCAAATCTATCGTAGAAAAATAACGTCCTGTACCAAGCCTGTTCATGAGTTCCTGAGGGCGAGGTAACGTATAAGTGTCTACTACTCTCTGTGGGTTGACTTTAGACTTGAAGTCAACACACATACGTAGGCATAAAACGAGAAGACTAGCCCATTGACTAGCTTGAATGGGAGCAATTACACCACTATCTGGCAAGTCTTTCAATTCACCGGCTACTTTGTCTCTGAAAGAAATAGGAACGGGGTGGGTCCTGAAAATGTAGGCTGCCCATTATCTTTCAAAATACCATGCGCTACAAAGTTACTAGCTTTTCCCATCCCTTCTGAAAATAGTTAAAAAAAAATTCTTTGAGCAGGCTAGCTAGACTGCCTGTTGGCTTAAAACCAGACACTGAATACATTGTCTTGGATGCTAGGTCTGAACAAATCAAAGCCATCTAAACATAATACGTTTCAACACAGGAAATTTCACTGTTCTGGTGTGAGATTTGTAAGTGACAGGCAAACTAATCTGTCCAAGCAGTGAGGCGCTTACTAGATTTAGAAAGGTGTGGTGAGTCTAACTGTTGGCATGTGGCACGATTAAGTAAAGTTACTGAGGCACCTGTGCCTAACTGACAGTTCACACAACGGCCGGCAATTCGTAATGAGACAAATAGTTTGTTACAACGTCGTTGCACAGCACTACGGCGAGACCTTAATCTTACTTTTGTCACAACCTGTTTTACGTTTTGAAAACAAAGCGTTCACTCCATGAGCACGAGCCTTTTTTTCTGGGAGCGGGCAAAATTGGCGTTTTTGTGCCGTTGCAAACAAACTGCTTGGACATGGCCTTTTTCTCGACATGTTCCGTTACGTGATGGGCAATCCTGTCTTTTATGGCAAACAAAACGTCTAGGGCAAGACTTCATTAAATTCACAGTCCTACGTGGCAGTCCGCGCGGCTGTGTACGTGCTCGTTGTGGCTGCTTTGGGCGGCCGCGAGCAAGCGGCCTGGTCAAAATTATCGGCCACTATGGCACCCTAATCACATTGCTCTGAGATTTGCAATACTTGGGAAAGTGATGGATCGGAGACCTGTTCCCATATTCTACTACTTGGAACATTGGATGTGATTAAATTGTGTATCATTATACCAATGTTAAACTTGCCACAACTAAACTTAAATTTACACTTCACAGTCGTTCACGTTAATTCTGTGAACCACTGGCGGTACCTCTGTTCCGGCTTTTTATACAAACGAAAGAACTGATATCTAGGTGCAGCTACTTGGACTTGCTGATCGTAGTATTGAGTTACTACAGCGATTACCTGGTCGTAGAGGAGTTCGTTGGGAGATGCTGTTGGGATCAGTTTCTTATTAACCTGAACACTGGGGGTTCTGTAATCTTATGTAAGTATTGTAACTTTACAATACCTCGAACACCATGAACTTGACAGTGTGCTTGGAACTGAGTCAGGTATTCAATCAATTCTTACTGTGTTCCCTTAAATGGCCGGAACGGATGTATACTGTTAGGCAGTACACTCTGTGTGCAGAAAATCGACGCATTCAGAGTTATATCTAAACGCGCGTAGTTTTCACCACTCAGCTCAGAAGAGAGCTATGCTGAATAACTTGGTACGCAGAGCAAGACTATTTCGGACAAGGATCATCTTGGCTCCGAGATTAAACGCCTGACGACGGCATTCGGAAAAAATGGATATTCCGATCGTGATCTACTCTGGCGAAGAAACCTAGGAAGGACGCTGTTCGAACAGATGAAGAGGACCAGCTCATCTCGCGGCTACTATTCTGCGGTGCAACGACCAGCAAGATCGGCAGAGTCCTGAGCCGGCAGGGCATCAGACCAGTCTTCCGGCCACCCAGGAAGATTAAGGAGATGTTGCGAGCCGTGAAGGATAATCTGGGCCTGAGAGTGGCTGGAATTTACAGCATGCCTTGCGAGTGTGGCAAAAATTATGTGGGCCAGTCTATAAGAACTGTTGCCGATCGCTGTGTGGAACATCAGCGTCACCTCAGAAACAGGCATCTAGAAAAATCAGCGGTGGGTGAGCACATTTTGTTAAATAAACATAAGATTTTATTCGATGAAACAACACTACTTGCTCACGCTTCAACCTATTGGGACTCTGTCATCAGGGAAGCAGTTGAAATTAGACTCTGTGAAAATAATTTCATCAGAGACTCCGGTTATGCACTCAGAAATACATGGAAGCGCGCAATTGATAAAGAAAGAGCGCAGAGAGAGACTTCTTACATTCCTCGCAGTTCTCCGCCTGTTGCGATGGATGGCGCTGCAAGCAACGCTGGATAAAGTGCGCCAAGAAAAAAGAAAATCTATGGATATAGAGATCGCCACCTCGGTGCGGGCCGTTTTCACCGTGACGTCATCCAGCCAATGAGAAGCCGTCTACTGCATATAAAAGCAGAAGCCTCACCGGTCCAGGTTTTCCCCTGACGAAGATGACGGAGGTAGTCACCGAAAGCTTGGGATTTTATCCAAATTTGACGCGGCAAGTAAACCGAGAACTTTTACTGCAACCATTCTAACAGTCTCGTTACTATCGATCTTCCATGTGGGTCAGGCAGGCAGGGAGATGGCGTCCCACGTGCCGTACCGCCAGCGCTGAAGCTGCGCTGCCACCTCTTATGGAACGGAGCTGACCAGGCGACCAATAAGCTTTCAGCACTCAGATAGTACGATTTTTACCTGTGGCGGGAATGGCAGGCCGTTCATTCCCTCTGTTTCTGACCGCGACGTGCCACAGATCGACTTCATGAGATACCACCCCCTGCGCAGGACGTCTGCAGCCCTCTTCCTATAAAACACTTTCGTGTCAGTTACACCTTCTTCTCCCTACCCCTAAATTTCCAGCCCATCATTTCGTTCACACTCCTAACTTTGTCACTCTGTACAGCCTTTGCACGCTCCATAATTTCTCTAATTTTGTCTTAGTGCACCTTAATGCATACATATGTAGGCTTCTATAATATATTCCTATATTATTCACTTCACACGTGTTATTGAAACATCTCTCAGGACCTGTACATTACTTTTACAGAGAAATGGATAACCGTATGTCTTACTTTGGTGTACTATTGTAAGAAAAACATGACAAAACACATATCCGAATCCATTAATCTATATTATCCACATTCAAAGAATTCACCATATCCACCTAAATGATGCTAACGAGATACCCACTTCTCTTAAGACCATATTATCAAAATTTTCTCGTTGAAGGACGATTTCATAATGCCGAATATGTTAAGTACGCATTCACAGTACAATGTAGCAATGTAGATGAATAAGAGAAACAGGGAAAGAGGAGATTTAGTTCTGCTTTGA
Source organism: Schistocerca serialis cubense (assembly GCF_023864345.2). Taxonomy (NCBI): domain Eukaryota; kingdom Metazoa; phylum Arthropoda; class Insecta; order Orthoptera; family Acrididae; genus Schistocerca; species Schistocerca serialis. The sequence goes on from NC_064646.1 coordinate 453,262,154, forward strand.
TTGACATACAAACATAATAACACGAAAGTATCAATACAAGCTGAATATAAAAGCTCTTCAACTTTTTCTCATTTAATTTTCCAGTCTACCCCAAGCCAAAAGAACTGTAATAGAAGAAAAACTCAGAAAAAAGTTTCAATGGTTTCAGTATGACACAAGTTACGACTGACCAGATTTGCAAAAAAGGTTATTAAAAGTATTTAAATTCTAAATACATATACTCCAGTATTTTTACTATTTCAAATGTAAATACAAAACGGTTGTCAGTAAAAGTATTTAAATACTAAATGCTAACTACATGTTCTCGAATACCTTTATTAAAATAAAATACACTCCTGGAAATGGAAAAAAGAACACATTGACACCGGTGTGTCAGACCCACTATACTTGCTCAGGACACTGCGAGAGGGCTGTACAAGCAATGATCACACGCACGGCACAGCGGACACACCAGGAACCGCGGTGTTGGCCGTCGAATGGCGCTAGCTGCGCAGCATTTGTGCACCGCCGCCGTCAGTGTCAGCCAGTTTGCCGTGGCATACGGAGCTCCATCGCAGTCTTTAACACTGGTAGCATGCCGCGACAGCGTGGACGTGAACCGTATGTGCAGTTGACGGACTTTGAGCGAGGTCGTATAGTGGGCATGCGGGAGGCCGGGTGGACGTACCGCCGAATTGCTCAACACGTGGGGCGTGAGGTCTCCACAGTACATCGATGTTGTCGCCAGTGGTCGGCGGAAGGTGCACGTGCCCGTCGACCTGGGACCGGACCGCAGCGACGCACGGATGCACGCCAAGACCGTAGGATCCTACGCAGTGCCGTAGGGGACCGCACCGCCACTTCCCAGCAAATTAGGGACACTGTTGCTCCTGGGGTATCGGCGAGGACCATTCGCAACCGTCTCCATGAAGCTGGGCTACGGTCCCGCACACCGTTAGGCCGTCTTCCGCTCACGCCCCAACATCGTGCAGCCCGCCTCCAGTGGTGTCGCGACAGGCGTGAATGGAGGGACGAATGGAGACGTGTCGTCTTCAGCGATGAGAGTCGCTTCTGCCTTGGTGCCAATGATGGTCGTATGCGTGTTTGGCGCCGTGCAGGTGAGCGCCACAATCAGGACTGCATACGACCGAGGCACACAGGGCCAACAACCGGCATCATGGTGTGGGGAGCGATCTCCTACACTGGCCGTACACCACTGGTGATCGTCGAGGGGACACTGAATGTTGCACGGTACATCCAAACCGTCATCGAACCCATCGTTCTACCATTCCTAGACCGGCAAGGGAACTTGCTGTTCCAACAGGACAATGCACGTCCGCATGTATCCCGTGCCACCCAACGTGCTCTAGAAGGTGTAAGTCAACTACCCTGGCCAGCAAGATCTCCGGATCTGTCCCCCATTGAGCATGTTTGGGACTGGATGAAGCGTCGTCTCACGCGGTCTGCACGTCCAGCACGAACGCTGGTCCAACTGAGGCGCCAGGTGGAAATGGCATGGCAAGCCGTTCCACAGGACTACATCCAGCATCTCTACGATCGTCTCCATGGGAGAATAGCAGCTTGCATTGCTGCGAAAGGTGGATATACACTGTACTAGTGCCGACATTGTGCATGCTCTGTTGCCTGTGTCTATGTGCCTGTGGTTCTGTCAGTGTGATCATGTGATGTATCTGACCCCAGGAATGTGTCAAAAAAGTTTCCCCTTCCTGGGACAATGAATTCACGGTGTTCTAATTTCAATTTCCAGGAGTGTAGCTTCAGCTAGTGGACAATTTACAAACCTTTTGTTTCACCGATTTTAACACTAGCAATAGTTCGAATATATCATCTTTTATGTTACACGTATGTGGCCTTATTATTATTCCACAGAAGGCAAGTAGTCGTTCAACAGGAGCAGAATTTGGTAAAGAAGTATTATAAATATATTTTTAAAAGTTTGATATCTCTTCAAGGAACCTAGACTATTGTCGTCATCCTTAAATATTGTAGTGGTATCGAGATCTATTATAGTGTGGCCACTATCCCTGGCCACAAAATAGTCAGTCCTCAAACAGAACATAATAAACTTCAACCTTTTCTTTATCAGACTGTAGAAAGTTCTTCCCATCTTCTCGTTCTTGTTTCTTCTTCTGCACTTCTGAAATAAACTGCTCTTTAGCGTACGCTCCGCTAGTTTTCGGCACCCATATCAGTTTAAAAAAAGGACAATACAAATATGGTAATATGCCATCATTTGCTTTTGGTTCCTCTACATTATAGACTCTTTCAAAAAGTCTATTAATACCTTCTACATCACAGTGCGCAGGTTTATCCATTTGCAATCTGCTTAACAATTCGTTAGTTCTGGCAGAAGACATCCGTAGGAGGTATCTTTCTTCCCTTCTAAGCTTCTCATACTGTCAGCAACATATTTAGAACAACTCACGTATTCATTAATAAACTGCATTTCAGTTTCCTTAAAAGCTCCTAATTTGAGTTTCGTTTAAGCATCCTTGAGTGTCAGTAGATCTTGAAAAGAATTATAGTATGAATTCCATCGTGTTGGACATGTACAAGTAGGGGATTTTCCAGTTGCTCTTAAGTAGGTTTCATAAGCCTTAGAAGACTTTGAACAAAAACTTCGATTGTCTTCCTATGTTGATGTAAATGTATCAGAAACTTTCTTGTATGGATTACAACTAGGTCTGGCCTCATCCTTACCTCTTGAGGTTGTTAAATGTAATGTGTGTGACGTTGCTTCCTCCTTCAGCCAGTCCCATGGCGTTATCAGATCATTTCTGTTTGTTTTACATTAAAGCAACAATAATGATAAACACATAACATGTACTCAAGTCTTACAGACTTTTCTAATAATTGGGGTCATCGACATATTCACTCGACAGGTATACCTTAGGCGCTTATTGCGCCATTTGTATCTGTCGTGGATGAAAACTACGAAGTATGAAATAAAAAATTTCAAGAGAAGCACTTTGCATTTTACAAATTTCTATTTCTTAAGTGTTTCAAATAACATATGAAATGCTTTTCGAAAAATAATGTTTCAAATGCTGAATAAAAATAGGTATTTGCCATTTTGTATTTGCTTTAGCGAATTTAAGCGCTGTACGGCTAGGCCAGCACTTGGATGGGTCATCGTTTGGGTTGCCGAGCGTTGTTGGAAAGCGGAGTGCACTCAGTCATTGTTAAGTCCAATTGAGAAACTACCTGATTGAGAAGTGGCGGCTCCGGTCACGAAAATTGAAAACGGCAGCGAGATTAGTGTGACGTCTGTCCATATCCGCACCCAGTGGCTCCTGTGGACTGGGATTCACACGGCGGTCTGTCAGTACCGATGGTTCCTCCGAGATCTGTTCGGACGGAGTTTAGAATTTGACATGTGGGTAACGTCAAGCACCACCGGTAAAAGAGAGTCGGGAGTACAAAACTTTGTTATTTAGTTGAAAGTTGTACCATTTAGAATCAGCATATATATATGTCAGAATCCTTCATAGTTTTGGATGCACTCTTGCAATATGAGTTAAATTCAAAAGTTTCCATCTATGTAGATGATCTTTTGATACCTACTCGACAATGGGAGGGGCACTGTCAGATACCTGGAGAACTGTTCAGAGCACTTAATTAAGACAGACATGACGCTGAAAATTGCTGAATCAGAATTTGTAAAAGATAGAACCATTGTTTTTGAGCATTACGTTTCTCAAAAGGGAACTGAAGTGAATTCAGAACAGGGAAGAGCAATCAAGGAAGTACCTCATCCGAAAGATAAAAGGCAGTTAAAATCACAATTCATAATGTGGGAACTATATCGCGAATTCATACTGAATCAAGCATGCATTGTACAGTCAGAATTTAGCAACATTATGTAAGATCAACAGCATTTTGCTATGGAGAATCGATGCCAGCAAGTATTTGAACAGATTAAAGGAACGTTAGACAACATCCTAACATTGCAGTGGCCTAATTTTATGTACCATCTTGTCTTGGACCAGAATCAGGTGACCGTAGGACAGCATGCCATCTATTTCAAGAAACAGAAGAGAGTGGGGAGAAACAACAGGAAATATTATCGTTTTCAGTCATGATCTAACGACCTGCAAAGGGAATTACAATATTTTGAAACGGAAGCTCCATCTGTTATCTAGGGTTTAAAGACAACATACGGTAGTCATCACAGATCGTAAAACACTGAGATACTTGAAGGGACGACATTTCTTAAATGGATGCTTGGTCAGGTAGTCATTGTTCCTGCAGCAATTACATACTGATATTATAAATGTAAAATGAGAACACAGTGTGGTAGCAGATGCACTTCCGTAATGCCAAGAGATACAGAACTGCAAGATAACATACTAAAAACCAAAAGAAAATTAAAAATTATGTATTTCAAAGGGATTCCACATAAAGTGAAAATTAAAAGAATTATAAGAAGCTACACATAATGAAAGAACAGGACACTTGTTTGAGAATAATACGAGACAGAATTCAGCAAGAAGAATAAAGTATTGAATCACTACTTCATTCACGGGGAGACCCACTTCTGGAGAAGAAAGGAGGAAGATTCTGACTGGACAATTTGTTGGCATGAGAAGTTTGTGGATAAGTTAATTAACTACACGTATGACAGTTGTGATGCTTCTGGGGTTCGATAGTGTTTAGGAAAACACCTGGTGTACCCAGTGGATCCACTCTCACAGCAGGGTGAGTGGCGGATGGTAAAGCATTCGTGTCGCTCGAGGCGGAGGGCCAATGAGCAGGCTGACCATCCGTCCTCGCCTATTCGCCCTGTGAGTAAAGAGGTGGGGGCCATTCCTTCAGCAGGGTCTCAGTAGGCAGACCTGGGCAGAGGTTTGCTGGTCAGCGGGATCTCCTAAAGTATTCAGCTCCTTAGGAAGACATCACTTCGGGCTGGAAAAAAATGTTCACTCAGTATGAAACTTCCTGGCAGATTAAAACTGTGTGCCGAACCGATACTCGAACTTGGTACCTTTGCCTTTGGCGGCCAAATGTTCTACCATCTGAGCTACCGAAGCACGACTCACGTCCCGTCCTCACAGCTTTACTTCTGCCAGTACCTCGTCTCCTACCCTCCAAACTTTACAGAAGTTCTCCTGCGAAACTTGCAGAACTAGCACTACTGAAAGAAAGGATATCGTGGAGACATGGCTTAGCAAGAAGGACGCTGGTCTTGCGTACAGAGTGCAAGCAGAGCTCGCAATTTGAAACACTGTTCCCAGAGTTGATTGGGGTCTTTGGTTTGGAGCGGAGGAGAGGATCTCAACGAAGGCCAAATCTTGGCTGCAGATTTCTGGACGTGCGTGAGGATTAGTAGGGCTCCCGTTGACAGGAAGTCATGGGTCCCCTGTTGTACAGCTACGCCGGTAGGAGAATACTTGCGGACTGCACATTGGTTTTTTTATGCTAGACGGAATACTCGCCAACCAATGCGCATATAGCGTTATCAGACCGTGTTCAGAGTAAAGGCACTTCGACTATCAAAATTTTATCAGTAAATTTGTCAGTGTTTTCCACATATTCCTTTTCTCTCCGATTCTGCGGAGAACCTCCTCATTCCTTACCTTACCCGTCCACCTAATTTTCAACGTTCGTCTGTAGCAAGCACATCACAAATGCTTCGATTCTCCACACAGTCCATGTTTCACTACTATACAATGCTGTGCCCCAAACCTACATTCACAGAAATTTCCTCCTCAAATTAAGGCATATGTTTGATGCTAGTAGGCTCTTCTTGGATAAGAAAGACTTTTTTGCCAGTGTTAGTCTGCTTTTGATGTCCTCCTTGCTCCGTCCATCATCTGTTATTTTGCTGCCTAGGTAGCAGAATTCCTTACCTTCATTTTCTTCGTGACCATCAATCCGGATGTTAAGTCAGATGGTATGTTGCCAGACTGATACATTTTACGTGTCAACGTGAATAGTCGTTTTGTTGCAGCTCCTCCCAAAGATTTTAGAAACTCTGATGGAATGTTATCTATTCCTTCTGCTTATTTGATCTTGAGTCCTCCACAGCTCTCTTAAATTCTGATTCTAATACTGAATTCCCTGTCTCTTCCAAATCGATTCCTCTTTCTTTTTCTGTTACATCAGACAAATCTTTACCCTCACAGAGACCTTCAATGTACTCTTTCGACGCATCCGCTCTCTCCTCTGCTTTTAAAAGTGGATTTCCTATTGCACTCTAAATGTTATCATCCCTGCTTTTAATTTCACCGGAGGTTGTTTTGACTGTCCTATATGCCGAGTCAGTTCCGACAATCAGTTCTTTTTCGATTTCTTCATATTTTTCGAGAAACCATTTTGTCTTTGCTGCCCTGCAGTTCCTATTTATTTCATTTCTCAGCGACTTGTATTTCTTTTTTCTTGAATTTCCCTGATTATTTTTGTACTTTCTTTTTTCGTCGATCACCTGAAGTATTTCTTCTGTTACCCATGGTTTCTTCGAAGTTATCTTCTTTGCACCAATGTTTTTCTTCCCATCTTCTGTGATGGCCCCTTTTAGAGATGTCCACTCCTCTTCTACTGTACTGCCTACTGAGCTTATCCTTACTGCTTTATCTGTAGCCTTAGAGAACTTCAAGCGTGTCTTGTCATTCCTTAGTACTCCACTTCTTTGCGTATTGATTCTTTTTGACTAATATCTTAAATTTCAGCCTACTTTTCATCACTACTACATTGTGGTCTGCTCCTGGGTATGCCTTACAATCCAGTATCTGATTCCGGAATCTCTGTTTGACCATTATTTACTCTTATTGAAAGCTTCCCTTATCTCCCGGCCTTTTCAATGTATACCTCATCCTCTTGTGATTCTTGAACAGAGTATTCGTTATTACTAGCTGTAATTTATTACAGTACTCGATTATTCTTTCTCGTCTCTCATTCCTTGTCCCAAGCCCATTTTCTCCTGTAACCTTTTCTTCTGCTCTTTCTCTTACAACTGCATTCCAGTCCCTCACGACTATTAGATTTTCATCTCCCTTAAGGCACTGTACTACCCTTTCGATATCTTCGTGTAGTTTCTCTGTCTCCTCATCTTCAGCTTGTGGCGTCGGCGTGTATACCTGAACTGTAGTTATCGATGTTGGTTTGCTGTCGATTCTGATAACAACAACACTATCACTGACCTGTTCACAGTAACACACTTTGTGCCACATTCCTCCTATTCACAGCGAATCCTACTCCCGTTATACCATTTTCTGCTGTTGTTGATATTACTCTATACTCTACCGACCAGAAATCCTTGTCACTTCACTGACCTCTACTGTATCTAGACTCAACCTTTGCATTTCCATTTTCAGATTTTCTAGTTTCCCTACCAGCTTCAAGCTCCTTGTATTCCACGCCACGACTCGTAGAACATTATCCTTACTTTGGTTAGTCAACATTTTTCTGATGGTAACCTCCCCCTGGGCAGTCCCCTCTCGGAAATCCATTGTTGCAACTGCCTTCTGCATCCTCATGTCGTTTATCGTTGCTGATTCTTCCGCCTTTATGGCCATTTTCCCAACCCAAGGACAAGCGAGTGCTCTGAACCTCTGCCCGCCCCTCCGCCTTCCTTGACAAGGCCTTTGGCAGAATGAGCGTGACTGATTATGCCGAAGTCTTCAGCCACCAGTGTTGATTATTAATCAAAGTTTAAGCAGTGGTGGGTTTCGAGCGTGGGACTGCCGACGTTTTGATTGCTAATGAAAGACGCTACCCCTAGACCACCAGTGAGTTATTTTATCACATTACGTCTTTGGACTTGTATTTTACAAGTGGAGGCTGTCCAATATGGTTCTGTGTATTGAACTATGTATTATCTTTAAATATTAGACCTAACAGTGTGAGGATCCTTGCTCCGAAATAGTTATTTCCAAAGTCTTACAGTGTGCTCATCCACGAAACAACGTGTTGCACCATAGCTGAAATTTTATTAGAATTTCGGTGATAAATTTTCTAATTGAATAAACAGCAACCGCCGCAACAACCGTTTTGCTATGTCCAAAAGTCTTCAAAGAACAGCAGCATTGCACAAGCGGCAAAGAACTTCCTCCACTGCCATGCATCTCTAGGTGAGCCATATTATCCATTTAGCGATTATCATTCAGGGGCCAGCTTCATTGTTACATCCTGTGAAAAACACAGTTTTGACACACTACTAAATTAAAGTGAGCAAAAGTATTTGGGTCTTTACATAGAACCCACTATCAGAAGGAAACATTTTAGATATTAAAGAAAGAGGATTGTGTCCAGCAATATTAGTCAGTAACAGTAGGAAGTATTATAGTTTACATCAGGATTTCCCACACTTAATTAAAATTTTGTAAAACTGTTTAAACTAAACCAGTACCAATGATATCACTTGCGGACTGGCTTAGTCAGAAGAGTCAGAGGAGTAAATTGAAACCGTTTGCACGTACCTCTCCCAACTTAATCTCTGCCACAACTGGTAGCAGAGTGTGGTTGTGTATTCCGAAGCTGTGCTCTTTTTGGTATGGTTACATTCTTAATTAGTAGTTTTTCTTATGTTATTGCTTAACTGTTAAGGAATCAAACGACAGTGCTCTTTTATGCTTTGGGGTATGACCATTTCATTTGGTTACTGTCTGTTAATTCGTTTGTTCAGAGTCAATGATTGTGAATATTGTGGAAATATGTGAGTAGTGTTATGGTGAACATTGTTAGGGGTGTAGTAATAAATGTAAATGAACGATATGTTTTCAGAAAACTATTTTTAGAAGGTAAACTTGGAATAATACCAAAACTTAGTGTGTGTGTGTGTGTGTGTGTGTGTGTGTGTGTGTGTGTGTGTGTGTGTGTGTGTGTGTGTCTGAAATTAACCTGAAAGATACTAAACAGGACACAATTGATTGAAGATGAGATGCTGACAGACAGTTCCTATCATGTTTGTCATGACAAGTGGATTTTTTTCAGTGTTGTATGTATGATTTTTTTAATTGCATGACATTCTGCCTGTAGCAATATGACCAGATACAGATGAAGGGTAAATGTTGATGTGTACTCCCCATCGAGTATAACCCTGTAATGATTTATTTCAGTAAATTGGCTTAAGGAGATATATTGTGTTTGCTGTTGATTAGATTGAAATGTCTGGGACATTTAGTTCCTTATGTACCGGTGAGGCATGCACTCCCCTCTCTGTTGTGCTGCTTCTAAATGTTGCACACACGCAAGTTTGATCTTTTGTGATTAACTTGCCCACAAGTACCACACCCATGACTTAACAAACCATGGTGTGGCACCAGATGATGGAGCTCTAGCTTCCCCAGAACTACTTAATATGCAATAAAGGATATATCATTCGAAACTGGAAAGGGTTTTCAGTCTAATTTGTCTGGTTATCTGCTTAAGTATTGTGAGCCATTTTTGTAAGAAGTATCTAACTTTACACTCATCTTGTCTAACTGCATCACACATATCACGTAAGGACATAATACGTTATGCTTGATACCAAGGCGCTGCTGTGTTCCATTATATTTTTATTACTATAGGATTATTTCGGCGCTATTGGCATCGTCAGGCTATATCAGGTTGTCTTGATGTCCACATGATATCGCTTCTTAGTTGCTGTCGCTACAGATACTGCTGGCTCAACTGTCAATATAGCTGTCAGTTCACATCATTATGAAATAAATTTTCATAATTGATAAACTCCAGAAGCAACATACAGCTGCAGTTACAACCTACCATACCTCCACCACCATCAAAGGAGCAAACTTATACTGTAGTGACAGCAACTAAAACAGCGATATCATATGGATATCAAGACCACCTGATATAACCTAAAAATGCTAATCAAGCCGAAATAGGCTTATAGTAATAAAAATGTAATCGAACACAGAAGCGTCTTTGCCTCACAGCATAATGTATAAAATCAAAATTGTTGAGTTTAGTAATGGGGAGATTGCCCATAGATGTTGCAGAATAAATTCGTGTGCAAAGTAAAGAAGACAATTTCTGCAGGAGCCTTGATGTCTTGTGCAACATATTTAAATGATTGGTATCATGAAGAAAAGACTTGCATCAGGCGAACGGTCCACCCGATGGGAAGCCCTAGCCACACGACATTTCATTTTATTTCATGAAGAATTACTACCTCTGGCCAGAGTTGAGTGACATGTGATGTTTAGTAGTAAACACCTAGTATTTTAATTCCAACTAAAGCTTTATGTAAACTGTATAAAATAATATTTTGTCTAGTATTATCATATGTACAATGTGTATTACTCCATTCACAGTGTCGTGCTGCCAAGTATAGGAAACATGAAATTTTCATGGTCTTTGATTTGTTCACATAAATTATTTCCAGTGATCCAGTTAAAATTAAAAGAATGGAAATGAGGAAGGGTTGCAGTGTTCGAACAGAGTCAGTCAGATTGTAGAGATTGTGTATACGTAATTTTCGGACCAAAGCAGACATCTGTTGTATTTTGACAGTGTCTAAATGGAAGCTTTGTTCTGGGCAATTGTGATCACTAGACTTGTTTGATCAGCTTGCAGGATGAATTAGCTCACGAATCTTGGTACCATTTCTGCTTATAGTTTGTACAGTTCTTCCCAGGTATACTCTTTCAGTCCAGGTCACTTTAATAATGTTGAGCAACATAGGCAAAAAAGTCACTCATTCGTGCTATTGACACTGCTTTTAACTTAGTAGCAGTTTGCAGTATAGTGTTATTGGAAAATTTGTCAGTCTCAATTAGGGTGATGAAGAGATAAAGTTAATGAACCACATTAAGTGCCTAATGCATGAATTTTTTCGGATGGCTGTTGTCAAACGATTGATTGAATAGCATGATGAGGGATTACATTGCTGTTACATTATCCATACCAGTGTGTGCATCATACAGTACTCTGTTGGGCGTTTTAAGACTAAGACCTGGATGTAACCTAATGTTGAAATTCTACTAAATGAAGTGGGACAGTGTAAGGGTCCCACAAATGCTTTATCTTGAAATTATTTTTTGAGTGATACTTACGTAATTGTATTCTTTATAGATACTTCTGTGCCGATGAGACGGACTTCCCACTTTGGTTAAATACGACTCTAGGCGGTGATGTGCTGTGCTAAACCGCTAGACTAACTACTGACTCCAGTGGAGAACCACCTATTGTTGTAAGTAAATAGTGAAGTAATACATATGCTTAGTGCTTGTTTTATCATATACATTTATGATGAGAAAGATTTAGTTTTATTTTTATATTTAAGAATGTACCACCGTCGGTCTATATCGGTAAATTTGCCTGCAGTCGGTTTTTGTGTGCTTGTCTGTTAACGGCATTCTCACTTGGCACACGTCTGTCAACGAAAAAATATTCACATAGGCTTTATTATGAATTTGAAGAACATGTAGCGAAATTAAAAAAAAAACTGGTTATCCTATCATGAGAAACGGTTCTGTTTAAATGAACTGCATAGCAGCAATCATTATACAAATGTTCCTTTCCGTTATCGGGATCGTGTCCCATGTCGCCACATCACCATCGGTTCTCAGGACGTTACTTCAACGGACAAATGGATGAAAACAGTCTGATGATGTTTTGTCCCAGTCCGGCCATACAGGATTCGCAAGTAATACATTTGTGACTGACTGTTATTTTGAATATCACGACGCTGCCACAAACCTAACAGGATTTCTTGCAATTTTGTAGCTGCAGGTGCAGAGTACGATTGTGAAAGTAGTAGTAGTAGTAGCTTTATTCACTCGTAGACCTCTTTTTGCAAGGATGTAGGTCATGTCAAAGTATTTACAAATTTAGACCAATTTAAAATACGCTAATTTGTATACACAAATATTTACAGACTTATAGTTAAAGACAATCATTAGATTTACTCCTGTTATACTACACTTTTTTTACAAATAACTTATTAAATAATGTAATGCCACATTGTTCACCCATATCTCACTATCAGTCACTGCACACACTATACACACATTGTTTCATAACACTTCACTCACTACACACACACACACACACACACACACACACACACACACACACACACTGGTGATTTTTGGGCCATTTTCTGTAACGGAACTTTCCATTTGCTATCCTGAAAAACTGAGTCAGCATCCCTCCATAATGAGTGAGATGTTGAGCTCAGAAAGAGGACGAGGTGTTAGTATTGTGGCATGCATAGCTTGGGGGTAAGTATTTCTAGAATGAAAAAAAAACAAGAAAAAACATAAATCGATGGTGTTATGTGGAATGTTGGATATTTTATAATCATTATTGTATTATTATTTATTTGTATATCATGTTTTGTCAAATCCCTACTCTAAGTAATCCTTCAATGTATAAATTTTATTGAATAACAGGTACTTTTTGGCTGTCTTTTTAAATAAGTGTATTTTCCTAATTTCGTTAATCTCTTTTAGTAATTTATTGTACAGTTTTATTCCTTAGTAGAAAATGCCATACTTGGCTGTAATTCTGCAAGAAAGGTTTCAGTCACTTTGAGCCATGCGTTGCTCACGCTCGTGCCATCTCTTATTTTACATCCTGTTTTTTTCGTGTTGTCACCCGGTTATGTTAGTTTCAGTTTCTGTTGTCACTGAGTTGCTGCTTTGTCTGTCCGTCATTGGCAGCAGCAGCGCCTATCGATATAGCCCTCATGTGTTATCTTTGCTGCACTGCTATTACTTCCCGGTTGTCGTCTGTCGTGGAGTCAGTTGGAACGTGGCAGGAGGGCAGTTCGGACCTGCCAGTCGTGGAGTTGTAACACGGCACAAGTTCAGTCGGGCTGTAGCAGCAGTGAGGCCTGGAGGTCCATGGCTCACCCGACAGTTTCCGCCATGCATCACTTGAGCCGGGGACAGTCTTCGTGGATCGTTGGTCGGTCGTCCTACTGGACGACGAGAATTGGCTAGCCGATCGTTTATAGGTTGGCTGTGTGTGTGTACCGACTCCAGATTTGTCTTCATGATTGCACAGTCACTGCTGAGGGTTGTTCAAGTCTTCGTGCAAGTGTTTGTGAAACTGTGTGTGTAGCGGGTGTCATTTCGACTGACAACTTGTTTTAAATGTTGCCGGCGTACTGGCAGTGAGCCGGTCGGTTGGAGCAGATCAGGAAGCAAGTCTCTACGCGGCACAGTTGGCCGGCCACGCTGGCGGTCCCTACGCAGTGCGGGGGCTGTTGCGAGTGTTACAAGGTTCATGGCTCACCGACCCAGGACATGAAAGTTGAGTGGTAATTTTATTACCGAAGCCACGTCTGTTCAGGTTGTCCCCTTGTTTGGTGGCTCGCTGTTGGCGGTATTCCTGGAAGCAACAGCGAGTGTTCGAGTTGGTGAAGATTTATTCGCCATGAGGTGGAATTAATTATATTTGTCGGTTTGAAATTCAAGTGCACAAGTGGAATTTTCTGCCTTGTGGCCGTTAGTGTTCCGGTTACCTGCACTGCTCGCTGACGTAGATTCAGGCAGTGTCCTTTCCTCAGCTGTTATCGCTGTCCAACATGGTGTGCAGTTTTTGACCGCTTAATGTATTTTTGATTGTGAGCGGCTATGTCTGTAACGTTTAGGCTTTGGAATTCTCGTATAGTGGTCGGTGGTTAGCAAGTCGTGTTGTCGGTGGGTCGCTGACTGTCTATCCGTTGTGTTGCCGGCGGATCGAGTATAGTTGGGCCGACTTCTTGTCTCCCCTAAGCAAACGTTAAGATTTCAAGGGCAGACCCCCCCTGAAAACTTCTGAGCGCCGTTGCCTATAAAGCATTCTTATTAGCGTTTAATTGTGTATTTTTAATGGCTCATAGCCAATGGTTGGAATCTGTGTTTTTTTTTTTTTTTAAACAAAGGCCATCAGCCCTTTTAAAAGTATGTTCTTCTAAACTGGGGAAATCTTACGTTGTCTGAACATAAAGCTGGGGCATTCTGCCTGTTAAAAATTTATTGTAGTTGTGTTGTTCTTAAATGATGGGCTTTCAGCCTCTTTAAATATTTGGATTCTTAGTTATCAGGTCTTACATCACTTGGGCTTATATACTATTTAAAGGATAAAAGCCTTCTGCCTTGGAAAATTGCTTGCAGTTTTTTTTTTAAAAACAAAGGCCTTCAGAAATTTGAAGTAAAGTTTCTTATTGGTCATAAAGCTTGGGCTTTCTGCCTATTGAAAGATTATTGTAGTTGCGTTGTTTTAAATTTATGGGCCTTCAGCCTCTTTTAAGAATTTAATCTGTTTACTCAAGTCTTACATCGCTTGGCCTTAAAGACCATTGAAGGTTAAAGCCTAGAGCCTTCTGTCTCAAATAAATAAATAAATAAATAAATAAAATAAAATTTAGCTGTTGTATTTGACTCATGGGCCTTCATCCATTTTAGCATTAATGACGTCGACAGTCAAGTTTAGAAGTTGCACTGTAATGTTTGGACAACTAAATAAAGTGTTATGTTTGGAATGTAACTGACAATCGATCATTTTGGCCCCCCCTTCCACAATTCCTACTACTTGTCCTGTCCTGCAGGTTTAGCAGGGCATATAAACTTCCTTATTCTCCAAACGTTTCGTTATCTGTTTTAGGTGACACGCAATGCTACTCACCCAAAAAAAGCTGCAGAAAACTACGAAGACATTGGATGTTTCCTTAGACTGCATCATAATCTGAAATAGCTGAAAGTCGGGAAGATAAGTGGCACATATTGTTAAGGATAACCAACTCACAAGTCCCTACACTAATAGAATGTGCAATTCCCTGGTGTACATTTCAAAGATATCTGATTATATATCACCTCTAATTTCACACGCAATGATCACGCCTTCAAGCAGTACAGCAAGCATCATACAGACGGCACTACATACACGTGCTGGTGACTCAGTCGCGACGCACCATCTGTGTCCCGTGCAGTACACCTCCTGGCTCCAGAACACGGGACCGTGTGAGCCTCTGATCGGCTGAATCTAGCACTGTTATGTGGTATGTATACCTATTCCAACATTATTAAGGAAATACAAGTACATTTAAGTGAGTAATCATTCCTCCTGAATGTAATTTATGATAAATACCTAAATATATTTTGAAATGTCTCTCTTGGATTCCTTTCATGTTTAATTTCTTAAATCTGTTGTCATTTACGGCATAAATTCCCCTTCTAAATTTACTGTGGCGTTTCTGACTATCTGGGAGGAGACTGAATAGTGGAACGTGTTACTTTTACACATAAACAAGAACGATCTGTCACACTACTACACTTTAAAACACAGCCTATATGTAATTCATGCCACACAGTCTCATACAGAACCTACATCCACTTTCTTTTATATGCTGTATATGATAAGATACTGTCATCCCCCTTCCCTTATGTGTGAAACGATGAATGAGCATGCTTGATGGTAGCAGACAAGCCTGTCTGCTAGAGAACAGTAGGACCAATGCCGGAACAGGTAGCTACGCTTCCTAAAAGCAAAGAGGTTTCTATGCTTAGTATGGTCCTGTCCATCCCTTGTCATGTTGGTATAGGAAGCTGCCTCTCTGGTCACTTCTGTTTGTTTCTGTTAAGCATCCTCGGTAGGGGCTGAGGCAGTCTCTCCGCGGCGAGCGTCTGGCGTGGTAAGATCTCCGGCTAAGCGCATCTCTGCTAAGTTCGTAGGACAATGATTTCTTAAGTTCAGCCTAACTCAAAATTTAATCACCTTTATTTCAGGTTTAGATCTAAAATATCTAATGCTATCTTAAATTGCAAAGCAGTGTAATTCGAGTATGAAGTTCAGAATATCTTCCAGTAGTTGCTTTGTCACTACTTTGTGAGTAAAGTGGAACCACATGTGGTGATCCGCAACTCTAAGTAAAATCATCAATCTTAAATGCGAATGTGCGTGAGATTGTAACGTCTCGTCTTGACAATATTTTTCAATATAGCAACTTTTCTTTATGTTCAACCCACGTGCGGTGTACTTTGTAAGACCAGTACCACATGCTTATACAATTGTTTGACCCATCAGGTTAATAGTAAGACGATAGTAACCAGTTCGAGGGTTTTCTTTTGTAATTTGTGTTTCGATGTAATTTATTTTAATTATCAAAATTATTGTGGAGTTACACTCTTTGGGTAAACCAAGTTGACCACGTGAAGCATGTAGTGTTATCATCAAAGTAGCCCTCAGCTATTCTTTTCGGGAAGATTTCACAGAGAGTTAGTATGAATTTAGTATACCAGTGTGTGGTAATTTCATGACGGACAGGATTGCGCTACAAACGTAACTTCTTTGGGTGAAAATTGAATCGGTTGGTTGTGGTTAATTTCCTCTGGCATATGTTTCAACGTTCTTCGTGTGTTATTTTATGAATGCAGTGTTGTATGCAGTCTCCCAATCTTGGCTCCATATTTGATGTGTTCTGTAAGATTACAAACTCACAATTTCACAATCCTAAATAAGGCACCAGTTTTGTTATGAATCAAGTTTAATATGCTGACATTTTAACGGAACAATGATCAATGTTAAAACAAATGTCCAAATATAAACTGATTTATTTATTTTTATTTAAATTGTCTTTTTATATATATATCACCGGTTATTGTAAGATGAGTACTAAAACATTATAATTAATGTTAGTCTGGTTGGGAATTTGGTAAGCTAGACTGGATACCTGGTGAAGTAGTTGCTCAGTAATGCAAGGTTAACTTCCCCACATAGCTCACAGCTTTTAACCCGCTTTTATTGTCTTGAATATCAGCACAGCTTTCAGAAAAAATTAATGCATCAACTTCAAAACTTTTAAATGGTAAATTAACTTCTGCCAAGCACATATTCAGTGATGGTACGGTGTGAATATGCTCCTTTCCCGGTAAAATTATCATATTGTTCTGCAGTTTTCAGTTAACTCTGTATATGTGATTATTTCACTACTGCGCAACATTTCACACTCTTAATCATTATTACCCACAAATTAAAGATTCTTTACACACATACACTTCCAATTTACTCCACACACATTCGAATAACATACCAACTGTTATTTGCTCTTAACAATTTGTAAGTTTGTGCTTTAAGGAATTTACGAACTTCCAGCATGCTGGAATAACTTGGGCCAGGAACTTCTTTTAATCAGTAGAACGACGAGCAGTCCAAGCTGAAAATTTTTCCTTTTTATTCATTCTCTGACTAGTTTCGGGCCGATATCCATTTTCAGAACATCGTAACAAAGTCGGAAATGGCATTTCTGAACATGTTAAAAACGTGCAATGAATATTTACAGTTGATACACATAACTGTAAGGGCTGTAAATATTCATTGCACGTTTCTGACATCTCCGGAAATCCCATTTTAGACTTTGGTATGATGTTCTGAAAATGGGTCTCGGCCCGAAATTAGTCATCGAATGAATAAAAAGTAAAAATTTTCAGCTTGGATTGGTTTTTCGTTCTGCTTTAAGGAACTGCCTGTATTTATAAAAGATATTGACTTGAAATTCATATTTCAAGCAACTGCATGCAAGCTTAATTAATATTGGACCATGGAAAGGAATAAAAGTGGAATCTCAATCTGCTGTATAATTTAGCATCTTTCTCTCTCTCTAAGCACGTGTGTTGAAGCATCGCAGAATGTAATGTGTACGAATATTTAATACTGATGACTACGAACGCACTTCATCAGAAGTTCTCCTAATAATTCTCACGCAGAACGTACAGTTCTGGATATTAACAAGCGTGGAGGAAACGAAAAAGAGGTTTTATTTTTTATTACTTCGAAGAAACCATCAACCTGCATATCAAATATAGAAGACAATATGCAGAAAGTGTAACAAAAAATCTTTTTTTATGGAAACAAACGACGCTTTAGGAAGCGAAGACATACTGTTCTGGCTTCTCATTTGTGAATCTCAATGTATTAGGAAGTACGTGTTGGTTCATGGAATAATAATCTTATCTTTGATTATTGGTGTCTGCAATTATTATAGAAACTATTCTCATCATCATATTAATTTTATTTAATGATCTCGTGTGTTTCAGGTAGATGAATCAGGTCGAATCTTCAAATCTATTTTTACGAACTCCGAAATAATATTTATCACTACTTTTTACATGGATGTCCTCATAGTATTGTATGTATGTGATCAAAGATCCTCCAAACAATGATGATATCAGTAGCCACAAAGGCTGATACCAAGGCTGATACTTCAAAAGATCAAGATACGCGGAGGCATAGATATTTGAATGACGCTGATTCAGTTCAGTAGAAATTTCGGTTGTATGCCGATATGTGTCCTATTATTAACCACAATGTGCCATCACGTTTGTAGCGTTTCTTTCCTGGAGCAAACCTATCTTCATACATAGCATACTATCATCAGAATTTAAATATTTCTCTCTTATCTGGGGCAAATAAAAGATTCTTAACAACACAAACGCCATTTCTCAAACAGAGATGGAAACAGATAATAAACGTCAAGAGAGGATACGATGACAGGACTAGGATATTACAGGTAATTAAACGGGGAAGATGAAAACGAGTTATGGAGATGACAGCAGGCAGACATTGCGTCGCTGATAATAGAGTAGGCGAAGGGCGAGGTCCGCAGTCACCACTCAGTGTGTGAAGCACTGCACTCGCAGGCTGGAGGACGCTGGTTTGTAACCCCTTACGACATGCTGACTCAGGTTCACCGCCATTTCTCGGAAGTGTTTAAGACACTTGTCAGGGTGGTCCCTGAGAAACAGCACGGCCAACGTCTGTCCCTACAGTTCCCCAAACACTGCTTGCACTCCGTCTCTGACATCATGTCAACGACAAGAGGTTAAGTCCGAATCATCCTTCGTTTCCTTCGATCAACAGTGAAATACTGAAGGCAAACAATAGTTGTAATAAACATTTGTCCTCTGGGTAATGCTGGTCATCGGAGTTGCATATTTCGCATTTTATTTATCGTCTGCCATTGTGCCCGAGCGGTTCTAGGCGCTTCAGTCTGGAACCGCGCGATTGCTACGGTCGCAGGTTCGAATCCTGCCTCGGGCATGGATGTGTGTGATGTCCTTAGGTTAGTTAGGTTTCAGAAGTTCTAAGTTCTAGGGGACTGATGACCTCCGATGTTAAGTCCCATAGTGCGCAGAGCCATTTTATTTATCTTGGCTCCCTGTAATTATGCAATGCACTTACCTGAATCATATATTTCTAGAAAGAGTATTGATTAGTGTACAACTATGGAATTAACACCGCAGAAGGGACTTTAAAGGTGGAATAAAGTTACGTAACACAAACTCTGAAGATCAATTATTCATATTTATTGTAATACTACAAAGTATTTTAATTTCTTAAGTGTTCCTGCTTTGTCGTCTTCTGCCTTCATGAGTGACCTGTCTTTCAGTCTTGTGGCGTATTTTCTGGCTGGGGCTGCAACAGAGAAACAACAAACTTACAAAGTAAGAGAGCACAGGTAAGTCACACAAGTAAAAAGTTACTGGGGGTTGAATCTGCTGGACCCTTCGAGGTGGTGCAAAAGCCATCGAATTTGTTGCTCTATTATTTTAAATATAGTTATTATGTAATTCGCTTCGTTGTGTAATCAGTGTAATATGTTAATGTATAAATTGTATAAATAAATTATTATTATTAATTTCTCTTTATTAATAATGGAGAAGAAGGCTATGATAATATAACTTATAATAATAAAAATATATTGTTTAAATATTTGATCTAAACGTTTTTTATTAACGATAAAACAAGGAATGTGTTGTCACATGAGATACGTTATATTCTTGTTTAAATTTATTTGTAATAGTCCCTATTTTCTTCATTGTTCTGTAATTTTAAAAACTTGGTTCGTTGGTTAATCAATCAGCTTAAGTAAGGTTTAACTATTACTGAAAATTTTTGTATTTTGTTAAAAGTTATGTACATGCTAATGTATTCACTTTTTCTTTACCTTATGCATTATCCCATCTCCTCAGTTTCTCTGAAAGCTGCTGTTGTCTTTACATATTCGCATCTTTGCGATTTGAAATATTAATATTTACTTAATGTTCTGTTACCTGATCAACGTAGAATTTAAGTTGTTCACTGCAACCTTAAACTTTTAAGCATTACTCACTGCTAACCACAGTTTCAGAAACTCTTCACAATGCTATCATAAGGTTGGCAGAAACTACCCTCCGCCCTATGACAGACCGTTTAAGAGTTAAAAATTACTTCAGTCAATCTCTGGAAAGTACATAAATCCTGTAGTGATAATATTCTACTTTAGGGGGGCTATTCAAACAACACACAGTAAATTGAAGTGTTCTATACGTGAATCTACAAACGAAAGATTACCATCTCCTTTTATTTTCACGTCCTGTCAGAAGCTAATTTTTTTAATTTTTTTTTTTTTTGTAATGTGCATATGAAATATTGACAAGAAGTGCTTGAGACACGTTGAGAACTCTCAAAGGCCAATAATGTGCACTTGCAACGGACTGCAGACAACTGTTGTACATAAACACAGCTGTGTTTTAAGAGGGCTTCCGCTAGTCCTTACGGCTCCAATTATGTTTACCAAATAATGATACAAAAAGTCTGTTCATGTTTCCATCCTCCGCCGTTTTCTCGTTCTTCCTCCGCTACACACCTTGAGGTGCCTTATGGACTACAGATGTAGATATGGATGACAACAGATGATAACAAAAAATAATATATTTTAAAATAAGGTTTGCAATGCTCAAGCAAGCCTTAGAAATGAAAGTCATTTATCAACAGATACCCACTTTTATACAGGACGAGCAAAGAAATTCATTGCGAGATTTTGTTAGAGCATTTTAACTATGATTATGAAGTATGGATTCTGATGAAACAGAAAAGGAAAAATTAGAAGCAACAGAGATTTAGAGATGGAGAAGATGCACAAAAGTGTTTTAGAGTGAAAAAAAAATTACAGTAAAAATTCAAAAAGAAATTAAGGAGAGAAAGCCTAATGAGGTTATCTCTGGATGCTACATAAAACCATAAATTATCCATCACAAAGCGGCTCAGATCACTAGATCTTCATGTGATCTGGAATCTTAATCTGGTGATGGTTGTTACAACCGAAACAAATTACATCCAGTAGGCCGAAAAAAAATTGCGATTTCGAGAGTTGCTTTATATTTTTTATAAAATATGCACAGATAAACATGGTACAGAGAATCGATCGAAATTCTCGACAAATCATAGTTGCACATAGCGTAGTAATCAAATTGTTGCAAAACCAGTCCCAATCATCAACAGACCATCTTCAGGTGTCTGTATACAACGAAAAATTAAAATAAGGAACAACGAGTCATTAAAAAAAAACGATAATAAATATAGTACTCAACATGTATAACCTATTGGCAACGTGCATTCAGAAATCTTATTCAGATGTGTGACAACTCCTCTGATTCCGATATTAAACTTATGTGCTAATGTCAACACAGAATGATTACAAGGTCTATACATATGTTGGGTTCACTTTTAGTGCAAGGCTATTAAGTTTCATTCTCCTCAGAGCTTGAAGTTAATTTAGGTGACTTAATATCACCATTGACTTAGGAGTGATTGTATTTAACATAAAGCATGAAGTAATACACACAATGCTTTGTAAGTTGGTTACTTAAATTTGTTACTTGGTTGTCAATATGGTGTGTTCGCTCTTCTTGACATTTTATTTTTGTTGTATTCTGCTATGACTGTAGATTGTAAGCAGAATATTTTTAAGGTTTTGACAACATGGGATTTCAGCCATTATGTTAATGTAAAAAGTCTTCATGTTTCCACCTACCCTAATAAATATGTGACTAATGATATAAGATGACATGAATGCTCAGAAAGTTATTAACAAAAGGATGATAGATTATCGCCCGCAGAGTATGTTCATTTCTCCTAAACATTTTATTTTGTGGAAAGCTGTAATCTAGGGTGACCGTTTGTTACTTGCAAAACGGATTGCCTTCATGTCTCCACTTACTCGTTCTAATTTTGCCATTATGTGAACAATAGTAAGGTACCACAAATCCAGCGACGCCTTTAAATTATAAGTATAAAAGAGTCTTTGGATCTGTGAGCGTCTCTTCCTGCCAGTATGACACTTGCGACCATTTTGTCATTACTGAGAATTCCATGCCACGTTTTATAATTTCAAATGCTTCACGACAGTATTACTGGACACTGCATGTGGTCCAGATTTTTATTTCATTGGAGCTGTTGGCTTAATACATGATGGCTTGTAGTTGGTTATGAGTTGCCGCATGTCTGACGACATTTTCGCAGTGTAAGTTGTCAGCAGGTTATAAACGCTGAGTATAACATTTATGTTGTTTTTGTAATGATTCATTGTGACTTAATTTTGTGTTTCGCTGTATTCAGACAACTAGGTGTGGCCTGTAGTCACTGAAACTAGTTATGCAATAAAATGATTAACGCAGCTGTGTGCAACCATGATTTTTTCCACAATTTTTACAGTATGTAAATGACCACCTCCTGAAAAGTATGTAAGAACTCAATTATCTGGGCACCTAGTTTAACACAACAACTTCATAAAAGGCATCTTAGAAAAAAAATCCTGGGAAAAAATCATGAGGCTGGCCACGAACATCAGCATCACACAGTGTTATCAGTGGACAACTGCAGCCAAATGTTAAAGACGCGAGGGACATAGAAAGATGGTTATATCATCAAGGCGTTGCTTTTAGTGTCTGATAATGAGCAAGAGCAAGAGGGAGACCAAGAGATGGCTACACTAAGCAGATTCAGAAGGATGTAGGCTGCAGTAGGTACTGGGAGATGAAGAAGCTTGCACAGGATAGAGTAGCATGGAGAGTTGCATCAAACCAGTCTCAGGACTGAAGACCACAACAACAACAATGACCAAGCAGGTGATGAGTCTATGAAAGACGGATTCGCTTAACTTATTGTTGGTATGATACAAGAATATGAAAAGTGTGTGCATTCAACGCCTTCGAACTGTTTAGCGCAGTCGTCAATTGATACACTAAGTTACTCGCGTTTACTATTACGTAAGCTCAAAATGCAGGCAAAGAGTACGTCTTCTTAGTGTGGAGAGAGCCACACTACCGTCAAGTAGGTTTGCCAACTCTCCCGTATTACACGGCAACTCCCGTATTCTTCTGAATTTTTAAGCCTAATACCGTTTTTATTTTATACAGCAGATACAATCTCCTGTGTTTGAGAAAATGACACCGATTAAGATTTAGTCCTGCTGCATATTTTTCAAATCTTGATGCTGGACGGTCCCTACAACATCGATTAATCGATACGACGTAGTATTTTATATACTGTTATTACATCGATATGAAGGAAGCACAAAACGTAACACGGTGTCACGAGTCACGTTGCTATTATCTTGTTTCTTTGTCGTTCCGCCTAATCCGATTTACGCAAAATGGAAGAAACCAAAACTCCACATAAAAAGAGAGGAAAGTGTTTCTGTACATATCAGAAGAAATGGGAAGAAGCTCATTTATGGATTAATCCCGTAAAAGGAAACAGTTCTAAAGTGTATTGCACCCTCTGCCAGTGTGAATTCAACGTAGCACTTGGTGGTAATAGAGATTGTCAGCAGCACGCCAACACCGAAGGACACAAAAGCAGAGTTAGGGATGGTAACACATCTCAGATGTCCGGATATTTTCAGTGCCTAAGTGATAGTCCCAGTAGTGGTGAATCCGCAAAAGGGGCAACAGTACGTTATCGGTTGTGTACCATACAGTGAAAGACAACATAAGTAATATTAGCATGGACTGCGCAAATAAACTTACAAAGAACGTATTTATGGTTTCGGATGTGGCCAAAAAACTACGTTGTGGTAGGAGGAAAGCAGAATCTATTACATAAAACGTATGAACACCCAGAAGTGTAAGTGATTTCCTAGATGCGCTTAATGAACCAGAGAAGTGTAGCACCTTTTTTTCTGTGGCTTCAGATGCTTTGCATTTCAAGAACAGGAAAACTTTTCCTGTAGTAATCAGGTACTTTGAACCCTGTGTTGCCATCAGAAATAAACTATTAATTTATGTGGGACAAGTAGATGAGTGTGCATTTCATCTTACAGTGCCGATAATGCTAATGTCAGCTATGGCAAAACTAAATCTGTGATGAAAATGCTGAGCGAGATAAATAACAAAATATTTAAGGCAAACTGCACAAATCACATAAGCCTTAATGGCACTAAATATGCTTCTGATGTCTCATATGTAGACATATAAATGATAGTTCTTAAGATTTATTGACAGTTTTCAGTGTCATAAAAACGCAGGTAAGAATTAAGTTCGTTTTTTAAATTTTGTTGGTACTGATTGGTGTGAAATTTTAGGGCCTGTACCTACTAGGTGGCTGTCCCTCACACAAGCTGTTGGTAGGCTAATAAAGAACTGGGGGCCAATAATATGTTATTTTAAAAGCACAAATGAAACTTGTAAGGCTTTCAAATTGTATTTTAATGAGGAGGACCCAACCAAAATGTTAATTCTCGAAGCATATCTTCAATTTTTTCCTACATTGGAAATCTTATTTTGGAAACATTAAAACATCTCAAGATTTTAGATTTAACTATAATGGAGACCTGTAGTGCCATTGGGACATTGTCAAAGAAACTTTTAGCAAAGAAAAGATGACTCATTTTCTGGAAGCAATAGACTCAACATTTGAAAAAGATTAAATCCTGCCAATGAGAAGAGAATTCAAAATAATTTTGCTGAACTTTATAATATCTTTCACACATATATTGTAAAAAATGTAAAAATTTCTGACAATGCTACAATTAAGTCCTTGCCCGCAATGTTCCTAAAGAATTCGGTTAATTTTAATGATTTTCAGAACATGCTTACTCATTTTCAGGTAGACATAAAATAAGGATAACATATACAATCAATTTTGTTCTTTGAAAAAAATAATAAATGCAAAAGTTGCCACTGACGGTAGTACAGTTTAAAAGTGGATATCTGTGATGACTGGGGCATTGACCAAAAGAATTAAATCCAGGGAGATAAATAAGATTCTTGGCTATGTTCTCAGTATACTGGCATCTAATTCTCACACAGAAAAATTTGTTCTTTGGTGAACAACAAACGGTCTGATGATAGAAACCGTTGCAATCTAGATTTAAATAAAGCTGAACTAAAAAAAGTGATAATCCTGGTTCCGCATGTGACGAATTTGTCCAATTTGTAAAGAATGATCGCAAACTTCAGACTTCTGCCAAAAGTGTAAACAAATATAATTTTAAGTAAAAAATTGTGTAGACCTTCAGCTTATAATTGTTATGAATAAGTTATTGGTTGGTCCATGCAATAAACCAGTTTTGAGGTTTAAATAAATTGTGTTAAGCCTATTAATTTTGTTGGGTCAAAGCGTCCCTTATTTTGACAAAGAAAATTTGGTAATGGAAAAAACCACATTTTGTCAATGGAGTGAGTGATTGATTATTTTGTAAAAATTTTTTTTATTGATAGACGCAATCACGTTCTTATGACACAGTCATAACCTGTTTCGGCCATACAATGACCATCTTCAGATTCTGAAGGCGGCACACACTGAACACAGGTACATGCATTGTCAAACAGGTTCATGTATTGACAATGCTTGAACCTGTGTTCAGTGTATGACGCCTTTAGAATCTGAAGATGGTCATTGTATGACCGAAACCAGTTATAACTGTGTCATAAGAATGTGATTGTGTCTATAAATAAACAAAAAAAAATTACAAGAGTTGGTTACCTCACAGTCCAGAAGTGCAGCATGTTCCACAGTTTTGTGTGATTATAGTCTTGCTACCTCCAATGGTAATTTTATTCTATTTTAATTTTATAAACTGACACTGAATGATGGCAATTTCATAGAGTTACCATTATCATTACAAGTAAGAACAGAAAAAAAGGTCTCCAGTCTAGCACTATCTCTCGAGTATAGCTTGTATCTTTTGAAACTTTTTTGAACGAAGTTGACAGTTGACATTCTACTTAGGGAAGTGTTTTATTTATTGTCAAAGAACAACATGGTTCACGTTCTGAGTTGTGATCTGATAAAGGAAGCAATATGTGATAATGGAAGTAAAATATTAAGCAATGTGGACAGTTTTATTCACAACAAAACATTAGCATAGATACTCTATTGGCTCCAATCTCTTCATTTTTGTTTTTTAAGTCTATGAGAGATAATATAATATATAGTTGATTTTCAAAGTTCTGAAATATTCTAATATGAGCTTTAATTAAACAATGTTTTTGTTATCATAGGGCGAGAGAGCTGCAACTAGAGAATAGTGAACCCAGCAACACATGATGTTTTTAGATTGTGCTTTAGTCGAGTGACTGATTTTAGAAACATATGAAGGAATGCACACTGGAGGCCATCATAAGCAAATCTGACACTTCCTACTGGGTTTTTTGTTGCTATACATCAGGTTGGATTTTGGGTCGCTTTTGCAAGTTTAGGTGATGTATAGTACATTCAAGCTATTTGGAATATATTTCTAATTCTTCAGTTACACAGTTTAAAGAGAATAAAATTTTATATATTATTAGAACTTCTTGTATAGTATGTGGGCAGTTAAGTCACACAATGCCAATTATACACTATCTCGTACCATTAAACTGAAGAAGTTCTTTTACTGTTGAACATGTGACATTTACAAAATTACAGCCTCTTGTTAATGTCCTAACAATCTAATCTTTCTTGAAGATGAAAATTTATCTTAGTTTCTAATGGCTTTAGTTTCAACATTTTTAATTTGTATTGTTTTTGATAATACTTCTCCTGAATTCATTTCAGTTATTGATTATTAATGTGTAGTAGAGATATTATGTAACAGATAGACGACTAAATACAGAACAGACAAGATTTTTTCGATTGCAATGCTTTTAAATGTTATTAGAATATTTGTTCTGAGGTGCATGACCAAACTGTATGTTTTCCATTGACAGATAAACCTTACTCTTCTGGAGTAATTTTTGCAATTCCAGGAAAAGACTGCAACACATAAAAAGTGAGTGTCGTCATTTATAAATTGAATCAGAAAATACACTAAACTTCTATTAGACGGCTGTGTAGAAGCAAACAACTGAAATGTATTCCAAGGTACAACACTCTAACATATCGATAACAATGTCTGCCAAATTTAATTACTTGACAGCTTGACAGGTTATCAGAAAGAAAAGTGAACATAACTGACAGCAGGAGACAGGGTTGCAGCCCATCCCCAATCTTATTTAATCTGTGCATTAATCAAACAGCAAAGGAAACTATGGAAAAGATTGGCAAAGGAATTATAATTTAGGGAGAAGAAATGAAAACTTCGAGGTTTACCGAGGGCAGTGTAGTTCTGTAAGAGACTGCAAATGACTTGGAAGAGCAGTTGAACGGAATGGATAGTGTCTTGAAATGAGACTATATGACGAACACTACCAAAACTAAAACAAAGGTAACGGAATATAGTCGAAGAAAATCAGGCGATGCTGAGGGAATTATATGAGGTACGGCATTAGGAATGGTATATGAGTTTACTCACGAGGGGCGTGCAGTAAGTAATGCTAAAATTTTTTTTCTCGGTCAGGTTCGATTACAAAGCGGCGGAGTTTGTGGTGGTACATAGTGGAATATTCCACCTTCAGCCGCTATAGTTTCATGAGGTTCCGGTAGGTGGCGGCTTTATGTAGCTTGCAAATTGCCTTCTATAGCAGAGAAGCGCTCCAAGCAAAGAGCCGTCATTAGTTTCTTTTAGAGGAAACCCAGAGCACCTCAGACATTCGTAGGCGTTTGCAGGATGTCTACAGACACCTGACAGTGAACAAAAGCACGGTGAGTCGTTGGACGAGTAGTCTTTCATCGTCGCAACGAGATCGCGCAAACCTTTCTCATCTCCTGCACTCCCGCCGGCTGCACACAGCTGTTGTTCCAGGAATCTTGTGACGTGCGGACTTTCCTATTCGAGATGATGGATGCAACACAATTAAACACCTCACCGCACAACTGGCTGTCTTTGTTGGTAGTACAGACAGAGTCGTTCAGCAGTTGGAGTACTCAAAGGTGCTCCCACTGGATTCCCCACCGACTACGTACCTTCCATCTGTTTGGCCTAATGAGTTGCACACTGCGGGAAGCAGTACGTGATGATGGGGAGGTTATTGATGCAGCAAGACGTTGGCTCCGACGTAGACCAGTAGGGTGGTACAGTGCTGGCATACAGGTCCTCCTGGTAAGGTGGCATAAGGCTGTAGTACTGAACGGAGATTATGTTGAGAAACAGGGTGTTACAGCCAAAAGAGTAGGCAATAATAAGGTATATTGGAATCCTGCACAAAACCAACCTACTTTCAAAAGAAAGTGTTGCATTATTTACTGAACGACCTTCGTATTTAGGCAACATAATAACTAATGACGTGCGAAGTAGAGAAGAGGAGCAGATACGAAGTGCAGGTTTGTTATAGTAAGACAAGTATTTCCGAAAAAGAGGAAATCACTAACATCCATGGGTTACTAAGTTCTTCTAAGGGTATTTATAAAGTTTATGGCTTTGTTCAAACGTGGAACGTGGGCAGTAAGCAGTTCAAACAAAAGTAGATTAAAAGATGGAGGAACTAATGAGGAGTCACTGAACCGAAACGGGAAGAAAAGAAATTTATAGCACAACTTGACTAAAAGAAGGGTTCGGTTAATACGATACATCAAACAATAGTCAGTTGTGTAATTGTGGGAAGTGTGGTAAGGCGGGGGGGGGGGGGGAGAGAAGTGGGAGGAGGGGGTTGTAGACGGAGGCCTAGGCATGAGTACAATAAGCAGGTTAAAAAGGGTGTATGTTGCAGTAGTTATTACTGGACTAACTGTGTGCACGTGGAACGCCAATGGAATTCGCAATCAAGTAGGAGAGTTCGGTCAATTCCTCCAAGATGAAAGAATCGACGTGTGCCTTGTCATCGAGACACACTTGAAACCCGACATCCAAGTACGAGTCGCCAACTACAGCTGTTTCCGGACGGACCGGCCGACTGCTGGTGGAGGAACAGCAGTATATGTAAGAAACTCCTTGATGCATCACCAACTGCCACCCCCAGGGTTATCCACAGTAGAAGCCACATCGGTTGCAGTCCAAACATTAAGAGGCTGCAAACAATTCATTAAAGCGTACAGGACCCCCCGTGGCCATCTAGAAGAAGCAGACTTTGAGGCGTTACTGTCACAACAAGGAAATTTTTTCTTGCTGGCGACCTTAATGCCAAAAATACCAACTGGAACAGCCGCATCACTAACATCAGTGGACGCCGTCTCCTACGAGTTGCAGAAAGAAACCACGCCATCATTGTGGCACCATACGACTCCACATGCTTTCCGAACAGAGGCCAGAGTGACGTGCTGGATATAGCCATCATTAAGGGATTTCCCAATGATGTTACTGCCACTACCAGAACGGCCCTTACATCAGATCATGAACCTGTCATCTTTGATGTCGACCTCGTCGGCATCAATAAACCGGCAACACACCACCTTGATATTCGAGGAATCGGCTGAGAAACATATCGCCAGCTGCTTGAAAGAGGCCTTCCGGACACACCAGACCCAGAGACAGCAGGAGCAGAAGCCACTCTATTATCCCTAACATCTAAAGCACTAGACGCTGCAACAGAAGGCACGCCTCCGAGACGGCCTACACGGCCAAAAACACCAACTGCCTTCACTTATCATAGCAGCCATCAGGGGAAAAAAACGAGCATTCAGAGAATGGGAGGCAACGTGCAATCCAGCCACAAAGCGCCTAGTAAATCGACTGCAACGAGAAATAAAGGCAGAAGTAGAAAAACATAAGAATCAAGTCTGGGCAGTAAAGGTTGCACTGCTACAGCTACAAGACCAATCAGCCTGGAAGACGACGAAGTCTCTACTGAGGAACGGACAGAAGCTACCCCCAGTACACGTGGCCAACAATATAATTAGCGAACCAGATACCAAAGCTAATGCTTTGGTAGATGTATTCGCAAAAAACTTTACGCCGATGAATGACCCCGCCGACGCAGCCCACATTGGCCTAGTCAGCGAGAGACTTCCAAGATTCCTCGCCAATCGAGCCGAAGATGACCATATTCAACCTATCACGACAGCAGAAGTTACAAAACAGCTCGAAGAACTAAATGGAAAAAAGGCTGGAGGACCAGACCGCCTAACAAATGAGCTGTTGAAGCAACTATCACCTACCGCAGTACCACTAATAGCGGCCGCTTTCAACGAGATCCTGGCAACTGGCGACTTCCCCCTAACATGGAAACATACCGAGGTCGTCGCCATACCGTAGGCAGGAAAGGACCCTCGATCACCTGCTAGCTACAGACCAGTCTTTTACCTGCTATTCGAAACTTTACGAACGTTTATATATAAAGAGAGTTCAGCAGCATGTGGAAGCAGAGCACCTGATACCAGACGTCCAGTTCGGCTTTCGCCGTGGCCTCTCCAGCACCCAGCAGCTACTACGCCTAGCTGAGGAAACATTCGGCGCCATGGAAAGAAAGGAATTCTTCGGGGCTTTATTTCTGGTTGTCTCTCGTGACTTTGATTGCGTATGGCACGAGGGACTCCTGTATAAACTCCTAGATAAAGGGGTCCCCATGTCACATGCAACACTCCTGAAGGGCTATCTAGAAAACCGGACATTTCATGCCCGCACTCAAGATGGTATATCGTCCACCAGACCCGTCAAAGCAGGATTACCTCAGGGCAGTGTACTGGGACCACTGTTATACATCTTGTATACATCCGACCTACCATCGACGGCCAGAACACACCTATCTTTATATGCAGATGATACAGCCATGTACTCCCGAAGTATGAATGCTGCACACCTCCAGGCAAGACTGCTACAAGCATGTAATAAGCTGAGTGATTGGGCGACAAAATGGCGATTGTCTTTCAACGACACGAAGACGCAGGCAATAGCTATTTGTAGAAGGCCACTCCCGCCTAACATCCAGCCCATTAACATAAGTAGCACCCCAGTCCCACGGTTAAAAACAGCAAAATACTTGGGTGTGACCCTTGATAGGTGGTTGACATGGCAACCTCACATAGAAAATATTCGAGAGAAAGCCAGGAGAAGAATGGTACAGTTTTACCCACTATTAAACCCATCGTTAACACTACCATCTAGACTGGGGGTGATATTGCACCTGACATTGGTGCGACCGGTCTTGGACTACGCCGCTGTTGTGTGGGGCCATGCTGCTCCAACCCACATACAACGGATGCAAAGAATTCAGAATCGTGCTCTGAGAAGGGCACTCCACCTGCCATACCGGTTCCCAACGAACGAACTTCACCAACTCGCAGGGGTACCCTATTTGAGGGACCGATTCAGAACCACTGCCAAAACCTTTTACGAAAACACACAACAGTCAGATAACGAACTTGTACAAGAACTTGGACACAGGGTGCACTACCTGGCCTCCACCAGATTATTTTATTAAAATAAAAGGTGAATGAATGAGTGTGAGAATGTGTTAACTGTAATATGTATGAGTGTGTACAATGTATATATCGTGTGAATGTGTGAGAGGATGGGAGAAAAAAAATAAAAATTAAAAAATTTAAACAAAAATAAAAATAAAAAAATGAAAAATAAATAAAAAATAAAAATATATTATCATCGAGCCAACGTCTTTTTAAATCATTTAAAAGCAGAAAAAAACAAGACAACCAAAAAGCTGAAACTTCCTGGCAGAGTAAAACTGTGTGCCGGACCGAGACTCGAACTCGGGACCTTTGCCTTTCTCGGGCGAGTGCTCTAACGACTGAGCTACCCAAGAACGACTCACGCCCCGTCCTCATACCTTTACATCTGCCAGTACCTCGTCTCCTACCTTCCAAACTTAACAGAAGCTCTCCTGCGAAACTTGCAGAACTAGCACTACTGAAAGAAAGGATATTGTGGAGACATGGCTTAGCAAGAGAGCTTCTGTAAAGTTTGGAAGGTAGGGAATGAGGTACTGGCAGAAGTAAAGCTGTGAGGACGGTGCGTGAGTCGTGCTTGGGTAGCTCAGTCGGTCCCTCTGTAATAAAAAACTGAGTCAATCGACCAACAACGAACATAAAAGGATGTCTTACGACGTCCGCCCCGAGCAAATGCAACGAACAGAAGCGAACAAAACGAGATTAAAAAAAAAAAAAAAGTCGGTAGAGCACTTGTCCGCGAAAGGCAAAGGTCCCGAGTTCGAGTCTCGGTCCGGCACACAGTTTTAATCTGCCAGGAAGTTTCATATCAGCGCACACTCAGCTGCAGAGTGAAAATCTCATTCTGGAAACCAAAAAAACTATTGTTTTAATGTCAATTTTTATTATTGAAGGCATAGCCGCATGGCTTGAACTTCTACTTCCAGACTGGGCAATCCTAGATGCCCCAATATATTCTGCAGTAGTTATTCAGTGGCGAATAGGCTCCCACATGATGGACTGGCATGTCGAGCTGCATCAAAGTGGTCTTCAGACTGAAGAGTATAACAGAAACTGTCACCTAAAGTAAGTAAACTAAATCTCAATTAACGCATTCTTCCTCTGCACAGTCACACAGAAACAACATTTTATTCAGCCATTTCACTGATAATCTGTTAGTGACTATGACAACGCTTTATATGCCCTGAAAAAAAAAAACGCTCGAAGGGCACTAATGTGGCTTGAATTACCAGGTACTCGTTAGCTAGCTTATACGACTAGCGGAATAAGCACTTCCACGTGTTCCCAACGAGCTAAGGAATTATACTACGGATTAAGGTGACTGCTTCACCATTCTCCTTTTGGTTGATGTGTGCTAAAGTCTAATAACAACTCCTAAAGTCATGTATCATTTGAAGAGAAAATTCACCATCTGCTGGTGCCGGCTGTAGCAGTAAAATTAGTTGCTTGTAAATGCCCTATTGTAGAAGCTGTCATAGCACAAGCTCTGAGATTCTCGAAATCTATAGTTTAGAATCTTGGGTAAAGCAAGCAAGTTATTACAGTCAAATGGTTATGTTAACTTGGTCCAAATCGGCGTTCTATGTGCTTGTGGAGCTCATCTTTTGTTGCCTCTAATACACCGGTCTTATCAGTCATGTGGGCAAAAGTTTGTGGTTAGCAATAACAATGTAATTAAAAATTACTAGATACTAATACTAATAAAAGTATTAATTGGATGTGATCGAATAGTAGCGTGTGTTAGGTGAAAGGGCTCCATTCCAAGAAGTATCTACAGTATTTCCGGGTCCCTGCTGCCAGCGTTCCTTTGCAGTGGGGCTGCTTCCGCGATGGGAAAATGTGTCCCCACAGTATTTCAGACGCTGGTAAGGAACGCTGTAATGGCCAGTGAGAATTGATGTCAATCAAGTAGGCGTGCTCCGAGAGCCAAATGGGTATGGCGACAGGTTATGGAATGAATGATATCCGGATTCGATTCGCAAACGCCGTCTGGAGTGGCCGAGCGGTTCTAGGCGCCACAGTCTGGAACCGCGCGACTGCTACGGTCGCAGGCTCGAATCCTTCTTGGGGCATCGATGTGTACGATGTCCTTAGGTTAGTTAGGTTTAAGTAGTTCTAAGTCTAGGGGACTGATGACCTCAGAAATTAAGTCCCTTAGTGCTCAGAGCCATTTGAACCATTTGATTCGCAAACTGAATAAATGCAAATGCAGAGACGGTTTTTTTCAAACTGGCGTATTGCTTCCACAATGTAGCTGCTGCTCGACGTGAGAATTCAGAGAGAATGGGGGGAGAGAGCGAAAATAAAAAAACATTAAGGCTCACACTTACCGGATAGCGAGAAGCATCGTCGGGGTAACTGCAGTAGTAAGTGACGTCATTCAGCAACAGCAGCTCAAAGTGCGCCGTTCCATTAGACGTAGCTTGGCGGGAGCATACGGCACGCGGGCTCGTGCCATCCTCCCGAGCGGGGAGTCCGCTAATCAGACAGCGGTACAGCTGTTCCCCTGTGTGCGTGCCCGGTAGAGGCAATTCTGAATACACACGGAACGCGCATTTGAGTGGGTTATCGGCGATACCCGGCAGGTTAAAATGATAACGCCCGTCAGATTGGTAACTCTCTCCTTCAGCAAAAATTTGGCAAAAGATGGTCGGGTATCCTGGAAACTGAGGTACAGTATTCCTCTGTCGTAATGCTGAAGACATTTCACTGGATGATCCTCATGAGGGCGCTTTACTCTCAGAGGGAAATATTCGTCTGGTAACGGTGAATGACTAGTGCAGTACATGCTATATCCCATAAAATTTACGCGACGTCCCTCGCTGAAATCGAAAAGACGCGGTGCACTCTTTCGAATTAGGTTAAAATTACTGTCTATCGTTGCGTTTCCTTCGAACGAGCATTTGTAGGGAGAGTACCCTCGTGGCAGACTGAGACAAAACCCGGCCTCTAAGAGGCCTTCCAAGGCGCACTCGTGATCCTTGTCTGGCTCCCAAATGAAGGGCGGGACATTGGCCACGAAAAACACGAGGGCATCTTCGGCCCTAGAAGGAGACTACTGGAACTGCTCCTCCTCGAAGTAATCTCCAGCGTTGCGGCCGCTGGACACTGCGGCCATCGTCAGCAGCAGGAGGCTGCAAGCCCTGCCCGCGCTCTTCGTGGCGCACTGAACTCTGGCGCTGCCCACTCCTCAGACAGTGGGCCCAGTACTGTGCTAAAAATGCAGCATCCCTACGTCACGGCCGTGCGTCACTGTGCTAGTTTTTATTTCTAAGTTTGTCCGCTGCCTCAGTTTCTTGTGTATCTGGCGTCACCACAGCTGCTGCGGCCGCTGTGACCCGTTTGGATGTTGTCTCTAGGTCCCAGCGTTTCTGGCGTCCCATGACCTTTTTCTGCAACTGTTTGTGTCTGACATGTGAGTACGTGTTGCTGCTCGCTGAAAATATTGCGTAACACTGTTCCAGGGTGAATTCAGTGATATCACTCCCCAAGAATCCCCAAGGAACGACCGCAGGCCACCATTGGCTGATTCCGCAGGGTGCACTGGGAACTACGGTGACAAAATCAATCACTAAGCACTTTTTACCTGTGTTCGCAGTTACTTGTATTAAGCGTGGAATAAATGTTGTCAGGCTATGCTAGGGATCAATCCGTTACCATACCTTTTGTCGAGTGTTCACTTTAGTCCGCTATTATCTCCCAACGCCACCCTCACCTCTCGATATGCTGTCAGCTACAATTTATTTGATTTTATCCTCATTCTCCTTAAATGTTCAAAAATGGTTCAAATGGCTCTGAGCACTATGGGACAACATCTGAGGTCATCAGTTCCTTAGAACTACTTAAACCTAACTGATCTAAGTACATCACACACACCCATGCCCGAGGCAGAATTCGAACGTGCGACCGTAGTGGTCACGCGGTTCCAGACTGTAGCGCCTAGAAACGCTCGGCGAGTCCGGCTGGCTCCTTAAATGTATCTCGGAATTTTGACACCAGTTATTTCCGTAATACATGCGATATGGCGCGCGCCGCTATCCTGTGATCTTGTTCAGAGCGCGCACTGTCATCGATTACAGTTTGCTGTCCTGGTGCGGGTGGCGCTCCGGTGGCGATTTGCTATGACGTTGCTGGCGTGTGTTTGCGGTGACCGGCGGAAAGCGAGAGGGTAGTTGGTTTTCCGGGTATTGCACCGAATGTGAAGTTCGCTCTGCCTGACCTGCTAGTGACTAGCGCTAAGGTTGTTGTGCCTCGCAATGTGAGCAGAGTGGTCTGAGGCGGAGGCGACTCGCCGCTGTGCTGGCCATGCGGTGGTGATTAATTGAAGTCGGCGTACTTGTTCTTCCTGCCTGTCTGATGTGGAGGTCCGATGGGGTCCTGTGATACTCTGGCCCGGAGACAACTAGTTGCTGAATTTTGGAGTCGTCTGCCAGGTTAGGGTGTGGGCTCGGTTGGCTCTTCAGATTTTCCCCTGGAAGCTCCAGCAGCGGTTTCTGAACTTCATTCTGATGTGGGGCGGTGTTGTTTGAACTTTTTGCTGTGTGTGTGGCTCGTTACGATATGTGTTGGTACTAATTTGTTTGCTCATCTGTAGTCCTGCCCTGAGTTGCGTTCATGTATGGTACATTTGGTATTCGATGTGTTAGAACATAACCAAAGTGCGTAAGTGATGGGCAGTTGTGGGAGGCATGTCGGGGAGCTCTCAGCGGTTCATTTCGAGGACCGTTTCTAGTGGGAAGGCTCGGAAATGTTGAGAGCTCGCTCGTCTGTGATTCGTTGGGAGTTGCCCTCGCCCTTTGGTTGTATCAAATTATTACTTTGTTATTATATTTATTGGTTGTGTGTTGCGCTTCCTTCATTTTATGGTGCCAAGCGCCATTATCTTTCTCAAAGTTTTTTTTTATTTTATTATTTATTATTATTTTGAGCTTTTCCTCATTACAGAGGCTTATCACCAACATAATAATTTACTTGGAAATTACAATACAAACAATAAACGTTCTTAAACTATATTCTCAAAATATTCCTCCAGGTGTTTCGATCTTGTGTGTCTTCTTCCTCTGCGCCCATTCTCCTCATTGTGTGCTGTACATTTTGGAGCCAGGTGGTCATAGGGCGTCCTCTTCTTCTTCTCCCCATCGGTTCCCACTCCAGTATCAATTTTGGTATTCTGGTTTTCTCCATTTGTCGTACATGCCCGTACCTCTGTAATTTCTTCCTATCCATTACGTCATATATTCTTTCTTTTATTTCCATTCTCCTTATTACTTCGGTGTTCCTTATCTTTTCTTTCCTGGAGATTCTTGCCGATCTTCTCCAAAAGTCCATCTCTAGAGCTTGTAATTTTTTAATGTGCTTCATGTTAATTGTCCAGGTCTCCGTTCCATACAGAACCACACTCTCTAATATGGATTTGTATATTAATTTTTTAGTTCTGCTCATTACATTCCTGCTCCATAAGACTGAGTTAAGCATCCCAATGACCCTCCATCCGCTACTAATTCTTTTATTGATTTCTGACTCTGATTTTCCCTCGATTTCTAAAATGGATCCCAAATAACAGAAAGTGCTTATCTTTTTGATTTTCTTTCCTTCAATGTATAGCTCATCTGAATCATTAGTCAAGTATTCTGTTTTTTGGTAATTAATCTTCAAACCCCAAGTTCAAGTTTTGTTTGCGACTGCTAGTTGATTGCACATATAGTTAGCATCCTCCCCATCTTGTGCTACGACTACTTGATCATCAGCAAATAATAAATGATGTAGGTAAACTCCATTTCTTATTTCTAATCCCATACTATTACATTTACGAGACCATGTTCTAAGGCTAATATCTATATAGATTTTAAATAATGTAGGTTACATGGGCAGCCCTGTAATTGGCCTTTGCTTGTTCTAAATTTCTGTGAAAGTTTATTACCAACTTTCATTTGCCAAATGTTATCTTTATACATCTGTTGTATTATTTTAATCAAGGAAGGGTTTACGTTTTACATATGTAGGGCTCTCCAAAGTAATTTTCTTGGAACAGTATCATACGCTTTTTCTAGAGCTATGAAAATTAATCCTATATTTTTTGATTTTTCCCTATGTTTCTCCGAAATCTGTCGTAATGTGAAAATATGGTCTACACATGATCTCCCAGCCGTGAATCCTCATTGTTCTTCTTGGGTTATAAGATTTTTTTCCAGTTTGTTTTTAATTACTTTCGCAAAAATTCTCATTAATGTGTTTGTAACACAAATTCCTCGATAGTTTGAACAAATTTTGCGATCCTCTTTCTTAAGTATTGTATTAATGTAACCTAGTTTCATCTCGTTGGGTATTGAATCTCCATGTATCATTTTGTTGAAGAGCTGTGTTATCAGTTTCACAATTTTCTCACCACCATATTTCAGACACTCCAGACTGATATTGCCTGGTCCCGGTGATTTACCATTCTATCCTGTTCTCAGCGCCTGAAGTGCTTCACTTTCTAAAATCTGGATCTCATCATCTTCATGTCCTTTATCTTCCCCTGTTCCTTCTTCTAGATATTCTTCTCTGTCCTCATTTAATAATTTTTGGAAATACTCTTCCCATTCTATTTGTGTTAACAGTTGGAGATTAGTTTTGCTTTTAGTATCCTGTCGAAGCCCTTTCAATACTGACCATGCTTCTTTTGCTCTCCCAAATCCTAATTTGCTATTCACCTTGGCGCATGTTCTTTCCCATGCTTCATTTTTTGCCATCCTTATTTTTTTCATCACTTCATTCAACCACTGAAGGAACGCATTTCGTTTTTCTCTAACGAGGACCTCTGGTTCCTCTAACCACCACTCTGCTGCACGGTTGTGCTTGCTATCTTTTTTACCCAACACCTCTGTTGCTATGATATTCACATTAGCTTTTATGTAGTCATATATTCCTCTGTACTTCCTTCAAATGATTCAACCAGTTTCCTTTCCATCCTGGCCGCAAAGAGTGTTCTGATACTTTCGTCTTGTAGGCTGTCAATATTAAAAGGTAAATTTTCATCTTTCTCAGTCTGGTTCGTTTAATTTATTTTACTTGTATCACTCCTTGCATTCTTCCATGCCAGAAAGACCTCATTTTAACTAGATAGTGGTCTGATCCACACTGGTTTTTTATATAAATCACTTTAAATTATAATGCCAAGCTAACTTATTATTGGATTTTGTCTTTTGAGTAAACTCTAAAAGCACTATTGTAAAAGGCTGTTGATTGTATTGTGGCAAGCCACCATTATTGTTTTTTAAAGCTCGCTCTTTAACCATTTGTTAAGTTTTGTAAATTATACGAATTTGTTGTTATTTAAAAGAGTTTAGTATTGGCAATTTAATAAATTGTGTGCAGAGTCTGCTGTTTGGATATTATTGGGTGGAAGTCCTTGGATAGTTGTCCTATAAGAACACACATTTCAGCATGAATCCCCGCTTTGATTTTCTGTTGGTGGTAAATAACATCTCTCTGGGTGTCTCGCTATGACAAAGCTAATATGTGACTAAAGATTCTGTTTTCTGATCTTTTCTGTTTCTTCTATTTATCCAACCTAATACTGCTTAAATGATAATCCATCGACCATAAACATACAACTTCGTGAAAAAATTAAATTTCTGTAGCATTCTTCTCATGAATCTAAGTCTGGCATCTGTCTTAAATATAACTAATTTTATTTTGGCGTTCTACGTTACAGAGCAACACACTTCTATCGCACGGTTTGATCAACCATTGTGTAATGGAACAGTAATTAGGATTAATTTTTTCAGCTGAGGTGTCCTGTTTACACACTACCAGTTTCTAAGTTAGATTCATCTTCAAGCACATAACTAAGATTCATAAATCAGTCGAGAGTAACAAAACTGCGCTATCTCATGAAACCCAAGCTCTTCTGATTTCCGCGTAAGGACTTATTGAAATCGATGCAATTATGAAACTACAGGGCAATCACCAGACAAATAGCGTTTGTGGTATCAGGTCTCCGCATTATTCACGCTTTTTCTAAGCGATGTACAACAACTTTATAATGATATACACTGCTATAAAAACATTAGTTCACCCTTTAGAGGCTTCCAATAATTATTATTGATGCAACAGTGCATACGGAGTACATGGTACAAATGGCTCTAAGTACTATGGGACTTAGCATCTGAGGTCATCAGTCCCCTAGACTTAGAACTACTGAAACCTAACTAACCTAAGGACATCACACATATCCATGCCCCAGGCAGGATTCGAACCTGCGACCGTAGCAGCAGCACGGTTCGCTACTGAACCGCCTAGAACCGCTCGACCACTATAGCACAAGCAGTTCTGAGGTACCAGGTATTGATCCATGCTGAAATACCTAAGTC
The DNA here is from genome assembly GCF_023864345.2 of Schistocerca serialis cubense. Taxonomy (NCBI): domain Eukaryota; kingdom Metazoa; phylum Arthropoda; class Insecta; order Orthoptera; family Acrididae; genus Schistocerca; species Schistocerca serialis. Next base: position 453,301,897 of record NC_064646.1, read on the forward strand.
AGCACGTGCTGTAGCTTCCACGGATGGCAAAGCAGTTGCTGATTCTTGCGTGCAGCCGCGATTACCGTCCTAGGATCCTTGAATGCGTCATGCTGCCACGCGGGATTAGCCGAGCGGTCTCTGGCGCTGCAGTCATGGACTGTGCGGCTGGTCCCGGCGGAGGTTCGAGTCCTCCCTCGGGTATGGGTGTGTGTGTTTGTTCTTAGTATAATTTAGGTTAAGTAGTGTGTAAGCTTAGGGACTGATGACCTTAGCAGTTTAGTCCCATAAGATTTCACACACTTTCTTTTTTTTTCTTTTTTTTTTTTTTTTTTGCGTCTTGCGTCTTGCTTCACGTAGATCTGTAAGAGTTGTTAGCTCACCAGTTCCACCAGCTACTTCTTGTTCCATCATAGCCCAGACGTACTCGACTGGAGACAAGTCTGCAGAATGAGATTTTCACTTTGCAGTGGAGTGTGCACTGATATGAAACTTCTTGGCAGATTAAAATTGTGTGCCGGACCGAGACTCGAACTCGGGACCTTTGCCTATCGCGGTCAAGTGCTCTACCAACTGAGCTACACAAGAAAGACTCACGCCCCGTCTTCACAGTTTCACTTCCACCAGTAACTCGTCTCCTACCTTCCAAACTTTACAGAAGCTCTCCCGCGAACCTTGCAGAACTAGCACTCCTGAAAGAAAGGATATTGCGGAGACATGGCTTAGCCACAGACTGGGGGATGTTTCCATAATGAGATTTTCACTCTGCAGCGGAGAGCTTCTGTAAAGGTTCGCAGGAGAGCTTTGTAAAGTTTAGAAGCTAGGAGACGAGGTACTGGCACAAGTGAAGCTGTGAGGACGGGGCGTGAGTCTTGCTTCGTATAGCACTTTCCCGTGAAAGACAAATGTCCCGAGTTCGAGTCTCGGTCCGACACACAGTTGTAATATTCCAGGAAGTTTCTGAAGATTATGTTGAGCAGGGAGGTTTCTGCACGTGTTGCATAGCACAGTGAATTTCATGGGAAGTGTTTGGGCAAGCATTAGCCGTTTGGAACAACTCATAAACTTACCGATGCAAGAACGACAAAAGAACGAGACTGACAACATTTTGCACCTATCACGTGGTGATTAGCGTTTCCTCCAGAAATACCAGAAGTGAACGAGAGTTGTAGCTTATCGCACCCGAACCATAAAGCCTCGGATGGGGCCATTGCGTCTTGAAAGGATGCCTTATAAGAGACAGTGCTCACCAGGTATACGACCACTAGGCACCATTCCATCTGCCAAGTGATCTTCTGTCAGCGCCAATCGAGCCGTGCACGTCGGTGCTGTGGCATGAGTAGAAGACGGGCTAGTGGCGAGGGCGCCCACGGTCCCACTGCTAATAGTTCGCAACAGCTCGTGTTGACACATTAGGGCTCACGAGGCCTCTTATCTGCGCTGCGGTAGCCGTGGTAGCAGTGACAACTGCTGCAAGTACAGGACGACGATCCTGGCGGACATCTGCGCTAAGTGGACGTCCAGAAGCATGTCTACAGGTCTAAGAATGTTCACGTGACCACTGATACCAGTATCGTTGCACAACTGGTGCAGCACGTCCGACTTGCGTGACCCCGCTACTAGGAAGGCCAGAATTTGACACCTTGCAAACTCTTCCCAGTTGGCTGTAGGAATCACGAGTGCGTCTCCGTGGCATGGTTGCCGGCTTCCTTGACACGTCTGCACCACACTGAGCCTTCTGGCTGTGAGCATCCCCTATTAGACACAGATAGTTGTCTAGTAGCTATGCCACTTCGCTGTCTGTTGGCGGACGACGATGAAACCAGTACGCCAGCCAAAAGTGAAAATCTAACCGGAGTGAGATAAATGTTTGTTGACTCCATCGACCACGTTGATAACGAAAAGGACAGTGAAAAACTCATATTATCTCTCGTTTCCAAGTTGAAGAGCGTTGAAATTAATTATAATTATGTTTTGTTAGCTTATTCTGTTTATTTATTTTAGAAATTATTGTTTTATATCATTTATTTCATATATTTTCTATATATTTTCTTAGCTATGTTCTGTTCTTGTTCTGGAAGACCGCGTTACTGAAGTTAGTGCATGTGGGCATTTTAATTCCTGTGATTCAATATGCTTTGCAAATCCGTTTACAGTACTGATAATTTTTGCTACATTTGCGGACAGGCTGCACTGAAGTTGCAGACGGGGCCTTTAACGCCATATATCAGGAAGTCATAAAGACTGTACTTTGACTATAAAATCAGGGGCCCTGGACAAGCCCCGGGCTGCTCATGTGTGCTGCACATCTTGTACCTCGAGTCTTCATTGGTGGTTGAATTGTAAAGCCGGCCGGTGTGGTCGAGCGGTTCTAGGCACTACAGTCTGGAACCGCGCGACCGCTACGGTCGCAGGTTCGGATCCTGCCTCGGGCATGGATATTTGTGATGTTTTTAGGTCAGTTATGTTTTAGTAGCTCTAAGTTCTAGGGGACTAATGACCTCTGATGTTAAGTCCCATAGTGCTCAGAGCCATTTGAACCATTTTTGAATTGTAAACGATCTTTCATGGGCTTTGCTATGATCTGGTGACAACCATCAAACCATGTGAATGGTTGTTATTTTGTGTGACAGCTCCATTAGCACATGGCTTTCGTAAAGAGAAAAAAATTCTTCCCTGACATGTCCTAGCATGCCGTCGACCATGCGATCAGTGCCTGTACCTGCTGCACCTGACTATGTTAGTGACGAGGACATTAGTGAGACAAGTGCTGCACCGTCACTTTCAAAACCCAGTTCTTCAAGAGATCCTGATTTTGTGTGTAACGATGAGTGTATGGAGGTTCACAAAATAACACAATGTGAAATTAATGACCCAGTGAGGGATCTGAAATTGCCGAAAAGTAAAGTTGAACATTGGAATTATCTTCAGAAGATGGTAAATGTGACTGCGTTCCGTAACCGCCATATTCCATTCCTTCCATTCTTCGAAAGTGAAAAGAACTTGCTATTTCGTAGTGATATGCACGGACTAATGACAGATATGGGCAAAAGTGATTAGTGGAGGTTGTTCATCGACTCCTCCAAAATGTCAAACGTGTGCTACCGCATAATGGAAACGTGTTATCATCGACTCCCATTGGGCATGCATCTTACATGAAAGACACGTGTGATAATATGAAACAATTGTTATTGCGATTAAACTATGACAAGTTTAAATGACAGATTTACCGGGATCTGAAAGTCATATACATGTAACTTGAGGTACAACAAGGCTTCGCCAGATTCTGTTGCTTCTTGTGCCCCTGGAATAGCATCGCGAAGGCACAACATCAGTCATCTGAATGGCAAAAATGCAAAATTTAGGCTACTCTAAAAGCAAATGAGAGATTCATGTTGGGCATTATTAAGAGAGATAGCAGTATGAGCAACTGTATCAAGCAACTGTAGCACGTAATTATGACTGTTATGTAAGTGCAGAGGATAAGGCTGCATTTAGCCTGGAGAATGGATGGTAGATTGACTACGAAAGGCTATGCTGGATGCCAAACGATAAGGAGAAAATTCCTTGCTAATTCGTCCCGTGTTACCAAGTGAAAGAAACTATGGGTAATATGTGAGACAGACGAGTCATATTTCATTTCACATTTTCTGCAAGGATAGAATGATTTATATCGCTGTTGTAACTTAAGTATTAGTGGATCTCGACTCACTATTTCACGCCTTGTTGCATTTTCAGCAATATTAATTGCAGTCAGCAACTAGCTAATTCATCAGCAAACAAAGCTTTGTGAGCCGAGACAAAAAGGAGAAGCTAGTTGAAGATAATCATTAGCGTAGATCAATTTAAGCTACTGTTTCAGAACCTTACTTCTGCAGCAAAAGTTCTGTTTCCACTACTCATATAGGACATACTTGGTTTTAACCCGTAAGTTTCCGGGGTGTCCATATGGACACAATTGTTGAATAGCTTTGATCTTTGATCTTCCTTCACTGTCAGCTTACAATCAATTTTATAGTTGGTAGTCATGTATTCTTGTCAGATAGGTGCATAATTCTACATTTACTGTGTTAGCATTTCTTTGTTACTATTCCCATTGAGTTTGCAACATTCTGTATTGTAAATAGTGCTTTGACAACAGCATTCAGTATACTGATCTGAAGTAAGTGTTGTTTTATGAAGAATCTGTTCGCAGTAAATCAAAATAATTTTATTGACAGTTTCATTTTAGGTAAGCTTTCATCCATCGGTTCACTTTGTGTTTATGAAGTAAGTATTTTAGTTGTGTCCATATGGACACGCTAGGCAGTTAAGCACTTTAGGAAGGGCTGGAAGCACCGGGGAAATTGAGGATGAAAATCTCGTGTCAATAGACAACGCTAGCGCCTCTCGCAGTATGAGAAATTCTAACGTGATTAATTCATGTAATTTCGCTAAGCTCGCAAACACTCTCTTAAGCGTGTTGCGCAGGGTGGAGTATCTTGCTACAGATGCTGTGCAACAGTTCCGTATTTTTTTTTTTCTCCGTTGACTTGGAAAAGAGGTGAAAGTGTTGAGGACAGGTTCAGAGACAGTTTTCCAATTACTTTTCCACTGTGTTGGATTTCCTTAGCCGAAACGGTGGGAGATGTACTGGCGCAACAAGGCTGTTTCGTGATTTGCAAACCCAGGTCTTAAGAGGGAGGTTATCGGCCATAACTGAAAATGAGTTAGTTAATGAGTACCTCTTTCGGGTTCTACGTTCACGTGAACCATGGAGGAATATATACCGAGTGGGGCAAATAAGTGACTAGGACGAATTGATACGATTAGACGTAAATCTGTGTCAGCATTAACGGAGGGGGGAAAGACCTACAGTTACTTCCAACAGGATGGACCAATTGCCTATACAGCCGGCCGAACGTTGGCGTACATGTACACAATCTTCGCTCCTGACAGAGCAGAGGTCAGTCTGCTTGCGGCCCAAGCTTACCACCCAGACCACCTGATAGGTCAGTATGCGATTACTCTGTGTAGGGTGCCCTCAAGTCTAAGATATATTGCAACAACACTGTCTTCAAGAACTGCAGCAGAACGTTTCGAGTGAGACTGAAGCAATCCCAGCAATCCAGTTTCGATCCGCCCTCAACAACTTGCTGATCAGGGCCCAAAAGTGCCAACATTTGCTTTAGTCAGTTTAAGTACTGTATTTCCTTTCATCTGCTGTGTTTCTGTGCACACTGGAAGTCTGTTCCCTGGGCTGCCTTTACTAGCCCCATCCTGTACGAGAGGTTCGCTCTGCCGCTCTCGCTTTTGAAGTGCATTTTTCGGAACTGGAGAATAGGGTCACAATTTTACAAGCGCTTAATCGGAAGGATCGCTCGTGTGTTGTGTTTTCACAGAAACCGCTAATCTTTGGCGAACTATATCACTTAATTATCGACTTTGATTTTGTGAAGCAAGCAGACTCGAGACGGGACCGTGAGCTGGTGTCCAGTAATGTGAGTGGTGATAGGGATCTGGTTGGAAATGTCAACCCGAATAAGGTTAATTGGTACTGGTGCATGAGTCCAGGGCGTATCGGGAGTGAAATAGCACGCGAGCAACTGACGCCAGGAGAAATAAGGAAGGTACTTTAGTTGTAATAACCTTATTACAACAGCTTCCAGTCTATGGGTTTTATTCAGATTTCTTGAGCTGTTACTAACGAGCTCCGACATATAGTCCACTTTACTTGGTAATGCTTGGGGTAGTTAGTCCACTATTGTCAAACACTGTGTGGTCAAAAGTATCCCGACACCTGGCTGAAAATGACTTAAAAGTTCGTGGCGCCCTCCATCGGTAATACTGGAATCCAGTATGGTGTTGGCCCACCCTTAGCCTTGATGACAACTTCCACTCTCGCAGGAATACGTTCAATCAGGTGCTGGAATGTTTGTTGTTGAATGGCAGCCAATTCTTTCCGAAATGCTGGACAGTGTGGCCTGGCATGAATTCGGCTTTACAAAACATCCCATAGGTATTCTATAGGAATCATGTCAGGACTCTGTTCAGGCCAGTTCATTACAAGAATGGCATTGTCGTGTAACCACTCCACCACAGGCTATGCCATATCAAGAGGTGTTCGATAATGTTGAAAGATGCAATCGCCATCGCCGAATTGCTCTTCAACAGTTGGACGTAAGAGGGTGCTTAAAACATCAGTGTAGGCCTGTGCTGTGATAGTGCCACGCGAAACAACAAGGGGTGCAAGCCCCCTCCTTATAAAACACGACCGCACCATGACACCACCGCCTCCGAATTTTACTGTTGGCACTACACTCGCTGGCAGATGACGTTCACCGGGCATTCACCATACCCACACCCTGCCATCGGATTGCCACATTGTGTACCGTGATTCGTCGGTCCAGTGTTCAATCGTCCAATGTTTACGCTCCTTACACCATTTACCGGCGTGATGTGTGGCTTACGAGCACCCATGACATCCAAGTTTTCTCATCTCCCGCCTACCTGTAATAGTACTTGCAGTGGATCCTGATGTAGTTTGGAATTCCTGTGTAGTGGTCTGGATAGATGTCTGCCTACTACACATTGCGACCCACTTGAATTGTGGGCGGTCGCTGTCAGTCAACAGAAGCCTCTATGCTTTTGTGCTGTACATGTCCCTTCACGTTTCCACTTCACTATCACATCGTAAAGAGTGGACCCAGGGATGTTTAAAACTGTGGAAATCTTTCGCACAGACGTATGACTCAAGTGACACCTCATCACCTGACCACGTTCGAAGTCCGTGAATTCCGCGGAGCGCCCCATTCTGCTCTCTCACGATGTCTAATGACTGCTGAGGTAGCTGAAATGGAGTACCTGGCAGTAGGTGGCAGCACAATGCACCTAATATGAAAAACGTATATTTTTGCGGGTGTCCGGATACTTTTGATCATATGGTACGTATGTCCACAAGCTTGTGATGGAATTCCACTGTATAGCCAAAATGAGCCGTTAATATTTGAAGTGCGTAATATGTCAAAGGAATATTGATATGCCCTCCTTCCTTGCTACGTTTTTCATGAGTCTTACGACAATAGTTTCCCTTTTAACACTATGCGCCACATAATATACAACGATTCCCTATTTTTATTGTTCTACCGCATACTATTTTGTGACTTTTATGTATCGTGTACTCTTGCGTGGTTCTTATTGGTTTACCTGCTCAGACCGCATTCCATTTTATGACCATGTATATCGTATACTCACACGTGTTTTCATTAGCGCATTAAATGATGATTTTCACCTTGTAGAGTTCACAGTTAACTGTGTTCCAATAGTGTTGACGCTTTAACAATGAAATAATATCTACACATCCACTTACATCTTATGACCCAATAGCGTCAGAGCTTTGATGAATGATTCTAGTGTCACCAGTTGGTCCTCTTCTTCCTATCTTGTTTCCATACAAACGTGCGTAGGGTTATGATTGGTTATGTGCTCTGTATTTGCCTTGTCTTTTATTTTAACTTCCATACTGTATGTAGGCACGCATTTTCATTTTTATTGCTGGCTACGATATAGAGCAGTTGTACAGGTGTATGTACCTCACACCACTAAATTATGTTAGTAATTACGTTGTACGCGCGATCATACCCAATATTAGTGGATATTTAATTTGCACGATGTAATTAACCACGTATTTTTAATTACGTCGTTTATTGTGATATATGCTGGGTTCCATTCTTTTTGATGACGAAGTGTATCGTCGAAACTGATTCCCAAAAAATTGACAATGAAATTACAGCTGACAGTGCGTAGAAAATTTTAATCTTTGTATACCTGTCCCAGAGACAGAACAACGACTATGAAATCGGCGGAAACCTATCACCTAAGTTTGTCATAGCATACTCTACAACAACATCTGCGTATACATCTATAGTTCGCAACAGACCGTCATCTGTGTGATGGAGGGTACTTTTTACACCGTTGTCAATCGTCCCCCTTCCTGTTTCTGTCACTTGTGGTGTACGGGAGTAACGATTGCTGGTAAGCCTCTGTATAAGCTCTAATTGCTCTAATTTTATCTTCATCGTCTTTTTTGTGAGATATTCATAGTGGAAAGCAGTATATTGTATTACGCCTCTAGGAAAGTACAGGCTATGAATTTAGTGCTAGATGATACTGTGACAAGAACGCCTCTCCTGTAACGCCAGCCACTGGAGATGACTGAACATTTCTGTGACGCTTTCACGCTTACTAATTGAAGCTGTAACGAAACATGCTGCTCTATTACCACTATTTCTTCTATCAGTCCTATCTGGTATTGTTCCCACGTTGACGAGCAATATCAAACTATTGTTGAACAAGTGTTTTGTAAGCTATTTCCTTTGTTGATGAACTATAATTCCCGAGCAATCTTCTAGTGAATGTCAGTCTGGCATCTGCCTTACACGCGATTAATTTAATGTGATGGTTCTAGCTCAGATCGCTCCATATGCATCTCATAGATATTTTAAAGAAGTAACTGCTTCCCGTGATTGTTCAGCAATCACGTAATCATACAGTAATGGGTCTTTCTATCTCTGAATTCGCGAAACGCTGCATTTGTTTATGTTGAGATACAATCATCACTCCTCCGTAGGTGTTCCAGCTTTTCGCTATAGTTTTCTAAGGTCTCGACTTCTCTGTAATGACAGGATTGCAGTATCTGACGCAGGTAGTCAAAGAAAAGAGGAGACCCTGGTACAGAAAGAACACCAAGTTTATTTGAGAAAACAGAACATAATCTTCAATCTTGGGAATCGGTTTCAAGACAGCCATGAACAACATAATTCTTTTGGTCTGAGCAGAAACAATACGTCTGGTAGAAGACATTTAGCTGGTGAAAAACATAGAGTTCTGAACTGGAGTAAAAGCATATAAATCTGAATTGAAGTTTGCGTGCTTGATACCGAATCAAAGACCTCATGGGACCAGCCATAATCCACACCAATAATTTTTTAAGTCCAGCAAAGCTGGTTTTACACACAAAACTGAAATATTAAAGTCGGCTGATGGATTCCCATGTCGGAACTATGTGGCCCTAGAGCGAAGTCCTGATTGTGGAATTGCAATCATATTTGGCGCCTGTCCAAGGAATCTCACTCGGACTGAGCTGGCCTCTCGAGGCACATTCCGGGTCTAAGTACATCCCTCGGGGCCGGAATACAGTCGGTCTTGCTTCGCGTGACGTAGCCAGGGTAAGAAAGAGGTCTGTGGAGCCAGCGACTTCTGCTGGCGCTTAGGGCTCCGTCCGGTGAACGCGTATATCGTGGCAGCACTTGAGTGTCCTTTGTTTCGGAACCGACTGATTGCTTAACTTGGTTGTAATGTGTATTGTAATGTGTAATGTGGCGTATTTCTGCGATACAGCAAGTATTTTACGTGATATGCACCATAGAACTTCCGAATTCATTTATACAGGGTGTTACAAAAAGGTACGGCCAAACTCTCAGGAAACATTCCTCAGAAACAAATAAAGAAAAGATGTTATGTGGACATGTGTCCCGAAACGCTTAATTTCCACTTTAGAGCTCATTTCAGTTTCGTCAGTATGTACTGTGCTTCCTCGATTCACCGCCAGTTGGCCCAATTGAAGGAAGGTAATGTTGACTTCGGTGCTTGTGTTGACACGCGACTCATTGCTCTACAGTACTAGCATCACGCATATCAGTACGTAGCATCAACAGGTTAGTGTTCATCACGAATGTGGTTTTGCAGTCAGTGCAATGTTTACAAATGCGGAGTTGGCAGATGCCCATTTGATGTATGGATTAGCACGGGGCAATAGCCGTGGCACGGTATGCTTGTATCGAGACAGATTTCCAGAGCGAAGGTGTCCTGACAGGAAGACGTTCGAAGCAATTGATCGGCGTCTTAGGGAGCACGGAACATTCCAGCCTATGACTCGCGACTGGGGAAGACCTAGAACGACGAGGACAGCTGCAATGGACGAGCCAATTCTTCGTGCAGTTGACGATAACCCTCATGTCAGCGTCAGAGAAGTTGCTGCTGTACAAGGTAACGTTGACCACGGCACTGTATGGAGAGTGCTACGGGAGAACCAGTTGTTTCCGTACCATGTGCAGCGTGTGGGGGCACTATCAGCAGCTGATTGGCCTCCACGGGTACACTTCTGGGAATGGTTCATCCAACAATGTGTCGATCTTCATTTCAATGCAAATGTTCTCTTTACGGATGAGGCTTCATTCCAACGTGATCAAATTGTAAATTTTCACAATCAACATATGTGGGCTGACGAGAATCCGCACGCAATTGTGCAATCACGTCATCAACACAGATTTTCTGTGAACGTTTGGGCAGGCATTATTCGTAATGTCTTGATTGGGCCCCATGTTCTTCCACCTACGCTCAATGGAGCACATTATCATGATTTCATACGGGATACTCTACCTGTGCTGCTAGAACATGTGCCTTTACAAGTACGACACAACATGTGGTTCATGCACGATGGAGCTCCTGCACATTTCAGTCGAAGTGTTTGTACGTTTCTCGACAACAGATTCGGTGACCGATGGATTGGTAGAGGCGGACAAATTCCATGGCCTCCACGCTCTCCTGACCTCAACCCTCTTGACTTTCATTTATGGGGGCATTTGAAAGCTCTTGTCTACGCAACCCCGGTACCAAATGAAGAGACTCTTCGTGCTCGTATTGTGGACGGCTGTGATACAATACGCCATACTCCAGGGCTGCATCAGCGCATCAGGGATTCCATGCGACGGAGGGTGGATGTATGTATCCTCTCTAACGGAGGACATTTTGAACATTTCCTGTAACAAAGTGTTTGGAGTCACGCTGGTACATTCTGTTGCTGTGCGTTTCCATTCCATGATTAATGTGATTTGAAGAGAAGTAATAAAATGAGCTCTAACATGGAAATTAAGCGTTTCCGGACACATGTCCACATAACATATTTTCTTTCTTTGTGTGTGAGAAATTTTTCCTGAAAATTTGGCCGTACCTTTTTGTAACACCCTGTATACAGGGAGTCCCAGAAATGTTGTGACAAGCTTCGAGGGGTTGTAGAGGGAGTCTGGACAAACAAATCGCGCATGAGAACGCGTGTCCAGAAACTTCATCCACCGACGTTACAGAGCGCTGAAATTATAGGCGCCATCGTCGGCGCCTACCACTTTGGCAGCAAACGTGGCTTTCTTACGTTGAAAGACCACAGACGAAACAATATTGAAACTGCCTGGCAGATTAAAACTGTGTGCCGGACCGAGACTTGAACTCGGTCCCCAGTTCGACACTTGGTCCAGCACACAGTTTTAATCTGCCAGGAAGTTTCATACCAGCGCACACTCCACTGCAGGGTGAAAATCTCATTCTAGATCTCACAATATTGTTTGTTAATCAGTTTTCATGACTGGTTGCCACGGGCGCCATTGTAGAAGATGGAACTAAGTGCTACATAGAAAGGCCTTGGTTCCTGTAAATGTGATGCTCTGAGGCCTTGGAGATTTCGGACACAGGTCTCTATCCTCAGTTTATTTCCCTCGTGGAACATTACATAATCTTCATAGTGTTTGGAAATACATGAGAAAAATGAACAGCAGACTGAAACCCGTGTCCGAAACCATTATCCACCAAGGCAATAGAGCTTTACATTCGTGGAAAACAAGGCCTGTCTAGGCAGCACCTAGCTCCGTCGTCGATCGTGGCAGTCAGTCGACACCACTGAATAACTACGGTCTGTCAACAACCAAAGTCACGTTTCCTGCCGCAGGGGTGACCAAGTGGCAGGCGCTGCCTCCTGTAACGTCGACGCTCTCTAGCGTTGTTGGATAATCTTTCTGGACATGGGTTCCTGTCCTCGATTTGGTACCCAAGATACCCTCTACATCCACTTGAAGTTTGTCGCAACGTCTCTGGGACACCCTGTAAGTATTGTTATAGATAATGGTCCTATAACACTCTCTTGGGGCACGCCGGGAGTTACTTTTAAGTCTGACGCCTTCTTTACACTCTGTGTTCTCTTTGTTACAAACTCTTCAGTCCCATCACGTGGTTTCTATGATACCCAGTTAGCTAGTATTTTGTTCAATAAGAGGTAGTGTAACTATATTTAATGCCTTCCAGAAGTCAAGGAACATGACATCTACGTTGGTGCCTGTATCTACTCCTTTTTGAGTCTCGTGGACGAACTGACAGAACAGTGCTTCAGTCGACCATTGCTGTCGGAACACATCTTGGTTCCTACAGTGGAGATTTTCGGGTTCCAGAAATGTCACAATACGCGAACATAAAACGTGTTCCATAATTATACAACAGACATACGACAGAGATATATATCTTGTGCGTCTATTTCATTACTCTTCTTGGAAACGGGAATGACTTGTGCTTTTTTTTTTTTCAAATCATTAGGGACGCTTCGCTTCCCTAGAGACCTACAGTATGCTGCTGCTAGAAGAGAGGTAAGTTCTTTCGCACATTATGTGTAGAATCGAATTGGTATCTGACATTTCAGTTACTTTCCTATTCCTTGCTCACTATTTGATATACGCCGTTTAAAAGGTGAAGCTGCAGAAAAAAGGCGTTTAGTATTTCAGCTTTTTCTGTGCTACCCACTCCTATACTCTGCACAACAGCTGTTTTATGCGTCCTGCAACATGACGGACAGAAAAGTGGAAAGTAAAGCGACAACCTGAGGCGACAGTCTCAACATTGGCTGAAAAGTGCTTGGTGCCAGGAGCAGCAGAATGCGGTGTCACCAGCCGGCAGTGATGCTTGGTGTAACCTGAATCACAGGGTGACATGTCCGTGCTGTGTTCACTGGGTGGAGGTGGTGAAGTTTTGTACGCTTGCTGTATGGAAAAATCCTCTGGTCCCTGCAGCAAGTGAAAGGCCAGACCATTGTATCTGGCGAGCGAAAGTTATGTGTGGCCTATTGCTGCTACGATCTAAGGTTACTTTCTCATTTGTACCGGTGATTCGATCTCGTCAACGGATCATGATAGTCTGTATTATGAAAACTGACGGAGCTACAGAAAAGGCACGACATACATCACTACATTAATTAATAAAACGAACATAGATGGGTCTGCAGCTCGTGGTCTCGCGGTAGCGTCCTCGCTTCCCGAGTACGGGGTCCCGGGCTCTATTTCCAGCACGGTCAGGAGTTTTCACCTGCCCGAAGACGACTGGGTATTGTTGTGTCGTCTTCATCATCTTCATTCTTCCCCATTACGGTCGGAGGAAGGCTACGGCAAACCACCTCCATTAGGACCTTGCCTAGTACGGAGCGGTGCGGGTCTCCCGCATCGTTCCCCTACGCTATGTCAAGAAGCATGGGACTTCATTTGCAACACAGATGGAGCTTAATAGCTACAAGAGACGTACACTATGTGAAACTATATGTGCTGTTCACAGATGCATATGGCCGAAATATTTCAGGTATTCATCAAACAGTTCAGAAGCTACAATACGATTCGAAAGAACGGAAATCTCAGACTGAGCTAGAACACCGTAATGCAGACATTTAAATGTAAGAAAAAACGACAGTACGATAAAAATATATACTTTACTTATCTTACTGTGTAGAAAGCTTGTAGATTATTGATTTTGTAGTGAAAATAGCATTTAACAGAAGTGGTGATCATTATAAGTGACTAACTAAGAAGTGGTGTAAAATATGTAAAATTTGAAAACACCAATTAAACGCCCATAAAAACAGCTTCAAAATGACATGCCATTTCAGTCAACGGAATGTTGGACCCGGTCGTATAGCGATAAACTGCCCGTCTAGAAACTCAAAGGTCACGAGATGGAATCTCTGTCAGACATGAAATTACCAGTCAGCCCTTAACTTAGCCTTCACCTTTTAGTCATATGGAGATTCTTCAGGAAAACAAGTGGTTGGTATCCCTCATTAAGGGGGAGCAATAGTGTGACGATCGAAAAAATATGAAGTTTGTATTGTGGAATTAGAATGCATATACATGGAAGAATTATTGCGCAAAATATCATGCACGAACCCCAAAAAACCACGACTCTGCGAGCGTTTGAAGCTGAGCGTGTACGGCACGCCTCGGCGTTAGAGAACCGGTTATCGATGCCATCACCCCTATATATACTGATTTGGGTAAACCTGTTTTGCTGGAGACAGGTTTTACTCAAAATCTGAACGAAAGTTTCGACTGTCTCATTTGGAAATACGCTCCAATGTACGAGGTGCGGCTAGAAAAAAAACCGGACTGATGCTGGAAAAAACATTTTTTACAATTATTTACAATTTCATGTTATCTCCTTCAATGTACTCTCCTCCTCGGTCTCTACACCGCTCCATACGAATTTTCCACTGTTCATAGCAATGCTGCAGATCATTTTCGGTAAGTCCATACATTACTTCCGTCGCTTTTTCTTTTACTGCTTCAACAGTCTCAAATCTAGTTCCTTTCAAAGCTGACTTGACTTTAGGGAAAAGAAAAAAGTCACAGGGGGCCAAATCAGGTGAGTAGGGTGGATGATCTAAGATGGGAATGTTGTGTTTTGCCAAAAACGTCTTCACTGACAACGCACTGTGAGCTGGGGCATTGTCTTGGTGAAGGATCCATGACTTTTTTCTCCACAAATCGTTTCGTTTTCTCCGTACTCGCTCACGTAGGGTAGCCAGGACGCTAATGTAGTAATGCTGATTCACTGTTTGTCCCTCTGGTACCCAATCAATGTGCACAATCCCTTTGATGTCAAAAAAAAAAAACAATCATCATTGCCTTGAATTTCGATTTTGACATTCGTGCTTTTTTTTGTCGTGGAGAACCAGGAGTTTTCCAATGCATCGATTGGCGTTTAGTTTCGGGATCGTAAGTAAAAAACCACGATTCATCGCAAGTAATAACATTTTGTAAGAAGGTGGGATCACTTTCAATGTTTTCCGGGATGTCAGAACAAATCATTCTTCAGCGTTCCTTCTGTTCAATTGTGAGACACTTTGGAACCATTTTTGAACACACTTTGTTCATGTTGAAACTTTCATGAAGAATCTGCCTAACACTTTCCTTGTCAACTCCTGTTAACTCAGACACTGCTCTGATTGTTAAACGGCGATCTTGTCGAACAAGTTTACCGATTTTTTCAATGTTTGCATCAGTTTTTGCTGACAATGGTCTGCCAGTGCGAGTGTCATCACTGGTGTCTTCGCGGCCATCTTTAAATCGTTTAAACCACTCAAACACTTGTGTTCGCGATAAACAATCATCGCCGTACACTTGTTGTAACATTACAAACGTTTCACTTGCAGATTTTCCTAGTTTGAAACAAAATTTGATGTTAACACGCTGTTCTTTCTGTACACTCAACATTTTCCGAGGCACAGACAAAACGTCAACTACTTAAAACAGACGCCACGGGCAGACTGAGTGCAGGGGGCAGATGAAACTCGAGCAGTAGGCGGAGCGAGAGTCACGTGACAGGCCACGCGACTTTCAGCCTTATTGCATTCGTTTTACTGTTTCACCAGTACTAGTCCGGTTTTTTTCTAGTCACACCTCGTATGTAGTCCGTACTGCATTAATGCACGTGGCTAATCCCTTTCAAATCAAATTGGGCGGTGAAAAGCGCCAGCTCTATGAAGATAGAGACTCCAGCGGCGTTGCGCTCAGCCATGAAAAGTGCTCTGAGGACGAAATTGAGGGCTTATCAGGTCAATGTAGCAAAAAACGGACATCCACTAGCCGGCCGATAGCTATTATGAACCAGCATTGATGATATCCTGTAAGTTTCAAACTGTGTCCCTTTTTTATATTACAAACACTTGTCAAATTTTAAACGCGTTTTTCTCAAAACCGTGTTTTTCAGGATGGCTGTCGTCACCCATCCGATTTGAAAGATTTTGGTCTCCCATGAAGCAAACTGAATTCTCTTCAGTTAAATGTAGTTGATTTTTATGTTGATATTTAGTATTTTTTTCGGCCAGAAGAGAGGAATCCAAAAAAGGGCCTTTTTTTCAAATATCTATAATTTCGCCAAAAAGATATTATTTGCAAATCCCTACGATGAACTAAAATTATATCTGCAACGATATATGTTTGAGATAACCACAACCGGAGTTACAGAGACAACCATCGATCTACCTAGTTTCAGAGCTGCCTCGAGAAAATCCCAATCACACAGTATAGATATTGATATTTCTCAATACAATAATACCAATTAAAACTTCAATGTCTGCTTTACTCGTTACAGCAAACTCCATTGGCTACTACATTCCAGTACGGTGAAAAAATTCTTGAATCTGAGCAATATTTTCGTCCGTCGCCCTGCCGTTCCCCCTTAGACTGTAGGTTCCTTTCCGCAGAAGAATCACTGAGGTACGTCAGAGTCATGCAAGTCGCCTTGATGGCATTCAGTTGACAGATTGTACTAGGTCGTTGAGCAGCATGGGATTATTGTTATTGGTTGGTTGGTTGGTTTTGGGGAAGGAGACCAGACAGCGTGGTCATCGGTCTCATCTGATTAGGGAAGGATGGGGAAGGAAGTCGGCCGTGCCCTTTCAGAGGAACCATCCCGGCATTTGCCTGGAGTGATTTAGGGAAATCACGGAAAACCTAAATCAGGATGGCCGGACGCGGGATTGAACCGTCGTCCTCCCGAATGCGAGTCCAGTGTCTTACCACTATTGTTATTACTAACATTATTATTATTGTTACCGTTATTACACCCATAGTCAGAAAAAGAACACCTTGAACGACTAAATAGAGGACGTTCCTGTTCATAGGGATATACACTATTATGTTCTGCAGAAATCGTAAGCATTTAGGTCAGGGCAATTCAGCGTGTGTCCTGTTGCCTAGTAGGCACAGGGCCCACCACGGTGCTGCATCCGTCATTTCACCATGTCCTATACATTTTAGATTGGCAGCACGTCTGGTTATCTGGCGAACCATGGCAAAAGGTTGACATCCTGTGACTCCAAGACGGCAAGTGTTCGTGCATCAACACGGGTTCGTGCATTGTCTTGCTGAAAAATGGCGTCTGGGGTGTTGTGCAGAAAGGTTATGGTTATGGATCGCAGGACGTCATTCAAGCAGGTCACTCTGGTTACACTGTCCTGGACACGCACCAACTGTCATCTGTGGTTGTGCCCAGTAGCAAACAACAACGTAAGTCCTGGAGTTGGCGCTGTATGTAATGTGCGATGCAGTCACTGTGATACCGCTCTCCCTGTCTTCGGCGGACCAGAATGCGGCTATGATTTTCAAACAAACAAAACCTGGATTCGTCCGGAAACACTGACTAATGCCATTCCTGTCCCCAGTGGTGTCTTTACATGCACCATTGCCGTCTAGCATGTTTCTGCACATTCGTCGAAATTAGGGGGGAAGTGGTCGACGCGCACGTAAGCCGTGCCGTAATAAACGGCGACGGACTGTCACCACTGATACTGTACGATGTGTTACACTGTTCTACCGTTGTGCCAGAGCCGAGGAGGAGGTAGATCTGTCCGAAAATGCCATTCGGATGAGGAGTCTATCTTCTCGACGGATGGTCTGAGTGGAGCGAGCTGACCCATCTCGTCCTACGGCCTTCCGTGAACCATTCTGCACACACCCGTTGCACTGCCGTAACACTTAGTCCCACACGAGCAGCAATTTCCCGAGTGGGTGCATCACATTATTTCATGTCAATAATGCGCCCTCTTTGAAACTCACTGATTTGACGGTACGGTTCGCGAATACGTCTACGAGGCATCCTGCACGTCTGATTAAGTCACACTGTCCCATTACCTTCGGTTTATAGCGACAACGAGATCCGCAGACACATTTTAACGGTTGGTGGTGTTGCGAAGCGACATCGATGTTGATATTTAACTCGCGGGCCAACATTGTTAAAATGCTGATCACTTCTGCAGAACATACTAATGTACATGTCCTGTGTGTATGAACGTGTTGTCCCTAGTCGTTCAAGGTGTTCTGTTTTTCGCCGACCGCTGTGACCGTGCTGTTCTAGTCACTTCAGTCTGGAACCGCGCGACTGCTACGGTCGCAGGTTCGAATCCTGCCTCGGGCATGGACGTGTGTGATGTCCTTAGATTAGTTACGTTTAAGTAGTTCTAAGTTCTAGGGGACTGATGACCTCAGATGTTAAGTCCCATAGTGCTCAGAGCCATATGAACCATGTGTGTTCTGTTTTCTGGACATGAGTGTATTATTTTTATTGGTATTGTTATTATTATTAGTAGTAGTAGTACTATTAGTAGAATTTTCTCTTATACTAGTTTGTTGCTGATAATTTTTTTTTATTTTAATGACCCAAAGAGGAATAGTAGATGTTACTCAACTGCGAGGTGTAGGACCTGAAATGAAAGGCGTACAAATAAAAAAATGCTTTTCCAGTAGACATAACATAATGATAGCCTAAGTATATGTAAATGGTCTTTTCCTAAATTTTACAATGTATGCTTGAAATAAGTTAAGAGTAGGAAGGAGAAGAGCATATTTCGGGCGACGGGCCCCACGTCCTACGATCTATTTTCGTACTTGGAAGCGTACGTACAGTGTGGTTGACAGGAGGAACGTTCGACCCCGGGACTTGGTGAAGTTCTCACAGTGGGAGACAAAAACCTAGATTCATCAGGTGCCCAGCAAACACGGTTATCGCTCAGTACTAAGCTGGACGGTCAGAAATTACGACATAGTAATTTTTCTGCATCGTGAATTACACGAGTACGTATTGTACGTGCATTTTTCTCTAACGAGTTTAAAATCTGAATGTGACTTCATATAGCCACTATCCCTATCTTCCACTTAATCTATCATCAAAGCTTGTTGAGAAGACCCTGTTGTAAAATTTTCGTCTTCTTGTACTACTACTACTACTACGTCTTGCGAATTCTCTACGGCTGACGCCGCTTCGTCAACCCCCCCACCCCCTCCTCCATCTTCTTCTGGTTTGGCTTTCCTCAACGTTCATATTCCTTGTTTCCGTTGCCTCCTGAACATCATTTTGCCAGTTGCTTCGTGACCGATCACTTTTCTTCTGCTGGGGTGATATCCATCATAGTATCCTATTTGGTATCCTGACACTCATTCTATTCACATGGCCAAATCAGATCAGCTGTTTTTGTTGTATATCGCCACAGACATCCCTACCGATTTTCGTCCTTTTTAGGATTACGTCATTTCTTGTCCTATCCATACTTGAGCCTCGTCTTGAATAATCCATCTCAGTGGCAAGCAGTTTGTTCTTATTTCTTTTGCTAACGGTCCAAGCTTCTGCTCCGTACAAAAAGTCACTCTGGACTATAGAGTTACACATTCTCTTCTTCGTTGTTCTTCTTATTCTTTTGTTCCACAGTACAGAGTTCATTGCCCTTGTTACAACTTGTCCTTCATTAATATTACTGATTTCATCATTGCTTGTGCCCTGTTTATTAAATAATACCCCCAGATATTTTGCCTTTTCCACATCTAGAATTACTTCTCCATCTGCCTTCAAAATTTGGCTTTTTCATTCTACAAGGCAAGTACTCACACTTTTTAATGTTCATCTTCAGGCCAGCCTTATTGTATTCGACTTTAAGCTTTCTTGCTATATAGCTCAGATCATGTTCGTCTTCTGCTCTGGTCATCTGCAAAATACAGGTTAAATGTCTCGCTGTCCTCTACTGTCACTCCCATAACCTGGTATTTTCTTTGCCAAGTCTGTAGGATTACACCTAGATACAGCCTAAAGAGGGTCGGTGACAGCCAACATACTTTCCGCAAACCCTTATTCATCTCGAATTCTTCCTTCCAACTATTCCCAATCCTTACTCTCGTTGTGTTATTTTCATACAATTTCATGACAGCTTTTAGCAGTTGATCTCACATGGTCGCGAATTGAACTGTGACCCGAATATAGAATAAATTTCCTTTACTTCACTTCTGTGGTCACAAATTTTTTTGCCATTAGACTACCGGTTTCGGTCTATAATGTCCACCTTCAGATCTGTTTTATAAAAACATGTCCTAATGTACTGAAGCCATAGTGGCATAGTGTTTGTTGGTGGGTATATTAGCATATGCTTTCTCTACATCATTCGATGCAAATGGTTCAAATGGCTCTGAGCACTATGGGACTTAACTGCTGTGGTCATCAGTTCCCTAGAACTTAGAACTACTTAAACCTAACTACCCCAAGGGCATGACACACATCCATGCCCGAGGCAGGATTCGAACCTGCGACCGTTGCGGTCGCGCAGTTCCAGACTGTAGCACCTAGAACCGCTCGGCCACTCCGCCCAGCCTCAATCGATGCAACATGAGTCTCCAGTCCAACCTTTCAGTATCTTTCACATATTAGTTTGACTGCGAAATGTTGTCCATTACGGTTACGTTGTAAAACTTCTGCCACTGAAGAGCAGATGAGTCTTCTGATCCCTGTAAAACAAACTGTTTCAATCTGCCACGCATATCCATACTAACAAACACACCACTATCAGGAAAAAAATTATATTCTTGGAAAACAACGCAGTAATAAGTGGAGGAAGTAAAGTCTCTACATAAGACACAAACACCCAATTTCACACATTTTTCATAAATTTTTGTTTCATAGTATCCACATTTCGGGTACCAAGACATTTTCTGGTGTTACTCTTCGAAAAACAGAGTACCTGACAAATATATATATATATATATATATATATATATATATATATATATATATATATATATGAAGCAGCCAGGAGGATTATCGCGGTGATTAGAAAATCAAGACAGATATACAAAAAAGTTGGCAATTTGAGCCCACGTATCAGTATGACGCTGTACCCTCTCTAGACTGGATGCATTCAGCGATTCTCTCGGTAGGGGTGTCATAAAGCAGCATGAGCAGCGCACCATTATCTTTCCCCAGTCATCTTTTTCGATTTTACCCGCCTTGCAGTCTCTCTGGTTTAATCGACTGTGGTCTTTAGTTTTCCCTACAGAGTGTAGCGAGTGCAGAGAGGTGTACTATTCGGGAGCATGCGCGGTGACGCTGTAGATCAGCCGCGTTGTACAGGTCTGTTGACTAGTGGCGCGACGGCGTGTTTCTGGTGGTGAAGGCCTCACGTCTGACATCTGATCTGATACTGGCGCCTGTACAGTCGGCCAGCTGTGTGTGTCAAGTACAGCGCGGCGGCTGTGTGAATTCGGTGTGGTGTGGTGGGTGTGCCTCCGTGGTATCCTGTCGGAGCAGTGAGGTGCGTTTGTGTGGGTCAGCCATCGCTCCGGAACATACATCCCAACTGAATTCTTAACACTACTGTGGAACGTTCTCAGCATTGCTACAATCTGACCACGGGAGTCCTGGTCGTACGCCGGCCGGTGTGGCCGTGCGGTTAAAGGCGCTTCAGTCTGGAACCGCGTGACCGCTACGGTCGCAGGTTCGAATCCTGCCTCGGGCATGGATGTGTGTGATGTCCTTAGGTTAGTTAGGTTTAATTAGTTCTAAGTTCTAGGCGACTGATGACCTCAGAAGTTAAGTCGCATAGTGCTCAGAGCCATATGAACCTGGTCGTACTTCCCGATTCCGGTAGTCTGTCGCCACGATGTTGCTATAGTCACAGTTAGAGGAAACTGTAATATTCAAAACGTGTTCCACAATATTCAGATCCACGGAAAAGTAGTGCGAAATTGTTCTACAATAATAGACTAGATCTTAGCGCACTGGGAGTCCGCACCCTTGGGTGAGTGGTCAACACGTCTGACATGCAGCGGGCTTGGCTTCGATTCCCGGCCGGGTCGGAGAACTCCCTGCTCTCGATCACTGGTGCTGTGATGTCCTCATCATCATTTCATCGTCATCGTCACCCAAATCGCCCAGAGTGGCGTCGACTGAACGGGCTTTGTGTATTTGTGTGAAACCTAAGAAAGTTTCATTAAGTACGTAAGTAACTTGCTTAGCCTTAAAGTGACCTGACTGCCGGCCACGTTTCTGTTGGTCTAGTATAAATTGAAAATTTATGAATGTAGACATACGAAAAACTGATGATTCCGTTTAAAACTTGTGTATTTTGTATACTGTTTCCCGCTTGCAGTAATCGTTTTATGGAACAGGAATTTGTTGTATACTTGTTCCGCCCTGTTCAAAATTTCACAAATTCAGTCTGAGCCATAGAAAGTGACAGACTTGGATGACGACCGCTTCGACAGCGGGGCGACTCTCGTACTGTTAACGGCTGAATGCGACACCATATGCGTAAGTTCAGCAGTTTGTTGTTAATTTCATTTACTCACTTGGAAATTGTTCCACTTGCAGTTACATAATTTTCATCATTAACTATTTACTGTTTGCTGCAAACTTGAGTCTTGATATTAGCTCAGAGCGTTTAGATTAGGTTCTGAGGACCAAATATTTGTTGCAGGCGGCATAAGTTATTGTGAGCTACTCTCAGCATGTGTTACTGAGTTTTAAGCCAAGTGTGGAAATTTAAATTTGGTGCAGCGGAACAGCACGTTATTGTATTGTTACTATTTCAGCCGTTTATGAAACATTGTAAAAATCTAGACATTTTACGTAAATACAGTTACAGTCGACTAAGACTGGTTTTATAGAAACCATTCAAATTTTGGCTCTAATACACGCAGGTGGACTGTGAGACCAAGGAAAATATTTTCACATTAACACAGTGTCAGAAAATTGCTTCTAAGAAGCTCACTACCTTTCAGTGACCTTAATAGAAGCCGTTTGGTATGGGGTACCAGGTATTTTAATAATAACACTTTCGGATAGCTTACGTGAAACAGTTCTAAGTGTATCGCCGATGAGTCGCATGCACTGTTGTCAGCTTATTTTAGCTCCGCGTAGGTTATTCCCGTCAACGCATTATTGTATAGTAAGCGCATTGAAACTATAAGCGCTTATGTGGAGCCTGTAGCGTAGTCTGTAGCAAGTAAAGGTAATTTGATGTGACCACATTACCACTGCGTCTTCAGTTTGTACATAAGAGCTCGCAGGGGTGCGGGTTCCGGAAGTTACTATTGTTCTTTTAACGTTTTTTAAAACATTGAAGGTTTATTCTTTTAAAGATCATACACTAACCTGTTGTAGAAATTATTTATATATGTTAAGGTTTGAACTGAGTTTAATAATTGCTTTTCGTTGGAGTCATTTCAGTTAGTCATTTTGATCTAGATTCTTGTTTCCTATTGTCCATCAGGCACTATTTCTATTAGAAAAGGAAAAGTCAAAACAGTTTCCACACTCTGGGATTTTAAATATTTTAAATAAGTTAGTTTAAAGTATTATGGTTTTTATACAGGTCCAGAACTTTACCACTCTGCGGCCCAGCTCACTACCATTTCACTATAGACGACGAGTCAACACACGTAGTCTGTAGCGAAATGATTCTGAGGTTTGTGAGGAAGTGGTACGGGGTGACATGAATATGTCGACGACGATGATTGTAGCAAGTGCGACAGAAATGTGATACGTCAGCAATGGATACTAGCACGCGAAAACGACTAGAAACTTCCAACAGATTCCCATTTCTCATGTCATCGAATACTCAAGTAAACGATCCAAATATGGAACAACAACAGTCCCAACCAGAGACCGATGAAAAAAAGTACCACCAGTCACCATTTACCACACAGGAAAATACCCTCAGTTCCATTTCACATTAGAAAAGCACATCTAAGGAGAAGTTACAACTGCCTACCAAGACAACAACAAAAAATACCATTTTGATTCCTACACCAACAGAAAAGCGTTAGTCGTTTTCTATCACCACAAATGGGATTTCTGCAGACATCAACCTCCTTAGGAGAAACAACTGAAGATCGTACTGATGGAACTTTCTGCCTGTGCCCCAAGAGACGAACTAACGAAGGCGATAGGCGCGAAAGGATTCGTTGAACCACAGTCTATCAGTATAAACAAAGAGATGAAACAATGGTAGATTTGCGATCACTACCTATTTACGTCGTCGTCTTACCCGAGGTCAAGAACAACGACAGAAAGTACGGACTTGAACACATACTCTACACCACAGTGTGATTAGAAGATTACATTCCAAAGGAAGGGCGTGCGCAATTGAATTGATGCCAGCAGTTACATATGACATATGGCCAACTACTGGCATCTCCCAGAACGATATGTCCGTTATGCTGGTTGTCAACACTGCGGGGATGTATAATGCCAGATACAGAGCCACCCAAAGGCCGGAATTGTGAAAAGGATCACCTGGGCTCATGGAGAGGCGGTCCAACGTAGCTAGAATTCTTGTTGCTCTTTTATGGCACACACATTGGTCTGCACTTCCCGATAAAACCTCTTCCCTGTGCGTGGACCTCTTCCTCCCGGCCTCGTCGTCGGGAGGAGGTAATTTTAACTAGACTCCGGATAGGGCACTGTCTTTTTAGCCGTCTTTTAAGCGGGGGTCCTGCCCTGCTTTGTCCCCAATGCTCTCAGTCGAGGACAGTGAGACACCTTTTACTTCAGTGTCCCTATTTTAATCCGCCGTGCTCCCGTTTACAGCTGTCGCCTGATATATCTTCGCTTTTAGCAGATGACGCCTGCTCAGCCGGTCGCATCCTTGAGTTTATGTTAGTGAGATACCATCGGTTATTTGAAGCTATTTCCGAGAAAAACAAGCCCCCTTCAATAGCAGTTTTCTAAGATTTCCTTCCGATTTTAGTTTCCTTCTTTCTTGAGTTTCGCTCCCATTGCTGTTGATTTTGATTTCGGGTTTTCATCCTTCACTAATCCACAGGATGGGCTCCTATGACCGTAGCAGCTTTGCGCCCTAAAACCGTAATCAAAAAGTAGCAACAGTTGTTCCATATTCACCAACGGTGGACAACTTGCCAACCACAAACACCCAGACGAACGACGAGCATTAGACCGGTGACCCAGGAGGAGCCTCAGCAACCAGAGCAACGCCGGGACCTCGACAACAACAGAGAAGGGAACAGCGACGACCCACCTGCAAGAGCCAGCGACCGACTTGTGCAAGGGCAGCAAACCCTGTACCACGAAAACTACAAGCAGGAAACGGTTCCACGAAGGTCATGGACACCATTACTCCAGCCCTTTCGGACATCCAGAAATTGCTGACAATGCATCCGCGAACAATTCCCAGCATACTCACCCTTGTCGACCAAATAATCAAACCATTTATCTCGCCTTAAAAATCACTAACAGACAGCTAATTACTCGCCTCCGGTCCTGAATATGGAACGCCAGTGGAC
The DNA here is from genome assembly GCF_023864345.2 of Schistocerca serialis cubense. NCBI lineage: Eukaryota > Metazoa > Arthropoda > Insecta > Orthoptera > Acrididae > Schistocerca > Schistocerca serialis. The sequence goes on from NC_064646.1 coordinate 453,327,057, forward strand.
TGAAAACCACGGAACTTGAAGAATTTCTTTCCGTCTACAGACTAGGCTGTGGACTTCTTGCTGAGACACATCTGCGGAAAACACGGCGTTGAAACTCCGAAATGTACAAGGCTATCGGGCAGAGTTGGACACAAAGGTGATTTCACTGCAATCTTAATTAAGTAAACGTTCATGCATTCTGTTGAACAACGAGCTTCTTGGAAGGCTGTCACAGCGCTAACAGCAGTCGGCAAAATAGCTCTCATTGTCTGCTTTCTTGTATTTCCAGTCTTGGCTCACAATGTTTATTTGTAATCAGGTAGTTAATTTAAGTCGGTAATGACCATTTTCAGACCTTGAATGCACCATCGCATGTAATGACATTATAAATAAATATATATTTTGTAACACCTTTCTACTCACAAGGGAACCTCCCCATCGCACCCCCCTCAGATTTAGTTATAACTTGGCACAGTGGATAGGCCTTGAGAAACTGAACACAGATCAATTGAGAAAACAGGAAGAAGTTGTGTGGAACTGTGAAAAAATAAGCAAAATATACAAACTGGTCATCAGTCTTGGCCACATAGGCAACATAAAGGAGAACGTGAGCTTCGGAGCGCCGTGGTCCCGTGGTAGAGTGAGCAGCTGCAGAAGGAGAGGTCCTTGGTTCAAGTCTTCCAACGAGTGAAGATTTTACTTTCTTTATTTTTGCATAGTTATTATCTGTCCGTTCGTTCATTGACGTCTCTGTTCACTGTAATAAGTTTAGTGTCTGTGTTTTGCGACCGCATCGCAAAACCGTGCGATTAGTAGACGAAAGGACGTGCCTCTCCAATCGGAACCGAAAACATTTGATCGCAAGGTCATAGGTCAACCGATTCCTCCACAGGAAAACACATCTGATATATTCTATACGACACTGGTGACGGCATGTGCGTCATATTACAGGAATATGTTGTCGACCCACCTAACTTGTACACTTGGCGAATGGGTAAAAAGATTCTTCTACCTTGCCCGATTTAGGTTTTCTTGTGGATGTGATAATCACTCCCAAAAAAATGATGAAAACATAAGAGTTTGTCACATAAACTGAAAATAAAAAAATTAAAGTTTCCACTCGATGGAAGATTTGACCAAGGACCTTCCGTTCCGCACTTGCTCACGTTACCACGAGACCACGGCGCCACTGCGTTCCAGTTCTCCTTTATGTTGCCTATCGTCTCATGAACTACTCAGTTTGTATATTTTGCTTATTTTTTCACAGTTCCACACAACTTCTTCCTGTTTTCTCAATTGATCTGTGTTCAGTTTTTCAAGGCCTATCTACAGTGCCAACTTATAACTAAATCTGAGGGGGGTGCGTTGGAGAGGTTCCCTTGTCAGGTCTGAAGACGGTTATTACCGACATAAGTAAATTACCTGATTACAATTAAACATTGTGATGCAAAACTGGAATAATAATATAGCAAATATTTTCCTGGAACGATGAAAACTTTTTCGTGGCTATGTGACGACTTGTAAGCTCTCACTGTGATACATTGAAAGGTGGCTACACTGAGTCACAGCGCAAGAGATTGCGCCAAAGATTATTATTCCGCCGCCTCCACTGGTGCAGTAGTAGTTGAGAGGTTGTCGTGGGCAGTACTTGTTGACAGGATGTCGAGAGCATTACTAGTTCAGAGGATGTCGAGTACAGTTGTTAATCTTCCACCAAATTCTCCACTAAGTCACAAACTGGAATTTACGTGTGGCTATTTGAGTCCTCAGGGGATTCGCTACACTAAGTGAATATGTGCCGTAGCGTGCAAAGGGCCCCGAGCTGTAGTTGTGCTATTTCCCTTTTAGTTTTCTGCTCTGCTGCCTACTCTTTTACTATTCTTTGTATCTATCAAAACAACGCTTCAACTATCAATCTGTCTAGAAAAGGAGTCAATAAAGAATAACCGGATATGACTATTTTACCCGAAAGTGACAGTTTTCAGGATATTGATGAGAAACGAACCGGCGACGCGCATGTGTGTCCTTATTAGAGATTGTAATAATTTAAATGATTTTTATCACGCATTTCTATCGGCATATTTGTCCGAAAACACGCAAGACAGAGTCAAACATAGTCTTATTATGCAGTGTAATTTTAAACAGTCTGAGTTCCGCACGCCCGCAGTATACTTTGTAGACATGATTCGAAAGAATCAATTACTTTCCAACACTTATAGCCCGACTGAATTAATTCGCATTTGTTTAACTACGCTGCCACAATCGATAAGACACATTGCTTTAGCCGGAAGATGTAAAGACGACATTCAAACTTTTAAGACTTTGGTACAAGAACTTGAATATGACAACGACGACGGAACTTCTTGTAATTTTTTCAGTAATGGTAATCACAATCGATTTTCAGAGAAAAGGGATAATGATCGGAACGGACGTTATAGCAGTAATTTTGAAAATGACAGACGAAACAGACAGGGCAATACATACCAGCCTCATGAGAAAGGAAAGCGTAGCGATTAGACAGTGTTATTTAGTTTGCAATTATATCCTTTTTAAACGAAAATCGGTTGACAACTCTGTTTGGTTAGTTTGCATTCCTGATGAGTGGGTTAATAAATTGATTTGGTATACACATTTCAGTTATGCACACTTTGGTCCCAGAAAATGCTTTCATAAATTACGAGAAATTGCTACTTCAGTAATATGGAAAAACGTATTCGATTTGTTCTTGGCAAATGCTAATTATGTCAAAAGGCTAAGCCGCCAACTATTTCTCACAGATCACCGTTGTTTCCTATCATTCCAGCGAAATTAAAGGAGATGGCTGCAGTCGATTTGTTCAGTCCAGTGGTTCGTTCTACTGATGGTTTTTCGTGCATTTTGGTAGCAGTGGAATTGACATCAAAATATGTGTGTTTTACACCTTTACGCAAAGCAACAGCTCGTTCAGTATCTAATGCTTCCATCAAACATTTTCTTAAAGAAGTGGGTCATGTTGATAAAGTTATATCAGATAATGGAACACAGTTTCGCTCTAAAATTTGGCTTCGTACTCTACGGCGTCGTAAGATTAAAGCAATTTTCATTTCACTTTTTGACCCTCAATCTAACGCTTTAGAGAGATGGATGAAGGAAACCAATAAATGGTGTCGTCTTTGTTGTCATCATAATCACAGAACGTGGGATCAGTATCTTCATATTTTTCAAAACATTCTGAATGAACTCCCTAATGATTCAACTTCTTTCCCGCCTATATTGATATTAAAAAATAAAGCACCGACAAATCGCATTTCTGAAATAGTTCCTTTTTCGCCTACACATAAACTGCGGCATTCTGAAGTTGTCAACCTGGCTCTACAAAATATTGCATCTGCGGTTGCTAGAAGAGTGAAATCAGCTAAACGTACTGGTCGTTTAAAAACTTTGTCAGTTGGTCAAAAGGTGTTAATTAAGTCTCATCGTTTTTCTCACAAAGAAAAAGGCTTGTGTCGCAAATTTTTTCTGCTCTGTAACGGTCCATATAGAGGTCGCAAAATTATTCATGTTAGCACTGTTGAAGTAGAAACTCTTAAATCACGGTGCTCTAAGGGAATACATCATATATCGAACGTTGCAATTTTTGTGGAATGACATGCTTTTGCGAGATTGACAGTCGCGCGTGGACGCGTAGACAATGCAGGGGTGCCGCGCCGTGTTTTGGCGGCTGCACATACTCAAAGCGACAGTCAGTCCGCGCGCCGCACAAGGTAGTCGTTGACCGCAAACAATTACTTCCTACGTCACGCTTACGTACAGCTGATCGAGCGCTCAGTGCGAATGCACTGACAGCCGTAGACAAATACACAGTCTCCGATTAAATTCAGTATAAAGCTATAGTGACTTGATAACTTATGTTATTAACGTTCAGTTTTTTCCAGGATACAGTTGTATAAAATATTTAAGAACTTCAGGTAAATTCTGTGTGTTTCCGACTTGCTATCGAGAAAATTTCAGGAAGAATGTAATTTCGAAGAAGAAAGTAATAAACTAAAAAGGTAACTATTAATTGAGTTTATTTTTCAGGTAACATATTTCTACTTAAGTATGTAATTTTGTTGCTCGCGACTACGTGATTTATACTTTATGTTAACTGATTTTGACAATGATAGATTAATGAACACGGTTGTTACTTATGTCTATTATGCATCGCTTGGCTGCTCTGTTTTTTCACTGGTGTCATATTTTTTTTATTATGCGCCTGCTGTGCCTATTTATTTAAATTATAATTGTCACCTGATTAGTTGTGCTGATATGGTTATGTATGTAAGTTATACGTTGTGATTTATCTGCTTGCACCTTCATGTTTACTTATTGAGATTACTTATGCTGATATGGTGCTAATGACCTGTTTATTATGTAAGATATATACTTGCTGCTTTGCGTATGGATAGCATATTTACACATTTCTGTTTTGTTGTCATAATTACTCATTAATTTGGTATATAGAAATGCTTATATACTGTGAACAAACATGGAGTTTAGGTTACACTATGGTATTAATTATAGATTGTTCGCTTGGTAGAGCCTCGTTGTAGGGATTGTGCTACATCCACTTCTTGACATTCTGTTCTCTACTGGTATATTTACTCGCTATTGCATGTTTTTCTTACGCTCAGTGCTTTATATTTTAAGATAAGAAAATGAACTGCTGTAATTCTACGAACTACATTGGTACAAGAAACTTCACTGAAGTCACATGAGCTGGAGGTTTTGTGGAAGCTGTATAAATTTATTCTAATAGGAAGGAAGCTAACGACATGAAATACCAACTCTCTCTTTAGACCATTGATAGTTATTACACTGCACTCTTCGTGAGCCATTGAAATAGCAAGTGACACTTGACACAAAGAAATACTCAACATGTGTGCTTCTGTTTTGCCATGATTCTTGAAGTGGTGTATACACTGTGAAATATTACGATTTATTCATTCAGTCTTATGTGATCATTCATACTACGTACTCGCACCTACTTACTGAAAGTTATTCAAACTGAAGGCTATTAGAGGTCATATATCCATTTCTATTATTTTATGATGGACAAGGTAACCAAAATGTATTTTATAATTCATAATGAGTAGAAGATTTGGCTCAGGTGGATTACACAGAGGTTGTGTGTGGACATTGTGTCTTCTGGTTGTATGGGATGATGAATTGAAGTTTGCACTAGGATTTTATCTGTTCTTGTTTGAGGAGACTGACTAGAGGAAAGAGTTGTTATGGGAGTGAAATGATATTGGTACACGTATCGACGTATTGAAGAGGTATGATTGAAGTATTGAGATTGTGTGATATGATGATTATTGGAGTTTTGGTGGATAGGATGTAAGGTAAACGATATTGGTGATAAGGTTTACATGTATCGACGTATTGAAGATATATTACTGAAGTATTGAGATTATGTGATGCTGATGATTATTGGAGTTTTGGTGGATAAGAGGTAAAGTAAGTGAGGAGCATATTTTTTGTTGCTTTATATGGAACAAGAAGGATGAAGATGGCAGACTAGAACACTCCAGTGGAAGGAAGATTGTCCACACACACACTCTGTTAAATCAATAAGCAGTATATACTTTTTTTTTGGAGAGAGGCTTTTGCGTATCTTGGCACACTGACAGTTGTTCAGCAACCGTACATTTTGATTTGACTTGGCAAACATTGGTCTTGATATGATGCCTATGACGTTGACTAACTATTATTGACTATTATACACTGCTGCCACTCTATTTGATGCACATGTTGAACATCAAATTTTGGCAGACTTGCATTTACACAGTTAACTCTATTCAATTACACAGTAGTACATAATATGTGGATGAGAGATGAGTGAGTGTGTTTTGTGTGTTTTTCTTTCCTAATCCCAAATAATTGGTACCGACCTACCTCCTAAATATTATTTTACTTGTTTGTTGTGGCTTGCACTGACACCCATAAATATTATAGGTTTACTGATATTTGTGTATTTGTAATAGTTAATATGACAATTATCTGATATCATTTGTGTGTTTATTATAATTTGTATGTTTAGTGTAAGAGCATTGATAATAATTTTGTAAAAGCAATTGTGTGTGCATTCAAACTGTTGTTGTTGCTTACACTTATTAACATTTGTGAGTGCCACTTGTAAATTTTTAATTTCTGCTGAGGAACTCTGGTGAACTGGGTAATTATTGCTGGTGAATATTATGGGCTGTTACCTGCACTTGTTCAACATTGGTGGGTGCCACTTGGAAATGTTTAATTTCTGCTGAGGAAACCTGATGAACTGTGTAATTATTGCTGGTGAATATTATGGACTGTTACCTGCACTTATTAACATTGGTGGGTGCCACTTGGAAATGTTTAATTTCTGCTGAGGAACTCTGATGAACTGTATAATTAATGCTGTTGAATATTATGGACTGTTACCTGCACATATTAACATTGGTGGGTGCCACTTGGAAATGTTTAATTTCTGCTGAGGAACTCTGATGAACTGTGTAATTAATGCTGGTGAATATTATGGACTGTTATCTGCACTTATTAACATTGGTGGGTGCCACTTGAAAATGTTTAACTTCTGCTGAGGAATTCTGATGAACTGTGTAATTATTGCTGGTGAATATTATGGACTGTTACCTGCAAATGTTCAACATTACTGGGTGTCACTGATGGAACTGCTTCAGCTGAAATGATATCACTTGTTGATGTCTGCACCTGTTCAACATTACTGGGTGCCACTGATGGAACTGCTTCTACTGAGAGAATGTCACTTGTATGTGTCTGCAGCTGCTCGCCATTGCGTGGGTGCCACTGTCGGAGCTGTTGAAATACTGCTGATGAAATGTTATGGGATTGCTATTTCCACCTGTTGACCATTGTGGGGTGCCATTGTTGGAACGGTCATCTACTCTGAGGAGTGCTACTTGTTTATTGAACTATTGAAAAGATTTTATGTGAATATTTGTATAAACTCCAGGATGAGATTTTCCTTCTGCAGCGGAGTGTTAGCTGATAACTTCCTGGCAGATTAAAACTGTGTGAGGGACCGAGACTCGAACTCGGGACCGTTGCCTTTTGCAGGCAAGTACTCTACCATCTTAGCTACCCAAGCACGACTCACACCCCATCCTCATAGCTGTACTTCTGTCAGTATCTCGTCTCCCACCTTCCAAACTTTACAGAAGCTCTCCTGCAAACCTTGCACAACTAGCACTCCTGAAAGAAAGGATATTGCGGAGGCATGGCTTTGCCACAGCCTGGGGGATGTTTCCAGAATGAGATATTCACTCTGCAGCGGAGTGTGCGCTGATATGAAACTTCCTGGCAGATTAAAACTGTGTGCCGGACCGAGACTCGAACTCGGGACGTTTGCCTTTCGTAGGCAAGTGCTCTATCGACTGAGCTACCCAAGCACAACTCACGCCCAGTCCTCACACCTTTACTTCTGCCAGTATCTCGTCTCCAACCTTCCAAACTAGGAAAAGTCAAAGGTCTCGAGTTCGAGTCTCTGTCTGGCACACAGTTTTAATCTAGCAGGAAGTTTCATATTTGTATAAACTTATTTTTAGTGTATTTACTCTTTATGAAATGTGATGAGTCTCTTACCTGCACCTATTCGTCATTTCTGGTGCCATAGATTGAACTGTTTAACTACTCTGACAAATGATACTTGTGTAAACTATTATGTAAAATCACATGTATGCAAGTATTTGTATTCCTCACTGTATTTCATATATTACGTTACTGAAGGGTCAGTGCAAAGCCAAAATTTATTTAGTTCTATGATATTTACTTATTAATATCATCTTTTATTTTTGTCTACGTTCTTTGGACGAATTTGGTGGTATTTTCACCACCAATGCTGGCAGAAAACCATCGAATTCTAGCTCGTGGAGGAGGGCATATGAAAGGTGGCTACACTGAGTCACAGCGCCAGAGATTGCGCCAAAGATTATTATTCCGCCGCCTCCACTGGTGCAGTAGTAGTTCAGAGGTTGCCGAGGGCAGTACTTGTTGAAAGGATGTCGAGAGCAGTACTAGTTCAGAGGATGTCGAGTGCAGTTGTTGTTCTGTTGGGCGAGAGAGTAGATGCTGTTCGACTGGTGTAATATATAGATGGAAGATGTTGCAATAATCACAGTGTATTTTTCGTCAATATATGCTGAGGTAAAAAAAAATTTCACATTTGTTTAATGACAATGCTTCTCGGTCACAGGTTCAGTCAACAAAGCATCTGGCTCGTGTTCATGTATTAGACTTGTAATTCTGGTTTCTATGTGCAATTGTGGTATTTGTAGTTTTTCAATTAGTTCATTGTAAATGGTGTTTAAAATATCTTGCCGTATTGAGGAAGAACCGTGCCAGATACATGTACGTTGAATTACACTACCACACACAGAACAGTTAGACTTGTGCTTTGTTGTTTCGTAGCTTTTATAGCTGCAGGGGACTTAATTAATCAATTGTGTTAACGGAAATTTCTTGTCATTCTTTATTGTTATTTTATGCAGTCAGATCGCGTACTAATACTACTCAGGGCCAACCGGTTACGAGACTTCGTAAGCGGACACACAGCTACTAAAATTATTGCATTTTAATTAAGCCCCCATGCAACATCTACCTGCAAATAAAGACATTATTCTGGACAAACTCCACAAAAATGAAACGAAGATTGTGGTTAACGTCCCATCAACAACGATATCGTTAGAGATGGAGCATAAGCTCGGATTGTTTCAGGGATCAGGAAGGAAATCCGCCGTATCCTTTCAAAGGAACCGTTCCAGCGTTCCCCTGGACAGATTTTGGGAAACCACGGAAAACCTACATCTGGATGGCCGGACGCGGATTTGAGCTGTCTTCCTCCCTAATGCGAGTTCATTTTAGGAACGATTGCGCCACCTCTATCGATTGAGGTGACCTCAAGACATCTGACGACCACCAGTTCAAGAGGCAGAGTTCTGTACGATTTAGAACAGGGCTTGGAAGTGACTGTTTACGTTCCCTATTCGGATTCTTTACTCCCAACATGAAATAGGAGACATCATGGCATTCCATTCAACAAACATCAAACCATGAAGGTCTTCCTGAAGGTGGAGAATCATTAATGTCAAATCGATCCTCCTTCAAACGATAAAACAGTTTTCTTGCCGTCCTTTGTCCAATGGCATTATCCACATACACTGTGCAAATGCTTCTGGCTGCCCAAGCTGCTGTCACCCTCTACCTGACTGAAACAGAAGGATATGTCGGATATGTTCCGATTTTTCAACATAGCACTCCATTTCGTACCGTCCACAGCTCCAGTCACTATATCCAAATGCCAAAACGACAACATGTAAAGATACTGGATAACTACTATCACGATAGGAAGTTTTCCACCCAACTTCAGGGCAAGAAATCTTGAATGAAATATCTGTCAGCAAGCATTCCCCAGGGCTGTATCCTTTACATTTTCACACTCGTCTCAGGCTGGCGCATAATATCTGAGCGTTTTCCAATAACTTTAATAAACACAACATATACACATAATACATTTAGCCATCAATTTACGATAGTCTGCCAACGTTGAGGTAATTTTCGACTCCGTGACTGTAGAAATCACGTTGTTTTGAGGCAAAAAACTTGTCGAACCACGTTCGGAGCGCATATTTAACCAGAAAGGAAGAGCCTCAAAGGATGTTCGATAGAGAGTGGAAACGGTGAAAATCTGAGGGCACAAGATCCGGTGAGTAAGGTGGGTGGGGAGTGACATCCCAACCCAACTCCTGTTTAGTTTCTTTTTGTCAGTTTAGCACAATTCAGGTGGGCGTTATTGTGGAGTAGCATCACTTCATGCAATCATCCTGGTCGTTGTTTTTGGACTGCGTTTGCAAGACGTCTTAGTTGTAGAAAATAAATATGAGCTGTGATGGTTACACCTCGGGGAAGCGATTCGTAGCTCGTCAAATCATCGCTGTTCCACCAGATGCATAACCCTGACTTTTGTGGATGCGCGCACGTCTATGCACAGGCTGTGGCTACCTTGGGCTGCGCCATTCCTTTCTCTTCATTATGTTACCTTAAAGAAACTATTTCTCCTCATCAATCACGATACAGGATAGGACTGTTCGATGTTGTTCACGAGTCAATTGATGACGAGCAAGTAGAGATGCACATATGCACATATAGCCACCAACTGATATCCGTGATTTTGGCCTAGACGGTATGGAACCCATACAACTGATTTCTGACCATGCAAATGTCGCACGATGATGGAATGATCAGAGTTCATCAGATTTGCCAATTGTCTAGCACACTAAAGTATATCATTGCGGATTTTATGCGTTTAAACGATCTTCATCAAACCATGAAGGTCTTCCTGAAGGTGGAGGATCATTAATGTCACATCGATCCTCCTTCAAACGATAAAACAGTTTTCTTGCCGTCCTTTGTCCAATGGCATTATCCACATACACTGTGCAAATGCTTCTGGCTGCCCAAGCTGCTGTCACCCTCTACCTGACTGAAACAGAAGGATATGTCGGATATGTTCCGATTTTTCAACATAGCCCTCCATTTCCTACCGTCCAGAGCTCCAGTCACTATTTCCAAATGACAAAACGACAACATGTAAACCAGAATAGCAACAGGGAGCTACAAATGAAAATTGACAATCTATGCATAAACCCATAGTAACCAGAAGACCAATACACAAAACAAAAAGGCTTCGAACTTACGCACCAACCTAATATTAACGATTTACCACCGTAAAATAACTTTCAACAAGTCTCTGAAACAATGATATCGATGATAATGGGCGCTACAAACCTCAGATAATATATCGCATACTCTGCCAATTAGACAGGGACTAAAGAACAAATTTATTATTAATCCTAAAAAAGTAGACAACATCCAATGAGAGGATACCTCTGACGGTGCAAAGAAACTGACCTTGCGACACGGTTATAAAAAGGACTCACATCAAGACGATGATACTTAAAATGACCCGGGTGTTTATGACAATGTTCCTTAGCTGGGACCTCCAGCCGGCAACAAAATTTAGTCTTTACAAAGCGACCGTTCTACACAGCATACTGTACGATAGTGTAGCACGGGCACAACCTGCAACACCAATATCCGAGAACTCGATATCCAACAAAGTAAATGCAAGAAATGAAGTTCAGGATATCCATCGTGGACGAGTTCGAGAGATATCCATGAGAAATATCCCATCGACAAAGTACATCGCCACAGCGCTGTAGCTTTTATCGGGACAGACGCCCCATGCCACGTCATCAGACAGTTAGGACAAGTCGGAACAGTGTCCCAGACCAGGACAACAGTGCGATGTCCCTCGACATCTGGTTGCCCGGTACACAACGCAGTCGCCTTCTGACACACTATCCACCTAGGCAGGTTAACAATATAACCCTGGCATCACGTCGTAATGAAACCGGAGGTGATAGGAACCCATCCGTGTACCAATCCCCTGACAGTGCCAAATAAAGAGAAAGTGCGGTATTAACGTCGATACCACACTTGTTAAGGGTTGCAGTCATCGACCGCTCTCCGTTCCAGTATCGCTGGACCCGCTAGTCGAGATTAACGCCGCTAGGGCCGCTCCGCTGCTTGCAACAAGTCTCTAGCGTGCGCTCAGCCTCTCTTGCTCGAGTAGTATAGCCTTCAGCTGATAGAAAGCAACCTCTGACAAGGCGTTTAGTTAAAGTGAGGTCTATGTGATGCCTCTATAGCTCTCTGTTTGTAATAATATTCCTCCTGACTATGAAGACTCCTGTACCACCAGTTAAGTACAATATATTATTTTTTATCAACGACCTCTAATTATTTTAGTCGTTGCAGACCCATACCATGCAGTGACCTCCTTATCAAGTTCACTGACAAACCTGCTGTATATGCAAAGAAGAGATCTGTATGTTTCTATTTAGCATTGGCCACCACACACACACACACACACACACACACACACACACACACACAAGCGCATGTTTCCGCTGGGCTTAGTTCGTCACAGTTCATCTTTCCGAGGATGGATAAGTACGACACCGCCACGGCAGTGCCTACATCGGATAGAAGACTGTTGTGCGCCAGTTGGACTTACCTTCAGAGTACGACTGTCGCAGCCTAGGAATATTGTACAATGTTCTCTCCAGGTTTAGTGTCAGAGTGTCATTGAAGATATGTGTGTTTTGGAAACAGAATTGTACCCATAACAGCAGTCGTGGTTATCGACACGCGTGCCAGATGTTTGGCTGGAAGTGCCGGTCGGGTTGGCCGAGTGGTTCTAGGGCTACAGCCTGGAAACGCGCGACCGCTACGGTCGCAGGTTCGAATCCTGCCTCGGGCATGGACGTGTGTGATGTCCTTAGGTTACTTAGGTTTTATTAGTTCTAAGTTGATGACCTCAGAACTTAAGTCCCATAGTGCTCAGAGCCATTTGAACCATTTTTTTGGTTGGAAGTAGCGCCCTTGTTTGCACTGAAATCAGCGGCACCTCGGTGTTTGTTGTCAACGTATTCGTTGGCAACTAATTGTAGATACAAAAGTGAGGATGACGCTGTCTGTAGGTGAATCCCTCTTGCATGCATCAAACAAGTGGACATCTTTCAGCGGTCCTTTAATGCATCTAGGAAAGCATGAACATGCCTGGTACTTTATTCTCAACACTGAAAATACATCGTATTCATACCAATAACAGCACTTTGCATATTACTCTAAAAGTTCAGATTAAAGGAATTAGTTTTCAGATCTGTCCGTATAGATTCCTAACAACAGTGGGGGTAGTAAGTTGGTAACCCCTAGCTAGTTCACAGGTTAAAATTTCTCTTTTGTTGTGTAATAATCACGACACGTCACTAAGAATACAGAGTCAACAAAAAAAAAAATCATCCAAATTCCTTTCTTGAAACGTATTGAATAAGTAATCAATGCTGGGAATAACAATACCCCGTTGCTTTCTGCAAAAGTAAGTAATAATGTAGGCTGGTCCTTCAGAAGTGTAATCGTGGTTGGTATAATAGTAGAATCCATAATCTGTATTTGTAGTTAATCATAAATAATTTACTGTGTTCATAATTCATTAACATCAACCAGAATACCGCGACATACACTTTGATTTCGCTGTCGACATTGAGCCATTCTTATCCTTGTCCCAGCAGTGGAATACTAAAGGCAAACGATAGTTATAATAAACATTTTTCCTCTGGTGGATGCTGACCAGCGGAGTCGTTTGCTTCAGATTTGCCCCACCTTAGTTTCCAGTTCCTATGCACTCCTGTTATTTAAAATCATACAATAGACTAATCGACGTGTATCTGGGAAGTGCAGCCATATCTAATTAATGTACTCTGCAAAAGGAGCTTTATAGAAGCATCATTAAGGTTGGAATAAAGTAATGTGGCAGCAATGTTGAAAGTTATGTACCCATATTTATTGCATTATTGTAAGTTATTTTTTAGATAGTTGTGGAAAGTATTCCTGCTTTGTTGCCGTAACGAGTTTTCTGCCTTGCTGGGGAAGGTGGCTTTCAGTCTTGGGTCGTATTTCCTGGCTGTAGCTGAAACAGAGAGAACAGCAGACAAAGTTAGTTAAGCCGCACTTCATCACAAGCTGCCCATCTAAATTATAAGATACTGAAACTTAAAACAGACATTCTAGAACATATTTTGGAACTGCTGTCCACTTCTAGGCGACGGAAGCCTATCAAAATTTTAACTATATTAACTTAAATATAGCCATAGCACAGTATAATAGAAAACTTCTTCGAAAATCTGCCTGCGATAATAATGAAAACAGAAATGTTACGCAATACAATTTATATCCTAACAATAATAATACATTCAACAGAAAACTGGAAATAGAAAGATTTCTGCAGGCTTTAGTTAACATGTTCGCAACTTTGCGGTTCAAAATATTTAACTAACTTCATGTTACTCTGTGAAATCATTGTATGTATTTTTAGATTTTATGCCAGTGCTGCCAAATTTAGTTTCTAAAACAACTCGTCCACAGGACTAGATAAAACTGCCCTCCACCCTGTGAAGGACGTTTTGACATTCTGGTGGATTCCGGAAGTCTGTTATGGTAAGAATTGTTCATTTTGCTTTATGGGTGCAACCGAAACAACAGATAGTAGATTGAAATAAATTATATGTATACAAGAACATGTAAGGTTATTAGTCCTTATTTGAATGTCATGTGACTGGTGTGGATTTATAAGAGAAAGTTTACAGATCCTTTAATTTCCCCTCGCTGACAAAAGCAAACTTTTGGTGCCTTGCACCTGCTAATTACTAATAACAAATATGTATCCCTGGTCAGAACTCGCAAATCCCAACAACATGCACCAGACTCGCACTGCGTTCAACTTGACGTATGTACACTGCAGTGCTTCGGACGTGCCGCTGTTACTCTTCACTTATCCCACGTAATGGTTTGGCGAGTTTTATTTGGGTGGCAATCATTTAGCTGATATAATTATTGTTTGTCTTAAACGTACTGCATTTTAAGAAACTTTCTTAGTGGATGCGATTAACTTTATTTGTAAAGAATCATTATTGGTGACTGAGTAAACATTTTTCACATGTAATACGTTTCCAGATTTTGATTCATATGACCTTGATAACCGTTTTACAGAAACGTTACGTATGGTGTTTATTGTCACCTTTCACTTCTTTTGAAGCCAACAGATTTCTCATGACGTTACAGTAGAAAAAAGATTTTATGTATACTACTCTCTTCCCTCATATTTTGGGAGACATATTTTCTTGTAAACAATAGATTTCAGCTATCAGTCGTCCTTTTGAAATTTTATTGGCAGATCTAGATTTCAGCTAGAAACTAGCCATTCTCGATGCACTGTCATTTTTTTTCAATGCATGTTATGGTCGTGGTTCATCCACATTCAATGATTTACAACACCTCAAAACTTACATTATTGTTGCAGATCCAATTGTCTAGGTATTTGTTCTATAAATACCATTTTCTCTTCCAACGGTCGGGTGTCGACTGCTGAAATTGTGTGCCCTAGGTACGTTCTCAGCATTCGGCATTCGGAATTGCAGCTGTATTTGGTGTGCAAAGATTATGTTTTGTAGCATGGAGATTCAGCAGGCCGCCTACACCATCACAAGGCCCCTTCCCGTGACCAGTAGCACTGTATACCCAGTGAGTTGATGGCACAAGTAACTGACTCAATTCAAACAGCTGGTAACAATTTTTAAAATGACTAGGAGCACCATCAGAAATTATGATGATGATCTGTGCCCCTTTTTGCAGTTGAAGAATTTTGCGCATTGCTAGCAAAGTATGTGCTGAGTCATGTCCTGTGTCGTTACTTACAACTGCAGCACTTGTGGTCTTGTTTTGAAAATATGTCACGCCTGTAAAAATTGAAACCTGTACGACTTGTGGGAGAATTACAGACCAGTTCTCAGCAAAATCACAGTGAAGCACTAAATATAGTTCTTCAGCCTGTACACACCATTTCCCTTCTGCAATGTGTTGTTGCAATTTCTTCAGATGCTGGTGTGTTACTGCTTTCACTGACCATTTATCAAGTTCATCAATGAAATTGTCAAAGGCAATAGTTTTCTTAATTAATTTATTGTCTTACCATGTCATATATGTAGTTTCTGCAGAGTTATCTGCTACATCTTCCAGGCCAAGTCTCTGTAAAGACAGTCCTCCCTTTCCTGGGCAGTCACCACATTCTTGAAACAAATAAATCTCTCGCTTTACACCACAGACCTCTAATGACTTCACACGTCCAACCAAGGTGTCATATGTCACATGCTCCAGAAAGTTCTTCAACGTTATCGGATTAAACATACTGCCATGAAGCACAAAAGGAGCACAGGCTCCATAACACTGTACAAACTTTCTTGACTTGTCTATCATATACTATGATACTGACGGAACGTGGTTCAAAATTATTTTCTTTGAAAATGTCTCTGGAATAATAATTAAAACTTGCACATTTTAACTGCAGGTTGCACAATATTTAACAGCCGAAATGATTTTTGTGAAAAATTCCTGACAAGAGGTGGAAGAGCGATTTTGTTCATTTTCTTCTGAATATGGAATTTCTACTTTGAAGAGTGTGATCAGCTTTGCTGTAGGGTACTCATCCATAGCTTCAGCAATTTCTCTGCATTTTCTTGATGCATAGAGCTTATGACTGGACTTCACCGACCACAGTTTCTTAACAGGACTAACACTTACCTCTGTAGTTAACTGATTCAGGGTATTTAATTCTTCCTCTATTGAAGCAAAATCTGCATCATCTGCACTGTGGAAGGCTTCACCTTGTTCAGATACTACCATTGTTGTTATTCTGTTAAAATATTTAGAACAAAAAAAGTTGTCACTGGAAACATCTTCACACGTGACGTGACGTGTCTTTTTCACAGTTTGCACTAATTTTCATTAATTATTATCCCATACCTACGTAGTCTACCAAAAACAGCTTTAAGGTGAGCCTCATGGAGCTTTTGTGTAGCTGAAAACATCAGTATATCGTCGAGACAGGCGAAGGTGAAGTCTCATCCCCTGACACCTCATCAATGAAACGTCGCCGCGTTTGACCTGTGTTTTTAAGACCAATTGGCATACGTAAAAGTTCGAAGGGTCCAAAAGGTATAGTAACAGTTGTCTTCAGTATGTCAGCGTTCGAAACCTGTATCTGACGCTATGCCTTTTGACAATCTATGAAGCTGATGTATTTTGCTCCCAGTAGTACACTCGTAAATTCACGAATATTGGACCCTGGCTACTGACCGGGTATCGTGTGAGCATTCAATTCCCTGTAATCACCGCAAGGCCTTCAACTTTCTCCTTTTTTTTCTTTAGTAGATATAAAAGTGACGAGCATGCGCTCTCATCTCCGTGACATTCCTCTTTCTAACATACGTTCGAATTCGGTCTTTCCGTCCCCAACCTGTCTGGTGACAGTCCTCTCGGTCCAAAAGAGACTGGAAGGTCCATCACTGTGTTTGTGGGGTGAACAGTACTGTGTGCCACTGCAGTCGACGACTGTGCTGTCAGGTCCATAAGATGCTCTACCTCCGTCGCTTGTACCGAACCGCCTCCTCTGTCTCTCAATTTTCATAGAAGGCTACTTCCCATTCCTTCTCGAGACAACAGAATTTCAGTGGTGATAACTAGCTGCGTACTGAAAATTCGCCCCTACGTTCGGTTCCGGCACGTCGACTGTTAAAAACGTCCAGCGCCAAGTATTACGAAAACCTAAATTCACATCCTTGCTGCAGCTGCCGTACGTTGCTATCGGCCGTTTATTTTCTGCCGAGTAGCAAACTAATGAACTGTCCTTGAATGACATATCTCTATCTACTAGCAGCGTGCTTACGTCACACCTGGTGTCCACTAGATAATAACATGAAGTCTTTACATCTCGTACACACAGTCGTCGTTACAAGGGCAAGCAGGAAGTGTCTGTACTTACAGTCTCCACGTTATTGACGAAACGTGCCTATCTGGATGGTAGAACATACTTGGCTGCTCGTTGTACGAACCGTCCGTGGTACAGGGTGACAATTACTGAACTATATGAAACAAATTCGCCATACCTTCTGGAATGGTTTGTGTTAGGGCGTTCAAACTGCACGGTTGGCCGCGAGGCATAATGGGAACTAGAATGCTCAGTATGGCTTGGTTTAGCGACGAATCCCACTTTCATTTGGATGGGTTCGTCACTAAGCAAAATTGGCGCATTCTGTCCAGGCACAGAATAATCAGTGCGATATTCCTTCGTAGTAATAGACGGAAAATCATCGAGTAAAACTGAAGTGATATCAGGTGTTCGCCAGGGAATCGTCCTGGGACCTCTGCTGTTCCTGATCTATATAAATGACCTGGGTGACAATCTGAGCAGTTCTCTTAGGTTGTTCGCAGATGATGCTGAAATTTACCGTCTAGTAAGGTCATCCGAAGACCAGTATCAGTTGCAAAGCGATTGATAAAAGATTGCTGTATGGTGTGGCAGGTGGCAGTTGACGCTAAATAACGAAAAGTGTGAGGTGATCCACATGAGTTCCAAAGGAAATCCGTTGGAATTCAATTACTCGATAAATAGTACAATTCTCAAGGCTGTCAATTCAACTAAGTACCTGGGTGTTAAAATTACGAACAACTTCAGTTGGGAAGACCACATAGATAATATTGTGGGGAAGGCGAGTCAAAGGTTGCGTTTCATTGGCAGGACACCTAGAAGATGCGACAAGTCCGCTAAAGAGACAGCTTACACTACACTCGTTCGTCCTCTTTTAGAATATTGCTGCGTGGTGTGGGATCCTTACCAGGTGCGATTGACGGAGGACATCGAAAGGGTGCAAAAAGGGCAGCTCGTTTTGTATTATCACGTAATAGGGGAGAGAGTGTGGCAGATATGGTACGCGATTTGGGATGGAAGTCATTAAAGCAAAGACGTTTTTCGTCGCGGCGAGATCTATTTACGAAATTTCAGTCACCAACTTTCTCTTCCGAATGCGAAAATATTTTGTTGAGCCCAACCGACATAGGTAGGGATGATCATCAAAATAAAATAAGAGAAATCAGAGCTCGAACAGAAAGGTTTAGGTGTTCGTTTTTCCCGCGCGCTGCTCGGGAGTGGAATGGTAGAGAGGTGGTATGATTGTGGTTCGATGAACCCTCTGCCAAGCACTTAAATGTGAATTGCAGAGTAATCATGTAGATGTAGATGGCACGGTGACTACCGAACGGTACATAAAGGTTTTGGAATATGATTTCATGCCCACTATCCAAAGTGACCCTGATTTCGACGAGATGTGGTTAGTGCAAGACCCAGTTCGACCCCATCGAAGCAGGAGAGCGTTTGATGTCCTGGAGAAGCAGTTTGGGGACTGCATTGTGGCTCTGGGATTCTCAGATCAGAGATACTGGCATGGGCCTCGATTGGCCTTCATATTCTCCGAACCAGAACGCGTGCGACTCCATTTTAAGGGACTATATTAAATAGAAGGTTTAGAGCAATAATCCCAAAACGATTCCCGAGCTGAAAGCAGCAGGAGCATTCAGGTCATCGACAGTATTTATGTTCCGACACTTGAGAGGGTCATGCAGAACTTCCCTGTTCAGCTGCGCCACATCACCGCCAATGATGGCAGGCATATCGACCATGTCATAACCTAAATCCGAAAATGTGTAGCGACGTTCACATATTGAAAAAAATGTGTGCACGCCGTAGTTGTAGCAAATTTCCTTTTTTTCATATCGTTCAATAATTAGCACCCTGTACCAACATAGCTGTTAAGATTCTGTCTATCCACTGTTTCCTAAGTGCGCTGCAGAACCCTCCGTTCCAGTGACATTACCAGCCTCGATTTTTCTCTGTAGCTCGTCTTTTAGTTTCTGAAACTGTGCAGTTGTATCCGCCCGTTGACCCTTGCGAATTGCCGCCGCCTGATACTTTTCCAACTTCGCGTCCGCTCAGTGTACTTGTTGTCTCCATTGTCGCATGAACTCTGTCGGACAGCTGCAGATAACTGGTCGTGTCCCACCCAGCCTTTGTAGCCGCCGCCGCCTTTACTGCCGTGGGGACCTGTGATGTCCAAACGTGCCGGAGCACAGAATCCGAAGATTCTGCCTCTCTCACTATCCCCCGTAACTGCCGCCAAAATTCTCAGGGGGATCTGACACGTTGTCGCTCGCTGAGTAACACGTTGTGTATCCGTTGATCTAACGGCTTACTAAGCTTACTTATCAAAATCTTCTTTAGACTTGTATATTGCTGTGTTGTTGGTGAACGCTTAATTTCGTCATCTACTGATGCTGCCGCTCTGGCCTCTAGACTGTTCAGACTGTTGACTGGCATCGCGATCTTTTCTTGATTGTTTGTTAGTGAATTACGAGTGAACGTCAACTCTAACATCGAAAAGAAGAGTTCCTGTTTATCAGACAGGAACGGAGACGTGCGAACCTTCATACACCGTCCACATGAATCTTCGTTTCTCGGAGTTTCGTCGACAGTGGAGCCTGTCGTGCGCAAATCATTAATTTGTCCCGGCGAAACGTTTCCGAGCCGCGCTATATATGCATCTGACTGCGCCGCTAATCCGAACCCCGGTAATCCGAACGTTCGGTTAATCCGAACATGAAAAATGATAGTCTACACATGGAAAACTGTGCGGTTAACTGCTGTACATACACACTGTTTTAACTTACACAGTACAGTAAACATGTAGTAGAAAAACTGGCAAGAAACATTAGGTTCAAACAATGCATAACAATGAAAGAAAAGCTGTCAAATTTACTAAAATACAGGGGACATTTTTCCCTACTTTTTTAGATGACAAAAACTTTGTCATTGGTTTTTGGCGTAATGAAGGCATACTGTTATATGACGCATAGTTGCGCCATCGTCTCATAAACATGAAATCAGCAGGTGTAGCAGTGGGCTGTTGCTCCAAATAACGCAGCGCGAGGTCAAGGGCTTCTGCTACGTCACTGTGTGGCACCAGTTCTCCTTTGTCGCTTTCAGGCTCACTGTCACTTCTGTCACAGCAGTCCACTTCTTCCTGGTCTTGAGTCACAGCAGCAACTAAATCAGCGTCAGTAAGGTTCTCCACACATAACCTATCCGGTGCCATCCACTCATCTACGTTTCCTTCACCAGCTTCTTCACATCCAGGGATTGTCTGTATCATTTTTAGTAGATTTTCCTCTTCATTTTCAACTAGATTGTCCTGATATTCAACAGATGTCCACAGTTTTCTCGAAGATTTTCTCAGAGTATTTTCCGAAATATTCTGCCATGCCTCAGCGGCCCAATAAACAACATCCTTCACATTGGTCTTTTTTATTTTGTCCACTATAGGAATGCTATCATCTTGGATCAGCATTCTTACAAATTGTTTTCTGTAAATCAGTTTTAATGTTTTCAGTACGCCCTGGTCCATCGCCTGTGGAAGTGGTGTAACATTCGACGGCAAAAACTTCGTCACAATTTCTCCATCACATAATTCCCCAGTGCTGGGGTGAGATGGCGCGTTATCAGTCAAAAGGACTGACCGGGGAGAATAATGATTTTCGTTCGGAAACCGTCGAACAGAGGGAACAAACTGGCCGTGAAACCATTCTTTGAGCAACTTACCATCCATCCACGTTTTTTTCTGGTTTCGATAATATACGGGCAGGGACTTTATGTTGCAGTTTTTAAAAGCTCTGGGCCTAGCAGATTTACCGGTCAGCATAAAGGCAGCTTGTGATTACCAGCCGCGTTGCTGAACGCTAGTAAATTTACATGATATTTGCATATTTCAAAACCAGAAGCACGGTCTTCTGCTTTTGATGCCAGGCTTTCTGTTGGCAATGCCCTAAAATTAAGGCCAGTCTCGTCAGCGCTATAAATTTCTTGGGGAGAATACTTTTCCTCTCTTATCATTTTTTCAAACTCACCCATGTATTCCTTCGCTGCATCACGGTCAGAAGAAAGCTTCTCTCCAGTAATTGTTAGCTGACGGATTCCATGACGTTTTTAGAATCTGTCCACCCAACCCGTACTCGCACTGAAGGACTCATCACCATTCATTAACTCGTTCGGGTAAACAGCCTCCTCCCGGACCAGTGTTCTACTCAAAGGAGTTCCCCTTTCTCTTTCCTGCGTAAACCAAAAGAAAAGAGCTTCATCCACTTTATCGTACTGGTATTGTTTCAGAGTCTGCCGAATTTCGAGTGTTTATCCCGAAGACGTTGCACAGGACTGTTCAAGCTTCATTCGGTTCTTTTTCCAATCACAAATGATTGTTTTACCAACACCTAGTTCCGTTGCCAGTTTAGATACATTCTCACCATTGTCTATCCGCTTCAAAGCATTCAGGTTTTCTTTGAGAGTTAACGTTGTATGTTTCCGATTACTCATGACGAAAATACGTGCACCACAACACCTGAACGAATACATTAGAACTGCTAACGACTGCCAGCGATCCATAACTAACATAACCAAGCGCTTTGCGAGCCAACTGGCAGTGCAGTGACCTCAAACACTACAAAGGTCCGAACAATGCACAACAACATGGGCAGGGAGTGAGAGTGAGCCATTGTTCCCACACCTGTTCACATTTGCTACCCTGGTGTACCAACTTATCTGCTTGGTATACTTTATTCTAGAAACTCGTGACCGTAATTCCTGCTAATCCGAACAAATCGGTAATCCGAACATGGTCCGGTCCCAATTAGTTCGGATTAACGGGACTCTACTGAACTTTGTATCTGTACTAAATGTATCTTAGAACTTCTGTCGTATTCGTCGGAGAATTTGCGTCGCCTCGCTTGCTTGTTTCTTCCTGTGCGAGATTTCTGAACCTGAGGTCACCACTTTATGGCTGGTAAGTAACATCATATTAAATAATAACTTGTGGGAACATACAACTTAATTTCTCTTTTCGTAAAACATAAAAGCCAATAACCAACAACATAACATTCTAAATCCATAGAGGGTGACCACCTTAGGCGACATAAAATGGAATGACCACGCAAAACAAATTGTAGGAATAGCCGATATTGGCTGAGATACACTGGAAAAATAGTAAAGAACTGTAATTCATCCCCGTAAGAAGTGGTTTACAAAATACTCGATTGACAGACTCTCGAGTGTTGTTTATGAATCTTAGTCCCTCACGAAGTCGGATGTGCTCCCCGGTAGCTGAGTGGTACTGAGTTATTCGATCAACAACGAACTTAAACGGATGTCTTACGACGTCCGCCCCGAGGAGATGCAACGAACGAAACCGAACAAAAATGAGATTAAAAAAAAAAGTGGTCAGCGCGACGGAACGTCGTTCCGAAGGGACCCACTTCGATTCCTGACTGGGTCGGAGAATTTTTCCTCCCAGGGACTGGATGTTGTGTTGTCCTAATGATCATGATCTCATCCTTATAGACACACAAGTCGCTGAAGTGGCGTCAACTCAAAAGACACGTACCAGGAGAACGGTCTACCGTATGGGTGGCCTTAGCCAAGGGTGACCAAATTATTTTCGGTGAAAACGGTGACACATTCACCCGGGTGCCAATGGACACCTCATTCCACATGTACCCAGGTTTCTTAATTTTAAGTATATTGATGTTTTCTTGATACATTTTGTTAACCCCTTTATTAAAACTAATAAGAGGATACAAAAGATTGATATAATCTAGATTATCTGTATAATTAATGACATCTAATAGGCGTATACAGTAATAAAGAAATGTATTAGGATTTTACAAAATTTTACAGCCATTCAACTTTTAATCAATTAATATTAACAAGAGCTTTAATATTACTGAGCACTTGTAGATGGAATTGACTGTCCTTGGAGAAAAGGACATTTTTCATTGCCTCCAGCCTTTTTGATCGTGTCTTTGTTCTTTGAGACACAGTGTTAAAACTCGGTACAATACATATTGTAGCTGTACAGGATCTGCAGGATTGCTTCAAGAGAGTCCACCTCAATTCTGTTTATTTCATCAGTCCACTGGATATTCATGAACGAAAATATTCTTTCCACATTGGCATTATGGGTTGGGATTGCAAATAAATAACTTGCAGTTATTACCAACTCAGAGTAATGCTGAAGACAGTCACAGCTTTTAAAAAACACTCGGCTGCTCGAACTTTCGTCTCTTCACTTGACCGATGCTTCACAAAATAATTTTGTAGAGTTTTACTGCAGCTCGGTGCACTGTATCTGTTTATGTGTTTCTTTGACCTGATGTGATGAACTATGTCGGAACGTCCACCATGACTTATACTAATACAACAGTTACATACGGAACACTCGGCTTCGTAATCAAAACGACCTTTATTAATGAAATTCCATTCCTTGGAATAACAGTCACTGAACTTGCAGGCACGTTTCGGCATTGCATTTCACAGCACTGCAGCAATAATACCACTAATATGAGAAAAACTATTGCACTTTGTCTGACAAAACATCAACTACTACACTGTTCTGACAATGAGTTTGTGAGTAAGTGGCGCGACAATCGGACGGTTTCATAGCTCTGTTACAATAATACAACTTACTACTTGTTGGCCAAAGTACCGCTCAAAGTAAATTATTGCCTGAGTGTATCAATACTGATACTGTGATTAATAGTATGGGACAATGGAGGTTTTAGATAAATAAGCTAAAATATATTAATTTCTCATATTTCCTTTAATATAATGAAACCCCAAAAATTTGAGAAAGTTTCACGACATGTATTTAAAAACTGAATTCCGGGACTTTTGAGCGTCCCGAAACACAGGGATGAAAACTGAGACAATCCCGGTTTTCCGGGACGTTTGGTCACCCTACCCTAGCTACACAACTGAGCCGTAGTAAAAATTGTCGTTTTGAAGAGCGCGCCGCAGCGCGTAGTGTGAAGCAATCGCCCTCCGTTTCTGGCGGTGGCGCCGCTGTGGCAATCGCAGCTTTTGTGTCTCCCTCTGGTGGGAAAGGGTATAGGTTGCCTGTTCACGTGCATTTAAGGGGCGTTATGAGCTTGCCAGTGGGTCAGTCTGGGTCAGTCCCTCATCCCCAGCTTGCTAGTCTGTCTCTCGTCCGAATTTGTGAGGCAGTTACTGTCTGTCTGTCGTCCGGAATGCTAGTATGTCTTTCGTTCGGATCAATCGTTAAAGCCGGATAAATGAGAGTCTTTCCACTCCGCCAGTAAGAAAGTCAGCGAGCGGTCGCCCGGTCGGGGCTTAGTTCCTGCATCTGCGCGTTAGGCCGCCAGTTTGCTCGAGTTCCTCATGCAATGGTAAATTGCAGTCGGATCGATCGGTTGGTCGGTCGCGCACTGAGGCACAAGAAGACTGTTCCGTCTTGAGCGTCGGCGCATGTGAGGTCGCCACGTGAGTCCAATGGGCCGCCCCGTATGGCGAGGGGTAATGGCTTCGCCGTCGACACGAGAGCAACAGGAGTCAACCCACGACACCGGTCTGGCCGGTGCGAGCTGCGACGCCGTTAGACGGGAGATGGGCGCGCCTTCCTGCGTTCGTTGAAGCGGCTGGCAGCCGACGATTCGGGAGAGCGATTTGGGAGTGCTGCGCCAGGTCTTCTGCAGAAATCGCAGTTTATTAGAAGTGATTGCTGATATGTTGTTTGATTTACTTGTTAAATTCTACTTGTTTTCTTGGTGAGGTCACCAGCCGCTTTTATTTTTTTTTTTTTGGGGGGGGGGGGGGCGTCCCACCATTCTTCTCCGTTTGCCCACCCGCGGGAAGGTGGTTATTTATGAATTGGGTGGTCCGTTTTTCCCTTGTGGAGTAGGGGTGGGTTACAGCAACCTGTGGTTCGGGTTGTTCGGTACTCTCCCTATCAATCTGCCGTACGTTAGTGGCTGCCTCTGTCATGTTTGTCGGATTCGGTGTGTTTACGAATTTATTGCTTGGAGTGTAACGGCCTAATTCCTGAAATACGTTTTGATCTTGCCTATCATCTTGCGGGGCGGCATCTGTGTACTGTAGAGCATTTAACTTGTTTGGCCAACCATGTAGAATTTTATATATGATTGCATTTCATGGGCTTTTATTTAAATGATCAATTTAGTATATAAAGTTGCCACCCTTTCACCGTAAAACTTTCTTAGAAGTTAAAATCAAGTTGTACCTTCGGTGGCAAAGTTAATATTTTAATTTTAGTGTTTTGTACCATTTCCATCCCTCCTACAGGGTGCATAGTTTGTGTGCTTGTGTGAATTGTTAAAACGTTTAGTTTAAAGTAATCTGGTGTGTTGCAGATTTGCACCAGTGTAGTCTTTCAGAGGTTGTTGTGAGCGGTCATAACTACGGCCGTGTCAAAAGGGAGTGGCAAGGTTCTCAGCCCGAAAGCTCATACAGTCAAAAATTTGTTTCTTTCTGTCTCTGAATAAATTGTAACTTGATATTTAGAGGGTGCTTTCTGATTATAATTTTAAATCTGTTTTTTTTAATGCTTTAGGCACCATTAAAGTGAATAAATTACCATTTGTTAAAAAGGAATTTGCTTATGATTTCATCAGTTACTCCCTGGCAACGACTTCCACGCTCACATAGTGTGATTAAATGTGTTAATGTTCTTGATGAATCGCTAGTAAATAAATTAAACTTTTAAGAATATTTTTTGAACATAAATCACAGTTCAACGACATTTCCATGTACCAAGTAGGATTAATAGAATAGATAGAGACAGTCCAACGACGAGCAGCGTGTACCGTCATGTGATCGCTTTTTCTAGTCGGCGGGAGAACGTTATGCAGATGGTCAACAAACTCCAGTGGCAGAAGCTATAAGGGGCAGATGGAGCCACTCACATTAAGATTTCTCGCTAATATAGCTGTAGAAGCAGATAATAACAGAAACAACGAAAGTATAATGCACAGGGAAATAAAATAATAAAAGCAATGACCATCCAAGGCTTCAGAAATAAGAGCGAATTGTGAACAAAATGCTACTTATTATGGAAACAAGAAAGAAATTCGTCATGCCGTATATTTAGATAGTTTTCATGTAAGAACATCATTGCCTGCAAGAAAACGCAATCAAAATACACGAAATGAAATTAAACAGCAAAGGAAGTTCATTTTTTCGTAACATGTTGAAACGTTAGCGATTGTTCCTAACATAAGAACAAAATGAGACATTCCCAATCGCAGTTTCTTTTCGTTCTACTGGTGGTAACCGGTTTCGGTTACAAACCATAGTCAGAACAACGTACCAGGCAGCAAGGAGAGCCGCTGAACCGAGATGATGTGCAACGACGTTAAGGTGTGTGTATCACTCAGCAGCTCTGAGCACCGGTGCTTCGTATAGTCTGACGATTTTTATAACCGAAACCGGTTACTTCCAGCAGGACGGAAATAAATATTTACTTTTATAAGAAGGACATTGATTAACATGTTAAAGAGAATAAAATGAAATTAACTGGACACTAATTCGACACGCACACTTATAAGAAACATCTTGCAAGGCAAAATGTTCGAAAAACTCAGCAGGTAGGACTAGTACTTTAGACACTGAAGTCCATGGAATTAACGGCAATAGGTGAAACCAGACGTAAAAATGGCAAGGGAAAGACAAGTATGGCCACATAAACAAGCCGTTGCCTTCAGTGTCTAGTGATGATGAGCTCGTGGTTATTCTGTAACAAGATCGTTTCGCTTAGCTTGCGAATGAGATGACACATCAAAGGAAGAGGGAAAGGTAACCAAGGCAGAGGAAATGTTTAACGCTGAGGTAAACTGGTAGACCACTTGTGCTACTACTTGTCTGGCAGTACTGACTATGTAAACCAGAAAACGGCAGGCAAAGAGCAAATCCTCGCAGCCAATAGAGACCCTCCCCAACGTCAAGAAGTGATGGAACTTTCTTGCAAGGTGTCTGCCTTTACCGTTTAACGAGTTGTCGGTGGTGCAAATAGTATTCCAAATATAAACAGTTCTTCATCTACTTCTTTATTAGTGTATACGACCTTCAACACTTTAAATAAGATGTTACAACATCATGTTGTTAATAGTGAATGTAGCTCGAAATGGAATTTAGTAATTTTAATGATTTTTAGATCTTGAAGACCAATGTTTCAACTTTCATTGTAGATAATTTTTTTTTAAATTTGAAACTTGAGATATAAAATTACATAACAGATCGACAGCAAATATTTGAATGGTACCCAAGCGAGTGAGACAGGTTTGTAGCCTGTCTCATTGTTATTCAATCTGTAAACCCAGCAAACAGAAAAGCAAACCAAGGAAAAACTGAGAAAGGGAACTAAATTTTATGTAAAAAATTAAAAACGTTCAAGTTTGTGGTGACATTGTAGTTCTGTCAGAGACGGCAAAGGACTTGGAAGAACGAAATGCATAGTTTTTTGAGAAGAGGTTATAAGATAAATTCAACGAAGTTAAAACAAGGGTACTGGTTGCTAGTCAAATTAAATAAAGCGATTCTGAGGGAATTACATGAGGAAATAACATACTAAAGGCAGTACATAAATTTATTTATTCAGCTGGCAAAGTAACTGACTGTGGCTGAAGTAATGTAGATAATATAAGGTGGAAACTGGTGATAGCAATAAAAGCATTTAGGAAAAATTGGAATTTGTTAATGTAGTATAAATGTAAGTGATGGCAAGTCATTTTTGAAAGTGTTTGCCTAAAGCGTAGCCTTGTGCGAAAGAGAACGTCGACAATAAGCAGTTCGGACAGGAAGAGAATCAAAGCTTTTGAAATGTGCTGCTATAGCAGAAAGTTTAAAATTATATGAGTAGATCGAGTAACTAATGAGGTACTTAATCCAACTGTTGAGAAAAGATTTATGGTAGAAATTAACTAAAAGAGGGTATCGGTTAATGGGACGCATCCTGATACATCAAGAAATAGTCAGTTTCGTAATGGAGAGAAGATTAGGGAGTAAAAGTTGTAGAGGCAGAAAGCTGGTTCAGATGGATGTAGGATACTGTTGTCGAAGAGGCTTGGAAAGGGCATAAAAGCATGGAGAGCTGCATCGAAAATGTCTTCAGAGTGAAGACCACAAAAACAACAGAACCGAAAAGAAAGTAAATCAAATCTTTACGAAATGTCCCATCGTTTCGCAGATAATCTGGTACTTGAGTTTCACAACGAACTACTTGTCGATGATAATAAAAATCCTGAGGACACTGATGTGATTGGAATTATCAGGTTATCGTTCGCTAGATTATGCAACTGGAGGAGTAAAACTTTCATGTCTTTAAGGTTTACCTCCCAGCTTTCGTTTGCTGTTTACTAAAGTCTTATGATGACTCCAAACAACCCGCTTCAGAAGAAGAGTCACTACCTTGTTCGCAGTTGCTGGTTTCAGAGGTATCAGCAAGGTTAGTTGCTGACAAACGTCTTATTGTAGAAATCATCATAGCACAAGTCAGGGGTTCCGAGTACGTATATTTTCGAAACCTGGGTTAAGCAGACATGATACTACTTCCAAATGCTTACGTTCAATTCGTGCCAATTTTCATCCTATTCGCTTTTGCAGCTCACCTTATACGGTCTCTGCTACTCTACTGACAGCGCAGTCACCAGAAACGCGGCCAGAATTTTGGGTAAATAATACAAATGTAATAAATCATGACTAGGATCCACTGAGACGATACTTGTTGTAAAGTGCTGGTAGGAGTAAAAGTATAGATTGAATATTGTGGAGTAAGAAAGTATTTTCCAGATGAAAATTCTCGACAGCAAGAAATATCAGTAGTTTTTTTTTTATATCCGTAGCCCATCGTTTCTTGCTCTGAGCCTATTCCCGCTATGGGAGAACCTCTCCCCACGCTTCAGAAATTAGTAAGTATCCCTACAACTGAGAATGATATTTCGTGTCAGTCAAAAAGGCTTAGAACAGTAGCAAAATAGTTAAAGTGACTGCCTATGAAAATGAGGATATCCAGATACGATTCACTGTCGGAGCTCAGGCGTAGACGCAAACACAGAAATGGTTTCTTCAGAAAGTCGGGCTGTTTTTTCTGTGCAGCTCGAATCAAACTGATGCTTCGCGTGAGAGCCATGGGCGAAGCTTTGAGACAACGAAATAATAAAAAAAATCTTAAGTTCACACTTACCTCATTGTGAGGAATAGTGTCGGGGAAACTGCAGTCATAGGTGGCGCCACCCTGCAACTGTAGCTGAAAAAACGCCGTCCCATTCGAGATCGTACGGTGGAAGCACACGACACGTGGACGAACGCCATCCACGTGAGTCGGGAGTCCGCTAATCAGAGACTGGTAGAGCCGTTCTTCTGTGTGTGTGTCCCCTAAAGGTAGTTCCGAATACACGCGAAACGCGCATTTGAGTGGCTCATCAGCAATACCTGGCAGATTAAAATGGTAACGTTCTCTGATAGTACCGAGATGGCAAACGACTGTGGGAAATCCTGGAAACCTTAGGTACAGCATTCCACTGTCGTTCCGGAGACGACATTTCACTGGACGATCCTCAGTAGGGCGCTGCACTCTCAGGTGGAAATATTCATCTGGCAGCTGTGAACCGTTGGTACAGTACATTCTCAAACCGGTAAAACTTACTTTCCGGCCCCCACTGAATCCGAAAAGATACGGTGCACTGTTTTGGATTAGGTTGAAGTTAGTGTGTCTCGTTGCGTTTCCTTCGAACGAACATGAATAGGACGAGTACCCCTGTGGCAGATCCAGACGAAAATCGTCCTGTGGGCGGTCTCGCCTGACTCGATCGTCGGTTTTCTCAGGTTCACAAATCAGGGGCGGAGCATTGCCTATGAAAAAGATGAGCGCGTCTTCGGGCCTAGAAGGGGAATACTGGAATCTCGCCTCCGCGAAGTAATCTCTAGCGTCGCGGCCGCGGGAGACTGCGGCCATCGTCAGCAGCAGAAGGCTCCAATACATCCCCGACCTCTTCATGGCGCACTGAACTCTGGCGCTGCCCGCTCCTCGGGCTGGAGAGGCCAGTGCTGTGCTATAAACGCGGCGTCCCTACGTCACAGCCCTACGTCACAGTTAGTTTTTGTTTCTGAGTTTGTCAGTTTCTTGTGAGCAAGTCTCGTGGCTGACGTCACCGCAGCTGCTGCGGCCTCTGTGAGCCGCCCTAGCCGCTGTCTCCCAGACTCTGTGTTAGCTGTCGCCATGTCACCTTTTTCTGCTTACTGTTTGTGGCTGACTGACATGTGAACACACGTAGCTGCTCGCTGACGATACCGTGTAACACTTTTTCAGGGTGAACTGAATGACATCAGTCTCCAAGATTCTCCACTAAACCTCCGTAAGCTTCGGCTGAAGCCAGTGGGC
Source organism: Schistocerca serialis cubense (assembly GCF_023864345.2). Lineage (NCBI taxonomy): Eukaryota > Metazoa > Arthropoda > Insecta > Orthoptera > Acrididae > Schistocerca > Schistocerca serialis. The sequence continues at coordinate 453,357,812 of NC_064646.1, forward strand.
CCCCTGAGTACCACAGTTTTCTTCCCTGTCCCTACATCTCTTTCAAAAAAAATGTTCAAATGTGTGTGAAATCTTATGGGACTTAACAGCTAAGGTCATCAGTCCCTAAGCTTACACACTGCTTAACCTAAATTATCCTAAGGACAAACACACACACCCATGCGCGAGGGAGGACTCGAACCTCCGCCGCGACCACACCTCTTTCCTCCCACCCTGATCGAATAGTGAAAGACGCAGAAACACATGATTGTGATGGTAAATAGTCACATAGTATGTGTCCCCTCCATCGCACTTGTTATTTCGAGAGAAGAGTGTACACTATGCCTACAGGTTGTACGAGTACCCCCACTAACGCTGTAGCCCCTGTTTGGTGACAAATGTTATTCTGCATGTTGGAACCTACATTATCAGCTGTTGGGATTCATGTTTATAAGTTTTCATGGTCGCAGTCTATATTTAATTTGTAGCCGTTCCAGATTCGAGCGTTCATAGGTACGCTATTAAGGAGCGCTTAGTGACGACTGTGTGAGTGGCCGAACGACAACACACAGGACAGCCAGTGAAACAGATTGTCGGAGCATTACAGGAAAGATTTAGTAGGGCTCCACGGCGAAAGGCAAAGCTTCTGGACTGGGATAGAAGTATTTTTGCTTTCGAAATGGTTCAAATGGCTCTGAGCACTATGGGACTTAACACCTATGGTCATCAGTCCCCTAGAACTACTTAAACCTAAGTAACCTAAGGACATCACACAACATCCAATCATCACGAGGCAGAGAAAATCCCTGACGCCTCCGGGAATCGAACCCGGGAACCCGGGCGTGGGAAGCGAGAACGTTACCTCACGACCACGAGCTGCGGACTTTTGCTTTCGGTTGTATTAAAGACAGACAGCGGTGTGGAAGGAAGAGGATACGAGAAGAAACGTGTACCAGAGTCCCTGCTTCCACGGAACAATCTCATATAAAGTCGGCACGTAGACATGTTGCGGAACTTGGTATACAAAGGACAACAAAGGGAGGTCAGACGAGGAAGGACCTTTAAGGTCAGACCTCCTCGACCGACATTAGAAAACGAGAGTGAAATGAGCGCGTTTAACACGCCTTGCTTGGTTAACTCAGTTTCCGAATGCATTGAACCGTGCGAAGTTTGCGTTATCTCACGTGCTAGAAATGTTGCCGTTTGGACCAAAGAGAATCCTCATTACACAGTGGAGTTAGAAAGGAACCTGTCACGCGTTACGGTATGGGCAGCGATGACATCACAACATCTTCTCGGACAGACTTCTGCGAAGGAAGCGCGAATGGTGCAAACTGTTTCCGCATTTTACAAACATGGTTAATACCTCAGCATGAAGTATCGGGCCTCGCATAACTCATAGGGTTGAAGCAACACGGAGTGCCTGCTCATTACGCTATTTAAGTTCACGATTTCCTAAATGAACACTCTGTAGGACAGCGAGTAGGCCGTGGTTCAACAGCAGCTGCCTTGGAATGGTCACCAAGATGTCCTGACCTCACCACACCTGACAACTTGTCATAGGGAGTCATTAACGCGCATGTATTTGCGCGTCGTTATGCTGCAAACGAAGAACTACACAGCACTGTCCAGGATGCGTTTCGCACTACGACATGAGACACGCTTGAGAATATGTCAAGAAGGGCAAAGAAGTGTATGAAAATGTGTATGCAGTATGCCCGGGTTCCCGGGTTCGATTCCCGGCGGGGTCAGGGATTTTCTCTGCCTCGTGATGGCTGGGTGTTGTGTGCTGTCCTTAGGTTAGTTAGGTTTAAGTAGTTTTAAGTTCTAGGGGACTGATGACCATAGATGTTAAGTCCCATAGTGCTCAGAGCCATTATGCAGTATGATGGGGAAGATACGAGTATATTGCACGGTTATACTTGGCAAGTACTTGAGCTAAAACTAATCAAATCAATAGCTTCCGATACTACGAGCATCAAAATACACGTCGGAGATGTGTATACTGCTGGCTTTCAAAAGAGCGGCACCACGAAGATGGCTTGTAACAGATGGCAACCGGCTTTTGTTCAAAAGTAGCATTAGTGATTGTTGGTGAGAAGATCCGCTGTTGCCTCATGTATGGACTTGAAATGTCTGCGAACATACTCGCAATTAGACAGCGGCAGGGCCTGTCAAGATTGCGGCATATCTTTCCACGATTCTGCAGCTCGAGTCGGTTGCGATCCGATGGCTGCCCTGCAAATATGGAACCGATGTGTTCAGGACGGTGAGACTCAGCTGCGAGCGGGTTGTCAGCCACACGTCGCGCCTAGCAGCCCAGAGGAGAGGCTCAGGGCGGCTCCCCATGAGGCACCGAGGGGCGCCCGCCTGCAGCGCGCCGGGCCTCCACACCGCGCGCCGCTGCGGCCAACACAGAAAAAATGTGTGTGAAATCTTATGGGACTTAACTGCTAAGGTCATCAGTCCCTAAGCTTACACACTACTTAACTTAAATTATCCTAAGAACAAACAAATGGTTCAAATGGCTCTGAGCACTATGGGACTCAACTCCTGAGGTCATTAGTCCCCTAGAACTTAGAACTAGTTAAGCCTAACTAACCTAAGGACATCACAAACATCCATGCCCGAGGCAGGATTCGAACCTGCGACCGTAGCGGTCTTGCGGTTCCAGACTGCAGCGCCTTTAACCGCACGGCCACTTCGGCCGGCATTAGAACAAACACACAAACCCATGCCCGAGGGAGGACTCAAACCTCCGCCAGGACCAGCCACACAGCCCAGGCCAACACAGGCGGCTCCTTACGTTCCGTCATGGAGTCTGTCGAGCATAATGCCTCTTTTTTACTTCTCTTCCTGAATATCAGAAAGAGGTTACTTAAAAGTAAATCCTGGGTGCCACCACTCCTCAAAGGAAGAGTAATTAAAGATTGTCTATAAGTGCAGCCAACTTACCGAGCTGAGTGGCTACTACAAACGGTAAACGTACACCTGTCATCAGGGCAGCTGAAAGGGGTCGTTTTATTACGAGATTACTAGCCATGTGTGATTTCACCACAGACTGATGTTCATTGACACTAGAGCAAATAGCGGACCTGTGTTCAAGAACTGAGTACCTCGCAACAAGTTCACTGACAATGAAACTTAATTTTCTCAAAGCAGGCAATTGTATCATGGCTTTGATTACTTTCCTCTACTACCGTTCGTGATTAAGGTTTCGCTGTGTCATGCTTCTTACTGGGCTAATACGGAAGCAATTTCATTTTAGAAGCTTTACAGATACAGTCTCTGTAGGGACAGAATATATGTTGAATGTATTTTTGGCAGTGTTGCCAAACATTCCACAATTTTTGACCGACCTTCAAATCTACCTCCAGAATTTGTTGAAAATATGATAAAAACTTCCTGTGGGTTGCACAGTTTTGTTGGTGATCGAGACAGACACAGATCTGAAAACACTTTGAATCCTTCTGTACACGACATGTCGACAGATCCGACGCGAGCGGGAAAAGATATGAGTGATGCTCACGAATCGTCGTCTTCCATGAAGATCGTATACCTCCAATGTCCGGTGGAAGCTTTAATTTTCTGCAGTTTTTTCGGTGATGTTTGCTGTCTTAAGTATATGTGGCATAATACCAGATTGTAAAATGTGATTAGGAAATTCTGCCAACATCCTTTTAAAAATTCTGGATGGACACCGCCTTCAGCTTGGGACTTTCCAGGTTTTATGTCATCTGTGACTCTATTCACTTCGTCGGCTATAGAGGGACCTAAGCATGTAATTGCTACTGCAGCTTTGCTTTATCTGATGGTAAGACTGCAGTCCTGATGTTCTTTGGGTGTTTTGACTACATGGTCAGCTATTACACCTGGCGAGATGGATACACAGGGGTTGGAACACTTGCACGATGTGACACTTGCACGGAGCCCGGGTATCTCGTGGGGCTAACAGGCTACACTTCCGCGCACCTGCTCGTGCTAGCGGGTTTGCGTTAACACCACAGCAGTGAGCAACCACGTACCACTCAGGGTGTCCCATTAACGCCTTCTATGGCACATTTATTTTTAAGACTATTGTATTAATGAGTACTTGCAATGAAATTCAGCATAATGGGAAATGTCAATGAAATTCAACATTGCAGCCATTTGATGACTGCCGTTTTAGGACGAAATTTAAACTTCCAGTCTTACATTTCATTGTCATTTTATTGAAAGTTTAACATGTGAGAGTAATTCAATAATTAAAGGGAAAAATTGGTCTGGAGAAAAATGCCTTTGTTTTTATACAAAACAATATTTTTTTCACTTTTCAGCATAATCCCCTTGAACATTTATGCACTTGTTCCAACGGGCTACAACGTTTTTTTAGTCCGGCTGCAAAGAACTCTTTATCTTGATGTTTGAACCAATGTCCCACAAACTTTTTCACGTCCTTGTTGTCCTGCAACCTCCTTCAATCCACCAAACAAATGTAAATCACTAGGTGCTAAACCAGGATTGTAAGGGGGATGAGGCGGTACTGCCCAGCCCATTTTGTCGATGGTTTGACGAGTTAGTTGAGCAATATGAGGAAGTGCGTTGTCTTTCTGGAGAATCACACCTCTCCTCTGAGATCCACGACGTCTCTCTCTCGTAGATTGCTTCACCTTGTTTAAAAGCAAATCCGAGTAGTAATGGCTCTTCATTGTACGCTGCTCTTCGAGATAATCACAAGAAACTGGACCTACTGCACCCAAAACACCGTCAACATGACTTTTACTGCTGATGCTTGGGTTCTGAAATTTTCTTTACAGGTGAGTTGGTATGCTTCCACTCCATGCTTTGTCTTTTTGACTCTGGCTCATAATAGCAAACCTAATTTTAATCACAAGTTAATATTTTGTTGAGGAAGTCCTCACCTTCTCTTTCATAACGTCCTTTTAGCTCTGTGCACACTCTCAACCTTGTTTCCTTGTGTAGCCAAGTCAATTCCTTTGGGACCCATATTGCACATGTTTTGTGGTACTCCAGCTTGTTACAGATAATGCTATGAACTGTACCAGTACCAACTTGAACTTTATCAACTATCATTTCCACAGTCACACGGCGGTCGTCATGAATAATGTCATCAATTCGACTTACAAGTGAGGGAGTTTAAACTGCAACTGGTAGACCAGAACGGCGTTCGTCAGTCACTGAGTCGCGACGATTTTTTAACTGCGCTACCCACTTGTAATAATTTGTGCGATCCATACAACCTTCCCCGAGCGAGGTGGCGCAGTGGTTAGCACACTGGACTCGCATTCGGGAGGACGACGGTTCAATCCCGTCTCCGGCCATCCTGATTTAGGTTTTCCGTGATTTTCCTAAATCGTTTCAGGCGAATGCCGGGATGGTTCCTTTGAAAGGGCACGGCCGATTTCCTTCCCAATCCTTCCCTAACCCGAGCTTGCGCTCCGTCTCTAATGACCTCGTTGTCGACGGGACGTTAAACACTACCCACCACCACCACCACCATACAACCTTCACCATAAACCGTAAACATTCTACAGTATATATTCACTAGTTTCTCTTCCTCAGCAAATAGAAAACGAATAACAGAACGTTGTTCAACTATTGTGGACGTTTAAAGCGGATTCGCGATCTAGAAATGTATTTTTGAGGTTGTAAACAAAACAACGTTGGTACATCAGCTGATCAGGGCTCATCCCAGTCATGCCAACTTAAAGCCATAAAAGCACCAAACTTGCCCTACTAACAGTGTTTTCCCCAAACCGATTTGTTTCTTTAATTATTGAATGACCCTCGTAAAAAGACATTATGTCGATGAATATTACTTTTTTTACCTTGCATGACGTATGGTATCAGTTTTTGAGTAATGCTGATTCGAAGTCAAGCTCTTAAATCTGCCAGTGAGCTACTGTAGACGAATTTCCTTCTCTTCATTGAGTAAAATAGCACCATGTACATGTAAGCCTAAACATTGACATAATCGTACCTGCAGACTTCTGAAGTCGCGAAACTTCACGTCGAAGAAACAGAAATCGACGAAACTAGTTTTGCTGTGAAATAGTAATCACCCAAACGCCACACTGTTGGTGTGTAAGTTCCAGCTGTAGCCGAGTTTCCGCACTGCCAGCATAACCAGAAAATCAGTGAAGTTGCGCGACCCTTTGTAAGCTGAAAAGCAGTTTATGGTAACTGTATCTAAATGCAGATTCATTCGTTGAGTGTTCCCCCTCAAAAAACAAAAATGTTTTTTCCTTGTGAAAATGTTGAGAAAATTGTTGAGGTCTTTATTTCTCTGCTCCCATATGATGAATAAATTCTTCAGTCAGATCACTTAAAAGGTTTCTTTTTTCCTTCTTTTTTTTCAACTTCAGATTCAGACTGTTTGCCTTCCAAGTGTCCATAATCCTTTGCATGGAAGCTATTGTAATGTTTTTCTAACCCGGAATTTTTTCTTTGTGTTCAAAGTTTTGAAGCATATTAATAGAACACTAAGGGTATCAAGATAAAAGCACATACAATAAACATATAGACTAGGTATCCAGCACTGATACATTGATGTTGATATGTCTGACTGCTTTGAAGTTCCTAACCCGACCATTACGCTACTTCTCAACTCTTTACAAACACCGTCCTAAAACTTAATTATTTTTTCAAAAGAAATTTAATGACTATTTCACATTTTTGATGTGTTAACTCTTAGATCCCAAATCAGTTTGGCTGTATTCGAATTACAAGCACGTCTAAGAAATGTTTGAAATAAGGACTGCATAAGGGGACGTTGGACACTGAAAGATGCCAAATATAATTTTTGATTTCTATCGTCATAAAACAGAACCAGCTTTATAGCGAACTTGGCATAAAGTGAAACTGGGAAAACCAAGTTACAAGATTTCCAGGAAAACTGAAGATAAACAGCTGACAGTCGTTTGCCTGGTGACAGTATAAATATAGATTTAGGGAACACAACGAAGTCCTGTTCTGTATCATCAACACGCTCCAAGGAAACAGGCATTGGCTTGGGATCAGATATCCCTACCACGTACCTCCACAAGAAGAGTATGAGCAGATTTTTATTCAGGAAATTCAAGAAAAAAGCTACCTTGATATTGAGATTACAAGAAGAATCCTCCTATAAGCAAGAACGGTAAACGTTATCATGCCGGTGAATTTTAATGCGCGTGTGTCTTGTAGTCACCTTCATTCTTTGATAGAATGTTAACATCCGTTTTACGATAAGTTTGTTATTCTAAGCTCAGTACCAACATTTTTTATTATAAGTATTAATCAATTCCAATGAAATTTTTGCAGGAAGTAGCTAGATGTGTTTCCATACTTCTATGCATTAATACTATCGAAAATATGTTTATTTTATCATCACGTTTATGTACTGATAATTTGAGAAAATTTAAGGCAAAAATTTCAGATAAGCTATGAAAACAAAATTATTAATATTTCTCACAAAGTTAATGGAAGAACCGTTGAACTATATTTTGAGAATATACCTTTAAAATCTGTCATGTGGAAATTGTGCTGTTAGCACAATAAGCTGGTTTTCAACAATACGATTAAAATCGTACTAAAAATTCAAAAATCGAAACGACTGAAGTTATGGAGTTCTAAATTTGGGTAATGATACATCTTTATAAAATAGACACGATGTTAAAATTTGGTTGTCGTCGGCAAACTACGAGAAAATTTAAATGTTTGGGTGGCATTTCCCCTTGAGCACTGCGCCGTATATACTGTGTGTTCGTATCTAAGGCTACGCCGAACATAAATATGGTAATTCTTCTGAAGGCAGCACCAGTCGATCGTGCTGTATTACGTAACGACGTCTGACCGTCGCATTTTACCGCGAACACTCACAACACAGGCGGCGAGCGAAGGTGGCTGCTGTTGATCGCCTACCTGCATCCCCAACAGTCCTGCTGTAGCCTACGACATGAGTTACTTGAAATTAGTTTTAACATATGTTGAAAGGTTGTAAAAATGCGATCAGTCACTTTTTTATGATAATTTATTTTGTCTATACTAGTTTCTTGCTGGTTTTCCCATCTTCTAACGGAGGGAGAAAGTACGGGTTTCAATGCATGACATTTTCTGCGTTTCCGCTGCAAATATTTAGTATTCGGTGTCGGCCCACAAAGTTTTCGATTGTAAGGACCTCTCAAGGCGAATGCTGCTATTATTCCCTAGAATAATCTTGGTATTTGAGTAATCTTGTCAATCTTCATTAGGGAATATTTTGCAAATTTCGAGATATATTTAGCAGATTTTGTGTCGTTTCCAGACAACATCAAGAGAAGGTAGTCTCGTTTTGTCCCCGATTAAATTTGTTTACAATATTTACAAGGTTTCCAACGAAAACATCAAACTACTTTTCAATATTTGCAAATGTTTCAATGATTCTGACGTTTTCTTTGTCACTCTAACTTCTGTGGGCAGACCACACAAGTTAGAAATGATTTTGAGTTCCCATCAGCTTGGAGTTTCTTCAAAGCCTTTGCAATCGTTTCGTCATCTTCATTGCTGACTTTTGTCTTGTGTTCCTATCAACGTTTAAAATTAGTCGGTCAAAATGGTGGCTCTGGTCCTCTGCATCTTCTCGATGATTCTTCACTAAAGAGTACACATTAGGGTGAACTTTGAGATTAATGTGTTTATTCTTCGGTTCCATTCTTCTGTAACGTTACAAATGCGATGGCGCGTTCCACTGCAGCTCCACATCTTTCTTGGCAAAAGTTCGCTATCGAACCACTGCTCCACTAAACAGTCATAAAAGTCCTGACGCTTTTGGTTTCCTGACGTCGTCTGTATTTCCACGTTTTCCTTATAGGCTGGAACGAGGCCGCAACACTGAACTTGTTTTCACAAACATTGATTAAAATGATAATAGCAACTGGTGATCTCTGTTCTAGAAAACAAAACTTTAGCTGGTTGCACGATGCCAATTTCGAAGTCCATCATCAGGGATGCAAGGCTGCAGTTGTAATATTTTAAAGCAGACGTTCATATGTCTCTCGGTTTTTATTTGGCAACAAAGTGCAAACGACTGGAATGGTGATAGTTCTCTCCCAGAAACTATTAAGGTCGGCGTGGAGAACAAACAACTGTCCAGACTGCTTGCTCGAACTCTTTAAGGTTCCATACACAAAGAATGATACATAATTTAGTAGGCATGCTTTTCCCTTTCCGCTTTCTGTCTTTCGGTCCCTCGTTATGATCTTCAAGTAAAAAATTACTACCATAATTCATCAGTAAATTATTTTCTTGGAAGAATATTCCTGCAGAATGGGTGGAATCTTGCGTACTGCTTCACACTTCTGTGTGATGGTAAGGATGCTGCTAAGTCGTAGCCACGATTGAAGAGCTGTGCTACTCATTCTACGTAAACTGACGAAGCTGTAGCATCCGTTTCTTTTGCCCTCGTCTTTGCGCTGACCAAATGTTTCTACACTTAATTTGCTGCTTCCTCTGGAATACAAACATGGCTACCTGTTCCCAAAATTGAATTACTTTTTGTGGATAGACTTCCTTTGCATTTATTTTTTTAAAGTTTACGCAACGCCAGTAAGTCACGTCTTGTTCGTTTGTACAGTCCACTACATAGTTGTGGTCGTTGTAAATCAGTAAAGGCTTCTGTTCGGTGGTCTCGGTGAACTCCATTTTCTCAGCACTAAAACAAAGAACACTATTTGCCAACTGCAGTACTGATATCTGGGATAAAGCCATCCACACTACGAACTGCTGCGGGGACAGGGAACTTTGAGAAGAAAATGGTCTTTGCCCTTTTCCAGAGAATGTCGCAGGTAGCGGCAAACAGACCTTTGTCCCTACTTCTGGAACAGCCTGTCCACTACCTGCAGTGTCCTGGGCTTCGTGCAAATGTCAACACATTTCCTCTCCGTACAAATGGCTCTCTGTGCAAGTGTGAAAAAGTCAGATAAACCAGTGTGGGTGGGTTCGTTCCTCACTGCCAACCTACGCAGCAACAACCATGCCAACTTTCCTGATGTTACAAAATTGATGTGGCCAGCTCATTCACGATTTCACGATTGTCACTCTCCAAGAACTATTGGTAAAGTTGTTCTGTAGTTTTTCTCCCCCCTGGAACATATTCTTTTCTGAAGCCTGGGGGGAAGGGGGGGATACTTTTCTTAGCAGTATTTATTACCATTCCAAGAAATCTTTTATAGTTATTTTGTGACGGTGGTATCCAACCAAGTGTTTTATCAAGAATGTCTGAAAATTTCTTCAAGTTTGCTTTTCTTATGTGGTGTCACCGCCAGACACCACACTTGCTAGGTTGTAGCCTTTAAATCGGCCGCGGTCCGTTAGTATACGTCGGACCCGCGTGTCGCCACTATCAGTGATTGCAGACCGAGCGCCGCCACACGGCAGGTCTAGAGAGACTCCCTAGCACTCGCCCCAGTTGTGCAGCCGACTTTGTTAGCGATGGTTCACTGACTACATACGCTCTCATTTGCAGAGACGACAGTTTAGCATAGCCTTCAGCTACGTCATTTGCTACGACCTAGCAAGGAGCCATATTAAGTTAATATGTCTTCTGAACAGATAATATCGTGAATCATGTACCGTCAAGAGCGACGTTCATCATTAATGGATTAAAGTTAAGTACCAAACTAGCTACGTCCGCTTTCTGAATTCTCATTCCTTGTCATGTTCCAGACCTCACGTCAGTATAGTTCTTCCCTTCTCACGCCAGCCTGCGTGAGCTAAAACGCGTGCATTTCGGTCTCCTCTAGTAACACGGTGTTGGCTCTTCAGCCAACGCAACATCTGAAGTTCGATCTGTGGTGAGGATATGAAGATAAGGGAGGGATAATGATACCTATTTCGATAACCACACGTCTGTGTTGAGAGTGAGGGAAATCCGTCAGAAGCTTGCGACAGGCACTCAGACGAACGTCTTTATCAGCTGTTGCAAAACATAGATCTGGGAACCTTCATTTCTCCAGCTGTTGACTTGAAAGTTCTAAGGTCTTTAGCATAAAAAACACCTGGATGAGGAACTGATTGAAGGATATGCTGGGACCGCTGAATAAGTGGTTGCTTATAAATTTTATCAGCGGTTACTTCGCAAACTTTTGTAACAGCGTTATATATATTGTCAACTGAGGAGGTATTTACTAAAGATGTACTTTCTAAGTTGGTTCGTACATACACGTATGTGCCTCTATCTTATGATAGGTGGAGAGTAGCCCTAAGCATGTTATACCCTGTTATCTTTCCCCTGTTTCAGCTGTTCTTCGTTGCCAAAGTGCGTTTCCTGGATTACGACGACTTTAATATCATTCTCATTAAGGATCTTATGCAGGAATTGCCGTTTTGCTCAGCTAGTGCCTTCTATATTTATTTGACAAATTCTGACACCAGGCCCCATCTTTCCTGTCAGTTTTTCTCAAAATTTTCAATTTATTCCTGTTATCGTGTGCAACATCTACATATTTAACTCACAGGAACTATTGGATTGGTGCATAAGTTGTAGCGTTTATCCGTAAATTTAAGAAACAGAACAGACACACATTTCAGAGACTTGAGTCATCAATAACATATTCTCCGCATTATTTACAACAGTCTGCCAAAGCTGGGAAACTTTTCTATTCTGCGACTGCAGAACGCGCGTGGTTTTGAGGCGTAGAACTCGTCGAGCCATGTTCTGAGCGCATTTTGATCCGGAAAGGAACTTCCTTGGAGGTTGTTCGATGGAGAGCGGAAAAATTTTATACCTGATGTCGAAAGATCAGTTGAATAAGGTGGGTGTGCAATAGCTTCCCCTCCCGACTCTTTATAGTGTTTTTGTTAGTCTAGAAAAATGCTGGCCGGCGTTATGGTTGAGTTGCATCACTTCAGGCAGTCCTCCTGGCCGTTGTTCTTGGAGTGCGCCTGCAAGACGTCTCAGTTGTCCACAGTAAATGCCGGCAGTGATGGCTACGTCTCGGGGAAGTAATTCATAGTACACCACACCGCCGCTTTCCCACCAGATGCATAACATTATCTTTTGTGGATGCGCCAGGTGTTTGTACGGGGAGTTGCCGCTTTGTTTGGGCACAGCCATTTCTTTCTTTTCATTATGTTAGCATGAAAATACCATTTTTCGTTACCAGTAACGACACAGGGTGGGAAAGGCCGGTGTCGTTGAAGAGTCAGTTCGTGATTAGCAAGCAGTGCTGCACAAAGGGGACACCCTCTGATTTTTGTAACTTTGGCTTAGAGCATGTGATACCCAGACACCCGACTTTTGAACCTTTCTTACAGGATGCAAATGTCGCTCGAGGTGGATTGACACAGTTCATCATATTTGCCAGTTCTCGAGTACAGTGACGTGGATCATTGTGGGTTAATGGGTTTAAAGGATGTTCGTCAAACCCTGAAGGTCTTCATGAACGTGGAGAGTCGCCAATGTCAAAACAATCCTCCTTAAAATGAGAACACCATTTTCTTGTCGTGCTCTGTCCAATGGCATCACCCCATACACGGCGCAAATGTTTCTGGCTGTCTCCTCTGCTGTCACCCCGCTACTGAATTCAAACAGAAGAACACGTCGGAAATGTTCCGATTTCTCCACTTAACAGCCCAGTTTCAACCGTCAAAATGACAACAAGTAAACTGAAACAGCAACAGTGAACTACCAATAAAAATGATGATAAATAAACCCATAGCAAGTGGAATACCAACATGCTAAACAAAAACTGCGTACTCACGCATTAACCTAACATCTGTTTCAGTTTCACATGAACTACTCCTAAGAGCTAGAAACACGCCACAACCTATCTATAATGTCATCTACCCTTTCTGAACAACGTTGTCCTCTGCAAAACTTTCACGTGAAATTGTCCTCTACTTTAGACAGCTTTCAGTACCTATAACGAATAGAGCTACAGTGCTTTTTATTAGCGCGTGGAGCTCTGGTTCTTTCTTAACGCAGCTACGACAGTTTACAACTACAATATCGATTGTTCCCAGGTTTGCTGGTACTTATCTGTAACACCCCTGTGTTTGATTCCGACAACTCACATGTACCACGAGAAGCTGTTTCCAATTCATCGCCATCAAAATCATGAGTGACAATCCACAGAAAACTTCCACATTGCATTGTGTCAGTCTAAATACCTGTCGTAGGTAGTAAATTGTTCACGTCTGACATTTATTTTTGAGCCAGTTGTGACTGATTTTCCGGCATAATCCTGAATGTGTCTCGATTGTACTATGCACAATAGTGCAATGGCGTCCAGATTAAAAAACCTTCATTTCCACAATCTTAAAAGGTAGTGTGACTGTACAAATCATGAAGAAAATTGCTTGGGTATGCGAACATTTTCTGTTCCTGTGTCTGGAGCATATTCTGAGACACTACAAAGATTTGAAATCACTGTTAGCTGAAGAGAATTCTTAGACGCTGCATCTAAAATACTACTTCTGATGTGCCAGAATGAAAAATATTTCGTCCCTCCTCTTTCCCTCCATCCTGGCTACGTCTGACAATCGGCAAAAATTATTGATCAGCGGAATGAGGATGCGAAAGCAATGGAAACGACTGCATTAATGACGCATTATGTGTATCCACAGGTGACTGTAATTGAAAAAAGTGTTACGATGATCCCTCCAGTAGCGAAAGATTCTGGACTGAGAAAAAGTGTTGGTCCTCGTCTCCACTGTTGCGTCTTGTACCATAGTAATCAAGGGACAGGATGTTGTTTAATGGCTGGTATCCTCTTTCTACAACACAACTGCACACAGGTATTAACAGGTTTCTTTATTTACTTAAACAGATAGCGGCTACTTAACGTAAACAGCGTCCATGTTTTGTGGTAAAAGCTCTTCAGTTCTGGTCCACGTTAGCCTCATTGTTGGTGAAGTACAAGTCCCACTAGAAACATTACTCCGGTCGCTATAGACTGTCGTGGCCAGTGATGTGAACTGGCAGACGCCAACTACAATAGTGACTGAGCTAGTGACTGAGCGACTGCAATGGGGACTGAGACTGAAACTGAGCCTTCCGGTCACCAGCGGCAATCCAAACACTTGTCGAGAGGGTGTTGGCGGCGTGTTGCTTGCAAGTCTGTCTCTGGCCTCTCTCCTGATAGGTGCGCTTGATCCAGTGCATACTATCATTCTTGTTGTTATACCTTTCTCGACCGGAGTGCTGGCGACAGCTGACGCCAGCACAAAAAAAGATTGAATAGCCAAAGAAAGAACATCATTCTGCAAATCGGGATGTAAAATGTCAGAAGTTTGAAAGCAGTAGAGAAAATCTGAACAGGAAAATGTTAAAGTTCAATCTAGATATAATGAGGCTCCGGAAATGGGAAGAAGATAAGGATTTCTGGTCATATGAGTGTAGGGTAATTTCAAAAGCACCATAAATTGGTACAGCGGTAGTAGATTTCTTTAGGGACAGGAAAGTAGTGCAGAGCGAGTTATCGTGAACAGTTCAGTGATAGGGTTGCTCTCTTCAGAGTCGACAGCAAATCAACATCGACAACCATAGTACAGATATACATCCCAACGTCGCAAGCAGAACATGAAGGATGAGAAAGTAAGTCAGGATAATGAATGGGTAGTTCAGTGCAAAAGAGAGATGAAAATCTAATTTCTATGAGCAAGTGAAATGCAGTTGTAGTGGCAGGAGTAGAAGAAAGGTTCAGGGGAGAATATGGGTTCAGTAACAAGAATGAAAAAGAAATAAGACTATTAGAGTTCTGCAGTAAGTTTCAGCTACCAATAGCAAATACTCAGTTCAAGAATCACAAGAGGAGGAGGTACATTTGGAAAAGGTCGGGAGATACACGAAGATTTAAGTTAAATTACATCACGGTCCGGCAGAGATTCCGAAATCAGATACTAGACAGCATGGCGTACCCAGGAGCAGATATAGACTCAGATAATAGTTTAGTAGTGATGAATGGTGGGCTGAAGTTTAAGAGACTAGTCAGGAAGCATCAACGCACAAAGAAATGGTGTACGGAAGTCCCAACGAATGGAAGAGATACGTTTGAAGTTGTCAGAGTCTGTAGATACTGCCATAATGAGTAGCTCAGTAGGCTGTTCAGCGGAGGAGTAATGGACGTCTATAAAAAGGACAATCACATAATCTGGAAAGAAAAATATATGTTGAAGGAGGTTAACTAAGGTAGCTGCAAAGAAACATTGGTTAACAGAAATAATACTTCAGTTGATCGACGAAAGTAGGGAGTACAAAAATGAGCAGACAGATTCTGGATTATGAAAATACAAGTCACTTAGGAACAAAATAAACAGGAAGTTCAGGGAGATAGTGGGAAACGGCTACACGAAGAATGTGAAGAAATGGAAAACAAAATTACTGTCACAAGAACTACTCAGCATCGAAAAAGTCAAAACAAGCTTTGGTGGAACTAAAAGTAAGAGCGGTAACATTAAGAGTACAATGAGAATCCCACTGTCAAATGCAGAGGAGAAAGCTGATAGGTGGAAAGAGAGGATTGAAGCCCTGTGTGTGGAGGGGGGGGGGGGGGAAGAGGCGTGGTGGGGACTTGAATAATAACATGAAGAAGAAGAAACAGCTGTCGATATGGAAGGCACAGGGGATCCAATACTAGAATCAAAATTTAAAAGATTTTTTTTAATTTTTAAGACTTAAGGTCAAATAAGGCAGAAGATATAGATAACATTCCACCAGAATTTCTAAAATCATTGGGGGAAGAGGAATCGACTATTCACGTTGGTGCGTATGATGTGTGAGGCTGGCGACATACCATCAGACTTTCGGTAAAACATCATCCACACAGTTCCAAGGATTTTAAGGGCTGACAAGTGCGGGAAATAACATACAATGAGCTTAACAGCTCATGCAACCAAGTTGCTGACAAGAATAATACGCAGAAGAATGGAAGGTAAATTTAAGCGTCTGTTAGATGAGAATCAGTTTGGCTTTAGGGTAGGTAAAGGCACGAGAGAGGCAGTTATGACGTCGCAGTTGATAACCGAAGGAAGACTGAACAAAAATCAAGGCATGTTCATAGCATTTGCTACCTGGAAAGAAAAGCTAGACAACACAAACTGGTGAAAAGTGTTCGAAATTCTGAGAAAAATACGGCAAGATTTACGGAAAGACGGATAACATACAATGTGTACAATAACCAAGAGGGAACTATAAAATCGAAGACCAAGAATGGAGCGTTCGGATTAAAAAGGGTGTACAACAGGGATGTAGTTTTTCTCCCCTACTGGTCAATATACACATCGAAGAAGCAAATTCAGTTGAAGAGCTTCCGCAGTTCTGTCCGAATGAATTGGGAGTACCATGCTGCCTGAACCATGAAAGGGAATTTGGACTGAGGATGGAGGCGTGCAGTTGTTCAGTGCAATTGTGCAGGTGCGGCGTATTGGTTACGAATTTGATTGGTGAGCATGAGACCTGGACTAGAGTAACGGCAATGGTAGAAATTTTCATTTATCGCTTCGGTCTGTCAAAATGTCACAGACGTTTGAAGCTTGAAAATGTTTCTCCCAGTGTACGGCCCGTATGGTTTGCCACCTTGCAAGGAAATTTCAGATAATGTACGTTTAGAGCACAGTACTGTATGGTAGTGAAACCTGAACTGGAACAGAAGAGAATCGAATTATTGGAGATGCGATGCCACAAAAGAATGTAGAAAATTAGGTGAATTGGTAAGATAAGGAATGAGGCGGTTCTCAACAGAATCGGCGAGGAAAGGAACATATGGGAAACAGTGAAGGAAGAAGGGACGGGGTGATAGGACTTTTGTTGAGACAACAGAGAGTAGAACTAGAGGAAGATGTAGAGGGTAAAAACTGAAGAGACATACAGAGATTTGAATGGATCCAACAAATAGTTGAGAAGATAGGTCACAGGCGCAACATCGAGATGAAAAGACTAGCACAGGAGAAGAATTCCTGGCGATCGACATCGAACCAGTCAGCAGACTTGTGACAAAAGAAAAGAAGAAAACAGTCGACGGTGCCTTGGCAGTGTAAAAAATTGAAGATTCTTAGTTAATGGAATCAAACGATTCTATCGTCCCTAAGGATCCATTCTTCCCAAGAGGAGGTAGAGGTACAAAGTTGAAATTTATGTCAAAATAGTAAGGACTACAATCATTTGTCAGTGTAAATATTTTAAGCTTCTACGCCAATGCAGTTAAAAGATACTATCACGTCTGTAACAAATTTTGGTTAGTCGTGGCCTCAGTCATCAAGTGGAATAGATCTGTACATGTATTATGGCCTTGGTGGTCCTGCTGGTTATTCTCATGCCTGTATCGCGAGTAAGGTTAGAATATAGTCCTTGTTCCGCCTCTTAACGTTAGCGCCGCGTGTCTTACTTGCTCCCGCTCACTGTCATTTGAGTTCTCGTGTGCGTCACACTGGCTGTTTGATGTCTGGTGTTCGTGCAGCCCTCCATGATTTGGCGTTGTGTCCCACACTCACGTCAAACATGCTTTCCACATCTATTCCATGTGGTGGTAACGTCAGCTTCGATTTTTGATAAATCCAAGCGGCATGTGCAGCCCAGTTCTTTAAAGATAGCTCTTGTTGGTGAACAAGATCAAGGTTACTACAGATCAAATGCATATTGCTTACTTTGATTGGGAATTATAAGTTTTTTTTGTTAAATTTCTTGTGGACAGAAAATATTTAAGTCGTAATGCTGAGATCCCTTTTACCCAAGGGTGATCGTTCCACTAGCATGGTTCTTTTGGCGAACGCAGAATTGGCCTATACAAATATTCGTTTTTTTTTTAATCTTCGGCCTGGGGTAGATGACTGTTTTCTGAGGTCCGTCCTGCTCCTTTGTAGAGATATATGACATATTTGAAGGGAAAGCTTGTCCACTGAGCACCGTTTCTATGTCTATAGTAATGGTGTTCGATCGTTAGAAACAGTAATAATAAAGAACCAGTCCCTTCCCTTTCACTTGCAGGTGTGGTTATCGCGTTCAAATTACTTATATCTGCTGTATACGCAATTAGAGCGGCCACCTCCATACCAGTTGTCCGCGTCGTGTGGTGGTATTAAAATCCACCTATGAACAGTGCGAAAAATTGATTTGCGGATTTTCACCAACAGGATTCTGCAGCTGAGCCAACCCCGGTTCTTATGGAAGAAAGGGGATCTTTGAGATATAATGCTCGTGATTTTTCACCACTTCCCACGTGTAGGAACATCAAAGCCGATGACTGGGCTGTAGAGGTTTCTTATTCTCAGTCTGAAACTGATGTACTGCGTGATCCAGCCAAGTAGATAAAATCAACAGGTTCTAGCTCAGATTTTTTAAGAAAACTCGTACGTTTGATTCACTCGCTCATTCGTTTTCTGTACAAAAAATTGCCTAGTACCTGTTATTTTGTCTGCTATCACGTCTGACTCACATTTTTCATATAAAAATTACAAGAAACTTGAGTTTTTTTCTGAAAAGGTGGACATAAGAGAAAAGACGCACTATGCGACTATGCGACAACATCTGAGGTCATTAGTCAAAGGGAAACGAATCCTTTTATTATATATAAATCTTATTTACCGAAAATTTTAACTGTTCGTAGTAGAATTAGCTTAAAAAATAAGTCGAGGTACAAAATTATACGAAACTTCACCCGAACCGTCGGCGCCTTTTTGAAGGAAAGCCCTCTAGGGATTTCTTCCGAAGATGCCCTCCTTATTTGATTATCCCCAAAGAGCTTCTCTCTGCTGAACGTCGTCTTGTACTGTGACTTGTATGCTGCCCATCGTCCTCCCATCTTCTATTTAGTGCACATTGGTATGCGGTGTATGAGCTGCTTCTGGTGATCAGATTCATCTTCTTCTAGATAGGCTCGAGCTGTGGACAACGCTCACAATAGTATTGGCTGTCCGACCCAATCTTAAAGCTATTCAGCTGTGTAACGGTCACGAATCGTATATACGGGGTGAGTCATAAATGTCGAGGACCGCATGCTGCTACGAGTAACACGTGACTCACCGTTGTTAATTTCGTTCTCCTCGATGTACTGTGTACGTAAAACAAAAGCATCTGTTAATCACTGAACGAGATACCGACGAGCCTCACGATCACGACATGTCATTCACCTATAAATACAACACATGACACACCAATGAGCTGACGTGTATCTTCCAGTGTTTGAAAGATACGAGAAAGAACAAATCCCATTGTAATGTATGTGAAATTGTATCAGAACTTGTGAATCACACGTTGCCGGCGGTAACGGATTGTATAGTCGCATATTAGGGAATGTGTGTCCTGTAAGCTTTCCGCTGGTCAACGGCGGAAGTAAAACCGCGGAGTGCATGACGTGTTTACAACACATCTTCGCTGCTCACTCTGCCCGATACTCACCAGCTGCAAACGGCCGCGTCGCAGTGTTACTACGCATAATGGCAACTTTAACAAACGAGGAATACGCCGACGTCCACCTCACCTACGCGCTTGCAGATGCAAGAGCTGACGTTTCAAGGCAACTGTATCAAGAGAGGTTTCCTAGCCGGCACCTTCCATCCGCAAAAACGTTTTACACTGTGGACAGGCGCCTGAGGGAGTATGGTGCATGTGTAGCACCTCCAGGATTTAGTGGCCGTGGCCGACCGTCGACGTAAAGTGCGGATGACGAAGAAAAATTGTTACAAACTGTTGCGGAGGACCGAACAATAAGCGCCAGGTCTCTCGCCACTGCGATCGGAATGTCACAATCAACTGTTATGCGAGTACTCCATAGAGACCATTCCCATCCCTTTTGCGTGCAGAACGTATAGGCAAATGGTTCAAATGGCTCTGAGCACTATGGGACTTAACATCTTAGGTCATCAGTCCCCTAGAACTTAGAACTACTTAAACCTAACTAACCTAAGGACATCACACAACACCCAGCCATCACGAGGCAGAGAAAATCCCTGACCCCGCCGGGAATCGAACCCGGGAACCCGGGCGTGGGAAGCGAGAACGCTACCGCACGACCACGAGATGCGGGCAGAACGTATAGGCATTATGGCCGGAAGACTACCAGAGAAAGCTGGACTTCTGCAAATTTATCCTACAGTGTCAGACACACGACCAGCATTTTTCACGGACAATACTGTTCACCGACGGAGCCTGTTTCACGAAGGAGGTTTAAAGGCACATTTTTAGCCGTAGCATTTAAATCTATTTTTTTTTAAATCAGAGAACCCTGTTTAATAAAGTATGAAAGCCAATGCAAGTTATCTTCCGCGCGGTCGCATGTGATCGCTGGTGAGACACAGAAAGGATGTCTAGTCTTCTGTTGATTACTTCTTCTGTGATCTGTTCTGGAATGGAGTCAAGGGAGAGCCTCGCGCCCTAGACTGGCCGCTCTGATTTAAACTCTTTCATTTTACAAAAACTCACTGCGTACTGCAGGGAGCATTCTCTCGCGCATACTAGTAATTACATAAGGAAATTTCCACTGCGCACAGACGAGATACCGACGTGCGGATAATCAACATATCACTAGTGATTAGTATTGTATTCCCAATGTAAGTAGCATAGTGCACTTCAGTAATTATAGTTATGATTAACGCTATTGTGATTTCATTATTTGTTTAATACATGATCCTAAAATTTCAACATTATATGTAAATCGTACCTTTAGTATTTCTCTCATTTTAAGTTAGAAATAACGTAGCCCACGAACCTTCTTCTTAGGCGACGAAATTCTCCAGGTATATGTACGACGCCACCATATCATGGTTTTAATATATTCACTGGTTTTTAAATATATCCATCTATCTCAATTCAGTTAAACAAAATTTATAAAAAAGCAAAATAATATAAATAATCATATATATATATATATATATATATATATATATATATATATATATATATATATATGTATATATATAAAAGGGTTACAGTAGACCTACAGTGGTGCAACGGAAGCTACTACTGGACTCCCAGGAAGGTTCAAATCACACACCAATTCATGCCTTACTGCCCATGGACAGAAGTCGGCATTGTGCCTTTTGTATTCAATCCCGATGATATTTCTGTGTTTCATCGTCAATTTGGTAATCCTATGGATACAGTAAACCTCCAGTGGAGCATCAGAATCTGCTACTGGACTCTCAAGGAAGATTCCAACGCAGACAGTTTGAGGTGTTATTTAACCAGGACACAAATCGGCATTGTGATTTTTGTACTCAATCCCGATGAAAGTTCATTGTTTCATCGTCAATGCGAAAGTCCAAACCTTCCAGTAAACCTGCTGTGGAGCATCGGAAGCTACTAATGTACCCCTTAGAAACTTTCCAACACAGTCTGTTTGAAGCGTTACTCCCCTGGACAGAATTCAGCATTGTGCCTTTTGTATTCAATAAGGATGCAATTTCTGTGTTTCATCGACAGTGTGAAGGTACAAGTGTTACAGTAAAAATGCAGTGGTGCATCAGAATCTAATACTGGACGCTCAAGATGGTTTAAAGCACAGACCATTTGATGCCTTACACCTCATGGACAGAAGTCTTCACTGTGCCTATTTTATTCAATCCCGATTCAATTTCTGCGTTTCATCGTCAATGTGATGATCCTATGGATACAGTAAAACTCCAGTGGTGCATCTGAATCTACTACTGTACTCCCAGGAAAGATTCCAATTCTGACTGGTTTGAGGCGTTACTTAACCTGGACACAAGTTGGCATTGTACCTATTGTATTCAATCCCGATGAAAGTTCTTTGTTTCATCGTCAATGTGAAGGTCCAATGGTTACAGTAAACCTGCAGTGGTGCTCCGAAATCTAATATTGATCTCCCCGGAAAGTTTCCAACACAGACAGTTTAAAGCGTTACTCCCCTTGAACAGATGTAAGTATTGTGAGATTAGTATTCAATCCCAATGCAATCTCTTTGTTTCATAGTCAATGTGAAAGACCAACGGTTACAGTAATCCTGCCGTGATGCATCAGAATCTCTTACTGGTCACCCAGGAAAGGTTGCAAACACAGACTGTTTGAAGCCTTAATCCCCTTGGACAGAGGTCAGCATTGTGCGTTTGTATTCAATCCCGATGCAATTTCTGTGTTTCATCGTGAAATTGAAGTTCAAGGGGTTGTGGTAATCTTAAAGTTGTGCATCAGAATCTGTTACTGGACTCCCAGGAAATGTTGAAAGCACAGACTCTTTGAAGCGTCACCCCGCGTGGACAGAAGTCGGCATTGTGCTTTTTGTATTCAATCCCGATGCTATTTCTGTGTTTCATTGTCAATGTGAAGGTCCAATGGCACATTGTAATCTAATACTGGTCTTGAGGAAAGTTTAAAAAACACAATCTGTTTGAAGTGTTACTTCCCCTGTACAGAAGCCGGCATCGTGCCTTTTGTACTCAATCCCGATGAAATTTCATTGCTTCATCATCAATGTGAAAGTCCAAATGTTCCAGTAAACCTGCTGTGGAGCATCGGAAGCTACTAATGTACTACTTAGAAGGTTTCCAACACAGTCTGTTTGAAGCCTTACTCCCCTGGACAGAATTCAGCATTGTGCATCTTATATAGAAATGTCGTGTGGCTAGGGCCTCCCGTCGGGTAGACCGTTCGCCTGGTGCAGGTCTTTCGATTTGACGCCACTTCGGCGACCTGCGCGTCGATGGGGATGAAATGATGATGATTAGGACAACACAACACCCAGTCCCAGAGCGGAGAACATCTCTGACCCAGCCGAGAATCGAACCTGGGCCCTTAGAATTGACAGTCTGTCACGCTGACCACTCAGCTACCGAGGCGGACATTGTACATTTTGTATTCAATAATGATGCAATTTCTGTGTTTGATCTTCAGTGTGAAGTTCCAAGGGATTGGAACTGCTACTGGACTACCAGGAAAGGCGTTCCCCCCCCCCCCCCCACCCCCCTGGACTCAAGTCAGCTATGTGCCTTTTGTATTAAATCCCGGAGCAATTTCTGCGTTTCATCGTCAATGTGAAGGTCCAAGGGGTACAGTAAACATGCGTTGGTGTATCGGTATCTACTACTGGACTCCCAGGACAGGTTCAAACACAGACCGTTTGAAGCTGTTCTCCCCCTGGACTGAAGTCGATATTGTATATTTTTATTTCATTCCCGATGCAATTTCTATGTTTCATCGTCAATGTGAAAGTCCAAAGGTTTCAGTAAAACTGCTGAGGAGCATTGGAATCTACTACTGCACTCATTGGAAAGGTTCAAAACACAGCCTGTTTGTAGCATTAATCCCCTTGGACAGAAGTCGGCATTTTGCCTTTTGTATTCAATCTCGATTTTCATCACAGACTATTTTTAAGCGTTACCCCCCCCCCCCCCCCCGCCAACCCCGTACAGCAGTCGGCATTGTGATATTAGTTTCAATCGCGATGTAATTTCTTTGTTTCTTTGTCAATGTGAAAGTCCAACGGTCACAGTAACTTTGCCGTGATGCATCGGAATCTAATACTGGCCTCCCAGGAAATGTTACAAACACAGACTGTTTGTGGCCTTGCTCCTCTTGGACAGAGGTCGGTATTGTGCCTTTTGTTTTCAATCCAGATTCAATTACCGTGTTTCATCGCCAATGTGAAGTTCCAAGGGTTATAGTAATCTTGCCGAGGTGCATCGGAATCCACTACTTGACCCCCAGGGAAGGTTCAAAGCAGAGATTGTTTAAAGCGGTTTAAAGCGTTACTCGCCTGGACAGAGGTCAGCATTCTGCCTTTCGGATTCAATCACAATGAAATTTCTGTGTTGCATTGTCAGTGTGAAGCTCCAAGAAATACAGCAAAGCTGCATTGTTGCATCGTTATCTACTACTGGACACCCAGGAATGGTTCAAACTCAGAATGTTAGAGGCTTTAACCCCTGGACTCAAGTCAGTATTGAGCATTTGTATCAAATCCCGAAGCAATTTCTGTGTTTCATCTTCAATGTGAAGGTCCAAGGGACACCGTAAACATGTGTTGGGCATAGGAATCTACTACTGGACCCCCAGGATAGGTTCCAACACAGACTAATTGAAGATTTACTCTCCCTGTACAGAAGTCGGCATTGTGCCGTTTGTATTCTATCCCGATGCTATTTATTTGTTTCATCGTCAATGTGAACGTCCAGGTGTTACAGTAAAAACGCCTTGGTGCATCGGAATTTAATAAAGGTCTCCCAGGAAATGTTCAAAGTAATGACTGTTTGTAGCGTTACTCCACCCGTACAGAAGTCACCATTGTGTCTTTTATATTCAATCCAGATGCGATTTCTGAGTTTCATTGTGAATGTGAATGTCCATGGGTTACAGAAAATGTGCAGTGGTGCATCGGAATTTACTACTGGACTCCCAGGAAGGTTCAAAGCACAGACCATTTGATGTGTTACTCCTCCTGGACAGAAGTCGGCATTGTGCCTTTTGTATTCAATCCCGATACAATGTCTGTGTTTCATCGTCAATGTGAAGGCAAAGGGTTACAGCAAACCTCCTATGGTGCATCGGAATCTACTACTGGACTCCCAGGA
The DNA here is from genome assembly GCF_023864345.2 of Schistocerca serialis cubense. NCBI lineage: Eukaryota > Metazoa > Arthropoda > Insecta > Orthoptera > Acrididae > Schistocerca > Schistocerca serialis. The sequence goes on from NC_064646.1 coordinate 453,382,268, forward strand.
AGGGTTCAAATCACAGACCATTTCAAGTGTTAATCCCCCCGGACAGAATTCGGCATTGTGCATTTTGCATTCAAACTCGATGCAATTTCTGTGTTTCATCGTCAATGAGAAGGTACAAGTGTTACAGTAAAGGTGGCGTGGTGCATAGGAATCGACTACCGGACTCATAGGACAGGTTACAGGCACACACTTTTTGAGGTGTTCTTCTTCCTGGACACAAGTTGGCATGGTTCCTTTTCTATTCAATCCCGATACAATTTCTGTGTTCCAACGTCAATGTGAATGTCCATGGGTTACAGTAAACCTGCAGTGCTGCATCTGAATCAAATACTGTACTCCCAGGAAAGGTTCCACCATAAAATGTTAGTGGCGTATCTGTGTGTAATCGTCAATGCGCACGTCCAATGGTTACAGTAAAGCTTGCGTGGTGCATTGGAATCTACTCCTGGTCTCCGAGAAAATGGTTCAAAACACAGACTCTATGAAACGCTACACGCTCTGTGTTTCATCGTCAATGCAAAGGTCCAATGCTTACAATAGACATAGCGTGGTGCATCGGACACTACAACTGGACTCCCAGGAAATGTTCAAAGCACAAACTGTTTGAAGCGTTTCTCCACTGGACAGAAGTCAGATTTGCGCCTTTTATATTCATTCCCGATGAGATTTGTGTGTTTTATCGTCAGTGTTATGTTCCAAGGGTTACAGTAAAGCTGCAGTGGTGTATCGGAATCTACTAGTGGCCTCCCAGGAAAGGTTCGAATACAGACTCTTCGTTGTGTTACCCCCCTGGACACAAGTCAGCATTGTGACATTTATATGCGATCCCAAAGCAATATCTGTGTTTCATCGTCAATTTTAAAGTCTAAAGTATACAGAAAACCTTCCGTGGTGCATCGGAATCTAATACTGGTCTCCCAGGAAGGTTCAAAGCACAGACCATTTGAAGCGTTACTCCCCCGGAACAAAAGTCGGCATTGTGCCTTTTGTATTCAATCTCTAAGCAATTTCTGTGTATCATCGTCAATGTGAAGGACCTAGGGATACAGAAAACGTGCAGTGGGAAATCGGAGTCTACTACTGGACTCCCACAATAGGTTCCTAGCACAAACTGTTTAAAGCGTTACTCCCCCTGAACAAAAGTCGGCATTGTTGCCTTTTGTATTCAATCTCTACGCAATCTCTGTTTCATCGTCCATGTGAAGGTCCTAGGGATACAGAAAACGTGCAGTAGTGAATCGTAATCTACTACTAGAGTCCCAGGTGTGGGTACAACACAGACACTTTGAGGTATTATTCCCCCTGGAGACAAGTCGTCATAGTGCCTCTTGATTTCTAACCCGATGCAATATCTGGGGTTTCATGGTCAATGTGAAGGTCCAAGGACTACACAAATCCTACCTTGGTGCATCTGAATGTAATACTGGGCTCTCAGGAAAGTTTCCAACACAGACTGTTTGATGCGTTACTCCTCCTGGCTAGAGCTGACACTGAGCCTTTTGTATTCAACACCGATGCAATTTCTGTGTTTGATCGGCAGTGTAAAGCCCAAGAATTCCAGTAAACCAACAGCGGTGCATCGGAATCTACTACTGGATTGCCAGGAAGGTTCGAAGCACATACTGTTTGAAGCGATCCTCCCCCAGTACAAAAGTCGACATTGTGCCTTTTGTATTCAATCCAGATGCAATTTCTGTGTTTGATCGTCTACGTGAAGGCAAAAAGGTTATAGCAAACCTGCAGTGGTATATCGGAATGTGGTACTGGTCTCCCAGGAAAGTTTCCAACATAGACTGTTTTTAGCTTACTCCCGCTGAACATAAGTCGGCATTGTGGTTATTGTATTCAATCCCGATGCCATTTATGCATTTCATCGTCAATGTGAAATTCCAAGGGTTACAGAATACCGTCGTGGTTAACCGAAATGCAATACTAGACTCCCAGGAAAGATTCAAACCACAGACTGTTGAAGCGTTCATCCCCCAGTACATAAGTCGTCATTGTGCGTTTTGTATTCAATCCCTAGCCAATATCTGCGTTTCATAGTCAACGAGAAGGTCCAAGTGTAGTGGTAAAACGGAATCTAGTTCTGGACTCCAAGGAAAAGTTCTAATCACAGACTGCTCTAAGCGTTACTCCCCCTGGACAGAAGTCGGCATTCTCCATTTTGTATTCAATCCCGATGCAATATCTGTGTTTCGTCGTCAATTTGAAGGTCCAAGAGTTACAGAAAAACTGCAATGGTGCATCGGAGTCTACAATTGAACTCTCATGAAAGATTCAAAAGCACAGACTGTTTGAAACGTTCACCTGTACAAAAGTCGGCATTGTGCTTTTTGTATTCAATCCCGATGGAATTTCTGTGTTTCATCGACAATATGAAGATCCAAGTCTTACAGCAAACCTGATATTATGCATCTGAACCTACTGCTGGACTCCCAGGAAAGGTTCCAATCTCAGCCCGTTTGAAGCGTTACTCCCCCTGGACAGAAGTCGGCATTGTGCCTTTAGTATTCAATCCACAGGCAATGTCTCTGTTTCATCGTCTGTGTGATTATCCTATGGATATAGTCAAGCTCCAGTGGTGCCTCGGAATCTACTACTGGACTCCCAAGAAAGATTCCAACGCAGATAGTTTGAGGCGTTACTTAACCCGGGCAGAAGTCGGCATTGTTCCTTTTGTACTCAGGCCCGATGAAAGTTCTTTGTTTCATCGCCAATGTGAAGGTCCTAGGTTTACAGTAAACCTGCAGTGGTGCACTCGGATATAATATTGGTCTTCCCAGAAAGTTTCCAGCACAGCTTGTTTAAGGCGTCACTCCCCCTTAACAGAAGTCGGGATTGTGAAATTAGTATTCAATGCCGATGCAATTTCATTAATTCATCGCCAATGTGAAAGTCCAACGGTTACAGTAATCCTGCCATGATGCATCACAATCTAATACTGGCCACCCAGGAAACGTTGCAAACACAGTGTGTTTGAAGCCTTATCCCCCTTGGACAGAGGTCAGCATTGTGCGTTTGTGTTCAATCCCGATGCAATTTCTGTGTGTCATCGTCAATGTGATGACCCTATTGATACAGTAAACCTCCAGTGGTGCATCTGAATCTACTACTGGACTCCCAGGAAAAATTCCAATTCTGACACTATGAGGCGTTACTTAATCTGGACACAAGTCAGCATTGTGCATTTTGTATTCAATCCCGATGAAAGTTCTTTGTTTCAACGTCAATGTGAAGGTCCAAGGGTTACAGTAAACCTGCAGTGGTGCTCCGGAATCTAATATTGATCTCCCCGGAAAGTTTCAGACACAGACGGTTTAAAGCGTTACTCCCCCTCAACAGATCTCGATATTGTATTTGTATTCAATCCCAATGTAATTTCTTTGTTACATCGTCAATGTGGAAGACCAACGGTTACAGTAATCGTGCCATGATGCATCGGAATCTATTACTGGTCACCCAGGAAAGGTTTCAAACACGGGCTGTTTGAAGCCCTAATCCCCTTGGACAGGGGTCAGCATTGTGCTTTTGTATTCAATCATGATGCAATTTCTGTGTTTCATTGTGAATTTGAAGTTTAAGAAGTTGTAGTAATCATAAAACTGGTGCATCAGAATCTGCTACTGGACTCCCAGGGGCCGGCCGGAGTGGCCGAGCGGTTAAAGGCGCTACAGTCTGGAACCGCACGACCGCTACGGTCGCAGGTTCGAATCCTGCCTCGGGCATGGCTGTATGTGATGTCCTTAGGTTAGTTAGGTTTAAGTAGTTCTAAGTTCTAGGGGACTTATGACCACAGCAGTTGAGTCCCATAGTGCTCAGAGCCATTTTGGACTCCCAGGAAAGGTTGAAAGCACAGACTGTTTGAAGCGTTACCCTGCCTGTACAGAAATCGGCATTGTGCCTTTTGTATTCAATCAAGATGCAATTTCTGTGTTTCATCTTACATGTGAAGGTACAAGAATTACAGTAAAGCTACAGTTGTGAATGGTAATCTAATACTGGTCTCAAACGAAACGTAAAGCACAGGTTGTTTGATGCGCTAGTGCCTCTAGACACAAGTTTGCATTGTACATTTTGTATTCAATCACGATGCTATTTCTATGTTTCTTTGTCAATGGTGATGGTCCAATGGTTCCAGTAAACTAGCAGAAATCCATTGTAGTCTAATACTGGTTCTGAGGGGAGTTTAAAAAACACAGTCTGTTTGAAGTGTTACTCCCCCTGTACAGAGTCCGGCATCGTGCCTTTTGTATTCAATCCCAATGAAATTTCATTGTTTCATCGTCAATGTGAAAGTCCAAATGTTCCAGTAAAGCTGCTGTGGAGCATCGGAATTTACTAATGTACTCCTTTGAAACTTTCCAACACAGTCTGTTTGAAGCGTTACTCCCATTGACAGAATTCAGCATTTTGCCTTTTGTATTCAATAATGATGCAATTCCTGTGTTTCATCGTCAGAGTGAAGGTCCAAGGGATACAGTAAACTTGCAGTGCTGCATCGGAACTACAACTGGACTCCCAGGAAAAGTTGCAACTCAGAATGTTAGAGGCGTTACCCCCCTGGACGCAAGTGAGCAATGTGCCTTTTGTATTAAATCCCGGTGCAATTTCTGTTTCATCGTCAATGTGAAGGTCCAGGGGTTACAGTAAACATGCGTTGGTGTATTTCAATCTACTACTGGAATCCAAGGAAATTACAAGGTTATAGTGCATCGGAATCTAACAGTGGTCCCCAAGGACTGGTTAAAAGCAAAGGTAGTTTGTAGCGGTTCTCCTCCTGTGCAATTTGTGTGTTCATCGCTAATGTGGAGGTGCAAGGGTTATAGTGAACCTGCAGTGGTACATCGAAATCTACTCCTGGACTCCAAGGAAACGTTCTAAACACAGACTGCTCTAAGCGTTACTCCCTTTTGTATTCAATCCCATTGAAATATCGTCAATGTAAAGGTGCAAGCGTTCCAGTAAATTTGTTGTGGCTCATCAGGATTTGATACTGGCAGATACAGTAAACATGCAGTGGTGTATCGGAATGTAATACTGGTCTCCCAGGAAAGTTTCCAACACAGACTGTTTGAAGCATTACTCCCCGTGGACAGAAGTTGCCACTGTGCCTTTTGTATTTAATACCGATACAATTTCTGTGTTTCATCGTCAGTGTGAAGCCCAAGAGTTACAGTAAACGTGCAGTGGTGCATCGGTATCTACAACAGGACTCCCAGGAAGGTTCAAAGCACAGATTGTTTCAAGCATCACTCACCCTGGACAGAAGTCGGCGTTGTGCCTTTTTTATTCAAACCGAAGCAATTTCTGTGTTTCATAGTAACTGTGAAGGCCCAAGTGTTACATTAAACCTGCAGTAATGCATCGGAATCGACTACTGGACTCCCAGCAAAGTTTCCAACATAGACCGTTGAAGCGTTGCTCCTCCTAGACAGAAGTCGGCAGTGTGCCTTTTGTATTCCATCCCGATGGAATTTCTGTTTCTCATCGTCAATGTGATGGTCCAAGGCTTACAGTAAACCTGCCGTTGTGCATCGGAATCCATAAGTGGTCTCCAAGGATTGGTTAAAAGCAAAGACTGTTTGTAGCGGTTCTCCTCCTGTACATAAGTTGGCATTGTGTTATTTGTATTCAGTCCCTAGGCAATTTCTGTGTTTCATCGTCAATGGGAACGTCCAAGGGTTACAATAAACCTGCAGTGGTACATAGGAATCTACTTCTGGAGTCCAAGGAACAGTTCTAATCTCAGACTCCTCTAAGCGTTACTCCCCCTGCACAGAAGTCATCATTCTGCCTGTTGTAATCAATCACGATGCAATATCTGTGTTTCCTCGTCAATTTGAAAGTTCAATTTACAGAAAAACTGCAGTGGTGCATCGGAATCTAATACTGGTATCCCAGAAAGTTTCCAACGCAGACTGTTTGTAGCATTACTGCTCCTGGCCAGAGGTCGTCTTAGAGCCTTTTTTGATCAATCCCGTTGCAATTTCTGTGCTTGTTCGTCAATGTGGAGGCCCTAGACTTTCAGTAGACCAGTATTGCTGCATCGGAACTACTACTATATTCCCAGCAAAGTTTCAAAGTACAGACCTTTTGAAGCGGTACTCCCCCAGGACATAAGTCGGCATTGCTGCTTTTGTATTCAATCCCGATGCAATTTCAGTGTTTCATCGTCAATATAAAGGTGCAAGAGTTCCAGTAAATTTGTCGTGGCTCATCGGAATTTGATACTGGTCTCCCATGAGAGGTTCAATGCACAGACTGTCTGAAACGTTACTCCCCTGCCCAGAAGTCGTTATTGTGCTCTAGATGAAATTTTGGTGTTTGATCGTCAATGCCATGGTCCGAGGGTAAGAGTAAACCGGCAATGGTGCATCGTAATCTACCACTGGACTCCTAGGAAAGGTTCCAACACAGACTGTATGAGGCGTTGCCCCACTGGACACAAGTCGGCATTGTCCTTTTTGTATTCAATCCCGATGCAGTTTCTGTCTTTCATCGTCAATGTGAAGGTGCAAGGGATGCATTAAACCTGCAGTATTGCAACAGAATCTACTACTGGACTCCTAGGAAAGTTTAAGGTAAGACCATTGGTAGCGGTTATCTCCCTGGACAGAATGCAGCATTGTGCCTTTTGTATGCAATCCCGATTAAATTTTTGTATTTCATCGTAAATGTGAAGGTCCAAGAGTTACAGTAAACCTTCCGTGGTGCATCGGAATCTAATACCCGACTCCCAGGAGTAGTTCAAAACACAGGCTGTTTGAAGTGCAAATTCCCCTGAACAGAAGTTGGCATTGTGCTTTTTGTATTCAGTCTCGATGCAATTTCCGTGTTTCATCATCAATGTGAAGGTGTAAGGATTACAGGTAACCTGGAGTGGTGCATAGGAATCTACTACTGCAGACTGTATGAGGCGTTGTCCTCCTGGACACAAGACGGCATTTGAAGTGCAAATTCCCCTGAACAGAAGTTGGCATTGTGCTTTTTGTATTTAATCCAGATGCAATTTCTGTGTTTCACCGTCAATATTGAGGTCCAGGGGATACGATAATTCTGCAGCGGTGCATCCTAATCTTCTACTAGACTCCCACGGGTGTTCAAAGCACTGACCGTCTAGAGCGGTTCTCTCCCTGGACAGAAGCCGGGTTTGTGCATTTCGTACGCAATCCCGGTCAAGTTTCTGTATTTCATTGTCCATATTAAGGTCCAAGTGTTACATTAAACTTGCAGTGGTGCATCGGAATCTGCTACAGGACTCCCAGGAAAGGTTCCAACCCAGACTGTATGATTCGTTATCCCCCTGGACGCAAGTCGGCATTGTGCTTTTAGTATTCAATCGATGCAATTTCTGTACTTCACCGTCAATATAATGGACCAAAGGATATGGTAAATCTGCAGTGGTTCATCGGAATCTACTACTGGGCTCGGAAGAAAGTTCAATGCACATCGTCAATGTGAAGTCCAAGGGATACAGTAAACCTGTCGTGGTGCATCGGTATCTAATACTGGTCTCCCAGGAATAGTGCAAACAAAGACTGTTTGAAGCGTTATTCCCCTGGATAGAAGTCAGCATTGTGCCATTTGTATTCAATCCCGATTCAATTTCTGTGATTGATCCGCAATGTCAAGGTCTTTCGTCAATGTGATTTTCCAAGTGTTGCAGTAAACCTCCACTGGTGCATCGGAAAACACTACTGGACACCCAATAAATTTCAAAGCACAGATCATTTGAAGCGTTACTTCCCCTGGAACGAAATTGGTATTGTGGCTGTGTTTTCAATCCTGATGGAATTTCTGTGTTTCATCGTAAATGTGAAGCTCCAAGTATTACAGTAAGCCTGCAGTGGTGCATCGGAATGTAATACTGGACTCCCAGGAAAGGTTCCAATACAGACAGTATGAGTCGTCACTCCCCCCCGCCCTCCGGATACAAGTCGGCTATATGTATTTTATATTCTATCCCGTTGCAATACTGTGTTTCATCGTCAATATTAAGGTCCAAGGGATACACTAAACCTGTAGTGGCACATCGGAATTCAGTAGTGGACTCCGTGGAAAGTCCAAAGCACAGTCCGTTTGGAGCGCTTCTCTCCCTGGACTGAAGTCGGCTTTGTGCCTTTTGTATCCAGTCCCAATGCAATTTCTGTGACTGATCCGCAATGTGAAGGTCGAAGGGTTCCAGTTAACCTGTAGTGTTTCATCGGAATCTGCTAGTGGACTGCCAGGAAAGGATCCAGCACAGACTGTATGAGCAGTTACCGCCTGGATACAAGTCGGCATTGTGCATTTTATATCCAATCCCGATGCAATTTATGTATTTCATCGTCAATATTAATGTCCAAGGGATACAATAAATCTGCAGTGGTGCATCGGAATTAAGTACTGAACTCCCAGGAAAGATCAAAGCACAGACATTTGGGAGCGGTTCTCTCCCTGTACAGAAGTCGGCATTGTGCCTTGTGTGTGGTATCCTGATGCAATTGAAGTGTTTCGTCGTCATCATGAAGGTCCAAGAGTTACAGTGAACCTTGCGTGGTGCATCGGAATCTAATACTGGTCTCCTAGGGAAGGTTGAAACACAGACTGTTTGAAGCGTTACGGGGCTGGACGGAAGTCGGCCTTGTGCCTTCTATATTCATTCACGATGCAGTTTCAGTGTTTCACCGTCCAAGTGAAGGTCCGAGGTTTACAGTAAACCTGAACTTATGCTTCGAAATATCATACTGGACTCCCAGGAAAGGTTCAAGGTACAAACTGTTTGAAGCGTAACTCAACCTGAACAGAAGTCGGCAATTGGCCTTTTGTATTCGATCCGATGCAATTTCTGTGTTTTAATATCAGTGTGAAGGTCCCAGGGTTACAGTAAACCTGCAGTTGTTCAGCGGTACCTAATACTGGTCTGCCAGTAAAGTTTCCGGCACGGCCAGTTTGAAGCGTTACTCCCCCTGGACAGAAGCCAGCATTGTGTATTTTGTATTCAATTCCGATGCAGTATCTCTGTTTCTTCGTCAATGTGACGGTCCAAGGGTTACAGTAAACCTGCCGTGGTGCATCGGAATCTAATACTGGTCTCGCACGAAAGTTGCAAATCACAGACAGTTCGAAGCGTTATTTCCCCTGGGAGAAGTCGGCATTTTTCCTTTTGAATTCAATCGCGTTGCAATTTCTGTGTTTAATCGACATAATGAAGGTCCAAGAGTTACAGTAAACCTACAGTGGTGCATCGGAATCTACTACTGGACTCCCAGGAAAGGTTCAAACACAAACCCTTTGAAGCGTTAAGCCACCTGGACAGAGGTCGGCATTGTGCCTTTTATATTCAGTCCCCATGCACCTTCTATGTTTCTTTGTCAATGCAAAGGTCTAAGGGTTACAGTAAACTTGCAGTGGTGCATCGCAATCTACTACTGAACTCCCAGGAGAGTTTCAAGGCGCAGATTGTAATAGCCTTACTTCTCCTGTACAGATGTCGTTCTTGAGACTTTTATATTCAATCGCGATGAAATATCTGTGTTTCATCGTCAATGTGGAGGTCCAATGGTTGCAGTAAACCTGCAGTGGTGCATCGAAATTTACTACTGCTCCCCCAGGACAGGTTCAAGGCACAGATTGTTTGAAGCGTTACTCCTCCTGGACAGAAGTAGGCATTGTGTCTTTTGTATTCAATCCCGATGCAATTTCTGTGTGCCATCGACATAGTGAACGTCCGAGAGTTACAGTAAACCAGCAGTGGTGCATCGGAATCTACTACTGGACTGCCAGTAAAGTTTCAAACACAAACCGTTTGAAGTGTTAAGCCACCTGGACAGATGTCAGCATTATTTCTTTTGTATTCCTTCCCCTTGCACCTTCTATGTTTCTTTGTCGTTGTGGATGTCCAAGGGTTACAGTAAACCTGCAGTGGTGCATCGGAATCTACTACTGGGCTCCCTTGAAAGGTTCAAAACACAGACTGTTTGAAGCGTTACTCCCCCTGGAGAGAAGTAGGCATTGTGTCCTTGTATTCAATCCCGATGCAATTTCCGTCTTTCATCTTCAATGTAAAGGTCTAAGGGTTACAATAAACGTGCATTGCGGTATCGGTACCTAATACTGGACTCCCAGGAAAGCTTAAGACTGTTTGAAGCCTTACTATTCCTGGACGGAAATCGGCATTGTGCTTTTAGTATTCAATTACGAGGCAATTTCTGTGTTTCATCATCAGTGTAAAGATTCAGTGGTTACAGTAAACCTCCAGTGGTGCATCGGAATCTACTACTGGGCTCCCAGGAAAGGTTCAAGGCGCAGATTGTTTTAGCTTTACATCTCCCGCACAGATCTCGTCATTGTGACTTTTATATTCAATCCCGATGCAGTTTCTGTGTTTCATCGTCAATGTGAGTGTCCAAGAGTACCAGTAAACCTACCTTGGTGTATTGGAATCTAAAACTGGTCTTCCACGAAAGTTTCAAATCACAGTAACTTAGAAACGTTACTTCCCCTGGACAGATGTCGGCATTTTGCCATTTGAATTCAATCGCGATGCAATATCTGTGTTTCATCGTCAATGTGGAGGTCCAGGGGTTGTAGTATAGCTACAGTGCTGCATCGGAATCTTCTGCTGCACCCCCCAGGTAAAGTTCAAAGTGTAGACTGTTTGAAGCGTTATTTCCCCTGGACAAAAGTTGGCATTGTGCCTTTTCTATAGAATCCTGATGCAATTTCTGTGATTCATCGTCAATGTGACGGTCCAAGGAATGCAGTAAACTTTCAGTATAACATCGGATGTACTACCGTGCTCCTGGGAAATGTGCCAAGCAAAGACTGTTTGTTAGAACGGAATGTACTACTGGACTCCCAGGAAAGGTTCAAATCACAGACCGTTTGAAGCGTTAATCCCCATGGACAGAAGTCAGCGTTGTGCCTTTTGTATTTAATCCCAATGCAATTTCTTATTTCATCGTCAATGTGAAGGTCCAAGTATTCCAGTAAATCTGCAGCGGTGCATCGGAATCTAATACTACTCTTCCCCCAGGAAAGGTTCAAATCACATACTATTTGAAGCGTTACTCCACCTGCAGAACTGGAGCCAGGGACAGAGACTCTTGTGACATTATCCTGACTGCCTTGTCCGAGAATTACTTCGAGCAGATAGTTAGAGAACCAACTCGTGAAGCTAACATTTTAGACCTCATAGCAACAAATAGACCGGAACTTTTCGACTCCGTGAATGTAGAAGAGGGTATCAGTGATCATAAGTCAGTGGTTGCATCAATGACTACAAGTGTAATAAGAAATGCCAAGAAAGGAAGGAAAATATATTTGCTTAACAAGAGTGATAGGGCACAAATCGCAGAATATCTGAGTGACCACCATCAAACGTTCATTTCTGAGGAAGAAGATGTGGAACAAAAATGGAAAAAATTCAGGAACATCGTCCAGTACGCCTTAGATAAGTTCGTACCGACTAAGGTCCAAAGCGAGGGGAAAGATCCACCGTGGTATAACAATCATGTACGAAAGGTACTACGGAAACAAAGAAAGCTTCATCATAGGTTTAAGAGTAGCCGAATCATAGCTGATAAGGAAAAGCTGAACGAAGCGAAAAAGAGCGTAAAGAGAGCAATGAGAGAACCATTCAACGAATTCGAACATAAAACATTGGCAAACAATCTAAACAAGAACCCTAAAAAGTTTTGGTCATATGTAAAATCGGTAAGCGGATCTAAATCCCCTATTCAGTCACTCGTTGACCAAGATGGCACCGAAACAGAGGACGACCGAAGAAAGGCAGAAATACTGAATTCAGTGTTCCGAAACTGTTTCACTGCGGAAAATCGTAACACGGTCCCTGACTTCAGCCGTCGCACGGACGCCAAAATGGAAAATATTGAAATAAACGATATCGGAATTGAAAAACAACTGCTATCACTTAGTAGCGGAAAAGCATCCGGACCAGACGAGATACCCTTAAGATTCTACAGTGATTATGCTAAAGAACTTGCCCCCTTTCTATCAGCAATTTATCGTAGATCGCTGGAAGAACGTAAAGTACCTAGCGACTGGAAGAAAGCGCAGATCGTTCCCATTTTCAAGAAGGGTCATAAATCAGATGCGAATAATTATAGGCCTATTTCGCTTACGTCAATCTGTTGTAGAATAATGGAACATGTTTTGTGTTCTCGTATTATGACGTTCTTAGATAATACAAATCTCCTTCATCATAACCAACATGGATTCCGCAAACAGAGATCATGTGAAACTCAGCTCGCCCTATTTGCCCAAGAAATTCACAGTGCCGTAGACACTGGCGAGCAGATTGATGCCGTATTCCTGGACTTCAGGAAGGCATTTGATACGGTTCCGCACTTACGTTTAGTGAAAAAAATACGAGCTTACGGAATATCGGACCAGGTTTGTGATTGGATTCAGGATTTCCTAGAAGAAAGAACACAACATGTCATTCTTAACGGTTCAAAATCTGCAGATGTAGAGGTAATTTCGGGAGTACCGCAGGGAAGCGTGATAGGACCTTTATTGTTTACAATATACATAAATGACTTAGTTGACAACATCGGTAGCTCCGTGAGGCTATTTGCAGATGACACGGTTGTCTACAAGAAAGTAGCAACATCAGAAGACTCGTACGTACTCCAGGAGGACCTGCAGAGGATTAATGCATGGTGCGACAGCTGGCAGCTTTCCCTAAACGTAGATAAATGTAATATAATGCGCATACATAGGGGCAGAAATCCATTCCAGTACGATTATGCCATAGGTGGTAAATCATTGGAAGCGGTAACGACCGTAAAATACTTAGGAGTTACTATCCGGAGCGATCTGAAGTGGAATGATCACATAAAACAAATAGTGGGAAAAGCAGACGCCAGGTTGAGATTCATAGGAAGAATTCTAAGAAAATGTGACTCATCGACGAAAGAAGTAGCTTACAAAACGCTTGTTCGTCCGATTCTTGAGTATTGCTCATCAGTATGGGACCCTTACCAGGTTGGATTAATAGAAGAGATAGACATGATCCAGCGAAAAGCAGCGCGATTCGTCATGGGGACATTTAGTCAGCGCGAGAGCGTTACGGAGATGCTGAACAAGCTCCAGTGGCGGACACTTCAAGAAAGGCGTTACGCAATACGGAGAGGTTTATTATCGAAATTACGAGAGAGCACATTCCGGGAAGAGATGGGCAACATATTACTACCGCCCACATATATCTCGCGTAATGATCACAACGAAAAGATCCGAGAAATTAGAGCAAATACGGAGACTTACAAGCAGTCGTTCTTCCCACGCACAATTCGTGAATGGAACAGGGAAGGGGGGATCAGATAGTGGTACAATAAGTACCCTCCGCCACACACCGTAATGTGGCTCGCGGAGTATAGATGTAGATGTAGATGTAGATGTATGTGAATTTTGTACTCAGTCCCGATGCAATTTCTGGGTTTCATCGTCAATGTGGTAAACCTGCCACGGTGCATCGGATTCGACTACTGGACTCCCTAGAACGTTTCCAACACAGACTGTTTGAAGTGTTATTAACACTGGATCAAATTTCGGCATTGTACATTTTTCATACAATCCCGATGCAATTTCTGTGTTTCATCGTCAATGTGATGGTCCAAGTGTTACAGTACTCATGCAGTGCTGCATCGGAATCTGCTACTGGACTCCCAGGAAAGGTTAAAAGACAGACTTATTGAATCGCTACTGCAGCTGTACAGAAGTCGGCACTGTGTTTTAAGTATGCTATCCCGATGCAATTTCTGTATTTGATCGTCAATATGAAGGTCCAAGGGATAGAGTAAACCTGCAGTGGTGCATTGATATCTACTACTGGACTCCCAGGACAGGTTCAAAACATAGACCGTTTAAAGCGGCACTCCCCCTGGACAGACGTCGCCATTGTGAATTTTGTATTCAATCCCGACGAAATTTCTTTGTTTCATCGTCAATATGAAGGTCCAAGGGATAGTGTAAACCTGCAGTGGTCCATCGAAATCTACTACTGGACTCACAGGAAGGGTTCCAAAACAGACCCTTTGAAGCGGTGCTGCCCTGGACAGAAGTCGCCATTGTGCCTTTTGTATTCAATCTCGATGCAATTTCTGTGTTTCTTCGTCAATTTGACGGTCCAAGTATACAGTAAACCTGCCGTGATTCATCGGAATCTACTACTGGACTCCCAGGAAAGGTTCAAGCACAGGCAGTTTGAAGCGTTACTCCCTGTGGACTGAAGCCGGTATTGCGACTTTTGTATTCCATCTCGGTGCAATTTATGTGTTCCATCGTCAATTTGAAGTTCCTAGGCTTACAGGAAACCTGCAATGGTGCATTGGAGTGTACTACTGGACTCACAGGAGATTTTCCAACACAGAGTGTTTCAGGCGTTACTCCCCCGGCACAGAAGACGGCATTGTGAATTCTGTATTCAATTCCGAAGCAATTTCTATGTTTCATAGACAATGTGAAGGTCCAAGATTTATATTAACCTTCGGTGGTGCTTCGGAATATACTACTGGACTCCCAGGAATCCTTCCAAGCAGAGTACTTTTGAAGCGTTACCCCTGGACAGAAATCGGCAATGTGACTGTTGTATTCCACCACAATGCAATTTCGATGTTTTTATCGTCAATGTCGAGGCCCAAGGGTTACAGTAAAACAGTAGTGGTGCATCAGAATATATTATTCGACTACCAGGAATGGTTCGAAGCACACACTGTTTGATGCGTTACTCCCCCTGGAAAAAGATGTCATTGGGCCTTTTGCATTCAATCCCGACGCAATTTCTGTGTTCATCGTTATTGTGAAGGTCTTAGGGTTACAGTAAACCTGCCGTGGTACATCGAAATGTAAAACTGGTCTCCCTTGAAAGGTTCAAATGACAGACGGTTTGATGCGTTACTCCGCCTGGGCTGAAGTCGGGATTTTGCATTTTGTGTTCAATCCCGATGCAAGTTCTATGTTTCATCGTCAATATGAAACTACAACAGCTACAATAAACATGCATCGTTGCATCGGAATCTGTTACTGGACTTCCAAATAGGGTTCAAATCACAGACCGTTTGATGTGTTACTCCCCCTGGACAGAAGTCGGCATTGTGCGTTTTGTATTCTATCCTGATGCAATTTCTGTTTTACATCGTCAATGTGAAGGTAAAACGAATACAGAAAACCTGCAGTGGTGCATCAGAATCCACTAGTGGACTCCCAGCAAAGGTTCATACCAGAGACCGTTTGAAGAGTTACTCAACCTGCGCGGAATCGGCATTGAGACTTTTATAATAAATCCGGATGCAATATCTGTGTTTCACCGTCAATGTGAAGGTCCAAGGGTTATAGTAAACCTGCGGTAGTGCATCGCAATCTACTACTGGACTCAATGGAAATTTTCAAAGGACAGACTGTTTGAAGCGTCACACCCCCGGGCAGAATTAGGCATTGTGCTTCTTGTAATCAATTGCGATGCAGTTTTAAATTTCATCGTCTATGTGAAAGTCCAGCAGTTACAATAAACCAGCAGTGGTGAATCGGAATCTACTACAGGACTCCCAGGAAATTTTTCAACACAGAGTGTTTGAAGTGTTACTCCCCCTGGACTGAAATCGTCATTGTGCCTAGTGTGTTCCATACCGATTCAATTTCTGTGTTTCATCGACCATCTGTAGACCGAAGGGTTACATTAAAATTGCAGTGGGGCATCGGAATTTAATACTGGTCACCCTTTAAAGTTTCTTACACAGACTGTTTGAAACGTTACTCCCCCTGGACGGAAGTCGGTATTGTGCTTTTTGTATTCAATTCCGAGGCAATTTCTGTGTTTCATCGTCAAGGTGAAGTTCCGAGGGTTGCATTAAGGCTGCCATTGTGTATCAGAATATATTCCTTGACCCCAAGGACAGATTCAAAGCACAGACTGTATCACAATATATTCCTTGACCCCAAGGAAAGATTCAAAGCACACATTAATTGAAGCCTTAATCCCCCTGGACAGAAGTCCGCATTGTGATTTTTCTATTTAATGCCGATGCATTTTCTGTGTTTCATCATTTAACCTGTCGTGGTGCATCGGAAACTACTATCGGAATCCCAGGAAATTTTTTCAACACAGAGTGTTTTTGATGCGTTACTCTCCCTGGACAGAAATCGACAATGTGTCATTTGTATCACATCACGACGCAATTTCTGTGTTACATCGTCAATGTGATGTCCCAAGGGTTACATTAAACCTGCCGTTGTGCATCGGAATCTACTACTGGACACCATGAAATCGTTCAAAACATAGGTTATTTGAAGCGTCACTCCCTTTGGATAGAAGTCGGCATTGTACTTTTTGTAATCACTTCCGAGCCATTTTTGTGTTTCATCGTCAATGTGAAAGTCCAGGGGTTACAGTAACCCTGCTGAGATGCAATGGAATCTACTACTGGTTACACAGGAGTGGTTGAAAGCACAGACTGTTTGAAGCGTTACCCATCCCGGTTAGTTTCTCGCATTGTGCCTTTTGTATTTAATCCCTATGCAATTTCTGTGTTTCATCATCAATGTGAAGTTAAAAGTTATAACAAACAGCAGTAGTGCATCGGAATATACTACTGCTCTCCCAGGAAATTTTGTCATACAGATTGTTTGAACCGTTACCCCGTCGACAGAATCCGGCATTGTGCCTTTGTATTCCTTCCCGATGCCTTTTCTGTGATTCATCGTCAATGTGAAGGCCCAAGGGTTGCACTAAAGCTGCGGTGGTGCATCGGAATCTACTACTGGACTCCTCGTAAATTTTCCAACACAGAGTGTTTGAAGCGTTACTCCGCCTGGACAGGATTCGGCATTGTGCATTTTGTATACAATCCCGATGCAATTTCTGTGTTTCATTGTCTATGGAAGGTCCAAGGGATACAGTAAATCTGCGGTGGTGCATCGGAATCTAATACTAGCCTCACAGGAAAGGTTCAAATCACAGACTGTTTGAAGCGTTACTCCCCCTGGACAAAGGTCTGCGTTGTGCCTTTTGCATTCAAACCCGATACAATTTCTGTGTTTCATCTTCAATGTGAAGATTCATGTTGTACAGTAAATCTGCAGTATTGCATGTGAATCTACTACTGGACTCAAAGGAAACTTTCAAAGCACAGACTGTTTGAAACTTTACTCCCCTTGGACATAATTATACAATGTGCCTCTTGTGTTCAATCGCGATGCTATTTTGTGTTTCAACATCAATGTGAAGGCCCAAGGGTTACAGTAAAATTTCAGTGGTGCATCGGGATTTTATACTGATCAGACAAGAACGTATCTAACACAGACTGAAGCGTTACTCCCCCTGGACAGAAGTGGGCATTGTGCATTTTGCATTCAATTTCGAGACAATTTCTGTGTTTCATCGTCAATGTGGATGTCCAAAGGTTACGTTAAACCTGCTGTGGTTCATCGGAATCTACTACTGGAGTTCTAGGAATGAATCAAACTACAGGGTATTTGAAAGGTAAATCCCCCCTTACAGAATTCGGCATTGTGCCTTTTCTAGTAAAATTTCAGTGGTGCATCGGAATTTTATACTGGTAACCCAAGAACGTTTCTATCACAGACTGAAGCGTTACTCCCCCTGGACAGAAATGGGCATTGTGCACTTTGCATTCAATTTCCAGGCAATTTCTGTGCTTCATCGTCAATGTGGATGTCCAAGGGTTACGTTAAACCTGCTGTGGTTCATCGGAATCTACTACCGGAGTTCTAGGAATAAATCAAACTACAGGGTATTTGAAGGGTTAATCGCCCTTTACAGAATTCGGAATTGTGAGTTTTCTAGTAAAATTTAGTGGTGCATCGGAATTTTATACTGGTAACCCTAGAACGTTTCTAACACTGACTGAAGCGTTACTCCCCCTGGACAGAAGTGGGCATTGTGCACTTTGCATTCAATTTCGAGACAGTTTCTGTGTTTCATCGTCAATGTGGATGTCCAAGAGTTACGTTAAACATGCTGTGGTTCATCAGAATCTACTACTGGAGTTCCAGGAATGAATCAAACTACCGGGTATTCGAAGGGTTAATCGCCCTTTACAGAAATCGGAATTGTGCCTTTTCGAGTAAAATTTCAGTGGTGCATCGGAATTTTATACTGGTGACCCAAGAACGTTTCTAACACAGGCTGAAGCGTTACTCTCCCTGGACAGAAGTGGGCATTGTGCATTTTGCATTCAATCTCGAGTCAATTTCTGTGTTTCATCGTCAATGTGGATGGCCAAGAGTTACGTTAAACCTGCTGTGATTCATCGCAATCTACTACTGGAGTTCTAACAATGAATCAAACTACAGAATATTTGAAGGGTTAATCCCCCTTTACAGAATTCGGCATTGTGCCATTTGCATTTAAATTTCAGTGGTGCATCGAAATTTCAAACTGGTCACCCAAGAACGTTTCTAACACAGACTGAAGCGATACTCCCCCTGGACAGAAGTGGGCATTGTGCATTTTGTATTCAATTTCGATGCAATTTCTGTGTTTCATCGCCAATGTGGATGTCCAAGGGTTACGTTAAACCTGCTGTGGTTCATCGGAAACTACTACTGGAGTTCTAGGAATAAATCAAACTACGGAGTATTTTAAGTGTTAATCGCCCTTTACAGAATTCGGCATTCTGCCTTTTCTAGTAAAATTTCAGTGGTGCATCGGAATTTTATACTGGTCACCCAAGAACGTTTCTAACACAGGAGGAAGCGTTACTCCCCCTGGACAGAAGTGGGCATTGTGTACTTTGCATTCAATTTCGAGGCAATTTCTGTGTTTCATCGTCAATGGGGATGACCAAGGGTTACTTTAAACCTGCTGTGGTTCATCGGAATCTACTACTGGAGTTTCAGGAACGAATCAAACTACAAGCTATTTAAATGGTTAATCTCCCTTTACAGAAATTGGCATTGTGCCTTTTCTAATAAAATTTCAGTGGTGCATCGGAATTTTATACTGGTGACCCAAGAACGTTTCTAACACAGACTGAAGCGTTACTCCCCCTGGACAGAAGTGGGCATTGTGCACTTTGCATCCAATTTCCAGGCAATTTCTGTGTTTCATCGTCAATGTGGATGCCCAAGGGTTACGTTAAACCTGCTGTGGTTCATCGGAATCTACTACCGGAGTTCTGGGAATGAATCAAACTACAGGGTATTTAAACTGTTAATCGCCCTTTACAGAAATCGGCATTATGCCTCTTCTAGTAAAATCTGAGTGGTGCATCGGCATTTTATCCTGGTCACCCAAGAACGTTTCTAACACAGACTGAAGCGTTACTCCCCCTGGACAGAAGTGGGCATTGTGCATTTTGCATTCAAATTCGAGTCAATTTCTGTGTTTCATCGTCAATGTGGATGTCCAAGAGTTACGTTAAACCTGCTGTGATTCATCGGAATCTATTACTGGAGTTCCAGCAATGAATCAAACTACAGCGTATTTGAAGGGTTAATCCCCCTTTACAGAATTCAGCATTGTGCCTTTTCTAGTTAAATTTCAGTGGTGCATCGGAATTTTATACTGGTTACCCAAGAACGTTTCTAACACAGACTGATGCGTTACTCCCCCTGGATAGAAGTGGGCATTGTGCACTTTGCATTCAATTTCCAGGCAAATTCTGTGTTTCATCGTCAATGTGGATGTCCAAGTATTACGTTAAACCAGCTGTGGTTCATCGGAATCTACTACTGGAGATCTAGGAATGAATCAAACTACCGGGTATTTGAAGGGTTAATTGCCCTTTACAGAAATCGGCATTGTGCCTTTTCTAGTAAAATTTCTGTGGTACATCGGAATTTTATACTGGTGACCCAGGAACGTTTCTAACACGGACTGAACCGTTACTCCCCCTGGACAGAAGTGGGCATTGTGCTTATTGCATTCAATTACGAGACAATTACTGTGCTTTATCGGCAATGTGGATGTCCAAGGGTTACGTTAAACCTGCTGTGGTTCATCGGAAACTACTACAGGAGTTCCAGGAATGAATCAAACTACCGGGTATTTGAAGGGTTAATCGCCCTTTACAGAAATCGGCATTGTGCCTTTTCTAGTAAAATGTCAGTGGTGCATCGGCATTTTGTCCTATTCTCCCAAGAACGTTTCTAACACAGACTGAAGCGTTACTCCCACTGGACAGAAATGGGCATTTTGCTCTTTGCATTCAATTTCCAGGCAATTTCTGTGCTTCATCGTCAATGTGGAAGTCCAAGGTTTACGTTAAACCTGCTGTGGTTCATCGGAATCTACTACCGGAGTTCTTGGAATGAATCAAACTACAGGGTATTTGAAGGGTTAATCGCCCTTTAGAGAATTCGGCATTGTGACTTTTCTAGTAAAATTTCAGTGGTGCATCGGAATTTTATACTGGTAACCCAAGAACGTTTCTAACACAGACTGAAGCGTTACTCCCCCTGGACAGAAGTGGGCATTGTGCACATTGCATTCAATTTCGAGACAATTTCTGTGTTTCATCGTCAATCTGGATGTCCAAGGGTTACGTTAAACCTGCTGTGGTTCATCGGAATCTACTACTGGAGATCTAGGAATGAATCATACTACAGGGTATTTGAAGGGTTAATCGCCCTTTACAGAATAAGGCATTGTGCCTTTTCTAGTAAAATTTCAGTGGTGCATCGGAATTTTATACTGGTCACCCAAGAACGTTTCTAACACAGACTGAAGCGTTACTCCCCCTGAACAGAAGTGGCATTGTGCACTTTGCATTCAATCTCCAGGCAATTTCTGTGTTTCATCGTCAATGTGGATGTCCAAGGGTTACGTTAAACCTGCTGTGGTTCATCGGAAACTACTACAGGAGTTCCAGGAATGAATCAAACTACCGGGTATTTGAAGGGTTAATCGCCCATTACAGAAATCGTCATTGTGCCTTTTCTAGTAAAATTTCAGTGGTGCATCGGAATTTAATACTGGTCACCCAAGAACGTTTTTATCACAGAATGAAGCGTTACTCCGCCTGGACAGAAATGGGCATTGTTCACTTTGCATTCAATTTCCAGGCAACTTCTGTGCTTCATCGTCAATGTGGATGTCCAAGGGTTACGTTAAACCTGCTACGGTTCAACGGAATCTACTACTGGAGTTCCAGGAATGAATCAAACTACCGGGAATTTGAAGGGTTAATCACCCTTTACAGAAATCGGCATTGTGCCTTTTCTAGTAAAATTTCAGTGGTGCATCCGAATTTTATACTGGTCACCCAAGAACGTTTCTAACACAGGCTGAAGCCTTACTCTCCCTGGACAGAAGTGGGCATTGTGCACTTTGCATTCAATTTCGAGGCAGTTTCTGTGTTTCATCGTCAATGTGGATGTCCAAGGGTTACGTTAAACCTGCTGTGGTTCATCGGAATCTACTACTGGAGTTCTAGGCATGAATCAAACTACAGAGTTTTTGAAGGGTTAAGCGCCCTTTACAGAATTCGGCATTGTGCCTATTCTAGTAAAATTTCAGTGGTGCATGGAACATTATACTGGTCACCCAAGAACGTTTTTATCACAGAATGAAGCGTTACTCCGCCTGGACAGAAATGGGCATAGTTCACTTTACATTCAATTTCCAGGCAACTTCTTTGCTTCATCGTCAATGTGGATGTCCAAGGGTTACGTTAAACCTGCTACGGTTCAACGGAATCTACTACTGGAGTTCCAGGAATGAATCAAACTACCGGGAATTTGAAGGGTTAATCGCCCTTTACAGAAATCGGCATTGTGCCTTTTCTAGTAAAACTTCAGTGGTGCATCCGAATTTTATACTGGTCACCCAAGAACGATTCTAACACAGGCTGAAGCCTTACTCTCCCTGGACAGAAGTGGGCATTGTGCACATTGCATTCAATTTCGAGGCAATTTCTGTGTTTCATCGTCAATGTGGATGTCCAAGGGTTACGTTAAACCTGGCGTGGTTCATCGGAATCTACTACTGGAGTTCTAGGAATGAATCATACTACAGAGTTTTTGAAGGGTTAAGCGCCCTTTACAGAATTCGGCATTGTGCCTATTCTAGTAAAATTTCAGTGGTGGATGGAACATTATATTGGTCACCCAAGAACGTTTTTATCACAGAATGAAGCGTTACTCCGCCTGGACAGAAATGGGCATTGTGCACTTTGCATTCAATTTCCAGGCAACTTCTGTGCTTCATCGCCAATGTGGATGTCCAAGGGTTACGTTAAACCTGCTATGTTTCATCAGAATCTACCACTGGAGTCCTAGGACTGAGTCAAACTACAGACTTTTTGATGGGTTAATCGCCCTTTACAGAATTCGGCATTGTGCCTTTTCTAGTTAAGTTTCAGTGGTGCATCGGAATTTTATACTGGTCACCCAAGAACGTTTCTAACACAGACTGAAGTGTTACTCCCCCTGGACAGAAGGGGGCATTGTGCATTTTGGATTCAATTTCGGGGCAATTTCTGTGTTTCATCGTCAATGGGGATGTCCAAGGATTACGTTAAAACTGCTGTGGTTCATCGGAATCTACTACTGGAGTTCCAGGAATGAATCAAACTACAGGGTATTTGAAGGGTTAATCGCCCTTTACGGAAATCGGCATTGTGCCTTTTCTAGTAAAATTTCAGTGGTGCTTCGGAATTTTATACTAGTCATCCAAGAACGTTTCTAACACTGGCTGAAGCGTTACCCTTCCTGGACAGAAGTGGGCATTGTGCTCCTTGCATTCAATTTCGAGTCAATTTCTTTGTTACATCGTCAATGTGGATGTGCAAGGGTTACGTTAAACTTGCTGTGGTTCAACGGAATCTACTACTGGAGTTCTAGGAATGTGTCAAACCACAGAGAATTTGAAGGGTTAATCCCCCTTTACAGAATTCGGCATAGTATCTTTTTTAGTTAAATTTCAGTGGTCTATCGGCATTGTTTACTGGTCACCCAAGACCGTCTCTAACACAGACTGAAGCGTTACTCCCCCTGGACAAAAGTGGGCATTGTGCATTCTGCATTCAATTTCGATGCAACTTCTGTGTATCATCGTCCATGTGGATGTGCAAGGGTTACGTTAAACCTGCTGTGGTTCATCGGAAACAACTACTGGAGTTCTAGGAATAAATCAAACTACATAGCATTTTAAGGGTTAATCGCCCTTTACAGAATTCGGCATTGTGCCTTTTCTAGTAAAATTTCAGTGGGGCATCGTACTATTATATTGGTCACCCAAGAACGTTTCTAACACAGAAGGAAGCGTTGCTGCCTCTGGACAGAGGTGATCATTGTGCATTTTACATTCAATTTCGAGGCAATTTCTGTGTATCATCGTCCATGTGGATGTGCAAGGGTTACGTTAAACCTGCTGTGGTTCATCGGAAACTACTACTGGAGTTCTAGGAATAAATCAAACTACGGAGTATTTTAAGTGTTAATCGCCCTTTACAGAATTCGGCATTGTGCCTTTTCTAGTAAAATTTCAGTGGTGCATCGGAATTTTATACTGGTCACCCAAGAACGTTTCTAACACAGGAGGAAGCGTTACTCCCCCTGGACAGAAGTGGGCATTGTGCACTTTGCAACCAATCTCCAGGCAATTTCTGTGTTTCTTCAACAATGTGGATGCCCAAAGGTTACGTTAAACCTGCTGTGGTTCATCGGAATCTACTACCGGAGTTCTGGGAATGAATCAAACTACAGGGTATTTAAACTGTTCATCGACCTTTACAGAAATCGGCATTATGCCTCTTCTAGTAAAATGTCAGTGGTGCATCGGCATTTTATCCTGGTCACCCAAGAACGTTTCTAACACAGACTGAAGCGTTACTCCCCCTGGACAGAGATGGGCATTGTTCTCTCTGCATTCAATTTCCAGGCAATTTCTGTGGTTCATCGTCAATGTGGAAGTCCAAAGTTAACGTTAAACCTGCTGTGGTTCATCGGAATCTACTACCGGAGTTTTTGGAATGAATCAAACTACAGAGTATTTGAAGGGTTAATCGCCCTTTAGAGAATGCGGCATTGTGCCTTTTCTAGTAAAATTTCAGTGGTGCATCGGAATTTTATACTAGTCACCCAAGAACGTTTCTAACACAGGCTGAAGCGTCACTCTCCCTGGACAGAAGTGGGCATTGTGCGTTTTGCATTCAATTTCGAGTCAATTTCTGTGTTTCATCGTCAATGTGGATGTAAAAGAGTTACGTTAAACGTGCTGTGATTCACCGCAATCTACTACTGGAGTTCTAGCAATGAATCAAACTACAGAGTATTTGAAGGGTTAATCCCCCTTTACAGAAATCGGCATTGTGCCTTTTCTAGTAAAATTTCAGTGGTGCATCGGAATTTTATACTGGTCACCCAAGAACGTTTCTAACACAGGCTGAAGCGTTACTCTCCCTGGACAGAAGTGGGCATTGTGCGTTTTGCATTCTATTTCGAGTCAATTTCTGTGTTTCATCGTCAATGTGGATGTCCAAGAGTTACGTTAAACCTGCTGTGATTCATCGGAATCTATTACTGGAGTTCCAGCAATGAATCAAACTACAGAGTATTTGAAGGGTTAATCCCCCTTTACAGAATTCGGCACTGTGCCTTTTCGAGTTAAATTTCAGTGGTGCATCGGAATTTTATACTGGTCACCCAAGAACGTTTCTAACACAGACTGAAGCGTTACTCCCCTGAACAGAAGTGGCATTGTTCACTTTGCATTCAATCTCCAGGCAATTTCTGTGTTTCATCGTCAATGTGGATGTCCAAGGGTCACGTTAGACCTGCTGTGGTTCATCGGAATCTACTACTGGAGTTCTAGGAATGAATCAAACTACAGGGTATTTGAAGGGTTAATCGCCCATAACAGAAATCGGTATTGTGCCATTTGTAGTAAAATTTCAGTGGTGCATCGGAATTTTATACTGGTGATCCAAGAACGTTTCTAACACATGCTGAAGCGTTACTCCCCCTGGACAGAAGTGGGCATTGTGCACTTTGCATTCAATTTCGGAGCAATTTCTGTGTTTCATCGTCAATGGGGATGTCCAAGGATTACGTTAAACCTGCTGTGGTTCATCTGAATCTACTACTGGAGTTCCAGGAATGAATCAAACTACAGGGTATTTGAAGGGTTAATCGCCCTTTACGGAAATCGGCATTGTGCCTTTTCTAGTAAAATTTCAGTGGTGCTTCGGAATTTTATACTAGTCATCCAAGAACGTTTCTAACACTGGCTGAAGCGTTACCCTTCCTGGACAGAAGTGGGCATTGTGCTCCTTGCATTCAATTTCGAGTCAATTTCTTTGTTACATCGTCAATGTGGATGTGCAAGGGTTACGTTAAACTTGCTGTGGTTCAACGGAATCTACTACTGGAGTTCTAGGAATGAATCGAACTACAGGGTATTTGAAGGGTCAATCCCCCTTTTACAGAATTCGGCATTGTGCCTTTTGTAGTTAAACTTCAGTGGTGCATCGGAATTTTATACTGGTCACCCAAGAGCGTTTATAACACTGACTGAATCGTAACTCCCCCTGGACAGAAGTGGGCATTGTGGTTCTTGCATTCAATTTCGAGTCAATTTCTTTGTTTCATCGTCAATGTGGATGTGCAAGGGTTACGTTAAACTTGCTGTGGTTCAACGGAATCTACTACTGGAGTTCTAGGAATGTGTCAAACCACAGAGAATTTGAAGGGTTAATCCCCCTTTACAGAATTCGGCATAGTATCTTTTTTAGTTAAATTTCAGTGGTTTATCGGCATTGTTTACTGGTCACCCAAGACCGTCTCTAACACAGACTGAAGCGTTACTCCCCCTGGACAAAAGTGGGCATTGTGCATTCTGCATTCAATTTCGATGCAACTTCTGTGTATCATCGTCCATGTGGATGTCCAAGGGTTACGTTAAACCTGCTGTGGTTCATCGGAAACAACTGATGGAGTTCTAGGAATAAATCAAACTACGGAGTATTTTAAGTGTTAATCGCCCTTTACAGAATCCGGCATTCTGCGTTTTCTAGTAAAATTTCAGTGGTGCATCGGAATTTTATACTGGTCACCCAAGAATGTTTCTAACACAGGAGGAAGCGTTACTCCCCCTGGACAGAAGTGGGCATTGTGCACATTGCATTCAATTTCGAGGCAATTTCTGTGTTTCATCGTCAATGAGGATGACCAAGGGTTACTTTAAACCTGCTGTGGTTCATCGGAATCAACTACTGGAGTTTTAGGAACGAACCAAACTACAGGCTATTTAAAGGGTTAATCTCCCTTTACAGAAATTGGCATTGTGCCTTTTCTTATAAAAATTTCAGTGGTGCATCGGAATTTTATACTGGTGACCCAAGAACGTTTCTAACACAGACTGAAGCGTTACTCCCCCTGGACAGAAGTGGGCATTGTGCACTTTGCATCCAATTTCCAGGCAATTTCTGTGTTTCATCGTCAATGTGGATGCCCAAGGGTTACGTTAAACCTGCTGTGGTTCATCGGAATCTACTACCGGAGTTCTGGGAATGAATCAAACTACAGGGTATTTAAACTGTTAATCGCCCTTTACAGAAATCGGCATTATGCCTCTTCTAGTAAAATGTCAGTGATGCATCGGCATTTTATCCTGGTCACCCAAGAACGTTTCTAACACAGACTGAAGCGTTACTCCCCCTGGAGAAAAATGGGCATTGTTCTCTTTGCACTCAATTTCCAGGCAATTTCTGTGGTTCATCGTCAATGTGGAAGTCCAAGGTTAACGTTAAACCTGCTGTGGTTCATCGGAATCTACTACCGGAGTTTTTGGAATGAATCAAACTACAGAGTATTTGAAGGGTTAATCGCCCTTTAGAGAATTCGGCATTGTGCCTTTTCTAGTAAAATTTCAGTGGTGCATCGGAATTTTATACTGGTCACCCAAGAACGTTTCTAACACAGACTGATGCGTTACTCCCCCTGGACAGAAGTGGGCATTGTGCACATTGCATTCAATTTCCAGGCAAATTCTGTGTTTCATCGTCAATGTGGATGTCCAAGTGTTTCGTTAAACCTGCTGTGGTTCAACGGAATCTACCACCGGAGATCTAGGAATGAATCAAACTACCGGGTATTTGAAGGGTTAATTGCCCTTTACAGAAATCGGCATTGTGCCTTTTCTAGTAATATTTCTGTGGTACATCGGAATTTTATACTGGTGAACCAAGAACGTTTCTAACACGGACTGAACCGTTACTCCCCCTGGACAGAAGTGGGCATCGTGCTTATTGCATTCAATTACGAGACAATTACTGTGTTTTATCGGCAATGTGGATGTCCAAGGGTTACGTTAAACCTGCTGTGGTTCATCGGAAAGTACTACAGGAGTTCCAAGAATGAATCAAACTACCGGGTATTTGAAGGGTTAATCGCGCTTTACAGAAATCGGCATTGTGCTTTTTCTAGTAAATTTTGAGTGGTGCATCGGAATTTTATACTGGTCACCCAAGAATGTTTCTAACACAGACTGAAGCGTTACTCCCCCTGGACAGAAATGGGCATTGTGCACTTTGCATTCAATTTCCAGGCAATTTCTGTGGTTCATCGTCAATGTGGATGTCCAAGGGTTACGTTAAACCTGCTGTGGTTCATCGGAAACTACTACCGGAGTTCTAGGAATGAATCAAACTACAGGGTATTTAAACTGTTAATCGCCCTTTACAGAAATCGGCATTGTGCCTTTTCTAGTAAAATGTCAGTGGTGCATCGGCATTTTGTCCTATTCTCCCAAGAACGTTTCTAACACAGACTGAAGCGTTACTTCAACTTGACAGAAATGGGCATTTTGCTCTTTGCATTCAATTTCCAGGCAATTTCTGTGCTTCATCGTCAATGTGGAAGTCCAAGGTTTGCGTTAAACCTGCTGTGGTTCATCGGAATCTACTACCGGGGTTCTTGGAATGAATCAAACTACAGGGTATTTGAAGGGTTAATCGCCCTTTAGAGAATTCGGCATTGTGCCTTTTCTAGTAAAATTTCAGTGGTGCATCGGAATTTTGTACTGGTAACCCAAGAACGTATCTAACACAGACTGAAGCGTTACTCCCCCTGGACAGAAGTGGGCATTGTGCACATTGCATTCAATTTCGAGACAATTTCTGTGTTTCATCGTCAATCTGGATGTCCAAGGGTTACGTTAAACCTGCTGTGGTTCATCGGAATCTACTACTGGAGAACTAGGAATGAATCAAACTACAGGGTATTTGGAGGGTTAATCGCCCTTTACAGAAATCGGCATTGTGCCTTTTCTAGTAAAATTTCAGTGGTGCATCGGAATTTTATGCTGGTCACCCAAGAACGTTTCTAACACAGGCTGAAGCGTTACTCTCCCTGGACAGAAGTGGGCATTGTGCGTTTTGCAATCTATTTCGAGTCAATTTCTGTGTTTCATCGTCAATGTGGATGTCCAAGTGTTACGTTAAACGTGCTGTGATTCATCGGAATCTACTACTGGAGTTCTAGCAATGAATCAAACTACAGAGTATTTGAAGGGTTAATCCCTCTTTACAGAATTCGGCATTGTGCCTTTTCGAGTTAAATTTCAGTGGTGCATCGGAATTTTATACTGGTCACCCAAGAACGTTTCTAACACAGACTGAAGCGTTACTCCCCCTGAACAGAAGTGGCATTGTGCACTTTGCATTCAATTTCGAGGTAATTTCTGTGTTTCATCGTCAATGTGGATGTCCAAGGGTTACGTTAAACTAGCTGTGGTTCTTCGGAATCTACTACTGGAGTTCTAGGAATGAATCAAACTACAGGGTATTTGAAGGGTTGATCGCCCATAACAGAAATCGTTATTGTGCCATTTGTAGTAAAATTTCAGTGGTGCGTCGGAATTTTATACTGGTGATCCAAGAACGTTTCTAACACATACTGAAGCGTTACTCCCCTGGACAGAAGTGGGCATTGTGCACTTTGCATTCAATTTCCAGGCAAACTCTATAATTCATCGTCAATGTGGATGTCCAAGGGTTACGTTAAACCTGCTGTGGTTCATCGGAATCTACTACAGGAGTTCCAGGAATGAATCAAACTACCGGGTATTTGAAGGGTTAATCGCCCTTTACAGAAATCGTCATTGTGCCTTTTCTAGTAAAATTTCAGTGGTGCATCGGAATTTAATACTGGTCACCCAAGAATGTTTCTAACACAGACTGAAGCGTTACCCCCCTGGACAGAAATGGGCATTGTGCACTTTGCATTCAATTTCCAGACAATTTCTGTGCTTCATCGTCAATGTGGATGTCCAAGGGTTACGTTAAACCTGCTGTGGTTCATCGGAATCTACTACCGGAGTTCTAGGAATGAATCAAACTACAGGGTATTTGAAGGGTAAATCGCCCTTTACAGAATTCGGCATTGTGTCTTTTCTAGTAAAAATTCAGTGGTGCATCGGAATTTTATACTGGTCACCCAAGAACGTTTCTAACACGGGCTGAAGCGTTACTACCCCTGGACAGAAGTGGGCGTTGTGCACTTTGCATTCAGTTTCGAGACAATTTCTGTGTTTCATCGTCAATGTGGATGTCCAAGGGTTACGTAAAACCTGCTGTGGTTCATCGGAATCTACAACTGGAGTTCCAGGAATGAATCAAACTACAGGGTATTTAAAGGGTTAATCGCCCTTTACAGAAATCGGCATTGTGCCTTTTCTAGTTAAATTTCAGTGGTGCATCGGAATTTTATACTGGTCACCCAAGAACGTTTCTAACACAGACTGATGCGTTACTCCCCCTGGACAGAAGTGGGCATTGTGCACATTGCATTCAATGTCCAGGCAAATTCTGTGTTTCATCGTCAATGTGGATGTCCAAGTGTTACGTTAAACCTGCTGTGGTTCATCGGAATCTACCACTGGAGATCTAGGAATGAATCAAACTACCGGGTATTTGAAGGGTTAATTGCCCTTTACAGAAATCGGCATTGTGCCTTTTCTAGTAAAATTTCTGTGGTACATCGGAATTTTATACTGGTGAACCAAGAACGTTTCTAACACGGACTGAACCGTTACTCCCTCTGGACAGAAGTGGGCATCGTGCTTATTGCATTCAATTACGAGACAATTACTGTGTTTTATCGGCAATGTGGATGTCCAAGGGTTACGTTAAACCTGCTGTGGTTCATCGGAAACTACTACAGGAGCTCCAAGAATGAATCAAACTACCGGGTATTTGAAGGGTTAATCGCCCTTTACAGAAATCGGCATTGTGCCTTTTCTAGTAAATTTTCAGTGGTGCATCGGAATTTTATACTGGTCACCCAAGAATGTTTCTAACACAGACTGAAGCGTTACTCCCACTTGACAGAAATGGGCATTTTGCTCTTTGCATTCAATTTCCAGGCAATTTCTGTGCTTCATCGTCAATGTGGAAGTCCAAGGTTTACGTTAAACCTGCTGTGGTTCATCGGAATCTACTACCGGGGTTCTTGGAATGAATCAAAATACAGGGTATTTGAAGGGTTAATCGCCCTTTAGAGAATTCGGCATTGTGCCTTTTCTAGTAAAATTTCAGTGGTGCATCGGAATTTTCTACTGGTAACCCAAGAACGTTTCTAACACAGACTGAAGCGTTACTCCCCCTGGACAGAAGTGGGCATTGTGCACATTGCATTCAATTTCGAGACAATTTCTGTGTTTCATCGTCAATGTGGATGTCCAAGGGTTACGTTAAACCTGCTGTGGTTCATCGGAATCTACTACTGGAGAACTAGGAATGAATCAAACTACAGGGTATTTGGAGGGTTAATCGCCCTTTACAGAAATCGGCATTGTGCCTTTTCTAGTAAAATTTCAGTGGTGCATCGGAATTTTATGCTGGTCACCCAAGAACGTTTCTAACACAGGCTGAAGCGTTACTCTCCCTGGACAGAAGTGGGCATTGTGCGTTTTGCATTCTATTTCGAGTCAATTTCTGTGTTTCATCGTCAATGTGGATGTCCAAGTGTTACGTTAAACGTGCTGTGATTCATCGGAATCTACTACTGGAGTTCTAGCAATGAATCAAACTACAGAGTATTTGAAGGGTTAATCCCTCTTTACAGAATTCGGCATTGTGCCTTTTCGAGTTAAATTTCAGTGGTGCATCGGAATTTTATACTGGTCACCCAAGAACGTTTCTAACACAGACTGAAGCGTTACTCCCCCTGAACAGAAGTGGCATTGTGCACTTTGCATTCAATCTCCAGGCAATTTCTGTGTTTCATCGTCAATGTGGATGTCCAAGGGTCACGTTAGACCTGCTGTGGTTCATCGGAATCTACTACCGGAGTTCTAGGAATGAATCAAACTACAGGGTATTTGAAGGGTTGATCGCCCATAACAGAAATCGGTATTGTGCCATTTGTAGTAAAATTTCAGTGGTGCATCGGAATTTTATACTGGTGATCCAAGAACGTTTCTAACACATACTGAAGCGTTACTCCCCTGGACAGAAGTGGGCATTGTGCACTTTGCATTCAATTTTGAGGCAAATTCTATGTTTCATCGTCAATGTGGATGACCAAGGGTTACGTTAAACCTGCTGTGGTTCATCGGAATCTACTACAGGAGTTCCAGGAATGAATCAAACTACCGGGTATTTGAAGGGTTAATCGCCCTTTACAGAAATCGTCATTGTGCCTTTTCTAGTAAAATTTCAGTGGTGCATCGGAATTTAATACTGGTCACCCAAGAATGTTTCTAACACAGACTGAAGCGTTACCCCCCTGGACAGAAATGGGCATTGTGCACTTTGCATTCAATTTCCAGACAATTTCTGTGCTTCATCGTCAATGTGGATGTCCAAGGGTTACGTTAAACCTGCTGTGGTTCATCGGAATCTACTACCGGAGTTCTAGGAATGAATCAAACTACAGGGTATTTGAAGGGTAAATCGCCCTTTACAGAATTCGGCATTGTTTCTTTTCTAGTAAAAATTCAGTGGTGTTCGGAATTTTATACTGGTCACCCAAGAACGTTTCTTACACAGACTGAAGCGTTACTCTCCCTGGACAGAAGTGGGCATTGTGCACTTTGCATTCAATTTCCTGGCAATTTCTGTGCTTCATCGCCAATGAGGATGTCCAAGGGATACGTTAAACCTGCTGTGGTTCATCGGAA
Organism: Schistocerca serialis cubense; assembly: GCF_023864345.2. Taxonomy (NCBI): domain Eukaryota; kingdom Metazoa; phylum Arthropoda; class Insecta; order Orthoptera; family Acrididae; genus Schistocerca; species Schistocerca serialis. The sequence goes on from NC_064646.1 coordinate 453,414,357, forward strand.
TCTACTACCGGAGTTCTAGGAATGAATCAAACTACAGGGTATTTGAAGGGTTAATCGCCCTTTACAGAATAAGGCATTGTGCCTTTTCTAGTAAAATTTCAGTGGTGCATCGGAATTTTATACTGGTCACCCAAGAACGTTCTAACACAGAGTGAAGCGTTACTCCCCCTGGACAGAAGTGGGCATTGTGCACTTCGCATTCAATTTCCTGGCAACTTCTGTGCTTCATCGCCAATGAGGATGTCCAAGGGATACGTTAAACCTGCTGTGGTTCATCGGAATCTACTACCGGAGTTCTAGGAATGAATCAAACTACAGGGTATTTGAAGGGTTAATCGCCCTTTACAGAATAAGGCATTGTGCCTTTTCTAGTAAAATTTCAGTGGTGCATCGGAATTTTATACTGGTCACCCAAGAACGTTCTAACACAGAGTGAAGCGTTACTCCCCCTGGACAGAAGTGGGCATTGTGCACTTCGCATTCAATTTCCAGGCAACTTCTGTGCTTCATCGTCAATGTGGATGTCCAAGGGTTACGTTAAACCTGCTACGGTTCAACGGAATCTACTACTGGAGTTCCAGGAATGAATGAAACTACCGGGAATTTGAAGGGTTAATCGCCCTTTACAGAAATCGGCATTGTGCCTTTTCTAGTAAAATTTCAGTGGTGCATCCAAATTTTATACTGGTCACCCAAGAACGTTTCTAACACAGGCTGAAGCCTTACTCTCCCTGGACAGAAGTGGGCATTGTGCACATTGCATTCAATTTCGAGGCAATTTCTGTGTTTCATCGTCAATGTGGATGTCCAAGGGTTACGTTAAACCTGCTGTGGTTCATCGGAATCTACTACTGGAGTTCTAGGAATGAATCATACTACAGAGTTTTTGAAGGGTTAAGCGCCCTTTACAGTATTCGGCGTTGTGCCTATTCTACTAAAATTTCAGTGGTGGATGGAACATTATATTGGTCACCCAAGAACGTTTTTATCACAGAATGAAGCGTTACTCCTCCTGGACAGAAATGGGCATTGTGCACTTTGCATTCAATTTCCAGGCAACTTCTGTGCTTCATCGCCAATGTGGATGTCCAAGGATTACGTTAAACCTGCTATGGTTCATCGGAATCTACTACTGGAGTCCTAGGACTGAATCAAACTACAGACTTTTTGATGGGTTAATCGCCCTTTACAGAATTCGGCATTGTGCCTTTTCTAGTTAAGTTTCAGTGGTGCATCGGAATTTTATACTGGTCACCCAAGAACGTTTCTAACACAGGCTGAAGCGTTACTCTCCCTGGACAGAAGTGGGCATTGTGCGTTTTGCATTCTATTTCGAGTCAATTTCTGTGTTTCATCGTCAATGTGGATGTCCAAGTGTTACGTTAAACGTGCTGTGATTCATCGGAATCTACTACGGGAGTTCTAGCAATGAATCAAACTACAGAGTATTTGAAGGGTTAATCCCTCTTTACAGAATTCGGCATTGTGCCTTTTCGAGTTAAATTTCAGTGGTGCATCGGAATTTTATACTGGTCACCCAAGAACGTTTCTAACACAGACTGAAGCGTTACTCCCCCTGAACAGAAGTGGCATTGTGCACTTTGCATTCAATCTCCAGGCAATTTCTGTGTTTCATCGTCAATGTGGATGTCCAAGGGTCACGTTAGACCTGCTGTGGTTCATCGGAATCTACTACTGGAGTTCTAGGAATGAATCAAACTGCAGGGTATTTGAAGGGTTAATCGCCCTTTACAGAAATCGTCATTGTGCCTTTTCTAGTAAAATTTCAGTGGTGCATCGGAATTTAATACTGGTCACCCAAGAATGTTTCTAACACAGACTGAAGCGTTACCCCCCTGGACAGAAATGGGCATTGTGCACTTTGCATTCAATCTCCAGGCAATTTCTGTGTTTCATCGTCAATGTGGATGTCCAAGGGTCACGTTAGACCTGCTGTGGTTCATCGGAATCTACTACTGGAGTTCTAGGAATGAATCAAACTGCAGGGTATTTGAAGGGTTAATCGCCCTTTACAGAAATCGTCATTGTGCCTTTTCTAGTAAAATTTCAGTGGTGCATCGGAATTTTATACTGGTCACCCAAGAACGTTCTAACACAGAGTGAAGCGTTACTCCCCCTGGACAGAAGTGGGCATTGTGCACTTTGCATTCAATTTCCAGGCAACTTCTGTGCTTCATCGTCAATGTGGATGTCCAAGGGTTACGTTAAACCTGCTACGGTTCAACGGAATCTACTACAGGAGTTCCAGGAATGAATCAAACTACCGGGTATTTGAAGGGTTAATCGCCCTTTACAGAAATCGTCATTGTGCCTTTTCTAGTAAAATTTCAGTGGTGCATCGCAATTTAATACTGGTCACCCAAGAATGTTTCTAACACAGACTGAAGCGTTACCCCCCTGGACAGAAATGGGCATTGTGCACTTTGCATTCAATTTCCAGACAATTTCTGTGCTTCATCGTCAATGTGGATGTCCAAGGGTTACGTTAAACCTGCTGTGGTTCATCGGAATCTACTACCGGAGTTCTAGGAATGAATCAAACTACAGGGTATTTGAAGGGTAAATCGCCCTTTACAGAATTCGGCATTGTGTCTTTTCTAGTAAAAATTCAGTGGTGCATCGGAATTTTATACTGGTCACCCAAGAACGTTTCTAACACAGGCTGAAGCGTTACTACCCCTGGACAGAAGTGGGCGTTGTGCACTTTGCATTCAGTTTCGAGACAATTTCTGTGTTTCATCGTCAATGTGGATGTCCAAGGGTTACGTAAAACCTGCTGTGGTTCATCGGAATCTACAACTGGAGTTCCAGGAATGAATCAAACTACAGGGTATTTAAAGGGTTTATCGCCCTTTACAGAAATCGGCATTGTGCCTTTTCTAGTTAAATTTCAGTGGTGCATCGGAATTTTATACTGGTCACCCAAGAACGTTTCTAACACAGACTGATGCGTTACTCCCCCTGGACAGAAGTGGGCATTGTGCACATTGCATTCAATTTCCAGGCAAATTCTGTGTTTCATCGTCAATGTGGATGTCCAAGTGTTACGTTAAACCTGCTGTGGTTCATCGGAATCTACCACTGGAGATCTAGGAATGAATCAAACTACCGGGTATTTGAAGGGTTAATTGCCCTTTACAGAAATCGGCATTGTGCCTTTTCTAGTAAAATTTCTGTGGTACATCGGAATTTTATACTGGTGAACCAAGAACGTTTCTAACACGGACTGAACCGTTACTCCCCCTGGACGGAAGTGGGCATCGTGCTTATTGCATTCAATTACGAGACAATTACTGTGTTTTATCGGCAATGTGGATGTCCAAGGGTTACGTTAAACCTGCTGTGGTTCATCGGAAACTACTACAGGAGCTCCAAGAATGAATCAAACTACCGGGTATTTGAAGGGTTAATCGCCCTTTACAGAAATCGGCATTGTGCCTTTTCTAGTAAATTTTCAGTGGTGCATCGGAATTTTATACTGGTCACCAAAGAATGTTTCTAACACAGACTGAAGCGTTACTCCCCCTGGACAGAAATGGGCATTGTGCACTTTGCATTCAATTTCCAAGCAATTTCTGTGGTTCATCGTCAATGTGGATGTCCAAGGGTTACGTTAAACCTGCTGTGGTTCATCGGAAACTACTACCGGAGTTCTAGGAATGAATCAAACTACAGGGTATTTAAACTGTTAATCGCCCTTTACAGAAATCGGCATTGTGCCTTTTCTAGTAAAATGTCAGTGGTGCATCGGCATTTTGTCCTATTCTCCCAAGAACGTTTCTAACACAGACTGAAGCGTTACTCCCACTTGACAGAAATGGGCATTTTGCTCTTTGCATTCAATTTCCAGGCAATTTCTGTGCTTCATCGTCAATGTGGAAGTCCAAGGTTTACGTTAAACCTGCTGTGGTTCATCGGAATCTACTACCGGGGTTCTTGGAATGAATCAAACTACAGGGTATTAGAAGGGTTAATCGCCCTTTAGAGATTTCGGCATTGTGCCTTTTCTAGTAAAATTTCAGTGGTGCATCGGAATTTTATACTGGTAACCCAAGAACGTTTCTAACACAGACTGAAGCGTTACTCCCCCTGGACAGAAGTGGGCATTGTGCACATTGCATTCAATTTCGAGACAATTTCTGTGTTTCATCGTCAATGTGGATGTCCAAGGGTTACGTTAAACCTGCTGTGGTTCATCGGAATCTACTACTGGAGAACTAGGAATGAATCAAACTACAGGGTATTTGGAGGGTTAATCGCCCTTTACAGAAATCGGCATTGTGCCTTTTCTAGTAAAATTTCAGTGGTGCATCGGAATTTTATACTGGTCACCCAAGAACGTTTCTAACACAGACTGAAGCGTTACTCCCCCTGAACAGAAGTGGCATTGTGCACTTTGCATTCAATCTCCAGGCAATTTCTGTGTTTCATCGTCAATGTGGATGTCCAAGGGTCACGTTAGAAATGCTGTGGTTCATCGGAATCTACTACCGGAGTTCTAGGAATGAATCAAACTACAGGGTATTTGAAGGGTTGATCGCCCATAACAGAAATCGGTATTGTGCCATTTGTAGTAAAATTTCAGTGGTGCATCGGAATTTTATACTGGTGATCCAAGAACGTTTCTAACACATACTGAAGCGTTACTCCCCTGGACAGAAGTGGGCATTGTGCACTTTGCATTCAATTTCCAGGCAAATTCTATGTTTCATCGTCAATGTGGATGTCCAAGGGTTACGTTAAACCTGCTGTGGTTCATCGGAATCTACTACAGGAGTTCCAGGAATGAATCAAACTACCGGGTATTTGAAGGGTTAATCGCCCTTTACAGAAATCGTCATTGTGCCTTTTCTAGTAAAATTTCAGTGGTGCATCGGAATTTAATACTGGTCACCCAAGAATGTTTCTAACACAGACTGAAGCGTTACCCCCCTGGACAGAAATGGGCATTGTGCACTTTGCATTCAATTTCCAGACAATTTCTGTGCTTCATCGTCAATGTGGATGTCCAAGGGTTACGTTAAACCTGCTGTGGTTCATCGGAATCTACTACCGGAGTTCTAGGAATGAATCAAACTACAGGGTATTTGAAGGGTAAATCGCCCTTTACAGAATTCGGCATTGTTTCTTTTCTAGTAAAAATTCAGTGGTGCATCGGAATTGTATACTGGTCACCCAAGAACGTTTCTAACACAGGCTGAAGCGTTACTACCCCTGGACAGAAGTGGGCGTAGTGCACTTTGCATTCAGTTTCGAGACAATTTCTGTGTTTCATCGTCAATGTGGATGTCCAAGGGTTACGTAAAACCTGCTGTGGTTCATCGGAATCTACAACTGGAGTTCCAGGAATGAATCAAACTACAGGGTATTTAAAGGGTTAATTGCCCTTTACAGAAATCGGCATTGTGCCTTTTCTAGTAAAATTTCAGTGGTGCATCGGAATTTTATACTGGTCACCCAAGAACGTTTCTTACACAGACTGAAGCGTTACTCTCCCTGGACAGAAGTGGGCATTGTGCACTTTGCATTCAATTTCCTGGCAACTTCTGTGCTTCATCGCCAATGAGGATGTCCAAGGGATACGTTAAACCTGCTGTGGTTCATCGGAATCTACTACCGGAGTTCTAGGAATGAATCAAACTACAGGGTATTTGAAGGGTTAATCGCCCTTTACAGAATAAGGCATTGTGCCTTTTCTAGTAAAATTTCAGTGGTGCATCGGAATTTTATACTGGTCACCCAAGAACGTTCTAACACAGAGTGAAGCGTTACTCCCCCTGGACAGAAGTGGGCATTGTGCACTTCGCAATCAATTTCCAGGCAACTTCTGTGCTTCATCGTCAATGTGGATGTCCAAGGGTTGCGTTAAACCTACTACGGTTCAACGGAATCTACTACTGGAGTTCCAGGAATGAATCAAACTACCGGGAATTTGAAGGGTTAATCGCCCTTTACAGAAATCGGCATTGTGCCTTTTCTAGTAAAATTTCAGTGGTGCATCCAAATTTTATACTGGTCACCCAGGAACGTTTCTAACACAGGCTGAAGCCTTACTCTCCCTGGACAGAAGTGGGCATTGTGCACATTGCATTCAATTTCGAGGCAATTTCTGTGTTTCATCGTCAATGTGGATGTCCAAGGGTTACGTTAAACCTGCTGTGGTTCATCGGAATCTACTACTGGAGTTCTAGGAATGAATCATACTACAGAGTTTTTGAAGGGTTAAGCGCCCTTTACAGTATTCGGCATTGTGCCTATTCTACTAAAATTTCAGTGGTGGATGGAACATTATATTGGTCACCCAAGAACGTTTTTATCACAGAATGAAGCGTTACTCCTCCTGGACAGAAATGGGCATTGTGCACTTTGCATTGAATTTCCAGGCAACTTCTGTGCTTCATCGCCAATGTGGATGTCCAAGGGTTACGTTAAACCTGCTATGGTTCATCGGAATCTACTACTGGAGTCCTAGGACTGAATCAAACTACAGACTTTTTGATGGGTTAATCGCCCTTTACAGAATTCGGCATTGTGCCTTTTCTAGTTAAGTTTCAGTGGTGCATCGGAATTTTATACTGGTCACCCAAGAACGTTTCTAACACAGGCTGAAGCGTTACTCTCCCTGGACAGAAGTGGGCATTGTGCGTTTTGCATTCTATTTCGAGTCAATTTCTGTGTTTCATCGTCAATGTGGATGTCCAAGTGTTACGTTAAACGTGCTGTGATTCATCGGAATCTACTACGGGAGTTCTAGCAATGAATCAAACTACAGAGTATTTGAAGGGTTAATCCCTCTTTACTGAATTCGGCATTGTGCCTTTTCGAGTTAAATTTCAGTGGTGCATCGGAATTTTATACTGGTCACCCAAGAACGTTTCTAACACAGGCTGAAGCGTTACTACCCCTGGACAGAAGTGGGCGTTGTGCACTTTGCATTCAGTTTCGAGACAATTTCTGTGTTTCATCGTCAATGTAGATGTCCAAGGGTTACGTTAAACCTGCTATGGTTCATCGGAATCTACTACTGGAGTTCCAGGAATGAATCAAACTACAGGGTATTTGAAGGGTTAATCGCCCTTGTCTGATTTCGGCATTGTGCTTTTCTAGTAAAATTACAGTGGTGCATCGGAATTTTATACTGGTCACCAAAGAACGTTTCTTACACAGACTGTAGCGTTACTCCCTCTGGACAGAGTGGGCATTGTGCATTTTGCATTCAATTTCGAGGTAATCTCTGTGTTTCATCGTCAATGTGGATGTCCAAGGGTTACGTTAAACCTGCTGTGGTTCATCGGAATCTACAACTGGAGTTCCAGGAATGAATCAAACTACAGGGTATTTAAAGGGTTAATCGCCCTTTACAGAAATCGGCATTGTGCCTTTTCTAGTAAAATTTCAGTGGTGCATCGGAATTTTATACTGGTCACCCAAGAACGTTTCTTACACAGACTGAAGCGTTACTCTCCCTGGACAGAAGTGGGCATTGTGCACTTTGCATTCAATTTCCAGGCAACTTCTGTGCTTCATCGCCAATGAGAATGTCCAAGGGATACGTTAAACCTGCTGTGGTTCATCGGAATCTACTACCGGAGTTCTAGGAATGAATCAAACTACAGGGGATTTGAAGGGCTAATCGCCCTTTACAGAATAAGGCATTGTGCCTTTTCAAGTAAAATTTCAGTGGTGCATCGGAATTTTATACTGGTCACCCAAGAACGTTCTAACACAGAGTGAAGCGTTACTCCCCCTCGACAGAAGTGGGCATTGTGCACTTTGCATTCAATTTCCAGGCAACTTCTGTGCTTCATCGTCAATGTGGATGTCCAAGGGTTACGTTAAACCTGCTACGGTTCAACGGAATCTACTACTGGAGTTCCAGGAATGAATCAAACTACCGGGAATTTGAAGGGTTAATCGCCCTTTACAGAAATCGGCATTGTGCCTTTTCTAGTAAAATTTCAGTGGTGCATCCGAATTTTATACTGGTCACCCAAGAACTTTTCTAACACAGGCTGAAGCCTTACTCTCCCTGGACAGAAGTGGGCATTGTGCACATTGCATTCAATTTCGAGGCAATTTCTGTGTTTCATCGTCAATGTGGATGTCCAAGGGTTACGTTAAACCTGCTGTGGTTCATCGGAATCTACTACTGGAGTTCTAGGAATGAATCATACTACAGAGTTTTTGAAGGGTTAAGCGCCCTTTTCAGAATTCGGCATTGTGCCTATTCTAGTAAAATTTCAGTGGTGGATGGAACATTATATTGGTCACCCAAGAACTTTTTTATCACAGAATGAAGCGTTACTCCTCCTGGACAGAAATGGGCATTGTGCACTTTGCATTCAATTTCCAGGCAACTTCTGTGCTTCATCGCCAATGTGGATGTCCAAGGGTTACATTAAACCTGCTATGGTTCATCGGAATCTACTACTGGAGTCCTAGGACTGAATCAAACTACAGACTTTTTGATGGGTTAATCGCCCTTTACAGAATTCGGCATTGTGCCTTTTCTAGTTAAGTTTCAGTGGTGCATCGGAATTTTATACTGGTCACCCAAGAACGTTTCTAACACAGACTGAAGCGTTACCCTTCCTGGACAGAAGGGGGCATTGTGCTCCTTGCATTCAATTTCGAGTCAATTTCTTTGTTACATCGTCAATGTGGATGTGCAAGGGTTACGTTAAACTTGCTGTGGTTCAACGGAATCTACTACTGGAGTTCTAGGAATGTGTCAAACCACAGAGAATTTGAAGGGTTAATCACCCTTTACAGAATTCGGCATTGTATCTTTTTTAGTTAAATTTCCGTGGGTTTATCGGCATTGTTTACTGGTCACCCAAGACCGTCTCTAACACAGACTGAAGCGTTACTCCCCCTGGACAAAAGTGGGCGTTGTGCATTCTGCATTCAATTTCGATGCAACTTCTGTGTATCATCGTCCATGTGGATGTGCAAGGGTTACGTTAAACCTGCTGTGGTTCATCGGAAACTACTACTGGAGTTCTAGGAATAAATCAAACTACATAGCATTTTAAGGGTTAATCGCCCTTTACAGAATTCGGCATTGTGCCTTTTCTAGTAAAATTTCAGTGGGGCATCGTACTATTGTATTGGTCACTTAAGAACGTTTCTAACACAGACGGAAGCGTTGCTGCCTCTGGACAGAGGTGATCATTGTGCATTTTACATTCAATTTCGAGGCAATTTCTGTGTTTCATCGTCCATGTGGATGTCCAAGGGTTACGTTAAACCTGCTGTGGTTCATCGGATACTACTACTGGAGTTCTAGGAATGAATCAAACTACAGGGTATTTGAAAGGGTAATCGCCCTTTACAGAATTCGGCATTGTGCCTTTTCTAGTAAAATTTCAGTGGTGCATCGGAATTTTATACTGGTCACCCAAGAACGTTTCTTACACAGACTGAAGCGTTACTCCCCCTGGACAGAAGTCGGCATTGTGCATTTTGGATTCAATTTTGAGGCAATTTCTGTGTTTCATCGTCAATGGGGATGTCCAAGGTTTACGTTAAACTTGCTGTGGTTCATCGGAATCTACTACTGCTGTTCTAGGAATGAATCAAACTACAGGGTATTTGAAGGGTTAGTCCCCCTTTACAGAATTCGACATTGTGCTTTTCTAGTAAAATTACAGTGGTACATCGGCATTTTATACTGGTCACCCAAGAACGTTTCTTGCACAGACTCTAGCGTTACTCCCCCTGGACAGAAGTGGGCATTGTGCACTTTGCATTCAATTTCGAGGTAATTTCTGTGTTTCATCGTCAATGTGGATGTCCAAGGGTTACGTTAAACTAGCTGTGGTTCTTCGGAATCTACTACTGGAGTTCCAGGAATGAATCAGACTACAGGATATTTGAAGGGTTAATCGCCATTTACAGAAATCAGCATTGTGGCCTTTCTAGTAAAATTCCAGTGGTGCATCGGAATTTTATACTGGTCACCCAAGAACGTCTCTAACGCAGGCTGAAGCACTACTCTCCCTGGACAGAAGTGGGCATTGCGCATTTTGCATTCAATATCGAGTCAGTTCCAGTGTTTCATCGTCAATGTGGATGTCCAAGAGTTACGTTAAACCTGCTGTGATTCATCGGAATCTACTACTGGAGTTCTGGCTATGAATCAAACTACAGGGTATTTGAAGGGTTAATCCCTCTTTACAGAATTCGGCATTGTGCCTTTTCTAGTTAAATTTCAGTGGTGCACCAGAATTTTATACTGGTCACCCAAGAACGTTTCTAACACAGACTGAAGCGATATTGCCTCTGGGCAGAAGTGATCATTGTGCATTTTACATTTAATTTCGAGGCAATTTCTGTGTTTCATCGTCCATGTGGATGTCTAAGGGTTACTTAAACCTGCTGTGGTTCATCTCAATCCACTACTGGAGTTCTAGGAATGAATCAAACTACAGAGTATTTGAAGGGTTAATCCCCCTTTACAGAATTCGGCACTGTGCCTTTTCTAGAAAAATTTCAGTGGTGAATCGGAATTTTATTCTGGTCACCAAAGAACGTTTCTTACACAGACTGTAGCGTTATTCCCCCTGGACAGAAATGGACATTGTGCACTTTGCATTCAATTTCGAGGTAATTTCTGTGTTTCATCGTCAATTTGGATGTCCAAGGGTTACGTTAAACCTGCTGTGGTTCATCGGAATCTACTACTGGAGTTCCAGGAATGAATCAAACTACAGAGTATTTGAAGGGTTAATCGCCCTTTACAGAAATCGACATTGTGCCTTTTCTAGTAAAATTTCAGTGGTGCATCGGAATTTTATTCTGGTCACCCAAGAACGTTTCTAACACAGACTGAAGCGTTACTCCCCCTGGACAAAAGTGGGCATTGTGCATTTTGCATTCAATTTCGATGCAATTTCTGTGTTTCATCTTCAATGTGGATGTCCAAGGGTTACTTTAAGCTTGCTGTGGTTCATCGGAATCTACTACTGGAGTTCTAGGAATGAATCAAACTACAGAGTGTTTGAAGGGTTAATCCCCCTTTACAGAATTCGGCATAGTGCTTTTCAAGTAAAATTACAGTGGTGCTTCGGAATTTTATACTAGTCATCCAGGAACGTTTCTAACACTGGCTGAAGCGTTACCCTTCCTGGACAGAAGTGGGCATTGTGCTCCTTGCATTCAATTTCGAGTCAATTTCTTTGTTACATCGTCAATGTGGATGTGCATGGGTTACGTTAAACTTGCTGTGGTTCAACGGAATCTACTACTGGAGTTCTAGGAATGAATCGAACTACAGGGTATTTGAAGGGTCAATCCCCCTTTTACAGAATTCGGCATTGTGCCTTTTGTAGTTAAATTTCAGTGGTGCATCGGAATTTTATACTGGTCACCCAAGAGCGTTTCTAACACTGACTGAATCGTAACTCCCCCTGGACAGAAGTGGGCATTGTGGTTCTTGCATTCAATTTCGAGTCAATTTCTTTGTTTCATCGTCAATGTGGATGTGCAAGGGTTACGTTAAACTTGCTGTGGTTCAACGGAATCTACTACTGGAGTTCTAGGAATGTGTCAAACCACAGAGAATTTGAAGGATTAATCCCCCTTTACAGAATTCGGCATTGTATCTTTTTTAGTTAAATTTCAGTGGTTTATCGGCATTGTTTACTGGTCACCCAAGACCGTCTCTAACACAGACTGAAGCGTTACTCCCCCTGGACAAAAGTGGGCATTGTGCATTCTGCATTCAATTTCGATGCAACTTCTGTGTATCATCGTCCATGTGGATGTGCAAGGGTTACGTTAAACCTGCTGTGGTTCATCGGAAACTACTACTGGAGTTCTAGGAATAAATCAAACTACATAGCATTTTAAGGGTTAATCGCCCTTTACAGAATTCGGCATTGTGCCTTTCCTAGTAAAATTTCAGTGGGGCATCGTACTATTATATTGGTCACCCAAGAACGTTTCTAACACAGACGGAAGCGTTGCTGCCTCTGGACAGAGGTGATCATTGTGCATTTTACATTCAATTTCGAGGCAATTTCTGTGTATCATCGTCCATGTGGATGTCCAAGGGTTACGTTAAACCTGCTGTGGTTCATCGGATACTACTACTGGAGTTCTAGGAATGAATCAAACTACAGGGTATTTGAAAGGGTAATCGCCCTTTACAGAATTCGGCATTGTGCCTTTTCTAGTAAAATTTCAGTGGTGCATCGGAATTTTATACTGCTCACCCAAGAACGTTTCTTACACAGACTGAAGCGTTACTCCCCCTGGACAGAAGTCGGCATTGTGCATTTTGGATTCAATTTTGAGGCAATTTCTGTGTTTCATCGTCAATGGGGATGTCCAAGGTTTACGTTAAACTTGCTGTGGTTCATCGGAATCTACTACTGCAGTTCTAGGAATGAATCAAACTACAGGGTATTTGAAGGGTTAGTCCCCCTTTACAGAATTCGACATTGTGCTTTTCTAGTAAAATTACAGTGGTACATCGGCATTTTATACTGGTCACCCAAGAACGTTTCTTGCACAGACTGTAGCGTTACTCCCCCTGGACAGAAGTGGGCATTGTGCACTTTGCATTCAATTTCGAGGTAATTTCTGTGTTTCATCGTCAATGTGGATGTCTAAGGGTTACGTGAAACCAGCTGTGGTTCTTCGGAATCTACTACTGGAGTTTCAGGAATGAATCAGACTACAGGATATTTGAAGGGTTAATCGTCATTTACAGAAATCAGCATTGTGGCCTTTCTAGTAAAATTCCAGTGGTGCATCGGAATTTTATACTGGTCACCCAAGAACGTTTCTAACACAGACTGAAGCGTTACCCTTCCTGGACAGAAGGGGGCATTGTGCTCCTTGCATTCAATTTCGAGTCAATTTCTTTGTTACATCGTCAATGTGGATGTGCAAGGGTTACGTTAAACTTGCTGTGGTTCAACGGAATCTACTACTGGAGTTCTAGGAATGTGTCAAACCACAGAGAATTTGAAGGGTTAATCCCCCTTTACAGAATTCGGCATTGTATCTTTTTTAGTTAAATTTCCGTGGGTTTATCGGCATTGTTTACTGGTCACCCAAGACCGTCTCTAACACAAACTGAAGCGTTACTCCCCCTGGACAAAAGTGGGCATTGTGCATTCTGCATTCAATTTCGATGCAACTTCTGTGTATCATCGTCCATGTGGATGTGCAAGGGTTACGTTAAACCTGCTGTGGTTCATCGGAAACTACTACTGGAGTTCTAGGAATAAATCAAACTACATAGCATTTTAAGGGTTAATCGCCCTTTACAGAATTCGGCATTGTGCCTTTTCTAGTAAAATTTCAGTGGGGCATCGTACTATTGTATTGGTCACTTAAGAACGTTTCTAACACAGACGGAAGCGTTGCTGCCTCTGGACAGAGGTGATCATTGTGCATTTTACATTCAATTTCGAGGCAATTTCTGTGTTTCATCGTCCATGTGGATGTCCAAGGGTTACGTTAAACCTGCTGTGGTTCATCGGATACTACTACTGGAGTTCTAGGAATGAATCAAACTACAGGGTATTTGAAAGGGTAATCGCCCTTTACAGAATTCGGCATTGTGCCTTTTCTAGTAAAATTTCAGTGGTGCATCGGAAATTTATACTGGTCACCCAAGAACGTTTCTTACACAGACTGAAGCGTTACTCCCCCTGGACAGAAGTCGGCATTGTGCATTTTGGATTCAATTTTGAGGCAATTTCTGTGTTTCATCGTCAATGGGGATGTCCAAGGTTTACGTTAAACTTGCTGTGGTTCATCGGAATCTACTACTGCTGTTCTAGGAATGAATCAAACTACAGGGTATTTGAAGGGTTAGTCCCCCTTTACAGAATTCGACATTGTGCTTTTCTAGTAAAATTACAGTGGTACATCGGCATTTTATACTGGTCACCCAAGAACGTTTCTTGCACAGACTCTAGCGTTACTCCCCCTGGACAGAAGTGGGCATTGTGCACTTTGCATTCAATTTCGAGGTAATTTCTGTGTTTCATCGTCAATGTGGATGTCCAAGGGTTACGTTAAACTAGCTGTGGTTCTTCGGAATCTACTACTGGAGTTCCAGGAATGAATCAGACTACAGGATATTTGAAGGGTTAATCGCCATTTACAGAAATCAGCATTGTGGCCTTTCTAGTAAAATTCCAGTGGTGCATCGGAATTTTATACTGGTCACCCAAGAACGTCTCTAACGCAGGCTGAAGCACTACTCTCCCTGGACAGAAGTGGGCATTGCGCATTTTGCATTCAATATCGAGTCAGTTCCAGTGTTTCATCGTCAATGTGGATGTCCAAGAGTTACGTTAAACCTGCTGTGATTCATCGGAATCTACTACTGGAGTTCTGGCTATGAATCAAACTACAGGGTATTTGAAGTGTTAATCCCTCTTTACAGAATTCGGCATTGTGCCTTTTCTAGTTAAATTTCAGTGGTGCATCAGAATTTTATACTGGTCACCCAAGAACGTTTCTAACACAGACTGAAGCGATATTGCCTCTGGGCAGAAGTGATCATTGTGCATTTTACATTTAATTTCGAGGCAATTTCTGTGTTTCATCGTCCATGTGGATGTCTAAGGGTTACTTAAACCTGCTGTGGTTCATCTCAATCCACTACTGGAGTTCTAGGAATGAATCAAACTACAGAGTATTTGAAGGGTTAATCCCCCTTTACAGAATTCGGCACTGTGCCTTTTCTAGAAAAATTTCAGTGGTGAATCGGAATTTTATTCTGGTCACCAAAGAACGTTTCTTACACAGACTGTAGCGTTATTCCCCCTGGACAGAAATGGACATTGTGCACTTTGCATTCAATTTCGAGGTAATTTCTGTGTTTCATCGTCAATTTGGATGTCCAAGGGTTACGTTAAACCTGCTGTGGTTCATCGGAATCTACTACTGGAGTTCCAGGAATGAATCAAACTACAGAGTATTTGAAGGGTTAATCGCCCTTTACAGAAATCGACATTGTGCCTTTTCTAGTAAAATTTCAGTGGTGCATCGGAATTTTATTCTGGTCACCCAAGAACGTTTCTAACACAGACTGAAGCGTTACTCCCCCTGGACAAAAGTGGGCATTGTGCATTTTGCATTCAATTTCGATGCAATTTCTGTGTTTCATCTTCAATGTGGATGTCCAAGGGTTACTTTAAGCTTGCTGTGGTTCATCGGAATCTACTACTGGAGTTCTAGGAATGAATCAAACTACAGAGTGTTTGAAGGGTTAATCCCCCTTTACAGAATTCGGCATAGTGCTTTTCAAGTAAAATTACAGTGGTGCTTCGGAATTTTATACTAGTCATCCAGGAACGTTTCTAACACTGGCTGAAGCGTTACCCTTCCTGGACAGAAGTGGGCATTG
Organism: Schistocerca serialis cubense; assembly: GCF_023864345.2. Taxonomy (NCBI): domain Eukaryota; kingdom Metazoa; phylum Arthropoda; class Insecta; order Orthoptera; family Acrididae; genus Schistocerca; species Schistocerca serialis. The sequence goes on from NC_064646.1 coordinate 453,429,754, forward strand.
TGCTCCTTGCATTCAATTTCGAGTCAATTTCTTTGTTACATCGTCAATGTGGATGTGCATGGGTTACGTTAAACTTGCTGTGGTTCAACGGAATCTACTACTGGAGTTCTAGGAATGAATCGAACTACAGGGTATTTGAAGGGTCAATCCCCCTTTTACAGAATTCGGCATTGTGCCTTTTGTAGTTAAATTTCAGTGGTGCATCGGAATTTTATACTGGTCACCCAAGAGCGTTTCTAACACTGACTGAATCGTAACTCCCCCTGGACAGAAGTGGGCATTGTGGTTCTTGCATTCAATTTCGAGTCAATTTCTTTGTTTCATCGTCAATGTGGATGTGCAAGGGTTACGTTAAACTTGCTGTGGTTCAACGGAATCTACTACTGGAGTTCTAGGAATGTGTCAAACCACAGAGAATTTGAAGGATTAATCCCCCTTTACAGAATTCGGCATTGTATCTTTTTTAGTTAAATTTCAGTGGTTTATCGGCATTGTTTACTGGTCACCCAAGACCGTCTCTAACACAGACTGAAGCGTTACTCCCCCTGGACAAAAGTGGGCATTGTGCATTCTGCATTCAATTTCGATGCAACTTCTGTGTATCATCGTCCATGTGGATGTGCAAGGGTTACGTTAAACCTGCTGTGGTTCATCGGAAACTACTACTGGAGTTCTAGGAATAAATCAAACTACATAGCATTTTAAGGGTTAATCGCCCTTTACAGAATTCGGCATTGTGCCTTTCCTAGTAAAATTTCAGTGGGGCATCGTACTATTATATTGGTCACCCAAGAACGTTTCTAACACAGACGGAAGCGTTGCTGCCTCTGGACAGAGGTGATCATTGTGCATTTTACATTCAATTTCGAGGCAATTTCTGTGTATCATCGTCCATGTGGATGTCCAAGGGTTACGTTAAACCTGCTGTGGTTCATCGGATACTACTACTGGAGTTCTAGGATTGAATCAAACTACAGGGTATTTGAAAGGGTAATCGCCCTTTACAGAATTCGGCATTGTGCCTTTTCTAGTAAAATTTCAGTGGTGCATCGGAATTTTATACTGCTCACCCAAGAACGTTTCTTACACAGACTTAAGCGTTACTCCCCCTGGACAGAAGTCGGCATTGTGCATTTTGGATTCAATTTTGAGGCAATTTCTGTGTTTCATCGTCAATGGGGATGTCCAAGGTTTACGTTAAACTTGCTGTGGTTCATCGGAATCTACTACTGCAGTTCTAGGAATGAATCAAACTACAGGGTATTTGAAGGGTTAGTCCCCCTTTACAGAATTCGACATTGTGCTTTTCTAGTAAAATTACAGTGGTACATCGGCATTTTATACTGGTCACCCAAGAACGTTTCTTGCACAGACTGTAGCGTTACTCCCCCTGGACAGAAGTGGGCATTGTGCACTTTGCATTCAATTTCGAGGTAATTTCTGTGTTTCATCGTCAATGTGGATGTCTAAGGGTTACGTGAAACCAGCTGTGGTTCTTCGGAATCTACTACTGGAGTTTCAGGAATGAATCAGACTACAGGATATTTGAAGGGTTAATCGCCATTTACAGAAATCAGCATTGTGGCCTTTCTAGTAAAATTCCAGTGGTGCATCGGAATTTGATACTGGTCACCCAAGAACGTCTCTAACACAGGCTGAAGCACTACTCTCCCTGGACAGAAGTGGGCATTGCGCATTTTGCATTCAATATCGAGTCAGTTCCAGTGTTTCATCGTCAATGTGGATGTCCAAGAGTTACGTTAAACCTGCTGTGATTCATCGGAATCTACTACTGGAGTTCTGGCTATGAATCAAACTACAGGGTATTTGAAGGGTTAATCCCTCTTTACAGAATTCGGCATTGTGCCTTTTCTAGTTAAATTTCAGTGGTGCATCAGAATTTTATACTGGTCACCCAAGAACGTTTCTAACACAGACTGAAGCGTTATTGCCTCTGGGCAGAAGTGATCATTGTGCATTTTACATTTAATTTCGAGGCAATTTCTGTGTTTCATCGTCCATGTGGATGTCCAAGGGTTACGTTAAACCAGCTGTGGTTCTTCGGAATCTACTACTGGAGTTCTAGGAATGAATCAAACCACAGAGTATTTGAAGGGTTAATCCCCCTTTACAGAAATCGGCATTGTGCCTTTTCTAGTTAAATTTCAGTGGTGCATCGGAATTTCATCCTGGTCACCCAAGAACGTTTCTGACACAGACTGAATCGTTACTCTCCCTGGACGGAACAGGGCATTGTGCATTTTGCATTCAATTTCGAGTCAGTTCCAGTGTTTCATCGTCAATGTGGAAGTACAAGAGTTACGTTAAACCTGCTGTATTTCATCGGAATCGACTACTGGAGTTCTAGCTATGAATCAAACTACAGAGTATTTGAAGGGATAATCCCACTTTACAGAATTCGGCATTGTGCCTTTTCTAGTTAAATTTCAGTGGTGCATCGGAATATTATACTGGTCACCCAAGAACGTTTCTAAGACAGACTGAAGCGTTACTCCCCCTGGAGGGAAGTGGGCGTTGTGCATTTTGCATTCTATTTCGAGTCAATTTCTGAGTTTCATCGTCAATGTGGATGTCCAAGGGTTATGTTAAGCCTGCTGTGGTTCATCGGAATCTACTACTGGAGTTCCAGGAATGAATCAAACTACAGAGTATTTGAAGGGTTAATCGCCATTTACAGAAATGGGCATTGTGCCTTTTCTGGTAAAATTTCAGTGGTGCATCGGAATTTTATACTGGTGACCCAAGAACGTTTCTAACACAGACTGAAGCGTTACTCCCCCTGGACAAAAGTGGGTATTGTGCATTTTGCATTCAATTTCGACGTAATTTCAGTGTTTCATCGTCCATGTGGATGTCCAAGGGTTACTTTAAACCTGCTGTGGTTCATCTCAATCCACTACTGGAGTTCTAGGAATGAATCAAACTACAGAGTATTTGAAGGGTTAATCCCCCTTTACAGAATTCGGCACTGTGCTTTTCAAGTAAAATTACAGTGGTGAATCGGAATTTTATTCTGGTCACCAAAGAACGTTTCTTACACAGACTGTAGCGTTATTCCCCCTGGACAGAAGTGGGCATTGTGCACTTTGCATTCAATTTCGAGGTAATTTCTGTGTTTCATCGTCAATTTGGATGTCCAAGGGTTACGTTAAACCTGCTGTGGCTCATCGGAATCTACTACTGGAGTTCCAGGAATGAATCAAACTACAGAGTATTTGAAGGGTTAATCGCCCTTTACAGAAATCGACATTGTGCCTTTTCTAGTAAAATTTCAGTGGTGCATCGGAATTTTATACTGGTCACCCAAGAACGTTTCTAACACAGACTGAAGCGTTACTCCCCCTGGACAAAAGTGGGCATTGTGCATTTTGCATTCAATTTCGATGCAATTTCTGTGTTTCATCGTCAATGTGGATGTCCAAGGGTTACTTTAAGCTTGTTGTGGTTCATCGGAATCTACTACTGGAGTTCTAGGAATGAATCAAACTACAGAGTATTTGAAGGGTTAATCCCCCTTTACAGAATTCGGCATTGTGCTTTTCAAGTAAAATTACAGTGGTGAATCGGAATTTTATTCTGGTCACCAAAGAACGTTTCTTACACAGACTGTAGCGTTGTTCCCCCTGGACAGAAGTGGGCATTGTGCACTTTGCATTCAATTTCGAGGTAATTTCTGTGTTTCATCGTCAATTTGGATGTCCAAGGGTTACGTTAAACCTGCTGTGGTTCATCGGAATCTACTACTGGAGTTCCAGGAATGAATCAAACTACAGGGTATTTGAAGGGTTAATCGCCCTTTACAGAAATCGGCCTTGTGCCTTTTCTAGTAAAATTTCAGTGGTTCATGGGAATTTTATACTGGTCACCCAAGAATGTTTCTAACACAGGCTGAAGCGTTACTCTCCCTGGACAGAAGTGGGCATTGTACATTTAGCATTCAATTTAGAGTCAGTTCCTGTGTTTCATCGTCAATGTGGATGTCCAAGAGTTACGTTAAACCTGCTGTGATTCATCGGAAAATACTACTGGAGTTCTAGCTATGAATCAAACTACAGAGTATTTGAAGGATTAATCCCCCTTTACAGAATTCGGCATTGTGCCTTTTCTATTTAAATTTCAGTGGTGCATTGGAATTTTATACTGGTCACCCAAGAAAGTTTGTAACACAGACTGAAGCGTTACTCCCCCTGGACGGAAGTGGGCATTGTGCATTTTGCATTCTTTATCGAATCAGTTTCTGTGTTTCATCGTCAATGTGGATGTTCAAGGATTACGTTAAGCTTGCTGTGGTTTATCGGAATCTACTACTGGAGTTCTAGGAATGAATCTAACTACAACGTATTTGAAGGGTTAATCCCCCTTTACAGAATTCGGCATTGTGCTTTTCTGGTAAAATTACAGTGGTGCATCGGAATTTTATACTGGTCAACCAAGAACGTTTCTTACACAGACTGTAGCGTTACTCCCCCTGGACAGAAATGGGCATTGTGCACTTTGCATTCAATTTCGAGGTAATTTCTGTGTTTCATCTTCAATGTGGATGTCCAAGGGTTACTTTAAGCTTGCTGTGGTTCATCGGAATCTACTACTGGAGTTCTAGGAATGAATGAAACTACAGAGTGTTTGAAGGGTTAATCCCCCTTTACAGAATTCGGCATAGTGCTTTTCAAGTAAAATTACAGTGGTGCTTCGGAATTTTATACTAGTCATCCAGGAACGTTTCTAACACTGGCTGAAGCGTTACCCTTCCTGGACAGAAGTGGGCATTGTGCTCCTTGCATTCAATTTCGAGTCAATTTCTTTGTTACATCGTCAATGTGGATGTGCAAGGGTTACGTTAAACTTGCTGTGGTTCAACGGAATCTACTACTGGAGTTCTAGGAATGAATCGAACTACAGGGTATTTGAAGGGTCAATCCCCCTTTTACAGAATTCGGCATTGTGCCTTTTGTAGTTAAATTTCAGTGGTGCATCGGAATTTTAAACTGGTCACCCAAGAGCGTTTCTAACACTGACTGAATCGTAACTCCCCCTGGACAGAAGTGGGCATTGTGGTTCTTGCATTCAATTTCGAGTCAATTTCTTTGTTTCATCGTCAATGTGGATGTGCAAGGGTTACGTTAAACTTGCTGTGGTTCAACGGAATCTACTACTGGAGTTCTAGGAATGTGTCAAACCACAGAGAATTTGAAGGATTAATCCCCCTTTACAGAATTCGGCATTGTATCTTTTTTAGTTAAATTTCAGTGGTTTATCGGCATTGTTTACTGGTCACCCAAGACCGTCTCTAACACAGACTGAAGCGTTACTCCCCCTGGACAAAAGTGGGCATTGTGCATTCTGCATTCAATTTCGATGCAACTTCTGTGTATCATCGTCCATGTGGATGTGCATGGGTTACGTTAAACCTGCTGTGGTTCATCGAGACTACTACTGGAGTTCTAGGAATAAATCAAACTACATAGCATTTTAAGGGTTAATCGCCCTTTACAGAATTCGGCATTGTGCCTTTCCTAGTAAAATTTCAGTGGGGCATCGTACTATTATATTGGTCACCCAAGAACGTTTCTAACACAGACGGAAGCGTTGCTGCCTCTGGACAGAGGTGATCATTGTGCATTTTACATTCAATTTCGAGGCAATTTCAGTGTATCATCGTCCATGTGGATGTCCAAGGGTTACGTTAAACCTGCTGTGGTTCATCGGATACTACTACTGGAGTTCTAGGAATGAATCAAACTACAGGGTATTTGAAAGGGTAATCGCCCTTTACAGAATTCGGCATTGTGCCATTTCTAGTAAAATTTCAGTGGTGCATCGGAATTTTATACTGCTCACCCAAGAACGTTTCTTACACAGACTGAAGCGTTACTCCCCCTGGACAGAAGTCGGCATTGTGCATTTTGGATTCAATTTTGAGGCAATTTCTGTGTTTCATCGTCAATGGGGATGTCCAAGGTTTACGTTAAACTTGCTGTGGTTCATCGGAATCTACTACTGCAGTTCTAGGAATGAATCAAACTACAGGGTATTTGAAGGGTTAGTCCCCCTTTACAGAATTCGACATTGTGCTTTTCTAGTAAAATTACAGTGGTACATCGGCATTTTATACTGGTCACCCAAGAACGTTTCTTGCACAGACTGTAGCGTTACTCCCCCTGGACAGAAGTGGGCATTGTGCACTTTGCATTCAATTTCGAGGTAATTTCTGTGTTTCATCGTCAATGTGGATGTCTAAGGGTTACGTGAAACCAGCTGTGGTTCTTCGGAATCTACTACTGGAGTTTCAGGAATGAATCAGACTACAGGATATTTGAAGGGTTAATCGCCATTTACAGAAATCAGCATTGTGGCCTTTCTAGTAAAATTCCAGTGGTGCATCGGAATTTGATACTGGTCACCCAAGAACGTCTCTAACACAGGCTGAAGCACTACTCTCCCTGGACAGAAGTGGGCATTGCGCATTTTGCATTCAATATCGAGTCAGTTCCAGTGTTTCATCGTCAATGTGGAGGTCCAAGAGTTACGTTAAACCTGCTGTGATTCATCGGAATCTACTACTGGAGTTCTGGCTATGAATCAAACTACAGGGTATTTGAAGGGTTAATCCCTCTTTACAGAATTCGGCATTGTGCCTTTTCTAGTTAAATTTCAGTGGTGCATCAGAATTTTATACTGGTCACCCAAGAACGTTTCTAACACAGACTGAAGCGTTATTGCCTCTGGGCAGAAGTGATCATTGTGCATTTTACATTTAATTTCGAGGCAATTTCTGTGTTTCATCGTCCATGTGGATGTCCAAGGGTTACGTTAAACCAGCTGTGGTTCTTCGGAATCTACTACTGGAGTTCTAGGAATGAATCAAACCACAGAGTATTTGAAGGGTTAATCCCCCTTTACAGAAATCGGCATTGTGCCTTTTCTAGTTAAATTTCAGTGGTGCATCGGAATTTCATCCTGGTCACCCAAGAACGTTTCTGACACAGACTGAATCGTTACTCTCCCTGGACGGAACAGGGCATTGTGCATTTTGCATTCAATTTCGAGTCAGTTCCAGTGTTTCATCGTCAATGTGGAAGTACAAGAGTTACGTTAAACCTGCTGTATTTCATCGGAATCGACTACTGGAGTTCTAGCTATGAATCAAACTACAGAGTATTTGAAGGGATAATCCCACTTTACAGAATTCGGCATTGTGCCTTTTCTAGTTAAATTTCAGTGGTGCATCGGAATATTATACTGGTCACCCAAGAACGTTTCTAAGACAGACTGAAGCGTTACTCCCCCTGGAGGGAAGTGGGCGTTGTGCATTTTGCATTCTATTTCGAGTCAATTTCTGAGTTTCATCGTCAATGTGGATGTCCAAGGGTTATGTTAAGCCTGCTGTGGTTCATCGGAATCTACTACTGGAGTTCCAGGAATGAATCAAACTACAGAGTATTTGAAGGGTTAATCGCCCTTTACAGAAATGGGCATTGTGCCTTTTCTGGTAAAATTTCAGTGGTGCATCGGAATTTTATACTGGTGACCCAAGAACGTTTCTAACACAGACTGAAGCGTTACTCCCCCTGGACAAAAGTGGGTATTGTGCATTTTGCATTCAATTTCGACGCAATTTCAGTGTTTCATCGTCCATGTGGATGTCCAAGGGTTACTTTAAACCTGCTGTGGTTCATCTCAATCCACTACTGGAGTTCTAGGAATGAATCAAACTACAGAGTATTTGAAGGGTTAATCCCCCTTTACAGAATTCGGCACTGTGCTTTTCAAGTAAAATTACAGTGGTGAATCGGAATTTTATTCTGGTCACCAAAGAACGTTTCTTACACAGACTGTAGCGTTATTCCCCCTGGACAGAAGTGGGCATTGTGCACTTTGCATTCAATTTCGAGGTAATTTCTGTGTTTCATCGTCAATTTGGATGTCCAAGGGTTACGTTAAACCTGCTGTAGTTCATCGGAATCTACTACTGGAGTTCCAGGAATGAATCAAACTACAGAGTATTTGAAGGGTTAATCGCCCTTTACAGAAATCGACATTGTGCCTTTTCTAGTAAAATTTCAGTGGTGCATCGGAATTTTATACTGGTCACCCAAGAACGTTTCTAACACAGACTGAAGCGTTACTCCCCCTGGACAAAAGTGGGCATTGTGCATTTTGCATTCAATTTCGATGCAATTTCTGTGTTTCATCGTCAATGTGGATGTCCAAGGGTTACTTTAAGCTTGTTGTGGTTCATCGGAATCTACTACTGGAGTTCTAGGAATGAATCTAACTACAGAGTATTTGAAGGGTTAATCCCCCTTTACAGAATTCGGCATTGTGCTTTTCAAGTAAAATTACAGTGGTGAATCGGAATTTTATTCTGGTCACCAAAGAACGTTTCTTACACAGACTGTGGCGTTGTTCCCCCTGGACAGAAGTGGGCATTGTGCACTTTGCATTCAATTTCGAGGTAATTTCTGTGTTTCATCGTCAATTTGGATGTCCAAGGGTTACGTTAAACCTGCTGTGGTTCATCGGAATCTACTACTGGAGTTCCAGGAATGAATCAAACTACAGGGTATTTGAAGGGTTAATCGCCCTTTACAGAAATCGGCCTTGTGCCTTTTCTAGTAAAATTTCAGTGGTTCATGGGAATTTTATACTGGTCACCCAAGAATGTTTCTAACACAGGCTGAAGCGTTACTCTCCCTGGACAGAAGTGGGCATTGTACATTTAGCATTCAATTTAGAGTCAGTTCCTGTGTTTCATCGTCAATGTGGATGTCCAAGAGTTACGTTAAACCTGCTGTGATTCATCGGAAAATACTACTGGAGTTCTAGCTATGAATCAAACTACAGAGTATTTGAAGGATTAATCCCCCTTTACAGAATTCGGCATTGTGCCTTTTCTATTTAAATTTCAGTGGTGCATTGGAATTTTATACTGGTCACCCAAGAAAGTTTGTAACACAGACTGACGCGTTACTCCCCCTGGACGGAAGTGGGCATTGTGCATTTTGCATTCTTTATCGAATCAGTTTCTGTGTTTCATCGTCAATGTGGATGTTCAAGGATTACGTTAAGCTTGCTGTGGTTTATCGGAATCTACTACTGGAGTTCTAGGAATGAATCTAACTACAACGTATTTGAAGGGTTAATCCCCCTTTACAGAATTCGGCATTGTGCTTTTCTGGTAAAATTACAGTGGTGCATCGGAATTTTATACTGGTCACCCAAGAACGTTTCTTACACAGACTGTAGCGTTACTCCCCCTGGACAGAAATGGGCATTGTGCACTTTGCATTCAATTTCGAGGTAATTTCTGTGTTTCATCGTCAATGTGGATATCCAACGGTTACGTTAAACCTGCTGTGGTTCTTCGGAATCTACTACGGGAGTTCTAGGAATGAATGAAACTACAGAGTATTTGAAGGGTAATCGCTCTCTACAGAATTCGGCATTCTGCCTTTTCTAGTAAAATGTTAGTGGTGCATCGGAATTTAAACTTGTCACCCAAGAACGTTTCTAACACGGGCTGAAGCGTTACTCCCCCTGGACAGAAATGGGCATTGTGCATTTTGTATTCAATTTCGAAGCAATTTCTGTGTTTCATCGTCCATGTGGATGTCCAATGGTTACGTTACACCTGCTGAGGTTCATCGGAATCTACTACTGGAGTCCTGGAAAAGAATCAAACTACATAGTATTTGAAGGGTTAATCCCCCTTTCCAGAATTCGGCATTGTGCCTTTTCTATTTAATACCGATGTATTTTCTGTGTTTCATCAGTAAACCTGTCGTCGTGCATCCGAATCTAATGCTGGCCTCCCAGGAATTGATCAAATGATAGAGTAATCAAAATGTCCACGCGTGTACTGCCGGTCTAGTGTCCAACGGGCACAATAATGCGAAGATCATACATGTCGACATCATCAGGTGAACTGACGGAACGTGCCTGTACGGAGATCCGCACGCTATGGCTGCTCAGGGGGAACTGGGGTTGGTCCCGCTGGCGGCCGTTTTAAATACCTCCGCCCGCGGCGCACTCCCTCCGCTGTCCACGCCCCGCGCCGCGGTTGCGCGGTGGTACAGATTGCGACGGCGTCTGAGTTGACGTCGGTGTGATGGCTCTGTCCGCCGTGGTCGTCACAACAATACGTTTGCTCGGTTTACTCTTGATTTACCCAATAGCTGGTTTCCAAGCCTTGCTAAGATTATAGCCACAGTCACGGGTCATGAGGTCGTCATTGGTGCGAATTTCGATGGCCTCTCTAACAACGCTGTCCCAGTATCTCGACGTCTGTACCACAATCCTCGTGCGCCCATTCTCCATAGCGTGATTTTCCGACAAACAATGTTCAGCGTCCGCCGACTAGTCCATCGGAATCTACTACTGGAATCCCAGGAAAGGTTCAAATCACAGACTGTTTGGTCAGTTACTCCCCCTGGACAAAGGTCGGCATTGTGCCGTTTGCACTCAGTACCGATCCAATTTCTGTGTTTCATCGTCAATGTGAAGCTCCATGAGTTACAGTAATCCTGCAGTGGGGCATCGGATTCTAAACCTGGACTCCCAGGAAATTTTCAAACTCAGAGTGTTTGAAGCGCTACTCTCCATGCACAGAAATCACCATTGTGCCTTTTGTATTCCATTCCGATGCAATTCCTGTGTTTCATTGCCAGTGTGACGGTCCGAGGGTTACAGTAAAATTTCATTGGTGCATCGGAATTTAATACTGGCGAACCACGAAAGTTTCTAACACAGACTGTTTGAAGCGTTACTCACCCAGGACAGAAATCGGCATTGTGCCTTTTGTATTCCATCCCAGTGCCGTGTCTGTGTGTCATCAGTAAACCTGTGGTGTTGCATCGGAATCTACAACTGGACCCCGAGGATAGGTTCTAAGCACAGACTGTTTGAGTCGTTATCCCCCGTGACAAAAGTCGGCATTGTGACTTTTGTATTCAATCCCGATGCAATTTCTGTGTTCATAGATATTTTGAAGGTCGAAGGGTTGCAATAAATCTGCAGTGGTGCATCAGGATCTGCTACTGGATCCCCAGGAATGATTCAAAGAACAGACTGCTTGAAGCGTTACTCCCCCTTGACAGAAGTTGGCATTGTGCCTTTGTATGCAATCCCGATGGATTTTCTGTGTTCATCGAAATTTTGAACGTCCTAGGTTTACAGTAAACCTTCAGTGGTGCAGTGAAATCTACTACTGGACTCTCAGGAATTTTTTGGAAGTACATACTGGTTGATGCGTTAAACTCCCAGATCTGACCTCCGGATAGTGACTTTTGTGTTCAATCCCGATGCAATTCCTGTGTTTCATCGTCAATATTAGGTAGAAGGGTTACAATAAACATGCATCGTTGCATTGTAATCTACTACTGTACTCCCAGAATTGTTTCAGAGAACAGACCGTTTCAAGCGGTGGTCTGCATGGATAGAAATCGCCATTAACCGATTATATTAAATCTCGATGCAATATCTGAGTTTCATCGTCAATGTGAAAGTGAAGGGTTACAGAAAATCTGCCGTGGTGCATAGAAATATAATACTGGTCTCCCAGGAAAGATTCAAATCAAATACGGTATGAAGCGTTACTCCCCCTGGACAAAGGTCGGCATTGTGCCGTTTGCGCGCAATCCCGATGCAATCTCTGTGTTTCATTGTCAATGTGCAGGTACAAGTAGTACACTAAACTTGGTGTAGTGCGTCCGAATCTACTGCTGGATTCCCAGGTAAGGTCCCAATCACAGACGGGTTGAATCATTACTCCCCCTGGACAGAAGTCGACCTTGTGCCTTTTGTATTCCATCACAATGCAATTTCTGTGTTTCATCGTCAATGTAAAGGCCCAAGGGTTACAGTAAAATTGCATTGGTGCATCAGAGTTTAAGACTGGTCAAACAGGAAAGTTTCTAAGACAGACTGTTTGAAGTGCTACTTCCCATGGACAGAAGTCGGCATTGTGATTTTTGTATTCAATTCCGTGGCAATTTCTGTGTTTCATAGTCAATGTGAGGTTTAAGGGTTACAGTAAACCTGTAGTGGTGCATCGGAATCCACTACTGCACTCCCAGGAAAGGTTCCAAGCACAGACTGGTTGATGCGTTACTCCCCTTAAGAGAAGTCGGGATTGTGCCTTCTTTATTCAGTCCCAATGCAATTTATGTGTTTCAACGCCAATGTGAAGGTCCAAGGGTTACACTAAACTGCCGTGGTGCATCGGAATGTACTATTGTTCTCCCAGGAAAGGCTCAAAGCACAGCCTGTTTGAAGCGTCACTCCCCGTGTACAGAAGTCGGCATTATGCCATTTGTATTCAATCCAGATGCAGTACCAGTTTTTCATCGTCAAAGTAAAGTTCCATGGGTAACAGTACGCCTGCAGTGGTGCATCGGAATCCAATACCGTTCAACCAAGAATGGCTCAAAGCAAAGAGACTTCAAAGCATCACTCCCCGGGTCCAGAAAAAGGTTTTTGCCTTCAGTAGTCAATCCTGATGCAATTTTTGTGTTTCATTGTCAATGTGAAGGTGCAAGGGTTACAGTAATCTACAGTGGTGCATCGTATTATAATTGTGTTCTCCCTGGAAAGGCTCAAAGCACAGACAGTTTGAAGCTTCACTCCCCGTGTACAGAAGTCGGCATTGTGCCTTTTGTCTTCAATCCCGATGCAATTTCTGTGTTTGATCGTCAATGTGAAGGTCCAAGGGTTACAGTAAACGTAGAGTGGTGCATCGGAATCAAATACTGTTCTTCCAGGAAAGGCTCAAAGCACAGACTGCTTGAAGTGTCACTCCCCGTGTTCAGAAGTCGGCATTCTCCCCTTTGTATTCAATCCCGATGCAATTTCTGTGTTTCATCGACCATGTGAAAGTCAAAGGGTTACAGTAAATCTACAGTTGCGCATGAGAATCTAATAAAGTTCTCCAAGGAAAGGCTCAGAACACAGAACGTTTGAAGCGTCACTCCCCATGTACAGAAGTCAGCATTGTGCCTTTTGTATTCAATAACGATAAAATTTCTGTGCTTCATAGTCAATGAGAAGGTGTCAGGAATACAGTAACCTGCAGTGGTGCTTCGGAATCAAATACTGTTCTTCCTGGAAAGGCTAATAGCACAGACTGTTTGAAGCGTCACTCCCCGTGTACCAAAGTTGACATTCTAAATTTGTATTCAATTCCGATGCAATTTCTGTGTTTCGTCGTCAATGTGAAGGTCCAAGGGAGTCAGTAAACTGTCATGGTGCATCGGAATTAAATAGTCTTCTACCAGGAAAGGCTCAAAGCACAGAATGTTGGAAGCATCACTCCCAGCGTAGAGAAATCAGCATGATGCCTCTTGTAATCAATCCCGATGCAATTCATGCGTTTCATCGTCAATGTGAGGGTACAAGGGTTACACCAAATCTGCTGTGGTGCACCGGAATCTAATACTGATCTCCCAGGAAGGTTCAAAGCACAGAATGTTTGAAGCGCTAGTCTCCGTGTACAGATGACGGCATTGTGCGTTTGTATTCAATCCTGATGCAATTTCTCTGTTTCATCGTCAATGTGAAGGTCCGAGGGATACAGTAAACCTGCAGTGGTAAATCGGAATCTCATACTTTTCACCCAAGAAATCTTCAAAACACAGACAGTTTGAAGCGTCACTCCCCGTGAACAGAAGTTATCATTGTGCCTTTGGTATTCACTGGTATTCACTCCCGATGCAATGTCTGTGTTTCATCGTCAATTTGAATGCCCCAGGGTTGCAGTAATCTGCCGTGTTGCATCGGAATGTAATACTGTTCTCCCCTGAAAGGCTCAAAGCACAGCCTCTTTGAAGCGTCACTCCTCGTTTACAGAAGTCGGCATTGTTCCTTTTGTATTCAATCCCGATGCAATATCTGTGTTTCATCGTCAAAGTGAAGGTCCAAGGGTTACAGTAAACCTGCAGTGGTGCATCGGAATCTAATACTGTTCTCTTCGGAAAGGCTCAAAGCATAGTCTGTTTGAAGCGTCACTCCCCATATACAGATGTCGGCATCTGCCTTTAGCATTCAATCCAGATCCAATTTCAGTGTTTCATTGCCAATGTGAAGGTCCAATTGTTACAGTAATCTGCAGTGGTGCATCGTAATATTATTATGATCTCCCTGGAAAGGCTCAAAGCACACACAGTCTGTAGCTTCACTCCTCGTGTACAGAAGTGCCTTTTGTATTCAATCCCGATGCAATATCCGTGTTTCACCGCCAATGTGAAAGTCTAAGGGATACAGTAAACCTGCAGTGGTTCATCGGAATCAAATACTGTTCTCCCTGGAAAGGCTCAATGCACTGAATGTTTGATGCGTCACACCCCGTGTACAGAAGTCAGCATTGTGCATTTCGTATTCAATGCCGATTAAATTTCTGTGTCTCATAGTCAATGTGAACGTGCAAGGGTTAAAGTAAATCTGTAGTGGTGCATGAGAATCTAATACAGTTCTCCAATGATAGGCTCATAGCACAGTTTGTTTGAAGCATCACTCCCCAGGTAGAAAAGTCGGCATTGTTACTTTTTTTTCCATTCCGATGCAATTGCCGTGTTTTATCGTCAAAGTGAAGGTCTAAGGGATACAGTAAATCTGTAGTGGTGCATCGGAATCTAATACAGTTCTCCCAAGAAAGGTTCAAAACACAGACTGTTTGAGGCGTCACTCCCCGTGTACAGAAGTCGGCAATGTTCCTTTTGTATTGAATCCCGATGCAACATCAGTGTTACATCGTCAAAGTGAAAGTCCAAGGGTCCAAGGGTTAATGTAAACCTGCAGTGGTGTTCTCCCCCGAAAGGCTCAAAGCAAAGTCTGATTGAAGCGTCACTCCCAGTGCACAGATGTCGGCATTCTGCTTTTAGTATTCAATTCTGATGCAATTTCTGTGTTTCATCGCCAATGTGAAGGTCCAAGGGTTACAGTAACCTGCAGTGGTGCATCGTAATGTAATTCTGATCTCGATGGAAAGGCTCAAAAGACACACAGTTTGAAGCTTCGCTCCTCGTGTACAGATGTGTCTCTTGTATTCAATCCCGATGCATTCTCTGTGTTTTATCGTCAATGTGAAAGTCCAAGGCACACAGTAAACCTGCAGTGGTGCATCATAATCTAATACTGCTCTTCCAGGAAAGGCTCAAAGTATAGACTGTGTAATGTGTCACTCCCCGTGTTCAGAAGCCGGCATTGTGCCTTTTGTATTCAATCCCGATTCAAATTCTATGTTTCGTCGTCAATGTGAAGACCCAGGGGTTACACTAAACTGTTGTGGTGCATAGGTATGTAATACTGTTCTCCCAGGTAAGGCTCAAAGCACAGCGTGTTTGAAGTGTCACTCCCTTTGTACAGAATTCGGCTTTGTTCCTTTGGTATTCAATTCCGAAGCAGTTTCTATGTTTCATCGTTAATGTGAAGGTCCAAGGGTTACAGTAAACTGCCGAGATGCAACATAATCTATTACTGTTCTTCCAGGAAAGGCTCAAAGCACAGACTGTTTGAAGCGTCATTCCCCGTGTTCCCAAGTCGGCATTGTGCCTTTTGTAACCAAACCCGATGCAACCTCTGTGTTTCATTGTCAATGAGAATGTCCAAGGGAGTCAGTAAACTTACTGGGTGCATCGAAATCAAATTCTCTTCTTAAAGGAATAACTCAAAGCACAACCTGTTTGAAGCATCGCACCCCGTGTACAGAAGGCGGCATTGTGCATTTGGTATTGAATTCCGAAACAGTTTCAGTGTTTCATTGTCAATGTGAAGGTACAAGGGATACAGTAAACCTGCGGTGGTGCATCGGAATATAATACTGTTCTCAGAAGAATGGCTAAAAGCACAGACTATTTAAAGCGTCATTCCTTGTGTACAGAAGTCGGCATTGTGACTTTTGTAATCAATCCCGATGCAATATCTGTGTTTCATCGTCAATGTGAAGTTCTAAGGGCTGCAATAAACCTACAGTTATGCTTCGGAATCAAACACTGTTCTCATAGGTAAGGCTCAATGAACAGAATGTTTGAGGCGTCGCTCCCCGTGACAGGCTTCGGCATTGTTCCTTTCATATTGAATCCCGATGCAATTTCTGTGTTTCATCGTCATTGTGAAGGTCCATGGGTTACAGTAAACTGCCGTGGTGCATCGGAATGTAATACTGTGTTCTCCCTGGAAAGGCTCAAAGCACAGACTATTTGAAGCGTCACTACTCGTGTACAAAAGTCGTCATTGTGCCTTTTGTATTCATTCTCGATGCAGTTGCTGTGTTTCATCGTCAATGTGAAGGTCCAAGGGTAACAGTAATTCTGCTGTGGTGCATCATAATCTAGTACTGTTATCCCAGGAATTGCTCAAAGCAAAGACTGTTTCATGCGTCACTCCATGTGTTTAGATGTCGGCAATCTGACTTTTGTCTTCCGTCCTGATGCAATATCTGTGGTTAATCGTCAATGTGACGGTCCAAGTGATACAGTAAACCAGCAGTGGTGTATCGGAATCTAATGCTGATCAAACAGGAAAGGCTCAAAACACAGACAGTTTGAAACGTCACTCCCCCTGTTCTCAAGTCCGCATTCTGCCCTTTGGAACCAAACCCGATGCAATTTATGTGTTTCATCGTTAATGTGAAGGTCCAAGAGAGTCAGTAAACTTACGTGAAGCATCGAAATCAAATACTCTTCTTCGAGGATTAGCACAAAGCACAGTGTGTTTGAAGCATCACACCCCATGTGCAGTAGTCGGCTTTGTTACCTTTTGTATTCAATCCCGATGCAATTTTTGAGTTTCATCGTCACAGTAAAGAGCCAAGTGATACAATAAACTTGCGTGGATCTTCGGAACCTAATACCGTTTCCCCAGGAAAGGCTCATAGCACGGTCTATTTGAAACGTCACTCCCCGTGTACAGAAGTCGTCATGGTGCCTTTTGTATTCAATCCCGATTCAATTTTCATGTTTCATCGTCAATGTGAAGGTCCAAGGGTTACAGTAAACTTCCGTGGTGCATCCGAATCTAATACTGTTCTTCCAGGAAAGGCTCAGAGCACAGACTGTTTGAAGCGTCACTCCCCGTGTTCACAATTCGTCATTGTGCCTTTTTGTATTCAATCCCGAGTAAATTTCTGTGTTCCATCATCAACGTCAGGGTCCAAATGATACAGTATACCTGCAGTGGTGCATCAGAATCTAATATTGTTCTTCCAGGAAAGGCTCAAAGCGCGGACTGTTTGAAGCTTCACTACCCGTGTTCACACGTCGGAATTGTGCCTTTGTAACCAAACCCGATGCAATTTCTGTGTTTCATAGTCAATGTGAATGTCCAAGCGAGTCTGTAAACGTATGTGGTGCATCGAAATCAAATACTCTTCTGAAAGGAATGGCTCAAAGCAAAACCTGTTTGAAGCGTCACACCCCGTGTACAGAAGTCGGCTTTGTGCATTTGGTAATCAATTCCGAAACAGTTTCTATGTTCCATCGTCAAAGTGAAGGTCCAAGGGGTACAGTAAACCCGCAGTGGTGTATCGGAATCTGATATTGGTCACCCAGGAAAGGCTCAAAGCACAGACTGCTTGAAGTGTCACTCCCTGTGTACAGAAGTCGTCATTGTGTCTTTTGTATTCAGCCCCGATTCAAATTCTATGTCTCGTAACCAATGTGAAGACCCAAGGGATACAGTAAACCGCCGTGGTCCATAGGAATGTAATACTGTTCTCCTAGGAGAGGCTGAAAGCACAGACTGTTTGAGGCGTCAATCCCCGTGTACAGAAGTCGCCATTGTGGCTTTTGTATTCAATCCCGATGCAATTTGTATGTTTCAAAGTGAAGCTCTAAGGAATGCAGTAAACCTGCAGTTATGCCACGGATTCAAACACTGTTCTCCCAGGAATGGTTCATTGCACAGAATATTTGAAGCGTCATGCCCTGTGTACAGACGTCTGCATTGTGCCTTTGGTGTTCAGTTCCGAAGCGGTTTCCGCGTTTTATCGACAATGTGAAGGTCCAAGGGTTACAATAAACTGCAGTGGTGCATCCGAAACTAATAGTGTTCTCTTAGGAAAGGCTCAAACCACAGATTGTTTGAAGTGTTACTCCCCGTGTACAGAGGTCTGAATTGTGCCTTTGGTATTCACTTCAGAAGCAATTTCTGTGTTTCAACATCAATGAGCTCACGGATGCGCTAGACATGCTCTGTCAGTACTACGCCGACAATCAACTCAAGCCGAACCCCATCAAAACACAAGTTTGCGCCTTCCATCTCTGTAACAAGCAGGCATCCCGTAAGCTGCGTGTCTGCTGGAAGAACACACTCCTCGAACACTGCGTTAACCTCAAATACCTAGGAGTAACCCGAGACAGGGCTCTGACGTATAAACAGCGCTGTATTAACACCAAAATGAAGGTGAGCGGCAGAAATAATATTCTTCGGCAAATAACGAACTCCTTCTGGGGCGCAAAGCCAGAGGTAGTGAGGACCACAGCACTAGCAGTTTGCTTCCCAGCAGGCGAACATGCAAGCAGTGTCTGGTACAACTCCACCCACGCTAAGCCCGGTCGACATTGCTCTGAACGAGACCTGCAGGCTCAGCACAGGATGTCTGAAACCGACGCCAACAGACAAGCTCTACCATCTTGCTGGGATTGCACCTCCTGCAGTGCGAAGAGAAGCGGCAGCCTATAGTGAAAGAGCGAGGGCTGAGATGGCAGAGAGCCACCCCCTCCACAAAACTCAGCCAGTCACCAAACGCTTGAAATCTAGACGCAGTTTTCTCAGAACAACCGAAGATTTTAGCGACCAACCTGGATCTAGGGTGGAGAGATGGAAGCGGTCGGGAGAAGGGCACTGGATGGAACCAAAGGAAGAATTGGCACCATGTTACGATGAGGACTGGGTGGTCTGGAGATCACTAAACAGGCTATGCACCAACACTGCACGGTCAAGAGATAACCATCTGAAGTGGGGATATTATACTACATGTAATCCCTGCGACTGTGGAGAGGTGCAGACGACCCAGCACATGTATAATTACCCTGAATGTCCTTCACACTGCACTTTAGAGGATCTGATGTTGGCAACCCCAAATGCTGTCGACGTAGCCCGCTTATGGGCCAAATGCCTATAACATTTTGTTTCTGTGCACACACATTTGTATATATATTGCATATATATATTTTTTCATATGCCTGTAATTAATTTTATTCTGTGTGCTATTAATTTTTTTTTATATTCCTGTATCCATGGTGCTTCTGACATGACTAAAAAAAATTTTAAAAAATCGTCAATGAGAAGGTCCATGTGATACAGTAAACCTGCAGCGGTGTATCTGAATCTGACACTGTACACCCAGGAATGGCTCAAAGCACAGACTGTTTGAAGCGTCACTAATCGTGTACAGAAGTCGGCATTGTGCCTTTTGTATTCAATCCCGATTCAAATTCTATGTTTCGTCGCCAATGTGAAGACCCAAGGGTTACAGTAAACTGCCGTGGGGCATAGGAATGTGATACTGTTCTCCCAGGAGAGGCTCAAAGCACAGCCTGTTTGAAGCGTCACTCCCAGTGTACAGAATTCGGCTTTGTTACTTTGGTATTCGATTCAGTTTCTATGTTTCATCGTCAATTTGAAGGTTCAAGTGATATAGTAAACTGCAGTGGTGCATCAGAACCTAATAGTGTTCTCTTAGGAAAGCCTCAAACCACAGATTGTTTGAAGTGTTACTCCCCGCGTACAGAGGTCGGCATTGTGACTTTTGTATTCAATCCCGATGCAATATCTGTGTTTCATCGTCAATGTCAAGGTCTAAGCGATGCAGTCAACCTGCAATGGTGCCTCGGAATCAAACACTGTTTCCCAGGAAAGGCTCAATGCACAGAATGTTTGAAGCGTCACTCCCCGTGTACACAAGTCGGTATTGTGCCTTTTGTGTACAATCCCGTTGCAATTTCTGTGTTTCATCGTCAATGTGAAGACCCAAGGGTTACAGTGAATTGCCGAGGTGCATAGCAATGTAACACTGTTCGCCTAGGGAAGGCTCAAAGTACAGCCTGTTTGAAGCGTCAATCACCGTGTGCCGCAGTCGCCATTGTGCCTTTTGTATTCAATCCCGAGGCAATTTCTATGTTGCATCGCCAATGTAAAGGTCCAAGGGATATAGTAAACCTACTGTGGTGCATCGGAATCTAAAACTGTTCTCCCAGGAGAGGCTCAAATCACGGTCTATTTGAAGCGTCACTCCCCATGTATGGATGTCGGCTTTACTTTTTTTGTATTCAATCCCGATTCAATTTTCATGTTTCATCGTCAATGTGAAGGTCCAAGGGTTACAGTAAACTGCCGTGGTGCATCAGAATCTAATACTGTTCTTCCAGGAAAGGCTAAAAGCACAGACTGTTTGAAGCGTCACTCCCCGTGATCACAACTCGGCATTCTGCCATTTCTAACCATTGTAACCTCCCCACAAAAATTTAAAATAAATAATATGAATAATGATTCTGATTTAGTGTAACCTCCCCACAAAATTCTTTCTGATTTGTAACCTCTCTACAAAATTCTTTCAGATTTAATCCAAGCTCAAAATTCATTCACATTTAGCATAACGTCACAACAGAAAAATTCGTAAACCTCTCAACAGTAAAAATTATAATTATGTCGTTCACATTCAGTGTAACGTCTCAATAAAAAAAAAATTCAGTAACCGGGTAATAAAACAATGTATCTAACCTCTCAATTAAAATGTCGCTCATTTATGGCTTTTCAATAATTCATTGTGAATCTAACCTGGTATATTTTGGACGACAGCAGTGCTGCGTCATGGCCCTGAAAGATCATTCTGAATAAAAAAAGGAAAAATTCTTACCTCAATGAAGTCACCGGATATATCTGCTCTTACAATAAATTTTTCCGGCACAGCTCTGTGCAATGCTGGCCGACCTATGTGTCATTTATGAAAGGAAGCAACTGATTTTTCTATTGCAATAATCGGGATGGAATTGGATAGGAGAAATTAGTAAATTCTTTGAATTGAAAAGAATGGTTGTTAAAAGTTACTTTTTCTGAGGAAGATTATTATTACGGGAGTTTTAAAACATTTACATGCGACTTGAGATAACATTACTACATATGCACGAGGCTCCTTTTTACCTTATACAATAATACTCAGGCTCCGGCATCGCTGCACTGCGACCGGGTCAGCCAACACGATACACCAGACCAGACCAGAGCATACTGGTGACTAGCAACAACTTACTGCTACAGCTACACAGTTCCTACTGCAGTCACCACAGCTCTCTGGTCAGAGACCTTGCATATCGCAGGCAGCGCATGAGCAATACATCGAAATTACATCTGCTCGGACCTCTTACACCATACCTGATACAATTTCTGTATATCATCGTCAACGTGAAGGACCAAGGGAGTCAGTAAACTTACGAGTGCATCGAAATCAAATACTATTCTTCCAGGATTAGCTGAAAGCGCAGCCTATTTGAAGCGTCACAGCCCCTTGTACAGAAGTCGTCATTGGTATTCGATTCCGAAATAGCTTCAGTGATTCATCGTCAATATGAAGGTCTAAGGGATACAGTAAACTTACAGTGGTGCATCGGAATCTAATACTGTTCTCCCAAGAAAGGCTCAAAGCACATAGTGTTTGAAGCGTCACTCCCCGTGTTCACAAGTCGGCATTGTACCTTTTGTAATCAAACCCGATGCAATTTCTTAGTTTCATCGTCAATGCGAAGGTCCAAAAGAGTCGGTGAACTTACGTGGTGCAACGAAATCAAACGCTGTTCTCCCAGGAAAGGCTCAATGCACTGAATGTTTGAGGCGTCACTCCCGTGTACAGAGGTCTGCATTGTGCCTTTGGTATTCACTTCCAAAGCAATTTCTGTGTTTCACCGTCAATGTGAAGGTCAAAGTGATACAGTAAACCTGCAGTGGTGTATCGGAATCTGATACTGGTCATCCAGGAAAGGTTCAGAGCACAGACTGCTTGAAGTGTCACTCCCCGTGTACAGAAGTCGTCATTGTATCTTTTGTATTCAGTTCCAATTCAAATTCTGTGTTTCGTCACCAATGTGAAGACCCAAGTGATACAGTAAACCGCCGTGGTGCATAGGAATGTAATACTGTTCAGGTAGGAGAGGCTGAAAGCACAGCCTGTTTGAAGCGTTACTCCCCGTGTACAGAAGTCGACATTGTGACTTTTGTATTCAATCCCGATGCAATATCAGTTTTTCATCGTCAATGTGAAGGTCTAAGCGATGCAGTCAACCTGCAATGGTGCCTCGGAATCAAGAACTGTATCCTAGGAGAGGCTCAATGCACAGAATGTTTGAAGCGTCACTCCCCGTGTATAGAAGAGCGCATTGTGCCTTTTGTTTCAATCGCGATGCCATTTCTTTGTTTCATCGCCTATGGGAAGACCCAAGGGTTACAGTAAACTGCCGAGGTTCATAGGAATGTTATACTGTCCTCCCAGGAAAGGCTCAAAGTACAGCCTGTTAGAAGCGTCAGTCTCCGTGTTCAGCAGTCGCCATTGTGCCTTTTGTATTCAACCCCGAGGCTATTTCTATGTTTCATCATCAATGTAGGGGTCCACGTGTTACAGTAAACCTCCTGTGGTGTATCGGAATCTAACACTGTTCTCCCAGGAAAAGCTCATAGCAAAGAATATTTGAAGTGTCACTCCCTATTTGCAGAAGTCGCCTTTGTGCCTTTTGCATTCAATCCCGATGCAATTTCTGTGTTTCATCGTCAATGTAAAGGGCCAAATGATACAGTAAACCTTCTGTGGTGCATCCTAATCCAAAACTGTTCTCCTAGGAAAGACCCATAGCACGGTCTATTTGAAGCGCCTCTCCCCGTGTACACAAGTCAGCATTATTTTTTTTTGTATTCAATCTCGTTTCAATTTCATGTTTAATCGTCAATGAGAAGGTCCAAGGGTTGCAGTAAACTGCCGTGGTGTATCGGAATCTAATACTGTTCTCCCAAGAATGGCTCAAGGACAAACTGTTTGAAGTGTCAATCCCCGTGTACAGAAGTCGCCATTGTGGCTTTTGTAATCAATCCCGATGCAATTTGTATGTTTCATAGTCAAAGCGAAGCTCTAAGGAATGCAGTAAACCTGCAGTTATGCCTCGGATTCAAACACTGTTCTCCCAGGAATGGCTCATTGCACAGAATGTTTGAAGCGTCACGTCCTGTGTGCAGAGGCCTGCATTGTGCCATTGGTATTCAGTTCCGAAGCGGTTTCCGCGTTTAATCGACGATGTGAAGGTCCAAGGGTACAGTAAACTGCAGTGGTGCATCAGAACCTAATAGTGTTCTCTTAGGAAAGGCTCAAACCACAGATTGTTTGAAGTGTTACTCCCCGCGTACAGAGGTCGGCATTGTGACTTTTGTATTCAATCCCGATGCAATATCTGTGTTTCATCGTCAATGTGAAGGTCTAAGCGATGCAGTCAACCTGCAATGGTGCCTCGGAATCAAACACTGTTTCCCAGGAAAGGCTCAATGCACAGAATGTTTGAAGCGAGACTCCCCATGTACACAAGTCGGTATTGTGCCTTTTGTGTTCAATCCCGTTGCAATTTCTATGTTTTATCGTCAATGTGAAGACCCAAGGGTTACAGTGAATTGCCGAGGTGCATAGCAATGTAACACTGTTCGCCCAGGAAAGGCTCAAAATACAGCCTGTTTGAAGCGTCAATCACCGTGTGCCGCAGTCGCCATTGTGCCTTTTGTATTCAATCCCGAGGCAATTTCTGTGTTTCCTCGCCAATGTAAAGGTCCAAGGGATATAGTAAACCTACTGTGGTGCATCGGAATCTGAAACTGTTCTCCCAGGAAAGGCTCATATCACGGTCTATTTGAAGCGTCACTCCACATGTACAGATATCGGCTATACTTTTTTTTGTATTCAATCCCGATTCAATTTTCATGTTTCATCGTCAATGTGAAGGTCCAAGGGTTACAGTAAACTGCCATGGTGCATCAGAATCTAATACTGTTCTTCCAGGAAAGGCTAAAAGCACAGACTGTTTGAAGCGTCACGCCCCGTGATCACAAGTCGGCATTCTGCCTTTTGTAACCATTGTAACCTCCCCACAAAAATTTAAAATAAATAATATGAATAATGATTCTGATTTAGCGTAACCTCCCCACAAAATTCTTTCTGATTTGTAACCTCCCTACAAAATTCTTTCAGATTTAATCCAAGCTCAAAATTCATTCACATTTAGGGTTACGTCACAACAGAAAAATTCGTAAACCTCTCAACAGTAAAAATTATGATTATGTCGTTCACATTCAGTGTAACCTCCTAATAAAAAAAAAATTCAGTAACCGGGTAATAAAACAATGTAACTAAACCTCTCAATTAAATTGACGCTCACTTATGACTTTTCAATAATTCACTGTGAATTTAACCTGGTAAATTTTGGACGACAGCAGTGCTGCGTCATGGCCCTGAAAGATCATTCTGAATAAAAAAAGGAAAAAGTCTTACCTCAATGACGTCACCGGATATATCTGCTCTTACAATAAATTTTTCCGGCACAGCCCTGTGCGATGGTGCCCGACCTATGTGTCATTTATGAAAGGAAGCAACCGATTTTTCAATTGCAATAATCGGGATGATCATGGATGGGAGAAATTAGTAAATTCTTTGAATTGAAATGAATGGTTGTTAAAAGTTACTTTTTATGAGGAGGATTATTATTACGAGAGTTTTTAAACATTTTCATGCAACTTGAGATAACACTACTACGTATGCGCTAGGCTGCTTTTTACCTTATACAATAATAGTCAGGCTCCAGCATCGCTGCACTGCGACCGGGTCAGTCAACATGATACACCAGACCAGACCAGAGCAGACTCCAGACTAGCAACAACTTACTGCTACAGCTACACAGTTCCTACTGCAGTCACCACAGCTCTCTGGTCAGAGACCTTGCATATCGCAGGCAGCGCATGAGCAATACATCGAAATTACATCTGCTCGGACCTCTTACATAACCCTCCACTGGGCGAGCAAAAATTTGGCAGCGATGGTGAGTCAATTCGACTTGCCATGAACAACAAACTTTTTTTAAAATCTACTTAATTAACTAAGTTTACAGACACAGAGTATATACATGTATATAATTGCAGAACATGAAATGAATAGAGTGCACATGCACTGAGTAGAGAACATATAAAGTAATGACAAAATGTATATGCAATGAGTACAAAACATATTAGCAAATGACATAAAGTGGGCACGCACTGTATATGTCTCTACCATTTTACAAGAACTAGGAAAGGAAAGGGAAGGATTGCATCATGGTTGTAGCACAGTAGGTTGCACGTAGCCACACTGAAAGACCATATCTTTCTACAGAAGCACAACACCAAGTGAGACAATCTGAAGTGCTCTTCCCTGAAGTATTAATCAGTGTAGCCAAGACACTGAAATGTTGTATTAATATTCAATGTTATCATTTTGATAGTATATTAGGTACACCAAACAGTGGGACCACAATAACATCTCCATCGTTCAAGGTGGTTGACAGCATGATGTGTCAACACCACCTTCTTGTAAGGTACACCAACGTAGAATTAGTGCAAAAACCAAATATAGCGCTCCATGATCATGAGGATAGACAGGACAAATGGATATTGCAGTAATTTCTGGTAATTAGGTCAGAAGGTGAAGGACATTAAGTCTTATGCTAATTGTCATAGAGAATTACACTAGTCTATTAACCGATTTCAGTAATTGTTGGCACTCATTGCCAAGTTACTAAACATTTCTGTACTATGTATGGAGTATTACAGAATATCATTCATAAGTCACCTGATTACACTGAATATTGGCACTTATTGGCCAGTTACAAACCATTTTTATGCATTGTTCAGAAGTCATCATTCAAAACAAGAGTTAATAAATGGCATAGTATTTACATAATTCATCTAATTATAGTAATCATTGGCACTCATTGGCCAGTTACTAAACATTTTTATGCATTGTTCACAAGTCATCATTCAAAACAAGAGTTAATGAGTGTAGCAT
Source organism: Schistocerca serialis cubense (assembly GCF_023864345.2). Classification (NCBI taxonomy): domain Eukaryota; kingdom Metazoa; phylum Arthropoda; class Insecta; order Orthoptera; family Acrididae; genus Schistocerca; species Schistocerca serialis. The sequence continues at coordinate 453,455,822 of NC_064646.1, forward strand.
CAAGCTACTAGTATTCATGTATGATATAATGTAAGTGACATAAGACAAATTAAAAATATAAGAAACAGTGGCATTCATTGGCCAGTTACAAATCATTTTTGTGCATTATTCAGAAGTGGTCATTCAAAGCAAGAGTTAATTAATGGCATAGCATTTATAGAGTATAACAAAAATATTATTTACAGAAATTATTGGCATAGCATTTAAGCATTATTACAAAACATCAATCAGTATTACTCAGAACTCATCATTCAAGTGACATAGGACATATTTAAAATGTAACACACTGTAACTATTACTCAAGGTCTGTGGTCCAATAATACATAGATATAGTGGATTCAATACATCTGAGAAATTTGCATTATATTGAGTACTATAATTATTTCTTAAACTAGTAGCATTATTTGGGACTGGTAATACATTTTTTTGTGCTAGCAATGCATTATGTTGGGATCGATAATCAACTGCTGGCGCATGAAAATATTTTCTTTAGACTTATTGCTGCAAATAACGATTAATAACGTCATTCGTCATGAGTCAGCTGTAGCAAGGCTATGAAACAAGTAGAGTATATGTGATCACATTCATGAATGACACGCACAAATGGGTAAAAAAAAATGCAAGTACTAGAACAGGTTTAATGACTAACTGCTTATAGCACATTAATTTCATGAATTGCTTCTGCTGGAAAAAATACAAAATGGATTATTCAGCCGAAAGAAGAAACGCATATTATGCTGAAAAGTAGTGAACTTCGAATTAACAGGTAATGAAACGTGTACTCAATATGTATGTACTCTAACTGTCCTTTCCAAAACATTCAGTCATTATACCATGTGACATAAGACATACTGTCAAAACGAATTGCAACAAATACTTAAATAACTACATAGCATTTCTTAACTAACAGTAAATATGTAAACGTCATCATTATCCTCATCTGCAAAGAAAAACTTCATTATTCATATTACCATAACTTTATTACTACCATCAGCTGCAAAAAAATCTTCATTATTCATATTAGCATATTCTTCATATAACTATTCATCATCATTCATTATCATCTGCAAAAAGACACTTCATTATTCATTATTCATACTACCATTTACTTCATACAACTATTCATAGTATAGAGTCTCTTATTTCTAGCATATTTCATCACTAAAACAAAGTTGTGTAGTTCTGTCTGACAGCCTGCATCAATCGCCTCGTATTCTGAAAGAAAAAAATTAGTTAAGACTGCTATCGTACGATGTGTATAGTATATTCTTGTTAATGCTTGTTAATTCTGATCCATTTACTCTTCATCACAAGGTATTCCATTTTCTTTCATTCATTCCGAAGGTCAAATTCCCATTTCATAGTAATCCACTGTGGTTTGTTTAATTTATTTCTTTTACACGTTATTGCTTTCTGTATATGATGAATAAGGATTAATATCTTGCATTTAATCATATACTCATTAAATAAACACTTGTTTCTAGTGATATAATTAAGCATACAACATAGCATGACAGAAAACGTATTATGTCAAAAACATAGAGAGTGTTGAGGTGCAAAAATTGTACACAGAGTATCAGAATGTAGTAGCAAAAAAAAATGTAAAATAGTGACGATGTTGAGATATCATAAGGCAAAATGTCAAAGTCAACTGGTGTTCGTTATATCTTAAAGATTTCGTAGTGCATACAAATAAAACAGGAAAACAATCATACATACACGAAAAATGGAAAATGTGCACGGTCTGATGTATAACGACAAGAAAAGCGACCTGCTAACCTTACCTTGCCGGGCACTTGCCAAGAAAAAATTTGATAATCATCAGTAAGTAGTCACATACATAGAATTGCATAAGTGGTCATAAAACAGGTTTGTACACGCCGTGACTTTCACATTGGGCAGAAGATATTAGTACGCACACATTATTTATCCAACAGAGGAAAGAGTAGATGCAGTAAATTTGAGCTTATATACGCAGGTCCATACAGAATTCGCAGCATTCCTCACCCCAATGTAGTACACGTCGAAACTAAGAAACAGAAAAAGTAAAGGCAATCACCATGTCTCCAATATTATCTGAAAAAATGTGCACGGTCTGATGTGTAACGACAAGAAAAGCGACCTGCTAACCTTACCTTGCCGGGCACTTGCGAGCAAAAAATACGATAATCATCAGTAAGTGTTCATATAAATATCTGCAAATGGCATTACAGTGCGACAAATCAGAAATTATGTTCATTCAATAAAGCGTTTAATATTGGAGACATGGTGATTGCCTTTACTTTTTCTGTTTCTTAGTTTCGACGTGTACTACATTGGGGTGAGGAATGCTGCGAATTCTGTATGGACCTGCGTATAGAAGCTCAAATTTACTGCATCTACTCTTTCCTCTGTTGGATAAATAATGTGTGCGTACTAATATCTTCTGTCCAATGTGAAAGTCACGGTGTGTACAAACCTGTTTTTGCTGTCTTCTCCGGCGCTCTGCGTCACGTTTGATGTTGTTCAGCTCAATGTCAATTACACTCCTGGAAATGGAAAAAAGAACACATTGACACCGGTGTGTCAGACCCACCATACTTGCTCCGGACACTGCGAGAGGGCTGTACAAGCAATGATCACACGCACGGCACAGCGGACACACCAGGAACCGCGGTGTTGGCCGTCGAATGGCGCTAGCTGCGCAGCATTTGTGCACCGCCGCCGTCAGTGTCAGCCAGTTTGCCGTGGCATACGGAGCTCCATCGCAGTCTTTAACACTGGTAGCATGCCGCGACAGCGTGGACGTGAACCGTATGTGCAGTTGACGGACTTTGAGCGAGGGCGTATAGTGGGCATGCGGGAGGCCGGGTGGACGTACCGCCGAATTGCTCAACACGTGGGGCGTGAGGTCTCCACAGTACATCGATGTTGTCGCCAGTGGTCGGCGGAAGGTGCACGTGCCCGTCGACCTGGGACCGGACCGCAGCGACGCACGGATGCACGCCAAGACCGTAGGATCCTACGCAGTGCCGTAGGGGACCGCACCGCCACTTCCCAGCAAATTAGGTACACTGTTGCTCCTGGGGTATCGGCGAGGACCATTCGCAACCGTCTCCATGAAGCTGGGCTACGGTCTCGCACACCGTTAGGCCGTCTTCCGCTCACGCTCCAACATCGTGCAGCCCGCCTCCAGTGGTGTCGCGACAGGCGTGAATGGAGGGACGAATGGAGACGTGTCGTCTTCAGCGATGAGAGTCGCTTCTGCCTTGGTGCCAATGATGGTCGTATGCGTATTTTGCGCCGTGCAGGTGAGCGCCACAATCAGGACTGCATACGACCGAGGCACACAGGGCCAACACCCGGCATCATGGTGTGGGGAGCGATCTCCTACACTGGCCGTACACCACTGGTGATCGTCGAGGGGACACTGAATAGTGCACGGTACATCCCAACCGTCATCGAACCCATCGTTCTACCATTCCTAGACCGGCAAGGGAACTTGCTGTTCCAACAGGACAATGCACGTCCGCATGTATCCCGTGCCACCCAACGTGCTCTAGAAGGTGTAAGTCAACTACCCTGGCCAGCAAGATCTCCGGATCTGTCCCCCATTGAGCATGTTTGGGACTGGATGAAGCGTCGTCTCACGTGGTCTGCACGTCCAGCACGAACGCTGGTCCAGCTGAGGCGCCAGGTGGAAATGGCATGGCAAGCCGTTCCACAGGACTACATCCAGCATCTCTACGATCGTCTCCATGGGAGAATAGCAGCCTGCATTGCTGCGAAAGGTGGATATACACTGTACTAGTGCCGACATTGTGCATGCTCTGTTGCCTGTGTCTATGTGCCTGTGGTTCTGTCAGTGTGATCATGTGATGTATCTGACCCCAGGAATGTGTCAATAAAGTTTCCCCTTCCTGGGACAATGAATTCACGGTGTTCTTATTTCAATTTCCAGGAGTGTATTTCATGTTGTCGTAGTCGACGAGATGTAGGAAAGGATACTAATTAATTAACTTTGTTAGGTGGTTCAACATTTTTCAGTATAACAGTCTGAGATAGCATAGTAGATTCATTTGGTATGGAGTTAATTACATCCTGGAATGACAGTATGTGTGTATCCCAATCAATATGTTTTTTATAGCAGTATATTCTACATAGTTTACTGCGTTACAGGCAATGCCGGTGAAAATTCAAAAGCAAGTTGTTGTATCCAATCCAATTCTAGTTTCTGCGTTACAGGCCAAGCTGGAGAAAATACAAAAGCAAATTGTCGTATCCAGTCCAAAGCGTGACACTGTGTTCTGTCATTATTAAGTACCTTAAATTTTTTTACGGATAAAAATTGCTTATAATCAACGTTATCGTCTCTGAATGTGTCAACAGGTTCAGGATTGAATGAGAATCTGTTTGTCTGTGACTGCTCGGAATCTAAGTCACGTAGTCTCTGTAAATTACCTAAGTTACACTGGCTGTGTGAGCGTGACAAATGTTCGGATTGTGACGTATGCTGTGACGTGTTAGTGACTGAAACATTTTCCATTTCTGTCACTTTAAAACGTTCGTCAATTTGGCTGTTCGGTTGTTCAAATCTCTTATCGACTTCCGCATCCAGCGTGTGTGAAAGTTCTGCTGACATTGATTTAAACTCGTCGAGTAACTGTGTTGCGTTTTCAGAACATTGTTTAGCAACTGCACTACTTTCATCTCTAAGTGATTCTGTTGTGGCTGCATGTGTATTACTTAATTTTTGTGCAACAGATCTAATTTTTTCAATACTGTTACTAGCACAAGCCTTAATTTCCTCACATAATTGTTCTTTAGTATCATGGCGCTGCACGGTAACGGCTGTAATCTGTTCACTAAGTTGTTTGTTCTGTTCATTAAGATTGTTGTGTCTTTTATTCCTCTGTTTGAAACTTTCATTAAATCGTTTGATCTACCTGTCATATTTTTCATTGTTTTGTTTGAAATGGTTGTCGTAATTTTCATTAAGTTGTTTGAAATGGTTGTCTAGTTTTTCATTGAATTGAAGCAATAATGCCATAACTTGATCCCAGCCAAAATTAGCGACTCTATTTTCTATGCTGTGTGTTGGTGTATCTGCATTTGTCGCGTTTTGTACAACCATTTGGTCATTCTCTGGTTCTTGAAAAGGTTTGCCAATCGGACGTGCACTGTTGGTCACTACATCGGAATCAAATAAATCTGACATGTTTTGTGTATATTGTTCACCTTCGTTAGAAACATTTACCTGTTCACTTCGTAAATATTGCAAGTCAGGTGTGTCAAACTGGGCAGCGTTCATTGTAACGGAACGTGCCGCGTCATTAATTGTCGTTAAATTAACAGAGGACACAATTGAATTTGTTTGCTCATCATTAGGATTTAACTCAATACTAGTGATCGGTAGGCACTGATTATCTGTAATTAGACGATTATCACTATTACACTGAGTGTCGCAAGTATTATGGGTTAAGTTATTCGAGTCGGCTATTTCACTCATTGCACATCGCGATGTACTGTTAACAGCTTTCGCGGCATTTTTCACAAATCGAAATTAAGCACAAAATGAAACAAAGTCAAAGCAAAAATGGAACGAATACAATTACAACAAAGAGCAATAAATTGCCGATGATCTGTGAAAGAAAGAGTGACAAATTAGTAAATGCGTTGCGCCAGATGCAAGCTACATTTAAGTCAATAAGAGCAGATATATGACTACTTCTCAGAGATTCACAAAGAAATACGATCCTGTCCGGTTGTCGCCAAGTGTAAACTCCCCACAAAATTCTTTCTCATTTGTAACGTCCCTACAAAATTTCTTACTGCAGTGTAACCTCCCAACAAAAATATAAATAAAAAATATGAGTATGATTCTAATTTAGTGTAACCTCCCCACTGTGGTGTCACCGCCAGACACCACACTTGCTAGGTGGTAGCTTTAAATCGGCCGCGGTCCATTAGTACATGTCGGACCCGCGTGTCGCCACTGTGTGATCGCAGACCGAGCGCCACCACAAGGCAGGTCTCGAGATATGGAATAGCACTCGCCCAGTTGTACGACGACTTTGCTAGCGACTACACTGACGAAGCCTTTCTCTCATTTGCCGAGAGACAGTTAGAATAGCCTTCAGCTAAGTCAATGGCTACGACCTAGCAAGGCGCCATTAACCATTTTAAGATACAGTCTCACTTGTATCATCAAGGAATGCTGTATACAATGCAGTATACAAATGATGGATTAAAAGTTAAGTATTATAGCAGCTACGTACTTTTCTTGCTACCATTCATTACGTATCCTATTTCAGACCTCTCTCTAGCCTACGTGAGATTACGCGTGCCTTTCGGCTACTTCAGTGTGGCGTAGCTGTCTTGTTACGCCACAACAGATGACGACGAGTCAACGGAAAGGGTCTTGTTTTTTCTAATTGCTTAGATTTACTTGTGTCATGGCTTCGCCAGATGTACTGTCCGAATTTTATCGCTTGCAGAATCAGCAGACGCAGGCGTTATTGGATGCCCTTGGACAGCTCGTCCAGGGTCAACGTGCACTGCAACACGATACGGCCGCCGCCGCTTCATCGCTACCGCCGCCACAACATGCAGTTGCACCGCCATTCCGTAATTTTCAAGCAGACGTAGAATCCTGGACGGAATGGTCACGCCAGTTTGGATTTCATCTCGCCGCCTACAGAATTCAAGGTAACGAGCGGCAGCCTCATTTATTGTCGTGTGTAGGGGTGCAAACGTACCGTGTGATAGTGAAATTGTTTCCCTGACGTGACGTAGCAACACTGTCCTACGAAGAAATTTTGTCGGCATTGGACGCCTATTTCAAAGAAACAGTCAATGTCGTTGCAAAAAGGTATATTATCTTTCGTACAAAACGTACGGCCAGTCAAACTAATAGGGTGTGGGTTGCAACATTGCAAGGCCTTACAAGGGATTGTGCTTTTGAGTGTGAATGTGGACTCCCTTATTCAGATACACTGGTACGTGATGCAATTGCACAGAACGTTTCTGATGTTCGTATATGGGAGCAAATTTTGAAACTAGTCAATCCCTCCCTTCAGCAAGTGATAGACATATTAGATAGACAAGACACGCTTGACTTTGCTCATGAATCATTTGCAACTTCGCCAGCCGTGTGTCACGTTAACTGGCCCGCCGGGCGCTCTGCTCGGCCCGGTAAACTTCCCTCGCACACGTCCACGCAGCTGCCGCCACGCTCTAAACCAGGTGTGCCGCGCCAGCATACAAATACAGTGAAATCATGCCCGCGGTATGCTACTAGCCATTCACGTGAAAATTGCCCGTCACACCATGCTATTTGCTTTTTCTGTAATAAGAAAGGACATGTTCAAAGTGTTTGCCAGAAAAAGCTCAGATCAGACAATCACAACCATTCCAGGCCTCTTGCTTCGCGCCGGAATCGAACCAAGACTACTCAGGCTCGTGAACCTTCGCCCATGGATATTCATGTCGTTAATTCCACTTCGCCCAGTGCCACTGTCTCTAACAGTGACTGTGTTCATCCCACAAATACTGTGCGTCGATGTCGCCGGAAATCACGTCAATTAGCAAGTGCTTCTGTCCCTGTATCAGTTCAAATTGCACAAAACAGTCGCTCTTGTCGTCAGCAGGACAATAAACTTTTTGTAGATTTGGACTTTAATGGCAAGGTCATACCATTCCAGCTCGATACCGGAGCTGCAGTTTCATTGCTCAATCAAGACACGTACAAACAACTGGGCAAACCTCCGTTGCGTGCCGCAACTGTTAAGCTCACTACATATTCAGGACAGCAGATCCCTGTGTTAGGACAGTGCACTCTTCTTGCAACATACAAGGAACAAACAAAACTTGTGTCATTTTACGTTCTTCGTTCTTCTACTGCAGTGGACTTGTTTGGCTTAGATTTATTTCAATTGTTTAACATGTCTATAGTAAATCAGGTCCTATCAGTGAATCAGACTGTGCCTTCAGACAGTGTTTCTCGGCTATGTAAAGAATTTGCAGACATTTTTGCACCGGGCCTTGGTTGCGCTAAGAATTATGAAGCACATTTGGAACTGAAAGTCAACGTGCAACCGAAATTTTTCAGAGCGCGCAATGTTCCTCACGCATTGCGTGATGAGGTCGCAAGAACATTACATGATATAGAATCGCGAGGTGTGAGTGAATGTGCGCAATGCCTCTTCCATTTCAGCTCCGCTTCATCGCTTACGCCGTACAGGTGTTCCGTTCGTCTGGACGACGGAATGCGAACGCGCCTTTCGCCAGTTGAAATCGGCGTTGCTTTCTAATACTTGCCATACGCCATTCAATCCCCAGAAACCCCTTTTGTTGATGGTAGATGCATCGGATTTCGGGATCGGTGCTGTGCTTGCGTACAAAGATGGATCGCATGGTCGCCCTATTGCCTTTGCGTCCAAATTGCTCTCATCTGAGCAAAGAAATTATTCACAGATAGAGAAAGAAGCTTTGGCTCTCGTGTTTGGTGTTACTAAGTTCCATGATTTCTTGTATGGTCGTCACTTTACCATCATCACAGACCACAAACCTTTGACGTCGCTTTTTCATCCGAACAAGCCTGTACCTCCGCGTACAGCGCAGAAATTCATTCGCTGGTCTATTTTCCTCTCGCAGTACCGCTACGATATCTTGTATCGGTCCACTGCTAAGCACGGAAACGCCGATGCGTTGTCCCGTTTGCCTGTTGCTGAGGATCGAGCATTCGATTCTTCCGAACTTGCTTGCATGTTCATTGATTCGGAAACCGATGAAGTGGTCGAATCGTTTCCGATTGATTGTCGTCGTGTAGCTACAGCCACAGATGCTGACCCTGTCCTTGCTACCGTTTTGCGTTTTGTTGCTACGCAATGGCCTTTGTCAAAGTCTCGGATCGAGGATCCGTTGGTTCGCCGATTTTTTGCTCACGAGGAGAGACTTTTTGTTCGATGTGGTGTTTTGTTGTTGCGTTCTCATAATGATCAGTCCAGAGTCGTGGTCCCACGTTCGTTACAGTCCTCTGTTTTACGGCTTCTTCACCAAGGACATTGGGGTATATTGCGAACGAAACAACTTGCTCGTCAGCACCGTACTTAGTTCGGAATCGATGCTGCGATTACGACTATGTGTTCTTCTTGCATGACGTGTGACGAACAACAATCCGCACCGCCGCAGAAAGTCTTTGCATGGCCAAAAGCCACTTCCCCCTGGCAACGCTTCCACATCGATTTTGCTGGTCCATTCTGGAATGCTCGATGGTTGGTTCTGGTAGATGCCTTCAGTAATTTTCCTTTTGTTGTCCGGATGTCTTGCACGACGTCCTCTGCCACCATCCAAGCGTTGTCTGCTATCTTTTGCATTGAAGGTCTTCCGCAGACTATTGTTTCCGACAATGGCCCACAATTCATGTCCGCAGAATTTCAGTCATTCTGCCAGGCCAATGGTATTCAACATCTGACATCCGCGCCGTTTTCGCCTCAGTCAACCGGTGCCGCTGAATGATTGGTCCGGACTTTCAAGTCACAGATGTTAAAGTTGAAAGAGTCGCATTCTCGGGAGGACGCGTTGTTGCTCGTTTTGTCTTCGTATCGCTCTCAGCCCCGAGATGGTCGCTCGCCGGCTGAGTTGCTCCACGGTCGTCCTCATCGAACCTTGATGTCTTTGCTGCATCCGCCGCATCAGGTTCCTATGCAGCGGCAGACTCCTGCTTTTGCTCCAGGCGACGTTGTATTCTATCGCAACTATCGAGGTTCCTGGCGTTGGCTCGCAGGGCGCATTCTTCGCTGCCTCGGCCGCGCGATGTATTTGGTTTTGGGGGCCTCTGGTGAGGTGCGTCGGCATCTCAATCGCACGGGTTCTGCCGCTCCCCGTCTGCTTTCAGCGAAGGTGCCGTCCGGTCAGCGCCCTGGGGACCCATCTACTGGCTCGCCTCATCCCCAGGTGTTACCGACGATGCCTTCCATTTTGCCCCATGGCGACGCGCCGCCGCAGCCGCCGCCGCCGCCGAGTGTTCTCCCGCCGGCGCCGCCCGCATTCGACGCTTCGCTACAGCCGCCAAGCGCCTCCCTGGGTCACTCGCCGCCGATCGCTTCCCGTGACCAGCTGTCCTCCGCAATGGAACTCTTGCCCGCTCCGGACCAAATAGCGTCTTCGCGCGTCGGATACCCCGACGCAATGGAGGTCGACCCTTCGGCCCCTCCTGTCTCTTTACGGGCGCATACACCGCATGTTGACGTGCACCCTGGACTAGGTTTTCAGGCGTTTACTCGGACCGAATGGCCGGGTGCGGGTGGCACAGCCTCGCCTGTCGTTAGGCTTCCCACCTCATCGCATACGTCAACATGGGGTCCTCCCCACGGCGGGCGGAAGCCTTATAACACGACCGTTCGCCGATTTGCGGGGGAGGAATATGGTGTCACCGCCAGACACCACACTTGCTAGGTGGTAGCTTTAAATCGGCCGCGGTCCATTAGTACACGTCGGACCCGCGTGTCGCCACTGTGTGATCGCAGACCGAGCGCCACCACAAGGCAGGTCTCAAGATACGGAATAGCACTCGCCCAGTTGTACGACGACTTTGCTAGCGACTACACTGACGAAGCCTTTCTCTCATTTGCCGAGAGACAGTTAGAATAGCCTTCAGCTAAGTCAATGACTACGACCTAGCAAGGCGCCACTAACCATTTTAAGATATAGTCTCACTTGTATCATCAAGGAATGCTGTATACAATGCTGTATACAAATGATGGATTAAAAGTTAAGTATTATAGCAGCTACGTACTTTTCTTGCTACCATTCACTACGTATCCTGTTTCAGACCTCTCTCTAGCCTACGTGAGATTACGCGTACCTTTCGGCTACTTCAGTGTGGCGTAGCTGTCTTGTTACGCCACAACACCCACAAAATTCTTTCTGATTTGTAACATCCCTACAAAATTCTTTCAGATTTAATCCAAGCTAAAAATTCATTCACATTTAGCGTAACCTCAGAACAGAAAAATTCGTAAACCTCCCAACAGTAAAAATTATAATTATGTCATTCACATTCAGTGTACCGTCCTAATAAAAAAAAAAGTTCAGTAACCGGGTAATAAAACAATGTATCTAACCTCTCAATTAAATTGTCGCTCACTTATGGCTTTTCAATAATTCATTGTGAATTTAACCTGGTATATTTTGGACGACAGCAGTGCTGCGTCATGGCCCTGAAAGATCATTCTGAATAAAAAAAGGAAAAATTCTTACCTCAATGAAGTCACCGGATGTATCTGCTCTTACAATAAATTTCTCCGGCACAGCTCTGTGCAATGCTGGCCGATCTATGTGTCATTTATGAAAGGAAGCAACTGATTTTTCTATTGCAATAATCAGGATATTCATGGATGGGAGAAACTAGTAAATTCTTTGAATTGAAATGAATGGTTGTTAAAAGTTACTTTTTCTGAGGAAGATTATTATTACGAGAGTTTTAAAACATTTACATGCGACTTGAGATAACATTACTACATATGCGCGAGGCTCCTTTTTACCTTATACAGTAATACTTAGGCTCCGGCATCACTGCACCGCGACCGGGTCAGCCAACACGATACACCATACCAGACCAGAGCAGACTCCAGACTAGCAGCAACTTACTGCTACAGCTACACAGTTCCTACTGCAGTCACCACAGCTCTCTGGTCAGAGACCTCGCATATCGTAGGCAGTGCATGAGAAATACATCGAAATTACATCTGCTCGGACCTCTTACACCATACCCGATACAAATTCTGTGTGTCATCGTCAATGTGAAGGACCAAGGGAGTCAGTAAACTTACGTGGTGCGTCGAAATGAAATACTATTCTTCCAGGATTAGCTTAAAGCACAGCCTATTAGAAGCGTTACCCCCCTTGTACAGAAGTCGTCATTGTGCCTTTGGTATTCAATTCCGAAACAGCTTCAGTGATTCATCATCAATGTGAAGATCCAAGGGAAACAGTAAACTTGCAGTGGTGCATCGGAATCTAATACTGTTCTCCCAAGAAAGGCTCAAAGCACAGACTGTTTGAAGCGTCAATCTCCGTGTACATAAGTCGGCACAGTGCCCTTTGTATTCAATCCGGATTCAATTTTCATGTTTCATCGTCAATGCGAGGTCCGAGTGTTACAGTAAACTGCAGTGGTACATCAGAACCCAATAGTGTTCTCTTAGGAAAGGCTCAAACCACAGATTGTTTGAAGTGTTACTCCCCACATACAGAGGTCGGCATTGTGCCTTTGGTATTCACTTCAGAAGCAATTTCTATGATTCATCGTCAATGTGCAGGTCCAAGTGATACAGTAAACCTGCAGTGGTGTATCGGAATCTGAAATTGTTCACCCAAGAAAGGCTCAAAGCACAGACTGTTTGAAGTGTCACTCCTCGTGTACAGAAGTCTGCATTGTGCCTTTTGTTTTCATTCCCGAATCAAATTCTAAGTTTCGTCACCAATGTAAGGTCCCAACAGTAACAGTAAACAGCCGTGGTGCATAGGAATGTAATACTGTTCCATCAGGAAAGGCTCAAAGCACAGCCTGTTTGAAGCGTCAATCCACGTGTACAGAATTCGACTTTGTAGCTTTGGTATTCAATTCCGAAGCAGTATCTGTGTTTCATCGTCAATGTGGAGGTTCAAGGGATACTGTAAACCTGCAGTGGTGCATCTGAATCTAATACTGTTCTCCCAAGAAAGGCTCAAAGCACAGACTGTTTGAGGCGTCTATCACCGTGTACATAAGTCGACATTGTGCCCTTTGTATTCAATCCGGATTCAATTTTCATGTTTCATCGTCAATGTGAAAGGTCCAAGTGGTACAGTAAACTGCCGCGGTGCATCAGAATCTAATACTGTCCTCCCAGGAAAGGCTGAAATGTTAGCCTGTTTTAAGCGTCACTTCCCATGAACAGAATTCGGCATTGCGCCTTTGGTATTCAATCCCGAAACACTTTCAATGTTTCATCGTCAATGTGAAGTTCAAAACGATACAGTAAACCTGCGGTGGTGCATCGAAAACTAATACTGTTCTCAGAAGAATGGCTCAAACGACAGACAGTTTAAAGCATCAATCCTCGTGTACAGAGGTTGGCATTGGACTTTTGTATTCAATTGCGATGCAATATCTGTGTTTCATCGTCAATGTGAAGCTCTAAGGGCTGCAGTAAACGCGCAGTTATGCCTGGGAATGAAACACTGTTCTTCCAGGAAAGGCTCAATGAACAGAATGTTTTAGGCGTTACTTCCCGGGTACAGTTGTCGGCATTGTGCCTTTCGTATTCAATCCCGATGCAATTGGTGTGTTTCATCGTCAATGTGAAGGTCGATGGGTTACAGTAAACCGCCGTGTTGCATCGGAATGTAATACTATTCTCCCTGCAAAGGCTCAAAGCACAGACTATTTGAAGCGTCACTACCCGTGTACTAAAGTCGGCATTGTGCCTTTTGTATTCCATTCTGATGGAATATCTGTGGTTCATCGTCAAAGTGACGTTTCAAGGGTTACAGTAAACTGCAGTGGTGCGTCAGAACCTTATAGTGTCCTCTTAGAAAAGGCTCAAACCACAGATTGTTTGAAGTGTTACTCCCTGGGTACAGAGGTCTGCATTGTGCCTTTGGTATTCACTTCCGAAGCAATTTCTGTGTTTCATCGTCAATGTGAAGGTCCAAGTGATACAGTAAACCTGCAGTGGTGTATCGGAATCTGATACTGCTCACCCAAGAAAGGCTTAAAGCACAGCCTGTTTGAAGCGTCACTCCACGTGTACAGAATTCGGCTTTGTTACTTTGGTATTCAATTCCGAAGCAGTATCTGTGTTTCATCGTCAATGTGAAGGTTTAAGGGATACAGTAAACCTGCAGTGGTGCATCGGAATCTAATACTGTTCTCCCAAGAAAGGCTCAATGCACAGAATGTTTGAAGCGTCACTCTCCGTGTACAGATGTCGGCATTGTGCCCTTTGTATTCAATCCTGAAACAATTTCTATGTTTCATCGCCAATGTGAAGACCAAAGGGTTAAAGTAAACTGCCGAGGTGCATAGGAATTTAATACTGTCCTCCCAGGAAAGGCTTAAAGCACAGTGTGTTAGAAGCGTCAATTACCGTGTGCAGCAGTCGCCATTGTGTCTTTTGTATTTAATCCCGAGGCAATTTCTCTGTTTCATCGTTAATGTAGAGGTCCAAGTGATACAGCAAACCTGCCATGGTGTATCGGTATCTAATACTGTTCTCCCAGGAAAGGCTCATAGCACGGAATATTTGAAGTGTCTCTGCCCGTGTACAGAGGGCGGCTTTGTGGCTTCTGTATTCAATCTCGATGCAATTTCTGTATTTCATGGTCAATGTAAAGGGCCAAGTGATACAGTAAACCTACTGTGGTGCATCGGAATCTACAACTGTTCTCCCAGGCAAGGCTCATAGCACGGTCTATTGGGAGCGTCACTCCCCGTGTACAGAAGTCAGCATATTTTTTGTTGTATTCAAACCTGATTCAATTTCATGTTTCACCGTCAATGTGAAGGTCCAAGGGTTACAGTAAACTGCCGTGGTGCATCACACTATAATACTGTACTTCCAGGAAAGGCTCAAAGCACAGACTGTTTGAATCATCACTCCCCCTGTACGGAAGTCGGCATTGTGCCTTTTGTATTTAATCCCGATTCAAATTCTATGTTTCGTCGCCAATGTGAAAAGCCCAGGGTTACAGTAAACCGCTATGGTGCATAGAAAAGTAATATTATTCTCCCAGGAGAGGCTCATAGCACAGCCTGTTTGAAGCATCACTCCCTGTGTATAGGATTCGGCTTTGTTCCTTTGCTATTCGAATCCAAGGCAGTTTCAGTGTTTCATAGTCAATGTGAATTTTCAAGGGATACTGTAAACCTGCAGTGGTGGATCGGAATCTAATACTGTTCTCGCAGGGAAAGCTCATAGCACGGACTATTTGAGGCGTCACTCCCCGTGTTCCTGTGTCGGTATTGTGCCTTTTGGATTCAATTCCGATTTAATTTTCATGTTTCAGCGTCAATGTGAAAGTCCAAGTGTTACAGTAACCTGCGGTGGTGCATCAGAAACTAATACTGTTCCTCCAGGAATGGCTCAACGCACAGACCGTTATAAGCGTCATTCCCCGTGTTCACAAGTCGGCATTGTGCCTTTTGTAACCAAAACCGACGCAATTTCTGAGTTTCATCGTCAATTAGAAGGTCCAATGGATGCAGTAAACCTGCAGTGGTACATCGGAATCTAGTACTGTTCTCCCAAGAAAAGCTCAATGCACAGACTATTTAAAGCGTCAATCCTTGTGTACAGAGGTCGGCATTGTGCCCCTTATGTATTCAATCCCGATGAAATTTGTGTGTTTCATCGTCAATGTGAAGCTCTAAGGCCTGCAGTAAACCTGCAGTTATGCCTCGGAATCAAACACTGTTCTCCCAGGAAAGGCCCAATGCACAGAATGTTTGAAGTGTCACTCCCGCTGTGCAGAAGACAGCATTGTGTTTTGCGTAGTCAATCCGGATGCAATTTCTGTGTTTCATCGTCAATGTGAAGGTTCATGGGTTACAGTAAACTGCCGAGGTGCACCGGAATGTAATACCGTTCTCCGTGGAAAGGATTAAAGTACAGACTATTATAAGCGTCACAACCCGCGTACAAAAGTCGGCTTTGTGCCTTATGTATTCCACCCTGATGCAATATCTGTGGTTCATCGTCAAAGTGAAGGTCCAAGGGTTACAGTAAACTGCGGTGGTGCGTCAGAACCTAATAGTGTTCTCTCAGAAAATGCTCAAACCACAGACTGTTTGAAGTGTTACTCCCCGTGTACAGAGGTCTGCATTGTGCCTTTGGTATTCACTTCCGAAGCAATTTCTGTGTTTCATCGTCAATGTGAAGGTCCAAGTGATACAGTAAAGCTGCAGTGGTGTATCGAAATATGATACTGCTCACCCAAGAAAGGCTCAAAGCACAGACTGTTTGAAGCATCATTCCTCGTGTACAGAAGTCTGCATTATGCCTCTTGTTTTCATTTCCGATTCAAAATCTATGTTTCGTAGCCAATGTAAGGACCCAAGGGTTACAGAAAACGGCCGTGGTGCATAGGAATGTAATACTGTTCCAGCAGGAAAGGCTCAAAGCACAGCCTGTTTGAAGCGTCACTCCACGTGTACATAATTCGGCTTTGTTGCTTTGGTATTCAATTACGAAGCAGTATCTGTGTTTCATCGTCAATGTGAAGGTTCAAGGGATACAGTAAACCTTCAGTGGGGCATCGGATTCTAATACTGTTCTCCCAAGAAAGGCTCAAAGCACAGACTGTTTGAAGCGTCACTCCCCGTGTACTGTATTCAATTTCATGTTTCATCGTCAATGTGAAGGTCCAAGGGTTACAGTAAACTGCCGTGGTGCATCACACTATAATACTGTTCTTCCAGGAAAGGCTCAAAGCACAGACTGTTTGATACGTCACTCCCCGTGTTCACAAGTCCGCATTCTGCCTTTTGTTACCAAACCCGATGCAAATTCTGTGTTTCATCGTCAATACGAAGGTCCAAGGGACTCAGCAAACTTACGTGGTGCATCGAATCTAATAGTCTTCTTGCAGGATTAGCTCAAAGCACAGCCTGTTTGAAGCATCACACCCCGTGTACAGAAGTCGTCATTGTGTCTTTGGTATTCAATTCGGAAACAGTTTCAGTGTTTCATCGTCAATTTAAAGGTCCAAGGGATACAGTTATCATACGATGGAGCATAGGAATCTAATACTGTTCTCAGAAGAATGGATTAAAGCACAGCAAGTTTAAACCGTCAATCCTTGTGAACAGAAGGCGGCATTGTGATTTTTGTATTCGTTCCCGATGCAATTTCTGTGTTTCATCGTCAATGTGAAGGTCCATGGGTAACAGTAAACTGCAGTGGTGCATCGGATGAAATACTGTTCTCCCTGCAAAGGCTCAAACCACAGATTCTTTGAAGTGTCACATCCTGTGTACAGAAGTCAGCATTGTGCCTTTTGTATTCAATCCTGATGGAATTTCTGTGTTTTATCGTCAATGTGAAGCTCGAAGGATTAAAGTAAACCTGTCGTGGTGCGTCGGAATATAATAGTGGTCTCCCAGGAACGTTTCCAACACGGACTGTTCGAGGCGTTACACCCCCGTGACAGAAGTCGACATTACAGAAAACCTGCAGTGGTGTATCTGGATCCACTACTGGAGTCCCAGGAGAGCTTCAAAGCACAGACTGTTTTAGGCCTCACTCACCCTGGACAGAAGTCGGCATTCTGCATTTTGTATACAATCCGAATGCATTTTCATGTTCCACCGTCAATGTGAAGGTTCAAGTGTTACAGTAAACCTTCAGTGATGCATCGGAATCGAATACTCGTCTCCCAGGAAAAGTTCAAAACACAGTCTCTTTGAAGCGATATTCGCCCAGGGCCGAATATCAATAGCAAAAATGTAAAAAATTTTTTGAAAATTCAGTAAAGTGAATGCGTGAAATATTTTTAAATTCGTCTCTACAGCAAATGAGTATCTACAATGTTTAGGTTGTATGTAACTGTTATTCAAGCAATGCATAGAGTTGATCTATTATTGACGATGTATTTACACGCCATGTTGTCTCTAATAAGCTGTGTATCGGCCATATTGCAATAATTATTGCCGTACTTTGAATATCTGAATAAAATTTTGAAAAAAGAAAATCACACTCAGTAGTAAAAATCTCTCCTTTTTTTAACTTTTGCAAAACCTCACTATATATCGCGAGTTAATGAACGATTGCGCCAGAGTCAAATGCGATAGATATGATAAGTCTGTCCTACCTTCTCTGTTGTGGTGATTGTTGTCACAGTCTGAGCAGATTTTCCATCATGCTTTCTGGATTTAATATTCTTTCCATTCCTTCTTGGTGATTTCTCAGAGTAATGTTTGCGATGAAACATAAAACAAAACAAAAAATTAGTAGCTCATGAATAACGTCCTGGCCAACGTGTCACCAATGTAAATAATTAAATAAATAATGAAAATTATATATGTATATTTGATTTTTTTGTTTTGTTTTTTGCCATCCCACTTGGGAAAGTTGCTTGTCTAAAGATGTGATCTTTTGCCTCGCAACTTTGCGACGGTTTAAAGACAAATCTATAGCCATTGCATGTAAATCTATTTTTTTTAATCAGATAACCCTGTTTAATAAAGCATGAAAGCCAGTGCAAGTTATCTTGTGCGCGGTCGCATGTGACCGCTGGTGAGACACAGAAAGGATGTCTAGTCTTTTGTTAATTACTTCTTCAGTTATCTGTTCTGGAATGGAGTCGAGGGAGAGCCTCGCGCGTTGGACTGGCCGCTCTAATTTAAACTCTTTAATTTTGTAAAAAGTCACTGCGTACTGCTGGGCGCATGCTGGCGCATACTAGTAATTACATAAAGAAATTTCCACTTCGCACGGACGAGATACCGACGTGCGGATAATCAACATATCACTAGTGATTAATATTGTATTCCCAATGTAAGTAGTATAGTGCACATCAGTAATTATAGTTATGATTAACGCTATTTGGATTTCATTATTTGTGAAATAACGTGGCCCATGAACCTACTTCTTGCGGCGCCGAAATTCTCAAAGTATATTTCCGATGCCACCTTATCATCGTTTAAATATAATCACTGATATGTATATATATATATATATATATATATATATATATATATATATATATATATATATATATATATACAGGGTGTCCCAGCTATCTTGTCCACCCAAAATATCTCTGGAACAATAACAACTATTGGAAAACGACTTTCACCGGTATCAATGTAGGGCTGGGGCCCATGAATGTACATATTCGGAAACATTCTAAAACGAAAGCATATGTGTTTTTTAACACAAACTTATGTTTTTTTAAATTGATCTCCTATATTTTTTCTTCAGCAATCCATAGCATGACAAAGCACATACACAATGGCGTTGATTGCATCGCAATATTCCCACTACACCCCGAGATATTGAGACGCGAAGTTGACGCTTGAAACACCCGACATGCGCTGCTAGCGCACGTCCTGAGGCTCAGGCGTTAACCCCATGCTGCCCGTAATCGCGATGTGATCGACAAGTAAGTGTCCCTCTTGATAAGTATGGAGGTGTGATTACACATGTCAATCACATCGCGATTACGGGCAGGATAGCTTCTCTGTCGAAGTTACGATCTTTGCAAGCGTCTGATTGGCTAGCGCCCTCTATTTAGGACAGCCGCGGCTTGCGAGGGAGAGACTCGGGCGGGACAGTGACGGAGACTTGGTTGGCAGCAGTGACAGAGGGAAGACAGTGCATGGAACATCACGAGTAGTGAGTTGGCGCTTGGTGTAGCGTGAGGACATGTGACATTCCGGTGCCTGGGTCTCTTTTTAAAGAGTCGTGTCTGTCTCGAATCCTGTAGAGAGCGTGGGAGAATAGCCTGACGTGCTTGTTAACGGCGATCTCCTGGACTAACTTTAAATGGTGCGCCATTTTGTGGTGGAACTTTCGGATGTCGTTGCTCCATGTAGCCACTTTGATTTTCGATAGTCATTTCTTATACCACTTGGACGTGGTTCCGGGATACTTGGTATTGCAAGTACATGTAACTGTCGGTGTAGCCACATCGTCTGAGACGCCTTGTCATGGTTCGCACGGCTCTCCCTATCGGAGTTTCGAGTCCTGTCTCAGGCATGGGTGTGTGTGTTGTCCTTAGCGTAAGTTAGTTTAAGTAAGATTAAGTAGTGTGAAAGCTTAGGGACCAATGACTTCAGCAGTTTCGTCCCATAGAACTGACCACAAATTAATTAACTAATTAATTAACTGTGCTGTGACCTGGTTCCGTTGCATTACAAGTGGGACCGATATTTGGTGATTCCTTTTTTTCTTGTTATTGCTAATATGTCAAGTGGTCAGTTTTATGAATCAAAGTTTATTCTCTGTGTAAAACTCCAGCCGCCAATTTAAATTGGAATTGTCAACCTCCTTGTTGTTGGCAACTATAATAATTTTGTGCCGTCAAACAGTGCTTTGGTATTTAGGGTTGGGTGCGGATTGTCTGGTCATTAACACCTTGAACTAGTTGTGATTTAAAGTGTGAAATTTCACGTCATTGAAGTCTGTGTAATGAACTATTGCTTTAATAATAACTGCGGTCGTCACACTACAACGTTTAACATCTCTTCCTGCATTTGGCGTTATCCAGTGCTTGGATGTTGGTATTATAGTGAACTGTGTATTAATACTGAGTTTGTGCGTTCTAGAAGCCGTTATTGGTGTGCGCGGGCCCTCCTGCCTGCTGTTGTCACTTGAGCTGTCGAGCATGGAATTAAGACGTGTGGCCGCTGTGAACGCCAAACGTCGAGAATGTGCTGATTGCTGTATAGACCTTTCAGGCTATCATGTCATATTGCCGAATGTTTTCCATAATAGTTAATTCATGTATTTATGTGATCTTGCTATTTGAGTATTTTTTTAAACCTAATAACTTTTACAATTTTTTTCATATTCTCAAGGCCTAATAATTGACTCAGATCTATAGTTATGTTAAGATTACATTTGTGTGAAGTAATTTTTTATTAATTTAAAGTTGGGCCCATAAGGCTGTTTGTCTTTAAAAATTTTCTGTATTGTTCTCATTGCTTTTATACAGTTGAATAATCAGTGTAGATCACTGGAATTTGCAAATACTAATTAATAATTGTGTTGTTACCAGTGCTCTATTTCAATTAACATGGTGAAAATAATTTTTGAATCCTCAAATGGAGCAGCATTCAACTCCAGCAGCCCATGTGCCCTGCCTACCAGTCCCATACCTTACCAAACTGAGAGCAATCGAACAAGTTAAACAAGAAAGTGAAGGTATAGGTGACAACATTCCGAAAGCTATTGAAGAAAATAGAGGAGTTGAAAAATAAATCATTCCCTGTCATCACCATACAGAAGATTTTGGAGTTTTTTCATCAATTATACAACTACACGATTGGTCTGAAGGTGATATTGGTAGGCATGAAGCGAATCAGAAATACAAGATGCACTGAATAAATATGAAGAAGAAAGGAAAAAGATGTCTCAATTTTAGAGTGCAGTTAAAAAAATAAATGAGAGTGATGTTAGAAAAATAAAGGATCATGATTGTTATAAAAAATAATAGAAGAAGAATGTTAGAGTATGTCAACAATTGTGAAGATACAACTTTTAGATTAAGACCTGCTGGTCGGTTTAAACATGATGGTAGTTTAATAGTTATATTCAATTATGATAAAATATCTATTGGTCATAACAATATGAAACTACAGATGGATAAATGAATGTTTTGACTAGAAAACATATTACTATAGACGATATGTGTGAAAAATTTGATGGAGTTGATTCACCTAATTATGCAGATAATTTTTAGAACTCAGAGGCACTACATTCTGATAATAATACAAATAAAATAAAATCAAGTAAAAAATATAAATGTTTTGTGCTGGCATTAACTGTCGCCTGCTCACTGGTCATCAAAGATGAAGCGAAAATCAGTTAGTAGGCCCTGGATCCAGCACACCTAACACGAGAGATGCCCGATGCACACTGACAAGCAACATGCCACCAGCGCCCTCTCAGCAGCACGTATGTAGCCCGCCACTGCTGACCAGAGCGTCTCACTGACTGACTCATCGAGTTTGGCGTCTGTCAGCACATTCACAGTGCAGGCTCAGTTCACATTGCAGGCTATGACAGTACACAGTGACCAGATTAGTGACGATAGCGAGACTAGCAGTGAGACTAAAATTTGTAATAGCAAGATTATCGGTATTGTCTGCAAGAGGACTATTACGGAAGAGCTTGTACCACAACACCCAGACACTATTCCAGATAAGTAAATGTTCATGAAAATAAAGAGCCATATTAATTGTGTTGTAAAAAGGGGATACTGGCCACTCACAACACCCTCTCCCTTGCTCCCTTGTGGTAAAAGGTATTACAGTGGAGATGAGGATACTACAGTGGTGACGAAGACAGTTCAGTGGCGATCCGAGTTCATAACCTTGGCCGAAGATTTTCTTATCTTTAATCTTTGGAAGGGTGATCGTGTTCAAGTGTTCCTCTTTGCTAACTGTTGTTGTGCTTTTGCATATAATCCAGGAGGAGAGCCGCAGAACTAATCAAATTTATCTTTTCAGAGGCTTTGCTTGCTTTTTGCTATAAAGTATTTGTGTAAACCATTAATTCACCGCCCCCCCCCCTGTCCCCCCGCCTGAGCCGCACACGGGCAATGTGATGAATCTAACTCAAGTTTGTCATTTTCAAAACAAAGAAATTGCTACGCTACTGACGACGATACAGCAACTACTGGATACACAACCTGCGTCGGCCGTCCAACAACAACCGACCAATTAACCAGACCAACAAGTGCTGCCGACCAGTATACCACCGTTCCGGCAATTTAACGAAACAGAGAACGAATATATTGAATACCGCACTCAGTTCCAAGCACATTGTAAGTTCATGGTGTTCGAGGTACTGTTAAGTTACAATACTTCCTTTCGATTGCAGAACCCCCAGTTTTCAGGTTAATAAAAAACTGCTCCCAACCGCATCTCCCGAAAAACTCGTCTACGACTAGGTAATCGCAGTAGTAACTCAATACTACGAGCAGCAAGTCCAAGTAGCTGCACCTAGATATCAGTTCTTTCGTTTGTAGAAATAGCCGGAACAGACGTATCGGCAGTGGAGCACAGAATTAACGGGCATGAGTGTGAAGTGTAAATTTAAGTTTAGTTGTGGCAGGATTTACATTAATTTAATGATACACAATGCAATAACATCCAGTGTCCCAAGTAGTAGAAATCTGGAACAGATAAAGTACTCCGATCTATCACTTTCCCAAGTATCGCAAATATTAGAGCAATGTGATGCGGGTGCCATAGTGGCCGATAATTTTGACCAGGCCCCTTGCTCGCGGCCGCCCAAAGCAACCACAGTGAGTACGTACACAGCTGCCCGGACAGCCACGTAGGACTGTGAATTTATTGAGATCTTGCCCTAGACGTTTTGCTCGCCATGAAAGACAGGATTGCCCATCACGTAACGAAACGTGTTACACGTGTGGAGAAAAAGGCCATTCCAAGCAGTTTGTTTGAAACGGCACGAAAACGCCAACTATGGCCGCTCGCAGAAAAAAAAAAAAATCAGGGGCGTGCCAATGCAGTGAACGCTTTGTTTTCAAAACGTAAAACAGTTTGTGACAAAAGTAAGATT
Organism: Schistocerca serialis cubense; assembly: GCF_023864345.2. Taxonomy (NCBI): domain Eukaryota; kingdom Metazoa; phylum Arthropoda; class Insecta; order Orthoptera; family Acrididae; genus Schistocerca; species Schistocerca serialis. The sequence goes on from NC_064646.1 coordinate 453,479,098, forward strand.
AAGGTTGCGCCTGATTCTCACCGTAGTGCTGTGCAACGACGTTGTAACAAACTATTTGTCGCATTACGAATTACCGGCCGTTGTGTGAACTGTCAGTTAGGCACAGGTGCCTCAGTAACTTTGCGTAATCGTGCCACATGCCAACAGTTAGACTCACCACACCTTTCTAAATCTAGTAAGCACCTCACTGCTTGGACAGATTGGTTTGCCTGTCACTTACAAATCTCACACCAGAACAGTGAAATTTCCTGTGTTGAAATCGAGAGACAGTGAGAACGTATTCTGTTTAGATGGCTTTGATTTGTTCAGACCTAGCATCCAAGACAATGTACTTTCAGTGTCTGGTTTTAATCCAACAGGCAGTCTAGCTAGCTTGCTCAAAGAATTTTTTTTAACTATTTTCAGAAGGGATGGGAAAAGCTAATAACTTTGTAGCGCATGGTATTTTGAAAGACAATGGGCAGCCTAAGTTTTCAGGGCCCACCCCGTTCCAATTTCTTTCAGAGACAAAGTAGCCGGTGAATTGAAAGACTTGCCAGATAGTGGTGTAATTGCTCCCCATTCAAGCTAGTCAATGGGCTAGTCTTCTCGTTTTATGCCTACGCACTTGTGTTGACTTCAACTCTAAAGCCAACCCACAGAGAGTAGTAGACACTTATACGTTACCTCGCCCTCAGGAACTCATGAACAGGCTTGGTGCAGGACGTTACTTTTCTACGATAGATTTGCGTCATGCCTACTTGCAACTTCCATTGGATGAAGAATCACAGAAAGTGTTTGTTGTAAATGCACACTTAGGAATGTTCGAATATTTGCTTTTGCCCGTCGGCAGTGCCTCCGCACCACCATTCTTCAACGTTACTTGGAACAGCTGACGGCGAAAGCTCCATTTTCTTCGAACTACCTTGACGATGTCGGCCTCTCAGGTCGTGCACCAGAGGAACACACTGCCCATTTGCGTACTCTTTTTTCGAGTGTGTCAGAAGCTGGACTCAAGTATCGTCTCGAAAAGTGTGACTTCTTTCAAACTGAACCACAGTACTTAAGTCATGTGAAAAACAGGGCGGCTGTGCACCCTCCAGCCCTCGCCCAGTCTCATTTGCTTGCAATCCACGACCTGCCTGTTCCTCGAAATGTATCTGAGCTGCAGTCTGTACTAGGCAAGGTGACATACTACCTGCGATTCATACCGAATGCCGCTCAGATCGCGGCTCCATGGCATCGCTTGCGTCGGAAAAATGTAAACTTTGTATGGACTAAAGACTGTCAAGACGTATTTCAGAAACTCGAAAATGCTTTGCTGACAGACGTTTAGTGCATTTTGAGCCTGCCAAGCCAGTAGTTTTGCAAGTTGACGCTTCTTCCTACTGATTCGACGCTATGCTTTCGCACAGAATTGGTGCCCAAGACAGGCACATTGTTTTTGCCTCAAAGTTGTTAACACAAACTCAGCGCAATTATTCACAAACTGAAACAGCACCTCTCGCTATTGTGTATGGCGTGACGAAATTCCATCAGTATTTGTTTGGTTGAAAGATCTATTTACTGACAGATCACAAGCCTTTGCAGTCCTTGTTTCATGCGACAAAGCCGGTCCCTACACGCACTGCTCAAAAATTGCAACGATGGGCTTGGTTGCTCTCACAGTATCAGTATGACATTGTGTACAGACTTGCAGCAAAGCATGGCAAGGCAGACGCCCCATCTCGCCTTTTGATTGACCCAGGCTCTGATATTGATGCATCTTCCGCATCTTGTTGCAAGATTGATGTGCAGGACTCTGAATTACTGGTATCTTTTCCCTTGCACTACAGAAACATTACACAGACCACGGAAGCAGACCAGATCTGAAGATTCTGTTGCATTACATTCGGACCGCTTGACCTAACTGGTTGAACAGTATCCAGAACCAGTTTTGTGCTGATGTTTTGCATATTGGCATAACCTTTCAGTTCAACGGGGTGTGATTCTAGCTCAAAATGACAGTGGACAATCGCATGTGCTTATTCCCAAAGTGTTGCAAAAAGATGTGTCGCGATTGCTCCATCAGGGACATTGGGGAATTGTTCCCACTAAACAGTTAGCGCGACGGCTCTGTACTTGGCAGGGCATGAACGCCCATGTTGAACAGATGACGTCGCAGTGCGGTACATGCGCCCAAAACCAATCCGCCCCGCCACAGACATTCTTAGCTTGGCCTAACACCTAGTCGTCATGGCAACGAGTGCACATACACTTTGCAGGACGATTTTGGAACACTCGTTGGCTCGTAGTGGTTGACTCTTTAAGCAAGTTTCCATTTGCGGTGCCTATGAACACTACCACGTCACATAGCCCATTCAAGCGTTGTCCTCCATATTTTGCATAAAAGTTTTCCCAGGAGTACTTGTGTCAGAAAATAGACTACAGTTCACTTTACATGATTCTGAAAGCTCATCATCCAACATTCGTCATATAACAAGTGCTCCGTTTCACCTCCCAATCCGACAGAGAAGTAGAACACTTCCTACGCACTTTCAATGAAGAGATGGGCAAGGTCCGCACCAGCCACACACGGGAACAGGCGCAGCAACTTTCTCGCCTCCTGTCGCTTACAGCCACAAGACGGACCATCACCGGCGGAACATCTGCATGGCCGCCGCCATCGAACGCTGCTACACTTCCTGCACCCAGCGCAGCACCCGGTACCGCCAATGGTCCGCTGGTATCACTTTGCATCACGTGATCTTGTTCTCTTCACGGTTTATGGCAAACAAGGGCGGTGGGAAAGAGGTGTGATAAAGGAACGCATTAGCTCTTTTATGTACTTGATTGCAGGTACCGATTGTTTGCAGCGCCGCCACCAGAACCAAACTCGTGTGTGTCATTTGCCCCGTGATTCTGCTGCTATTAGTCACCCAGATACACGGACTCACGGAACCGCCTGCTCTTTGAAGAAACCCGGTGGTGCCACCAGGGCACCCCAGGAAGAGGAGATGGACGGTGTGCCCTCGCCCCCCATCGTACCCGCTCGCCGATCCAATGGACGTGGACCCGTCGTCTCCGTCGCTGTCGCCATTATCGCTCCAGGACACGCTCTCAAGCCTGGATTTGTGCCCTGGCAGCAGTCTTCCGAAGGATGTTCCTGTTGCGTCACAAGCCACATTGCAGGATAGGGTCGAAAGAAGGCCGTCCTCCAGTCACCGTTGCTGGCTCATCTCTGTCTCCATCATTCTGCCTCCCCCCACCCGTTATCATTTGCATCCTCCCTACATGACGACAGTCTGGCATTACAGGGGCGGAGGAATGTGCTAGCGTTAGCTGTCGCCAGCACACTGGTCATCAAAGATGAGGCTCGAAGATTGGGGGTAGGGGCTGGATGAAGTGCACCTATCATCAGTGAGGCCAGAGACACACCGACAAGCAACACGCTGCCAACGCCCTTTCGACAGCATGCAGTTAGATCGCCGCCGCTGACTGGAGCGTCTCACTGACTTACTAGTCGACTTTGGTGTCTGTCGGCACATTCACAGAGCAGCCACAGCCCACATCACAGGTTACGACAGTTCACAGCGACCAGATGAGTGATGATAGCGCGACTAACTGTACTGGTAGATAGGACAGCTTGGCTGTGGAATGGTAGCCCACAACATAGACAGAAAACAGTATTCACAATTACAAGCACCCACGCTTTAATGATCTTCCAGCAATTAAGGCTCTTAACAAATCTCAATTAAGCAAGAACATAAACTTGGTTACAAACATATGTTAACCTTGAAGCAGTGAATAACCCCAATAAAGAATTACCAATCAATAAAACGTAGATAAAGGACTGCTTTACAAGAATGCTTAAATTAAGTAAAATCGTGAAAGCTAAATAACAAATTTTATGTTAAGCTTCAACAGGTGAATAACCCCAATAAAGAATTCTCATTTAAATAAAACATAGATAGGAAAATGCTTTACCAAACTGCTTGAATTGTGTAAAATCATGAAAAGCTGAGTTACAACTTTTCTCACAAACTACTTAGGAATTTACAGCAAATAAACAAGTTTGATCTGTTTAACCAGAAGGTAACTGCCGAGTCCAAGCGACCGAAGCCACTCAGAGCGGACGACCGCCCCAACGCTGGTCATCAACCGACATCGTCGCGGCCCAGTGGCCACCGTGCTAAAACAGACTAACGTTTCGGTAAGCTACCGACAGCAACACAGGAGTAACAGTGACTGCAAGTCGGCGTACGCCTTACGAAACACGGTACACCCTGAAGCGTGAGCAGGCACAGCTGACTAGCGGCCATACAACCGCGAGCAAACAAATCTCACGCCGCACGTACTAACGCGGGAAATGATAGCGAGCGACAAGACGCCACGCGCAAATCAGCAACCGTGCCTACCCATCGACCACAGAATGTGCCCTGTCTCCTTGTCTATGGTAATACAATTTATAGCACACAAGAAACGATTTAATAATGGCAGTAGTTCAACGCAATATCAGTTAACAGTTAGGTCCAGTAAAGATTTACCAACGGATTTACCTTCAAACCAACTTCCGGACCATAGGCGGAAATTAGTAAACTTGGCATAAGTTATCACCAGACCGATAAAAAGGAAATCAAATTAAACAGTTGCCAAAAATACAGTCACGATGCACAAGCCCTTCAAGACCTTGCTATCTTACTCACAGTTATCATTAACGGCGAAACATACACAAATGAATTACAAGAAATTCACCATTGAAAGCAAGAAAACAACACACCACAAACGTTAAATTAATTAAATTGCAGACGAGCCAGTCACTGAAAGCTCAGTTCCACAAGATTAGGACTAACCTCACTCGGCAGCAATACATTTGTGTGCGTGATAACTAGGTTGCCCAAACAAGACTCCGAAACCCAAAACAACAGGTCACACGTTAGCTGTCCTGTTCTCGGATACTAGGCACCACCGGGTTAAGACAATCGCGACAAGAAGAAAATCTCTGAAATTACAGCTGCCTGCAGCAAAACAAATGAGTTAGGGTGCATGCACGTAAAGCACCAGCCACTGTTCCAGCCGGAGCGTAACCTTTTCAATGCGCATACGGACAGAACAACACACGTGGGCGTAAAGGGAGCAGCAGATGCGTACCAATCAAACTATACTGCGTCAAAATACGACCCACGTCACGTCCACAAACCGTAGCACTGCTCCCGGTGCTGGTGTCTGCTCGCTGGACTGCCGCAACTCTCTGTCCCCCGGAAAGCGATGCTGACTGCCGCCTTGCTCAACGCCCCTTCTCGGCCGTGCACAACCACTCTTCTCTTGTCGCCTCAGAGTGCGGCCGCAATGTCCGTTCTCCCCTGCTGTCCGCCCCAGACTCCCGTACTCGCACTCACTCCCTCGTTAGGACCCGCTCCGACAGGAGGCGCTCGCGATTGCACATAGTGCCAACCTCAACCAGAGGAGTAATCGATAGCGTCTTGCGCCCGAGAGCCGCACCACGGCTCACTAACACTGAGATTAAAGTTTGTAATAGCAAGATTAGTGATGTTGTCTGCAAGAGGACTATTACAAATGAGCATGTATCACAACACACAAACTGTATTTCAGATAAGTAAATGTTCATGTAAATAAAGAACTACATTAATCCACGTGCGCATCTGTGTTGTAAAAAAGGACACTAGCCCCTTGTAACGTCCTCTCCCTTACTCCTTTGTGGTACAAGACACTACAGTGGCGACATGGGTACTCCAGGACTGATAAAACAAATTATTGATGACTATCTTAAACTTAATAAGAGAAAATATAATTCATACAAATTCAAGTTTAGATGAAAAAACAGGTCAAGGTCTAATAAATAAATATTCAGAAAAACAAATCACGTATGGCTGGATGGATGATGTCCATCATTTAATCAATAAATTGTCAGTAGTTTATGGTGAAGAATTGTCTGGAAATAAAAATTATCATATTGAAAATGTTGGAATAACTAAACCGTTACTAATAACTTTACCGATTTCATCATCAACAATGCAAAAGGAATTCTATACCTGATTATGTTTTTGAATAATATCCCTCCCATATTTCGGAAAAGTGAAAAATATAGAAAAGGATTAGTAAATACTTTGATTAGCAAATTACCATTTGAAACGCATCTTCCTAATTATAAATATACTGTGACCCTGGAACAAAATTAGACGAAGCATTATCTAGAGGTGATAAAGGAACTAATCCATTAGACGAACCTTAAAGAAGAATGATATTACCTGTTGAGATAATAAAGAGTTGAAAAAAAGATATGAAGCAGATAAAGGACTTGCTTGCAAAAGAAAGAATGCATTCTAAAGATGCTTCACTTTGTGAAAAATCGACGGCATCTGCAGTCGGAGGAACAATGTATGGAAAACGATAATTAGGAATGGGACTCTGTATTGAGACTGTGTCAGATGATGTTGGTTTAGTTGTCGATGAAAATGGATGGGGTTTGTGAAAATGTTGATAATTTTTCATCAATATATTGATTATACTTTGCTACTTAGTGGTAAAACAAAACCGAAATCGATGAATATCTATTGGAAAAGAAAGAAGGTTCTTGATTAACAAAACATGAAGACCGATTTTCGCCATTACTACTGGCTGCATAATCATATCCAGCAACTATCAGTTCACTACGAGGTGGTTCTGTAGCCATTACAGCAGGCAGTAATAAATAAAAAGAAACCTGATAAAGAATTAGAGGGACAAAAAGGACACAATTTGGTGAGGGAAAAGAAAGCTGGCGCTGGAATAAAAAAGTTTAAAAATTGAAAAAAATTATATATTGATAATAATGGTAAGGAAGGAACAACAGATAGTGGTAACACGGGCAGAGTATTTCAAAATCACCAGCCTAGAAGATGAAGAGACAACTGCAGGGGAGGAAAGAGTGGAACTGGAACCAGAAATAAAACCAATGTGGCAAGAAAGAGGTCTCCCAGGCTGTGCACAAGTCAAAAGACAATCGAGCACCTGGGGAAGACAGCATAACCCCTGAATTAATAAAAACTGGTTGTGAGGCTGTAATGAAGGAACTACACACATTAATATCAGATATAAGGGAAACAGAAACTACGCCAGATAACATGAAAACTGGAATAATAATCCCTATTTCTAAGAAAGGGAACAGAACAGCATTTGAAAACTACAGAGGTTTAACACTCCTAAGCACAGCTTCTAAACTCTTCTAATTAATCCAGGATGATATTTTCACTCTGCAGGGGTCTGTGAGCTGATATGAAACCTCCTGGCAGATTAAAACAGCCCCCAGGCTGTGGCTAAGCCATGTCTCGCAATATCGTTTCTTTCAGGAGTGCTAGTTTTGCAAGGTTCGCAGAAGAGCTTCTGTGAAGTTTGGAAGGTAGGAGACGAGGTAATGGCAGAATTGAATCCGTGAGAACGAGTCGTGAGTTGTGCTTGGGTAGCTCAGATTGTACAACACTTGCCGGCGAGAGGTAAAGGTCTCGAGTTCGAAACTCGGTCCAGCACACATTTTTAATCTGCCAGGAAGTTTCACTTCTAATTAATGATCAAGACTAATAAGTGAAAAAGGAAAGCTTATCAATATACACTACTGGCCATTAAAATTGCTACACCAAGAAGAAATGCAGATCATAAACGGGTATTCATTGGACAAATATATTATACTAGAACTGACATATGATTACACTTTTACGCAATTTGGGTCCATAGATCCTGAGAAATCAGTACTCAGAACAACCACCTCTGGCGTAATAACGGCCTTGATACGCCTGGGCATTGAGTCAAACAGAGCTTGAATGGCGTGTACAGGTACAGCTGCCCATGCAGCTTCAACACGATACCACAGTTCATCAAGAGTAGTGACTGGCGTATTGTGACGAGCCAGTTGCTCGGCCACCATTGACCAGACGTTTTCAATTGGTGAGAGATAGGGAGAATGTGCTGGCCAGGGCAGCAGTCGAACATTATCTGTATCCAGAAAAGCCGGTACAGGACCTGCAACATGCGGTCGTGCATTATCCTTTAGAAATGTAGGGTTTCGAAGGGATCGAATGAAGGGTATAGCCACGGGTCGTAACACATCTGAAATGTAACGTCCACTGTTCAAAGTGCCATCAATAGGAACAAGAGATGACCGAGACGTGTAACCAATGGCACCCCTTCCATCACGCCGGGTGATACGCCAGTATGGCGATGACGAATACACGTTTCCAATATGCGTTCACCGCGATGTCGCCAAACACGGATGCGACCATCATGATGCTGTAAACAGAACCTGCATTCATCCGAAAAAATGACGTTTTGACATTCGTGCACCCAGATTCGTCATTGAGCACACCATTGCCGGCTCTCCTGTCTGTGATGCAGCGTCAAGGGTAACCACAGCTATGGTCTCCGAGCTAATAGCCCATGCTGCTGAAAACGTCGTCGAACTGTTCGTGCAGATGGTTGTTGTCTTGCAAACGTCCCCATCTGTAGACTCGGGGATCGAGACATGGCTGCACGATCCATTACAGCCATGCGGATAAGATGCCTGTCTTCTCGACTGCTAGTGATACGACGCCGTTGGCATCCAGCACGGCGTTCCGTATTACCCTCCTGAACCCACCGATTCCATATTCTGCTAACAGTCATTGGATCTCGACCAACGCGAGCAGCAATGTCGCGATACGATAAACCACAATCGCGATAGGCTACAATCCGACCTTTATCAAATGGGGAAACGTGATGGTACGCACTTCTCCTCCTTACACGAGGCATCACAACAACGTTTCACCAGGCAACGCCGGTCAACTGCTGTTTGTGTATGAGAAATCGGTCGGAAACTTTCCTCATGTCAGCACGTTCTAGGTGTCACCACCAGCGCCAACCTTGTGTTAATGCTCTGAAAAGCTAACCATTTGCATATGACAGCATCTTCTTCCTGTCGGTTACATTTCGCGTCTGTCGCACGCCATCTTCGTGGTGCAGCAACTTTAATGGCCAGTAGTGTATTTTGCGCTAATGAAAAATGACAGATATTTTGTATCATAGCCTATCTAGTGCCTACCAGCATAGCGTTGCAAAACAAATTTGTAAATAATCATCTTGTGGTGTTGCAGTTCTTCTTATGTCCACACATGCTATGAAAATAGGACAAGGAATTGCACCTTATGCTAGACACCTTTTCAGTTTCGTTTTACCCAGACTTGTTTAAGCACTTTTTGTGTTACCTTTAGACTTCTTTTATTTTCTTACTTACCTGAAGGTGTTGTGTATTTATATTGGTAACTAGTCTGCTACACAGTCTACAATTTGTCTTAGCTTTGATGTTGTAGTATTTTCTCATATGTTTTGTCGAGATGAATACGCTGATTTCTGTGACTTATGGTCGTTTGACAATGCACTTTCTACGAATTTTCAGACATGATTGAAAACACTACAACATCAAACCTAAGACAAGTTGTAGATTGTGTAGCAGATTAGCTACCAACATAAATACACAATATCTTCATGTAAGTAAGAAAATGAAGTAACCCAATAAAGATAGCACAAAAAGCGCTGAAACTTGTCTAAGTGAAACCAAACTGAAAAGGTGTCATGCATAAGGTGCAATTCCTCATCCTATCCAAATTTGTAAAATTCAACCCTCGTTTTGTTATTATTATTTGCACTAGCAGGTATTAGCCAGTGTACACGGGTCACTGCGCCTAAATACAATAGTTCATCATTCGTTGGAGAACTTTACGACACACTGTCGTTCGACATATGTGTGAGGAGGCAGTATCGAAGTGAGATGACGAATGCTGGCGATGTTGCTTTTGATATTTCCAGCAATATACTCCCAGAGTAGCATGGAGAGCTGCATCAAACCAGTCTCAGGACTGAGGACCACAACAACAACAACTCCCAGAGTGTGGGAACTTTCTACAAAAGTAATTCCACGTCACAAGAAAACGAATGTGGCCTTATTCTTCTACAGTTACAGACTACTACACAGACATCATATACTGGCTTTATTAGGGTTATATATCAGCGTTTTTGTGTCTAGCATATAGAGGGTGAGTCAAAATTACATAAACAATCTTAATTTTGTTTCGTTTTCTATTCCACGTTGTGAGTACCCATGGCTGAGTCGAGACCATGAACGTGCGTCCCCGAAAGTAAGTGTGTGGTGCGCCGTGACGGCTTCTGGTGTACATGTCCCTTTTATCTTTACAACCCCTACGGTGAACGCACATGATTACTTGCAAATGCTGAAAGAGTTTTCCTTGATGACATGCTCCTACAGCTTACACGAGAAGGTTATATCCAACATCATGGTTCACCGCTCCATTTTGCTGGTTTCGTTCGTGCTTACCTTGATCAAACTTCCCCCCAACGTTGGCCATGGCTGACCGTTGTTATGGCCTCCCTATTCATCGGATCTCACACCCTTTGATTTCTGGCTATAGAGGAGCACGTGTATAGCGCAAAAACGAGAGATCTCGAAGAACTCAGGGACAGAATCGAAGCTGAGATATCCAATGTTTCTCCATAAATGTGTCTTCTGTCACTAAACTGCAGTGTCGAACGTTGGTTCGAGTGCATTAATTGTGCTGGCGGTCAGGTTGCACTCTGTATTACGAGTGCTTTCTCTCGAATAGTGTTCACATAATTTTGTCTCACACCGTATAATATCGAACATGTGTCGTGATTCCGCTGGCACGCACGAAGTGAGCACTGTTCCACTTCTGGTTGTCTCAGTGCCTCATGGAGGTCTCTCGCGTCTCACCCTCACTCTCTCGACATATAAGGGAGGGTTTTCACAGATATTGCTAATACAGAAACAAGATGTAACTTTGACACAGATTACTTTCTATACTAAATCCCTTGTTAAATCGATTTTTTGGTTTATATATATTTGCACTGGGGAAATGCTACACATGTAATATCGTTACTTTAGCCCCGAAAGTTGGGACCGAACGAAGTGGCCCGTAGTACATTGGACATGCGTTCGACACGACCAGTATTCAAACCCACGTCCAGCCATCCAGAATTTGGTTTTCTGTAGGTTCTCAAACTCTTTACGCAAACGTCGGATGATACCTATGATATTGGGAACGATCAGGTGACCCCATCGTAGGTTTTAGCAAGCACGAGGATAAGTGATAGAAACTCTAACCCTGTTTGGGTTGGCATTATCTTTCTGAAATGTAATCCCAGGAGGCTTGCCATGAAGGACAACTAATCGGGGCGTAAGACTGTCTCGGATGATAATCAAAAGGGTTCTGCTATGAAAAGAAACATCACCACAGACCGTAACTTTTGGTTGTCGGCCAGTACGGAGGGCGACAATCAGGTTGATGTTTCACCGGTGTCTGGGACGTCTCCGCTCACGTCTTCAGCCTGAAATGACATTGACCGGAGTAGACATGTCTTCAGTGATGAGTCTCGCTTCGAACTCAGGCACGATGACCACCGAAGACGTGCCTGGAGACGCCCTGGACAGCGGTGGGATGCCAACCTGACTGTCGACCGCCGTACGGCGCGACAGTCCGGAGTGATGGTCCGGGGTGCCGTTTCTTTTCATAGCACGACTTCTTTGGTTGTCATCCGCGACAGTCTTACAGCACAGCGGTACGTCGACGATATTCTACTCCCCGATTTCTTGCCCTTCATGCAAACCACCATGGGATTACATTTCAACTAGGGTTTCTACTGCTTACGTTAGAGCTAACCAAACTTTACCTTGGCCAGCAGGGTCGCTGGATCTCTCCCCATTTCAGAACGTTCAGAGCAGTATGCGCATGTCCCTCCAGCCATCTCCGGATTTTGGAGATCTAACATGCCAGGTGGCAGTTGGACAGAGTTTGGTAAGGTATTCCTCAGGAGGACATCCAACAACTTTGTCAATCAACGCCAAGTAGAATAACGGATTGCATAATGGCCGAGGTGAACCAACGCGTTACTGACTTGCAAAGTTTCTGAAGCTCTTTCTCGTGAATAAATCATGCAATTTTTCTGCACTTGCAACAATTTATTTGTCTGTAAGTGTACATCACATCTACTGATTTCTCTCCCATTCAGATGACTCGTTCATGGTGCTCCGTTATTTTTTGTCTTAGAGTGTATCTCGTATTTCTGTGAGGCAGCATACGTTAGTAGACTGATTCGTGTGATACGAATGCTTCCAAAAAGACTGCATGTAAAATCTGTTCTGTTAACAAAGAAGATGGAAACGGAAAGAAGCCTTTCGTCATTACTGTGTGACTAGACGTCTGCTGAAGAGTTGCTGGAAGGCCACAGCCGCAAGATAGCCATTCACAGTAGTTTAAGGTGGGAAAACGATACGGAGCCAGCTGCAGAAGAGGCAGATTCCAAATGAGATTCGTTACAAAAATCTCAAGGAAATGTAATTCGCTCACGAATTGAGCATATTCAGTTCGGACTATCGTTACGAAAGGTTTATCAAATAGTATTAACAGTAAGGAGGGAAAAGAAATTTTTCACCTTGTATTGTTTTAGCTATCGAAAGAGCGCCTCAGAGATACATAACCGTGTCTACTGTTAGAAAATACCAGAGTGCTAGTATGCATTATGGAAAGAATTACTCTCAAAAATCAGAGACTTGAAAAGAAAACAAAATCTGAGAAATTCCTGCTTCATCAGGAAGCTTACCACAATCGTTCTCAGGAGGATCTGCTGGCGTTAAGGGTTATGATGGCGAAAGAGTGGGCGGGTTGGAGGCTGAAGATTGTGGTTCGCAATGCGCTGACCGCTATCCGCAGAAAGTGACTTCCAGAATATTAAGTAGATTTAGAAATGATTATTCTTGAATTCAATCTGCTGTGTCTGTCGACAAGCAGCGACACGTGCACACGTGTCAGTCGCAAACAGGAAACAGGAAAAGACACTCTGAGCCTGGGGGACAGCAGTCAGAGCGGGTCACGGCCGTCGCAGCAGCTGTGGTGACGTCACCGCAACACTTGTTTAATTACTGCGCGAGCGGCCAATCCGAGAAACAGAACACACCGTGAGGCACGGATGTGGCGTTTGGGCGCGGTGTTCGTTACACAGCGCATTCTGAGGAGGGAGCAGTGCCGGAGTGCAGTGCGCCATGAAGAGCTCGGGCGGGGCTTGCAGCCTCCTGCTGCTGACGATGGCCGCAGTGTCCAGCGGCCGCAACGCCACAGAATGCTTCCAGCAGGCGAGATTCCAGCACATTCCCTCCAGGGGGAGACCGTTTGAAAGCCGACCTCATTCTCAAATTGCCATACGCCAGGTCGTTCTACACGTGTTCGTTCGAAAGAAATGCTACATCACGCGCTGATTTGAAACTGATCCTGAGAGTTCTACCACGAGTTTTCGTTTCCGAAGGGGAGCGGAAATTAGTCTATAGCGGCAGCGGAGTCAGATGCACTACCGATTCACAGCTGCCAGAGGAATATTTCCATCTGAGAATACAGCGCCCTAATGAGGGAGGTCAAGTGAAATGTCGTTTCCATAGCCTGGACGAAAAGTTGTACGTCAGGTTTCCAGGGTACCCCACCATTATATGCCCCGCCATTCGAGTCTGTATGGAACCGGCCACTTCCAAGTAAGACTGCCGGATACCACAATTTACGACTGCAGTTTCTCAAACAGTACGAGTCACTCCTGATCATCTGGTAAGTGTAACTCTCAGTGTTTTTGACTACGTTTCATTATTTCGCAATTACTGTAAGATGTTTCACATCTGTGGATACTTCTCATAGTTGTGTGTACTTTAAAAAACTATTTATTGCCTCTGTTACCTTGCGTGTCTATTCTCCAGTGGCCAACAACATGCAGCATAAACATTTTTATCCTCGTATAGTACATGAATAATAGGAGATACACTAGATGTAAAAAACGTAAAACTAAATACAAGATAAAATCCTACAGCCTACAGTTAGGCCAAAATACAACGTCTATAACGAACTTATACGCCATTGCTGTGCGACTATGAGATAATTTCAGTAAAACTCTACTCACTTTGCTCTCTGTATTTCTTTTTCTACACAGAGTCGTCGAATCAAATGTCTTGTTTTATAAAAAATAGTATGAACGAAATAAATTAAGGGATTAAAAGTTATTGCGCTGCAAGAGAGTCTCTGTATACTAACTACGAACAGAATATTAAATCCCGTTACAGCAATAACACTAAAAATAAAAGGAATTTACAGCATTTCTTTCGAGTGTGGCAAAAATTATGTGGGCCAGTCTATAAGAACTGTTGCTGATCGCTGTGTGCAACATCAGCGTCACCTGAAATACCGGTATCCAGAAAAATAAGCGGTTGCTGAGCACAGTTTGTTAAATGAACATAAGATTTTATTCGATGAAACAACACTACTTGCTCATGCTTCAAACTATTGTGACTCTGTCATCACGGAAGCTGTTGAAATTAGACTCTGTGAAAATAATTTCAACAGAGACTCCGGTTATGTACTTAGCAAAGCATGGAAGCGCGGAACTGATGAAGAAAGTGCGCAGAGGGAGACTTCTCGCAGTTCTCCGCCTGCTGCGTTGGATGGCGCTGCAAGCAACACTGGATAAAGCGCGCAGAGAAAATATGGATATAGAGGCCACCATCTCAGTACGCGCTGTTTTCACCGTGACGTCATCCAGCCAATGAGAAGCCGTCCACTCCTTATAAAAGCGGAAGCCTCACCGGTCCACGACATCTCCGGCGGTACTCCGCAAGGATACCGCCCTTCGATTGTGCCATTCCAGTACTAATCGAAGCGCTAGGTTTCAGGTGCCAGCCAGCCAGCCAGACAGACAGCGCTCCAGCCGAGCAGCAGCAGCAGCAGTCGTCCCGGCCAGCAGCAGCGGTCTCAGCAGCGGTCCCGGCCAGCAGCAGCGGTCCATTCGACAGCAGCCAGCCAGCCCTCCAGCAGCAGCAGCAGCGGTCCAGCCAGCAGCGGCAGCCAGCCAGCCCTCTAGCAGCAGCAGCAGCAGCGGTCCAGCCAGCCGGCCCTCCAGCAGCAGCAGCAGCAGCAGCGGCGACCCCGGCCCCGTTCGCAGCGGCAGCAGCAGCAGCAGCATTCCTGCCACCCGTCGTCGAGTCAGCGCCAGCGCCAGCAGCGTGGGACTCTGGTCTTCGTCCGTCTTCGTCTTCCTCCGTCTTCATCTTCATCCGTCTTCGTCTGTCCCCAGTTTTTGTCCTTTCTTTTTCGTTCTATGCGTTTTTGCTTCTCCCTGTCATGTCAGCCCCCACCACCACTACCACCACAGCCATAGTTTACTTCCCCCTCCGCCGGCACCACCACCATAACATGGTGTGCCCAGTCACAACCCCCTCTTTCCATCCCACCTCTTCTCACTCTCCCTTCGCCCTCGCTCTTTGTCGCCCCCTCTCCAGCTTCTTCCTCCCACTCCTCTCCCTCTGATCCTTTCCCCACACTCCCCCCGCCTGTCACTGCAGCTCCAGCTAGGGTGGTGGCCTGTCGGGCCACTGTCCATGCCCAACTCTCCCCATCGCCTTCGCCGTCACCGCCGCCACCGTCACCGTCGCCATCGCCTTCACCACCACCATCTCCGGCGCCGACTGCTGCGTCCACCCCGGGACCTGTCCCATCCCACCACCTTCCTATAGCTCCCATCCCTCATATCACCACTCGCCCTTCTGGCGCCGTTAAACGCCCTCGTGGCACCACCACCTCCTCCGCTCCCAAAAAGGCCCCAACCCATCCTCCTTCACCCCCCCCCCCCCAGGGTGCCATGGATGTCTCCCCACCTGGCCCTCCGCCTCTTCCTCCTCCTCCTCCCCCCCCCTCTTTCTACAAATACCTCCTCTCCTGTCCTGATCCTTCCTTTCTCGAGGCCCGGAATCTCTCCCTCCTCCTCCTCCGCCAACACTTCCCTGGTGCCCCCATCTCTCTCCTCATTCCCACACGGGATTCCGTTCTCATCTCCTCCCCCAGTCCCAACCCTCCATACTAAATCCTCTCCCGCCTTCTCATCACCCATTTTGGCCCCAACGACTCCCTCACACCTGCTCCTTCTCCATCTCCTACCCCAAACCCCGTGTCGCCCACCGACCCTCACCACCGTGATCACCCGGCTCAGTCCGTCGATCACGGAGGAGGAGCTGTTGGCAGAGCTCAAGGCGCATCCCACGCTGGAGGTGCAGGCGGTCCGCCGCATTTTCAACTCAGCCAGCCCCACCCGCCTTATGCGGGTTTTCTCCGAGGATGCCCCCTCCATTCACCGTCTCCTGAAGGAGGGTGCCCTCCTCTTCAACCAGCGCTACAAGGTCGAACCCTCCCATTCCCCTCCCCAATCCCTGCGCTGCCAGAGGTGTCTGCGCTATAACGCACACCCAACAGCCGAGTGCCGTGAGGCCCCCACCTGCCCGCATTGTAGGCAAGGGCACTTCCTCCGGCAGTGCCCCAACCTTCAATCCCCTCCCTCCTGCAATACCTGCAATATCCCCCATCCCACCTACACCCAAAAGTGTAAAGCCCGACCCCCTCCGACCACCCCTGAACTCACCATCCCTGTCCGTCCTCTGGACGCCCCCACCCCTCCTGGTAATTCCCTTCGTCCCCTCCCCCCACCGCTGAGGACATCATCAGGTTCCTCACCATCGTCCTTCAGAATGTTCATCCCTTTCAGCCCCCCCACACCCTCCAAAAGATATCCCTCGCCACCCGTTCCATTTTCCAACTCAAAATGTACGCCACCTACTCCAACAACCAGGCCCATTTCACCTTCTCCCGTCTTGACACCCTCGTCTAAATCCCTGTCATGGCGCGACAGAGATGTATCCTTTTCAACAATATCCGCTCCCTTCCCGCCAACAAGAACCTCTTCCTGCACACCCTTGTCACCCACCGGGTGGATGCCTTCCTCCTCAATGAAACCTTCCTCCAACCCCACCACACCGTCCACACTTCGCCCTATCTCCTCCACTGCTCCGATAATCCCCTCCCAATTGCGCGTGGTGGCGTTGCGATTGGTCACCACCGCCAGATCCCCGTTTGGCTCCAACCTCTCCTTCCCGACCCCACCGAACACCTGATCCTTAGTCTCTTCTTCCCCAGCCTTACCGTTACCTGGGCCACCATCTATGTCCTCCCCAACGCCCCTATTCCCTCCGACTTCCTCTCCCACATAGACCGTACCTTCTCCTCCTACGTGATCACCGCCAACCTCAACATCCATAGTCGTTCCGCTGCCCAGTTACGGCGGTGGCATCGGTTCCTCTCCTCCCTTCAAGGCGACCTCATCCCCGTCCCCCAGCACACCCGTCCTGAGTCCAACTCCACTCCTGATGTTATCCTCTACTCCTCCAACCTCCTTGGCCGCGTAACGGTGGATGTCCTGGAGACTATTGGTAGCGACCATCTCCCTTTCCTCCTCACTGTTTCAGACGGTCGTCGCCCCCGCCCCAACCCTCGTAATGACCCTCCCCCTAAGTACGACCATGATTATTCCCATGCCAACTGGAATGCCTACCAGGATACCCTCTCCACCCAGGTCGATAGCCACCCTTTCACCTACCACCACCCCGACGATGTCACCCATGCCACCTCCTTTCTCCAGCAGACCTTGTCTGAGGCCGCGGAGGCCCATGTCCCTACTGTCGCCATCCACCCCCACCATCCTACCTTACCCCCACAGCCTGTCCTCCTCCTCCGTGAATCCCGCTGTCTCTACCATGCCTTCCTCCACACGTGTGACCAGGACACACTATGGCGCCACCAGCAACTCCAGCGATGCATTCGTAATTTGCTCGTGGCTAAGAAACGCCGGGACTGGCGACAGACATGCACCCATTTAAATGCTACCCTACCTATCAACTCGTCCAAGTTCTGGTCAGCCTTCCGTTGCCTTATCGGAACTAAACCCTCCCCCTACTATCCTCTTCTCCATGATGATCACCCCTTCCCTGACACCCTTAGTAAGGCCAATCACTTTGCCTCCTACCTCTTCGATGTATTTTCCATCCCCGATGATCCCCAGTTCGATTACTCCCTCTTCCCAGAAATCCGCAATCGAACTGACACCTCTGTCCCTCCCCTCGCTCCTGGTTTCCAGTACCTGGACAACATTGCACACACAGAACTCAATGCCCCTATAACTACACAGGATCTCATTGCTACACTCTGCACAAAACGCAACACCGCTCCTGGTCACGATCGTGTCACCTACCATCACCTTCGTGAAGCTCCTGTCTCTTTCCTCTCCACCCTGGCCAGGCTCTACAATGTAGTCCTGTCCACCGGTTACTACCCCGACCTGTGGAAAACCTCCCATACCCTCATGTTCCTTAAACCTAGCAAACCGCCGTCCGCTGTCTCCCCCTACCATCCCATCAGCCTTACCTCGGTCTTCAGCAAGGTCCTGGAATCTATCCTCACCCACTGCATTCACCAGCATCTCCGCCAGCACCACCTCCTTCCTGTTACCCAGTGTGGCTTTCGGCTGTCCTTCTCTTCTGACGACCTTCTCCTTCACCTCATCTCCTTTCCGACCAGCTTAATTCCCGTCACTCCGCAATCTTCTTCTCCCTGGACCTTGAACGTGCTTATGACCGCATATGGCATTCTGGTCTCCTCTTCAAGCTCCAAACCTTCGCCCTTCCCATTAACTATGTCTGACTGGCTCCTTTCTCTCCCACTGTCCTTCCTATGTCACCATCCATAACACAGATTCCTACACCTTTTTCCCCTCCGCCAGTGTGCCCCAAGGCTCCGTCCTCTCCCCCCGTCTGTACCTTTTGTACACGGCGGACATGCCGCCGCCGTCACCCCCCTGTCCACCTTCTCCAGTTTGCCGATGACACCGCCTTCCTTGCCCTTGCCCCCACCCTGCAGCGCTCCCAACACCTTCTCCAATCCCATCTTGACCGGTTCACCGCTTGGTGCAACCAGTGGTTGCTCAAGGTCAATCCCTCCAAAACCCAGGCGATCATTGTAGGCAAAACCACCCCTTCCTTCCGCCTCCTTGAATTCTATCTCACCATCTATGGCCGTCCTATCGCCCTCACTCCCACCCTTAAGTACCTTGGCGTCACCTTCGACCGTCGCCTCTCCTGGACTCCCCACCTCCAGACAATCCAAGCCAAGGCGTGCTCCCGACTCAGTCTCCTCAAGCTCCTCTTCAGCCGTACATGGGGTCTGGACCCCTCCACCATCCTCCACACCTATAAATCCCTCATACGCCCTATCCTTTGTTATGCCCATCTGGCTTGGATCTCCGCCCCCCCTACAATTTATAAATCCCTCCAAATCCTTGAACGCCATGCTCTCCGCCTCGCCTATCGCATCCGTCTCCCCTCCTCCATGCGGATCTTGTACGATCTCATCCCATTCCCCCCCCCCCTCCTCCTTTTCCTTGAAAGGATACGGATCCTGTACACTTCCCGTAAACTTGATCCTCCACACTCGCTAGTCTCCCCGATCCTCTCCCATCCCCACCCGCTGCCGCGCCTGTATTCCCATGTCCCACGCAGTCTCCACATCTCCACCCTCCTTACCCTCTCCCAAGGTGGCTTCTGCCAGCTCCCTCTCCCTGATGATGCCCTCCTCCCCTCCATCTACCCCTCCTACCAACTTTTATCCTCCCACCCTCCTCTTGTGTTTGCTCCTCTGGGCACCCTCCCTCCCTTCTCTCCCTCTTCCCTCCCTCCTCCATTTCTCCCCACTTCTCCCCTGGGCTTCCCCTCCCCTGTCCCTCTCCTCCTGCACCCATATCCTCAGCCTTTGGCATCCTTTTTCTCCCCTCTCCCCCACCTCACCCTTGTTCTTTCTTGGCAGGTCCCCGGACTCGCCCACGCTAAGTGGACATTCGCGCGCCGGAGATCACCGCCATCAGTGTCTTGTGTGTGCCATCGCGTTTAGTGTTCAGTGTTGACCGTCACACTCCATCGTTCACCAGTGCCATCGTCATCTTCAGTGTTTGTGCGTCGTATCACCAGTTTGCAGTGTGGATTATCGTCGAGTGTGAACGGCTCCGTGTTTGTCTTTATGTGTCTACTGTTTTGTTGCCCACCGTTCTGTAACTTATGTGTCTTCTCACTGTTTTTTCTCATTGTGTATTCTATGGCTGAAGAGCAGCGTAGAGTGCTGCTGACAGTCTGCCTGTTGTACAGGTTTTAAAATAACAATAAAGAAAAAAAAACCGGTCCCCGACAGTCAGTTTCATCCCTGACAAAGATGACAGAGGTAGTCACCAAAAGCTTGGAATTTTATCCAAATCTGATGCGGCAAGTAAACCGAGAACTTTTTATGCAATTTCAAAAGAATGTTAAATACACAGGATGTTCAGATTATGTGGTACTCTCTTCAACTTACAAAATAATAAGTGTAAGGAATATTTATTTAGAAAGTTGAACACGATAAGTTTTAGGCTTCTCGCTTCATCGGCGTTGAGGGCCCAAACAGCTATAACAATCAATTTGAATTTTTAAAATAGAGCATTATTTTTTACAGAATGAAATTTTCACTCTGCAGCGGAGTATGCGTTGGTATGACACTTCCTGGCGGATTAAAACTGTGGGCCGGACCGAGACTCGAACTCAGGAACTTTGCTTTTCGCTGGCAAGTGTTCTACCAAGTGAGCTACCCAAGCACCACTCACGACCTCTCCTCATAGCTCTAATTCCGCAGTACCTCGTCTCCTAACTTTCAAACTTCACAGAAGCTCTCCTACAAACCTTGCAGAATTAGCACTTCTGAAAGAAAGGATGTTCAAGAGACATGGCTTTGCTACTGCCTGGAGGATGTTTCCAGACTGAGAATTTCATTCTGCAGCGGAGTGTCCGCTGATATGAAACTTCCTGGCAGATTAAAAGTGTTTACCGGAGCGAGACTCGAAGTCGGGGCCTTTGCCTTTTGCGGACAATTGCTCTATCAGCTGTGCTTCACAAGCACGACTCGCGACCCCTCCTCACAGCTCTAATTTCGCCGGTACCTCGTCTCCTATCTTCCACTGCAGAGTGAAAACTTCATTCTGGAAGCATCCCCAGACTGTCAAAGCCATGTCTCCGCAACATCTTTTCCTCCAGGAGTGGTAGTTCTGAAGGTCAGTAAAACTTTGAAACACATATCTATGCCGGCCGGGGTGGCCGAGCAGCTCTAGGCGCTACAGTGTGGAACCGCGCGACTGCTACGGTCGCAGGTTCGAATCCTGCCTCGGGCATGGATGTGTGTGATGCCCTTAGGTTAGTTGGGTTTAAGTATTTCTAAGTTATAGGGAACTGATGACCTAAGAAGTTAAGTCCCATAGTGCTCAAAGCTATTTGAACCACATATCTAATTTGTACGAGCTGTAACATCATGCCTCGGGCATGGATGTGTGTGATGTCCTTAGGTTAGTTAAGTTTAAGTAGTTCTAAGTTCTAGGGAACTGATGACCTAAGAAGTTTAGTCCCATAGTCCTCAAAGCCATTTGAACCACGTATCTATTTTGTACGAGCTGCAACTAAACAGATGCCACTATTAAAGTTCCAACACTCACATTTGCGCCAAGTTGTTTTGAATTCCGTTACCATTTCACCTTAAAGTTGGTTGTAATTATATCAACCCAAATATCGAAAGAAAAAATAATTTGGTCCTGGTTGCACTCCTGAAGGATTATAGAATATTTTATAT
Source organism: Schistocerca serialis cubense (assembly GCF_023864345.2). Taxonomy (NCBI): domain Eukaryota; kingdom Metazoa; phylum Arthropoda; class Insecta; order Orthoptera; family Acrididae; genus Schistocerca; species Schistocerca serialis. The sequence continues at coordinate 453,500,661 of NC_064646.1, forward strand.
ACCAATAAAACTCCAGGAAATTGTTTGTTTGCCATTTCTCAAGGTGAATTTAGAAATTCAGAACGAACGTTACCTACTATAAGGGTCCAGTTCCAGACCCTACAGTCGTCAAGAGAGAGCCAGGTGGGATTCAGTAGTGAGGACCTAGCTAAGCTCGAGAGGACCAAGAAAAATTCATTGACAATATCGTGTTTATTGGGCATTAACACAGGACTGTTTTCCAAAGCGCCGCGCCACAGTCGGGCCGGCGGAACAGCGCCTCTTCGGCAGAGGAAAGCCAGCGTGCGCTCGGCTCACAGTACGACCAGCACAGCGAAGTGTTGGGGGGCGGGCGGCCGTCGACCCACGGGATCCGGGCAAAGTGCTCTCGCTGACGTCGAAAATCTACACTCAGGCGCCGCGACCCACGTCCACCTGAAATCTTCACTAGCTAACAGGGGCACCTCTCAGCTCCCATATCGGAGACAGATGCTGCTAGCATCAGTGTCAGCCACAGGGATGGGATGAGCAGTAGCAGTGCCCTGTCTCTAGAAGGGAGATGACGGACAGCGATCAGACCATGCAGGTGAAGTCCCCAACAGGCCTGCAGGGTGATGGCTGCCTCTGCATCCCATCAGTGTTGCTTCAGAGGTTGGCAGTGCAGCTGGCAGAACAACTGGACTCGCGGTTCCAGAGACGATCGAAAACAGCCAAGTGTGCTGACGATCGCCTTCTATAGCCTCTCCTCTCAGTGCATAGCTGCAACTGACCAAGTGCTGAGACTATTCATTGGGCAGTCGGCAATCACTACTCAGCAATCAGCAATGAAACTTATGTTAATAAGAGTGGGATATTTATGTCGGCGATTCCTGTGCACTGAGCGGCCGTGGGGATGGCTATGACATCACGTATCCTGTTTCTTACCTCGCTACCTGCTCTCCTAGTGACTTCAGACGTTGGTAGTTTCACCTTTCAGAGACTCTTTTCTGCTGGCTCGACACCTGAATACTTATTGTTGCGTTGCACCTAGCTTACCTTACGAAATTCTGCTTTGTTACTATTAAGACGGTATCCTTCGACTTTATGCATCACTTGCAGATGTGGGTGCTCAGTCGTTCCCTTGTGCTGTGATAACGTGATAACTTCGGTGTTTGCCACAACTCGCTCAGCATTTCCCACTACCTGGCAGACTACTTGTCACTGGCATAGGCAGTCCAGCTTCCGGGAGCTGCCTAGGTAGAACTTGGACGAATTTTTAGTGAGCTTTTCAAAGCAGTCTCGATTTCTTTCTATTTTCATCACATGAAATTACCTAAAATGTATTATGTCTTTTCTGTATACTGAATCAGTTCCTCTGTCGATGACATTCTTCTTCATTTCTTCCCATTTTACCTGCAGCTATTTCAATGTAGCTTGTTTGCAATTCTTGCTGAATACATTTTCGTATTGATTTTTCTTTCGGAACATTGATTTCATTACCTTCTATCGTCAGTCGTATGAAGTAAGGATTTTGCTTTTACAAAATGTTTTTGCAATTACCTTTATTATACTCACATATAAGTAGGGAGTTCGGCGAAGGAGTCTCTGATTTCAAGCTTAAATATCTCGAAAATTAAAATCGGTAGACGAATGCAACAAAGGGTGTATTTATTGCGAAATTTGTAAGAATTTTATACAGATGTTATACAGAAGTCTCGAAATAGTTCAAAAAATTGCTAACAGATGGCCCAGTAATCGAAATGCGCAGTGTCCATAATTAGTGTGACACAGCTTAAATCGAGCATTTCACCGTCGAAACGTGAAACGGGATTAGCGTACCGAAGGAAGAGGTAGAAATCATGTTATCCATTAAACAATGTGTTTCTGTTGGTGGAATGGCACAGGTCAGAATACAGTCCTACGGCAACAGGCAGCAGTTTGCAAACACGATTTAGTGGAGCAATAGGATGGTTCAAATGACTCTGAGCACTATGGGACTCAACATCTTAGGTCATAAGTCCCCTAGAACTTAGAATTTCTTAAACCTAACTAACCTAAGGACATCACACACACCCATGCCCGAGGCAGGATTCGAACCTGCGACCGTAGCAGTCCCGCGGTTCCGGACTGCAGCGCCAGATCCGCACGGCCACTGCGGCCGGCGGAGCAATAGGACCCGATGTGAAAAACGTTTGCATTTTTCGCCAAATTCCAACGGAAAGGCAGCGAAACTGGATTATCCTTGAAAATATCGCCCAGTTTCTAGATTTATTGAGCAAAGCCGAAGGATATTCGTCGACAGAATTGCAGCAGAGACTGGTTTAAAGCATACCAACGCCCTGAAAATATTGGGACAGAGCCTACACACATTTCCAATCAAAATCCAAAGCCACCAGGCCGCACCTGTACGACAGAGGACTAACTTAGCGAACCAGATTCTCATAATGATTGATAATGAAGGAGTTGATGTTGCCAGCATCTGGTTGGCGGATGAAAGACGCTTTCACCTGAATGGAGGTGTGAATAAACGTAATAGGAGATTATGAGGTTCCGAAGATATCCATTTGTGTGAAGTGAGATCACTACATTCTCCCAAAGGGCTATGATATGCAACAGAGGCTTTATTGTCCATTTTTTCACGTGAGAAACGTTCTCTTGTGAACGTTACGTTGCAATTTCGGAAAAACTTTCTGCCATACAGCTGGCGTTGGACGTTCTAACAAACACCACGTGCTTTGTGCAAGGTGGGGCCAGACAACATCGCACCGAACGAGCGTTTCGCTTTCTTGTTGATTACTTCCGGAACAGAGTCACTGCGTTGCATTGTTGCAAATTTACTGGAGAGGTGATGGATTGACCTTCATACACGTCCAACATGAATCCTGGCTACTTTTTGTATGACACATTGAAAGATACTGTTTATCGGAACATCGCACGAGTTGAATCGGCGATCCGTGTGGCTTCCGAATCATTTTCCACTGAAATACATCACGATGTGATGGCAATTTCCATTGTTCCTTTGGAACGACCACGTACTGCGAGTGGTGGACATTTCAGAAAGTTTGTGATGTAATTGCAAAGGCTGCTCCCAGAGGAACATTTTAATTATACAAAGCTGGTACCATACGAGTTCCACAGCTTACAGCGGCATCTGTTGCAAGCTTTTCTATTTTGATACTTCTGCATAACTTCTGTATAAAATTCTTACAGTTTTCACAATAAACATATTTTTTGTTGCACAAGCCTATCGATCTTTATTTTCGAGATATTTAATTTTGAAACAAGGACTCGTTCGCTGCGCACCCTGTGTTATCCTATTTGGAAATAACTACTCTCCCATAAGTTAATTATCTACTGCGTATTCAGCATCTGTGCATCTGCTGCGTTAAAGATCTTCGAACGCACACTATTCCACCACACATTTATATGCTGCTATTTCGGTTCAAAAAAAGAAAAGGGGAGGGAATATTGGTGGTTAACGTCCCATCGACAGCTCGGTCGTCGGGGACGGAGCACAAACTCGTATGAGAAATTGGTCGTGTCGTTTCAAAGAGACCGTCTCGGTCTTTACTCATATCTTAGCTGATTTAGGCAAATCGAGAAAAACCTAGATCTGGATGGTCGGGTGAGATTTCGAACCGCCTTCTTCCAGAATGAAAGTCCAACGTGCTGTTGCGACGTGGGGCGCTGGGGTTGCATTGTGAGAAGGAGGCTGCACTCGGCGTCAGGGGTGTGTGGTGCAGTTTACATCCGGAGGTGTAAGTGGCACCGTCGTATCTGAGATAACATTTACACTACGGGCCATTAAAATTGCTACACAATGAAGAAAAGCAGATGATAAACTTGAAACCTTCCCGTCTCCTCTATATCTTTTTTGTTAACGGTAACCTTCCCTTTTACAATACCTATGTAACCTTCCCTTAGGATTTCCATCTCTTGCTTAATACTAACAAATGAAATCTTCCCTTTGAAATTTATTCTCTTCCTCTATCTTCGCATAAAAATTAAATTGCTGCTTATTAAAAGTGATTATCTGATTATTTCGACGAAACATAGAATGTGTCGTCGTTATCTGCAATAACCAAAAACTGTTCCTTACGTTTTTTACAATTACTGGATCGCCATCTGACTGCAACATCAAACTGCGACATGAATATACTTACTCTGTTTTACTATACTCTATTAGCTGCTGGTGGGCTTACATAGTAAGTGGCTGTATTTATTACCAAAGCTGACGTTATTCTTTAATAAATTTGACTGAAATTACGTAATTCATACTTAAACTTTTTCTTGACAACAATAAAATTTTGCAAAGTTTTATGTTGATGGTTTTTGGGATGGACTCTAATTAGAAATGCAATATTGCTGGCAAAAGTTAATTATATTCTGAATGAAATGCTTTTACAAACGTTCAAATAGGACTTACTTTTTACAATAATCTTACAACTAGCAATGCGCAAACATACCTTCAGTAGCCTTGAGTTTCTCAAAAATTAATTCAATAATATTAGTTCCTCTTATTATAATAGTTATCTGATGTCTCTGTACATCCGTTTATAATCTCTCGTAAATCATAACTAGTGGCTGGCAGGTACACCGCTCCTCTCAACCATTCGCTTCGGACCTGCTACCGACTCGCTTCACTTCTCGCTTACTACTGACTTCCTACGAACGCTTAAGTACCGTCTCTCCTGCCAACAATGCTTTCTGGTGCAGACAATCCTTGCTACCATTACAAAATGTATCAATACGCGGTCTATCCCGCGCTTTTCTTAAAATGTATCCATACGCGGTCTCTCCGGCCCTTTTTAAAATTGTATCAATTTGCAGTCTCTCTTGTCAAAAATACTTTGGTGCAGACATTCCCTGCTACCACAATTATTTCCAACATGACAAATAATAATTATTCCTACTTAAGCCTTTTAATAAAATATAAACATCTTTCATAAATTGTGCTTTGACAGTAAACAATGGAAATATACACTTATTACATAACCCTCCACTGGATTTCCTTAAAATTTTCCTACGTCGTTATGTCATTTGGACTTGACGTAAGGAGAACATTTGATTATAGAAATATGTGTAGTAATAAGTAAGTAAAGATAGAATATTTCTTTCAACAAAGTACATACATATACTGCCATAAGAATTTTTTTTCCTAAGTCTAACAAAGAGAATATTCAAAAGAGTATACATCAAAATGTACAAATAATATGAGTCAGTGAGTTGGAAGTGTACATCAGGTAGTAAAAGTTATTTATATTTCTAATAGTAATGGATGGCAAAAATTAGAACATAGTTTATGTTTCATTATGAATTGGTGTCTATTCATACCATATTCAAGGAAGGTAAAAAAAGGAATAGGATAGCATGGTCAAAGCACTGGAAACTGTCTGTGAATGCACTCAAAAGTCCGCTTCTTTCCCTCACATAGCACAACACCAGGATTCGCCATGTGATTCCGTCGTCTCTTTGATCCATAGTTTTAGTGTAAGCAAACACTAAGTTAACCATCGAATTGCCTGAGTTGCCACAGCTACATCAGGTACAAGTTCCAACTTCAATTGTCCATTAGTAGTGATGGTGTACATCTTGGTATGCAAGCACCTATTGACGTACATCGTGACTGTGGTGTGCATCCTTGTATGCCAACACCTCATAGAAAACATCATAGATTGAAGTAACATTGTTCACTATTAACTTTGTTCGTGCTCCATAACCGTGGGGATACACAGGAATTAAGGTACAGGTATAATCATTTTGTCAAAAGGTTCACTGATATGGTTGACACCATTATTACCAAATTTTACAGCATCTCTTTCCTCTGTGCTCATAAAATTATATATTTTACGTTTAAAAGGGCAAAATATTTCACCTTGTGTGCATGTAGATAAAGTTTATAGTTTTAAACCCTTACATAAAGAAACACATTTTCCACCTGTAGTGAATTCAGCCTACAATACATATCACATTACGTGACACTCAATAACATAAACAAATATTTCTGTAAGTGGAATTTAGTAGTACATTTAGGCATCAACATTTTAAATAAAATAGACAAGTACCTATATACAAACTATGTCACTTTCTGTGACTCTAAATAAATTACAATCTGGTGCTCATATAAATAATTACATAAAGACACTGTTATATTACTTCACAGGTTGTGAATTCACAATTTTTGAAATATGAAAACACATTTTGACAAAATATGTCACTTTCTGTGACTTCAGTATGTTCGGTAATGTGTTCGTCAGTTATGAGTCATATTTTCAGTCGACTATATATTATGTTTGAGTTGTGTAACACACATCGCCATTGTTATTTAAGAAAAACATTTGTATTTTACATAGAGTGCGAATCGGTATTCTGACATTTGGTGTGATCTGTTTTTCCTATGTATGTATCTGATGTAAAAGATATGTTCAATGCAGAAAAAAATTTTCGAATAGCAAAGTACATGTAGTAAGCAATTTAATGTGGTTTCTCCCTCCGTAGTGCTGCGCTGTGTCACCTGTTATCAAAATAAACCATTACTAAATTATATTCCTTACATACTAAAGTCTTCATTCTCCTCTCTCCTTTGTACCACGTGTCATCGCTCTGTATTACCTATAACAAAATATTCGTGGTTAATAATCGTAGGTGCACGGCATGACTTCAACATCTCTCTGCATCTGGAAAATCGCGTCAGCTCTCGGCATGACCTATAAAGCATTTATCCACATTTCTCCATATTCAATACTTACATTATAATTAAAACTACGTTTATTTTGGTGAACTATGACAACAATGCATCATGCATGGGTTAAAGAATACATCTAATTGCTACTACTGTATGAAAATTATTTGTATGTGTTATACACTTACATTTAAAGTAGTCCTGTTAATTGCTTCACTTACCTTACATAATGCCAAATAAATGTCCTGTGAGAACACTTCTAAGACTGCTATTAATGTTCAGTGTATTTATCTGCGGTCGAATCGAGGTGGCCTGTTGTGCACATAAATAACCCATTAGTAGCTCACTGTAGTCGGTGTTGCTGGACTGTGTCAAAAAGCTCATTGTTATACTCTGTCTATATGTATCCCTGTAAGAAGATTTGTCTATTTTAAGAATTTCTTTATGTTTGACATATGATGGTTTCCTCTCGATTTTTTTGTTCTGAGTGTCTCAATGTGTACTACATTAGCGTGTGGAATATTTCGAATTCTGTACGGTCCTGCATATAGAAGTTCAATTTTTTTGCATCGGTTCTTCCCTTTATGTGACAAATAAGGGGTGCGGACTAGTACCTTATTGCCAATCTCGTACTTGCGTGGTCTACTTACCTGCTTCTGCTGTCTCTTCCGACGATCTGCAGCTCGTTTAATGTTCGCTAACGCCATATCTATTATCTCACAATGACGAAGTCTACGCTTCTTTGGAAAAGTAATCACTTCAGTAAGTTTATTCGATGGGTCTTTATTCGTCAGTATTACAGTTGGTGAGAGCATCGTTGACTCATTAGTTACTACATTTATCACTTTCTGAAACTGTGAAATGTATTCGTCCCATGTTGTATGCTTTCTGTGGCAATAAATTGTACAAAGTTTCCCGATCTCTTTCATTATTCTTTCTGCCAGGTTAGAAGAACTGTGATATCTTGATATATAAATTGGTGTTATGTTCTTACTTTCTAACATGTGTTTCCATATGTCTGACCTAAACTGCCGTTCGTTATCTGAAATAACCTTCTGTACATGTCCTACTATTGATAGAAAATCTCTTACAAATGCTCTTGATACTGATCTAGCTGTTGCTTTCCTTAGTGGAGAAAATGTTACAAATTTGGATGTCAGTTCTACGGCTACTAGAATATAACTATAACCTTTACTTGTTCTGGGGATTTGACCGAAAAGATCTACTGCTGCCATGTGTCTTAACTTACCCGGTATGATGGGATGCAGTGGTGGATGCTATAACTTTGCGAATGTGTTTTTCCATATTGTTGAAGTGAGAATTTTGTCGAAGAATTAGAAAGCATTTCCCAGCTCCGTAATGTGCATAGCTTAGGTGCGTATACCATATCAATTTGTTTCTGATCCCTTCTGGAATGCATAAAAGCCAATTGTTGCCGTCTGGGCACGAGCGAATAAACAGAATATTTTGATGTATAGTGTAATTATGTCTGATTTTTGCGTTGCTTTAGTCTCGCCAAAGCGTTAAAATCTCTTTTAGTGTTTTATCTTTCTGCTGTTCTCTCTCGATGTCCTGTAATGCTGATGATATAAAGTTTTCGAAAACTACTTGTTTGATATACATGATACTATGGTTGTTGTAGCAGAAGGTATTTTCTTTCTCTAGTCGTTTATGCTGAATAGATCTCGATAGTGCGTCGGCAACAATATTCTGCATGCCTGGAATGTGTACAATAGTAAAGTCGAACTCTTGTAGGTATAATTTCCAACGGCTTAATCTATCATGCGTAAGTTTTGCTGATAATGAAAACTGGATTGCTCGGTGATCGGTATATACTGTGGTGTGTTTTCCATATAGATAATGATGGAATCTCTTAAATGCCCTTACTACACATAGCGTCTCTAATTCTGTTACAGAGTAATATCGCTCTTCTGGAGAAGGTATCCTGCTTGCAAACGCAATATGTTTAACGATTGTGTTACCGCCCTCCTCTACTTCCTGGAAAATATGTACTCCTAGTGCTGTAGTTGAACTATCTGTTGCAATGGAAAAGTTTTGTGTTGGGTGAGGATGCGATAACAAAAGTGCCCTTAGTAAACCTTCTTTCAAATTCTCGAATTCAGCTTCAGAGTCTTCATTCCACGACCAAATTGTGTTTTTACTTGTGAGCTGGTATAGCAAGGGTGTGTCTAATGCATTATAATGAATGAATTTTCTAAAATAATTAATAAGGCCTAAAAAGCTCCGAAGTTCCTTCTTATTTGTTGGCACGTCGATATCTTTCAATGCTTGCAATTTGTCGGAGTCTGGTGCAATACCTGTTTGTGAAATGATATGACCTAGAAATTTTATAGAGGATTTTCCAAATACAGATTTACGGAGGTTTATAGTTATACCATTTTGCTCGAATGTATTCAGTAATTGTTGAAGGGTGTGTTTGTGCTGTTCCCAGTTTTCTTCTGCGATTAGAATGTCATCTACATATGTAGTAATTTTGATTTTAAGATCCTTTGGGAGAATTGTATTAATGCCTCATATAAAGGCTGCAGACGAAATCGTTAGTCCAAACGGAAGTTTACAAAATTGGTAACATTCACCAAAGCAAAGGAATGCCGTATACTTTCGGCAATTTGGATACAACTGGATTTGCCAAAATCCTGATTACAGATCGAGGGTGGTATACATGGAGGTGCCATGAAACTTTTGCAGTAGCTCTTCTAACGTCTGTGGTCGGTCAGTTTCTGTAATGATTATTTTATTAACTTCACGTGAATCTAAAACTAAACAGAGTGATCCATCCTTCTTTTCAACGATGTGTAATGGATTTATATATTGGCTTGCTGCTGGTTCAATTACACCCTGATCAATCATTGCTCGTAACTCTTTCTTAACTGCTTCTGTGTACATATGCGGGATTGGATAGTGTTTTGCTTTGAAAGTCTCGTGTGGTTTCTCCTGAAATTCGTACATAAATCCTGTCATCGTTCCTGGAACATTGTTAAAAACTGTTTCATATTGCACAAGAATATATTCTAATTCTGTGCGCTCTATGTCGTCTTTTGCTATATTGTCTCCAACCTTGCGTGTAATTGTCTATAATACATTATACTCCTGTTCCTCTGCCATGTCGTTATTATGTGTATTCGTGTATAGTGTGAGATAACAATCGTTATCTTTAGAATCTGCAATAATCTCGATCCTGTGCATATTTTGTTCTTCTGAGGATACCGTATTTTGAAATCTCACTACCACTTCACAGTCTTCCTTCTTTAATGTTAGGTATGACGATTTAAAGTCAATCTTTCCATCGTACTGTACGAGACAATTCATTCCTAATATTGTATCAGTTGTTAAATGTGGAACTATCCAACAATTTCTGTGGTAAGTTTGCCCTGCAAAAACAAACGTTAATTGTGTCTGTCTTTTGACTTCAATGAGTTTTCCTGGAAATGCTCCCTTAACTTTAGTTTTGTGTAAAGGGAATACTGGATAATCATTATCGCTATTCCATCTGTTAAATGTGTCTTCATTAATTACGCACATTGGTGAGCCTGAATCAATTATTGCTAAAATATTTTGTGACTTTAAATTTATCTGAATTGTTGGGTGACATACAGTTTTTTGCATGATCGGTTTTTCTTGTAACAATGTGTCTCGCACGTCGTCGAATGTAATGGCATTCTCTATCGTTATCTTTTCTCTGTGCTTATCCATAGTGTCGTCATTCAGAGATTCATCACAGGCTATCTCTAGTCATAAATGTTCTGCCATTTCATTTTCTGTTGGGGAGTGTTGTGTGTTTTCAGTGAGCTGCACTGTTCTACCGTTTTGATTATTAGCGGTAGGTGGTGGATGAAATCTTCTGTCTGGTACATTCATACGATAACTTGGTTGTTGTGCACTGTTTGAATTTCTATGAAAATTATTATTGTAGAATGTCCTTTGCGGTCGGTGTTCGTTTTCTCTCCTTCTGTCGTCATAACTGTGGTTATACGGCGAGACACGCGTGTTTCTCTGAAAAGGCTGTCTTTGTTCGTTTTGTTTATTTTGCGGCTGACCCATGTAATTGTTTGCACCTGTCATCTTTTCTTGGCGGTGAGTCATGTGACAGTTCGAGCGGTTCGGCATTTCCTGTCGTATATGTGTCGTGTCATTTGGAAGGCTTTGTTGTTGTCTTGAAATGTAATGTACATTGTTATTATACTGCTGTTCATTGAATCCCTGTGTGTATTCTCGACTAAAGTTTTCATTTTCGCTGCGAAAGCGTTTATTATGATTGTTATTGCCAAATCGTGTTTGTTCAAAATTATTATTGTTTGTCTGGTTTGCGCTATGTCGTGAAAAGTTCTTATTAACAAACGCATAATCTGCCTGGTGCACCTCTAGCAATTGCAGGATGTCTCTAAATGCGTACAAGCTGTCCTTTTGCTGCCCTCTTAATAATGACACTTTCAATGCTCTGGAGAGTTTTGAAATGTACAACTGTATTAATGTGGGTTGACTGTATGGCTCATTGAGATATTGGTTTTGTTCAACCATATACTCGAAAAATTGTGTGATTGTTGGGAAAGTAGAATTCTCGAAATTTGGTAGACTAATTAGCAGATCTTTAATGCTACTCTGTGTGGTATCTGACCAATATGCTGCTAGAAATGCTTCCTGGAATGCTTCTACTGAAAAACACTGTCTAGCAATTGGTCACATTCTTCTCGCTAGTTCCTCTTCAAGAAAACTAATAATAAAATCTAGCTTATGTTGAACTGGCCATGATGGTGGGAGTGCCGCATGGAATTGTTGGATCCAGTCCAGTGGATGGTGAGAGATCTGGAGAATGTGCTGGCCAGGGGAGCAGTCGAACATTTTCTGTATCCTGAAAGGCCCGTTCAGGACCTGCAACATGCGGTCGTGCATTATCCTGCTGAAGTGTATGGTTTCGCAGGGGTCAAATGAAGGGTAGAGCCACGGGCCGTAACTCATCTGAAATGTAACGTCCACTGTTCAAAGTGCCGTCAATGCGAACAAGAGGTGACCGAGACGTGTAACCAATGGCACCCCATACCATCACACTGGGTGACACGCTAGTATGGTGACGACAAATACAGGCTTCCAATGTGCGTACACCACGATGTCGCCAAACATGGGTGCGACCATCATGATGGTGTAAACAGAACCTGGAATCATCCGAAAAAATCACGTCTTCCCATTCGTGCGCCCAGGTTCGTCGTTGAGTAACCCATGGCTGTCGCTTCTGTATGTGATGCAGCGTCAGTAGTGGGACAACCTTCGCGTCAGCGCACTCTGCATTGTTGCCAAATTTATTCAAGGTGGTGGCGATGATGTCATCCAAGATGGAGACATGTAGACTGGGCAACAGCGGATTTATGCAGGAAAATAGGCCAATTGTGCACGTCCAGTAACCTAACCTCAAGAATAAATGTCGGGAAATTTGAATTTCGACGGAAAATAGACCAATTGTGCCATGTCCCCTAACCTAAGCCTCCAGAAGAAATAATGGCGGGGGGTTTGAATTCCAACAGGATAATGCATGCAAAACTGTACTTATCTTTATTATTATTGATTATCCTTTATTAACATTCATTACCATTTATTATTATTTATTATCATTTATTATTATTTATTGTTACTGCCCCGCCTCCACTAGAAAATTCCCTCCAAATTCAAATTCCAATACGATAATGGCTGCAAGGCCTTACTTTTGTTTATTATTATTCATTATCATTCATTGTCATTTATTATCATTCATTATCATTTATTATCATTCATTATCATTTATTATTATTATTTATTATTATAGGCCTACCTCCACTAGAAGATAGTCTCAAATTCTAAGTCCAGCACGATAATGTCTCGAAAACTTTACTTCTATTTGTTATTATCATTTATTATTTATTCAAGATGTCCGATTTTCTCGGCGAGAAAGCCGTTTTCCTTACATCCATAACAAAAATCTATCACAAGTTCAAATCCCAATACCATAATTGATCACATGTACGAACTTTCTCTGTCACTTATCTTTTTTCACTGATAGCCTGTCATAATCGTGTCAAATAATAAACTGCACTTATAGTAACGTAAGTCACGTCCCTTGATTTTGCTGGGGGGGAAGGGACTGAAGACATTATTTCAAGCAGCACAGTCATCACCTGTTCTCCAACACAGTCAGCACACACATTTTTGATATCGCAGTGCAGTCGCCACTACGTCTGTGCTCCAACTGACTTAGTTCAAATCCTCGCCACCCCCTGGCCAGCGTCAAGAGACACTGCCGATGCCTGTCACGTTAGGCAGCCGGCTGGGGGCGAGCCCAGCGATCGCGCCCACCTCGTAAACATGTTTTCGCTGGACACGCTGGAACTTGCCGAGTTTGACGTCACAGCGGTCCCTTGCCCGCTCGCCACGTGTATTCGTTTCCCACCCAAATTGTTTGCCTCGGAGCTGAATCAACAACGGTCGGCCATTCCCTGCCACACTTTTGGCGCCAAAGTTGTTTTCCTGGGCACGTTCAAACCTGTCGATGCCGACCGCTCACCGTCCACCACGTATCCTTGTGCGAGCGGAACGCAGTGCTACACTTTTGGCGGCAAAGTTTCCTCGACAGTGGAATCCGCCATGACTATTTAACAGCACGTTTGGTCCGCAATAGAACGCTCGCAAATTGACTCTCTCTCGCGTGAACGCGTAATAACTGTACAATCGCTGCGCCGCTTATGTCACACACCCTCCATACACGCGACGGACATAGTCTTCTGCAAATACCTAAGTACTTAATTCCATTTCGATTTTAATCATATTAAATAATTCAATTTAAAATTTCGTATATGTATGCAAAGGTGTTCAACTACCTTATTTCAACTACTTTTTGAGGACCATACAGCCACCTCTCCCAAGGAACCAGCGCCGAGTTTGAATTCTGGCAGTAAAGAAAGGTCACTTCCACTTTCTCTACCAACCTAACAAAATTGTTGGAAAGAAAGGATACTTGTACGAACCTCAGCCGCCCGACCGCCACTCCCTCCTAGGAACCAGCGCCAAGTTTGAAATCTGCCAGTAAACCAAGCTCACTTGTGCTCCCGCCACCAACCTAAGAAAATTGTTGCAAACGAAGCTCATCACCACTAAAGTAAGCCACCAGCACTCAACCTCGTCCTACACGTTTCAGCTAAAAGGACTCACCCTGCACTAGGCCCAAGGATGGAGGAACCAATTTACTTTATTTAGGAATGGATTGTATGTATAACACCGACATGTTCTACACCATACAGACCTGCAAAACACTCCTACATAACTCGTTTATAATGGCCTAGACACACGCTTGCTAATTGTAAACAGTTAAAACTAACTCATAGCACATCCTACGGACATGCGAACCGCTCGTAAATAATGCAAAACATTTATGTCGAAATACCCAAACAACTGCATACTTTCCGCGGTAATTTCAGTGCATAGGCTGATGGATGGAGGAACGAGTGTACTTTATTTATTTGGAATATATGTTTTTGAAACTTTTGCATCTCATAGGTTTCGATATGTAACGCTGATATAAGGCAGTTCCTGAACTCCAGTAGTGCACTACACGTGGCAACACAATCACACCCATCAAGATATTCATCCCAATCCAGACCTCTAACTCCTCTACAGATAAATTTGTCCAGTTATTTGTTGACGCACTCACAGTCTGACCAGGTTGCAGTTTTTGCGCAAAAACCACTCAGACGGCGCTGTGCTGCTCGGAGAATTAAGGAAGGGCTGCACTCTATTTATTTGGAGCCCTTTTAATTAGTCGTGGAGTATATTTGTCACAAAACACCCGCACTGATCCGACTGTGGTCATCTGACATAGGCCATAAACAGGTAAACAACTCCTAATTTCACCACACAATAGCAAACAGTTCTTAAATAATGCAGTACACAATATCAGCAGACGAGCTCTGTACTTTTAAAGTCTCCAAATAAAGCACCGCACAGTGCACAGACACGCTCGGAAAATAGTACAACTGACGCGCCCAAACACCCCCACCTGCCAAACCGACTAAAAGTCTCTGCTCGGCCTCCCCCAAACATGACCTCAACACAGTCGCATTCCCACCTACCACCGGAGAAATTGATATCGCCTATGCGCCTTAGATTATGCTCCAAGGCAGGCCGCGCGCAGGTCCCGTGCAAACTGCGACCAGGTAAATAAATGTTTCTCACTTAGGTATTTGCGACCTAGATGTGGGGAAGGCTCATCTCCTTCGAGTAAAATAGTGTTTGTCGTTGTAGGCTCCATTATCATCAGCCACACCCTACGTGCTTCGAACAGATATGTGTTCAGAGCTGACTCGAAATAAAGACAAGCATAATCCATCTATGGGCGAACCAAAGCACGATACAGTCGTAGACCACAGTCTGCAGCCGCTTCCATGATCACTCTCATGTTAGCACGCAGTATATTAGTGGACGTTTCGCACTTTACGACAGGTTCTGTAGAATGTGTCTTCCACCGCTGTTTGTGGTCGATGCGGGACTAGATATTTGATAACTATCTCAACTGATAGTTTGTACGACCCAAGCTTCAGTGTGTCTGGTGAGAAATAGAACCAAAGACTTGCTAGGTGAGATATCGAAACGATTCTTCTGTACATTCAGGCTGAACATTAATAAAACCGACAAACTGCAGGGACGTATATCCGGTTGGAAATGGAGAAGAAAAGGCCATATGAACATGTGTCCAGAAATGCAGCGTTGCCACGGTAGATGCTGCAAACTAATGATTGTTCCTCTGACCACGTGCCGTATGTTCCATGTGTGTTGCAGGCTGTGCGGCTGACGCAGCGTATTCTAAGGAGCATAAATGGTCCGGTCTTCATGTCGGGTACAAGCCGAGATAGCGCATGTGTACGGCCAAGCAGATCGAAACGGTCGAAAGGAAGCACGGCTGTATCAATACAAGTACACTCACAGACACCAACCACATCACACAACATCTCGAGTTCTTTTTGGGCGTCTGTGTGATCATGGGTCCTTTCAGACAGACGAACGTGCATGGAGGCGGCGGACTGCGCGTGTACCAGATTTGGAGGACCATGTTCTACAGAATATTGAGACGAACCCTAGTACAAGCTCCAGGCAAGTGGCCCACCAATGTGATGCAAGCCGAAGTATGATGATGTGTATCCCGTATGACAATTGCTACTATCCCTGCCACCTGCAACACACAAGGCACACGACATGTGGTCACAGGAACTGTCATTCGTCAGCGCTATCTGCAGTCGTAAGGATGCATTTCCGGACACACGTTCATAGGACCTTTTTTTCTCCATCTCCAGTCAGGAAGTCGTCCCTCAGTTTGCCGGTTTTATTAACCTTCACCCTGTGTATGTGAAGTCTAGACAAAGCTTGATTCATCGTCTACAAACTTCCAGGACCGGTGTCACTCACTAAATAAATGCCCGTATATTGAAAATCAGGAGAGATGAAATACACTCCTGGAAAGTGAAATAAGAACACCGTGAATTCATTGTCCCAGGAAGGGGAAACTTTATTGACACATTCCTGGAGTCAGATACATCACATGATCACACTGACAGAACCACAGGCACATAGACACAGGCAACAGAGCATGCACAATGTCGGCACTAGTACAGTGTATATCCACCTTTCGCAGCAATGCAGGCTGCTATTCTCCCATGGAGACGATCGTAGAGATGCTGGATGTAGTCCTGTGGAACGGCTTGCCATGCCATTTCCACCTGGCGCCTCAGTTGGACCAGCGTTCGTGCTGGACGTGCAGACCGCGTGAGACGACGCTTCATCCAGTCCCAAACATGCTCAATGGGGGACAGATCCGGAGATCTTGCTGGCCAGGGTAGTTGACTTACACCTTCTAGAGCACGTTGGGTGGCACGGGATACATGCGGACGTGCATTGTCCTGTTGGAACAGCAAGTTCCCTTGCCGGTCTAGGAATGGTAGAACGATGGGTTCGATGACGGTTTGGATGTACCGTGCACTATTCAGTGTCCCCTCGACGATCACCAGTGGTGTACGGCCAGTGTAGGAGATCGCTCCCCACACCATGATGCCGGGTGTTGGCCCTGTGTGCCTCGGTCGTATGCAGTCCTGATTGTGGCGCTCACCTGCACGGCGCCAAACACGCATACGACCATCATTGGCACCAAGGCAGAAGCGACTCTCATCGCTGAAGACGACACGTCTCCATTCGTCCCTCCATTCACGCCTGTCGCGACACCACTGGAGGCGGGCTGCACGATGTTGGGGCGTGAGCGGAAGACGGCCTAACGGTGTGCGGGACCGTAGCCCAGCTTCATGGAGACGGTTGCGAATGGTCCTCGCCGATACGCCAGGAGCAACAGTGTCCCTAATTTGCTGGGAAGTGGCGGTGCGGTCCCCTACGGCACTGCGTAGGATCCTACGGTCTTGGCGTGCATCCGTGCGTCGCTGCGGTCCGGTCCCAGGTCGACGGGCACGTGCACCTTCCGCCGACCACTGGCGACAACATCGATGTACTGTGGAGACCTCACGCCCCACGTGTTGAGCAATTCGGCGGTACGTCCACCCGGCCTCCCGCATGCCCACTATACGCCCTCGCTCAAAGTCCGTCAACTGCACATACGGTTCACGTCCACGCTGTCGCGGCATGCTACCAGTGTTAAAGACTGCGATGGAGCTCCGTATGCCACGGCAAACTGGCTGACACTGACGGCGGCGGTGCACAAATGCTGCGCAGCTAGCGCCATTCGACGGCCAACACCGCGGTTCCTGGTGTGTCCGCTGTGCCGTGCGTGTGATCATTGCTTGTACAGCCCTCTCGCAGTGTCCGGAGCAAGTATGGTGGGTCTGACACACCGGTGTCAATGTGTTCTTTTTTCCATTTCCAGGAGTGTAGATCACTGCCATAGCCTTTCGTTTGCCATCTTCGATCCCTCATAGTCAGTTCTCTTTCTTACTCTCAATGATAGTTAGGAAAGTAAGCGGAAAATATTCGTTTTCTATGTAAAAAGCGGCTTTTCTAGCTGCAGTATACTTTATTTCTTCCAGCCGCGTTTCGCCTTTCCCTCTAAAGCATCTTCAGTGGAGTCTAGAATAATATAGTTTTGTTTTGATAAGCGATATTTGCAGATTATAAAATAGTTCACGTCTCGTTTTTTTAATGAAATAAGTGAGTACTTACTGTTCTCAGCGTTTTTGGTTGGCAGCGGAGTTTCCTCGCATTTGGCCATATGCTGGAGGTTGCACTATAACTTCACTTACGAAACATAAGCACGTTTTCATGTTGCGAACTTTTTTCCTCGCAATTTTCGTATTGTTTCTTCTTATTGCTGTCGTGTATTATTTGCCTTCTGTCACTAGTTGTAGATATTTCAGCGAAAACAGTGGTTTAAAGTCGTAACCAGTGTGCATATATGCTCTTTCTCTCTCTTACACACGCACAAAACACAAATCCATACGTGCACACGCTCTCTCTCTCTTACACACACACACACACACACACACACTCAGAGAGAGAGAGAGAGAGAGAGAGAGAGAGAGAGAGAGAGAGAAACAGAACAGAAACGAACAAGCGTTAGATTTCAACGTATACTTCCTTGTGTTGCCAACATCTTCGTAAACAAAGTGAACACACAATCGCTACGACTTTAAATCACAGTTTTCGGTAAAATATCTACAACCAGTGACAGAACTCTAATAATTCTCCACAGCAATAAGGGCAAACAATATGACAACTGTGAAGAAAAAAGTTCTTAATATAAAAATATGCTTACGTTTCGTATGTAAATTTATAGTGTGATTTCCAGCATGTGACCAGATGAGAGGAACGCAGATGCCAAACAAAAACACGAAGAACTCTAAGTACTCACTTATTTAAGTAAAAAATGAGACATGAACTGCTTTATAATGTACTAATACCACATACCAAAACAAAACTGTATCATTCTAGATTCCACTGAAGATGCTTTAAAGTAAAAGGCGAAACGCGTCTTGAAAAAATAAAAATATTGTAGCAAGTGAAGGTGGTTATTATTCTGAGTGTATTATTACTGAGTGTATTACTACTCCAAAACCAAACGTTGTTTTGGGAACAGGCTGTGTTGCTCATACCGCCTGAGTGGTCAATATTTCAGCATCCCTTCCAACACTTTCTCTGCACATATCAGCATCGTTATTGGCCTACTAGAATTTTTTTCATTATGTGGCTTAATGCGTTTTCTATCGGCACTATTCATGACAGCTTCCATTCGGGACATCTGTTCTTTTGTTTCAAATATTATTAAATTATTAAAGTACTACAGAGATGGGTCCCAGCCAGATAAAGAAGGTAGCGTACGGTAGAGTACAATGATGGAAAGAAATCCCAGTACAAATGGCTGGTTCAAATGGCTCTGAGCACTACGGGACTTAACATCTGAGGTCATCAGTCCCCTAGAACTTAGAACTACTTAAACCTAACTAACCTAAGGACATCACACACATCCATGCCCGAGGCAGGATTCGAACCTGCGACCGTAGCAGTCGCGCGGTTCCGGACTGCGCGCCTAGAACCGCAAGACCACCGCGGCCGGCCCCAGTACAAAAAAATAATTAATGTATGGTAACGAAATTTCTGGAATACATTTTTCTAGGTAATATGGAAGTGATTAACAGTGCAAGATCACAGATAAATATGACGCGGGATAATCCATTGCAAATGTACAGATAAAATGCTGGTACATTACTAACTGGCGTAACCGCCGGCATGCAATCAAGTATACATTGTATTGTATAGGTAACGGAAGTCAGTTTCTGGGATAAAGTTCCATGCTTGCTGCACTTGGTCGGTCAATACAGGGAAGGGTAATGCTGGTCGTAAATGACACAGTAGTTGTCGTCCGATGATGTAACATTTGTGCTCGACTGGAGACAGATCAGGTGATCGAGCAGGTCAAGGCAAAAACTCTCTGTGGATGTTGAGTTGCAACAGTAGTATCTGGGCGAGATTTATCCTGTTGGAAAACATCCTTTGAAATGTTGATCATGACTGGCAACACAACAGATCGAATCACCAGATTGAGGTACAAATTCGCAGTCAGGGTGCGTGGCATAACCACGAGACTGCTCCTGCTGTCATATAAAATCGTACCCCAAAGAAAAAAAAAAACTCCAATTGTAGGTGCAGTGTGTCTAGCACGTAGACGGGTTGGTTGTAGGTCCTCAATAGGCCTCCTTCTAACCAACACACGACCATCACTGGCACCGAGGCAGAACCAGCTTTCATCAGAAAACACAACAGATCTATACCCTGCCCTCCAATGAGTTCTCTCTTGACACCAAATGGCGATGGTTTGAGGGCAGTGGACTGCACGTTGCTGGGCGTCGGGCTCAGAGCTGTCCTTTACGTAACCGATTTCCAAGAGTTCGTTGTGTCACTTGAGTGCCAACTGCTGCTCAAATTGCTGCTGCAGGTGCATCAGCACGATGCGCCAGGGCCATACACCAAACACAATTGACTTCCCTTTAGATAGCGCACGTGGCCGTCCGAAGCCCGCTCTTCTTGTGACCGTACATACCCGTGGCCACCGCTGCCAGTAATCATGTACAGTGGCTGTACTCCTGCCAATTCTTCCTGGAATATCGCAGCGTTCTTAAAGTCTAGTTCAAACTCGGTAAGGTGTTGATAGTGACGTCTTTGTCGCCTTTAAGACATTCTTGACTACCATGAGCATCCACCTCCAGTCTCAAAAGTAATTAACGCACACGACCGTTACAGCGCGTATTTAAAACAAACCTGCTTTGCATCCACAAAGTGGCGCCTCTAGCGCCACTCTTATGCGACAGGAGCTAAATCTGAATAGACATCATATTTCAGATGTATGAACACGTCTATCAACTTTCGTTATGTCGCACAACTTCTTGTTGGTAATCGATTTTTTTCCACCAGTGTATATTGGCAGTCGATGGGGCACCACTTTTCCCAGATGACAGGGCAGTATACCTCCGTTCAGGAAATAGTCTCCTCTCTCCGCTTGCTCATCAGTGAGTTGTTCAAATCATCTTGGTGCCAATCAAGAAGTTATCCACTAATTTGGTGGGACGTTTATCCACGCAGATATTTTCTTATTTTTTATCTCTTTACTTTTGGCTTGAATCTATTGAAGTTTGTTTAAGTGGGCTGCTTCTGTGTTGGCAGCACTGTGTAGCGCTTTGCATAGGATCTCTGACTGCGCTTTCTTTGTAAGAGACTCTGTGGCTGGTTGGACTCGTTGTTGGAAGTTAATCGCCAGTAGTGTTGGGCAGTTCGAAGTTAGTCGCCACCAGTGATGGAAGCACTGCTGGGCAGTTGGAGGTGAACAGCCAGCAGCGATGGATGTTAAATGTGAGAAGTTGGAATTCATGGAGGGAAGTGTTAGCGTAGGCTAGCGATCTGGAAGTATCCGACTTGGAGATTGAAAATTATTCATGATTATGTATCTTTGTACTGGATGTCAGTGACGATTTATATTCGTGTTTGAACTGGGTGTCACATTATTGAGGTAAAAAATTGATTATATTTGCAACAAAATTTTTCCTTTTGCTAACCACATGCCTATTAGTAGTTAGTGACTTCAGTAGGTAGAATATTTTATTCAGCTGGCAGTACTGACGCTCAATGTATTGCAGTAGTTCGCGTAATGAAGATTTTTGTGAGGTAAGTGCCTAATGAAATGTATACGTTATTGTCAGGGTTGCTTCTCATTCTTTTGTGTTAATTATTTGAAGTCACGTTGTATTAGACAGATTAAGTTGCGCTACAATATTGTGGGTCAGTGTTGACATGATAAGAAAAAGTAAAGAGCAAGTAGCCTCAGTACGTTCAGTTTTACTCAGCTGTTTCAGAATCAAATAACGTAGAAGTTTTATCTTCTCGCTCATTCAGCAATTTAAGTACAGACACACTCATTTAAACAAAGAAATTTCATAATCTTCTTCCGAAACGTGCCAGCTTTACGGTTTTAGTGTGTTCCTTTGGTCCAGCACTGCATTATTGCATCCCCAATTCCACTACACTGGTAATATTTTAGGTTTCCGAACAACGATTTTTTTATGACATATGTATCGTTGCTTCTCTTGCCATACAAGCAACTAAATTCGCTTAGTCTGTTCTAGTTTCTACAGACTCTGCCATCTTCTGTATCTATTCCGAAAGTGTAGTTGTGTATTTGTTCCAGCCCGTTTTCCGAATGTTCCACTCGTTGGTAGGCTCAACACAGATCGATCCCGCGCGACCATATCTGTTACTAAGTCCCATGTGAAGTCTAATGTTCAACTAGATAAAAATAAACATAAATCTACATAAATCTACACATATCTGAATAATGACTCTGTGCACGGTGTGGCCTATTCTACACCTTATGTTAGATCTATGTGACGATGCTGTGCTGAATATGTTTATATGTTTTGACGATGCCATTATGGCCTTATCACATGGTGTAAAAAAGATCTGAGGATGGTCATCACGGACTGACACCGGTCATCGTCTAAAGAACTAATGTTGTGATCAAAGACTGGAATAAAAAACATATATCTACAGTGCTCAATCGTGGGTGTGGTGCAGTTACCCTCGTCGTGGAACCGTCCTTTGAAACGACAAGAAATTATCGTCGTCGACAATGTGTGCTGTCGTTTTGCAGCTGAACCCCAAACAGCACGAGAATCACGTAATATCTTCGGATGTGCTGCGGAATTAATCAGAATACTATGTTATTGTTTTGTTACGGTCTTCTTTTGCGGTCTGTAAACCAATATTATGTTTGTTTGATTGTGATTACTTTTCTAATGTAGCTGCAGCAGCTTGAAGTGGCATCTCTGTACATCATCTCATTCGGTTCTATACGAGATTCCATTCCTTATATGAAATGCGCTCTCCCCAAATCCATCACGTCTTTACAGTTCTTTCTGATATCATGGAAGTTATTTCCTGATGGCCGGCCGCGGTGGTCTAGCGGTTCTGGCGCTGCAGTCCGGAACCGCGGGACTGCTACGGTCGCAGGTTCGAATCCTGCCTCGGGCATGGGTGTGTGTGATGTCCTTAGGTTAGTTAGGTTTAAGTAGTTCTAAGTTCTAGGGGACTTATGACCTAAGATGTTGAGTCCCATAGTGCTCAGAGCCATATTTCCTGATGTTTAACATATGTCCAATCATCCTGCCACTTCTCCTAGTCAGTGTTTCTCACACATTATTTAGCTCGCTGATTCTGCTGAGCAGCACGTAACTTCATACCTCATTAGCCCATTTAGTTTTCAGAATCCATCTGTAAACCAGATCTCGGACACTTACATACAACACTGCAATACTATGCCCCAACTGTGAATTCTCAGAAATTTTTTTTTCATATTCATGCTAGTGGACTCTTCTTGGCGAGAAATGCTCTCTTAACCTCTTACAATCTGCTTCTTATGTAACTTCTCCCGATATGTCTGATTATGTTTCCAAACTAGCACAATTGCTTCGCTTCGTCTACTACACGGTTTCCAATTTTAATACTGAATTAATCACAAATGTTACTACAAATTAATAAATTCGTCTTTCATAGATTTACTATCATTGCATTCTCTGTGTTCTGTACACTGTTCATTTCTGTCAAACTGTTCCACAATTATTCCTCATTTTTCACAGATAATAAAAATATCATCAACGAATCTTAATACTGCTATCCTTTCAAGCCGAATTTAAATCTCACTCCTTATGTTCTTACCTCATTCATTGCATCTCATATCTACAGTTTGAAGAGTGTCGGAGGGACAGTGCATCCCCACCTTACGTCGTTTCTAATCCTACACTCCTGGAAATTGAAATAAGAACACCGTGAATTCATTGTCCCAGGAAGGGGAAACTTTATTGACACATTCCTGGGGTCAGATACATCACATGATCACACTGACAGAACCACAGGCACATAGACACAGGCAACAGAGCATGCACAATGTCGGCACTAGTACAGTGTATATCCATCTTTCGCAGCAATGCAGGCTGCTATTCTCCCATGGAGACGATCGTAGAGATGCTGGATGTAGTCCTGTGGAACGGCTTACCATGCCATTTCCACCTGGCGCCTCAGTTGGACCAGCGTTCGTGCTGGACGTGCAGACCGCGTGAGACGACGCTTCATCCAGTCCCAAACATGCTCAATGGGGGACAGATCCGGAGATCTTGCTGGCCAGGGTAGTTGACTTACACCTTCTAGAGCACGTTGGGTGGCACGGGATACATGCGGACGTGCATTGTCCTGTTGGAACAGCAAGTTCCCTTGTCGGTCTAGGAATGGTAGAACGATGGGTTCGATGACGGTTTGGATGTACCGTGCACTATTCAGTGTCCCCTCGACGATCACCAGTGGTGTACGGCCAGTGTAGGAGATCGCTCCCCACACCATGATGCCGGGTGTTGGCCCTGTGTGCCTCGGTCGTATGCAGTCCTGATTGTGGCGCTCACCTGCACGGCGCCAAACACGCATACGACCATCATTGGCATCAAGGCAGAAGCGACTCTCATCGCTGAAGACGACACGTCTCCATTCGTCCCTCCATTCACGCCTGTTGCGACACCACTGGAGGCGGGCTGCGATGTTGGGGCGTGAGCGGAAGACGGCCTAACGGTGTGCGGGACCGTAGCCCAGCTTCATGGAGACGGTTGCGAATGGTCCTCGCCGATACCCCAGGAGCAACAGTGTCCCTAATTTGCTGGGAAGTGGCGGTGCGGTCCCCTACGGCACTGCGTAGGATCCTACGGTCTTGGCGTGCATCCGTGCGTCGCTGCGGTCTGGTCCCAGGTCGTCGGGCACGTGCACCTTCCGCCGACCACTGGTGACAACATCGATGTACTGTGGAGACCTCACGCCCCACGTGTTGAGCAATTCGGCGGTACGTCCACCCGGCCTCCCGCATGCCCACTATACGCCCTCGCTCAAAGTCCGTCAACTGCACATACGGTTCACGTCCACGCTGTCGCGGCATGCTACCAGTGTTAAAGACTGCGATGGAGCTCCGTATGCCACGGCAAACTGGCTGACACTGACGGCGGCGGTGCACAAATGCTGCGCAGCTAGCGCCATTTGACGGCCAACACCGCGGTTCCTGGTGTGTCCGCTGTGCCGTGCGTGTGATCATTGCTTGTACAGCTCTCTCGCAGTGTCCGGAGCAAGTATGGTGGGTCTGACACACCGGTGTCAATGTGTTCTTTTTTCCATTTCCAGGAGTGTATATATGTTCTTTGTCTCCAAACCTTATTGCTACATATTAGTTCTTGTGTGTATAATTTAACGTGTGAAAAATTTTTTGAATAAAATAAAATTTATTAACGTCCTACATCTCCGTTCTTCATGTCTGCATACTGTGTTCGCAGCTTCTGCCGCTAGATGTCTCCGAACTGTAGCGTGTAACTAGACAGTGTAACGTAACTACACTGAAGCACCAAAGAAACTGGTACAAGCATGCGTATTCAAACACAGAGATATCCAAACAGGAAGAATACCGCGCTGCGGTCGGCAACGCCTATATAAGACAACAAGTGCCCGGGTAAGTGGTTAAATCGGTTACTGCTGCTACAATGGCAGGTTATCAAGATTCAAGTGAGTTTGAAAGTGGTCTTATAGTCGGAGCACGAGCCATGGGACACAGTATTTCCGAGGTAGCGATGAAGTGGGAATTTTCCCGTACGACCATTTCACGAGTGTACCGTGAATATCAGGAATCCGGTAAAACATTAAATCTCCGTCATCGCTACGGCTTGAGAAAGATCCTGCAAGAACAGGACCAACGACGACTGAAGAGAAGCGTTCAACGTGCCAGAAGTGCAACGCTTTCGCAAATTGCTGCAGATATCAATGCTGGTCCATCAACAAGTGTCAGCGTGCGAACCGTTCAACGAAATATAATCGATATGGGCTTTCGGAGCCGAATGCCCACTCGTATACCCTTGATGGCTGCATTTGGAGTGATATGGGACCCCTGATACATCCAGATACAGCTCTTACAGGTGACACGTACGTAAGGATTCTGTCTGATCACCTGCATCGATTCGTGTCCATTGTGCATTCTGACGTACTTGGGCAATTCCAGCTGGACAACGCGACACCACAGACGTCCATAATTGTTAGAGTGGCTCCAGGAACACTTCCGCTGAGCAGCAAATTCCCCAGTTGTGAACATTATTGAGTATATCTGGGACGCCTTTAATACGTTTCGTATTTTTTCTCCAGCACTTACTACTGATTTCGGTGCTAAGTCACATACACTAAGGTGATAAAAGTCTTGAGATACGACCTAATGTCGTGTCGGATCTCCTTTTTCCCGGCGGAGTGTAATAATTCGACGTGGCTTGGGCTCAACAATTCGCTGGGAGTCCCCTGCAGAAATATTAAGCCATGCTGCCTCTACAACCGTCCATAATTGGGAAAGCGTTGCTGGTGCAGCATTTTGTGCATGTACTGACTTCCCGATTATGTCCCATAAATGTTCAGTGGGTAGCCATAACATTCTCTGGAACTGTCCAGAATGTTCTTCAAACCAACCACTAACAATTCTGGCCAAGTGACATAGCGCAGTTTAATCCATAAAAATTTCATCGTTGTTTGGGAATGTTAAGTCCATAGCTGCAAACGGTTTCCAACTATCCGAACATGGCCATTGCCGGTCACTGATCGGTTCAGTTTGACGAGAGGACCCTATCCATTACGTGTAAACACAGCCCACATCATTGTGGAGACGCCACCACCTTCAGCAGTGCCTTGTTGACAACTTAGGTCCATGACTTTGTGGGTTCTACACCACACTCGAACCCTAATATCAGCTCTTACCAACTGAATTCGGGACTCATCTGACCAGGCCAGAGTTTTCCAGTAGTCTAGGGTCCAATCTATACGGTCACGAGCCCAGGAGAGGCGCTGCAGATGCTGTCTTTCTGTTAACAAAGGCACTCGATTCGGTCGTCTGCTGGAATAGCCCATTGAAGCCACATTTCGTCGCACTATCCTAAGAGATAAGTTCGTCGTACGTCCCACACAGATTGCTCCTCTACGCGAAAGCCACTGCTCTAGATCGTTTAGTGGGGACCGTTGGCCACTGCGTTGTCCGTGGTGAGAGACACTGCCTGGATTGTGGTATTCTCGACACGCTCTTGGCACTGTGGATCTCCGCATATTGAATTCCCTAAGGATTCCCTAAGTGGAACGTCCAAAGCGTCTACCTCCATCTACCATTCTGAGTTCAAAGTCTGTTAATTCCCTTTGCGCCGCCATTATCCTGTCGGAAACCTTTTCACGCAAATCATCTGAGTATACATGACAGCTCTGCCAATGCACTGCCATTTTATATTCTGTGTACGCGATGCTACCGCCATCTGCGTACGTCTGTGTCACCATCCCATGACCTATGTCACCTCAGAGCATGTTGCTGTTGTCCTCTATTTTCCTCAACATTTTTGTATTCCCTTCCTTTATCCATCAATTAAAGAATTTTTTTATGTCCTTCACAATTTTTCGCAGTAGCCATTCTCATAACTACATTTGCGTACCAAGATATGCCGCCTAGTCTTCTCTAGTGCTTTCGTTCAGCGTCTACCGAACTGTAACAAGCATTATTGCAGTATCAACAGCCGCAGAGAAACTCAAGCGCAATAGATCAGTGTTCGGATTCCTTTCTCATTGATTCTTGAACCCTTAAGTTTCAGTCTGCTCTTCATCATTATTAAAATTAGATCTAAATCTCTCCGTGCTCCTGGATAATATTCTAATATGTGCTTTAGAAATCTCTGTCTCATCATGACGTAATTAAGCCTGCCACTTACTATGCCTCCTTGTCCTTTCCAAGTACACCTCTTTCTCTTGTGATCCCTAAGCATTATAGTTCCTATTAAAGACAAAATTTACTGCAGATTTTAGTCAGCATTTCTCATGTCTCAGTCCTATTGCCAAGTCCGTGTACTGCCTTAGCTCTGGCCACCAAGTCTTCCCATACGTAGTGCTCCAATTCACCATCGGTATTAGACATTTATTTTCATTTAAAAACAGAAATTCTTTATCAAATGCCTCAAAATTCTTTCTGTTTCGTTAACTTTAGACTTTGATGTTGACATGTGTACGTGACCTATAGATTTTGACAGTGATTTTGTTTTCCTTGTGGACAGGAAAATCCCATCCTTGAACTACTCATAACAATTCACTCTGCTCTACCTTGCTATTACCAACAACGAATCCTACTCTCGGTGTACCATTCATTATGCTGTTGTTGTTGGTATGTCTGCCCGTATAACTTTATCCTTATTTTCGTTTCACTTCACTGTCTGCCCGTATAACTTTATCCTTATTTTCGTTTCACTTCACTGGTTACTAATCTGAAATTCTTTTCCAATGGAGAGATCGTCATTGCGTAAGGCCTACTGAGACTTCCTTCTACGCTATCCACCAAAGACTGAAAAAGGACCATTGCCTTACATCTCACATGGGTTGACTGGATGCTTAGTTGTAAGTGGAGCATTGCTGTCAGTTTCGTACTCGGATTGATCAGCGATATGGGCTGGCTCTTTTTGGAGTGCGCCAGTGTACCTGGCAGTTGTGCATCACGCCTACAACGACTGGTTGATTTTTATTGCACTTTACTACTTAGCTGATGAACTGCAGACCCTCATCCTCTTCGCGTTGTCGCTTCGTAGCCTGATCCGTGACAAGAAAGATTGGTAAAAGGTCTTCGCAGAAAGACCCACTCATATGCATTTCGTCTGCGCTCGGGTACTGCAGTGCGCTTCAAACAACACTGGACACATCACACAGTGCTCTAGGCATTTTTTTATGAGAGCATAGTGGTTCTTCGCCTTTACCAAGCTGGTCACGGAAGGAGAATTGCCTCATTCTTACAGCTATGTTTCTAACAACTCTATAACGCAGAACCTATGTACTTACAAGAAGAAAACACTTCGCCAATGAATTGCGATACACTCTCCACCGCCTCTCGGGTAAGACTGTGATAGATGTGAGAAAAGTAATGGAACCTAGCAAAATAATTCGGACCGATCCCAGCAGCGAATTTTCTATAGTTCTATAAATAATGCCCATTGCTAGGCAGTTGAGCATAATGACTAGTTCTCAGATCAGTTGTTGAATACTTCATCAGCTTCGTGTGTATGGTGGTTCCTCCGGCCAATACAACATTGGTGGGGTCAAGTTAATCGTTCTTGTGCCTATGACGATAGCTGGAATGTAAAATTGTCTTTCTGCTTCACCTCTGGTTCCATTAATTAATAATCCATTGCCTTGTAAGTTTAGTTTCATTACGAGTCTTGGTTTATCGTTTTGTAGCAAGTGATAATTACCATTTGAAACGTAAATATGGCCTAAATCCAGCGATCTCCAATTTTATGTGATTTTGGCTGAGTAGCACTCTATACCAATAAAACAGCTTACATTTTCCCCCAAAACAACTGCATTTCATGTTACTGGTTATTCGTTTGTATCACCCTTGTTGGACAAATAATATCATTTCGTCTAATACAAGCTTTTAAATCTGCTGCATATGTAATGGTATGAGCATCTCTCCAACTAGAAACTAATGATACTTCGTGGGTTTGTATCTGTAAACATTTTCCAATTGTGCTGTTTAAATTTCTGAAGTCTTCATTATCAGTTGTTCCAAACACATTTTTTTTAACGGGTTCCCTCCTGCTTCTAACCAGCCTCATTTTTTGTGTATAAGTATTCATGGTTCTGTTGCAACTAAATGCGCAGTTTCCTATACGAAAGTTTTAATTCGTGATACTTGTTCTGCATATCTTTCCATAATCCTTCTGTCTCTGCTATTTTCTTGTAACCCTCTGAGTCTATTGTGTAGTCTTCGTACGTCATTCCTAACATCCGAAATAACGAATGTAAACGCGACTATCCATCTGTGACTCGTTAGTACGACATCTGATTTCCTAGCGGTAAAATTCCTTTGTATAGAGGCTGATTCTGTATCATATCTCCTCCGCAATAGTATAGGAATGCTATATCCAGAAAGAGTTTGTCGAATAACATCTTAGTATGCCACCTGAGAGCAAAGGAATTACCGTCAACCCCCTCCCTCCTTTATACACGTACATTAACACCGAAAATGACAAGTAAATAGCAGCAACTAACAAGTAAGACATGTGCAGTTACATGAAATTTACATTATTTCCTAGACTTACTTGCATAAAGTACATTTATCTGATGCTCCTTTTTTCCTTGGTAATTTTTATTATTGTGATGGTTGAAGGAATCTGAGGCATCCATCTCCCCACTAAACAGTTTGACCCTACATACATGGACTATAGAAGTTCTAGTTATAAATTGTAATTTTCTGTTGACTGGCAAAGTCATTTCGATAACTTGATAACACCTTAAATACATTTGGAGGAATTTCTTCATTTTTAATATAAGCTAAAACTTTTGTGCTAGCAAAATTTATCCTTCGCCAAATTTCTCTCAATTTCTTCGCAAAATTTCTCACTGTCGCCCTGTGGACCCAATTTATGTTGAATTATATAAAAAAGTGACAGGATTTTTCACCCATATACTGCCTCGTACTGCGAGAGGTCAGTTCCATCATAAATCTCTCAATTATATGTGCTGATGACAAAACTAATATATGTCCCAATCTGAATACTGTGAATTGATGTAATGGCTTAAATTTTGTATAAAGTACAGTGAACTCGCTATGTCTGTACATTCATTTGATTATGGAATGAGCTGGTACATAACTTCTTAATTTTCAGGAAGTGACATAACTGTTTCATTACTTCGTATATACGGTTAGTACGCTGATCCATAATAATGATTTCTGGCACACCAAATTTCAGTAACCAGTGTTTTATCTTGGCTTGTGCTACCATACTCGCCTTCTTACCTGGAATGGCTACAATAATTAAATATTGTGAAAAAATTATCTGACATCGTAAGAATATATTTATAACATGCTTGTATTCTATTAAAAGGTCCTAAAACAACCGAACCTAGCACAGAAAATGGTTTGTGAGTTTCTGTTAGTCTCTGCAACTGAATTTTCTGATGACTGCAATCTGTTCTTTGTGCACACGGGATGCAATTTCTTATACATTGTCCAACATCACTTTGACGTGTTTTCCACTAAAACCTTTCAGGCAGATGTCTATCAATTGCTCTTTTCCCTCCATGACCTGATAAGCTGTGGTCGCGTGCTTCCGCTTTTAGCATTGTAGGAACTCCAATGCGAGGTTCGAACTTTGTAGATCGGCAAAGCAAACCTTCTTGTCAAACTGAGGTTGAATTCAAATGAATTGACACTCATTTTCCGCTGATTGTGCGTTTATCCGATGGTCCTGGCTTCCACCAACTAGCTGTAAAACTGCTTCGTACTTAGGATATCTAGATTCGTGTGTTTGAGTTCTCACTTATGAATTACTTCAATGTCGAACTTACTTAATTTCAGTGCCCATCTCGTTAATCATCTTGCTGAATAACTCTAATAACCATTCTAAAGACACATGGTCTGTAATCACACTGAATTTCTGACTGTACAAATAGCAAGAATAGTAAGTAATTCCTTAAATAACTGCTAACATTTCTTTTTCTGTTGAGGAACAATTAGAATCAGCCTTATTCAACTGTCTAGAGGCACAATCCACCAGAAGTTCTTCCCCATCAACATTCTGACTTAAAATACAGTCCAAAGTATTATTGGAGGCACCACATGCTAGTTTCATTTCCTGTTAAAAATCAGGAAACATTAACACAGGATCTGATATTAATATCTCCTTGAGCTTCTTGAATACTTCTTGAGACTGTGTTGTACACTAAAAACTAACACATTTTCCTATAAACATATTTAACGTCTGGCCAGTTTCAGAGAATCCCTTCCTGAACTGATGATAATAATTGCGTAATCCAATAAATGACTGTAATTGTTTAGTAGTTTGTGGCAGCAGAAAATAACATACAGCAGAAGTAAGTCGAGGAACCGTCCTCACTCCATCTTGTCTGGTAATATTCGTAAGGTAATATGCCTGAGCAAAATGGCATTTCTTCACATTAAGGGTAAGATCTACTTTTTGGTACAATGACAAAGTTTGCTGACCACGAGCCATCACCATGCTCTATAATACGCTAGCGTAATATTTGATCTATAAATTCGTCTACCAGTGACTGTAGGTGTTTCGCTATTCTGTATGTTTCCTATAGACTGGTCGCATGTCGCCTATTGGTATGTAGTGTTGCGTAGTAGAAGCTGCTGGTGGTGGACCATCGTAACTGAATAAATGTGAACATCGTAACAACAAAATTTCCCTGGTTTCCCGGTGAGTATCAAGTGACGAGCCTTGGCACGTAGTACAGACGCACTGACAGTTTGTTGGATGCTTCGATCATCTCGTCATCCATCGGTATCCTCATCCTCGAGTATCTCTAGACTCGCTATAATTAATATTTTCGGGAGATTCACTTCATCTCTTCCAAAGTTTTCAAAGCTCACCGGACTCATCAGTTCCCCATTAATGTTGGTTACGCGTCCAACGCTTTTTCGTACAAAAAAGTGCAGTTGTTCCGGTGCTTCATTGTTCTGCAGTGGCTCAACCACAAAAAATCTTTGCTGTGGCACATCGGCGTCTGCAGATACCGAAACCAGCTTCCCTGTACCAGCATGTACTTTTATATATGTAATTATCTTTAATTTACGTATATCCAGCTCAGTTGCTGACAGTTTGGCAGTCAGTGTACCGTGGGACATTGAAACATTTACGGCTGTTGAGTTCATGGGAAACAAGTTCCAACCAACTTCAACTGTGATCTGTGGAAGACTAATTTTCGCATGATATCTATCGAGGAAGTCAAGTCCGAGAATCGTGGAATACCCTTGTCCCACAGTTGGCAACAGTTCCATATGCTCTCGAAAGTCTGAAGTTCCAATTATTAAAGAGAGCTTTGTTGTCACTAGTTATACCAAATCATTATATTTATTCCCCGCAATTTATAGCTTGAAGTGCCTAGTCTTCTATCCCCGGGATCTAGACTAATCACAGAAACACGAGTACCGGTATCGACCAAAAATTAACGTTCTTTACCATCTACAAAGCCCATCAAATAACAGTCCGTCTCTGCGTTAGTGTCCGCAGTGCTCTGTCTGGACTTACCATTAAGTTTTCCGACGGATGGACTCCCCTGTCTATGTTTAACGTTTTCCGTTGTTCGTTTCCATAACCCTGCTTCCTGTTCGTTTGCCCTATGGCCCCTCTGGATTTGCCATTCGTACTCTTCACAGAAATACTGCAGGAATTCTTCACAAAAACGCAACGGGAACTCTGTTTCCTGCCTCTCTGCGTATGACGCGATCCGCTTCTGGATTCCCTCTCAACTCGTATGCCTGGCATGTACTATACGGATTCTGACCGAAAAAAATCTCCACAATTTTATTTGCGTTGTGTATCAACCCACTCAACCTTTCTTGAAAATCCTAGTACTATTCTGCTTATGTTATCTCTGCCGCAAACCTTCCGCTAATTGTTCAAATGTATTTGCCTTGCTCAGCGTTTCTTGATACATTGTGGCCTTTCTATGAAGTGTTTTAAGACTGCTCTTTCAGTGAACTTTTATTAATAAATTACGTAAATCAGTAATGTTGTGTAAGCAGTTACTGGAGGCACCCATCTCCGTTAGCCAATCAATCATGGCCAGTTGGGAACGGTCATTGATGTAAGATTAGGAGACTAGAGGCTATTATTAAGTTGTGCAACGGTAACCCTGTTATTTGTTGTTCTAGTTGAAGTGTCTAGTCGCCCTAAATTAAATACTAATTCCGCACAAAATCATGTACACTATGTGATCAAAAGTATCCGGACACCCGCCGAAACACAAGTTTTTCATATCAGGTGCATTCTGCTGCCACCTACTGCCACTCCATGTCAGCGACCTCAGTAGTCATTAGACATCGTGAGAGAGCAGAATGGGGCGCTCCGCAGAAGTCATGGACTTATTTGGATTTAGTATTATTCTTATTAGTGAAATGCAACCAGCGGTGCCTTGTGGCCGCTAACACCGCAGTTACCTGACCTGGAGGTTAGCATACTTTTCCAGCATTGTACCTTTCCTCGTCGTGTTGATGCTGTCCAACACGGCGTGTGGTTCCACAGCCTCTTGAATTGTACTGTGCATGTTCTGTGGAGGTCTACCTAGGTTCTAGTCTTTCCTTCGGCCTTGGGTGCCACGTCTCTGTTTACATAGACTGTCGATTCTGCTTCTGCCACGGTTATAAGGTACGTGAACTCTGTGTGGTCTTGGTGTAGTAGACGCCAGGAGTCTGCTAATTTTAGACTCCTAACTAACTCCTGCAGTTCGGCGCACAAGTTAGGTACCGGTGTAACAACAACGACTCTGTACTATTGTACATATAAGTAATTCTTTTGATCTGATTTTACGATAAACTTGTGTAATTGATCTTCTGATTTCATTTCTTTTTGTTTCATGCCATTATGTTAAGAACGCTGTAAATAAGTTTCAATGTGAATATTAATGTTTATGTCAAATGTCAAGTAATATTGTCATGGAATTGAAATCTAACAAATGTTGAAACTGTTGTAAGATGTTTAAAATTGTAACTGCGCGTCTGGTCCATACGTAGGCAATGTGTTAGGATATGCGGAATTCAAAACCTCGGGTGAATTCCCGGTCTGTCAGGGAGCGGTAAAAGGTGGATGGCAGGCAAGCGCGGGAAAATGCACGCGGGCACTGCACGGCACAACGGGCACAGTAGTAGCTGGAGTTTGGCACTGGTTTGAGCAACACATTTTGGAGCGAGAAGGCTCTCTTGGAAGACACAGCTTCACTGAGCCTCGGGTATGCCGTTCCAACGCCCACAGAGCATGGCAAAATTCCATAGGCATTAAATGGAAAAGTATTGCGACGCTAAGAAGAATTAAAGTGCCGATACGTCAAGAGCCATAGCTGTGGTTGTATGTGTGCTCTGTGCCTCGCCATCTTGCCGCCCACCAACCGCCGCATCGATACCAGAAGGTTGAAACTTTTAGTACTGTATTCGTATGGATCAGAGAGTGAACTGTGTTCGTTTGGTGCAATAATAACCTAAATTTCACCAGAACTTTTCCATCATTTAATTATCCTCACAACTAACCTAGACAGGCTCCCTTCCAAACGTTGTGCAATCCGAGTGTTCCGAAATGAAAATTAAAAATTGTGTTAATAATAATTATTTGCAGAACTAGCTATATTAAAATGGTGTTTAAAGGAATGTTTTGTTAATGAACTAGTAAATAAATAACGAAGGTCTAACGAAGTCGAAAGATAACTTTAATATTGATATAGTAATGAAGTTTATTATTTCGAGACAGATGTAAAGGCATTTAAATGAGCAGTAAATGAGATGAAAAGAGTAGTAACTTATATACTGGAAATCTTGAATGAATACCAAATCTAGTAATCATTTTTTTTTAAATACAGCGATCATAACAGTTTCAGGGTCCTCTCTCTCATTCAATTGAATTCTGAAGTGTTCTAAATTGGTTTGCCAGCAAAAGTTAAAGTCAATATAAAAGTCAAAATTTATCAGTGTTTTATCTTTATCAAAATTGACATTTTGTGTGTGGCACGAAAGTGATATTTCTAGGGTAACCTATGCCCGATTTTAATCAGATCGATAGACAGTATAAATTTTTGTAGTATACATTATAGGGTAGTGTTATGTATTCATGGTTCTTCCATATCAGTACAGAAGGTGAAACTATCAGTTCAATAGATTTTCTGGTTCTAAAATTCTACTATATTATGCAGTGTTACAACTTGTTGTTTTGCATGAATATATACCAACGTGTACAGGGAAGAAACTCAGTTAATGCCTAATTAGGCTGGCGACCGTATTATTGTCACATAGGTAGCATCTTCTGGTTTGCTTTTGATTCATCCTAACGTGTGATTGCATTTCGAACTTACTTGACGTATCAACGTTATTACAGAGTGGATGTAAATCTGATTTGCCACCATTCAGGTACACGTGATCTATATTCATGCGAAAATCCTCTCTCATAAGGTGAGTTTCGCTCACTTCCCATAGCACAGGCTTTAACGAGTACTGTGTCAGGGATTATACCGGGATCTGGTCTTCGGGTGCAATTACTCATTTGAAGTAACCCGTCAGCACGACGTTGTTGTTGTGGAGTAGCAGCTCGCAGATGTCCTCGATGAAAAACTTGCTTCTTGCACGCTTGTTTTCAGTTCCCGACTGAACGTAGATATTTACACAGCTATTCCGCGTCCGTCGGACATCAGTTTCACGTCGACAGTTTCGAGGCCGTGTTTGACGAAGGTAGCAGTTCCGCAGCGAGTTTCTGCATCGATGTTGCAGATGACTTAATATCCCAGTACCTGTTCTATTGCCACCGTGACCTCTTCCTGTAACATCGCCACGTCTGCGGCTTTGTGCTGCAGGAAGTCGGGAAGGACGTCTAACTTTAGTGCGGCGGTCATCCGGTTCACATTGCACATAATTACGTTGTATACTGAGGCCGGTTGCATTTAGGCGCTTTGTGGAGGCGGGTCTGTGGCGTCCTGTGGCCGTTCCGGCCGGAGGATGTCCTCTGCTTTGGGGTTGGTGTTGGCAGATGTCGTGTCTGACTCCTCTGCTTCAGATACATCCATCTTGTCTTCATCTTTTTCTCGACTGAGGCTTCGCCGCTTGCTCCGGCGCTTTTTGGTTTTTCCCGAGGCCGGGAAGTCTCCGTTGTGTTCCTTTGGCTCGTCTTCTGATTCCTTCAGAATACGCGCCAGTTTCGTGACTTGCTTCTTGATGGCGAGCTCACGTATATCGCTTCGGCGCTGGGCCCGACCTGGGCTGTCGGCTGGGCGGGGGCGCTGACCTCCGCGATCCTCGGCCGCCGCCGGCGGGGGAGGGGGCGGAGGCCTGGGCTGCCTCACCTTCCATTATACTTTCGCCACAGACAAAGATATGTTACTCTGTGCTTTCGCCCTCTGAGTCGGAGCTCGGCTGGCGTTCCTCTCCCACGCTCCCTGCGCCGGCCGTGGCCAGGGCAGGGGCGGGGGCAGCCGGCGGGCTTTCCGTGGCGGCGGCTGACGGTGCAGCCGCTGCCGCTGTGGCCGCCTCGTGAGCACCGGCAGCGTCGCGCGTTTACCGCTCCCGCGTGGCTGGCAGTGGCGTTTTCTTGCGGTGCCTCCGCGGCTTCTGTGAGCGGCAATTGCGCCGGACGTCTGCTCCTCGGACAGTTGGCTGCTCAAGTGCTCCGTGGAGCTGCAGATTGAGCACGTTTGGGGTTGGCCGTTGTACTGCACAACGCCTCTATGTCGACCGATCACCACAAAGGATGGCATGTACTTTTACCGCATCATCGTCACTTCACTGGTCCGATGCCTGAGTCCACTTTGTACCAGTGTCCAGCATCCCAGAACTCTCGGTTCACGGACAGTACTTCCCTATAAAGACGCAAGTAACGTCCCACTTCGTCGTCGGGTACTTCAAAGGGCAGATTATACAACTTTAACCTCTTCAGTCCGGAAGATAAACAAAGAATGGAAAAATATTTCAGTCACTTTTTTTGGTGCTGTTGATCTCAAAGTAGCATAAAAAACTAATTTTGAAATTTTATTTTAAATAATGTTTGTATAATTGAATGTACACATATGTGTACGCTGGAACTTAACAGAGAAAAAAATGCCGATCTCGTAGTATTTTCATAGTTTTCTTTAGAATGAAAAATGTTCACATTACTTCTCATTTTTATGTACACATTACACGTATGAACACATTACTTGTCATGTTTAGCAAAACAATTGTTTTTTAATACGCACAAATAATCTTTGCACTTTTCACACATTATACGAGAACCTGACTTGCACCCTGGTAGCCGATACCTTGACGCAAAAATACTCTCGCTGTATTCGGGAAGGTGGCCAACCCTGTCACATTTGCCTTCTCCTGTTGGCCTTGGCACAATTCATCTTCGTTTTGTGTGGTTTCATGCTCCTCACCTTCATCAGAACTGCTGACATTCTCCTGTGTTACACTCGCAGAAATGTCTTTCGACAGTTCCAGTGAGTCCTACAATTTTTGAAGACTTGAGCAAGTCGTGGGCCAAGTGAATTCTGAAGTTAATGAGAGACATCCACTTTTGTTTTGGTGTCCCTTCTTTTTGACAACACCTTTTGTACATAATCCATGAATTAACAGTGGCACACCAATACGCTCAGGTGTAGTTAGAAGTTCATGAACAGAATCCTCGTCTTCACCTGACAAGGTACTCAAGTCACTCATCTCAAGTAATTTCATAATTTAATCGTCTGTCAGAGCTGAGAAGCGAAAATGAAATAAAGTGAAGGTAACTGTTGAAGTAATTGAATAAAGAATTGAAATTGAACCTAATAACAAAATTAAAAATTTTAGAGCTTTTACTGAGATTAGTACCAAGGACCTATAGATTACATGTCCATCATGCTTCCCGTAACACCCAAAACGACTTTGCTCCTACTCTACAGTATTAGTACCTAAACTTCCACATTTTAATTTAGATAAAAATTTAAATTATGATTTCGCAGTGAGATCAGTCTTAACATCAGTACTATTACATTCTGTGAGTTAAGACCCGACGCACACAAATGTGTACTTCAAATTCAACAGTCGATGTTTGTAAAACTACGATACTATCGTTTTAATTGCATGCACATGTGACTTCGTTGGTATATTGTTTGGAGTAAGACACGATAAAAACAGCAATACAATTAAAAAACGAATATTGAAACTGAATTTACCTTTCTCGCTTGTCGCAGATGACGCCATCCTTAAGATCGGAATTTTCAGGATGGGAGAAAACCCGCCAAAACTGACTTGCGCGCGACCTAGTGGCAAAAACAGAGACCGCATGATGTGCACAGTCATGCACATCAGGTCTTAATTCGGGAAAATGACACTTGGCAGGATGACACTACGAAGACCTGATGTGCACGTGTGTGTACGTCGGGACTTTGAAGAGGTTAAGTGACGCACTCCGTATCCGGCGAAGGAGATTTTTACAACACTCATTGCGCCGTCCCTATGTTTAAATTTTCGTATTCCCCCATGTGTGGCGACGAGAATTTCACACCGTGTCAAAGTCTGTAACCTTAAAAACAGGCTGTCCACAGTAAAATCGAGTATGAGTCCTAGTTCCTCCTCCTCTACAGGGTGTTACAAAAAGGTACGGCCAAACTTTCAGGAAACATTGCTCACACACAAATAAAGAAAAGATGTTACGTGGACATGTGTCCGGAAACGCTTAATTTCCATGTTAGAGCTCATTTTAGTTTCGTCAGTATGTACTGTACTTGCTCGATTCACCGCCAGTTGGCCCAATTGAAGGAAGGTAATGTTGACTTTGGTGCTTGTGTTGACATGCGACTCATTGCTCTACAGTACTAGCATCAAGCACGTCAGTACATAGCATCAACAGGTTAGTGTTCATCACGAACATGGTTTTGCAGTCAGTGCAATGTTTACAAATGCGGAGTTGGCAGATGCCCATTTGATGTATGGATTAGCACGGGGCAATAGCCGTGGCGCGGTACCTTTGTATCGAGACAGATTTCCAGAACGATGGTGTCCCGACAGGAAGACGTTCGAAGCAACTGATCGGCGTCTTAGGCAGCACGGAACATTCCAGCCTATAACTCGCGACTGGGGAAGACCTAGAACGACGAGGACACCTGCAATGGACGAGGCAATTCTTCGTGCAGTTGACGATAACCCTCATGTCAGCGTCAGAGAAGTTGCTGCTGTACAATGTAACGTTAACCACGTCATTGTATGGAGAGTGCTGCGGGAGAACCAGTTGTTTCCGTACCATGTACAGCGTGTGCGGGCACTATCAGCAGCTGATTGGCCTCCACGGGTATACTTCTGGGAATGGTTCATCCAACAATGTGTCGATCTTCATTTCAATGCAAATGTTCTCTTTACGGATGGGGCTTCATTCCAACGTGATCAAATTGTAAATTTTCACAATCAACATATGTGGGCTGACGAGAATCCGCACGCAATTGTGCAATCACGTCATCAACACAGATTTTCTGTGAACGTTTGGGCAGGCATTGTTTGTTATGTCTTGATTGGGCCCCATGTTCTTCCACCTACGCTGAATGGAGCACATTATCATGATTTCATACGGGATACTCTACCTGTGCTGCTAGAACATGTGCCTTTACAAGTACGACACAACATGTGGTTCATGCACGATGGAGCTCCCGCACATTTGAGTCGAAGTGTTTGTACGCTTCTCGACAGCAGATTCGCTGACCGATGGATTGGTAGGGGCGGACCAATTCCATGGCCTCCACGCTCTCTTGACCTCAACCCTCTTGACTTTCAATTATGAGGGCATTTGAAAGCTCTTGTCTACGCAACCCTGGTACCAAATGTAGAGACTCTTCGTCGTTGTATTGTGGACGGCTGTGATACAATACGCCATTCTCCAGGGCTGCATCAGCGCATCAGGGATTCCGTGCGACGGAGGGTGGATGCATGCATCCTCGCTAACGGAGGACATTTTGAACATTTCCTGTAACAAAGTGTTTGAAGTCACGTTGGTACGTTCTGTTGCTGTGTGTTTCAATTCCATGATTAATGTGATTTGAAGAGAAGTAATAAAATGAGCACTAACATGGAAAGTAAGCGTTTCCGGACACATGTCCGCATAACATATTTTCTTTCTTTGTGTGTGAGGAATGTTTCCTGAAAGTTTGGCCGTACCTTTTTGTAACACCCTGTATACGCAATTCGTTTAACATCCACTCTTCAATATCAAAGTCCGTTGGCCTGACGTATTCACGTCCGAGTTGCAGTTGCAAGGTCGTGTTCGAACGGTGGTCATGGTGACTTACCGGATCGTTAAGTCGAAAGTTAAAGCGTGCAGCTGCGGCTGGTGCGGCGCGGGAGCCGGCAGGCGGCGCGGTGGAATGCCGGGCGGCGACGGCTTGGAGTCCGGTGGTCCTCGCCTTCCCGCGGCGCACAGTGGGCAGCTGGAGCCTCGGGGCGAGGTGCGCGCCCGGCGACGGCGCGGCGTCCCAGAGGCGTACGCAGGACCTCTCCGACGCACACAGCCACAAACTGTAACGCTACCGATACACCATACCTAGCTATTACCTTCGGATAGCAAACAGTGTGTTTATGTGTGCATTGAGAGGAGTTAGCCATGTAATCAGTAGTTCTTCCGCATTTATTGGCTGTTAAAAGTCTTGATCATGTAAAAAAACATTCGTATGTAATATATTGATGACATAGTCCAATGCTCCTCTGCTCATTCACGTGTATTCGAAGAATTTGTCTAGTGATCTTCGTAATTGATGACATTTACGAAGAGATTTCTCCCTTTGTAAATTTCATGCACAGCATTCCTTCTCCCTTTATTTTCTTAAGTAAACCTATGAGGTTAATCCCAAAAGTAAGCTCTCCTGTTTTTTTTATAAGTACATAGACCTGTTTATTTCTACAATGGTTTACATGAGTTTACAGATTGAACTTTTAGCTATTTTGCGACATAATCACCATTTATCTCGATGCATTTTTGTAGACGCTGTGGCAGTTTTTTTATGCCCATGTCACATCAGCTCGCCGCCATGCTGTTTAGAAAGTTGTGAACCCTCTTCTTTCACCTCGTCGTCGGAGCAGAATCGCTGGGACCACAATTAACGCTGACAGATGCTGTGAGACTCCGAAAAAACTCAAACGGTCAACTCAGAACCGGAGAAAAGGAATGTTGAGCAAGGGCGTACACATTCTGCATGACAACGCTCGCCCACACATCGCTCGGCAAACCGTTGCTCTCCTGCAAAAGTTTCAGTGGAACATAATCACCCACCCACCATATAGTCCTGACTTGGCTCCCCTATTCCCTAGGTTAAAAGAACATTTGGCCAGAAAGTGATTCAGCTCCGACGGCGAGGTCAAAGCGTAATTTTGTAGCCTTAAACTCCAGCTACAGTATTCTAAAGTTTAGGGGCGCCGTTTTATAGAAACAGGTCCTTGGCTCTAAGCAGCCATCTTGTAGCGCGACGTGGTCATTCGCCGCAGGACACCCGTGCTTTTCGCCCGATGCTGCTGCTTGTCGCTGAAGTGTCGCGTATTCAGAAGTCGCTCGCTGTCGGTCTCTTCTGTCGCTCACGTTGGACGCGGACTTAGTGGCCAAGTGTAAAGTATTGTCACTAAAATGAGCAGGTGTTGTACATCTGGGCTAAACTGTTTTGTACTGAGAAGTCATTTCCTACGTACTCGTATTTAAACTTATTGTGTATTTGAAAACATCTAAAATGCAGAGTGGCTATAGGCCCGTTAAACTGTCTGTTGTATGGCTGTAGTAGTAGCCCAATGGTTGTTGTTGCTGATATTTTTCAAGTTAAACATTTGGGGCTGATATAGTTCGGTGAACTATTTTAGCAGAGAAAATTTTGCATATGTGGTATTGGTTGATATGTGAGGAGTTAGAGCCGCCTACTCCAAATATTTTCTCTGTTTTTATTATTCTTACGGACCCTTTTAACATATTCTAGAAGTACTGCTGCCATATGCGTTGATTTGGAGTAATTTATGGTAGTAAAATGGTGTATGTTTAGCCTCCAATCACACCTCTGTGTTTAAATTGTTATCACTGAATACTTTCAAAACCTTTCACGTGTTATGATGCAGGATATGAGAGCTTATGCATTGACAAAGTCGTAGCCATATGTTTGATTAAGTATCAAACATGTAGTTCCCATATTATTTTATGCGACTGGCTGGACTTGAAACACCAGTTAATGCAAGTTTTGTTTTCATGTATTGTGTCGATCCATGCCTATGTTTGAGGCTGTCCTGTTAGACGATTATCTTCATTAGAGCTTTGAACTGTAACTTCCAAGCACTTGTAATTGCTCAGGAAAATTGTTAACCTGCTTACTTTAGTGGAGGCTAGAGCCGTGAAATTGTTTTAAAAAACCTTTCGGTGTTATGTGTGGCCAAGGGTTGGATTTTAAATTTTTTTAAATGTATTCCTGAAGTTAAAACTGCTAGTGCCGATTAGAACTGGTAAATTCGTTGTAGAATTTAGAGACAGGTGAACGCCGAGATAAACTTAAACTTTAATATGTTTTTATAAGCTGCTCGAATAGTTTGAAATTTAAACGGCTAGTG
Source organism: Schistocerca serialis cubense (assembly GCF_023864345.2). Taxonomy (NCBI): domain Eukaryota; kingdom Metazoa; phylum Arthropoda; class Insecta; order Orthoptera; family Acrididae; genus Schistocerca; species Schistocerca serialis. The sequence continues at coordinate 453,543,470 of NC_064646.1, forward strand.
CCGATTCAAATTGTGAATTCAAAGGCGGCTAAGCGCCGAGTTAAACTCCGTGTGTTCTGTGTTTGCGCCATCTTTGTACAACTGATAAATTTATTTCATATTGTATAAAGTGTGCAATTTAAGTTGCTACTGCCGATTCATGTGCGAAAATCGAATGAAGTGTTTTAAAGCGGCTACACGTCGATTAAAGTTTTAGCATTTTGAGCATTGTGTAATCATGCGTAGACGGTTAGACACTTTGCTGATTTGAATGATTCTATGGCTTATGCGGTTATTCCCACACAGCGGCTACTGCCGCTTTTATGTGAGACTACTGAGAACTGTAGAGAATACTGAGGTCTTATTGTCTCGTAATTATTTAGTAACGAAAGGCCAGCTGAATTTGGATTACTTTTTAGCTTCTGTCGTTTGTTCTTAAGTCGGCGTAGGCCGTTTGAAGCTGAATAACCCTGACTGATCGGGCCTCGTTGAATTATGTGTTATTATGCAATGTGCCTAACGCCAATTGACACAGGATATGTTTGAGACACCGTAATACAATCCTCAAGAATGGCGGGCTCTTATGTACGTAGCCACAATGAATACGATCCTAGTCCGTCGAAACCACACTTCATACCAACGTCGTTGGTTGACATGTGTTGTGAATGGAACGAAAATTAGATCATTTAATGTTGGTCACATACTAAACATATACACAAGGTTCCATAAATATTTATTTGAGTAGTGCTTCGTAGTTTAACACGTTCCATTTCCGTCGTAGTATATAAGAGTAAAATGTGTCTCCTACAGTGTGTCGCCTGGCAGGGCAGCACAAAGCGAGACCACTCACTAACTTGAATGGATGGACGAGTTGTGCAGTGGGGAAAGCATTCCTCGCAACACGGATTGTATTATTTTGCGACGTAACAAGTGTTTTTTCAAAAAGGAAGAACTGACTTTCATCTCTCCTCATAGATACCTCCCTGCCTCTTTCCCCCTTTCTCTTTTTTACTCTTGATCTCTCTGTCTTTCTCTCTCTCTTCTTCTTCAGTCCACAATTTACTGTTTTATCGACCATTCAGCAGAAAATTGTAGATTTAAATTTCTCTTCTTCCGTTTGCTTAACCCATATTTAGTGACGCACACCCTCAGCTTCATTAATTTTTTCTTTCCTTGTTGTTTCAGCAACAACACACGTGAGGAAGGCTGACGTCTCGTTTCCACGTTGCAGTGGAATACTTCTGATGATTAATGAGAAAAACTCATGTGCTGTAAAAATTGTGAGCCAGCAAACATAAATACATGCATCGTGTTAAACTAATAAGTGGCAGACAACTTTTTTATGTGACAATAAATATCAGTCAGCAACCACAAACTCCTGTATCATCATAATTGCTACGTTTCACCCACGCCTCCTTAAACTGTCCAGCTGAGATTAAATGTCCAAGCACACATAAACCCGATGCCGTAGCCGAGGTCACTAACGCATGCCTGCTATGCAGTGGGATAAGCTTGTTCGAATCCTGCTGGTGGATGAAATGTTCACTGCCAGTACTTGGCCGGCAAGGGCAGGAGGGGTGCTAGCCGATGGTCTGTAATAACCAGTTCTGACGCCATTATCGTGGATTAATTCCAAACCTTTCCAGAATGTGTCATGAACTGAGGGCGGCTTTTCTTTCTTTTTCACTTTCTTGGCGTTCGGGGCTAGCCCATCCAGTCACCTGAATAATTAATGTTAATTACGACAGTACAAATGTAAGGACAACACTACACCCAGTCTCCGAGCAGAGAAAAATTTCCGACCAGGCCAGGAATCGAGCCCGGACCCGTTCGCGTAGTTTGAGGACGTTAAACTCAGAGGTGCTATTCGAGAGGAGCAGGCGATGTCATCCAACACGAACATCACACTATATTACACACACACACACACACACACACACACACACACACACACACCACAAATCATTATAGTCATCAACACTTTAGCAGATACAGTTACATACACAGCTCATATTTCGCGGCGGAAAGGTGTCTTCGGGCGCGTAGACTAGGGAAAACATTTGCTATTACGAAGCTGAACCTGCCTTTTGCGGTCTGGGAGTCATTAAAGCCATATGACTTTACTTTACGTTTTCACTTCTACATCTACTTCTACATTTATACTCCGCAAGCCACCCAACGGTGTGTGGCGGAGGGCACTTTACGTGCCACAGTCATTACCTCCCTTTCCTGTTCCAGTCGCGTATGGTTCGCGGGAAGAACGACTGTCTGAAAGCCTCCGCGCGCGCTCTAATCTCTCTAATTTTACATTCGTGATCTCCTCGGGAGGTATAAGTAAGGGGAAGCAATATATTCGATACCTCATCCAGAAACGTACCCTCTCGAAACCTTGCGAGCAAGCTACACCGCGGTGCAGAGCGCCTCTCTTGCAGAGTTTGTTAAACATCTCCGTAACGCTATCACGGTTACCAAATAACCCTGTGACGAAACGCGACGCTCTTCTTTGGATCTTCTCTATCTCCTCCGTCAACCCGATCTGGTACGGATCCCACACTGATGAGCAATACTCAAGTATAGGTCGAACGAGTGTTTTGTAAGCCACCTCCTTTGTTGATGGACTACATTTTCTAAGGACTCGCCCAATGAATCTAAACTTGGTACCCGCCTTACCAACAATTAATTTTATATGATCGTTCCACTTCAAATCGTTCCGCACGCATACTCCCAGATATTTTACAGAAGTAACTGCTACCAGTGTTTGTTCCGCTATCATATAATCACACAATAAAGGATCCTTCTTTCTATGTATTCGCAATACATTACATTTGTCTATGTTAAGGGTCAGTTGACACTCCCTGCACCAAGTGCCTATCCGCTGCAGATCTTCCTGCATTTCGCTACAATTTTCTAATGCTGCAACTTCTCTGTATACTACAGCATCATCCGCGAAAAGCCGCATGGGACTTCCGACACTATCTACTAGGTCATTTATATATATTGTGAAAAGCAATGGTCCCATAACACTCCCCTGTGGCACGCCAGAGGTTACTTTAACGTCTGTAGACGTCTCTCCATTGATAACAACATGCTGTGTTCTGTTTGCTAAAAACTCTTCAATCCAGCCACACAGCTGGTCTGATATTCCGTAGGCTCTTACTTTGTTTATCAGGCGACAGTGCGGAACTGTATCGAACGCCTTCCGGAAGTCGAGAAAAGTAGCATCTACCTGGGAGCCTGTATCTAATATTTTCTGGGTCTCATGAACAAATAAAGCGAGTTGGGTCTCACACGATTGCTGTTTCCGGAATCCATGTTGATTTCTACATAGTAGATTCTGGGTTTCCAAAAACGACATGATACTCGAGCAAAAAACATGTTCTAAAATTCTACAACAGATCGACGTCAGAGATATAGGTCTATAGTTTTGCGCATCTGCTCGACGACTCTTCTTGAAGACTGGGACTACCTGTGCTCTTTTCCAATCATTTGGAACCTTCCGTTCCTCTAGAGACTTGCGGTACACGGCTGTTAGAAGGGGGGCCAAGTTCTTTCGCGTACTCTGTGTAGAATCGAATTGGTATCCCGTCTGGTCCAGTGGACTTTCCTCAGTTGAGTGATTCCAGTTGCTTTTATATACCTTGGACACTTATTTCGATGTCAGCGATTTTTTCGTTTGTGCGAGGATTTAGAGAAGGAACTGCAGTGCGGTCTTCCTCTGTGAAACAGCTTTGGAAAAAGGTGCTTAGTATTTCAGCTTTACGCGTGTCATCCTCTGTTTCAATGCCATCATCATCCCGGAGTGTCTGGATATGCTGTTTCGAGCCACTTACTGATTTAACGTAAGACCAGAACTTCCTAGGATTTTCTGTCAATTCGGTACATAGAATTTTACATTCGAATTCATTGAACGCATCACGCATAGCCCTCGTTACGCTAACTTTGACATCGTTTAGCTTCTGTTTGTCTGAGAGGCTTTGGCTGCGTTTAAACTTAGAGTGAAGCTCTCTTTGCTTTCGCAGTAGTTTCCTAACTTTGTTGTTGTACCACGGTGGGTTTTTCCCGTCCCTCACAGTTTCACTCGGCACGTACCCGTCTAAAACGCATTTTACGATTGCCTTGAACTTTTTGCATAAACACTCAACATTGTCAGTGTCGGAAAAGAAATTTTCGTTTTGATCTGTTAGGTAGTCTGAAATCTGCCTTCTATTACTCTTGCTAAACAGATAAACCTTCCTTCCTTTTTTTATATTCCTACTAACTTCCATATTCAGAGATGCTGCAACGGCCTTATGATCACTGATTCCCTGTTCTGTACATACATAGTCGAAAAGTTCGGGTCTGTTTGTTATCAGTAGGTCCAAGATGTTATCTCCACGAGTCGGTTCTCTGTTTAATTGCTCGAGGTAATTTTCGGATAGTGCACTCAGTATAATGTCACTCGATGTTCTGTCCCTACCACCTGTCCTAAACATCTGAGTGTCCCAGTCTATATCTGGTAATTTGAAATCTCCACCTAAGACTAAAACTTGCTGAGAAAATTTATGTGAAATGTATTCCAAATTTTCTCGCAGTTGTTCTGCCACTAATGCTGCTAAGTCGGGAGGTCGGTAAAAGGTGCCAATTATTAACCTAGCTCGGTTGTTGAGTGTAATCTCCACCCATAATAATTCACAGGAACTATCCACTTCTACTTCACTACAGGATATCTACTACTAACAGCGACGAACACTCCACCACGGTTGCATGCAATCTATCCTTTCTAAACACCGTCTGTACCTTTGTAAAAATTTCGGCAGAATTTATCTCTGGCTTCAACCAGCTTTCTGTACCTATAACGATTTCGGCTTTGGTGCTTTCTATCAGCGCTTGAAGTTCCGGTACTTTATCAACGCAGCTTCGACAGTTTACAATTACAATACCGATTGCTGCTTGGTCCCCGCATGTCCTGACTTAGCCCTGCACCCGTTGACGCTGTTGCCCTTGCCCTTTCTGTACTTGCCCAAGGCCATCTAACCTAAAAAGCCGCCCAGCCCACGCCACACAAGCCCTGCTACCCGTGTAGCCGCTTGGTGCGTGTAGTGGACTCCTGACCTATCCAGCAGAACCCGAAAGCCCACCACCCTATGGCGCAAGTCGAGGAATCTGCAGCCCACACGGTGCAGAACCGTCTCAGCCTCTGATTCAGACCCTCCACTCGGCTCTGTACCAAAGGTCCGCAGTCAGTCCTGTCGACGATGCTGCAGATGGTGAGCTCTGCTTTCATCCTGCTAGCGAGACTGGCAGTCTTCACCAAATCAGATAGCCGCCGGAAGCCAGAGAGGATTTCCTCGGATCCATAGCGACACACATCATTGGTGCCGACATGAGCGACCACCTGCAGATGGGTGCACCCCGTACCCTTCATGGTATCCGGAAGGACCCTTTCCACATCTGGAATGACTCCCCCCGGTATACACACGGAGTGCACATTCGTTTTCTTCCCCTCTCTTGCTGCCATATCCCTAAGGGGCCCCATTACGCGCCTGACATTGGAGCTCCCAACTACCAGTAAGCCCACCCTCTGCGACCGCCCGGATCTTGCAGACTGAGGGGCAACCTCTGGAACAGGACAAGCAGCCATGTCAGGCCGAAGATCAGTATCAGCCTCAGACAGAGCCTGAAACCGGTTCGTCAGACAAACTGGAGAGGCCTTCCGTTCAGCCCTCCAGAATGTCTTTCGCCCCTTGCCACACCTTGAGACGACCTCCCACTCTACCACAGGTGAGGGATCAGCCTCAATGCGGGCAGTATCCCGGGCAACCACAGTCGTAGTCCGATCGGGGGATGCGTGGGACGAGCTGGTCGTCCCCGACAAACCCCCATCCGGAACCCCACAGTGATACCCATTGGCAACAGCCTCAAGCTGTGTGACCGAAGCCAACACTGCCTGAAGCTGAGAGCGAAGGGATGCCAACTCAGCCTGCATCCGAACACAGCAGTTGCAGTCCCTCCCCATGCTAAAAACGGTTGTGCAAAGAACGTCTGAACTAATCTACAGAGAGCGCAAACAATTCGACACAAAATTTAAACGGTTATTAAAATACAAGATTGCCTAGTAAATGCAGTAATGCTGCTACTTGCGCACTGCTGACACACTGCTCGGTGGCTCAAGGAGACTACGCGATTTTACACTATTCAGGTACTAAAACGCGATGCTACAACTCTCAAATACTATAATACGCCTGAAATTTATGAATTAAACAATGCAAGTACCAAAAACACGCAAAAAAATTGAGAATTAAACTATGTAACAAATGAGTGAGCTAGGAGTATACGACTTGCTGCTGCAGCTGCTTATCCAACGACGGCAGGGAGCACACTGACTGTGACCAACCGACATTGTCCGTTCAAAACAAAAACAGAAGACAAACGACTACGCGATTTTACACTATTCAGGTACTAAAACGCGATGCTACAACTCTCAAATACTATAATACGCCTGAAATTTATGAATTAAACAATGCAAGTACCAAAAACACGCAAAAAAATTGAGAATTAAACTATGTAACAAATGAGTGAGCTAGGAGTATACGACTTGCTGCTGCAGCTGCTTATCCAACGACGGCAGGGAGCACACATAAGGTAAAAGATTCACTGATGGGATATGATAACGTTACAATTTCTTTTTGTTTTTAGCTTCAATAGCACCACTGTATTAGTAAATGTCATTTGGCACTCACCGCTACAACCCTGAAAAAATAAAAACATTTAAAAACAATCTTAGGGTAGAAAATGTTACCGATACCGAAAAAAGGTAACACAACTTTGAATCATATTTAATTAATCTAAGTTGTAGAGCGTCGCTACTGCTACAGTCGCAGGTTAGAATCCTGCCTCGGGTATGGGTGTGTGTGATGTCCCTAGGTTAGTTAGGTTTAAGTAGTTGTAAGTCTAGGGGTTGATGACCTTAAAATTTAAGTCCTATTGTGCTTAGAGCCATTTGAATTTGTAGAGTGATTAACAAGAGTGATTAAGAAGTAAGTGGTATAAGGAAGCAGAGCTAGTCCCGGCAAATGTCTTAAACTGAAAACATAACGAAACGTTTACGTAGAGGTTACTATTTGTCACGTCATGTGAGATTTTGGGATGCTGTGGCTTCTCTTTCGTGATGTTCTGTTACACAGTACCCTTGAATGACGGTGACACAGCTTTTGTAGTCGACTTGACGACGCCGTTCAACGAATCATCACTCTACACTTACGCTCACGTAGGGAAATTCATTACTTTTTATTATTACTGTCACAATTCACTCCCATTCATAAGCAGTGTCATTCTATCTTCTTCTCATGTTTTTGAAATCAGATAGATTTTCTTAATTGTCATAGGTAAAGTGTGTGTCTTATAGATCATGAGTTTCATTATTTTTCACTTCGAGTGTAGCGTTTCTGTAAATGATTCTGGTAAACAACGGCTCGATTTTCGTTTGGAAAACGTTAAATATTTGCGTTACTGTTCATTTACAAGGAACTTGAAATAATTTAGTTAACCCATTTTCAGTACAGGAAGCAGGCGATGAGTTAGAGTGGCATGAGGCATCACGAATCAACTGGAGGATCACTCGCTCAGGCCTCAGGTGTACAACACGGATCAAGTGTCACGGAACAATTGTATGGTGGAAACAGACATGCCGTTGCAGAGATAATGATGGTTGTGATGAAATAAAGGTTATTACTATAAAAACACAAATTTTTCCTTAGAGGTCAAACATAGGTGATATAAGAAATATACACTGAATTAGGAGATTCACGTGATATTGTTATTGATATGGAGAAATAGTTTTCGAATTTATTTTATATAAAATCTAAATTCCATCCGAACAGGCCTTGGAATGCTCAACGTTACCGACCGGCCGCCGCGTCACCCTCAGACCATAGTCGTCACTGGATGCGGGTATGGAGGGGCATGTGGTCAGCACACCGCTCTCCCGGCCGTATGTCAGTTTACAAGACCGGAGCCGCTACTTCTCAATCGAGTAGCTCCTCAGTTTGCCTCACAAGAGCTGAGTGCACCCCGCTTGCCACAGCGGTCGGCATAACGGATGGTCACCCATCCAAGTGCTAGCCCAGCCCGACAGCTTTTTACTTCGATGATCTAACGGGAACCGGTGTTACCACTGCGGCAGGGCCGTTGGTATTTTATATAACAACCTTTAGTTTTATTTTGTAGCGGAATTAGTTAGTTTCTTGTTTATTACACACTGCGATGGGCGTTGAACCAGTCTGTCGCGTCACTAAGGTTCACAACAGACACAATAAGCGTCCCTCGTAGACTTATTTTAGTATCAACTCTGATCCTGCCATTTGAACGTCGTTTAGCGACAAGCAAGTACCTCTAGCGGTGCCGTGACTGTCACCGGGTAGGTGCGCGGCTAGGGCTCTCAGCTGGCGCCAGGGTACAGTACGGTTGCTACTGCGTTCGTTGTGTGTTTGGTGGGATTCCTGCCTAATCAACTCAACGTCGTCCTTCTTCTGCACACCAAACCACGGCCAACTAGCGACTCACGGGACTGAACCCAGGTAAATGATGTTTTCACCTCTTTGGGGCGTTTGCAACAGCTAAATTGTCCGGTTGCACTATGCACACATGACAGACCCAGGAATTTACTCAAATGTTGCCCGGTAGGCTAAAACATTTTTTATTCCAGTCACAAACGTTTAATTGCTTTATAGGCGTACGGACAAATTTCACAATAACTTTGACATTCGTATTCACTCTAGAGTGTGCATAGAAAACCAGATTTCAGGCATTACCTCTCACCACGGACAACGCAGTGCCGATGGACTTCACTTAACAAAGCAGCGGCATTTGCGTAGAGTTGTCAGTACTAACAGCCCAGCAACACTGCGTGAAATAACCACGGAAATCGATATGGTACGTACAGCCATCACTTAACGACCGTGAGCAGCGATATTTAAAATTTACGTTTTTATAACATTTACATAATGTAGAGGGTAACTGAGGAAATTTTTTGTTGAACATTAAAGTTATTGTTTTATTTTGTGATCTCACAACTTAATTAGACTAGAAAAAGAAAATAATGACTAAGATAAAATCTCTTGTCCTTTCATCACATTGTAATAACAGGTCCAGCATGGGTTCTTTTGCAGTCTCTTCTCCGCATGTGTTTCCTCATACTTTTATTATGTCATGTGGGGGGATCATGCTGGGAACAGTACTGATTGATTTTTTTCGCCTCATTTCTATTATGTCAGATATTAAGTATCCCCTGTGCTTTAACCACCTATCCTTAATATGGATTTGAGTGTAATTGAAAACTCATAAACATTAGATGTGTTATGAAGCATCTCCTACATCAAAAGTACTAGAAGCAGAGATTCAGTCCATTGGGCACAATACCACTCCGTGTTTTGCATTAACTGCCGCACAGAATGTACTACGCAAGTGGAAACAAACGGTTGACAAATGACAGCAAGTCTTTAATTGATACTGAGTCAGCAGAAATAGAGAAGTAATATTTGTAACTATATTAGTACACACGTAGGCCATGCATAATACAACTACATATATGAACTGAAAAGTATGAATTTTAGCATAACAAAGAAACACAAGCTTTAAAACTGAATACAAATTGGAGTCCAGATCATTATATATTTTGCTGTGTGTGTTGATACACTCCTTCACACTTGAAAATGTATAAAATCCTCAAGCATAAAAAATAATTAGTTATGTGTGTTACTTAACACAGCTGTACTTCATAACACAGCTTAATATATTGGGGCAGAGCATGCAGAGCAGAGGTACTGCTGGCCATAACATGGAAAGATATGAGACACATTTTCAGACACAATATCTTCACCAGATTGATACTGGCTTTCTACAGTTGTCTCTTCTGAGGGATTATACATTTACTTTCTTGAATGGGAGGCTGACAGCACAGATTAATTTTTCTTCCTTTAGCCTTTGGAACTGTAGAGAAAAAGGTGATGGTGTGGCAATGGACTTCCATTTCTGTTACCATCAGTCGTCACATTATCCTTCTGTTCATCATATCTTCATATCCTTAACAGCAGGTATAAGCACAACTACAGCAAAGAGAGAAAAAGATAACAAGAGATCATCTGAAAAACTGTTGTGTTTCCAGCCCTGAAGACAGTAGCAGTAAACTGATGTACACATAGTAAAAACACCTGGAAACGCTAACAGTAGGTAAATCAAAACGCTTCCGCATATGGAAATATTTAGGTACTATTAAAAACGAATCATAGCGTTTCCGGTTGGGCAGTCGAGTTTACTGAATCAAATCGAGTGAGCCGGAGTAGATTTTCTGGAGCATACGATTGCAAGTGGGAATCCACACCTTTAAGACATTAGTGTAAAGGCACACACGCAACTGTCTTTTTGAATCGCGCGTGTACTAACAATGCGTGTTGAGGAGTGTAAATAGGAAGTTCTTTACCATATGTGACTGTAATGTATGTAAACTAACCAATGAGCAATCCGGCCGCTTTGGTCGAGCGGTTCTAGTCTCTTCAGTCCGGAACCGCGCTGTTGCCACGGTCGCAGGATCGACAACTATTATAACAATTATAACAACTACAAATTAAAAAGTGATGAGGTATTTTCAGAAGATGCAGAGCTGTATGAAGGTCCCTGTTTGGCAACTACCAGTTTCACGTTTAATATAAACGCATCTTCAGGTTTACCTGTCAACAATACAGATCGCTGTGTGAAATTTTTGCAATGGTAGAAATACAGAACCATTGTGTTGGCATTCAACGAAACAGCAGCAAGTAATCACCGTCTGTTGTTAATAAACCGACTTCATAAACGTACGGAGCCTTTCAAAATACCTCATCATCCTTTGGCTTTTAATTTCACGTAATTATTTACGATAATTTTATTGGTTATTCACTGCTGAGTGTTGTCATTGTTATTATCAATGTCTCTGAGCTGTGGTTATCCTCCGCAGAAAGTTGTTTGTATGAATTAAGAATTTGACTACTAGGAATTTCAACCGCATTATGAATGATGGTGTAGATCCCACTTCATTACATCAATCATTGATAGTTTAATCAAGACACTCACTTATGGAGGACGAAACACTGAATACCTAAAAATTAGTTCACATCATTGTAGGTTCCAGAGATATTTTTAGCTACTGACTCGCTGTTTATAATAGATAGATTATTAAGAGAGACGGTGGACGTTGAAATTTGTGCCTACCAAGCCAGGTGGCGCAGTGGCTAGCACACTGGACTTGCATTCGGAAGGATGATGGTTCATTCCCGCGTCCGGCCATCCTGATTTAGTTTTTCCGTGATTTCCCTAAATCGCTCCAGGCAAATGCCGGGATGGTTCCTTTGAAAAGTCACGGCCCGCTTCCTTTCCCGTCCTTCCCTTGTCCGATGAGACCGCGACCTCGGTGTCTGGTCTCCTCCCCAAACAAGACAACCCCAGCCTTTGTGCTTGACTGGAACTCGAAGCCACGTACTCCCCTCCAGTAGAACGGTTGCCTGAACCGTCTCGGGCATCCGGACACTTTTCCTGCCTGACTCAAGTTCTCAACGTGTCACCCGCAAGTAGTACCCCACTGTTCGTCGCATCCGCGATGTCTACAGGGGGTTGGAAGATATGGCACACATTCGCATTGAAAAGTAACTAGAGCCGCCCTCGCTCGTATATACGTAGATGTACGGTGTCTGTTCTGTCTGACATGTCGTACAGAACTGAAACCACATATCTATATTTACAGAAACTGGCTTTAAGTGATGACACTAGGAATGTTCAAGAAGCTACTACGTATCTCTTAAGTAGGGATCGCGAGAACACGGTTGGCTTAATCACAGGGCCCACAGACCTATTAAAAATTCTTCTTGCGCGACACGTGTTAATGGAAAGGGAAGAAGTCCCAATGACTGGCACAATACGTTGTACCCACAGCCTTACACTTCACAGTTATTTGCACGGTGTAGTTATAGAGGGGTGATTTTATTATCACTTTATTAATTTTGTTTGCAAGAACTAATGATTTTAAATGCAATTTAAAAATTTAGAGCTAGAAGAAACAGTAACACAGATTTCTGGCATATTAGGAACAGAATGCCGGTATCTTAATGCAACTGAGATCAGATTGAGATGATCAGATTATCTGCCTACGGTAGCGGTGATTATTAGATCCATACAAAAATTCAAATCGATTTGTTACTTGCTATAAGAATCGAAATGCTACAAAATCGACTGTGTTTCAATTGTTAGGATGAAGGCAGAAAATAAATTTCTATGGCGATAAAACGGTCTATTTGTTAAGTCCCTGTCTAGTCAGCCTACCAGCCGTTGGCACTCTCCTTATTTTGAGGTCGGAAACTTAACATTGTGTGGAGTTTCGGAAGTAATAAAACTTCAAAGTGCAGGCACTACAATCTGTCTGCCAGCTTCTCTTCGGACCGACGGCTGCAGCAAAACGACTCTGATATGCGCAGAATATACTCTGGACTACGGGTCGCCCTGAGTCGCAGTAATGTATGCTTGCTCAACTACCTCAGGAATGTTAATGGCGTGCCGGCGCCACTGTTTGCAGTTTGAGAGCATGACTACGTCGCGATCTTGCAGTGATGACCAGTCATCACAATCATTCTTCTTCGTCACCTCGAATGCTACCTCAAGGGTTCATCTCTTGCTGTAATATGTCAGGATGCCCATATGAATTCAAATGTCTCCTGTACTGTGCTCTTCACGAGTCGTTTAAGTTAATTTGATAGATATGTGTGCTGGTTGCTGCATTCATTGATTAGCGTCCGTGTATGTCAGTAGTTTATCTGGTCAGTGAACACTGTTCTCGGCTATGAATGTGTAATTTCTCCAAGAATATCTTATTGTTTAAGATTAATCTGAGTTATATCGATGAGCAATTCCGCCAATTAACTGCGATCACAGAAATAAAGGAGTACTTATAATTCTGTAGTATAAGCACTATTAGTGCTTGCTTCCATATCTGTAGATTGAAAAAGAAGATGTGAACACGAATGACGTCATTTAACAAATGAATGAAATATAATGTAATGTTTTTATAATTTTTGGTTTTCATGTTCATGTAATTTTGATCTTAGATTTAAGTATTGGTAACTATACGTCAGTAGTATGTCTATGCTCGTTCTGGAACACTTTGAAGACGTATATACGCAACGAGGAAGCTTACTACACCGCACCGTACCCATCTGAGTCATCACGTTCTGGCCGTTGTCCAGGGTTGGGCAGCCGTCCAGATGAGTCAGTTATGTACACACACACACACACACACACACACTCTCTCTCTCTCACACACACACACACACACACAATGTTTACTACTACAGTTTTCTCTGTGTACAAGAGGTAAAAATTTTCATAATTTAATATGGGAATATTGTGAACTTCCCTTTCTTACGAATTATCAGTTCAAGTGTTAAAAGGGTGGTTTAGGCCGGTTGAGGTGGAAAAAAACACCTTGCGTGTGTCGTTTTTCCAGTGTGTTGTGCAAGTGTAGGTTAGTTCGATTTCTGTACCACGGAAATAAGTCGATCGATCAACCACTAACAAAGTTCGGTTTAAGTACCATGGAGATAGTTCGTTCTGTGTACCACGTCCTGTGTACCACGATCGATCAAGTCTGTCGCTATCATTCGACTTTCCCAGAAGAGTGACGGCGGCAAGGAGAACTGGAGCGAAATGTAGCAGCCAAGATTCCTCACCCCTTGCAGTAATGGGAACCAAAAAGGTAGCAGGTAAGAGCTCGCCTGCGAGCTCACAAATTTTGGAAATGGAAGACGTACCACCCATAGCTGCATCTGAGAAACCGCACTTTACGTATTCTGAAAATTTCCTTTGACCAGTTGCAGTGTATTCTTTGTCAAAGATTGTCTTCTCTTTGCTAACACTGACATAATCGCCAGTTTTAAGTTTCTAAGGGCGTGGATCGATCATTTTGATTTTATTATACACCTCCGCTGCCTGAATTTTAATTGTCCTGTGCTTCGTGTGATTATATTGCTTTACGAATCCTTGTACACTATTAATCAATTCGTAGGAGCCCTGAGCAGTAAATTTTCTGAAAATAAGACTCTTGAGAATCCTGCTTTCATATTTAAAAAAGTAGACTAGTGATTAATTCTGAGATGTTGCATCAACTTTTTGAAACTAGTACTGTAGAATTATTTCCCAATATCAGTTTGTAAGTGTACTGGAACCCGCCTGCTTGCTGTGTACATTTTTTTAAGAACGTTTGCAACTGCAACACCGCCTTTACTCTTCAGAGCAGCAACCCATGCGTATTTGGAATAAACATCAACCACTGTTAATAAATATTTATATCCAGAATTCCATTTCGAATATGCAATCATGTCAATTATGTATGCTTGATGAAGGTTGCCAAATCCTTTTGTGATAGCTGCCCACCTAGGATACGTTCAACAGGCACGACGATGAAGCTCATCAGCAATCGTAGCTTGCATCTCTCTTTAACTTGATGCTTATAGAAAACATCTGCCCAAGACTAGTTCAACGCCGTTGGCTACTCAACAGAAGGGGACCACTACTGTGGTGGAACTTCGTAGGCATGTTGAACAGTCCGCGTTGATATACTAACAAATCTATATTCTATGATACTGTATCTGTACATTGAGCAAATAGTATAGGCAAAAAAGGAGACATTTGAAAAGGGAATTAGACTTCAAAGAGAAGAAATGAAAACTTTCGAGTTAGCAAGATTAGCATTCTCAAAACACAAAATTTGCGTACATCGAATATGAATTAAAGAGCTACGAATTCAATTCACAGTTCAGACAAGGAGAGAATATACGAACAACAGTGTTACAGAAAGAAGGTTATATACGTGGAAGAGACCTCGAGACACTGGAACGTTTCAGCTTGATTATCTAATGGTAAGACAGAGATTTCGGAACCAGGTTTTAAACTGTAAGGCTTTTCCAGGGACAGATGTGGACTCTGACCATATTTTATTGGTTACAAACTGCAGGTTAAAAGCAAAAAAGCTGCAAAAAGCCTGGAATTTATCGAGGTAGGACCTGGATAAACTAAAAGAACCAGAGGTTGTACAGAGTTTCAAAGGCAGCATTAGGGAACGACTGACAAGAACAGGGGAAATGAATACAGTAGAAGAAGAATGGGTGGCTTTGAGAGACGAAATCGTGAAGGCAATGGAGGATCAAGTACATAAAATGATGAGGGCTAGCAGAAGACCATGGCTGACAGAAGAGATATCGAATTTAATCGATGAAAGGAGAAAATATTTAAAAAAATGCAATAAATGAGGGAGGTGAAAGGGAATACAAACGTCTAAATGAGATCGACAGGAAATTGAAAATGACTAAGCAGGAATGGCTAGAGGACAAATGTAAGGATGTAGAGACATATATTACTAGTGGTAAGATAGATGCTGCATAAAGGAAACTTAAAGAGACCTTAGGAGGAAAGAGAACCACTTGTATGAATATCAAGAGCTCAGATGGAAAAACAGTACTAAGCAAGCTAGGGAAAGCAGAAAGGTGTAAGGAGTATATAGTGAGTGTATACAACGGTGATGTACTTGAAGGCAATATTATGGAAATGGAAGGGGACGTAGATGAAGATGAAATGGGAGACATGATACTGCGTGAAGAATTTGACAGAGCACTAAAAGACCTAAGTCGAAAGAAGGTCCTGGGAGTAGACAACATTCCGTTAGAACTACTGGTAGCCCTGGGTGAGCCAGCCATGACAAAACTCTTCCATCTGGTGGACAAGACGTATGAGACATGCAAATACCTTCAGATTTCGAGAAGAACATAATAATTCCAATCCCAAAGAAAGCAGACGTTGATAGGTTGAAGATAGGTTAAGGAAAGATAAAACCTACGTTTATAGCATTAGAGAAAGCTTTTGAAAATGTTGAATGTAATTCTCTCTTTCAAATTCTAAAGGTTGCAAGGGTAAAATACAGGGAGGAGGAGAGATTTACAATATGTACAGAAACCAGAAGGCGGTTATAACAGTCGAGGGGCAGAACAGGGGAGCAGTGGTTGAGAAGGGAGTGCGACCGGGTTGTAGTCTATACCCGATGTTATTCAAAATGTATAATAAGCAAGTTCTAAACGAAACGAAAGAAAAATTAGGAGTAGTAATTAAAATTCAGGGAGAAGAAACAAAAACTTTGAGGTTTGTCAGTGACACAGAGGCAGCAAAGGACTTGCAGGAACAGTTGAATGGGACAGACAGTGTCTTGAAGGGGGGATATAGGATGAACATCAACAAAGGCAAATCGAGAATAATGGAATGTAGTCGAAATAAATCAGGTGATGCTGAGGGAATCAGATTAGGAAATGAAGCACTTAAAGTAGGTTTTGATATTTGGGAAACAAGATAACTGATGATGGTCAAAGTAGGGAGGATATAAAATTTAGACTGGCAATAGCAAGAAAAGCGTTACTGAAGAAGAAAAGTTTGTTAACATCGAATACAGATTTAAGTCTCAGTAAGTCCTTTCTGAAAGTAATAGTCTGAAGCGTAACAATGTGTGGATGTGGAACGTGGACGATAAACAGTTTAGACAAAAAGGGAACAGACGCTTTTGAGATGTGGTGCTACAGCAGAATGCTGAAGATTGGATGGGTAGATCATGTAACTAATGAGGAGGTACTGAACAGAATTGGGCAGAAGAGATATTTGTTTGGTTTGTTTTGTGGGGAAGAGATAATTTGTGTTACAACCTGACCAAAAGGAGGGATCGGTTGGTGGGACGCATTGCAAAGCATCAAGGGATCACCAATGTAGTACTGGAGAGAAGCGTGGGGAGTGAAAATCGTAGAGGGAGACCAAGGGATGAATAGAGTAAGCAGATTTGAAGGATGTAGGCTGCAGTAGTTACTCGGAGATGACTTGCACAAAATTGAGTACCATGGAGAGTTCCATGAAACCAGACTTTGGACTGAAGACCACAACAACACAACGAGAGTTTTGTAGAAGAACGCTATAGATTATACAGGTACATTCGATTACAAACGAAGAGATTTTAACTTGTATCACTGAGAAAAGAAAACTACGACATAATCTCGCTGGAAGAAGAAATAAACTGGTAAGTCCATCCTGAGGCATCACAGAAATGTCAATTTGGTGATTATGGTAAGTTTCAGGAGTAAAAATTGAAGAGGGAAACCGAGACTTGCCTACATTAAGCATCTTCAACTGGGTGCAAAGTGCGTAGTTACAGAGAAGAAGAGGTTTGCACAGGATATACTAGCGTGAACACGTGCTTCATTCCAAAGACCACAACAATGTACTTTCCAGTCACGTTAATGTGACCTCCTGTCAAAAACCTGAATAACCACCTTTTGCAGTGCAGACCATTGCGAGAACATATGCAGCAAGAGAGTCAACTAGGTTTTGGAAGGTACTGACAGGGATGTGGAGTCATGCCGACTCCACTGCTGTGGTCAGCTGCGCTAGATTTCTCGGTTTAGAATCCATGACGCGAACTCCCTGATCGAGGTGGTTCCATTGATTCTCAGTTGTGTTCAAAATCTGGCAGTTTGGTGGCCATGAGAGTACGCTAAACAAATCCTGGAGCTCTTCAAACCACGCACGTACACTACGAGCTGTGTGACACGTTGCATTGTCCTGCCTTCAGGCAGTGTTGGCTTCGGTCACACAGCTTGAAGCTGTTGCCAATGGGCATCACTGTGGGCGTCCGGATGGGGGTTTGTCGGGGACGGCCAGCTCGTCCCACGCATCCCCCGTCCCCCGATCGGACTACGACTGTGGTTGCCTGGGATACTGCCCGCATTGAGGCTGATCCCTCACCTGTGGTAGAGTGGGAGGTCGTCTCAAGGTGTGACAGGAGGCGAAAGACATTCCGGAGGGCTGAATGGAAGGCCTCTCCAGTTTGTCTGAAGAACCGGTTTCAGGCTCTGTCTGAGGCTGATACCGATCTTCGGCCTGACATGGCTGCTTGTCCTGTTCCAGAGGTTGCCCCTCAGTCTGCAAGATCAAGGCGGTCGCAGAGGGTGGGCTTACTGGCAGTTGGGAGCTCCAACGTCAGGCGCGTAATGGGGCCCCTTAGGGATATGGCAGCAAGAGAGGGGAAGAAAACCAATGTGCACTCCGTGTGCATACCGGGGGGAGTCATTCCACATGTGGAAAGGGTCCTTCCGGATGCCATGAAGGGTACGGGGTGCACCCATCTGCAGGTGGTCGCTCATGTCGGCACCAATGATGTGTGTCGCTATGGATCCGAGGAAATCCTCTCTGGCTTCCGGCGGCTATCTGATTTGGTGAAGACTGCCAGTCTCGCTAGCGGGATGAAAGCAGAGCTCACCATCTGCGGCATCGTCGACAGGACTGACTGCGGACCTTTGGTACAGAGCCGAGTGGAGGGTCTGAATCAGAGGCTGAGACGGTTCTGCGACCGTGTGGGCTGCAGATTCCACGACTTGCGCCATAGGGTGGTGGGCTTTCGGGTTCCGCTGGATAGGTCAGGTCCACTACACGCACCAAGCGGCTACACGGGTAGCAGTGGTTGTGTAGCGTTGGCTGGGAGGTTTTTTAGGTTAGATGGCCTTGGGCAAGTACAGAAAGGGCAACAGCCTCAACGGGTACAGGGCTAAGTCAGGACATGCGGGGACCAAGCAGCAATCGGTATTGTAATTGTAAACTGTCGAAGCTGCGTTGGTAAAGTACCGGAACTTCAACCGCTGATAGGAAGCACCGAAGCCGAAATCGTTATAGGTACAGAAAGCTGGTAGAAGCCAGAGATAAATTCTGCCGAAATTTTTACAAAGGTACAGACGGTGTTTAGAAAGGATAGATTGCATGCAACCGGTGGTGGAGTGTTCGTCGCTGTTAGTAGTAGCTTATCCTGTAGTGAAATAGAAGTGGATAGTTCCTGTGAATTATTATGGGTGGAGGTTACACTCAACAACCGAGCTAGGTTAATAATTGGCTCCATTTACCGACCTTCCGACTCAGCATCATTAGTGGCAGAACAACTGAGAGAAAATTTGGAATACATTTCACGTAAATTTTCTCAGCATGTTATAGTCTTAGGTGGAGATTTCAATTTACCAGATATAGACTGGGACACTCAGATGTTTAGGACGGCTGGTAGGGACAGAACATCGAGTGACATTATACTGAGTGCACTATCCGAAAATTACCTCAAGCAACTAAACAGAGAACCGACTCGTGGAGATAACATCTTGGACCTACTGATAACAAACAGACCCGAACTTTTCGACTCTGTATGTACAGAACAGGGAATCAGTGATCATAAGGCCGTTGCAGCATCCCTGAATATGGAAGTTAGTAGGAATATAAAAAAAGGGAGGAAGGTTTATCTGTTTAGCAAGAGTAATAGAAGGCAGATTTCAGACTATCTAACAGATCAAAACGAAAATTTCTTTTCCGACACTGACAATGTTGAGTGTTTATGGAAAAAGTTAAAGGCAATCGTAAAATGCGTTTTAGACGCGTACGTGCCGAGTAAAACTGTGAGGGACGGGAAAAACCCACCGTGGTACAACAACAAAGTTAGGAAACTACTGCGAAAGCAAAGAGAGCTTCCCTCTAAGTTTAAACGCAGCCAAAACCTCTCAGACAAACAGAAGCTAAACGATGTTAAAGTTAGCGTAACGAGGGCTATGCGTTAATCGTTCAGTGAATTCGAAAGTAAAATTCCATGTACCGACTTGACAGAAAATCCTAGGAAGTTCTGGTCTTACGTTAAATCAGTAAGTGGCTCGAAACAGCATATCCAGACACTCCGGGATGATGATGGCATTGAAACAGAGGATGACACGCGTAAAGCTGAAATACTAAACACCTTTTTCCAAAGCTGTTTCACAGAGGAAGACCGCACTGCAGTTCCTTCTCTAAATCCTCGCACAAACGAAAAAATCGCTGACATCGAAATAAGTGTCCAAGGAATAGAAAAGTAACTGGAATCACTCAACACAGGAATTTCCACTGGACCTGGCAGGATTCCAATTCGATTCTACACAGAGTACGCGAAAGAACTTGCCCCCCTTCTAACAGCCGTGTACCGCAGGTCTCTAGAGGAACGGAAGGTTCCAAATGATTGGAAAAGAGCACAGGTAGTCCCAGTCTTCAAGAAGGGTCGTCGAGCAGATGCGCAAAACTATAGACCTATATCTCTGACGTCGATCTGTTGTAGAATTTTAGAACATGTTTTTTGCTCGAGTATCATGTCGTTTTTGGAAACCCAGAATCTACTATGTAGAAATCAACATGGATTCCGGAAACAGCAATCGCGTGAGACCCAACTCGCTTTATTTGTTCATGAGACCCAGAAAATATTAGATACAGGCTCCCAGGTAGATGCTATTTTTCTCGACTTCCGGAAGGCGTTCGATACAGTTCCGCACTGTCGCCTGATAAACAAAGTAAGAGCCTACGGAATATCAGACCAGCTGTGTGGCTGGATTGAAGAGTTTTTAGCAAACAGAACACAGCATGTTGTTATCAATGGAGAGACGTCTACAGACGTTAAAGTAACCTCTGGCGTGCCACAGGGGAGTGTTATGGGACCATTGCTTTTCACAATATATATAAATGACCTAGTAGATAGTGTCGGAAGTCCCATGCGGCTTTTCGCGGATGATGCTGTAGTATACAGAGAAGTTGCAGCATTAGAAAATTGTAGCGAAATGCAGGAAGATCTGCAGCGGATAGGCACATGGTGCAGGGAGTGTCAACTGACCCTTAACATAGACAAATGTAATGTATTGCGAATACATAGAAAGAAGGATCCTTTATTGTATGATTATATGATAGCGGAACAAACACTGGTAGCAGTTACTTCTGTAAAATATCTGGGAGTATGCGTGCGGAACGATTTGAAGTGGAACGATCATATAAAAATAATTGTTGGTAAGGCGGGTACCAGGTTGAGATTCATTGGGCGAGTCCTTAGAAAATGTAGTCCATCAACAAAGGAGGTGGCTTACAAAACACTCGTTCGACCTATACTTGAGTATTGCTCATCAGTGTGGGATCCGTACCAGATCGGGTTGACGGAGGAGATAGAGAAGATCCAAAGAAGAGCGTCGCGTTTCGTCACAGGGTTATTTGGTAACCGTGATAGCGTTACGGAGAAGTTTAACAAACTCAAGTGGCAGACTCTGCAAGAGAGGCGCTCTGGATCGCGGTGTAGCTTGCTCGCCAGGTTTCGAGAGGGTGCGTTTCTGGATGAGGTATCGAATATATTGCTTCCCCCTACTTATACCTCCCGAGGAGATCACGAATGTAAAATTAGAGAGATTAGAGCGCGCATGGAGGCTTTCAGACAGTCGTTCTTCCCGCGAACCATACGCGACTGGAACAGGAAAGGGAGGTAATGACTGTGGCACGTAAAGTGCCCTCCGCCACACACTGTTGGGTGGCTTGCGGAGTATAACTGTAGATGTAGATGTAGATGTCATCATGCCTAGCAGAAACAAACTGCCTTTAGGAGAGGACATGTTCCCCCAGGGATAGTTGCGTACTTTTGTTGATCCATTACGCCTTCCAGAATGACGAGATCACACAAGGTATGCCACAAAAACATTCCCCAGAGAATAAAACTCCCTCCTCCAGCCTGAAAGTGTTGCTCTCAGACGTATCTCGCCATACACGCCCACGGCTATCTGTCTGATGAAACTTGATTCATCTGCAAAACCCACCTATCGCCACTCAGTTCGGAATACTAAATTGTACTTATATTTCGGAAATATAGGGGTAGTGCGACCTCCAGACCAGATGAGAGGAAACGCAGATCACAGCAAACTGTTAGTAATTACCTACGAACTTTTCGGAAACACAGGGATAGTCGACCACCAGACCATATGAGAGGAAACGCTTTTGATTGCCAATAAGAATTCCACTATTGTAAGAGACGGAACGTCATACACGTTTCCGTACGACTTACAGAATAATTACTAGTAGAGTTTCAACGGCACCACAACTATTATACATGGCAATGCCCAAAATACATGATCCAGTGACAATAATGTGACCAACGGCTACCTTCTACGTCAACGTGCAATAACCACTCACAGACGGCAGGTGGGAGCACTAGCAGTGGAGGGTATATAAAGGGGAAAACAGTGCAGTCGTTGGCAAAATGCGGAAACGGAGTGATTTATCTGACGTCCAGGGGGGTTTCATCATTGGCTTCTGGGCCAAGGGTGGAAGCATTAGCGAAACGGCTGAGTTTGCTTGCTGCCATGGTTAAAGTATACCGTGCACGGCAAAAAGGCACTACCCAAAACCGCCGACGGAGCAGCTGTAGGCTGATACTTGGCAGCATTTGCTGAATGATCGTTGAAGAAGCACTGTTAGTGTGGCTCCTTTTCAATATGATATGACGCCTCACAACATGACGCACAGATGGCGACAGTATACACGGGCAGAAGGTGTTGCAGCGTGTGGAGAATATTCTCGTGCTGTTTATTTGTGATATCAAACTACCACAATTTTTAACAGCGATACGTACTGATAGGTCTCCGCTGCAATTTCGTATGGAATAAGTGATCTTTGTATATTATACTTTGCATTTAATTGTTTATGAGTGTTCTATCGTTTATGGCCGGTATTTTTGAGCACTTCAATTGAAATGATGGAAGCTTTGCTTATCCTCAACACCCAGTATCCACACTTATCTTGGCTGCTAATTTAATCGTGAGAACTGTTATTACTCTCGTCGCTAGTTGCTTTGATGACAGGTGGCTAATGCTAAATAGAAACGTATATTGCAGGCTTGGCAGTGAAGTCGGTAAGGAGCTGGTTCCATAGTCAGTATCTGCAACGACTGAAATAATAAGTAGTCGTTGGTAAAAAATAATATATATTGTACTTAACTTGTGTTACAGGCTTCTTCACATGCTGCATAAATCTAATTACAAACAGATATCTAGAGAGGCATTACTTATACCATACTTCACCAAGCGCATTGTTAGACGTTGCTTCCTATCAGCTGAAGACTATGCTACATTCCTAGTTGACGTCCTGATCAAGAGTGGGCGAGAGCTCGCTAGATACTTGTCACAATCCGCGGAGCGGCGCTAGTCGCGACTCGCGGGTCCAGCGATATCTATTACGGACCGTGGTCAACATCTGCAACTCCAAAAAAGTGTGGTATCGAACGCTGATACCACAAGAACAAAAGCAGAACATATAATCAGAATAGCTGATAGTGTAGGTCGGAATGTGCAGTCAATTCAGCTGATTAACGCTAAGACAACATATCAGTCCCCGTTGGAAGATCAAATCCAACTATTGAGTGTGTAGTACATTCTACAGCGACCAGAAAACCGTGAATGGGCTGTCCTGGCAAGCCTAGAATGGTTTACTGAATTAATAGTAAATTTGAAACCCGTTTCATGACTGTTGGAATCTGACGCGTTTCTTATGAGGTATGAAAACACATTGTTTGTTGTGACACACAATTTATGTTTCTGAAATTAGTTTGCGTGTCTGTCACTGGATGCGGACCTCAACAGAGGAGATGGCAGATATGGTCTTCTGCTAAGGGAATACAGATGGAAGCAGCCTACTTTCATGCATCCTCTATGATGCAAAATAACCGTATACTATCTGCAAAGATGTTTAGTAGACTACTCCAGAGACTCTCAAAAAGGGGATCCTTTGCACTACAACACGTGTTCGTGGCAGATCTTGAAGAACTGGAATTAGAACATGTAGTATACAATTCTGGAAAGACTGTCTGAAAAATATCTGCAGTCGAAGATGTTGCTAAGTGTGTTTGTCCAGACAGTCATCCGTAAATAACTATTCTATACCCAACATCTACAGTGAGTGCCAGCTCTGGTGCGAAACGATCGGCGAGGCAGATTGCCATTCTGCCAGTGGCTTCTCGAAAATGTGTTAATAGACAGTAGTTCACAGCAGCTGTTGTTTGTTGATGAGGTGGGCTTCACGAGACACATTGCCGTAATTTACGGCAATACGCACATATGGTTCGATGCCAACCAACATGCACTTGGAGAGAGACGACTCCAGCGCACATTTACCGTCAATATTTCTGTTGGTGTCCATGGACCCTACGTTCTACACAGCACAGTGAATGGTGTTTGGTATCGTCACTTGCTTCAGAACCAATTACCTGTGTTACTGGAGAATGTACCATTACATAAACGACTAGGAATGCGATACATGAACGATGTGGTACAAGCCCACTTGGAACTTCGGGTATGTCCACACCTAACACGGATCTTTCAGTAATGATGAATTGTTCGCGAGAGCCAATACCTTCACCTGACCGTTCTCCTGACCTGGATTTACGGTGCCTGGGATGTCTAAATCCTTGGTGCTTAAGTGAATGAAAATCCTTTGTGTAGGGATTGATGTACTCGTGCATTTCTTTGAAATCGTGAGGTATATAAAACAGAGTGTCGAACTTTGTAATATATGGAACATAAGCAAAAGTAATTAAATTTTCATAAAAAGATTGTTTCGAGTGGAAGTGTGCATTTCCCACATTTTGTACCAATAAAATGGTTCAGATTGTCGTATCAACGATAAATGAGGTAAATGGCCTCACAGATGACAAAAAATTTTGATGTAGGGTTGGGAGCCCATTGTTCAAAAGCGACCGTGACGGGTTTCGACTGTAGGCAAATGACGTCGCCGGTGCTGATCGGGTGTGTGTGGTGTACTAGCCGTGACGGAAGTTTGAGTGTCTTCAGGAAGTTAAATGTCGTAAATCACGTAGTAAGTGACATTTAATAATTGTAACAAATCTTGACGTTTATTGTGGGAAGAGTTCCAAACCTAGATGCGAACAGCAACGTACGTGCGAATTTCCTCGATTTAATGTTGGTACGTTGGGCTAGATTACTGCACGAATTGCTCAGTGTTTTACTGATATTCGATGATAGTAGCTCGGTTGCAAATTCGTATGTAAAATACAACGAAAGTGGAGTACTGCCGCGCGAGATTAGCCGAGTGGTCTCAGGCGCTGCAGTCATGGACTGTGCGTCTGGTCCCGGCGCAGGTTCTAGTCCTCCCTCGGGCATGAGTGTGTGTGTTTGTCCTTAGGATAATTTAGGTTAAGTAGTGTCTAAGCTCAGGGACTGATGACCGTAGCGGTTAAGTCCCATAAGATTTCACACATATTTGAACATTTTTTTGGAGTACTCTTGGTTAATATGGTGTTGATAGCGAGCGTACCACCAATTTTGCGACGGTCGGTCGCTGTACAAGAAATTACGTACCATCTGTGAAGGCCAGGGTAACTTATGATTAACTGTCCGGTACTTAAGAGACACAAGTTGGAGCGAGCACGTGGGTCGGCGGGACGCTGTGACAGAGTCTTTGGCACCTTGAGGAAACTCCGGCCGCATGTAGAATGACACTGCAAAGATAGATAAAAATACAAGCAATAGGGGAACATTATGACTATAGTGTCTGCTGAGACGCGCCACCGTTATCATGTGATACTTTTAAATTATAGAACTTTGAACAATCATTATATTGTGCGAATTTTGGAAAATTATATCTCAGCAACGCATTATGTGACAGCAACGAATAATGTGTCAATATGAAGGTGACGTCAAACCCTATCAGGTCACCATAGCAGAATCATGATTCTGACTCCCAATTTTTAATTACGAGCGAAAGTGTGTTTTTGCAGCTAAAAACATCATTTTTTTACTAAATAAAGTTACGTTACTTAAAGTAGAGACAGTAACCCAGATTAGAGATAAGTAATGAAGATTATGACCTTCAAACATATTTCTTTGTACTGATTTAATATGGAAAAACTGAAAAAATGCGTTATCGTCTCCCTCAAAACATGGATTACAAGTGAACTGTTAAAGGTAGAAAGAAACCGTGTTAATAAACGAAAAGCTAAGAAAATTTAAGTAAAAATTCGGATATAATATTTGGATAAAATGATCAGTGTAATTTTTGTGTTTAAATTGTCTTTCTTGATTCCCTTAGTAGGACACGAAGGGTATAAAAGGCGGCAGCCATTTTGGATCGGGGATTGTGTGATCTCAGGTCTGGTTGATACAAGACTTGTGTCGCATTTCGGCTCGGGAGTCTTAGTGAGTGAGGCACGGAATTTCTCTAGGTTTTGAGTTTTGTGCTTATGATTTTTCGCCGAGCTTCGTGGTCTCGATTTAGAATATTTTGCATGTCGACCGGTGCTCACGGCCTTGGAAATTTTCGGCGTTACACAACATCAGTACGCTGAAATTTGCTGAGATTACTTCAATTCTTAGTATAGTTTAGAGGTCCTTCAGACATGGAACATTTTCCGTGTCGTGGACTCGACTTTTCTGTGGATATGCTTAGTAGTGAGTTGAAGTTGTGAAAATTCGTTAGGTGAATATTGAACATTTTCCAGATGAGAAGAAGTTGAAGTAGTTTTGTGTTGAATCACACTGGCGCACTTTGAAATTATTTCGTGGTGTTGGACATAGTCAACTAGGGTTGTAATTTATTGGTAAGTGCGACAATGGGAATTCGTGTTTCAGTCCTATCGTTTGATTAATAATATACCCCATCCTATTGCTATCTAATCGGAACATTAACTTTGGGTTGAGATTCGCTACCGTGATAATTAAGTGTTTGGTGTCTAAATCTTATTTTTTTTCGATACAATACCGTTCCGTGTAAAACAAAAATATAAGGTTGTATATTCACGGAAATATTTCGAGTGTTTTAGCCAGCAACCCCTGCCTCATTTTATGTAAATACAATTCAGATTTATTAACTACTGACAATTGGTTTATGAGACTAGTATCTATGCTGGCCCCCACAGATCATACGGAAATCCGATTTACTGAATCCCCGCCATACACAGCGAATGCCTTCTGTCTAGTGTGATGGGTGCGTCACTTGCTTCATACCTTTCTTTAATTATTTTGTGTACCAGACACAAGGGGGTGGCGCAGATCTCAAATGCATACTTCGCAGACTGAACGAACAGTGTACGAGGCACAATTAGCAACCTCCAATTCTTTCTGTTGCGTTATCATAACCCGTCTTATGTCTATAATTTAGCACCCTTATACACCGGCCAGTCGCATGATGCAGTGATTCAGTATCCTGTTAAGAATATTTTAACAGGTGTCTGTAGAAGCGACAATTTAACTTGCATTTGTGTGTTTACTTTTCCATAGGTTTCCGAATTGTTAGAGTGTATGCTGGTAACACATTTACTCTGAATGACTTACTCCCAAAAAATCTACTCGGACAGAGTGTTTGACTGTTTTCTGGAGATCGTCTTCAGTGATTAATTTTGTCTTTTTATGCTCGTAACATGCTTTTTTCCTTCTTGAATTTCAGTATTCTTTTATATAAACGGAAATGAAATTCAAATAATTTAAAATCCCGCAAAAACTCTCCATTCGGGCCAGGTGATATTTGTAACGTTACTGGATAGGTCGCAGCTCCAACTGCTCATAAATCTATGTCACAGTGATGTCTTCTTTTGGAATTTATGTTTGTGAATATGTATAGCAAATGGTATGTGGTTCATACTGTACAACTACATCCATAGAACCTCTTGATAATTTTTTTTCTTTCTATTTCAGACCATGAGAAGTTTCGTATAAATAAATTGCGCTGTACCGGCACAATGCCAACGCGTCGAAGTCCCAGTTCCCTTACTTAATTAAAAACATCTTGCACTCTGATGTTAAAATTTATCACCGAGACACGCTTTCCCACTATTAGAAAGAATGGTACCGTCAGTCGACGAAATTAGCCTCTGACTAAAAGTCAAGGCTATAGCCGCTTATTTTCGCATCACTGGAAGCTTGATTGGTAGAGCGGTGAACTGTGAAATATAAAAGGATGCTGTCTATTAGCACTGGTTTCATCTAGCCTGTAACAAGATTTGAACTCATTTACAAAACAAATCGACGGTACTGTCATACGAAACCCAACTCGCAATTACACAATTTCACCGCACCGATTACAAACGCAGTGTTATTGTGTTTTTATTGGCTTTTAGATGCATTTACATTAGCAATATCTCTTTACATACGTCATGTTCGTTCGAAACAAAGTTTTCTTTTTTTTTATCTTCCAACTGTCCAGCTCGGACCCTTATTGCTTTACACTCACAATGAACAGAGCCCTTATGTTTGGTTTATATCTCTCAAACGAGTCTCACCTCATCTCATACAAAACCTCATCGTCCTGCACCTCGTTGTACTAACGGAGTACGATGTTATCTTAAATACTATCAATACTTTGAAAAAAAGGTAATTGTTTGTAAGCAAAGTAGATGCACTTGTCCTCAGTTGTCCATTTCTCAGAGTAAGACTAACGTGAAACTATATACAATACATCCCACGGCCGTAACAGCAGCTACGATGAGTTTTTGGTAAAGCCATTTTCATATTTCGTGAAAAACGTTCAAAAGTTCATAACCTTTAAACTATTCGAACCTGCATGTTTTCCATCCGCAGTTATAGGCGCGATCCGTGGCGCCACAGCAGCCGTGCTTGTCGTCGCCCCTCTACTGAGTATCTTGCATATTGGAAATCAGCACTAAGTTTTGCCAATAATATTTTTTTGTGCTTTTAGTCGTATTTCATGACTGATGGTCGACAATCTAGATGATTGATTCGGAAGCATTTGGAATAGTAACATAATTACTTAGATTTGACTGTGTTCAGGGAGCAGGGAAAATAATATCTAATATTCGTACATCCATATTTAAACTGGATGAAGGTGGGACACAGCTGGTATAATTTTTATTAAAGATGAAATTTCTCCAGATGTACCTAAGATTTTATATTTACTTCGCTACTACTTTCGATGTTGCGTCAATGCCACCTTCAGGCCCGTACACTTTGGTGGAATAAGTTGTGTGTGGCTCAAGTCTACAAGTCTGCGGTGAGACCAACACGTGTTGCACATGGCTGGTGGGCAGTAACTTGGAGTTAAAGGCAAATCCAATATTGTAACACTTCTGACACTAAATGTAACTTGGTTTACTCTTCTATGATGCTAGTCAGGTGTGAGGATGAGCTTTACTGCAAGGGGCATTTGATTCTAAAGCATTATGTCAGGGTGAAAATGCTAAATAAATTAATTTTTCTCTCTTAACAACATGTGGGCAGGGTGGGTTCTTCCTTGGCTCCGGTATGAGGTAGAACGAAACAGCATTTTTACATAAGATAACTTTTATTGAAAGGTTTGTACAACTGTTTCCTTACTGGATGTTCTGGCTTGGAGAGCGGCAGCTGTGTCGTTTGCGAAGCCTTCTGCTGCGGCAGCGGCGGCGTCTGATTACGCCTGGCGGTGTGTATCTCGTGTCGCCGTCTCGCCCAGTTGACTGGAGAAGCGCATCGTGCTGTGGCCCGTTTAATTATTGAGAACGAAGTCGTGAATCGGATGGTGATACCTTGGATGTGGGGTCCCAGTGTTTCTCTTCTCTAAGCGGCCGCGTGTGTTGTCCGTCGGCCAGCGGAGCGGCGCGGCGGGGAAAAGCCAGTGTCCCGGACTCGAACAACGGACTCTAGCTTGCCAGTCTTCGGCTGTCAGATCTTCATCCCAGCTCACAGGTGACTGCTGATGTGAGGCCGTCTCCTTCCCGTCCTCACGAGTCACCCGGGTATGTAAAACTCAATCTCCAAATACCTTTTAACTTCTGTCTTCTGGCGCCGAGGCTGCTGCTTGCTATTCCATTACAGCGGCGGACTTGATGCGTCTGTGTATGATGTAGTCTCTTCTTGCATGACGGTCTTCAGCACCGAAACTGACTGAAAACTACTGCTACTCTCTTCTCTTTTCTTCCTTCTTCTGTCAGGCTCACTGCGTCTCGCGTATTTATTCACTTCAGTCCACTGGAGGTGAACGCCTTCATGGTCATTGCCTCGTCTGTCACGTTGAAAAGCTTCTCGAAGAATCTTCTTAACGTCGGTCATTGGCTCTTGGAATGTAGGGGAGGGCCTTTGATCACATGTGACAACTGAGAAACAGGTGAGACGGTCGGGCGATGCCCTGACGGCTGAATCGACAGTTTCCTCTTCTCTAATGAATGTGATGACTTCAAGCGCCGGCCGTTGCCACTGCTGCTTTGCCCGCTGTTTGCCAGTGTGTAATTCTTCTAAACTAAGTTTTTCATTTATTTTCTAATTTCTACTTCAGTTCACATTGATTTCACTCATTTATTTACTCATCTTAAGTACCACTCAACAATACAGGGCTATTACAAATGACTGAAGCGATTTCATAAATTCACTGTAGCTGCATTCATTGACATATGGTCGTGACACACTACAGATACGTAGAAAAACTCATAAAGTTTTGTTCGGCTTAAGCCGCACTTCAGGTTTCTGCCGCCAGAGCGCTCGAGAGCGCAGTGAGACAAAATGGCGACAGGAGCCGAGAAAGCGTATGTCGTGCTTGAAATGCACTCACATCAGCCAATCATAACAGTGCAACGACACTTCAGGACGAAGTTCAACAAAGATCCACCAACTGCTAACTCCATTTGGCGATGGTATGCGCAGTTTAAAGCTTCTGGATGCCTTTGTAAGGGGAAATCAACGTGTCGGCCTGCAATGAGCGAAGAAACGGTTGAACGCGTGCGGGCAAGTTTCATGCGTAGCCTGTGGAAGTCGACGAATAAAGCAAGCAGGGAGCTAAACGTACAACAGCCGACGGTTTGGAAAATCTTACGGAAAAGGCTAAAGCAGAAGCATTTCTTAAACAGGAGATTGGAAAGCCGATGGATCGGTCGTGGTGGAGATCATGATCAACAATTCATGTCATGGCCTCCACACTCTCCCGACTTAACCCCATGCGATTTCTTTCTGTGGGGTTATGTGAAAGATTCAGTGTTTAAACCTCCTCTACCAAGAAACGTTCCAGAACTGCGAGCTCGAATCAACGATGCTTTCGAACTCATTGATGGGGACATGCTGCGCCGAGTGTGGGACGAACTTGATTATAGGCTTGATGTCTGCCGAATCACTAAAGGGGCACATATCGAACATTTGTGAATGCCTAAAAAAACTTTTTGAGTTTTTGTATGTGTGTGCAAAGCATTGTGAAAATATCTCAAATAATAAAGTTATTGTACAGCTGTGAAATCTCTTCAATCATGTGTAATAACTCTGTATTTTCAAAGAAAACTGTACACATACAGATCTTGTCCAGTGAATTCTATGTAAATCTGAGCTGTGGAACTCAGTACTAATATTTACTTTAAAATCCCCAAAAGTTTCGCAATATAAAATTTTCAAGTTGTGATGGGAGAGTGTAAATTCTCAGGACTATTGTGATTTCAGGATGTAAAGTGCAACTGGGCGTGAATGGACAGTGTGAGAGCTAGGAAAAAATCTGATATCTTGATCAGTTGAGAAGGAGTATAGGGAGGAGGAAACACTATGGTTCAAATGGTTCAAATGGCTCTGAGCACTATGGGACTCAACTGCTGAGGTCATTAGTCCCCTAGAACTTAGAACTAGTTAAACCTAACTAACCTAAGGACATAACAAACATCCATGCCCGAGGCAGGATTCGAACCTGCGACCGTAGCGGTCTTGCGGTTCCAGACTGCAGCGCCTTTTACCGCACGGCCACTTCAGCCGGCGAAACACTATGTTTGGCCCTTTCATGATGCTAATTTGTGTAATGGTAAATGTGATTTTTCTCAATGTTAATTGGTAATATGAAGTATAGGTGTCATTGAGTAATAATGAGTGAAAGCAGAGTTTATTACTAGTGTTTTCTCTCCAATATAGCACTTGTATGGTCAGTCTGTAGCAGTATGTTATCAATATGTATCATTGGTTTTCAGCATGGTAAAGTTCAGGTTACTAAATAAGTTTCGTTTGTGATATTGAACAGGCTTCAGAATTCTAAAATGTTTATGTTGTTTTTTATATTATTTATGGCTGAATTTTTACTGATATATAGAGATTTTGCTTAGTTTGTCATTACATATTGAAAATAAGTACAAGTTAACATAGTTTCCTTTGTATGCAATGTTTACAACTAACTGATGAATGTGATATAGAGCGTTTTACGTAACTCATTCCCTTTTAAAACATTTGGTGCTACATAAACACATTGTTTTCCAATGAGTACAAGGCCCTCAGTCATGTTGCACAGTTTCCTCAGCTTCATTGAGTGCTGTATTCTTTCTATCTTTCTAATTAGGTTTTTAGCGTTTTAATATTGTCCCAGGTCTTCTCGTAATCTGATTACATCTGAGCTTAGGTAATGAAATCTGTCCATAGCTTTTGAACTGGACAGAATGAACTCTTTTTTCATGAATCTTGTTTGAGACTAAATTGACATATACCTCGCATTAATATAGCAATTAAAAGATGTCCAGCTTTTAAAGGAGGCTAGTCTGAAGTGTTACGCAGGAAGTAAAGGTACGTATGGTAGAATATCATATGTAACACCTTTTAGGAACAATGTCATTCACAATGTAAAGTAATTCTTAGCCACTAGAATAGGAGAAAAGTTCTCCATATAAATATACAGCATAAAAACTAAAAACGTCGAAACAGTCAGGTGATATATGATCTTGTGATTTCAGGATAAAGTTGCATTGAAAAGTGAACCATTTATGATGCACAGACAATTGCCTTTCAAGAGCCGTGGTGTGTGAAATGTAGTGTAAGTACAAGGAATGAAGATTTTTTTGTGATGTGTTAGGATTATACTGGCATGTTCAGAGAATTCATGGATATTTTAGGATAATGATGATAGTGCTGTACTATGCAAAATTTTAAAGTTTTGTGAAGCTGATGAGAACCAATTGAAATGTTATTTTAATTCTGGCAAGATTTTAATTATAGAGTAATGGATAGATAGTTGTGAAGTGTAGAGTATTGCATATATTTTAACATGTGCCATGTATTTTCAGAGAAATGAAAATTATTAATAATATGAGTTATCGAGATTTGATAATTGACAAGAACAGTATTAAAATTGGCAACTATGACAGCACAAGTACTGTAAACAAAATTATAGACAAGAATACTTAGAACCTATAGTGTGACAAAAATAGAAAGTTTTTGTGATAATGGATTAAATAAGGAATATAAAACGATGAAATGTTGGCACTGCGAGCGGTTCTAGGCACTTCAGTCTGGAACCGCGCGACCGCTATGGTCGCAGGTTCGAATCGTGCCTCGGACATGGATGTGTGTCATGTCCTTAGGTTAGTTAGGTTTAAGTAGTTCTAAGTTCTAGGGGACTGATGACCTCAGATGTTAAGTCCCATAGTGCTCAGAGCCATTTGAACATTTTTTTTTGTTGGCACTGCCTGTATTTGATAACATGTTGCTAAAATGATTGAGAAAGTGATGATAGGTAATTAGAGCTGCTTTTCCTGAAAACAAATGAAATGTACGCTTTTTACTTAAACCAATGTCAACAGAGCTCATCAGTCCTATTTCATAAAATTCTTCTTTAAGTATGTAGGCAACTTTCGCAAGAAAGTAGGCAAGCGATTATGTATTGTACCTCAACCGATATGGGAATTTTTTGATCGGAAACCATCCATAAATGGTTTATGGTTATGATATACGAAGTAAGTAATAGAGTATTTCTTGTTATCCTGAACCCACCGCCGCTTTCGTGTGGGCCTCACTGCTGAGTATTCTTTTCCCAGCAAGTTCTTGATTGTCCAAATGACAGTACATTGACGCCCTTTCGCAGACATTATGAAATACTACAAGAAACAGTTACCAATGAATAATAAAATACGTTAATTCGAGCAGGGGAGAGTGTTGTATGGAGGATAGTGGCCCTAGAAACACATGATTTTTTCTGTTTGGTGCTTTATTCTAATGATCAATTGTAGAATCATATCAAGGAACGCAACCACAGCAATTTCAAGCACTGCCTACTGATTTCGTTCTTCCTGTGAGACATGAGATTACGTTCGAGTAGTGTTTGTAAATGTTTGCAAAGGAATTGCGTGTATTTAAGTTTCTGTGACCCTAAAATCGAAATTTGCGTTGGTTGATATTAGCTTAAATTTTAAAATATTTTTAACTTGTAACTGATTTGTGAAAATGCATCTTCTTCTTTTGAGTTCCCTTACTGATATTTGGTATGTAGTATAATAATCACGTAACACATGGACTGCTAAATACACCATTGACAATTTTTTCTTGTTTGAATATTTTTTTAAAATTTGAATAGATCATTTGTTCCTAGGCGCATGATAATGTTGCACTTTGGAATAGTGTATCAGATTTGGAAAATGCTTTCTTTCCATACGTAATTTTTCTAATTTCAGGAAAGAGTGCAGCACAAATAAAATGAGTGGTATCATATCGAAACATGTCTACAAGCTTTAATAAACTCTGAAAAGTGTTCTAAGGTACAACACTGTCCCTTGATGACTCTGCTCGGTTCAGTATGTGCGTTACATAGTCCGTTAAGAACACTTTGTAGTTTGTGGTGATTGCCGTGAAGAATACAGAAAGTATCATGGAGAGTTGATAAGTGTTCTAGTAGGGAAAGAATGGACCCCGATGCGAGTGTTTGAAAAGAGTGACAACATCTTCGTCGTTTATAGTTGTGAAACATTCAAAATATGCTGCTATAATTAATGTTAACTATGGAGCCATACATGAGTGAAAGTGTTACAGCGTTTCGGCTTCAAGGCTGGTGCTTTGACTTTAACATGAAATTTACCGTCATCATGTGTCTAGAGCTGAAATGCCACACCATTAGAGCCTACCAAAGGATGCAAGGCACAAGGAAAGAAGTTAGAAAATAAACCTTGAAGGTGCTGAAGATCGTGAGTACATGTTATAAGAAAGGACATGTGAGAAAAATGTAAGTTTAACACTTGAATTAATTTCCTGGAAACCACATTTTTGTGACATTTATGTCACTTTTTTTCACGATGCCTATGATGTAATCGCTTATTATTTGACCCATAAACTTCTCTCATTTCAACAAACAAACATAAAGAGCTGAATTTCCAAACATTTATTAGCTAAAATATGTTGTTCTGAATCCTAAAATTCCTATATGTATTTCTAGCAAAAAGAAATTAAATGTCATGGAATCCTATTTTATCAAAAATTCATTCATAATTACCTATGTATTATTATTTTTATGTGTGTAAACATAAAACAGTTAATTTGCTAGTGATTGGTTTCATAGATAGAGAGAAAAAGGATCATTAATTACATCAGGTGTAATACCATTTATAATTTATAACAAGTTATGAATTCGCATAAAAATTATGAAAAGTTAATTTGGCATTGTGTAGTAGTACTGTTAACCATCACACAAAATTTCATTTCTTTATCTTTAATATCTAAGGCACACTGTATGGCAACAAGAGAGTATGTGTTGATGGGTCGACAATTGCTCCATTGTGCACAAATATAAGGCTGCAGCCATCGCTCATACATTAACAAGTTCCAACCTGTCGTCATATGGAGTGACTGTGAGGGTGTCATACCAGACTTTAAATAGCAAACCAGCTGTAAGGTAATAGGCCAGCGCCGCCTGCAGACTGCATGCTATCGCTGGCGGTAGTGTTACAACTTGAGCCATGTGTATCACCTTGGTCACCATGTGAAGATTAAGGAATTCAGCACGATGCAGTACGTCCATGCGTCAAAGTAGTTTCTGGCAAAATTCTGTGTGCACCACCTGTGCAGTCATCTATAGTTCGTGGTAGGTGTTTGACACACAACCCATGTATAATTTATGTCCAAATATCTGACCACATCCACCTGTGGGAGGGGCACCACGTATCACTCCTGGGGGCCCCTTCCAAATAAAAAGCCACAGTCTTGGACACATTCATGTTCCTTCTCGCCATCAATCGGTATCATTTGTTCTATTGAAGCCTGTAGCTCACCACATCATGTGATCGGCCAGCAGTAAAAGAACATCAGCATTCCCTTCGCTATGGAAGGCGTGTCCACTGAAGTTAGTCCATGCGATCGATTACAAAGTAATGGAGAGTGGTCATTCTTGAGGAAACGACAGGCACATTGGCAAAAAGCCAGCGGTACATTATATGCCAGTACAACGGACGTTGCACCACATAAGAGAAGTAAAAGTTTGTCAAGGAAGTCAGATGGGTAGCCCATTGGGCCCTTCGTGCCATAAATGTTGTCCAGAGACGGTATTTTGTCTCTCGCTCTGTTTTGATATTGTGACTACACAACAACCACTTCTAATTTTCACAGTGTAAGAAACAATATTTTGGCTATAATTCGGTGGCATCATTTTTCGGTCTGGTGACTGCAGTTGGGATGCGAGTTTTGAAGCATCGGGTAATAAAAGTCCAAAGTATGGCGATGCTGTTCAGTGATTTCCTTTCCATATTGTATTAGCAGCCACCGGAACGCTAGTGTTACACATTACATCCATCATGCCAACATCAATAGGAATTGTCAGTCTATCCGTATAGTCGTGATAAACTGATGGAGTTCTTCATCCAGAGGTGTGTCGCATTCACCTCCTACATCCAATGGCTGCGTCATACCTGTTGTGGCTGGAGGGTGACACTACACATGAAGGTTCTATGGTGTGAGAAGCCAAGCAGCCATCGTTCGGCATCTGACAACTCTGGCGCAAGAATATATGGGTGATAGGGGCGATCAAAACAACTGGCAAAGTTACAGATAAGATATGTGTATCCAGGGTGGTTAAATTGCATTTCTTCCCAAATGTCAAATGGAAGCAGGTCTCACACCAGTATCGAAAACTATTCGCAAGACGAAACATGTGGGTCCTGATCTTTAGAGTGGAGCACGTAATTAATATCACCGCCACGGATTTATTGATCCTAGCAGTCAAGACAGAGAGGAGTGACTCCCTCTAAGTAGACTGAATAGATCTGTGATCTCTTGCTGCATTTGTGGGTTTTTGATAAGTATGAAAGATAGAAATACATGTACCCAGCGCCGTGATTGTCATCCTCTGACAGTTTCAATGACATCATGCAGTTGAAACGCCATACTGTTCCAATCCGATCACCCATGTCATATATGTGACATTATCACAGAAGCGGCTAAGGGATGCAATGCATAATTCTTGGAATGAAGCATAGTCAATATCTCACACACGAATCGTCCCTCGCAGCAGATGGAGCTTTAGCATTGTTCCGAGACTATTATGATTAATTGTGGCGATAGGATAAACATGTCGCCGAGCTGTGGAAGCCAAGTTATTGATTAGGTCGGCAATGTCTACTGAGCATCAAGTTATGTCTGCACCTGTGGGCGCCCGCAGCACCTTGGCTGGAACCGTTCCTAAAGCGCCAGCGCCACCAGCGCTTGTAATCTTGTCATCCCCACACCATTGAACACAGAACATTGTCTCTTCGGCCCACAGGATGGGTACCCTCATTTCAACACATGGGGGTCAGCAAACTTCTCACGTATCAATCTATGATCGCTCAGCTGCAAGTACATGCAAAGCTTTCTGTGTCCCTTTCTGTGTTCCCACATTGCAACTGGCTGCGGCTGCCTCTTTGAGAGCAATGTTCTGGCAGCCTAAGATGTCCTCTGGTGGGTTGTTTTGAAGCTCCCCTGGCACCTCAGGTTACAGTACTTTGGCGATCAATTCATTCAGGAGTGTCTTTCTGTGTCAGGTGGCGGCAATGACTCTCAAAGCTATGTCAAAAAGGCAACAGTTATGAAACTCATCACCTCTCGACGGAGGTGGCGTCGTCGTTGTGAATTACACGATACTTACAACGGACTTTTCATCCTTCCAGTGCATGAGAGAAGGTTGGGACGGGTAGTCAGGGAGTGTTAGATGACATGGTGAAGTGGCAATCGTCGTGGGGGCTAAAACGTAAGTCACAGGAAGCAGTGTCAGCTGCTACAGCGGCTCTACATCCACCAGCGGTACTTGCGCGATCCTACAGTGGATGCATTCTAATTGGAGATGCGCCTCTTTCCCTCATCGAGAGAAGCTTTTTAGTTGTCCGTCGTAAATGACGATGGCATGGTAGCTAGTGATGTAGATAGATGGTCGAACATGTGTAGTATTTTAAGTTCACTTCAGGCCTGTCCGACTCTATTTATGAAAAGTTATGTTCGAAATTACGTCCATCTTTCCTCGACATGACTTTCTAACATGCCAGATGGGAGAAATGCCGACTCGGCGTCTTCTGCTGGGAGTTCAAATGGAAGTTCGAGTGTCCTCCTTGTGCAGACGATGATTGACGTCCACAGTACCTACACTGCCATCAGCGTGGCACACGCTGAGACCCTGTTTCTTCTCCAAAAGAGTCTGTCCATTTTGTGTTTGTGATAATTTTTAAATAGACTATACTGCTGAGGACAGATAAATATATGCTGATGCTGTAAATCGCCTGGAAATTGACTTTTCTTGTAATCATCTACCTACATTAATGCTTTTCGATGAGCAAACTCGCTTGGGTACGGAAATGTGAGCGTTGACCTTCTTTATTGCTTTACCATGTTGATCTATATGCTTAAACAGGCGAACACGAAACAGCCGATTACTGAGTATACATCATGGGCACACCTTTCGCTGTGAGGAAATAAACAGCACATCTGAACAGCTGCAGAGACAAAGGGAAACGGCACTACTTTGGCTATAGAGCAAGTATCGCAGACAGATCCAAAATTCAGTATGTCCCGGTCTTTGGTTCCCATTGTTGTTGTTGTTGTGGTCTTCAGTCCTGAGACTGGTTTGATGCAGCTCTCCATGCTACTCTATCCTGTGCAAGCTTGTTCATCTCCCAGTACCTACTGGAACCTACATCCTCCTCAATCTGCTTGGTGTATTCATCTCTTGGTCTCCCTCTACGATTTTTATCCTCCATGCTACCCTCCAATATTAAATTGGTGATCTCTTGATGCCTCAGAACATGTCCTACCAATCGATCCCTTCTTCTAGTCAAGTTGTGCCACAAACTCCTCTTCTCCCCAATTCTGTTCAATACCTCCTCATTAGTTATGTCATCTACCTATCTAATCTTCAGCGTTCTTCTGTAGCACCACATTTCGAAGGCTTCTATTCTATTCTTGTCTAAACTATTTATTGTCCATGTTTCACTTCCATACATGGCTACACTCCATACAAATACTTTCAGAAACGACTTCCTGACACTTAAATCTATACTCGATGTTAACAAATTTCTCTTCTGCAGGAATGCTTTCCTTGCTATTGCCAGTGTACATTTTATATCCTTTCCACTTCGACCACCATCAGTTATTTTGCTCCTCAAATAAGCAAAAGTCCTTTACTACTTTAAGTGTCTCATTTCCTAATCTAATTCCCTCACCACCACCCGACTTAATTCGACTACATTCCATTATCCTCGTTCCCATAGTGCATGCATAATAATCTGGTTCCCCCACGTGGAAAGAAGTTAGCTGTCTCGTCGGGTTGTTTTGTCTTTCATATAAATTACGTTAAAGCTGTGTCTGTATTTGACAGCCTCTGTAGAGTTCAATGCAGTGTTCATCAGGCAATCATGCATGTTCTGTGAAGCTGGATGCACTCTTGTTTCAAACATGCATGCATGTCCAA
This sequence comes from Schistocerca serialis cubense, assembly GCF_023864345.2. NCBI lineage: Eukaryota > Metazoa > Arthropoda > Insecta > Orthoptera > Acrididae > Schistocerca > Schistocerca serialis. The sequence continues at coordinate 453,582,971 of NC_064646.1, forward strand.
AGGAAGAGATTTTGATGACGAAATAGAACAATACTACATCGTTAAATGTATTCACAAAGTGTGAATATTGAAACACCACAACTATATAATTTACTGGGAACAAATGAAACTTTGAGCCAGCCAGGGACTCGAACCCAGATTTCCCGGTTCATGCGAACGATCCCATTAACCGTTCGGCTATCCGAGCATGTGCCATGGTTAGACACAAAGTTCAATATGTCCCACTTTCCACTTCCTATAGTGCTACCACTATTATTTGATTCTTACACCAGGAGAGGATTATTTAATTTTCTCGACAACGTTCCTTGGCTTGGGCATGAAATACTTTAGTGCAGTGTCCGTATATGAACGTGTCTGTAAAGGATGGCGCACTGTTCCTTCACTCACGTATGTATGTCGGAAGGAACAGACACTGCAAACTATTTATAGTCGTATTAAATACTGACAACCATTTGAAAATTGGAATACGGTGTTTCCGCAGCTGTAAAATTTACTGGAATGAAATGGAAACGTGTGATGCTCCGGAACGCGAACCTGGATTTTCCGCTTTTTGCAACAGGTTGATGGACTCTCTACGTCTTTGCTTGTCCTGTTGTTGCGGTGGTCAGTTTGCTGCTCAGCTTTCAGGTTTGAAACTCTCAGAGGAGAATCTTGCAGGCAGGTAGTTTGCCGATGAAGCGCTGGTCTTCCTACGTCGAAGTAAGGAAGTCCCATTGTTAAAAGTTATAATTAATGATTTTTGTTTTACTGTATGTGCGCACTTAAATGAAGAAATTTCTCAACCTACACGGCTTCGAGGACGCTGTCATTTCTTTACCACGATTTGATGATCGATATTCACCTGTGGGGGCTATTGTCGATGATTGAGCATTACAGGTGGCAGTTTTCAACTGGAAATCTCTTACTGACATAATTCAGGGCGTCGTACTGGAACATGAACGGCACTCGCTTACTACTTTTAAGATAGCTCACAGACTGGATACGTAATTTTGTGTAATGTATATTATGTCACACAGAGCATTCCCCTTCTGAAAGTAGTAGCGAGGAAATTGCAGCAACTGTCCCACTCGTCCTGTAATTTTTGTTTTCTTATTTATATTTTTTCACTAATTATCGTATTGTTTCGCATATATATGGAATATGAGGGATATCATGCTGAAGTCCCTCGTGTGTTTGTGTGGGCTTTAGCTGCATATCTGAATTTTTTTTAAGAAAGAATGGAAGGGTGAAAAGAAAGTAATTCTTGGTTCCATAAATGCAAAAAAAGTTTTTTCTCGCATGTCTTGTGATGCAAGACTGGCGTAATTAAAAATTAAATAAAATAAAGTGACAAGGAGATAACAAACCCGCTCAGTTCTCTAATTATTTCACCGCATTACGACTGTCTTCTAAGAGTACCATTCATACGGAAGTTACGAAAAAAAATCGCCTGAGGGATCGCGGCTTCGTGCCAAGACCAGACAATCTGTGTTCGGGAGTTCCCCCTCAATGCAGCGGGCAGTGGCCACCGAGCAATGACCGCACAGCGCCAGGCCTACTGTGTGCGTTTCTGAACTCGCATTGCCCAGCACCAAATTATTTAATACTGTATGTTATTTAGTACTGTAGTCTTCAGCCCGAAATATTTTCGAAAGGTCGACTGAAAACTGTGCCGTAAAAGCAGTGTCAGGCCCTTGCTCATGCAGCAATTGACGTGCAGCTTACAAGTGTGTAATTTATTATCTCAGGCAACGCATATCCGACAAAAGTAAGGTTTATGCACACGTACGCGTCAATTTTGCTTTGATTGTGGTTACCCAGTTGCCATACGTGTATATTACAACTGCATCTTTTTTTTTAATTTGACACTTTAGCCTTGTACTTTTGATAAAATGTTGAGTATTCGTAGGTTATGAGGTGCGTTGTTTAAGCTGTTTAAGCGTCAGACAATGTAGTGGAAAACGGGAAAAATTGATATGGATACTTTGTTTGACTGAGACAGATTTTCGTCGTATGGTTGTCGTGATAAATTGTTACTTTATTGATCGTATCGCTCGTAGAAATGTACTGGTTCGTTGCTAACAATGTCACGATGCACACTGGAGAACGCATTTTTATCAGTAAAGAAATTTTCTTTATGGTTGCTGCATAAGAATGTAGACAGGTGAACATTATGGAATTTCAGGAAGAAAGGGCGATGAGTGGTGACTCGCGGATAAATTCTGATGCGAAGGCAGCAGAGTGGTTTGGTTTGGTTTGGTTGTTTGGGGAAGGAGACCAGACAGAGTGGTCATCGGTCTCCCAGCAGAGTGCAGCAGGCGATATCGTACTGTAGCTACACATTATCCAAAACTTTTGATTGTTCTCTTCTGATTAGACTGTTCGCAACAAATACAGCTGTGATGGACGCGCCACGATAAAGTAATTTGTTACATGAAACACTTACTTGCTGTCACCTTGTGCATAACCCGTTTTGTTGATTAAAATTGGTTGTCTTTTCTAAGGGCTCAATCTTCATTTTCTTTTTACGGAGTTAACATATAGTGGTTCAAGTTCCTATGTGATCATAATGATACATGCTCTCGTTGATTCCCTTAGAAGGGTTTGAGGTACATCCTGGATTATTTCCATTTAAAGGAAACAGCAAATATCCTTCCGGATCCTTGTCTCGGATGACTTTGTACTTGACGGACTTTGTCGCTAATCTTCCTCGTATTCTTTTTTTCCAACATTGCTCATTGACTGCAAGTATCACACAGTGGTTAAATAGTCGCAGTTCGTCCCCTCTGCTAATTATCGCGTACGCTGACGAAAATCCCAATTGAAAGTTATAAAAAACACACTTCATCAAAGCCTGTTGCTCTTCAACCACGCGCGGAATACTTCACATCGAAATGATACTACTCTAAACTGGAATATTGTTTTCTCACACCATTAATTTAATGCTATTCACCGCTCACACTACACATGCATATTCATGCCGCAGAACTGCATTCACCCTGCGAGGTGCCGGGGTTAGCAGTGTATTTAACACTAAATTCTTCTAGAATCCACATATGTAAATGATGCTCCAGGCCCCCCCTATTCTAACTCCGACTTTTGCTGTTGCACATGGATGAAAAGGAAACGCGAACTGACTGTAATCAACCCTGCAAGTGGAGTAGAAAAGAGTTTGGCACCTGCAATAATTTAATTTGATAAATAAGTTAAATAAAGGAAAGTTTCATTAATGTAGTGAGAAATGATAGGGTGGCTCTACCGATTAACAGAATGAAAGTTCTGTCCAAAATAACAATATGATTTATTATAACTCAAAATAATAAACAAAAACACATGAAACATTTAGAATACATCAAATTGGCTCAAATTGGATACCCAAATAAATGCTGTGAAGGTGAAGTTGTCCCTAAACTAGATTGTGACATTTATGACGAAGTGGTATGTGGAGCTAATTCCTTGCAACTCTAGTCTTAAGAGAGACACACAGCCAACCCAGCATTAATTGCTGCTACATTAGTGAGAACTCAGACAATGAACACCCAAGACAGATCAAAGTTAGTAAAGACAAACAGGTGCGCTCTGCTGAGCTCGGATTATCACCTAGCAAAATTGCCTGATTTGCTGGTGCTGCGGACGTACATTACCAAGCTGTCTTCTTAACTGCACGGACACGATCTGGCATACCGGAGGCGATGGCTGGTTGCTTCGACGTCCCGTCGTCGTGGTGATGATAATGTCGCGAGTATAGCCTGAAACAAGTTATCCTGGTGTGGCTGTTCCAGACTAAAGACTTCCCAGCAATACAAATGCGGCTCTGAGGGAGACGAAGGAGGCTCGCCACACAATCACTGATGCTACAGTGATTGATTTTAACAAGCGAAGTCACCCAGTAACTCCGATACAGTCAACTTTAGCCAAAACTGCTCAAGACAGACAACATAGGCCTCTTGTACGCAGAACGCTCAATTGCCAACTGTACTCGGAAAGTTACGTTGAAGTCGAAACTTCGACGTCCCGTCGTCGTGGTGATGATAATGTCGCGAGTATAGCCTGAAACAAGTTATCCTGGTGTGGCTGTTCCAGACTAAAGACTTCCCAGCAATACAAATGCGGCTCTGAGGGAGACGAAGGAGGCTCGCCACACAATCACTGATGCTACAGTGATTGATTTTAACAAGCGAAGTCACCCAGTAACTCCGATACAGTCAACTTTAGCCAAAACTGCTCAAGACAGACAACATAGGCCTCTTGTACGCAGAACGCTCAATTGCCAGCTGTACTCGGAAAGTTACGTTGAAGTCGAAACTTCGACGTCCCGTCGTCGTGGTGATGATAATGTCGCGAGTATAGCCTGAAACAAGTTATCCTGGTGTGGCTGTTCCAGACTAAAGACTTCCCAGCAATACAAATGCGGCTCTGAGGGAGACGAAGGAGGCTCGCCACACAATCACTAATGCTACAGTGATTGATTTTAACAAGCGAAGTCACCCAGTAACTCCGATACAGTCAACTTTAGCCAAAACTGCTCAAGACAGACAACATAGGCCTCTTGTACGCAGAACGCTCAATTGCCAACTGTACTCGGAAAGTTACGTTGAAGTCGAAACTTCGACGTCCCGTCGTCGTGGTGATGATAATGTCGCGAGTATAGCCTGAAACAAGTTATCCTGGTGTGGCTGTTCCAGACTAAAGACTTCCCAGCAATACAAATGCGGCTCTGAGGGAGACGAAGGAGGCTCGCCACACAATCACTGATGCTACAGTGATTGATTTTAACAAGCGAAGTCACCCAGTAACTCCGATACAGTCAACTTTAGCCAAAACTGCTCAAGACAGACAACATAGGCCTCTTGTACGCAGAACGCTCAATTGCCAACTGTACTCGGAAAGTTACGTTGAAGTCGAAACTTCAGCAACTTCGTCAAACAGTTACAATTAAATAAAAGTATATTAGACAGCCAACGGAAGGCAGGCTGACCAGAGCAGCGAGAGCTCAGTCTTGTAACCTACTCCGACCGAAAGGCGAGAGCCGACTCCCCACAAGAGCACCCGTACAAACCGAACACAGAACATTCCCGCCCGCACGACAGTGGCCGTGGTTAAACGTTCCAACCAGCAACTCGAAAACCGGCGGAAAATTCCACTCTATTGCCGGAGCACTACCATTCCACCAATGGAGATTCTTGGCGCCAATTTCTGCGCTGATTTTGCTACGTCACGGAGCTATGCCCTGAGCAAGCCAATCACAGTTATGATTTTGCAGAAAGCGCGGGAATTTGCCCGCCACAACTGCCTGGGTACACAAGTCATTCCCACGCCTCGCTGGTAGCCCGCCAGAAAGTGTTTTCGCTAAGTTTCTGCGAAGTAACGGAACCTCTAGCCCAGCCGCTACTTCAGGCGCCTGCGAGCGTGTCTCCGCCGCTATTCTACAATGTCGGCGTCTGGAAAGCATTCACTCGACTCCCTTACACCTGTCGGCTTACCCTTTCAAAATCAGCGGAGCCCGCCTGTCACCGGAACACCCGGGTGACGAGAGACGCTGCGTGGGAAGTCCATGTGTGAAGGAATAGCAACTTTTCATCGTATGCAATTAGAGAGGAAAATCGTAAGATAGAAATATGAGAGGGGGATCATGCCACCTCTCAACCCTGGCACTAAATCAGAAGAAACGAAAACGTCTCAAATCACAGACTTTTCCTCTTTTGTATTCCAACTTTTAACGCTTAAACAAGGCTCCTGAATATTTTCATATATGTAACATTCAACATATCGCCCAAGAAGTTAATCTAGAACATCAAATAAAAAGTGTCGTTTCATAATTACGCTAATAGCAAGCGGGCTGATAATTATCTTATAAAATCTCTACGAACATATGCGCCGATTTTATTTTTGCCTGCAGTGGTATATACCATACTTCAGTATTCCATGAATCATATGCCGCATGAGGAGAGTCCACAACGCCGTTGTTGCTACAGGGTGTCTATTGAAGATCTTCCGCGCCGCAAATTAATCTGAACCACACTGAGGTTACTAAAGTCACGGGATAGCGATAAACACGTGTACAGATGGGAGCAGTATGGTGCACACAAGGTACAAAAGGGCAGGGTACTGGCCGATCTCTCACTTGTATTCAAGTGGTTCATGTGAAAGGTTGTGACGTGTTTATGGTACACACGACGGGAAATAAGTTACCTTTAACGCGGAATGGTAGTTCGAGCAAGACGAAGGGAACATTACATTTCGGAAATCGTTAGGGAATTCAGTATTCCCAGATCCGCAGTGTCAACAGTACGCCGAGAGTACCAAATTTCAGCAATTATCTCTCACAATGGACAGTGCAGAGGGCGAAGGCTTCATCTGACGACAGAGAGCAGCGGTGTATGTGTAGAGTTTTCAGTGCTACGGTATAAACAACACTGTGTGAAATAACCGCAGCCACAGAAACTAATGCAAGACGTGCGACGAACGTTTCCGTTAGGATAGTACGGTATATCTGGTGTTCATAGGCTATAGCAGCAGACGATCGACACGAATACCTGTGCTAACAGAACATCGCCTTCAGAGATTCTCTAGGGCTCGTGACTACGTCAGTTCGACTCTACATGACCGGAAAACCGTGGCTTGGTCGCATGAGTGCCTACTTCAGTTGCTAAGAGTTGATGGGACGGTCCAAATGTGACACAGACACCACGAACACCATATACAATGAACAGGGTCCTGTAGCCCAACTGAACTGATCATGGACTTGAGATCGTTACTGTCGTCAACTTGGGAGACAATTTCCAGCCATTCACAGACTTCATGTTCTCAAACAACGATTGAATTTTTATGGATGTCAATGTGCGATGTCATCGGAGCACAATTTTTCGCGAAAGAACATTCTGGACAATTCAGGCGAATAACTTGGCCACCCAGGCCTCCTAACCTCTATCCCACGGAATGTTTATGGGACATAATCGAGATGTCAGTTCGTGCTCAAAACCTTGTACCGACAACACTTCTGCTGTTATTGACTGGTAAAGAAGCAGCATGGCTCAGTATTTCAACAGGGGTTTGTTGAGTCTGTGGAATGAGTTGCTGCATTACTTTCGTCACCTCACAATAAATAACACATAAATTAAATGATGAAAGGAAGTAGCCTGCATCTTTTGGAAAAGAGGAAGCAGCATTGAAGGAAATAAACTGAATGTAAAAATGGGAAATTACTGGCCGCGAACAAAGTGAGTATGTTGGTTATCGTTTCGAATGGAGACGGCAGTGTGCGTACGATTCCTGATGCCTAAAAGTTAAATGAGACTGTAGTAACTGAAACTGAGTGCCCTGGTCGTGTTAACAAACTAAGCAAAAACTTAACAAAATAAAATAACTATCAGAACGCGCATCTCAGAAATCGAGGAAATAGAGGTTTACATCATGGTTTTTGTTAGTATCGTTTGCTTTCAAGATATCATTTTTGTCTATTTGTCGGGACAACGGAGCCGGGATTTTGATTACAATAAATATGTGATTTGATTATTGACGCCTAGGACGTAATTCTGAGCATATCCACTTGGTTGAAACAATACGAACTGATGGAAAATGTCTTAGTGCTTATCAAAACAGTGGTATGAAATGAAATTCATGTGATGCATTAAATGTTAGCAGTGAATTGTATTTTCGTGATACGTCGTTAGTGCTCAGAGAATAGTTCTGAGGGACTGAGTTCATGGCTTTAAAGGCGTTCTTCCAAGAATGAAAGGCTATTATGGACAATGTTCCATTTATTATCTTGCTACAGGAGATTCGTGGGATAGCTCTGCAAATTTTGACAAATAGACGTTAAAGATCAGAAACCAGTAAGTTTTGGATTGTTCGTGGTTCTACAGGTAAACAATAATTTTGGAAATTGAAGAAGCCTGTACTAGAAAGAAAAGGAAAGTGGTATGGGAGGACCTTTCTTAAATCGTCTCTCGCCACAAATTTATTTAAAAATAACTGTGCGAAGTGGGAAAGGACATCCACATGTGAGTGACTGCTTCACTATCAACTCTCCAGACATACCAATATGATAAACCACCATTTAATGCACTACAGTTATGGTTAATCCATGGTGATGAAAGATCAAATAAAAGTTACATTATTTAGAACATCACTAACCTAAACCTAACGGTTTCTGAAAGACATTCCACTTGCTATAAAAATTTATGGAGGGTAATAGTTCAAACAGTTGCACTCTCGAGCTGTAAGGTGGGCTTTGTAAGTGTAAATCTCGTGATTGAATGTGATGACGTCAGAGACCACTGCTGAAGTGTACGATGCTTTCCACCATGGAAAACGAAAGTAAGGTTATTCTATTAGAATTAATAGTACCAGTACAAAGTCATTTCCTACAAGAAGTGGCTTTAAATATTTTAACATTGTTATAAGTGTAAAGTAAAAGAAATGTGTGCCAAATGATGGATTAAGCTTCCAAGTCAATAAGTGTAATATTATTTTCTTGTTGTGTGTGACATAAGAATGGAATGAGTGGCCTGCACCGTCAGTGTAGAATATAAAGATGCTAGTTGCAATAAATTAATTATTGATTAAGGTGTATGTTAACCAACAACTGAGCAAGCGTCAGTATAGGAATATATGAGTTCATGTGAACGTGATTCTACAAGATTTGTGGCATTGGCGCAAGTGCTGCAGCGCCGCAAAGTTGGATGCAGTAAACCTGAAAGTATGATACTCGCAGGAACGTCGATTAAGTTTATTTCAGCAAATACAGCAAACACTTAAAGATTGAAAATCTGATGACGATACTTCAACGCTCGTTGCAATGCTACGTAAATTATACTCAAACAAGCAAGAATGTTGTCTTCACTTAATAATAATAGAATAAAGAAATCCGTGTAATAGCTGACATACAATATTTTTATGTGGATAGCCAGAGCAGTTCTTCGGATATGTTAGGGAACCCCAGCGAGGTCAGTTCTGATATCTGTAGTCTCTCACTTGAGTTACACTTCGGGATATGACACAACGGGTTGAGATCGCAAATGGATAGGGAATAGGTAGGAAGAATTCCAATTGCTGATATGGTAAAAATCCCCTTAGCCCCCTCTCTCATCTCATATACTATCCGAAGCAAGAGGAACAGCTGGTGAACATCTTGCCCTTCACAGCCATCCATAATTCAACTGTCACTGTCTTCCGAAATGCTAAAATCCGAGTTACGTTCATCGTCCTACCAAAGAGCTTTAAAGATTAAAGATTATTTTTAGAAGCTGTATCGATAAAAGAACAGAACATACAACCACAAAGAATATAAATATTACGCAAGAGTCTAGCACAATAAATTTACATATCATTAGTTCTGGTGCTGTGTGACATAAGTTTTTTTTATACACTAAGTGTTGGAATCATGGTTTTCGTAGTCAGGTTGAGTACGAGGAACTGGTCAATATTTTCAAAAGAATAGAGTTTGATTCTTAACGTCGTAGCTTTGGTTACACATACTAAGCGTAACTTATGGAAGAAAATGGCGTCTTCTGTTTCCCAGCAAACAGAGGAGACTGATGTACTTGTTACTTTTACACGAGATATGACTCACGCATGATGGAAATTGAATTTCGGAATCCAATTTTCGCTGACGAGTTTTCAAGTTAAGACCTAAAGTGGCGTTGCTTGGCCAGCCTCCATCAGTTTTCTGATCATTTGCTGTTCACCACAAATGGCCTCTGGGAAACACAAATTTAATTTCCGGATTTAATCATAACAATAACTCTTTCTCTACAATGAAACAACGTAGGTAGTCAGTTTTGTGCTCAATTTTTCCACCTCTCTTTCTTTGTACAAACAGCCATTCCTATTTTTTTTTGGAAAACAAGGCGTAACGAACGACCCAAAGACATTCCAAAACAGTTTCCTTGGAGTCTGTTATTGAACACAAGCGACGTATATCATAATGTTGAGGTACGATTCTACATTAATTGTGGGTCACACACACTCAACAAATGCAATATAATTGTAAAAAACTAGTGGAGTACTTAATTATGGTGTTCCATGTGTAATATAGACACAAGACAGCCAAGTGTTGTAGAAATAGATTGGGTTGTCTCGAAAGTTCGTTCGCTTTCGTGACAGTGGAATCACACAGAACGCCTGAGAAGACACTTCCCTGCACACAGCTATGGCACAGAGTTTGCCAGTTTGTCACCTCATACACTTCACACATAAGGTCGGGTATAACATAACCAAAATACGGATCGATTTTGTAAACGAAACTGTTAATTTCATGCAGGGTATATCGCTATTTTCGACGACATATTGCCTTTTCTCCGATAATTTGTAAATGCCTTTTTTCGAAAATGTTGGGGTTTTTGAGGTCTGTAGTTCTCGAAGGAGTTTAGGTAATAGCCATTGAGGAAATTCTTCTGGCAACGGAGTAGATGAAATTCGGAATAGGCAATGTCCGGTGATTAAGGTGGTTGGGCAACACATCCCGAAGAAAAGAACTCAGCTTTTGATGGGTCACCATAGAGATATGTGGTCTGTCGATGTTGTGCTGAAAGATGATATCGAGTCCAAAATCCGGTCATTTAATGGCTGCCTTGCAACTATCAAACTGCTAACACTAGAGCTCTGAAATGATTGTCTAATGCGGACGAAGTTCGTAATACAAGACGTCTTAGCAATCCCACCAGGCGCATAGCAGAATCTTTCCGAGAAGCATCCCTGGCTTATGACCCGATAGTGGTGGCCGCTATGCCTCGCGCCACGATTTATTCTTCCGGGCGTTGTTGTACACGATCCACTTTCCATCTTCAATTACCAGTCATTAACGAAAAGAATCACTGTAACTGCGTCTCAATAAGAAGCCTCAGACGCTCACGCTGTGAATCAAATTCGCTTCTCTCAGTTCATGAGGAACCCACGCATCGCGAATCTTTACGAACCCAGCTTCAAGTTCCTGGCTGCAGAAGCACGACCGTCATGGAGCTCAAAAGTCGACACCCGCGTTGTCATTTGTGGATTATTGACTATCATATCATTAAGCCACCCCACATCTGTAAACGTTGGCTGACCAGATCGGATGTTGGTCTATTAGGGCCAAATTACAGGTTGCAGTCGACTAAACCACTTCTGACTTGCTCGAGCCATTAGCACATCTATCCATTATACAGCACAATTCTTCTCCCGGCACCGTGAGGCGGTTTTACCTATAAGATAATAAAACAGCGTAAGATAGCGCTAACTTCCTTCCCTGCTTTTCGTAGCTGTTTCATCCAACGTCAGGCACAAATTGACATTGACATATCCAATGGTGCGTCAGTTTGTCAATCCTTGTTGCGTTTCCCTATTTTTTAGAGATGGATGATACACGAGATATTTAGATGTCTCAACGATACTTAAATGTTATAGTTTGGGATTTGTATTCGGTTACACATGCCATCGGAATTCCACTCTCCACTCAAATACCAGATACTATCGGTGCTAAAAGTCACGGATCAACTAAATTTTTAATGTTTTCTTAAGTATCACACTTAAACATATATTTAAAGTACAGACAATGTAGATGAACACCCATGAATATTATGATTGGGCGGCATCTATAGATGTGAGAATAGTACTCACTACCAGTTACCTATAAAACAGTGAGAATCTTATGTATGCATGGAATCGTGAGCTGGCAGAGAGGCAGGAGTGTTAAATGGAACTGACATGCCGGATATTTATCAAGTTTCCGGTAACACTGCATTCAAATCGACCGTACAATAGATGTTCATCTGCAATATAAACATTGCTAATTCCAATAATCATACGCTCTTCATTCGAGATTACTGCAACCATAATGTCCCCGGCGATAGCATAGTTTAGAAATTGCTCTCCTTCAGTAGGTTTGCGTGATGCCATTTCTTTTACTGCCTGTGTCATTCTGGTTAAAAAAAAATTGAAAGAACTTTCGTCTATGAATTTTTTTTTTTCCAGAATAGCCTCTCCCTCCTAACGAAAGCGATGCATCAGTTGGGACGCACTTCTTTTCCTTACCTATTTATTGTGGTCGGATAAAGTTCTTCGTAATCAAGCTGTGCAAACATATGAGTATCCCAGTTGTTGAGTAATCGTTATCACACTGCCTTTACTGAGTTAGGAATCCAACTCCTAAGATTGGTGATATCCACTGTTGCATCACCGTACGCAGTTGTCAGTCTTTCGTGAATACAAATGGGCATTTTATAGTACGAAGTTGTCAGTTTTTCATGAATACGAATGGGCGTTTCACCTTCTGCATTCAAAAACTCTGTCACACAACCCTGCCTAATAGGGACATCTATGATGGCCATTTTGCAAGCGACTACAATGTAGGCATCTGCTGGTGCAGGAAACTAGTATGGCAGTAGTTTAGAAAAAAAAATTAGTAATAGCGCAACATTAATTAGTTCACTTCCTAAACTGTATTCAAAGAGGACAAAACAGGTAGCATTCATACTGGAATGACCTAATAATTTATACCTCATTGCTTAATGATAAAAAATTCTAGTTCTCTTTTATAAAAATCGACAATATTCTTGTAATCATATTTTGTGGTTCCGAAAATCACCGTGTTCAGTACACATGAAATATGAATAATAACGTCTCGCGTCACCGAAAATTTTATATTTTATTAAGTCACACAACGCATTTCGTGTCCAGTGTGCCCATTAACGTTTTCCCTAACCTTTTGCTGAGCCCTTCACTCAATTTGAGCCGTTCTTTTATTGGCATTTATGAAATGGTTCCATTGCCATGCAACCATCTTATCTACAGGCTTCCTCTTATCAAATTTCAATAACGGTGCGAATGTTTAAATAACTCAGTCCTTTCCTACCGTTTCAGGCCATTAATAATACATACCTGTGCTTCGTATTAATCATATTACAAGCGGGAGAGCTATTTCACTGGTTGCTGTTACGAAATGATTTTCTTAGGGCATAAATTGTGTTTTTGTAAAACAATGAGATATTTTGTGCATTACACGATAGTCAGGAACACTGTTTCCAAAAGTATGTGGACATTTCGATTTTAAATCCCATTACGACTTCACTAGCTTATTTGTAGAATTGTCTAGTTATACTTCGTGAGTCTACACATACGATGAGCATCGCCTTTCTCTGTAATCAGAAAACTACTGATTATGTAACTTTAGGAGATGTTTTTGCTGTGTGCTTACCTAGTATTTTTGTTTAGAATATATAGCTACTGATATTTACCACCATTGCGCGTATGTTAAGTATATGAATCGGTGAATATCACGTTAATCATCTGTGGTAAGATCACATATTCAATTGTATACAGGGTCAAGACGTTACGTAACTACTTAGGATGGCAGCTTTTCACCGAGATGATGCGAAACGTGCGTTCCTGTTGTGAGAGGGTTACATATTAAGCTTATAAATTCTCAATTTAAACAATGTCGAAGGAGATGAAAAATAGTGGAAAACATCTAAAGGGTCCTGTCAGACTATTTTAAGATATGTAATGTCAGCAAACGTTTGTTGCTCATGGGGCAACTGCACAGCATTTAACTCTACGCACACAACTTCTTCTATATCCCGCAGATAGAACATCATATGAGAAGATCAAAATGATGCTTTTATGTAGTGCCAGATAGTAGCGCTATCAAACAGCATAACCCATGTAAAGTGCTAATTTAAACGACTCTTTTTTTAAATTACTAAAATAACCATCAGTAGCCGAAGGTGCCCGTTAATTCAAGCTTTGTGGTTTTATGCAGGTGTATTGCTGTATGCTCCAGAAGATGAAGAGACTAACAATTCATCTGATTGTGTGATAAACCAAACTGGTTTCTGTCTACTCTCTGATGTGTTAAGTTTATCCCATATGTTGTGCAACATCTTGCCCACGTAGGAGGCGATTTTTGTGAAGAGACAAACTGCAGGCAAGTTTTGCGGAGATTTTTGACGGATCCTACCTGCCGATATCAGGTGTGCCGTTTTCCACTAACATCCAGGCCCCGTCTTTGGGTTCCGAGCAGAGGACTCGATGTATGTTACATCGGTGGATTTTCGTGATTTATCCAGGATGCCAGGACTGTGCTGCATGCTCAACACACCAGATATCACAGGCGACTTGTTTCTGTACTTTCGATTATGTGTCGTAGAAAGTAATGTGTACAGTGCAGAGCTTTTAGGCATTTTTTCTTATGGTGAATTTTTGGATTTTGTAACTATTTATGAAAGCTGAGGCGAAGTTAGTATACACGACAAAAGGAAGAAATTTGGGGCAGACACCGGCGACTTATACGCCATGCGCTCATACATTTCTGAAAAGAAATATCGGTCAGTGGATTGCCGAATATCATAACACTGCCACATGGGTCTGACTCAGAAACGTGGGAACTCCTTTGAGATTATTGAAATGTCGAAATGCTAGGAAGAAGGTGCTCTTGACACTTTGTCAAGTAGACTAAGTTCAAATACTGGTAAAATAATGGTCGTAACACAATTAGGGGTGATACAATAATGAACATAGTGGAAACAATTTTTTACCGACTCTCGCCGGCGAGTTTGCTTATATAACGAGTGATCAAAGGAGTGATCAAAAAATTGCGTTTGAGGGCATTTCCACTTGAGTGTTTATGGAAGGTAGCGGGGCTTCAGTGCACATCTGTAAACACTAACATGTAGGCAACGGATCTGTGTAGGATTCGTGACTTCCCGAAGTGCACGCCGTAAATGCACAAATGTGAATTATGTCGACGTTACTACCAAACGCATCCAAACAGAATAATTGCGATGTTATTCATTTCATAGCTGCCGAAACCAACGCTCGCAGACACTCTTCGGAGAATGAACAACACTTCATCCGTCGTCCCCCCGTCCTAAGAAGTTCAAGGGTCAGCAATTTGTTGTTTTGGTTACCGGTGCCCATTGCTTGAAGATTTCACTGACCCTGGTGTTTTAACCATTGGGGAACGGTAATGGGCAACACTGGAGAAATGACGGCGCGTTATTAACGCGAAATATCCGCAAAAATTGCGTTTCCTACAGTTGGGTTTCCTACGAGCAGTGGGGCACTAAACCTGTCAGAGGCGCGGGCCGGCAAAACAAATAGAGGCTCCCCTTGCTGCCCCCTCCCAACCTCCTCACCATACAGGATTTCTCCGAGAGTTTCAAACGCAAACGGAAGGAAGTCCCACATTGCTTATCATCTTCATTTTGTGTCGTGATAATTTACAAGGTATAGCGTTATATTACGTAACACTGAAAGTGACTGCTCTCGTAATGTCGTTGCTCTTATTTAATAGCTATGTTGCCCCTTATACGACAGAATTCATTACATGATTTCTGTTGTTCGAATCTATTATTTATCTTTCGCAACTAAGTCAGCATAGAGCGAGTGGGGTGTATAAAAATGAATCTCTGTTTCCCAAACCAACAGGATGGTTTCGATCTACATGAAACTTCGTTCAGTGCGTTGTGGAGGGTACTTTACTTACGGATTTCAACAGAAGCCACAGTGTTGCTCTGATCTTGATTAAACTTTGTACCTTCGATCATTAAAACAAGGGGAACTTCACCGTCTATGTGAAATTTCATACGGTGTATTGCGGAGGGTACCTTACAACAGAGTTACACACCGTTCGACCGATAGCTTGGGAGTTGGCTCATCTATGTATGTTTCCGTGGTGAAGGCATTTATACAAGTCAACATATACTGGATGGCAGAGGGTTGGCCTACCTTTAAATGAATTCAATATCGTTTCGTCAGTCAGCATGCAGACACTGGTCACAATTTAGTGCTTGTCAACTATAGACTGAAAGTGAAGAAACTGCCAAAATGTAGGACATTAAGGAGATAGGACCTGGATAAGGTGAAGGAACTGGGGGTTGCTGAGAGATTCATAGCGTGCAT
Organism: Schistocerca serialis cubense; assembly: GCF_023864345.2. NCBI lineage: Eukaryota > Metazoa > Arthropoda > Insecta > Orthoptera > Acrididae > Schistocerca > Schistocerca serialis. Next base: position 453,598,829 of record NC_064646.1, read on the forward strand.
TAGGCAACGATTGACTGTAACAGGGAAGAGGAATACAGCAGAAGACGAATGAGTAGCTTCGAGAGATGAAATTGGAAGGAAGGCAGAATTTACCGTAATTTTGATGATTTATTAACAGCAAAATAGATTTTCGATCACAATATGATCACCTTCAGAGCTTTAGCGTACAAATTAAAGCTCGTAGGCTCTGGTGTCTAGTTATTAGTAGTGACCGTTTCGTAACTTCTGTTACTGCTAATAACTAGACACCAGTTACCTACGAGCTGTAATTTGTACTCAAAAGCAGTGAAAATGATCATTATGTGATCGAACATCGATTTTACTGTTAATAAAGCATAATAATTACTGCTGACCTTCCTACTAATTTTATTTATGATACGGTAGTTGTGCACACAGCACCCCATGTAGTCGCCAATCAATTTGAGAGGTGAAATAATGAAGGCAGCAGATCATTAGATAGGTAGGACAATATTGAATTCAGTTTAGTAAAGAAGAAAATATAAAAATGGAGCAAATGAAGTAGGCGAACGGGAATACAAACGTCTAAATTATCAGGATGACAGGGGGTGCTAAATGACTAAGCAGGAATGGCCAGAGGACATATGTAAGTATTTAGAACCATATACTGCTACGAGCAAGATAGATACCGTCTGCAGGTTCCTTTGGAGAAAAGAGAAGTAGCTGTGTAAATATCAAGACTTGAGATGGAAAAAACAACCCTAAGCAAACAATGGAAAGCTGAAAGATGAGAATAAATGGATGGTTTATATAAGGGAGATGAACGTGAATACAATATTATAGAAATAGATGAGGACGTAGATGAACACGAGACGGAAGATTTGATACTGCGAGAGGAATTTCATAGAGCACTGAGAGACCTATGTCGAAACAAGGCCAGAGGAGTAGACGACATTCCGTCAGAACTGCTGCATAAATGGGAGAGCCAAAAAAGACAAAACTCTTCCATTAGGTGTGCAAGATGTATGAGACATGCGAATTGCCGTCAGACTTCAAGGAAAATATAATAATTGCAATTTCAAAGAAAACAGCTCCTGGCAGACGTGAATATTACCGTACTGTGAGTTTAATAAGTCATGGTTGCCAAATACTAACACGAGTTTCTTAGAGAAGAATGGAAAAACTCGTAGAAGCTGACTTTGGAGTAGATCAGTTTGGATTTATTTGGAAATGTATTACCACATGTTTAATACCGAGCCTGCAGCTTACCTTGGAAGATAGTTTAAGGAAAGCCACCCCTACTTTTACAGCATCTATTCACTTACAGAAATCTTTTCATATTTTTGACTGGAATACAATCTTTTCGAAGGTGAAATACAGGCAGTGAAATACTATTTAGAACTATTACATTAACCAGACGGCAGATGCAAGTGTCGCAGGGTATGAAAGGGAATCAGTGGTTGATTAGGAACTGAGACAGGCCTGTAGCCTATCCTGGATCTTACTCAGTCCGTACACTGGGCAAGCTGTAATCAAAACCACGGAAAAGTTTTGAGTAGGACTAAAAGTTCAGGGAGAATAAATAAAGTCATTGGAGTTGACAAACTGGTTCTGTCAGAGACAATTAAGTCTTACAGGAGAAGTTGAAGGTTGTCTCCGTTGATCCATCGTGGATGCGGGACAGCGGCTGGTCATTTATTTATGAAAACCTAATCATTAAACACCCATACGTTTTTAGAAATGGTTATTTTATTTACAAGACCAGTTTCGGCAATCCATTAACTCCACCTCCAGGCGGCTGCGTGTTAAAAACATCTAGTATAAGTAAGTAAAATTGATATTCTAGAAAATGAAGCGTAGTGAGATAAATTCTCAAAAACCTACAGAATGCATTGGGCGGTGTTATGAAGTGTATCTGTGCACACAACGCACAACAAAGTAGAATAAGTACACCTGCTGGTTAGCAACTAAACTAACTGCTTTGACATCACAGAGTTATAATAGAACATGTCAAACATTTCAGAAACATAAATTAGAAAGTCTACAGACTCTGAATCACAAAGGAATAATGCTTGTCTAGCTTTTTTAAAATTATATCCACAACCATTACAAATGAGAGTCACTCTTGTTCTTAGGAAACAGTATCCGCACTCAAATTAAAAACTCGCGATACGACATATCAAGTACACCTATTGATTAAGTAGCACTAGTGATATATGAGATGTATTTATGACAGTATCAAAAATCTCTACCAGAGGCAAAAAACGGCCGACAAATTACTATGTAAATGGTGGTAAGTGAAGAACCTGCAAGGGATACTCATAAAATAGTCAGAGGGCATAATACTGCATCCCAAGTAAAAAATGAAACGATATGACTTACTGTGTCTTAAACATCAATTAATTGGCGGTGGGACAAACAAGGGACCCCAAACACCATACTATTATGTTGACGCTATATTCGTTGTATAATGGAAATAAGAACGAGGCACTCAGACTACAAGAAGCTTTTAACTCTTTATACCACAAGTTTCATTTCACTATGGACTTTCATGTTGAGGGCTCTCTTAAATTTTTATTTACACGTAAGTAAGAATGGCCAGTGTTCAGAATACGAGGTTTCTCGTAAGCCGACAGCAAAATTGTCATTATTGCTGCGAATTCCGATCATCGTCCACTACGGAAGAAAGCATTCCATCTTTCAGTTTTTCACTGGCTAAAATTATTTGCATCCGACCAGGTGGCAACTGCATCGAGAAAGCCTCCATTGTAAAGATAGGCATTGTAAATGGATTTAGAGAAAGTGATAGAAAGGAAATGGGTAATAAAACTCTGTCAAAGATGCGCGAAGTGAAAATTTTATATGCAATTAACACACTGGGGAAGCTCCCACGACAAAATATAAGACTGTCGGTTTATAAATTTTGCAAATTGGTGGTCTATAAAATTAAGTGTGTAGATTGTGACAAGTTTTAGATCGCACAAACTTGAAAGCAGTTGAGAATTCGACATAGGGAACCGATTATCCTGGCTGTGAGAGTAAACAATGAGATCATTTATGTCAGTTCATCAATCAGCTTCGTGACATCGGAAACAATTTACAGATTCTTCATTATAAGAGTAGAGATGTTAATTTGGATACCTCAGAGGACCTAGAAATTTTCATACATATAAGGCGCTTCCATGACCGATTACTTAATGACCACATCAGTGGAGCAGGAGATTGGTTTTTAATACTTTTGATAATGGCTTCAATTGCCGTTGGAAATACAACTTGTAAGCTCATTGCGGCCACCGTTTATAACACCAAATGTGCAGTGACGTTTGCCGATACTTTGAGTATATTTTTATATGCATTTATTTTCACATATGTATCATTTGCTGTCATGTCTTACACGTCTTTATGCCTTTTCGCTTCACTTCTGTCATGGTACCGTGCGCGGTTCGTGTTCATGCCTTTTATTGTTTGTCATCTTCTCTTACGGTACTGCCGCCTCGTTTTATTATTCCGTTTACTGGCGTCACTAACTTCCTGCCTTATCTGCCGTGAGTGGAAGCAGCAGCGCTTATCGATAAGCGCACTGCCGTACCATCTCTGTAGCGACCGATAGTATTTCCAGGTCGTCGTCTGTCTGGAGTTCAGTTGCCAGCTCAGTCGGGACGCAGCAGAAGTGAAGTCGGGCACAGCCTGGATTTGGCGACCGCTGGCCACACACATGAACTATCCGACGGAAGCACATTTGAGCGGAGACGACAGTTGGTTGGTAGTTCTGTCGGTCTTGTCATCGGGTGTCGTGTATTTGGTTTTCCGATCGCTTCTGGGCCCTTTCAATTGGTCATCTTGCAAGACGTGGGTCGGTTCCTTCCTTGTGCAGAGATGTCGGGTGGCCAATGGGCCGGTGTTCCCTCTGCATGGTTGGATCTGAGCCATCGTCTCCAGGTCGTCGTGCGTACGAGTTGATTCCGAACGCAGCAGCAGTGAAGTCAGGGACGGACCAGCAGTGAGTCGGTGGATAGAGTCGGTGGAGTGTGCAGTGAGTCGACAGAGTCAGTCAGAAGGCAGACAGTCGCATGATAGTCAGTCGGCTCTGAGTCTCAGTCGCTTTTGGTTTGTGGACTGAGTCGGGTTCGTCGTTACTCGGCTGTCGGACGAGTTGGCAGTCAGTAGCAGGCAGGTCCGCACGGTGCAAGTACGCCCCAGGACCGTGGTTGACGCAGACGGAAGGCCATTGCTCGGTCAGTCGGCTTGTCGTCGGATGGCGACATGTGGTATTCTGATCACAGACACCAATATCAGTCGGGCAATAGTGGGTAGCCTGCAACAGTCGGGTCCGAATGGTGTTAGTATTCGCCGGGATCACTGTGGGCGAAAATGGGCTGCCATTGGTCGTTTGCTCAGCCACTCGTCTCAGTAGACGACGCCTTGGACCCTCAGGACGAACACCATTTCCAGAGTTGGGATGTGGTTGGGCCTCGTTGGTTCGTTAGGACTGAGCAGCGACGTAGTCTCCACAGTGTGGAGCCACGCCGCGGAATTTGGCGGCGGGCACGCGCTATGCAATTGGAAACGACGCTAGGTGTGTGAGTAGCTTATCGCTTTCCTCCGAAGCAGGATCCTCAAATTGAGTAATTAATTACCTGTTCTTAAAACGCGACTATTAAGATTTTTTGGTTATTTGTGGATTGTTGTTTCCTCAGCCGTTGACGCGTGTGATGACAAGTCATGTGTTTTGTTGCCAAGAATCTGCAGCCTCCCATAGTCACTTGACAGCTGTCATTTGGTTTTCGGTATTCTTTTAAACTTGCCTTCAGTGGTGTTTGGTGCCTTGATCTTGGTGAGGCCGAGTTAGAAATTATTGGTATCTTGGTTTATACTTCTTCGGCCGATATTTTCCATTAATTGTGCAGTTGTATCCGACCATTGGAAATCGATCAGATTATCGGTCGGTCGTGAACCGTCCCTAGGTTGTGCTGCCTTCCGATTAAGAGGTTGTCTGTCTGGCTGCCTGTCTCACGTAAACGTGCGGTAGTGTTACCTTCCGAGGCCGATCCTTGGAACCTTCTCAGCGCCGTTCCTTGTGTTTTACATACTGATTTCCTTTTTAGTCTTAAGTACGCTGTGTGGCCTTCAGCCGAGTTGCAGCCTATTAAAATTGCAAGGTTGTTCCTCTTAGACCTTAAGCCGTGAAAAAAAAAATTGTTTCTTGTTTGGTATGTGGGATTCAGGCGAGAGTTGTGTGAAGCATTTTAGGATAAAGCCTTTAGCCGACTTTAATTGAAATTTAGAAGCTCTTCCCTTTAGGCCTTAAGCCGTAAAATTGTTTTCTGCATTGTGTGTGGCCTTCGGCTGAGTTTTAATCTCTCTTAAATTAAAAATTCGAAATCCTTGTCTTGCCCTTCAGTCACAAGATTGTTATTCTTTAGTAAGAGGCCTTCTGCTCAGTTTACACGAAATATTTTAAAATAAGGTCTCCAGACTTTTCAAATTGAAAGCTCTTCTTCCTAGGCCTTAAGCCGTTAAATTATTTTGCTGATATGCGGCCTTCGCCGACTTTCAGCCTATTTAGATTAAACCGTGAACATCTTTATCTCGGCCTTAAGCCGTAACGCTGTTCTTGATTAATGTGAGGCCTTCAGCCGAGTTCTATGGGAAAAATTTTAGCTTATGCTTTCAGACTGTTTATATTGAAGATAAAAGAAATTCTAAAGAAGTGACACCTCCAGAGGAACTCCTGTACCTCAATTCCTCGCTTAGGTCTTGTGCCTTGGATTTTCGATGTGGCCTTCAGCCGATTTAATTAAATCAGAGGAGGTCTTTCGTTAAAATGTTGAGAGGTTTCATTCTTGCTTGTATGGTTGTGTGTTTTAAGAAATAAAGTTTATATGTTGAGCGCAACTGACAGTAACTTATTTTGGCCCCTTACCACAAATATAACCGCATCCGTTCTGTCCTGCTAGCCCAGGGATTTCAGTCAGGAATGTGGATATACATCTTATATTAAATTTCCTAGCGTTGTATTAAGTCAAGGTCGAATTGCAGTAGGGTTATGAAATATATACTGTATTCGAACATTATGAAATAACTCGACGAAAACGATTTATTGACACATAATCAGTACGGTTTCAGAAAATATTGTTCTTCTGAAGCACAACTAGCTATTTATACTCAAGAAGTAATAAGATATGTGCTGCAGGGCTTTCCAGAATTCATCGTAAATTCCGAAGCCGTCGCTAAAATGCACTCATATGTGGTCAATTAAAGGCAAATTTTCCGAAGTTTCTCGGTAAGAAGGCAGTCTTGTGTGCTTCGACATAGGTTTTGAATCTTCTGAATGGGGGGCCAGTAAACTGGAGCATGATATCTTATATACCACACTTTTGCTCAATTTTAGAGAATTTTATTTATTATGTGGACTAGAAGGTATCCTCACTTATTCACGGTGGAGCAAGAAATCGTTATTTTTTAAAAATAGCTGAGCAATTATTTGTGAAATTTGGCTAGATAAGCGATGCTTCATTCTTTTGTATTTGTGTACATAGAGTGCATTTGTTCTGTTTAGCAATTGACCATGGCAATATTTTACTATTGTGCCAAATTCTGTGGTAATTCTATTTTCTCCCAAACTAAGTGAGTGTGCTTTGCGGAGTGGTGCGTAAATGCTCCATGTTTGTGTGGCGCGAATTGGTGTTATATGTCTTCAGTTTTTATTGTATGTTGTGGATTTTAATAGCAATGAAATTTATGATATTGTCGTCCTCATGCTACACAATTAATTTCATACCATCGTGGAAAATATTGCATTGTGTAAGCAGCGCTCAAGTCCCCTCCCAAGTGTAATCATGTACAAGCAATTTATTATCAAAATACCTGAAGTAGTATACTGTTTTTATGGAGCCTATTAACTACCTTGAAAACATTAATTTCCAAATGATTCAGAGATACATTTGTCAGGAAGCTTGATCCGGACCTTCTTCCTGCTGATAAACTTTCCCATTAAAAATAAGCTGATTATGAGACTGTATCATTTGCAAATGCCAGTAACTTCTAATTTTATTGAGACAGATACAATTTTACGTTTTACTACATTTTTAAATAACGTAGGACCCTCTTACTGCTGATAAACTTTCCCATTAAAAGTAAGATAACTGTGAGACTATAACATTTGCAAATGCCGGTAACTTCTCATTTTTCTGAGACAGATTTCCTTTCATGTCTTACTAAATTTTTAAATAGAATAGCAGAGTCGCTGAGTATTTCTACGTTTTTTATTACATACGTTCATCCATATGTGCCTGCTAGTATTGTGGTTGGTATATTTCCATTGCTAAAATTCTAATCTCCCATAAAGAACATGAGGTTTTTATTCATGCTCTTAAACATTACTTGTGAAAGTCAATATTTCCTTTTTGTGGAGCATTTGTTTCTATTGTTCTTTGGATTATACTTGTACCTGTAAGTACTACTAATACAATGCATTCATTTGCGTTTCCTAGTGAAGTATTTTATTATATTATATTCTCGCCCTGGAGATGGTAACATTTTTACTTCATTTTTGTTCATTTTTCCCCTACTGTAGATCAAAGTATAGTTTTTTATACATTCATTTCCAAATGTTTTCTTCTTTGTTTCTGTAACTGATAAAAAATATATTTTGCATTCTGTGAAATGTTTCAACCATCCCTTCCTACACTCTACTGCTTACTGTCTTGTCCGTGTAACTTTCATAGATTAATTTTCACAAAGAAGGTCTTTAACTTGTAATTTTTTTATGTTTTGCGATGAAGTCATTGGTTTACTCCTTCATAATACTCGAAACAACTAAAACTTCCTGTCACTGGAAAACCATGAGAGACCACTCGGAATTTCTTAATGTAACCACTCGCAAAAATCCACTCTTGGTGGGAACGCCTCATTTGCGAACTGCGCATAATACCTTGAAGGTCGTGCCCACAGTAACATACATGTGAGCCCGGGGGGTTTTCAGAATTGATCGGAAATTCTGTGGCCCATAGCTAAAATACACTCTTCTGCGGCCAGTTAATGGTAGATTCTCCATATTTCTGGATAAGAAGGCAATCTTGTGTGCTTGGAACCAGGCTTCGAAACTGCTGCCCGAGTTGGCGGTAAAATGGAGCATGATAGTTTATTAACCCCAATGTTAAATTTTATGGAAGCAGTCTTTAGGCTCTAGACTAATAGATACCCTAACTCATTCGCAGCAGAGAAATAAATCGTTGTTTTTAAAAACTGCTGGGCAATTATTAGTGATGTTTAGCCCAGAAATCTGTTCATTTTTAATTTCCTTGCATATAATATGATACTATGTAAGCAACACTTCATTCTCATCTCTTGCGCCAGTATGTGGTAGCAAGACCTTCTTTCTTCTGGTAAACTTTCCCATCGAAAGTAACCGCACTATGCAACCATATTCCCTGCATAATGTCAGTACCTTCCGATACTTCGAAGGCAAACATCGTATATACTTTACTAATATTTGAAAAAAGACAGCGAAATTGCTGAGTGTTTTTCGTTTTCATAATAATCGTTTCACCAAATGTGCGTACTGCTATTGAAATTCGTATGTTTTCACTTCTGTCGTCTTGGTCTCCCGTGGAGAAAATCTTATTTTTACGGAAGGTGCTCAATGTCATCTGTAATAGGTTGTAAAAGGGTTTCCTTCATCTGGAGCATTAGGTACTATTGTTCTTGGGATTGATCTTGTACCTTCAATCTCTATTAATACAGTGCGTCATTTTGCATTTCATAGTCACGTGTTTTAGCTTACTGTTTTCTTACGATGTAGAGGCAACACTTTTACCATCTCTTACTCACTGCTTTACACCGCTGTAGACCGTAGTATATCCATTTACAGTTGACTTCCTGATGTTTTCTTACGTGGTTCTGTTATTTCTGAAAAGTTTGTTTCGTTTTGTTTCAAATATTTAGCTGATTCGAGCCCCTTAAGATCAATTCCCAAATGTACTAGAAGGAAGCTTTCCCAGGTTCATTAACCCAATGTCTCGTGCTCCTGTTTCCCACCCATGTCGTATCCCAATTATCCGTTCTGTTCCCGAGACCAGTCTGGGTACTCCAAGTACGTTTATTCCGTCTCTGAGTGGGGTACTGGCCCATCGCTGCTACAGGAATTTTCCCATGAGTGATCCTACCACGCACTACACTCTCATCTATCAGCTGATTTATCAGCTATGAACTTTTCTTCTGTATTTTGGTTAGCAAACCAAGTCATTCTGATGTTGTAGTGATAATTGTTTGAACACACAAAATTTTGTGCTTCATGATGGATCAGTGACGATGAGTTGTCAAACAAATTTGTGAACACATCAGACTTATCAAACGAATTATCTAGAAATGTGGAACACTCAAGAACAGACCAAATATTTACGTAAAATTTCAGGAAGTTCATCATCATTGAAATATTATGATTTAAAGCGGAATTGACCATCAATGGACCAGAGGTGGAGCAGTAGAAATCTTCATATTGAAATCGGTAGAGAACAGTGTGGAGAGGCCAGAGTATCATGTTTGGTCGTTACATGGTACTAATTTAAGTAACTGTACATGTGGATTTTCTCTGTGTTACTGTACATGGTGACGCTTAGATTGTTCTTGTGTTATTTGGTAAAAATTAGCTAATTAAGACACCGTTTACACTGAACTAAGTTTTGAAATTAGACAGCGAAATTGCTGAGTATTTTTCCGTTTTCATCATACTCGTTTCAATAAATGTACCTATTGTTATTGATATTCGTATGTTTCCATTTCTAGAATTTTGGTCTCTTGTGAAGCAAATTAATTTTTACGCAAGGTGCACAAGATCATCTGTCACCTCGTCTCCTACCTTTGAAACGTTACAGAAGCTCTCCTGCGAAACTTGCAGAACTAGCACTCCTGAAAGAAAGGATATTGCGGAGAGTTGGCTTAGCCATGCCATGGAGGATGTTTCCAGAATGAGAATTTCACTCTGCAGTGGAGTGTGCGCTGATATGAAACTTCCTGGCAGATTAAAACTGTGTGCCGGACCGACACTCGAACTCGGGACCTTTGCCTGTTGCTGAATTTCAGGGAATTTCGTTTATTCTGTGTACTAGAAGGTATCGTAACTCATTCACAGTGCAGAAAGGAAACGTTAGTTTTAAAAAATAGTTGAGAAATTAATTGCGAAATTGGGCCTAGGTAAGTGATGCTTTATTTTCGTGCTTTTGTGTGTATAATCTTTCTGCTTTCTGTGTAGCCAATGACCATCGCAATATTTTATAATTGTGCAAAATTCGTTGGTAAGTCTGTTTTTTTCCAAATTAACCAAGTGTACTTTGTGGAGTGGGGCCTAATTGTTGTGCGTTTGTGTGGCATGTGTTGAAGTTATGCATCATCAATTTTTGTTGTATGTTGTAAAGTTTAATAGCAATGAAAATTAAGATGTTGTAATCCTCATGCCTCACAATGAATATAATACCATCGTGGAAACTATTTTATTGGGTAAGCAGTGCTTAAGTTTCTTGTCTTGTGTCATGATGTAGATCCAATTTATCATCAAAATAGTTCAGTTGATATACTGTTTTTATTGGAGACTATTTACTCCCTAAAATCATTATTTTCTAAATGAACCAGAGATACATCTGCCAGGAAGCTTGATATACTACTGCACATGGCTGGACCTCTTTCTGCTGATAATCTCTCCCATAAAAATTAAGCAGATTATGAGATCATATTTCCTTTTCCATTAAAAGATGTCGTTAAACATTAATATTTAAATAAGTTTTACGAACTATAACAAATTTCGTTCTCTACATGTGTGAAATTATTTTATAACGCTAAAGTATAAGAAGACGCTTCATGTTCGTTCATCTTGCATTATATTATATTTGTGAAGTGGGTTAAAGTGTACAAACAAGAGAGCGATTTGAATGATGTGTTGTGCAGTTGCGACATCAATTAATGGAAATTCCTGACATTGAAGAATTTAAAACGTTATCCTGGATCATTTTGCAAGTGTTTCACTGTTTTTTATTCCATTTTCCGTTGTTCGATCGACAAATTTTGGAGTTTAACAGCTACTATTCTCACAAGAGAAACATACAATTTGCGTGACTTCGCTCAAGGGCCACCGTAAATAATGTGTTGAGTGACGTCCACCCAGATAATGGAATAACAGGAGCCAAAATGTATCTTGTGACTAAATAAAATAAGAAATTCTATTTGACTTAATTGCATATTATTAATACTTTCTTTGAGAGCTATTTGTACATTGGTCAATTGTATGAAATAAATTACAAATATTTATATAAATATGTATATAAAAATCTTGATTTTGGGTAATACAAAGGGCTTCCTAACTGCTGGAAACGAATAATTTTTAGGAATATGGGGATATCACTCAATGTAAAGAAAAAGAAGAAAGTATAGTAGATGAATACTTTGTTAAATTACTGTAGCGTATTCGAAACTGATTCTAATTTACTTTCTAATAAAGCAATATGCAATGTTGGTAAGAATGTAACGTATCATGTTTAGAAGTACCTGAATCGGTTCAAAGAAGCGGAGGTTGTTAACGGGTTCAAGAAGAGCATCAGATAACGATTGAATGAAAGAGGTGGAAAGAATGCAACAAAAGACGAGTGAGTAGCCTTAGGACTCGAAGTAATCAATTGACAAAATAATTAAATAGGCTGAAAGACAAACTGAGTACAAAACCGTACATGACGCACAAAATACAAAATGTAACTGGCCAAACGAGAAAATATGAAACTAGAACCAATAAACAAATTGTACAGAAACAAGCCTGCAGTCGAAGGGCATTAAAGCGAAGTAGTGACTGAATACGAAATCAGGCAGTTTTGTAGCCTATCCACATACGATATTAATTCTCTATGCTGGGTAGCCAATAAAGGAAATCCAGGAGAAAATTGGAAAAGGAATTTTCGTTCAGTGGGAAGAAATAGTTTTGCAGATGGTATTTTAATTCTGTGAGACAGAGTTACCGACGTAGAAGAGCACTCTATGGAATGAATTGCGTGTTGGAAAGAGGTTTGACAAGAATAAGTTTTGAATAGGGATGGTGGGCCGTAGTTGCTTCAAATCATGTGGGACTGATGCAATAAGAAGGGCCAATGAGACACTGAAGCGAAAAAGATGTGATTTGCTATTTGGGAAGCTAAATAACTGATAATGGATGGAGTACTGAGACTACCGATAGCACGAAACGCAGTTCCGAAATAGAAAAAAATGTTCACATGTAATCTAGATTTAACTATTAGAAAATCTGCTGTGAATCTGTTTGCCTGGAGTTTAGATTTATACAGAAGTGAAACAGGCACGAAAAGTAGTTCAAACAAGATGAGAATAGAAAGTTTTTGTATGTGGTACTACAGTAAAACTTCAATAAAGAAGCATGCGGACACATTTTAAGACAGAAAGTGATCAACACGTTAGTGATAGAGATAGAGAGATGTGTGGGGGGTAAAATTGTAGAGAGAGACCAATATCTGCATACAGCAAGGAAGTTCAAATGGAACTAGGTGACAGTAATATTTCGGCGATGGGGAGGCTTGCATATAATAGAACAATATGGAGAGCTGCATTACACCACTTTTCAGACTAAACACGACAACAACAACAACAGCAAACTGTGCTTACTTGACTTCTAAAAGTCTGTATAATAATGCACATTTTATGCTACTTGGGTTTGCTCTGACTTTATGTCTTTTAAACTGATGGCTTATACGTGTATTAAACGAACTGATTCTGAAATTATGCTTGTCGTTGTGATTTGTCTGATTATCTTAAAATTCAATTCTATGCAGCACAGTAGTGAAACGTTAAAGTCAATAACCATTTCTTCTACTACTATGTTTTCCTTCATTTAGATCATCACTCTAATGATAAACCACAACGAATCACTTAAATAACTGAAATACATGCATTGTAATTTTCAAAAGGGGAGCCGCAAATACTGTGTGGGCTAAGCTCTCTCATTGTATCACCGACTATAAGGTGCGTGTTTGACAGAATAAATATGCTACGAGTTTTTCCTGTTATCCATTCACTGTTAGCTAAGGGGTGAACATTGTTATATTATCTTTGTCAGCGGTAATGACATTAATTTGTCTGCAGGATTCCCTTCTTGCAGTCATTACTCAATTTGAGTGTACACTGTGTACCCAATATGTCTGTGTCTAGTGTAGATATGTTGAAGTGCGAAGACATTTTCAGAATGTTTGCGTAGCATCTAAATGAGGCGGGACGTGGGTACCAGCCCGGTATTCACCTAGTTGGATGTGGAAAACCGCCTAAAAACCACATCCAGGCTGGCCAGCTCACCAGCTCTCAACATTAAGCCGCGATTTAATCAGAGGCTGGCTCGCCTCCCCGTGTCCCGGAAGCTGATGCTTTAGCATTCTCGGCTATCCGGGCGGGTAAACACTAATTACTAGCGTTAATTTTCACTAAATGCTTATAATCACATTTCACTTATTAACAATGGGTGTAAGATGTTATCCTCTGGCTGTCTTTACTTTTATGCAATAGGAAAGCTACTTAGGCTTCATTTAAACTGACAATGGTGCACACAGATAATTTAACACAAGGCTTGCATTACATTATTCCTAGGATGGCACTAAACTGTGCGAAAGGTGCTGGAGCACCTCTATGAGAGTCGAACACAAAAGAATTTCAGCAGCCAGCGAATGACGCCTGAACCACATGTTATGTCATCAATTTCTTCTTCAGTGTCGCATTCGTTAATTGCCAGGTTTTCCAGTGCTTGCCACCGCACAAGGCCTGAACCATGTCTTACCTCGTCCGACTGCTTACCTTTCTCTGCATCTTCTTATTGCTCCTCCTCCTCTGGCAGCACCTCCAGCAGCCGGCGTTGTCTGGGCACAATGTCCTCTGCTCCCTCCTGTGGCGGCGGCTGCTCGAAACCTCCACCTGAGGAAGAATAAACGTGACAGATAAAGAATTCGCTATTATACTGTTTATAAATCACATGTGATTTATCGCTGTTAACTGGGCTTCCAACATTCTGAGTTTCAGGGATCTACTTTCGTACGCAACCTAATGGTCTGGTATCATGACTACATACGAATTACATACACGAGACACCTTTCTTTTAAACGGATATACTCTCCCCTGTCTCGCTTTGTCCTCTACAATGCTACGTCGCAGAGTCATTTGCACAATATATTAAACGATTCTCTTTTCTTCCTGGTTATATATCATTCTTACTTACGCTTTCGCGCAGAGCGCATCACATTTACTATTTCTTCCTCAAAACACAAGAACAAAATTTACACCGATATAAGACAAATTCGTTTCTCTTCGTAGAGATATATGCGATATAGCTAACCGGATTAATGCTGTCAGAGTGTTCAAATCCTTTTTCATCTCAGTGGTCTCACAAAATTGCATTATCACGTAAGAATGAGATTGTTTCGTAGTTGTCTGATATCACTATGCAAATCAATGCCCTGATGACCATGTATCAACTGCTACCATTTCTGTTCTAAGCATTTAAGTCACATTAAACAACATACGTACTACATAACCCAAGAAATGAGGGAATAGTTGTCTTACTACTACGATGAGAATGGAGACAGAGAAATAAAGTGTTGAGGAAGACCATAATTAGAAACAACACCTTCTCGGTGCGTATTCCCAAAACTGATGATTCTCCCTCCTTCACTATTCTCAAGCTAGTGTGTAGTTAATATCCCTCCACAAATATTCCCCAATTACGTAAAGGAATCAGTCGCTTCCACACCTCAAATATGTCTATGAATACATCACAATTTAAGTATACTGTTACAATGAAACAAAAAAATTCTAGAATCTTCAAGCTGCACAAAATCTCAGATAATGTACTACCGTCTTGAATCATTTAGTACCAACAGAATTGACCTCTAGACGAGGTGTGGGTACTTACAGTAATATTCCGGCAAACCCGGCCAGTCGCCGTCCCAGGGATTCTCTTCTTCTTCCACAGGATACTTACCACCACAGGAGCCTTGAATTAAGTTAAGAACTGCCTCCAGCTCATCCCTGGAGTAACTGTGTACCAGTGGTACACAGCGACAGTCCTCCAGACCACCTCCTGTCTACAAAACAATAAAATAATATGTGAGATTCAATGAAATATGTAATCTATAAGAAAATTTTAGCAACATGTGTAAATCCGTAAAACGAACTATAGGTATAGCGATATTCTCCTAAAGCACGATTTATAATGCGAATGCACACAGAAAAGCAGAATATTATTCACACAAATGCTGATGAAACAATTTTAAAGCCGATACTCACAGGTTCATGCTGATTACGTGCATAGTTCGGAGATAGTAAATTTGTAATTGACAAGCCAGCAACGGCCATACCTGTGTACAGACCATTGTAACGTGAATCAAAAAAAGCATGGAATTACATCACATGCATTGACCCATAGACTCACAGTTGCCATTTTATATAGTTTTCTACCCATGTGGCCTACATAAAAAGTGTTGAATTACATTACAAGCATTGACCCACAGACTCACAGTAAGGGAGAAAATCTAAATGGACGGAGGTTGCCGCTCACCATACATAAAGAAAACACTGGAGTGGTGAGGGGTTAGGAAGGAGGCGCAGACAGCCGTGCAGAAAGGACTCTCTGAGCAGTGGTCTGTTTTATTATCAGTGCTTCCTTCTCTCCCTGTCCTCTTTTTCAGAACAGTGATTATCATAAGGTGGGGCAGTATTAACATCATGTGTCGTCTTACTTCATTCATGTAACGCAATCAAATGTTGTGGACTGACAGCAGCACTACATGCTAGTGCTGTATAACGTTTTTCATTCCACAATAGACAGAAGAGGGAGCACAAAACGTAATCAGACATTAATGTATAAATATGAATGTACATGATATTATTTAAACGAATATTTCAGAAAGTATTTCATGAAATAGTGTGTTAGATTTTCTGGGTGTGGGGAAAGTAGACAACTCCTAATTATCCATCCATATCAAGCCTATTAAGAACATTCAAAATGACCAAGTCATCTTATTTTATTTTCAGTTTAACAATATATAGAAATGTGCCTACCAGTCAAATGCAGGAAACAAAAGCCTGTAAGTGGAATAGAATGTGATACTTCTATTTGTTATTAGTTAACAATACACATCACTAACTGTACAATTAAGTTTTACATTAAAGAGCACAAATAAAAAGCACATACAGATTAGCTGGATGCAGAAACTGAAAGTAGCATTCATTACACATATGTGTCAGTTAACAGTGTGTTTAAATGCCCAAAAGCATGCTCGCAACACGAAATCAAAGACTGCTGAAAAAGTATCAAGAAAAAAGATGGTGTTAACACTTAATCCTCATAACTAAACTGTGTAAAGAAGTCTTATACAAGTGCTGAAATTACCTGTTGTCATCAAAACTAAGCGTAAACCAGTGATATAGACCACGGATTTTTGTTAAAGAACCTTTATGTGCACTGAACGATGGAGATAGAAAAAATAAATGTTTATATCCTGGCCAGAAAACTGAATGGAAAGCATAGAGAACA
This sequence comes from Schistocerca serialis cubense, assembly GCF_023864345.2. NCBI lineage: Eukaryota > Metazoa > Arthropoda > Insecta > Orthoptera > Acrididae > Schistocerca > Schistocerca serialis. Next base: position 453,615,351 of record NC_064646.1, read on the forward strand.
TTTAGCTAGAAGAGAAGCCTCTTGCAGATGAAGCACATGTAAACACCGCAGTTGCAAAACGCTGTATAAAATACTATTACATGTTTACATTAAAGATAGCACAGAATGTACCACATAAGTTAATACAAGTGTGTTTACATTTTAATTACTGCTAAATATCGAGATACGCACAATATTTGTACCTGTGATAGTACACAAATTGACAACAATTAGCAAAGCTACATATAGGAACGGAAAAACATGAACTTCTGGATAACAATGGAGCATAAACTTGAAAACTCAACACAAATTAGACATTCGTAAACTGAGTCCAAAATATAAAATTTTTTGCTGTGTATCTTGATGTAATTGTTCAGTCCAGAAAAAGTATCAAAACTACACGCAAAGGGAAACATTTTCAGACGGAACCTCGGTCTTCTCCATACTGCTGTTTTCCTCAGCTGCGCGTCCGGCCATCCTGATTTAGGTTTTCCATGATTTCCCTAGATCACTTCAGGCAAATGCTGGGATAGTTCTTTTGCAAGGGCACGGCCGATTTCCTTCCCCATCCTTCCTTAATCCGAGCTTGTGCTCCATCTCTAATGACCTCGTTGTCGACGGGACGTGATACACTAATCTCCTCCTCCTCCTCCTCTTCAGCTGGCTCTGCTGAGGTGTTACCACACTCATTTTCTTCTGTGGGATGCTGATGGCATAGTTAGGGTTTCTTCCTTTTAGGCTTTGTAGCTACTCGAAAAAAATTACTGGTGTGACCTTGGACTTGTGTTTCATCGAGCCATTGACACTCACTTTCTCCACCTGGTCATCAGTGAAATCATTCTACAATAAAGAAAGGAAAGAAAACATTTGTATCATGATATCATAAATACATGTATAGGCACGACTAAACTGAAGAGAGAAAGAAAGAGCAAGACCAAATCCGAAAAGACAGTAAAGATAAACTGATGAACGGCTTGTCAAATAATATGGTATCACTAACTGCATGTCACTCAATGAGGTGTTTGCAGCTCAGAAGAGTCTGTCCACATTCGATACATCGCCCTATTTTTATTCTGTGTTTAATAAGGTGTGCTATAAAATATTGCACACAATCGAACATACATGCTATACATGTCAAATGTCACGTCTCACAGTACCATATATAGCGCAATTCGTGTTATAAGCTGCTGGAAAACTAAAATCACTTACTTCACATAGATAAGAATACCTCGTCCGTTTCATAAGGCTGCTCAGTGACTTCTAGCACCTCTGTTCACAGAAATTCTCCACTGCTTCCCTCTTTCCTCATTCTGCAAATATACTAGCACACAAACTCCACCTTCTCCCAAGTAGAAGATGAGGAAGCAGCATAACATGGCGGCAGAATGAACAACAAATCGTCAAATACATATGGCACAAGTGAATATCGCAGTTGCTTAAAAACTGTACCGAATTCACCACAAAACTCATTCTTGTTTGTACTCGTGTTGAAGCTCGCAGATCTAACACCTGTGCAAAAAGGTGTTTGAATTAACTTCAAACATATATACAGAGAATAGCAACGTTTATAACTCTGATTGTTTCCGTTAGTCTCCAAAACAATAATCAAATCTCGGAAAGCGATACGATGCAAGAGAGAGAGAGAGAGAGAGATACCGATGGCAGAAATTATCATCGCAATTGATCAGCCAATCACGCGCGATTTCGCTTAAGGCCACTCTCTTCCTGCATACAGGCTCTCTAAAAAACGCCTGTTGAGATTCAGATGTCTTACATAATTACGTTATACGCACTTCTCGTTCAGTAGTTCTTATGAGCTTGCGTGGTTCAGGAATTCATACCATTACAGCGATGTGCTACAAGCTCAGCTGTAACGTGAGGCATAACAGCGATCCTCTCAACAGTAATTGTCATTTAAGTATCTCCATGGGCATATTTCTTCACCAGCTTCAGTATTAACAAACGCAAACAAAGAGCTTGTGCAGATAACAGCTGACACCAGCAATGCACACTGGGCAGAATGTTTCTGGCTGACTAGGAAAGTTCACTACGCGAAGTCAGTGCACCAGAATAAAGCAGCTAGGTGATAGAGTTGTAAGTGCGAAGTCACACCATTAACATATTGCTAGCAGCCCTCAAATGTAACTGCCTTAGTGGATCGTAACTCCCAGATCTTTGCTGCATAGAGAGTGTAAACAGGAAGTTTATTTTGTTATGATAACTAATTTATCGAAGGTTATCTTTGAACAAGGATTCAGATTGTTACGATCTCCAACTGCTTTATGAGTGATGCTATGGTTGCCATTTTATTACATCAGCCATTAGCCATTAGAGGTTGTATAGCATTTAGTGTTAAATGCGTTGTTTATGGGAAAAATGTTGATTGAAATCTTTATTAGAAAAAACATAAAGCATGGCTCATTTACACACGCTGATTACGATCTTAGGCCCTTAACTTATCGCTACTTTCTGCCATTTGTACAGTTTTTATGGCAGGTACACAGTGTTTTGTATGCAAGGATATTCTTAAACCACGTGTGCAATGATACAGGCTGTAAACAGAGATAGAAACCCCGAATAACTAAAACTCAATTCATATCATTTTAACTACTGACTCATTCCTGATAAGAAACGGGTTATTGACAGAGACCGGGAAGTCAGCTGCCTGCAGAGACATTTGAAAAATGCACCCAGTGAAATTTGTACTTGCTCAGTGTGTCACAACCTACTTGCTACACGAGTCCTATTCCACCCCCAACCTGCGTCCTCAGTGGGGTGCTTTGTGGACCTGTTCCAGACGCGTAGACCCCGCCCTGCAAATCAGCCTCAGCGTAAACAAAATTCTCTTTAATGATGTTCATCTATATGACTACTCAGAACTTCACACTTAAGTGCTCGGCAGAGGGTTCATCGAACCACTGTCATACTATTTTTCTGCCATTCTGACGTCGAATAGTGTGTGGAGGTGGGAGGGGGGGGGGGGGGTCGGGGGCTAGAGGAACACCAAAGTGTCAGTTCTGGTTTCTATTATACTATTACGATGATAATTTCTCACTATGTGGGTGGACGTCAACTAAATGTTTACGTAACTGGAGAGCAAAGTTGGAGACTAAGTTGGTGGAAGGTCTCGCTACATCAAGAAACGCCTTTGGTTCAATGACTGCCAGTGTAGTTCATGTATCATATCCCAGGCACTCTGTTGCCTGTTTCACGACGAGACAAAGCCAGCTGCCGTTACTTGAATTTTGTTGATGTCCTCCGCCAATACTATCTGGTAAGGATCCCACAATGCACAGCAAGATTCTGGCAGAGGACGTACATTCTTAGTATAAGTATTCTCTTCAGCGTATTTGTTGCATCTTCTGACTGTTTCGCCAATTAGCTGCAGTCTTAGGTTTGGCTATCCCACAACGCCATCTACGTGATCGTTCCAATGTAGTTTGTTTGTAACTTTTATTCCTAGATACTTTGTGCAATAGGCAACATTTAGATTTGTGTGATTCATCTTGTAACTGAAATTTAACAGATCCCTTTTAGTACTCATGTAAACGGTCTCACACGTTTTATGTTTTAGGGTCATCTGTCACTTTTCACACTGTATTGATATTTTGTCCAAAGAACTTTGTAATTGGTTTTGGTATTCTGATGACTTTACTAAACGAAAAACAAGCTCAGATGACTGCTCAGATTGTCTCCTAAATATTGAATCTGTGCTGAGTTGCTGGTGTGGAGGAATCTCACAACAAGAAAAACAAATCAGTCTCAATTGGCACAATATGACGTTGTTCAATTCTGTTTGTACACCATTTATTTAATCAGTTTGTAGAAGACATGGATCCTGCCCTCCTCACTTGTGAATTGGTGGGAAAAAGGCTTTACATATACATTATGCAAATCAATTTAAGCCTAAAATAGAACACAGAGATAAACATATCCACTGATGTTTGGGAACACAAGGAACACCCTCCATGGACTGCCAGACACTCTTCTCCACCAGAAAGCTTCCACCTTACACTAAACACATGTGGCGAAAAGTACATCTGATGGCAGACTCTCGCGATCGTGGAGCGCGCATCGTCCGCCGACTGCAGGAGCGCCAGGAGCCGTGGCTGTGCTGGCCGGGGGAAGGCTCGAGACCTGCAGGTGTGTTGGCCGTGCCGGCAGCTGCCTCTCTGCCCATCTCCCGGTGTCCACACGCCAACCGTTCACAACAGTCAATGGACTAAGGGACTATCAGTGTAACTGCTCACCTGTCAACCAACCATTTTACATTGGAGGAATAATCGGCCAAATCAAACAACGCCATATTGTACAGATTTAGGATTTTCAACAGAGAAGAAGGTCCATTTTAAATGCTCATATTTTTGCGGAAAGATTAAAAGAAGAATGAAGTGGACAGTTGCAGTGAATAGAAGTGATATAAATCAGGCAGGAGCCTTATGAAACTGTCAAAGTCTTATTATCCATTTGAAGTAAGGAACTTTTGTTTTCTAGTAGCACATTAGAGAGGTTGCTGCATGCGTGTTATTGTGAGAAGTGAAATTTGGCTTGTAAACTGACTGTGTGCAATTTTTGTTGCCCACCTTATCATATTGATTCTGATTTCCATGTAACAATCAAAAAATTCACACAACACGAATGTTTGGTTCTGTCGATGCTCAAGCAGCATACCAGTTTGCTATTTTGACACTCAAGAGAGCGCTACGAGGGACGGCGCTGCTCTTGTCCCACAGATGCGGCCAAGAGCCGATTAACTTAAGAACGTCTCTTTGTACCGGCCAGTTGCAAGAGGGTATGCCGCATCTTCAGGTCCGCCACTGATCACATACAGGCCTCGCTAACTCCTAACACACTGCGAGGCCAGCAGACGTGGCTTGCGCACGGAACTCCAACTGCAGTTCCACCCTGACATACACTTCACAGGTTAAAAAATTCACTGTGCTTAAACCGAGACGGGAAGGTTGTCCAACCACCTTCAACTTCTCACAGGAACTGTAGATTCCTCGCATTTGAATGTGTTATTTTAGAAGCCACAAGAAAACGGAGCATAGATCCGTTTTCACATCGTTAAATTATCCTTAGTTGTTGTCAAAACCCTGTACAACAACATAGCATAGATTATACATCATCTACGTATTACCTCATCAGGTAGAAGAAACTCTTACTATCAACCTGATATCTGCTACGTTCTGCATTACAGCTCTGGAATATTACACTCATTTTTTGCTCATGACAGAGTGCTAAGAGCATGCTCCATCTCTGCTCAAGGATGCCTTCTCACGTTTGAACTCTCTTGAGGTATCCAACTGCCTCAGTATCTAGAAAATCTATTACGTTATTGAAATAGCAGCACCGATTTGCTGTAAATATCTAGTTAATACTGCATATTACTTCATAAATTTGGTAATATAGCAGATCTTATTTCGATGCCCGTCTCTCTCTGTGTAGGTGGGAGATGGTTACACCTGACTACAGCTCCAAATCTCTAACCATATCTATGGCACTCTTGCCCTCACTTGCACCAGGCCAGTGGATGCAACTGATATCAAATTGATTGGATAAGTGATTACACAGTACTGCGGAATCACTCACAGCAGCCAGATGCAGTCCTTCACTGTACTCTCTGTCTAATGTGCTGTACCACCCCTCCTGAATGTGTACCCAGGTACAGTGTTGTTCTCTAAGCTCATTGCGCTGTACCATCCGCATGTATGTGCGAAGCTCATGATGGGCAGTTTGTGTGTGTGTGTGTGTGTGTGTGTGTGTGTGTGTGTGTGTGTGTGTGTGCATGCTCCACCTGTTCAGTATATATTAATGACTGTGATTTGTCATGTTGGTTTGTTCTGCTCTAAATTTTCTAGACTTCAATTTATTGGTAGAAACTGGAATCCAAATGACAAACACTTTCAAATGCGTGTGATGACTTTCGGAGATACCTATGTGGTAAATTTCTCTACTTCATCTCTGTCAGGACTGAGAAACCATGTCTGCTAAATACAGTGACAATGTGATGTCAGCAGGAATATTAGGTATAAAGAGCAAGAAAGTGTCTAAAGAACCATGATCGAACAATATAAGTTATAACTGTATGACATTAAAAAGTGCTGTTTTTAAGAAGCAGGTGTCTGGGACATCGAAGTAGTTGCCAGTTCTTACAATTCTTTTCCCTGTATCTTATGTTTATTTTCTTAGAATTTCAAGGATCTACCCACTTCCTCAAGGGAAATCTACCTTCCTCACAGTGGCTGTGTCGCAGACTCTTCCTGCTCCTGTAGTAACTTGATATAGAGATCCCTCCACTAAAAAGAATCTTATTTTAATGGTCTAATTTGTATCTATGGAAATTGATTGTAACGAGTTTGATTTTGCTTAAATGTTGCGGTTCATAAGTACATTTCAAAAATCGATATGGGATGTATATGGTGCAAAAAAACATCCTTTGTAGGCTAGTGGTTGATATATTGATCACCTTTAATAAGTGTCAAACAGCGAACTTGTTATATTGAAAGCTGGCCCTTAAGAACACATTAGGTGTTCCTAAATGGATTACTTGAGTCTTTCGCTGTATGAGGTTGATAGAACGTTCTTTTTGAGTTGGTAGCCGGCTAGGAAACACGGTCCACGTGAAATGTGTCTTTGCCGCCATTTTGTGTGCGCGACGTATATTCATTCATGTAAGGATTTGTTGATCAGAAAATTACTTAAAAATAATGTAGGAAATTTATTGGGTTAATAGTTGTGTTTTGCATTATATATATATGTTTATACATCCTAAATACAAAACTCAAGTAATAACACAAAGAAATCCGAGAGCATGGAAGTGAAATTGGAGGGTAGTGTTAACTTTCAGGTTTATGTAGGCATTTCTCACTTAAGGAAGGAGGGCCCCTAGGAGAGAAAGTTGTCCCTCTAAAAAAACTCCTCCCGAACGGGCCATGAAAGCCTAGCGGTACCGACCGGTCGCCGTGTCATCCCCAGTCCATTGGCGTCACTGGGTGCAGATATGGAGGGGAGGGGCATGTGGTCAGCACACCGCTCTTCCGGCCATATGTCAGTTTCCGAGGCCGGAGCCGCTGCTTCTCAATCAAGTAGCTCCTAAGTTTGCCTCACAAGGGCTGAGTGCACCTCGCTTGCCAACAGCGATCGGCAGAGTGGATGGTCACCCATCCAATTGCAGGCCCAGACCGACAGCGCTTAACTTCGGTGATCTGACGGGAACCGGTGTTACCACTGCGGTAAGGTCGTTGGCTTTCTGTAAAAACCATTCCAATTTTTGGGTATTGCTTTTTTTTACAGACAATTACGGATCTACCATTTCTTTCAAAATTATTAATTAGAGAAGCATTTGGCTGTGGAAAAATGCTCCAAAATAGTAGATATTTTCCTAAAATGTTACCGAAGGCAGACAAGCAGATGAGATAAGGACAGGATGGCTGTACTATGGAACCTGATATTTCCATATCAAAATGGAGAGACAGAGGTACAAAATCAAGTTTGATGGGAAGTATATTTGAAATCCAATGCCACACCTAAAATTAGGAAGTATCTTGGCCAATGGAATAACTGGAGATATTACTACCAAGAAGAAATATGGAACACAGACATCCCCAAGTGCAAAGTTTATGGAAAAAATGTCCGAAACGTTTAACCACAGATAGTGACGAATGAAGGGGTACATTTTTCATGCGAGGTTATGAGCAAAGCGTGCTCTCACTGCAGTACAAAACAGCCTTCTTTTCTTCACCCATTTCATTCTAAAGAAAATGTGTGGCCCTGCAATTTGTAATATTTCATTGTGTTTAGATCTGTTACCTTGCTTGAATATTGTAATGTGTTCCATTTTTGAAATTGAGCAAATTAATTAATTTATTGTATCGTCATTGCATTCGAAATGGCATGTTTCTTTGTTCGTGTTTTTGTGACATAAGAAAGTGGTCTTTTAAGTGGCCACCATCCACAGCAGTCGAACCCCCACGCAAGATGGACAGTGGTCTGTAATTCAGGCACCTGTATTTTACTCTCAGTCCCAAGGAAAATAAAACATAAAACACTTCTAAGATTATTAAATTCGTATATTAGTAATAAGGAAAGTAATAAACGCATTATTTTTCAAAGTTTGGCAAAAACTTTCTCCTATAAATGTTTAATTGCTCGTTAGTGAATTACAGAAGAGAGGTACCACACAATATCACGGTTCATAAATAGCCCTGACAGTTGTTTGGGACCAATATTACACGCTTCTGATTCCAGTGCACTGTTGCATTAGTGCGTATTTTTCTTAGAAAAATTGCATTTTGAAATTAGAATACGCCTGTATATCAGATGGAAGACTCTAATTTTAATGGATCATTTGTAAATGGTGGAAGGGATCACCACACATAGCATCACTGTGTATAAATAGTCCTGACAGACGTTCTGAGATGAAGTTACATTCATCTAACACTACTGTAGTGCTGAAGGGTATTCTTTTCTTCCTGAGCAAGCTGCATTCCAAACTAGAATAGCATCAAGATGCCTGTGTATGAAATGGAAGACTGTAGTTATAATAAATCATTTGTTAATGGTAAGATTGAGCAGCATATGTATCATCATTTTACTTAAAAAGCCCTGACACACCTTTGGTAGCTGTGTTACAGACATCTGATGCCATTGCTACTTTGGACGAACTGTATGTTCGTCGTAAGCATCGAAATCAGACTGGAGTTTATGAGCATGTACATGGAATGGAAGACTGTAGCTTTAACAGAACTTTTATTAATGGTGGTAGAGAGATCCACACACAGAACAAACACTGTACATAAATTACATTGACTGATGCTTCGAAGCTATGCGACATATTTTGCAATTTTTGCGAATTTTTGTGTGCTTTAAATTCCAAATTTATTGCAAGCAAAACCTGTTAGAGTACGTATACCATCTTGAATGAACTTAAAGTAACTGAGTGATCGAAATAACGAACAGTACATGTTCATCTCAGCCCTCACAATATCTGAAGGAATACAGTTCCACAATTCTACTCGTGCACCACTGTAGCACATTCCACATCTGCAGACCATGTGTGTTCACAGAATTTCGTTGCTTTAGAAATACTTCCTGTGATGACTCCTAAGCAGTTAATTTTTGCGCATCAATACCAAGCACAATACATCTTGGTGCATAACACTACTACTGCCGAAGACATGAATCTGGCACAGAACATAACCCGCTTAGCCGCCAACTGCCCCTCAATATACATGTCACATTGACGCATAGTTTCCCTCAATGTATGTGAAAGAGCCCCACCTTGATGCCTCACTATACAGTCACAATTTTCTCAATACCTTTGAAGTCAATGTCAGCTGCTACACAAGTTTACGGTGAAATGATGTGTACTGGTGAATAGCAACGTCGATTCGACAGGTCCACACATCAAAGTCGCTATCTACCAGTCGTTTGAGCGGACATCTGTTCATGTTAGGTCGATGGTCTGCGAAGCATAAGCGTCATGCGGATGCAGCTAGCATCGTACAGGTGGGCATACTGCATTCGAATACACGGGTGAAAAAAATATTGGGGAGAGTTGACATATTTCTCCCAGAAATTTAGAGGTGGTTGAGGGTATACATGCAAGTATATAGGCAAATTTTTACTCAGCGTGTAAGATTGGGACAGATGGGTAATCGATAATACTGGTTCTATGAACGCTCTACCACGCAATTTACAGACGCTTGCAGTTTATTTCTTTTAGGTGGGGATGTTCGTAGGTGATGGAGATATCTGCAAGCTGGACGACTTGTTGTGCAGCTGGCAGTTGACCTGAACGTAACAAAAATCTCTTGCACGTTAATAGGACTAGAAATCCCGTACACTGTCTTCGGAATCGTTAACTGCCGATAAAATATGCCTAGCAGTAAGCATCTGGAGCGAGCTGGAATAGAATGCACATGTCAGGTTCAGATACTTTTTTTGGGGAATCTTGAGGGAAGAAATGCAAACACTAAAAACTGGCTAGTTGTGGAAATAAAGCGGAAGAATATGTCAAGCTCAAATTCATCTGCATGGATTTTTAAGGGGTGTGTCGTCGATACACTAAGATGTGAATTTGTAGAAGCCGAGTTACAGCAAATCCCGCCGCTTTTTCACTTAGAGACTGCTGTGCTACAATTCCGATTTAGGTGTAAGGGGTACTTACATGGCAGCTGTTGCTGTAAAAAAACAATGACGATTTGGTCTGGTTTGTAACTATTTGTTAATTGGCTCTCGATGTACGATAGTTGGATAAACGTGTAAGTAATTGATTTGCTTCTGAATAAATGACCATCACTTTGCACATGTGCACTACGCAGGGTTAAAATACAGCATCATGGTCGATCCGCTGTTGAGCAATACGTGGGAGTAGAAAGTGGGTAGTGCTGTGTTTAAGTCACGAATATCCCCTAATCTTGCAGTAGCTCTGAATTGTGCGTGGAGTTATGAGGTTGCTGCACCGATGTAAATGATTTAGTGGATAGTGTATTGCAAGCTATGTGACCATTAGATTCGTATTATGGATGTATGCTCCATAAAAAAAGCCTCTAACACACGTCTCACGATGTGACTGCAGTTAGGGGCTGATACGAAGATTTTTATTGACAGACAATCAGCAGTAGAAGTTCCGTCTTTCGTTTTCTCGATAAATAAGGGACAACTAAATCTATATGCATACTTCGCAAGTCATCTATGGCGCCTGGCGGAAGGTACCCTGTACACTGCTTGTCATTTCTTTTCCTATTCTAATTGCAGATATAGCGACATGGAAGAAAAGAATGAATATAGGTCTCTGTATGAATGCTCATTTCTCGTAGTCAGTCTTTGTGATCTCTATGCGAATTCAGTGTTGTCAGGAGTTGAATACTTCTGCAGTCAGCTTCATATGTCGGTACTCTAAATTTTCTCGATAGTATTTCTCGCCTTATCTCCAGGGATTGCCATTTGAGTTCTCAAGCACCCATCCACTTATCTGGCAGGAACCAATAGGAACACTTCAAGAGGGCTGTACTCTGACAGAAACCCCAGTCTGCAAGCTCATCCATGTTTGGGATGGGGCGGTGGTCAGGCACGTATTTTGGTATTGCTCACTGGGTCAGTCCTCCCGGCATTTCTCGAAAACACACCTAAGAACGTTTCGGTTTGCAGGTGGGAGGAGGGAAACCATATTGTTCAACATCTTGGCATTTACCCCAGTGACATTTAGGGGCCCAGTAGTTCCGTCAAGGATAGGACAACTTTTCTGAGTCGGAAATCATTAACAGCTGTCCAGCACAACGAGCAGAGCGGTACAGGCCTGATGTGTGGGCAGAGGTTTGTGACCTGGTGTCAGCGGTAGCAGATATTCACAGGTGAGCCGGAATCAGCGACCGGGATGTGGCGGAGGTGTCATGGGGATGGAGCAGAAATGAAATACCTCCCTGCCCCTATAGAGCCCTAGGAATCAGCAGCATTAGTTTGGGAGCAATATACCGGATTTCTAAGTGACTTGGTTCCACTAGTATGACAAGGTAACCAAGAGGCAGTACGTAATTAGCGATGCATATCTTCAGCTATTTGACGCCGGATACTACCCATTTTGGTATCGGAAGAAGTGACGACCTAGCTTTAGGAAGCACCCAGTGACGTCATACAAGCGTCTGCAACGGTGACCTGGCGAGTCTAATCCGACTGGAGCAAAAAATTTACTCACCATTTATAGGGTCTCTCATGATCAATTTCATTAATTATTCAGACAGTTAGATACCAGAGGCGTGCCTCAAGGTGGGTGGAATCGAGGGCGAGACTACCACAGATATGTTTCGCTAGAGGGAGCTATCGGGAGGCGTTTTCTCGCTGCAGCGAAATTTTTCAACGAAATCTCTCATCTGCACTGGGAAAAATGGCATCGTAATAAAATCAGCTATATTAGCAGATTTATAACGCGACATTTGGTATTAACCTGACATGTACATCTCTTCTGTGATGCTATTTTGCTACCTTAAGAGACTTCATAGGTAATGACGCATTTAAATGCATTAAATGTGTTCCAAAGTGAGGAGACATCTTGTGACAGAGGTAGAACGTGCTCCTATCGCCTTGTCATGACCCAAAACTGTTCAATATTCAACTCCCGTGATGATGGACGTAGCGAATATTAAGCTGATACGAATAGTTATTTCAACTGATGAGAGAACGTACAGGTGGTATAGCCTATACCATTCAGTTGTATTGGGTTATCACAAGAAGTAACGATACCTTAGCGGTGTGAAAATGCGAGTATGGTACGATTTCTTAAAAATAAAGTGTACAATACGGAGGAATCTACATTTTATGTGAGATATTTGAAGCATATGGACGACTGCATCCCAGTCCTCGATTGGCTCATGTCACTCACACCACTCGCACGTTGAGATTCTCCAGTATGACTGCTTCAGTCACAGTTGCTTCCGGGTGCCCCATCGTTGTTGACATAAAAATGGTTCAAATGGCTCTGAGCACTATGGGACTTAACTTCTGAGGTCATCAGTCCTCTATAATTTAGAACTACTTAAACCTAACTAACCTCAGGACAGCACACACATCCATGCCCAAGGCAGGATTCGAACCTGCGACCGTACCGGTCACGCGGTTACAGTCTGTAGCGCCTAGAACCGCTAGGCCACTCCGTCCAGCGTTGTTGACATATAAATAGCTGGACTCTGCATATTGATGCTCTTTTTGTAATGAGTCAATATGATTTTGGAGATATTCAGTTTAAGTAAATCTTCTCTTTGATGTATTCATATGTTCACCAATTATTTCTACTCCTGTCCAGATTTCCTATGATAACAGTTGCGACAAGATTCTGTAGTCCAACTCTCCCTGCCATTTTGTAAAAATTCGTAAAAGATACTAAATTCAGCTACAGTCAGTTTGAGATCATTTGATTATCTGTCTATGAATGTGCCAAACATTAAACTCATACAAAAACTGACTCCTTTCTTCTTGCAATGCTACTGTGGCTAAAAGGTAGGGTCAAGGCAGAGGAGGAAGCTTGAGTGGACAAAAGGCGTTATCTGTTCATCAAGTCCGTGACTACTGCCTCGGCCAGCAGTTGATAATCGCCTTAATTTGACACCGAAAGCACAATATTCTGCGGGCGTTGAGAAGTCATTATACATTACTGGCCATTAAAATTGCTACACCAAGAAGAAATGCAGATGATAAACGGGTATTCATTAGACAAATATAGTGTACTGGAACTGACATGTGATTACATTTTCACGCAATTTTGGTGCATTGATCCTGATAAATCAGTACCCGGAACAAAAACCTCTGGCCGTAATAACGGACTTGATGTGCGTGGGCATTGAGTCAAAGAGAGCTTGAATGGCGTGTACAGGTACAGCTGCCCATGCAGCTTCAACACGATACCACAGTTCATCAAGAGTACTGACTGGCGTATTGTGACGAGCCAGTTGGTCGGCCACCATTGCCCAGACGTTTTCAATTCGTGAGATCTGGAGAATGTACTGGCCAGGGCAGCAGTCTAACATTTTCTGTATCCAGAAAGGCCAGTGCAGGACCTGCAACATGCGGTCGTGCATTATCTTGCTGAAATGTAGGGTTTCACAGGGATCGAATGAAGGGTAGAGCCACGAGTCGTAACACATCTGAAATGTAACGTCCACTGTTCAAAGTGCCATCAATCCGAACTAGAGGTGACCGAGACGTGTAACCAATGGCACCCCATACCACCACGCCGGGTGATACGCCAGTATAGCGATGACGAATTACACGTTTCCAACGTGCGTTCACCGCGATGTCCCACACACACGGATGCGACCATCATGATGCTGTAAGCAGAACCTGGATTCATCCGAAAAAAATGACGTTTTGTCATTCGTGCACCCAGGTTCGTCGTTGAGTACACCATCGCAGGCGCTCCTGTCTGTGATGAATCGTCAATGGTAACTGCAGCCATGGTCTCCGAGCTGATAGTCCATGCTGCTGCAAACGTCGTAGAACTGTTCGTGCAGATGGTTGTTGTCTTGCAAACGTCCCCACCTGTTGACTCAGGGATCGAGACGTGGCTGCACGATCCGTTACAACCATGCGGATAAGATGCCTGTCATCTCGACTGCTAGTAATACGAGGCCGTTGGGATCCAGCACGGCGTTCCATATTACCCTCTAGAACCCACCTGATTCCATATTCTGCTAACAGTCATTGGATCTCGACCAAAGCGAGCTGCAATGTCGCGATGCGATAAACCGCAATCGCGATAGGCTACAATCCGACCTTTATCAAAGTCAGAAACGTGATGATACGGATTTTTCATCCTTACAGGAGGCATCACAACAACGTTTCACCAGGCAACGCCGGTCAACTGCTGTTTGTGTATGAGGAATCGGTGAACATATGAATACACCAAAGAGAAGATTTACTTAAATTGTATATTTCCAAAACATACAAACCCATTACAAAAGTGCATCAATGTGCAGAGTCCAGCTATTTCTATGTCGCTGGACGGAGTGGCCCAGCGGTTCTGTGCGCTACAGTCTGGAACCGAGCGCCTGCTATGGTCGCAGGTTCGAATCCTGCCTCGGGCATGGATGTGTGTGATGTCCTTATGTTAGTTAGGTTTAATTAGTTGTATGCTCTAGGCGACTGATGACCTCAGAAGTTAAGTCGCATAGTGCTCAGAGCCATTTGAACCACTTGAACTTCGAGTGTCAGTATGCAACAGAGTTTGTTTTTGTGTCATTACTTACAAACATAGTAGAATTTAGATCATTAAGTTAGTTTCATTTGTGATGCTAGGTAGGCTTTTGAATTTTGCATGCTTATGTTGCTTTCTACGTTACATGGTGCTGATTTTCGGTTTATATACTGAGATTTTTCCTAAGGATGAACTAACATGATTTAAGTTGTATGTAATATTTTAAAGATATTGATAATTATGATGTGGTATGTTTTAAATAACTCATTTATTTGTTAAATGCTTAATGTTAAATAAAGACATTGTATCCCTGTGACTACTGGACCCTGAAAAAGGTATCATTATTTTACTCTCCATTTCTGTGTCTATTTTGTCATCTTCTCCATTTTCTATCCAACTATCTCTTTCTATTGCTTTAACTCTATCTGTGGTAATGCGGTTATTTTTTCAGTGTTTTAATATTATCCCATGTGTATATTTGAGCTTACAGAATCAATTCTGTCTATAGCTTCTGTAGCTGAACAGAATTCTTTTCAACTCCATCTTGTTTGAGGCTAAACTGACACACAAGTTGCATTACTTGAATTCTACTAATTATCTGGTTATATAAGTGTACCACTGTTATTGACAAAACTGTGTATGAATTGAATTTTTATGTGTGGTAACAGCAATGATATATACAAGAAGACAGTGATTCCAGAGGCTATGCAAGAATTATGTAGGAAATGTAGAATATCATAGGTAATACCTTTTCAGAACAGTTTCATTCATAGTTTAAAGTCAGTATTAATCACTAGAATATGAGAAGATTCAAGCCAAAAAACCGTAAATCTTGAAACGTGTGTGATTTATGTTCTCTTCATCATTAGGATGAAGTTACGTTGAAAGTGCACTATTTACGATGTACAAAAAATTTTGTCCACTGTAGAGCAGTAATTAGATAATTACTGATGTATTAGCTAATGAGGATCATGGTTGAGGTGTTGTAGTTATCTGAGATGTAAGTGTTAATTCAAGTAATGAAGATTATTGTAAGAAGTTATTATTGTACTGATAAGTTTGAAAATTCATGGAATTTTTATGATAGTGATGATAATTTTTTATTGAATGAGGTGTTAAAGTTAAATAAGAGTGTTGATGAACATTTCAAATGTTATATTCACTCAGATATGATGTTAATGTTAGAATAAATCGCTCATAAAATATAGTTTGTTACAGGTGTTGAATAATGTGATGCTTATTTACAGAGAGATATAAATCATTAATTGTTTGACTTATTGAGATTAATGTCACTGACAGGAAGAATATTAAAGTGGCCACTATGAATGCAGTGGTACTGTAAAGTTAAAGGGTTCACAAGCATACTTAGAACTTATAATGTAGCAAAGTAGTTAATTTTGTGATAACAATTAACTGAGGAATATAGAATGGTTAAAAGTTGCTGTCTAGAAATGATAACCAATTTCTAGCATGAATAAACAAATGCTCAGAGATAGTAATAGATGACGTTTCTGTAAACAAGTAAGGAAAATTTTTTTACTTGAATCGATGCCAACAGCTTTCATCACTCCTAATTCATTGAGAAGAATTCTTTCTGTATGTAGGCAAATGTCGTAGGAAAGCAGACGAGCGTTTTCGTTTCGCATCTCAATCGATATGTAAACTTTGTGGGCGATAACAGATTGCCCAAATAGTTTATACCTATGATATTCGAAGCAAGTAATGGAAACTTTTCGTCTTACTCTGAGGCCCTCTTCATTCCTCTGTGAACTTCAGTGAGTATTATGCTTTATTGTTGTAGTCCAAATGACAATCAGTATGATGTCTGTTTCTCCAACACATTGACATACAAGAACAATATATTTACAAACCAGTTCGAAAACACAATAAATCGAACAGGGTACAGTACCGTACCTGAAGGATAGTGTACTCAGGGACACATGACTATTCCTGGTCGGTGCACCAGTCCTGTGACCGATTTTGGAATGATATGAAAGAAGGCTACTAGAGCAGTTTCAGCATTGGTTACTACGTTTGTTCTTGTTTTAAGACGTGAGCTTGTGTTTTGTGCAGCATTTGTAAGCGAACTGAGTTAATTTAATGTCTTAATAATCTTCTGAAAGCCGAAAATCAAAATGTGTTTGCCTGACAGTAGTTTCCACTTCAAATTGTTTTCATCTTGTAACTGTTCTCTAGATTACGTAATTTTGAAAATACTTTTTTCATAAAATCTGAATTCACTTACTGCTACTTGATTTGTAGTACAGAAATAATGAAATACATTTAATATTAAATACAACACTGTCAGTTTCGTCTCGATTGAAACACTTATAAATCTGAATAAAATATTTGTTCCTAGGTACACTTCCACTATACAACAGTTTCTGAATTTTGGAAAAAGCTTACTTTCCTGGAGTAACTCTTTTAATCGCAGAAACGAGTGCAACACATATGAAACTAATGTTATCATTTTAAGAGGGACCAAAAATATATTAAAGTCTGAACAGTGTGCCAAGATGCAAAATTATCCACTACTGCACCATTCGGCATATTAATTAGATACTGAGCTACAAATACATTTTTGGGGGAGGGGTTGCTGCGAAAGATATCCCTAGAAAAAATCCCTGGAAAGCTTCATGGGCAGTGGATAAATGTTGTAGTAGGGAAAGGATAGAACACCTTTAGGGAGAACGTTTGCAATGCCAAATTTTTTTTCCAAATTGGTTTGTAGACAGTAACAAACTTCATTGAGAAATATTTCTCGAAGTTTCATTTCAGAAGTATTACGGGAGACGATGAAAATCGTCGATCTTAACTCGTCACGCCCCCTTTCCTTGATGTTTGTGCTATAACACTTTCTACAACCAGAAGAAAATCATCCTTTAATGTCAAATGAATGCTGCGAAGGTCACATCTGTGTTCCTGGCAAATTCTGATTTACTAAAGAAGGGTAATCATCAGAAAACTCATTACTCAAAATGCAAATGAGTTTCCGAATATTCTTATTCTGGAATGTGCCCCCAGATAATATTTTCGTCATCAACAGTTGTAAAATCTGCAACATATGATACCATAATTGTTTTTAATTACGAAACGTTGGTGGGCGGAAAGTATTACAGCGTTTCGGCTTCAACGCTCGTGCACTCACTCTAACAATTATTGACGAAAATTAGCGCTATCGTTAATCTACAGCTGCCATGTCTGTTCATGGCCTACCAAAGGACACATGTCAAAACAAAAGAAATTAAATGACAAATCTTGACGACATAGAAGATCGTGTCTGCAATCCAGGAACATTCTGAGGATGTACAATTGAAGAAATTTGACCTTTAAATTAATTTTTCTGGAAATTACGTATTGTGACACTTGCATAATTATTTCTCAGAGCACATTAGATGTAATCCCTTGCTATTTGGACTATAGATCTCTATAAGTGTAGCAAACAAATTTCCCTGTGTTTTGTTTAAACTATAACATTTAGTTAAATGTAAAATCTTACGAAAACTCTTTGTCATTGATATTCCAAACTGGTCACTTGTAGCAGCATACATTGATGTAGAAGTGACACAGTTCATTTTGGTAGTGAGAAGATGAGAGAAATGAGATAATCAGTTATAAGAGGTGTATTAAAAATGATTATTTTATAATAATTTATAATTTTGAATAGAAATTTTGAAAACTGAATTTGGAGTGGTATTGCACTAATACAAAGAAAAACAGAAAAATTTCCTTATCCATCTTTAATATCTAAAGCACACTGTATATTAACAAGAGACTATGCGTTTGATGCATTTCCCACCTTAAGAGAAATTTGCCCAGTCTTCTTTCTGTTATTACCACGAGATTCGAGTTCGAATCCCAGACTGGTAGAAAGTTTCGTTTATGGGGGCATCTTAAATTAGTCCCTCCTAGGAGACTTCATGCTAGCCCCATATGACATCGGCTCTGCACTTGATAATGGGTCGAATTTGATGAGCAGGAGACGGTACGTGTCTATGCACGTAGGCCTTATCCAGCTCTAGCCACTCACTGATAATTAGATGCCACAAAGTTATCAAACTCTCGGAACACTGCTTGTTAGTTTTGTCCACTGTTCGAAGCAGCCCCAGATATTTTCTACAGAACGTAGAGAGAGTGACTTTGCGAGTTGGTCTAGATGTGACAGGGAATGTGAGTATTTGTCAGACCGTGAACGAAGACGTGCTTCCCTGTCAACATGACTGCAGCCATCGTCGTAGATGGACCTGTAGAAGAAAAGTAAACACTTGGTTTCTCAACGATGTTTAAATACAAATCCCAGTTGATGTTCACAGTAACCTGAATGGACGAACCCGTCACATGGTAGGGGAAACACCTCCAAAGCATCAGAGAAGTAATTTAGTCGGCGAGTGGCGTATTTATTCGAAAACTCCTCAGCCCACTCCGCACGACTCTATTGAACTGGTGTGCGGTTTCAACGTCGCTTGGCAAAGAGCAGATATCCAGCTTCACGTGCTGCTGTAAGAAATGGCATTGCATTCACCGACAGAACAAATTATTGCAGCGTTAGGTACCGACTGTCGTTGACATGGAGTCAGAACCTTTTCTGAAAGCCCACCACTCCTGGAATTCTGGGTTGCGTGCTGGGTCCGTTTCTCATCCGCCCGGCAGATCAACGACGATGAACTGATTTCTGTCCAACATCGATGTGGGTGTTAAGTGTTTGCCACACCCGGTTACGTGAATGCTGGGCTGATGCCCACGTTCATTCGCGAACGAATTGAGGATCAGTAGGAAGTGTTGCATTCAACGTGAGCCGCAATGGTGCTGCATGTGTTCATTAGTTCGAGGTAAGCGTTGCGTAGCGTGAATACAAGGCCGAGATATCAGAACCCACACATTTCTCAAATTTTTAAACCGCATTTCGTCTGTCTGCTAAGAGTGTCTTCCTTATGGAATTTAAGAAAAACCTTTCGGGGAAAGGGCTCGCGGCTTCATGCCAAGATCAGTCAGTCTGTGCTCGACAGTTCCGTCTCAGTGGAGTGGGCACCGGCCACCAACCACTGACAGCCCCACCCAATGTGTGCGTTTCTGCACTCCATCTGGTCAGCGTCATATTACTGAATATCGCATAGTATTTAGTACTGTGGATTTCACCGTGAATTATCTTCGACAAAACGACTGAACTCAGTGCCGTTAGGCCCTTGCTCACGTAACATATGACGTGAAAATTACTGAAATACGTGATTTATCATCACAGGAAAAAAACATACCTGAAAAAGCAGATTCGTGGATACGTTCGCGTCAACTTTTTTGCGGTTGTTGCCACCCAGTTTGTGCTATTGCTACAAGCGCATATCTTAATCGCATTTTTTTTACATTTCTCATTGTTCTTGGCATAACAAGAAATATTGAATATTCGAAGGTTATGTGCTGTTTTGTTAAAGCGACAGAAAACGGCGTGCAAAACGGAAAAAAACCTGACGTGGAAACTTTGTTTATTTTAGACAGACTTTCGTCTACAGCTTATCAGGATATGTTGTGACTTTACTGAGTTTATCGACCATAGTAACCTACTGGTTCCCTGGTAGCAACGTAATGAAGCCAGTTATACAACGCTTTTTCATGTGTAAAGAAATCTGCTTAATGGTTGTTGAAGAAGAATTGAAAAAGCTGAAGGCTGATTTCTTTACATCGGTGGAGGTAAAAGCTCGAGTATTTCTCCTGAAAGCAAAGAGCCAACTTGATTGCCTATCCATCACAGTCTGATCAGTAACCAATTACTTTGACATGTTCCGTGGTTCTGCTGGAAAAGATAAGTTCAGGAAATGGAAGTAATTTTCACAGGAAAGTAAAGGTAGATGATGTGAGAGGTTTTCTTTTTTTAAAAATCCGTTTGTAACAATGAGTTTATGTAAGAATGTATGTGCACAGTTGCATCCATATGCACATGTGAATAATTAATTCACTTTCAGCACCCCAGAAATGCAAATACAGTAAACCACTATCGAATCTATAGAAGTTATGGCCAATGTATGGCTACTGAAAGAAATAATAAAATGTAAATTACTGAAAACAGGGCTAACCTTACGTAAATGTATCTGAAACACTTTACCCTCGAAAAAACTGCCTTTGGAGGATAATAGTTCAAAGAGTTGTATACACAAGCTGTTACATAGCCCTCAATAGAGAAAACCTAGTGAGTGAATATAATGGAGCGAGATCCCACTGTGATTTCAACAGTACTAACGTATGGGTAGTTCGGTGCCAAAGAAAAGGAAATGAAATTTACGCTATTGCTGTTTGTACCCATTGTATTAAGTTATTTTTAATATTAGTATCAGTGTTACACGAAGCAACTTATACTACATGATGCACTAAGTTGCCAAGAGCGCCAACTGCAATTTAAATTTCTCATTGTCTGTGACGCTAGAAAGGAGTGAACAGCCCCGGTCATCCTGCACCTTTTCTTGCGTAGTAAAGGGGGAGTTGACACTCTAAAGTTGGAAATATTAAACGTGAAGGTGTGATACTTGTAGAAACGTAAAATCAATTTATTTCAGCAAAAGAGCGACTAGTTACACTTTCAGGAAGATGTTGGAAATTTAATGATGATTGTTAACGGGTTTCACGGTAAAAATATGGAAATTATGCTTCCCCGTGTAAGGGAGGTAAAGGACTCTGTGGGATGGCTGACAGAAAATATTGTTTTACGGATAGCCGGGAGAATTTTTAAGATGTGCTAGGGAACACCAGCGAGTTAATTTCTGATGTTTGTAACCTCTCTCTGCAGTTGCGCATGATGAAATATCTGTACAGGTTACGATAGCAAATGGATAGGGAAGTGGATGGAGGAATTCCAATTGCAGAGTTGGTATAAATACTTTCGCCCCCTCTCTCTTATCACATTCCATCCGAAGGAAGAGAAACATCTGGTGAGAATCTTGCCTTCCAAAATCGTCCATAATTCATCTACCACCGACTTCTTTGATTGCAGAATTGTGGAAAAATTATGCCACCCGACCAAAGAGCTTTCAAAATTGAAGGAAAATTTCTAGAAGCTATATCGCTACAAGAAAAGAACAAACAACTACAAAGGATGCGAATAATCCCAAAAATAGAAAAAACATAAAACGACCATTTGCGAGAAGGACTAACGCGCTGCGTGTTCCGTGCTAAATTACCTACGTATAAAGACAGTTTATTCACTCAGGGAATAGAGGATATCGATGATTTTCGGCTGTTATCGACACTGATACCGGCACGATATCGGTTCCAGGGATCCCAAGGTTTTTCAGTTTGTTTTAAATGTGAAGTCAGACAGCAAATGAAAAAGAATTGTTTTTTTAATATAATTTAAATACAAATTACAATATCGGACTTATTTCCTTTAACTGAACAGAAAAACGTTTCTTCTAGTCAAATTTCACGATTCTACGTGGTGGAGAATTACCCCTTAAGTTTTAATGAGTGATTTTGCAAGTATCGAAATATGTAACATAAATGGCCTTACCTTCTTATTGCATTGACCAAGTAACTTGAAATGTTTGCACCGCAAAATGACTGTGGACCTCAGTACGTGTGACAAATGTAAACCTGATACTTCAAACCATTCCTCAGAAAAATAGGATTTGACGGACGGCCGGAAAGTTCGCAAATAAATTTTTTTCGTGTGATGAGTTACAAATAAACAGTTTCCGAGTTGTTTCTATGGTTACAGCGTGAGGCCCCGCTTCTTCGAAAAAAGCATGATTATTGGTCAACAAGAAGTACCATGAAGGCTGTGATGCGTTAATTTGCGAGCATCAAAATATATCGCAAAAGCGTCCGTGTTTTTCGATAGCATTGACTTTAGTTGCTTGACGGTTTTACATCCCAAGGGGAACGTAGATCTTAATATGTGACATCTATTTTAACGTCACACGTCTACACGTTCCAGGAAAAAGGGTTTTGAACAGTCAGACAAACAGTCAGGAAGGCAGCATACCGATAACAGAATGATGCTATGAGGGTTACGTTTTTACCGACTGATGTAGGGAACCCTAAAAGCAACAATGATAAATCGTTTCTCCTCTTTGTCTTTTTCATGAGTTTACTTGGGGGTCAGTGATGGTTGGAACTACGAATTTGTGACACTCAATGACGACAAGGAGTTCTTCAATATATTCAAAATAATAAAAAGCTTGATTCTTTCGGTTGTAGCATTAATATCCATGTTACACAAGATACAACTTCCGGAAGACGAAAAATGAATTTCGGAAGAAAAGACTTTGCTTTCGTGTCTACATTTTAAGGCCGGCAGGGTATTTGCTTAACAACCCAAACATTGGTTTTCTGATCAGTTGTTTTACACTAATGGCCTCAGGAAATTATGTGTTTCAGTTCATGATTTAATCATCACAATGGCTATTTCTCCTCAGATAAATGTCGTATAGTATGCTTATTTCTCCTTCTCTGTACAATCGCAATACGGAAAATTTTAAGCAACAGTAGGTGCAGTGTCGGTGACCAGACTCCTGCTGGGACGACCGACAATCCTCACCTCAACTGAGGACCGCTGACGTCACTAGACCCACCAGCTGGCTGCCGCATCGTGAGCGTGTGGAGGAGGAGGGAGGGCAGCAGGTGGCGTGCTGCTCCCCCAGCTGCGCTGGTCCTCCCTTCCACAGACAGGCGGCGACCGTCGTTGGCCTCTGTCCTGAAACATTGAGAGAACACCAGCACCAGGTGTCCTTTCCCCGCCGTGACGACTTGGGAATGCCAGTCCATACAGACAGATGCTTTGACTAACTTTGTTTCAGATGATGACGAAAAACGATAGAACGCTTGTCAAAACTGAGAAATAACTAACTGCAGTTATTACTTGTATTGCCACTCATCAGCTGCAACTAAGAACGACTCACTAGCTGAGAAGTAACTTTCCCAGTGACACAAGAACACACCTTGCTTAAACTAAACAGACAAAGTTACATAAGAGAAAAATTCAGCTACGATATTACACTCTGGAAGTAGATCCATCCTTGTCAGCTCTTAGCCACAACTCCGCAACTAGCAACATTTCCGGCTCTTGGGGCCATGGCATTCACTCCCAAGTTTCACTTCGTAAGCGAAAAAGAAATTGGTAGCTGATATGTGATGTATAAATGCATAAGGTGGCGCGAGGTGCGCACATATTTTTATTTAGTTACAATTCTGGTGTATAAAACTTAGATTTGACACCTAATGCTGGATAAGAGTACGAAGATAATTAAAGCAAACACCTGTGATTGTCAAAAACTAGTACTGCTTATTCCACTTCATTATATTTAGATGGTAAATTTGTAGTTTTTGAGTCGTTCGTCCTAGACAGCGACAGACCACGCTACCATACTCTGGGGGTAGTAGAACTACATTCGTAATAGCAGCGGCTGCTGCATGACATAATGTGCCTAGTAATTAGACAACATGCCATTTCAAAGTATCTTGTGAATTATATATGTATTCTGTATGCTGAAACGAGTCTGCCCACATCTGACTCGTTGAGTACTTAATTATTGTCTTCCCTGCGTAATATCCGCTCAGAACAGGCCATGTGTAATACAAAAATATTAACAACTATAGAAGCTCTACGGGTGTTAGGTCCTGGCAATGAAAAGTCAAGGGGCACCCAATAATCCAGCCAGGTGCTAACATATTGTGTGACCAAGTATACTGATAACAAATGGGCCAAATGGCTCTGAGCACTATGGGACTTTACATCTGAGGTTATCAGTCCCCTAGAACTTAGAACTACTTAAACCTAACTAACCTAAGGAAATCACACACATCCATGCCCGAGGCGGGATTCGAAGCTGCGACCATAGTGGTCACGCGGTTCCAGACTGAAGCGCCTAGAACTACTCGGCCAGTCCGGCCGGCATACTGATAACACTATAAGCTATCAACATGGTGCATTCAGTACAAATATCGACAACTATAGTAAATCCAGCACTTCCTGGCCAGGGAGAGAGAAGAGAGGGACGAAAGGGGTAAAGAGAGAGTGTCACTGGTAGGGACACTGATACATCTTGAAAAACCAATGGCAGGCCTAAGAAATGAAGTTTCACCACACAGGGAAAGACACCTATCCCTCCCTCCACCCATCCCCTAGAAACATACTGACGAGCAGGGCAAAATTGCACTCAATAAGGCGGCGTGAGGCCTTCGACGCCATTTCATGTTATATCAGGGAATGTTGGGGGTGAAAAGGAAACTCTAACAAACCTCGGAAGCAGGGCGATCCGAGCAGTGAGTCAGGGAAGTCAGAGAGACAGAAGCATGGCAGTAGCCAGGCAGGGCTAGGCAGAAATAGCTGCAGTAACATCAGTGCTGTTAATAAAATCATAAGAGAATAACTGGGGAAGTCCGTGTGCCTTGTACTGAGTGTGGGCTCAGTTAATACGACTGTCTCATCTCAGTCGGAAAGAATAGTGCTAGCTAGTAACTCTCTCTGTACTGAGACTTGGAAAATTCGTGGGTATAGCTCCTCCAAACAAGTAGAGCAACAATATAAACTGTTTTCTGAATGAATTTAGAAGTCACAAACACTTGTAGTTGACAAACAATCCTGTCGGAGGAACATCCGCAACTGACCATTATAGCAAAGTTCGAAAATACCTCCTTAGTCGTAAGGTTCTTCTAGTTTCAAATAAAAGTAACTTTAAAACTAAAGCGGTATTTTCAATCTGTGCTACTTCTTGTAGTGGTTATTTCAAGTCAGTTTCCAGCGCTTACCTTTTGCAATTAGAGGTTTGCCATTTTAGCGTGATCAAGAATTCCTCCCAAATCTGACAGCTCATAGTTGGGACGCGACACCTGTTCTAAAATATATCTAAAAGCAGGCCGAATTGCCACCAGAAGGAGTGCAGCGTCGGCTGAAGTCTTGCAGTAAAAGGCGGTAGGTGACTTTTGCAGGTCGCAGTGTCACTGAGCCCGCAGCCTCTTACACCGCCCCAGCTGAACACAAATCAATGTGTTATTAGTTGTGCCTGAAAGTACGCTTGCCAACGTTGCATAAACTATCCTTTTATGCAGATGATGACGATCATACTTCCCATTGTTTGCAGAAACTGATAACTGTCACACCGCCCTACAAAAATTGTACAATATGTTGCAGTTCAACCAACCACACCTAACTTCCTCAGTCTTGCCGTCCCCTATGGGGGGCATAACACATAGCATTATTTGAAATTTTTTCCCCGAGCTCGTATCATGTTGGCAACATTGAAAAGTATTTTTAAAGGAAGTTCAGACGTGGCAGAACCTCATGCAAGGGCAGCTGATCTTTGCTGTGCTGAACGACATTGTTGCCAGGCTGAAAATGGCTCTCTGAATAAAGCGTGTTTTCAGAGATGAGGCTATTTGTAATTTTTTAAAAATATTTTATTCTGTTTGAAACAATATAAATTATATTGGATTACGTAAAAGAATAATCAGAGAATAATTATTTAAAACTGTAATTGTAATAATTTTTCAATTGTCCTAGAAAAATGTATTGAAATTGGGTTGTGACCCATAGGGAACATCAGGAGTTAGTGCAACGTATAACATGATTTGTCAACAAAATATATTTCATCATTTTTTTTACAATAATAATATTTTAATTGTTCATTTTATATTATTTGATGAATATCAGGTTAATATTAATTAAGTTTCAGGAAACTATAATGTACAGGTAAACAATTTTACAATTTTTAGGTCTAATTTCGAATTTTTTTCGTGATTCAAAGGCATTTGAAGATTTTGTAAATGAATTATTTGAAGGAGATGTTAGTGAATTGGAGCTCTCAAATGATGGCGATAATGCTGGTGATGTAAATTATATCTATACAGATCCATGTAACCGTGTCAGTGATGAACAGGAATAGCTAATGAAGATGAAGATGAATCTACAGACAGCGACGATAGCAGGTCTGAAATATTCCGCTCTACTCAATCTACCATCGACAGGACATTTTGGAGGAAGACTTTGGACGTTTCCCTTTACCACCTGCACCTGAACATGGGGAACAAGTGGCTGTCGGTTTGAAATTACCACATCATGACTATGTGAGTAAATATCCGTCAGAAAATATTTTTAGTATCCTTACCTAAAATACAAACGGAAGGTATCTTAAAAATACTGAGAGAGAGTTGAAATGCACTGTAGATTAAATGAAAAGGCTTATCTCTGCAACAGTGATGATGTCATACATGTGCTATCCTAGGATTAGGATGTATTTGAACAAAAAGACTGGGGTGATAGGTATTGCTAGGAAAATTTGCTGTGACACATATTTTACAATTAGAAAACATCTGAAACTTGATGATGATGAGGTGCCCCTCGAAGTAAAACCAATAATCAGCTTTGGAAAATGAGACCTATTCTTGAAAGTGAGCAGAATGGTGGCAGGTTGAACGACAGGCCCACGAACGTTTTTGTTGGTTAACAGATGATTTCATTTTGGGGTCACAGTCCAACAACACAAGTCATAAAATCGAAACCTCACCCTTGAGTAAAGAATTTTGTACTGGCTGCAACTGAATGCGTTCCTTAAGACTACTTCTTTTTTCAAGGGATAGGTGATCCAATAGTGATTGATGCTCAATATGAAAATTTGGATGTAGAGGGAAAAGCTGTTATAAAACTGACAGCCACTTTTCCTCCAGGAATGACCATACACAAAACCGTTATTTCACATTGGAATCGCTTTTAGACAAATTACGCCGTGAAGTTGAGTGTCGAGCTACTGGAACATTACAGAACTCCAGAATTCCAAAGGCTTCCACCTGTCGCTGGACAAGGATATGAAAATATTGGTAGGATATCCACTGATTAGTCACTGAGAAATGATGGCCAAGTTTGTGTAGTGCATCGGTTTGACAATCACCCTGTTATCTCCACGTCCAGTAGAGAAGAAGTAAATCCAGTTGATAAATGTCGCCACTGGTGCAGGAAAGAAAAAAGCTACATTCAAGTGGACCATCCCACAATTGTAAGTACCAAAAATTCAAATATGGGAGGTGTTGACTTTCTCGACAAGTGGATCAGCTATTATAGAATAAGTGAAAGAGTTAAGAAATGTACACTAAAAGTAATTAACCATTTCATTTATTTCACTACTTGTGCTTCATGGCTAGAATATAGACGTGATCAATCTATCTTGAGTACATTGAAGAATGAAGTCCCAGACTACCACCAGCTCAGAGAAAAGTATGAGGAGTATCTGTAGCAGCGCCACCATTTAAGATAAGAAAGTTAGCTTTTATGCAATATTTCTGAGCACACAAGTTACAGTAAGGCGCAGGCCTGTTGACAGTAAGTTACACAGTTGTGAAGTAGTATGAAGGTGACAGAGCTGTCCAACCGCTGAAAAGAGTAAATACAGAGGTTTGCATGGCGCAAGTTACTGGTAGAATGCGCCCACTGGCGCAACCTTGGTGTTATGAGTACCTCACTCGGAGTGGTATGATAGCAAAACAGAGGTGCACAGCTGCGTATAAATCGGTGCCGGTTTCCTGACGAGAGGATTCAAGGGTGACAGCTCTCCTGGACGGCGGGGCGAGTCAAACCACCGGCTACACGCAGCAGCAGGTGGATAGCCAGTATTCCAGTTGACGGCGGGTCACTGGTTCGAACTTCTGAAGCCACTGCAAGGTCTGTAGCCAGCCAGCGATGGGCCACTCCACGGCTCGCTACCACAGGCAGTCTTCTGGGCTCCCAACACACACCAGACGCTTCCCGAGGCGAGGGCCGCAAAATTTGATGTCGGATGGCAGGCGCTTGTTGTCGTCGTGATCTTAACCACGACGGCGAAGAAGCACACAGCGGACCACCCTGCAGCTCCTAGCGAGCGGCGCTGAGGCATGAGGAATGAAGGCCGCTGAGTCGGCTACTGGCGCATTCTGATGTCATCAAAACACCGCAGCTGTACACGGCCGGCACACCGCAGTATGTTGCACGGGTTGCTGAGGTAGCCCTTCCATGCCAAGCTGTTTTGCGGACAGCGAAGTGGCGTCTGCGGCATCACAGGACCATGGGACATAGACAGAGAGGAACACGACACGGTAGCTGGGAGTAATGAAACACTTGAGGATCATGGTCGAGTTTTAATATGGCGCATCCTGACAGTTTTCATCCATGTCCGACATCCCTCCACAGCATGCCAACATCTTCATTTGGCAGTGACTGAAGGCAGCAGAGAATCAAGTAGGTAAAAAGACGAGGGCTAGTAGAAATCCTTGGGTAACAGAAGAAAAATTTAATTTGATTGATGAAAGGATAAAATACAAAAATGCAGTAAATGTAACACGCAAAAAGGAACACAAACGTCTCAAAAATGAGATCGACAGGAAGTGCAAAATGGCTAAGCAGCGATGGCTAGAGGACAAACGTAAGGATGTAGAGGCTTATCTCACTAGGTGTAAGACAGATATTGCCTACAGGAAACTTAAAGAGACCTTTGGAGAAAAAAGAACCACTTGCATGAATATCAAGAGCTCAGATGGAAACACAGTTCTAAGCAAAAATGGGAAAAGCAGAAAGGTGAAAGGAGTATACATAGGGTTAATACAAGGGCGATGTGCTTGAGGACAATATTATGGAAATAGAAGAGGATGTAGATGAAGATGAAATGGGAGATATAACACTCAGTGAAGAGTTTGCCAGAGCACTGAAAGACCTGAGTCGCAAGAAGGCCCCAGGAGTAGACAACATTCCATTAGAACTACTGACAGCCTCGGGAGAGCCACCCTGAGGAAATTCTTACCATCTGGTGAGCAAAATGTATGAGACAGACGAAATACTATCAGAATATAATAATTCTAATCCCAAAGAAAGCAGGTGTTGGCAGAAGTGAAAATTATCGAACTATCACTTTAATAAGTCACGGCTGCAAAATACTAAGGCAAATTTTTTACAGACGAATGGAAAAACTGGTAGAAGCTGACCTCAGGGAAGATCAGTTTGCATTCCGTAGAAATATTGGAACACTTGAGGCAATACTGACCCTACGACTTACCTTAAAGAATAGATTAAAGAAAGGCAAACCTACGTTTCTAGAATTTGTAGACTTAGAGAGAGCTTTTGACAATGTTGATTGGAATACTATCTTTCAAATTCTGAAGGTGGCAGGGGTAAAATACAGGGAGCGAAAGGCTATTTACAATTTGTACAGAAACCAGATGGCAGTTGTAAGAGTCGAGGGACATGAAAGGGAAGCAGTGGTTGGGAATTGAGTGAGACAGGGTTGTAGCCTCTCAACGATGTTATTCAATTTGTGTACCGAACAAGCAGTAAAGGAAACAAAAGAAAAATTCGGAGTAGGTATTAAAATACATGGAGAAGAAATGAAAACTTTGAGATTCGCCGATGACATTGTAATTCTGTCAGAGACAGCAAAGGACTTGGAAGAGCAGATGAACGGAATGGATAGTGTCTTGAAAGGAAGATATAAGATGAACATCAACAAAAGCAAATCGAGAATAATGTCATGTAGTCGAATTAAGTCGGGTGATGCTGAGGCAATTAGATTAGGAAATGAGACGCTTTAAATAGTAAAGGAATTTTGCTATTTTGGGAGCTAAATAACTGATTAGGGTCGTAGTAGAGAGGATATAAAATGTAGACTGGCAATGGCAAGGAAAGCGTTTCTGAAGAAGAGAAATTTGTTAACATCGAGTATAGATTTAAGTGTCAGGAAGTCGTTTCTGAAAGTATTTCTATGGAGTGTAGCCATGTATGGAAGTGAAACATGGACGATAAATAATTTGGACAAGAAGAGAATAGAAGCTTTCCAGATGTGGTGCTACAGAAGAATGCTGAAGATTAGATGGGTAGATCACATAACTAATGAGGAGGTACTGAATAGGATTGGGGAGAAGAGAAGTTTGTGGTACAACTTGACTAGCAGAAGGGATCGGTTGGTAGGACATGTTCTGAGGCGTCAATGGTTCACCAATTTAGTATTGGAGGGCAGCGTCGAGGGTAAAAATCGTAGAGGGAGACCAAGAGATGAATACACTAAACAGATTCAGTAGGATGTCGTTTGCAGTAGATACTGGGAGATGAAGAATCTTCCACAGGATAGAGTAGCATGGAGAGCTAAATCAAACCAGTCTCACGACTGAAGACCACCACAACAACAGTTACATTTGGTGTCAGAATAGCAGCCGTCATCTGTACAGTATGACGTTCGAGCCCACCACCTGCATTACAGTCACAAAATGGGGTGAGTGTTGACCAATTTTTCTTTTTGAGTGCTGACGTTTTCTTTCTTTTCGTTGTCAGAGTAAGTTTTAGTGTGTTTGGGGCAGTAATATTTTTTTTCTTTCGTGACATTTAATTACTTTTTTATTGGGTGAGTATGATGTTTTATTTATCACCTCCTACTACGTCATGGTATACAACGTAAGTTGAGGTATTGAGCTGTAGGTAGACAGTTAATTTTTGTAGTTAAATGTCTGTTTGTGTGAGAATCTATGGGTTGCTTTGGGACTAACTGGGAACGAATTTTAGAACAGCGGAATGCTTTGCGTCTCTATCTTGATTCTAAATACCTGGAAGAGTGTCTGGTTGCGGCAGAAGAAATTCACCGACCCCTCAATGACAAGATTTTAAAATTATTCTATTTAGTTTTGGCCTATATTATAACGAAATTCACAGATTTAAAAATGCATTTCCAGAGTGTTAATGTTATTATTATTATTGACTTTAATGAAATGATGGTAGAAGATTCACAAGGAAAGGTTGCTTTGCTACGTGGACCAGTAGTATGTCATAACCAATAAACGTATTGACATTGACCCTGACAACAGCTCAATGTCCCTTTCTGACATTAAAAAGTATTTACGAGTTGAAGATCTGAAGGCAATTCAGAAACCAGATATATATAACGAACAGGTTGCCATGAAAGACTTGTACTGCAGATGTACGGATTTCATGCGGAGGAGATGTTCAGAAATGGAAAACAGAAATAACTTTGATGATGATTTATTGCCGTTGCTCGCAGTTTTAACGCTTAAAAGGGCTCTTTCAAACAAAGAGGAAAAATCTCTTTCTATTATAACATTTATGTCAATATTCCTAGAATAGTCTCTCTCAATGATGATAAGCATCTACAACAAATCGATGATGACTGGGTGAAACTCCCTGTCCTAAAAATATACGAAAACATTAAGAACTGTATTTTAGGGGAACGTACACCACATAAAAACTTTATTTGGTGAGAGACAATTCGCAGCCCTACCAGAGTTTGTGCTGTTGTGTTTATCCCTTCCACATTTGAATACTGACAGCGAACGAGTTTTTAGTAAGATGAATCTTATAAAAGTAAAAACAGGAATAAGCTCGTTACTTCCAAAGCGAATAGATTTTTCCTAGCCAGCCAGTGCGTGAGAAGCAACACCTATTGCAAAGATTTTGTTGCTATTGAAAATATGCTCAGTAGCATGAAGAAAACGCATTTATATTCTAGGCCATCCACTTCCAGTTCTTCTGCTCCTGACCATCCAAAATTGAAAGATGGTGGTTGTGATGACGAGGAATTATTCCATTTTTATGTCTTCTTCCAAGGTAAGCGAATAACGAAGTAACTTTTTATATCATTTTACGAAACGCATCTTTTTATAAATTGTTTCCTAACAACAAATTAAAAATCAGTAGTGTTAACATGTGGAGAAGTTCACGTGAAATAAGCGGACATACCTATTTTTATGTGTCAGCAGCATAAAGCACCGGCCGAGGCCGGCCACTATTTCTTCCCAATGCACTGCAACAATCATAATAGCACTCTAATTTAATTTTCTTGACGAGAAGCATGTAAGTGAGAAAAAGTTTAGAAAAGGATTGAAATAATGCTTAAGGTTTGTGCGAAGTCGCTAAGTACTTTCATTATGAAATACTAGGTGATTATAGGGTAGGTAATTTGCACTCCATTTTAAGCAGAAGCTAGTTTTTGACACATTTCATTATTTCTGATGTAATCTCATGAACTATTTACTGTACAGTGATGTTATGTTGCAGGCGCATTCAGTGAAATATGTAGACACTGCCTGCAAAGTTTGATGCGAATAGCATTAGCACTAAAGGAAAAAAAAATGAAAACGTCATCACAGATGCTGAACTTTGACTATTTGAACAGCGTAAATGTAGTAAGCGATAAACTTTTTTCTTTCTATCGTTTTGTGGGGGATGCCAGCGAAGAAAAGTGTCGTAAAGGTTTGTAGTTATAGCTGAAGTCTGTGGCGAGTCGCTAAGCGTTATCATTTTAGTAAGGAATGAACATAGAGAAATATATGAGTGCCATCAGCATCAAGATAAACAGTTTCTAATTGTAATACTTATCTTACCATGGTAAACTTAACTTACTCTTAGATAACGACAGCATCTTAAATTTTTAAATTCAGGCAATAAGTACGTGAAATATGGAAAGAGAAATTTTTGTCGCTCTGGAATCCGTCAGACAGGCCATGGGTAACAAAAACCCCAGGACAGGCCACCAAAAACGGATTTCATAATGCAGGCCGTTGATACATACTATCTCTTAACGAAATAAACTATAATTTCGACGTAGTTGTATGATCCAGTAACGCTGAAATGTTGGCAACGCTGGTGGACAAGATTTCGACTCCTTGGTAGGGACTTCGCAAAATTTCCTCAGGAGTAGCATGATCTCTCCCCCCCCCCCCCTCCCCCTCGCCTCTTATCAGTGGATCAA
Source organism: Schistocerca serialis cubense (assembly GCF_023864345.2). Taxonomy (NCBI): domain Eukaryota; kingdom Metazoa; phylum Arthropoda; class Insecta; order Orthoptera; family Acrididae; genus Schistocerca; species Schistocerca serialis. The sequence goes on from NC_064646.1 coordinate 453,648,711, forward strand.
ACTGAATATAACAGGTTATAATTGGTTATAATCGAATTGTGGCTAGGACACACACTGACAACCTACCATGACCTACTCACTCTCCACCCCCTTACATCTGGCATCCTGCTTTGGTGGGAAGACCCATTCATTACACTGACTGGGGCATACACATTTCCGTAGATCATATTTTAAATCCATACATTTTTACTGTTGGATGAGATATGAGTGGTAGACTTATGTGGGGACCTGTCCTGTACTTGCCAGCTGCCAAGATGAGTGTGGTCTGCATCTTACAGTTTTGTGAATTGTCCTGACTATTCCTTAAACTCTTAGGGTGGAAGTTTTAGTGTGTTTTAAAGTAACTGACTCGTCCTTTATTAGTGTTGTTATCAGCTTGCCGTAATTTCTGCTGTTTTACATCTTTGATTGGGTCTTCTCTCTTTTAATTGATTGTTTTAGAAATAGTGGTAGGCTTGATTTTAGGGTGGGTGCATGTGTGCATGTGTGCATGTGTGCATGTGTTTATGTGTGTGTATGTGTGTGTGTGTGTGTGTGTGTGTGTGTGTGTGTGCGTGTGTGTGTGTGTGTGTGTGTGTGGTGTACAAAGGCTGGGGTTTCTTAATTCTCACTAGGTTGTTTTAATTCATGTTGAAATTTGTATAAGTTTCTTTGGCACCACTAGTTTCAGAGATTTTCACGAAGTTGCTAAAGGCCATGCTCTTCTGCACCAAACAACATATATCATCACATCATCACAACCACCACAGTGTAATGTGTATCATTTGTGCAGCTCAGTCGTAAAACATGGTAACTGATATTTTAGTGGTTTGAACATATTAGAATGTGAAGTTTCATGAAAGTGTAACAATAAATTTCATTCTGTTATATCTTTTCTTTAAGTTTTAACTAAGTATTTGAACATTACAGAATGCGCTGGTAAGGTTTCAAAATGGAAATAATATTTATATTGGAAAAAACAAGCAATACGTAACACATTGACACAAATTATGTGGTTGATATTATGTTATTCGTGAATGTAAAATGTCAATACCATGCTATTCATTGCATTCAAAATTTCATTTCCCACAGGAAATTTGACATTACGCTGTTAGTTGACAACAATTTAAGCCAATATATTAATGACACAATATAATGTAACTAAATTGAACAGTTTTAATAACTTAAAACACTAATAGTGGTATTCAAATTTCACTGTCACTGCTCTCATCTCTTGCCTTGGGTTGCTCAGCTGTTTTTAGTATCTTGTAATAAGCGTGCTGTACTTCTCCTATGTATAGTAAACAATATAGGACATTATTCAATTTGGTTGCTTCAATGGGGTTTGGACCACTATGTAGGATTGGTAGAGGACATTTGAAGCCTTCGAGGAACAGCACTGGATGACGTCTTCGCCTTAGTGATACAGTATCCACTTCACCATGGTACGAGTTGCATAGTTACATTTTTCTGGATTCGTACCTTGACAACTGCATTTTCACAACATTATGTTGACTAAAATTCGCTGTCTTTTCTTAGGGCTCAACATTCATTTTCTTTTTACGGAGTTAAGATATAATGGTTCAAGTTCCTTTGTGATCATAATGATACCTGCTCTCGTCAATACCCTTAAAAGTGTTTGAGGTAATTCCGGGATTACTTCCGTTAAAAGAGAACAGCCAATTTCCTTCCCGTCCCCTTGAAAGGCTACAGTACCGCCCGACATTAAAAATAGGTACAACATTCTTCGTTATTCTTGTCTGTACAACATATTTTTTCTAATAATAACTCAATTTCAATTAATACAGCGAAGCTGGATACAAGTGTGGGAAAGAATGACAATTTATTTATTTAATTGATCACATGTGCACTCCCACAAAATAAATCCCTACATTCAGTTTGGTGAGATCTGTGAAATGAATGAATGTGTGGTCGTCTGCTAACCGCAGATAGTGAATGTGAATATATGATCATCTTTGAGACGACCCTTTGGGCACCTTTGGTAGAACCAAAGAGATGAAATTTACTGGAGCTTTGAGCGCCTGAAATGTGGCTGACCAATACGGTAGCAAGGTGCTCCGCCACTTCGGCAGAGGTGTGAGAGGACCTGAAGAACGGCCATGTTTCAGCACTCTGCTGCTGGATCTAGTGTTGGTAAGAACTGTCTTAGGTGTGCTCCGTAAAGACAAAAGAGTGGAGACATGGTATGCATGTGAAATACTTAAGAGTAGTTTGGAATAATAATTTCTCTATTTCAGGAACTTTTGTGGGGACAATTAAACGTCAGGCAGGTAATATTAAGGGGATCGTAGTAATCTTCGGAAGTGACCAACAGTCACAATGAGACCACGTGTAGCAATAAGTTGAAATACTTCCGAGAGCTTAAGTTAAGCTGAATTACTAGCGTGTGTACTATAAGTTGGAAATATTTAAGAAATGGCGTGTGCAGGACTTGAAATTAGAGACGAGTACTTTCACATGGTGAGTACTGTGTGAATCTCAATCTGTGTATGATACAAAGGATAAAGAGAAGTACTCATCCATGGTATCAGTTGAGGACTCGCGTGTGTGATGAATATGTTCTTAATATTACTTTGCGTGTTATGTTTCCGTGTGACACTTGATTCAAACTATAATACTCTGAGAGAGAAGCAAGGTGAGTCAGCCATCTATCCAGCAACGCCACTTGGCTTGCATTGCAAAGGAAGACGTGCATATATCCTCCAGAGTTCATAGTAGGAAAGAAAAATTACGAAGTGGGACAGTGTCGTGTGAAACTGGGATAAACACTAATTGAAGTGGGAAAGCTGAAAGTGATGTGATTATAACGTTGTGACTATTCTTTGTATTGTATGTTGCCAGTGTGATGTATTTCATGAAATTTAAGAATGTGTGGTTGGCATGGGAGAGTAACAAGATAGTTTCAGAGGCAGTGGGTTATGCATGTTCCTTATTGTACCGCTCGGTCTGGAGGAAATTTTCGTAATAATGGGTGTGAGAGTCGAAGTGTGAGATATAGAAAAAGATCCACCATCCTATCCAGGAAGTGCACTGCAGCGTTAAATAATTACGAGACCATAAGATAGAGAATCACCAATGTAAAGCCATGCCCACTGGGCGGAATTTCTCATGTGTTATTGTTGTAGGTTATAGAAATGGTTCAAATGGCTCTGAGCACTATGGGACTTAAGATCTGTGGTCATCAGTCCCCTAGAACTTAGAACTACTTAAACCTCACTAACCTAAGAACATCACTCACATCCATGCCCGAGGCAGGATTCGAACCTGCGACCGTAGCAGTCGCGCGGTTCCGGACAGAGCGCCTAAAACTGCTAGACCACCGTGGCCGGCTAGGTTATAGAATTTGTTTGTTTAGGTTATAGAATTTATCGGAATAAATAAGATAGTAAAAAGAAAAAGATTGGTGGCCTTTTCCTTCGAATTGTATGTTGTCATGATATCCAGAATTTATAATGTGTGCGCCATTCATATTCAGTGCGATGCCACGTGTTGATAAAAGCCATTAAATAAGAAAGAAAATTTGGTATTGCCAGTGCGTAGTGAAGAGTCAGTGTTGTGTAAATTACTAATAGTCAGATGTGGGTTTCCGTTGCATAATATTCAAACAGGAGAATAACTTGTAACTTAATTGTGAGTACTAGAGTTCATGTTACTCGATAAATAGGAATGAGTCCACTCGCATGGCAGACCACTCACCTTGCAGGCCTGATTGCTTGATGCCACAGTATGAGCAAGGGATGTGGGTGCCTCTCACCCTCAATAAAACTTTTGGTTCATCTCGGATGACCTTGTAGTTAACGGACATTTGTCGCTAACTCTCTTTTTTACAACATTGCTCATTGATTGCAAGTATCACACAATGGTTAAATAGTCGCACTCCGTCCCCTCTGCTAATTATCGTGTACACTGACGAAGATCACAATTGAAAGTCATAAAAGCAATACTTCATCAAAGCCCGTTGCTCTTCTCCCGTGTGCGGAATAGTTCACATCGAAATGATACTACTCTAAACGAGAATATTGTTTTCTCACACGATTAATTTAATGCTATTCACCGCACACACAACACAAGCTTATTCATGCTGCACAACTGCATTCACCCTGCCCTAAATCCAAAGAAACGAAAATGTCTCGAATCACAGACTTTTCGTCTTTTATATTCCGACTTTTAACGCTTAATCAAGGCTCCTGAATATTTTCACACATGTAACATTCAACAAATCGCCCAAGATGTTAATCTAGAACATCAAACAAATAGTGACATTTCACAATTACACTAATAGCAACCATGCTGAAAATTTCCTTATTAAATCTATGGGAACATATGCGTCGATTTTATTTTTGCCTGCAGTAATATTTACCATATTTCAGTATTCCACGAATCATATGCTGCATGAGGAGTGTCCACAACGCCGTTGTTGCTACAGGGTGTCTATTGAAGATCTTCCGCGCCGCAATCTAATCTGAACCACACTGAGGTGACTTAAAGCACGGGATAGCACTAAACACGAGTACAGATGGGGGCAGTATGGCGCACACAAGGTACAAAAGAGCAGGGCTTCATCGCCTTCAGCGACTGTCTTCAGCTCGTGACTACGTCAGTTCGACTCTACACGACAGGAAAACCGTGGCTTGGTCACATGAGTGCCTATTTCTGTTGGCAAGAGTTGATAGGACGACCCAAATGAGGCGTAGACCCCACGAACCCCATATGCAGTGGACAGGGTCCTGTACTTCAGCTGAACTGGAGATCGTTACTGTCGTCTAATTTCCTGCCATTCATAGAGTTCATGTTCTCTAACAACGACGGAATTGTTATGGCTCAAAATGTGCCAAGTCATCGGAGCACAATTGTTCGCGATTCGTTTGAAGAACATTCTATACAATTCAGGCGAATAATTTGGCCATCCAGGTCTCCCAACATCTATCCCATGGAATGTTTATGGGACACAATCCAGATGTCAGTTCGTGCACAAAATCTTGCACCGACAATACTTCTGCTGTTATCGACTGGTATAGAACCAGCATGGCTCAGGATTTCAACAGGGTTTTGTTGAGTCTGTGGCATGAGTTGCTGCATTACTTTCGTCACCTCACAATAAATAACACATAAATTAAATGATGAACGGAAGTAGCCCGCATCTTTTGGAAAAGAGGAAGCTGCACTGAAGGAAACAAGCAGGATGTAAGAATGGGAAATTACTGGCGCCGAACAAAGTGAGAATGTTAGTTATCGTTTCGAATGGAGACAGCAGTGTGCGTACGAATTCTTGATTCCTGAAAGTTAAATCATATTGTAGTAACTGAAACTGAGTGTCCTGGTCGTGTTACCAAACTAAGCAAAAATTAACACATTGAAATAACTGTGGGAACGTGCATCTCAGAAATCGAGGAAATATGGATTTTTATTACAGTTTCTGTTAGTATCGTTTGGTTTCAATATATCATTTTTTCCATTTATTAGTGTAACAGAGCCGGGATTTTGATCATAATAAATGTATCATTTGATTATTGACGCCTAGGACGTAATTCAGAGCATATCCGCTTGGGTTAAACAATACGGACTGATGGAAAATGTATTAGTGGTTATCAAAACAGTGGTATGAAATGAAAGCCATGTGAGGCATTAAATGTGAGGAGTGAATTATATTTTCGGGACACGTCGTTAGTGCTCAGAGAATAGTTCTGAGGGATTGAGTTCATGGCTATAAAGGCGTTCCAAGATTCCAAGTATGAAAGGCAATTATTGACAATGTTCCATTTATTTTGTTTCTATACGAGATACGTGCTAGCACAAACGTCGTATGGGTATGGACAGGGGAGAGAGAGAATCAAAGGCTAACGGGTCAGTTTGTCCAGATAAATATTGTGTATTATCATGCATTTCACAGCCTCTTTCCATGTATACTGATGTGTGTGGTTATAGGATAGCTCTGGAAATTTTGACAAATAGACATTAAAGCTCAGTAACCAGTACATTTTGGACTGGGCTTGGTTGTGCATGGAAATAACAATTTAGGAAACTGAAGAAGCCTGCACTAGAAAGAAAAGGAAAGTGGTACGGGAGGTCCTTTCTTAAATAGAATCTAGCCACAAATTTATTTAAAAATAACTGTGCCAAGTTGGAAAGGACATCCATATCTTAGTGATTGCTATACTATCAACTCCCCAGAAATGCCAATATGGTAAACCACCATTTTATGCACTACAGTTATGGTTAATCCATGGCGGTGAAAGATCAAATGAAAGTTACATTATTTGGAACATCACTCACCTAAACCTAACGGTTTCTGAAAGACATTCCTCTTGCTATAAATTTATGGAGAGTAATAGTTCAAACAGTTGCACTCTCGAGCTGTAAGGTGGCCCTTGTAAGTGTAAATCTCGTGATTGAATGTGATGACGTCAGACACCACTGCTGAAGTGTACGATGCTCTGCATCATGGAAAACGAAAGTAAAGTTATTCTATTAGAATGAATAGTACCAGTACAAAGTCGTTTCCTACAAGAAGTGTCTTCATCTTTTTTAACATTGTTATAAGTGTAAAGTAAGAGAAAAGTATGCCAAATGATGGATTAAGCTTCCAAGTCCCTAGTGTAATATTATTGTCTTGTTGTGTGTGACATAAGAAAGGAATAAATTGCCTGCACCGCCAGTGTAGAATATGTTACTAGTTGCAGTAACTTAATTATTGATTAACGTGTATGTTAACCAACAACTGAGCAAGTGTCAGTATACGAACATATGCGTTCATGTGAATGTGATTCTGCACCATTTGTTGTGTTGCCGCAAGTGCTGCAGCACCGTAAAGTTGGATGCAGTAAACCTGAAAGTATGATACTCTCAGGAACGTCGATTAAGTTTATTTCAGCAAAACAGCAAATACTTAAAGACTGAAATTCTGATGACAATTCATCAACGCTCATTTGAATGCTACGTAAATTACACTCAACTAAGAAAGAATGTTGTCTTCACTTAATAATAACAGAATAAAGAAATCTATGTGATAGCTGACATTCAATATTGTTATGTGGATAGTCAGAGAAGTTCTTCGGATATGTTAGGGAACCCCAGCGAGTTCAGTTCTGATGTCTGTAGTCTCTCACTTGAGTTACACTTCGGGAAATGACAGAACGGGTTGCGATCGCAAATGGGTAGGAAAGAGAAAGGAAGAATTTCAATTGCTGATATGGTAAAAATCCCCTTAGCCCCCTCTCTCATCTCACAAACCATCCGAAGGAAGAGGAACAGCTGGTAAGCACTTTACCCTTCATAACCGTCCATAATTCATCTGTCACCGTCTCCCGAAATGCTAGAATCCGAGTTACGTTCATCGCCCTACCTAAGAGCATTAAAAATCAAAGATTATTTTTGGAAGTTGTGTCGATAAAAGAACAGCACACACAACCACAAAGAATATAAACATTACACAAGAGTCTATGATAATAAATTTAAATATCATTAATTCTGGTGCCGTGTGTCATAAGTTTTTTTTATACATTAATTGTTGGAATCATGGTTTTCGTACTCAGGTTGAGTACCAGGAATTGCTCCATATTTTCAAAAGGAAAGAGTTTGATTCTTAACGTTGTAGCTTTGGTTACACATACTGAACGTAACTTATGGGAGAAAATGGAGTCTTCTGTTTCCCAGCAAACAGTGGACAGTGATGTACTTGTTACTTTTACACGAGATACGACTCGCGCATGATGGAACCTGAATTTCGGAAACCAACTTTCTCTGACGTGTTTTCAAGTTAAGACCTGAATCGGCATTGCTTGACCGGGCCCCATCAGTTTTCTGGGCATTTGCTGTTTACCACAAATGGCCTCTGGGAAACATAAATTTAATTTCCGAATTTAATCATCACAATAGCTCTTTCTCTACAATGGAACAACGTAGGTAGTCAGTTTTGTGCTCAGTCTTATTCTTCTACCTCTCTTTCTTTGTACAAACAGCCATTCCAAAATTTTTTTAAAAACAAGACGTAACGAACGACCCAAAGACATTCCAAAAACAGTTTCCTTGGAAGTCTGTTACTGAACACAAGTGACGTATATCATAATGTTGACTTACGATTCTACCTTAATTGTTGGTCACACACACTCAACAAATGCGATATAATTGTACAAAACTAGTGGGGTACTTAATTATGGTGTTCCATGTGTAACATAGACACAAGACAGCCAAGTGTTGTAGAAATAGATTGGGTTGTCTCGAAAGTTCGTTCGCTTTCGTGACAGTGGAATCACACAGAACGCCTGAGAACACACTTCCCTGCACACAGCTATGGCAGAGAGTTTGCCACTTTGTCACCTCATACACTTCACATATAAGGTCGGGTATAACATAACCAAAATACGGATCGATTTTGTAAACGAAACTACTAATTTGATGCAGGGTATATCGCTATTTTCGACGACATATTGCCTTTTCCCCGATAATTTGTAAATGCCTTTTTCCGAAAATGTTTGGGTTTTTGAGGTCTGTAGCTCTCGAAGGAGTTGAGGTATTGGCCATTGAGAAAATTCTGCTGGGAACGGAGTAGATGAAATTCGGAATAGGCAATGTTCGGTGATTAAGGTGGTTGGGCAACACATCCTGAAGGAAAGATCTCAGCTTTTGATGGGCCTCCATAGAAATATGTGGTCTGTCGATGTTGTGGTGAAACATGACATCTTTTCCAAAATCCGGTCATTCAATGGCTGCCTTGCGACGGTTAAACTGCGAACACTAGATCTCTGAAGTGACAGTGTAATTCGGACGCACTTTGTAATACAAGACGTCTTTGCAATCGCACCAGGCGCATAGCAGAATCTTTCCGAGAAGCATCCCTGGCTTAGAACCCGATAGTGGTGGCTGCCATGTTTTGAGCCACGATTTATTCTTCCGGGCGTTGTTGTACTCGATCCACTTTCCATCTTCAATTACCAGTCATTAACAAAAAGAATCACTGTGACTGCGTCTCAATAAGAAGCCACAGACGGACACGCTGTGTATCAAAATCGCTTCTCTCAGTTCATGAGGAACTCACGCATCGCGAATACTTACGAACCCAGCTCCAAGTTCCTGGCTGCAGCAGCACGACTGCTATTGAGCTCCAATGCCGACACCCGCGTTGTCATTTGTGGATTATTGACTCTCATTTCATTAAGCCAAACCACATCTGTAAACGTTGGCCGACCAGATCGGATGTTGGTCTCTTAGGGACAAATTCCAGGTTGCAGTCGACTAAACCACTTCTGACTTGCTCGAGCCATTAGTACATCTATCCATTATACAGCACAATTCTTCTCCCTGCACGGTGAGGTGGTTTTACCTATACGATAGTAAAACAGCGTAAGATAGCGCTAACGTCCTTTCCTGCTTTTCGTAGCTTGTAAAGACACATTCATGCTGTTTCATCCAACCTCATCCAAAAATTCACATTGACATATCCAATGGTGCGTCATTTTGTTGATCCTTGATGAGTTTCCCTATTTTTTAGAGATGGATGATACACGAGATATTTAGATGTCTCAACGATACTTAAATGTTATAGTTTGGGATTTGTATTCGGTTACACATGCCGTCGGAAGTCCACTCTCCACACAATTACCAGATACTATCTGTGCTAAAAGTCACGGATCAACTACATTTATAATGTTTTATTAAGTTTCACACTTAAACATATATTTAAAATACAGACAATGTAGATGAACACCCGTCAATATTAATATTGGGCGGCATCCGTAGATATGAGTATAGTACTCACTACCAGTTGCCTATAAAAGCAGTGCGAATCTTATGTATGCATGGTAACGTGAGCTGGCAGAGAGGCAGGAGTGTTAAATGGAACTGACATGCCGAATATTTATCAACTTTCCGGTATCACTGCGTTCACATCGACTATACAATAGATGTTCATCTGCAGTATAAACATTGCTAATTCCAACAAACATACGCTCTGCATTCGAGATTACTGCAACCATAATGTCCTTGGCGATAGCATAGTTTAGAAATTGCTCTCCTTTAGTAGGTTTGCGTGATGCCATTTCTTTTACTGCCTCTGTCATTCTGGTTAAAAAAAATGGAAACAACTTTCGGCTATGAATTTTTTTTTTCCAGAACAGCCTCTCCCTCCTAACGAAAGCGCTGCACCAGTTGGGACGCAGTTCTTTTCTTTGTCTCTTTATTCTGGTCAGATAAAGTTCTTCGTACTCAAGCTGTGCAAACATATGAGTATCCCAGTTGTTGAGTAATCGTTATCACGCTGCCTTTACTGAGTGAGGAATCCAACTTCGAACATTGGTGATATCCACTGTTGCATCACCGTACGCAGTTGTCAGTCTTTCGTGAATACAAATGGGCATTTTATAGTACGAAGTTGTCAGTTTTTCATGAATACGAATGGGCGTTTCACCTTCTGCATTCAAAAACTCTGTCACACAACGTGCCTAATACGGACATTTATGATGGCCATTTTGTAAGCGACTACAATGTAGGCATCTGCTGACGCAGGAAGTTACTATGGCAGTAGTTTGTAAAAAAAATTAGTAATGGCGCAACATTAATTAGGTCACTTCCTAAACTGTATTCAAAGAGGACAAAGCAGGTAGCATTCATTCTGGAATGACCTCATAATTTATACCTCATTGCTTAATGATAAAAAATTCTACTTCTCTTTTATAAAAATCGACAATATTATTGTAATCATATTTTGTGGTTCCGAAAATCACCGTGTTCATTACACATGAAATATGAATAATAACGTCTCGCGTCACCGAAAATTTTATATTTTATTAAGTCACACAACGCATTTCGGATCCGGTGTGCCCATTAACGTTTTCTGTGGTAAGATCACATATTCAGTTGCATACAGGGTCATAAACTGTCGTATAGCTTAACACATCGAGACGTTACTCAACTACTTAGGATAGCAGCTTCTTCATACAATACAGCGCACAGCACCGAGATGATGCGAAATGTGCCTTCCTGTTGTGAGAGGGTTACATGTTAACCTTATAAATTCTCAATTTAAACGATCTCGAAGGAGACGAAAAATAGTGGAAAACTTCCAAAAGGGTCCTGCCAGACTATTTTAATATCAGTAATGTCAGCAAACGTAGATTGCTTATGCTACAGCTGCACAGGATTTAACTCTGCGCTTACACCTTCTTCTATATCCCGCAGACAGAGCATCATATGAGATGATCAAAATGATGCACTTTATATAGTTCCAGATAGTAGCGCTATAAAACAGCATAACACATGAAAAGTGCTAATTGAATCGGCTATTTTTTTAAATTACGAAAATAACCATCAGTAGCGGAAGGTGCCCCCTAATTCAAGCTTTGTGTTTTTATGCACGTGTATTGCTGTATGCTCGAGCAGATGAAGAGACTAACAATTCATCTGATTGTGTAATGCTACCAAACTGGTTTCTCTCTACTCTCTGATGTGTTAAGTTTAGCCCATATGTTGTGCAATATCTTGCCAACGCGCGAGGCGATTTTTGTGAAGAGACAGAACTGCAGGCAAGCTTTGCGGAGATGTTTGACGAATCCTACCTGCCGATATCAAGCGTGCTATTTTCCACTAACATGCAGGCCCCGTCTTTGGGTTCCGAGCAGAGGACTCGAGCTATTGTGTGTATCTTACATCGGTGGATTTTCGTGATTTATCCGTGATGCCAGGACTGTGCTGCATGCTCAACAGACCAGAGATCAAAGGCGACATATTTCTGTAGTTTCGACTATGTGTTGTAGAAAGTAATGTGTACAGTGCAGCGTTTTTAGGCATTTTTTCTTATGGTGAATTTTTGGATTTTGTAACTATTTATGAAATTTGAGGCGAAGTTAGTATGCACGACAAAAGGAAGAAATTCGGGGCAGACACCGGCGACTTATACGCCATGCGCTCATACATTTCTCAAAAGAAATATCGGTCATTGGATTGCCGAATGTCATAACACTGCCAAATGGGTCTGACTCAGAAACGTGGGAACTCCTTTGAGATTACTGAAGTGTCGATATGCTAGGAAGACGGTGCTCTTGATCCTTTGTCAAGTAGAGTAACTTCAAATACCGGTAAAGTAATGGTCGTAACACAGTTAGGGGTGATACAATAATGAACAGAGTGCAAACAATTTTTTATTGACACTCGCCGGCGAGTTTGATTATATAATGGGTGATCGAAGGAGTGATCAAAAAATTGCGTTTGAGGGCGTTTCCATTTGAGTGTTTATGTAAGGTAGCGGGGTTTCAGCGCACATTTGTAAACACTAATATGTAGGAAACATATCTGTGTAAGATTCGTGACTTCTCAAAGTGCACGCCGTAAATGCACAAATGTGAATTACGTGGACGTTACTACCAAACGCATCCAAACAGAGTAAATGCGATGTTATTCTTTTCCTAGCTGCCGAAACCAACGCTCGCAGACACTCTTCGGAGAATGAACAACACTTCATCCGTCGTCCCTTCGTCCTAAGAAGTTCAAGGGTCAGCAATTTGTTGTTTCGGTTACCGATGCCCATTGCTTGAGGATTTCACTGACCCTGGTGTCTTAACCATTGGGAAACGGCAATGCACAACACTGGAGAAATGACGGCGCGTTATTAACGCGAAATATCCGCAAAAATTACGTGATTGACTGTTGTGGCTTAATGATGACACACCTCAATATCGCAAATGTCGTAACGCAGAATTATTGGTGTCGTGAGGTTTCCTACCGTTGGGTTTCCTACAAGCAGTGGCACACTAAACCTGTCAGAGACCCGAGCCGGCAAAACAAATTGTGGCTCCCCTTGCTGCCCCCTCCCACCCTCCTTACCACACAGAAGATCTAGGAGAGTTTCAAACGCAAACGTAAGGAAGTCCCTCATTGCTTATCATTTTCAATTTGTGTCGTGATAATTTACAAGGTATAACGTTATTTTACGTAACACTGAAAGTGACTGCTCTCGTAATCTCGTTGCTCTTATTTAATAGCTATGTTGCCCTTATACGACAGAATTCATTACATGATTTCTGTTGTTCGAATCTTTTATTTATGTTTCGCAGCTAAGTCTGCATAGAGCGAGTGGGGTGTATAAAAATGAATCTCTATTTCCCAAACCAAGAGGATGGTCACTGTCTACATAAAACTTCGTTCAGTGCGTTGTGGAGGGTACTTTCCTTACGAATTTCAACAAAAGCCACAGTGTTGTTCCGATCTTGATTAAATGTTGTACCTTCGATCTTCAAAACAAGGGGAACTTCACCGTCTATGTGAAATTTCATACGGTGTAATGCGGAGGGTACCTTACAACAGAGTTACCCGCCGTTCGACTGATAGCTTGGGAGTTGGCTCATGTATGTATGTGTCCGTGGTGAAGGCATTTATACAAGTCAACGAATTCTGGATGGCAGAGGGTTGCCCTACCTTTAAATGAATTCAATATCGTTTCGTCAGTCAGTATGAAAGTTGGAATATCTACGTATTTTTTCATAGACGGGGAAAGAGGAGATGGTATGACGGAGGCAGAGGAGGAGATACACGGAGAGAGAAAAGCGTGATGGGGGTGGGGAGAGGGGAGGAGGTTGGCTGGTTCAAATGGCTCTGAGCAGTATGGAACTTAACTTCTGAGGTCATCAGTCCCCTAGAACTTAAAACTACTTGAACCTAACTAACCTGAGGACATCACACACATCCATGCCAGAGGCAGGATTCGAACCTGCGACCGTAGCTATCGTGCGGTTCGAGACTGTAGCTCATAGAACCGCTCGGCCACTCGGCCGGCGGAGAGGGGTGCATCCAGAGAAGTGAGAGAAGAAGATTAAGAGAGAGGGAGCAGCAGGTAAACAGAGAAAGGGGAAGGTGGCGAATTACTAATGGAACACTGTAATAAATACATAAATTACGGGTGTCATTGTGAATTTGATGTACTATTAAAAAAAGCGAAGGAGGAGGATGGAGAGGAGGAGGAAGTGTTGTGGGAGAGGAGGGCAGATGGAGGAGATGTAAAAAAGAGAGACGGATGGGCGGAAGGAGGAGGTGGATAGAGAGACGAGATAGGACTAATTGGACAAGAGAGATGAGGGAAGAGGGGATGAACTGATATAAAACTGGGGTGAATAAATATCCGGCCAACGCCGGGTGTACTGTTAGTAATTAGATAAAAATTTACGTGACAATGGACGTGTTCTTCTGAAAGGAATTACAGAGTATTTTCCTAAGGTTAGAAGAAGCGTATTAAGTCTCGATAACTAGAGTGTTGTTCTTCATGTCTACAGATGATCAAATTCGTTGCTTAATATAGATGGCTCCACCAAAGTTCATGTAGCTGGAATTTCATCTTTAGACAATGAACTACATAATAATCAGCTGAAAAATGCTCCTGTTGGAGCACACTAAAGGCAGATATGATCGTGTTTAAAAGACTCTGACAGAAAAGTGGGCAATCAGCTGTCTGAGTCCTCATTCCTCCTTCCTCACCAAAAATTCTGGAAGCTTCACAGGACGAGTGGCTATGTTATATAATAAATTTCCCAAATAAATTTCAGTTTTGTTGAGTTAAAAAGTCAGTACATAGCACATTTTGTATTAGAACTTTAGATATACCGTTAAAAGCGTACCTTTGTGAGTGAGATCCACCAAATACAAATCATTAGTTTCGTATGACATTTATGACGAAATTCCAGAATCGGAAAGTTAACTCTGCAAAATTATTGATGCTAGTAAAATGTGTGCTGTACTTACACATACCGTTTTAAATCAACAATATTTTAAGGTCCACAGCAAATCCTAGAATTTTTCACACAGAACAACACGGTAAATTTTTTATAACCCAACTTTTCGAATCTGTAGACCCACTTCGTGGTGACGCTCGTGTTTCCAACTGCAAATAAATATCGTAACCCTGAACTTTCTGCCTGACATGAACATAAGAACATTCCTTCACATTTTATCCAGGCTTAGGACTGGCTATGCACGTAGTACATAAGCATGTTTAAATGTTCTTTTTTCATTTTATTTATTTACTTTTTGTTACTGTTGTTGTTTACTTTTTGTTGCTTTTGTTTTTATTGTTGTTGTTCAACATTACAGTAGCAAACTAATAACCTTTTCTTCTTATAAATCATAAACTCTTCTTCAGTTTTTTCTAAAAAGGCTAGAGATTTTTAACACCTTTTTAAATCTCCAGAGTCTTCATATGTTCTCATAATGCTTTTTAATCTTTTGTCAAGAGCTATGCACCTCTTCTTTCTTTTATTGAAGCGGTAGGCCAATGGAATCTTTTTTAATTTCAAAAATAGCGTTCACTGCCTCCTCCTTCAGTTTTGAATCAGAAAGTACACATTTGGATGTTTCTAGTTTATTGGGGAGTTCAGTTTTCTATGCCAACCTTCGATAGCATTCGTCGCTCTGTGTCGTCGGTTAAAAACATTCCACATTTCAATAGGTATATTAGGATTTTCCATCCACTGATCAACCATATAGTCTGCAAATGCTGTGATCTTCTCTCCACTGGGCATTTATTCCATTATTAAAATCCACGTTTCATCGACAATGGTAAGTGGAAGATGTGCCACTGCAGCACACATGCCACAAAACAATCGTGCTACCTCCTATCCCTGTAGTCTTCCGTTAGTCCTAGTTCCTGTATCTTCTTCCATAGACACTGGTTAAAGTGAAAATTACAGCCGGAAAATTGTGTTTCAGGGAATACTGAATTCATTGCTTTAATCGTAGCCATTTCAAAATCTAGCACTGCAGTTTTGGGGGACCACCCAGACATCTTAGATATCAATGCTGAAAAAAGTTTTTCATATGAATTTTTACTTTTTTTCTGGCAGCAAAGCAATTAAAACAGAGAATATCTTAGTTGCCTCTTCTGTATTTCCGATGTCGACATGGATTGTGTACAATTGTCTGAACTATTTCGAAGAGCTGTCAAATGTCACATCCATAAGCACAGTTCCATTGTCACAATTATTTTCTCTGCTTCTTCGCAAGTAAATACTAGAAGCCTCTGGATAAGGTGAAAGAACTGGGGGTTGCTGAGATATTCATAGGGTGCATTAGGCAACGATTGGCTGTAACAGGGAAGAGGAATACAGCAGAAGACAAATGAGTAGCTTCGAGAGATGAAATTGGAAGGAAGGCCAGAATTGGCCGTAATTTTGACGATTTGTTAACAGCAAAATTGATTTTCGATAACAATATGATCACCTTCAGCGTCTTAGCGTACAAATTAAAGCTCGTAAGCTCTGGTGGCTAGTTATTAGCAGTGATCGTTTCATAACTTCTGTTACTGCTAATAACTAGACACCAGTTACCTACGAGCTGTAATTTGTACGCAAAAGCAGTGAAGATCATCATTATGTGATCGAAAATATGTTTTACTGTTAATAAAGCATAATAATTACTGCTGACCTTCCTCCTAATTTTATTTATCATATGGTAGTTGTGCACACAGCACTCCATGGAGTCACCAATCAATTAGAGAGATGAAAGAAGGAAGGCAGCAGATCATCAGATAGGTAGGACAGTATTGAATTCAGTTTAGTAAAGAAGAAAATATAAAAATGGAGCAAAAGATGTAGGGGAAACGGAGTACAAAAGTCTAAATAATCAGGATGACAGGAGGTGCAAAATGACTAAGCGGGAATGGCCAGAGGACATATATAAGAAATTAGGCTCATATACTGCTACGAGAAAGATAGATACCGTCTGCAGGGTGCTTTGGAGGAAACAGAAGTAGCTGTGTAAATATCGTGACTTGAGATGGAAAAACAACCATAAGCAAACAATGGAAATCTGAAAGATGAGAATAAATGGATGGTCTATATAAGGGATATTAACGTGAATATAATATTATAGAAATGGATGAGGACGTAGATGAACACGAGATGGAAGATTTGATACTGCGAGAGGAATTTCATAGAGCACTGAGAGACCTATGTCAAAACAAGGCCAGAGGAGTAGACGACATTCCATCAGAACTGCTGTAGAAATGGGAGAGCCAACAAAGACAAAACTCTTCCAATTGGTGTGCAAGATGTATGAGACATGCGAATTACCGTCAGACTACATGGAAAATATAATAATTGCAATTTCAAAGAAATCATCTGCTGACAGGTGTGAATATTCAGTACTGTCAGTTTAATAAGTCATGGTTGCAAAATACTAACACGAGTTTCTTAGAGTAGAATGGAAAAACTCGTAGAAGCTGACTTTGGAGTAGATCAGTTTGGATTTATTTTGAAATGCATTACCACATGTGGCAATACTGAGCGTGCAACTTTCCTTAGAAGATAGTTTAAAAAAAGCGACCCCTACTTTTACAGCATCTATTCACTTACAGAAATCTTTTCATATTTTTGACTGGAATACAATCTTTTCGAAGGTGAAATACAGGCAGTGAAATACTATTTAGAACTATTACATTAACCAGACAGCAGATGCAAGTGTCGCAGGGTATGAAAGGGAATCTGTGGTTGATTAGGAACAGTCCGTACACTGGGCAAGCTGTAATCAAAACCACAGAAAAGTTTTGACTAGGAGTCAAAGTTCAGGGTGAATAAATAAAGTCATTGGAGTAGACAACGTATTTTTGTCAGAGACAATAAAGTCTTGCAGGAGAAGCTGAGGGTTGTCTCCGTTAATCCATCGTGGATGCGGGACAGCGGCTGGCCATTTATTTATGAAAAACTAATCACTAAACACCCATACGTTTTTAGAAATGGTTATTTTAATTACGAGACCAGTTTCGGCAATCTACTAACTCCACCTCCAGGTGGCTGCGTGTTAGAAACAACTAGTATAGGCATAGTATACTAAAATTGATATTCTAGAAAGTGAAACGTAGTGAGATAAATTCTCATAAACCTACAAAATGCATTGTGCGGTGTTAAAAAGTGTATCTGTGCACACAACGCACAACAAAGTAGAATAAGTACACGTGCTGGTTAGCAACGAAACTAACTACTTTGACATCACAGAGTTATAATAGAACATGTCAAACATTTCGAAAACATAAATTAGAAAGTGTACAAAATCTGAATCACAAAGGACTAATGGTTGTCTAGCTTTTTTAAAAATATATCCACAACCCTTACAGGTGAGAATCACTCTGGTTCTTAGGAATCACTATCCGCACTCAAATTAAAGTACACAGTATTGTGAATACCTATTGATTAAGTAACACTAGTGATATATGAGATGTATTTATGGCAGTATCAAAAATCTCTACCAGAGGCAAAAAACCGGCTGACAAATTACTATGTAAATGATGGTAAGTGAAGAACCTGCACGGATACCCATAAAATAGTCAGAGGGCATAATACTGTATCCCAAGTAAACACTGAAACGATATGACTTACTGTGTCTTAAACATCAATCAATTAGCGGTGGAACAAACAAGGGACCCCAAACACCATACTATTATGTTGACGATATATTCGTTGTATAATGGAAATTAGAACGAGGCACTCAGACTACAAGAAATTTTTAACTCTTTATACCACAAGTTTCATTTCACAATGGACTTTTATGTTGAGGGTTCTCTTAACTTATTTTATTTACAGGTAAGTGAGAATGGTAAGTGTTCAGAATACGAGGTTTCTCTTAAGGCGACAGCAAAATTGTCATTATTGCTGCGAATTCCGATGATCATCCATTACGGAAGAAAGCATTCTTTCTTTCAGTTTTTCACTGGCTAAAATTATTTGCACCTGACGAGGTGGCAACTGCATCGAGAAAGCCTCAATTTTAAAGATAGGCATCGTAAATGGATTTAGAGAAAGTGATAGAAAGAAAATGGGTAATAAAACTCTGTCAAAGATGCGCGAAGTGAGAATTTTATATGCAATTAACACACTGGGGAAGCTCCCACGACAAAATATAAGACTGTCGGTTTATAAATTTTGCAATTGGTGGTCTATAAAATTAAGTGTGTAGATTGTGACAAGTTTTAGATCGCACAAACTTGATAGCAGTTCAGAACTCGACATAGGGAACCGGTTATCCTGGCTGTGATAGTAAACTATGAGATCATTTACGTCAGTTCATCAATCAGCTTCGTGACATCGGAAACAATTTACAGATTTATCATTATAAGAGTAGAGATCTTAATTTGGATACCTCAGATGACCTAGAAATTTTCATACATATTAGGCGCTTCCATGGCCGATTATTATTTAATGACCAGATCAGTGGAGCAGGAGATTGGTTTTTAATACTTTTGATAATGGCTTCAATTGCCGTTGGAAATACAACTTGTAAGCTCATTGAGGCCACCGCTTATAACACCAAATGTGCAGTGACGTTTGCCGATACTTTGAGTATATTTTTATATGCATTTATTTTCACATATGTATCATTTGCTGTCATGTCTTACACGTTTTTATGCCTTTTCGCTTCACTTCTGTCATTGTGCCGTGAGCGGTTCGTGATCATGACTTTTATTGTTTGTCATCTTCTCTTACGGTACTGCCGCCTCGTTTTCTTATTCCATTTACTGGCGTCACTAACTTCCTGCCTCATCTGCCGTGAGTGGAAGTAGCAGCGCTTATCGATAAGCGCACTGCCGTACCATCTCTGTAGCGACCGATAGTATTTCCGGGTCGTCGTCTGTCTGGAGTTCAGTTGCCAGCTCAGTCGGGACGCAGCAGAAGTGAAGTCGGGCAAAGCCTGGATTTGGCGATCGCTGGCCACACATATGAACATCCGACGGAAGCACATTTGAGCGGAGACGACAGTTGGTTGATCGTTCTGTCGGTCTTGTCATCGGGTGTCGTGTATTTGATTTTCCGATCGCTTCTGGGCCCTTTCAATTGGTCATCTTGCATGACGTGGGTCGGTTCCTTCCTTGTGCAGAGATGTCGGGTGGACAATGGGCCGGTGTTCCCTCTGCATGGTTGGATCTGAGTCATCGTCTCCGGGTCGTCGTGCGTACGAGTTGATTCCGAACGCAGCAGCAGCGAAGTCAGGGACGGACCAGCAGTGAGTCGGTGGATAGAGTCGGTGGAGTGTGCAGTGAGTCGACAGAGTCAGTCAGAAGGCAGACAGTCGCATGATAGTCAGTCGGCTCTGAGTCTCAGTCGCTTTTGGTTTGTGGACTGAGTCGGGTTCGTCGTTACTCGGCTGTCGGACGAGTTGGCAGTCAGTAGCAGGCAGGTCCGCACGGTGCAAGTACGCCCCAGGACCGTGGTTGACGCAGACGGAAGGCCATTGCTCGGTCAGTCGGCTTGTCGTCGGATGGCGACATGTGGTATTCTGATCACAGACACCAGTATCAGTCGGGCAATAGTGGGTAGTCTGCAACAGTCGGGTCCGAATGGTGTTAGTATTCGCCGGGACCACTGTGGGCAAAAATGGGCTGCCGTTGGTCGTTTGCTCGGCCAGTCGTCTCAGTAGACGACGCCTTGGACCCTCAGGACGAACACCATTTCCAGAGTTGGGATGTGGTTGGACCTTGTTGGTTCGTTAGGACTGAGCAGCGACGTAGTCTCCACAGTGTGGAGCCACGCCGCGGAATTTGGCTGCAGGCGTGCGCTGTTGCAATTGGAAACGGCGCTAGCTGTTTGAGTGGCTTTTCGCTTTCCTCCGAAGCAGGATCCTCAAGTTGAGTAATTAGTTACCTGTTCTTAAAACTCGACTGTTACGATTTGTTCGTTATTTGTGGATTCTTGTTTCCCCAGCCGTTGACGCGTGTGATAACCAGTCATGTGTTTTGTTGCCTACAATCTGCAGCCTCCCATAGTTACATGACAGCGGTGACTTGTGTTTTCGGTATTCTTTTAAACTTGTCTTGAGTGTTGTTTGATACCTTGATCTTGGTGAGGCCGAGTTAGAAGTTATTGGTATCTTGGTTTATACTTCATCGGCCGATATTTTCCATTAATTGTGCAGTTGTATCTGACCATTAGAAATCGGTCAGATTGTGTTGCTTTCCGATTAAGAGGTTGTCTGTGTGGCTGCCTGTCTCACGTATACGTGCGGTAGTGTTACCTTCCCAGGTTTTAGCCTATTAAAATTGCGAGGTTTTTCTTCTTAGATCTGAAGCCGTGAAAAAAAAATTGTTTCTTGTTTGGTATGTGGGCTTCAGGCGAGAGTTGTGGGAAGCATTTTGGGATAAAGCCTTTAGCCGACAATTTAATTGAAATTTAGAAGCTCTTCCCTTTAGGCCTTAAGCCGTAAAATTGTTTTCTGCATTGTGTGTGGCCGAGTTTTAACCTCTCTTAAATCAAAAATTCAAAATCCTTGTCTTGCCCTTTAGTCACAAGATTGTCATTCTTTAGTAAGAGGCCTTCTGCCCAGTTTACACGAAATATTTTAACATAAGGCCTCCAGCCTTGTCAAATTGAAAGCTCTTCTTCCTAGGCCTTAACCCGTTAAATTGTTTTGCTGATATGCGGCCTTCGCCGAGTTTCAGCCTATTTAGATTAAACTTTGAACTTCTTTATCTCGGCCTTAAGCCGTAACGCTGTTCTGGATTAATGTGAGGCCTTCAGCCGAGTTCTATGGGAAAAATTTAAGCTAAGGCTTTCAGACTGTTTATATTGAAGGTAAAAAGAAAATTTCTAAAGAACTGAGACCTCCAGAGGAACTCCTAGACCTCAATTCCTCACTTAGGTCTTGTGCCTTGGATTTTCGATGTGGCCTTCAGCCGATCTAAATTAAATCAAAGGTGGTCTTTCGTTACAATGTTGAGATGTTTGATTCTTGCTTGTGTGATTGTGCGTTTTAAGAAATAAAGTTCATATGTTGAATGCAACTGACAGTAACTTATTTCGGCCCCTTACCACAAATATAACCGCATCCGTTCTGTCCTGCTATCCCAGGGATTTCAGTCAGGAATGTGGATATACATCTTATATTAAATTTCCTTATAATACTGGCGGCTTCGCCACGTGGCATTGTATTAACCCAAGGTCGAAATGCAGTAGGGTTTTGGAATATATACTGTATTCGAACATTATGAAGTACCTCGACGAAAACGATTTATTGACACATAGTCAGCACGGTTTCAAAAAATATCGTTCTTCTGAAGCACAGCTAGCTATTTGTACTCAAGAAGTAATAAGATATGTGCCACAGGGCTTCCCAGAATTCATCGTAAATTCCGAAGCCGTCGTAAAATACACTCATATGTGGTCAATTATTGGCAGATTTTCCGACGGTTTTCGGTAAGAAGGCAATCTTGTATGCTTCGACATAGGTTTTGAATCTCCTGAATAAGGGGCCAGTAAACTGGAGCATGATATCTTATATACCACACTTTTGTTCAATTTTAGAGAATTTTATTTATTATGTGGACTAGAAGATATCCTAACTTATTCACGGTGGAGGAAGAAATCGTTATTTTTTAAAAATAGCTGAGCAATTATTTGCGAAATTCGGCTATATAAGTGATGCTTCATTCATTTGTATTCGTGTGCGTAGAGTGCATTTTTTTCTGTGTAGCAATTGACCATGGCAATACCTTATTACTGTGCCAAATTCGGCGGTAATTCTATTTTCTTCCAATTTAAGTGAGTGTGCTTTGCGGAGTGGTGCGTAAATGCTCCATGTTTGTGTGGCGCGAATTGGTGTTATATGTCTTCAGTTTTTATTGTATGTTGTAGATTTTAATAGCAATGAAATTTATGCTATTGTTGTCCTCATGCTACACAATTAATTTCATACCATCGTGGAAAATATTGTATTGTGTAAGCAGCGTTTGAGTCCCCTCCCAGGTGTAATCATGTACAAGCAATTTATCATCAAAATACCTCAACTAGTATACTGTTTTTTATGGAGCCTATTTACTACCTTGAAAACATTAATTTCCAAATGAATCAGAGATACATTTGTCAGGAAGCTTGATCCGGACCTTCTTTCTGCTGTTAAACTTTCCCATTAAAAATAAGCTGATTATGAGACTGTATCATTTGCAAATGCCAGTAACTTCTAATTTTTCTGAGACGGATACACTTTTATGTTTTACTACATTTTTAAATAACGTAGGACCCTCTTACTGCTGATAAACTTTCCCATTAAAAGTAAGCTAACAGTGAGACTATATCATTTGCAAATGCAGATAACTTCTCATTTTTTGAGACAGATTCCCTTTCATGTCTTACTAAATTTTTAAATAGAATAGCAGAGTCGTTGAGTATTTTTACGTTTTTTATAACATACGTTTACCCATATGTGCCTGCTAGTATTGGGGTTGGTATATTTCCAATGCTAAAATTTAAATCTCCCATAAAGAACATGAGGTTTTTATTCAAGCTCTTAAACATTAGTTGTGAAAGTCAATATTTCCTTCTTGTGGAGCATTTGTTTCTATTGTTCTTTGGATTACACTTGTACCTGTAAGTACTATTAATACAATGCGTTCATTTTCGTTTCCTAGTCAGGTATTATATTATATTCTCGCCCTGGAGATGGCAACATTTTTACTTCCTTTTTGTTCATTTTTCCCCTACTGTAGATCAAAGTATAGATTTTTATATATTCATTTCCAAATGTTTTCTTCTTTGTTTCTGTAACTGATGGAAAATATGTTTTGCATTCTGTGAATTGTTTCAACCATCCCTTCCTACACTGTACTGCTTACTATCTTGTCCGTGTAACGTTCATAGATTAATTTTCACAAAGAAGGTCCTTAACTTGTAATTGTTTATGTTTTGCCATGAAGTCATTGGGTCATTCCCTCATAATATTCGAAACAACTAACTTCCTGTCACTGGAAAACCATGAGAGACCACTCGGAATTTCTTAATGTAACCACTCGCAAAAATCCACTCCTGGTGGGAACGCCTCATTTGCGAACTGCCCATAATACCTTGAAGGTCGTGTCCACACTAACATGTCTGTGAGCACAGGGAGGTTTTCGGAATTGATTGGATATTCCGTGGCCCATAGCTAAAATAGACTCTTCTGTGGCCAGTTAATGGTAGATTCTCCATAGTTCTGGGTAAGAAGGCAATCTCGTGTGCTTGGAACCAGGCTTGGAAACTGCTGCCCGAGTGGGCGGTAAAGTGGAGCGTGATAGTTTATTAACCCCAATGTTGAATCTTACGGAACCATTCTTTAGGCTCTAGACTCATCGATACCCTAACTCATTCGCAGTGGAGAAATAAATCGTTGTTTTTAAAAACTGTGGGCAATTACCAGTGATGTTTAGCCCAGAAATCTGTTGCCTGATTTTGTATACGACATTTGTTCATTTTTAATTTCCTTGTATATAATATGAAACTATGTAAGCAACTCTTCATTCTCATCTCTCGCGCCAGTATGTAGTAGCAAGACCTTCTGTCTTCTGGTAAACTTTCCCATCGCAAGTAATCGAATTATGCAATCATATTCCCTGCATAACGTCAGTTAATTTCCGACACTTCGAAGGCAAACATCGTATATACTCTACTAGGATTTGAAAAAAAAAACAGCGAAATTGCTGGGTGTTTTCCGTTTTCATCATAATCGTTTCACCAAATGTGCCTTCTGCTATTGAAATTCGTATGTTTTCACTCCTATCGTCTTGGTCTCCCGTGAAGAATATCTTATTTCTACGGAAGGTGCTCAATATCATCTGTAATAGGTTGTAAAAGAGTTTCTAGTAGTCAATATTTCTTTCATCTGGAGCATTAGGTACTATTGTTCTTGGGATTGATCTTGTACCTTCAATCTCTATTAATACAGTGCGTCATTTTGCATTTCATAGTCAAGTGTTTTAGCTTACTGTTTTCTTACGATGTAGAGGCAACACTTTTCCCTTCTCTTACTCACTGCTTTACACCGCTGTAGACCGTAGTATATCCATCTACAGTTGACTTCCTGATGTTTTCTTACGTTTTTCTGTAATTTCTGAAAAGTTTGTTTCGTTTTGTTTCAAATATTTAGCTGATTCGAGCCCCCTAAGATCAATTCCCAAATGTACTAGAAGGAAGCTTTCCCAGGTTCACTAACCCAATGTCTCGTGCTCCTGTTTCTCACCCATGTCGTATCCCAGTTATCTGTTATGTTCCCGAGACTAGTCTGTGTACTCCAAGTACGTTTATTCCGTCTCTGAGTGGGGTACTGGCCCATCGCTGCTACAGGCATTTTCCCATGAGTGATCCTACCACGCACTACACTCTCATCTATCAGCTGATTTAGCAGCTATGAACTTTTTTCTGTATTATGGTTAGCAAACCAAGTCATTCTGATGTTGTAGTGATAATTGTTTGAACACATAAAATTTTTGTGCTTCATGGTGGACCAGTGACGATGAGTTGTCAAACAAATTTGTGAACACATCAGAATTATCAAACGAATTATCTAGACATGTGGAACACTCAAGATCAGACCAAATGTTTACGTCAAATTTCAGGAAGTTCATCATCATTAAAATATCATGATTTAAAGCGGAATTGATCATCAATGGACCAGAGGTGGAGCAATAGAAATTTTCACATCGAAATCGGTAGAGAACAGTGTGGAGAGGCCAGAGTATCACGTTTGGTCGTTACATGATACTAAATTAAGTAATTGTACATGTGGATTTTCTCTGTGTTACTGTACATTGTGACGCTTAGATTATTCTTGTGTTATTTGGTAAAAATTAGCTAATTAAGACACCATTTACACTGTACTAAGTTTTGAAATCAGACAGCGAAATTGCTGAGTATTTTTCCGTTTTCATCATACTCGTTTCACCAGATGTACCTATTGTTATTGATATTCGTATGTTTGCATTTCTAGAATTTTGGTCTCTTGTGAAGCAAATCTAATTTTTACGCAAGGTGCACAACATCATCTGTAATAAAACTTCCTGGCAGGTTAAAACTGTGTGCCGGACCCAGACTCGAACTCAGGACCTTTGCCTTTCGCGGGCAAGTGCTCTACCAACTGAGCTACCCAAGCACGACTCACTCCCCCTCCTCACAGCTATACTTCTGCCAGCACCTCGTCTCCTACCTTCCAAACGTTACAGAAGCTCTCCTGCAAAACTTGCAGAATTAGCACTCCTGAAATAAAGGATATCGCGGAGAGATGGCTTAGCCATAGCCTGGAGGATGTTTCCAGAATGAGATCTTCACTCTGCAGTGGAGCGTGCGCTGATATGAAACTTCCTGGCAGATTAAAACTGTGTGCCGGACCGACACTCGAACTCGGGACCTTTGCCAGGAAGTTTCATATCAGCGCACACTCCGCTGCAGATTGAAAATCTCATTCTGCAATAATCTGTAATAGGTTGCAACAGGGTTTCCAGTAGTCAATATTTCTTTCATCTTGAGCATTAGCTGCAATTATTCTTGGTATTGATCTTGTACCTTCAGTCTCTAATAATACAATGCGTAATTTTGCATTTCATAGTCTAGGGTTTTAGCTTACAATTTTCTTGCGATGCAGAAGCAACACCTTTACCTTCTCTATGTTCCTGCTTTACACAGCTGTAGATGATAGTATAGCCGTCTACAGATGTTTTCTTATGTGTTTCTGTAATTTCTGAAAAATGTATTTCCTTTTGTTTCAAATATTTAGCTGATTCGACTTCCTTAAAATCAATTCCCTAACGTCCTAGATTGAAGCTTTCCCAGGTTCATAAAACCATTGTCTCTTGCTCCTGTTTCTCACCCATGTCGTACCCCAGTTACACGTTCTGTTCCAGAGACTAGTCTGGGTACACCAAGTACGTTTATTACTTCTCTAAATGGGGTACTGGCCCATCGCTGCTACAGCAATTCTCCCATGAGTGATCCAACCACCCATTACACTCTCATCTATCAGCTGATTTAACATCTATGAACTTTTTTCCTTTGTGAATTGCGGGTGGCAAACCAAGTCGTTCTGATGTTGTAGTGATCATTGTTTCAACTCATAAAATTTTTTGTGCGTCACGGTGAACCGGTGACGACGAGTTGTCAAACAAATTTGGGAGCATATCAGATATATCAAACGAATTATCTAGAAATGTGAATAAGCTGTGGAACTCAATACCAGACCAAATATTTGCGCGAAATTTTCGGAAGTTCATCATTATTAAAGTATCAGAATTTAAAGTGGATCTGAGCACAAAAGGTGCTGCAGGAGAAATTTTTATATCAATATCTTTGAGAAGAGTGTGGAGAGGCAGAAGTACCATGTTTGGTCATTTCATGATAATAGTTTAAGTAATTGTAGATATGGATTTTCTCTGTGTTAATGGATATTGTGAAGCTTAGATTATGCCTGTGTCATTTCTTAAAAGTTAGTGAATTGATAGATTATTGTGGAAGAATTTCTTCCAGATGTTAATTGTCTTCTCAACATGGGAGTGAGGTTGATTTTTTCCATTGGTTTCCAGCAAGGTACACGGCTGGTTGTGAAATTTGTTGTTATTAAGTTAGTTTCATGTGTAATACTGGATATGTTTGTGAATGTAGGTTTCATTATGACCCTACTTTGACTGATATTTTACTTATGTAGGGAAGTGCATGACAAAACTATAATGTGATGAAACTGAGGACAGTAACAGCATCACCAACAGAGCCAAAGGCACGTTATACCTCTCCGCTCCGTCTGTAAAACGAAGGAAATAACACTGACGACCAAAATGCTGAAACTTGAAAGTAATGTAAAATCTGTGCTTCTGTGTAATGTGAAACATGGAAAGTGACAAGGCAGCTAATCCCTAAGCTGCAGACATTCAACAACAGATTTCCGTGGAACATCCTGGAGATAAGGTGACCAAATGTTACCTCTAACGAAACACTCTGGGAAAGAAGCAGCAAGAAGATAGCTGAGCTGCTGATAAGAAGCAGGAAGTTGACATGGTTAGGACCCACATTTAATAGACCAAATGAACACATTGCATAGGAAGCACTTTATCGGATCCTCGATGAGGACGAGGCAGGCTCAAGATGGGGTGGAGATTATCAGGTAAAGCACAAGGTCAATACCAAGGAAGAGGATGGGAGAAACTGAAGAATGTATCAGAAGACAGAACAAGATTGCAATCCCTTATTGCAGGCCTATGCTGTATTATTATCTCATTTTTTTCATTTACCTATC
This sequence comes from Schistocerca serialis cubense, assembly GCF_023864345.2. Classification (NCBI taxonomy): domain Eukaryota; kingdom Metazoa; phylum Arthropoda; class Insecta; order Orthoptera; family Acrididae; genus Schistocerca; species Schistocerca serialis. The sequence goes on from NC_064646.1 coordinate 453,676,698, forward strand.
TAGCTTATCCTTTTCTGCTGCTTCAGCACCCTGAGAACTACTCCAATTACATTTTTATCATTTCAATATTATCTCACATTTACCAAACACCTAAGTACATTTTAGATTACATACTTCAACCATTCTGTAGCTTTTAAAACTGAACAGGCTTCTTTCTTCATCCAACTTGCTTCAGGATCAACTGACATGTAACTCGATTAATTTTAATTCTGCAAATTATTTCGATGACATAAATGTTACGGTGTTATGGACAAAATTGTTGCTGTGTTGAACAATAAATCCTAACAAAAAACACTTCGAATGTAAGAAGACGGTAATTATTTATCATTCGCTTTTCTAAAGTGAGGTACTAGCATCATTATGTAAAAAACAGGTATGTGTAAGGTACAATACCGGATGTACATGGATGGTCTATTAAGGGATATGAACTTGAAAACAATATGAACTGCTGTAGAAATGGGAGAGCCAACAAAGACCAAACTCTTCCATTTGGTGTGCAAGATGTATGAGACATGCGAAGTATCCTCAAACTTCAAGAAAAATATAATAATTGCAATTACAAAGATAGAAGATGCTGACAGATGGGAATATTAACGCACTATGAGTTTAATAAGTCATGGATTCAAATAACAAACACGAATTCCTTACACAAGAATGAGAAAACTGGCAGAAAGAGACTTTTGAATAGATCAGTTTGGATCGAGAAGAAATGTATTAACACATATGGCAATACTGAACCTCCGGCTTACCTTAGAAGAAAGTTTAAGGAAAGGCAACCCTCTTTTCGTAGCATCTGTAGACTTACAGAAACTTTTTGACATTGTTGACTGGAATACTCAAATTTAGAATGTAACAGAGCTAAAACACAGTGAGTGAGAGCCTATTCAGAACTTTTACATAAACCAGACGGCTGTTGAAACTGTCAAAGCGCATGAAAGGGAATTAGTGATTGATAAGGAACTGAGACGGGGTTGTAGCATATCCTTGATCCTATTAAGTGTATACAAAGAACAAGCAGTAATCAAATCCACAGCAAAATTTTGTGTAGGACTAATAGTTTAGGGAGAAGAAATAAAATCTATAGTGTTTGCCGATGACAATGTAGTTATGTCAGAAACAACAAAGGGCATAAAGAAGAAGTTGAAACGAACGGACTGCCTCTGTTGACCCATCGTGGATACGGGACAGCGGCTGGTCAGATATTTATGGAAAACAAAATTCAAACAGCCGTACGTTTTATAAATTATTATTTTATTAACACGACCAGTTTCGGCATCCCAATAATGCCATCTCCAAGTGGCTGCATGTTAAAAACGAGTATACGTTTTGTAGGTGACAAGTTATACAGCAGTTGAGTTGACGTAACAGAAAGTAAATTGCAGTGGTAAAAATCCTAAAAAGCTTACAAAATGCAGTGTGCAGCAGTAAGAAGACTATCTGTGCACACAACTCATATCAAAGCATCGAAACTAACTACTTTCACATCACAGAGTTATAATCGAACGTGCCAAACGTTTTTAAAAAAAGTTTAGTAGATCAGCAGCACAAAGAAATAATGCTTGTCTGGCTTTATTATAAAAAATATCCACAACACTTACAGACGAGAATCACTCTAGTTCTTGGGAAAAATTATTGCGATTGAAGATAAAAACTCGCGATATGACATATGGAGTACAAAGTAGTGTGCTTACTTATAGCCTAAGTAACACTAGTAATATTGTATTCCAGACGTAGTTATCACAATATCAAAAAACGCTACCAGAGGCAAAACATAGCGGCCTACAAATTATTAAGTGAACGTCAGTGAGCAAACAACTTGGAAGGGGTACTCATAGCACATCTAGAAGGCATCATATTATATGCGAAGTGAAGAATGAAACGTCATGACTTGGTGTTCCTTAAATGCCACTTAATTGGGGGGGAAATAGCACAGTGGAATAAACAAAGAACCCCAAACACAAAATTTTTGTGTTGACGATGTATTAGTCGTTTTTAATAAGTGTATGGATGAGTTGATCAAGCCACAATAAAATTTCAACTCTTTACACTAACATTTTAACTTCATTACTGAGTTTTTGTTGAGGGCTAGCTTAACATTTTTCTTTTACAAGTAATCAGGATGGCCAATATTCAGAATACGAGATTTTTAGAAAGCAAACAACAATTCATATCTTCTTCTTTCGTTTCACCCTCTTTGGGGTACGCTGGATCAATCACTTCTTTGTGCGTTGTTCTTTTCTTAGGGCCCAGTATTTCTTCATTCTTTTTGATCTTCTTCTCCTCTCTTCTTCCGAGATGAAGGATTTGGACTTTTGTGTGGATTTGTTTTGGAACCTTATGTTTTCATCTTTAGTAATTAATTTAGCAGTTCGATCAATAAGTGAATTTTCTGAAATATTTAATTTCACTAGGTCTTTCTCAGTTTCTCTTTAAACCAGTTGGGCTTCGTTTTTCGGTTACGGAAGAAGTCAAAGATTTGTTTAGTTAATCTGTTGGAATCCATTCTGAGAAGATGACCATAAAAATTTATTCTCCTTTTTCGCATAGAATCTGAAAGTTTTTCAATTTTCTTGTAGAGAGTTTCATTTTTGATGTATATAATCTTATTGTCTTGAAATTTTGGCCCAATGATTTTTCTTAAAATTTTTGTTTCCTTTATCTCAAGTTTCTCCATTTGGCCTTTGAAATTCATGTTAAGTGTTTCTGCTGCATACAGTGCTTCTGGCTTAATCACTGTCTTGTAATGTGTAATTTTGGCCCCCCATGAGAGGGGGTTTTTTGTTGTATGTATTTTTTGTTAGTTGGAAGGCCAATTCAAGTTTATTTTTTCTGGATTCCATTGCTTTGCTTTCCCCAGCATTCCAAGTAATCCATTCTCCGAGATATTTGAATTCTTTTACTATTTCAATCTTCTGTTCTTGAACTTTGAGGTATTTACATGAGTGCTTGATGTTTGTCAATATCTTAGTTTTTTCAGAGGAGATGTGAAGACCAATTTTAGCTGCTTGTTTCTTTAGTTCAAGGATTTGCTCCCGTGCTTCTTCCATTGTTTCAGCAAACAGGGCCATATTATCTGCAAAAGCAATGCAATTTACTTTAAGGTTCTTCTTTTTGCAACCCAGTCTTATACCACTCTTAATATTTGTGTTCCATTCTCTGACTACTTTCTCAAGAGCTCAATTGAACAGCAACGGTGAGAGCCCATCACCCTGTCGCACTCCCGTTTTTATTTCAAAGTGTTCCGTCAGTTCGCCCATAAATTTAACTTTCGAAAATGTATTTGTAAGGGTCGCTTTTATAATATTAGTTGTTTTCTTATCCAAACCCATTTCTTCTAGGACTGATAACAGAGATTCTCTATCAATCGAATCATATGCTTTTTTGAAATCAATGAAGGAGATTACGTATGTCTTTGCCCTTGATTTTTGGTAAGCCATGATGTTTTTGAGGTTTAGTATTTGTTCCGAACATGATCTACCCTTTCTAAAACCTCCCTGGTATTCCCCGATTTGCGGATCCAATTGCGGCTCTGCCCTGTTCAAAAGGACTTTAGAAAGAAGCTTGTACGTTATATCCATCAGTGATATTCCTCTGTAATTGTTGGGGTCTGTCTTCAAACCTTTCTTGTAGATAGGGTGGATGGGAGCTGTTCTCCATTCTGCAGGGATCTCTTCTTCTTTCCAGATTTGATCGAAAACACACTTTAGGGATGTAACTGCATTTTTGTCAGCCTTTTTCCATAGTTCGGCCACTATTTGATTTTCTCCGGACGCCTTGTTGTTTTTAAGTTCTGAGATGACCTTCTGTAGTTCTTCAGTCATCGGTGGTTCTGAATCCGGCTTCTCACGGTTGTTTGGAATGGATTCAAATTTTTCAAGGATGGGTTCACAATTCAAGAGTTTCTCAAAGTAGCCTGCTAGTATTTTGCAGTTTTCCGTGTTGTTGTGAGCGATGGTCCCATTTACATCTCGAAATTGGAGGGTGGGTGCTTTCTATCTTGATAACCTTTGTTTGATAGTTCTGTAAAAGCTCCTTGTGTTGTTTTTAGCAAATTCTTCATCAATTTGGAGGAGAGTTTTGTTTTCATGTGTCTTCTTAATCCTTTTTATATTTTTATCTACCAGTTTTCTAACTGTAATGAAATTCAGTCTACTTTCTTCTGTTTTCTGTGATTGCCAATTTTGCCATGCCTGTTTTCTCGTTTCAATGAGGGCATCACATTCCAGCGACCACCAGGCATGTTTTTTACTTTTTTTGTTAGGTGCTATCCGTTCAGCTGTAGTAATGAGGTTTTCCTTGATATCCCCCCAGCTTTGTGTCTGAATGGTTTCTGTTGGTTTTGTGAATTCATCTGATTTTAATATCTTTTCTGTGCTATACTTCCGACCCTTACTTTGTTTCATGCTGCGTTTCCTGTTTGGGATGACTTTGAACTTAATTTTAGAAAGGTAATGGTCTGAATCCAAGTTTGCACCCCTGAGTACCCTAACGTTCATGATTTCTTTGCTAGAAATCTTCTTAATTGCCACATGATCAAGTTGAAATTCCCCAAGGCTAGGATTTGGGGATACCCATGTTTTTTGTCTTCGTGGTAGATTCTTGAAAGCTGTGGATTTAAGAATTAAATTTTATGCTTGGCAAAGTTCTATTAGTCTCACACCATTTCTGTTTGTTCTCTTGTGTGCAGGATAGCTTCCAACTATTTTCTTATATCATTTTTCTTTACCAATCTAAGCATTAAAATCTCCAAGAAGAATGATGATGTTTTTATCTGGAATTTTCTGAATAATGTCATCTACATGATTCCAAAAGGCCTCCACTTTTTCTTTGTCTTTCCTGTTATCCTCGTTTATAGGGGCATGTGCATTGATAATTGTGTAGATTTTGTTTGTGCTTGTGAATGTAAGACTTGAGGTTCTTTCTGATTGGGAATCAAAAACAACTATTGAGTTCAAGATTTGTTTGTTGATTATAAAGGCTGTACCAAGATGTGGTACATTTTTCATTACTCTCGGCCCCACTTTCCCTTTGTATATCCTAAAACCTTCGGAATCGAAGGTATCTGTATCCATGTATCGTGTTTCTTGAATGGCTGTTAGGAGTATGTTGTGGTTCTTTAGCGTATCTGTTAGATGTTTTAGTTTTCCGGATTTCAACAATGAGTTTGCATTGAAAGTTGCTAGGTACGTTGATTGCCTATATTGAAATTTGGATGAGATTCCAAGACCCTCCGACTTGTCTTTGTGCAATGTTGCAGACTCCCCAGAATCCGAATGTCTGCTGACGTACTGGCGTACGGTGGATCGTCCACCTGGGGTAAAATAGTTTACATCACACACTTCCATGATTGATGAAAGTTATTTTGGGTGTGGCCCAAAGGCCACAAAATGTACAACCAAGATTGTGAGTCCTGGAGGTAGTTCTTCCGCTCTCTCCGCCGTTGGGAATCTGAACTTCCTCTTCCGCCTTTGAGACCGTTGACCAGGTTTCACCTAGTAACCCTAGGCAGGGGCCCTTACAGGGTGCTACCATCCGGAGCCAGATGGACCCAGGTTTTTTTTAACGAGGTGTTACTCCTCCCCCTCCTCCTTCCTCATCACTTGCGAAATGAGGCCCCGGACTTGGGACCGGCAGTGATGGAGTTAACAATACATATAATATCATTATTGCTGCGAATTTTAATCCTCCCCGATTACACAAGGAGTGTTCCCTTTGTTCAGTGTCTCAGAGGTTAAGACAATTTGCAATTCACCAAGTGGAAACCGACAGGCTGATAGCCACCACTCTACGTATAAGGACTGCTAATGGATTTTGAGAAAGTAATATTATGGACATGGGTGAAAAAATTTTGTCAAAGACTCATAAAGAGACCAGTGTAAAGAAGGAAGATGTCAGATATGCTGCTAAGACACATGTTGGCCCAACCTCTCTGAAGGCTAGTAATGAGTTTAAAAAGCATAATATGGTGGTAAGTTTCAATGCTATTAACAGACTGGGAAAGCTCCTACGACATAGCATAGAGCAGCCTGTTACAGTCTTCATTATGAGAGTAAAGTTGTTTAACTGGATATCTTCGATGACCTAGAACTTTTCGTACATAGAAGACCCTTCCATGAAAGTTTACTTAATGAGCACATCACTGGAAAAAGAGATTGTTTTTTCATACTTTTGATAATGTTTTCAGTAGCGATTGGAAGTAAAAATCGAACACCCTTTGCGGCCACTCTTTATAACAACAAATGTACAGTGGCGTTTGCTGCAATTTTGAGTATATTTGCATATGCTGTAATTTTCACATCCGTATTTTTGGTGTCATCTTACATGTTTTTATGCCTTTTCGCTTTACTTTTGTCATTGTAAGTAATCTGGATATACAATTGTTTTAAACATTCTTATGGTACTGACGGCGAAGCCACCTGGCGTTGTGTTAGCCCAGGAGTCCTCTATCGGCCGCAGCGCGCATTAACTGCCACTCTGGCTCTGGCAAATTTGGTTTCTGTATATGCGAGTGGGAAGCTATTGTACCTGAAATACGGTATGCATTTCTTGATGTACGATATTTACAACTGGCGGTTGAGCTCGTAAAATTGCGTATGGTATGTACATTTTCGCCTAGCGAGACCTTCGACTTTTTTAAAGTTTTGTACCTATGTTAACCATGCAATTGTGTATACTTGCATTCGTATTATGGGAAGGGTTTGTAATCTCAAACTGTAATTGCTGACAGGTCACCAGTAAGAAATCCCCAAAACAGCTACACGATTTTTTCAGCAACCACCAAGGACTTTTAGAGTCAATTTTATCATATTTGTCATGATTACCTTCTGGTGCCAGACATTTTACTCTTAGATAGAACAAATGATCCTGCTTTTAGGGTCAGTATGAACGTTACAGTATCCTTTTGCTTTGTAGTCCGGTTGGTTTACGTACACTCACTCTGCTTTTAACTTGACCCTTTCCCTTAGTACCTTCTGTGCTACAGCTTTCTATGTGTTAGTTACTATCTGGCTCGGTTTCATCATTCATTACACAGGTTGGTATCTTGTATTCACAAGTGAACAGTAATGACATAGTCAAGTGAGACCCCTTATGGTTGACATGTTTGTAGCGGCTCTCTACTTGTTCCTACACAATATTTTCCGGACAGTTAGGAACAACATATCACATTTTTTCATCTTCATTTTGGTGTATAGTGTTACGCCCTCAAGGTATTTTATGAGTATCGCCCGCATATTCTTCTGTTACTGTCATTTACTTAGAAATCTTGTCGCCCTTTGGGTTTTTCCTCTGCTAACGCTTTTTGGTATTGTGTTGACTACATCTGATATATCACTCCTGTTGATAATATTTAGACAATATGTATGCAGAATATAGTGTTCTCCATATGACATATCGAGAGATTTTAACTTTAGTGAAAGTAGCTTCTCGTAAGATCTAGGGGGATTCTCATATATAAGAATTATGGATATTTGTTATAAAAATGTAGACAAGATACATTTGATTGACCTTCTGATTTTGAAAATTTTCTATGTTCGGTATGATCTATTGCAAGTCTATGATCGCAAAGAAACTAGTTTCGATGGTAACCAATGGGTGTTACGTACTGTGCTTTGTTGTGCTGTTTGTGCATGGGTACACTTCTTAAGTCTTCATATTGCATTATGTAGATTTTAAGTGCTTTTATTTCTACGCCTCATTTTCCCTAATGTCAACGGTTGTATATCTTGACATATCGTACACGTATACTCGTTATTTTTAACATGCAGTGGCGTAGAATTGGCGTTAATGAGATTCCCAAAGTGGTCGTGTAAATACAATAAAAACTTCTGAAAATATACGGCTGTTTGGTGATGTTTATTTGCCAAAAAGAATGGACAGTATCTTGAAAGGAGGATGTGAGATGTACATCAACAAAAGCAAAACAAGGGGATTCGAGTGTAGTCGAAATAAGATCAGTACCATTAGAAGGCCGTAAAACTGACTGTCCTGATTTCTTCTGAACAGTGAGTTCTTAGACTGGTTATGAAATGCTGTTAAATAGCGTGAGTTCGTCTCAAGTGTGTAGGTTGCTGTTAACTTGGAGAAAAATGAAAGGTCAGATTTCTAATATTAATGAAATTACTGTGAAGAATGGAATTTTTGTGCTTTCTTATTATGTACTGATGCATGGTATAAGAAAAATTCGTTACGTCTCAACCATCCTTGCATGTTACAGATTAACATTCGTATTCGGTTACACATGTGATAGGAAGTCCACTCTCAAGACAAGTACCATATCTTACCTGTGATGGGAAGTCCACTTTGAACACAAATACAAGAGTCTACCTGTTGTAAAAGTCAAGGTCAACTGAGGTAACAATTTTTTGTTAACTATCTCAGTTTATCATATAGTTAATGCTGAAAACATGTAAATTAACAATCGTGCTGCTTATGAGTGGCCTACATCTACACTATTGTCTCACTGGCAAAGCAGTACTCACAAATGCATATGCGACCTATTAATATTAAAAGCTGTCTTAATCATATGCATGTATGGACGGAGTAGTTGCTGAGGTGGGGAAGGTGTGGAGGGGACTGGTATGCCAGATACTTATGAAGTGTAAGGTACCAATTTATTCGAATACAGTGTACAGTAGATCTTCATGTGCTATGTAAACATTCCTTCTTCTAACTTTTTGAGTGATGGAAGCAAATAGGACCGTAAAAAAGAAGAATAATACCGGAGTACTAACAAATTTTATTCTGATTCGAGATATGAATCTGTGAAATACCATTTATCGTATTACACGAGGGAAGTCAAAAAGTAATAAACTCTTCTTTTTTTAAGATGTTAAGAATGCAACTACTTGGGTTGAAAACACAACATTAACGATTAATTTAAGTATTTTCAATATAATTGCCGTCTATTCCCACTCTCTGGTCCGTCTTTTAACAATGGCATTTATTTCAATACAGATAAAAGCTTGGTCCTGCTTCCGACTCATTTGATGCAAGAACGTTTCACAGTGTCCTCATCTTCAAGGTGAATCCCACGATGACCTCCTTTTAGGGCCGAAACAATTGGAAGTTTGATCGTCATGTAAAAGTAGAACATCCGCCATAACTTTCGTTCGGCAAATTCTCTGAAGATGTGCTTTAAAGTGCTAGGAGGTAGCGAAGTTTCGGTCTGTATTGATTGACGATCCCTGTCCCAAAAATCGACCATAATCACACACTTTGAATTCCACAATACGGTAATATGTTTTGAACTTCTCCTCCTCCAATGAGTTTCTGGTTAAAAGTTTCTTCTTTGGGTAGTTTCTTTCAAGAAACTCCTCTCTGTCCAAACGGAAGCGCTGCATGAGTTGAGAGGCCATTCTTATTCTGGCCTCTTTATTGTGATCGGTTAACGTTCTTGGTACTCAAGTTGCACAAACAGTCGAGTATCCTAGTTGTTAAATAATCGTAATCACCCTGAATTTACTGAGGGAGGTAATGCGAAACAAATCATATGCAGTCAGCCGGTTACCACCACTGACGAAGTCGACTCGCTGAATGTTATGTGGAAGCCTTAAAAGCACCAGTCTGCCGCTCAGCGATTCATCAGCCAACGGTGTTTGCCCTTCGCTTTTGTTACAGCGATAAATTCATTTTCTAAAGTTCCTGATAGCTACTGCTGAATCACCGCACACATTTTCTGTCTTCCATTATTACAAATGCGAGTTTCACCTTCTGCATTCAAAAATTCTATCACAGATCGCTGCCTAATTTGAACATCGATGAAGATCGTTTTAGAAAGTGACTACATCTGGTGACGGGGGAAGTTACTGCGGCACTGGTTTAGAAGAGAAGCGATGAGGAATAGCGACAAATTAAATATTTCATTTACCAAACTGAATTTATGAAGGTGAAAGTAGGGGAATTAGATCTTGACTAACCTTCGTACAAACATATGATGCCATGGCAATAACCTATATCTCATTACCTAATGATAATAAATACTTCTCCCTTTACATAAAAAATGTAAATATTCAGGGAAGGACTCTTCTTGGAACTACACTCCTGGAAATTGAAATAAGAACACCGTGAATTCATTGTCCCAGGAAGGGGAAACTTTATTGACACATTCCTGGGGTCAGATACATCACATGATCACACTGACAGAACCACAGGCACATAGACACAGGCAACAGAGCATGCACAATGTCGGCACTAGTACAGTGTATATCCACCTTTCGCAGCAATGCAGGCTGCTATTCTCCCATGGAGACGATCGTAGAGATGCTGGATGTAGTCCTGTGGAACGGCTTGCCATGCCATTTCCACCTGGCGCCTCAGTTGGACCAGCGTTCGTGCTGGACGTGCAGACCGCGTGAGACGACGCTTCATCCAGTCCCAAACATGCTCAATGGGGGACAGATCCGGAGATGTTGCTGGCCAGGGTAGTTGACTTACACCTTCTAGAGCACGTTGGGTGGCACGGGATACATGCGGACGTGCATTGTCCTGTTGGAACAGCAAGTTCCCTTGCCGGTCTAGGAATGGTAGAACGATGGATTCGATGACGGTTTGGATGTACCGTGCACTACTCGGTGTCCCCTCGACGATCACCAGTGGTGTACGGCCTGTGTAGGAGATCGCTCCCCACACCATGATGCCGGGTGTTGGCCCTGTGTGCCTCGGTCGTATGCAGTCCTGATTGTGGCGCTCACCTGCACGGCGCCAAACACGCATACGACCATCATTGGCACCAAGGCAGAAGCGACTCTCATCGCTGAAGACGACACGTCTCCATTCGTCCCTCCATTCACGCCTGTCGCGACACCACTGGAGGCGGGCTGCACGATGTTGGGGCGTGAGCGGAAGACGGCCTAACGGTGTGCGGGACCGTAGCCCAGCTTCATGGAGACGGTTGCGAAAGGTCCTCGCCGATACCCCAGGAGCAACAGTGTCCCTAATTTGCTGGGAAGTGGCGGTGCGGTCCCCTACGTCACTGCGTAGGATCCTACGGTCTTGGCGTGCATCCGTGCGTCGCTGCGGTCCGGTCCCAGGTCGACGGGCACGTGCACCTTCCGCCGACCACTGGCGACAACATCGATGTACTGTGGAGACCTCACGCCCCACGTGTTGAGCAATTCGGCGGTACGTCCACCCGGCCTCCCGCATGCCCACTATACGCCCTCGCTCAAAGTCCGTCAACTGCACATACGGTTCACGTCCACGCTGTCGCGGCATGCTACCAGTGTTAAAGACTGCGATGGAGCTCCGTATGCCACGGCCAACTGGCTGACACTGACGGCGGCGGTGCACAAATGCTGCGCAGCTAGCGCCATTCGACGGCCAACACCGCGGTTCCTGGTGTGTCCGCTGTGCCGTGCGTGTGATCATTGCTTGTACAGCCCTCTCGCAGTGTCCGGAGCAAGTATGGTGGGTTTGACACACCGGTGTCAATGTGTTCTTTTTTCCATTTCCAGGAGTGTATATTTCGCGATGGAGATTGCGACAGTACTCAGTACACAGAAAGTATGCACAATTACGTCTTGAGTCACCGATTATTTAGTGTTTTATTAATTTACACATCGCTTTCGGTCCCTGTGCATCCATTATTGTTATTGGTAACATTTCTCTAAGTCCCTTCACTCAGCTTAAGCCATTATTTTATTGTCGTACGTCGTATTTTATTGTCGTTACCGTGCAACCATCTTCTTCCCACCTGTTTCCGTACGCTACTAGTCATTGTACGAATATGTAAATGATTCAGTCCTATGCTACTGCTGCAGGCCGTTAACAACAGATATCGTTCCATGCATCATATTACTGGTGCAGAAAAGTACATTAATGACAGACGTAAAGTAGTAATTTAAAACAAGTTTTTAAAATTTCTTAAATAATCATGAGTGGCAGAAGCTGCCAACTGATTCAACCTTCGTGATTTTATGCAAGTGAATTGCTATTTGCTCGAGCAGATGATTGTGTAACGTTACCAAATTAGTTTTTGTCTTTTTTATGTTGTGATAAGTTTGGTCCGTATGCCATGCAATACCTTACACACACGCGAGGAAGTATCAGTGAAGAGCCACAACGCTAGGCAAGCTTTGCGGAGATTGTTGACGGATCCAACCCTCTATCTCAGACTAGTCCTTTTCTACTAAAGTGCAGGCCACGTCGTTCTGATCTGACCAGAGACCTCTAACAGCGAATGCATGTTAAATCGGTGGATTTTCGTTCTTTATCCGCGGTAACCGGAGTCCGCGCGGTACTCGAAAGGCCAGAGATCATAAGCGACGCATTTCTGTTGCCGTCGGCAATTTATTCGCTATGCGCTCATATACTTCCCAAAAAAAAAAAAAAAAAAAAAAAAAAATAACGGTCAGTTGATTGCAGAAACTCAACACCTCACCATATAGATGTGAAACAGAATCTTGAGAACTCCTCTGAGAAATCTCAAACATCGACATGCTTGGAAAACTCCAGTAACTCTAAACACTGGTAAACAGTGGTTGTAACACAGTTGGGGGATAATATAATAATGAACATGGAACAAGAAAATTTCTATTGACACTCCCAAAGGTTTGTTTCATTTAAAGGGCGATCAAAAAGACCGTCTGATGTCTTTTCCATTTGAGCGCATATGGAGTGTAGCGGAGCACCCATGCAGGTATATAAGCACTAACATATAGGCATGAGATTTGAAAGGCAGTCGGTCTTTCCGAGGTATATTCGGTAAATGCAAAGACGTTTTTCGGTATGAAGGCAGTCTTGTGTGCTTTGACACAGGTTTTGAATCTCCTGCCTGAGAGGCTAGTAAGCTGGTGACTGATAATTTATATGCCACGCCGTTGCTGAATTTTAGGGAATTTCGTTTATTCTGTGTACTAGAAGGTATCGTAACTCATTCACAGTGCAGAAAGGAAACGTTAGTTTTAAAAAATAGTTGAGCAATTAATTGCGAAATTGGGCCTAGGTAAGTGATGCTTTATTTTCGTGCTTTTGTGTGTATAATCTTTCTGCTTTCTGTGTAGCCAAAGACCATGGCAATATTTTATAATTGTGCAAAATTCGGTGGTAAGTCTGTTTTTTTCCAAATTAACCGAGTGTGCTTTGTGGAGTGGGGCCTAATTGTTGTGTGTTTGTGTGGCATGTGTTGAAGTTATGTATCTTCAATTTTTGTTGTATGTTGTAAAGTTTAATAGCAATTAAAATTAAGATATTGTAATCCTCATGTCTCACAATGAATATCATACCATCGTGGAAACTATCTCATTGGGTAAGCAGTGCTTGAGTTCCTTGTCTTGTGTCATGATGTAGATCCAATTTATCATCAAAATAGTTCAGTTAATATACTGTTTTTATTGGAGACTATTTATTCCCTAAAATCATCATTTTTTAAATGAACCAGAGATACATCTGCCAGGAAGCTTGATATACTACTGCACATGGCTGGACTCCTTTCTGCTGATAATCTCTCCCATAAAAATTAAGCAGATTATGAGATCATATGTCCATTTCCATTAAAAGATGTCGTTAAACATTAATATTTAAATAATTTTTAAGAACTGTAATAAATTTCGTTCTTTACCTGTGTGAAATTATTTTATAACGCTAAGGTATAAGAAGATGCTTCATATTCGTTCATCTTGCATTATATTATATTTGTGAAGTGGGTTAAAGTGTACAAACAAGAGAGCGATTTGAGTGATGTGTTGTGCAGTTGCGACATCAATTAATGGAAATTCCTGACATTGAAGAATTTAAAACGTTATCCTGGATCATTTTGCAAGTGTTTCACTGTTTTTTATTCCATTTTCCGTTGTTCGATCCACAAATTTTGGAGTTTAACAGCTACTATTCTCACAAGAGAAACATACAATTTGCGTGACTTCGCTCAAGGGCCACCGTAAATAATGTGTTAAGTGACGTCCACCCAGATAATGGAATAACAGGAGCCAAAATGTATCTTGTGACTAAATAAAATAAGAAATTCTATTTGACTTAATTGCATATTATTAATACTTTCTTTGAGGGATATTTGTACATTGGTGAATCGTATGAAATAAATGACAAATATTTATACAAATATGTATATAAAAATCTTGGTTCTAATTTACTTTCTAATAAAGCAATATGCAATGTTGGTAAGAATGTAACATATCATGTTTAGAAGTACCTGAATCAGTTCAAAGAAGCGGAGGTTGTTAACGGGTTCAAGAAGAGCATCAGATAACGATTGAATGAAAGAGGTGCAAAGAATGCAACAAAAGACGAGTGAGTAGCATTAGGACTCGAAGTAATCAATTGACAAAATAATTAAATAGGCTGAAAGACAAACTGAGTACAAAACCGTACATGATGCACAAAATATAAAATGTAACTGGCCAAACAAGAAAATATGAAACTAGAACCAGTAAACAAATTGTACAGAAACAAGCCTGCAGACGAAGGGAATGAAAGCAAAGTAGTGACTGAATACGAAATCAGGCAGTTTTGTAGCATATCCCTATACAATAATAATTCTCTATGATGAGTAGCCAATAAAGGAAACCTAGGAGAAAATTGGAAAAGGAATTTTCGTTCAGTGAGAAGAAGTAGTTTTGCAGATGGTATTTTAATTCTGTCAGACAGAGTTACCGACATAGAAGAGCACGATATGGAATGAATTGCATGTTGGAAAGAGGTTTGACAAGAATAAGTTTTGAATAGGGATGGTGGGCCGTAGTTGCTTCAAATCATGTGAGACTGATGCAATAAGAAGAGCCAATGAGACACTGAAGGGAAAAAGATGTGATTTGCTATTTGGGAAGCTAAATAACTGATTATGGCTGGAGTACTGAGACTACCGATAGCACGAAACGCAGTTCCGAAATAGAAAAAAATGTTCCCATGTAATCTAGATTTAACTATTAGAAAATCTGCTGTGAATCTGTTTGCCTGGAGTTTAGATTTATACAGAAGTGAAATAGGCACGAAAAGTAGTTCAAACAAGATGAGAATAGAAAGTTTTTGTATGTGGTACTACAGTAAAACTTCAATAAAGAAGCATGCGAACACATTTTCAGACAGGAAGTGATCAACACGTTAGTAATAGAGATAGAGAGATGTGTGGGGGGTAAAATTGTAGAGAGAGACCAATATCTGCATACAGCAAGGAAGTTCAAACGGAACTAGGTGACAGTAATATTTCGGCGATGGGGAGGCTTGCATATAATAGAACAATATGGAGAGCAGCATTACACCACTGTTCAGACTAAACACGACAACAATAAAAAACAGCAAACTGTGCTTACTTGACTTCTAAAAGTCTGTATAATAATGCACATTTCATGCTACTTGGGTTCGATCTGACTTTCTGTCTTTTAAACTGATGGCTTATACGTGTATTAAACGAACTGATTCTGAAATTATGCTTGTCGTTGTGATTTGTCTGATTATCTTAAATTTCTATTCTATGCAGCATGGTAGTGAAACGTTAAAATCAGTAACCATTTCTTTTACTACTATGTTTTCCTTCATTTAGATCATCACTCTAATGATAAACCACAACGAATCACATAAATAACTGAAATACATGCATTGTAATTATCAAAAGGGGAGCCGCAAATACTGTGTGGGGTAAGCTCTCTCATGGTATCACCGACTATAAGGTGCATGTTTGACAGAATAAATATGCTACGAGTTTTTCCTGTTATCCATTCACTGTTAGCTACAGGGTCAACATTGTTATATTAGCTTTGTGAGCGCTAATGACATTAATTTGTCTGCAGGACTCCCTTCTTGCAGTCATTACTCAACCTGAGTAAACACTGTCTACCCAATCTGTCTGTGTCTAGTGTAGATATGTTGAAGTGCGAAGACATTTTCAGAATTGTGTAGCATGTAAATGAGGCGGGACGTGGGTACCAGCCCGGTATTCACCTAGTTGGATGTGGAAAACCGCCTAAAAACCACATCCAGGCTGGCCAGCTCACCAGCTCTCACCATTAAGCCGCGATTTAATCAGAGGCTGGCTCGCCTCCCCGTGTCCCGGAAGCTGATGCTTTAGCATTCTCGGCTATCCGGGCGGGTAAACACTAATTACTAACGTTAATTTTCACTAAATGCTTTTAATCACATTTCACTTATTAACAATGGGAGTAAGATGTTATCCTCTGGCTGTCTTTACTTTTATGCAACAGGAAAGCTACTTAGGCTTCATTTAAACTGACAATGGTGCACACAGATAATTTAACACAAGGCTTGCATTACATTATTCCTAGGATGGCACTAAACTGTGCGAAAGGTGCTGGAGCACCTCTATGAGAGTCGAACACAAAAGAATTTCAGCAGCCAGCGAACGACACCTGAACCACATGTTATGTCATCAATTTCTTCTTCAGTGTCGCATTCGTTAATTGCCAGGTTTTCCAGTGCTTGCCACCGCACAAGACCTGAACCATGTCTTACCTCGTCCGACTCCTTACCTTTCTCTGCATCTCATTCTTGCTCCTCCTCCTCTGGCAGCACCTCCAGCAGGCGGCGTTCTCTGGGCACAATGTCCTCTGCTCCCTCCTGTGGCGGCGGCTGCTCGAAACCCCCACCTGAGGAAGAATAAACGTGACAGATGAAGAATTCGCTATTATACTGTTTATAAATCACATGTTACCTGGGCTTCCAACATTCTGAGTTTAAGGGATCTACTATCGTACGCAACCTAATGGTCTGGTATCATGACTACATACGAATTACATACACGAGACACCTTTCTTTTAAACGGATATACTCTCCCCTGTCTCGCTTTGTCCTCTACAATGCTACTTCGCAGAGTCATTTGCACAATATATTAAACGATTCTCTTTCCTTCCTGGTTATATATCATTCTTACTTACGCTTTCGCGCAGAGCGCATCACATTTACTATTTATTCCTCAAAACACAAGAACAAAATTTACACCGATATAAGACAAATTCGTTTCTCTTTGTAGAGATATGTGCGATATAGCTAACCGGATTAATGCTGTCAGAGTGTTCAAATCCTTTTTCATCTCAGTAGTCTCACAAAATTGCATTATCACGTAAGAATGAGATTGTTTCGTAGTTGTCTGATATCACTATGCAAATCAATGCCCTCATGACCATGTATCAACTGCTACCATTTCTGTTCTAAGCATTTAAGTCACATTAAACAACGTACGTACTACATAACCTAAGAAATGAGGGAATAGTTGTCTTAGTACTACGATGAGAATGGAGACAGAGAAATAAAGTGTTGAGGAACACAAAAATTAGAAACAACACCTTCTCGGTGCGTATTCCCAAAACTGATGATTCTCCCTCCTTCACTATTCTCAAGCTAGTGTGTAGTTAATATCCCTCCACAAATATTCCTCAATTACGTAAAGGAATCAGTCGCTTCCACACCTCAAATATGTCTATGAATGCATCACAATTTAAGTATACTGTTTACAATGAAACAAAAAAATTCTAGAATCTTCATGCTTCACAAAATCTCAGATAATGTACTACCGTCTTGAATCATTTAGTACCAATAGAATTGAACTCTAGACGAGGTGTGGGTACTTACAGTAATATTCCGGCAAACCCGGCCAGTCGCCGTCCCAGGGATTCTCTTCTTCTTCCACAGGATACTTACCACCACAGGAACCTTGAATTAAGTTAAGAACTGCCTCCAGCTCATCCCTGGAGTAACTGTGTACCAGTGGTACACAGCGACAGCCTTCCAGACCACCTCCTGTCTACAAAACAATAAAATAATATGTGAGATTCAATGAAATTGTAATCTATAAGAACATTTTAGCAACGTGTGTAAATCCGTAAAACGAACTACAGGTGTAGTGATATTCTCCTAAAGCACTATTTATAATGCGAATGCACACAGAAAAGCAGAATATTATTCACACAAATGCTGATGAAACAATTTTAAAGTCGATACTCACAGGTTCATGCTGATTACGTGCGTAGTTCGGAGATAGTAAATTTGTAATCGACAAGCCAGCAACGGCCATACCTGTGTACAGACCATTGTAACGTGAATCAAAAAATTATAATTTTATAAAACACGTTTACCGGAACGGTAGAAAATGAAAAAAACACATTAATTGAAACAAACATAGTCGGAAACGCAAGAAATAGAGATGCGAACGTGGATACACAGGTAACAGGTAGACATAAAAGTGGGAGGGATACAATATGGGTGCGCAATTCGTGTGTCTACGCGAATACATTTATGTTAACTTGTATTTATCTACATGCCTTTACATTCATAAAGATACAATTACTCACGTAAGACTTCCCTACATGTGTTGCCAATTCATATCGAATGCAACGATTCTAACACCAAAGGTCTTTACGAGGGCTTACATCTATCTAAAAACACAGTAACGTCAATGTATCAGAAATATTAGAAAATTCGTAATTCTCATTAACTTGCTATCAGCGCTTTTACTTCGCTTCATGAGATGCAATATCAAATTCTCTTTAGATGCCACAAACTCCCGTAAATGCAGTACAACAAGAATCACATGCAACTAATGCCGAAGGAATAAAAAAATAAGTAAAGGTGACGAATCGCTTTGTGTCGCTGGAAAAAGTGTAATATCGCTGGACGGTAACCAAAAAACGTTCGCCGCATCGTATCTCGATCTGCTAAATGCTGGGCAACTGCTTTAGTTGTCATGTCATTCGTTACAATATCAAATGTCGTACTCGCATAACACAACATACAGGATATAAGTAGCTTTTACACACGTAAGTCTGAGCCGAAATGGAAATTTGGCTTACCATCGTTCGCAATCCAAGAGCACTCGGCTCGCAAGGCATCGCATCGGCAATCTTGAGCCAACTGACAGGGATCGTTTCCCCGGAAATGAATTTACCGATCGTCAACTGTCTTCATTTGTTGCGTGCGCAATGACGTAACGTGGGTGCTATGTGCATCCGATTCAGCGAGAAGGCACGTCATATGGGAACTGGTTCGCATCTGCTAGAACAATGTTCTGATGTGGAACGTTAACACGAGATAGTTATTTCACTGAATGCCTGGTTTTATCAGTCTTTGTATATATTTTTCTGTTTCTACTTTTAATTCAATATGTGAATGAGCAACATTACTTTGATATTGTATTACAAGAAATGTGTCTAGCGAATATAGTGATTCAGGATACTAATGCACCAGCATTGTCCGCCGAATGGTGTGGTACCGAAATGTTAATTATTGATTTCATTAGTCGTAATAAGTAAACCACCTAAATTCTAAAATCGCTTTGACACAACTTGCCTCTTAGATATGAAAACGAAATGATGGTGGTGCTGTAAATATCGACCAGACAGTAATTTCCAAGATGTTCGCCAATCGAAGCCGCGGGCAGCAAACTATAGATATCTAACGTGCGATTCTAAATCGATCATTTGACGGTGGGTGGGCGTCATGATGAATTATTTTTGGGATGCTAGGGAATCCAAACGATTTACCACAGTAGTAAGTGGGATTGTTTCGTATTGAAGCCTTGAAGGCGTTTCTTGGGCCGATTGCCTCACGTGGAAGAATCTAATTCCATGGTTGTGCAATGTAGAAAATTGTTTGAATTTTTATCGGAAATGTGACACTCTACCCATATTTTTGTGTGACATTGACAGAGTTTACCCATGTTACGGCAAAAACGGAATGCTTCCAGTAGCATACATATCAAATGGACTTTCTCATGACGACAACGTCGACGACGAGTGAGGTAAGTCGTTTATTTGTAATTACAACTATTTTAGCAACTCTCTTATTTTGTCGTGTCTGTAACAACTACTATAAACATGCCCATAACGCCCGCCACCTCACCGCGTAATCGATGTAGAATCGCAGGTTCGATATTTACCGTTTGGTACCCGCGGCTTCGATAGGCGAACATTCTTGGAAATTACCTACAAGTCAATAGAGCAGTCCAACTCAGGATACTACAATGTCTCTGTCGTTAGGCCTGCATCGATAACAGAGGCCACGGCAGTAAACATCGTGTCACAGTGGAGACAACATATTCGTCTGTATTCCGTATTATATTCCACATTCTTCAGTGCCTAAGAATTTAGCGCATATGTAATCCGTGAGTTCTGTCGGGACTCCAGGCTACACGAGCCTTGTTACTCCTACCGAGTGAAATATACAAATATTCCTACGGTATGTTAGCCTTTAGCTCCTAGTCGCTACGTAAAATAGGAAAAGTATTAAACTACTAGTAAAATGCTTTCATCAACTCAGCACCTGTACAATGACGTATTACCGACTAGCATCAAGTTAAGGTATGAACAAAAGTACTAAGGATTATTTGTGAAATCTACGTAAATAATTCCAAGTTTCTCTTAATTCAGACGGTAATAGAGTGGTCAAACATGGAGAGCCTCCAGTTATGAGCACAAATGTTTTGATTGTTGCTTATAGACACGCACGCTGCAGTTGACAGCATTGAAGACCACTGGTCTGGTAAGCAACGTCGAGCACTGAAGCAGCAATTAGGAGACTAAGCTGGGACTGTTGTCGCTCCACGTTGGAGTTGAAGACTGGGAAGACCACTGACCGGCTAAAGGAAAATTTCCCCCGAACTTAGAGCGGGCAATGACACACTTGAGATTTTTCTGAAACGTAAGTAGAACATGACACAATTAGATTTCGCATAAACCAAACTGAGAATTACACAGGAAATACTTTTTCCGGAGTGAGAGAGTGGGAGTTGAGCGGTGATGGGGGGGGGCGGGGGGGGGGGGGGGGGCATGCAGTGCTTGCCTCAAGATGACAGTATATTCCAATACGTTGTGAATGTCAGTTAAGCAAAAGATGAGTCGTTAATTGATGGTGTGGTTGAATTTGGAATTTAGTGAAAGGAACACTTGCAGCAAGACCCATGTTCCTAGTAGCAGTGGACAGACTGGCAGGAATGGAAGAAGACACCTGATAAATTCGGAGATTCCTATGGTTGAGTTCAAAACGAAGCAGGAGTAAAACTTTTTTACGATGTAAGTCACATCCATGAATCGAAGCGAGCCAGAAGGTAGCATTGCGGCGAGCCAAAGACATTTACCAGGGAATGATTGTTTAATTCGATTATCTTCCGACGCCATCTTTACCAAGGCGTTGAAAATTTGATAGAATGATCGTTTAGATTATTTAACTTTTAAAACGCGGTTCCAGTTTGTTGATTCAGTAACTGGAACAACGTCACTGTTTTGTAATTTCACCATTGCAGTTAGTGTCCGTCATTAACCCAAGGGCATTATTACCTTTGATATGGCAATTTATCTATTCCGTATTACAACCCAGTATAGCTGGATTGATTACGTTACCGAATTGGTATTATCAAACGAATCCACTACATTATTTTGTAATCGTAATACAAATTTCATTTTCACACACATAGTAGTCTCAGCAATCGAGGTAGCAGCAACAGCACATTTTATATATATTATAGTATGATACCTCACAACATTATGCACCGAGGGCGACAATGTAGACGAGAAGCTGGTGTTGCAACGTGTGGATAATATCCTGGTACAGCTAATCTGTGCAGTCAAAGTGCCACAGCTGTTAACAGTGGTACGTTCTGATAGGTTTCAGCTGAAGTTTCGGTTGAAATAATTAATTGTTGTATAATATTCTTCTCAATTACTCGTTTATGAGAGCCCTTCTGTCGCTTATTGCCATTATTTTTTTCAGTTCAGTTAAAATGGTAGAAGCTTTGCTTGTTCTTCATTCCCAGTAACCGAATTTATCTTAGCTGCTAATTTAATCGTCAGAACAAAAGCAGAAGATCAAGTCAGAACACTTGATACAGGAACCTGATAGCAAAAGTCTGACTCTACAACCAATTCAGATAATTGATCGCTGTGACAACATACCAGTTCCTGTTGGAGCACTTAATCAAATGTTGAAATGTGTGTGAGTTCCTAAGGGGGCAAACTGCTGAGATCATTGTTCCCCAGTCTTACACATTACTTAAGCTCATGATCAGTAGTTAACAGGGCAAGTGTTGTTTGTTGATCAGGTGAGATTCTGGAGAGACGGTATTCTAATTTTCCGTTATATACATATTTTGGCTGAAAGTAACTTGGATACACATCGAGAGAGACAACACTGACACGCTTTCAGTATACGTATTTCAACAATTGCCAAATCGGACAAGCCACGTTCTACAGAACACTTTGGCTGTTGCTAAATACAGTCAATTCCATCAATTCCCGTTACCTGTGTTACTGTAGAATTTGTCGTTATATGAAAGACTGAAATCGAACTACGTCCATGATGGGGCAGCGGCCTACTTTCAACTTTGAGTGAGGCTGCACATAGCCCGAGTCTTTTAGGAGTGATGCATTGGTCTGCAGTAGCCAACATCTTGACCAACCCATTTTCCTGACCTTGACTCTGTGGATAGGCTTTAGGACCAAGCAAAGACCTTGGTGTATGCAGTCCCCAGAATGATGTGTGTACAGTATGACAATGCATGTATACTGCCTGTGACATAATCCCAGAACAACTAGGGGTGTGCCAAACAATGGGTTATTCCATGAGACCTACGGTGGATGACAGTGCTACAATGGCTGTCAGTAGCATTGGGCACATGTTGTGATGACAAGTGCATGACCATTGTTTGCCAAGACGATCATTTCAGCGAGTGGAGATTTATTGATAGGAAATACTCCAAAAGCAACCAACTACATATGTGAAAAACGTGTGGTAACAAATTCACTCAGAGATGGCATGTAATGCATTCAGATTCATGAAGTTTCAGGTCACCCACTTCCTTCTGATTGGACTTTTCAGAAAATATCTAGGAGGCAAAAACTTTACATCAAGGCAAATATTATGTTTATATACACTCTTAGTCACAAAAATGAAACTTCAGATTTCAAACATTAGTGAAGGACTCCTCCGCCCAACTAACCTGTGCAACAGGTAGCTTCGAAGTGGCTTGGAGTTTTATATGCTGTTTTGGTCATTGCCATTCTATATAGTTTTCTACCCATGTGGTCTACATAAAAAGCGCATTACATGCATTGCATATTCTCACAGTAAGGAATAAAATGTTAATGGAGGGAGGTTGCCGCTCACCATACATAAAAATACACTGGAGTGGGGAGGGGTTAGGAAGGAGGGGCAGACAGCCATGGAGAAAGGACTCTCTGAGCAGGGGTCTGTTTTAATTTCAGTGTTTCCTTCTCTCCCTGTCCTCTTTTTCAGAACAGTGATTATAATAAGGTGAGGCAGTATTAACATTATGTGTTGTCTTATATCATTCATGTAACGCAATCAAATGTTGTGGATTGACAGCAACACGAGATGCTAGTGCTGTATAACATTTTTCATTCCACAATAGAAATAAGAGGGAGCACAAAACGTAATCAGACATTAATGTATAAATGTGAATGTACATGATATTATTTAAACGAATATTTCAGAAAGTATTTCATGAAATAGTGTGTTAGATTTTCTGGGTGTGGTGAAAGTAGACAACTCCTCATTATCCATCAATATCAAGCCTATTAAGAACATTCAAAATGACCAAGTCATCTTATTTTATTTTAAGTTTAACAATATATAGAAAAATGCCTACCAGGCAAAATGCAGGAAACAAAAGCCTGTAAGTGGAATAGAATGTGATACTTCTATTTGTTATTAGTTAACAATACACATCACTAACTGTGCAATTAAGGTTTAAATTAAAGAGCACAAATAAAAAGCACATACAGAGTACTGGGTGCAGAAACTGAAAGTAGCATTCATTATACATATGTGTCAGTTAATAGTGTGTTAAAATACCCAAAAGCATGTTCGTAACACGAAATCAAAGACTGCTGAAAAAGTATCAGGAAGAAAGACGATGTTTCTATCCTGGCCAGAAAACTGAATGGAAAGCATAGAGGACATTTCGCTAGTAGAGAAGCCTCTTGCAGATGAAGCAGATGTAAACACCGCAGTTGCAAAACGCTGTATAAAATACTATTGCATGTTTACATTAACGATAGCACAGAATGTACCACATAAGTTAATACAAGTGTGTTCACATTTTAATTACTGCTAAATATCGAGATACACACAATATTTGTACCTGTGATAGTACACACATTGGCAACAATTAGCAAAGCTACATATAGGAACGGAAAACATGAACTTCTGGATAACAATGAAACATAAAAGCTAAACATTTTGAGCCAGTGCATGCATAGCAGAAGCTTTACTGACCATAATCTGGCCAAATACAAAACATTTTCAGACGGAATCTCGGCCTTCTCCATACTTCTGTTTTCTTCAGCTGCGCGTCCAGCCATCCTGATTTAGGTTTTCCGTGATTTCCCTAGATCACTTCAGGCAAATGCTGGGATGGTTCCTTCGCAAGGGCACGGCCGATTTCCTTCCCCATCCTTCCTTAATCCGAGCTTGTGCTCCGTCTCTAATGACCTCGTTGTCGATGGGATGTTAAAAAATCTCCTCCTCCTCTTCAGCTGCCTCTGCTGAGGTGCTACTACACTCATTTTCTTCTGTGGGATGCTGATGGCATAGTTTAGGTTTCTTCGTTTTAGGCTTTGTAGCTGCTCGAAAGAAGTTACTGGTGTGGCCTTGGACTTGTGTTTCATCGAGCCACTGACCCTCACTTTCTCCACTTGGTCATCAGTGAAATAATTCTACAAAAAAGAAGGGAAAGAAAACATTTGTATCATGATATCATAAGAACATGTATAGGCACGACTACACTGAAGAGAGAAAGAAAGAGCAAGACAAAATCTGAAAAGACAGTAAAGATAAACTGATGATCGGCTTGTCAAATCATATGGTATCACTAACTGCATGTCATTCAGTGAGGTGTTGCAGCTCAGAAGAGTCTGTCCACATTCGATACATCGTCCTATTTTTATTCTGTGTTTAATAAGGTATGATATAAAATATTGCACACAATCAAATATACATGCTATACATGCCAAATGTCACGTCTCACAGTACCATATATAACGCAATTCGTGTTATAAGCTGCTGGAAAACAAAAATCACTTACTTCACATAGATAAGAATACCTCGTCCGTTTCATGAGGCTGCTTGTGACTTCTAGCACCTCTGTTCACAGAAATTCTCCACTGCTTTCCTCTTTCATTATTCCGCAAATATACCTGCACACGAACTCCACCTTCTCCCAAGCAGAAGATGAGGAAGCAGCACAAAATGGCGGCAGAATGAACAACAAATCGTTAAATACATATGGCACAAGTGAATATCGCGGTTGCTTAAAACCTGTACCGAATTCACCACAAAATTCATTCTTGTTTATACTCGTGTTGAAGCTCGCAGATCTAACACCTGTGCAAAAAGGTGTCTGAATTAAATTCAAACATATATACAGAGAATAACAACGTTTGTAACTCTGATTGTTTCCGTTAGTCTCCAAAACAATAATCAAATCTCGGAAAGCGATACGATGCAAGAGAGAGAGAGAGAGAGATACCGGTGGCAGAAAATGGCGTCGCAGCTGATCAGCCAATCACGCACGATTTCGCCTAAGGCCACTCTCTCCCTGCATACAGGCTCTCTAACCACGCCTGTTGAAATTCAGATGTCTTACATAATTACGTTATACGCACTTCAGTAGTTCTTATGAGCTTGCGGGGTTCTGGAATTCATTCCATTACAGAGATGTGCTACAAGCTCAGCTGTAACCTGAGGCATAACAGCGATCCTCTCAACAGTAATTGTCATTTAAGTATCTCCATGGGCATATTTCTTCACCAGCTTCAGTATTAACAAACGCAAACAAAGAGCTTGTGCAGATAACAGCTCACACCAGCAATGCACACTGGGCAGAGTGTTTCTGGCTGACTAGGAAAGTTCACTACGCGAAGTCAGTGCACCAGAATAAAGCAGCTAGGTGATAGAGTTGTAAGTGCGAAGTCACACCATTAACATATTACTAGCAGCCCTCAAATGTAACTGCCTTAGTGGATCGCAACTCCCAGATCTTTGCTGCATAGAGAGTGTAAACAGGAAGTTTATTTTGTTATGATAACTAATTTATCGAAGGTTATCTCTGAACAAGGATTCAGATTGCTACGATCTCCAACTGCCATATGAGTGATGTTGTGGTTGTCATTTTATTGCATCAGCCATTAGAGGTTGTATAGCATTTACTGCTAAATGTGTTGTTTATGGGAAAAAAGTTGATTGAAATCTTTATAAAAAAACATAAAGCATGGCTCATTTACACACGCTGATTACGATCTTAAGCCCTTAACTTATCGGTACTTTCCTGGCATCTGTACAGTTTTTACGGCAGGTACACAGTGTTTCGTCGACAAGGATATTCTTAAACCATGTGTGCAATGATACAGGCTGTAAACAGAGATAGAAACCCCGAATAACTACAACTCAGTTCATATCATTTCAACTACTGACTCATTCCGGATAAGAAACGGGTTATTGACAGAGATCGGGAAGTCAGCTGCCTGCAGAGACATTTGAAAATTGCACCCAGTGAAATTTGTATCAAATATGTCTGTCAACTACTTGCTCACTGTGTCACAACCAACTTGCTACACAAGTCCTACTCCACCCCCAACTTGCGTCCTCAGTGGGGTGCTTTGTGGGTCTGTTCGAGACGTGTAGACGCCGCCGTGCAAATGAGCCTCAGCGTAAACAAAATTCTCTTTTATGACGATTATCTATATGACTACTCTGAATGTCACACTTAAGTGTTCAGCAGAGGATTCATGGGACAACTTCCATACGATTTCTCTGCCGTTCTGACGTCGAATAGTGTGTGGGGGTGGAGACGGGGGCGGGGGCTAGAGGAACACCAAAGTGTCAGTTCTGGATTCTATTATACTGTTACGATGATAATTTCTCACTATGTGGGTGGACGTAAACTAAATGTCTACGCAAACGGAGAGCAAAGTTGGAGACAAAGTTGGTGGAAGGTCTCGCCGCATCAAGAAACGCCTTTGTTTCATTGACTGCCAGTCCAGTTCATGTATGAACTGGACTGGCACAGACAGGGGACAGAGTCCCAGGCACTCTGTCCCCTGTTTCGAGACGAGACAAAACCAGCTGTCGTTACTTGAACTTTGTTGAATTCATCCGCCAATTCTTAGTATAGGTATTCTCTTCAGCGTATTTGTTATATCTTCTGACTGTTTCGCCAATTAACTGCAGTCTTAGATTTGCCTATCCCACAACGCCATCTACGTGATCGTTCCAATGTAGTTTGTTCGTAACTTTTACTCCTAGATACTTTGTGCAATAGGCAACATTTAGATTTGTGTGATTCATCTTGCAACTGAAATTTAACAGATCCCTTTTAGTACTGATGTGAACGGTCTCATACTTTTTATTTTTTACGGTCATTTGTCACTTTTCACGCTGTATTGATATTTTGTCTAAAGAGCTTTGCAATTTGTTTTGGTATTCTGATGACTTTACTAAACGAAAAACAAGCTAAGATGACTGTTCAGATTTTCTCCTAAATATTGAATCTGTGCTGAGTTGCTGGTGTGGAGGAATCTCACAACAAGAAAAACAAATCAGTCTCAATTGGCACAATATGACGTTGTTCAATTCTGTTTGAATAACATTTATTTAATCAGTTTGTGGAAGACATGGATCCTGCCCTCCCCACTTGTGAATTGGTGGGAGAAAAGGCTGGAGAGAAAGGTGCTGACTTAATTTTTGGTGGGAAAAATAGCCCACTCTGTTTGCACCACCCTATCTAATTAATCCTTTCACAATTTGCAAGAGTCAAATAAATCAATTAAAACACTCATGGTCACGCTAAAGTTTCATCTTCGTAATAAAACGTATTTTTAATGTTTGAGAGACACATATACATATTGCAAATCAAGTAATTACATTTAAGCCTAAAATGTAACACTGAGCTAAACATATCCACTGATGTTTGGGAACACAAGGAACACCCTCCATGGACTGCCAGACACTCTTCTCCACCAGAAAGCTTCCACCTTACACTAAACACATGTGGCGAAAGGTACATCTGATGGCAGACTCTCGCGATCGTGGAGCGCGCATCGTCTGCCGGCTGCAGCAGTGCCAGGAGCCGTGGCTGTGCTGGCCGGGGGAAGGCTCGAGACCTGCAGGTGTGTTGGCCGTGCCGGCAGTTGCCTCTCTGCCCATCTCCCGGTGTCCACACGCCAACCGTCCACAACAGTCAACGGCCAGAGAGACTATCAGTATAACTGGTCACCTGTCAACCAACCAGTTTACATTGGAGGAATAATCGTCCAAATCAAACAACGTCATATTGCGCACGGAGCTCCAACTGCAATTCCACCCTGACATACACTTCACAGGTTAAAAAATTCACTGTACTTAAACCGAGACGGGCAGGTTGTCCATCCACCTTCAACTTCTCACAGGAAATGTAGATTCTTCGCTTTTGATTGTGTTATTTTAGAAGCCACAAGAAAACGGAGCATAGATCCGTTTTCACATCGTTAAATTATCGTTAGTTGTTGTCAAAACCCTGTACAACAACATAGCATAGATTATACATCATCTATGTATTATCTCATCAGGTAGAAGAAACTCTTCTTATCAACCTGATGTCTGCTACGTTCTGCATTACAGCTCTGGAATATTACACACATTTTTTGCTCATGACAGATTGCTAAGAGCATGCTCCATCTCTGCTCAAGGATGCCTTCTCACATTTGTGCTCTCTTGAGGTATCCAACTGCCTCAGTATCTAGAAAATCCATTACGTTATTGAAATAGCAGCACCGATTTGTTGTAAATATCTAGTTAATACTGCATATTACTTCATAAATTTGGTAATGTAGCAGATCTTATTACGATGCCCGTCTCTCTCTGTGTAGGTGGGAGATGGTTACACCTGACTACAGCTCCAAATCTCTAACCATATCTATGGCACTCTTGCCCTCACTTGCACCAGGCCATTGCCTGCAACTAATATCAAATTGATTGGATAAATGATTACACAGTACTGCGTAATCACTCACAGTAGTCAGATGTAGACCTTCACTATACTCTCCGTCTAATGTGCTGTACCACCCCTCCTGAAACTGTACCCAGGTACAGTGCTGTTCTCTAACCTCATTGCGCTGTACTATCAGCATGTAAGGGCGAAGCTCATGATGGGCAGTTTGTGTGTTGTGTGTGTGTGTGTGTGTGTGTGTGTGTGTGTGTGTGTGTGTGTGTGCGCGCGCGCATGCTCCACCTGTTCAGTATATATTAATGTCTGCGATTTGTCATGCTGGCTTGTTCTGCTCTAAATTTTCTATCCTTCAATTTATTGGTAGAAAGAGGAATCCAAATGACAAACACTTTCAAATGTGTGTGATGTATTTCAGAGATACCTATGTTGTCAATTTCTCTACTTCATCTCTGTCAGGACTGAGAAACCATGTCGGCTAAATGCAGGTGACAATGTGATGTCAGCAAGAATATTAGGTATAAAGAGTAAGAAAGCGTCTAAAGAACCATGATCGAACAATATAAGTTATAACTGTCTGACATTAAAAAGTGCTGTTTTGATGAAGCAGGTGTCTGGGACATCGAAGTAGTTGCCAGTTCTTACAATTCGTTTCCCTGTATCTTACGTTTATTTTCTTAGAATTACAAGGATCTTCCCACTTCCTCATCGGAAATCTACCTTCCTCGCAGTGGCTGTGTCCCAGACTCTTCCTGCTCCTGTAGTAACCTGATATAGAGATCCCTCCACTGAAAAGAATCTTATTTTTATGGTCTAATTTGTAACTTTTGAAATGGATTGTAACGAGTTTGATTCTGCTTAAATGTTGTGGTTCATAAGTACATTTCAAAAATCGATATGGGATGTATATGGTGCAAAAAAAAAACAACAGTTGTAACCCTTTGTAGGCTAGTGGTTGATATATTGATCACCTTTAATAAGTGTCAAACAGGGTACTTGTTATGTAGAGAGCTGGCCCTTAACAACACATTAGGTGTTCCTAAATGGATTACTTGAGTCTTAAGGTACCAGCTTTCGTTATATGAGGTTGTTAGAACGTTCTTATTGTGATGGTAGGAGAACACGGTCAACGTGAAATGTGTCTTTGCCGCCATTTTGTGTGCGCGACGTATATTCATTCATGTAAGGATTTGTTGATCAGAAAATTACTTAAAAATAATGTAGGAAATTTATTGGGTTAGTAGTTGTGTTTTGCATTATATATATGTGTATACATCCTAAATACAAAACTCAAGTATTAACACAAAGAAATCCGAGAGGATGGTAGCGAAATTGGAGGGTTGTTATTTACGTTTTTGTAAACGTACTCTGGTATCATATATATACGAGGGACTACACAATTTTTACGTTATACTTAGATATCATGCCAGTAATTCACATTATATACAAACTGGAGTTAGTGTTTGGTTAACGAGTTACTAGCAAATGAACTTTTGTACAATTTAAAATGACGTATTCTCCGATTTCCTTTGTAACGATGCATAGAATGACGAATAGAATTTCATTTCAAGAATTGGAAGAGATGTCAGCACAGGTTCTCCAATGTTTGATAGATGAAATAGACGATGATCAAGCTGCTGATTCTGAGTATGGAGATGATTCAGCTGCCGAAGATATATTCCCAAATACTGACCACATTATTAACAGTGGAGATAATTCATTCCATGACTCTTGCAGTGATATCACTCCCCCATTATCTCAACAAACATGTGTATCCCTGTAATTGATAAGGACAAAGACGAAACTGAAGAGTGGGATAAACGTGACAATGCTAAAATAGGCTTAATGTGCAGTACATTTTTTTCAAAAATCTTTAATCATCCTCCCCTTCACAATTCAGTACATTTTTCGAGGGTTTTCAAATAAACGTCGATGTGAATTTAGAACTCCTATAGCTATCTTCTCACTTTTTGTTTTTCTGGCATCATCTTAGAACATATTGTCAGAGAATGTAATATTGTTGTTAGTCAGAAACGTAGTGATCTAAATTTGACCACAACTGACCTGAAAGGGTTCTTTGGTGTATGTCTTATAATGGGCCATTGATATCCAGACGTAAAACATTATTGGTCATGTGATTCTAATTAATCTGTAAACACTGCAGCTTCACTTATGTATGTCAGAGGTTTTTTTTAAGATATTAAATATTTTGCATGTAAATGATTCACTAAATAGACCAAGACATGGAGAATATGTGTATGATAAACTGCATAAGCAACACCTTATTCTTTCCCATCTAAAACAATTCTTTAAAAAGAGAAAGACCAAGCCAATCTCCCAATATTAATGAAAGCATGCTGGCTTTCAAAAGTAGGACTTTCCCAAAGCAGTACATGTCAATAAAGCCAACGAAACGAGGATTCAAAATTTGGGTTACATTGTGTAGCATTACAGGGTAGTGTTAACTTTTCAGGTTATGTAGGCATTTCTCACTTAAGGAAGGAGGGCCCCTAGGAGAGAAAGTTGTTTTGTCCCTGTAAAAAAATTCCTCCCGAACAGGAATTGAAGGCTCAGAGGAACCGCCTGGCAGCCGCGTCATCCTCAGACCATAGGCTTCACTGGATGCAGATATGGAAGAGCATGTGGTCATCACACCGCTCTCCCGGCCGTATGTCACTTTCCGAGACTGGAGCCGTTGCTTCTCAATCAAGTAGCCCCTCAGATAGCCTCACAAGGGCTGAGTGCACCCCGCTTGCCAACACCGATCGGCTGACCAGATGGTGATCCATCCAAGTGCTAGCGCAGCCCGACAGCGCTTAACTTCGGTGGTCTGACGGGAACCGGTGTTACCACTGCGGTAAGGTCGTTCGCTTCCTGTAAAAACCATTCCAATTTTTGTGTATTGCATATTTTGACAGATATTTACAAATTTTCCATTTCTTTCAAAATTATTAACTAATGAAGCATTTGGTTGTGGAAAAATGCTCCAAGATAGAAGAAATTTTCCTAAAATGTTACCGAAGGCAGACACGCAGATAAAATTAGGACAGGATGACTGTACTATGGAACGTGATATTTCCGTATCAAAATGGAGAAAGAGATATAAAATCAGTTTTGATGGCTAGTATAATTGAAATACAATGCCACACCAAAAATTAGTAACTATCTTGGCCAATGGAATAACTGGAGATTTTACTGCCAAGAAGAAATATGGAACACAGACATCCCCAAAGTTTTTATCACAAATGCAAAGTTTATGGAAAAAATGTCCGAAACATTTAACCACAGATAGTGACAAATGAAGGGGTACATTTTTCATGCGAGGTTATGAGCAAAGGGAGTGCTCATTGTAGTAAAAGACTGCATTCTTTTCTTCACCCATTTCATTCTAAATAAAATGTATGGCACTGCAGTTTGCAATATTTCATTGTGCTTAGGTCTGTTATCTTGTTTGAATACTGTAATCTGCTCCATTTTTGTAATTCAGTAATTAATTAAATAATCTATTGTATCGTCTATGCATTCGAAATGCCACTTTTTTTTTGCACATGTTTCTATGACATAAGAAAGTGGTCTTTTAAATGACCACCATCCACAGTAGTCGAAACCTCACGCAATATGGACAATGGTCTGTAATTCAGGCACCTATTTTTGTGTGCTTTAAATTCCAAATTTATTGCAGGCATTACCTGTTAGAGTACATATACTATCTTGCTTTGAACTTTTGTTGATCTTAAAGTAACTGAGTGATCGAAATCTCAAACAGTACATCTCCATCGCAGTCCTCCCAATATCTGAAGGAATACGATTCCACAATTCTACTCTCGCTCCACTGTAGCACATGCCACATCTGCAGACCATGTGTGTTCACAGCATTTCGTTGCTTTAGAAATACTTCCTGTGATGACTCCCAAGCAGTTAATTTTAGCGTATCAATACAAAGCCCAATACGTCTTGGTGCATGACACTGCTACTGCCGAAGACATGAATCCTGGCACAGAACATGACCTACTTAGCCGTCAACTGAGCCTAGATGTATATGAAACTTTGACGCACAATTTTCCCCACTCTATCTGAAAGAGCCCAACCATTATACCTCACTATATATTCAGTTTCCTCTATATTTTTGAGGTCAACGTCAGCTGCTATGCCGACATAACACTCATAGAAACGTTTATGGTTAATAATGTGTACTGGTGAACAGCAACATCGATTCGACTGGTCGACACCACAAAGTCGCTATCTACCGGTATCTGTTCATGTTATCCGACTGATCCGCGAAGCAGAGGCGTCATGTGTACGCCGCTAACTTCGCAGAGGTGCATTGGAATACATGAGGGGAAGAATATCTCTGGGAGAGATGATATATTTCTCCCAGAAATTTAGGGATGGATGAGGGTATATATGGAAGTATATAGGCAAATTTTTAGTCAGTTTGCCTGTGAGATTGGGACAGATGGATAATCGACAATACCTGTTCTATGAACCCTCGACCATGCACTCTACAGCCTCTTGCAGTATATTTCTTTAGATGGGGATGTTCGTAGGTGATGGAGATGTCTGCAAGCTGGACGACCTGTTGTGCAGCTGGCAGCTGACCTGAACGTAACAAAAATCTCTTGCCCATTGATAGGACAAGAAATCCCGTACCCTGTCATCGGAATCGTTAACTGCCGATAAAATATGCCTAGCAGTAAGCATCTGGAGAGCTGAAATAGAATGCACATGTCAGGTTCGGATTCATTTGCTGGAATCTTGAGGGAAGAAAAGCAAACACTAAGAACTGGAAAGCTGTTGAGATAAAGCGGAAGAACATGTCAAGCTCAAATTCAACTGCATGGATTTTTAAGGGTGTGTCGTCGATACACTAAGATGTGAATTTGTAGAAGCCGAGTTACAGCAAATACCGTCGGTTTGTCACCTAGAGACTGTTGTGCTACAATTCCGATCTGGTGTAAGAGGTACAAACATGGCAGCTGTTGCTGGAAAAAAACAATGACGATTTGATCTGGTTAGTAACTGTTTGTTAATTGGCTCTCGATATACGATAGTTGGATAAGTGTGTAAGTACTTGATTTGCTTCTGAATAAATAACCATCACTTTGCACATGTGCACTACCTAGGGGTAGAATACAGCACCATGGTCGATCCGCTGTTGAGCAATACGTGGGAGTAGAAACTGGGTAGTGCTGTGTTTAAGTCACGAATATCCCCTAATCTTGCAGTAGCTCTGAATTGTGTGTGGAGTTATCAGGTTGCTGCACCGATGTAAATGATTTAGTGGGTAGTGCATTGTAAGCTCTGCGACAGTTAGATTAGTATTATGGATGTATGCTCCATTTAAAAAAGAAAAGCCTCTAACAGATACTCACGATGTGACTGCAGTGAAAAAATTGGGGGCTGATACGAAGATTTTTATTGAGAGACAATCAGCAGTAGAAGTTCTGTCTTTCGTTTTCTCGATAAATAAGGGAGGGACAACATCTATATGCATACTTCGCAAGTCATCTATGGTGCCTGGCGGACGGTACCCTGTACATTGCTTGTCATTCCTTTCCTGTTCTAATTGTACATATAGCGAGATGGAAGAAAAGAGTCAATATACACCTCCATATGAATGCTAATTTCTCGTATCCAATCTTTGTGGTCTTTATGCCAATTCAATGTTGGCAGAAGTTGAATACTTCTGCGGTCAGCTTCAAATGTCGGTACTCTAAATTTTCTCAATAGTGTTTCTCGCCTTACCTCCAGGGACTCCCATTTGAGTTCTCAAAGCACCCATTCACTTATTTGGCAGGAAGCAATACCAACACTTCAAGAGGGCTGTACTCTGACAGAAACCCGAGTCTGCAAGCTCATCCATGTTTGGGATGGGGCGGTGGTCAGGCAGGTATTTTGGTATTGCTCACTGGGTCAGTCCTCCCGGAATTTCTCGAAAACGTGGATGTGGTATAGCCTATACCATTTTGTTGTACTGGGTTATCACAAGAAGTAAAAATACCTGAGCGATATGAAAATGCGAGTATGGTCCGATTTTTTGAAAATAAAGTGTACAGCACGGACGAATCTACAGTTTGTGTGAGATATTTGAAGCATATGGACGACAGTATCCCAATCCTGGATTGGCTCAAGTGGATTTGCATCATATATATATAGAGGAACTGGCTCTGTATCATGACTCTGATGACTCTAGGAATGTACTGAAATCACCACTGCATTCTTTTTATAGGGATCATGAATACACAGTTAGATTAGTCAGTGTCTGTAGAGATATTTAAACATTCTTCTTGCACACTTCATGTGAATGGAACTGGAAGAAGCCCTAATAACAGAGACCATCGGATGTACTCTCTGTCATACACTTCACAGTGATTTGCAGCATTAAAGTGGTGGTTTTACTGTAATGTTACCAATTTTGTTTCGTAGCTTTAAAAACATTAGATGCAATTTACATCCGATTGAACATTTAGAGAGAAAAGAAACAGCAACTTATATTCATGACATATTGAGGAACAGACTGTTGGAATCACATATTTATACCATCCCACAGGCCTCACACAACTGGTAACGGGATTGGAAGTTTCCATCAGACACCTGCAGCAGTCGTGTGGGGCCTGAAAGACCGGATGGTACACGCCTGCTGAGCCACACCTCCATAACTCCGTGATGCACTTTTTGTAATGAGTCTATATGAGTTTGGAGATATAGAATGTATCATCTCTTTGATGTATTCACATGTTCACCAATCATTTCTGCTCCTGTCCAGGTTTCCTATGATGACAGTTGCGTTAACTCTCTGTAGTCCAACTCTCCCTAGAAATTTGTAAAAATTCGTAAAAGTTACTAAATTCATCTACAATCAGTTTCAGATCATTTGATTATCTGTCTATGAATGTGGCAAATATTGAACTCATACGAAAACTGAATCTTATCTTCTGCCTCCTAGAGGCGTTGCAATGCTACTGTGACTAATACTTAGGGTCAAGGCAGAAGAGGAAGCTTCAGTGGACAAAAGGCGTTACTGTTCATCAAGTCCGTTACTACTGCCCCTACCAGCTGGACTCTGATGTGCACGCGATGTGCTCTAGGCACTTGTCGCCTAAACTAAACAGCAACTTTAGCTAACTCAGTACCTCATCAACTGCAACAGCGTGTAGGAGCCACTGTTTAATATCGGCGGGCATTATTATGTAGCGCTCTAGCAGTGAGACAATACACTCAGCTGCGTGGTAGTAAATCATCGCACTCATCCATTTTATGTCCCCTCCTGGGCTACCTCAGGGTTCATCTCTATCAGCAACATGTTAGGCGCCTCACACTAATTCAACTCTGTCCTGCATTTTAAACTCCGGCTGTCGTTTAAATTAATTTAAGAAGCATGTATGGTGGTTCCTGAATTCATTGATTATTATCTCTGTAAATCAATAATTTATCTGGTCAGTAAGGTCGTTCTCGGCAGTACATTTGTAAACTCTAAAATATTGAATCTTACTGTTTAACTTTAGTTAGAGTTGCATCCCCTATACAACTCCCTCTGTCTCTTAGTTAATTGGGGTTACAAAAAAGGGGGAATGGCTCAGAATTCAGCACTACAAGGAACATTACAGTTTTTTTTAATTTCTGTAGAGTGATGAAGATGATGCGAGTACATCTAATCTGGTTGAGCAAAAAAATCAAATATAAATTATTTTTTATGATTTCTGGTTTTCACATGAATATAATTTGGATTTTCTATTTGTGAATTGGTAACCAAATGTATAATGTTTTTCCTGCTGTGGCGAAACCAGCGCTGCATCATTTGAGCCATACAGAGGCAAGCGAGTGTGCAGGGACTTACCCCAGTTCACTGCTGCCCGCGCCTGTTCGTAACATGCGATTATTGCGCCATAATTTAAGAACGAACTTAAAAATTAAAGTTGCTTTCCCATACTTTGTCAACATATGCTTCAGTTAAATTACTGAAAACACAGTTAACCTCAACGTAAAGGGATCTGAAACACATTGCCCTCGAAAAAACAAGTTTTGGAGGATAATAGTTCAAAGAGTTGCATACACATGCTGTTAGATAGTCCTCAATAGAGGAAATTTCATGAGTGAATGTAATGGAGAGAGATTCCACCGTGATTTCAACAGTACTAAGGCACAGGTAGTTGGAAAGGAAATGAAATTTACGCTGTTACTGTTTGTACTCATTGTATTAATTTATTTCTTGTATGGAGTAACATTTTCTTGTTTAATGTTGGTATCAGTGCTACATGAAATAAATTATACTACGTGATGCACAAAGTTGCCAAGAGCGCCTACTGCAATATAAATATCTCATTGTCTGTGACGTAAGAAAGGAGTGAATTACCTCAATTACCAGCGTGGAACATAGCGCTACGAGCTGCAGTAAGTTAATTATTGATGAAGGTATCTGTCAGTCAGAAACTGAGACAAGTGTTAGTATAAGAGTTACGCATTCGTGTGAATATCATTCTGCAAGTTTTGTTGCGTAGTACAGGGGGAGTTGACACTCTAAAGTTGGAAATAGTAAACGTGAAGGTGTGATACTCGTTGAAACGAAAAATCAATCTGTTTCAGCAAAAGAGCCACTAGTTAAACTTTCAGGAGGATGTTGCAAATTTAATGATGATTGTTAAACGGTTTCACGGTAAAAATATGGAAATTATGCCTCTCCTTAGAGGAGTATGTGGGATGGCTGACAGAAAAAATTGTTTTACAATTAGCCGGGAGAATTTTTAAGATGTGTTAGGGAGCACCAGCGAGTTCATTTCTGATGTTTGTAACATTTCTCTGCAGTTGCGCATAATGAAACAACTGTACAGGTTACGATAGCAAATGATTAGGGAAGTGGATGCAGGTATTCCAATTGCTGAGTTGGTAAAAATCCCTTTAGCCCCCTCTCTCATATCACATTCCATCCGAAGAAGAGGAAAATTTGATGAGCATGTTGCCCTCCAGAATCGTCCATAATTCATCTACCACCGACTTCTTTGATCGTAGAATTGCGTAAAAATTATGCCACCCGACCAAAGAGCTTGCAAAAATTAAAGAATATTTCTAGAAGCTGTATCGCTACAAGAACAGAACAAACAACCAAAAAGGATGCGAATAATACTAAAAAAACACCGGCCATTTGCGAGCTGGACTCAGGCGCTGGGTATTCCGTGCAAACTTACTTACGTATAAAGACAGTTTGTCCACTCGGGGAATAAAGGATATCGATGATTTTTGGCTGTTATCGACACGGTACCGGTTCCAGAGATTCCAAGGTTTCTGAGATTGTTTTAACTGTGAGGTCAGACAGCAAGTGACAAAGAATTATTTTTTGGATATAATTTAAATACAAAATAACAATATTCTGATTGTTTCCTTTAATTGAACAGAAAACCGTTTCTTCTAGTTAAATTTCACGATTCTACGCGGTGGGGAATTACCCCATAAGTTTGAATGATTGATTTAGCATGTATCGAAGTATGTAACATAAATGGCCGCACCTTCTTATTGCATTCACCAAGTAGCTTAACATGTTTGCACAGCTAAATGACTATAGACCTCAGTACGTGACACAAATTTAAACCTGATACTTCAAACTGTTCCTCAGAAAAATAGGATCTGACCGACGGACGGACAGTTAACAAACAACTTTTTTTTCGTGTGATGAGATACAAATAAACATTTTCCGAGTTGTTTCTACGGTTATAGTGTGAGGCCCTGCTTCTTCGAAAAAAGCATGATTATTGGTCAACATGAAGTACCATGAAGGCTGTGATGCGTTAGTTTGCGAGTATCAAAATATATCGCAGAAGCGTCCGTGTTTTTCGCTGGCATTGACTTTAGTTGCTTGACGGTTTTACATCCCCAAGGGAACGTAGATCTTAATACGTGAGATCGATTTCAACATCATACGTCTACACGTTCCGGAGGAAAAGGGTTTTGAACAGTCAGATCAACAGACAGGAAGGCAGCACACGGACAACAGAGTCGTGATATGACGGTTCCGTTTTTACCGGCAGAAGTAGGGAACACTAAAAGCAACCCTGATTAACAATACTCCTGTTCGTCCTTATCACGAGCTTACTTGGAGCTCAGTGATGATTAGACCTACGTTTTTGTGACTCTCGTTAACGAAAAGCATTTCTTCAATACATTCAAAATAGTGAAAAGCTTGATTCTTATGGTTGAGGCATAGATACCCATATTTCACGAGATACAACGTTCGGAAGACAATAACTGAATTTCGGAAACAAGACTTTGCTGTCGAGTTTTCATTTTAAGGTCGGCAGGATGTTTGCTCAACCAGCCGAACACTGTTTTTCTGATCGTTATTTGTTTTACACTGATGGCCTCAGGAAATTCAGTTCATGATTCAATCACCGCAATAGCTATTTCTCTTCAGATAAATGTCGTAGAATATTTTTACGGAACACCGCAAATTTTCGAAAAGAAGTGGTAACCTGACAACCTAAAAGCGTTTCGAATATGGTAGCAAATTTGTACAGGAGCGAAATTCGATTGTGGAAGAGGAAATCGGGCAGTTAG
Organism: Schistocerca serialis cubense; assembly: GCF_023864345.2. Taxonomy (NCBI): domain Eukaryota; kingdom Metazoa; phylum Arthropoda; class Insecta; order Orthoptera; family Acrididae; genus Schistocerca; species Schistocerca serialis. Next base: position 453,716,137 of record NC_064646.1, read on the forward strand.
AACCGGATTTCCAGAATCATATTGATGTATTTACACAGTGAACCAGAAGCGATATCGGAAAGCTGGTGTACGAAATCTGGTCTTGAATGCCTCACACAAACGTTGTGCCTGCTACACTCAGCTCACCAACACAGAAGCAACAGTAGGTGCAGTGTCGGTGACCAGACTCCCAGACTCCTGCTGGGACGACCGACAATCCTCACCTCAACTGAGGACCGCTGACGTCACTAGACCCACCAACTGGCTGCCGCATCGTGAGAGTGTGGAGGGGGAGAGAGGGCAGCAGGTGGCGTGCTGCTCCCCCAGCTGCGCTGGTCCTCCCTTCCACAGACAGGCGGCGACCGTCGTTGGCCGCTGCCCTGAAACATTGAGAGAACACCAGCACCAGGTGTCCTTTCTCCGCCATGACGACTTGGGAAAGTCAGTCCATACAGACAGCCACTTTGACTAACTTCATTTCAGATGATGACGAAAAACGATATAACTCTTTTAATTAACTCTTTAATAACTCTATAATTAACTAAGTGGAGTTATTTCTTATATTGCCACTGATCAGTTGCAACTAAGAGAGACCCACTGGTGAGAGGTAACTTTCCCAATGACACACCTACTCACTTTCTTAAACTAAACAGAGAAAGTGCTGCAGAAGCGTACGAAAATAATTAAAGCAAATACCTGTGATCGCCAAAAACTAGTATGTCTTATTCCACTTCATTGTATTTAGATGGAAAATTTGTAGTTTCTGAGTCTTTCGTCCCGGACAGCGAGAGACCAGGCTACCGTACTCTGTGGGTAGTAGAACTACATTAGTAATAGCAGCGGCTACTGCGTGACATAATGTGCCTAGTGACTAGAGAACATGTAATTTCAGAGTAGCTTGTGGGATGGATATGTATTCTGTACGCTGAAACGAGTCTGTCTATATCTGATTCGTTGCGTACTTAATTATTGTCTTCCCTGTGTAATATCCGTTGAGAACAGGCCATGTGCAATACAAAAATATTAACAACTATAGAAGCTCTACGAGTGTTAGGTCCTGGCAATGAAAAGTCAAAGGGTACCCAATGGTCCAGCCAGGTGACAGCATATTGACCAACTATACTGATAACACTGTAACCTATCATCATGGTGCATTCAGCACACATATCGACAATTATAGTGAAACCAGCACTTCCTGAATAGAGAGAGAGAGAGAGTGAGACGAGAGGAGTAAAGAGAGAGTGTCACTAGGGACACTAATACATCATAAAAACAATGGCAGGCCTAAGACGCAAAGTTTCACCACACAGGGAGAGACACCTCTCCCTCCATCCACCCAGTCCCCAGAAACATACTGAAGAGCAGTGCACAATTGGAGTCGATAAGGTGGTGTGAGGCCTTCGGCGCCATTTCATGTCATGTCAGGGACAGGAAAGTCTAACAAACCTCGGAAGCAGGGCGATCCGAGCAGTGAGTCGGGGAAGTCAGAGAGACAGGGAGAAGCATGCGAGTAGCCAGGCAGGGCTAGGCAGAAGTAGCTGCAGTAGCATCAGCGCTGTTAATGAAATCAGAGGAGGACAGCCAAGAAAGTCTGTGTGTCTTGTAGTGGGTTAATGCGACTGCCTCATCTCAGTCAGACAGAATAGTGCTAGCCAGTAACTCTCTCTGTACTAAGACTTGGAAAATTCGTGGGTACAGCTCCTCCAAAACAAGTAGAGCAAGAAAACTGTTTTCTGAATGAATTTAGAAGTCGCAAACACTCGTGGTTGACAAACAATCCTGTCGGAGGAACATCCGCAACTGAGCATTATAGCAGAGTTGGAAAATACCTCTTTAGTTGTAAGGTTCTTCTAATTTGAAATGAAAGTAACTTTAAAACTGAAGCTGTATTTTCAATCTGTGCTACTTCTACTTGATGTTATTTCAAGTCAGTTTCCAGCGCTTACCTTTTGTAATTAGAGATTTACCATTTTAGCGAGATCAAGAATCCCTCCCACATCGGCAATTTCACACTTGGGACGCGACACCTGTTCTATAATATATCTTAAAGCAGGCCGAAGGAAGAAGGAGTGCAGCGTCGGCTGAAGTCTTGCAGTAAAACGCGGTCATTTATGCAGATGATGACGATGTAATTTTCCATTGCTTGCAGAGACTGATAACTGTCACACCATCCTACAAAAATTGTATAATATGTTGTAATTCAACCCATCACATCTAACTCCCTCAGTCTTGCAGTCCCCTATGGGGGACATAACACATAGCATTATTTGAATTTTTTTCCCTGAGCTCGTATGATGTTGGCAACACTGAAAATTGTTTTTAAAGGAATTTCAGGCGTGGCAGAACCTCATGCAAGGGCAGCTGATCATCGCTATGCTGAATCACATTGTTGCAGGCAGAATAGAAAATGGCTGACTGAAGATAGCGTGTTTTCAGAGGAGAGGCTCTTTGTAAGTTTTTTTTTCTACTTTATTCTGTTTTAATCAATACAATTTATAAGGAATTATGTAAGTGGATAGTCAGAGAATAATTATTTAAAATTGTAATTTTAATAATTTTAGAATTCTCTTTGAAAATGTATTGAAATTGGAGTGTGCCCTGTAGGGAACATCAGGACTTAGTGCAATGTATAACATGATTTGCAACAAAATATATTTCATCTTTTTTTACAAAAATAATATTTCAATTGTTCATCTTACATTCTGTGGTAAATATCAGATTAATATTAATTAAGTTTCAAGGAACTGTAATCTACAGGTGAACAATTTTACAATTTTTAGGTCTAATTTCGAATTCTTTTTTCAGATTAAAAGGCATTTGAAGATTTTTTAAATGAATTATTTGATGGAGCTCTCTAATGATGTTGATGATGCTGATGATGAAGGTGATATCTGTACAGTTCTAGATAACCATGTTAGTGATGAACAAGAATCAGATATAGCTAATAAAGATGAAGATGAATCTAAAGACAGCAACGATAACAGGTCTGAAAGAACTTGCTCTACTCAATCTACCATCGACAGAACATTTTGGAAGAAGACTTTGGACTTTTTCCGCTTACCTCCTGCAACTGAACATGAGAACCAAGTGGCTGTCGGTGTGAACTTACCACCTCATGACTATGTGAGTAAATATCTGTCAGAAAATTTTTTTAGCACCCTTACCAAATGTACAAACGGAAGGTATCTTAAAAATACTGGGAGAGAGCTCAAATGTACTGTAGATGAAATGAAATGGTTTATCTCTGCAACAGTGATGATGTCATACTTGTGCTATCCCAGGATTATGATGTATTTGGACAAAAAGACTAGGGTGATACGTACTGCTAAAAAAATTTGCTCTGACAGATATTTTACAATTAGAAAACGTCTGAAGCTTGTTGATGATGGTGATGTGCCCCGTGCCCCTCGAAGTAAAACCAAATATTCTGTTTTGGAAAATGCAACCTATTCTTGAAAGTGAACAGAATGGTTGCAGGTTGAACCCCAGGCCTACTAACGTTTCTATTGATTAACAGATCATTTCATTTTGGGGTCACAGTCCAACAAGACAAGTCATAAAATCGAAACCTAACCCTTGTGAAGTAAAGAATTTTATACTTGTTGCAACTGATGGCCTTCCTTTAGACTTCTGCTTTTTTTTTTTTCAAAGGAGAGGTGATCCTATAGTGATTGATGCTCAATATGAACATTTGGATGTAGGTGGAAAAGCTGTCCACTATTCCTCTGGGAGTGACCATGTACATGAACTGTTATTTCACATCGGAATTGCTATTAGACAAATTGCACAGTGAAGTTGAGTGTCACGCGACTGGAACATTACAGAACTCTAGAATTCCAAAAGCTTCCACCTATCACTGGACAACGATATGAAGAAAAATGGTAGGAGATCCACTGACCAGTTAGCGAGAAATAATGGCCAAGTTATCTCCATGTCCAGTAGAGAAGGAGTAAATCCAGTTGATGAATGTCGCCACTGGTGCAAGATAGAAAAAAGTTACATTCAAGTGAACCAACCCACAATTGTAAGTACCAAGAATTTAAATATGGGAGGCATTGACTTTCTCGGCAGGTTCATCAGCTATTATATAATAATTGTCGGAACTAAGAAATGGACTGTAACAGTGATTACGCAATCCATTGATCTCACTATATGTGCTTCATGGATAGAATACAGACGTGATCAAGCTGTCTTGGGTACATTGAAGAATGAAGTTCTAGACTCCCCCAGGTCAGAGAAAAGTATGCAGGATATCCACAGCGGAAAGGAAAGTTAAATTGATTGAGATATTTTTTTAGCCCACATGTTACAGCCAGATGCCGGCCTGTTGCCAGTAAGTTACGCTGACCAGCGGTTGAGAAGTAGAATGGACGCACAGGGCCGTCAAACGGCTGAAAAGAGTAAACACAGCGGTTTGCATGGCGCAAGTTACAGCCAGAAGGGACCCACTGGCGCCACCTAGGTGTTATGAGTACGTCACTCGGAGCAGCGAAGTAGCAAAACAGAGGCGCAAAGCTGCGTATAAGCAGGTGCTGGTTTGCTGACAAGAGAGATTCAAGTGTGGCAACTCTCCTGGACGGCAGGGCATGTCACATCACCGGCTATATGCAGCAGCAGGTGGAGCGCCAGCGTTCCAGTTCACAGCAGGTCGCTGGCTCGACCCTATGAGGCCAATGCCGGATCCGTAGCCAGCCAGGTGTGAGCCACTCCACAGCTCGCTACCGTGGGCAATCTTCTGGGCTCCCAACACACGCCAGAGGCATCCCAATGCGAGGGCCGCAGATTTGGATGTCGGATCACAGGGGCTTGTTCTCGCCATGATCTTAACCACGACGGCAAAGAAGCACGCAGCGGGCCACACTGCGGCTCCCAGCGAGAGGCGCTGAGGCAGCGGGAACAATGGCCCTGAGTCGGCTGCCAGCGCATCCTGACGTCATCAAAACAACACAGCTGTACACGGCCGGCACACTGCACTACGTTGCATGGGACGCTGAGGTAGCCCTTCGACGCCAAGCTGTTTTTCAAACAGCGAAGTTGCGTCCATGGCATCACGGGACCCTGTGACATAGACAGAGAGGAATACAACTCTATAGCTGGGAGTAATAAAACACTTGAAGATCACGGCCGAGTTTTAATGTGGCGCATCCTGACAGTTTCCATCCATAACCAACATTCCTCCACTGCACGTCAACATCTACATATGGCAGTCACCAGATACATTTGGTGTCAGAATAGCAGGCGTCATTTGTATATTACAACGTTCAAGCCCGTTGCCTGCATTGCAGTTACAAAATGTAGTGAGTGTTGATTAGTTTTTCTTTTTGAGTGTTGGACGTTTTCTCTCTTTGCGTTGTCAGAGTAAGTGTTAGTGTGTTTGTGGCAGTAAGATTTTTTTTCTTTGGTGGCATATTTGTATTGGGTTGAGTATGATGTTTTATTTATTTCCTCCTATTACGTCATGGCATACAACATAAGATGAGGTATTGAGCTGTAGGAAGTCAGTATATTTTTGTAGTTAAATGTTTGATTCTGTTTGACTTTATAGGTTGAATTGGGACTAACTGGGAACAAAAGCAACACAATGGCAGAGTCAGGGATGCAAGGCGTGTCGGAACCAGAAGCGGTACAGATTTTGCTGGAAAAGGTAGCACAATTGACAGCGGACAATACGCAGCTGAGAAGTGAATTATCATCTAGGAGTGAACGAGAAACCGTATCTGATCAGTTGTTGTTGCCTAGGGTGCCACAGCAGGATATTGATCCAGCTGCCACGAGTTTGATTATTCCATTTTCTGGCAAGGCATCTGAGGATGTGCGTTCTTTTATGGAAGACTTGGGAACTTCATCTGTGATGAATGGTTGATCTGATGAACAGTTGTTACATGTAGCCAAGATTAGGTTAACAGGTGAAGCGAAGACATATTTAATGTGTTCTCAGGCCTTAAGGAAGGCAAGGCAGTTGAAGCAGTTGAAGGAGGGCCTTTTACAGAGGTACAAGAGACAGAATAGCCCTTAGTACTTTATGGAGAGGCTGAGTACAATGACGGAGAGACAGGGGAGACGGTAGAGAAATTTGCGGACAGAATACGAGAAATTAACGAGTATACTTACAAGTTGGGTCAGAGCGATGAAGCGAATGGTGTTCTGTTGCTGGAGGCAGAGCAACGGGCACTTGAAGTGTTTTTGAGGGGGTTACCGGAGCATATGGCGCGGAAAGTGCTTGAAGGGACTCCGAAGGATTTGTATTGGGCCATTCATCTCGCAATCCAGTTGAAGAAAAAGACGTGGCAACGGGGGTATGTGATAGACAAACAGTGTTTACAGCGTGTATCAAATCTTATTAGTGTGGTCGTACAGGACATGTGCAGGGGCAATGTACCCAGTCACCGAGGAATAGAGGAAGGGGTGGAAATCAGCAGCGTAGAGCATGGAGAAGTGGAGTTAGTAGAGGTGAGCAATCATTAAACAGCAGAGGGGGCCAAGACGCATCTAAGGGAGCTCCCGTCTAATTTCAGTGCTACAAATACGTATGCAGAGGTGGAATGTTCAGTAGTAGGAGCCCTAAAAACTACAAAGTTTAAGATTTTGTTGGACACAGGGGCGCAAGTGTCAGTGGCGACTAAGAGTTTAATGGGATGAAGGAAATTAGAACCACCACGTTATAGGTTGTATGGAGTGGAGGATAAGGAGGTCACACCTTTGGGGTCAGTGATAGTTGAATTTCGCATATTAAAAGTCCGATTTGATGAATGCATGGAGGTAGTACCAGGGGTAAGCGAGGGCTACGACATGATCCTAGGAGTAGATTTCTTGCATCAACATCATGCCAAAATTGACTGTGGACGACGAACTGTGGAACTTGCTAGAATGTTATTTCAGCTATGGGAAACTGTTGTCGATGCAGAGTTGTCGCGAGGAGTGTTCAACGCAATGAATAAACCAATTGAGCCACGTACATTAGCATTAAGGCTTAATTCGCATGAATGTGGGTCTAGCGGCATCGGGAAATCGCTTTGGGTAAGTGTAGCGTCAAGTCTACCAGTGGTTACGGTATGTGTTATTGGACCATTGGTGGTTAATGAAGTTTTGAATCCATTAGGTTGTTTTGTGAAATGTAGTATTGTACACGTAAAAGAGGGAAACGGCGGGAGAGTAGTCAAAAATGGTTCAAATGGCTCTGAGCACTATGGGACTTCTAAGGTCATCAGTCACCTAGAACTTAGAACTACTTAAATCTGACTAACCTAAGGATATCACACACATCCATGCCCCAGGAAGAGTTCGAACCTGCGACCGTAGTGGTCGCGCGGTTCCAGACTGTAGCGCCTAGAACCGCTCGGCCAAACCGGCCGGCGGCGAGTAGTCCCCGTGAACGTGGATAATTTTAGGGCTGTAATCGCGAATTTGGGAAAAAGGAGTTTTAATAGCATATTTGGAAGTACCAGATGGCAAAGACTGGTGTTCGAGAGATAGGCGTAACGATGAACCACTAGCTGCCGATAGAACTGCATTGCGTGACAAAGTTAAGCATTTGAAAGGAGGAGAAAAAGAGCATATGGAAGAATTGTTGTGGGGTTGTAACGATTTGTTTTTTCCGCGAGAGCTGTTATCAGCAACTCCATTAGTTCAACAGAGGATACCAACAGGGAACGAAGCACCTTTTTACTGTAAACCATACGGAATACTGAGGTATTTGCAGCCGCCGATTGCGGAGGATTTCATTGATCAGCAGCTTGCGGACAGGATTATAGAGCATAGTAATAGTCGCTAGGAGCGGGCATTGTCGTTGTGATTAAAAAATCTATGGATAGAACTAAGAAGTAAGGCTCTGTTGTAACTATCGATACCCAAATAACAAGACAGTAACGGACTCATACCCCATCCCAAACATATCAGAGACTTTGGATCACTTAGGAAAGTGCCAGTACTTCTCTAAAGTGGATGTGACAAGTGGTTACCATCAGTTAGAGGTGGCTCCAGAGGGTCGTTCAAAAACTGCTTTCTCTACTCCTGGAGGCCATTACCAGTGCATCAGAATGCCATTCGATTTGAAAAACGCTCCGGCAACATTTCAGAGGTTGCTAGACAGTGTGTTAAGGGGTTTGAAACCACGTCAGTGTCTTGTCTGTTTGGACGACATTACAGGTCATTATACTGTTTTCAAGTAGTATGGAGCAGCATAGACAGCGGTTAAGGGAAGTCTGTATGAGGTTAAGAGCAGTTCGTTTGACGTTGAGCCTGGAGAAGAGTCATTTTGCATTGGAAGAAGTGAAATATTCAGGTCATATCATCAGTAAGGACAGATTGCAATCAGATCCGAGGTTGGTACAGGCTGTAAGGGATTTTCGGGACCGAAAACAGTTAAGGAAGTGCAATCATTCGTCGGAATTTACAATTTCTGTCGAAAGTTCGTGAAGGGTTTTGCAGATTTAACACGGTCATTGATGCGATTGTTAGGGATTGGCGCGAAATTTGGGTGGTCAGAAGAGTCTCAGAAAGCGTTTAACAAACTGAAGGAAGTGTTAACATCAAGCTGGGTTCTTGTGTTTCCAGATTTTGAATAGGAATTTATTCTAGCATGCGATGCATCGAATCAACCACTAGGGTGCGTCTTAGTCAGGAAATCGATGGGAAAGAACATCTTATAACGCATGTGACTAGGCAGTTTAATGCAGCAGAGAGGGATTACTCAACAACAGAGAGGGAATGTTTAGTGTAATCTATGGAATCACATATCTTAAATGTTATTTATATGGGAGAAGATTTCGGGTACTGACAGATCATGCTGCACTGAAGTGGTTGTTTGGGTTGAAGGATCCGTCCACTAAAGTCGCTAGGTGGGCTGTGAGGCTTAGTGAATTCGACTACGAGGTGGTGCGCAAACCTGGCAAGACGCACTGTAATGCGGATGCACTGAGTAGAAAGGTGGCAAAAGTGGAAGTCATAGGTTATGATCTAGCAGTATGGCAAGAATTATAGGTCGCTAACAACGGTTGTAAATTGTATCGGACACAGCCACAATTTAATATGTACTACAGTCTTCTGCGCAGAGAAACGAAATTAGGGCCAAGGATAGTAGTGCCAGCGAAGCTGAGAGATGAGGTTTTAAAAGAAGCACTTGATCACGTGTTATCTGATGATGGTGGGAGTAGAGCAACGAATAGGAGAATTGCGGAAAGGTATTGGTGGAGAGGCAGGAAAGTAGATGTGGATTAGTATGTCAAGAATTGTACACCATGTGCACAGAGAGCAGATTTGAGTTGGAAACGGATACAGCTACAACGATTGCCGGAAGCGACTTGTCCATTTTCTGTGGTGGGAATTTATGTCTTAGGACCTTTCAGTCGAACACCATCGGGGAACAGATTCGTTCTGACAAAAATAGACCATTTTTCGAAGCATGCAGATATGGTGGCTATGCGAAATCAACAGGCAGAAATGGTCGCCCAAGCGTTAATAAACTATATTTTGAACATTGGTGTACTGGAGACAGTAATTCCTGACTAAGGGACCAACTTCATGTGGGAATTAATGAAGGAACTGTGTACATTGTTGAACATAAAGAAGTTGAGGACGAGTGTGTTGCATCCACAGGCGAACGGAAGGGCAGATCGGGTACACAGAACAATCGGGAAGATACTCAGCTTTTATGTGGATTCTCATCACCGTCAGTGGGACGAGTATTTGAAGCGTATTGTATGTACATACAATGCAAAAATCCATATCAATACCGGCTTGTCTCCATATGAGGTAGTGTAAGGCGAAAAATTCTGTCACCGTTTGATTTAGTGAAGGGGACAATATGGTGAGTAGCAACTTTCCCTTTTATAATATTGATAGCGAGGGGTTATTTGTTTATGTGTTTCAATGTTGTATCTTAACGGCATTTAAAGTCTTTGCACTGGCTTACTCATTGTTAATATTACGCTGCGGTAGTTGGTTAACATCTTATTTAGGATGGAGGTGTCGATATTTAGAAAAAATCGGTATAAATTACAACACATTGCCTCAGAATAGCAATTAGTTATGAGATTACTCTGCCCAGATGTAGTGGCTGTTCTCTGCTGGTGAAATTCGCGTAATTAGAATAACAAGTATTTACCCACAGCCTGCTAATTCTGCACTGTGACTGGTTGAGAGCATCATGACGTCGATGTGACGTGATGTGACATTGACATAACGCGACGTTGACGCGACGAACAATTGACGTGATGTCGTGGGACAAAACTCTCGTAATTAGAATGACAATAAATTAAATTAATTTGTTATTATTATTTATAAGAAATAACCCACACCCTGATCCCAAACATGATACTTTCTCTGTCGAGCACAGAACAATATTTCCATCGCCCAATCAGTTGCTCTACTTATAAAAGATATGGAGGATAGGAGGGAGACAGAATTTTTTGGTCCAGGGGGGAAGGAATGAGAGAAGGGTGTGTGGGCATCAGCATTGCCAACTGTACGAACTGGATCGCACATATACAATAATTTGAGATGGTGCACGAACATATGATCCGCCATTCGGATCGTACGTCTATTGTACGATCTTTTGAAACGCTTACTATTGTTGAGATTTCATCTTTTTTACTATTTTAATTTTATGGTTTATTTAATTTTTGAGAGTTAGTTCCAGAAATACAATTTCGAGAAGCCTACATGCCAGTCTGCCCAGCCGTGCGATTCCCAAATTTCGTTACGCTGCAGCTGCGGAAGTCAACTGGTAATTCCTAGAGAAGTATCCCCTGGGGAATTCTCCGTATTGACTGCTTTGCATTCTGTGCGGTGCTCATACGTAAGTGGAAATGATTACCGTGACCTTGTTGGCTCAGATGAGGACAGTGAGAGCTTCAAAAGGTGTTAAGTAGTGCAAAATTGTGTCATTGGAAACAGAAGACAGTAGTATTCTTATTCTTCTGCCGCATATCCACCAAAGGATGTTGGTGATCACGTTTGCTCAGCCTTTTCTATCTCTTCCAGCATGGATCAATTCGCCGGCGTTTCTTATTCCTGCCCACTGTCTGATGTTGCGGAGCCATAACATTTTTCTCCTGGCAATTCCTCTTTTTCCCTCAGTCTCCCCCTCGATTATCGGTTTAAGAAGCTGATTTCCTTCATTTCGTATCACAAGGCTTAAGTAAGCTATTTTCTTACGTTTCATTGTGGTTAGCAGTTTGCTGTCTCTTTTTACTATTCTCAAGATCTCTTGATTTGTTTTTCTTGCTGTCCACAGAATTTTAAGTATTTTTCAATATAACTACATCTAGAATGCTTCCAACATTTTCGCAGTGTTAACTTTCAGCGTCCAACTTTCAACGTCATACAAAAGCACTGACCACAGATAGCTCTTCATAAACCTATCTCTGAGGTTACGAACAAAGTCAGTGCTAGTGAACACTTTGTTAAATTTCATGAATGCACTGCGGGCCTTCTCTATTCCGCATCTGATTTCCATGTCTGATGACCAATTTTCGCACAACCACGTCCGCCAGTAGTTATATTTGTTCACCATGTCTATAGGTTGATTAGTATACATTAATTCTGCATTTTGATGCTAATCTGAATTGTGAGTGACTATCATAAATTTAGTCTTTTTGATGTTGATACTGAAACCCATATTCCTGCTGTGTTCTCCCACTGCAGTCAGAAAATCTTGCTGATCGTTCATGTTATATGCAATTAGGACTGTGTCATCTGCGTATCTTATGTTGTCAATCCCTACCCCATTTTGTTAATCCCTACCCCATTTCCTTTTATACCTACCTCACAATCTTCAAGCGCCTCCTGGAATATATGTTCTGAGTACAGGTTAAAGAGGAGAGATGAGCGAACATTCCCTTGTCTAACTCCTCTACAGATCTTTTGTGCTTCTGTTAACTGACCGCCAGTTCTGACCTCAGCAGTTTGATTCCAGTACAGATTTTCTGTACAACTAATATCTTTTCCGCCCATGTCCAGTCTTCTCAACATTTGTGCAAGAGTATGGTGTCGCACTCTGTCAAACGCTTTTTCGTATCCTATGAAACACAGCATTAATTCTTCCTCTGATCGTAGCACTTGAACAAATACCTCAATCGCGACCAATGCTTTCCTCGTACCTAGACCCCGTCTGAAACCAAACTGTGAATAACCCATAACCCTTTCTCACTTGGCTGTGATTCTATATTGAATGATCTCGAGAAATATCTTTAGGGTATGGCTTATCAGGCTAATTAGTCTGCAGTCTCCGCATGTCCTTGCATTGCTCTTCTAGGGCAAAGGAATGAAGTGTGACGTCAGCCATTTGTCAGGAAATTTACCCGTATTATAAATTTCATTAAAAATTTCTTGGAAAATTGAGATCACGTTATGATCTAATAATTTCAGAATTTCGACTGGTATTTGATCTGGACCACTTGCTTTTCTATCTTTTGCCGTTCCTATTGCTCTTCTGGTTTGATCTATTGTATTGGTGGACACGACAGAACCTCGTCATTTTTATTATCTATTTCAGGCTTTCTAACGATATATACCAGCCGTTTCCTTTATGTTCTTATGTAAGTTTAAGTCGTCATGTATTTGCTGCAGTCGTTCCAGCTCTTTACATTGTTGTTTCAGGCAGCTATTTGTTGCTGCTCTTATCTCCTTTCTTATGAGTTTCTGCATGTCCCTATATTTGTCCTGTTTTCTTTCGTTTTTATATTTTCTTCTTTTTTCAAATAATATCAAAATTTCGTCTGTCATTCAATTTTTCTGTTGCGTTTTCTGTTTGTGAACTACTTCACTTTTCGCAACATCTGTCACATTTTTTTTCTATTCCTCCCGTATGTTGTTTATATCTGATCCTTCTTCTAGTTGTGGTTTCACTGTATCTGCAATTCTTTTCTGATTTTTGTGGTTATTCTGTTTTTGATACCTTCATTTTTAAGACGATCGTATTCTATTTTCCGCTGTTGTGCATGCTTTTTGACATTTTTAATTTTTATTTTTATTTCTGCTGCTAGCAGGACATGGTCTGAGGGAACATGGGCTTCCTGATAGGTGCATGCCCTCGTTACCAAGGATCCAAAGCGTTTGTTAATCAGAATGTAATCTATTTGATTCCGTACTATACTGTCAGGGGGATCAGCTAGAGCTCTCCATATGCACAAGCGTCCAGGTGGCAGCTCAAACAAAGTGTTCGTTATCTTCACCTTTTCCTCTTGACAAAATTGACAAAGCCGTTCGCTTGGATCATTTCGTATTCCTAGCCCATATTTGACGACCAGTTCTTGAAATTGTCCCTCCCCTATTCTAGAGTTAACATCAGTAGGAGGGCAACCTTCGTGCCACGCCACGCTGCATTGTTGCCAAAATTATTTAAGATGGCGGCGATGACGTCATTAAAGATGGCGGCTTTTGGCGGGAAAATAGGACAATTGTGCTACGCCCACTAACCTAACCTCAAGAAAAAATGGCGGGAGTTTTGAATTTTGGCGCGAAAATAGCCCAATTGTGCTACATCCACTAACCTAAGCCTCGAGAATAAAAAAATGGCGGGAAATTTGAATTCCAGCAGGATAATGCATACAAACACAGTAATAGTCTTTTTATTATTATTGTTTATCATTCATTAACATTCATTATTGTTTATTATTATTTATTATCACTCATTATCATTTATTAATATTTATTATCATTTATTATTATTTATTATTATTGACCTGTCTCCAATAGAAAATTCCCTCCAAATTCAAATTCCAGCACAATAATGGCTACAACACCTTTCTTTTGTTTATTATTATTCCTTATTATTTATTAACATTCATAATCATTCATTGTCATTTATTATCATTCATTATCATTTATTATTATTGTTATTATTATTTATTATTATAGGCCTACATCCACTAGAAAATTGCGCCAAATTCAAATTCCAACACGATAATATCTCGAAAACTGTACTTCTATGTATTATTATCATTTATTATTTATTCAAGATGTCCGATTTTCTCGGCGAGAAAGCCATTTTCCTTACATCCATAACAAAAATCTATCACAAGTTCAAATCCCAACACCATAATTGATCACACATACGAACCTCCTCCCTCACTCATCTTTTTTCACAGCTAGCCTATCATAATCGCACCAAATAATAAATTGTTCTTATAGTAACGTAAGCCACGTCCTTTGATTTTGCAGGGCGGAAGCGACTGAAGACTTTATTTCAAGCAGTACGGTCATCACTTGTTCTCCAACACAGTCAGCACACACATCTTTGATATCGCAGTGCAGTCACCATGACGTCCGCGCTCCAACTGAATTAGTTCAAATCCTCGCCAGCCCCTGGCCAGCGCGCGGAGACACTGGAGACACTGCCTATGCCTGTCATGTGAGGCGGCTGGCCACTAGCGTGGGGGCGAGCCCAGCACTCGCTCCCACGTCGTTCATGTGTTCGCTGGACACGCTGGAACTTGTCGAGTTTGACGTCACAGCGGCCCCTGTTCCGCTCACCACGTGTATTCGTCGCCTTCGCACGTTTCCCGCCAAAATTGTCTGCCTCGGAGCTGAATCACGCAACGGTCGACCGTTCGCTGCCACACTTTTGGCGCCACGTTCAAACCTGTCGATTCCGACCGCTCACCGTCCACCACATGTCCCTGTGCGAGCGAGAACACAATGCTACACTTTTGGATGCAAAGTTTGTTCGACAGTGGAATCCGCCATGACTATATAACAGCACGTTTGGACCGCAATAGAACGCCCACTAATTGACTCGCTAACATGTGAGCGTAATAACTGTACAATTGCTGCGCCTCCGCCCGGCCTACGTCACACACCCTCCATACACGCGACGGATATAGCCTTCTGTAAATACCTGGAAAATGACTCTTTATTTCAGACATTACGGACATGCAGGTGTGTTCCAACTGACTTCTCCATGCTCACACAGCGAAACTCCAAAGCGCAGCCTCCATACGCTAGACACACGACCCTTTCACTAAACATAACTACACATCCCTGCTCTCGCCTCATCGCGTGAACAGCCATCTAAAAACCTTCTCAATATTATTCTTAATTTACAACATTTTTTTTAAAAATAGGATCTAATTTACACCTCCCACCGCACCTAACCTCACACCCATCCCACCATCAACATACGCAAGGCATGCACGTACATAGAGATACAGAAAACAGAGCAAGCGCTCTTCGACTGTGGAGGTGACTGGATATGTCTTGGTTACATTTAGAGACAATTTTAGAACACAGAACGATAATTTATGTCGCAGTCTCATGGATGGATCTCACATAAAATCGAAAGAAATGCGAAAACTGTTTAGCGCATAGATATAAACTAACCTAATTTACACCGAAATGTGGTGAAAATGAGAACGTACTTGCTTATCTTCTGGTTCGCAGGGGGGAATTTGTACATGGAGTCAAGTATGTGGCAACAAGAGGAATGCAGGAAAACGATGACGTCG
This sequence comes from Schistocerca serialis cubense, assembly GCF_023864345.2. NCBI lineage: Eukaryota > Metazoa > Arthropoda > Insecta > Orthoptera > Acrididae > Schistocerca > Schistocerca serialis. Next base: position 453,731,559 of record NC_064646.1, read on the forward strand.
AAGCGAGCCGAATAAGGAAGGCAGTCAATTTTTTCTCGCTGAGTTCATATTATAGTGTATGTCTACTGCGGTAGCAGTGATACACGCGAGTTGAATACTGTATTTGATGCTTTTCAGGAGGACAGAGAATCATTCACGTCTAAACTTACTCACATCTGTGTTAAATGATAACAGAGGGTGTACAGGATGATCGATTGAGACAGAGCTGCAACTAGGTACGATTCAAACGTTGACTCATTTATTCTAGAGAAGGACAAGTTGCTGAAGGTAGATTTTTTTTTCGAGTATTCTATTTGGATGCTTTAGTCACGTGATATAGCCAGCGTTCTAGTTCTATGTGGGTACGAGTTTGGTATGTGGTTTAAAGCGCTGTCTACTTGCGATCGTTAATGGTGAACCCGTCGGCCATCAGAGGACTTCCATCTCATGTGTGATGAAAGTTGACACAATCCTCTAAACGCACTTTGATTTACGCGATCCCCACCCTGTCGCATGCTTGGTGTAAAATCGAGACTTCAGCGTCATAACTAAGTCAGCTGTGGGTATTGGTGAGGGGTTGTAATCATTGTGTACACACTTACCCGACAGACGGGTGTTTACGGAGTCGGTGACGGGATGACTTGTAATTTTTGCATGTTGGACGCTGCTGTTATACGTATCTGTTTGCATGTAGGATGTACCGGCTGCTAATAACTATCATTTTTTATATAGAGCTGATGGAGTAATAGTATTATTTCTGACTCATGATCTGGTGTAATCATTGGGCACTAGACGTGTGCGCAGGGCTATATTGTGCTCGTATCATAGAAAGGAAAAGTTTTACGATCGGGAAAATGGAAATGTCGTGTGGCTAGGGCCTCCCATCGGGTATAGAGATAGCTCAGCGTAGGATGACCGGAGAGAAGGATGTATGTCTGACACGACGGAAAAGTAAGCGATCTAAGGCTATTGCACGTTTTTAAGTGCTGAACGTTCTAGTCTTAGGAGTGTGTGTTTATGTTCTCTCTCTCTCTCTCTCTCTGTCTCTCTCTCTTTTTCTCTCTCCTACCAGAACCGTCGATGAACTGATCATGGACTCTAGAACAATACTTTATACATGATTGATTGGTGTGTATAAATATCGCTCCGTTCTTGTTCTTCTTAAATATATGCTATTAAATTAAGGCACTTTGAGATCTGTTACTATAGATCGATATGGTGTGCTAAGCTCCAAGACTGGGTTACCTTTCGAGAAATGTGGTGCACTTGGATGGGTTCGGACTAGGAAATCTCTATTCAGTCAAGAGAGGTGGAGTGTAGCTGTATTCATCTGCTCGGTTGAGGAATAATTGGGTAAACATGTTGCGGGGTAGGTAGGTCAATGCCGAGGTGAGGATGGTCTTTTAACGTAATTGGACTAGATAGCTCTGTGACCTCCATACATAGAGAGATTGATCGAGTACTATGCGTGAGGTCTTAGAAATATGTATAGCGTTGTCTGGTATAATCTGATCGTCTTTATGTGTTCGAGAATTAAGTGTGAATGGATGTGCTGAGCAGTCATCTATGAATGGTCGCAATGATACTTGCAAAGTAGAGGATGTATGGTTTAGCTATGATACTGAAATTAAGAAAACAAGCTGTCACATGATTGGCTAGTGTTGGACTTACTGTAAAATTTTTCGCGATATCAGCTGTGATGGATAATATTACAGTAGATCGGTGGTGTCTCATACATCGCATCTGTGCATTGGGTACAGCATAATGATTGACTGACAACGCTTGCTTGAGTAGGGGGAGAAATTTTGGTTGATGGATCGCAACTTCCAGGGTCGCTAGCACCGAAAACGGTGATCCTGTACTTGTGTGCAAAAATGACCAATCACTAGAAATGGAATCAAGAGTTATAAACTATTCGGTCACTGCGACATATGAGTTTAAATGTAGAGGTGGTCAATCACTTTCGAGGGAAGTCGCTACAAAGCCAGCAGGCTCTTCTATTTTCCTTGTGTTGTGGCTGTCCTTTATTTAAAATCATTCAATGTTATGCTATCGACTGTAAGAATATGATTTATAAGGTGCAAGGTACAGTTTCCTGTGAGAGGCCGTGCGTCAGTCCATGTTAATGTCTGTTTAGAATCAGACAATGACTTCGAAGTTGTGGCAGAAAGACGAAATGCTCGGCAGTGTGCAAAAGCGTGTTAGAAAACACTGTTTGAACAAGGGCCAGAGGCAGCTTCTCATTCGCTTAGAGTATGGGTGGTCAAACTTTAAAGGGGTCTCTGCAGTGTGTGTGTATATTTAATACGATCTTGTTCATATAGGCATCTGTAGTTTGAGGTGTTGGATTTGGTGAGCTGTTAGGAATTCTTGGATGGTTGCACTCTGAGTTATTCGGGGGGGAGTATTGTGAATTCCGTTTGTCTGCGCTGGAGGCGGATCGCATTGGTGCCTTCGTGACTTTTTCACTGTTTGATGGTAGAGGATAAAGATGATAGGGTGTTGAGGATCTGTTGTACTTGTAGCTAGTTTGACGTGTACAACATTGCTCGCATTTCCGGCAAATGGTCAAAACAAGGTCCTGTTGTAGTAACTGAGATCGTTCTGTTTATAGACAGGTTTCAGAAGGTAATAGATAAGTCTTTCTCCAACTTATATTGCAGAGTTCAGATGGGTGAAGATAAATGTATACTCATCTATGCTTAGAAAGGGAGAATGCTTTTTTATTATTAAGTGAGTTTTGGCAGGAGTGAATATGGTTTTTATATGCGAGTGGAAATTGTGAGCGAAGGGTGAATGACGTCAGGTTCGCTGGCTGGGGGAGACACTGTTTACATGTCCTGTTGGAGATGCAAGGGAGAGATATAGATCTGCGCTATTCCGGAATCCATTTGTGCACTGTATGACAATAGCTGGAGAGCGGGTATAGGGAGAGCCCACTTCAGCATTCTGGTCCTGGGTCCTGGGGGTTAGTGGACAGCTGTTTAGATGGACAGCTATGTGAATTTGACATGTCGCCAGCGGCGCTCATACACTCGCATTGTAAGGCGCCATGGGAATAGTTTGAGCATTTAGTACTTGTTTCGATGGTTATTGGATTAAGAACTGTAATATTGACGGTCATGTCCTCAGCGGGACCACTGTGTAATTTAGTAAGTGTGTTTACATATTTGAAGATATGTTTCGCGAATGGTGATGTTAAGTTGATGGCACAGTTTAGCTACCACTGTAAAGAAAATAGCTGTCTGCTGCTGAAAGAAAGGAAGAAAGGGATGACCTTGCCCCCAGACCTGATGGATGAGTTATTAGATAAGAGCAAGTGATAGTTGAATGACGCTATGTGTTCGGATATAGGGAGTCTCTAAACGGCGGGGCGAGATTTTTTTACGTGGAAATTTATGCAATCTGTAGATAGTGATATTCGACCGCTAGTGACAACAGTTAAGAGCGGAAAAATAGTTACAAATCGAGCGCTGGCATAATGTTGTGGCAATGGAAATAATATTTAATTGAAGGTGGAGGTGGTAAATATGGACCAGGCTTTGAATATTGTCGTATGTGCTTGATGCTCTGTATAAAAGTATGACTCTTTAATTCCGTTTAGTATTTCTGGGTGTGTGTAAAAATAATTTTAGTGTTGAAAGTGCGAGAAAGATGACTTCATTGGTGTTTAGATAGAGGCTACGTTTGTAATTCGAAAAGAGGGAATGAGAATGGTAAATTGATTGATGCACATGGTTTGTGGAGTGACATATGAGTATCAAGATATGGTTGAGGACATTTACGTATGTTGATGGTGGGACAGGTGTGAGGTTAGGTGCGGTGGGAGGTGTAAATTAGATCTTATTTTTTAAAACAAATGTTGTAAAGTAAGAATAATATTGAGAAGGTATTTAGATGGCTGGTCACGCGACGAGGCGAGAGCAGGGATGTGTAGTTATGTTTAGTTAAAGGGTCGTGTGTCTAGCGTATGGAGGCTGCGCTTTGGAATTATGCTACGTTGACATAAAGTTGACTTTCACCCATGATCGATGGTCGCGGGTCGGTATCGCGGTCCTGGACGGACGTATGTGTGTGCTTTGACAGCTGACGAGCGCGTTCACCGCGCCAACTCACACTTGCAGAAGCCGAGGAGGGGCTGTGCGAGGTCTGAAATCAGACGGATGGGTGACTTCACGATCCTGTGGGCAGGGTGCGGAGTGGGGGTACCTGCGCACGTGTGCTGAGTTATTTTGCGAGCGGATCTGCAGGCTCTGCTATGCGTTATTAGGATAGCTTACGAGTACTGAGTGTATCTACACATCTGTGTGAGGAATTATTTAGTAGGAGTTTGCTATAGTGTGTACTGAAATTATGATTGAGTGCATGTCTGTGGGCTGGCCCAGGGCACATCTGGGATTGGTGTTTTGTGATAGCGTGATAGATACACTGTATGGTTAAATAAGTAGTACGAAAAAAATAAATAGAGTATCCTCAAGGATTACACGCGCCCGCAGCACGGATCAGAGTGGTTTTCCGTCACCATCTCGATTGCATGCGAGTAGTAAATGTTTTCCCGGCCGTGTTAATCGAGTGTGTCAACGAGCTATGAGCTATTCTGAGAATAGACGAGAAGGTAGGTCCAGACCTGAGACGCCCGCAGTATACAAGAGAAGAACAATGCAGCTTTCACATGTGTCGGCTGTCACGAGCGCTCGGAAGCTGAACTTGACTGGAGATTCTGGAATCCCCTTCCCCGCCAACCACGCGCGCGCTTCTGCCTTGGAGCGTAATCTAAGGCGCATAGGCGATATCAATTTCTCCGGTGGTAGGTGCGAATGCGACTGTGTTGAGGTCATGTTTGGGGGAGGCCGAGCAGAGACTTTTGCTCGGTTTGGCAGCTGGTGGTGGTTGGGCGCGTCTGTTGCACTATTTTGCGAGCGTGTCTGTGCACTGTGCGGTGCTTTGTTTGGAGACTTTAAGAGTACAGAGCTCGTCTGCTAATATTGTGTAAAGCATTATTTAAGAGCTGTTTGCTATTGTGTGGTGAAATCAGGAGCTGTTTACGTGTTTGTGGCCTGTGTCAGATGACCACAGTGGGATCAGTGCGTGTGTTTTGTGACAAATATACTCCACGACTAAATAAAAGGGCTCCAAATAAATAGAGTACAGCCCTTCCTTACTTCCCCGAGAAGCACAGCGCAGTCTGAGCTGTTTTTGCGCAATAATGGCAATCTGGTCAGAATGTGAGTGGGTAGACAAATAACTGGACACATTTATCTGTAGAGGACTTACAGGTCTGTACAATTATTACGCGCGCTCGAGATCAAGTCAATTAGCGGACGTTCTAGTGCGGCCCAAACTTGCTGTTATATAGTCATGGCGGATTCCACTGTCGAACAAACTTTGCCGCCAAAAGTGTAGCACTGCGTTCTCGCACGCACAGGGACATGTGGTGGACGGTGAGCGGTCGGAATCGACAGGTTTGAACGTGGCGCCAAAAGTGTGGCAGCGAACGGTCGACCGTTGTGTGATTCAGCCCCGAGGCAGACAATTTTGGCGGGAAACGTGCAGAGGCAACGAATACAGGTGGTGAGCGGACCAGGGGCCGCTGTGACGTCAAACTCGACAAGTTCCAGCGTGTCCAGCGAAAACATATTTACGACGTGGGAGCGATTACTGGGCTCGCCCCCACGCTAGTGGCCAGCTGCCTCACGTGACAGGCGTAGGCAGTGTCTCCAGTGTCTCCGCGCGCTGGCCAGGGGGTGGTGAGAATTTGAACTAATTCAGCTGGAGCGCGGACGTCATGGTGACTGCACTGCGATATCAAAGATGTGTGTGCTGACTGTGTTGGAGAACAAGTGATGACCGTACTGCTTGAAATAAAGTCTTCAGTCCCTTCCCCCCTGCAAAATCAAAGGACGTGACTTACGTTACTATAAGAACAGTTTATTTTTTGATGCGATTATGATAGGCTAGCTGTGAAAAAAAGATAAGTGAGGGAGAAAGTTCGTACGTGTGATCAATTGTGGTTTTGGGATTTGAACTTGTGATAGATTTTTGTTATGGATGTAAGGAAAATGGCTTTCTCGCCGAGAAAATCGGACATCTTGAATAAATAATAAATGATAATAATACATAGAAGTACAGTTTTCGAGATATTATCGTGTTGGAATTTGAATTTGGCGCAATTATCTAGTGGATGTAGGCCTATAATAATAAACAATAAGAACAATAATAATAAATGATAATGAATGATAATAAATGACAATGAATGATAATGAATGTTAATAAATAATAATGAATAATAATAAGAAAAAGTAAGGTGTTGGAGCCATTATCGTGTTGGAATTTGAATTTGGAGGTAATTTTCTAGTGGAGGCAGATCAATAATAATAAATAATAATAAATGATAATAAATAACAGTAAATGATAATAAATGGTAATGAATGATAATAAATAATAATAAACAATAATGAATGTTAGTGAATGATAATCAATAATAGTAAAAATACAATTACGGTGTTTGTATGCATTATCCTGTTGGAATTGAAACTGCCCGCCATTTTTTCTTCTGGAGGCTTAAACTAGTGGACGTCGCACAATTGAGCTATTTTCGAGCCAAAATTCAAAGTTCCCACCTTTTGTTCTTGAGTTTAGGTTAGTTGATGTAGTACAATTGGCCTATTTCCCCGTCATGCGACGTTGCCAATTCCACATGCCGCCATCTTGGATGACGTCATCGCCACCATCTTTAATAAATTTGGCAACAATGCAGCGTGGCCTGGCACGAATGTTGCCCCCCTACTAACATCTTCCATTCACCTCATGTTCTTTTACCAGCTTAAGAAGTTGTTTCAACTCTTCGTAGAATACCTCAATTTCATCTTGCGTTGAATCTGATGTGGGCACATGCACTTGGATGATGTTGGCATCAATCAGAATGGCATTAAGTTTAATTAAAGCCATTCAGTCTGAGTGTCGGAAGAAATTTACTAGAGACAATTACTCCCACGCTTTATGTCTATTGTCTTGGTTCCCTGAATACTAGAGAGTTCCTCCGTGAACCTCACACTTTCCAGCATCTGGCCACCATGTCTTTGCCACTCCTAGAATATTTAGCATAAGCCTTCCCGTTTCCTGTATTAAGTTACCTAATTTCCAGATTCATATAAACTCTGTACGCTCCAGGTACCAATCCTTACTTTGTTTCGTAGAGTCATTTTCCTACTCTCATCAGCATTTCCCAAAGATTTGTCTCAGGAACTGTTTATGCCTCCAGGAAATTTTGAGTTAAATGTGGTTGTCATTTTGGCTTATGTGGTTCTCTTGGGAATATTTATCAGAGGCGGTTTCCCTTTGCCTTTCTCTCCTTGTAGCAAACAACCGTTGTTAACCTCGAGAACAGACACTGTCGGGAAGCCGCTCCTCTGGAGTACAGACGCTGCCCACGCTGCTAGTTGTGGTCCACCACCGGTATTTCATTTCCCCCGTACCACCTATATCTGGGAGGCATTCCCACTAAGACAGTGATAGTGATCCAAGGTTTCCCAAGAAATCTACAGCGAGCGTGTTTAGATATGACAGGCGAAAACAAAAATATAGAAAAGCCTGGGAAAATAACCCTGAATTTAAAGGTTGGTTATACACTGTGAAAGTGTTAGATGTAGAATCTGTAACGTAAATTTTGTGTCTGACTTGTAATGTGTTAAAAACATTCTAAAAGTGAATATCGTGTCAAAAAAGTGAAGGTAGTTGAAACGATGGCTAAATCACGCAGGGCTAACAGGTAATAAGGATTGTGGAAAGGGCCAAGGGACTTGCGGTCGGATTCATTTCACAATTGAAATTCATTATCATTTTGTTCACAATTAAATTTGCTTTGCAGATGAAGGCCTCCAAACAGATGCTTTAGAACCAGATTAATTTTGAAAAGACTTGACACACAGTTAAATTTACGAATAAGATAAGCCGTATACATATATGACATCAGCATGCGAAGCGGCTGAAGAACGCCAGATTATATCTTCAAAATTCCTAATCTACTATGATGATTACTGAAGGCAGATGGCCTCAATTTTTTAACATGCTAATAGGGCTGATGGCACACAAGGTGCACAGAAAGAGATAAGCAAACATAATAAGATGGCTGAAGGACGAAAGGTTAAATTCTGCAAATTAAGGAAATATATATTGTAAAAATCGGTAAAATAATACATTAAGTTTAAAAACTTCCCTTTTACAACACCAACGACGGAAGGCCTACAATAACATGCAAAATCTCTTAGAGGAAATTACAATAACCTTTCAATAGCAGAGGGCGATAATGTTTGGACTTGAAGGAAACTCTGAGAACATGTTTCCAGGGCTGAAGGCCCACAACTAACCTTGCCAAATGTAAAACATAAAATACAGTTTAATTACAACAACGTTAACACTGCCAAAAGGATAATTAATAGAACGGCACTCTGGAGTCTCCAGTTGATCGGTCTGCCCTCGTTCACTTATGCGAGACAGGTGATGAGTCCCACTACACTTAATTCGTGCGAACTCAACCAAGGGACAGTCACGGACCGACCGACCAACCGCTTGATTGGCACGAAGGAATACATGAGAATTCAAGGCCCCCAAAAATATTACAAGTATCACTATCCCCAAACAAACGCGTATGTGAACTGAGCCGCCAAAGCTACACACCATGTTGGACAGCAGCAACAGATGCGTTAAGACACTGCTTAAAAACTACGTAGCGAACAGGGCAAGGTAACCAGAACACTAACGGGCGCAAGGCAGAAAATTCCACTGTTTCACTTAACTACGAAACAAAATAATACAGTTAACTTTATCCAAAATGAACACTGCCTGAATTTATGTTAGCGGCCAGGGCAGGTAACCAGAACACTAACGGCCACAAGGCAGAAAATTCCGCTGGTGGACTTAATTTTGGATAAATTAATTTAATCATTTCCACCCGACGGCAGCTGTCTCTAACACTTCTCTCGTTGTTGCTCACAGGAAAACCCCCACAACAACAACACCGGAACTAACAACATAATGCTCAAAACCACTTAACCTTCACCTCCTGGGTCGGCGATGCTCGGACGGCTCCAGGCAGACTCCGACAATGAGCAGAGACCGCCAGTGGCCCAGTCGGCCATGCCTCACGGAGGTGTTCTCGGACCAACTGACCGACCAACAATCCACCAAAAGCCAGGCCCAACTTAAGTGATGCGGGGTGGCAACGGTCAGGCAGGAGATGTCCACACAGGGCTCACTGCTGCTGCAAGCCTGCGAATGGCTGGCCCGGGCTGCGCTCCAGATGCGTTGCAACTGACTGCCAGGGCCCAACTCACGACGCGAACTGCCACCGTGAACTCTCCTCCTCGCACTTTCTGACTGACTCCACGGCAGATGACAACCGGGAAGTCATAGCAGCCGAGCAGAGATCCTATCAGAGGGGATATATCGATTCGCGCTACTAGCGCTGATGACGTCTGGCAAAACAGCAACTCAGTAACGCCAGTAATTTAAATCAACGTGGTGAGATGGAAATATGTTAAAACACGCTGTACAATAGCAAATGGTGGGACGGCGAGCCATGCACAGCTCAACCTCCCCCCTTAAACTTAACTGAGGATGAAATTAACTTGTCTGAAGTGAACCCGATATCCAACTCTGCTACATAAAAACAGTACTCAACTTCTCACACACCACCACAGCACCAGGAACACGTCGCACTTCCAAATGCTCGTCAGAGTAAACCGCTGCCAGTGGTTTCAACGGCCGATAACAGCACATACGGTCCCATGCGCTGATCTCCTTCACCACGGCTTCTGAGCTTCATAAGCCACGTACATGCGGGTAAGGCAGACTTAACCCCTGACAGCCACGAGGTTGGGCAAAGCATGCAGCCATCGGTTGACGACCCCCAGCAACAGGGCCCCGCTTGAGACACCACCTCTCTCGGTCACCGCCCAGTACATACTGCCTAGATTGTCACGCGATCGTACCCTTGCTCCACCTCCCGCCAGAGGGCGGTAGCGATCCAAACAGCGCGCCAACCGAAAGCACCACCGTAAACACCATACGCAAAGCGAAAGCACTCCGCTGGCGCGCTTTTCGAAGAACCGGATACAGCTACGGCTCACCCTATACTGCTTGCCTGAGTTGTTCTCCCTAACCAAGAGACTGACCGGACCTAATACATGTATAACATAAACGAGTAGTACATTTATTAAAGTTGCCCCCCGTGCACCTGCCTCCCATGGGGACTGCAGACATAAACATGGTCCCCGGGCCTACCCTTAATGGTTTCGCGATTACGATTGTAACGCTGGGCTTGCCTATGATGAGCTCTCAGTATGTTACGCGTGGCCCGGTTCCAATTTTCCTTGATGACCCGTGGATTAACCTCGGGTGGAATAAGATCATGAATTCCCCACAAGTTGGAAAGAGAGGAATTAAATGGGTAGGAAAAATCAAGAATGCAGGTGTAACTCACGAGGCCTCATTAATGGCTGTACTAAAAGCAAAACTGAGCCAGGGAAGACTGGAATCCCATTTTCTGGGTGTTTTCTGATGATAAATAATCAAACCATATTTGAGATTGCCACTAACCATGTAAGTAGGCTGTTTAGGTTTTTATGTTGGTAACGCCACGTAACGCTCTATATGAAAATCACTGACTGTGCTGTGCGAAGGCTGTGGTTGGTTTGCATTGTTGGAGTATATGCTATTGTAGTGTTGGGCAGTTGGCTGTTAATAGCGCGTAGCGTTGCACAGTTGGAGGTGAACCGCCAGCAGTGGTGGATGTGGGGAGAGAAATCGCAGAGCTTTGAGAGCAGATGATCTGGACGTGTGTCCATCAGAGACAGTAAATTTGTAAGACTGGATGTCATGAAATGCTATATATATTATGACTTTTGAAAACTATTAAGGTAAATACATTGTTTGTTCTTTATCAAAATCTTTCATTTGCTAACTATGCCTATCAGTAGTTGGTGCCTTCAGTAGTTGAATCTTTTATGTAGCTGGCAGTATTGGCGCTACCTGTATTGCAGTAGTTCGAGTAACGAAGATTTTTGTGAGGTACATGATTTGTGAAAGGTATAGGTTAATGTTAGTCAGAGCCATTCTTTTATAGGGATTATTAAAAGTCAGATTGCGATGCGCTAAAAATACTGTGTGTCAGTTTAGTGTTGATAAGAATAGGTAAAGAGCGAAATGTCTGAGTACGTTCAGTTTTGCTCAGCTGTGTGAAAATCAAATAATGTAAGAGGTTTATCAGCACAGTAATTCATAAATTTTTCTAAGTGGGCGTTCCATATGTCGACCCTTAGCCGAGAATATCTCACTGGAATCTTCTGATTTTTTCTTGTAGTTTGTGTAATTAGTGTAGCTATTGTTTATTGCTAGCGCGTAATTATAGAGAGAATTTCCTTTGTAGTTGTAGTTTTTCATTGTTGTACAGTAAAACAGTTGTGGCATGCATGTGGATTTGCACCAAGTATTTCGCAGCTGCGCTTGCAATTAACTAGATATTATTTTCAGTGCTATGTTAATGTATTTTCTTATTTTTCTCTTCAAATTGTGCTTTTCTTGTTATTGTGTGAAATATGTGATAATTATGGCGTGTGAAAAACGTAACACTAGGCTCCAAAGTAAACTGAGAAATGACAGTGAAGACAAAAGCAGTGTGTTAGTGCCACCGTGTAATGAATTAACTAACGTTCAAAGTAGTAATTTGGTAATTGTGCATAGGGCAATGGGGCAGGTTGCAAATAATGGTGTAGACAGTGAAACAATTAGTGAACAGGGAAGCATTATCGATCGATCGGTCGGCAACAGCTCGCCTCAGGAATCTGAAATGACAGGACACAATCTTGCCAATACTGTAGATTCAGGTGAAGATTTAACTACTGAGTTACATAAAATCGAATCGAAATGTCAAAAAGTCTGTAACGCCGTAAAAAGACAAATCTGTGAGCATTTCCAACCTATTTTTTCGCGTCATGAAAATGCATTACAGAATCACGAAGCAGCCATAAAAGAACTGCTAACTATTTTTCATGAAAATCACGACACCTTGCAAGCTACAATTGACTCATTGCATCTACCGATTCGGTTACGCAACTTGCAAAACTCAGGAAAACTTAAAGGACACAGTAGATACGATTTCAACACAAATGGACACTCTGAAACTTGGTTCAGAAAAACACACTGAGGAAATAAATTCTCTATCGGAGAAAGTAGCCGAACTTTCGGATCAGTTCACTGAGTTATCTACAAAGGTAGATGATGATATGAATGACACAAGACCCGTAGTCTTCACTGACACAGAAGAGTATGAACAAATTAGAAAATTCAAACAAACTCACAGCCAAATCAATACACAGTTCAAAAGAGAAATCCGGGAAGCACAGGATCAGTTGGCACAAGTAATACGAGAATCACATATTTCAGAGGAGACTCACGCTCCAATACAGGAAGAGGGACATAGAAATTCGGTACTGTCACAAAATAATAACACTGGGCACTTCGGAAAGTATGAAAGAAATTGGCAAGGTACACCGAATTTTGAGATGGAACCGCCGAAACGACGTAACAATGACCGACATGCGACTCGCTGACTTGATGATTTTGACTATAAGCTGTTCATTACTACACGTAAATTCAAAACATTTAAGAATTCTGGCAACGACATTCATCCACAAACATGGCTCCATCAATTCTCTCATTGTTTTCCTCCCAACTGGTCATTGGAGCACAGGTTAGAATTTTTGTGTGGCTATTTAGAGAATGAACCAGCTGTAAGAATGCGATCGGTCATTCACGATTGTCACAGTGAAGGAGAATTTTATCATGTCTTCCTCTCAGCATATTGGTCTCAAGCTACACAAGACCGAGTAAAACATAGCATCATAATGATGAAACATTTCGAACAATCTGAATTTTCCAGTCTTGTGAAATATTTTGAAGACCATACAGCCCCTCAGAACTCATCCACATTTGCTTAATCAAATTACCTGAACATTTACGGCATATTATTTTGGCAGGACGTTGCAAAGACGACATTGAAGCTTTTCAGGGACCCTTACAAGAATTGGAAACTGACACTGACAATCGCGGGACGCGAAAACAGGAACGCAACAATTATAGGTCACATCCGTCACAATTCCGCGATGACAGAAAGAATAAATGAACACGACAAGGCTATTCTTTCAATGCAAATCGTGATCAAAACAGACACCACCCGTATGACAACCGTTGGCAGAATAATAGTTACAGAGAAAGATCGCACTTCCGTAGTAATGAATATGACAGAGATAACCATAGAAACAGACGCTGTGGGAACCAAAACAATTATTATCAAGGGAGACAGAATAACTTCAGACACAACAGTTCAGCGCGCAGTTACGATTCAGGGATAAATTCTCCACTACGTGACCGACAAGAAAGAAATTATGGAATCTACCGACATGACGACAGACGATATAATCGTAACGACAGACCTGATTTGCATCAGAACTGGCGGGATTCAAACAGGGCAGGGCCCTCTCGACAAGGTGAATTTGTAGAAGCTAGATCTCCAAATACTAGTAATGATGCGCGTCAACAAAGAGACAGACAATGACTCGCACTGCAGGCAGCCACATGCGCTGGCTGGCTCAGAGAAAAATAACATAGTCGCTAACCTTGAGAAAAATTTTAGCATTCCTTACCGATGTAATACAGCATGATAATTGCTCTGAAGCTGAAACTCTGTGCACTAGGAAAAGTAAAGGATTGCACCACATGTAAAACCGTTTATTGAGAGATAATCTGTTTTTTTTAACTTAGTCTTTGCTATAAAATTTTTCACTTCATGTTACTAGTACTCTTTGTCACACTTAGAAACTGTTAACATGCAACTACGCTTTAAAAATAAACTATCCAGTCTAGAACCTAGGGAACATATTTAGACAGTAATTACGAATGCATTGTTATAGTGAACAGACGACACAGTGTTATTGTGTGTGTACATTCTTGCTTGCTAGTTGCACAATTACGTGATGACTATAAGGCTTACATACTCAGAACATATACCGGTACTGCTAATGAGATTTTAATGCATTTTGGTTGCCTTGAAAATACGTTATGGATTTAAAGTGCTTTCTGAGAGATACCAGGTGACACAGTTGATAATTTATTTGACAGCTACACGATTATATCACAACGCTACTAATGTGTGACACAATTTACGTTGTTACTTTTGCTGTGTATCTGTTTTATATCTGCACAGTTTTTCTGAAATCTTCTGGAAAGTAAAACATGTTTTAATAATAACTTTTGTGGTATAACTGCAATGAGACAGCCTTTTTCGTAGCACAACAATACGTTACAGTATAGTACTTTCCTAACCACGGTACTGTACGTAATAACTGCGATATCTATACGCACAGCATTTCACTTTTGTTTATTATGAGCTAAGTACATAGACTTCTAGAGAACTTTGCTTATGGACAACGATAATTACGACACTTGGCACATTTTTTTTACCCTTAAGTAATGACACAGATTATGTTACAATAAAACCCACAATTTAGTGTGGCAGTACATGTATTTGAGGGATTAATTTTGTACTTAAAACATTTATTTTTAAAGATTTTTGAATTACAATGATACAAAGGTTTTCTGTGATATATTTCATTCCATTGCTGTAATCTGAAACACCTGAGGGTATAATTACTTTAATCCTCAAGGGGGTACACGCTTACTTTGTGTACCATGTGTTTGGTTCACACAAGGAGCCCTAGCTAATATGGTATTTTCTTATACAACTTTACACATCTGTACCATATTTCTCTAACACATAAATTACACAGTTATCTGATCATTTAACTGAGGGAGACAAACCTTTTTTTACTACATCAGTAACAAATGTTTACGTAATTACACAGTTGGATAACTTCACCCTTATGAAATTTTATTTTGTCTGTACTTTGTGAACTGTTCATATTTTTTTCGGAACCATTGTGATACTATGTATTGGTATGGGATTATGATTTTTAAAGTACGTTTGAGGGAGATGACACTATTGAAATGAGCAGAGATTTTTTTTTAGGTTTTGAAATTATTGCACAAAGCTACGACGTTTTTGAGATTTGACTGCGGTGTTATGATGTTATTATTACGACGACAATATGTATTATGCTGTTGAGGTATGTTTATGACCAATAAGGTGATGCTATGTGACGAATTTGATTACGCTATGTACTTATTATGATGAAATATTGAAGAAGTGTGTACGAATATATATATGTGTAATAAAGTAAGGAATAATGAGTAGTGGTTAGGGACTCTCGTTTGTGAAAAAGGTTGTTGGAAACTAAGAATTGTACCATAAAGAGCTATGAAATGTGTGTATATGCGTGAATGTGTCACAACGCCGGCGAAAATTTGTTGGACACTGTTATATTTACTGGATTTTGTTTCTACACATTTGTAACGCAAATTCTCGACCTCTGAAATTTTTATATGAGACTGTCACTATAGCGGAAACTGCTGTCGTAAATATTCCGGTAATAAAGGTAAGTGACCTTGACGTAATGCGTTTTGGGCGCCCAGCTGAGAGATAGTCATCTGAAAAAAGAAAGCCATTAGGTAGAAAAAAAAGAGGCCATTTTCCTCGCTTTTGACATTTCTTTGTAGAAAGCATCGCAAATACGACACGCTCAAACTTGAAAACATGTGATTACACTGTGGATCTCTTAATTTATGATAATTACTAAAATGCCTAATGAAATGATGAGAAACACTTTACATCTATTGTCTTTCTAGTTGAGAGATTTTTTTACTGCCTTTGGAGACGCCATTTGCCTAGTGAATGATATTTCATGCCTTGAATACACACACACATATATATATATATATATATATATTTGCTCATTTTGTTTAATATCTAGTTTCTAGCTGCACTGCAGCATTGGTTAAAATAAAATTTAATATATGTACCAATATAGATATTTTATACCTACAGATCCAGTGAATAATAATTTTATGATCTACTTCCAAAAAAAAAAACGAGGGAGCACAAAAAGACATTTCCCTTCGCAGGAATTGCATACATAATTTTTGTCAATGACTGGGTAACTTGTTCCGTAGAGTAACTTATCATGATGCATCACTCTAGTGTAAAGATGTGACATAGGTATTAGCCATGGCCATATTTACTGTAACATTTTTTCTGCTTGAGCTTTGTCATGTTTAGATATTAGTTATTGCACTTGCTGCTGCTGTTTGCCAGGCATAGTGCTACTAAATTTCACATTGTATTACTCTGCTAAGCCAGTTTTACTACTGATTTATTTTTCTTGTTTGCTGCACATTGCCTTATATTAGTTGCAATATTGCATTTGCTTTGCTAATTAAGATTTACTGCTGCTATATTTGCAAATTTGTGTTTTCTTCATTGCTGTTTGTATTAATTGTTTTGTGCTGCTGTATTGCCTTGTCCCTTAGTTTATGCATCTGAGCTCAGTAGATTTAAGTTAGCTTAAGAGGGGGTAGACTATATAAGAGAATGAGTTGTGATGAATTGGAAGAAATGCATTGAGAAGTTATACGAAAAAAGTACGGGAAACAGGTATAGACAGGACCTTTTGGAAATAATGAAGAATGAAGGGACATCTCCAAGAAGTAAAGAATGTTTTGCTTGTAAAATACTGCAGTAAAACATACCCTGTCTCTCCTTTTGTGTTATTCCGCTATGTGTTTGTGTAACCTTGTGTATTTGTGTTTTTCCTGTCTTTATGTGTTTAGCTAATAAGATTTATGTTGTAGAATTTTTCTAGTACTGAACTATATTCACTATGATGAGGAATTCTGTTATCCTCAAATATAATTTGCATTAATAATACGTTATTTACTTTGTAAAGATGTTTAGACATTATTTTCAAAAGTTATTCTGATCTTATATGTATGTACTTATGTCATACTTCCTGTAACACTGATGCATATGATATTTCGATTCTTTTGTAAAGCCCGTATTACTACAAATGTTACCTGTATTGTTATGTTCTTTAATCATGTATTTTGTACCTCTGCTATTCTATTCTCATGCCGTAAATTTAAAATTGTAATTGACACCAGTTAATCAAATTAAGTAACTTGTAAGTATTCATTTCAGGGCACACATTTCTGTTGGTCACAGTATATGCACAATATGTGACAAGTTGCGACTGTTTGTGTCTGCACGTGTGTTAATAATTCAGCAAGGGACTGGTTAACAGCATTGCTGGTTCTAAGGACAATTCCAAAAACTTTGTGAGTGCACAAGTGGTGGTTTATGGACTTGCTATATTGTCCGCAAGACTCTTTGATGGTGATTGTGCACCTGCACAGTCGCAACAGATGGCTGCTGGCCGTCTCTACAAGGGCTGCAGTGGGTCTGCACCTCTGGTGGCCCACCAATACCATAATCTCTACTAGGACTACAGTGGATCTGCTCTGTGATGACCTACCTAAGAATATTCTTGAACTTCGACTGACTCTGCTGTGGGTTTGCTCTGTTGTGGCACATTACCTGTCTGCATGTGAAGAGTCAGTACTGTCTTTCCGTTGGAAGGACAACACTACTTCTTCAAGACTGCATGGAAATCCAGTACTTCTGTGTGCATTCTCTTTTACTGCTCAGACTTTGAGAGAAAAAAACAATGCTATTTTACTGTGATGGATGATCAGGATTGTCTTTATGGACTGTGAGAAAATTTTAGCTTTTGACCAACATTGTATCAAGAAGTGTGTGCATTTGATATATTTGTTATTGTAATTAAGAAAAAATTATTTCAAATCTGTATTGACCACTGCCCAAAACAATTTGTAAAATATTTTGTGGGGAGCATGGGGACTACGTAAGTAGGCTGTTTAGGTTTTTATCTTGGTAACGCCACGTAACGCTCTATATGAAAATCACTGACTGTCCTGTGTGAAGGCATTGTTGGAGTATATGCTATTCTAGTGTTGGGCAGTTGCCTGTTAATAGCGCGTAGCGTTGCACAGTTGGAGGTGAACCGCCAGCAGTGGTGGATGTGGGGAGAGAGATCGCAGAGCTTTGAGAGCGGATGATCTGGACGTGTATCCATCAGAGACAGTAAATTTGTAAGACTGGACGTCATGAAATGCTATATATATTATGACTTTTGAACACTATTAAGGTAAATACATTGTTTGTTCTCTATCAAAATCTTTCATTTGCTAACTATGCCTATCAGTAATTAGTTCCTTCAGTAGTTTGAATCTTTTATGTAGCTGGCAGTAGTGGCGCTCGCTGTATTGGAGTAGTTCGAGTAACGAAGATTTTTGTGAGGTAAGTGATTTGTGAAAGGTATAGATTAATGTTAGTCAGGGCCATTCTTTTGTAGGGATTATTGAAAGTCAGATTGCGTTGCGCTAAAAATATTGTGTGTCAGTTTAGTGTTGATCAGAACAGGTAAAGAGCGAAATGTCTGAGTACGTTCAGTTTTGCTCAGCTGTTTGAAAATCAAATAATGCAAGAGGTTTATCAGCACAGTAACTCATAATTTTTCCAGAGGGTCGTTTCAACCAGTTCCGCAAATGACCCTTGGGGATAATACGGGGTTGTGGTAATATGTTTAACACCGTTCTGGAAGCAGAAGGTCTAAAATGCGCCCGAAAGAAAGGCAGGAGTGTTATTACTAACCAGCTGCTTAGGTGGCCATAAAACACTAAAAATTGTGGTGTCACCGCCAGAGACCACACTTGCTATGTGTAGCCTTTAAATCGGCCGCGGTTCCCTTAGTATACGTCGGACCCGCGTGTCGCTACTATCAGTGATTGCAGACCGAGCGCCGCCACACGGCAGGTCTACTCTAGACAGACTCCCTAGCACTCGCCCCAGTTGTACAGACGAGTTTGCTAGCGACGGTTCACTGTCTACATACGCTCTCATTTGCAGACGCGACAGTTTAGCATAGCCTTCAGCTATGTCATTTGCTACGACCTAGCAAGGCGCCCTATTCAGTTACCATAATTACTACCTTCAAGAATGTATTCTGGACAGATAATACTGTGAATCATGTACCGTCAGGAGAGACGTTCATCATTAATGGATTAAAGTTAAGTATCAAACTAATTACGTCCGCTTTCTGAATTCTCATTCCTTGTCATGTTCCAGACCTCACATCAGTATAGTTCTTCCCTCCTCACGCTAGCCTACGTGATCTGAAACGCGTGCATTTCGGCCTCCACTCGTAAAAAGGTGTTGGCTCTTCTGCTAAAACAAAAAAATACTAAGCAAGTGATTAACCCTGGTGGTAGCGGCAACGTTTCGGCTAGGAATAAGCCAAGTAAACCTAGAAAATGCATCAATTACTACGAATACCTATCCATGACACCTTTCGGTGCGAGGTAAAGGCCCCAAATAATCTATGAGTATATAGAGCTTGTGCATAGGAGAGGACTCTGGTTCGGAACTCATCCAGCCTTGTTGAAGAGCGTTGTTAGGTTTGGCTACGTTACATAAGCGACACTCAGCTACCATCTGTGTAACATCTTGGTCCATGGAGGACCAAGTTAAATGCTCCTTGATCGTTTGGAGCGTCTTATAAGTGCCCAAATGATCACCCACCATGGAATCATGAAAATAACTGAAAACCGGACAGACCAAGGTAGCAGGCAAACAGATTTTGGACTGCCGTGCATCGCCGACCTTCCTGCACAGAATACCCCTCTTTATCTCATATTCTTTGCGAGCTCTCCTGCCAACACTCGCTACTTAATGCCAGACCACACACGATCCTGGTCCTGGTGGTGAGAAATGTCCTAAAACACAAGGGGGAATTGACCTAATACGCTGCAGCTATGAATGTCACAACCCAGCTGCTTCCCTCCAGTACTAGGCACCTCTTCAGTAAACATCTTGCCGAGAACATCCACCAAGACATTTTCGGAACCTTTAATATGCTTAACTTCGAACTGATATGCTGAAATACGCACTGCCCACCTGGCAACGTGCCCAGTCTTACGCGGCCTCGCCAATACCCAGCTCAAAGCATGACTGGAAAACCCGATGCTCGAGGTACAATCGATACTTCTCTAACGCAAATAAAACGGCTAAGGCCTCGAACTCATAAACCGAGTACTTAAGCTCAACATCTGTTAACCGCCGAGGCGCGTAAGCTAATGATTGTCTCTGCCCCTCGAATTCCTGTAAAAGAAAGGCTGAAATTCCGGCATTAGAGGTATCAGTCTACACAATAAACCTTTTGCTAAAATCCGATACCCCCAAGAACCGGAGGATTAACTATGGCTATTTTAATATGCATGAGGGCAGTCTTCTGGGCAGGTCTCCACTCAAAACGCACACCATTACGGCGTAACTGATTTAAGGGTGCCGCCAGCTGAGCAAAAGTGGGGACAAAACGCCTAAAGTAATTTGCATGCCTATAAATTTTGTGATTCCCCGCTTATCAACAGGAGGAGGCAACGCCCGCAGGGTTTTCGTTCACTCTTGATCAATACGAATACTCTGACCGGAGACTATATGCCCTAAGAAGGATACCTCCCGCTTAACCAGCGTGATTTTACTAGGTTTGACCGTCAGACCAGTTTGCTGTAACCTTAAAAGAACTTGCTGAATATGCTCCAAATGAACCTCGAACGTACGTCTGTAGATAACCAAGTCGTCCAAATACTTGTAGACACAAACTAACTTCAAGTACCCAAGAATATTGTCCAATAAACGAGTAAGCACTGCCGCTCTAATGGCTAACCCAAAGGGAACGCTGTTAAACCTGAACAAGTTCCAATCCATGCAAAAGGCGGCGACACATTTACATTCTTCAGCCAAAGGAATTTGATGATATGCCTGTTTTAAATCGAGAACTGTAAACCAATTAGCCCCGGCAAACCAAATACAAGAATAATGCAAATCGAGCAAGGGTACTGACTCGAGTATGACCTTGGCGTTCGAACGCCGGTAATCCACAACCGGTCTGAAATCGCGCCCCTGATCCTTAGGCACCAGAAAGATTGGAGAGGCATAAGCGAAAGTAGAGACTCTGATAACTCCCTCTTCCAGCATTTGATATGTCTTAGCCCTGAGTATCTTAACCTCCGGGGGTGAGAGGCGATAAGGAGATTGCCTAATGGGGTGTCATCGCACCAACGTATATGATATTCAAGAACGCTCGTAACCCCCAAGTTATCGCTGAGGAGTTGAGGAAAATTGTGTAACATGTCGTGCATCTGGGATGCCCGACTGGGCGAAAGGTGGTCTAAATGAAACTGTTTAGCAGTAACCTCCACGCCGAAAGTTCCGGCGGTTCGGCCTTCTCCAGGTTTTGCGCACTCATAAAGGCCAGACTTCTCACTAGAAGCAAATTTAAAGGAAAAGGTGCGTCCAGAATAATTTAATATGAGTCCGGTTTTATAAATGGAATCACACCCCAATATCAGATTAACAGGGAGTCCCTTAGCCAACGCTAAGAATACAGGAAAGGAAAAATCGGCAACTGATACACTCCCCGGACCCAGCCTTCGAAGGCGGTACCTGGCCATTGGCCACTTGACATCTCTGCACCGGGGACGGGGCCGAACGAAGTCTAGTAAGATGCCCAAATTCCAAAAACAATTCAAGACTCAGTAATGACAAAGAACTGCCGGAATCCTGGAGAGCGCAAATGGGTTCGCCACCTACCCGAGCAAAAAAATAAGGCAAAAGGGAAGATTATTCGGATATACCAGGGCCTAAAGGTTCGAACCCGGGTTCGTGGGGCAACCCAGCGTCATCTATTAGCTCTAGGAGCGCGTGGCTGACCACAAGAGCGTACCAAATGAGCTGAACTTACACATCTGAAACAACGCCTGGGTTTCCTTTTACTAATTTCTACAGATGTGGGCAATCCGGAATCGACACCCATGTCGTGCCTCAGAACCTCTCGACGTCCGTGGCTCTCAAGGGGTAACGCGGATGCTGCTATAACGGCATTATGGAGTTATCCCCAGGTTTCAGGCTGCTTACCAAAAATAAAATGCGGTTTATCCACCGCAAGCAATCCCTTGAGGACGATAGAAAATAATTCACGTGCCGGTAGATCAATCAACAACGCCAAAGAGGCTGTGTGGACTCTATCAACATACTGATATAACTGCTCGTCACCCCACTGCACTTCCCAAATGTGGCGGCATTCAGGTTGTTTCCGAAACCCGATCGTTAAGCGCTAACTAATAACAAATCAACTTATTCGTTCCAAGGAAGACCCATCGGCCATGGCTCATGAGAGGATGCTCTGCACCTCGCCTCTAGCTAGCGGGTACAGCAACGACAAAACGATGCAGTGCGGGGCGCGAAAAGCGGCCTCGTGCTGTTCGAGACGAACCGGCAACCACAGAAAATTTTCTACTTGATCAATCCGCTGTACCATCAACTCGGTCAGACCCTAAATGAAATAAGCCAAAGGGTTCGGCATCTTAGCAAACGCGGTGTTTAACTCAACGAGCCCCGGAACAAATCCACTCTGGGGCTTTCCTCCATGTTCCCCTTTATGCCGCAAGTCACCATCCTCAAACTTCTTCCCATCCAACTCCAAACATGTAAGTTTAAATTGCAACACGCTTACCAGAGATTAAAACTCAGCGGACGATTTTCCATGCTGCAATCTCAAATCTAAACTACTTAAGTCGGTCACCCGGTTGGTTAAATGCGCTAACTGCGCTCGGAACCGACCCAACTGACTGTCACTAGGTTGTGTTCCTTGTAAGAGACCAATAGCGTCTTCAAGGCCATTAAGAGCCTCTCCGAGAAACTGGACTTCCTCACCTGTCTCACCGATCACAGCCAAGGTAACGTCAACTGGTTGCAGCATGGCAACACGCAAATGGGCCACCAATTCTGGAACACTGCCCTCCGTCGGTTGACGCCTTACTGTCAACTCGTAAACAAGATGGTCCCTTCCCAGCAGGCCGATCCCTGGACACTGACTGACCGCCATTATTTTGAAACCTGAAACAATAACAACCAAAACAATACCGTACCACAGACACAATCGAAACAAAAGTGAAGCAGACCGCAACTAGGTTGGAAAGCACGAGCGCAAACCACACTCTGCTACCAGTGAAACGCCCGCTAAATCACACAGGGCTAACAGGTAATTAGGACTGTGGAAAGGGCTAAGGTACTTGCGGTCGGATTCATTTCACAATTGTATTTTATTATCATTTAGTTCACAAATACAGTTTTGAAAGGATTAAATTTACTTCGTGGCTGAAGGCCTCCAAACAGATGCTTTAGAACAAGTTCAATTTTGAAAAGGCATGACACACAGGTAAATTTACGAATAAGATATATCGTATACGTATATGAGATCAATATGCGGAGCACCTGAAGGCCGCCGGATTAAATCTTCAAAATACCAAATGGTGGGACGGGGAGCCATGCACGGCTCAGTAGTGTCATTTAAAATCCAGACAATTTTGAGTACATGTTTTACACAACTGACGCGTCTATAAATAATCAAGCTCACATTGCTGAAGTTAAATAGGCAGGAACCGTGGCAGAACACAGTTTTCCCTGCAGTGTTATAGATCATCTGGAGGACGTAGTTAAGAGCTGCTTTCGTGTCTCCAAAATCGCTGACACTATACATTTGCGTCTCACTAAATGGTTCTAGACCATAAGGGACGTGATAAGAGAGCGTTATTAGAACTAACTTGTAGAAAAACTGAGAGATAGAAAATTCAGTGTTCTTACTTATGAGTCAACAGACCTAGGATCTCTTAAACAGTCATGTGTCATGGTTAGATAATTTGATAAAGACACAAATTAAATTGAAAGGTAATTATGGAATCTTTGTGAAATTTTGAAGCAGGTGCCTGTGATACCGCAAATGAAGATATATCAAGTAAAAACCTTTATTCTAGGCCAATGCTTTCATTTTCTGAGAACCATGTTTATGAAAACAAAATTATTGGATTTGCTTCTGATGGTTGTAATTCTACGATTGGGTAAAGACAATGTTGCTACGCCGTTGAACGTAAAATATCCTGTACTCTTTATTCTCAAATGTATATGTCACTCACTTCACATATGTGCCAGTGAAGCTTGTAAATATCTTCCCAGGCTTTGTGTGAAGACCTAGCTACGAACATTCACAACCATTTTACAGCTAGTGCAGAGACAGGCAAAACTGCATGAATTTGAAAAGGTTTTAGATATCAAAATTTATAAATTGTTGATTTCACCACAGATAATATGTCTATATTTGTGGCCCATTGTAGTGAGAATTTTAGAACAGTGGAATGCTTTGCGTCTCTATCTTGGTTCCAAATACGTAGAGGAGAGTCTTGTTGCGGCAGAAGAAATTCACCGATCCCTCAATGACAATTTTTTTAAATTATTTTATTTAGTTTTGGGCTATATTACAACAAAATTGACAGATTTAAATATGTATTTACAGAGTGGTAAAGTTATTATTATTGACTTTCATGAGAAGATGGTAGAAGGTTCACAAGGAAGTGTTGCTTTGCTACGTGGTCCAGAAGTATGTTGAACCAATAAACTTACTGACATTGACCCTGACAACAGCTCAATGTCCCTTTCTGACAGCAAAAAGTATTTACGAGTTGAAGATCTGAAGGCAATTCAGAAACCAGAGATATATATCGAACAGGTTGCCATGAAAGACTTGTACCGCAGATGTAGGGATTTCATGGAGAGAAGATGTTCAGAAATGGAAAACAGATATAACGTTGATGATGATTTATTGCCGTTGCTTGCAGTTTTAACGCTTAAAAGGGCTCTTTCAAACAAAGAGAAAAAATCTCCTTCTATTATACCTTTTCTGTCAATATTCCTGTAATAGTCCCTCTGAATGATGATAAGCATCCTCAAAAAATCGATGATGATTGGGGGAAACTCCCTGTCGTAAAAACAGACGAAAATATTAAGAACTGTTCAGAAGTGGACGCATTTTAGGGGAACGTACTCAACATAGAAACTTCTTTTGGCGAGAGAGAATTCCCAGAGCTACCAGATTTTGTGCTGTCGTGTTTAACCCTTCCACATTCGAATACTGACTGCGAAAGAGTTTTTAGTAAGATGAAGCTTATGAATGTGAAAAATAGGAATAAGCTCGTTACTTCCAAAGTGAATAGATTTTTCATAG
This sequence comes from Schistocerca serialis cubense, assembly GCF_023864345.2. Classification (NCBI taxonomy): domain Eukaryota; kingdom Metazoa; phylum Arthropoda; class Insecta; order Orthoptera; family Acrididae; genus Schistocerca; species Schistocerca serialis. The sequence goes on from NC_064646.1 coordinate 453,756,680, forward strand.
GCAGCCAGTGCGTGAGAAGCAACACCTATTGCAAAAATTTTGTTCCTATTGAAAATATGCTCATTAGCATGAAGGAAACGCAGTTAGATTGTAGGCTATCCACTTCCAGTTCTTCTGTTCCTGCCCATCTAGAGGAGGAAGATGACGGTTGTGATGACGATGATGTATTCCATTTTTATGTCTTCTTCCAAGGTAAGCGAATAACGAAGAAACTTTTATATGATTTTATGAAACGCATCTTTTTATAAATTCTTTCCTAACAACAAATTAAAAATCAGTAGTGTTAACATGTGGAGAAGTTCACGCGAAATAAATGGACATACCTATAATCGGAAATACCTATTTTTATGTGGCACCAGCATAAAGCACCGGCCGAAGCCGGCCACTAGTTCTTCCCAGTGCACTGCAACTAATTTTATTTTCTTGACGAGAGGCTTGACATAATGCTTAAGGTTTGTGCGAAGTCGCTAAGTATTTTCATTATGAAATACTAGATGATGATAGGATAGGTAATTTGTGCTCCATTGTAAGCAGAAGCACGTTTTTGACACATTTCATTATTTCTGACGTCATCTGTCCTGAACTATTTACTGTACAGTGATGTTATGTTGCAGGCGCATTCAGTGAAATATGTAGATACTGCCTGCAAAGTTTGATGCGAATAGCATCAGCATTACAGAAATAAAAAATTAAAACGTCATCACAGATGCTGAAGTTTGACCGTATGAACAGCGAAAATGTAGTAAGCGATAAACTTTTTTCTTTCAATCACTCTGTGGTGGCTGCCAGCGAAAAACAGTTTCGTAAAGGATTGTAGTTATAGGTGAAGTCTGCTGGAAGTCGCTAAGCGTTATCATTTTAGTAAGGAATGAACACAGATAAATATATGAATGCCATTAGCTTCAAGATAAACAGTTTCTAATTGTAATACTTATCTTGCCGTGTTAAACATAACTTATTCTTAGATAACGATAGCATCTTAAATTTTTAAATTCACCCAATAAGTACGTAAAATATTAAAATAGAAATTTTTGTCGCCCTGGAAGCCGTCAGACAGGCCATGTGCACCAAAAATTCCAGGACAGACTCCCAAAAACGGATTTTATAATATACACTGTCGATACATACGATCTCTTAACGAAATGAACTATAATTTCGACGCAGTTGTATGATCCAGTAACGCTGAAATGTTGGCAACACTGGTGGGCAGGGTGGCGACTCCTTGGTGGGCACCTCGCACGATTTCCTCAGGTTTAGCATGATCCCCCCACACGCCCCCTCCCTCCTCCTCTTATCAGTGGATTAAACTGAATATAACCGGTTATCATTGTTTATAATCGAATTGTGGTTAGGACACACACTGACAACCTACCACGACCTACTCACTCTTCACCCCCTTACATCTGGCTTCCTGTTTTGGTGGGAAGACCCATTCTTTATACTGACTGTGGCATACACATTTCCGTACATCATATTTTAATGCCATACATTTTTACTGTTGGATGAGAGACGAGTGGTAGACTTAAGTGGGGACCTGTCCTGTACTTACCAGCTTCCAAAACGAGTGTGGTCTGCATTTTAAAGTTTTATGAATTGTCCTGACTACACCTTAAACACTTAGGGTGGAAGCTTTAGTGTGTTTTAAAGTAACTGACTGGTCCTTTATTGTTGCTGTTATCAGCTAGCAGTATTTCTGCTGTTTTACATCTTTGATTGGGTCTTCTCTCTTTTAATTGATTGTTTTAGAAATAGTGGTAGGCTTGATATTAGATAGCATGCGTGTGTGTGGGCGTGTGTGTGTGTGTGTGTGAGTGCGTGTGTGTGTGTGCGTGTGCGTGTGTGTGTGTGTGTGTGCGCGTATAAGGGCTGGTTATGTACCAAACAACATATATCATCACATAATCACTACCACCACAGTGCAATGCGTATCATTTGAGGGGGTCAGTCGTAAAACATGGTAACTGACATTTTAGTGGTTTGGAGATATTAGAATATGAAGTTTCGTAAAAATGTAACAATACGTTTTACCTTGTTATATCTTTTCTTCAAGTTTTATCTAAGTATTGGAACATTAAGGAATGTTCTGGTAAGGTTACAAAATGCAATAATATTTTTATTGAAAAAAAAAGCAGTACGTAACACATTGACACAATTTATACAGTAGATACCATGTTATTCATGAATGTAAATTGTAGATACCATGTTATTCATTGCATTGAAAATTTCATTACCCACAGGAAATTTGACATTATGAACTTAGTTGATAATAATTTAGGCCAATATATTAATGACACAATGTAATGTAATTAAATTGAATAGTTTTAATAACTGAAAACACTAATATTGGTTCTCCGATTTCACTGTCACTGCTCTCATCGTTTGCCTTGGATTGCTCAGCTGTTTTTAATATCTTGTAATAAGCGTGCTGTACTTTTCGTATGTATGGTAAACAAGATAGAACATCATTCAATTTGGTTGTGCATCAGTGGGCTTTGGACCACTGTGTAGGATTGTTAGAGGACATTTGAAGCCTTCAAGGAACAATACTGGACGACCCCTTCGTCTTAGTGATACACTATCCATTTCACCACGGTACGAATTGCATACTTACATTTATCTGGTTTCCTACCTTGACACCTCCATCTTCGCAACATTTTATTCACTAAAATTGGCAGTTTTTTCTTAGGGCTCAACGTTCATTTCCTTTTCACGGAGTTAAGATATAGCGGTTCAAGTTTCGATGTGATCATAATGATACCTGCTCTCGTCGATTCCCTTACAAGGGTTTGAGGTAAATCCTGCATTGCTTCCATTAAAAGGGAACAGCAAATTTCCTTCTCAATCCCCTGAATCAAACTTTTGGTTCGTTTCGGATGACCTTGTCGCTAATCTTCCTTCTCTTCTTTTTTTTCCAACATTGCTTATTGACTGCAAGTATCCCACAACGGTTAAATAGTTGCAGTTCGTCCCATCTGCTAATTATCGTGTACGCTGACGAAGATCGCTATTAAAAGTTATAAAAAAACACACTTTATCAAATCCTGTTGCTCTTCCCCAATACACGGAGTAGTTCACATGGAAATGATACTACTGTAAAAGGAAATATTGTTTTCTCACACGATTAATTTAATGTTATTCACCGCACACGCAACACCATCTTATTCATAGCGCAAAACTGCATTCACCTTGGCACTAAATCCATAGAAACGAAAACGACTCGAATCACAGACTTTTCCTCTTTTATGTTCAGACTTTTTTTTGCTTAAACAAGACTCCTGAATATTTTCATACATGTAACAAGCAAGAAATCGACTGACATATTTATCTGGAACATCAAATAAAAAGTGACATTACATAATTACAATAATAGCAACCAGTCTGACAATTCTCCTTATAAAATCTCTACGAACATATGGGCCGATTTCACTTAGCCTGCAGTGGTACATACCATACTTCAGTATACCATGAATCATATGCTGCATGAGGAGTGTCCACAGCGCCTTTGTTGCTACACGGTGTTCAGTCGGTCCATTGAAGATCTTACGCGCCGCAAACTAATCTGAACCACACTGAGGTGATAGCGATAAACACGTGTACAGCTGGGGACAGTATAGCGCACACAAGGTACAAAAGGGAAGGGCACTGGCCGATCTGTCACTTGTACTCAAGTGGTTCATGTGAAACGGTTTGTGACGTGTTTATGACACACACGATGGGAATTAAGCGACCTTGAACTCGGAATGGCAGTTGGAGCAAGACGAATGGGACATTCCATTTCGGAAATCGTTAGGGAATTTAATATTCCAAGATCCGCACTGTCAAGAGTGTGCCGAGAGTACAAAATTTCAGGAATTATCTCTCACAATGGATAACGACACAGAGCAGCGGTGTATGTGTAGAGTTTTCAGTGCTGCGGCGTGAACAACACTGTGTGAAATAACCGCAGCCACAGAAATTAACGCAAAACGTACTACGAACGTATCCGTTAGGAATGTGCGGAAAATTTGGCGTTAGTGGTCTATGGCAACACAAGACCCACCCTAACATCTTTGCTAACAGCACATCGCCTTCAACGATTCTCATGGGCTCGTGATCACGTCAGTTCGACTCTACAGGACCGGAATACGGTGGCTTGGTCACATGAGTGCCTATTTCAGTTGGTAACAGTTGATAGGACAATCCAAATGGGGCGTAGACCCCACGAACACCATATACAATGGACAGGGTCCTGTAGTCCAACTGAACTGATCATGGACTTGAGATCGTTCCTGTCGTCTACTTGGAGACAATTTCCAGCCATTCACAGACTTCATGTTCTCAAACAACGATGGAATTTTTATGGATGTCAATGTGCGATGTCACCGGAGCACAATTGTTCGCGATTCGTTTGAAGAACATTCTGTACAATTCAGGCGAATAATTTGGCCACCCAGATCGCCCAACATCTATCCCATGGAATGTTTACAGGACGTAATCGAAATGTCAGTTCGTGCACAAAATCTTGCACCGACAACACTTTTGCTATTATCGACTGGTAAAGAAGCAGCATGCCTAGGTATTTCAGCAGGGGATTTGTTGAGTCTGTGGCACGAGTTGCTGCATTACGCCGGACAAAGGAAGTCTGACACGATATCAGGAGACATCCCATTACTTTCGTCACCTCACAATGAAAAACACATAAATTAAATGATGAACGAAAGCAGCCCGCATCGTTTGGAAAAGAGGAAGCTGCACTGAAGGAAATAAACAGGATGTAAGAATGGGAAATTACTGGGCGCGAACAAAGTGAGTGTGTTAGTTATGTGTTTCGAATGAAGGCAGCAGTGTGCGTACGATTCCTGATGTCTGAAAGTTGAATGAGATTGTAGTAACTGAAACTGAGTGTCCTGGTCGTGTTAACAAACTAAGGAAAAATTAACACACTGAAATAACTGTCAGAACGTGCATCTCCGAAATCGAGTAAATATGGATTTTCATTATAGTTTTTGTTAGTAGCGTTTGGTTTCCAGGTATCATTTATGCCCATTTATGAGGGCAACGGAGCCGGGATTTTGTTCAGAATAGATGTATCATTTGATTATTGACGCCTCGGACGTAATTCTGAGCATATCCGCTTGGGTTAAACAATACAAACTGATGGAAAATATTTTAGTGGTTATCAAAACAGTGGTATGAAATGGAAGTTATGTGAGGCATTATTTGTTGGGAGCGAATTGTATTTTCGTGACACGTCGTTAGTGCTCAGAGAATAGTTCTGAGGGACTGACTTCATGGCTTTAAAGGCGTTCTTCCCAGAATGAAAGGCTATTATGGGCAATGTTCCATTTATTTTGTTTCTATAGGAGACTCGTGCTATCACAATCGTTTGTGGCCGATGCGTGAATCGACCACTATAGAAAAACGTCGTATATGTATGTACAGGGGAGAGAGATAATCAAAGGCTAACGGGTCAATCTGTCCAGAGAAATATTCTGCATCATCCACGCATTTCACAGCCACTTTCCACGTATACTGAAGCGTGTGGTTATGGGATAGCTCTGGAAATTTTGACAAGTAGACGTTGAAGATCAGTAACCAGTAAATTGTGGATTCGGCGTGGTTGTGCAAGGAAATAATAACTTTTGGAAATTGAAGAAGGCTACACTATAAAGAAAAGGAAAGTGATATGGGAGGAACTTTCTTAAATAGTTTCTAGCCATGAGTCTATTTGAAAATAATTGAGGAATGGACATCTACATGTGAGTGATTGCTTCACTATCAACTCTCCAGACATATCAATATGGTTAACCACCACTTTATGCGCTACAGTTATGGATAATGCATGGCGATTAAAGAGCAAATAAAAGTTACATTATTAAGAACAGCACTAACTTTAACCTAACGGTTTCTGAAAGACATTCCACTTGGAATAATAAATTATGTAGGATAATAGTTCAAACAGTTGCACTCTCGAGCTGTAAGGTAGCCCTTGTAAATGCAAATCTCGTGATTGAATGCAATGGCATGAGACACCACTGCTGAAGTGTACGATGCTCAGTACAATGGAAAACGAAAGTAAAGTTATTCTATTAGAATTAGTAGTACTAGTATAAAGTCAATTCCTACAAGAAGTGACTTTTCCTTTTTGACATTGTTATAAGTGTAAAGTAAAAGACATGTATGCCACCTGATGGATTAAGCTTTTGAGTCAATAAGTGTAATATTATTTTCTTATTGTATGTGATTAAGAAAGGAATGACTTGCCTGGACCGCCAGTGTAGGATATAGGGTTACGAGTTGCAGTAACTTAATTATTGATTAAGGTGTATGTTAACCAACAACTGACCAAGTGTCAGTATATGAATATATGCATTCATGTGAATGTGATTCTACAAGATTTGTTGTGTTGGCGCAAGTGCTGCAACACCGTAAAGTTGGATGCAGTAAACCTGAAAGTATTATACTCCCAGGAACGTCGATTAAATTTATTTCAGCAAAACAGCAAATACTAAAAGATTGAAAATCTGATGACAATTCTTCAACGCTCATTTGAATGCTACGTAAATTATACTCAACTAACCAAGAAAGCTGTGTTCACTCAATAATAATAGAATAAAGAAATCCGTGCGATAGGTGACATACAATATTGTTATGTGGATAGCCAGAGAAGTTCTTCAGATATGTTAGAGAACCCCAGTGAGGTCATTTCTGATGTTTGTAGTCTCTCACTTGAGTTACACTTCGGGAAATGACAGAACGGGTTGCTATCGCAAATGGGTAGGGAAGAGGAATCCCCTTAGCCCCCTCTCTCATCTCACATACCATCCGAAGGAAGAGGAACAGCTGTTAAGCATCTTACCCTTCACAACCGTCCATAATTCATATTTCACTGTCTTCCCCAACGCTAGAATCAGAGCTACGTTCATCTCCCTACCAAAGAGCTTGAAAAATTAAAGATTATTTTTAGAAGCTGTATCGATAAAAGAACAGAACATACAACCACAGAGAAGACAAATATTAAACAAGAGTCTATGACAATACATTTAAATGTCATTAGTTCTGGTGCTGTATGTCATAAGATTTTTTATACACTGATGGTTGGAATCATGGTTTTCGTACTCATGTTGAGTGCCAAGAATTGGTCAATATTTTCAAAAGAATAGAGTTTGATTGCAAACGTTGTAGCTTTGGTTACACATACTGAACGTAGCTTATGGGAGAAAATGGTGTCTTCTGTTTCCCAGAACAGTGGACAGTGATGTACTTGTTACTTTTACACAAGATGCGACTCGCGCATGATGGAACTTGAATTTCGGAAACCAATTTTCGCTGACGTGTTTTCAAGTTAAGACCTGAAGCGGCGTTGCTTAGCCGGCCCCCCATCAGTTATCTGATCGTTTGCTGTTTACCACAAATGGGCTCTGGGAAACATAAATTTAATTTTCGGATTTAATCATCACAATAGCTCTTTCTCTACAATAAAGCAACTTAGGTAGTCAGTTTTGTGCTAAGTCTTATTTTTCTACCTCTCCTTCTTGGTACAAACAGCCATTCCGAATATTTTTTTAAAAACAAGTTACAACGAACGTTGCGAAGACATTTCAAAACAGTTTCCTTGGGATGTGTTATTGAACAGAAGCGATGTTTATCATGATGTTGACTTACGATTCTACCTTAATTGCTGGTCACACACACCTAACAAATGCAATATAACTGAACAAAACTGGTTGGGTACTTAATCTTGGTGTTCCATGTGTAGTATCGACACAAGACAGCCAAGTGTTGCAGAAGTATATTGGGTTACCTCGAAAGTTCGTTCGCTTTTCGTGGCAGTGGAATCAGACAGAAGCATGAGAACACACTTCCCTGTACACAGCTATGGCAGAGAGTTTGCCAGTTTGTCACCTCATACACTGCACACGCAAGGTCGGGTACAACATAACCAAAAAACCAATCGATTTTGTAAACAAACTATTAATTTCATGCAGGATACATCGCTGTTGTCGACAATATATTGCGTTTTCTCGGATAACCTGTAAACGTCTCTTTTCAAAAATGTTAGGGTTTCTGAGGTTGATGACCTCTTAACGGATCGGTCTGTAGTTCTCGAAGGAGGTGACGTATTAGCCATTGAGGAAATTCAGCAGGGAACGGAGTAGATGAAAATCAGATGAGGCAACGTCCATCGATTAAGGTGGTTGGGAAACACATCCCATTGAAAAGAACTCAGCTTTTGATGGGTCACCATGGAGATATGTGGTCTGCGATGTTGTGGTGAAAGATGACTTCGTGTCCAAAATCCGCTCATTCAATGGCAGCCTTTGACGATCAAACTGCGGACACTAGATCTCTGAAGTGATAGTCTGATTCGGACGAAGTTCGTAATACAAGACGTCTTTGCAATCCCACCAGGCGCATAGCAGAATCTTTCCGAGAAGCATCCCTGGCTTAGGACCCAATAGTGGTGGCTGCCATGTCTTGCGTCACGATTTATTCTTCCAGGCGTTGTTGTACACGATCCACTTTCCATCTTCAATTACCAGTCATTAACGAAAAGGAGCATTGTGACTGCGTCTCAATAAGAAGCCACAGACGGACACGCTTTGAATCAAATTTGCTTCTCTCAGTTCATGAGGAACCCACGCATTGCGAATATTTAGGAACCCAGCTTCTCCAAGTTCCTGGCTGCAGCAGCACGAGCGTCATGGAACTCCATTGCCGACACCCGCGTTGTCGTTCGTGGATTATTGACTATCATATCATGAAGCCACTCCACATCTGTAAACGTTCGCCGATCAGATCGAATGTTGGTCTATTAGGGCCAAATTCCAGGTCGAAGTCGACTAAACCACTTCTGACTTGCTCTAGCCATTAATACATCTATCCATTATACAGCACAATTCTTCTGCCAGCACTGTGAGGTGGTTTTCCCCATACGATAGTAAAACAGCGTAAGATAGCGCTAACGCCCTCTCCAGCTTTCTGTAGCTTGCAAACACACATTCATCCTGTTCCATCCAACGCCATGCACAAGTACACATTTACATATCCAATGGTGCGTCGGTTTGTCGATACTTGTTGCGTTTTCCTATTTTTTACAGATGGATAGGTACACGAGCTTCTTAAATGTTATAGTTTGGGATTTGTATTCGGTTACACGTGCCATCAGAAGTTCACTCTCCACACAAATTCCAGATACTATCTGTGTTAAAACTTACGGATCAACTACATTTATAATGTTTTGTTAAGTATCACACGTAAACATATATTTAAAGTACGGAGACTGCAGATAAACACCCGTGAATATTAAGATTGGGCGGCATCCACAGATATGAGTATAGTACTCACTACCAGTTACCTATAAAAACAGTACGACTCTTATGTATGCATGGAATCGTGAGCTGGCAGAGAGGCAGGAGTGTTAAATGTATCTGACACGCCGAATATTTGTCAAGTGTCCGGTATCACTGCAATCACATCGATTATACAATAGATGCTCATCTGAAATATGAACATTGCTAATTCAAATAATCATATGCTCTTCATTCGAGATTACTGCAACCATAACGTCCCTGGCGGTACGATAGTATTGCACTTTCTCTCCTTCAGTGAGTTTGTTTGATGCAACTTCTTTTGCTGCCACTTTCATTCTGCTTAAGAAAATGAAACCAACTTTCGTCTATGATTTTTTTTTTCCAGAATCGTCGCTCCTAATGGAAGCGCTGCATCAGTTGGCTCGCAGTTCTTTTCCTTGCCTCTTCATTCTGGTCGGATAAAGTTCTTCGTAATCAATCTGTACAAACATATGAGTATCCCAGTTGTTGAGTGATCGTCACACGCTGCCTTTACTGAGTGAGGAATCGAACTTCTAACATTGATGATATCCATCGATGCATCTCCGTACGCAGTTGTCGTTTTTCGTGAATACGAATGGGCGTTTCACCTTCTGCATTCAAAAATTCTGTCACACAACGCTGCCTAATACGGACGTCGATGATGGCCATTTTGACAGCGACTAAAATGTGGGCATCTGGTGACGCAGAAAGTTACTATAGCAGTAGTTTGAAAAAAAAAGCATTCAGTAATGGCGCAAAATTGATTAGTTCACTTCCAAAACTGTATTCAAAGAGGATGAAGTAGGTAGCATTCATTCTGTAATGACCTACTTACACAATACACAACGAAACACTAATAATTTATACCTCATTGCTTAATGATAAAAAATTCTACTTCTCACATATAAAAATCGACAATATTCTTGTAATCACATTTTGTGGTTCTGAACATCACCGTGTTCAGTACACACGAAATATGAATAATAACGTCTAGCGTCACCGAAAATTTTATATTTTATTAAGTCACACAACGCATTTCGGATCCAGTGTGCCCATTAACGTTTAACCTAACCTTCTGCTGAGCCCTTCACTCAATCTGAGCCGTTCTTTTATTGGCATACCTGAAATGGTTCCATTGCCGTGCAACCATCTTATCTATAGGCTTCCTCTTATCAAATTTCAATTATGGTGCGAATGTTTAAATGATTCAGTCCTTTCCTACTGTTGCAGGACATTAATAATAGATACCCTGTGCTTCGTATAAATTATATTACAAGCCAAAGAGCTATTTTACTGGTTGCTGTTATTAAATGATTTTCTTAGGCCCTTAATTGTATTTTTGTAAAACAGTGTGATATTTTGTGCAATACAGGGTAGTCAGGAACACTGTTTCCAAAAGTATGTGGACATTTCGATTTTAAATCCCATTACAGCTTCACTAGCTTGTTTGTAGACTTGCCCAGTTGTACTTCTTGAGTCTACAGATACGATGAGCACCGCCTTTCTCTATAATCAGAAAACTACTCATTATTTAACTTTAGGAGATGTTTTTGCTGTGTGCTTATCTACTATTTTTGTTTAGAATATATAGCTACTGATGTTTACCACCACTGCGCGTATGTTAAGTATTGACTCGGTAAATATTACGTTTATCATCTGTAGCAAAATCACATATTAAGTTGTATACGGGGTCAGTCGTATAGCTTAACACATCAAGACGTTACTTAACTACTTAGGATAGCAGCTTATTCATACAATACAGCGCACAGCTGCAAACGTTTGCTTTTCACCAAGATGACGCGAAATGTGCGTTCCTGTTGTGAGAGGGTTACATGTTAACCTTATAAATTCTCAATTTAAAGGATGTCGAAAGAGATGAAAAATAGTGGAAAACTTCCAAAAGGGTCCTGCCAGACCATTTTAACGTCCGTAATGTCAGCAAACGTTGAAAGCTTATGGTGGAACTGCACAGCATTTAACTCTATGCACACACTTTCTTCTATATCCCACAGATAGAGCATCATATGAGAGAATCAAAATGATGCTTTTTATGTAGTGCCAGATGGTAGCGTTATAAAGTAGCATAACACATGTAAAGTGATAATTAAACGGCTTTTTTTAATTACTAAAATAACCATCAGTAGCTTCAGGTGCCCGTTAATTCAAGCTTTGTGGTTTTATGCGGGTGTATTGCTGTATGCTCGAGCAGATGAAGAGACTAACAATTCATCTGATTGTGTAATGTTACCAGACTGGTTTCTGTCTACTCTCTGATGCGTCAAGTTTAGCCCATTGTTGTTGTTGTGGTCTTCAGTCCTAAGACTGGTTTGATGCAGCTCTCCATGCTACTCTATCCTGTGCAAGTTTAGCCCATTTTTGTGCAATATCTTGCCCACGCGCGAGGCGATTTTTGTGAAGAGACAGAACTGCAGGCAAGCTTTGCGGAGATGTTTGACGAATCCTACCTGCCGATATCAAGCGTGCTATTTTCCACTAACATGCAGGCCCCGTCTTTGGGTTCCGAGCAGCGGACTCGAACTATTGTGTGTATCTTACATCGGTGGATTTTCGTGATTTATCCGGGATACCAGAACTGTGCTGCATGCTCAACAGACCAGATATCACAGGCGACATATTTCTGTAGTTTCGACTATGTGTAGTAGAAATTAATGTGTACAGTGCATCGCTTTTAGGCATTTTTTCTTATGGTGAATTCTTGGATTTTGTAACTATTTATGAAAGTTGAGGTGAAGTTAGTATGCACGACAAAAGGAAGAAATTTGGGGCAGACACCGGCGACTTATACGCCATGCGCTCATACATTTCTCAAAAGAAATATCGGTGAGTGGATTGCCGAATTTCAGAACACTGCCACATGGGTCTGACTCAGAAATGTGGGAACTCCTTTGAGATTAATGAAATGTCGATATGCTAGGAAGACTGTGCTCTTGACCCTTTGTCAAGTAGAGTAACTCCAAATACCGTTAAATATTGGTCGTAACACAGTTAGGGGTGATACAATAATGAACAGAGTGCAAACAATTTTTATTGACTCTCGCCGGACAGTTTGATTATGTAAGGAGTGATCAAAGGAGTGATCAAAAAAATGCGTTTGAGGGCATTTCCATTTGAGTGTTTATGGAAGGTAGCGGGGCTTCAGTGCGCATTTGTAAACACTAACATGTAGGCAACGGATCTGTGTAGGATTCCTGTCTCCCCGAAGTGCACGCCGTAAATGCACAAATGTGAATTATGTCGACGTTATTACCAAACGCAAGCAAACAGAATAAATGCGATGTTATTCTTTTCATAGCTGCCGAGACCAACGCTCGCAGACACTCTTCGGACAATGAACAACACTTCACCCGTCGTCCCTTCGTCCTAAGAAGTTCAAGGGTCAGCAATTTGTTGTTTTGGTTACCGGTGTCCATTGCCTGAAGATTTCACTGACCCTGGTGTCTTAACCATTGGGAAACGGTCATGTGCAACACTGGAGAATTGACGGCGCGTTATTAATGCGAAATATCCGCAAAAATTGCGTGATTGACTGTTGTGGCTTAATGATGACACACATCTCAATATCCCAAATGTCGTAACGCAGAATTATTGGTGTCGTGGGGTTTCCTACCGTTGGGTTTCCTACTAGCAGTAGCACGCTAAACCTGTCAGACGCCCGGGCCGGTCAAACAAATCGAGGCACCCCTTGCTGCCCCCTCCCACCCTCCTCACCGCACTGAAGTTCTGGGAGAGTTTCAAACACAAACGGAAGGAAGTCCCACATTGCTTATCACCTTCAATTTGTGGCGTGATAATTTACAAGGTATAACGTTATTTTACGTAACACTGAAAGTGACCGTTGCTCTTATTTAATAGCTATGTTGCTCCTTATACGACAGAATTCATTACGTGATTTCTGTTGTTCGAATCTATTATTTATGTTTCGCAACTAAGTCGGCATAAAGCGAGCGGGATGTATAAAAATGAATCTCTATTTCCCAAACCAAGAGGATGGTCACTGTCTACATAAAACTTTGTTCAGTGCTTTGTGAAAGGTACTTTGCTTACGGATTTCAACAAAAGCCACAGTGTTGTCCCGATCTTGATGAAATTTTGCACATTCGATCTTCAAAACAAGAGGAACCTCACCGTCTACGTGAAATTTCATACGATGTATTGCAGAGGGTACCTTACAACAGAGTTACACACCGTTCGACTGACAGCTTGGGAGTTGGCTCATGTATGTATGTTTTCGTGGATAAGGCATTTATACAAGCAGACGTATGCTGGATGGCGGATGGTTCGCCTACCCTTAAATAAATTCAATATCGTTTCGTCAGTCAGCATGAAAGTTGGCAGATATACGTATTTCTTCGTAGACGGGGAAAGAGGAGATGGTATGACGGAGGCGGAGGAGGAGATATACAGAGAGAGGAGAACGTGATGGAGTTGGGGAGAGGGGAGGAGGTTGGCTGGTTCAAATGGCTCTGAGCACTATGGAACTTAACTTCTGAGGTCATCAGTCCCCTAGATCTTAGAACTACTTAAACCTAACTGACCTAAGGACATCACACACATCCATGCCCGAGGCAGGATTCGAACCTGCGACCGTAGCGTTTGCGCGGTTCGAGATTGTAGCGTCTAGAACCGCTCGGCCACTCGGCCGGCGGAGAGGGGGTGCTTCCAGAGAAGTGAGAGAAGCAGATTGAGAGAGAGGGAGAAGCATGTAAACAGAGAAAGGGGAAGGTGGTGAATTACTAGTGGTAAACTGTAATAAATACATAAATTAGGGGTGTTATTGTGAATCTGATATACTATTAAAAATTGAAGGAGGAAGTCGACAGAGACGGAAAGATGGATGCAGGAGAGGAGGATGGAGAGGAGGAGGAAGTGTTGTGAGAGAGCAGGGCAGTGGAGGAGATGGAAAGAGAGACGGATGGGCGGAAGGAGGAGGTGGCTAGAGAGACGAGATAGGACTAATTGGACAAGAGAGATGAGGGAAGAGGGGATGAACTGATATAAAACTGGGATGAATAAATATCCGGACAACGCCGGGTGCACTGTTAGTAATTAGATAAAGATTTACGCGACAGTGGACATGTTCACCTGAAAGAAACTACAGAATATTTTCCTATGGTTAGATGTGGCGTATAAAGTCTCGATAACTAGAGTGTTGTTCTTGATGTCTACAGATGATAAAATTCGTTGCTTAATATAGATGGCTCCACCAAAGTCCATCTAGTTGAAATTTCATCTTTATAAGGTCAACTACATAATAATCAGCTGAAAAATGCTCCTGTTTGAGCACAATAAGGGCAAATATGATCGTGTTTAAGAGACTGACAGAAAAGTGGGCAATCAGCTGTCTGGGTCCTCATTCCTCCTTCCTCACCAAAAATTCTAGAAGCTTCACAGGACGAATGGCCATGTTATATAATAAATTTCCCAAGTAAAATCTCAGTTTTGTTGACTTCAATATTCAATAAATAGCAGATTTTGTATCAGAATTTTAGAAATACCGTTAAAAGCGTACCTTTGTGAATGAGATCCGCCAAATACAAATAATTAGTTTCGTATGACATATATGGGCATTTGTTCCATTATTAAAATCCACACTTCAGCGACAATGTTAAGTGGAAGATGTGCCACTGCAGCACACATGTGACAAAATAATCGCACTTCCTCTCTATCCCTGTAGTCTTCCGTTAGTCCTAGTTCCTGTATCTTCTTCCATAGACACTGGTTAAAGTGAAAATTACAGTCGGAAAATTGTGTTTCAGGGAACACTGAATTCATTGCTTTAATTGTAGCCATTTCAAAATCTAGCATTGCAGTTTTTGGCGACCACCCAGTCATCTTAGATATCAATGCTGAAAAAAGTTTTTCATATCAGTTTTTACTTTTTTCTGGCAGCAAAGCAAATAAAACAGGATATATCTTAGTTGCCTCTTCTGTACTTCCGATGTCGACATGGATTGTGTACAATTGTTTGAACTATTTCGAAGAACTGTCAAATGTCCCATCCATAAGCACAGATCCATTGCCACAAACGATTTTCTCTGCTTCTTCGCAAGTAAATACTAGAAGCCTCTTGCCTGGAACAGAGCCATCATCAATGTTCAAAAAACTATTACCTTCCTCTAATTTCAAAAGGCCTTCGCTAAGGTGAATTTCCGAACTGTAGCCATGGTTCTGGGTTGTCCCAGTAGCTGCTCCTCTCGCCTTACACAATAGAGTGTTGGAGCTGTCATAATTCGGAATATATGCCATGAATTCTAATACTTTATCTTTCAAATCATGAAATTTCTGCTTAAAAATTTGAGCTACAAGCACTGTCTTTTCTTCGCGAACTATTTTCTGCAATTATGTTGTCTTTACAACATATCCACATCTGTTTTGTCAGGTGGACAAGAAGTTGCTGTTGAGCAACGATTTCACCATTAGCAATTTTTAAATTTCCTTTGCACCTACTTCGTTCATAATTTATGCACATCCAGTTCATATGTTCTTAATTCAACCTGTAAATACGGTAGCAATGACCATCCTTGATAAGACACGGCCTCCCTTTCGTTGTTGTTATCACTTCCATCGTGTACACTGCGTAGAACAGAAGTCGGATAGGAAAACACAAGGAACGAAAGCTATCGACGACGACACTGAGAAACGGTGACAACACATGTACTCAGGGTGAGCGACTGGGGTAGCCAAACAGTGGGGGAGGCTCAGTTCTCAAACACCTCGTTTGGGAACCGGATGCTTAGGACAGCTTCGCTACCTGCTGCACACTTGTAGGAAACCCCACGGTAGGAAACTCCACGTCAACCCAAGTGGGAGACACACGAACACCCACCCCATGCGATTATCACGGTTTTGGTCCCTCAAAAAAGACTTTGAAGGATGGAAGATTTTTAGCGTACGAAGATGTGCAACAGGGAGATAAGGCTCCTTCACTCATCAGTATACAATATTTATCAAACAGGTGTCTTCATAATGGTGTGTCGATTGAGTGATTGCACAGTTTTTGGTAAGAAGGTAATCTTGTGTGCTTGAAAACAGGTTTTGAAACTGTTGCCTGAATAGGCAGAAAACTAAGCATTATATTTTATGAATCCCTCTGTTGAATTTTAAGGAGTCAGTCTTTATTGCTGCTCATTCGCAGTGGAGAAAGAACTCGCTATTTTTTTTAAAATAGGTCTGCAGTAATTTATTCCATTTGGCCCAGCATATGATGCCTTATTATGCGTATGACCTCTTTTTATTTTTTGGACCCATTCACCACAACGGAATTTTTTTTTCATTGTGATGTATTTGGCTGTAAGTCTATTTTTTCCAAAGTATGTGAGTGTGCTTTGTAGAGTGTAGCCCTAAATGCTACTTGTTTTTGGGCGGTGAGTTAGCATGAAGCGTTCTTTATTTCTGTGTGCTGTTGATTTTAACAGTAATGAAATTTATGCTTTTCTCGTCCTCATGCGGAACTATAAATGTCACACCTGTGTGCAAAAGGTTTCATTATGTATGCAACTCTTCAGTATCGTCTCCTGTGCCACTATGTAGTAGCAAGACCGTCTTTCTTCCGGTAAACTTTGTCATTAAAAGCATGCTAATTATGCGACCACATTACTTGCATAATGTCGGTAACTTCGGATATTTCAGAGGTTGGACCCTTTTTACGTTCTACTAAGTTTTGAAGAAAATAGCAAAATTGCTGAGTATTGTAACGTTTTCACCACATACGTATCTCCAAATGTGCCTACTATTATTAGAGTTAGTTTGTTTCCATTTCTAGCACTTAGATCTCCAGTAAAGGAAATCTGATTTTTAGTCATACTGTTTAACATCACGTGCAATAGTTTGTAAAAGACCTTAGAGTAGGCAATATTCCCTTCATGTTGGACGTTAGCAGCTATTATTCTTTGGATTGCTCTTGTATCTTTAATTCGTAATAGAACAGTGCGTCCTTTTTCATTTCATAGTCAAGCGCTTTTCCTTATTTTTTTGTAGGAATGTAGATGGTAACACCATTATTTGTTCTTCATTCTTAATTTACTCTGCTGTACATCATTGTATAGCCATATACATACCTAGTTACAGATTTTTTTTCTGTAATACCTGTAAAATCTATTTCCTTTCCTTTCAAATGTTTTGCTAATTCGAATTTCTTAACATCAGTTACCTAACGTACAATGAGGAAGCTTTCCATGCTTCCTTAAACCACTGTCTCTTGCTCCTATTTCTCACCCATATCGTAACCCGCTAATCCGTCTTTTTCCCATGGCTAGACTATGCAGTGCAAGTACGTTTATTTTGTCTCTGAATGGGTTACTAGCCCATCTCTATTACAGGAATTTTCCCATGTATGGTCCCAACACTCACTACACTGACACATATAAGCTGATTTATACCTAACAACATTTTTTTTTTCTTTTTCCATTTTGGATAGCAAACAATGCCATACTAAAATTTTAGTGATCATTGTCTAAACACATAAAAGTTTGTCTGTTTCATGGTGGACCACTGATAACGAGTTGTCGAAAATTTTATAAGCATACAAAACGTATCCTCGGGGCGCTTAGTAGACCCCATCCGAGCGCCTCCCCAGGTGGCAGATAGGGGAATGCCTCCTAGATATAGGTGGTACCGAGGAAATGAAATACTCGGGGCGGACCAAAACTACCAGTAACGTCTGTTCCCATAGTGGGAGGCTACAAAAGGCGTCTGCGCCACATGTCAGTGGCGGCCTCAACCAACCTCCTGATCTGGAAAATCAGGTTGTACATCATGATGGTACAACGAAAAAATCTCATTACCCCGGGCCCCAGCCAATAGACTGGGATCGTCGTGAGCATCGGATTCCGGACGCTCACGGACGTCATGAGAAAAATCAGAGCTTCTCAAACTCCCTCAAGACCAAACGTAAACACTACATCGGCACACTCAACGTGAACACACTGATGATGACAGGAAAGATGAAACAACTAACAGACACTCTTGAAAAATTTCAAATCAAAATATGTGCGCTGCAAGAAACACGATTCACAGACGAAGACCGTTTCAACACGGAGAATTTCAGAATATACAAAGGAAAACCATCGAGACAACTGAAAAACCTAAGGCTTTTTGGCACAGGATTTGCAGTACACAGGTCCATCACGGACAGCATAATTGACTTTTTGTCACCAAACCAAAGAATCAGCACCATCACAGTGAAATGAGCCAACAAATCCTACACAATAATCAACGTACATGCACCGAGTAATGCCTAGAACAGGAAAATCCCGGATGAAATTGATGACTTCTGGACGACAATGGAAGAAACTATCAGAAACATTCCTGCACATAGATCAAAATAATACTGGGAGACTTCAACGCTAAACTCAGAAAAGAAAGATGTACAGACATACCACATGAAAACATACTCCACGCAAGGACACAAACAAAAACGGAAAACACCTGATAGACTTTTGCAAAAGCCACGACCTCTCCATTATGTCAACAAAATTCAAGAAACCAACACGGAAACATACCACATGGAAATTCTCCAGCGGAGAGCAAGAACTACAAGTCGACCACGTAATAGTCCAGAAAGACTCACAAAAAGAAATTTTGAACATAGACACACGTAAAAGCTATTTCGACTCAGACCACCACCTACTACAGATCAGGACTCGTCTTTTGCCCAAGAAAAAGCTCTAGAAGAACAAAATTATTAGACCATATCCAGAATACCTTACTTTAAACCAGACACAACTATTAGACAAAATTAAAATGGAGAAAACGACAGACTGGACACAACTCTCAGGAAGAATCCGAGAGGCCATGAAACTAGCACAAGCACCACGCACAAAGAAACACCGTTGGTTGAAGCACACATGTGACCAAGCTATTGACCAACGAATCAGTGCATGGAAAAAATTTAGTAGCCATAAATCCCAAGACAATTGGATGAACTTCCTGAAAACACAAAAGCAATCAAGCAAAATCATTCGCAGTGTAAAACGACAGTATGATAAACGGCGACTGACGGAGATCGAATCGGACTTTATGAAGAACAATACATGAAACTTCTACAGAACGTTCAGAGAAAATATGACTGGATATCAACCACCCAACTTGTGCTTCAGAAGAGCGGATGGAACCCTAGAAACCAATACCAAAAACAATTGTGACATTCTGGTAAAGAACTTTGAAAAACTGCACAAGATGGACCCCACCATGGAAGAAATGATGAGAGAAACTAGCACGTACAATCCAGATAGTGAACCTCCAACTCTAGAAGAAGTTCAAGAAATAATCAAGTCACTCAAGAGCCGTAGAGCACCAGGAGAAGACGGCATCATCGCGGAAATCTGGAAGTTACAAGACCCAGAACTCACCAAAGACATCCACAGGATCTTGGATGATATCTGGAAGACCATGAAAATTCCTGACGGCTGGAAAACTGCCCTGATACACCCACTACACAAAGAAGGTGACAAGACTGACCCGAACAACTACAGAGGAATATCCCTGCTACTGGTCACATACAAGATCCTCTCTAAAGCTTTACTAAACAGACTAGAATGCCAGACCGACCACTTGATTGGGGAATAGGAAGCAGGCTTCCGTAAAGGGCGGTCTTGTGCGGAACAAATTTGGAACCTGAAAATGATTTTACAACACAAACAGAACCTGATCATTACCTTTGTCGACTGCAAAAAGGCGTACGACTCTATCGACCGGAAAACTCTCTTCAAAATTTTAGCAGAATACAAAGTAGACAAGAAAACACGGGCTATCATAGAGCAAACTTTAACCAACACGACCTCCAAAGTAAAGTTCTGTGGGGAACTATCAGAGTCCTTTGAAATTCGCACAGGTGTCCGACTAGGCGATGGCCTCTCACCTCTCCTTTTCAATCAGGTGTTAGATAAGGTAATAAAAGAATGGGAAACATCACAACAGCGGATAACCTTAGGAAACCTACAGATTAAATGCTTGGCCTTTGCAGACGATTTGGCGATTGTCACGAAAGGTATAAAAGAAACAAAAGACGCTATTGAAAAACTACACGAAATCGCTTCCAAAACTGGACTACAGATCTCTTATGAAAAGACACAGTTTATGAGAACAGAGAAACTCTCATCTCTGAACACAAAGTATGGCACGATTTACAAAACGGCAAACTTCAAATACCTCGGTGAAAAACTACAAATGAGTGGACATAACAGAGACTCAAACGAAGAAAGAAAAACTAAACTGGACAAGGCATACATAGTAGTGTGGAATCATTACAACAAGAAGTCTATCTCACAAAAAGCCAAATTACGCCACTACGACACGGTGGTGCTCCCCGAGGCACTATATGCAGCAGAGACCACACTAATCCTAGGGCATACACGTGTCAGTCAACTAGAAAAAGTAGAACGGAAAATACTTAGGAAAATATTTGGCGCAAATAATAACAATGGAATATGGATCAAGAAACCTACAGAGTAACTATAAAAACATACGGAGATAATCACAGAAAAGATTAGAAAACGCAGGCTACAATTCTATGGACACTTATACAGAATGCCATCACACAGACTGACCAAACAGATCTTTGACTGGGTAACCACTAGAAACAACAAATGGGTGGCAGGGGAAAAAACGACCTGAATCAACTCAACATAACACCAGACCCAATATAGGAGAGAATAAAATTCAGAAACATCATTAATAAAAGTAAACTACATGAGATACAATGTGACAAACGATCAGGCGTAAAATGGACCGAAGAACGCAAGCAAGATCACAGCCGGAAGATGAAAGAATTATGGGCAACCAAAAAGGCAATCAAGATGAAGCCAAAGACAGAAAGCTGGCAAGAAGCATGGACAGAGGACCGGAAACAGAAACACAGTGAGCCAATGAGGGAAGTTTGGGCAGCAAGGAAGGCAGCAAAAGGAACTGGCCATGTAGTTTAGTCCAGATGCGCTCTTTAAGGGCAAAACACCAATAATAATAATAATAATAATAATAATAATCCAAAAATTATCAAACTAATTATCTATGAATGTGGGCACGATGTGCAACTCAATTCCTGACGACATATTAACATACATTTTGCAGAAGTTCAAAATTACCGAAATTTAAGGATCTAAAGAGCAATTGATCATCTATGGCCAAGAGATGGAGCAGGAGAAATTACCATATCGATATCAGCCGAGATGTAGTAGGAGAGGCCTAAATATCATGTTTGGTCATTTAATGATACAAATTTAAGTAATTGTACGTGTGTTGCTGAATATTGGGAAGCTACAATTATCCTGTAGCCATATGGTAATAATGAGTGAATTTAAAGATTATTGTTCAAGAATTTCCACCAAGTTTTACTTGTCTTCTCGATACGTCACTGAGGTTGTCATTGATTTCCGACGTGGTACAGGTTAGGTTGTGAAACTTTTTATTAATTATTAAGTTAGTTTAACGTGTGATACTGGATATGTTTTTGAATGTAGGTTTCATTACGACGCTATTTAGATTGTTGTTTTACTTATGTACAGAGGTGCATGATAAAACTAAATTGTGGTGCAACAGAGGACATTAACAGCAGCACTAACAAAGCCAAAGGCGCCTTACACCTCTCCGCTCCATCTGGAGAGCGGAGGAAGTAACATTGAGAAAAAGTTTCGGATATTTGAAAGTAACGTAAAAACTGAGCTTCTATATGGTTGTTAAACATGGAAAGTGAGAAAGCAGCCAGTCCATAACTGCGAGACATTCAACAACTGATATCTGAGGAACATCCTAGGGATATGGTGGCCAAATGTCATCTTTAACGAAACACTCTGGGAAAGAACCAGTTAGAAGCCAAAAGAGCTGCAAATAAGAAACAGAAAGCGGAGATTGTTAGGAAATTCACTTAGGAGACTCAATGAACATATTGCGAAGGAAGTTCTTCATTTAGTGCTATATGGATGATGGAGACAAGGCAGGTCCAAAATGAGGTCCAGATGAAGCAGATGGTCAACAGCAAATATATATAAAATGATGGTGAATTACCGTAGTTTAAGTGGTGTATTATTCTCAACAAGTTGGTGAATATGACATGGTGAGTTTCAAACAACTCGTTATATTGTGGCACGCTTAGGGGTATGTAGACGCATTATGTTCCTGCGAGTACATGACTTTGAGCCATGTAGCAGTGTTTCATTCCTCACTGTTCCACGTTAGGGTATTTGCTCCTTTTTTCCATTTTACTATGTGACCTACAGTTTTCTGTTGTGTTTACACTCTGAGATGTACACTAATTAAATTTTTAGCGTTTTACTATTATCTTACATTTGTCACAAAGCCTGAGCACATTTTAGATTACATACTTAAATTGGACTGTGGCTTTTAAAACTGAACAGGCTTCTTTTTTCCTCCATTTTTCTTGAGGCTCAACTACATGTAACTTGATTAATTGTAGTTCTACTAATTATTTCGATGATAGTCACACTGTTATTGACAAGATTGTTGCTGTGTTGAGTGACAAAACCTAATTAGCAACTCGTTGAATATAAAAAGACAATAATTATTTCTCATTAACTTTTATAATGTTGCATACTATCAGTCATTATGTATGGTATAATACCATAAGTAGCACCGTCGCAGAATAATTCCAACTGGTCACTAGAAAAGGGAAAAAAATTCTTAACATTGAATCAAACACAAAAAGCCAAAGATCTTGTAACAAATGAGTGATATATATATATTCTTGTGAGGTTCGAGAAATAATTCTGTTGAAAAGTCACTATTTATGATGTACAATAAAGTAATTACATACAAATGGTGTACTAAGCTAATCATGAACATCATTGAGATGTTGCACTTAGCAGACAAGTAAAAGTGAGCTTTTGAGGCAACAATTTTTGTAAGATGTTCCGATTAAAAAGAAATGATTGCAAAATAAATGAATTTTCTTATGATCATGATGACTATAGCATTCTTTTCAACAAATTTATGAACTTTTTAATGTTGAATTAATTGTTTAGAAATGCTATGATATTTATGATTGGCTTGGCAATGAATAGTCATGTAACATAGAACAATGTTTATTTTGATTCATGTGACGTACATTTCCTGGAATTGCGTACAATTTATTTTAGTAAATGAGGGGATGGTTATTGACAAGAAAGATATTAACATGGCAACTATGAATGTGTTTGTTCAATGAGAAACAGTTGCCATTTATAGGTAGAGCAGTGAATTAGTGATAATTAACCGAGGATTATATTATGATAAAATGTTGGTGCTGTCTAAATCTTGTTACCAACTGCTGTAATGGACAAGCAAGACGTGATAGCTGATAAAACATGGAAACATTCCGTGAGATTTAAGGGAGAACCTGCTTACCCTTCACTATGGGTGATTCCATTATGCTATGGACCTTGAGTTCACAGGGTGCCTCATCAATACAGATATCCATACCGTAGATACAACGACAGTGGAGGGATCTCTGTTGAAACATCACACAAACATATTTCTCCTGAAGAGAGGGACCATCCTTTCCGGCAGTTGTAGGGCAACATTTTTTTGTCATTGGCTGATCTGGACTTGTAACTACAACGAAATCGAAGTGCTGTCATGGTACAGTGAAACAGCTGAAAGCAAGTGGAAGCTACAGCTGTAATTTTTTCTGAGGACATGCAAATCTAATGTATGGTTAAATGATGTCGTTACCCATTCACATCTCAGGGTGGAGATATCATGAGAACGATAACTGTCATTCTATAGATTGTAGAGTGTAATATTAGACTGCTAATCAGGTAGTTTAGAAAATTTAAGAAGATTGAAGTTAGATACAGTGGGCATTGGTGTAATTCAGAAGCAGAAGGAAGGGTAATGGAGGAGTAAGTTTAACAATGAATACCAAAGTAGGAAATTGCTTAAGCTGCCCTGGACAGAACAGTGAAGAGACTGACACTAAAGCCGCATATGCCACTGTAGCACCAGTTCATATGATAATTAGTTCTGAAGATGATGAAGAGATTGTAGAAATGTGTGATGACACGAAAGAAATTATTCATATAGTTAAGGGAGACGATAATTTAACTGCAATGGCGGGCTGGAATTCGATAGTGGGAAACGAGGAGGAGGAAGCATAGCAGGTGAATATGGACTGGAGGGATGAATTGAAGAGGAATAGCATACTAGAATTCTGCACAGAGAATAGTTTAATCATCGCTGATCCTTAAGTTTCAGACTCATGAAAAAAAGAATGTGTGCTTGGAAGAGACTTGGAGACACCTAAACCTTGCAGATTGATAATAGAATGGTAAGACAGAGACATCGGAAACAGATATTAAAACATAAGACAATACAGGGGCCAGATGCGGACTCTGGTCACAATTTAGTGCTTATCAACTATAGGCTGAAAGTCAAGAATCTACCAAAAGGTAGGACGTTAAGGAGATGGGACGTGGATAAGGTGAAAGATCCTGGGGTTGCTGAGATATTCATAGGGTGCATTAGGCAACGATTGAGTGTAACAGGGAAGAGGAATACAGCAGAAGACGAATGAGTAACTTCGAGAGATGAAATTGGAAGAAAGGCCAGAATTGGCCGTAATTTTGATGACTTATTAACAGCAAAATTGATTTTCGATCACAATATGATCACCTTCAGCGCTTTAGCGTACAAATTAAAGCTCGTAGGCTCTGATGTTATTAGCAGTGATCGTTTCATAACTTCTGTTACTGCTAATTACTAGACACCCGTTACCTGTTGTTGTTGTTGTTGTGGTCTTCAGTCCTGAGACTGGTTTGATGCAGCTCTCCATGCTACTCTATCCTGTGCAAGCTTCATCATCTCCCAGTACCAACTGCAACCTACATCCTTCTGAATCTGCTTAGTGTATTCATCTCTTGGTCTCCCTCTACGATTTTTATCCTCCACGCTGCCCTCCAATACTAAATTGGTGATCCCTTGATGCCTCAGAACATGTCCTACCAACCGATCCCTTCTTCTGGTCAAGTTGTGCCACAAACTTCTCTTCTCCCCAATCCTATTCAACACCTCCTCATTAGTTATGTGATCTACCCATCTAATCTTCAGCATTCTTCTGTAGCACCACATTTCAAAAGCTTCTATTCTCTCCTTGTCCAAACTATTTATCGTCCATGTTTCACTTCCATACATGGCTACACTCCATACAAATACTTTCAGAAATGACTCCCTGACACTTAAATCTATACTCGAAGTAAACAAATTTCTCTTCTTCAGAAACGCTTTCCTTGCCATTGCCAGTCTACATTTTATATCCTCTCTACTTCGACCATCATCAGTTATTTTGCTCCCCAAATAGCAAAACTCCTTTACTACTTTAAGTGTCTCATTTCCTAATGTAATTCCCTCAGCATCACCCGACTTAATTCGACTACTTTCCATTATCCTCGTTTTGTTTTTGTTGATGTTCATCTTATATCCTCCTTTCAAGACACTGTCCATTCCATTCAACTGCTCTTCCAAGTCCTTTGCTGTCTCTGACAGAATTACAATGTCATCGGCGAACCTCAAGGTTTTTATTTCTTCTCCATGGATTTTAATACCTGCTCCGAATTTTTCTTTTGTTTCCTTTACTGCTTGCTCAATATACAGATTGAATAACATCGGGGAGAGGCTACAACCCTGTCTTACTCCATTCCCAACCACTGCTTCCCTTTCATGCCCCTCAACTCTTATAACTGCCATCTGATTTCTGTACAAATTGTAAATAGCCTTTCACTCCCTGTATTTTACCCCTGCCATCTTTAGAATTTGAAAGAGAGTATTCCAGTCAACATTGTCAAAACCTTTCTCTAAGTCTACAAATGCTAAAAACGTAGGTTTGCCTTTCCTTAATCTTTCTTCTAAGATAAGTCGTAAGGTCAGTATTGCCTCACGTGTTCCAGCATTTCTACGGAATCCAAACTGATCTTCGCCGAGGTCGGCTTCTACTAGTTTTTCCATTCGTCTGTAAAGAATTCATGTTAGTATTTTGCAGGTGTGGCTTATTAAACTGATTGTCCGGTAATTTTCACATCCGTCAACACCTGCTTTCTTTGGGATTGGAATTATTACATTCTTATTGAAGTCTGAGGGTATTTCGCCTGTTTCATACATCTTGCTCACCAGATGGTAGAGTTTTGTCAGGACTGGCTCTCCCAAGGCCGTCAGTAGTTCCAATGGAATGTTGTCTACTCCGGGGGCCTTGTTTCGACTCAGGTCTTTCAGTGCTCTGTCAAACTCTTCACGCAGTATCGTATCTCCCATTTCATCTTCATCTACATCCTCTTCCATTTCCATAATATTGTCCTCAAGTACATCGCCCTTGTATAGACCCTCTATATACTCGATCCACCTTTCTGCTTTCCCTTCATTGCTTAGAACTGGGTTTCCATCTGAGATCTTGATGTTCATGCAAATGGTTCTATTATCTCATAAGGTCTCTTTAATTTTCCTGTAGGCAGTATCTATCTTACCCCTAGTGAGATAATACTCTACATCCTTACATTTGTCCTCTAGCCATCCCTGCTTAGCCATTTTGCACTTCCTGTCGATATCATTTTTGAGACGTTTGTATTCCTTTTTGCCTGCTTCATTTACTGCATTTTTATATTTTCTCCTTTCATCAATTAAATTCAATATTTCTTCTGTTACCCAAGGATTTCTACTAGCCCTCGTATTTTTACCTACTTGATCCTCTGCTGCCTTCAATACTTCATCCCTCAAAGCTACCCATTCTTCTTCTACTGTATTTCTTTCCCCAATTCCTGTCAATTGTTCCCTTATGCTCTCCCTGAAACTCTGTACAACCTCTGGTTCTTTCAGTTTATCCAGGTCCCATCTCCTTAAATTCCCACCTTTTTGCAGTTTTTTCAGTTTTAATCTACAGTTCATAACCAATAGATTGTTGTCAGAGTCCACATCTGCCTCTGGAAATGTCCCACAATTTAAAACCTAGTTCCTAAATCTCTGTCTTACCATTATATAATCTATCTGATATCTTTTAGTATGTCTAGGGTTCTTCCATGTATACAACCTTATTTCATGATTCTTAAACCAAGTGTTAGCTATGATTAAGTTGTGCTCTGTGCAAATTTCTACCAGGCGGCTTCCTCTTTCATTTCTTAGCCCCAATCCATATTCACCTACCACGTCTCCTTCTCTCCCTTTTCCTACTACCGAATTCCAGTCACCCATGACTATTAAATTTTCATCACCCTTCACTATCTGAATAATTTCTTTTATTTCATCATACATTTCTTCAATTTCTTCGTCATCTGCAGAGCTAGTTGGCATATAAACTTGTACTACTGTAGTAGGTGTGGGCTTTGTATCTATCTTGGCCACAATAATGCGTTCACTATGCTGTTTGTAGTAGCTTACCTGCATTTCTATTTTCCTATTCATTATTAAACCTACTCCTGCATTACCCCTATTTGATTTTGTGTTTATAACCCTGTAGTCACCTGACCAGAAGTCTTGTTCCTCCTGCCACCGAACTTCACTAATTCCCACTATATCTAACTTTAACCTATCCATTTCCCTTTGTAATTTTCTAACCTACCTGCCTGATTAAGGGATCTGACATTCCACCCTCCGATCTGTAGAATGCCAGTTTTCTTTCTCCTGATAACGACATCCTCTTGAGTAGTCCCCGCCCGGAGATCCAAATGGGGAGTATTTTACCTCCGGAATATTTTACCCAAGAGGACGCCATCATCATTTAATCATACAGTAAAGCTGCATGCCCTCGGGAAAAATTACGGCCGTAGTTTCCCCTTGCTTTCATCCGTTCGCAGTACCAGCACAGAAGGCTATTTTGGTTATTGTTACAAGGCCAGATCAGTCAATCATCGAGACTGTTGCCCTTGCAACTACTGAAAAGGCTGCTGCCCCTCTTCAGGAACCACACGTTTGTCTGGCCTCTCAACAGATACCCCTCCGTTGTGGTTGCACCTAGGGTACGGCTGTCTGTATCGCTGAGGCACGCAAGCCTCCCCACCAACGGCAAGGTCCGTGGTTCACGGGGGGGGGGGGGGGGGACCAGTTACCTACGAGTTGTAATTTGTACGGAAAAGCAGTGAAGATGATCATTATGTGATCGAAACTCGATTTTACTATTAATAAAGCAAAATAATGACTACTTACCATCCTCCTAATTTTATTTATCATATGGTCGTTGTGCTCACAGCACTCCATAAAGTCGCCAATCAATTTGAGAGATGAAATAATGAAGGCAACAGAACATCAGACAGGTAGGACAATATTGAATTCAATTTAGTAAAGATGAAATTATAAAAATGGAGCAAATGAAGTAGGCGAAAGGGAATACAAACGTCTAAATAATCAGGTTGACAGGAGGTGCAAAATGACTAGGCAGGAATGGCCAGAGGACATATGTAAGTATTTAGAATCATATACTGCTACGAGAAAGATAGATACCGTCTGCAGGGTCCTTTGGAGAAAAGAGAAGTAGCTGTGTGAATATCGAGACTTGAGACGGAAAACCAGCGCTAAGCAAACAATGGAAATCCATTTATTCTCATCTCTCAAGATGAGAAGAAATGGATGGTCTATATAAGGGAGATGAACGTGAATAAAATATTACAGAAATGGATTAGGACGTAGATAAACACAAGATTGAAGATTTGCTACTGCGAGAGGAATTTGATAGAGCACTGAGAGACCTATATCGAAACAAGGCCAGAGGAGTAGACGACATTCCGTCAGAACTGCTGTATAAATGGGAGAGCCAACAAAGACAAAACTCTTTCATTTGGTGTGCAAGATGTATGAGATTACCGTCAGACTTCAAGAAAAATTTAATAATTGCAATTTCAAAGAAAACAGCTGCTGACAGGTGTGAATATTACCGTACTGTGAGTTTAGTAAGTCATGGTTGCAAAATACTAACACGAATTCCTTACAGAGGAATGGAAAAACTCGTAGAATCTGACTTTGGAGTAGATCAGTTTGGATTTATTTTGGAAATGTATTACCACATGCGGCAATACTGAGCCTGCAACTTACCTTAGAACATAGTTTAAGAAAAGGCACCCCTACTTTTGCAGCGTCTATACACTTACAGAAATCTTTTGATGTTTATGACTGGAATACAATATTTTCGAATGTAAAATACAGGGAGCGAAAGCCTATTTAGAACTATTAAATTAACCAGAAGGCAGATGCAAGTGTCACAGGGTATGAAAGGGAATCAGGGGTTGATTAGGAACTGAGACAGGCCTATAGCCTATCCTTGATCTTACTCTGTCCGTACACTGGGCAAGCAGTAATCAAAACCACTGAAAAGTTTTGAGTAGGACTCAAAGTTCAGGGATAATAAATAAAGTCATTGGAGTTGACAACGTAGTTCTGTCTGAGACAATAAAGTCTTACAGGAGAAGCTGAAGGTTGTCTCCGTTGATCCATTGTGGATGCAGGACAGCGGCTAGTCATTTATTTATGAAAAACTAATCACTAAACACCCATACGTTTTTTGAAATGGTAATTTTATTTACAAGATCAGTTTCGGCAATCCATTAACTCCACCTCCAGGCCGCTGCGTGTTAAAAAAACTAGTATAAGTATAGTATACAAAAACTGATATTCTAAAAAATGAAGCGTAGTCAGATAAATTCTCAAAAACCTACAAAATGCATTGGGCGGTGTTAAGAAGTGTATCTGTGCACACAACGCACAACAAAGCACAATAGGTACAGGTGCTGGTTAGCAACGAAACTAACTACTCTGACATCACAGAGTTATAATAGAACATGTCAAACATTTCAAAAACATAAATTAGAAAGCGTACAAAATCAGGAGCACAAAGGAATAATGCTTGTCTAGCTTTTCTAAAAATATGTCCACAACGCTTACAGATGAGAATCACTCTTGATCTTAGGAAACATTATCCGCACTCAAATTGAAAACTCGCGGTACGACATATCAAGTACACAATATTGTGAATACTTATTGTAACACTACTGATATATGAGATGTATTTATGACGGTATCAAAAATATAGACCAGAGGCGTAAAACGGCCGACAAATTACTATGTAAACGATGGTAAGTGAAGAACCTGCATGGGATACTCATAAAATAATCAGAGGGCATAATACTGTATCCCAAGTAAAAACTGAAACGATATGACTTACTGTGTCTTAAACATCAATTAATTGGCGGTGGAACAAACAAGGGACCCCAAACACCATACTATTATGTTGACGATATATTCGTTGTATAACGGAAATAAGAATGATGCACTCAGACTAAATGAAATTTTTAACTCTTTATACCACAAGTTTCATTTCACTATGGACTTTCATGTTGAGGGCTCTCTTAACTTTATTTATTTACAGGTAAGTAGGAATGGCCAGTGTTCAGAATACGAGGTTGCTGCGAATTCCGATCATCATCCATTACAGAAGAAAACATTCTTTCTTTCAGTGTTTCATACGCTAAAATTATTTGCACCTGACCATGTGGCAACTGCATCGACAAAGCCTCCATTGTAAAGATAGGCATTGTAAATGGGTTTAGAGAAAGTGATAGAAAGGTAACGGGTAATAAAACTCTGTCAAAGTTGCGCGAAGTGAAAAGTTGATATTGTATTAACACACTGGGGAAGGTCCTACAACAAAATATAAGACTGTCGGTTAAAAATTTTGCAATTGGTGGTCTATAAAATTAAGTTTGTAGATTGTGACAAGTTTTACATCGCACAAATTTGGAAGCGTTTCAGAACTCGACATAGGGAACCGTTTATCCTGGCTGTGATAGTAAACTATGAGATCATTTACGTCAGTTCATCAACCAGCTTCGTGACATCGAAAACAATTTACAGATTCTTCATTATAAGAGTAGAGATGTTAATTTGGATACCTCAGAGGACCTAGAAATTTTCATATATATATAAGGCGTTTCCATGACCGATTAGTTAATGACCAGATCAGTGGAGCAGGAGATTGGTTTTTAATCCTTTTGATAATGACTTCAATGGCCGTTGGGAATACAACTTGTAGGCTCGTTGCGGCCACCATTTATAACACTAAATGTGCAGTGACGTATGCCGATGCTTTGAGTATATTTCTATATGCATTTATTTTCACATATGTATCATTTTCCGTCATGTCTTACACGTTTTTATGCCTTTTCGCTTCTCTTCTGTCATTGTGCCGTGCGCGGTTCGTTTTCATGCCTTTTATTGTTTGTCATCTTCTCTTACGGTACTGCCGCCTCGTTTTCTTATTCCATTTACTGGCGTCACTAACTTCCTGCCGTATCTGCCGTGAGTGGCAGCAGCAGCGCTTATCGATAAGTGCACTGTCGTATCATCTCTGTAGCGACCGATAGTATTTACGGGTCGTCGTGTGTCTGGAGTTCATTTGCGAGCTCAGTCAGGACGCATCAGAAGTGAAGTTGGGGACAACCAGTATTTGGCGACCGCTGGCCACACGCGTGAACGATCCGACGGAGCACTTTTGAGCGGAGACGACAGTCGGTTGGTCGTTCTGTTGGTCGTCTCATCGGGCGTCGTGTATTTGGTCTTCCGACCGCTTCTGGGCCCTTTCAATTGGTCATCTTGTGGGACGTTGGTCGGTTCCTTCCTTGTGCAGAGATGTCGGGTGGCCAATGGTCCGGTGTTCACTCTGCATGGTTGGATCTGAGCCAGTGTCTCCAGGTCGTCGTGCGTACGAGTTGGGTCCGGATGCAGCAGCAGTGAAGTCAGAGACGGACCACCAGTGAGTCGGCAGATGGAGTCGGTGGAGTGAGTCGGTGCAGTGAGTCGACAGAGTCAGTCAGAAGGCAGACAGTCGCATGATAGACGTCGGCTCTGAGTCTCATTCGCTTTTGGGTTGTGGACTGAGTTGGGTTCGTCGTTGCTCGGCTGTCGGACGAGTTGGCAGTCAGTAGCAGGCAGGTCCGCACATTGCAAGTACGCCCCAGGACCGTGGCTGACGCAGACGGAAGGCCATTGGTCGGTCGGTCGGCTTGTCGTCGGATGGCGACATGTGGTCTTCTGATCACAGACACCAGTATCAGTCGGGCAATAGTGGGCAGCCTGCAACAGTCGGGTCTGAATGGTGTTAGTATTCGCCGGGACCGCTGTCGGCGAAAACGGGCTGCTGTTGGTCGTTTGCTCGGCCAGTCGTCTCAGTAGACGACGCCTTGGACCCTCAGGACGAACACCAGTTCTAGAGTTGGGATGTGGTTGGGCCTCGTTGGTTCGTTAGGACAAGTCATGTGTTTTGTTGCCTAGAATCTGCAGCCTCCCATAGTCACTTGACAGGTGTGACTTGTGTTTTCGGTATTCTTCTAAACTTGTCTTGAGTGGTGTTTGATGCCTTGATCTTGGTGAGGCCGAGTTAGAAATTATTGGTATCTTGGTTTATTCTTCATCGGCCGATATTTTCCATTAATTGTGCAGTTGTATCTGACCATTGAAAATCGGTCAGACTCTAGGTCGGTCGTGAACCGTCCCTAGGTTGTGTTGCCTTCCGATTAAGAGGTTGTTGGTCTGGCTGCCTGTCTCACGTACACGTACGATCAAAAGTTGAATTTTCTGTCCAGGTCTTTAGCCGTAAGAAATAGTTTCTAGTTTTTATGTGGCCCCCATCCAAGTTTTCTAGATTGATTTGTCTGGGCTTTAAGCAGTGAGTTTGTTTGGGTTTCGTATGTGGCCTTCAGCCGAGAGGTGTGGGAAGCATTTTAGGATAAAGCCTTTAGACGAGTTTAATTGAAATTTAGAAGCTCTTCCCTTTAGGCCTTAAGCCGTTAAATTGTTTTCTGCATGGTGTGTGGCCTTCAGCCGTGTTTTAATCTCTCTTAAATTCAAAATTCAATCTCCTTGTCTTGCCCTTCAGTCACAAGATTGTTATTCTTTAGTATGAGACCTACTGCCCAGTTTACACGAAAGATTTTAAAATAAGGCCTTCAGCCTTTTCAAACTGAAAGCTTTTCTTCCTAGGCCTTAAACCGTTAAATTGTTTTGCTGGTATGCGGCCTTCGCCGAGTTTCAGCCTATTTGAACATCTTTATCTCGGCCTTAAGCCGTAACGTTGTTCTTGATTAAAGCCGAGTTCTATGGGAAAAATTTAAGCTAAGGCTTTCTGACTGTTTATATTTAATATAAAAAAAAATTCTAAAGAAGTGAGACCTCCAGAAGAACTCCTGTACCTCAGTTCCTCGCTTAGGCCTTGTGGCTTGGATTTTCGATGTGGCCTTCAGCCAATCTAATTTAAATCAAAGGAGGTCTTTCGTTAAAATATTGAGAGGTTTCATTCTTGCTTGTGTGATTGTGTGTTTTAAGAAATAAAGTTTATATGTTAAGTGCAACTGACAGTAACTTATTTTGGCCTCTTACCACAAATATAACCGCATCTGTTCTGTCCTGCTGACCCAGGGAATTCAGTCAGTAATGTGGATATACATCTTATATTAAATTTTCTTATGATAATGGCGGCTCCGCCACCTGGCGTTGTGTTAACACAAGGTCGATTTGCAGTAGGGTTTTGGAACACATACTGTATTCGAACAATATGAAGTGCCTCGAAGGAAACGATTTATTGACACATAGTCAGTACGATTTCAGAAAGTTTCGGTCTTCTGAAACACAACTAGCTCTTTATAGTCATGAAGTAATAACATGTGAGCCACAGGGCATTCCCGATTTCATTGTAAATTATGAAGCCATCGCTAAAATACACTCATGTGTGGCAGATTTTCCGAGTTTTCGATAAGAAGGCAAACTTGTATGCTTCGACACAGGTTTAGATCTCCTGCCTGAGGGGCCAGTAAGCTGGAGCATGATATCTTATATACCACACTTTTGTTCAATTTTAGAGAATTTTATTTATTATGTGGACTAGAAGGTATTAACTTATTCACAGTGAAAAAAGAAAACTTAAAAAAAAAATAGCTGAGCAATTATTTGTGAAATTCGGCTATTTAAGTGATGCTTCATTCTTGTGTATTCGTGTGCATAGAGTGAATTTTTCCTAGATAGCAATTGACCATGGCAATATTTTATTACTGCGCCAAATACAAATTCGGTGGTAATTCTATTTTCTTCCAAATGAAGTGAGTGTGCTTTGCGGAGTGGTGCGTAAATGCTCCATGTTTGTGTGGCACGAATTGGTGTTGTTTGTCTTCAGTTTTTATTGTATGTTGTAGATTTTAATAGCAATGAAATTTATGCTATTGTCATCCTCATGTTACTCAATTAATTTCATACCATCGTGGAAAATATTATATTGTGTAAGCAGCGCTCCAGTCCCCTCTCATGTGTAGCCATGTACAAGCAGTTTATCATCAAAATACCTCAAGTAGTATACTGTATTTTTATGGAGCCTATATACTTCCTTAAAAACATTAATTTCCAAATGACTCAGAGATACATCTGTCAGGAAGCTTGATAATACTGCTGCACGTGGCTGGGCCCTCTTTCTGCTGATAAACTTTCCCATTAAAAGTAAGCTGATTCTGAGATTATATCATTTGAAAATACCGCTAACTTCTGATTTTTCTGAGACAGATACCCTTTCCTGTTTTTCTAAATTTTTAAATAAAATAGCAGAGCGGCTGAGTATTTTTACGTTTTTCTTTTACATATGTTTATCCACATGTGACTGCTACTGTTGGGGTTGGTATATTTCCTATTGTAGCATTTAAATCTCCCGTAAAGAACATGCGGCTTTTATTCGAGCTCTTAAACATTACTTGTAATTATTGGTGAAAGTCAATATTTTCTTCTTGTGGAGCATTAGTTTCTATTGCTCTTCGGATTACACTTTCACCTGTAAGTCCTACTAATACAATGCGTTCATTTGCATTTCCTAGTCAAATATTTTATTATATTATATTCTAGACTTCGAGATGCCAACATTTTTACTTCCATTTTGTTCATGTTTCCCTACTGTAGATCAAGGTAGAGATTTCTACACATTCATTTCCAGATGTTTTCTTCTTTGTTTCTGTAACTGATGAAAAATCTGTCTTACATTCTGTGAAGTGTTTCAACCATCACTTCGTACACTCTACTGTTTACTATCTTGTCCGTATAACGATCATAGATTGATTTTCACAAAGAAGGTCATTAACTTGTAATTGTTTATGTTTTGCGATGAAGTCATTGGTTCACTCCTTCATAATACTCCAAAAAACTAAAACTTCATGTCACTTTAAAACCATGAGAGACCCACTCATGGTGGGAACGACGCATTTTCGAACTGCGCATAACACCTTCAAGGTCGTGTCCACACTAACATACATGTGAGCCCGGGGAGTTTTCAAAATTGATCGGAAACTCCGTGGCCCATAGCTAAAATACACTCTTCTGTGGCCAGTTAATGGTAAATTCCCCATAGTTCTGGATAAGAAGGCAATCTTGTGTGCTTGGAACCAGGCTTGGGAACTGCTGCCTGAGTGGTCGGTAAAGTGGAGCCTGTCAGTTTTTTAAGCCCAATGTTGAATTTTAGGGAACCGGTGTTTATGCTGTGATCTAATAAGTACCCTAACTCATTCGCAGTGGGGAAAAAAATGGTTGTTTTTTGAAAACTGCTCGGCAGTTGCTAGTGATGTTTAGCTCAGATATCTGTTGTCTGATTTTGTGTACTATATTTGTTCCATTTTTAATTTCCTTGTATATGATATAATATTATGAAAGCAATTCTTCATTATCGTCTCTTGCACCAGTATGTAGTAGCAAGACCTTCTTTCTTCCGGTAAACTTTCACATTGAAAGTAACCGAATTGTGCAACTATATTACCTACATAATGCCAATAACTTCTGTCATTTCGGAGGCAGACATCGTATATATTCCACAAAGATTTGAAAAAAGGGAGCGAAATTGCTGAGTGTTTTTCCGTTTTCATCATACTCGTTTCACCAAATGTGCCTACTGCTATTTC
Source organism: Schistocerca serialis cubense (assembly GCF_023864345.2). NCBI lineage: Eukaryota > Metazoa > Arthropoda > Insecta > Orthoptera > Acrididae > Schistocerca > Schistocerca serialis. The sequence goes on from NC_064646.1 coordinate 453,792,891, forward strand.
AATTCGAATGTTTTCACTTCTGTCATCTTGGTCTCCCGTGAAGAAAATCTGATTTTTATGGAAGGTGCTCAATATCATCTGTAATACGTTGTTAGAGGGTTTCTAGTAGCCAATATTTCCTTCATCTGGAGCGTTAGCTGCAATTATTCTTGGGACTGATCTTGTACCTTTAATCTCTAATAATACAGTGCGTAATTTTGCATTTCATAGTCAAGTGTTTTAGCTTACTATTTACTTGCGATGTAGAGGCAACACCTTTACCTTATCTTTCTTCCTGGTTTACACCGCTGTAGACCATAGTACAGAGGTCTACAATTGACATCCTGGAGTTCTGTTACGTGTTTCTACAATTTCTGTAAAATCTATTTCGTTTTCTTTCAAATATTTAGCTGATTCGAGACCCTTAAGATCAATTGCCTAACGTACTAAGAGGAAGCTTTCCCACGTTCATTAAACCATTGCCTCTTGCTCCTGTTTCTCATCCCCCAGGTATCCGTTCTCTTCCCGAGGCTAGGCTGGGTACTCCAAGTATGTTTATCCCGTCTCTAAGCGGGGTACTGGCCCATCGCTGCAACATGAATTTTCCGATTAGTGATCCCACCAACCACTACACTGTCATCTATCAGCTGATTTAGCATCTATGAATTTTTTTTGTGTTTCGGCTAGCAAACCAGTCGTTTTGATATTGTAACGATCATTGTCTGGGTAAGCGATGGAACACTCAATACAAGACGAAATATTTACGTAACATTTCCAGAAGTTCATAAAAATTGAAATATCATGATTTAAAGCGGAATTGATCATCTATGCACCAGAGGTGGAGCAGGAGAAATTTTCATATCGAAATCGGTAGAGGACAGTGTGTAGAGGGTAGAGAACGGTATAGAGAGGCTAGAGTATCGTGTTTGGTCATTTCATGATACTAATTTAAGTAAGTGTACACGTGGATTTCCTCTGTGTTACTGGATATTGTGGAGCTCATATTATACTTGCGTCGTGTGGTAGAAATTAGTGTATTAAAACACAGTTTACACTGTACTAAATTTGAAAAAATGACAGCGAAATTTCTGAGTATCCTTCCATTTTCATCACACTCGTTACACCAAATGTTCCTACTGCTGATGAAATTCGTATGTTTCTACTTTTAGCATTTAGTATCCCGCGGAAAAAACCTGATTTTTACGCAAGGTACTCAATATCATCTGTGATGGGTTGTAACAGGGTTTCTAGTAGTCGATATTTCCTTCATCTGGAGCATTAGTAGCAATTATTCTTGGGATTGATCTCGTACCTTCAGGCTCCAATAATACAGTGCGTCATAGTCAAGTGTTATATCTTACTATTTTCTTGCTACGTAGAGGCAACATCTTTACGTTCCTGCTTTACACCGCTGTAGATTATGTTGTAGACGTCTACAATTTAATTCCAGATGTTTTCTTGTGGGTTTCCGTAATTTATGAAAAATCTATTTCGTTTTCTTTCAAATATTTAGCTGATTCGACTTCCTTAAGATCAGCTTCCTGGCGTACAAGGAGGAAGATTTCCCAGATTCACTAAACGATTGTTTCTTGTTACTGTTTCTCAACCATGTCGTATCCCAGTTATCCGTTCTGTTCCCGACACTAGTCTGGGTAATCCAAGTACGTTTATTCTGTCTCTGAGTGGGGTACTGGCCCATCGCTGGTATAGGAATTTTCCAGCGTGTGATCCTACCACCCACTACACTTTCATCTAGCAGCTGATTTTGTATAGATGAAGGTTTTTTTTTTTTTTTTTTTTGTATTGTGCTTAGCAAACCAAGTCGTTTTGATATCGTAGTGATCATTGTTTAAACCCATAAAATACTTTGTGCTTCTTGGTGAACCAGTGACGATGAGTTTGTCAAACAAATCTGTGAACATATGAGACTTATCAATCGTATTATGTGCATCAGTTGTGGAACTCAATCCCAGACCAAATATTTACGTAAAATTTCCAGACGTTCATGATTATTGAAAAATCATGATTTAAAGTGGAATTAATCTTCTATGGACCAGAGGTGGAGCAGGAGAAATTTGCATATTGCAAACGGTCGACTACATTGGGGAGAGGCCAGAATATCGTGTTTTGTCATTTCATGATACTAATTTAAGTAATTGTACACATGAATTTTCTCTGAGTTAATGGATATTGTGAAGCTTAGATTATTCCTGTATCATTTCGTAAAAGTTAGTGAATTAATAGATTATATTGCAAGAATTTTTTCCAGATCTTAATTGTCTCCTCAACATGTTGGTGAGGTAGATTTTTGCCATTGGTTTCCAGCATGGTACACGTTCGGTTGTGAATTTTTTTTATTAATTATTACATTCATCTGGTGTGTGATACTGGACATGTTTGTCAATGTAGGTTCTATTATAACCATACTTTGATTGATATTTCACTTATGAACAGAAATGCATGAGGTAAAGCATAAGGTCAACACCAAGGAAATGGATGGGAGGAACTGAAAATATTATCAGAAGACAGAGCAAGATTGCAATCCTTTATTGCAAGCCTATGCTGTATTATTATCTCATTTTTACCATTTGCTTATCTAACCTATCTTTTTCTGCTGCGTCGGCACTCTGAGCACTATTCCAATTATTTTTTTATCTATTAAATATTATCTCACATTTACCACAATCCTAAGAACCTTTTAGATTACATACGTAAACCATTCTGTAGCTTTTAAAACTGAACAGGTTTCTTTTTTCATCCAACTTGCTTGACGCTCAACTGACATGTAACTCGATTAATTTTAGTTCTGCTAATACTTTCGATGACATAAATGTTACGGCGTTATTGACAAAGTTGTTACTGTGTTGAACGATAAATCCTAATAAAAACAACTTTTGGAATGTAAAACGACAGCAATTCATTATCATTCACTTTTTTGAAATGGGGCACTAGCATTGTTAAGTAGAAAATAGGTATGTGTAACGTACAATACCATAAGTAGCACCTTTTCAGAACGAAGTCAATTACACGTTAAGAGAAATGCTGATTACTAGAAAAGGAAAACTAATTCATAATAAAGAGTCATACATAAAAATTCGAAGATCTTGAAACAAATGAGTTATGTATGTTCATCTGATAATGTAATGTTAAATTTGGCTATTTCTCAAGCACAGCTAATTTTGTGTTCAGTTAAGTAATTAGATAGATTTGCTGTACTAAGTTAATGATGAGCATTGTTATGATTTTGCACAAAGCTGAGAAGTAAGGCTGAGCTGATGTAACAAGGCTTTTGTAAAATTATAGAATTACAAAGATATGTTTGGAAAGTAGATGAATTGTCTTATGATCCTGGAGATAATAGTGTCTCATACAAGAAAATTATAAAGTTTTGAATATTGGATAATTATTTCAAATATGATGTTAACTCTGCTACGATATTTATGTTTGGGTTAGCAAGAAATACTCATGAAATGTAGAATGTTGCATGCTTTCAATCATGTGACATATATTTACTTAATGTGTACATGATTAACTTGAGTAATCGAAGGATTGGTTATTGTGAAGAAAGATATTAACATGGCAACTATGAATGTGTTTGTACAATGAAGTACGGTTGGAATGTATAGTAAGAACGGTGAATTAATGATAATTAATTGAGGATTATATTATGATAAAATTTTATTGCTGTCTGTATGCTACTATCAATTGCAGTAGTGAAGGTACATGTAGTAATAGACAATAAGAGAAGGAAATATTAATGATAAATTAGTGAGCTTTAAGGGAGACCCACCTCATCGTTCACTAAAGATGATCCCCTTATGCTAACGACCTTGAGTTCACAGGGTGGCTTGCCTGTCTCATCGATACAGATGAGCACACCATAGGTACAACGACAGTGGAGGGATATCTGTTGAGAGATTAGATAAACATATTTCTCCTGAAGAGAGGGCGCTGCCTTTTCAGTATTTTCAAGGGCTAGATTCTTGATGATTGACCGATCTGGCCATGTAACTACAACCAAAACGGAACTGCTGTGTTTTTACAGTGAAACAGCTGAAAGAAAGATGGAATTATGGCTGTAATTTTTCCCGAGAGTATGAAAATCTAATTTCTAGTTAAATGATGAAGGCATTCTCTTGCTTAAAATATTTTAGAAGTAAAAGAATTCCCCACTAGACCGCTGGATGGAGACTATTCAGGAGGAAGTCGTCATCTAGAGAACGAAAACTGTCATTTGATAGATTGGAGAGTGTAAAATTAGACCCTTTAATCAGGTAGGCTAGAAAATTTAAAAAGACTGAAGTTAGATATAGTGGTAATTAGTGAAAGTCAATGACAGGGAAGCAGCACTTCTGTTCAGGTGAATGCAGGGTTATAAATACAAAATAAAATAGCGTAATGGAGGAGTAGGTTTAATAACGTATAAGAAAATAGGAATGCTCTTAACCTACCATGAGCAGCATAGTGAGCACATTATTGTAGCCAAGATAGACACGAATGCCATGCTTACCACAGAAGTACTGGTTCGTATGACAACTAGTCCTGCAGATAATGAGGAGATTGTGGAAATGTACAATGACATAAAAGAAGTTATTCAGATAGATAAGAGAGAGACAAAATTTAATCATGATGGGGGATTGCAATTCGATAGTAGGTAACGAAGAGGAAGAAGCATTCAAGGTGAATATGGGTGGGGGGAGGAATGAAAGAGAAATAGCCTAGTAGAATTCTGCACAGAACATGGTTTAATCACCTGTAACATTTGGATTAAGAGTCGGGAAAAAAGAATGTATAAATGTAAGGGAACTGGAAACATCGGAAGCTTGCAGATTACACTATGGTATGACAGAAATACCGGAAACAGCATTTAAAACGTAAGACAATACAGGGGGCAGATGCGAATTCTGGCCACAATTAGTGCCTATCGACTATAGGCTGAAAGTGAAGAAACTGCAAGAATGTAGGACCTAAAGAACAAGCAACCTGTTGAAAGAACCACAAGTTGTTGGGAGATTCATAGGCAGCTTTAGGCAAATATTGACTATACCAGGGGAAAGGGAAGAAGTAGACGAGGAATGGATAGTTATGAGAGATTAAATAATGAAGAGAGCCGAAGATCAGATAGGCATGGCACAACTGAATTCAGTTGATTAATGAAGAAAATATAAAACTGGAGCAAATGAACTAGGCGGAAGGGAATACAGACGTCTAAATAATCAGGATGACAGGAAGAGCAAAATAGCTAGCAGGAATGGCCAGAGGACGAATGTAAGGATTTAGAAACATATACTTCTAGGAGAACGATGTATACCGTGTACAGGGTCCCTTGGAGAAAAGAGAAGTAGCTGTGTGTTTATCCAGAGCTGAGATGGAATACCAGCCCTAAGCAAACAACGGAAAGCTGAAAGATAAAAATACATGGATGGTCTATGTAAGGGAGATGAACTTCAAAACATTGTGAATTGCTGCAGAAATGGGAGAGCCAACGAAGACCAAACTCTTCCATTTCGTGTGAAAGATGTATGAGACATGCGAAGTATCCTCAAACTTCAAGAAAAATATAATAATTGCAATTTCAAAGAAAGCAGGTGCTGACAAGTGTGAATATTGCCGTACTATGAGTTTAATAAGTCATGGATTCAAATAACTAACACGAATTCCTTACACAAGAATGAGAAAACTGGTAGAAAGAGTCTTTGGAGTAGATCAGTTTGAATCGACAAGAAATGTATTAACACATGTGGCAATACTGAGCCTCCGGCTTACCTTAGAAGATAGTTTAAGGAAAGGCAACCCTCTTTTTATAGCACCTGGAGACTTACAGCATTTTTTGTCATTGCTGAAGGCAACCCTCTTTTAATAGCATCTGTAGACGTATAGAAATTTTTTGACATTTCGAATGTAGCAGAGGTGAAATACAAGGAGTGCAAGCCTATTTAGAACTTTTACATAAACCAGACGGCTGCTGCAAGCGTCAAAAGGCGTGAAAGGGAATCAGTGATTCATAAGGAACTGAGACCGGGCTGTAGCATATCCTTGATCCTATTCAGTGTATACAAAGTGCAAGCAGTAATCAGAACCACAGTAAAATTTTGTGTAGGACTTATAGTTCAGGGATAAGAAATAAAATCTTTGGGATTTGCCGATTACAATTTAGTTCTGTCAGAAGCAACAAAGGGCATAAAGGAGAAGTTGAAACGAACGGACTGCCTCTGTCGATCCATCGTTGATACGGGACAGCGGTTGGTCAGATATGTATGGAAACCAGATCACCAAACAGCCGTACGTTTTCAGAAATTATTATTGTATTTACACCACCCGATTCGGCATCCCATTAATGCCTTCTCCAGGCGGCTGCATGTTAAAAACAACCAGTATGCATTTTTAGATGTCAAGGTATACAGCACTTGATGTAACAGAAAATAAAGCGTAGTGTTAAAAATCAACAAAAGCCTACAAAATGCAGTGTGCAGCGGTAAGAAAAGAATCTGTGCACACAACGCCCAACAAAGCATCGAAACTAACTACTTTCACATCACAGAGTCATAATCGAATGTGTCAAACACTACAAAAAAAAGTTTAATAAATCAGAAGCAGAAAGGATTAATGCTTGTTTGGCTTTATTATAAAAAATATCCACAACACTTACAGACGAGAATCATTCTAGTACTTGGTAAAAATTATTCCCATTGAAGATAAAAACTCGCGATATGACATATGGAGTACAAAGTAGTGTGTATACCTATAGCCTAAGTAGTGGTGGTGGTTAGTGTTTAACGTCCCGTCGACAACGAGGTCATTAGAGACGGAGCGCAAGCTCGGGTTAGGGAAGGATTGGGAAGGAAATCGGCCGTGCCCTTTCAAAGGAACCATCTCGGCATTCGCCTGAAACGATTTAGGGAAATCACGGAAAACCTAAATCAGGATGGCCGGAGACGGGATTGAACCGTCGTCCTCCCGAATGCGAGTCCAGTGTGCTAACCACTGCGCCACCTCGCTCGGTCTATAGCCTAAGTAACACTAGTATTACTGTACTTCAGATGTAGTTATCACAATATCAAAAAACGCTTCCAGAGGCAAAACATAACGGCCGACAAATTACTAAGTGAACGTCGATAAGGAAACAACTTGTAGGGGATACTCACAAAACATCAAGAGGGCATTATATTATATCCGAAGTGAAGAATGAAACTTTATGACTTGGTGGCCGTTGAATATCAATTAATTGGGGGGAAGATAGTACGGTGGAACAAACAAAGAACCTCAAACACCAAATTTTTATGTTGACGAGATGTTCGTCGTTTTTAACAGTAGTAAGTACGAGGTGATTAATCTAAAGAACTTTTCGATGGGCTGTCTATAAGATTCAGTATGGACCTTGTGACAGGTTTTGCATCGGACACACTGGGAGGGAGTTCAGGACGCGATAGAGGGAATACTGTTATCCTAGGTGTGGTAGTGCACTAGGACCTCATTTACGTCAGTGCACCCATCAGCTACGTGCCGTAGAAAACATATTACAGTCTTCATTATGAGAGTAGAGATGTTTAATCAGATATCTTGGGAGACCTAGAAAATTCATACAAAGAAGATGCTTACATAACCGTTTAGTTAATGAGCAAATCACTGGAACAAGACATAGCTTTTTCACACTTTTGATAATGTTTTCAGCTCCGATTTGAAGTAAAAATCGTACACCCTTTGCGGCCACTCATTGTAACAATAAATGTACAGTGACGTTTGCAGCAATTTTCAGTATATTTGTATATGCTGTAATGTTCACATACGTATTTTTGATGTCATCTTACAAGTTTTTATGACTTTTCGCTTTACTTTTGTCATTGTTAGTAAAATAAATGTACAGTGACGTTTGCAGAAATTTTCAGTATTTTTGTATACGCTGTAATGTTCACATACGTATTTTTGATATCATCTTACCAGTTTTTGTGACTTTTCGCTTTACTTTTGTCATTGTTAGTAATCTGGATATACCACAATTATTAAATATCCTTAGGATACTGGCGGCAAAGCCACCTGGCGTTGTGTTAGCCCAGGTGTCCTCGATCGGCCGCAGGGCGCGTTAACTGCAACTCTGGCTCTGGAAAATTTGGTTTCTGTCTATGCGAGTGGGAAGCTATTGTACCTGAAATACCATATGCACTTCTTGATGTGCGGTATTTACAACTGCCTCTTGAGCTCGTAAAATTGCGTATGGTATGTACATTTCGCCTATTGTGAGACCTTCAACTTTTTATAAATTTTGTACCTATGTTAACCATGCAGTTGTGTATACTTGCATTCGTATTATGGGAAGAGTTTGTAATCTCAAACTTTAATTGCTGACAGGTCACCAGTAAGAAATCCCCAAAACAGCTACACCATTTTTTCAGCAGCCAACAAGCACTTTTAGAGTCATTTTTATTACATTTGTCATGGTTACCTTCTGGTACCAGGCATTTCAGTCCTCGATAGAACAAGTGATCCTCCTTTTTGCGCCAGTATGAACGTTAACTAGTATCCTTTTGCTTTGTAGTCTGGTGGGTTTTCGTACACTCACTCTGCTTTTAACCTGACCCTCTTCCTCAGTACCTTCTGTGCTATAGCTTTCTATGCGTTGGTTACTATCTGGATAGGTTTGATCACTCATTACACAGGTTGGTACCTTTTATTCACAGGTGAATAGTAATTACATAATCAAGTGAGACTCCTTACGGTTGACATGGATGTTGCGGTTCTCTGCTTGGTCCGACCTACTATTATCCCGCCAGTTAACTGATGTTTAAGGGACACCAAGACATTTCTTTTCATCTTTAACTTGGCGTATAGTATTATGCCTTCTAGGTATTTTATGAGAATCGCCCGCAAATTCTTTTGTTCCCGTCATTTACTTAGAAATTTGCTGCCCTATGGGCTTTTCCTCTGTCTGCGTTTTTTGGTATTGTGTTGACTATATCTGATATATCACTCCTGTTGATAATATTTAGACAATGCGTATGCATAATATAGTGTACTCCATACGACATATCGAGAGATTTTAACTTTAGAGAGAGTAGTTTTTCGTAAGAACGAAGTGGATTCAAATCTGTAAGAATTATGGATATTTTTTATAAAAATCTAGACAAGCTATATTCGTTTGTGCTTCTGATTTTGTACATTTTCTATGTTTGGTATGATCTATTTTAAGTCAATGATCTCAAAGAATTTAGTGTCGATGCTAACCAGTGGGTGTACGTGTTCTGCTTTGTTGTGCTTTGTGTGCACAGCTACACTTCTTAATGCTGCATACTGAATTATGTAGGTTTTAAGTGCTTTTATTTGTACGCCTCATTTTCTCGTTGTTTGTAACACGTAGAGGCGTGGAACCGCTGTTAATGAGAGTCCCAAAATGGTTGTGTAAATAAAGTAAAAACTTCTGAAAATATACGGCTGTTTGGTGATTTTTGTTTGCCAAAAACAATGGACAGTTTCTTGCAAGGAAGATATGAGATAAACATCAACAAAAAAAACAAAGGGATAGGAGTATAATCGAAATAAATAAGGTAATGAACAGGTAATTAGAATAGGAAACGAATCTGTGAAAGATTAGATGAGTTTTGTAATTTGGATAGCAAAATAACTGATCGTCGCTGAGGTTTATAAGACAAAATAAAATGCAGGCTGGCATTGGCAAGGAAAGAGTTTCTGAAAGAGAGAAATTTGTAAATATTGAATACTGATTTCATGTTAGGAAGTCGTTTCTGAAAGTATCTGTGTAGGGTATAGACATGTGTGGTAATCAAACATGAACGATAAACAGGTTACACAAAAAGATAATTGAAGTTTCTCAAATGTTTTGCTACAGAGAAATGCTGATGATTAGATGGGTAGCTCACGTTACTAATGAGGAGGTCCTGAATATCGTTGGGGAGAAGCGAAATTAGTGGTACAACCTGACTAGAAGAAGTAACAGGTTGACAAAACACAATCTGAAACTTCAAGGAGTCTCAAATTTAATATTGGAGGGAAGTGTGGGAGATAAATATCGTAAATGGAAACGAAGCTATGAATACAGCAAACAGATTCATACGGATGTAAGTTGCAGTAGTTATTCAGATTACCCTGAGATAAGGAGGCTTGCACTGGACAGAGCAGCATGGAGTGCTGCATCAAAACAGTCTTTGAACTGAAGACGACGACAGCAACATTGAAGATCAGTATCTACAACAATCTTGTGGGAAGGTTGAAAAGTAGGAAATGAGGTACAGGCTGAAATGGGGTTATGAGGGCGGATTGTGACTCGTTTTCGGGTACCTTAGTCGGTAGAGTACTTGTAGATGAAGGCAAATGTCACAGGTTCGAGTCCCACTCCGGCACACAGCTTCAATCTCCCATGAAGCGTCAAGATCAGTGCCATTAAAAGCCGTAAAACGGACTGTCCTGATTTCTTCTGAACAATGGGTTCATACACTGGTTAGATAATGCTGTTAAATAGCGTGGATTCATCTCAAGAGAGTAGGTTGCTGTTAACATGAAGACTAATGAGGCGTCAGATTTCTAATTTTATTGAGATTACTGTAAAGGGTGATATTTTTGCGCTTTCTTATTTTGTACTGATGCATGGTATAAGAGAAATTCGTTATGTCTCAACCATCCTTGCATGTTATAGGTTAACATTTGTATTCGGTTACACATGGGATAGGAAGTCCACTCTCAACACAAGTACCAGATGCTACCTGTGATTCAAAGTCCACATTCAACACAAATGCCAGATACTACGCGTTGTAACCTTCGTACAAAACATATAATGCCATAGCAATAACTTATATCTCAATGCTTAATGATAATAAATACTTCTCCTTTTACATAATAAATGTAAATATTCAGCGAAGGACTCTTCTTGGAACTATATTTCGCGGTGGAGATTGCGATAGTATTCAGTACACATGAAGTATGAACAATAACGTCTTGAGTCACTGATTATTTAGTGTTTTACTAATTAACACATCTTTTTCGGGCCCTGTGAATCCATTACTGTTATTGGTAACATTTCTCTGAGTCCCTTCACTCAGCTTAAGCCATTATTTTACTGTCGTACGTCCTATTTTATTGTCGTTGCCGTGCAACCATCTTCTTCCCACCTGTTTCCGTACGCTACTAGTCATTGTACGAATATGTAAATCATTCAGTCCTATGCTACTGTTGCAGGCCGTTAACAACAGATATCGGACTCTTTCCATGCTTCATATTACTTTTGGAGAAGAGTACGTTACTGACAGACGTAAAGTAGTAATTTAAAACGAGTTTTTAAAATTACTAAAATAACCATGAGAAGCAGAAGCTGCCTATTCATTCAACCTTCGTGATTTTATGCAAGTTCATTGCTACTTGCTCGAGCAGATGATTGTGTTCTGTTACCAAATTGGTTTTTGTCTTTTTTATGATGTGATAAGTTTGGTCCATATGCCGTGCAATACATAACCCACACGCGAGGAGATTTCAGTGAAGAGCCACAACGCTAGGCAAGCTTTGCAGAGAACGTTGAAGGATCCAACCCTCTGTCTCAGTCCCGTCCTCTTCCACTAAAGTGCAGGCCACGTCGTTCCGATCTGACCAGTGACCGCTAACTAGCAAGCGTACGTTAAATCAACGGATTTTCGTTGTTTATCCGTGGTCTCAGGACTCCGTGTGGTACTCGAAAGGCCAGAGATCGTATCTCTGCAGTTGCGACTACATTTCGGCGAAAGTAAGGTGTACATCGCAACGCTTTTAGGCATTTATTTTCTTATGGTGGATTTTTTGATTGTGAAACCCTTTTATATCGTAGAGAGGAAGTTAGTGTGCGCGATAGCAGGAAGAAATTGAGGGTAGTCGTCGGCAATTTATACGCTATGCGCTCATATATTTCGCAAAAGAAATAACGATGAGTTTGTTTGCAGAAACTCAACACATCGCCATATAGATCTGATTCAGCATCTTCAGAACTGAGATCACTCAAACATCGGCATGCTTGGAACATGACGTTCTTGAGCCTTGGAAAACTCCAGTAACTCCAAAGACTGGTAAACAATGGTTGTAACACAGTTGGGAGATAATGTAATAATGAACGTAGAACAATAAAATTTCTATTGGCCCTCCTTAAGGGTTGTTTCATATGAAGGGTGACCAAAAAGACCGTCTGATTTCGTTTCCATTTGAGCGCATATGGAATGTAGCGGGACACCCTATGCGGGTATATAAGCACTGACATACAGGCAAGAGATTTGAGTGGCATTCGTGTTTTTCCGAAGTGCATTCGGTAAATGGAAAGACGTTTTTCGGAAAGAAGGCAGTCTTTTACGATTGGACACAGATTTTGAAACTTCTGCCTGATGCGACAATAAACTGGTGACTGATAGTTTATATACAGCACTGTTGTTGAACTTTATGGAATTTGATTTATTCTGTGTACTAGAAGGTATTCTAACTTATTCACGGTGGATAAAGGAAACGTTACTTTAAAAAAAAATAGTTGCGCAATTAACTGCGAAATTGTGCCTAGGTAACTGATGCTTTATTTCGTGCAGTTGTGTGCATAAACTGCCTGTTTTCTGTGTAGCCATTGACCATGGCAATATTTTATTATTGTGCCAAATTCGGTGGTAAGTCTGTTTTCTTCCAAATTAAGTAAGTATGCTTTGAGGAGTGGGGACTAGTTGCTTCGTGTTTAAGTGGCGTAAATTGACGTTATGTATCTTCAATTTTTGTTGTATGTTGTAGATTTTAATAGCAATGAAAATTAAGATGTAATCCTCATGCTACACAATGAATTTCACACCATCTTGGAAACTATTTTATTGTGTAAGCAGCGCTTGAGTTCCATCTCCTGTGTCATCATGTACAAGCAATTTATCATCAAAATACTTCCGGGAATGTACTGTTTTTTATGAAGCATATTTACTTCCTTAAAAACATTAATTTCCAAAAGACTCAGTGATACATCTGCCAGGAAGCTACTGCACATTGCAGGACCCCTTTCTGCTGATAATCCCTCCCATTAAAAGTAAGCAGATAATGCGACTATATCACCTGCAAATGTCGGTAACTTCTGATATTTCTGAGAAAGAGATACCCTTTTATGTTATACTAAATTTTATAAAAATAGCACAATTGCTGAGTATTTTTCTGTCTTCATTACATATGTTTTATCCAAATGGGACTGCTATAATTGGAGTTGGTATTTTTCCAATTCTAGATTTCATATTTCCCGTTAAGAACATCTGGTTTTCATTCAATGTGTTAAACATCACTTGTAATTATTTGTAAAAGTACCTGGAGGATTGAATGTTTCCTTCTTGTGGAGCGTTAGTTTCATTTGTTCTTTGCATTACTCTTTTACCTATAATATCTACTAGCACAATGAATTCATTTGCATTTCATAGTAAAATATTTTATTTTAATATTGTTTTAGGATTGTAGTTGCCAACACTTTCACTTGCTCTTTGTTCCTTTATTATCCTGCTGTAGATCAAAATATAGTCTTCTACATGTATATTTCCAGAAGTTTTCTCCTTTGTTTCTGTAACTCATGAAAAATCTATTTTACATTATTTTAGATGTTTAGCTTACTCGACGTCCCCTAAGGTACCAGGGGTAGTATTTCCAAGCAACATTAGGACATTTTCTCTTGTTCCTATTCCTTACCCATGTCATATCCCAGCAGTCGATCCTGTTCCCAAGGCTATATATTGAGTCCCTAGTTAGGTACTGGCCCATTGCCGGTAAGACTGGTTACATGACTGACATCTCTCAGCTTTGCAGTCATCGCTCATAACTATACAAAGTGACTATGGTACAGCATTTCTTCTGCACTAGATGCTATGTCTGTACCGCCAACACTCAGTTGCCAGGTTCTTGGCTTCTTAACTGAGTACACAAGCACATTAAAAATTTTTCTGTATTGCGTCATAATTTGGCGCATTTTTAAATATGCTAGTTACATCAAAAGAAGTGAACCTAGGGCATACAGATATTTCAACATCTGTCATTTTTGTCTCATAGTCATTTATGGTCTTTATTGAGTATGACAAGTCTACTATTGCTTCAGAATTTCAGACAGTAATTGTGGTTTTATGAAGATGGGTAGGTTTAGAGACTTCACTGTTTATCTTATTGAATAATGTGGCTTACGGATTTTCGGTTGACTCCCTCATTTGACTCAATGAAGACCATTATAATATAACTTCTTGCTTCTTGTTCTTTGAACAGGCAATTGCACGTATTAATATTCTTTCAGATTTCCTCTGGAATTTTACTTTTGAATGTAAGCTCAGATATTTTGCTTTCAAACAGGAAAGTCGGTGTTTAAGTGATATATACATCCTTGATCATAATTACTACACAATTACTTATCCATCTGACCTCCCTTTTCTTTGATGAAAAAGACCAAGATTTTGTTCCTCGGTACCACCTCAGATATTTTCTGAGGTTGGGATGTGTCTCGTGATGCCAAATGATTAACTCATTGAACGATGAATCTACTGAATCTACTGAAAACAACAATTGGAGGGATTGGTGACATAATCATCACGAGTCCTATTAACATAGATCGCTAGTTATTCTGACTTGTAGACATTATTTGGCCTGTCAGAACACGTCTTAAGCCTAACCTCTGGGTAGTGTTTAGATTTTATGTTTCCTTAGTCGCCTTCACCATCACTGTATTATTAATTTTCCTATTTACAGTTCTTAAAAGTTTTTTCTCTTCAGAAACAAATTTGTGGTTTCCTTTATAAATATCTGTGTCCTTATGAATCATTTTATTCATATTTCTGCTAAGACAATCTACCAAGTGCAAATTATTTCTACTAAGACAGTCGAAGTCTTAGTGTGCATGATGAGGTTTAGTTGGTTACTAATCCTGAATATGGGTCTTAGATTTTGCTTCAGCCATTTTCCAAGTAATACTTGTCCTATTTCATTAAAAGATTTTGTTAAACATTATTATTTTAGTAATTTTTCAGAAATTTAATAAATTTAGTTCTTTACGTGTGTCAAATTATTTTATAATGTTAAAACATAAGAAGAAGCTTCATATCCAATAGTCTTGTGTTTATTATATTTGTGAAATGGGTTGAAGTGTACCAACAAGAGAGCGCCTTGAGCAATGTGATGTGAAGTTGCGACATGAATTAATCAAAATATCTGACACTGAAGTATTTAGAACGTTCTCGGGGGCGTTTTGCAAGTCTTTCACTGTTTTCATCCATTTTGCGTAGTTCGATCCAAAAATTTCGGAGTTTAACACCTAACATCCTCACAAGAGGAACATACACTTGGCGAACTTCGCTCAAGGTCCACCGTAAATAATATGTTAAGTGATGTCCACCAACATAAAGGACTATCAGGAGCCTAAATTTATCTTGTGACTTAATAAAATACGATATTTTCTGTGAATCAATTGCACATTCTTTGAGACGTTTTTGTACATCGGTGAATCGTATGAAATAAATGACAAATCGTTATATAATTATGTGTATAAAAATATTGAATTTGAATAATACGAAGGGCTTCAGTAACGACTGGAAAAGAATAATTTTTAGGATTATTGAGATACCACTGAACGTAAAGAAAAAGCGGAAAGTATAGTAGATGAAATATTTTGTTAAGTTATAGTAGAGTATTTAAAACTGATTGTAATTTACTTTCTAATAAAGCAATATGTAATGTTGATAACAATGTAATGTGTCATATTTAGAAGAAATGAAAGAAGTCTCTGGATGAGGAATAGATGTGGAAACACAGGAGGGATAAAGTAATGGTAACACAGACACTTTAGGAAACCAGATTTAAATCATGAATCATATCCACGGGCAGATGCTGACCATGACCATAGTTTACTGGTTGTGAACAGCAGTTTAACACTGAACAAGAAACTGAAGAAATATACGATACTAACGATATGGTACCTGCATCAGTTGAAAGAAACAGAGGTTGCTGAGAGGTTCCAGAAGAGCATCAGGTTACAATTGACTGAAGCAGCGGCCAAGAATGCAACAAAAGACCTGTGAGTAGCCTTAGGACACGAAGTAATCAATTTATAAAATAATCAAATACGCTGAAAGACAAACTCAGTATAAAACCGTGTATGATGCACGAAGTATTAAATCGAATTGGCGAAACGAGAAAATATAAAACTACAACCAATAAACAAGCAAAGGGAAGGAGAGATGTGTAACAAAATGCGTTTGGTAGAAAGTGCTAAATGTAGAAGCATGAATGTCGTGAACACTACTGCATGGATATAGGAGCATGTATTTTCTATGGAGAGAAAATTGGGATTAAACACAGGCAGCGCAACGTTATCTATAAGTTGTACAGAAGCAAGCCCGCAGTCGAAGGGCATGAAAGGGAAGTGGTGACTGAATACAAAACTAGTCGGTTTTGTAGCCTATCCCCACACGCTATTAATTCTGTAAGCTGATTAGCCAATAAAGGAAAACTAGGAGAAACTGGGAAAAGGAATTTAGGTTCAGTGAGAAGAAATAGTTTTGCAGATGATATTTTACTTCTGTCAGAGACAGTTACGAACATAGAAGAGCACTGAATTGAATGAACTGCCTCTTGGAAAGAGGTTCGACAAGAAAAAGTTTTAATAATGGGTGGTCGGCGATAGTTGATTTAAATCATGTGAGTCTGATGCAATAAGAAGGCAAATGAGACACTGAAGGGAACAGATGTGTCTTGCTATTACAGAAGCTAAATAATTGATTGTGACTGCAGTAATGAGCATTTAATATGTAGACTGGCGATAGCATGATAAGCAGTTCTGAAACTGATAAATCTGTTCACATGTAACGTAGATTTAACAATTAGGAAATCTGTTGTGAATCTATCTGTCTAGGGGAATGAATGGATAAAAATATACAGAAAAATAAAGGGTATGCCCATATAAACAAACCAGTATAAGTTCCAATACATCTTTCATGTCCAGGCTCCAGCCAACTGTTGAGTTATGATATTACACGTTCTTTCTAACATGTGAACTGAGGCCTAAATATTCTCATTGGCAACATACCATACATCCTTGTAGAGATACAATGGGTACCAAATTTGTTACAAAAGTCAGTAAATTACTCAACGGACAGTATTTCTCAGTACAGGTATTTCGTTCATTCCAAGTCAGTATAGATTCGTAACGTCATCATCTAAACACGAGTTGACTAATCTGAATTCGTTTTAGCAAACTAATAGTATCTTTCAGGTGATGAAATTTTATTGGTTATGAAATACAAGTTCTTGAAGTTTATTCAGAATGGGAAATGTTTATTGGTACTTGCAGGCCATTATTTATCTGTTTAATGTAAAGGTGTTTTGAATTTGGTGCACACGAAGAAGAATGAATTTATGTGTGACTTTTACTCTGAGACGAGTTATCACTTCGAGTGCTAGAAGTGTGCGTTTACAGTTCGCTGACCTGTGCGATGAATTTTATTTTCTGTGATTTTGACCCGAATGGAGACAAATGCAATTTCATTTAGACATCACGTGAGATAGACGGATCACGTTATTACAAAAGAGTCCTTTAGCCCATTAGGGAAAACTGAAACCTGCGCGCTGGATTTGAAATACGTTACACGCTAGTGCGTGATCAGGGTGTCCAGTGAATCTCGTATAACAGTTGAAAACGCGCTTGGACTTAAAGCACGAATTGGAAATTAATTTTGAGAAAATTGCTGATTTTGACAAAAATGAACCGAAAGTTCATTCAAAATATCGAGGTTCTGTTTTAATTGAGACACACATCACATTATTGATGACGTGTCTTAGCAACACTGTAATGCAGATTAATTAATTCATTAGAACGATTTGCGACGTAATAAGCCCCATTACACATACTAACTGTTACACGAAATTTGCTGACCGCATGAGAGTATGAGTGTGGTGGTTTTTCGGCATTTCTGGAAATAAAAGAAGTTTCAAAAGTTAAATTACTAACTGTTGTGTAACTTCATTGATTGTCCCACGCCACTACTGAACGTGTTGTATCGCGTCTCTTGACAAGAGGTCTCAAGAAGCCGGGATAAACAATAAAGAAGAATCAAGAAGAAGAGTTTGAAAGTGAGGGGTGACGGGAGTGAAAGTGGATATAATCCTCATGAGGAGGTAACTCAGCAACCAATTATGGACCAGCAATCGCATGATTTGAGTGATGGAAATCTTGGTGAAAGTGTCCAAAATGTAATAAATGTAGGACAGCAATCATATAATTTAACTTATAGTAATATCATTGAAGTGGAGGTGACAGTAGAAGCACACCCGAGTACAAGTAGAAATAGTAATAGTGATATACAGGAGTCTATAAATACCAAAGTTACACAGGGAAGAGCGAATCGTACATAAAATGTTACAGAGCTTAAAGATGATACTATTATTAAATTCATGGCGAGTATGCAACGTCAGTTAACTGAGAATATACGACGTTTAGTTAAGAAGTTTGATACTAAATTTGATTCCCAACCTGAAAAATTCGACACTCAAATGGAAAATATGTGTTCACTAAATGAAAAATTTGACAAGTTCGAGTCACTCGCAAATCAAATCATGTCACTTAAAGATGATGATAGACTATTAAATGAGAAATTCAATACCTTAAAAGTAGAGTGGACACAACGATTAAATACTAAATTTAGTGAATCAGAAATAACAGTTTCCATCTATACGACTAACCTACACACCGAATTTCAAGGGTGAAATTAATGAGATGGAGAATAAATATGAAACTACTTCAAAGGGACATATTGATTTGTCAGATGAAATCTGTAACTGTGATAGTAGTTGCTTGAAGACTAATGTGCAAATTGAGGATCTGTCGCAAAAGATGTCAGAATTCGAAATAAATACTTGAAAGTATACAGATAAATATTTAAAGGACCAAACTAAGAAATTAGATAATGATCTTTCTGAGTGGATAGAAGTTAAAAAAAGAAAATCGAAGGGAAAGTCAATACCACTCTCGAATTGAAACAAGCTGAGGTGGTTATGGAAAAACCGATGGGAAATGATGAACTTGTCAAGTTATTTACTAGTGAGTTTCAGGCTATTAAAGATAAAGTACTTGAAGAATTACCTAAGTGGAAAAGTGAAACAAATTGTAAATTGTCAGAATTAGAACAAAAATCTTCACAAAATGTATTCACTAAAGACAGCTGTTCCGAAGACAGGCTTAGGAATAATAAACCATGTAGTGAAGTAAAATGTAACTGTTGTGGGAATACATCCGATAAATTTAGTGACTGTTATGGAAATGAAAATGATACTTTTGTCCAAAGAGTGTGCTTTTCGTCTTCAAAGGTTGAGACAAGCATATTCAAAAGCAGACATTTTTCCACCTTTTCGACTAAAAAGGATAACATACACCCAAAAATTTTCATCAACAATTTTAAGTGTAATTTTCCTCACAGTTGGTTTGAACATGATAGGCTTCAATTTATTGTGTCCAGGATCACACGTGAAGCAGCACTGTGGGCTGCAGAAGCGAGTGAGAATTATAAACATGCGCGGAGTTTGAACAACTTTTCTTAGCAAAATACTGGTCGAGTAGCAAACAAGAGAGGCTACGAACGGCGATGTATCAACCGGATATTAGTAAACGACATTACTTCGAGAAATACATTAATAAAACGAGGTACTGGAGTAATCAAATTTCACTTAGAAAAGTGTCCCTGATATGTTATGTTCCGTGGTAGCAAGGTAATCAAGCCAGTTATACAACGCTTTTTCATCTGTACAGAAATTTGCTTAATGGTTGTTGAAGAAGAATTGAGAAAGTTGAAGGTTAGAAAGCAAACCATTTACGTTGATTTCTTTAAATCGGTTGAGGTAAAAGCTTGGGTATTTCTTCTGAAAGCAAAGAGCCAACTTGATTGCCTATCCATCCCAGTCTGATCAGTAACCAATTACTTTGACATGTTCCGTGGTTCTGCTGGAAAATATAAGTTTAGGAAATGGAAGTAAGTTTCACTGAAAAGTAAAGGTAAATAACGTGAAAGGTTTTCTTTTTTAAAAAATTCGTCTGTAGAAATGTGTTTATTTACGAATATACGTGAGCAGTTGCATCCATATGCACATGTGAATAATTACTTCACTTTCAGCACCCCAGAAATGCAAATACAGTAAAGCACTATCGAATGTATTGAAGTTATGGCCAATGTATGGCTACTGAAAGAACTAATAAAATGTAAATTACTGAGAACAGAGTTAACCTCAACGTAAATGGATCTTAAACACTTTACCCTCGAAAACACTGCCTTTGGAGCATAACAGTTCAAAGAGTTGCATACACAAGTTGTTAGATGGCCCTCAATAGAGAACATCTCGTGAGTAAATGTAATGGAGAGAGATCCCACTGTGATTTGAACAATGCTAAGGTATAGGTAGTTCGGTGCCAAAGAAAAGGGAATGAAATTTACGCTATTACTGTTTGTACCCATTGTATTAAGTTATTTCTTGCATGGAGTGACATTTTCTTGTTTAATATTGGTATCAGTATTCAACGAAAAAAATTATACTACGTGATGCACTAAGTTCCCAAGAGCGCCAACTGCAATATAAACTTCTTATTGTTTGTGACATAAGAAAGGAGTGAACTGCCCCGGTTTCCAGTGTGGAATATAAAGCTACGAGCTCCAGTAAGTTAATTATTGATGAAGGTATTTGTTAGTCAAAAACTGAGACAAGCGTTAGTACTTCGTGTGAATATCATTCTGCACGTTTTCTTGCGTAGTACAGGGGGAGTTGACACTCTAAAGTTGGAAATACTAAACGTGAAGGTGTGATACTTGTAGAAACGCAAAATCAATTTATTTCAGCAAAAGAGTGACTAGTTACACTTTCAGGAAGATGTTGGAAATTTCATGATGATTGTTAAATGGTTTCATGGTAAAAATATGGAAATTATACTTCCCTGTGTAAGGAAGGTAAAGGAGTCTGTAGGATCGCTGACAGAAAATGTTGTTTTACCGACATCCGGGAGAATTTTTAAGATGTGTTAGGGAACACCAGCGAGTTCATTTCTAATGTTTGTAATCTCTCTCTGCAGTTGCGCATAATGAAACAACTGTACAGGTTACGATAGCAAATGGTTAGGGAAGTGGATGCAGGAATTCCAATTGCTGAGTTGGTAAAACTCCCTTTCGCCCCCTCTCTCTTATCACATTCCATCCGAAGGAAGAGAAACATCTGGTGAGCATGTTGCCCTCCAAAATCGTCCATAATTCATCTACCACCGATTTCTTTGATTGTAGAATTGAGGAAAAACTATGCCACCCGACCAAAGAGCTTTCAAAAATTAAGGAACATTTCTAGAAGCTGTATCGCTACAAGAAAAGAATAAACAACTACAAAGGATGCGAATAATACTAAAAAAAATAAAAAGTAAAACGGCCATTTGCGAGCAGGACTCACGCGCTGCGTGTCCCGTGCTAAATTACCTACGTATAACGACAGTTTGTCCACTCAGGGAATAGAGGATATCGATGATTTTCGGCTGTTATCCACGCTGATACCGGCACGATATCGGTTCCAGGGATCCCTAGGTTTTTGAGATTGTTTTAAGTGTGAAGTCAGACAACAAATGAAAAAGAATTGTTTTTTTAATATAATTTAAATACAAGTTAACAATATTCTGACTTTTTTCCTTTAACTGACCAGAAAAATGTTTCTTCTAGTCAAATTTCACGATTCTACGTGGTGGGGAATTACCCCATAAGTTTTAATGAGTGATTTTGCAAGTATCGAAATGTGTAACATAAATGGCCGTAACTTCCTACTGCATTGACCAAGTAGCTTAAAATGTTTGCACCGCAAAATGACTATAGACCTCAGTACGTGTGACAAATTTAAACCTGATACGTCAAACCACTCCACAGAAAAATAGGATTTGACCGACGGACGGACAGTTAACAAATAACTTCTTTTTCGTGTGATGAGTTAGAAATGAACAGTTTCCGCTTTGTTTCTATGGTTATAGCGTGAGACCCCGCTTCTTCGAAAAAAGCGTGATTATTGGTCAACATGAAGTACCATGAAGGCTGTGATGCGTTAGTTTGCGAGTATCAAAATATATCGCAAAAGCGTCCGTGTTTTTCGATAGCATTGACTTTATTTGCTTGACGGTTTTACAACCCCAAGGGAACGTAGGTCTTAATATGTGACATCTATTTCGACATCATACATGTACACGTTCCAGAGAAAAGGGGTTTTCAACAGTCAAACAAACAGACAGGAAGGCAGCATACGGACAACAGAATGATGCTATGAGGATTCCGTTTTTACCGACTGAAGTAGGGAACCCTAAAAGCTACAATGATAAATCGTTTATCCTCTTTGTCGTTGTCATGGGTTTACTTGGGGGTCAGTGATGGTTGGAACTACGATTTTGGAACTCTCAATGACGACAAGGAGTTCTTCAATATATTCAAAATAATAAAAAGCTTGATACTTACGGTGGTAGCATTGATATCCATATTACACAAGATACAACATCCGGAAGACGAAAACTGTAATTCGGAAGAAAAGACTTTGCTGTCATGTTCACATTTTAAGGCCGGCAGGGTATTTACTTAACCAGCCGAACATCGGTTTTCTGATCGTCACTTGTTTTACGGTAATGGCCTCAGGAAATTATGTGTTTCAGTTCATGATTTAATCATCACAATGGCTATTTCTCGTCAGATAAATGTCGTATAGTATGCTTATTCCTCCTTCTCTGTACACTCGCAATACGGAAAATTTTAAGCAACAGTAGGTGCAGTGTCGGTGACCAGACTCCTGCTGGGACGACCGACAATCCTCACCTCAACTGAGGACCGCTGACGTCACTAGGCCCACCAACTGGCTGCCGCATCGTGAGCGTGTGGAGGGGGAGAGAGGGCAGCAGGTGGCGTGCTGCTCCCCCAGCTGCGCTGGTCCTCCCTTCCACAGACAGGCGGCGACCGTCGTTGGTCGCTGTCCTGAAACATTGAGAGAACACCATCACCAGGTGTCCTTTCCCCGCCGTGACGACTTGGGAATGCCAGTCCATGCAGACAGCTGCTTTGACTAACTTTATTTCAGATGGTGACGAAAAACTTGTCAAAATTTACTAACTGCTGTTATTACTTGTATTGCCACTCATCAGTTGAAACTAAGAGCGACCCACTGGCTGGGAGGTAACTTTCCCAGTGACACAAGTACACACTTTTCTTAAACTAAGCAGACAAAGTTACATAAGAGAAAAATTCAACTACGATATTACACTCTGCAAGGA
Organism: Schistocerca serialis cubense; assembly: GCF_023864345.2. Lineage (NCBI taxonomy): Eukaryota > Metazoa > Arthropoda > Insecta > Orthoptera > Acrididae > Schistocerca > Schistocerca serialis. The sequence goes on from NC_064646.1 coordinate 453,816,133, forward strand.
GATCCATCCTTGTCAGCTCTTAGCCAGAACTCCCCAACTAGCAACATTTCCGGCTCTTGGGGCCATAGAGTTCAATGCCAAGTTTCACTTCGTAAACGAGAAAGACATTGTTAGCTGATATGTGACGTATAAGGCAGAGCGAGGTGGGCACATATTTTCATTTAGTTACAATTATGGATTATAAAACTCAGACTTGACCCCTTAGTGCTGCATAAGGGTACGAAGATAATTAAAGCAAATACCTGCGATTGTCAAAAACTAGTACTTCTTATTCCACTTCATTATATTTAGATGGTAAATTTGTAGTTTTTGAGTCGTTCGTGCCAGACAGCGACAGACCAGGCCACCATACTCTGGGGGTAGTAGAACTACATTCGTAATAGCAGCGGCTACTGCGTGACGTAATGTGCCTAGTAATTAGAGAAGGCGCCATTTCAGAGTAGCTTGTGAATTGGATATGTATTCTGTATGGTGAAATGAGTCTGTCCACATCTGACTCGTTGAGTACTTAACTATTGTCTTCCCTGCGTAACATCCGCTGAGAACAGGCCATGTGCAATACATAAACATTAACAACTATAGAAGCTCTACGGGTGTTAGGTCCTGGCAATGAAAAGTCAAAGGGCACCCAATGATCCAGCCAGGTGCCAACATATTGGGTGACCAAGTATACTGATAACAAATGGGCCAAATGGCTCTGAGCTCTATGGGACTTAACATCAGAGGATGTCAGTCCCCTAGAACTTAGAACTACTTAAAACTAACTAACCTAAGGATATCACACACATCCATGCCCGAAGCAGGATTCGAACATGTGACCGTAGTGGTCACGCGATTCCAGACTGAAGCGCCTAGAACCGCTCGGCCACTGCAGCCGGCATACTGATAACACTATAAGCTATCAACATGGTGCATTCAGTACAAATATCGACAATTATAGTAAATTCAGCATTTCCGGGCCAGGGAGAGGGAGAGAGAGGGACGAAAGGGGTAAAGAGAGAGTGGCTAGGGAAACTGATACATCATGAAAAACCAATGGCAGGCCTAAGAAGTAAAGTTTCACGGCACAGTCAGAGACACCTCTCCCTCCCTCCACCCATCCCCTAGAAACGTACTGAAGAGCAGGGAAAAATTGCACTCAATAAGGTGACGAAAAAGAAAGTCTAACAAACCTCGGAAGCAGGGCGATCCGAGCAGTGAGTCAGGGAAGTTAGAGAGACAGAAGCGCGGGAGTAGCCAGGCACGGCTAGGCAGAAATAGCTGCAGTAGCATCAGCGCTTTTAATGAAATCATAAGAGAATAGCTGGGGAAGTCCGTGTGCCTTGTACTGAGTGTGGGCTCAGTTAATACGACTGTGTCATCTCAGTCGGAAAGAATAGTGCTAGCCAGTAACTCTCTCTGTACTAAGACTTGGAAAATTTGTGGGTATAGCTCCTCCAAAACAAGTAGAGCAAGAATATAAACTGTTTTTCTGAATGAATTTAGAAGTCACAAACACTTGTAATTGGCAAACAATCCTGTCGCAGGAACATCCTCAACTGAGCATGATAGCAGAGTTCGAAAATACCTCCTTAGCCGTAAGGTTTTCTGATTTCAAATAAAAGTAACTTTAAAACTAAAGCTGTATTTTCAGCCTGTGCTACTTCTTGTTGAGGTTATTTAAAGTCAGTTTCCAGCGCTTACCTTTTGTAATCAGAGGTTTACTATTTTAGCGAGATCAAGAATTCCTCCCACATTGGCCAGCTCATAGTTGGGACGCGACACCTGTTCTAAAATATATCTTAAAGCAGGCCGAAGTGCCACCAGAAGGAGTGCAGCGTCGGCTGAAGTCTTACAGTAACAGGCGGTTAGGTGACTTTTGCAGGTCGCTGTGTGACTGAGCCCGCAGCCTCTTACACCGCCCCAGCTGAACACAAATCAATGTGTTATTAGTTGTGCCTGAAAGTACACTAGCCAACGTTGCATAAACTATCCTTTTATGCAGACTATGACGATGAAACTTGCCATTGCTGCAGAGACTGATAACTGTCACACCGCCCTACAAAAATTATACAATATGTTGCGGTTCAACCCACCACACCTAACTTCCTCAGTCTTGCAGTCCCCTATGAGGGGCATAACACATATCATAATTTGAAATTTTTTCCCCGAGCTCATATCATATTGCCACAATGAAAAGCATTTTTAAACGAAGTTCAGACGTGGCAGAACCTCATGCAAGGGAAATTGATCTTTGCTGTGTTGAATGACATTACTGCCAGGCTGAAAATGGCTGTCCGAAGAAAGCGTGTTTTCAGACGTGAGGCTCTTTGTAAGTTTTTTATTAATATTTTATTCTGTTTCAAACAATATAATTTATATGGGATTATGTAAATGAATAGTCAGAGAATAATTATTTAAAATTGTAATTTTAATAATTTTAGAATTGTCTTAGAAAAATGTATTGAAATTGGAGTGTGCCCTGTAGGGAACATCAGGAGTTAGTGCAATGTATAACATGATTTGTCAACAAAATATATTTCGTCTTTTTTTACAATAATAACATTTTAATTGTTCATTTTATATTTGTGATGAATATCAGATTAATATTAATTACGTTTCATGAAACTGTAATTTACAGGTGAACAATTTTACAATTTTTAGGTCTAATTTCGAATTTTTTTCTGATTCAAAGGTATTTGAATATTTTGTAAATGAATTATTTGATGGAGATGTTAGTGAATTGGAGCTCTCTAATAATGGCGATGATGCTGATGATGAAGATGATATCAGTACAGATCCATATAACCATGTCAGTGATGAACAGGAATTAGATATAGCTAATGATGATGAAGATGTGAAGACAGCAACGATAGCAGGTCTGAAAGATTCCACTCTACTCAATCTACCATCGACAGGAAATTTTGGAAGAAGACCTTGGACTTTTTCCCTTTAGCACCTGCACCTGAACATGAGGAACAAGTGGCTGTCGGTTTGGAATTACCACCTCATGACTATGTGAGTAAATATCTGTAACAAAATATTTTTAGCATCCTTACCAAATATTCAAACTGAAGGTATCTTAAAAATACTGAGAGAGAGCTGAAATGTACTGTAGATGAAATGAAAAGGCTTATCTCTGCAACAGTGATGATGTCATACATGTGCTATCCTAGGATTAGGTTGTATTTGAACAAAAAGACTAGGGTGATAGGTATTGCTAAAAAAATTTGCTGTGACAGATAGTTTACAATTAGAAAACATCTGAAACTTACTGACGATGATGAAGTGCCCTTCGAAGTAAAACCAAATAATCAGTTTTGGAAAATGCGACCTATTCTTGAAAGTGAGAAGAGTGATAGCAGGTTGAACCCCAGGCCCACAAGCGTTTTTGTTGATTAACAGATGATTTCATTTTGGGGTCACAGTCCAACAAGACAAGTCATAAAATCGAAACCTAACCCTTGACTAAAGAATTTTGTACTGGCTGCGACTGATGGCGTTCCTTTCGATTTCTTCTTTTTTCAAGGGAAAGGTGATTCTATAGTGATTGATACTCAATATGAAAATTTGGATGTAGGCGGAAAGGCTGTTATAAATCTGACATCCACTTTTCCTCAAGGAGTGGCCATACACATGAACCGTATTTTCACATTGGAATCGCTTTTAGACAAATTACACAGTGAAGTTGAGTGTCGAGCCACTGGAACACTACAGAACTCTAGTATTCCAAAGGCTTCCACCTGTCACTGGACAAGGATATGAAAAAAATGGTAGGAGATCCACTGATCAGTCACTGAGTAATGATGGCCAAGATTGTGTAGTGCATTGGTTTGACAGTCGCCCTGTTATCTCCACGTCCTGTAGAGAAGGAGTCAATCCAGTTGATGAATGTCACCACTGATGCAGGAAAGAAAAAAGCCACATTCAAGTGGACCATCCCACAATTCTAAGCACCAAAAAATCAAATATGGGAGGTGTTGACTTTCTCGGCCGGTTGATCAGCTATTATAGAATAAGTGCCAGAATTAAGAAATGTACTCTAAAAGTAATTATGCACTTCATTTATTTCAATATTTGTGCTTCATGGCTAGAATATAGACGTGATTAACCTATCTTGAGTACACTGAAGAATGAAGTTCCAGACTACCTCCAGTTCAGAGAAAAGTATGAGGAGTATCTGTAGCAGCGCCACCATTTAAGACAGGAAAGTTAGACTTGGTGCAATATTTCTGAGCACACAAGTTACAGTAAGGCGCAGGCCTGTTGACAGTAGGTTACAAAGTTGTGAAGTAGAATGAAGGTGCTGAAAAGAGTAAACAGAGAGGTTTGCATGGCGTAAGTTACTGGTAGAAGGGGCCCACTGGCGCAACCTAGGCGTTATGAGTACCTCACTCGGAGTGGTAGCAAAACAGAGGTGCACAGGGGCGTATAAATAGGTGCAGGTTTCCTAACGAGGGGGATTCAAGGGTGACAGCTCTCCTGGACGGCGGGGCGAGTCAAACCACCGGCTACACGCAGCAGCAGATGGATAGCCAGTGTTCCTGTTGACGGCGGGTCACTGGTTCGACCTTCTGAAGCCACCGCAGGGTCTGTAGCCAGCCAGCGATGGGCCACTCCACGGCTCGCTACCCCAGGCAGTCTTCTGGGCTCCCAACACACGCCGGAGACATCCCTATGCGAGGGCCGCAAATTTGGATGTTGGATGGCACGCGCTTGTTGTCGTCGTGATCTTAACCATGACGGCGAAGAAGCACACAGCGGACTGCCCTGCAGTTCCTAGCGAGCGGCGCTGAGGCAAGAGGAATGAAGGCCGCTGAGTCGGCTACTGGCGCATCCTGATGTCATCAAAACACCGCAGCTGTACACGGCCGGCACACCGCAGTATGTTGCACGGGTTGCTGAGGTAGCCCTTCCATGCCAAGCTGTTTTGCAGACAGTGAAGTGGCGTCTGCGGCGTCACAGGACCATGGGACATAGACAGAGAGGAACGCGACATTGTAGATGGGAATAATAAAACACATGATGGTCATGGCCGAGTTTTAATATGGCGCATCCTGACAGTTTCCATCCGTGTCCAACATCCCTTGACCGCATGCCAACATCTTCATTTAGCGGTGACTGTAGGCAGCAAAGGATCAAGTAGGTAAAAAGACGAGGGCTAGTAGAAATCCTTGGGTAACAGAAGAAAAATTGAATTTCATTGGTGAAAAGATAAAATGCAAAAATGCAGTAAATGTAACAGACAAAAAGGAATACAAACGTCTCAAAAATGAGATCGACAGGAAGTGCAAAATGGCTAAGCAGGAATGGCTAGAGGACAAATGTAAGGATGTAGAAGCTTATCTCACTAGGGGTAAGATAGATACTGCCTACAGGAAAATTAAAGAGACCTTTGGAGAAAGGAGAACCACTTGCATGAATATCAAGAGCTCAGATGGAAACCCAGTTCTAAGCAAAGATGAGAAAGCAGAAAGGTGGAAGGAGTATACAGAGGGTTTATGCAAGGGCGATGACCTTGAGGACAATATTATGGAAATGGAAGAGGATGTAGATGAAGATGAAATGAGAGATATGACACTGCGTGAAGAGTTTGCCAGAGCACTGAAAGACCTGAGTCGAAACAAGGCCCCAGGAGAGGACAACATTCCATTAGAACTACTGACAGCCTTGGGAGAGCGAGTCCTGACGAAACTCTTACCATCTGGTGAGCAAAATGTATGAGACAGACGAAATACCCTCAGACTTCAAGAAGACTAAAATAATTCTAGTCCCAAAGAAAGCAGGTGTTGACAGATGTGAAAATTACAGAACTATCACTTTAGTAAGTCACGGCTACAAAATACTAACGCGATTTTTTTACAGACGAATGGAAAAACTAGTAGAAGCCGACCTCGGAGAAGATCAGTTTGGATTCCATAGAAATACTGGAACACTTGAGGCAATACTGAACCTACGACTCATCTTGCCTTCAAAGGGAAGGCAAACCTACTTTTCTAGCATTTGTAGACTTAGAGGAAGCTTTTGACAATGTTGACTGGAATACTATCTTTCAAATTGTGAAGGTGGCAGGGGTAAAATATAGGGAGCGAAAGGCTGTTTACAATTTGTACAAAAATCAGATGGCAGTTATAAGAGTCGAGGGACATGAAAGGGAAGCAGTGGTTGGGAAGGGAGTGAGACAGGATTGTAGCCTCTCCCCGATGTTAATCAATTTGTATATTGAGCAAGCAGTAAGGGAAACAAAAGAAAAATTCGGAGTAGGTATTAAAATCCATGAAGAAGAAATAAAAACTTTGAGGTTCGCCGATGACCATGTAATTCTGCCAGAGACAGCAAAGGACTTGGAATAGCAGATGAACGGAATGGATAGTGTCTTGAAAGGAGGATATAAGACGAACATCAACCACAACAAAACGAGTATAATGGCATGAGTCGAATTAAGTCGGGTGATGCTGAGGGAATTAGATTAGGAAATGAGACACATAAAGTAGTAAAGGATTTTTGCTATTTGGGGAGCAAAATAACTGATGATGGTGGAAGTAGAGAGTATATAAAATGTGGACTGGCAATGGCAAGGAAAGCGTTTCTGAAGAAGAGAAATTTGTTAACAGCGAGTATAGATTTAAGTGTCAGGAAGTCGTTTCTGAAAGTATTTCTATGGAGTATAGCCATGTATGGAAGTGAAACATGGACGATAAATAGTTTGAACAAGAAGAGAATAGTAGGTTTGAAATGTGGTGCTACAGAAGAATGCTGAAGATTACATGGCTAGATCACATAACAAATGAGGAGGTATTGAATAGGATTGGGGAGAAGAGAAGTTTGTGGCAAAACTTGACTAGCAGAAGGGATCGGTTCATAGGACATGTTCTGAGGCGTCAAGAGATCACCAATTTAGTATTGGAGGGCAGTGTCGAGGGTAAAAATCGTAGAGGGAGACCAAGAGGTGAATACACTAAACAGATTCAGTAGGATGTCGGTTGCAGTAGATACTGGGAGATGAAGAAGCTTGCACAGGATAGAGTAGCATGGAGAGCTGCATCAAACCAGTCTCAGGACTGAAGACCACAACAACAACAGTTACATTTGGTGTCTGAATAGCAGGCGTCATCTGTACAGTATGACGTTCGAGCCCACCACCTGCATTACAGTCACAAAAGGGGGTGAGTGTTGACCAATTTTTGTTTTTGGGTGTTGGGCGTTTTCTTTCTTTTCGTTGTCAGAGCAAGTGTTAGTGTGTTTGGGGCAGTAAGATTTTTTTCTTTCGTGACATTTAATAACTTTTTTATTGGGTGAGTATGATGTTTTATGTATCACCTCCTACTACGTCATGACATACAACGTAAGTTGAGGTATTGAGCTGTAGGAAGACAGTTTATTTTTGTTGTTAAATGTTTGTTTGTGTGAGAATTTATGGGTTGCTTTGGGACTAACTGGGAACGAATTTTAGAACAGTGGAGTGCTTTGCGTCTCTATCTTGATTCTAAATACCTAGAAGAGAGTCTGGTTGCGGCAGAAGAAATTCGCCGGTCCCTCAATGACAATATTTTATTATTATTTTATTTAGTTTTGGCCTATATTATAACGAAATCCACAGATCTAAAAATGCATTTCCAGAGTGTTAAAGTTATTATTATTGACTTTCATAATATGATGGTAGAAGGTTCACAAGGATATGTTGTTTTCCTACGTGGACCAGCAGTACGTCACAACCAATAAACTTATTGACATTGATCCTGACAACAGCTCAATGTCCCTTTCTGACAGTAAAAAGTATTTACGAGTTGAAGATCTGAAGGCAATTCAGAAACCAGATATATATATAATGAACTGGATGCCATGAAGGATTTGTACTGCAGATGTAGGGATTTCATGTAGAGGAGATGTTCAGAAATGGAAAAAAGATATAACTTTGATGATAATTTATTGCCGTTACTTGCAGTTTTAAATTCAGTCAATAAGTACGTGAAATATGAAAATGGAAATTTTTGTCGCACTGGAAGCCGTCAGACAGGCCATGTGCAACAAAAACTCCAGGACACAACACCAAAAACGGATTATATAATACAGACTGTCGATACATACTGTCTCTTAACGAAATGAACGATAATTTCGACGCAGTTGTATGATCCAGTAACGCTGAAATGTTGGCAACGCTGGTGGGCAGGAACTCGGCTCCTTGGTGGGGACTTCGCAAAATTTCCTCAGGAGTAGCATGATATCCCCTTCCCCTCACTCCCCCCCCCCCCGCCTCTTATCAGTGGATTAAATTGAATATAACCGGTTATAATTGGTTATAATCGAATTGTGGCTAGGACACACACTGACAACCTACCATGACCTACTCACTCTCCACCCCCTTACATTTGGCTTCCTGCTTTGGTGGGAAGAGCCATTCCCTATACTGACTGCGGCATACAAATTTCCGTACATCATATTTTAATGCCTTACGTTTTTACTGTTGGATGAGAGATGAGTGGTAGACTTATGTGGGGACCTGTCCTGTACTTACCAGCTGCCAAGATGAGTGTGATCTGCGTTTTACAGTTTTGTGAATTGTCCTGACTACACCTTAAACTCTTAGGTTGGAAGTTTTAGTGTGTTTTAAAGTAAATGTTTCGTCCTTTATTAGCGCTGTTATCAGCTAGCCGTAATTTCTGCTGTTTTACATCTTTGATTAGGTCTTCTCTCTTTTAATTGATTGTTTTAGAAATAGTGGTAGGCTTTATATTAGAGTGGGTGCATGTGTGCATGTGTTTATGTGTGTGTGTGTGTGTGTGTGTGCATGTGTTTACGTGTCTGTGTGTGTGTGTGTGTGTGTGTGTGTGTGTGTGTGTGTGTGTGTGTGTGTGGTGTGTATGTGTGTTTTCGCGTGTGTGTGTGTGTGTGTGTGTGTGTGTGTGTGTGTGTGTGTGGTGTATAAAGGCTGGGGTTTCTTAGTTCTCACTAGGTTGTTTTAATTCATGCTGAAACTTGTATGAGTTTCTTTTAACCCCACTAGTTTCAGAGATTTTTACAAAGTTGCTAAAGGCCATGCCCCTCTGCACCAAACAACATATATCATCACATCATCAACACCACCACAGTCTAATGTGTATCATTTGTGTGGCTCAGTCGTAAAACATGGTAACTGATATTTTAGTGGTTTGGAGATTTTAAAATATGTAGTTTAATAAAAGTGTAACAATACATTTCACTTTGTTATATCTTTTCTTTAAGTTTTAACTAAGAATTTGAACGTTACGGAATGCACTGGTAAGGTTTCAAAATGGAAATAATATTTTTTATTGGAAAAAAGAAGAAATACGTAACACATTGACACAAATTATATGGTAGATATTATGTTATTCGTGAATGTAAAATGTCGATACAATGTTATTCATTGCATTGGAAATTTCATTTGCCACAGGAAATTTGACATTATGATGTTAGTTGATAACAATTTAAGTCAATATATTAATGACACAATATAATGTAATTAAATTGAACAGCTTTAATAACCGAAAATACTAATAGTGGTATTCAAATTTCACTGTCACTGCTCTCATCCTTTGCCTTGGATTGCTCAGCTGTTTTTAATATCTTGTAATAAGCGTGCTGTACTTCTCGTATGTATAGTAAACAATATAGAACATCATTCAATTTGGTTGCTTCAATGGGCTTTGGACCACTGTGTAGGGTTGGTAGAGGACATTTGAAGCCTTTGAGGAACAGTACTGGGCGACCTCTTCGCCTTAGTGGTACAGTACCCATTTCACCATGGTACGAGTTGCATAGTTACATTTTTCTGGATTCGTACTTTCACAACTCCATTTTCACAACATTTTGTTGACTATAATTGGCTGTCTTTTCTTAGGGCTCAACATTCATTTTCTTTTTACGGGGTTAAGATATAGTGGCTCAAGTTCCTATGTCATCATAATGATATCTGCTCTCGTCGATTCCCTTAAAAGGGTTTGAGGTAATTCCTGGATTACTTCCATTAAAAGAGACCAGCCAATTTCCTTCCCGTCCACTCAATAAAACTTTTGGTTCATCTCGGATGACCTTGTAGTTAACGGACATTTGTCACTAATCTTCTATCTCTTCTCTCTTTTTTACAACATTGCTCATTGATTGCAAGTAACGCACAATGGTTAAATAGTCGCAGTCCGTCCCTTCTTCTACTTATCGTGTACACTGACGAAGATCACAATTGAAAGTCATAAAAGCAATACTTCATCAAAGCCCGTTGCTCTTCCCCCATGCGCAGAATAGCTCACATCTCACACGATTAATTTAATGCTACTCACCGCACACACAACACAAGCTTATTCATGCCCCACAACTGCATTCACCCCGCACTAAATCCAAAGAAACGAAAACGTCTCGAATCACAGACTTTTCCTCTTTTATATTCCGACTTTTAACGCTTAACAAGGCTCCTCAATATTTTCATATATGTAACATTCAAGAAATCGCCCAAGATATTAAACTAGGACATCAAATAAAAAGTGCCGTTTCATAATTACACTAATAGCAACCAGGCTGACAATTCTCCTTATAAAATCTCTACTAACATATGCGCCGATCTTATTTTTGCCTGCAGTGGTATATACCATACTTCAGTATTCCATAATTCATATGCTGCATGAGGAGCGTCCACAACGCCGTTGTTGCTACACGATGTTCACTCGGTCTATTGAAGATCTTACGCGCCGCAAACTAATCTGAACCACACTGAGGATACAAAAGTCACGGGATAGCGATAAACACGTGTACAGATGGGGGCAGTATGGCGCACACAAGGTACAAAGGGGCAGGGCACTGGCCGATCTGTCACTTGTACCCAAGTGGTTCATGTCTAACGGCTTGTGACGTGTTTATGGTACACACGACGGGAAATAAGTGACCTTGAACACGGAATGGTAGTTCGAGCAAGATGAAGGGGACATTCCATTTCGGAAATCGTTAGGGAATTCAATATTCCCAAATCCGCAGTGTCAACAATGTGCCGAGAGTACCAAATTTCAGGAATTATCTCTCACAATGGACAATGCAGAGGCCGAAGGCTTCATTTGACGACAGAGAGCAGCGGCGTATGTGTAGAGTTTTCAGTGCTACGGTGTATACAACACTGTGTGAAATAACCGCAGCCACAGAAACTAATGCAAGACGTGCGACGAACGTATCCGTTAGGAATGTGCGGTAAATTTGGCGTTAATAGTCTATGGCAGCAGACGACATACACGAATACCTCTGCTAACAGAACATCGCCTTCAGCGACTGTCTTCAGCTCGTGACTACGTCAGTTCGACTCTACACGACAGGAAAACCGTGGCTTGGTCACATGAGTGCCTATTTCTGTTGGTAAGAGTTGATAGGACGATCCAAATGAGGCGTAGACCCCACGAAAACCATATGCAGTGGACAGGGTCCTGTACTTCAGCTGAACTGGAGATCGTTACTGTCGTCTACTTGGAGACAATTTCCTGCCATTCACTGAGTTCATGTTCTCTAACAACGACGGAATTGTTATGGCTCAAAATGTGCCAAGTCATCGGAGCACAATTGTTCGCGATTCGTTTGAAGAACATTCTGGACAATTCAGGCGAATAACTTGGCCATCCAGATCGCGCGACATCTATCCCATGGAATGTTTATGGGACATAATCGAGATGTCAGTTTGTGCACAAAATCTTGCACCGACAACAGTTCTGCTATTATCGACTGGTATAAAACCAGTATGGCTCAGTATTTCAACAGGGGTTTGTTAAGTCTGTGGCATGAGTTGCTGCATTACTTTCGTCATCTCACAATAAATAACACATAAATTAAATGATGAACGAAAGTAGCCCGCATCTTTTGGAAAAGAGGAAGCTGCACTGAAGGAAATAAGCAGGATTTAAGAATGGGAAATTACTGGCCGCGAACAAAGTGAGAATGTTAGTTATCGTTTCGAATGGAGACAGCAGTGTCCGTATGAATTCTTGATTCCTGAAAGTTAAATGAGATTGTAGTAACTGAAACTGAGTGTCCAGGTCGTGTTAACAAACTAAGCAAAAATTACCACATTGAAATAACTGTCGGAACGTGCATCTCAGATATCGAGGAAATATAGATTTTCGTTATAGTTTCTGTTAGTATCGTTTGGTTTCAAGATATCATTTTTTTCCATTTATTAGGGTAACGGAGCCGGGATTTTGATCAGAATAAATGTATCATTTGATTATTGACGCCTAGGACGTAATTCTGAGCATATCCGCTTGGGTTAAACAATACGAACTGATGGAAAATGTCTTAGTGGTTATCTTTCCATGTATACTGATGCGTGTGGTTATAGGATAGCTCTGGAAATTTTGACACATAGACATTAAAGATAAGTAAGCAGTAAATTTTGGATTGGGCTTGGTTGTGCATGGAAATAATAATTTAGGAAACTGAAGAAGCCTGCACTAGAAAGAAAAGGAAAGTGGTATGGAAGGGCCTTTCTTAAATAGACTCTAGCCACAAATTTATTTAAAAATAACTGTGCCAAGTTGGAAAGGACATCCATATGCGAGTGATTGCTACACTATCAACTCCCCAGACATACCAATATGGTAAACCACCATTTTATGCACTACAGTTATGCTTAATCAATGGCGGTGAAAGAACAAATGAAAGATACGTTATTTAGAACTTCACTCACCTAAACCTAACGGTTTCTGAAAGACATTCCTCTTGCTATGAATATTTACGGAGAGTAATACTTCAAACAGCTGCACTCTCGAGCTGTAAGGTGGCCCTTGTAAGTGTAAATCTCGTAATTGAATGTGATGACGTCAGACACCACTGCTGAAGTGTACGATGCTCTGCACCATGGAAAACGAAAGTAAAGTTATTCTATTAGAATTAATAGTACCAGTCCAAAGTCATTCCCTACAAGAAGTGTCTTTATCTTTTTTATATCTTTTATATCTTTTGTTATAAGTGCAAAGTAAGAGAAAAGTATGCCTAATGATGGATTAAGCTTCCAAGTCCCTAGTGTAATATTATTTTCTTGTTGTGTGTGACATAAGAAAGGAATAAATTGCCTGCACCGCCAGTGTAGAATATGTTACTAGTTGCAGTAACTTAATTATTGATTAACGTGTATGTTAACCAACAACTGAGCAAGCGTCAGTATACGAATATATGTGTTCATGTGAATGTGATTCTGCAACATTTGTTGTGTTTGCCGCAAGTGCTGCAGCACCGTAAAGTTGGATGCAGTAAACCTGAAAGTATGATACTCTCAGGAACGTCGATTAAGTTTATTTCAGCAAAACAGCAAATACTTAAAGACTGAAAATCTGATGACGATACTTCAGCGCTCGTTGGAATGCTACGTAAATTATACTCAACTAAGCAAGAATGTTGTCTTCACTTAATAATAACAGAATAATGAAATCCGTGTGATAGCTGACATACAATATTGTTATGTGGATAGCCAGAGAAGTTCTTCGGATATGTTAGGGAACCCCAGCGAGTTCAGTTCTGAAGTCTGTAGTTCTCATGTGAGTTACACTTCGGGAAATGACAGAACGGGTTGCGATCGCAAATGGGTAGGAAAGAGGAAGGAAGAATTTCAATTGCTGATATGGTAAAAATCCCCTTAGCCCCCTCTCTCATCTCACATACCATCCGAAGGAAGAGGAACACTTGGCGAGCATTTTGCCCTTCACAGCCATCCATAATTCATCTGTCACCGTCTTCCGAAATGCTACAATCCGAGTTACGTTCATCGTCCTACCAAAGAGCTTTAAACATTAAAGATTATTTTTAAAAGCTGTGTCGATAAAAGAACAGAACACACAACCACAAAGAATATAAATATCACACAAGAGTCTATGATAATAAATTTAAATATCATTAGTTCTGGCGCCGTGTGTCATAAGTTTTTTTTATTCATTAATTGTTGGAATCATGGTTTTCGTACTCAGGTGGAGTACCAGGAACTGCTCAATATTTTCAAAAGGAAAGAGTTTGATTCTTAACGTTGTAGCTTTGAATACACATACTGAACGTAACTTATGGGAGAAAATGGAGTCTTCTGTTTCCCAGCAAACAGTGGACAGTGATGTACTTGTTACTTTTACACGAGATACGACTCGCGCATGATGGAACCTGAATTTCGGAAACCAACTTTCTCTGACGTGTTTTCAAGTTAAGACCTGAATCGGCATTGCTTGACCGGGCCCCATCAGTTTTCTGGGCATTTGCTGTTTACCACAAATGGCCTCTGGGAAACACAAATTTAATTTCCGAATTTAATCATCACAATAGCTCTTTCTCTACAATGAAACAACGTAGGTAGTCAGTTTTGTGCTCAGTCTTATATTTCTACCTCTCTTTCTTTGTACAAACAGCCATTCCAAATTTTTTTAAAAATACAAGACGTAACGAACAACCCAAAGACATTCCAAAACAGTTTCCTTGGAAGTCTGTTATTGAACACAAGTGACGTATATCATAATGTTGACTTGCGATTCTACCTCAATTGTTGGTCACACACACTCAACAAATGCAATATAATTGTACAAAACTAGTGGGGTACTTAATTATGGTGTTCCATGTGTAACATAGACACAAGACAGCCAAGTGTTGTAGAAATAGATTGGGTTGTCTCGAAAGTTCGTTCGCTTTCGTGACAGTGGAATCACACAGAACGCCTGAGAACACAGTTCCCTGCACACAGCTATGGCAGAGAGTTTGCCAGTTTGTCACCTCTTACACTTCACACACGAGGTCGGGTACAACATAACCAAAAAACCAATCGATTTTGTAAACAAACTATTAATTTCATGCAGGGTACATCACTATTTTCGACGATATATTGCCTTTTCCCTGATAATTTGTAAATGTTTTTTCGAAAATGTTTGGGGTTTTTGAGTCTGTAGTTCTCGAAAGAGTTGACGTATTAGCCATTGAGCAAATTCTGCAGGGAACGGGGTAGATGAGAGTCGGAAGAGGCAATGTCCGGTGATTAAGGTGATTGGGCAACACATCTCAAAGAAAAGAACTCAGCTTTTGACGGGTCACCATTTAGTTATGTGGTCTGTCGATGTTGTGGTGAAAGATGACATCTTGTCCAAAATCCGGTCATTCAATGGCTGCCTTGCGATGGTCAAACTGCTAACACTAGATCTCTGAAGTGTTAGTCTAATTCGGACAAAGTTTGTAATACAAGGCGTCCTTGTAATCCCACCAGGCGCATAGCAGAATCTTTCCGAGAAGCATCGCTGGCTTAGGACCCGATAGTGGTGGCTCCCATGTCTCGCGCCACGATTTATTCTTCCAGGCGTTGTTGTACTCGACCATCTTTCCATCTTCAATTACCAGTCATTAACGAAAAGGAGCATTGCGGCTGCGTCTTAATAAAAAGCCACAGACGGACATGCTCTAAATCAAATTCGCTTCTCTCAGTTAATGAGGAATCCACGCATCGCGAATTTTTAAGAACCCAGCTTCTCCAAGTTCCTGGTTACAGCAGCACGAGGGTCATGGGGCTCCAATGCCAACACCCGCATTGTCATTTGTGGATTATTGACTATCATATCATTTAGCCACTCCACATCTATAAACGTTGGCCGACCAGATCGGATGTTGGTCTAATAGGGTCAAATTCAAGGTTGCAGTCGGCTAAACCACTTCTGACGTGCTCGAGCCAGTAGTACATCTATCCATTATACAGCACAATTCTTCTCCCTGCACTGTGAGGCGGTTTTACCTATACGAGGGTAAAACAGCGTAAGATAGGGCTAAAGTCCTTTCCTGCTTTTCGTAGCTTGTAAAGACACACTCACGCTGTTTCATCCAACGTCCTTGTTGCGTTTCCCTATTTCTTACAGATGGATGATACATGAGATATTTAGATGTCACAAGGATACTTAAATGTTATATTTTGGTGTTTGTATTTGGTTGCACATGCCATCGGAAGTCCACTCTCCACACAAATACCTGATACTATATGTGCTAAAAGTCACGGATCAGCTACATTTATAACGTTTTGTTAAGTATCACACTTAAACATATATTTAAGGTACAGACAATGTAGATGAACACCTGTGAATATTATGATTGGGCGGCATCTATAGATATGAGTATAGTACTCACTACCAGTTACCTATAAAACAGTGAGAATCTTATGTATGCATGGAATCGTGAGCTGGCAGAGAGGCAGGAGTGTTAAATGGAACTGACATGCCGAATATTTATCAAGTGTCCGGTATCACTGCATTCACATCGATTGTACATAGATGTTAATCTGCAATATGAACATTGCTAATGCCAATAATCGTATGCTCTTCATTCGAGATTACTGCAACCTAACGTCCCTGGCGATAGCATAGTACTGAACTTTCTCTCCTTCAGTGAGTTTGTTTGCTGCCATTTCTTTTACTGACACTTTCATTCTGCTTAAAAAAATGAAACCAAATTTCGTGTATGAATTTTTTTTTTTTTTTCAGAATAGCCTCTCCCTCTTGATGGAAGTGCTGCATCAGTGGGAACGCAGTTCTTTTCCTTGCCTCTTCATTCTGGTCGGATAAAGTTCTTCGTAATCAATCGGTGCAAACATATGGGTATCCCAGTTGTTGGGTAATCATCATCACGCTGCCTTTACTGAGTGAGGAATCCAACTTCTAAATTTGGTGATACCTACCGATGCATCATCCTACGCAGTTGTCGTTTTTCGTGAATACGAATGGGCATTTTACAGTACACAGTTGTCAGTTTTTCATGAATAGGAATGGGCATTTCACCTTCTGCAATCAAAAGCTCTGTCGCACAACGCTGCCTAATACGGACATCGACGATGGCCATTTTGCAAGCGACTACAATGTAGGCATCTCCTGACGCCGAAAGTTACTATGGCAGTAGTTTGGGAAAAAAAATTAGTAATCTATATCTACATCTACATGATTACTCTGCAATTCACATTTAAGTGCTTGGGAGAGGGTTCATCGAACCACAATCATACTATCTCTCTACCATTCCACTCCCGAACAGCTGTCGGGAAAAACGAACACCTAAACCTTTCTGTTCGAGCTCTGATTTCTCTTATTTTACTTTGACGATCATTCCTACTTTGATGATCATTCCTACCTATGTAGGTTGGGCTCAACAAAATATTTTCGCATTCGGAAGAGAAAGTTGGTGACTGAAATTTCGTAAATAGATCTCGCCGCGACGAAAAACGTCTTTGCTTTAATGACTTCCATCCCAACTCGCGTATCATATCTGCCACACTCTCTCCCCTATTATGTGATAATACAAAACGAGCTGCCCTTTTTGCACCCTTTCGATGTCCTCCGTCAATACCACCTGTTAAGGATCCCACACCGCGCAGCAATATTCTTACACAGGACGAATGAGTGTAGTGTAAGCTGTCCCTTTAGTGGACTTGTTGCATCTTCTAACTGTCCTGCCAATGAAACGCAACCTTTCGCTCGCCTTCCCCACAATATAAACTATGTGGTTTTTCCAACTGAAGTTGTTCGTAATTTTAACACCCAGGTACTTAGGTGAATTGCCAGCCTTGAGAATTGCACTATATACCGAGTAATCGAATTCCAACGGATTTCTTTTGCAACTCATGTGGATCACCTCATACTTTTCGTTATTTAGCGTCAACTGCCACCTGCCACACCATACAGCAATCTTTTCTAAATCGCTTTGCAACTGATACTGGTCTTTGGATGACCGTACTAGATGGTAAATTACAGCATCATCTGCGAAGAACCTAAGAGAACTGCTCATATTGTCACCCAGGTCATTTATATAGATCAGGAACAGCAGAGGTCCCAGGACGCTTCCCCGGGGAAAGCCTGATATCACTTCAGTTTTACTCGATGATTTGCCGTCTATTACTACGAACTGTGACCTTCCTGACAGGAAATCAGGAATCCAGTCGCACAACTGAGACGATAGCCCATAGGAACGTAGCTTGATTAGAAGTCGCTTGTGAGGAACGGTGTCAAAAGCTCTCCCGAAATCTAGAAATACGGAATCAACTTGAGATCCCCTGTCGATAGCGGCCATTACTTCGTGCGAATAAAGAGCTAGCTGCGTTGCACAAGAACGATGTTTACTGAAACCATGCTGATTACGTATCAATAGATCGTTCTCTTCGAGGTGATTCATATTGTTTGAATACAGTATATGCTCCAAAACCGTACTGCAAACCGACGTCAATAATATAGGTCTGTAGTTCGATGGATTACTCCTACTACCCTTCTTAAACACTAGTGCGACCTGCGCAATTTTCCAATCTGTAGGTACAGATCTATCGGTGAGCGAGCGATTGTATATGATTGCTAAGTAGGGAGCGATTGTATCAGCGTAATCTGAAAGGAACCTAATCGGTATACAATCTGAACCTGAAGACTTGCCCTTATCAAGCGATTTCAGTTGCTTCACAACCTCTAAGGTATCTACTTCTAAGAAACTGTTCGTGTTTCAAATTCTGGAATGTACCATTCGTCTTCCATGGTGAAGGAATTTCGGAAAACTGTGTTCAATAACTCTGCTTTAGCGCAACATTAATTAGTTCACTTCCTAAACTGTGTTCAAAGAGGAGAAATCAGACATCTTTCAATCTGGAAAAACCTAATAATGTATACCTCATTGCTTAATGATAAAATATTCTACCTCTCTTATATAAAAATCGACAATATTCTTGTAATCAAATTTTGTGGTTGTGAAAATCACCGTGTTCAGTACATATGAAATACGAATAATAACGACCCACGTCACCGAAAATTTTGTATTTTATTAAGTCCACAACGCATTCCTGATCCGGTGTGCTCATTAACGTTTTACCTAGCCTTTTGCTGCGCCCTTCACACAATCTAAGCCGTTCTTTTAGTGGCATACATGAAATGGTTCCATTGCCGTGCAACCATCTTATCTATAGGCTTCCTCTTATCAAATTTCAATTAAATGATTCAGTCCTTTCCTACTGTTGCAGGACATTAATAATAGATACCCTGTGCTTCGTATTAATCATATTACAAGCGAGAGAGCTATGTTACAGGTTGCTGTTATCAAATGTCTTTCTTAGGCCATTAATTGTGTTTTTGTAAAACAGCGAGATATTTTGTGCAATACAGGATATTCAGGAACACTGTTTCCAAAAGTATGTGTTCATTTCGATTTTAAATCTCATTGCGACTACACTAGCTTATTTGTAGACTTGTCTAGTTATACTTCTTGAGTCTACAGATACGATGAGCACCTCCTTTCTCTATAATCAGAAAACTACTCATTATTTAACTTTAGGAGATGTTTTTGCTGTGTGCTTATCTACGTTTTTTTTAGAATATATAGCTATCGATATTTACCACCATTGCGCGTATGTTAAGTATGTGACTCGGTGAATATCACGTTAATCATATGTGGTAAGATCACATATGCACTGTATACAAGGTCATAAACTGTCGTATAGCTTAACACATCGAGACGTTACTTAACTACTTAGGATAGCAGCTTCTTCATACAATACAGCGCACAGCACCGAGATGATGCGAATGTGCGTTCCTGTTGTGAGAGGGTTACATGTTAACCTTATATATTCTCAATTTAAACGATCTCGAAGGAGATAAAATATAGTGGAAATCTTCCAAAAGGGTCCTGTCAGACTATTTTAATATCTGTAATGTCAGTAAACGTTGATTGCTTATGGTGCAACTGCATAGCATTTAACTCTACGCACACACCTTCTTCTATATCCGGCAGATACAGCATCGTATGAGATGACCAAAACGATGCTTTTTATGTAATGGCAGATACTAGCGTTACAAAACAGCATAACACATGTAAAGTGCTAATTTACACGGCTTTTTTAAAGATTACTAAAACGCCATGCGCTCATACATTTCTGAAAAGAAATATCGGTCAGTGGATTGCCGAATATCAGAACACTGCCACATGGGTTTGACTCAGATATGTGGGAACTCCTTTGAAATTATTGAAATGTCGATATGCTAGGAAGGCGGTGCTCTTAATTCTTTGTCAAGTAGAGCAACTTCAAATAACGGTAAAATAATGGTCGTAACACAGTTAGAGGTGATACAATAATGAACAGAGTGCAAACAATTTTTTATTGACTCTCGTCGGATAGTTTGATTATGTAAGGAGTGATCAAAGGAGTGATCAAAAAATTGCGTTTGAGGGCGTTTCCATTTGAGTGTTTATGGAAGGTAGCGGGGCTTCAGTGCGCATTTGTAAACACTAACATGTAGGTAACGGATCTGTGTAGGATTCGTGTCTTCCCGAAGCGCACGCCGTAAAAACACAAATGTGAATTATGTCGACGTTACTACCAAACGCATCCAAACAGAGTAAATGCGATGTTATTCTTTTCATAGCTGCCGAAATCAACGCTCGCAGACACTCTTCGGAGAATGAACAACACTTCATCCGTCGTCCCCTCGTCCTAAGAAGTTCAAGGGTCAGCAATTTGTTGTTTTGGTTACCGGTGCTCACTGCTTGAAGATTTCACTGACCAAGGTCTCTTAACCATCGGGGAACGGTAATGCGCAACACTGGAGAAATGACGGCGCTTTATTAACGCGAAATATCGGCAAAAATTGCGTGATTGACTGTTGTGGCTTAATGATGACACACATCTGAATATCACAAATGCCGTAATGCAGAATTATTGGTGTCGTGGGGTTTCCTACCGTTGGGTTTCCTACAAGCAGTGGCACACTAAACCTGTCAGAGGCCCGGGCCGGCAAAACAAATCGAGGCTCCCCTTGCTATCCCCTCCCACCCTCCTCACCACACAGAAGTTCTAGGAGAGTTTCAAACGCAAACGGAAGGAAGTCCCTCATTGCTTATCATCTTCAATTTGTGTCGTGATAATTTACAAGGTATAACGTTATTTTACATAACACTGAAAGTGACTGCTCTCGTAATCTCGTTGCTCTTATTTAATAGCTATGTTGCCCCTTATATGACAGAATTCATTATGTGATTTCTGTTGTTCGAATCTATTATTTATGTTTCGCAACTAAGTCGGCATAGAGCGAGCGGGTTGTATAAAAATGAATTTCTATTTCCCAAACGAAGAGGATGGTCACTGTCTACATAAAACTTCGTTCAGTGCGTTGTGGAGGGTACTTTACTTACGGATTTCAACAGAAGCCACAGTGTTGTTCTGATCTTGATTAAACTTTGTACCTTCGAACTTCAAAACAAGGGGAACCTCACCGTCTACGTGAAATTTCATACGATGTATTGCGGAGGGTACCTTACAACAGAGTTACACACTGTTCGACTGATAGCTTAGGAGTTGGTTCATGTATGTATGTTTTTCTGGATAAGGCATTTATACAAGCCAACGTATGCTGGATGGCGGAGGGTTGGCCTACCCTTAAATAAATTCAATATCGTTTCGTCAGTCAGCATGAAAGTTGGCAGATTGTATTTTTTCATAGACGGGGAAAGAGGAGAAGGTTTGACAGAGGCAGAAGAGGAGATATACGGAGAGAGGAGAGCGTGGTGGAGTCAGGGAGGGGGGAGGAGGTTGGCTGGTTCAAATGGCTCTGAGCAGTATGGAACTTAGCTCTGAGGTCATCAGTCCCCTAGATCTTAGAACTACTTAAACCTAACTAACCTAAGGACATCACACACACCCAGGCCCGTGGCAGGATTCGAACCTGCGACCGTAGCGGTCGCGCGATTCGAGACTGTAGCAACTAGAACCGCTCGGCCACTCAGGCGGCGAGGAGGAGGTGCATCCAGAGATGTGAGGGAAGCAGATTAAGAGACAGGAAGCAGCAGGTAAACAGAGAAAAGGAAGGTGGTGAATTACTAATGGAACACTGCAATAAATACATAAATTAGGGGTGTTATTGTGAATTTGATGTACTATTAAAAAAATCGAAGGAGGAGGTGGACTGAGACGGAGAGATGGATGGAGATGGGGAGGAGGATGGAGAGGAGGAGGAAGTGTTGTGAGAGTTGTAAGAGAGGGGAGGTGGGGGGGGGCAGATGGAGAAGATGGAATCAGAGACGGATGGGCAGAAGGAGGAGGTGGATAGAGAGACGAGATAGGACTAAATGGACAAGAGAGATGAGGGAAGAGGGGATGAACTGATGTAAAACTGGGATGAATAAATTTCCGGGCAACGCCGGGTTTACCGTTAGTAATTAGATAAAGATTTACGCAACAATGGACGTGTTCATCTGAAAGGAATTACTGAATATTTTCCTATGGTTAAATGCGGCGAATAAAGTCTCGATAACTAGAGTGTTGTTCTTGATGTCTAAAGATGATAAAATTCGTTGCTTAATATAGATGACTCCACCAGAGTTCATCTAGTTGGAATTTCATCTTTATAAAATGAACTGCATAATAATCAGCTGAAAATTACTCCTGTTGGAGCACAATAAAGGCAAATATGATCATGTTTAAAAGACTCTGACAGAAAAGTGGGCAATCAGCTGTCTGGGTCCTCATTCCTCCTTCCTCACCAAAAATTCAGGAAGCTTCACAGGACGAGTGACCATGTTATATAATAAATTTCCCAAGTAAAATTTCAGTTTTGTTGGGTTAAAATTTAAATAAATAGCAGATTTTGTATTAGAACTTTAGAAATACCGTTAAAAGCGAACTTTTGTGAATTAGATCGACCAAATACAAAAAATTGGTTTCGTATGACATATATGACGAAACTCCAGAATCGGCAAGTTAACTTTGAGAAACTGTTTATACTAGTAAAATGTGTGTTGTACTTACACATACTGTTTTAAAACAACAATATTTTTAAGGCCCACAGCAAATCCTAGAATTTTTCACGCAGAACATCATGGTAAATTTTTTATCATCCAACTTTTCGAATCTCTAGACCTCCTACGTGATGACGCTCGTTTTTCCGACTGCAAATAAATATCGTAACCCTGAACTTTCCCACTGACATGAAAATAAGAACATCCCTTCACATTTTATCCAGGCTTAGGACTGGCTATGCACATTGTACATAGGCATGTTTAGATGTTTTTTTTTTCATTTTATTTATTTTTATTTATTTATTTATTTTGTTTGTGTTGTTGTTTACTTTTTGTTGTTTTTGTTGTTGTTCAACATTACAGTAGTAAATTGATAACCTTCTTTTCTTATCAATTGTAAACTCTTATTCAATTTTTTCTAAAAAGGCGAGAGATTTTAAACACCTTTTTAAATCTCCAGAGTCTTCATATGTTTTCATAATGTCTTTTAATCTTTTGTCAAGACCTGTGCACCTCTTCTTTCTTTTTTGAAGAGGTAGGCCAATGGAATCTTTTATAATTTCAAAAATAGGGTTCACTGCCTCCTCCTTCAGCTTTTGAATCATAAAGTACACATTTGGATGTTTCTAGTTTATTGAGGAGTTCAGTTTTCTATGCGAACCTTCGACAGCATTCGTCGCTCTGTGTCGTAGGTTAAAAACATTCCACATTTCAATAGGTATATTAGGATTTTCCATACACTGATCAACCATATAGTCTGCAAATACTGTGATCTTCTCTCCACTGGGCATTTGTTCCTTTATTAAAAGCCACACATCATCGACAGTGTTAAGAAGATGATGTGCCACTGCAGCATACATGCAGCAATCGGACTTCCTCCGTATCCCTGTAGTCTTCCGTTAGTCCCAGTTCCTGTATCTTCTTCCACAGACACTGGTTAAAGTGAAAGTTACAGCCGAAAAGTTGTGTTTCAGGGAACACTGAATTCATTGCTTTAATTGTAGCAATTTCAAAATCTAGCACTGCAGTTTTTGGTGAGCACCGAGGCATATTAGGTTTCTATCCAGAAAAAAGTCTTGCATATGAATTTTGACTATTGTCTGGCAGCAAAGCAAATAAAACATGAAATATCTTAGTTGCCTCTTCTGTGCTTATGATGTCGACATGGATTGTGTACAATTGTTTGAACTATTTCGAATAGCTTCCAAATGAACTATTCATAAGCCTAGTTCCACTGTCACAAAGGATTTTCTCTCCCTCTTCGCAAGTAAATACTAGAAGTGTCTTGCCTGGAACAGAGCCATCATCAACCTTCAAAAAACTACTGCCTTCACCTAACTTCAAAAGGTCTTCGCTAAGGTGAATTTCCGAACTGGAGCCAGGGTTCTGGGTTGTCCCAATAGCTCCTCTTCTCGCCTTACACAATAGAGTCTTAGACCTGTCATAACTCTGAATATTGCCACAAATTCTAATACTTTGTCTTTCAAATCTTGAAATTTCTGCTTAAAAATTTGGGCTAATGGCACTGTCTTTTCTTCATGAACTATTTTTCTGCAATTATGTAGTCTTTTCATGACCAACACAACTGGTTTGTCGTCAGGTGGACAAGAATGTTGCTGTTGAACAACGATTTCACCATTTGCAATTTTTAAATGCCCTTTGCACCTACTTCGTTCAAAATTGAAGCACATCCAGTTCGTATATTCTTCATTCCTCCTGTAAATACGGTAGCGATGACCATCTATGATAAGACATGGCATCCCTTTCGTTATTGTTATCACTTCCATCGTGTACACTGCATAGAACAGAAGTCGCGTAGGAGAAAGCAAGGAACGAAACCTACCTACGACGACACTGTCTGAGAAACGGTGACAACACATGCACTCAGGGTGAGCGACTGGGGTAGGCAAGCAGTGGGGGAGGCTCAGTTAGCAAACACCTCGTTAGGGAACCGGATGCTTGGGACAGCTTCGCTACCTGCTACACCCTTGTAGGAAACTCGACGATAGGAAATCCCACGTCGACTCAAGGGGGAGAAACACGAACACCCATCCCATGCAATTATTACGGTTTTGGTCTCTCAAAAAAGGCTTTGAAGGATGGACGATTTTTGATGTACGAAGATGTGCAGCAGGTAGATAAGGCTTCTTCACTCAGAAGTATACGATATTTACCAAACGGGTGTCTTCACAATGGTGCGTCAATGGGGTGATTGCCCCAGCACTGAAGGCGAGTTTGACTAATCGGCATACTGATTCTGGATTGTAAAGCTTCTAAAGGAAACATTTTAAGCTTCTTTCTCATATCTTTCATAAACCTGATTTCATATTTTGTAGCTTATTTTTCGATACACTTTGGCCCACTGTTGGAATGCCATCTAAGATGTGTCAGTCATCTCTTTGTTCACTCTACTTTTCACTGTCTTGTCCATGTAACGTTCATAGATTAATTTTCACAGTCGTGTCCACATATATGTGACCCCGACGGTTTTCCAGAATTGACCTGAATTTCCGTTGTCCGTAGCTAAAGTACGCTCGCGTGTGGGCAGTTAATAATAGATTTTGCACAGTTTTTGGTAAAAAGGTAATGGTGTGTGCTTGAAAACAGGATTTGAAACGGCTGCCTGAATAGGCAGAAGACTTGAGCATTATATTTTATAAACCCCACTGTTGAATTTTAAGGAGTCAGTCTTTATTGCTGTGGAATAATAGGTATCGTAACTCATTCAAAGTGGAGAACGAACTCGTTATTTCTTTAAAAATAGGTCTGCAGTTATTTATTCCATTTGGCCTAGACGTATGATGCGTTATTTTGTATATGGCCTCTTTTTCTCTTTTGGACCAATTCACCATAACGGTATTTTTTTTTTCATTGTGATATATTTGGTAGTAAGTCTAATTTTTTTTTTCAAAGTAAAACAGCGGTCTTTGTAGAATGTTGCCCTAAATGCTACTTATTTTTGGGCAGTGAGTTAGCATGAAGTGTTGTCTATTTTTTTGTGCTTTTGATTTTAACAGTAATGAAATTTATGCTTTTCTCGTCCTCATGCGAAACTATAAATGTCATATCTGTGTGCAACTCTTCAGTATCGTCTCCTGTGCCACTATGTAGTAGCAAGAGCGTCTTTCTTCCGTTAAACTTTGCCATTAAAAGCACGCTAATTATCCAACAACATTACTTGCACAATGTCGGTAACTTCGGATATTTCGGAGGCAGGACCCTTTTTATGTTCTACTAAGTTTTGAAGAAAATTGCGAAATTGCTGAGTATTTCTCCGTTTTCACCACATACGTATTCCAAATGTGCGTACTATTATGGGAGATAGTTTGTTTCCACTTCTAGCATTTAGATCTCCCGTAAAGAAAATCTGATTTTTATTCATACTGTTTAATATCAGCAGCAATAGTTTGAAAAAGACCTTAGAGTAGTCAATATTCCCTTTATGTTAGACGTTAGCTGCTATTATTCTTTGGGTTGCTCTTGTATCTTTAATTCGTAATAGAACAGTGCGTCCTTTTGCATTTCATAGTCAAAAGTTTTCCCTTATTTTTATGTAGGAATGTGGATGGTATCACCATTATTTGTTCTTCATTCTTAATTTACTCCGCTGTACATCATTGTATAGCCATATACATACCTAGTTCCAGATGTTTCCTTGTTTTTTTCTTTAATAGCTGTAAAAT
This sequence comes from Schistocerca serialis cubense, assembly GCF_023864345.2. NCBI lineage: Eukaryota > Metazoa > Arthropoda > Insecta > Orthoptera > Acrididae > Schistocerca > Schistocerca serialis. The sequence goes on from NC_064646.1 coordinate 453,842,535, forward strand.
CTATTTCCTTTCGTTTCAAATGTTTTAATCATTCGAATTCCTTAACATCAGTTACCTAACGTACAAGGAGAAAGCTTTCCGAGCTTCCTTAAACCAATGTCTCTTGCTCCTATTTCTCACCCATATCGTATCCCACTAATCCGTCCTTTTGCCAAGGCTAGACTATGTAGTGCAAGTACGTTTATTTTGTCTCTGAATGGGTTACTAGCACATCTCTATTACAGGAATTTTCCCTTGTATGGTCCCAATACTCACTACACTGACACATATAAGCTGATTTATACCTAAAAACATTTTTGTTTCTTTTTCCATTGTGGATAGCAAACAATGCCATACTAAAATTGTAGCGATCATTGTCTAAACACATAAAAGTTTGTCTGTTTCATGGTGTACCAATGATAACGAGTTGTGAAAAAATTTATAAGCATACAAAAACTTTTCAAACTAATTATCTATAAATGTAGGCACGATGTGCAACTCAATTCCTGGCGACATATTAACATACATTTTGCAGAAGTTCAGAGTTACCGAAATTTATGGATTTAAAGAGCAATTGATCACCTATGGCGAAGAAATGGAGCAGGAGAAATTATCATATTGAGATCAGTCGAGAAGCAGTAGGAGAGGCCAGAATATCATGTTTGGTCATTTAATGATACAAATTTAAGTAATTGTACGTGTGTTGCTGGATATTGGGAAGCTTCGATTATCCTGTAGCCATATGGTAACAATGAGTGAATTTAAAGATTATTGTTCAAGAATTTCCACCAAGTTTTACTTGTCTTCTCAATACATCACTGAGGTTGTCATTGATTTCCGACGTGGTACAGGTTAGGTTGTGAAATTTTTTATTAATTATTAAGTTAGTTTAATGTGTGATACTGGATATGTTTTTGAATATAGTTTTCAAATGACGCTACTTAGATTGTTATTTTAGTTATGTACAGAGGTGCATGATAAAACTATATTGTGGTGCAACAGAGGACATTAACAGCAGCACTAACAAAGCCAAAGTCGCCTTACACTTCTTCGCTCCATCTGGAGAGGGGAGGAAGTAACATCGAGAAAAAGTTTCGGATATTTGAAAGTAATGTAAAAACTGAGCTTCTATATGGTTGTTAAACATGGTAAGTGAGAAAGCAGCCAGTCCATAACTGCGAGATATTCAACAACTGATATCTGAGGAACATACTAGGGGTATGGTGGCCAAATGTCATGTTTAACGAGACACTCTGGGAAAGAACCAGCTAGACGCCAAATGAGCTGCAAATAAGAAGCAGAAAGTGGAGATAGTTAGGACATTCTCTTAGCAGACTCAATGAACATATTGCGAAGGAAGCTCTTCATTGGGTGCTGCATGGACGATGGAGACGAGGCAGGCCCAAAATGAGGTGTAGACGACCAGTTGAAGCAGAAGGTCAACAGCAAATAACAGGATGGGAAGAAGTGAAAATAGTAGCAGAAGACAGAACAAGGCAGCGATTCTTTGTTGCCGCTCTATGCTCGACATAAGGAGTTAAAGGTCTTATTAATACATAATAATAAATAATACAGAGGTTTCTGTTTATTTCGCTACTATATCTATAAAATGACGGTGAGTTTCTGTAGTTTAAATAATGTATTGTTCTCAACAAGTTGGTGAATATTATATGGCGTGTTTTAAACAACTCATTATATTGTTGCACGTTTAGGGGTATATAGGCGTGTATTATCCCTATGAGTACATGACTCTGAGCCACGTAGCAGTGGTTCACTCCTCACTGTTCCACGCTATATTGTTTGCTCTTTTTTTCAGTGTAACTATGTGACCTATCTTCTTCTGTTGCGTTTACACTCTGAGCTGTACTCCAACTACGTTGTTAGCGTTTTACTATTATCTTACATTTCTGACTAAGCCTGAGCACATTTTAGATTACATACTTAAATTGGACTGTGGCTTTTAAAACTGAACAGGCTTCTTTCTTCATCCATCTTGCTTGAGGCGCAATTAACATATATCTTCATTAATTTTAGTTCTGTTTATTATTTCGATGATAGTAACACTGTTATTAACAAGATTGTTGCTGTGTCAAGTGATAAAGCCTCATTAGAAACTTGTTGAATATAAAAAGACAATAATTATTTCTCATTAGCTTTTGTAATGTTGCATACTATTAGCCATGTGGGAAACATGTATATATGTATGGTATAATACCATAAGTAGCACCTTCTGAGAACAATGCCAACTGGTCACTAGAAGAGGAAAAAAAATTCTTAACGTTGAATCAAACACAAAAAGTAAATATCTTGTAACAAAAGAGTTACATATATATATATATATATTCTTGTGAGAAATAATTGTTCGAGAAATAATTCTGTTGAAAAGTCACTATTTATGATGTATGGCTAATTTTGTCTTCAATAAAGTAATTACATAAAAATAGTGTACTAAGCTAATGATGAACATCATTGAGATGTTGCACTTAGCTGAAAAGTAAATGTGAGCTTATGTAGCAACGATTTTTGTATAATGTTCGGATTAAAAAGAAATGATTGGAAAATAAATGAATTTTCTTATGATCATGATGACGATAGCATTCTTTACAACAAATTTATGAACTTTTCAATCTTGGATAATTGTTTGAAATGCTATGATATTTATGATTGGCTTGCCGATGAATAGTCATGTAACATAGAATGATGTTTATTTTGATTCATGTGATGTACATTTACTGGAATTGCGTACAATTTATTTTAGTAAATGAGGTGATGGTTATTGACAAGAAAGATATTAACATGGCAACTATGAATGTGTTTGTACATCGAAAAACGGTTGCCATTTATAGGTAGAGCAGTGAATTAGAGATAATTAACTGAGGATTATATTAAGATAAAATGTTGGTGCTGTCTAAATCTTGTTACCAACTGCAGTATGAGTGATCCCCTTATGCAAAGGACCTTGAGTTCACAGGGTGACTCATCAGTACAGATATCCATACCGTAGATACAACGACAGTGGAGGGATCTCTGTTGAAATATCAGACAAACATATTTCGCCCGAAGAGATGGTCCAGCCTTTCCAGCAGTTGCAGGGCAACATTCTGTGTCATTGGCTGATCTGGACGTGTAACTACAACGAAATCGAACCTGCTGTCATGGTACAGTGAAACAGCTGAAAGCAAGTGGAAACTGCAGCTCTAATTTTTTCTGAGGGCATGCAAATCTAATGTATGGTTACATGATGGCGTTACCCACTCACACCTCTGGGTGGAGATATCATAACGATAACTGTCATTCTATACATTGTTGAGTGTAATATTAGACTGCTAATCAGATAGGTTAGAAAATTTAAGAAGATTGAAGTTAGATATAGAGGGAATTGGTGTATTTCCGAAGCAGGAGGAAGGGGCTGCTTTCTGATCAGGTGATTTCAGGGATATAAATAAAAAATGAAATATGGTAATGGAGGAGTAAGTTTAACAGTGAATACCAAAGTAGGAAAGTGCTTAAGCTGCACTGATCAGCACAGTGAAGAGACTGACACTAAAGCCGCATCTGCTACTGTAGCACCAGTTCATATGATAATTAGTTCTTCAGATGATGAAGAGATTGTAAAAATGTGTGATGACACGAAAGAAATTATTCAGATAGTTAATGGAGACGATAATTTAACTGTGATGGCGGGCTGGAATTCTATAGTTGGAAACGAGGAGGAAGAAGCATAGAAGGTGAATATGGAGTAGGGGGAGAAATTAAAGAGGAATAGCTACTAGAATTCTGCACAGACAATAGTTTAATCATCGCTGACAGTTAGTTTCAGACTCATGAAAAAAAGAATGTATACTTGGAGGAGACTTGGAGACACCTTAAGCTTGCAGATTGATAACAGAATGATAAGACAGAGACATTGGAAACAGATTTTAAAACATAAACAATACAGCTGCCAGATGCAGACTCTGGTCACAATTTAGTGCTTGTCAACTATAGGCTAAAAGTTAATAAACTGCCAAAGTGTAGGACATTAATGAGATGGGACATGGATAAAGTGAAAGAACCGGGGGTTGCTGAGAGATTCGTAGGCTGCGTTAGGCAACGATTGACTGTAACAGGGAATAGGAATACAGCAGAAGACGAATGAGTAGCTTTGAGAGACGAAATTAGAAGGAAGGACAGAATTTACCGTAATTTTGATGATTTATTAACAGCAAAATTGAATTTCGATCACAATATGATCACCTTCAGCGCTTTAGCGTACAAATTAAAGATCGTAGGCTCTGGTGTCTAGTTATTAGCAGTGATCGTTTCATAACTTCTGTTACCGTTAATAACTAGACACCAGTTACCTAAGAGCTCTAATTTGTACAGTAAACCACTGAAAATGATCGTTTTGTGATCGAAAATCGATTTTACTGTTAATGAAGCATCGCAATGACTACTGACCTTCCTCCTAATTTTATTTACCATATGATCCTTGTGCACAGAGCACTCCATGGAGTCACCAGTCAATTTCAGATATGAAATAATGAAGGCAACAGAACATCAGATAGGTAGGACAATATTGAATTCAATTTAGTAAAGAAGAAAATATAAAAATGGAGCAAAAGAAGTAGGCGAAAGGGTATACAAACGTCTAAATAATCAGGATGACAGGAGGTGCAAAATGACTAAGCAGGAATGGCCAGAGGACGTATGTAAGGATTTGGAATCATATACTGCTACGAGAAAGATAGACACCGTCTACAAGGTCCTTTGGAGAAAAGAGAAGTAGCTTTGTGAAAATTGAGAGCTGAGACGGAAGACCAGCTCTAAACAAACAACGGAAAGCTGAAAGATGGGAATAAATGGATGGTCTATATAAGGGAGACGAACTTGAATACAATATTATAGAAATGGATGAGGACGTAGATGAACACGAGATGGAAGCTTTGATACTGCGAGAGGAACTTGATAGAGCACTGAGAGACCTATATCGAAACAAGGCCAGAGGAGCAGACGACATTCCGTCAGAACTGCTGTATAAATGGGAGAGCCAACAAAGAGAAAACTCTTCCATTTCGTGTGCAAGATGTATGAGGCATGCGAATTACCGTCAAACTTCAAGAAAAATATAATAATTGCAATTTCAAAGAAAACAGCTGCTGACGGGTGTGAATATTACCTTACTGTGAGTTTAATAAGTCATGGTTGCAAAATACTAAAAGGAATTCCTTACAGAAGAATGGAAAAACTTGTAGAACCAGACTTTGGAGTAGATCAGTTTGGATTTATTAGAAATGTATTACCACATGTGGCAATACTGAACCTGCGACTTACTTTAGAAGATAGTCTAAGAAAAGGGACCCCTACTTTTACAGCATCAGTACACTTACAGAAATTTTTTGATATTTTTGTCTGGAATAAATCTTTTCTAAGGTAAAATATTTAGTACTATTACATTAACCAGACGGCAGATCCAAGAGTCGCAGGGTATGAAAGGGAATCAGTGGTTGATAAGGAACTGAGACAGGCTTGTAGCCTATCCTGGATCTTACTCAGTCTCTACACTGGGCAAACAGTAATCAAAACCACAGAAAAGTTTTGGGTAGGACTCAAAACTCAGGGAGAATAAATAAAGTCATTGGAGTTGACAACGTAGTTCTGTCTGAGACAATTAAGTCTTACAGGAGAAGCTGAAGGTTGTCTCTGCTGATCCATCGTGGATGCGGGACAGCGGCTGGTCATTTATTTATGAAAAGCTAATCGCTAAACACCCATATGTTTTACAAATGGTTATTTTATTTACAAGACCAGTTTCGGCATTCCATTAACTCCACCTCCAGGCCGCTGCGTGTTAGAAACAACTAGTATAATTATAGTATACAGAAATTGATATTTTAGAAAATGAAGCATAGTGAGACAAATTCTCAGAAACCTACAAAATGCATTGTGCGGTGTTAAGAAGTATATCTGTGCACACAACGTACAGCAAAGCACAATAGGTACAGGTGCTGGTTAGCAACGAAACTAACTATTTTGACACCACAGAGTGATAAAAACCTAAATTAGAAAGTATACAAAATCAGAAGCAAGAAGGAATAATGCTTGTCTAGCTTTTTAAAAAATATATCCACAACCCTTACAGATGAGAATCACTCTTGTTTTTAGGAAACATTATTCGCACTCAAATTAAAAACTCGCGATACGACATATCAAGTACACAATAGTGTGAATACCTATTGATTACGTAACACTAGTGATATATGAGATGTATTTATGACAGTATCAAAAATCTCTACCAAGGACAAAAAACGGCCGACAAAATACTACGTAAATGATTGTAAGTGAAGAACCTGCACGGGATACCTATAAAATAGTCAGAGGGCATAATACAGTATCCCAAGTAAAAACTGAAACGATGTGACTTATTATGTCTTAAACATCAATTAATTGGCGGTGGAACAAACAAGGGACCCCAAATATCGTATTATTATGTTGACGATATATTCGTTGTATAATGGAAATAAGAACAACGCACTCAGACTACAAGAAATTTTTAACTCTTTATACCACAAGTTTCATTTAACTATGGACTTTCATGTTGAGGGCACTCTGAACTTTATTATTTACAGGTAAGTAGGAATGGCCAGTGTTCAGAATACGAGGTTTCTCGTAAGCCGACAGCAAAATTGTCATTATTGCTGCGAATTCTGATCATCATCCATTACAGGAGAAAGCATTCTTCCTTTCAGTGTTTCACAGGCTAAAATTACTTGCACCTGACCAGGTGGCAACTGCATCGAGAAAGCCTCTATTGTAAAGGTAGGGACTGTAAATGGATTTATAGAAAGTGATATTAAGAAAATGGGTAGTAAAATTCTGTCAAAGATGCGCGAAGTGAAAATTTTATATGCAATTAACACACTGGGGAACCTCCTACGACATAATATATGGCTGTCGGTTTATAAATTTTGCAATTGGTGGTGTATGAAATTAAGTGTGTAGATTGTGACAAGTTTTACATCGCACACACTTGCAAGGAGTTCAGAACGCGACGTAGGGAACCGGTTATCCTGGCTGTGATAGTAAACTATGATGTCATTTACGTCAGTGCATCAATCAGCTTCGTGACATTGAAAACAATTTACAGGTTCTTCATTATAAGAGTAGAGATGTTAATTTGGATACCTCAGAGGAAATAGAAATTTTCATACACATAAGGTGCTTCCATGACCGATTAGTTAATGACCAGAACAGTGGAGCAGGAGATTGGTTCTTAACACTTTTGATAATGGCTTCAATTGCCGATGGAGATACAACTTGTGCGCTCTTTGCAGCCACTGCTTATAACACCAAATGTGCAATGACGTTTGGCGATACTTTGAGTATATTATTGTGTGCTTTAATTTTCACACATGAATTATTTGCTGTCATATCTTACACATTTTTATGCCTTTTCGCTTCACTTTCGTCATTGTGCCGTGCGTGGCTCGTGTTCATGTCTTTTATTGTTTGTCATCTTCCCTTACGGTACTGCCGCCTCGTTTTCTTATTCCATTTTCGGACGTCACTAACTTCCTGCCTTATCTCCCGTGAGTGGCAGCAGCAGCGCTTATCGATAAGTGCACTGTCGTACCATCTCTGTAGCGACCGATAGTATTTACGGGTCGTCGTGTGTCTGGATTTCAGTTGGGAGCTCAGTCGGGATGCAGGAGAAGTGAAGTCGGGAACAGCCAAGAGTTGCCGACCGCTGGCCACACACGCGAACTGTCTCACTGAACAGATTTGAGCGGAGACGACCGTTGGTTGGTCGTTCGGTCGGTCGTCTCATCGGGCGACGTGTATTTTGTCTTCCGACCGCTTCTGGGCTCTTTCAATTGTTCATTTTGCGGGACATGGGTCGGTTCCTTCCTTGTGCAGAGATGTCGGGTGGCCAATGGGCCCCTGTTCCCTGTGCATGGTTGGATAGGAGCCAGTGTCTCCGGCTCGTCGTGTATCCGAGTTCAGTCCGGAGGCAGAAGCAGTGAAGTCGAGGACGGACCAGCAGTGAGCCACTGGACAGAGTCTGTGGAGTGAGTCGAGTCGCATGATAGTCAGTCGGCTCTGAGTCTCAGCCGCTATTGGGTTGTGGACTGAGTCGAGTTCGTCGTTGCTCGGCTGTCGGACGAGTTGGCAGTCAGTATCAGGCAGGTCTGCACGGAGCAAGTACGCCCCAGGACCGTGGTCGACGCAGATGGAAGGCCGTTGGTTCAAATGGCTCTGAGCACTATGGGACTTAACTTCTGAGGTCATCAGTCTCATAGAACTTAGGACTACTTAAACCCAACTAACCTAAGGACATCACACATTCCATACCTGAGGCAAGATTCGAACCGGCAACCGTATCGGTCGCGCGGTTCCAGACTGTAGCGCCTAGAACCGCTAGGCCACGCCGGCCTGCGGAAGGCCATTGCTCGGTCGCTCGACTGGTCGTCAGATGGCGACATGTGGTCTGCTACACACTGACACCAGTATTAGTCGGGCAATAGCGGGCGGCCTGCACAGTCGGGTCCGTGTGGTGTTAATATTCGCCGGGACTGCTGTCGGCGAAAATGGGCTGCCGTTGGTCGTTTGCTCGGCCGGTCGTCTCAGTAGACGACGCCTTGGACCCTCAGGACGAGCATCATTTTCCGAGTTCGGATGTGGTTGGACCTTGTTGCTTCGTTAGGACTGAGCAGCGACGTAGTCTCCACAGTGCGGAGCCAGGCCGCCGAATTTGGCGGCGGGCTCGCACTGTTGCAATTGTAAATGACGCTAGCTGTGTGAGTGGCTGTTCGCTTTCCTCCGAAGCAGGATCTTCAAGTTGAGTAATTAGTTGCCTGTTCTTAAACCTCGACTGCTACGATTTGTTCGTTATTCGTGGATTGTTGTTTCCTCAGCCGTTGACGCGTGTGATGACAAGTCATGTGCTTTGTTGCCTAGAATCTGCAGCCTCCCATAGTCACTTGACAGCTGTGACTTGTGTTTTAGCTATTCTTTTAAACTTCATTGATGTTTGATGCCTTGATCTTGGTGAAGCCGATTTTGAAGTTATTGGTATCTTGGTTTATTCTTCATCGGCCGATATTTTCCACTAATTGTGGAGTCGGATCTGACCACTGAAAATCGGTCAGATTGTCGGTCGGTCGTGAACCGTCCCTCGGTTGTGTTGCCCTCCGATTAAGAGGTTGTCGGTCTGGCTGCCTGTCTCACGTAAACTTGCGATCAAAAGTTGAAAGTTCTGTCGAGGCCTTAAGCCGTAAGAAATATTTTCTAGTTTTTATGTGGCCTCCAGCCGAGTTTTCTAGCTTAAATTAAAAATTGGAATTGGCTTTGTCTGGGCTTTAAGCAGTGAGTTTCTTTTAGTTTCGTATGTGGCCTTCAGCCGAGAGTTGTGTGAAGCATTTTAGGATAAAGCCTTTAGCCGATTTTAGTTGAAATTTAGGAGCTCTTCCCTTTAGGCCTTAAGCCGTAAAATTGTTTTCTGCATGGTGCGTGGCCTTCAGCCGAGATTTAATCTCTCTTAAATTAAAAGTCCTTGCCTTGCCCTTCAGTCATAAGATTGTTATTCTTTAGTATGAGGCCTTCTGCCCAGTTTACACGAAATATTTTATAAAAAGGCCTTTAGCTTTTTCTAATTTTAAATTGTTTTGCTGATATTCGGCTTTCGCCGAGTTTCGGCCTATGCAGATTAAACTTTGAACATCTTTATCTCGGTCTTAAGCCGTAACGCTGTTCTACATTAATGTGAGGACTTCAGCCGAGTTCTATGGGAAAAATTTAAGCGAAGGCTTTCAGCTTATTTATATTGAATATAAAAAAATTATTTTATAAATAAGTGAGACTTCCAGAAGAACTCCTGTACCTCAATTCCTCGCTTAGGTCTTGCGCCTTTGACTTTCGATGTGGCATTCAGCCGATCTAAATTAAATCAAAGGAGGTCTTTCGTTAAAATGTTGAGAGGATTGATTCTTGCTTGTGTGATTGTGTGTTTTAAGAAATAAAGCTTATATGTTGAGTGCAACTGACAGTAACTTATTTTGGCCCCTTTCCACAAATATTACCGCATCCGCTCTATCCTGCTAGCCCAGACATTTCAGTCAGTAATGTGGATATACATCTTACATTAAATTTCCTTATGATACTGGCGGCTCCGCCACCTGGCGTTGTATTAACCCAAGGTCGATTTGCAGTAGGGTTTTGGAATACACACTGTATTTTGAACATTATGAAGTACCTCGAAGAAAACGCTTTATTGACACATAGTCAGTACGGTTTCGGAAAATATCGGTCTCCTGAAACACAACTAGCTCTTTATACTCATGAAGTAATAGTAGATGAGCCACAAGGTTTTCCAGAATTAATAGTAAATTCCGATACCGTCGCTAAAATACACTCATATGTGGTCAATTATTGGCAGATTTTCCGAAGTTTTTCGGTAAGAAGGCAATCTTGTATGCTTCGACACAGGTTTTGAATCTCCTGCCTGAGGGGCCAGTAAACTGGAGCATGATATCTTATATACCACACTGTTGTTCAATTCTAGAGAATTTTATATTTTATATGGACCAGAAGGTATCCTAACTTATTCACAGTGGACAAAGAAATCGTTATTTTTTAAAAATAACTGAGCAATTATTTGTGAAATTCGGCTATATAAGTCATGCTTCATTCATTTGTATTCGTGTGCATAGAGTGCATTTCTTCTGTGTAGCAGTTGACCATGGCAATATTTTATTATTGTGCCAAATTCGGCGGTAATTCTATTTTCTTCCAAACTAAGTGAGTGTGCTTTGCGGAGTGGTGCGTAAATGCTACATGTCTGTGTGGCGCGAAATGGTGTTATATGTCTTCAGTTTTTTGGTATGTTGTAGATTTTAATAGCAATGAAATTTATGCTATTGTCGTCCTCATGTTACACAATTAATTTCATACCATTATGGAAAATATTATATTGTGTAAGCAGCGCTCGAGTCGCGTCTCATGTGTAATCATGTACAAGCAATTTATCATCAAACTACCTCAAGTAGTATGCCGCTTCTTCTGGAGCCTATTTACTTCCTTAAAAACATTAATTTCCAAATGAATCAGAGATACATCTGTCAGGAAGCTTTACAATATTACTACACGAGGCTGGACCCTCTTTCTGCTGATAAACGTTCCTATTAAAAGTAAGCTGATTATGAGATTGTATCATTTGCCGTTAGCTTCTAATTTTTCTGAGACAGATACACTTTTGTGTTATACTACATTTTTTATTAACGTAGGACCCTCTTACTGCTGATAAACTTTCCCATTAAAAGTAAGCTGACTGTGAGACTATATCGTTGAAAATGCCGGTAACTTCTGATTTTTCTGAGACAGATACCCTTGTATATTTTACTAAATTTTTAAATAAAATAGCAGAGTCGCTGAGAATTTTTACGTTTTTTAGTACATACGTTTATTCATATGTGCCTGCTGCTATTGGGATTGGTATATCTCCAATACTAGCATTTAAATCTCTCATAAAGAACATGAGGTTTTTTTCAAGCTCTTAAACATTACTTGTAATTGTTTGTGAAAGTCAATATTTCCTTCTTGTGGAGCATTAGTTTCTATTGTTCTTTGGATTACACTTATACCTGTATTTCCTACTAATACAATGCGTTCATTTTCGTTTCCTAGTGAAGTATTTTATTATATTCTCGCCTTGGAGATGGCAACATTTTTACTTCCTCTCTGTTCATTTTTCCCCACTGTAAATCAAGTACAGTTTTCTATATATTCATTTCCAGGTGTTTTCTTCTTCGTTTTTGTAACAGACGAAAAATCTGTTTTACATTCTGTGAAATGTTCCAACCAACCCTTCGTACACTCTACTGTTTACTATCTTGTCCATGTAACGTTCATAGGTTGATTTTCTCAAATGAGGTCTTTAACTTATAATTGTTTATGTTTTGCGATGAAGTCATTGGTTCACTCCTTCATAATACTAGAAACAACTAAATGTTCCTGTCATTGGAAAACCATGAGAAATCACTCAGACATTCTTAATGTAACCCCTCGCAAAAATCCACTCATGGTGGGAAAGCCAGATTTGGGAACTGCGCATAATATCTTGAAGGTCGTGTCCACACTAACATACATGTGAGCCTGGACGGTTTTCAGAATTGATCGGAAATTCCGTGGCCCATAGCTAAAATAGACTCTTCTGTGGCCAGTTAATGGTAGATTCTCCATAGTTCTGGGTAAGAAGGCAATCTTGTGTGCTTGGAACCAGGCTTGTAAACTGCTGCCCGAGTGGGCGGTAAAGTGGAGCGTGATAGTTTGTTAACCCCAATGTTGAATTTTACGGAACCAGTCTTTATGCTGTAGACTAATAGATACCCTAACTCATTCGCAGTGGAGAAATAAACCCTTGTTTTTTGAAAACTGTTCTGCAATTACTAGTGATGTTTAGCCCAGATATCTGTTGCCTGATTGTGTGTACGACATTTGTTCATTTTTAATTTCCTTGTGTATAATATGATACTATGTAAGCAACTCTTCATTCTCGACTCTTACGCCAGTATGTAGTAGCAAAACCTTCTTTCTTCTCGTAAACTTTCCCATCGAGGGTAACCGAATTATCCAACCATATTACCTGCATAATGCCAGTGACTTCTGATATTTCGGAGGCAGACATCGCATATACTCTACTAAGATTTGAAAAATGACATCGAAATTGCTGAGTGTTTTTCCGTTTTCATCATAGCCGTTTCACCAAATGTGCCTACTGCTCTTGAAATTCGTATGTTTTCACTTCTATCGTCTTGGTCTCCCGTGAAGAAAATCTTATTTTTGCGTAAGGTGCTCAATATCATCTGTAATAGGTTGTAAAAGGGTTTCTAGTAGTCAATATTTCCTCCATCTGGAGCATTAGGTACTATTGTTCTTGGGACTGATCTTCTACTTTCAATCTCTAACAATACAGTGCGTCATTTTGCATTTCATAGTGAAGTGCTTTAGCCTACTTTTTTCTTGCGATGTAGAGGCAACACCTTTACCTTCTCTTTCTTTCTGCTTTACACTGCTGTGGACCATAGTATAGCCGTCTACAGTTGCTTTCCTGATGTTTTCTTACGTGTTTCTGTAATGTCTGAATAATCTATTTCGATTTCATTCAAATATTTAGCTGATTCGAGTCCCTTAAGATCAATTCCCTAGTGTACTAGAAGGAAGCTTTCCCAGGTTCATTAATCCATTGCCTCTTGCTCCTGTTTCTCACCCATGTCGTATCCCAGATATCCCTTCTGTTCGCGAGACTAGTCTGGGTACTCCAAGTACGTTTATACCGTCTCTGAGTGGGGTACTGGCCCATCTCTGCTACAGGAATTTTCCTATTAATGATCCTAACACCCACTACACTGTCATCTATCAGCCGATTTAGCATCTATGACCTTTTTTTTTTGTATTATGGCTAACAAACCAAGTCGTTCAGATAATTTAGCGATCACTGATTGAACACATAATTTTATTTTTGCTTCATAGTGAACCACTTACAACGAATTATCAACCAAATTTTGGGTACATATCATATTTATCAAACGAATTATATAGAAATGTGGATGAGCTGCGGAACACTCAATACCAGATCAAATATTCACGTAAAATATCCAGAAGTCATCATTTTTGATATATCATGATTTAAAATTGAAATATCATGACTTAATGCGGAATTGATCATCTATGGACCAGAGGTGGAGCAGGAGATATTTTCATTTTGAAATCGGTAATGAACAGTGTGGAGAGGCTAGAGTATCGTGTTTGGTCATTTCATGATTCTAATTTAAGTAATTGTACATGTGGATTTACTTGTTCTACTCTATATTGTGAAGCTTAGATTATTCTTATTTAATTTGGTAAAAAGTAAATTGAGACACCGTTTACACTGTACTAAGTTTTGAAAAAAGACAGCGAAGTAGCTGAGTATTTTTCCGTTTTCATCATACTCGTTTCACCAAATGTGAACGCTGTTATTGAAATTCGTATGTTTCAACTTCTAGCATTTTGGTCTCCCGTAGAGAAACTGATTTTTATGAAAGGTACTCAATATCATCTGCAACAGCTTGTAACAGGGTTTCTAGTAGTCAATATTTCAGTCATCTGGAGCATTAGCTGCAATTATTCTTAGAATTGATCTTGTACCTTCAATCTCCAATTACATAGTGCGTCATTTTGCATTTCATAGTGAAGTGTTTTATCTTATTATTTTCTTGCGATGTTGAGCAACACCTTTATCTTCTCTTTGCTCCTGCTATTCACCGCTTTAGTTCATGGCATAGTCGTCTACAATTTATTTCGAGATGCTTTCTTGTGCGATTCTGTAATTTCTGAAAAATCTATTTCGTTTTCCTTCAAATATTGAGCTGATTCGACTTCCTTAAGATCAATTCCCTAACATACTACGAGGAAGGTTCCCAGGTTCATTAAGCCATTTGTCTCTTGCTCCTGTTTCTCACCCATGTCGTATCCCAGTTATTAGTTCTCTTCCTGAGAGTAGTATCGGTACTCCAAGTACGTTTATTCCACCTCTGGGTGGGGCACTGGCACATCGCTGCTACAGAAATTTTCCCACGAGTGATCCTACCACCACCTACGCTGTCATCTATCAGCTTATTTAGCATATATGATCCTTTTTTCCTTTTTGTACTGTTGGTGGAAAAACCAACTCGTTCGGATATTGCAGCGATAATTTTCTAAACCCATAAATTTTTTTTTTTTTTTTTTTTTTTTTTTTTTTTTTTTTTTTTTTTTTTTTTTGCGTCATGGTGAACCGGTGACGACGTGTTGTCAAACAAATTTACGAACATATCAAACTTATCAAACGAATTATCTACAAATGTGTATAAGCTGTGGAAGTCAATACCAGACCAAATATTTACGTGAAAATTCCATAATTGAAATATCACAATTTAAAGCGGAATTGATCATCTATGGACCAGAGGTGGAACAGGAGAAATTTTCATATTGAAATTGGTAGAGAATAGTGTGGAGAGGCCAGAGTATATTGTTTGGTCATTTCATGATACTAATTTTACATGTGGATTTTTTTGTGTTACATTATATTGTGAAGCTTAGATTATTCTTGTTTGTTTTCTTAAAAATTATTGAAATAAGACGCCGTTTACACTGTACTAAATTTTGAAAAAAGACTGTGAAGTTGCTTTGTATTTTTCCGTTTTCATCACACTCGTTCCACCAAATATGAATGCTGTTATTGAAATTTGTCTGTTTCCACTTCTAGCATTTTGGTCTCCCATCGAGGAAATCAGATTTTTACGCTAGGTTCACAAGATCATCTGTAATACGTTGTAACAGGGTTTCTATTAGTCCATATATTCTTCCATCTCAAGCATTAGCTGCAATTATTCTTGGGACTGATCTTGTACCTTCAGTCTCTAATAATACATTGCGTCATTTTGCATTTCGTAGTGAAGTGTTTTAGCTTACTTTTTTCTTGCGATGTAGAGGCAACTTATTTACCTTTACTTTCTTCCTGCTTTATACAGCTGTAGACCATAGTACAGCCGTCTACAATTTAGTTTCAGGTGTTTTCTTGTGTGTTTATGTAATTTCTGAAAAATCTGTTTCGTTTTGTTTCGAATATTTAGCTGATTCGACTTCCGTAAGATCAACTCCCTAACGTACTAGGACGAAGCTTTCCCAGGTTCATGAAACCATTGTCTCTTGCTCCTGTTTCTCACCCATGTCGTATCCCAGTTATCCGTTCTGTTCCCGAGACTAGTCACGGTACTCCAAGTACGTTTATTCCGTCTCTGAGTGGGGTACCACCCGCTACACTGTCATCTGTCAGCTGATTTAGCATCTATGAACATTTCTTTGTAGTGTTGATAGCAAACAAATTCGTTTCGATATTGTAGCGATCAGTGTTAAAACCAAAAATATTTTTTGTGCTTCGTGGCGAACCAGTGACGACGAGTTGTCAAACGAATTTGTGAACATATCAGACTAGTCAAATGAATTATCTATGTATGTGGGTAAGCTGTGGAACTCAATGCCAGACCAAATATTTACGTAAAATAATCAGAAGTTCATCTTTATTGAAGTGTCAGGATTTAAAGTGGAACTGAGGTGCCACAGGAGAAATTATCATATCGATATCTTTGAGAATAGTGTGGAGAGGCCAGAGTATCATGTTTGGTCATTTGATGATACTAATTTAAGTAATTGTACGTATGGAGTTTCTCTGTGTTAATGGATATTGTGAAGCTTAGATTATGCCTATATCATTTCTTAAAAGTTAGTGAATTGATGGATTATTGTGCAAGAATTTTTTGCAGATGTTACTCGTCTTCTCAGAATGTGAGTGAGGTAAATTTTTTTATTGGTTTCCAGCATGGTACACGGCTGGTTGTGAAATTTTTTATTAATTATTAAGTTAGTTTCATGTGTGCTACTGGATGAGTTTGTTAATGTAGGTTTCATTATGACCCTACTTTGATTGATATTTTACTTATGTACAGAAGTGCATGATAAAATTATATTGCGGTCCAACTGAGGACAATAACAGCAGCACCAACAAAGCCAAAGGCACCTTATACCTCTCCGCTCCATCTGGAGATCGAAGAAAATAACACTGACGACCAAGTTGCGGATACTTCGAAGTAATATAAAATCTGTGCTTCTGTGTGAATGTGAAACATGGAAAGTGACAAAGCAGCTAATCCCTAAGCTGCAGACATTCAACGACAGATTTCTGTGGAACATCCTGGAGATAAGGTGACCAAATGTTATCTCTAACGAAACACTCTGGGAAAGAAGCAGCAAGAAGACAGCTGAGCTGCTGATAAGAAGCAGGCAGTTGACATGGTTAGGGCCCACATTTAATAGACCAAATAAACACATTGCGTATGAAGCACTTTATCGGATGCTGCATGGACGATGAGGACGAGGCAGGCTCAAGATGGGGTGAAGATTATCAGGTAAAGCACAAGGTCAATACCAAGGAAGAGGATGGGAGAAACTGAAAAATATATCAGAAGACAGAGCAAGACTGCAATCCTTTATTGCAGGCCTATGCTGTATTAATATCTCATTTTTTTCATTTACCTATCTAGCCTACTTCTTCTCCTGCTTCAACACTCTGAGCACTACTCCAATTACTTTTTTATCATTTCTATAGTATCTCACATTTACCAAAAACCTAAGTACATTTTAGATTACATACTTCAACCATTCTGTAGCTTTTAAAACTGAACAGGCGTCTTTCTTCATCCAACTTGCTTGAGGCTCAACTGACATGTAACTCAGTTAATTTTAGTTCTGCTAATTCTTTCGATGACATAAATGTTACGGAATTATGGACAAAATTGTTACTGTGTTGAACGACAAATCCTAATAAAAACAACTGTTGGAATGTAAAAAGACAGCAATTCATTATCATCCACTTTTCTAAAGTGACATACTAGCATCATTATGTAGAAAACAGGTATGTGTAAGTTACAATACCGTAAGTAGCACGTTTTGAGAACAATGTCAATTACACGTTATGGGAAATGTTGATTACTAGAAAAGGAAAAAAATTCATAATAAAGAATCTTACACAAAAATTCGAAGATCTTGGAACAAATGAGTGATCTATGTTCTGAGATTCTAGATAATATAATGTTGAAAGTTTGCTGTTTCTTAAGTACAGCAAATTTTGTGGTCAGTAAAGTAATTAGATCGATTTAGTGTACAAAGTTAATGATGAGCATTGTTGAGATTTTGCATGTAACTGAGAAGTAAGTCTGAACTGATGTAACAAGAATTTTTGTAAAATGTTAGAACTACGAAGATATGTTTGGAAAATACATGAATTGTCTTATGCTCCTGGAGATGATAGAGTTTCACGCAAGAAAATTGTGAAGTTTTCAATATTGGATAATTATTTGAAATATGGTGTTAACTCTGGTATGATATTGATGTTTTGGTTAGCAATAAATAGTCATGAAATGTGGAATATTACATCTTTTCAATGTTGTGACATATATTTACTTGAAGTGTGCATGATTAACTTGTTATCGAAGGTTTGGTTATTGAGAAGAAAGATATTAACGCGGCAACTATGAATGTGTTTGTACAGTGAAGAATGGTTGGCATGTATAGTTAGAACGGTAAATTAATGAAAATTAACCCAGGATTATATAACGATAAAATTTTAGTGCTGTCTGTATGTTATTACCAACTGCAGTAGTGAAGGCACAAGTCATAATAGATAGTAAGAGAATTAAATATTAACGATAAAATAGTGAGCTTTAAGGGAGATCATCCTTACCCTTCACTAAAGATGATCCTCTTATGCTAACGACCTTGAGTTCACGGGGTAGCTTGCGTGTCTCATCGATACAGATGACCACACCATAGGTACAACGACAGTGGAGGGATATCTGTTGAGAGATTAGATAAACATATTTCTCCTGAAGAGAAGCCGACGCCTTTTCAGTATTTGCAAGGCCAACATTCTGGATGATTGGCCGATCTGGCCATCTAACTACAACCAAAACGGAACTGCTGTGGTTTTACAAAGAAACAGCTGAAAGCAAGGAGGAATTATGGCTGTAATTTTTCCCGAGAGCATGCAAATCTAATTGCTGGTTAAATGATTCTCTTGCTTAAGATATTTCAGAAGTAAAAGAATTCCCAATTAGACCACTAGATGAAGACTATTCAGGGAGATGTCGTCATCTAGAGAAGGAAAACTGTCATCTTATAGACTGGAGAGTGAAAAATTAGACCCCTTGATCAGGTAGGTTAGAAAATTTAAAAAGACTTAAGTTAGATATAGTGCTAATTAGTGAAAGTCAATGGCAGGGAAGCAGCACTTCTGGTCAGATGAATGCAGGGTTATAAATAGAAAATCAAATAGGGTAATGGAGGAGAGGGTTTGATAATGTATAAGAAAATAGGAATGCTCTAAACCTACCATGAACAGCATAGTGAACACATAATTGTAGCCAAGATAGACACGAATGCCGCACTTACCACAGAAGTACAACTTCGTTTGACAACTTGTCCTGCAGATAATGAGGAGATAGTTTAAATGTATGATGACAGAAAAGAAATTTACTTTTAAAATGTAAGACAATACAGGGGCAGATGCAGACTCTGGCCACAATTAGAGCTTATCAACTATAGGCTGAAAATGAAGAAGCTGCAAAAATGTAGGACATAGAGAACATGGAATCTGTTGAAAGAACCACAGGTTGTTGAGAGGTTCATATGGACCATTAGGAAACGATTGACTATAACAGGGGAAAGGAAAACAGTAGAACACAAATGGATAGCTATGAGAGATGAAATAATGAAGGCAGAAGAAGATCAGATAGGTAGAGCAATAGTGAATGCAATTGATTAAGGAAAAAAAATTGGACCAAATGAATTAAGCGAAAGGGAATACAAACGTATAATAATCAGGATGACAGGAAGTGCAAAATGGCTAAGCAGGAATGGCAAGAGGACTAATATAAGGGTTTAGAAACATATACTGCTGGGAGAACGATAGATACCGTCTACAGGGTCCTTTCGAGAAAAGAGAAGTAGCTGTATGTTTATCGAGGGCTGAGATGGAATACCATACCTAAACGAACAGGGGAAAGCTGGAAGAGAAAAATACATGGATGGTCTATGTAAAGGAGATGAACTTGAAAACAATATGAACTGCTGTAGAAATGGGAGAACCAACAAAGACCAAGCTCTTACATTTGGTGTGCAAGATGTATGAGACATGCGAAGTACCCTCACACTTCAAGAAAAATTTAATTGCCATTTCAAACATAGCAGATGTTGACAGATGTGAATATTACCGTACTATGAGTTTAATAAGTCATGGATTCAAATAACAAACACGAATTCCTTACACAAGAATGAGAAGACTGGCAGAAAGAGACTTTGGAATAGATCAGTTTGGATAGAGAAGAAATGTATTAACACATGTGGCAATCCTGAACCTGCGGCTTACCTTAGAAGATAGTTTAAGGAAAGGCAACCCTCTTTTTATAGCATCTGTAGACTTACAGAAATTTTTTGACGTTGTTGACTGGAATACTCAAATTTCGAATGTAGCAGAGGTATAACACAGGGTGTGAAAGCCTATTTAGAACTTTTACATAAACCAAACGGCTCCTGCAAGTGTCAAATGTGTGAAAGGGAATCAGTGACTCATAAGGAACTGAGACAGGGTTGTAGCATATCCTTGATCCTATTCAGTGTATACAAAGAACAAGCAGTAATCAAAACCACAGCAAAATTTTGTGTAGCACTTGTAGTTCAGGGAGAAGAAATAAAATCTTGGGGTTTGCCGATTACAATTTAGTTCTGTCAGAAACAACTAAGGGCATAAAGGAGAAGTTGAAACGAACAGACTGTCTCTGTCGATCCATCGTAGATACGGGCCAGCGGCTGGTCAGATATTTATGGAAAACAAACCTCCAAATAGCCGTACGTTTTTAGAAATTATTATTTTATTTACACGACCAGTTTCGGCATCCCATTAATGCCGTCTCCAAGTGCCTGCATGTTAAAAACTAATATACGTTTAAAACTTTGAACATAGGTGCTAAGGTTCAGTGACCGTGTAAGAATTATATTAGAACAAATAAGCCCTCCGTCACAAATATTAAGTCAAATTTGACCAGGTTTCGACGCTCCCCAGAGCGCCGTCTTCAGAATTAGACTAACTGTTCTAAAACGTATTAAGTATATAATACATTAATAAATTAAAGTTTGTACTGACTGGAAAAGATGCAGTCACATATTAAAAAAGATATAAGCCGGAAAGGCGACGTGATGAATAGTTGCAAGTAAGATGGCGCAAGCCGCTAAGGGCTGCTCGTACTTTAGTGAAGAAGGGTTGCAACAAGACTGAGTTGCCCACGTTAGAAAGTGTGGGCAAGTAAACATGGTGTTGCTACGAACGCCATCTAGTAGCCGCAGAAACAACTAGGCTACTGTACATTCAAAATTATACACATGAAATTGTGATGCAGCTGATTCAGGCATAACATAAGGACTAATAATAATAGAATGAAGTTACATATTTATCTGCTTTAAACAGAGATACATTTTGTAACGTAAAAAAGCGTTAGTTATGACATACAAGAAAACAGCAAGGATGCAACAGGAAAACAACATTTCGGTAAATTGCATGAGGAAATCTGAATCAAAGATCGAGTAATGGCTTTATACAGTCGAAAAAGTTTTTATTTCGCAGCTGCGGCTGTTCGTTGAGAATAAGGCCATCATGACGTGAGAGATGTTTGAAAATCTCCACTTCCTCTAAAACATCTAACCTACGCCCCTTCTTTTCAGTATGCAGAATTTTCGCCTATGGGTTTAGGCACGTATCCAGTAATTAAGAGATGATCGGCAAAGGATGAATCTAGGGGACTGGTGCCGTTCTTTCTCAAAAGATGTTCTTTATATCTGATTGTGAAAGCACGTCCAGTTTGCCCTATATAATAGGAGGAGCAGGTATCGCAGATGATCTTATAAACGCCAGAACGTTCTGTAGGGGAGCGAATGGATTTCAAATTATGAATGAAGTTTCTCTTTAGATTATTATTAGTAGAGAAGGCAACATTGCAGTTGTATTTGTTGCGAAGCATGCACTGAATCTGATAGGAAATGGGTCCTATGAAAGGAAGAGAAAAACGTTTTTTTGGGTTAATTTCAGTGCATGAGGTGTTGAGCACTAAGTACCACTAGTGATATTTCAGATGTAGTTATCACAATATCAAACAACGCTACCAGAAGCAAAACATAACGGCCGACAAATTATTATGTGAACGTCAGCAAGCAAACAACTTGCAGGGGATACTCATAACACGTCTAGCAGGCATCACATTATATCCGAAGTGAAGAACGTCATGACTTGGTGTCCCTTAAACACCACCTAATTGGAGGGAAATAGTTCAATGGAAGAAACAAAGAACCCCAAACACCAAATTTTTATGTTGACGATATATTCGTCGTTTTTAATAAGTGTAAGGATGAGTCGATCAAGCTACAATAAATTTTTAACTCCTTACACTAAAATTTTAACGTCATTACGGAGATTTTTGTTGAGGGCTACCTTAACTCTTTGGATTTACAGGTACGCAGGACGGTCAGTCTTCAGAATACGAGGTTTTTCGAAAGCCGACAGCAAGGGACGTCATTATTGCTGCGAATTTTAATCCTCCCCGATTACACAAGAAATGTTTCCTTTGTTCAGTGTCTCACAGGTTGAGACAATTTACAATTCACCACGTGGAAACCGACAGGCAGATAGTCACCACTGTACATATAGGGACTGCAATGGATTTAGAGAAAGTAATATTATGGAAATGGGTGAAAACATTTTGTCAAAGACTCACAAAGAGACCAGTGTAAAGAAGGAAGATGTCAGATATGCTGCTAAGACAAGTAGGCCCAAACTCTCTGAAGACTAGTAATGAGTTTAAAAAGCATAATATGGTGGTAAGCTTCAATGCTATTAACAGACTGGGGAGGGTCCTACGACACAGTATAGAGCAGCCTGTTACTACATTTTTCAATGGCCGATCTACAAGATTGAGCGTGGAGCTTGTGACAGATTTTACATTGGGCAGACTGGGAGCGAGTTTAGGACGCAAAATAGGGGACATTGTCATCCTAGCTGTGGTCGTGAACCAGCTTCGTGACATATAAAACAAATTACAGTCTTCATTATGAGAGTAAAGTTGTTTAACTGGATATCTTCGAAGACCTAGAACCTTTCATACATATAAGACCCTTCCATGAAAGTTTAGTTAATGAGCACATCACTGGAAAAAGAAATAGTTTTTTCATACTTCTGATAATGTTTTCAGTTGCGATTGGAAGTAAAAATCGTACATCATTTGCGGCCAATCTTTATAACAACAAGTGTATAGTGACGGTGGTGCACTTTTGAGTGTATTTGTATATGCTGTAATTTTCACATACGTATTTGTGATGTCATCTGACAAGTTTTTATGCCTTTTCGGTTTTCTTTCGTCACTGTTAGTAATCGGGATTTACAACTATCATTAAATACCGTTATGATATTGGCGGCTGTGCCACCTGACGTTGTATTAGCTCAGGTGTCCTCCATCGGCCGCAGTGCGCGTTAACTGCAGCTCTGTCTGTTGAAAATTTGGTCTCTGTCTATGCGAGTGGGAAACTATTGTACCTGAAATACCATATGCATTTATTGATGTACGGTATTTATAACTGACTGTTAAGCTCGTAAAACTGCGTATGGTATGTACATTTTCGCCTACTACCTTTTTTAATTTTTGTACCTTTGTTAACCATGCAATTGTCTATACTTGCATTCGTATTATGGGAAGAGTGTGTAACGTTAAATTTTAATTGCTGACAGGTCACAAGTAAGAAATCCCCAAAACAGCTACACGATTTCTCAGCAACCAACAAGCACTTTTAGAGTAATTTTTATTATATTTGTCATGGTTGCCTTCTGGTGCCAGACATTTCAGTCTTAGATAGAACAAGTGATCCTCCTTTTTGCGCCAGTATGAACGTTAACTAGTATCCTTTTGCTTTGTAGTCTGGTTGGTTTTCGTACACTGCTTTTAACCCGACCCTCTCCCTCACTACCATCTGTGCTATAGCTTTCTATGTGTTAGTTACTATCTGGATAGGTTTGATCACTCCTTACACAGGTTTGTACCTTTTATTCACAGGTGAATAGTAATTACATAATCAAGTGAGACTCCTTACGGTTGACATGGATGTTGCGGTTCTCTGCTTGGTCCGACCTACTATTTTCCCGCCAGTTAACTGATGTTTAAGGGACACCAAGACATATTTTTTCATCTTTATTTTGGTGTATACTGTTACGCCTTCAAGGTATTTTATGAGTATCGATCGCAAATTCTTTTGTTGCCATATGACATATCGAGAGATTTTAACTTTACTAAGAGTAGTTTTTCGTAAGAACTAGGGGGATTCTCATCTATAAGAATTATGGACATTTTTTATAAGAATCTAGACAAGATATATTCGTTTGACCTTCTGATTTTGTTCATTTTTTGTAATGTCAGCGGTTGTATATCTTGACGTATCGTACACGTATACTCGTTGTTTTTAACATGCAGTGGCGTGGAAGTGGCGTTAATGAGATTCCCAAAATGGTCTTGTAAATGAAATAGACTCTTCTGAAAATATACGGCTGTTCGGTGATTTTTCTTTGCCAAAAGGAATGGACAGTATCTTGAAAGGAGGATATGAGATGTACATCAACAAAAGCAAAACAAGGGGATTCGAGTGTAGCCGAAATAAGATCAGTACCATTAGAAGGCTGTAAAACTTACTGTCCTGATTTCTCCTAAACAATGAGTTCTTACACTGGTTATGTAATGCTGTTAAATAGCATGAAGACAAATGAAAGGTCATATTTCTAATATTATTGAGATTACTGTAAAGAATGGTATTTTTGCGATTTCTTATTATGTACTGAGGCATGGTATAAGAGAAACTCGTTACGTCTCAACCATCCTTGCATGTTATGGATTAGCATTTGTATTCGGTTACACATGAGATAGGAAGTCCATTCTCAAGACAAGGACCAGATTCTACCTGTGATGGGAAGTCCGCTTTGAACACAAATACAAGATGCTACCTGTTGTGAAATTCAGGGTCAACAGAAGTAATAATTTTTTTATAATTATCTCACTTCATCATATAGTTAAAGTAGAAAAAATGTACATTAACAATCGTGCTGCTTAAGAGTGGCCTACATCCACACTATTGTCTCACTGGCAAAGCAGTACTCACAAATGCTTTTGCGACCTATCAATTTTAAAAGGTGTCTTAATCATATGCACGAATGGACGGAGTTGTTCCTGAGGTGGGGAAGGTGTGGAGGGGAACTGGTATGCCCGACATTTATGAAGTGTCAGGTACCAATTTATTCGAATAAAGTGTACAACAGATCTTCATGTGCTATGTAAACATTCCTTCTTCTAACTTTTTGAATGATTCAAGCAAATAGGACCGTGACAAAGAAGTATAATAGCAGAGTACTAACATATTTTATGCTGGTTCGAGATATGAGTCTGTGAAATTACATTATACGAGGGAAGTCAAAAAGTAATAAACTCTTCTTTTTTTAAGATGTTAAGAATGCAACTACTTGGGTTGACAACGCAACATTGACGATTAATTTAAGTATTTTAAATACAATTGCCCTGTATTCCAATTATCTGGATCCGTATTTTAACAATGGTATATATTTCAATACAGTTAAAGCTTGGTCCTGCTTCTGAAGCATTTGATGCAAGAATGTTTTCACAGTGTCCTTATCTTCAAGGTGAACCCCACGATGAGCTTCTTTTAGGGCCGAAACAATTGGAAGTTTAATATTCATGCAAAAGTAGAACATCCGCCATAACTTTCGTTATGCAAATTCTCTGAAGATGTGCTTTAAAGTGCTAGGAGGTAGTGAAGTTTCGGTCTGTATTGATTGACAATCCCTGCTCCAAAAATCGACCATAATCACACACTTTTAATTCCACAATACGGTAATATGTTTTGAACTTTTCCTCCTCCAATGTGTTTCTGTGATGCCATTCAATTTACAGCCTCCTTGATTCTGGTTAAAAGTTTCTTCTTTGGGTAGTTTCTTTCAAGAAACTCCTCTCTGTCCAAACCGAAGCGCTGAATAAGTTGAGAGGCCTTTCTTATTCTGGCCTCTTTATCGTGATCGGTTAACGTTCTTGGTACTCAAGTTGCACAAACAGTCGAGTATCCTAGTTGTTGAATAATCCTAATTGCCCTGAATTTACTGAGGGAGGTACTGCGAAACAAATCATATGCAGTCAGCCGGTGACCACCACTGACGAAGTCGACTCGTTGAATGATATGTGGAAGCCATAAAAGCACCAGTCTGCCGCTCAGCGTTTCATCAGCCAACTGTGTTTGCCTTCACTTTTGTTACAGCGATAAATCCGTTTTCTAAAGTTCCTGATATCCACTGCTGAATCACCGCACACATTTTCTGTCTTCCATTAACACAAACGGGAGTTTCACCTTCTGCATTCAAAAATTCTATCACAGATCGCTGCCTAATTTGAACATCGATGAAGATCGTTTTAGAAAGCGACTTTATCCGGTGTCGGGGAAAGTTACTGTGGCACTGGCTTAGAATAGAAGCGATGAGGAATAGCGACAAATTAAATTTTTCATTTACCAAGCCGTATTTATGAAGGTGAAAGTAGGTGGAATTAGATCTTGACTAACCTTCGTACATATCATATGATGCCATAGCAATAACCTATATCTCATTACCTAATGATAATAAATACTTCTCTTTTAACATAAAAATTAAAATATTCAGCGAAGGACTCTTCTTGGAACTATATTTCGCGGTGGTGAATGGGATAGTATTCAGTACAAAGGAAGTATGAGCAATAACGTCTTGAATCACCGATTATTTAGTGTTTTATTAAGTCACACATCGCTTTCGGGTCCTTTGGATCCATTATTGTTATTGGTAACATTTATCTGAGTCCCTTCACTCAGCTTAAGCCATTATTTTATTGTCGTACGTCGTATTTTATTGTCGTTGCCGTGCAACCATCTTCTTCCCACCTGTTTCCGTACGCTACTAGTTATTGTACGAATATGTAAATGATTCTGTCCTATGCTACTGCTGCAGTCCGTTAACAACAGATATCGGACTCGTTCCATGCATCATATTACTGGTGCAGAAAAGTGCATTATTGACAGAAGTAAAGTAGTAATGTAAAACGAGTTTTTAAAATTTCTTAAATAACCATGAGTAGCAGAAGCTACCAATTGATTCAACCTTCGTGATTTTATGAAAGTGAATTGCTATTTGCACGAGCAGATGATTGTGTAATGTTACCAAATTGGTTTTTGTCTTTTTTATGATGTGATAGGTTTGGTCCGTATGCCGTGCAATACCTAACCCACACGCGAGGAGATTTCAGTGAAGAGCCACAACGCTAGGCAAGCCTTGGGGGAAGATTGTTGATGGATCCAGCCCTCTATCTCAGATCCGTTCTTTTCCACTAAAGTGCAGGCCACGTCGTTCTGATCTGACCAGAGACCTCTAGCAACGAATGTTTGTTAAATCGGCGGATTTTCGTTGTTTATCCGCGGTAACAGCACTCCGCGCGGTACTCGAAAGGCCAGAGATCATAGGCGACGCATTTCTGTAGTCGTCGGCAATTTATACGCTATGCGCTCATATATTTCTAAAAAAAAAATAACGGTCAGTTGATTGCAGAAACTCAACACCACACCATATAGATGTGTGTCAGAATCTTGAGAACTCCTCTGAGAAAACTCAAACATCGACATGCTTGGAACATGACGTTCTTGAGCCTTGGAAAACTCCAGTAACTCCAAACACTAGTAAACAGTCGTAGAAGCAGATGGGGGATAATATAATAATGAACATGGAACAAGAAAATTTCTATAGACACTTCCAAAGGGTTGTTTTATTTAAAGGATGATCAAAAAGACCGTCTGATTTCGTTTCCATTTGAGCGCATATGGAATGTAGCAGGATAACCTATGCGGGTTTATAAGCACTAACACATAGGCAAGAGATTTGAGTGACATTCGGTAAATGCAAAGACGTTTTTCGGTATGAAGGCAGTCTTGTGTGCTTTGACACAGGTTTTGAATCTCCTGCCTGAGAGGCTAGTAAACTGGTGACTGATAATTTATATACCACACTGTTGCTGAATTTTAGGGAATTTCGTTTATTCTGTGTACTAGAAGGTATCCTAACTCATTCACAGTGCAGAAAGGAAACGTTAGTTTTAACAAATAATTGAGCTATTAATTGCGAAATTGGGCCTAGGTAAGTGATGCTTTGTTTTCGTGCTTTTGTGTGAATAACCTTTCTGTTTTCTGTGTAGCCAATGACCATGGCAATATTTTATAACTGTGCCAAATCGGTGGTAAGTCTGTTTTCTTCCAAATTAACTGAGTGTGCTTTGTGGAGTGGAGCCTAATTGTTGTGTGCTTGTGTGGCATGTGTTGATGTTACATATCTTCAATATTTGTTGTATGTTGTAAAGTTTAATAGCAATGAAAATTAAGATATTGTAATCCTCATGCCTCACAGTGAATATCATACCATCGTGGAAACTATTTTATTGGGTAAGCAGTGCTTGAGTTCCTTTTCTTGTCTCAAGATGTAGATCCAATTTATCATCAAAATAGTTCAGTTAATATACTGTTTTTATTGGGGGCTATTTACTCCCTAAAATCATTATTTTCTAAATGATCCAGAGATACATCTGCCAGGAAGCTTGATATACTACTGCACATGGCTGGACCCCTTTCTACTGATAATCTCTCCCATAAAATTTAAGCAGATTATGAGACTATATGTCCTTTTCCAATAAAAGATTTCGTCAAACATTAATATTTAAGTAATTTTTAAGAAATATAATAAATTTCGTTCTTTACATGTGTGAAATTATTTTATAACGCCAAAGTATAAGAATATGCTTCATATTCGTTCGTCTTGCATTATATTATATTTGTGAAGTGGGTTAATGTGTATAAACAAGAGAGCGATTTGAGCAATGTGTTGTGTAGTTGCGACATCAATTAATGGAAATTCCTGACATTGAAGAATTTAAAACGTTATCCCGGATCATTTCGCAAGTTTTTCACTGTTTTTTATTCCATTTCCCGTTGTTCGATCCACAAATTTAAGAGTTTGACAGCTACTATTCGCACAAGAGAAACATACAATTTGCGTGACTTCGCTCAAGGGCCACCGTAAATAATGTGTTAAGTGACGTCCTCCCAGATCATGGACTAACAGAAGCCAAAATGTATCTTGTGACTAAATAAAATAAGAAATTGTATTTGACTTAATTGTGTATTATTAATACTTTCTTGGAGAGATCTTTGTACATTGGTGAATCGTATGAAATAAATGACAAATGTTTATTTAAATATGTATATAAAAATCTTGACTTTTATTAATACAAAGGGCTTCATAACGGCTGGAAACGAATAATTTTTAGGAATATGGAGATACCACTCAATGTAAAGAAAAAGAAGAAAGTATAGTAGATGAATATTTTGTTAAGTTACTGTAGCGTGTTCGAAACCGATTCTAATTTACTTTCTAATGAAGCAATATGCAATGTTGGTAAGAATGTAACGTATCATGTTTAGAAGTCATAAAAGAGATCTGTGGATGAGGAACAGACGAGGAGAAACAGGAGGGATAATGTAATGGTAACACATACTTTTGGAAACCACATTTTAAATCCTGAATCATTTCCATGGGCAGATGGTGACCATGACCACAGTTTATTCGTTACAAACAGCAGCGTAACACTGAACAACAAACTCAAGAAATATAGGATACTAACGACATGGGACCTGAATCAGTTCAAAGAAGCAGAGGTTGTTAGCGGGTTCAAGAAGAGCATCAGATAACGATTGAATGAAAGAGGTGCAAAGAATCCAACAAAAGACGAGTGAGTAGCCTTAGGACTCGAAGTAATCAATTGACAAAATAATTAAATAGGCTGAAAGACAAACTCAGTACAAAATCATGCATGATGCACAAAATATTAAATGTAACTGGCGAAACGAGAAAATATGAAACTAGAACCAATAAACAAATTGTACAGAAAGGAGCCTGCAGTCGAAGGGCATGAAAGCGAAGTAATGACTGAATACAAAATCAGGCAGTTTTGTAGCATATCCCCATAATTATCTATGCTGAGTAGCCAATAAAGGAAATCTAGGAGGAAATTGGAAAAGGAATTTTCGTTCAGTGAGAAGAAATAGTTTTGCAGATAGTATTTTAATTCTGTCAGAGAGAGTTACGGACATAGAAGAGCACTCTATGGAATGAATTGCGTGCTGGAAAGAGATTTGACAAGAATAAGTTTTGAATAAGGATGGTTTGCCGTAGTTGCTTCAAATCATGTGAGACTGATGCAATAAGAAGAGCCAATGAGACACTGAAGCGAAAAAGATGTGATTTGCTATTTGGGAAGCTAAATAACAGATTATGGCTGGAGTACTGAGACTGCCGATAGCACGAAACGCAGTTCCGAAATAGAAAAAATTGTTCACATGTAATGTAGATCAAACTATTAGAAAATCTTCTGTGAATCTGTTTTCCTGGAGTTTAGATTAATACGGAAGTGAAACATGCACGAAAAGTAGTTCAAACAAGATGAGAATAGAAAGTTTTTATATGTAGTACTATAGTAAATCTTCAGTAAAGAAGTATGCGGACACATTTTAAGACAGGAAGCGAACATCACGTTAGTAATAGAGAGATGTGTGCGGGGTAAAATTTTAGAGAGAGACCAATATCTGAATTCAGCAAGGAAGATCAAATGGAACTAGGTGACAGTAATATTTCGGCGATGGGGAGACTTACATATAATAGAACAATATGGCCAGCTGCATTACACCACTTTTCAGACTAAAGACGACAACAACAACAACAGCAAAACATGCTTCCTTGACTGCTAAAAGTCTGTATAATAATGCACAGTTCATGCTACTTGGGTTCGATCTGACTTTCTGTCTTTTAAACTGATGACTTATATGTGTATTAAACGAACTGATTCTGAAATTATGCTTGTTGTTGTGATTTGTCTGATTATCTTACAATTCAATTCTATGCAGCACGGTAGTGAAACGTTAAAATCAGTAACCATTTCTTTTACTACTATGTTTTCCTTCATTTAGATCATCACACTAATGATAAACCACAACGAATCACTTAAATAACTGAAACACATGCATCGTAATATTCAAAAGTGGAGCCGAAAAATACTATGTGGGATAAGCTCTCTCATGGTATCACCGACTATAAGGTGCATATTTGACAGAAGAAATATGGTATGAGTTTTTCCTGTCATCCATTCACTGTTAGCCACGGGGTCAACATCGTTATATTAGCTTTGTCAGCGCTAATGACATTAATTTGCCTGCAGGATTCCCTTCTTGCAGTCATTACTCAACCTGAGCAGATACTGTGTACCCAATCTGTCTGTGTCTAGTGTAGATATGTTGAAGTGCGAAGACATTTTCAGAAAGTTTGCGTAGCATGTAAATGAGGCGGGATGTGGGTACCAGCCTGGTATTCACCTAGTTGGATGTGGAAAACCGCCTAAAAACCACATCCAGGCTGGCCAGCTCACCAGCTCTCACCATTAAGCCACGATTTAAACAGAGGCTGGCTCGCCTCCCCGTGTCCCGGAAGCTGATGCTTTAGCACTCTCGGCTATCCGGGCGGGTAAACACTTATTACTAACGTTAATTTATACCAAATGCTTTTAATTACATTTCACTTATTACCAATGGGAAGAAGATGTTATCCTCTGGCTGTCTTTACTTTTATGCAACAGGAAAGCTACTTAAGCTTCATTTAAATTGACAGTGGTGCACACAGACAATTTAACTCAAGGCTTGAATTACATTATTCCTAGGATGGCACTAAACTGTGCGAAAGGTGCTGAAGCAACACTATGAGAGTCGAACACAAAAGAATTTCAGCAGCCAGCGAACGACACCTGAACCACATGTTACGTCATCAATTTCTTCTTCCGTGTCGCTTTCGCTTAATGCCAGGTTTTGCAGTGCTTGCCACCGCACAAGACCTGAACCATGTCTTACCTCGTCCGACGCCCTACCTTTCTCTGCATCTTCTTCTTGCTCCTCCTCCTCTGGCAGCACCTCCAGCAGGCTGCGTTCTCTGGGCACAATGTCCTCTGCTCCCTCCTGTGGCGGCGGCTGCTCGAAACCCCCACCTGAGGAAGAATAAACGTGACAGATGTAGAACTGGCACTTGTACTGCTTATAAAGCACATGTGACTTATCGCTGTTTACTGGGCTTACAACATTCTGAGTTTCAGGGATCTACTTTCGTACGCAACCTAATGGTCTGGTATCATGACTACATACGAATTACATACACGAGGCACCTTCTAAACGGATAAACTCACCTCTGTCTTGCTTTGTCCTCTACAATGCTACTTTGCAGAGTCATTTGCACGACATCGTAAACGATTCTCCTTTCTGCCACAATGACGCTGGCTTACTGTTTATATGTCATTCTTATCCTTACGCTTTCTCACAGAGCGCATCACATATACTATTTCCTCCTCAAACCACAAGATCAAAATTTAATCCTATATCAGGCAAATTCGTTTCTCTTTGTAGAGATATATGCGATATAACTAACCGGATTAATGCTGTCAGAGTGTTCATATACTTTTCGTCTCAGTAGTCTCCCAGAATAGCATTATCACGTGACAAGTATCTAGGTGCCAATTTGCCCTTTGCCTGGTACATCGCTAAGAATGAGATTGTTTCGTAGTTGTCTGATATCACTATGCAAATCAATGCCCTGACGACCATGTATCAACTGCTACCATTTCTGTTCTAAGCATTTAAGTCACATTAAACGTCGTATGTACTACATAATCCAAGAAATGAGGGAATAGTTGTCTTAGTACTACGATGAGAATGGAGACAGAGAAATAAAGTGTTGAGGAACAACAAAATTAGAAACAACACCTTCTCGGTGCGTATTACCAAAACTGATTATTCTCCGTCCTTCACTATTCTCAAGCTAGTGTGTAGATAATATCCCCCACAAATATTCCTCAATTACGTAATGGGATCAGTCGCTTCCACACCTCAAATATGTCTATGAATACATCACAATTTAAGTATACTGTTTACAATGAAACAAAAAAATTCTAGAATCTTCACGATGCACAAAATCTCAGATAATGTACTACGGTCTTGAATCATTTAGTACCACTAGAATTCACGTTAGATTCAAAATTGTACTCAAGACGAGCTGTGGGTACTTACAGTAATACTCCGGCAAACCCGGCCAGTCGCCGTCCCAGGGATTCTCTTCTTCTTCCACAGGATACTTACCACCACAGGAGCCTTGAATTAAATCAAGAACTGCCTCCAGCTCATCCCTGGAGTAACTGTGTACCAGTCGTACACAGCGAGAGTCCTCTAAACCACCTCCTGTCTACAAAACAATAAAATAATATGTGAGATTCAATGAAATATGTAATCTATAAGAATATTTTAGCAACGCGTGTAAATCCGTAAAACGAACTACAGGTATAGTGATATTCTCCTAAAGCACTATTTATAATGCGAATGCACACAGAAAAGCAGAATATTATTCACACAAATGCTGATGAAACAATTTTAAAGTCGATACTCACAGGTTCATGCTGATTACATGCATAGTTCGGAGACAGTAAATTTGTAATTGACAAGCCAGCAACGGCCATACCTGTGCACAGACCATTGTAACGTGAATCAAAAAATTATAATTTTATCAAACACGTTTACCGGAACAGTAGAAAATGAAAAAAAAAAAAAATTAATTGAAACAAATATAGTCGGAAACGTAAGAAATAGAGGTGCGAACGTGGATACACAGGTAACAGGTAGACCTAAAAGTGGGAGGGATACAATATGGGTGCGAAATTTGTGTGTCTACGTGAATACATTTATGGTAACTCGTATTTATCTACACGCCTTTACATGCATAAAGATACAATTACTCACATAAGACTTTCCTACATGTTTTGCCAATTCATATCGAATGCAACGATTCTAACACTAACGGTCTTTACGAGCGTTCACATCTATCTAAAAACAAAGCAACGTTAACGTATCAGATATAATAGAAAATTCGTAATTCTCATTAACTTGCTATCAGCGTTTTTACTTCACTTCATGAGATGCAATATAAAATTCTGTTTAGATGCCACAAACTCCCGTAAATGCAGTACAGCAAGAATCACATGCAACTAATACCGAAGGAATAAAAAAATAAATAAAGGTGACGAATCGCTTTGTGTCGCTGGAAAAAGTGTAATATCGCTGGACGATAAGCGATAAACGTTCCCCGCCTCGTATCTCGATCTGCTAAATGCTGGGCAACTGCTTAAGTTGTCATGTCATTCGTTACAATATCAAATGTCGTACTCGCATAACACAACATAGAGGATATATGTAGCTTTTACACACGTAAGTCTGAGCCGATATGGAAATTTGGCTTACCATCGTTCGCACAATAGCACTCGGCTCGCAAGGCATCGCATCGGCAATCTTGAGCCAACTGACAGGGATCGTTTCCCCGGAAATGAATTTACCGATCGTCAACTGTCTTCATTTGTTGCGTGCGCAGTGACGTAACGTGGGTGCTATGTGTATCCGATACAGCGACAAGGCACGTCGTATGGGAACTGGTTTCGCATCTGCTAGAACAATGTTCTGATGTGGAACGTTAACACGAGATAGTTATTTCACTGAATGCCTGGTTTTATCAGTTTTTGTATATATTGTTGTGTTTCGCAGAGTTCTACCTTTAAATCAATGTGTGAATGAGCAACATTACTTTGATATTGAATTACAAGAAATGCGTCTAGAGAATATAGTGTTTCAGGATACTAATGCAACAACATTGTCCGCCGAATGGTGTGGTACCGAAACGTAACTTATTGATTTCATTATTCGTAATAAGTAAATCACCTAATTTCTAAAATGGCTTTGACACAACTTGCCTCTTAGATATGAAAACGAAACGATGGTGGTGCTGTAAATATCGACCAGTCAGTAATTTCCAAGATGTTGGCCTATCAAAGCCGCGGGCAATAAACGATAGATATCGAAAGTGCGATTCTAAATCGATCACGTGACGGGGAGGGGGGCGTTATGATGAATTATTTTTGGGATGCTAGGGAAATCCAAAAGATTTATGACAGTAGTGAGTGGGATGTCTCGTATTGAAGGCGTTTCTTCGGCCGATTGCCTCACGTGGAAGAATCTAATTCCATGGTTGTGCAATGTAGAAAATTTTTTGAATTTCTGTCGGAAATGTGACACTCTACCCATATTCTTGTGTGACATTGACAGAGTTTACCCATGTTACGGCAAAAACGGAATGCTTCCTGTAGCATACATATAAAACGGACTTTCTCATTACGACAACGTCGACGACGAGTGAGGTAAGTCGTTTATTTGTAATTACAACTATTTTAGCAACTCTCTTCTCTTGTCGTTTCTGTAGCAACTACTATAAACAAGCCCATAACACCCGCCACCACATCGCGTAATCGATGTAGAATCGCTGGTTCGATATTTACCGTTTGGTAGCCGCTGCTTCGATAGGCAAACATTCTTGGAAATTACCTACAAGTCAATAGAGCAGTCCAACTCAGGACACTACAATGTCTCTGTCGTTAGGCCTGCATCGATAACAGAGGCCACGGGAGTAAACATCGTGTCACAGTCGAGACAACATATTCGTCTGTTATCCGTATTATTTTCCACATTCTTCAGTGCCTAAGGATTTAGCGCATATGTAATCCGTGAGTTCTTAGTACAAATGTACTAAGGATTATTTATGAAATCTACGTAAATAATTCCAAATTTCTCTTAATTCAGACGGTAATAGGCTGGTCAATCATGGAGAGCCTCCATTTATGCGCAAAAATGTTTTGACTGTTGCTTATAGACACGCACGCTGCAGTTGACAGCATTGAAGACCACTGGTCTGGTAAGCAACGTCCAGCACTGAGGCAGCAGTTAGGAGACTAAGCTGGGACTGTTGTCGCTCCGTGTTGGAGTTGAAGACTGGGAAGACCACTGACGGGCTAAAGGAAAATTTCCCCCGAACTTAGAGCGGGCAATGACACATTTGACAATTTTCTGAAACGTAAGTAGAACGTGACACATGGGAGTGTTTGCGGTGAAAAAAGTAGATTTCGCATAAACCAAACTGAGAATTACACAGGAAATACTTTTTCCTGAGAGAGTGGGAGAGGGGGGGGGAGGGGAGAGGCATGCAGTGCTTGCCTCAAGATGACAGTATATTCCAATACGTTGTGAATGTCAGTTAAGCAAAAGATGAGTCGTTAATTGATGGTGTGGTTGAATTTGGAATTTAGTGGATGGAAGGCCCATGTTCCAAGTAGCAGTGGATAGACTGGCAGGAATGGAAGAAGACACCTGATAAATTCGGAGATTCTTATGGTTGAGTTCAAAACGAAGCACCAGTGCAACTTTTTTATGTCCATGAATCGAAGCGAGCCAGAAGGTAGCATTGCGGCGAGCCAAAGACATTTTCCAGGGAATGATTCTTTAATTCGATTATCTTCCGACGCCATCTTTATCAAGGCGTTGAAAATTTGATAGAATGATCGTTTAGATTATTTAACTTTTAAAACGCATTTCCAGTTTGTTGATTCAGTAATTGGAACAACGTCACTGTTTTGTGATTCCACCATTGTAGTTAGTGCCCGTCATTAACCCAAGGGCAGTATTACCTTTGATATGCCAATTTATCTATTCCATATTACAACCCAGTATAGCTGGATTGATTACGTAACCGAATTGGTATTATCAAACGAATCCACAATATTATTTTGTAATCGTAATACAAATTTCATTTTCACACACATAGTAGTCTCAGCAATCGAGGTAGCAGCAACAGCACATTTTATAATATTTGTGCTGTCTGTCCTGTGATCCCGGTTCTCTCAACACACCTCTAATAAACGAGCTGAATGAGGCTGTTATGATATGATTTTCTGTAAACAGCGTGATGGTGAGATAGAAAAGGTCACGTGATTGATGTCTGTGCTACTGTTACCTGCAAATAGTAGCAATATTGTGTATCGTAAGATCCAGCATCTTGTTAATCTAGCTGACAATGTCTCAGCAACCGACGTCTGACATTTGATGCTACGCACTCGGATAACAGTACCATGTCCCTCCCTCCCACCTTGCGGATGCCTTAACGGTTGGCATAGTGACGCCACATTTCACTGTGCTCATACTATTTAATTGTCGACACATGTGTGGGTGGAGAAGAGCAGTGTGTGTACCGTTCGCCATTTATAACTGGATGAGACGTTCGAAGTGGCTACCGCGACATGTACAAGTAGAGTGAAATACCGACCAACATGAAATCATTCCCTGCACACAGGGCTTCCGTCGCAGCAGGTTTCGTATCAAGAACACACAAGAATTAGATTATGAGATACAGACGGCTGTTAAGTCTTCGAACAAAGCTCGGTCTGCGAATTAGTTAATGTACTTTTCCATTCGACGTACATACAACCATATTTCGGTATGTGGAACTATGACTGAACTGATGTACAGTGGTGACGTCCTCGACGCTTAGTTACATCCTTGTATCGGTCCAGTGGTAGTGTGTATCCTCGTACATAAAAGTGTTCGAATACCTGCTATTTGTCTTACAAATCGACATCTGCAATAGTGTCCCAGTCATCATCTGGATGTCCCCGTCTAAATCGCAGAGGACACAGCGAGTTCTTCTCATGAGGTGATCTGATACTCGGAGTACCATTTATGTGGTGATCATAAATCTGCAACGCAATTATCGCCTATGAAATTGTCATTAAACTCCAATGAGTTGGAAGTTTTCGATGAGGTGGTTGACATTCCAGACTTGAGTCTCACAAAATACTTTCCTCACGCGATCCATGGTATTCTAGAAATGCATATTTCCTGAGATATCCTACAAAAATTTTCTTTCTTCATTTCTGAGGGAATAAAACGGACATGAATGTTTTTCGTGAAATGAGTAGACTATCTGAACGAAGAAAGTCTACTCTCTCTGAGTATTGTTAGTATAGATTTGTGGCCAAGACGTATTAATCTGAAAACCATCATAAAACTAAAGTATGATCACTGAGTAGTGGAGATATGCTTGTAGCGATTAATAGGAAAGACACGAAAATTTATTAGCGGCCATATTGTACAGGTATGGAAGACGTACTTAACATGCACAAGAAACATGAATCTGGGGCGCTGGAGCTAATGCTGCGAGGTGACATGTATTGAGCAATATATATTAAATGTCTTATAATTATCTAAAGCAATTGTCGTAGCCTATGTGAATCTTCAACGTCCCCTCTTCCGTTATTTACCACGTCAATTGGAGACAACAAATTATCGTAGCTGCTACTGTGTAGTAAATAATTACGTTGCGAAGCTAAGTTGTGTTTGACGAATTAATTCGCACATACGGCAGTCTTTAGGGAGTGGGTGTTGGCGATATAGTCTCAAAGGAGAAATGCACTCAAATTCAGAGGATGGAGTTTTGGAGAAGTCTCCCGAGAGGTTAGATGAGTGTGGTGGAATTATTCTCTGAAAATAATGCAAATTATTTCTGTTCAGCTTCATTCATAGCGGAATAGCATCTACAGTTATAGTGATTCATTTACATTATTTCTTTAGTTTAAATGAAGGATGCTTCAAAGTACATAGTGTGTGGGGAGAAAAATAGATTAATTCTGGAGGAACCGAAACCAATCATTGGAAATCATTCGCTTGGTAAACATTTAACAGTTGGAAATATTAGTGGAGGGAAATACAATGTATGGCTGTTGTGCTTGCTGGTAAAACGTGCATATTATCAAAATATATGGAAAATGTAAGAAAATAAAATCACACAGACAACATTGTTCCACTCCATATGCTTACTATGGAGACAAGGTTATACTTTATCGTAATACGGACAGTATTATGCAAGTTATACTTACACAAAGAAAGAAAAGCACATTAAAAGTACTCTTAGTGAGATACTGAACATATCATTATGCTAACATACACATCCCGTCGTTTGGAATTGTCCGTACAATTTGCTGTATCTGTCGACGTTGAAGATATGTGAGAATAGCCTATGGCAAATTTTGGAAAACAACGAGTTGTGCACGTTAAGTTAACAGTACATTTTCTACTAGAAAATCAACAATATACTTCTGGCATTAGTAGGAAGTACGTCTTACTGCAGAAAATTGTAGTGAAATCTAAAGCAATATTTTCGGCAACTGAGTTCCATATGTCTACAAAGCAAAATCCATTTGATAAGTTGACGTGCTTATTACATGTAAAGTGGAGGGATGATATTATTCTCTTCGTTTCAGCGTGGTGCGAGTCGTTTATATTCCACTGTGTATGTGTTTGTCTATGAGAAAGATGTGCCTAGAGCCATTTGCTTCATTATACTTAAGTTTATGCGATTATTTTACGACTAAACATCTTTTTCCATTTTTATCTGACGTTGGAGGTTAAATTATGTTCTTTTGAAAAGTACTTAGGAAAAGTACCAAAATAAGTCTCATTTGTTTTAGGCATATGTGGGTTTAGGATAATGCATGCCCTCTCACTGCTTAGAGCATCAACTTGCATGTTTTACATGTTGTGGCCCACGCAGGGGATAGACAGGAGAGCTTATCTAAGCAAAATGCACACATCATCGGTTCTCAGTGTAATCACTGCAATTGTCAACTGCGAAATGTGTGATACAAGTGATCACGTGGACATATGGGCATATACCACAACGAAATTAACTCACCCAAGGATACTGGTGCGAACGTTCTCCAAGAAAATGTCTTCAGGTAATTCAAAACGATATGCAAACGGTCTGCGTTGATGATGATGATGATGATAACTTTCTGAACGGCCTTAACGGTCACTTTGCGATAGCCTAATGTTATGAGTTACAGAAATGTGTATCACTGCTTGCCTTATGATTCCTCCATCGCTCACCAATAATAATGCAATTCTTATGAGAAGTAGGTGACTTAAACCTAATAGAGCATTCTAAGAAGGAAACCGGGGCGCATTAAAACCAAATGTGATTTGCCTAATGAAGTGACCAGTGTCCCTGGTTCCCCTGCTAGCTAGCAATATTCTCACCTCCACTTCGAATCTAACTAGCGACCATGGTGCCCTCGCAAACACAGATGTGCCTTGTGTTTCCAACCGAATCCCATTCATGCAAATGTCTCGTGAACATGGTACTCTCTATGCCCTGACACAAGTAGTTGTAGCTATTCATGTCTCCTTTTATTTTAATGCATATGTTTTTCAATAAGGCCTGCATGTTAAAACTTTGTTGCACGCCAATGTTTTCCCCACAATTCATCCAAGTGAGACACGCCCTGGCAACGACAGGTTGCGGTATCGGATGTGCCTCGTCCGCTTTCTACTCAATTGCTTCCACATCTCAAAACGTCTTAAACTGTCCAAACAGAAGTGGATGGAAAAATTTCTCTGCCTTGTTTGTTTTGCTGCACATGTGTACTATGTAAGATGTCAGATCTCGCTAATAGTTAATTGTTTAATAGTGATGTGAGAATTTTGAACCCCAGACAATATTTATGTGGGAATTTTGAATGCCAGACACAATCACAACATGACACTTTTGTGCTGCTCATTAAAGAACGTGATTTCACTTTTTGCAAAATGTTGTGATTATTTTCATCACTGAATAGATACTTCGTATTACTTAATGACAAGTATAGGTGCAGGTGACATATAAGAGTATCAGACCATCACACTTTCCTCCCAACAATAAACCTTCGCACTCCCACACATTCCCCTCCTCTTCCCCACCCTCCATCCATCAACGTACATTCCTTGTAAACTGTGATACTTGGTGCAATCTGGATATACTTCTGTTTTACGTAAATCCCTTTGGTGAATGGATTTAGCAAAAGAGCTTACCACTGCTAGAGAATAGTAAGACACCAATCACTGGAGTGTTCCATGTGTCCCAAAACATTTACAAAGACTGGAGGCTGCTCTCGGACACGTCTACTTCTCTCAGGACATTATTTCACCGTAGCAATTGTTTAAATGAAAAATTTTGGGTCTCACAAATAGAGAACAACTAATAAACATGAAGATAAGGCATCTCGCAGCTGATATGACTGAAAACCTTGCAACTCATTCAGAAATCGAAAAATGGTAAAGCAGCGGTCTTGATGATATGAAAGACAAAATCCGTTGCTTACGTAAGTTTTCCCACTCTGCTTTGCACCTAGATGACACACTTACCGCTACAACGTGTCACCGATGTCCTCTTCAACATTTACTTTAGTAGCTCAGTGTCACGGCCACAAGCGTCAGTTCGGCTCCACTGCATTATAGTATGATACCTCACAACATGACGCACAGACGGCGACAATGTAGACGAGAAGCTGGTGTTGCAACGTGTGGAGAATATCCTGGTACCGCTTATATGCGCCGTCAAAGTGCCACAGCTGTTAACAGTAGTACGTACTGATAGGTTTCAGCTGAAGTTTCGGTTGAAATAATTAATTGTTGTATAATATTCTTCTCAATTACTCGTTTATGAGAGCCCTTCTATCGCTTATTGCCATTATTTCTT
Organism: Schistocerca serialis cubense; assembly: GCF_023864345.2. Classification (NCBI taxonomy): domain Eukaryota; kingdom Metazoa; phylum Arthropoda; class Insecta; order Orthoptera; family Acrididae; genus Schistocerca; species Schistocerca serialis. The sequence continues at coordinate 453,883,750 of NC_064646.1, forward strand.
TCAGTTCAGTTAAAATGGTAGAAGCTTTGCTTGTTCTTCATACCCAGTATCCGCTAATTTAATCGTCAGAACAAAAGCAGAAGATCAAGTCAGAACACTTGATACAGGAAACTGATAGCGAAAGTCTGACTCTACAACCAATTCAGATAATTTATCGCTGTGACAACGTATCAGATCCTGTTGGAGCACTTAATCAAATGTTCAAATTTGTGTGAATTCCTAAGGGACCAAACTGCTGAGATCATTGTTCCCCAGTCTTACACATTACTTAAGCTACTTTAAACTAAGAACACACACACACACACACACCCATGCCCGAGGGAGGACTCCAATATACGGCGGGAACGGCCGCGCAGTCCGTGACATGGCGCCTCAAACCGCAGGGCCAGTCCGCGCAGCCTCCTAACCCAACTACTGAATGTTTGGTACACACTACAGCAACCAGAAAACAATGAATGAACAGTCGTGAGGGACTTAGAATGGTTTACTGAATTAGCTGAAAATGGTGGACAACTCTTTATGATTCTCGGAATCTCCTGCGTTTAGCCAGAAGTGGTGAGAGGAAAGACTTCCTCTTAGGTTCTGGGAGACAACACTTCGTTCCAGGTCAGTGGTGCCATTGTCACAGATGATGAAATACGAATAGATTTTTTGACACCACTGTCATACTTGGTCTAAGACTGTGCCATGTGTGGTAGAGATGTGTACTCACTCCGCCTTCAGGCCACGAGTGGCCTACAGGCACCATCCGACCGCCGTGTCATCCTCATAGGAGGATGCGGATAGGAGGGGCGTGGGTCAGCATGCCGCTCTCCCGGCCGTTATGATGGTATGCTTGACTATTCGGTCGAGTAGCTCCTCAGTTGGCATCACGAGGCAGAGGGCATCCCGAAAAATAGCAACAGCGCGTGGTGGGCTGGATGGTCACCAATCCAAGTGCAGACCACGCCCGACGGCGCTTAACTTCGGTGATCTCACGGGAACCTGTGTATCCACTGCGGCAAGGCCGTTGCCATGTGGTAGAGATGTGTAGTACTGGAAAACGATATTTTCTGGTGACCGAAAATTCCATTGATTATAGTTAGATTTTAGTGTACTAAATTCATTCACACACAGAGAAAGTTCAACTAAGTGTGCTCTTAGGCAAGGGAAATAGTAGGTGCATGTTCTTTTCTAAATCTGATCCTTCACGCATGCCGCCATTTGTTTGTCAGATTTCGTGCGCAAATACTGTCACCTGTTAACTGTCAAAAAGAGATTTCAGTTAGCCCACAGTAAAGATTTTGAGTTACTATTTAGTATGTGACAAAAAAAATTCAGTGTGGAGTAAATTAAATTGTGATGTGATGCAGTTTATTAATCATTTATAATAAGGTCTCGAAAAAATGGAAACACTATTTCATTCGCATTGAAGATACTTCAGTGTTTTCTGTTTCGATTTTCATTGTTGTCGTTAGCAGTCTAGGAATTATATTGTTTTTCTTTTCTTAACGGAGTAATACATGTATTTTACATGAGATCTTTGTGTATCTCTTAATTGATTCATATGTTGGGAAAATTCACAAAACATTCGTCTGTAATGACGTTTGGAGAAGCGGAAGGATGAAGGGGCGAAAAAACTATTTCACTTGGCGTACTCGCATTTTCATACGACTCTTATTTAAACACAAAGTGTTCACGATTCCAAAATTTGTTAATATGCATTTCAGTTAGATATATGCATTCAAGCAAAAACAAAACAAAAAATGGTGATGGTGGAGTGGAGCTGCCGGCGTTACAATTTGCAACCCAGAACGTCGCTCACTGAGCTAAACGCGTCATTACGACTCACAAGCGGACACTGTTATATCTAATAATGGCTGATATTTTCGAAGTCACTTTTTTTCCTTCCTGTGACAACAAATCTATCGACGTGGTATGTTACGCGGGATATTCAAATAAAAAGTTTCGAGAGTTTGTGGAGGCTTTAATATGCATAAAAGGACGGAAACAAATTTACTATAAACATTCGTCGTAATTTTCATATGGTGCATTCTGTGTTGTGGCACACCATTATACTTCTGTAACTAGTTTCTGTGTCTGTGAGTAGATTACAGCTCCGAATGGAAGCCTACTACTCAAGACGGGACAGGGCAGGTATGGTCTTCTGCTACGGGAATGCAGACGGAAGCAGCATAAGGGCATGTAATCCCTATGTTGCAAACTAACGACGACGCCATATACCAACTGCGAAGATGTTTCGTATCCCGTTTTGGTGCCTTTCGGAAACGGGGTCCTTTGTACTAAGAGCACAGGATCATGGCTGACCTGAAAAAGCTTCCCCAAATGATATGGAACAATGGTTATTAGAACATGTGTAGGACAACACTCCAACGAATGAAGTGGAAGGTATTCACAAGTGTGTTGTCTGGTGTTGTCTAGAGAGCCATGAACAGTAGCTCTGTCCCCGACGTATGGAACGAGTCCAGGCTCTGCTGACAAACGAGACACATGCCAGGTAGGAGTTCTGAAAGTCGTTTCTCCAAACGAGTGCTCATGATCAGTAGTTAACAGGGCAAGTGTTGTTTGTTGATCAGGTGAGATTCTGGAGAGACGGTATTCTAATTTTCCGTTATATACATATTTTGGCTGAAAGTAACTTGGATACACATCGAGAGAGACAACACTGACACGCTTTCAGTATACGTATTTAAGCAATTGCCAAATCGGACAAGCCACGTTCTACAGAACACTTTGGCTGTTGCTAAATACAGTCAATTCCATCAATTCCCGTTACCTGTGTTACTGTAGAATTTGTCGTTATATGAAAGACTGAAATCGAACTACGTCCATGATGGGGCAGCGGCCTACTTTCAACTTTGAGTGAGGCTGCACATAGCCCGAGTCTTTTAGGAGTGATGCATTGGTCTGCAGTAGCCAACATCTTGTCCAACCCATTTTCCTGACCTTGACTCTGTGGATAGGCTTTAGGACCAAGCAAAGACCTTGGTGTATGCAGTCCCCAGAATGATGTGTGTACAGTATGACAATGCATGTATACTGCCTGTGACATAATCCCAGAACAACTAGGGGTGTGCCAAACAATGGGTTACTCCATGAGACCTACGGTGGATGACAGTGCTACAATGGCTGTCAGTAGCATTGGGCACATGTTGTGATGACAAGTGCATGACCATTGTTTGCCAAGACGATCATTTCAGCGAGTGGAGATTTATTGATAGGAAATACTCCAAAAGCAACCAACTACATATGTGAAAAACGTGTGGTAACAAATTCACTCAGAGATGGCATGTAATGCATTCAGATTCATGAAGTTTCAGGTCACCCACTTCCTTCTGATTGGACTTTTCAGAAAATATCTAGGAGGCAAAAACTTTACATCAAGGCAAATATTATGTTTATATACACTCTTAGTCACAAAAATGAAACTTCAGATTTCAAACATTAGTGAAGGACTCCTCCGCCCAACTAACCTGTGCAACAGGTAGCTTCGAAGTGGCTTGGAGTTTTATATGCTGTTTTGGTCATTGCCATTCTATATAGTTTTCTACATATGTGGTCTACATAAAAAGCGCATTACATGCATTGCATATTCTCACAGTAAGGAATAAAATGTTAATGGAGGGAGGTTGCCGCTCACCATACATAAAAATACACTGGAGTGGGGAGGGGTTAGGAAGGAGGGGCAGACAGCCATGGAGAAAGGACTCTCTGAGCAGGGGTCTGTTTTAATTTCAGTGTTTCCTTCTCTCCCTGTCCTCTTTTTCAGAACAGTGATTATAATAAGGTGAGGCAGTATTAACATTATGTGTTGTCTTACATCATTCATGTAACGCAATCAAATGTTGTGGATTGACAGCAACACGAGATGCTAGTGCTGTATAACATTTTTCATTCCACAATAGAAATAAGAGGGAGCACAAAACGTAATCAGACATTAATGTATAAATGTGAATGTACATGATATTACTTAAACGAATATTTCAGAAAGTATTTCATGAAATAGTGTGTTAGATTTTCTGGGTGTGGTGAAAGTAGACAACTTCTAATTATCCATCAATATCAAGCCTATTAAGAACATTCAAAATGACCAATTCATCTTATTTTATTTTAAGTTTAACAATATATAGAAAAATGCCTACCAGGCAAAATGCAGGAAACAAAAGCCTGTAAGTGGAATAGAATGTGATACTTCTATTTGTTATTAGTTAACAATACACATCACTAACTGTGCAATTAAGGTTTAAATTAAAGAGCACAAATAAAAAGCACATACAGAGTACTGGGTGCAGAAACTGAAAGTAGCATTCATTATACATATGTGTCAGTTAATAGTGTGTTAAAATACCCAAAAGCATGTTCGTAACACGAAATCAAAGACTGCTGAAAAAGTATCAGGAAGAAAGACGGTGTTTCTATCCTGGCCAGAAAACTGAATGGAAAGCATAGAGAACATTTCGCTAGTAGAGAAGCCTCTTGCAGATGAAGCAGATGTAAACACCGCAGTTGCAAAACGCTGTATAAAATACTATTGCATGTTTACATTAACGATAGCACAGAATGTACCACGTAAGTTAATACAAGTGTGTTCACATTTTAATTACTGCTAAATATCGAGATACACACAATATTTGTACCTGTGATAGTACACACATTGGCAACAATTAGCAAAGCTACATATAGGAACGGAAAACATGAACTTCTGGATAACAATGAAACATAAACTTGAAAACTCAAAATTAGACATTCGTAAACTGGGTCCCAAATATAAAATTTTTTGCTGTGTATCTTGTTGTAATTGTTCAGTCTAGAAAAATTATCAAAACTACACGCAAAGGAAATATTGTGTCACATAATACATCTCTAATTCACATTAAAGCTAAACATTTTGAGCCAGTGCATGCATAGCAGAAGCTTTACTGACCATAATCTGGCCAAATACAAAACATTTTCAGACGGAATCTCGGCCTTCTCCATACTTCTGTTTTCTTCAGCTGCGCGTCCGGCCATCCTGATTTAGGTTTTCCGTGATTTCCCTAGATCACTTCAGGCAAATGCTGGGATGGTTCCTTCGCAAGGGCACGGCCGATTTCCTTCCCCATCCTTCCTTAATCCGAGCTTGTGCTCCGTCTCTAATGACCTCGTTGTCGATGGGATGTTAAAAAATCTCCTCCTCCTCTTCAGCTGCCTCTGCTGAGGTGCTACTACACTCATTTTCTTCTGTGGGATGCTGATGGCATAGTTTAGGTTTCTTCGTTTTAGGCTTTGTAGCTGCTCGAAAGAAGTTACTGGTGTGGCCTTGGACTTGTGTTTCATCGAGCCACTGAACCTCACTTTCTCCACTTGGTCATCAGTGAAATAATTCTACAAAAAAGAAGGGAAAGAAAACATTTGTATCATGATATCATAAGAACATGTATAGGCACGACTACACTGAAGAGAGAAAGAAAGAGCAAGACAAAATCTGAAAAGACAGTAAAGATAAACTGATGATCGGCTTGTCAAATCATATGGTATCACTAACTGCATGTCATTCAGTGAGGTGTTGCAGCTCAGAAGAGTCTGTCCACATTCGATACATCGTCCTATTTTTATTCTGTGTTTAATAAGGTATGATATAAAATATTGCACACAATCAAATGTACATGCTATACATGCCAAATGTCACGTCTCACAGTACCATATATAACGCAATTCGTGTTATAAGCTGCTGGAAAACAAAAATCACTTACTTCACATAGATAAGAATACCTCGTCCGTTTCATAAGGCTGCTCTGTGACTTCTAGCACCTCTGTTCACAGAAATTATCCACTGCTTTCTTCTTTCATTATTCCGCAAATATACTAGCACATGAACTCCACCTTGTCCCAAGCAGCTGAGGAAGCAGCACAAAATGGCGGCAGAATGAACAACAAATCGTCAAATACATATGGCACAAGTGAATATCGCGGTTGCTTAAAACCTGTACCGAATTCACCACAAAATTCATTCTTGTTTATACTCGTGTTGAAGCTCGCAGATCTAACACCTGTGCAAAAAGGTGTCTGAATTAAATTCAAACATATATACAGAGAATAACAACGTTTGTAACTCTGATTGTTTCCGTTAGTCTCCAAAACAATAATCAAATCTCGGAAAGCGATACGATGCAAGAGAGAGAGAGAGAGATACCGGTGGCAGAAAATGGCGTCGCAGCTGATCAGCCAATCACGCACGATTTCGCCTAAGGCCACTCTCTCCCTGCATACAGGCTCTCTAACCACGCCTGTTGAAATTCAGATGTCTTACATAATTACGTTATACGCACTTCAGTAGTTCTTATGAGCTTGCGGGGTTCTGGAATTCATACCATTACAGAGATGTGCTACAAGCTCAGCTGTAACCTGAGGCATAACAGCGATCCTCTCAACAGTAATTGTCATTTAAGTATCTCCATGGGCATATTTCTTCACCAGCTTCAGTATTAACAAACGCAAACAAAGAGCTTGTGCAGATAACAGCTCACACCAGCAATGCACACTGGGCAGAATGTTTCTGGCTGACTAGGAAAGTTCACTACGCGAAGTCAGTGCACCAGAATAAAGCAGCTAGGTGATAGAGTTGTAAGTGCGAAGTCACACCATTAACATATTACTAGCAGCCCTCAAATGTAACTGCCTTAGTGGATCGCAACTCCCAGATCCTTGCTGCATAGAGAGTGTAAACAGGAAGTTTATTTTGTTATGATAACTAATTTATCGAAGGTTATCTCTGAACAAGGATTCAGATTGCTACGATCTCCAACTGCCATATGAGTGATGTTGTGGTTGTCATTTTATTGCATCAGCCATTAGAGGTTGTATAGCATTTACTGCTAAATGTGTTGTTTATGGGAAAAAAGTTGATTGAAATCTTTATAAAAAAACATAAAGCATGGCTCATTTACACACGCTGATTACGATCTTAAGCCCTTAACTTATCGGTACTTTCCTGGCATCTGTACAGTTTTTACGGCAGGTACACAGTGTTTCGTCGACAAGGATATTCTTAAACCACGTGTGCAATGATACAGGCTGTAAACAGAGATAGAAACCCCGAATAACTACAACTCAGTTCATATCATTTCAACTACTGACTCATTCCGGATAAGAAACGGGTTATTGACAGAGATCGGGAAGTCAGCTGCCTGCAGAGACATTTGAAAATTGCACCCAGTGAAATTTGTACCAAATATGTCTGTCAACTACTTGCTCACTGTGTCACAACCAACTTGCTACACAAGTCCTACTCCACCCCCAACCTGCGTCCTCAGTGGGGTGCTTTGTGGATCTGTTCGAGACGTGTAGACGCCGCCGTGCAAATGAGCCTCAGCGTAAACAAAATTCTCTTTTATGACGATTATCTATATGACTACTCTGAATGTCACACTTAAGTGTTCAGCAGAGGATTCATGGGACAACTTCCATACGATTTCTCTGCCGTTCTGACGTCGAATAGTGTGTGGGGGTGGAGACGGGGGCGGGGGCTAGAGGAACACCAAAGTGTCAGTTCTGGATTCTATTATACTGTTACGATGATAATTTCTCACTATGTGGGTGGACGTAAACTAAATGTCTACGCAAACGGAGAGCAAAGTTGGAGACAAAGTTGGTGGAAGGTCTCGCCGCATCAAGAAACGCCTTTGTTTCATTGACTGCCAGTCCAGTTCATGTATCATATCCCAGGCACTCTGTCCCCTGTTTCGAGACGAGACAAAACCAGCTGTCGTTACTTGAACTTTGTTGATGTCATCCGCCAATTCTTAGTATAGGTATTCTCTTCAGCGTATTTGTTGCATCTTCTGACTGTTTCACCAATTAACTGCAGTCTTAGATTTGCCTATCCCACAACATCTACGTGATCGTTCCAATGTAGTTTGTTCGTAACTTTTACTCCTAGATACATTGTGCAATAGGCAACATTTAGATTTGTGTGATTCATCTTGTAACTGAAATTTAACAGATCCCTTTTAGTACTCATGTGAACGGTCTCAAACTTTTTATTTTTTAGGATCATTTGTCACTTTTCACACTGTATTGATATTTTGTCTAAAGAACTTTGCAATTTGTTTTGGTATTCTGATGACTTTACTAAACGAAAAACAAGCTAAGATGACTGTTCAGATTTTCTCCTAAATATTGAATCTGTGCTGAGTTGCTGGTGTGGAGGAATCTCACAACAAGAAAAACAAATCAGTCTCAATTGGCACAATATGACGTTGTTCAATTCTGTTTGAATACCATTTATTTAATCAGTTTGTGGAAGACATGTATCCTGCCCTCCCCACTTGTGAATTGGTGGGAGAAAAGGCTGGAGAGAAAGGTGCTGACTTAATTTTTGGTTGGAAAAATAGCCCACTCTGTTTGCACCACCCTATCAAATTAATCCTTTCACAATTTGCAAGGGTCAAATAAATCAATTAAAACACTCATGGTCACGCTACAAAGTTTCATCTTCGTAATAAAACGTATTTTTAATGTTTGAGAGACACATATACATATTGCAAATCAAGTAATTACATTTAAGCCTAAAATGTAACACTGAGCTAAACATATCCACTGATGTTTGGGAACACAAGGAACACCCTCCATGGACTGCCAGACACTCTTCTCCACCAGAAAGCTTCCACCTTACACTAAACACATGTGGCGAAAAGTACATCTGATGGCAGACTCTCGCGATCATGGAGCGCGCATCGTCCGCCGACTGCAGCAGTGCCAGGAGCCGTGGCTGTGCTGGCCGGGGGAAGGCTCGAGACCTGCAGGTGTGTTGGCCGTGCCGGCAGCTGCCTCTCTGCCCATCTCCCGGTGTCCACACGCCAACCGTCCACAACATTCAACGGCCAGAGAGACTATCAGTATAACTGGTCACCTGTCAACCAACCAGTTTACATTGGAGGAATAATCGTCCAAATCAAACAACGCCATATTGCGCACGGAGCTCCAACTGCAATTCCACCCTGACATACACTTCACAGGTTAAAAAATTCACTGTACTTAAACCGAGACGGGCAGGTTGTCCATCCACCTTCAATTTCTCACAGGAAATGTAGATTCTTCGCTTTTGATTGTGTTATTTTAGAAGCCACAAGAAAACGGAGCATAGATCTGTTTTCACATCGTTATATTATCGTTAGTTGTTGTCAAAACCCTGTACAACAACATAGCATAGATTATACATCATCTATGTATTATCTCATCAGGTAGAAGAAACTCTTCTTATCAACCTGATGTCTGCTACGTTCTGCATTACAGCTCTGGAATATTACACACATTTTTTGCTCATGACAGATTGCTAAGAGCATGCTCCATCTCTGCTCAAGGATGCCTTCTCACTTTTGAACCCTCTTGAGGTATCCAAATGCCTCAGTATCTAGAAAATCTATTACGTTATTGAAATAGCAGCACCGATTTGTTGTAAATATCTAGTTAATACTGCATATTACTTCATAAATTTGGTAATGTAGCAGATCTTATTACGATGCCCGTCTCTCTCTGTGTAGGTGGGAGATGGTTACACCTGACTACAGCTCCAAATCTCTAACCATATCTATGGCACTCTTGCCCTCACTTGCACCAGGCCATTGCCTGCAACTAATATCAAATTGATTGGATAAATGATTACACAGTACTGCGTAATCACTCACAGCAGCCAGATGTAGACCTTCACTATACTCTCCGTCTAATGTGCTGTACCACCCCTCCTGAAACTGTACCCAGGTACAGTGTTGTTCTCTAACCTTATTGCGATGTACTATCAGCATGTAAGGGCGAAGCTCATGATGGGCAGTTTGTGTGTGTGTGTGTGTGTGTGTGTCTTTGTGTGTGTGTGTGTGTGTGTGAGGGTCTGTGTGTGTGTGTGTGCGCGCATGCTCCACCTGTTCAGTATATATTAATGTCTGCGATTTGTCATGTTGGCTTGTTCTGCTCTAAATTTTCTAGCCTTCAATTTATTGGTAGAAACAGGAATCCAAATGACAAACACTTTCAAATGTGTGTGATGTATTTCAGAGATACCTATGTTGTCAATTTCTCTACTTCATCTCTGTCAGGACTGAGAAACCATGTCGGCTAAATACAGGTGACAATGTGATGTCAGCAAGAATATTAGGTATAAAGAGTAAGAAAGCGTCTAAAGAACCATGATCGAACAATATAAGTTATAACTGTCTGACATTAAAAAGTGCTGTTTTGATGAAGCAGATGTCTGGGACATCGAAGTAGTTGCCAGTTCTTACAATTCGTTTCCCTGTATCTTACGTTTATTTTCTTAGAATTTCAAGGATCTAGCCACTTCCTCATCGGAAATCTACCTTCCTCGCAGTGGCTGTGTCGCAGACTCTTCCTTCTCCTGTAGCAACTTGATATACAGATCCCTCCACTAAAAGGAATCTTATTTTTATGGTCTAATTTGTAACTATTGAAATGGATTGTAACGAGTTTGATTCTGCTTAAATGTTGTGGTTCATAAGTACATTTCAAAAATCGATATGGAATGTATATGGTGCAAAAAAACATCAGTTGTAACCCTTTGTAGGCTAGCGGTTGATATATTGATCACCTTTAATAAGTGTCAAACAGGGTACTTGTTATATAGAAAGCTGGCCCTTAACAACACATTAGGTGTTCCTAAATGGATTACTTGAGTCTTAAGGTACCAGCTTTCGTTATATGAGGTTGTTAGAACGTTCTTATTGTGATGGTAGGAGAACACGGTCCACGTGAAATGTGTCTTTGCCGCCATTTTGTGTGCGCGACGTATATTCATTCATGTAAGGATTTGTTGATCAGAAAATTACTTAAAAATAATGTAGGAAATTTATTGGGTTAGTAGTTGTGTTTTGCATTATATATATGTGTACACATCCTAAATACAAAACTCAAGTAATAACACAAAGAAATCCGAGAGGATGGTAGCGAAATTGGAGGGTTGTTATTTACGTTTTTGTAAACGTACTCTTGTATCACATATGTACGAGGGACTACACAATTTTTACGTTATACTTAGATATCATGCCAGTAATTCACATTATATACAAACTGGAGTTAGTGGTTGGTTAATGAGTTACTAGTAAATGAACTTTTGTATAATTTAAAATGACGTATTCTCCTATTTCCTTTGTAACGATGCATAGAATGACGAATAGATATTCATTTCAAGAATTGGAAGAGATGTCAGCACAGGTTCTCCAATGTTTGATAGATGAAATAGACGATGATCAAGCTGCTGATTCTGAGTATGGAGATGATTCAGCTGCCGAAAATGTATTCCCAAATACTGACCGCATTATTAACAGTGGAGATAATTCATTCCATGACTCTTGCAGTGACATCACTCCCCCATTATCTCAACAAACATATGTATCCCTGTAATTGATAAGGACAAAGACGAAACTGAAGAGTGGGATAAACGTGACAATGCTAAAATAGGCTTAACGTGCAGTACATTTTTTCAAAAATCTTTACTCATCCTCCCCTTCACAATTCAGTACATTTTTCGAGGGTTTTCAAATAAACGTCGATGTGAATTTACAACTCCTATAGCCATCTTCTCACTTTTTATTTTTCCTGCATCATCATAGAACATATTGTCAGAGAATGTAATATTGTTGTTAGTCAGAAAGGTACTGATCTAAATTTGACCACAACTGAGCTGAAAGCATTCTTTGGTGTATGTCTTGTAATGGGCCATTGATTTCCAGACATAAAACATTATTGGTCATGTGATTCTGATTAATCTGTAAACACTGCAGCTTCACTTATGTATGTCAGAAGGTTTTTTAAGATATTAAATGTTTTGCATGTAAATGATTCATTAAATAGACCAAAACATGGAGAATATGTGTATGATAAACTGCGTAAGCAACACCTTCTTCTTTCCCGTCTAAAACAATTCTTTAAAAAGAGAAAGACCAAGCCAATCTCCCGCTGGCTTTCAAAAGTAGGACTTTCCCAAAGCAGTACATGTCAATAAAGCCAACGAAACGACGATTCAAAATTTGGGTTACATTGTGTAGCATTACAGGGTAGTGTTAACATTTCAGGTTATGTGGCATTTCTCACTTAAGGAAGGAGGGCCCCTAGGAGAGAAAGTTGTTTTGTCCCTGTAAAAAAATTCCTCCCGAACAGGAATTGAAGGCTCAGAGGAACCGCCTGGCAGCCGCGTCATCCTCAGACCATAGGCTTCACTGGATGCAGATATGGAAGAGCATGTGGTCATCACACCGCTCTCCCGGCCGTATGTCACTTTCCGAGACTGGAGCCGTTGCTTCTCAATCAAGTAGCTCCTCAGATAGCCTCACAAAGGCTGAGCGCACCCCGCTTGCCAACACCAATCGGCTGACCAGATGGTGATCCATCCAAGTGCTGGCGCAGCCCGACAGCGCTTAACTTCGGTGGTCTGACGGGAACCGGTGTTACCACTGCGGTAAGGTCGTTCGCTTCCTGTAAAAACCATTCCAATTTTTGTGTATTGCATATTTTGACAGATATTTACAAATTTTCCATTTCTTTCAAAATTATTAACTAGTGAAGCATTTGGTTGTGGAAAAATGCTCCAAAATAGAAGAAATTTTCCTAAAATGTTACCGAAGGCAGACATGCAGATGAAATTAGGGCAGGATGACTGTACTATGGAACGTGATATTTCCGTATCAAAATGGAGAGAGAGATACAAAATCAGTTTTGATGGCTAGTATAATTGAAATACAATGCCACACCAAAAATTAGTAAGTATCTTGGCCAATGGAATAACTGGAGATTTTACTACCAAGAAGAAATATGGAACACAGACATCCCCAAAGTTTTTATCACAAATGCAAAGTTTATGGAAAAAATGTCCGAAACATTTAACCACAGATAGTGACAAATGAAGGGGTACATTTTTCATGCGAGGTTATGAGCAAAGGGAGTGCTCATTGTAGTAAAAGACTGCATTCTTTTCTTCACCCATTTCATTCTAAATAAAATGTATGGCACTGCAGTTTGCAATATTTCATTGTGCTTAGGTCTGTTATCTTGTTTGAATACTGTAATCTGCTCCATTTTTGTAATTCAGTAATTAATTAAATAATCTATTGTATCGTCTGTGCATTCGAAATGCCACTTTTTTTTTGCACATGTTTCTATGACATAAGAAAGTGGTCTTTTAAATGACCACCATCCACAGTAGTCGAAACCTCACGCAATATGGACAATGGTCTGTAATTCAGGCACCTATTTTTGTGTGCTTTAAATTCCAAATTTATTGCAGGCATTACCTGTTAGAGTACATATACTATCTTGCTTTGAACTTTTGTTGATCTTAAAGTAACTGAGTGATCGAAATCTCAAACAGTACATCTCCATCGCAGTCCTCCCAATATCTGAAGGAATACGATTCCACAATTCTACTCTCGCTCCACTGTAGCACATGCCACATCTGCAGACCATGTGTGTTCACAGCATTTCGTTGCTTTAGAAATACTTCCTGTGATGACTCCCAAGCAGTTAATTTTAGCGTATCAATACAAAGCCCAATACGTCTTGGTGCATGACACTGCTACTGCCGAAGACATGAATCCTGGCACAGAACATGACCTACTTAGCCGTCAACTGAGCCTAGATGTATATGAAACTTTGACGCACAATTTTCCCCACTCTATCTGAAAGAGCCCAACCATTATACCTCACTATATATTCAGTTTCCTCTATATTTTTGAGGTCAACGTCAGCTGCTATGCCGACATAACACTCATAGAAACGTTTATGGTTAATAATGTGTACTGGTGAACAGCAACATCGATTCGACTGGTCGACACCACAAAGTCGCTATCTACCGGTATCTGTTCATGTTATCCGACTGATCCGCGAAGCAGAGGCGTCATGTGTACGCCGCTAACTTCGCAGAGGTGCATTGGAATACATGAGGGGAAGAATATCTCTGGGAGAGATGATATATTTCTCCCAGAAATTTAGGGATGGATGAGGGTATATATGGAAGTATATAGGCAAATTTTTAGTCAGTTTGCCTGTGAGATTGGGACAGATGGATAATCGACAATACCTGTTCTATGAACCCTCGACCATGCACTCTACAGCCTCTTGCAGTATATTTCTTTAGATGGGGATGTTCGTAGGTGATGGAGATGTCTGCAAGCTGGACGACCTGTTGTGCAGCTGGCAGCTGACCTGAACGTAACAAAAATCTCTTGCCCATTGATAGGACAAGAAATCCCGTACCCTGTCATCGGAATCGTTAACTGCCGATAAAATATGCCTAGCAGTAAGCATCTGGAGAGCTGAAATAGAATGCACATGTCAGGTTCGGATTCATTTGCTGGAATCTTGAGGGAAGAAAAGCAAACACTAAGAACTGGAAAGCTGTTGAGATAAAGCGGAAGAACATGTCAAGCTCAAATTCAACTGCATGGATTTTTAAGGGTGTGTCGTCGATACACTAAGATGTGAATTTGTAGAAGCCGAGTTACAGCAAATACCGTCGGTTTGTCACCTAGAGACTGTTGTGCTACAATTCCGATCTGGTGTAAGAGGTACAAACATGGCAGCTGTTGCTGGAAAAAAACAATGACGATTTGATCTGGTTAGTAACTGTTTGTTAATTGGCTCTCGATATACGATAGTTGGATAAGTGTGTAAGTACTTGATTTGCTTCTGAATAAATAACCATCACTTTGCACATGTGCACTACCTAGGGGTAGAATACAGCACCATGGTCGATCCGCTGTTGAGCAATACGTGGGAGTAGAAACTGGGTAGTGCTGTGTTTAAGTCACGAATATCCCCTAATCTTGCAGTAGCTCTGAATTGTGTGTGGAGTTATCAGGTTGCTGCACCGATGTAAATGATTTAGTGGGTAGTGCATTGTAAGCTCTGCGACAGTTAGATTAGTATTATGGATGTATGCTCCATTTAAAAAAGAAAAGCCTCTAACAGATACTCACGATGTGACTGCAGTGAAAAAATTGGGGGCTGATACGAAGATTTTTATTGAGAGACAATCAGCAGTAGAAGTTCTGTCTTTCGTTTTCTCGATAAATAAGGGAGGGACAACATCTATATGCATACTTCGCAAGTCATCTATGGTGCCTGGCGGACGGTACCCTGTACATTGCTTGTCATTCCTTTCCTGTTCTAATTGTACATATAGCGAGATGGAAGAAAAGAGTCAATATACACCTCCATATGAATGCTAATTTCTCGTATCCAATCTTTGTGGTCTTTATGCCAATTCAATGTTGGCAGAAGTTGAATACTTCTGCGGTCAGCTTCAAATGTCGGTACTCTAAATTTTCTCAATAGTGTTTCTCGCCTTACCTCCAGGGACTCCCATTTGAGTTCTCAAAGCACCCATTCACTTATTTGGCAGGAAGCAATACCAACACTTCAAGAGGGCTGTACTCTGACAGAAACCCGAGTCTGCAAGCTCATCCATGTTTGGGATGGGGCGGTGGTCAGGCAGGTATTTTGGTATTGCTCACTGGGTCAGTCCTCCCGGAATTTCTCGAAAACGTGGATGTGGTATAGCCTATACCATTTTGTTGTACTGGGTTATCACAAGAAGTAAAAATACCTGAGCGATATGAAAATGCGAGTATGGTCCGATTTTTTGAAAATAAAGTGTACAGCACGGACGAATCTACAGTTTGTGTGAGATATTTGAAGCATATGGACGACAGTATCCCAATCCTGGATTGGCTCAAGTGGATTTGCATCATATATATATAGAGGAACTGGCTCTGTATCATGACTCTGATGACTCTAGGAATGTACTGAAATCACCACTGCATTCTTTTTATAGGGATCATGAATACACAGTTAGATTAGTCAGTGTCTGTAGAGATATTTAAACATTCTTCTTGCACACTTCATGTGAATGGAACTGGAAGAAGCCCTAATAACAGAGACCATCGGATGTACTCTCTGTCATACACTTCACAGTGATTTGCAGCATTAAAGTGGTGGTTTTACTGTAATGTTACCAATTTTGTTTCGTAGCTTTAAAAACATTAGATGCAATTTACATCCGATTGAACATTTAGAGAGAAAAGAAACAGCAACTTATATTCATGACATATTGAGGAACAGACTGTTGGAATCACATATTTATACCATCCCACAGGCCTCACACAACTGGTAACGGGATTGGAAGTTTCCATCAGACACCTGCAGCAGTCGTGTGGGGCCTGAAAGACCGGATGGTACACGCCTGCTGAGCCACACCTCCATAACTCCGTGATGCACTTTTTGTAATGAGTCTATATGAGTTTGGAGATATAGAATGTATCATCTCTTTGATGTATTCACATGTTCACCAATCATTTCTGCTCCTGTCCAGGTTTCCTATGATGACAGTTGCGTTAACTCTCTGTAGTCCAACTCTCCCTAGAAATTTGTAAAAATTCGTAAAAGTTACTAAATTCATCTACAATCAGTTTCAGATCATTTGATTATCTGTCTATGAATGTGGCAAATATTGAACTCATACGAAAACTGAATCTTATCTTCTGCCTCCTAGAGGCGTTGCAATGCTACTGTGACTAATACTTAGGGTCAAGGCAGAAGAGGAAGCTTCAGTGGACAAAAGGCGTTACTGTTCATCAAGTCCGTTACTACTGCCCCTACCAGCTGGACTCTGATGTGCACGCGATGTGCTCTAGGCACTTGTCGCCTAAACTAAACAGCAACTTTAGCTAACTCAGTACCTCATCAACTGCAACAGCGTGTAGGAGCCACTGTTTAATATCGGCGGGCATTATTATGTAGCGCTCTAGCAGTGAGACAATACACTCAGCTGCGTGGTAGTAAATCATCGCACTCATCCATTTTATGTCCCCTCCTGGGCTACCTCAGGGTTCATCTCTATCAGCAACATGTTAGGCGCCTCACACTAATTCAACTCTGTCCTGCATTTTAAACTCCGGCTGTCGTTTAAATTAATTTAAGAAGCATGTATGGTGGTTCCTGAATTCATTGATTATTATCTCTGTAAATCAATAATTTATCTGGTCAGTAAGGTCGTTCTCGGCAGTACATTTGTAAACTCTAAAATATTGAATCTTACTGTTTAACTTTAGTTAGAGTTGCATCCCCTATACAACTCCCTCTGTCTCTTAGTTAATTGGGGTTACAAAAAAGGGGGAATGGCTCAGAATTCAGCACTACAAGGAACATTACAGTTTTTTTTAATTTCTGTAGAGTGATGAAGATGATGCGAGTACATCTAATCTGGTTGAGCAAAAAAATCAAATATAAATTATTTTTTATGATTTCTGGTTTTCACATGAATATAATTTGGATTTTCTATTTGTGAATTGGTAACCAAATGTATAATGTTTTTCCTGCTGTGGCGAAACCAGCGCTGCATCATTTGAGCCATACAGAGGCAAGCGAGTGTGCAGGGACTTACCCCAGTTCACTGCTGCCCGCGCCTGTTCGTAACATGCGATTATTGCGCCATAATTTAAGAACGAACTTAAAAATTAAAGTTGCTTTCCCATACTTTGTCAACATATGCTTCAGTTAAATTACTGAAAACACAGTTAACCTCAACGTAAAGGGATCTGAAACACATTGCCCTCGAAAAAACAAGTTTTGGAGGATAATAGTTCAAAGAGTTGCATACACATGCTGTTAGATAGTCCTCAATAGAGGAAATTTCATGAGTGAATGAATGAAATTTACGCTGTTACTGTTTGTACTCATTGTATTAATTTATTTCTTGTATGGAGTAACATTTTCTTGTTTAATGTTGGTATCAGTGCTACATGAAATAAATTATACTACGTGATGCACAAAGTTGCCAAGAGCGCCTACTGCAATATAAATATCTCATTGTCTGTGACGTAAGAAAGGAGTGAATTACCCCAATTACCAGCGTGGAACATAGCGCTACGAGCTGCAGTAAGTTAATTATTGATGAAGGTATCTGTCAGTCAGAAACTGAGACAAGTGTTAGTATAAGAGTTACGCATTCGTGTGAATATCATTCTGCAAGTTTTGTTGCGTAGTACAGGGGGAGTTGACACTCTAAAGTTGGAAATAGTAAACGTGAAGGTGTGATACTCGTTGAAACGAAAAATCAATCTGTTTCAGCAAAAGAGCCACTAGTTAAACTTTCAGGAGGATGTTGCAAATTTAATGATGATTGTTAAACGGTTTCACGGTAAAAATATGGAAATTATGCCTCTCCTTAGAGGAGTATGTGGGATGGCTGACAGAAAAAATTGTTTTACAATTAGCCGGGAGAATTTTTAAGATGTGTTAGGGAGCACCAGCGAGTTCATTTCTGATGTTTGTAACATTTCTCTGCAGTTGCGCATAATGAAACAACTGTACAGGTTACGATAGCAAATGATTAGGGAAGTGGATGCAGGTATTCCAATTGCTGAGTTGGTAAAAATCCCTTTAGCTCCGTCTCTCATATCACATTCGCTCCGAAGAAGAGGAAAATTTGATGAGCATGTTGCCCTCCAGAATCGTCCATAATTCATCTACCACCGGCTTCTTTGATCGTAGAATTGCGTAAAAATTATGCCACCCGACCAAAGAGCTTGCAAAAATTAAAGAATATTTCTAGAAGCTGTATCGCTACAAGAACAGAACAAACAACCAAAAAGGATGCGAATAATACTAAAAAAACACCGGCCATTTGCGAGCAGGACTCACACGCTGCGTGTTCCGTGCTAAATTACCTACGTATAATGACAGTTTGTCCACTCGGGGAATAAAGGATATCGATGATTTTTGGCTGTTATCGACACGATACCGGTTCCAGAGATTCCAAGGTTTCTGAGATTGTTTTAACTGTGAGGTCAGACAGCAAATGACAAAGAATTATTTTTTGGATATAATTTAAATACAAATTAACAATATTCTTATTTTTTCCTTTAATTGAACAGAAAACCGTTTCTTCTAGTTAAATTTCGCGATTCTACGCGGTGGGGATTTACCCCATAAGTTTGAATGATTGATTTAGCATGTATCGAAGTATGTAACATAAATGGCCACACCTTCTTATTGCATTCACCAAGTAGCTTAAAATGTTTGCACCGCTAAATGACTATAGACCTCAGTACGTGACACAAATTTAAACCTGATACTTCAAACCGTTCCTCAGAAAAATAGGATCTGACCGACAGACGGACAGTTAACAAACAACTTTTTTTTTCGTGTGATGAGATACAAATAAACATTTTCCGAGTTGTTTCTACGGTTATAGGGTGAGGCCCTGCTTCTTCGAAAAAAGCATGATTATTGGTCAACATGAAGTACCATGAAGGCTGTGATGCGTTAGTTTGCGAGTATCAAAATATATCGCAAAAGCGTCCGTGTTTCTCGATAGCATTGACTTTAGTTGCTTGACGGTTTTACATCCCCAAGGGAACGTAGATCTTAATATGTGAGATCGATTTCAACATCATACGTCTACACGTTCCGGAGAAAAAGCGTTTTGAACAGTCAGACAAACAGACAGGAAGGCAGCACACGGACAACAGAGTCGTGATATGTCGGTTCCGTTTTTACCGGCAGAAGTAGGGAACACTAAAAGCAACCCTGATTAACGATGCTCCTGTTCGTTCTTATCACGAGCTTACTTGGAGGGCAGTGATATTAGACCTACGTTTTTGTGACTCTCGTTAACGAAAAGCATTTCTTCAATACATTCAAAATAGTAAAAAGCTTGATT
This sequence comes from Schistocerca serialis cubense, assembly GCF_023864345.2. Lineage (NCBI taxonomy): Eukaryota > Metazoa > Arthropoda > Insecta > Orthoptera > Acrididae > Schistocerca > Schistocerca serialis. The sequence goes on from NC_064646.1 coordinate 453,903,455, forward strand.
CTTATGGTTGATGCATAGATACCCATATTTCACGAGATACAACGTTCGGAAGACAATAACTGAATTTCGGAAACAAGACTTTGCTGCCGAGTTTTCATTTTAAGGTCGGCAGGATGTTTGCTTAACCAGCCGAACACTGGTTTTCTGATCGTTATTTGTTTTACACTGATGGCCTCAGGAAATTATGTGTTTCAGTTCATGATTCAATCACCACAATAGCTATTTCTCTTCAGATAAATGTCGTAGAATATTTTTACGGAACACCGCAAATTTTCAAAAAGAAGTGGTAACCTGACAACCTAAAAGCGTTTCGAAAATGGTAGCAAATTTGTACAGGAGCGAAAATCGATTGTGGAAGAGGAAATCGGGCAGTTAGAACCGGATTTCCAGAATCACATTGATGTATTTACACAGTCAACCAGAAGCGATATCGGAAAGCTGGTGTACGAAATCCGGTTTTGAATGCCTCACAAAAACGTTGTGCCTGCTACACTCAGCTCACTAACACACAAGCAACAGTATGTTCAGTGTCGGTGACCAGACTCCTGCTGGGACGACCGACAATCCTCACCTCAACTGAGGACCGCTGACGTCACTAGACCCACCAACTGGCTGCCGCACCGTGAGCGTGTGGAGGGGGAGAGAGGGCAGCAGGTGGCGTGCTGCTCCCCCAGCTGCGCTGGTCCTCCCTTCCACAGACAGGCGGCGACCGTCGTTGGACGCTGCACTGAAACATTGAGAGAACACCAGCACCAGGTGTCCTTTCTCCGCCATGACGACTTGGGAAAGTCAGTCCATACAGACAGCCGCTTTGACTAACTTCATTTCATATGATGACGAAAAACGATATAACTCTTTTCAAAATTAGTAATTAACTAAGTGGAGTTATTACTTATATTGCCACTGATCAGTTGCAACTAAGAGAGACTCACTGGCTGAGAGGTAACTTTCCCAATGACACACCTACTCACTTTCTTAAACTAAACAGAGAAAGTGCTGCAGAAGCGTACGAAGATAATTAAAGCAAATACCCGTGATCGCTAAAAACTAGTACGTCTTACTCCACTTCATTATATTTAGATGGAAAATTTGTAGTTTCTGAGTCGTTCGTCCCGGACAGCGAGAGACCAGGCTATCCTACTCTGTGGGTAGTAGAACTACATTAGTAATAGCAGCGGCTACTGCGTGACATAATGTGCCTAGTAATTAGAGAACATGCAATTTCAGAGTTGGATATGTATTCTGTATGCTGAAACGAGTCTGTTTATATCTGATTCGTTGCGTACTTAATTATTGTTTTCCTTGTGTAATATCCCTTGAGAACAGGCCATGTGCAATAGAAAAATATTAACAACTATAGAAGCTCTACGAGTGTTAGGTCCTGGCAATGAAAAGTCAAAGGGTACCCAATGGTCCAGCCAGGTGACAGCATATTGACCAACTATACTGATAGCACTATAACCTATCATCATGGTGCATTCAGCACACATATCGACAATTATAGTGAAGCCAGCACTTCCTGAATAGAGAGAGAGAGAGAGTGAGACGAGAGGAGTAAAGAGAGAGTGTCACTAGGGACACTGATACATCATAAAAACAATGGCAGGCCTAAGACGCAAAGTTTCACCACACAGGGAGAGACACCTCTCCCTCCATCCACCCAGTCCCCAGAAACATACTGAAGAGCAGTGCACAATTGGAGTCGATAAGGTGGTGTGAGGCCTTCGGCGCCATTTCATGTCATGTCAGGGACAGGAAAGTCTAACAAACCTCGGAAGCAGGGCGATCCGAGCAGTGAGTCGGGGAAGTCAGAGAGACAGAGAGAAGCATGCGAGTAGCCAGGCAGGGCTAGGCAGAAGTAGCTGCAGTAGCATCAGCGCTGTTAATGAAATCATAAAAGAAGGGCCAAGAGAGTCTGTGTGTCTTGTAGTGGGTGTGGGCTCAGTTAATGCGACTGCCTCATCTCACTCAGACAGAATAGTGCTAGCCAGTAACTCTCTCTGTACTAAGACTTGGAAAATTGGTGGGTACAGCTCCTCCAAAACAAGTAGAGCAAGAAAACTGTTTTCTGAATGAATTTAGAAGTCGCAAACACTCGTGGTTGACAAACAATCCTGTCGGAGGAACATCCGCAACTGAGCATTATAGCAGAGTTGGAAAATACCTCTTTAGTTGTAAGGTTCTTCTAATTTGAAATGAAAGTAACTTTAAAACTGAAGCTGTATTTTCAATCTGTGCTACTTCTAGTTGATGTTATTTCAAGTCAGTTTCCAGCGCTTACCTTTTGTAATTAGAGATTTACCATTTGAGCGAGATCAAGAATCCCTCCCATATCGGCAATTTCACACTTGGGACGCGACACCTGTTCTAAAATATATCTTAAAGCAGGCCGAAGGAAGAAGGAGTGCAGCGTCGGCTGAAGTCTTGCAGTAAAAGGCGGTCATTTATGCAGATGATGACGATGTAATTTTCCATTGCTTGCAGAGACTGATAACTGTCACACCATCCTACAAAAATTGTATAATATGTTGTAATTCAACCCATCACATCTAACTCCCTCAGTCTTGCAGTCCCCTATGGGGGACATAACACATAGCATTATTTGAATTTTTTTCCCTGAGCTCGTATGATGTTGGCAACACTGAAAATAGTTTTTAAAGGAATTTCAGGCGTGGCAGAACCTCATGCAAGGGCAGCTGATCATCGCTGTGCTGAATCACATTGTTGCAGGCAGAATAGAAAATGGCTGACTGAAGAAAGCGTGTTTTCAGAGGAGAGGCTCTTTGTAAGTTTTTTTTTCTGCTTTATTCTGTTTTAATCAATACAATTTATAAGGAATTATGTAAGTGGATAGTCAGAGAATAACTATTTAAAATTGTAATTTTAATAATTTTAGAACTGTCTTTGAAAATGTATTGTAGGGAACATCAGGACTTAGTGCAATGTATAACATGATTTGCAACAAAATATATTTCATCTTTTTTTACAAAAATAATATTTCAATTGTTCATCTTACATTCTGTGGTAAATATCAGATTAATATTAATTACGTTTCAAGGAACTGTAATCTACAGGTGAACAATTTTACAATTTTTAGGTCTAATTTCGAATTCTTTTTTCAGATTAAAAGGCATTTGAAGATTTTTTAAATGAATTATTTGATGGAGCTCTCTAATGATGTTGATGATGCTGATGATGAAGGTGATATCTGTATAGTTCTAGATAACCATGTTAGTGATGAACAAGAATTAGATATAGCTAATAAAGATGAAGATGAATCTAAATACAGCAACGATAACAGGTCTGAAAGAATTTGCTCTACTCAATCTACCATCGACAGAACATTTTGGAAGAAGACTTTGGACTTTTTCCGCTTACCTCCTGCAACTGAACATGAGAACCAAGTGGCTGTCGGTGTGAACTTACCACCTCATGACTATGTGAGTAAATATCTGTCAGAAAATATTTTTAGCACCCTTACCAAATGTACAAACGGAAGGTATCTTAAAAATACTGGGAGAGAGCTCAAATGTACTGTAGATGAAATGAAATGGTTTATCTCTGCAACAGTGATGATGTCATACTTGTGCTATCCCAGGATTATGATGTATTTGGACAAAAAGACTAGGGTGATAGGTACTGCTAAAAAAATTTGCTCTGACAGATATTTTACAATTAGAAAACATCTGAAGCTTGTTGATGATGGTGATGTGCCCCTCGAAGTAAAACCAAATATTCTGTTTTGGAAAATGCAACCTATTCTTGAAAGTGAACAGAATGGTTGCAGGTTGAACCCCAGGGCTACTAACGTTTCTATTGATTAACAGATCATTTCATTTTGGGGTCACAGTCCAACAAGACAAGTCATAAAATCGAAACCTAACCCTTGTGAAGTAAAGAATTTTGTACTTGTTGCAACTGATGGCCTTCCTTTAGACTTCTGCTTTTTTTTTTTTTTTTTTTTTTTCAAAGGAAAGGTGATCCTATAGTGATTGATGCTCAATATGAACATTTGGATGTAGGTGGAAAAGCTGTTATAAATCTGACAGCCACTATTCCTCTGGGAGTGACCATATACGTGAACTGTTATTTCACATCGGAATTGCTTTTAGACAAATTACACAGTGAAGTTGAGTGTCACGCGACTGGAACATTATAGAACTCTAGAATTCCAAAAGCTTCCACCTATCACTGGACAACAATATGAAGAAAAATGGTAGGAGATCCACTGACCAGTTAGCGAGAAATAATGGCCAAGTTATCTCCATGTCCAGTAGAGAAGGAGTAAATCCAGTTGATGAATGTCGCCACTGGTGCAGGAAAGAAAAAAGTTACATTCAAGTGAACCAACCCACAATTGTAAGTACCAAGAATTTAAATATGGGAGGCATTGACTTTCTCGGCAGGTTCATCAGCTATTATATAATAATTGTCGGAACTAAGAAATGGACTGTAACAGTGATTACGCAATCCATTGATCTCACTATATGTGCTTCATGGATAGAATACAGACGTGATCAAGCTGTCTTGGGTACATTGAAGAATGAAGTTCTAGACTCCCCCAGGTCAGAGGAAAGTATGCAGGATATCCATAGCGGAAAGGAAAGTTAAATTGATTGAGATATTTTTTTAGCCCACATGTTACAGCCAGATGCCGGCCTGTTGCCAGTAAGTTACGCTGACCAGCGGTTGAGAAGTAGAATGGACGCACAGGGCCGTCAAACGGCTGAAAAGAGTAAACACAGCGGTTTGCATGGCGCAAGTTACAGCCAGAAGGGACCCACTGGCGCCACCTAGGTGTTATGAGTACGTCACTCGGAGCAGCGAAGTAGCAAAACAGAGGCGCACAGCTGCGTATAAGCAGGTGCCGGTTTGCTGACAAGAGAGATTCAAGTGTGGCAACTCTCCTGGACGGCAGGGCATGTCACATCACCGGCTATATGCAGCAGCAGATGGAGCGCCAGCGTTCCAGTTCACAGCAGGTCGCTGGCTCGACCCTATGAGGCCAATGCCGGATCCGTAGCCAGCCAGGTGTGAGCCACTCCACAGCTCGCTACCGTGGACAATCTTCTGGGCTCCCAACACACGCCAGAGGCATCCCAATGCGAGGGCCGCAGATTTGGATGTCGGATCACAGGGGCTTGTTCTCGCCATGATCTTAACCACGACAGCAAAGAAGCACACAGCGGGCAACACTGCGGCTCCCAGCGAGAGGCGCTGAGGCTACGGGAACGAAGGCCCTGAGTCGGCTGCCAGCGCATCCTGACGTCATCAAAACAACACAGCTGTACACGGCCGGCACACTGCACTACGTTGCATGGGACGCTGAGGTAGCCCTTCGACGCCAAGCTGTTTTTCAAACAGCGAAGTTGCGTCCATGGCATCACGGGACCCTGTGACATAGACAGAGAGGAATACAGCACTATAGCTGGGAGTAATAAAACACTTGAAGATCACGGCCGAGTTTTAATGTGGCGCATCCTGACAGTTTCCATCCATAACCAACATTCCTTCACTGCACGTCAACATCTACATATGGCAGTGACCAGATACATTTGGTGTCAGAATAGCAGGCGTCATTTGTATATTACAACGTTCAAGCCCGTTGCCTGCATTGCAGTTACAAAATGTGGTGAGTGTTGATTAGTTTTTCTTTTTGAGTGTTGGACGTTTTCTCTCTTTGCGTTGTCAGAGTAAGTGTTAGTGTGTTTGTGGCAGTAAGATTTTTTTTCTTTGGTGGCATATTTGTATTGGGTTGAGTATGATGTTTTATTTATTTCCTCCTATTACGTCATGGCATACAACATAAGATGAGGTATTGAGCTGTAGGAAGTCAGTATATTTTTGTAGTTAAATGTTTGATTCTGTTTGACTTTATAGGTTCAATTGGGACTAACTGGGAACAAAAGCAACACAATGGCAGAGTCAGGGATGCAAGGCGTGTCGGAACCAGAAGCGGTACAGATTTTGCTGGAAAAGGTAGCACAATTGACAGCGGACAATACGCAGCTGAGAAGTGAATTATCATCTAGGAGTGAACGAGAAACCGTATCTGATCAGTTGTTGTTGCCTAGGGTGCCACAGCAGGATATTGATCCAGCTGCCGCGAGTTTGATTATTCCATTTTCTGGCAAGGCATCTGAGGATGTGCATTCTTTTATGGAAGACTTGGAAACTTCAGCTGTGATGAATGGTTGATCTGATGAACAGTTGTTACATCTAGCCAAGATTAGGTTAACAGGTGAAGCGAAGACATATTTAATGTGTTCTCAGGCCTTAAGGAAGGCAAGGCAGTTGAAGCAGTTGAAGGAGGGGCTTTTACAGAGGTACAAGAGACAGAATAGCCCTTAGTACTTTATGGAGAGGCTGAGTACAATGACGGACAGATAGGGGAGACGGTAGAGAAATTTGCGGACAGAATACGAGAAATTAACGAGTATACTTACAAGTTGGGTCAGAGCGATGAAGCGAATGGTGTTCTGTTGCAGGAGGCAGAGCAACGGGCACTTGAAGTGTTTTTGAGGGGGTTACCGGAGCATATGGCGCGGAAAGTGCTTGAAAGGACTCCGAAAGATTTGTATTCGGCCATTCATCTCGCAATCCAGTGTGAAGAAAAAGACGTGGCAACGGGGGTATGTGATAGACAAACAGTGTTTACAGCGTGTATGAAATGTTATTAGTGTGGTCGTACAGGACATGTGCAGGGGCAATGTACCCAGTCACCGAGGAATAGAGGAAGGGGTGGAAATCAGCAGCGTAGAGGATGGAGAAGTGGAGTTAGTAGAGGTGAGCAATCATTAAACAGCAGAGGGGGCCAAGACGCATCTAAGGGAGCTCCCGTCTAATTTCAGTGCTACAAATACGTATGCAGAGGTGGAATGTTCAGTAGTAGGAGCCCTAAAAACTACAAAGTTTAAGATTTTGTTGGACACAGGGGCGCAAGTGTCAGTGGCGACTAAGAGTTTAATGGGGTGAAGGAAATTAGAACCACCACGTTATAGGTTGTATGGAGTGGAGGATAAGGAGGTCACACCTTTGGGGTCGGTGATTGTTGAATTTCGCATATTAAAAGTCCGATTTGATGAATGCATGGAGGTAGTACCAGGGGTAAGCGAGGGCTACGACATGATCCTAGGAGTAGATTTCTTGCATCAACATCATGCCAAAATTAACTGTGGACGACGAACTGTGGAACTTGCTAGAATGTTATTTCAGCTGTGGGAAACTGTTGTCGATGCAGAGTTGTCGCGAGGAGTGTTCACCGCAATGAATAAACCAATTGAGCCACGTACATTAGCATTAAGGCTTAATTCGCATGAATCTGGGTCTAGCGGCATCGGGAAGTCGCTTTGGGTAAGTGTAGCGTCAAGTCTACCAGTGGTTACGGTATGTGTTATTGGACCATTGGGGGTTAATGAAGTTTTGAATCCATTAGGTTGTTTTGTGAAATGTAGTATTGTACACGTAAAAGAGGGAAACGGCGGGAGAGTAGTCAAAAATGGTTCAAATGGCTCTGAGCACTATGGGACTTCTAAGGTCATCAGTCACCTAGAACTTAGAACTACTTAAATCTGACTAACCTAAGGACATCACACACATCCATGCCCCAGGCAGGGTTCGAACCTGCGACCGTAGTGGTTACGCGGTTCCAGACTGTAGCGCCTAGAACCGCTCGGCCAACCCGGCCGGCGGCGAGTAGTCCCCGTGAACGTGGATAATTTTAGGGCTGTAATCGCGAATTTGGGAAAAATGAGTTTTAATAGCATATTTGGATGTACCAGATGGCAAAGACTGGTGTTCGAGAGATAGGCGTAACCATCAACCACTAGCTGCCGATAGAACTGCATTGCGTGACAAAGTTAAGCATTTGAAAGGAGGAGAAAAAGAGTATATGGAAGAATTGTTGTGGGGTTGTAACGATTTGTTTTTTCCGCGAGAGCTGTTATCAGCAACTCCATTAGTTCAACAGAGGATACCAACAGGGAACGAAGCACCTTTTTACTGTAAACCATACGGAATACTGAGGTATTTGCAGCCGCCGATTGCGGAGGATTTCATCGATCAGCAGCTTGCGGACAGGATTATAGAGCATAGTAATAGTCGCTAGGAGCGGGCATTGTCGTTGTGCCTAAAAAATCTATGGATAGAACTAAGAAGTAAGGCTCTGTTGTAACTATCGACACCCAAATAACAAGACAGTAACGGACTCATACCCCATCCCAAACATATCAGAGACTTTGGATCACTTAGTACAGTGCCAGTACATCTCTAAAGTGGATGTGACAAGTGGTTACCATCAGTTAGAGGTGGCTCCAGAGGGTCGTTCAAAAACTGCTTTCTCTACTCCTGGAGGCCATTACCAGTGCATCAGAATGACATTCGATTTGAAAAACGCTCCGGCAACATTTCAGAGGTTGCTAGACAGTGTGTTAAGGGGTTTGAAACCACGTCAGTGCCTTGTCTGTTTGGACGACATTACAGGTCATTATAGTGTTTTCAAGTAGTATGGAGCAGCATAGACAGCGGTTAAGGGAAGTCTGTATGAGGTTAAGAGCAGTTCGTTTGACGTTGAGCCTGGAGAAGAGTCATTTTGCATTGGAAGAAGTGAAATATTCAGGTCATATCATCAGTAAGGACAGATTGCAATCAGATCCGAGGTTGGTACAGGCTGTAAGGGATTTTCGGGACCGAAAACAGTTAAGGAAGTGCAATCATTCGTCGGAATTTACAATTTCTGTCGAAAGTTCGTGAAGGGTTTTGCAGATTTAACACGGTCATTGATGCGATTGTTAGGGATTGGCGCGAAATTTGGGTGGTCAGAAGAGTCTCAGAAAGCGTTTGACAAACTGAAAGAAGTGTTAACATCAAGCCGGGTTCTTGTGTTTCCAGATTTTGAATAGGAATTTATTCTAGCATGCGATGCATCGAATCAACCACTAGGGTGCGTCTTAGTCAGGAAATCGATGGGAAAGAACATCTTATAACGCATGTGACTAGGCAGTTTAATGCAGCAGAGAGGGATTACTCAACAACAGAGAGGGAATGTTTAGTGTAATCTATGGAATCACATATCTTAAATGTTATTTATATGGGAGAAGATTTCGGGTACTGACAGATCATGCTGCACTGAAGTGGTTGTTTGGGTTGAAGGATCCGTCCACTAAAGTCGCTAGGTGGGCTGTGAGGCTTAGTGAATTCGACTACGAGGTGGTGCGCAAACCTGGCAAGACGCACTGTAATGCGGATGCACTGAGTAGAAAGGTGGCAAAAGTGGAAGTCATAGGTTATGATCTAGCAGTATGGCAAGAATTATAGGTCGCTAACAACGGTTGTAAATTGTATCGGACACAGCCACAATTTAATATGTACTACAGTCTTCTGCGCAGAGAAACGAAATTAGGGCCAAGGATAGTAGTGCCAGCGAAGCTGAGAGATGAGGTTTTAAAAGAAGCACTTGATCACGTGTTATCTGATGATGGTGGGAGTAGAGCAACGAATAGGAGAATTGCGGAAAGGTATTGGTGGAGAGGCAGGAAAGTAGATGTGGATTAGTATGTCAAGAATTGTACACCATGTGCACAGAGAGCAGATTTGAGTTGGAAACGGATACAGCTACAACGATTGCCGGAAGCGACTTGTCCATTTTCTGTGGTGGGAATTTATGTCTTAGGACCTTTCAGTCGAACACCATCGGGGAACAGATTCGTTCTGACAAAAATAGACCATTTTTCGAAGCATGCAGATATGGTGGCTATGCGAAATCAACAGGCAGAAATGGTCGCCCAAGCGTTAATAAACTATATTTTGAACATTGGTGTACTGGAGACAGTAATTCCTGACTAAGGGACCAACTTCATGTGGGAATTAATGAAGGAACTGTGTACATTGTTGAACATAAAGGAGTTGAGGACGAGTGTGTTGCATCCACAGGCGAACGGAAGGGCAGATCGGGTACACAGAACAATCGGGAAGATACTCAGTTTTTATGTGGATTCTCATCACCGTCAGTGGGACGAGTATTTGAAGCGTATTGTACGTACATACAATGCAAAAATCCATATCAATACCGGCTTGTATCCATATGAGGTAGTGTAAGGCGAAAAATTCTGTCACCGTTTGATTTAGTGAAGGGGACAATATGGTGAGTAGCAACTTTCCTTTTTATAATATTGATAGCGAGGGGTTATTTGTTTATGTGTTTCAATGTTGTATCTTAACGGCATTTAAAGTCTTTGCACTGGCTTACTCATTGTTAATATTATGCTGCGGTAGTTGGTTAACATCTTATTTAGGATGGAGGTGTCGATATTTAGAAAAAATCGGTATAAATTACAACACATTGCCTCAGAATAGCAATTAGTTATGAGATTACTCTGCCCAGATGTAGTGGCTGTTCTCTGCTGGTGAAATTCGCGTAATTAGAATAACAAGTATTTACCCACAGCCTGCAAATTCTGCACTGTGACTGGTTGAGAGCATCATGACGTCGATGTGACGTGATGTGACATTGACATAACGCGACGTTGACGCGACGAACAATTGACGTGATGTCGTGGGACAAAACTCTCGTAATTAGAATGATAATAAATTAAATTAATTTGTTATTATTATTTATAAGAAATAACCCACACCCTGATCCCAAACATGATACTTTCTCTGTCGAGCCCAGAACAATATTTCCATCGCCCAATCAGTTAGTCTACTTATAAAAGATATGGAGGATAGGAGGGGGACAGAATTTTTTGGTCCAGGGGGGAAGGAATGAGAGAAGGGTGTGTGGGCATCAGCATTGCCAACTCTACGAACTGGATCGCACATATACAATAATTTGAGATGGTGCACGAACATATGATCCGCCATTCGGATCGTACGTCTATTGTACGATCTTTTGAAACGCTTACTATTGTTGAGATTTCATCTTTTTTACTATTTTAATTTTATGGTTTATTTAATTTTTGAGAGTTAGTTTCAGAAATACAATTTCGAGAAGCCTACATGCCAGTCTGCCCAGCCGTGCGCTTCCCAAATTTTCGTTACGCTGCAGCTGCAGAAGTCAACTGGTAATTCCTAGGGATGAATCCCCTGGGGAATTCTCCGTATTGACTGCTTTGCAGTCTGTGCGGTGCTCATACGTAAGTGGAAATGATTACCGTGACCTTGTTGGCTCAGATGAGGACAGTGAGAGCTTCAAAAGGTGTTAAGTAGTGCTAAATTGTGTCATTGGAAACAGAAGACAGTGATATTCTTCTTCTTCTGCTGCAAATCCACCAAAGGATATTGGCGATCATGTTTGCTCAGCCTTTTCTATCTCTTCCAGCATGGATCAAGTCGCCGGCGTTTTTTATTCCTGTCCACTGTCTGATGTTGGGGAGCCATACATTTTTCTCCTGGCAGTTCCTCTTTTGCCCTCAGTCTCCCCCTCGATTATCAGTTTAAGAAGCTGATTTCCTTCATTTCGTATCACAAGGTCTAAGTAAGCTATTTTCTTACGTTTTATTGTGGTTAGCAGTTTGCTGTCTCTTTTTACTATTCTCAAGATCTCTTGATTTGTTTTTCTTGCTGTCCACAGAATTTTAAGTATTTTTCAATATAACTACATCTAGAATGCTTCCAACAATTTCGCAGTGTTAACTTTCAGCGTCCAACTTTCAACGACATACAAAAGCACTGACCACACATAGCTCTTCATAAATCTATCTCTGAGGTTACGAACAAAGTCAGTGCTAGTGAACACTTTGTTAAATTTCATGAATGCACTGCGGGCCTTCTCTATTCCGCATCTGATTTCCATGTCTGATGACCAATTTTCGCACAACCACGTCCGCCAGTAGCTATATTTGTTCACCATGTCTATGGGTTGATTAGTATACATTAATTCTGCATTTTGACGCTAATCTGAATTGTGAGTGACTGTCATAAATTTAGTCTTTTTGATGTTGATACTGAAACCCATATTCCTGCTGTGTTCTCCCACTGCAGTCAGAAGATCTTGCTGATCGTTCATGTTATATGCAATTAGAACTGTGTCATCTGCGTATCTTATGTTGTCAATCCCTACCCCATTTTGTTAATCCCTACCCCATTTCTTTTTATACCTACCTCACAATCTTCAAGCGCCTCCTGGAATATATGTTCTGAGTACAGGTTAAAGAGGAGAGATGAGAGAACGTTCCCTTGTCTAACTCCTCTACAGATCTTTTGTGCTTCTGTTAACTGACCGCCAGTTCTGACCTCAGCAGTTTGATTCCAGTACAGATTTTCTGTACAACTAATATCTTTTCCGCCCATGTCCAGTCTTCTCAACATTTGTACAAGAGTATGGTGTCGCACTCTGTCAAACGCTTTTTCGTATCCTATGAAACACAGCATTAGTTCTTCCTCTGATCGTAGCACTTGAACAAATACCTGAATCGCGACCAATGCTTTCCTCGTACCTAGACCCCGTCTGAAACCAAACTGTGAATATCCCATATCCCTTTCTCACTTGGCTGTGATTCTATATTGAATGATCTCAAGAAATATCTTTAGGGTATGGCTTATCAGGCTAATTAGTCTGTAGTCTCCGCATGTCCTTGCATTGTTCTTCTAGGGCAAAGGAATGAAGTGTGACGTCAGCCATTTGTCAGGAAATTTACCCGTATTATAAATTTCATTAAAAATTTCTTGGAAAATTGAGATCACGTTATGATCTAATAATTTCAGAATTTCGACTGGTGTTTGATCTGGACCACCTGCTTTTCTATCTTTTGCCGTTCCTATTGCTCTTCTGATTTGATCTATTGTACTGGTGGACACGACAGAACCTCGTCATTTTTATTGTCTATTTCAGGCTTTCTAACGATATATACCAGCCGTTTCCTTTATGTTCTTATGTAAGTTTAAGTCGTCATGTATTTGCTGCAGTCGTTCCAGCTCTTTACATTGTTGTTTCAGGCAGTTATTTGTTGCTGCTCTTATCTCCTTTCTTATGACTTTCTGCATGTCCCTATATTTGCCCTGGTTTCTTTCGTTTTTATATTTTCTTCTTTTTTCAAATAATATCAAAATTTCGTCTGTCATTCAATTTTTCTGTTGCGTTTTCTGTTTGTGAACTACTTCACTTTCCGCAACATCTGTCACATTTTTTTTCAATTCCTCCCATATGTTGTTTATATCTGATCCTTCTTGTTGTGGTTTCACTGTATCTGTAATTCTTTCCTGATTTTTGTGGTTATCCTGTTTTTGATACCTTCATTTTTAAGACGATCGTATTCTATTTTCCGCTGTTGTGTATGTTTTTTGACATTTGTAATTTTTATTTTTATTTCTGCTACTAGCAGGACATGGTCTGAGGGAACATGGGCTTCCAGATAGGTGCATGCCCTCGTTACCAAGGATCCAAAGCGTTTGTTAATCAGAATGTAATCTATTTGATTCCGTACTATACTGTCAGGGGGATCAGCTAGAGCTCTCCATATGCACAAGCGTCCAGGTGGCAGCTCAAACAAAGTGTTCGTTATCTTCACCTTTTCCTCTTGACAAAATTGACAAAGCCGTTCGCTTGGATCATTTCGTATTCCTAGCCCATATTTGACGACCAGTTCTTGAAATTGTCCCTCCCCTATTCTAGAGTTAACATCAGTAGGAGGGCAACCTTCGTGCCACGCCACGCTGCATTGTTGCCAAAATTATTTAAGATGGCGGCGATGACGTCATTAAAGATGGTAGCATGTAGACTTGACAACATCGCATGACGTCATTACAGATGGCGGCTTTTGGCGGGAAAATAGGACAATTGTGCTATGCCCACTAACCTAACCTCAACAAAAAATGGCGGGAGTTTTGAATTTTGGCGCGAAAATAGCCCAATTGTGCTACATCCACTAACCTAAGCTTCGATAGTAAAAAAATGGCGGGAAATTTGAATTCCAGCAGGATAATGCATACAAACACGGTAATAGTCTTTTTATTATTATTGATTATCATTCATTAACATTCATTATTATTTATTATCATTCATTATCATTTATTATTATTTATTATCATTTATTATTATTTATTTTTATTGACGTGTCTCCACTAGAAAATTCCCTCCAAATTCAAATTCCAACACGATAATGGCTCCAACACCTTACTTTTTCTTATTATTATTCATTATTATTTATTAACATTCATTATCATTCATTGTCATTTATTATCATTCATTATCATTTATTATTATTGTTATTATTATTTATTATTATAGGCCTACATCCACTAGAAAATTGCGCCAAATTCAAATTCCAACACGATAATATCTCGAAAACTGTACTTCTATGTATTATTATCATTTATTATTTATTCAAGATGTCCGATTTTCTCGGCGAGAAAGCCATTTTCCTTACATCCATAACAAAAATCTATCACAAGTTCAAATCCCAAAACCACAATTGATCACACGTACGAACTTTCTCCCTCACTTATCTTTTTTTCACAGCTAGCTTATCATAATCGCATCAAAAAACAAACTGTTCCTATAGTAACGTAAGTCACGTCCTTTGATTTTGCAGGGGGGAAGGGACTGAAGACTTTATTTCAAGCAGTACGGTCATCACTTGTTCTCCAACACAGTCAGCACACACATCTTTGATGTCGCAGTGCAGTCACCATGACGTCCGCGCTCCAGCTGAATTAGTTCAAATCCTCGCCAGCCCCTGGCCAGCGCGCGGAGACACTGGAGACACTGCCTATGCCTGTCATGTGAGGCGGCTGGCCACTAGCGTGGGGGCGAGCCCAGCACTCGCTCCCACGTCGTTCATGTGTTCGCTGGACACGCTGGAACTTGTCGAGTTTGACGTCACAGCGGCCCCTGGTCCGCTCACCACCTGTATTCGTCGCCTCCACACGTTTCCAGCCAAAATTGTCTGCCTCGGAGCTGAATCACACAACCGTCGACCGTTCGCTGCCACAATTTTGGCGCCACGTTCAAACCTATCGATGCCGACCGCTCACCGTCCACCACATGTCCCTGTGCGTGCGAGAACACAATGCTACACTTTTGGATGCAAAGTTTGTTCGACAGTGGAATCCGCCATGACTATACAACAGCACGTTTGGACCGCAATAGAACGCCCACGAATTGACTCGCTAACATCGAGCGTAATAACAGTACAATTGCTGCGCCTCCGCCCGGCTTACGTCACACACCCTCCATACACGCGACGGACATAGCCTTCTGTAAATACCTGGAAAATGACTCTTTATTTCAGACATTACGGACATGCAGGTGTGTTCCAACTGACTTCTCCATGCTCACACAGCGAAAGTCCAGAGCGCAGCTGACGTGCGCGCGGCCGGCTGAGCCTGCTCCAACGGCAGCTCCCTGGCCGGCTGACGTCAAGCGACCAGCGGTGCCCGCACATCCCCACGGCCAGCATGCGAGATAGGCGGCGAGTGGCACCTCAGGGTCCTTCCACAAACAGTCAGCCGCGCTCGTCTCAGAGTCCGACCACGTAAACATCTTTCCGCGACCACGAGCACTTAACGCCGGACCTGTCGACCACGTGCCGGTTAAAGGATACATTTGATGTCAGAGTTTGACCGACATTGAATTTACAATTTCATATACGTATGCAAATGTGTTTAACTCCCTAGTTTCTACTACTTTTCGAGGACCAGACCGCCACCTCCTCCTCCTTCCAAGCAGCGCCAAGTCTGAAATCTGCTAATAAACAAAGCTCACTTGCGCTTCTGCCACCAACCTAAGAAAATTGTTCAAACTAAGCCACCAGCACTCAACCTCTTCCTACACGTTTCTGGTAAATGGACTCACCCTGCACTAGGTCCATGGATGGAGGAACGAACTTACTTTATTCAGGAATGGAGTATATGTATGACACCGACATGTCCCACATCATACACACCTGCAAAACACTCCTACATAACTCATTTATAATGTTCTAGACACACGCTTGCTAATTGTAAACAGTTAAAAATAACTCATAACACAGCCTACAAACATGCGAACCGCTCGTAAATAATGCAAAACATTTACCTCCAAATAGACAAACAACTGCTAATTTTCGGAAATAATTTCAGCGCATAGGCTGATGGAAGGAGGAACGAGTGTACTTTATTTATTTGCGACATATCTTTTTGAAACTTTTACTTCTTATAGGTTTCGATATGTAACGCTCACAGAAGGCAGTTTCTGAACTCCATTAGTGCACTACACTTGGCAACACAACCGCACCCATCAAGATATTCATTCCAATCCAGACCTGTAACTCCTCTACAGATAAATTTGTCCAGTTATTTGTCTACTCACTCACATTCTGACCAGATTGCCATTGTTGCGCAAAAACAGCTCAGACTGCGCTGTGCTTCTCGGGGAAGAAAGGAAGGGCTGCACTCTATTTATTTGGAGCCCTTTTATTTAATTGTGGAGTATATTTGTCACAAAACACCCGCACTGATCCCACTGTCGTCATCTGACACAGGCCACAAACACGTAAACAACTTCTAATTTCACCACACAACAGCACACAGCTCTTAAATAATGCAGTACACAATATCAGCAGACGAGCTCTGTACTATTAAACTCTCCAAATAAAGCACCGCACAGTGCACAGACATGCTCGCAAAATAGTGCAACAGACACGCCCAAACACCACCAGCTGCCAAACTGAACAAAAGTCTCTGTTTGGCCTCCCCCAAACATGACCTCAACACAGTCGCATTTTTTTAGAAGCTGTATCGATGAAAGAAGAGAACATAAAACCACAAAGAATATAATTATTACAGAAGAGTCTATGACAATAAATTTAAAAATCATAAGTTCTTGTTTTTTTGTGTCATTAGGGTTTCTTTTATGCACTGACGGTTGGAATTATGGTTTTCGTACTCAGGTTGAGTACCAGGAATTGGTCAATATTTTCAAAAGAATGAATTTTGATTCTTAACGTTGCAGCTTTGGTTACACATACTGAGCGTAACTTATGGGAGAAAATGGTGTCTTCTGTTTCCCAGCAATCAGTAGACAGTGATGTACTTGTTATTTTTACTCGAGCTACGACTCGCGCATCATGGAACTTGATTTTAGGAAACCAATTTTCACTGACGTGTTTTCAAGTTAAGACCTGAAGCAGCGTTCCTTGGCCGGCCCCCCATCAGTTTCTGATCGTTTGCTGAATACCACAAATGGCCTCTGGGAAACATAAATTTAATTTCCGGATTTAATCATCACAATAGCTCTTTCTCTACAATAAAGCAACTTAGGTAGTCAGTTTTGTGTTCAGTTTTATTTTTCTACCGCACCTTCTTTGTACAAACAGCCATTCTAAATATTTTGTTAAAACAAGGCGTAAAGAACGATCCAAAGACATTTCAAAACAGTTTCCTTGGAGTCTGTTATTGAACACAAGCGATGTTTATCATGATGCTGACTTACGATTCTACCTTAATTGTAGGTCACACACACCGAACAAATGCAATATAACTGTACAAAACTAGCTGGGTACTTAATAATGGTGTTCCATGTGTAGTATCGACACAAGACAGCCAAGTGGTGTAGAAGCATATAGGGTTACCTCGAAAGTTCGTTCGCTTTTCTTGACAGTGGAATCACACAGAACGCCAGAAAAGTCACTTCCCTGCACACAACCACGGCAGAGAGTTTGCCAGTTTGTCACCTCATGCACTACACACGCAAGGTCGGGTACAAAATAACCAAAAAACGGATTGATGGTATTAATTTCATGCAGGATACATCACTGTTGTCGACAATATATTGCGTTTTCCTGGATAATCTGTAAACGTCTCTTTTCAAAAATGTTGAGGTTTTTGAGGTTGATGACCTCTCAGAGGATTGGTCTGCAGTTCTCGAAGGAGTTGACATATTAGCCTTTGAGGAAATTCTGCAGGGATCGGAGTAGATGAAAGTCGGAAGAGGCAACGTCCAGCGATTAAGGTGCTTGGGCAACACATCCCAAAGAAAAGAACTCAGCTTTTGATGGGTCACCATGGCGATATGTGGTCTGTCGATGTTTTGGTGACAGATGACATCGTGTCCAAAATCCGCTCATTCAATGGCTGCCTTGCGACGATCAAACAGCGAACACTAGTTCTCTGAAGTGATAGATTAATTTGCAATCCCACCAGGCGCATAGCAGAATCTTTCCGAAAAGCATCCCTGGCTTAGGACCCGATAGTGGTGGCTGCCATGTCTTGGGGCACGATTTATTCTTCCAGGCGTTGTTGTGCACGATCCACTTTCCATCCTCAATTACCACTCATTAACGAAAAGGAGGATTGTGACTGCGTCTCAATAAGAAGCCACAGACGGGCCAGCTCTGAATCAAATTTGCTTCTCTCATTTCATGAGGAACCCACGCATCGCGAATATTTACGAACCCAGCTTCTCCAAGTTCCTGGCTACAGCAGCACGAGCGTCATGGAGCTCCATTGCCGACACCCGCGTTGTCATTCGTGGATTATTGTCTATCATATCATTAAGCCAGCCCACATCTGTAAACGTTCGCCGACCAGATCGAATGTTGGTCTATTAGGGCCAAATTCCAGGTCGAAGTCGACTAAACCACTTCTGACTTGCTCTAGCCATTAGTACATCTATCCATTATACAGCACAATTCTTCTTCCTGCACTATGAGGCGGTTTACCTATAAGATAGTAAAACAGCGTAAGATAGCGATAACGTCCTTTCCGGCTTTTCGTAGCTTGTAAAGACACATTCATGCTGTTTCATCCAACGTCAGGCACAAATTCTTATTGACATACGCAAAGGTGCGTCAGTTTGTCTATCCTTGTTGCGTTTCCCTGTTTTTTACAGATGGATGATACACAAGATATTTAGATGTCTCAACGATACTTAAATGTTATACTTTGGGATTTGTATTCGGTTACACATGCCGTCGGAAGTCCACTCTCCACACAATTACCAGATACTATCTGTGCTAAAAGTCACGGATCAACTACATTTATAATGTTTTGTTAAGTATCACACTTAAACATATATTTAAAGTACGGAGAATGTAGTTAAACACCCGTGAATATTAAGATTGGGCGGCATCCATAGATATGAGTATATTACTCACTACCAGTTACCTATAAAAGCAGTACGATTCTTATGTATGCATGAAATCGTGAGCTGGCAGAGAGGCAGGAGTGTTAAATGTATCTGTCATGCCGAATATTTATCAAGTGTCCGGTATCACTGCATTCACATCGATTATACAATTGATGTTCATCTGCAATATGAACATTGCTAATTGTAATAATCATATGCTCTGCATTCGAGATTGCTGCAACCTATCGTCCCTGGCGATAGCATAGTACTGAACTTTCTCTCCTTCAGTGAGTTTGTTTGATGCCATTTCTTTTCCTGCCACTTTCATTCTACTTAAAAAAATGAAACCAACTTTCGTCTATGATTTTTTTTCCGGAATAGCCTCTCCCTCCTAACGGAAGCGCTGCATCAGTTGGGACGCAGTTCTTTTCCTTCCCTCTTTATTCTGGTCGTATAAAGTTCTTCGTAATCAAGCTGTGCAAACATATCAGTATCCCAGTTGTTGAGTAATCGTTATCACGCTGCCTTTACTGAATGACGAATCCAACTTCTAACATTGGTGATATCCACTGTTGCATCACCGTAAGCAGTTGTCAGTGTTTCGTGAATACGAATGTGCATTTTACAGTACACAGTTGTCAGTTTTTCGTGAATACGAATGGGCGTTTCACCTTCTGCATTCAAAAACTCTGTCACACAATGCTGCCTAATACGGACATCGATGATGGCCATTTTGCAAGCGACTAAATTGTAGGCATCTGGTGACGCAGAAAGTTACATTGGCAGTAGTTTGAAAAAAAAAAAGCATTCAGTAATGGCGCAACATTAATTAGTTCACTTCCAAAACTGTATTCAAAGAGGATGAAGTAGGTAGCATTCATTCTCGAATGACCTCCATACACAATACACAATGAAACACTAATAATTTATACCCCATCGCTTAATGATAAAAAAACTCTACTTCTCTAATATAAAAATCGACATTATTCTTGTAATGACATTTTGTGGTTCTGAACATCACCGTGTTCAGTACACATAAAATATAAATAATAACGTCTCGCGTCACCGAAAATTTTATATTTTGTCAAGTCACACAACGCATTTCGGATCCAGGGTGCCCATTAACGTTTTACCTAACCTTTTGCTGAGCCCTTCACTCAATCTAAGCCGTTCTTTTATTGGCATACTTGAAATGGTTCCATTGCCGTTCAACCATCTTATCTATAGGCTTCCTCTTATCAAATTTCAATCATGGTGCGAATGTTTAAATGATTCAGTCCTTTCCTACTGTTGCAGGCCATTAATAACAGATACCCTGTGCTTCGTATTAATCATATTACAAGCCAGAGAGCTATTTTACTGGTTGCTGTTATTAAATGATTTTCTTAGGCCCTTAATTGTATTTTTGTAAAACAGTGAGATATTTTGTGCAATACAGGATAGTCAGGAACACTGTTTCCAAAAGTATGTGGACATTTCGTTTTTATATCTCATTATGACTTCACTAGCTTGTTTGTAGACTTGACTAGTTATACTTCTTGAGTCTACACATACGATGAGCACCGCCTTTCTCTATAATCAGAAAACTACTCATTATTTAACTTTAGGAGATGTTTTTGCTGTGTGCTTACCTACTATTTTTCTTTAGAATATATAGCTACTTATGTTTACCACCATTGTGCGTATGTTATGTATGTGACTTGGTGAGTACCACGTTGACCATCTGTGGTAAGATCACATATGCAGTTGTATACAGGGTCGTAAATTGTCTTATAGCTTAACACATCAAGACGTTACTTAACTACTTAGGATAGCAGCTTATTCATACAATACAGTGCACAGCTTGAAACGTTTGCTTTTCACCGAGATGATGCGAAATGTGCGTTCTTGTTGTGAGAGGGTTACATGTTAACCTTATAAATTCTCAATTTAAACGATGTCGAAGGAGATGAAAAGTAGTGGAAAACTTCCAAAAGACTATTTTAATATCTGTAATGTCAGCAAACGCTGATTGCTTATGGTGCAACTGCACAGGATTTAACTCTACGCTCACACCTGCCTCTATACTCCACAGATAGAGCATCATATGAGATGATCATAATGATGGTTTTTATGTAGTGCCAGATTGTGCAGATTGTATCGTTATAAAATAGCATGACACATGTGAAGTGCTGTTTTAAATTACTTAATAACCATCAGTAGCGGAAGGTGTCCGCTAATTCAAGCTTTGTGGTTTTATACAGGTGTATTGCTCTATGCTCGAGCAGATGAAGAGACTAACAATTCATCTGATTGTGTAATGTTACCAAACTGGTTTCTGTATACTCTCTGATGTGCTAAGTTTAACCCATATGTTGTGCAATATCTTGCCCACGCGCGAGGCGATTTTTGTGAAGAGACAGAACTGCAGGCAAGCTTTGCGGAGATTTGTGACGGATCCTACCTGCCGATATCAAGCGTGGCGTTTTCCACTGGCATGCAGGCCCTGTCTTTGGGTTCCGAGCAGAGGACTCGAACCAGAGTGTGTATGTTACGTCGGTGTATTTTCGTGATTTATCCGGGATGCCAGGACTGTGCTTCATGCTCAACAGACCAGATATCACAGGCGACATATTTCTGTAGTTTCGACTATGTGTCGTAGGAAGTAATGTGTACAGTGCAGCGCTTTTAGGCATTTTTTCTTATGGAGAATTTTTGGATTTTTTAACTATTAACATCGCCGGGTTTACTGTTAGTAATTAGATAAAGATTTACCCGACAATGGACGTGTTCATCTGAAAGGAATTACAGAATATTTTCCTATGGTTAGATGCGGCGTATAAAGTTTCGACAACTAGAGTGTTGTTCTTGATGTCTACAGATGATAAAATTTGTTGCTTAATATAGATGACTCCACCAAAGTTCATCTAGTTGGAATTTCATCTTTATAAAATGAACTACATAATAATCAGCTGAAAAATGCTCCTGTTGGAGCACAATAAAGGCAAATATGATCATGTTTAAAAGACTCTGACATAAAAGTGGGCAATCAGCTGTCTGGGTCCTCATTCCTCCTTCCTCATAAAAAATTCTGGAAATTTCACACGACGAGTGACCATGTTATATAATAAATTTCCCAAGTAAAATTTCAGTTTTGTTGAGTTAAAAATTCAATAAATAGAAGATTTTGTATTAGAATTTTAGAAATACCGTTAAAAGCGTACTTTTGTGAATGAGATCCGCGAAATACAAATAATTAGTTACGTATGACATATATCACGAAACTCCAGAATCGGCAAGTTAACTTTACGAAATTATTGATGCTAGTAAAATGTGTGCTGTACTTACACGCACCGTTTTAAAACAACAATATTTTTAAGGCCCACAGCAAATCCTAGAATTTTTCACACAGAACATCACGGTAAATTTTTTATCATCCAACTTTTCGAATCTCTAGAACACCTACGTGGTGACGCTCGTGTTTACGACTGCAAATAAATACCGTAACCCTGAACTTTCCGTCTGACATGAACATAAGAACATCCCTTCACATTTTATCCAGGCTTAGGACTGGCTATGCGCATAGTACATAGGCATGTTTAGATGTTTTTTTTCATTTCATATATTTTTATTTATTTATTTATTTTGTTTCTGTTGTTTACTTTTTTCTTGTTTTTGTTGTTATTGTTGTTGTTCAGCACTACAGTAGCACATTGATAATCGTTTCTGCTTATCAATCGTAAACTCTTATTCAATTTTTTCTAAAATGGCTGGAGATTTTAAATACCTTTTTAAATCTCAAGCGTCATCATATGTCTTCATGATGTCTTTTAATCTTTTGTCAAGATCTATACACCTCTTCTTTCTTTTTTGAAGAGGTAGGCCAATGGAAACTTTTTAAATTTCAAAAATAGCGTTCACTGCCTCCTCCTTCAGCTTTTTAATCAGAAAGTACACATTTGGATGTTTCTAGTTTACTGAGGAGTTTAGTTTTTTATGCCAACCTTCGACAGCATTCGTCGCTCTGTGTCGTTGGTTAAAAAACATTCCACATTTCAATAGGTATATTAGGATTTTCCATCCACTGATCAGCCATATAGTCTGTAAATGCTGTGATCTTCTCTCCACTGGGCATTTATTTCATTATTAAAATCAACGCTTCATCGACAATGTTAAGTGGAAGATGTGCCACTCCAGCACAAATGCCACAAAACAATCGCGCTTCCTCCCTATCCCTGTAGTCTTCCGTTAGTCCCAGTACCTGTACCTTCTTCCACAGACACTGGTTAAAGTGAAAATTACAGCCGGAAAGTTGTGTTTCAGGGAACACTGAATTCATTGCTTTAATTGTAGCCATTTCAAAATCTAACACTGCGGTTTTTGGTGACCACAAAGGCATCTTAAATACCAATCCAGAAAAAAGTTTTTCATATGAATTTTTACTTTTTTCTGGCAGCAAAGCAAATAAAACACGAAATATCTTAGTTGCCTCTTCTCTACTTCCGATGTCGACATGGATTGTGTACAATCGTTTTGAACTATTTCGAAGAGCTATCAAAGTCCCATCCATAAGCACAGTTCCATTGTCACAAAGGATTTTCTCTGCTTCTTCGCAAGTAAATACTAGAAGTCTCTTGCCTGGAACAGAGCCATCATCAATCTTCAAAAAACTGTTACCTTCCGCTAATTTCAATAGGTCTTCGCTAAGGTGAATTTCCGAACTTTATCCAGGGTTCTGGGTTGTACCAATAGCTCCTCTTCTCGTCTTCCACAATAGTCTTTGAGCTGCCATAATTCGCAATATATGCCACGAATTCTAATACTTTGTCTTTCAAATCTTGAAATTTCTGCTTAAAAATTTGGGCTACAGGCACTGTCTTTTCTTCATGAACTATTTTTCTGCAATTATGTAGTCTTTTCATTATCTCCATATCTGGTTTATCAGGTGGACAAGAATGTTGCTGCTGAGCAACGATTTCATCATTTGCAATTTTTAGCCAGCCGGAGTGGCTGTGCGGTTCTGGGCGCTACAGTCTGGAACCGAGCGACCGCTATGCTCGCAGGTTCGAATCCTGCCTCGGGCATGGATGTGTGTGATGTCCTTAGGTTACTTAGGTTTAATTAGTTCTAAGTTCTAGGTGACTGCTGACCTGAGAAGTTAAGTCGCATAGTGCTCAGAGCCATTTGAACCATTTTTTTAGGTGTATTTTTTTTCATTGTCATATATTTGGTTGTAAGTCTATTTTCTCCAAAGTAAGTGAGTGTGCTTTGTAGAGTGTAGCCCTAAAGGCTACTTGTTTTTGGGCGCTGAGTTAGCATGAAGCGTAGTCTATTTTTTTGTGCTGTTGATTTTACAACTAAGGAAATTTATGCTTTTCTCGTCCTCTTGCTAAACTATAAATGTCACACCTGTGTGCAAAAGGCTTCATTATGTATGCAACTCTTCAGTATCCTCTCCTGTGTCACTACGTAGTAGCAAGACCGTCTTTCTTCCGGTAAACTTTGCCATTAAAAGTACGCTAATTATGCGACCACATTACTTGCATAATGTCGGTTACTTCGGATATTTCGGAGGCAGGACCCTTTTTATGTTCTACTAAGTTTTGTAGAAAACAGCGAAATTGCTGAGTACTTTTCCGTTTTCACCACATACGTATGTCCATACGTGCCTACTACTATTGGAGTTAGTTTGTTTCCACTTCTAGCATTTAGATCTCCCATAAAGAAAATCTGATTTTTATTCTTACTGTTTAATATCACCTCAATAGTTTGAAAAAGACCTTAGAGTAGTCAATTTTCCCTTCATGTTGGACGTTAGCTGCTATTATTTTTTGGATTGCTCTTGTATCTTTAATTCGTAATAGAACAGTGCATCCTTTTTCGTTTCCTAGTCAAGTGTTTTACCTTATTTTTTTGTAGGAATGTAGATGGTAACACCCTTACTTGTTCTTCTTTCTTAATTTACTCTGCTGTAGATCATAGTATAGCCATATACATATCTAGTTCCAGATGTTTTTTTTCCTGCAATACCTGTAAAATCTATTTCGTTTCCTTTCAAATGATTTGCTAATTCGAATTCCTTAACATCAGTTGCCTAACGTACAAGGAGAAAGCTTTCCAAGCTTCCTTAAACCACTGTCTCTTGCTCCTATTTCTCACCCACATCGTAACCCACTAATCCGTCCTTTTCCCGAGACTAGACTATGTAGTGCAAGTACGTTTATTGTCTCTGACTGGGTTACTAGCCCACCTCTATTACAGGAATTTTCCCATGTATGGTCCCAACACTCACTACACTGACAAATGTAAGCTGATTTATACCTAAAAACATTTTTTTTTCTTTTTCCATTGTCGATAACAAACAATGCCATACTAAAATTGTAGCGATCATTGTCTAAACACATAAAAGTTTGTCTGTTTTATGGTGTACCACTGATAACGAGTTGTCAAAAAAATTTATAAGCATACAAAACTTATCAAACGAATTATCTATAAATGTGGGCACGATGTGCAACTCAATTCCTGGCGACATATTAACATACATTTTGCAGAAGTTCAGAATTACCGAAAATTAACGATTTAAAGAGCAACTGATCACCTATGGCCAAGAGATGGACCAGGAAAAATTATCATATCGAGATCAGTCGAGAAGCAGTGGGAGAGGCCAGAATATCGTGTTTGGTCAGTTAACGATACAAATTTAAGTAATTGTACGTGTGTTTCCGGATATTGGGAAGCTTCATTTATCCTGTAGCCATTTGGTAATAATGAGTGAATTTACAGATTATTGTTGAAGAATTTCCACCAAGTTTTACTTGTCTTCTCAATACGTCACTGAGGTTATTCTTTGTCATTGATTTCCGACGTGGTACAGGTTAGGTTGTGAAATTTTTGATTAATTAGGAAGTTAGTTTCATGTGTGATACTGGATATGTTTTTGAATGTAGGTTTCATTACGACGCTATTTAGATTGTTATTTTACTTATGTACAGAGGTGCATGATAAAACTATATTGTGGTGCAGCAGAAGACATTAACAGCAGCACTAGCAAAGCCAAAGGCATCTCACACCGCTCCGCTCCAACTGGAGAGTTGAGGAAGTAACATTGAGGAAACAATTTCGGATATTTAAATGTAATGTAAAAACTGAGCTTCTATATGGTTGTTAAACATGGAAAGTGAGTAAACAGCCAGTCCATAACTGCGAGACACTCAACATCTGATATCTGAGGAACATCCTAGGGATATGGTGGTCAAATGTCATCTTTAACGAAACACTCTGGGAAAGAACCAGCTAGAAGCCAAATGAGCAGCAAATAAGAAGCAGAAAGTGGAGATTGTTAGGACATTCACTTAGGAGACTCAATGAACATATTAAGAAGGAAGTTCTTCATTGAGTGCTGCATGGACAATGAAGACGAGGCAGCTCCAAAATGAGGTGTAGACGACCAGTTTAAGCAGAAGGTCAACAGAAAATGTATATAAAATGATGGTGAATTACCGTAGTTTAAATGGTGTATGATTCTCAACGAGTTGGTGAATATGATATGGTGTGTTTCAAACAACTCGTTATATTGTTGCACGCTTAGGGGTATATAGACGCAATATCTCCCTGCGAGTACATGACTCTGAGCCATATAGAGTGTTTCACTCCTCACTGTTCCACACTACATTATTTGCTCATTTTTTTCATTTAACCGTGTGACCTACATTTTTCTGTTGCGTTTACACTCTGACATGCACTCCAATTATGTTGTTTGCATTTTACTATTATCCTACATTTGTCACAAAGCCTGAGCACATTTTAGATTACATACTTAAATTGGACTGTGGCTTTTAAAACTGAACAGGCTTCTTTTTTCATCCATCTTGCTTGAGGCTCAAGTAACATATGACTTGACTAATTTTAGTTCTATTTATCATTTCGATGATAGTAACACTCTTATTGACAAAATTGTTGCAGTGTTGAGTGATATAGCCTAATTAGAAACTTGTTGAATATAAAAACACAATAATTATTTCTCATTAGCTTTTATGATGTTGCATACTATTAGTCATTATGTGGGAAACATGTATATGTATCGTATAATACCATAAGTAACACCTTCTGAGAACAGTTCCAACTGGTCACTAGAAAAGGAAAAAAAATATAACATTGAATCAAACAAACAAAGCCAAAGATCTTGTAACAAATGAGTGATATATACATATTCTTGTGAGGTTCGAGAAATAATTCTGTTGAAAAGTCAATATTTGTGATGTACAGCTAATTTGGTCTTCAATAAATTAATTACATAGAAATGGTGTACTAACCTAATGATGAACATCATTGAGATGTTGCACTTAGATGACAAGTAAAAGTGAGCTAATGAAGCAACGATTTTTGTAAGATGTTAGGATTAAAAAGAAATGGTTGGAAAATAAATGAATTTTCTTATGATCATGATGACGATAGCATTCTTTTCCACAAATTTATGTACTTTTTATTGTTGGATAATTGTTTGAAATGCTATGATATTTATGATTGGCTTGACAATGAATAGTCATGTAACATAGAATGATGTTTATTTTGATTCATGTGATGTACATTTACTGGAAGTGCATACATTTTATTTTAGTAAATGAGGGGATGGTTATTGACAAGAAAGATATTAACATGGCAACTATGAATGTTTGTGTACAACGAAGAACGGTTGCCATTTATAGGTAGAGCAGTGAATTAGTGATAATTAACTGAGGATTATATTATGATAAAATTTTGGTGCTGTCTAAATCTTGTTACCAACTGCTGTAATGGACAAACAAGGCGTGATCGCTAATTAAAGATGGAAACATTAACGATAATTTTGTGAGTTTTAAGGGAGAACCTGCTTACCCTTCTCTATGGACCTTGAGTTCACAGGGGGACTCATCAGTACAGATATCCATATTGTAGATACAACGACAGTGGAGGGACCTCTGTTGAAATATCAGACAAACATATTTCTCCTGAAGAGAGGGTCCAGCCTTTCCGGCAGTTGCAGGGCAACATTCTGTGTCATTGGCTGATCTGGACTTGTAACTCATCGAAATCGAATCTGCTGTCATGGTACAGTGAAACAGCTGAAAGCAAGTGGAAACTACAGCTGTAATTTTTTCTGAGGGCATGCAAATCTAATGTATGGTTAAATGATGTCGTTACCCATTCACAAGATAGCTGTCATTCTATAGATTGTAGAATGTAATATTAGACTGCTAATGACGTAGGTTAGAAAATTATGGAGATTGAAGTTAGATATAGTGGGGATTGGTGTAATTCAGAAGCAGGAGGAAGGAGCAGCTCTTCTGGTCATATGATTTCAGGGATATAAATAAATAATGAAATATGGTAATGGAGGAGTAAGTTTATCAATGAATACCAAAGTAGGAAAGTGCTTAAGCTGGCCTGGACAGCACAGTGAAGAGACTGACACTAAAGCCGCATCTGCCACTGTAGCACCAGTTCATATGATAATTAGTTCTGAAGATGATGAAGTTATTGTAGAAATGTGTGATGACACGAGAGAAATTATTCAGATAGTTAAGGGAGATGATAAAAATAACTGTGAAGGCGGGCTGGAATTCGATAGTTGGAAACGAGGAGGAAGAAGCATAGCAGGTGAATAAGGACTGGGGGGAGGAATGAAAGAGGAATAGCTTAGTAGAATTCTGCACAGAGAATAGTTTAATCATCGCTGACACTTAGTTTCAGACTCATGAAAAAAAGAATGTATGCCTGGAAGAAACTTGGAGACACCTTAAGCTTGCAGACTGATAATAGAATGGTAAGACAGAGACATCGGAAACAGACTTTAAAACATAAGACAATACAGGGGCCAGATGCAGACTCTGGTCACAATTTAGTGCTTATCAACTATAGGCTAAAAGTTAAGAAACTGCCAAAATGTAGGACATTAAGGAGATGGGATCTGGATAACGTGAAAGAACCGGGGGTTGCTGAGAGATTCATAGCGTTCATTAGGCAACGATTGACTGTAACAGGGAAGAGGAATACAGCAGAAGACGAATGAGTAGCTTCGAGAAATGAAATTAGAAGGAAGGCCAGAATTGGCCGTAATTTTGATGATTTATTAACAGAAAATTGATTTTCGATCACAATATGATCACCTTCAGCGCTTTAACGTACAAATTAAAGCTCGTAGGCTATGGTGTCTAGTTATTAGCAGTGATCGATTCATAACTTCTGTTACTGCTAATAACTAGACACCAGTTACCGACGACCTGTAATTTGTACTCAAAAGCAGTGAAAATAATCATTATGTGGTCGAAAATCGATTTTACTGTTAGTAAATTACTGCTGACCTTCCCCCTAATTTTATTTATCACATAGTCGTTCTGCACACAGCACTCCATGGAGTCGCCAATCAACTTGAGAGATCAAATAATGAAGGCATCAGAACATCAGATAGGTAGGACAATATTGAATTCAATTTAGTAAAGAAGAAAATATAAAAATGGAGCAAATGAAGTAGGCGAAAGGGACTACAAACGTCTAAATAACCAGGATGACTGGAGGTGCAGAATAACTAAGTAGGAATGGCCAAATGACATATGTAAGTATTTAGGCATATACTGCTACGAGAAAGATAGATACCGTCTACAGTGTCCTTTGGAGAAATGAGAAGTAGCTGTGTGAATATCGAGAGCTGGGACGGAATATCAGCCCTAAGCAAACAACGGAAAGCTGAAAGATGGGAATAAATAGATGGTCTATACAAGGGAGACGAACTTGAATACAATATTATAGAAATGTATGAGGACGTAGATGAACACTAGATGGAAGATTTGATGCTGCGAGAGGAATTTCATAGAGCACTGAGAGACCTATGTTGAAACAAGGCCAGATGAGTAGACGACATTCCGTCAGAACTGCTATATAAATGGGAGAGCCAACAAAGACAAAACTCTTCCATTTGGTGTGCAAGGTGTATGAGACATGCGAATTACCGTCAGACTTCAAGGAAAATATAATAATTGCAATTTCAAAGAAAACAACTGCTCACAGGTGTGAATATTACCGTACTGTGGGTTTAATAAGTCATGGTTGCAAAATACTAACACGAATTCCTTACAGAAGAATGGAAAAACTCGTAGAAGCTCACTTTGGAGTAGATCAGTTTGGATTTATTTTGAAATGTATTACCACATGTGGCAATACTGAGCCTGCAACTTACCTTAGAACATAGTTTAAGAAAAGGCAACCCCTACTATTACAGCATCTATACACTTACAGAAATCTTTTGATATTTTTGACTGGAATACAATCTTTTCGAAGGTAAAATACAGGGAGCGAAAGCCTATTTAGAACTGTTATATTAACCAGCCGGCAGTTGCAAGTGTCGCAGGGTATGAAAGGGAATCTGCTGTTGATTAGGAACTGAGACAGACCTGTAGCTTATCCTGGACCTTACTCAGTCCGTACACTGGGCAAGCAGTAATCAAAACCACAGAAATTTTTTGAGTAGGACTCTAAGTTCAGGGAGAATAAATAAAGTCATTGGAGCTGACAATGTAGTTCTGGCAGAGACAATAAAGTCTTACAGGAGAAGCTGAAGGTTGTGACCGTTGATCCATCGTGGATGCGGGACAGCGGCTGGTCATTTACTTATGAAAAACTAATCACTAAACACCCATACGTTTTTAGAAATGGTTATTTTAATTACGAGACCAGTTTCGGCAATCCATTAACTCCACCTCCAGGCGGCTGTGTGTTAAAAACAACTAGTATAAGTATAGTATTCAAAAATTGATATTCTAAAAAATGAAGCGTAGTGAGATAAATTCTCAAAAACCTACAAAATACATTGGGCGGTGTTAAGAAGCGTATCTGTGCACACAACGCACAACAAAGTAGAATAAGTACACGTGCTGGTTAGTGACGAAACTAACTACTTTGACATCACAGAGTTATAATAGAACATGTAAAACATTTCAAAAACATGAATTAGAAAGCGTACAAAATCAGAAGCACAAAGGAATGATGCTTGTCTAGTTTTTTTTTTTTTTAAATATATCCACAACCCTTACAGATGAGAATCACTCTTGTTCTTAGGAAACATTATCCGCACTTAAATTAAAAACTCGCCATACGACATTTCAATTACACAATATTGTGAATACCTATTGATTAAGTAACACTAGTGATATATGAGATGTATTTATGACTGTGTGAAAAATCTCTACTAGAGGCAAAAAAACGGCCGACAAATTACTGTGTAAATGATGGTAAGTGAAGAACCTGCATGGGATACTCATAAAATAGTTAGAGGGCATAATACTGTATCCCAAGTAAAAAATGAAATGATATGACTTATTGTGTCTTAAACATCAATTAATTGGTAGTGGAACAAACAAGGGACCGCAAACACCATACTATTATGTTGATGATATATTCGTTGTATAATGGAAATAAGAACGAGGCACTCAGACTACAAGAAATTTTTAACTCTTTATACCACAATTTCATTTCACTGTGGACTTTCATGTTGAGGGCTCTCTTAACTTTTTTTATTTACAAGTAAGTAGGAATGGCCAGTGTTCAGAATACGAGGTTTCTCGTAAGCCGACAACAAAATTGTCATTATTGCTGCGAATTCCGATGATCATCCATTGCAGAAGAAAGCATTTTTTCTCCCAGTGTTTCACAGGCTAAAATTATTTGCACTTGACCAGGTGGCAACTGCATCGAGAAAGCCTCCATTGTAAAGTCAGGGATTGTAAATGGATTTAGAGAAAGTGATAGAAAGGAAATGGGTAATAAAATTCTGTCAAAGATGCGCAAAGTGAAAAGTTTATATGCTATTAACATACTGGGGAAGCTGCTACGACAAAATATAAGATTGTCGGTTTATAAATTTTGCAATTGGTGGTCTATAAAATTAAGTGTGTAGATTGTGACAAGTTTTACATCGCACAAACGTGAAAGCAATTCAGAACTCGACATAGGGAACCGGTTACCCTGGCTGTGATAGTAAACTATGAGATCATTTACGTCATTTCATCAATCAGCTTCGTGACATCGAAAACAATTTACAAATTCTTCATTATAAGAGTAGAGATGTTAAATTGGATACCTGAGAGGGCCTAGAAATTGTCATACATATAAGGCGCTTCCATGACCGATTAGTTAATGACCAGATCAGTGGAGCAGAAGATTGATTTTTAATAGTTTTGATAATGGCTTCAATTGCCATTGGAAATACAACTTGTCAGCTCATTGCGGCCACCGTTTGTAACAGCAAATGTGCAGTGACGTCTGCTGATACTTTGAGTATGTTTTTATATGCATTTATTTTCACATACGTATCATTTGCTGTCATGTCTTACACGTTTTTATGCCTTTTCGCTTCACTTCTGTCTTTGTGCCGTGCGCGGTTCGTGTTCATGCATTTTATTGTTTGTCATCTTCTCTTACGGTACTGCCACCTCGTTTTCTTATTCCATTTACTGGCGTCACTAACTTCCTGTCTTATCTGCCGTGAGTGGCAGCAGCAGTGCTTCTCGATAAGTGCACTGTCGTACCATCTCTGTAGCGACCGATAGTATTTCCGGGTCGTCGTGTGTCTGGAGTTTAGTTGGGAGCTCAGTTGAGACGCAGAAGCAGTGAAATCGGGGACAGCCTGGATTTGCCGACCGCTGGCCACACCCGTGAACTGTCCGACGGAAGCAGATTTGAGCGGAGACGACAGTTGGTTGGTCGTTCTGTCGGTCGTCTCATCGGGCGACGTGTATTTTGTCTTCTGACCGTTTCTGGGCCCTTTCAATTGGTCATCTTGCGGGACATGGGTCGGTTCCTTTCTTGTGCAGAGATGTCGGGTGCAAAATGGGCCAGTGTCTCCGCGTCGTCGTGTGTCCGAGTGTCGGAGCAGCAGTGAAGTCGGGAACGGACCAGCAGTGAGTCGGTGGACGGATTCTGTGGAATGAGTCAGTGCAGTGAGTCCGCAGAGTCAGTCCGATGGCAGACAGTCGTATGATAGTCAGTCGGCTCTGAGACCCAGTCACTTTTGGGTTGTGGACTGAGTCGGCTTCGTCGTCACTAGGCTGTCGAACGAGTTGGCAGTCAGTAGCAGGCAGGTCCGCATGGTCCAAGTACGCCCCACGACAATGGTCGACGCAGATGGAAGGCCATTGCTCGGTCGGTCGGCTAGTCGTCGGTTGGCGGCATGTGGTCTGCTGACCACTGACACCAGTAACAGTCTGGCAATAGTAGGTACCCTGCATCAGTCGGGTCCGCATGGTGTTAGTATTCGCCAGGACCACTGTGGGTGAAAATGGGCTGCCGCTGCTCGTTTGCTCGGCCGGTCGTCTCAGTAGACGACGCCTTGGACCCTTAGGACGAACATCATTTCCAGAGTTGGGATGTGGTTGGACCTCGTTGGTTCGTTGGGACTGAGCACCGACGTAGTCTCCACAGTGTGGCGCCTTGCCACAGTCTTTGGTGGCGGGCACACGCTGTTGCAATTGGAAACGACGCTAGGTGTGTGAGCGGCTTTTCGCTCTCCTCCGAAGCAGGATCCCCAAGTTCAGTATTTAGTTAGCTGTTCTTAAAACTCGACTGTTACGATTTGTTCGTTATTTGTGGATTGTTGTTTTCTCAGCTGGTGACGCGAGTGATACGAGTCATGTGTTTTGTTGCCTGGAATCTGCAGCCTCCCATAGTCACTTGACAGCTGTGACTTGTGTTTTCGGCATTCTTTTAAACTTGTCTTGAGTGGTGTTTGATGCCTTGATCTCGGTGGGGTCCAGTTTGAAGTTATTGGTATCTTGGTTTATTCTTCATCAGCCAATATTTTTCATTATTTGTGCAGTTGGATCTGACCGTTGGAAATCTGTCAGTTTGTCGGTCGGTTGTAAACCGTCCCTAGGTTGTATTGTTTTATGCATGGTGTGTGGCCTTCAGCCGAGTTTTAATCTGTCTTAAATTAAAAATCCTTGTCTTGCCCCTCAGTCACAAGATTGTTATTCTTTAGTATGAGGCCTTCTGCCGAGTTTTCACTAAATATTTTAAAATAAGGCCTTCAGCCTTTTCAAGATCAAGGCTCTTCTTCCTAGGCCTTAAGCCGTTAAATTGTTTTGCCGATATGCGGCCTTCACCGAGTTTCAGCCTATTTACATTAAACTTTGAACATCTTTATCTCGACCTTAAGCCGTAGCGCTGTTCTTGATTAATGTGAGGCCTTCAGCCGAGTTCTATGGGAAACATTTAAGCTAAGGCATTCAGCCTTATTATATTGAAGATAAAAAAACTTTTTTCTAAAGAAGTAAGACCTCCAGAAGTACTCCTGTACATCAATTCCTCGCTTAGGCCTTGTGTCTTGGATTTTCGATGTGGCCTTCAGCCGATCTAAATTAAATCAAAGGAGGTGTTTCGTTAAAACGTTGAGAGGCTTGATTCTTGCTTGTGTTAATGTGTGTTTTAAGAAATAAAGTTTAGATGTTGAGTACAACTCACAGTAACCTATTTTGGCCCCTTTCCACAAAGATAACCACATCCGCTCTATCCTGCTAGCCCAGGGATTTCAGTCAGTAATGTGGATATACATCTTATATTAAATTTCCTTATGATACTGGCGGCTCCGCCACCTGGCGTTGTATTAACCCAAGGTCGACTTGCTGTAGGGTTTTGGAACATAAACTGTATTCGAACATTATGAAGTACCTCGAAGAAAACTATTTATTGACATATAGTCAGCACGGTTTCAGAAAATATCGGTCTTCTGCAACACAACTAGCTCTTTATACTTATGAAGTAATAACATGAGTGTCTCAGGGCTTTCCAGAGTTCACCGAAAATTTCGAAGCCGTCGCTAAAATACGCTCATATGTGTTCAATTATCGGCAGATTTTCCGAAGTTTTTCGGCAAGAAGGCAATATTGTATGCTCCGACAAAGGATTTGAATCTCCTGCCTGAGGGGCCAGTGAACTGGAGCATGATATCTTATGTACCACACTGTTGTTCAATTTTAGAGAATTTTATTTATTATGTGGACTAGAAGGTATCCTCACTTATTCATGGTGGAGAAAGAAATCGTTATTTTTTAAAAATAGCTGAGCAATTATTTGTGAAATTTGGCTAGATAAGCGATGCTTCATTCTTTTGTATTTGTGTACATAGAGTGCATTTGTTCTGTTTAGCAATTGACCATGGCAATATTTTATTATTGTGCCAAATTCGGCGGTAATTCTATTTTCTTCCAATTTAAGTGAGTGTGCTTTGCGGAGTGGTGCGTAAATGCTCCATGTTTCTGTGGCGCGAATTGCTGTTATATACCTTCAGTTTTTATTGTATGTTGGGGATTTTAATAGCAATGAATTTTATGCTATTGCCGTCCTCATGCTACACAATTAATTTCATACCATCGTGGAAAATATTGTATTGTGTAAGCAGCGCTCGAGTCCCCTCCCAAGTGTAATCATGTAGAAGCAATTTATCATCAAAACACCTAAAGTAGTATACTGTTTTCTATGGAGCCTATTTACTTCCTTAAAAACATTAATTTCCAAACGACTCAGAGACATATCAGTCAGGAAGCTTGATAATGCTACTGCACGTGGCTGCACCCTCTTTCTGCTGATAAACTTTCCCATTAAAAGTATGGAGGTTATGAGACTATATCATTTGCAAATGCCGGTAACTTCCAATTTTTCTGAGACAGATACACTTTTGTGTTTTACTACATTTTTAAATAACGTAGGTCCCTATATCCGCTGATAATCTTTCCCGTTAAAAGTAAGTTGATTATGAGACTATATCATCTGCAAATGCCGGTAACTTCTGATTTTTCTGAGACATATACCCTTTTATGTTTTTCTAAATTTTTAAATAAAATAGCTGAGTCGCTGAGTATTTTACGTTTTAATTTACATACGTTTTTCCATATGTGCCTGCTGGTATATTTCCAATCCTAGAATTTAAATCTCCCGTAAAGAACACACGGTTTTTATTCAAGCTCTTGAACATTACTTTCAATTATTTGTGAAAGTCAATATTTCCTTCTTGTGGAGCATCAGTTTCTATTGTTCTTTGGATTACACTTGTACCTGTAATTCCTACTAACACAATGCGTTAATTTGTATTTCTTAGTCAAGAATTTTATTATATTATATTCTAGGCTTGGAGATGGCAACATTTTTACTTCCTTTTTGTTCGTTTTTCCCTACTGTAGATCAAAGTAGAGTTTTCTACACATTAATTTCCAGATGTTTTTTTCTTTGTTTCTGTAACTGACTAAAAATCTGTTTTACATTCTGTGAAATGTTTCAACCATCCATTCGTACACTCTGCTGCTTACTATCTTGTCCGTGTAATGTTCATAGATTGATTTTCACAAAGAAAGTCTTTAACTTGTAATTGTTTATGTATTGCGATGAAGTCATTGTTTCACTCCTTTATAATACTCGAAACAACTAAAACTTCCTGTCACTGGAAAACCATGAGAGACCACTCGGAATTTCTTAATGAAACCCCTCGCAAAAATCCACTCCCGGTGGGAACGCCGCATTTGCGAACTGTGCATAACACCTTTAAGGTCGTGTCCACACTAACACACATGTGAGCCCGGGAGGTTTTGAGAACTGATCGAAAATTCCAAGGCCCATAGCTAAAATACGCTCTTCTGTGGCCAGGAGGAAGTATTCCCAGGTTCAATAAACAATTGTCTCTCGTTCCTGTTTCTCACCCATGTCGTATCCCAGTTATCCGTTCTGTTCCAGAGACTAGTCTGGGTACTCCAAGTACGTTTATTGCGTCTCTGAGTGGGGTACTACCCCATCGCTGTTACAGGAATTTTCCGATGAGTGATCTTACCACCCGCTACACTGTCATCTGTCAGCTTATTTAGCATCTACTAACATTTTTTTTGTATTGTTGATAGCAAACAAATTCGTTCCGATAATGTAGCGATTAGTGTTTAAACCGAAAGTATTTTTTAATCTTCGTCGCGATTCAGTGACGACGAGTTGTCAAACAAATTTGTGAACAATTCAGACTTATCAAATGAATTGTCTATAATTGTGGGCAAGCTGTAGAACTCAATACCAGACCAAATATTTACGTAAAATTTCCAGAAGTTCATCATTATTGAAGAATCAAGATTTAAAGGGGAACTGAGCACAAGACGTGCCGCAGGAGAAATTTTCATATCAATATCTTTGAGAAATATGTGGAGAGGCCAAGTATCATGGATGGTCATTTTATGATACTAATTTAAGTAATTATACATATTGTTACATTTAGCAAAAACCTAAGTACATTTTAGATTACATACTTAAACCATTCTGTAGCTTTTAAAACTGAACAGGCTTCTTTCTTCATCCAACTTGCTTGAGGCTCAACTGACCCGCAACTCGATTAATCTTAGTTCTGCTAATTCTTTCGATGACATAAATGTTACGGCGTCATGGACAAAATTGTTGCTGTGTTTAACGATAAATCCTAATAAAAAACTTTTGGAATGTAAGAAGACAGTAATTAATTAACGTTCACTTTTATGAAGTGAGGTATGTTTAAGGCACAAAACCGTAAGTAGCATGTTTTGAGAACAATGTCAATTACACGTTAAGGGAAACGTTGATTACTAGAAAAGGAAAAAAAATCATAATAAAGAGTCATTGATCTATGTTTTTCTGAGATTCTAGATAATGTAATGCTGAAATTTTGCTATTTCTGAAGTACAGCTAGATTTGGTGTACCAAGTTAATGATGAGCATTGATGAGATTTTGCACCTAGCTCAGAAGTAAGTCTGAACTCATATAACAAGTATTTTTGTAAAATGTTAGATGTACAAAGGTATGATTGGAAAATACATGAATGGTCTTATGCTCCTGGAGATGACAGTGTTTCATACAAGAAAATTATAAAGTTTTGAGTATTGGATAATTATTTCAAATATGACGTTAACTCTGCTATGATATTGATGTTTCGGTTGGCAATAAATATTCATGAAATGTAGAATGTTGCATGTTTTCAGTCATGTGACATAAATTTACTTGAAGTGTACATGATTAACTTGACTAATCGAAGGTTTGTTTATTGAGAAGAAAGATATTAACGTGGCAACTATGAATGTGTTTGTATAATGAAGAACGGTTGGCATGTATAGTTAGAACAGTGATTTAATGATAATTAACTGAGGATTAAATTATGATAAATTTTAGTTCTGTCTATATGTTATTACCAACTGTAATAATGAAGGAACAAGTCGTAACAGACAATAAGAGAAGGAAATATTAACGATACATTAGTGAGCTTTAAGGGAGATCCTCCTTACCCTTCACTAAAGATGATCCCCTTATGCTAACTACCATGAGTTCACAGGGTGGCTTGCGTGTCCAATCGATACAGATAGCCTCACAATAGGTACAACGACAGTGGAGGGATATCTGTTGAGAGACCATTAGGAAACGATTGACTATAACAGGGGAAAGGAAAAGAGTAGAACACGAATGGATAGCTATGAGAGATGAAATAATGAAGGTAGCAGAAGATCAGATAGGTGGGACAATATTGAATACAACTGATTAAGGAAGAAAATACAAAACTGGAGCAAATGAACTAGTCGAAAGGGAATACAAATGTCTAAATATTCAGGATGACAGGAAGTGCAAAATGGCTAAGCAGAAATAGCCAGACGACAAATGTAAGGATTTAGAAACATATACTGCTAGGAGAACGATACATACCGTCTACAGTGTCCTTTGGAGAAAAGAGAAGTAGCTGTATGTTTATAGAGAGCTGAGATGGAATACCAGACCTAAACGAACAGGGGAAAGCTGAAAGATGAAAATACATGGATGGTCTTTGTAAGGGAGATGAACTTGAAAACAATATGAACTGCTGTAGAAATGGGAGAGCCAACAAAGCCCAAACTCTTCCAATTGGCGTGCAAGATGTATGAGACATGCGAAGTACCCTCAAACATCAAGAAAAATATAATAATTGCAATTTCACAGATAGCAGATGCTGACAGTAGTGAATATTAACGCACCATGAGTTTAATAAGTCATGGATTCAAATAACAAACACGAATTCTTTACACAAGAATGAGAACACTGGCAGAAAGAAACTTTGGAATAGATCAGTTTAGATCGAGAAGAAATGTATTAACACATGTGGCAATACTAAGCCTGCGGATTACCTTAGAAGATAGTTTAAGGAAAGGCAACCCTCATTTTATGGCATCTGTAGACTTACAGAAATTTTT
The DNA here is from genome assembly GCF_023864345.2 of Schistocerca serialis cubense. Classification (NCBI taxonomy): domain Eukaryota; kingdom Metazoa; phylum Arthropoda; class Insecta; order Orthoptera; family Acrididae; genus Schistocerca; species Schistocerca serialis. Next base: position 453,942,717 of record NC_064646.1, read on the forward strand.
TGACATTGTTGACTGGAATACTCAAATTTCGAATGTAGCAAGGTAAAACACAGGGAGTGGAAGCCTATTTAGAACTTTTGCATAAACCAGATGGCTGGTGCAAATGTCAAAGGGCGTGAAAGGGAATCAGTGATTGATGAGAAACTGAGACGGGGTTGTAGCATATCCTTGATCCTATTTGGTGTTTACAAAGAACAAGCAGTAATCAAAACCACAGCAAAACTTTGGTTACGACTTATAGTTCAGGGAGAAGAAATAAAATCTATGGGGTTTGCCGATGACAATGTAGTTCTATCAGAAACAACAAAGGGCATAAAGGAGAAGTTGAAAAGAACAGACTGCCTCTGTCGATCCATCGTGGATACGGGGCAGCAGCTGGTCAGACATTTATGAAAAACAAATCTCCAAACAGCCGTACGTTTTTAGAAATTATAATTTTATTTACCAGTTTCGGCATCCCCTAATGCCGTCTCCAGGTGGCTGCATGTAAAAAACGAGTATACGTTTTGTAGGTGTCAAGGTATACAGCAGTTGGCGTAACAGGAAGTAAAGTGCAGTGATAAAAATCCTCAAAAGCTTACAAAATGCAGTGTGCAGCGTTAAGAAGAGAATCTGTGCACACAACTCACAACAAAGCATCGAAAATAACTACTTTCACATCATACAGCTATAATCGAACGAGTCAAACATTACAAAAAAACCAAAAAGTTTAATAAATCAGAAGCACAAAGGAATAATGCTTGTAGAGCTTTATTATAAAAAATATCCACAACACTTACGTATGAGAATCACACTAGTTCTTGGCAAAAATTATTCCCATTGAAGATAAAAACTCGCGATATGACATATGGAGTATATAGCAACGTGCATACCTATAGCCTAAGTAACATTAGTGATATTTCAGAAGTAGTAATCACAATATCAAAAAACGCTAACAGAGACAAAACATAACGGCCGAAAAATTATTAAATGAACGTCGGTAAGCAAACAACTTGCAGGGGATACTCATAAAAACAGCTAGGGGGCATCATATTATATCCGAAGTGAAGAATAAAACGTCATGACTTGGTGTCCCTTAAACGCCACTGAACTGGGGGGAAAATAGTACAGTGAAACAAACAAAGAACCCCAAACACCAAATTTTTATGTTGACGATATATTCGTCGTTTTTAATAAGTGTAAGGATGAGGTGATCAAGCTACAATAAATTTTCAACTCTTTACACTATAATTTTAACTTCATTACGGAGTTTCTTGTTGAGCGCTACCTTAACTTTTTGGATTTACAGGTAAGCAGGATTGCTAATGTTCAATGGATTTAGAGAATGGATTTAGAGAAAGTAATATTATGGATATGGGTGAAAAATTTTTGTCAAAGACTCACAAAGAGACCAGTGTAAAGAAGGAAGGAAGATGTCAGATATGCTGCTAAGACGCATGTTGGCCCAACCTCTCTGAAGACTAGTAATGAGTTTAAAAAGCATAATATGGTGGTAAGTTTCAATGCTATTAACAGACTGGGGAAGCTCCTTCGACATAACATAGAGCAGCCTGTTACTACAATTTTCAATGGCCCGTCTACAAGATTGAGCGTGGAGCTTGTGACAGATTTTACATCGGACAGACTGGGAACGAACACTGTTATCCTAGCTGTGGTAATGTACTACTACCTCATTTACGTCAGTGCATCCATCAGCTTCGTGACATAGATAAAAATTCATAGAGTCTTAATTATGAGAGTATAGTTGTTTAATTGGTTATTTTGGAAATATAGTTAATGAGCACATCACTATAACAAGAGATTGTTTTTTCATACTTTAGATAATGTTTTCAGTTGCGATTGGAAGTAAAAATCGTACACCCCTTGCGGCCACTCTTTATAACAACAAATGTACAGTGACGTCTACTGCAATTTTGAGTATATTTGTATATGCAGTCCTCCCCCCATGAACCATGGACATTGCCGTTGGAGGGGAGGCTAGCGTGCCTCAGCGATACAGATAGCCGTACCGTAGGTGCAACCACAATGGAGGGGTATCTGTTGATAGGCCACACAAATGCGTGGTTCCTGAAGAGGGGCAGCAGCCTTTTCAGTAGTTGCAGGGGCAACAGTCTGGATGATTGACTGATCTAGCCTTGTAACTCTAACCAAAACGGCCATTCTGTGCTGGTACTGCGAACGGTTGCAAGCAAGGGGAAACTACAGCCGTAATTTTTCCCGAGGGCATGCAGCTTTACTGTATGGTTAATGATGATGGCGTCCTCTTGGGTAAAATATTCCTGAGGTAAAGTAGTCCCCCATTCGGATCTCCGGGCGGGGACTACTCAAGAAGACGTCGCTATCAGGAGAAAGAAAACTGGCGTTCTACGGATCGGAGCGTGGAATGTCAGATCCCTTAATCGGGCAGGTAGGTTAGAAAATTTAAAAAGGGAAATGGATAGATTAAAGTTAGATATAGTGGGAATTAGTGAAGTTCGGTGGCAGTAGGAACAAGACTTTTGGTCAGGCGAATACAGGGTTGTAAATACAAAGTCAAATAGGGGTAATGCAGGAGTAGGTTTAATAATGAATAAAAAAATACGAATGTGGGTAAGCTACTACAAACAGCATAGTGAACGCATTACTGTGGCCAAGATAGACACGAAGCCCGTGCCTACTACAGTAATACAAGTTTATATGCCAACTAGCTCTGCAGATGACGAAGAAATTGAAGAAATGTATGATGAAATAAAAGAAATTATTCAGATCGTGAAGTGAGACGAAAATTTAATAGTCATGGGTGACTGGAATTCGGTAGTAGGAAAAGGGGGAGAAGGAAACGTAGTAGGTGAATATGGATTGGGGGTAAGAAATGAAAGAGGAAGCCGCCTGGTAGAATTTTCCACAGAGCACAACTCGATCATTACTAACACTTGGTTCAAGAATCATAAAAGGAGGTTGTATACATGGAAGAAGCCTGGAGATACTGGCAGATTTCAGATAGATTATATAATGGTAAGACAGAGATTTAGGAACCAGGCTTTAAATTGTAAGACATTTCCAGGGGCAGATGTGGACTCTGACCACAATCTATTGGTTATGAACTGTAGATTGAAACTGAAGAAACTGCAAAAAGGTTGGGATTTAAGGAGATGGGACCTGGATAAACTGAAAGAACCAGAGGTTGTACAGAGTTTCAGGGAGAGCATAAGGGAACAAATGGCAGGAATGGGGGAAAGAAATACAGTAGAAGAAGAATGGGTAGCTTTGAGGGATGAAGTAGTGAAGGCAGCCGAGGATCAAGTAGGTAAAAAGACGAGGGTTAGTAGAAATTCTTGGGTAACAGAAGAAATATTGAATTTAATTGATGAAAGGAGGAAATATAAAAATGCAGTAAATGAAGCAGGCAAAAAGGAATACAAACGTCTCAAAAATGAGATCGACAGGAAGTGCAAAGCAGGGATGGCTAGAGGATAAATGTAAGGATGTAGAGGCTTATCTCACTAGGGGTAAGATAGATACTGCCTACAGGAAAATTAAAGAGACCTTTGGAGAAAAAAGAACCACTTGAATAAATATCAAGAGCTCAGATGGAAACCTAGTTCTAAGCAAAGAAGGGAAAGCAGAAATGTGGAAGGAGTATATAGAGGCTCTATACAAGGGCGATGTACTTCAGGACAATATTATGGAAATGGAAGAGGATGTAGATGAAGATGAAATGGGAGATATGACACTGCGTGAAGAGTTTGACAGAACACTGAAAGACCTAAGTCGAAACAAGGCCTCGGGAGTAGACAACATTCCAATAGAACTACTGACGGCCTTGGGAGAGCCAGTCCTGACAAAACTATACTATCTGGTGAGCAAGATGTATGAGACAGGCGAAATACCCTCAGACTTCAAGAAGAATATAATAATCCCAATCTCAAAGAAAGCAGGTGTTGACAGATGTGAAAATTACCGAACTATCAGTTTAATAAGTCACGGCTGCAAAATACTAACACGAATTCTTTACAGACGAATGGAAAAACTAGTAGAAGCCGACCTTGGGGAAGATCAGTTTGGATTCCGTAGAAATATTGGAACACATGAGGCAATACTGACCTTACGGCTTATCTTAGAAGCTACATTAAGGAAAGGCAAACCTACGTTTCTAGCATTTGTAGACTTAGAGAAAGCTTTTGACAATGTTGACTGCAATAGTCTCTTCCAAATTCTGAAGGTGGCAGGGGTAAAATATAGGGAGCGAAAGGCTATTTACAATTTGTATAGAAACCAAATGGCAGTTATAAGAGTTGAGGGGCATGAAAGGGAAGCAGTGGTTGGGAAGGGAGTGAGACAGGGTTGTAGCCTCTCCCCGATGTTATTCAATCTGTATACTGAGCAAGCAGTGAAGGAAACAAAAGAAAAATTTGGAGTAGGTATTAAAATCCATGGAGAAGAAATAAAAACTTTGAGGTTCGCCGATGACATTGTAATTCTGTCAGAGACAGCAAAGGACTTTGAAGAGCAGTTGAACGGAATGGATAGTGTCTTGAAAGGAGGATATAAGATGAACATCAACAAAAGCAAAACGAGGATAATGGAATGTAGTCGAATTAAGTCGGGTGATGTTGAGGGTATTGGATTAGGAAATGAGACACTTAAAGTAGTAAAGGAGCTTTGCTATTTGGGGAGCAAAATAAGTGATGATGGTCGAAGTAGAGAGGATATAAAATGTAGACTGGCAATGGCAAGGAAAGCGTTTCTGAAGAAGAAAAATTTTTTAACATCGAGTATAGATTTAAGTGTCAGGAAGTCGTTTCTGAAAGTATTTGTACGGAGTGTAGTCATGTATGGAAGTGAAACATGGACGGTAAATAGTTTGTACAATAAGAGAATAGAAGCTTTCGAAATGTGGTGCTACAGAAGAATGCTGAAGATTAGATGGGTAGATAACATAACTAATGAGGAGGTGTTGAATAGGATTGGGGAGAAGAGAAGCTTGTGGCACAACTTGACTAGAAGAAGGGATCGGTTGATAGGACATGTTCTGAGGCATCAAGGGGTCACCAATTTAGTATTGGAGGGCAGCGTGAAGGGTAAAAATCGTAGAGGGAGACCAAGAGATGAATACACCAAGCAGATTCAGAAGGATGTAGGTGGCAGTAGGTACTGGGAGATGAAGAAGCTCGCACAGGATAGAGTAGCATGGAGAGCTGCATCAAACCAGTCTCAGGACTGAGGACAACAACAACAACACTGTATATGCAGTAATTTTCACAAACGGTTTTTGAAGTCATCTTACAAGTTTTTATGCCTTTTCACTTTACTTTTGTCACTGTTAGTAATCTGGATATACAACTATTATTAAATACCCTTATGATACTGGCGGCTAAACCACCTGGCGTTGTGTTAGCCCAGGTGTCTTCTGTACGCCACAGCGTGCGTTAACTGCAGCTCTGGCTCCGAAAAATTTGGTTTCTGTCTATGCGAGTGGAAAGCTATTGTACCTGAAATACCATATGCATTTCTTGATGTACGGTATTTACAGCTGTCTCTTGTGCTCGTAAAATTGCGTATGGTATGTGCATTTTAGCCTATTGTGAGACGTTCGACATTTTATAATTTTTGTACCTTTGTGAACCATGCAAGTCTGTATACTTGCATTCGTATTATGGGAAGAGTGTGTAATCTTAAATTCTAGTTACTGACAGGTCACCAGATGATGGCTGGGCCCGATAGATGTTGTGAATCTGGAAAATAAGAAATCTCCAAAACAGCCACGCGTTTTTTTTCAGCAACCAGATGCACTTCTGGAGTCATTTTTATTATATTTGTCATGGCTACCTTCTGGTGCCAGGCATTTCAGTCTTAGATAGAACAAGTGATCCTCCTTTTTGCGACAGTATAAACGTTAACTAGTATCTGCATCTCCATCTACATCCATACTCCGCAAGCCACCTGACGGTGTGTGGCGGAGGGTACCTTGAGTACCTCTATCGCTTCTCCCTTCTATTCCAGTCTCGTATTGTTCGTGGAAAGGCAAGGTAGGAGTATGCAAAATGCAACAGGGAATGACAATATTAATGTGCTAATAGTAAATTCCAGGAGCGTCTATAGAAAGGTTCCAGAACTGTTCTCATTAATAAACGGTCAAAATGCCCACATAGTACTAGGGACAGAAAGTTGGCTGAAACCAGATGTAAACAGTAATGAAATTCTTAACTCAGATTGGAATGTATACCGCAGAGACAGGCTGGACAGTGAAGGGGGAGGCGTGTTTATAGCGATAAGAAGTGCAATAGTATCGAAGGAAACTGACGGAGATCCGAAATGTGAAGTAATTTGGGTGAAGGTCACGGTTAAAGCAGGCTCAGACATGGTTATTGGATGTCTCTATAGGCCCCCTGCCTCAGCAGCTGTTGTGGCTGAGCACCTGAGGGATAATTTGGAAAATATTTCGAGTAGATTTCCCCACCATGTTATAGTTCTGGGTGGAGATTTTAATTTGCCGGATATAGACTGGGAGACTCAAACTTCATAACGGGTGGCAGGGACAAAGAATCCAGTGAAATTTTTTTAAGTGCTTTATCTGAAAACTACCTTGAGCAGTTAAACACAGAACCGACTCGTGGCGATAACATACTAGACCTTCTGGTGACAAATAGACCCGAACTATTTGAAACAGTTAACGCAGAACAGGGAATCAGCGATCATAAAGCGGTTACTGCATCGATGATTTCAGCCGTAAATAGAAATATTAAAAAAGGTAAGAAGATTTTTCTATTTAGCAAAAGTGACAAAAAGTAGATTTCAGAGTACCTGACGGCTCACCACAAAAATTTTGTGTCGAGTACAGATAGTGCTGAGGATCAGTGGACAAAGTTCAAAGCCATCGTACAATATGCGTTCGATGAGTATATGCCAAGCAAGATCGTAAGAGATGGGAAAGAGCCACCGTGGTACAACAGCCTAGTTGTAAAACTGCTACGGAAGCAAAGGGAACTTCACAGCAAACATAAACATAGCCAAAGCCTTGCAGACAAACAAAAATTACGCGAAGCGAAATGTAGTGTGAGGAGGGCTATGCGAGAGGCGTTCAATGAATTCGAAAGTAAAGTTCTATGTACTGACTTGGCAGAAAATCCAAAGATATTTTGGTCTTACATCAAAGCGGTAGGTGGATCAAAACAAAATGGTCAGACCCTCTGTGACCAAAATGGTACTGAAACAGAGGATGATAGACTAAAGGCCGAAATACTAAATGTCTTTTTCCAAAGCTGTTTCACAGAGGAAGACTGCACTGTAGTTCCTTCTCTAGATTGTCGCACACATGACAAAATGGTAGATATCGAAATAGACGACAGAGGGATAGAGAAACAATTAAAATCTCTCAAAAGAGGAAAGGCCGCTGGACCTGATGGGATACCAGTTCGATTTTACACGGAGTACGCGAAGGAACTTGCCCCCCTTCCTGCAGCGGTGTACCGTAGGTCTCTAGAAGAGCGTAGCGTTCCAAAGGATTGGAAAAGGGCACAGGTCATCCCCGTTTTCAAGAAGGGACGTCGAACAGATGTGCAGAACTATAGACCTATATCTCTAACGTCGATCAGTTGTAGAATTTTGGAACACGTATTATGTTCGAGTACAATGACTTTTCTGCAGACTAGAAATCTACTCTGTAGGAATCAACATGGGTTTCGAAAAAGACGATCATGTGAAACCCAGCTCGCGCTCTTCGTCCACGAGACTCAGAGGGCCATAGACACGGGTTCACAGGTAGATGCCGTGTTTCTTGACTTCCGCAAGGCATTCGATACAGTTCCCCACAGTCGTATAATGAACAAAGTAAGAGCATATGAACTATCAGACCAATTGTGTGATTGGATTGAAGAGTTCCTAGATAACAGAACGCAGCATGTCATTCTCAATGGAGAGAAATCTTCCGAAGTAAGCGTGATTTCAGGTGCGCCGCAGGGGAGTGTCGTAGGACCGTTGCTATTCACAATATACATAAATGACCTTGTGGATGACATCGGAAGTTCACTAAGGCTTTTTGCGGATGATGCTGTGGTATATCGAGAGGTTGTAACAATGGGGGATCCGTACCAGATAGGGTTGATAGAAGAGATAGAGAAGATCCAACGGAGAGTAGCGCGCTCCGTTACAGGATCATTTAGTAATCGCGAAAGCGTTACGGAGATGACAGATAAACTCCAGTGGAAGACTCTGCAGGAGAGACGCTAAGTAACTCGGTACGGGCTTTTGTTGAAGTTTCGAGAACACACCTTCACCGAGGAGTCAAGCAGTATATTGCTCCCTCCTACGTATATCTCGCGACGATACCATGAGGATAAAATCAGAGAGATTAGAGCCCACACAGAGGCATACCGACAATCCTTCTTCCCACGAACAACACGAGACTGGAATAGAAGGGGGATTCGATAGAGATACTCAAGGTATCCTCCGCCACACACCCAAGGTGGCTTGCGGAATATGGATGTATGTGTAGATGTAGATCTATTATAAGTCAATGATCTCAAAGGAACTAGTTTCGATGCTATCCAGTGGGTGTACGTACTCTGCTTTGTTGTGCTTTGTGTGCACAGTTACACTTCTTAACGGTGCATACTGCATTATGTAGGTTTTAAGTGCTTTTATTTCTACGCCTCATTTTCTGTAATGTCAACAGTTGTATATCTTGACATATCGTACACGTATACTCGTTGTTTTTAACATGCAGTGGCGTGGAAGTAGCGTTAATGAGATTGCCAAAAAGGTCGTGTAAATAAAATAAAAACTTCTGACAGTATATGGCTGTTATTGACTTTTCTTTGCCAAAAAGAATGGACAGTGTCTTGAAAGGAGGATATGAGATGTACGTCAACAAAAGCAAAACAAGGGGATTGGAGTGTGGTCGAAATAAATCTGGTGATGTACAGTAATTAGAATAGGAAACGACTCTGTGAAAGATTAGAGTTTTGTTATTTTGATAGCAAAATAACTGACCATCGCCAAGGTTTATAATACGATATAAAATGTAGGCCGGCATTTGCAGGAAATGAAGTGCTGACCAAAGTAGGGTTATGAGAGCGGATTGTGACTCGTGTTCGTGTACATTAGTTGGTAGAGTACTTGTAGATAAGGAAAATGTTTCAGGCTCGAGTCCCACTCTGGCACACGGCTTCAATCTGCCATGAAGTGCCATTAGAAGGCCGTAAAACTGACTGTCCTGATTTCTTCTGAACAATGAGCTGATACACTGGTTATGTAATGCCGTTAAATAGCGTGAGTTCGTCTCAAATGTGTAGGTTGCTGTTAACATGAAGACAAATGAGAGGTCACATTTCTAATTTTATTGAGATTACTGTAAAGAATGGTAATTTTGCGCTTTCTTATTTTGTACTGATGCATGGTATAAGAGAAATTCGTTACGTCCAACCATCCTTGCATGTTATAGGTTAACATTTGTATTCGGTTACACATGTTATAGGAAGTCTACTCTCAAGACAAGGACCAGATGCTACCCATTATGGGGAGCCCACTTTGAACACAAATACAAGATGCTACCCGTTGTAAAAGTCAAAGTTAACTGAAGTAATAATTTTCTGTAAACTATCTCACTTCATCATATGGTTACAGTACAAAACATGTACATAAACAATTGTGCTGCTTAAGATTGGCCTACATCCACACTATTGTGTCACTGGCAAAGCACTACACACAAACGTACTTGTGAGCTATAAATTTTAAAAGCTGTCTTATTCATATGCATATATGGACGGAGTCGTTGGTGAGGTGGGGAAGGGGTGGAGGGGAACTGGTATACCAGACATTTATGAAGTGTCAGCTACCAATTTATTCGAATAAAGTGTACAATACATGTTCACGTGCTATGCAAACATTCCTTCTTCTAACCTTTTGCGTGATCCAAGGAAATAGGAGTGTAACAAGGAAGAATAAGACCGGAGTACTAACATATTTTCTTCCGATTCGAGATATGAATTTGTGAAATTACATGTATCGTGTTATACTAGGGTAGTCAAAAAGTAATAACCTCTTGTTTTTTAAGTTGTTAAGAATGAAACTACTGGGGTTGAAAACACAACATTGACGATTAATTTATGTACTTTCAATATAATTGCCCCCTATTCTCATTATCTGGATCCGTCTTTTAACAATAGCATATATTTCAATACAGTTAAAAGCTTGGTCCTGCTTCTGACGCATTTGATGCAAGAATGTTTTCACGGTGTCCTCATCTTCAAGGTGAATCCCACGATGAGCTTCTTTTAGGGCCGAAGCAATTGGAAGTTTGATCGTCATGCAAAAGTAGAACATCCGCCATAACTTCCGTTGGGCAAATTCTCTGAAGATGTGCTTTAAAGTGCTAGGGGGTAGATAAGTTTCGGTCTGTATTGATTGACGATCCCTGCTCCAAAAATCGGCCGTAATCACAGACTTTGAATTCCACAATACTGTAATCGTAACGTCTCTGCCGACAGCACGGTTTTGAACTTTTCCTCCTTTAATGAGTTTCTGTGATGCCATTCCATTTACTGCCTTCTATATTCTGGTTAAAAAATGAATCCAAGTTTCTTATTCGGGCAGTTTATTTCTAGAAACTCCTCTCCGACGAAACGGAAGCGCTGCATGAGTTGAGAGGCCATTCTTATTCTGGCCTCTTTATCTGATCGGTTAACATTCTTGGTACTCAAGTTGCACAAACAGTTGAGTATCCTAGTTGTTGAATAATCGTAATCACCCTGAATATACTGAGGGAGGTAATGCGAAACAAATCATATGGAGTCAGCCGGCGACCGCCAGGAATGATGTCGACTCGCTGAATGTTGTGTGGAAGCCTTAAAAGCACCTGTCTGCCGCTCAGCGATTCGTCAGCCGACGGTGTTTGCCCTTTACCTTTGTTACAGCGATGAATCCATCTTCTAACGTCCCTGATATCCACTGTTGAATCACGGCACACATTTTCTGTCTTCCATTATTACAAATGGGAGTTCACCTTCTGCATTCAAAAATTCTATCTCAGAACTCTGAATAATTTGAAGATTGATGACGATCGTTTTAGAAAGTGATTACACCTGGTGACGGGGGAGGCTACTACGGCATTGGTTTAGAGGAGAAGCATTGAGGAATGGCGACAAATTAAATTTTTCGTTTACCAAACTGTATTTAAGGAGGAGAAGGTAGGTGGCATTCCATCTTGACTAACCTTCGTACATAACATGTAATACCATACCAATAACTTAAATCTCATTGCTTAATGATAAGAAATACTTCTCCTTTTACATAACAAATGGAAATATTCAGCGAAGGAATCTTCTTGGAACTATATTTCGCGGTGGTGAATGCGACAGTATTCAGTACACAGGAAGTATGAACAATAACGTCTTGAGTCACCGATTATTTAGTGTTTTATTAATTCACACATCGCTTTTTGAACTTGTGGATCCAGTATTGTTATTGGCAACATTTCTCTGAGTCCCTTCAATCAGCTTAAGCCATTATTTTATTGTCGTACGTCCTATTTCATTGTCGTTGCAGTGCCACCATCTTCTTCCCACCTGTTTCCGTACACTACTAGTCATTGTACGAATGTGTAAATTATTCAGTCATATGCTACTGTTTCTGGCCGTTAACAACACATATCGGACTCTTTCCATGCATCATATTACTGATGCACAAAGGTACATTACTGACAGATGTAAAGTAGTAATTTAAAACGAGTTTTTAAAATTGCTAAAATAACGATGAGTAGCAGAAGCTGCCTATTCATTCAACCTTCTTGATTTTATGCAAGTGAATTGCTATTTGCTCGAGCAGATCATCGTGTAATGTTACCAAATTGGTTTTTGTCTTTCTTATGATGTGATAAGTTTGGTCCATATTCCGTGCAACGTGAGGAGATTTCAGTGAAGAGCCACAACGCTAGGCAAGCTTTTCGGAGATTTTTTGCGGATCCAACCCTCTATCCCGTCGTTTTCCACTAAAGTGCAGTCCACGTCGTTTTGATCTGACCAGAGACTCTAACCAGCGAGTGTATGTTAAATCAGCGGAGTTTCGTTGTTTATCCGGGGTCCCAGGACTCCGTGCGGTACTCGAAAGGCCAAAGATCACAGGCGACGTATTTCTGTAGTTGCGACTATATTGAGGCGAAAGTATGGTGTGCATTGCTGCGTTTTTAGGCATTTACTTTCTTAAGGTGGATTTTTGGATTGCGAAACCCATTTATATCGCAGAGAGGAAGTTAGTGTGCACGGTACCAGGAATAAATTGAGGGTAGTTTTCGGCAATTTATACGCTATGCGCTCGTATACATCGCAAAAGAAATAACGGTGAGTTGATTGCAGAAACTCAACACCTCGCCGTATAGATCTGATTTAGAATGTTGAGAACTCCTCTGAGAACACTCAAACATCGGCATGCTTGGAACATGTCGTTCTTGAGCCTTGGAAAACTCCAGGAACTCCAAACACTGGTAAACAATGGTTGTAACACAGTTGGGGGATAATATAATAATGAACATAGAACAAGAAAATTTCTATTGGCACTCCCAAAGGGTTGTTTTATATAAAGTGTGATCGAAAAGACCGTCTGATTTCGTTTCCATTTGAGCGCATATGGAATGTAGCGGGACACCCATGCCGGTATATAAGCACTAACATACAGGCAAGAGATTTGAGTTGCATTCGTGTCTTTCCGAGGTGCATTCGGTAATGCAAAGACTTTTTCGGTAAGAAGGCAGTCTTGTGCGCTTGGACACAGGTTTTGAATCTCCTGCCTGAGAGGCCAGTAAACGGGTGACTGTTAATTTATGTACCACATTGTTGCTGAATTTTAGGGAATTTGATTTATTCTGTGTACTACAAGGTATCCTAACTGATTCACAAGGAGAAACGAACATTATTTTTAAAAAAATAGTTTAGCAATTATTTGTGAAAATCGGCCTAGGTAAGTGATGCTCTATTTTCGTACTTTTGGGTGTATAACTTTTCTGTTTTCTGTGTAGCCAAAGACTATGGCAATATTTTATAATTGCGACAAATTTGGTGGTAAGTCTGTTTTCTTCCGAATTAAGTGAGTGTGCTTTGTGGAGTGGGGCCTAATTGTTCCGTGTATGTCCTGAGTAAGTTGACGTTATGTATCTTTAATTTTGTTGTACGATGTAGAGTTTAATAGCAATGAAAATTAAATTATTGGAATCCTCATGCCTCACAATGAATTTCATACCATCCTGGAAACTATTTTATTGAGAAAGCAGTCCTTCAGTTCCATCTCTTGTGTCATCATGTACAAGCAATTTATCATCAAAATACTTCAGGGAATGTGCTGTTTTTATGACGCATATTTACCTCCTTAAAAACATTAATTTTCAACAACCCCAAAGATGCATCTGCCAGGAAGCTAGATATACTACTGCACATAGCAGGACGCCTTCCTGCTGATAATCTCTCCCATTAAAAGTTAGCAGATTATGCGACTATATCACTTGAAAATTTCGGTAACTTCTGATTTTTCTTAGACAGATACGCTGTTATGTTATACTAATTTTTTTTTAATATAGTACAATCGCTGAGTATTTTTCCAATCCTCATTACATACGTTTCTCCAAATTTGGCTGCTATAATTGGGGTTGGTATATCTACAATTCTAGCGTTTAGATTTCCCATAACGAACATATGGTTTTTACTCAGGGTGTTAAATATCGCTTGTAATAATTTGTAAAAGGCCCTGAAGGAGTCAATATTTCCGTTTTTTGGAGGATTATTTTCAGTTGTTCTTTGGATTTTGGATTACTTTTTTACCTATAATTCCTACTAGCACTCCACATTAACTTATATTTCACAGTCAAGCATTTTAGTTTAGTATTTTTTAGGACGACAGATCGCAACACTTTCACTTGCTCTTTGTTCCTGTGTTATCCCATTGTAGATCAAAATATAGTTTTCTACATGTATATTTCCAGAAGTTTCTCCTTTGTTTCTGTAACTTATGAAGAATCTATTTTGCATTCTTTCAAATGTTTAGCTTACTCGACTTCCCCTAATGTACCAGGGGAAATATTTCCCAACCTCATTAGGACATTTCCTCTTGTTCTTATTTCTTACCCATGTCGTATCCCAGTAGTCCGCCTTGTTCAAGAGTCTAGCTGTACTGCAAGCGCATTTATTGAGTCCCTCAGTGAGTTACTGGCCCATTGCAGGTAGACTGGTTATATGACTGCCATCTCAAAGCTTTGCAGTCATCGCTAGTAACTATGAAAGCTGACTATGGTACAGTATTTCTTGTGTACTAGATGCTATGGTTATACCGCCCACACTGAGTTGCCAGATTGTTTCCTTCTTAGCTGGGTAGACAATCACTTTAAAAAGTTTCCATATTGCGTCATAAGTTGATGTATGTTTAAAATATGCTAGTTGCATCAAATGAAGTAAACCTAGGGCATACGGATATTTTAAGGTCTGTAATTTTTGTCTCGTAGTCATTTCAGGTCTTCATTGAGTATGACTTATGTGAAGTCTACTACTGCTTCAGAATTTCATTCAGTGATTGTGGATTTATTAAAATGAGTGTGTTTAGAGACTTAACTGTATATCTTATTGGATAGTGCTGTTTATTTATTTTCGGTAGGACTCCCACATTTGAGTCATTGAGGACCATTATAATATAACTTCTTGCTCCTCGTTCTTTGAACATGAAATTGCATTTATTAATATTCTTCCAAATTTCCTCTAGAATTTTACTGTTGAATCTTATGTAAGCTCAGTTATGTTGCTTTCAGACAGAAAAGTGGGTTTTTAAGTGATATATTCATCCTTGATCATAATTACTGCATAGTTACTTCTTCATCCCTCCATTGTAGTCGAAAGGTTATCTACTGCGTTTGCTACGATGGAAAAAGCCCAGGATTTTGTTTCTTGGTACCTCCTGAGATATTTTCTGACGTTTGGATGTGCCTCGTGATGCCAAATGATTAACTCTTTGAACGAAGCACCAGCAGAACTATCATGATCAATCTACTGCAAACAACAATTGGAGGGATTGGCGACATAATTATCACGTGCCCTTAAAACATAGATCGCTGGTTGTTCTAACTTGTAGACATCATTTGGCCAGTCAGAACACGTCTTAGGTCTAACCCAGGAGTAGTGTTTAGGTTTTACGTTTCATCTATCGTTTCACCATCTTCATAATATTAATTTTCCCATTTACACTTTTTAAAAGTTTTCTCTCTTCAGAAACAAATTTGTGGTTTCCTTTATAATTATTTGTGTCCTTATGAATCATTTTATTCATATTTGTGCTAAGACTATCTACTGAGTGCAAATTATTTCTACTAAGACAGTCCAGGCCTTAGTGTGGATGATGAGGTTTAGTTGGTTACTAATTCTGAATATGGGTCTCATATTTTGCTTCAGCCATTTCCCGAATAATACATGTCCTTTTCCATTAAAATATTTCGTTAAACATTAATATTTAAATAATTTTTAGAACTATAATAAATTTCGTTCTTTACATGGGACAAAATATTGTATTACGTTAAAACATAAGATGAGGCTTCATATTCAGTAATCTAGTGTTTATTATATTTGTGAAATGAAGTGTACAGACAAGAGTGCGCCTTGAGCAATGTGTTGTGCAGTAGCGACATAAAAAAAAATGGCTCTGAGCACTATGGGACTTAACATCTGAGGTCATCAGTCCCCTAGAACTTAGAACTACTTAAACCTAGCTAACCTAAGAACATCACACACATCCATGCCCGAGGCAGGACTCGAACCTGCGACTGTATCAGTCGCGCGGTTCCGGACTGAAGCGCCTAGAACCACAGGGCCACCGCGGCCGGCCAGTAGCGACATCAATTAACGGAAATTCCTTACATTGAAGTATTTAAAACGTTATCCCGGATCATTTTGCAAGTCTCTCGCTCTTTTTCAATCCATTTTCCGTTGTACGATCCACAAATGTTGGAGTTTAATAGCTACCATTCTCACAACAGGAGTAACCAATTTGCGTGACTTCGCTCAAGGCCACCGTAAATAATGTGTTAAGTGACGTCCACCTTCATAATGGACTAACAGAAGCCTAAATGTATCTGGTGACTTAATAAAATACGAAATTCTCTCTGACTCAGTTGCATATTATTACTACTTTTTTTGAGACTTCTTTGTACATCGGTGAATCGTATGAAATAAATGACAAATATTTATATAAATATGTATATAAAAATCTTGGATTTGAGTAATACATAGGGCTTCATTACGGCTGGAAACGAATAATTTTTAGGATTATGGAGAAACCACTGAATGTAAAGAAAAAGAAGAAAGTATAGTAAATGAAATATTTTGTTAAGTTACTGCAGCGTATTTAAAACTGATTGTAATTTACTTCCTAATAAAGCAATATACAATGTTGGTAAGAATGTAATGCATCATGTTTAGAAGTCATGAAAGAGATCTGTGGATGAGGAATTGACGAGGAGACAAAGGAAGGATAATGTTATGGTAAACATACTTTTGGAAACTAGATTTTAAATCTTGAAACATTTCCATGGGCAGTTAGTGACCATGACCACAGTTTATTGGTTACGAACAGCAGCGTAACACTGAACAACAAACTGAAGAAATATAGGATACTAACAAGACTATACCTGAATCACCTGAAAGAAGTTGAGGATGTTGACGGGTTCAAGAAGAGCGTCAGACAACAATTAACTGAAAGACGTGCAAAGAATTCAACAAAAGACGAGTGAGTAGCATTAGGAGTCGAAGTAATCAATTTACAAAATAATTTAATTAGCTGAAAGAAAAATTCAGTACAAAACCGTGCATGCTGCACAAAATATTAAATCTAATTGGCGAAACGATAAATAATAAAACTAGAACCAATAAACAAGCAAAGGAAAGGAGAGATGTGTAACAAAATAAGTTTGGTAGAAAGTGCTAAATGTAGAAGCATGAATGTCATGAACAGTAATGCAACGATGTAGGAGCTTGTATTTTCTACGGAGACAAAAATGGGATTAAACACATGGAGCGCGACGGTATAGAAGTTGTAAGAAACAAGCCTACAGTCGAAGGACAAGAAAGCGAAGTTGTGACTGAATACAAAACTAGGCTGTTTTGACGCATATCCCCATACGCTATTAATTCTCTGCCCTGCGTAGCCAATAAAGGAAATCTAGATGAAATTTGGAAAAGGAATTTTCGTTCAGTGAGAAGAAATAGTTTTGCAGATGGTATTTTCATTCTGTCAGAGAGAGTTACGGACATAGAAGAGCACTCTATGGAAAGAATTGTGTCTTGGAAAGAGGTTTAACAAGAAAAAGTTTTAAATAGGGATGGTGGGCCGTAGTTGCTTCAAATCACGTGACACTGATGCAATAAGAAGAGCCAATGAGATACTGAAGGAAACAGATGTGATTTTCTATTTGGGAAGCTAAATAATTGATTATGGCTGGAGTAGTGAGACTGGCGATAGCACGAAAGCAGTTATGAAATAGAAAAATCTGTTTACATGTAATGTAGTTTTAACTATTAGGAAATCTGCTGTGAATCTCTTTGTCTGGAGTTTAGATATATACAGAAGTGAAACATGCACGAAAAGTAGTTCAAACAAGATGAGAATAGAAAGTTTTTATATGTGGTACTACAGCAAAACTTCAATAAACAAGCATGCGGACACATCTTAAGGCATGAAACAATCAACACTTAGTAATGGAGTGATGTGTGGGACGTAAAAATAGTAGAGAGAGACCAAGATCTGAATACAGCAATGAAGTTCAAATGGAACTAGGTGACAGTAATTTTTCGGAGATAGGGAGGCTAGCATATAATAAAACAATATGGAGAGCTGCATTACACCAGTTTTCAGACTAAAGACGACAACAACAGTAAACTGTGCTTACTTGACTGCTAAAAACCATTATAATAATGCACAGTTCTTGCTACTTAGGTTCGATCTGACTTTCTGGCTTTTAAACTGATGGCTTATATGTATATTAAACGAACTGACTCTGAAATTATCATTGTCATTGAGATGTGTCTGCTTATCTTAAAATTCAATTTAATGCACTGTGGTAGAGAAATGTTACAATCAGTAACTATTTCTTTTACTAATAATTTTTCCTTCATTTAGGTCAACACACTAATGATAAACCACAATGAATCACTTAAATAACTGAAATACATGCATCGTAATTTTCAAAAGACCAGCCGAAAACTACTGTGTGGGATAAGCTTTCGCATGGTATTACCGACTTTAAGGTGCATATGTGACAGAAGAAATATCCTACGAGTTTTTCCTGTTACCCATTCACTGTTAGCTGCGGGGTCAACATTGTTATATTAGCTTTGTCAGCGCTAATAACATTAATTTGTCTGCAGGATTCCCTTCTTGCAGTCATTACTCAACCTGAGCAGATACTGTGTACCCAATCTGTCTGTGTCTTGTGTAGATATGTTCAAGTGCGAAGACATCTTCAGAATGTTTGCGTAGCATGTAAATGAGGCGGGACGTGGGTACCAGCCCGGTATTCACCTAGTTGGATGTGGAAAACCGCCTAAAAACCACATCCAGGCTGGCCAGCTCACCAGCTCTCACCGTTAATCTGCGACTTAGTCAGAGGCTGTCTCGCCTCCCCGTGTCCCGGAAGCTGATACTTTAGCACTCTTGGCTCTCCGGGCGGGTAAACACTTATTATTATCGTTAATTTTTACCAAATGCTTATAATCACATGTCACTTATTAACAATGAGAATAAGATGTTATCCTCTAGCTGTCTTTACTTTTATGCAACAGGAAAGCTACTTAGGCTTCATTTAAGCTGACAATGGTGCACACAGATAATTTAACACAAGGGTTGCATTACATTATTCCTAGGATGGCACTAAACTGTGCGAAAGGTGCTGAAGCAACACTATGAGAGTCGAACACAAAAGAACTTCAGCAGCCAGCGAACGATACCTGAACCACATGTTACGTCATCAATTTCTTCTTCCGTGTCGCTTTCGCTTAATGCCAGGTTTTGCAGTGCTTGCCACCGCACAAGACCTGAACTATGTCTTACCTCGTCCGACTCCTTACCTTTCTCTGCATCTTCTTCTTGCTCCTCCTCCTCTGGCAGCACCTCCAGCAGCCGGCGTTCTCTGGGCACAATGTCCTCTGCTCCCTCCTGTGGCGGCGGCTGCTCGAAACCCCCACCTGAGGAAGAATAAACGTGACAGATGAAGAACTGGCATTTGTACTGCTTATAAAGCACATGTGATTTATCGCTTTTAACTGGGCTTCCAACATTCTGAGTTTCAGGGATCTACTTACGTACGCAACTTATTGGTCTGGTATCATGACTACATACGAATTACATACACGAGACACCTTTTAAACGGATAAATTTTCCTCCGTCTTGCTTTGTCCTCTACATGCTACTTCGCAGAGTCATTTGCACAATATCTTAAACGATTCTCTTTTCTGTCACAATGATGCTGGCTTACTTTTTATATATCATTCTTACTTACGCTTTCTCACAGACCGCATCACATATATTATTTCTTCCTCAAAACACAAAAACAAAATTTACACCGATATAAGGCAAATTCGTTTCTTTTTGAATTATAGGTATATGCGATATAGCTAACCGGATTAATGCTGTCAGAGCGTTCAAATCCTTTTTTATCTTAGTAGTCTTACAGAATTGCATTATCACATGACTAGTATCTAGGTGCCAATTTACTCTTTGCCTGGTACACCGCTAAGAATGAAACTGTTTTGTAGTTGTCTGATGTCACTATGCAAATCAATGCCCTGACGACCATGTATCAACTGCTACCATTTCTGTTCTCAGCATTTAAGTCACATTAAAGAAAGTACGTATTACATAATCCAAGAAATGATGAAAATTGAGACAGAAAAATAAAGTGTTGAGGAACAGCACAATTAGAAAAAAAATATTCTCTGTGCGTATTCCACGAACTCATTATTCTCCCTCCTTCACTATTCTCAAGCTAGTGTGTACATAATATCCCTCCACAAATATTCCTCAATTACGTAATGGCATCACTCACACCCACAACTCAAATATGTCCATAAATACATCACTATTTAAATATAATGTTTACAATGAAACAAAAAATTTCTAGAACTTTCACTATACACAAAATCTCAGATAACGTACAAAGGTCTTGAATCATTTAGTACCACTAGAATTCACTTTAGATTCAAAATTGAACTCTAGACGAGCTGTGGGTACTCACAGTAATATTCCGGCAAACCCGGCCAGTCGCCGTCCCAGGGATTCTCTTCTTCTTCCACAGGATACTTACCGCCACAAGAACCTTGAATTAAGTTAAGAACTGCCTCCAACTCACCCCTGGAGTAACTGTGTACCAGTGGTACACAGCGACAGTCCTCCAGACCACCTCCTGTCTACAAAACAATACAATAATATGTGAGATTCAATTAAATATGTAATCTATAAGAAAATTTTAGTAACGTATGTAAATCCGTAAAAGGAAATACAGGTATAGTGATATTCTCCTGAAGCACTATTTATAATGCGAATGCACACAGAACAGCAGAATATTATTCACACAAATGCTGATGAATTAATTTTAAAGTCAATACTCACAGGTTCATGCTGATTACATGCATAGTTCGGAGACAGGGAATTTGGAATTGACAAGCCAGCAACGGCCATACCTGTGTACAGATCATTGTAACGTGAATGAAAACATTATAATTTTTCAAACACGTTTACCAGAACGGTAGAAAATAAAAAAACCACATTAATTGAAACAAATATAGTCTGAAACGTAAGAAATAGAGATCCGGAAGTGGATACACAAGGAACAGGTAGACCTAAAAGTGGGAGGGATACAATATTAGTGCGCAATTTGCGTGTCTACGTGAATACATTTATGTTAACTCGTATTTATCTACACGCCTTTACATGCATAAAGATACAATTGCTCACATAAGACTTCCCTACATGTGTTGCCAATTCATATCGAATGCAACGATTCTAACACTAACGGCCTTTACGAGCGTTCACATCTATCTAAAAACAAAGTAACGTCAGCGTATCAGAAATAAGAGAAAATTCGTAATTCTCATTAACTTGCTATCAGCGTTTTTACTTCGCTTCATGAGATGCAATATAAAATTCTGTTTAGATGCCACAAACTCCCGTAAATGCAGTACAACAAGAATCACATGCAACTAATACCGAAGGAATAAAAAAATAAATAAAGGTGACGAATCGCTTTGTGTCGCTGGAAAAAGTGTAATATCGCTGGACGATAAGCGAAAAACTTTCGCAGCATCGTATCTCGATCTGTTAAATGCTGGGCAACTGCTTAACACCTACTCTAGCGATACTGTCATGTCATTCGTTGCAAAATCAAATGTCGTACTCGCATAACACGACGTAGAGGATACATGTAGCTTTTACACACGTAAATCTGAGCCGAAATGGAAATTTGGCTTACCATCGTTCGCAATCGAAGAGCACTCGGCTCGCAAGGCATCGCATCGGCAATCTTGAGCCAAGTGACAGGGTTCGTTTCCCCGGAAATGAATTTACCGATCGTCAACTGTCTTCATTTGTTGCGTGGGCAATGGCGTAACGTGGGTGAATTGTGCATCCGATTCAGCGAGAAGGCACGTCATATGGGAACTGGTTTCGCATCTGCTAGAACAATGTTCTGATGTGGAACGTTTACAGGAGATAGTTATTTCACTGAATGCCTGGTTTTTCAGTTTTTGTATATATTTTTGTGTTTCGCAGAGTTCTAATTTTAATACGATGAGTGAATGAGCAACATTACTTTGATATTGTATTACAAGAAATATGTCTAGCGAATATAGTGATTCAGAATACTAATGCAACAGCATTGTCCGCCGAATGGTGTGGTACCGAAATGTAACTTATTGATTTCATTATTCGTAATAAGCAAATAACCTAATTTCTAAAATCGTTTAGACACAACTTGCCTCTTAGATATGAAAACGAAACGATAGTGGTGCAGTAGATATCGACCAGTCGGTAGTTTCCATGAATGTTCCATGAACGTGCGATTTTAAATCGATCACGCAACAGGGCCAGCAATATAATAAATTATTTGCGAGTTGCTAGGAAAACCCAAATGTTTTATGACAGTAGTGGATGGGATGTCTGGTAATGTAGACGTTTCTTCGGCCGATTGCCTCACGTGGAAGAATTTAATTCCATGGTTATGCAATGTAGAAAATTGTTTGAATTTCTGTCGGAAATGTGACGCTCTACCCATATTTTTGTGTGACATTGACAGAGTTTACCCATGTTACGGCAAAAACGAAATGCATCCCGTAGCATACATATCAAATGGACTTTCTCATGACGACAACGTCGACGACGAATGAGGTAAGTCGTTTATTTGTAATTACAACTATTTTAGCAACTCCCTTCTTTTCTCGTTTCTGTAGCAACTACTATAAATATGCCCATAACGCCCGCCACCACATCGCGTAATCGGTGTAGAATCGCAGGTTCGATATTTACCGTTTGGTGCCCGCGGCTTCGATACGCAAACATTCTTGGAAATTACCGACAAGTCAATAGAGCAGTCCAACTCAGGATACTACAATGTCTCTGTCGTTAGGCCTGCATCGATAACAGAGGCCACGGGAGTAAACATCGTGTCACAGTCGAGGCAAGATATTCGTCTGTATTCCGGATTATTTTCCACATTCTTCAGTGTCTAAGAATTTAGCGCATATGTAATCCGTGAGTTCTGTCGGGACTCCAGGCTACACGAGCCTATGTTAGCCTTCAGCTCCTAGTCGCTATGTAAAATAGGAAGAATATTAAACTACTAGTAAAACGCGTTCATAAACTCAGCACGGGTACAATGACGTATTACTGACTAGCATCAAGTTAAGGTATGAACAAAAGTACTAAGGATTATTTGTGAAATCTACTAAGTAATTCCAAGTTTCTCTTAATTCAGACGGTAATAGGGTAGTCAAACATGGAGAGCCTCCAGTTATGCGCACAAATGTTTTGATTGTTGCTTAAAGACACGCACGCTGCAGTTGACAGCATTGAAGACCACTGGTCTGGTAAGCAACGTCGAGCACTGAGGCAGCAGTTAGGAGACTAAGCTGGAACTGTTGTCGCTCCGTGTTGGAGTTGAAGACTGGGAAGACCACTGACCGACTGACGGAAAAATTCCCCCGAACTTAGAGCGGCCAATGACACACTTGAGAATTTTCTGTAACGTAAGTAGAACGTGACACATGGGAGTGTTTGTGGTGAAAAAAGTAGATTTCGCATAAACCAAACTGAGAATTACACAGGAAACACTTTTTCCGGAGAGAGAGAGAGAGGGAGGGGGGGGGGGGGGATATGCAGTGCTTGCCTCAAGATGACAGTATATTCCAATACGTTGTGAATATCAGTTAAGCAAAATATGAGTCGTTAATTGATGGTGTGGTTGAATTTGGAATTTAGTGGATGGAAGGCCCATGTTCCAAGTAGCGGTGGACAGACTGGCAGGAATGGAAGAAGACACCTGATAGATTCGGAGATTCTTGTGGTTGAGTTCAAAACGAAGCAGGAGTGAAACTTTTTTATGTCCATGAATCGAAGCGAGCCAGAAGGCAGCATTGCGGCGAGACAAAGACATTTACCAGGGAATGGTTCTTTAATTCAATGATCTTCCGACGCCATTTTTATCAAGGCGTTGAAAATTTTATATAATAATCTTTTAGATGATTTAACTTTTAAAACGCTGTACCAGTTTGTTGATTCAATAATTGTAACGAAGTCACTATGTTGTGATTACACCAATGTAGTTAGTGTGCGTCATTCCCCCAACGTCATTATTACCTTTGATACGACAATTAATCCGTTCCGTATTACAACCGAATGTAGCTGGATTGATTACGTAGCAGAACAGGTATCATCAAATGATTCTACTACATTTTGTAATGGTGATATAAATTAAATTTTCACACACGTAGTAGTCTCAGCAATTAAGGTAGCAGCAACAGCACATTTTATAATTTTTGTGCTGTGATTTCTATTGTCACAAGACACCTCTAACAGACTAGCTGGTTGATGCTATCATGGTATGATTTTCGGAAGAAGCGTAATGGTGAGATAGAAAAGGTCACGTGATTGATGTCTGTGCTACTGTTACCTGCAAATAGTAGCAATAGTGTGTATCGTAAGATCCAGCATCTTGTTAATCTAGCTGACAATGTCTCAGGAACCGACGTCTGACATTTGATGCTACGCACTCGGATAACAGTACCATGTCCCTCCCTCCCACCTTGCGGATGTCTCAGCCGTTGGGATAGTGACGCCCCATTTCACTGTGCTCATACTATTTAACTGTCGACACATGTGTGGGTGGAGAAGAGCAGCGTGTGTACCGTTCGCCATTTATAACTGGATGAGACGTTCGAAGTGGCCACCGCGACATGTACAAGTAGAGTGGAATACTGACCAACAGGAAATCATTCCTTGCACACAGGACTTCCGTCGCAGCAGGTTTCGTACCAAGAACACACTCGATTTAGATTATGAGATACAGACGGCTGTTAAGTCTTCAAACAAAGCTCGGTCTGCGAATTAGTTAATGTACTTTTCCATTCGACGTACATACCACCATATTTCGGTATGTGGAACAATGACCGAACTGATGTACAGTGGTGACGTCCTCGACGCTTAGTTACATCCTTGTATCGGTCCAGTGGTAGTGTGTATCCTCGTACATAAAAGTGTTCGAATACCTGCTATTTGTCTTACAGATCAACATCTGCAATAGTGTCCCAGTCATCATCTGGATATCTCCGTCTAAATCTCAGAGGACACAGCGAGTTCTTCTCATGAGGTGATCTGATACTCGGAGTACCATTTATGTGCTGATCATAAATCTGCAACGCAATTATCGCCTATGAAATTGTCATTAAACTCCAATGAGTTGGAAGTTTTCGATAAGGTGGTTGACGTTCCAGACTTGAGTCTCACAAAATACCTTCCTCACGTGATCCATGGTATTCTAGTAAAGCATATTTCCTGAGATATCCTACAAAAATTTTCTTTCTTCATTTCTGAAGGAATAAAACGGACATGAATGTTTTTCGTGAAGTGAGTTGACTATCTAAATGAAGAAAGTTTACTATCTCTGAGTATTGTTAGTATAGATTTTTGGCCATGAGGTATTATTGTGAAAACTATCATAAACCTAAAACCTGATCACTGAGTAATGGAGATGTGCTTCTGGCGATTAATAGGAATGACACGAAAATTTATTAGCGGCCATATTGTACAGGTGTGGAAGACGTACTTAACATGCACATGAAACGTGAATCTGGGGCGCTGGAGCTAATGCTGCGAGGTGACATGTATTGAGCAATAAATATTAAATGTCTTATAACTATCTAAAGCAATTGTCGTAGCCTATGTGAGTCTTCAACGTCCCCTCTTCCGTTATTTACCACGTCAATTGGAGACAACAAATTATCGCAGATGCTACTGTGCAGTAAATAATTACGTTGCGAAGTTAAGTTGTGTTTGACGAATTAATTCGCACATAAGGCAGTCTTTAGGGAGTGGGTGTTGGCGATATAGTCTCAAAGGAGAAATGCACTCAAATTCAGAGGATGGAGTTTTAGAGAAGTCTCCCGATAGGTTAGATGAGTGTGGTGGAATTATTCTCTGAAAATAATGCAAATTATTTCTGTTCAGCTTCATTCGAAGCGGAATAGCATCTACAGTTATAGCGATTCATTTACATTATTTCTTTAGTTTAAATGAAGGATGCTTCAAAGTACATAGTGTGTGGAGAGAAAAATAGATTAATTCTGGAGGAACCGAAACCAATCATTGGAAATCATTAGCTTGGTAAACATTTAACAGTTGGAAATATTAGTGGAGGGAAATACAATGTATGGCTGTTGTGCTTGCTGGTAAAACGTGCATATTAGTAAAAATATATGGATAATGTAAGAAAATAAAATCACACAGACAACATTGTTCCACTCCATATGCTTACTATGGAGACAAAGTTTTACTTTATCGTAATACGGACAGTATTATGCAAGTTATACTTACACAAAGAAAGAAAAGCACATTAAAAGTACTCTTAGTGAGATACTGAACATATCATTATACAAACATACACATCCCGTCGTTTGGAATTGTTCGTACAATTTGCTGTATCTGTCGACATTGAAGATATGTGAGAATAGCCTATGGCAAACTTTGGAAAACAACGAGTTGTGCACGTTAAGTTAACAGTACATTTTCTACTATAAAATCAACAATATACTTCTGGTGTTAGTAGCAAGTACGTCTTACTGCAGAAAATTATAGTGAAATCTAAAGTAATATTTTGCTCAACTGAGTTCCATATGTCTACAAAGCAAAATCCATTTGATAAGTTGACGTGCTTCTTACATGTAAAGTAGAGAGATGATATTATTCTCGTAGTTTCAGCGTGGTGCGAGTCGTTTATATTCCACTGTGTATGTGTTTGTCTATGAGAAAGATGTGCCTAGAGCCATTTGCGACATTCTACTTAAGTTTATGCGATTATTTTACGACCAAACATCTTTTTTCATTTTTATCTAACGTTGGAGGTTAAATTATGTTCTTTTGAAAAGTACGTAGGAAAAGTACCAAAATAAGTCTAATTTGTTTTAGGCATATGTGGGTTTAGGATAATGCATGCTCTCTCACTGCTTGGAGCTTCAACTTGCATGTTTTACATGTTATGGCCCATGCAGGGGATAGACAGGAGAGATTATCTAAGCAAAATGCACACATCATCGGTTCTCAGTGTAATCACTGCAATTATCAACTGCGAAACGTGTGATACAAGTGATCACGTGGACATATGGGCATATACCACAACGAAATTAACTCATCCAAGGATACTGGTGCGAACGTCCTCCAAGAAAATGTCTTCAGGTAATTCAAAACGATATGCAAACGGTCTGCGTTGATGATGATGATGATGATGATGATGATGATGATAACTTCCTGAACAGCCTTAACGGTCACTTTGCGATAGCCAAATGTTATGCAGTCACAGAAATGTGTATCACTGCTTGCCTTATGATTCCTCCATCACTCACCGATAATAACGCAATTCTTATGAGAAGTAGGTGACTTAAACCTAATAGAGCATTCTAAGAAGGAAACCGGTGCGCATTAAAACCAAATGTGATTTGCCTAATGAAGTCACCAGTGTAACTGGTTCCCCTGCTAGGTAGTACTATGCTCACCTCCACTTCGAATCTAACTAGCGACCATGGTGCCGTCGCAAAAACAGATGTGCCTTGTGTTTTCAACCGAATCCCATTCACGCAAATGTCTCGCGAACATGGTACTCTCTATGCTCTGACACAAGTAGTTGTAGCTGTTCATGTCTTCTTTTATTTTAATGCATATGTTTCTCAATAAGGCATGCATGTTAAAACTTTGTTGTACGCCAATGGTTTCCCCACAATTCATCCAAGTAAGACACGCCCTGACGACGACAAGTTGCGGTATCGGATGTGCCACGTCCGCTTTCTACACAATTGCTTCAACGTCTCAAGACGTCTTAAACTGTCCTAATGGAAGTCGATAGAAAAATTTCTCTGCCTTGTTTGTTTTGCAGCACATGTGTACTATGTAAGATGTCAGGTCTCGCTATTACTTAATTGTTTAGTATTGATGTGAGAATTTTGAACCCCAGACAATATTTATGCGAGAATTTTGAATGCCAGACACAATCACAACATGAAACTTTTGTGCTGCTCATTAAAGAACGTGATTTCATTTTTTGCAAAATTTTGTGATTATTTTCATCACTGAATTGATACTTCGTATTACTTAATGACAAGTATAGGTGCAGGTGACATATAAGAGTATCAGACCATCACACTTTCCTACCAACACTAAACCTTCCCACTCCCACACATCCGCCCCCCTTCCCCACCCTCCATCCATCAACCTACATTCCTTGTAAACTGTGATACTTGGTGCAATCTGAATATACTTCTGTTTTACGTAAATCCCTTTGGTGAATGGATTTAGCAAAAAAGCTTACCACTGCTAGAGAATGGTAAGACACCAATCACTGGAGTGTTACATGTGTCCCAAAACATTTACAAAGGCTGGAGGCTGCTCTCGGACACGTCCACTTCTCTCAGGACATTATTTCACCGTAGCACTTGTTTAAATAAAAAATTTTGGGTCTCACAAATAGAGAACAACTAGTAAACATGAAGATAAGGCATCTCACAGCTGATACGACTGAAAACCTTGCAACTCATTCAGAAATCGAAAAATGGTAAAGCAACGGTCTTGATGATATGAAAGACAAAATGCGTTGCTTACGTAAGTTTTCCCACTCTGCTTTGCACCTAGATGACACACTTACCGCTACAACGTGTCACCGATGTCCTCTTCAACATTTACTTTAGTAGATCAGTGTCACGGCCACAAGCGTCAGTTCGGCTCCACTGCATTATAGTATGATACCTCACAACATGATGCACAGACGGCGACAATGTAGACGAGAAGCTGGTGTTGCAACGTGTGGAGATTATCCTGGTGCAGCTAATCTGTGCAGTCAAAGTGCCACAGCTGTTAACAGTAGTACGCACTGAAAGGTTTCAGCTGAAGTTTCGGTTGGAATAATTAATTGTTGTATAATATTCTTCTCAATTACTCGTTTATGAGAGCCCTTCTATCGCTTATTGCCATTATTTCTTTCAGTTCAGTTAAAATGGCAGAAGCTTTGCTTGCTCTTCATACCCGGTACCCGTATTTATCTTAACTATTAATTTAATCGCCAGAACAAAAGCAGAACATCAAGTCAGAATACTTGATACAGGAAAGTGATAGCGAAAGTCTGACTCTACAACCAATACAGACAATTTATCGCTGTGGCAACATACCAGTTCCCGTTGGAGCACTTAATCAAATGTTCAAATTTGTGTGAATTCCTAAGGGACCAAACTGCTGGGATTATTGCTCCCCGGTCTTACACATTACTCGAACTACTTTTTGCTAACAACAACACACAGGCCCATGCCCAAGGCAGAACTCCAACCTGCGCGTAGTCCGTGACATGGCGCCTCAAATCGCAGGGCCACTCCGCGTGGCCATTTAATCCAACTACTGAATGTGTAGTACACACAACAGCAACTAAAAAACAGTGAATGCCCGGTCGTGAAGGACGTAGAATGGTTTACTGAATTAGCTGAAAATGGTGGACAACGCTTCATGAATCTCGGAATCACCAGCGTTTCTTCTGAGGCATGAAAACGAGGAGAAAAGAAACGTTCTAGCCAGAAGTGGCGAGAGGCAAGATTTCTTCTTAAGCTCTGGGCGACAACACCTCGTTCCACCTCCGTGGTGCCACTGTCACAGATGATGAGATACGATTAGATTTTTAACACCACAGTCATACTCGGTCTAAGACGGTGCCAAGTGTGGTAGAGATGTGTAGAACTGGAAAACGATCTTTTCTGGTGACCGCAATTTCCATTGATTATAGTTAGATTTCAGTGAGCTAAGTTCATTCACGCACACAAGAAGTTGAACTAAGTGTGCGCTTAGGCAAGGGAACTAATAGGTGTATGCTCTTTTCTAGGTCTGATTCTTCACGCATGCCGCCACTTGTTCTGTCAGATTTTGTGTTACTGTTTAGTATGTGATTAAAATAAATTCAATGTGGAGTACATTAAATTCTGATGTGAAGCAGTTTATTAATCATTTATAATAATGTTCTCGAAAAAA
Organism: Schistocerca serialis cubense; assembly: GCF_023864345.2. NCBI lineage: Eukaryota > Metazoa > Arthropoda > Insecta > Orthoptera > Acrididae > Schistocerca > Schistocerca serialis. The sequence continues at coordinate 453,972,474 of NC_064646.1, forward strand.
TGGAAAAGCTAGTATTCCAGTCACACTGAAGATATTTCAGTGTTTCTGCTTCGATATTCATTGTTGTCGTCGGCAGTCTCTAAGATTTTTATATTGTTTTTTTTTTTCCTTCGCAGACAAATACATGTATTTCACGTGAGATCTTTGTGTATCTCCCAACTGACTCATATACTGGGAAAATCCACAAACCATTCGTCTGTAATGACGTTAGGAAAAGTGGAAGGATGAAAGCCTGAAAAAAGGATTTCGCAGTAAGCAATATTTCAAAATGAAACCCCCGTTACTAGGGGTACTCGCATTGTCATACAACTCTTATTTAAACACAAAGAGTTAATGATTGTGAAATTTTTAATTTGCATTTCAATTCGACATAAGCATTTCAAGAAAAAATATAAAAAAATTGGTGATGGTGATGTGGAGCTGTCGACATTACAATTTGCAACCCAGAACGTCGCTCACTCAGCCACACGCGTCATTACGACTCACAAGCGGACACTGTTATTTCTAATAATCGCTGATATTTTCGAAGTTGCTTTTTTTCCTTCCTGTGACAACAAATCTATCGACGTGGTATGCTACGCAGGGTATTCAAATAAAAAGTTTCCAGAGTTTATAGAGGCTTTAATATGCATAAAAGGAAGGAAAAAAATTACTATAAACATTCGTCGTAATTTTCATATGGTGCATTCTTTTTTGTGACACACCATTATATTTCTGTAACTGGTTTCTCTGTCTGTGACTGGATTGCAGCTCCGAATGGAAGCCTACTACTCAAGACAGCAGATGACAGATATGGTCTGCTGCTACGGGAATGCAGATGGAAGCAGCATAGGAGCATGTTTACCCGTATGTTTCAAACTAACGACGACGCCGTATACCAACTGCAAAGATGTTTCGTATCCCGATTTAGTGCCTTTCAGAAACCGGGTCCTTTTGTTCTAAAAACACAGGATCATGGCAGACCTCAAAAAACTTTCCCAGCTGGTACGGAACAATGGTTATTAGAACATGTGTAGGAGAACACTGCAACAAATGCAGTGGAAGGTGTTCACAACTGTGTTGTTTGGAGAGCCCTGCATGATCAGTAGCTCTGTCCCTGACGTATGGAGGGAGTCCAGGCTCTGCTGCAAAACGAGCGACGTGCCAGGTGGGAGTTCTGCCAGTCGTTTCTCCAAACGAGTGCTCATGATATGTAGTTATCAGGGCAAGTGTTGTTTGCTGATCAGGTGAGCTTCTGGAGAGACGATTTTCAAATTTTTCGTTATATGCATTCACTGGCCGAAGGTAACTCGGACACACTCCGAGAGAGACAACACCGGCACACATTTAGTATCCATATTTCAACAAGTGCCAAATGGGACAAGCTACGTTCTACAGAACACTTTGCATGTTGATAAATATCGCCACTTCCATCAGATCCTGTTACCTCTACAATTCACCATTATATGAAAGACTGAAATCGAACTACGTCCATGATGGGTCAGCGAGATATTTTCAAATTTGAGAGAGGCTACACATAGGGTGAGTCTTTTAGGAGTGATGTATCGGTCTGCAGTAGCCAACATCTTGACCAGCCCATTCTCTTGAATTGACTCAGTACATGTTTGGAATATGCAGTCCCAATAATGATGGGTGTACAGTATGACAATGAATGTTTACTGCCTGTGACATAATCCCAGAGCAACTAGGGATGTTCCAACCAATGGATCATTCCATGAAACCTAGGGAGGATGACAGTGCTACAATGGCTGCCAGTAGCGTTGGGCACATGTTGTGAAGACTAGCGCATGACCATCGTGGTTATAGACAGTAGTTGTAGTAACCATAGTTCCGGACATATGAGGAATTAGGAGCATTGTTTATAGGAAGCCTTTGCCTTCCCTTGTTACTTACAACATGCTCTGTAAATACAGAAATCATTCTAGCACACATTGTGTGGACTGAAATCGCTTGCCAAGACGATTATTTCAGGGAGTGGAGATTCATTTATAGGAAATACTGCGGAACCAACCAACTACAAATATGAAAAACGTGTGGTAACAAATTCATTCAGAGATGCTGTGTAATGCATTCAAATACATACAGTTTCAGGTCACCCACTTCCTCCTGATTGGACTTTTCAGAAAACAGCAAGAAGGCGAAAACTTTACACCAAGGCAAATATCATGTTCATATACTCTCTTCGTCACAAAAAATGCAACTTCAAATTTCAAGCATTAGTGAAGGATTCCTCCACGCAATTAACATATGCAACAGGTGGATTCGAAGTGGCTTGAAGTTTTATATGCTGTTTTGGTCATTGCCATTCTATATAGTTTGATACCCATGTGGTCTACATAAAAAGCATTGAATTACATTACATGCATTGCATAGTCGCACAGTTAGGAAGAAAATGTAAATGGAGGGAGGCTGCAGCTCACCATACACAAAAAACACTGGAGGGCAGAGGAGGTAGGAAGGAGGGGCAGACAGCCATTCAGAAAGGACTCTCTGAGCAGTGGTCTGTTTTAATTTCAGTGCTTCCTTCTTTCTCCATCCTCTTTTTCACAACAGTGATTATAATAAGATGAGGTGGTACTAACATTGTGTGTTGCCTTATTTCGTTCATGTAACAGAATCAGACGTTGTGGACTGACAGTAAAACTAGATGCCAGTACTGTATAACATTTTTCAGTTCACGATAGAAAGAAGAGGGAGCACAGAACGTAATCAGACATTAATGTATAAATGTGAATGTACATTACATTATTTAAACGTATATTTCAGAAAGCATTTCATGAAAAAGTGAGTTAGATTTTCTAGGTGTGGTGCGACTGGACAGTTCCTAATTATCTAGTTATCTCAAGCCTATTAAGAACATTCAGAATGACCAAGACTTCTTATTTTATATAGCAAAGTGTCTACCAGTAAAAATGCAGGAAACAAAATCCAGTAAATGAAATAGAATGTGATACTTCTATTTTTTATTAGTTAACAATACATATCACTACCTGTACAATTAAGGTTTAATTTAAAGAGCACAAATAAAAAGCACATACAAATTAGTTGGATGCATAAACTGATAGTAGCATTTATTATACTGACAGTAGCATCTCTTATGTAAATGTGTCACTTAACAGTGTGTTATAATACCCAAAATCATGCTCGTAACATGAAACCAAAGATTGCTGAAAAAGTATCAGGAAAAAAGATGGTGTAACACTTAATCCTCAAAACTAAACGTATTATCTACAGAAATATTTAATGGGGGCTGAAATTTACATGTTACACAGTTTCTCAAAGTTAAAAATTGTACTAACACAGGCCACATTACGCTCCATGACTACATGCTAGCACTTGTGCCTGTGCTACCGCCTGGCAGTAAGCAACAATTGATATATACCACGGATTTTTGTTAAAGAACCTTGATGTGCATTTAACGATGGAGATAGTAAAAATAAATGTTTCCATCCTGGCCAGTAAACTGAATGGAAAGCATTGAGAAACATTTAGCTAGTAGAGAAACCTCTCGCGGATAAAGAAAATGTAAACAGCGAAGTTTTAAAGCCTTGTATAAAATACTATTACATGTTTACATTAACGATAGCAAAGAATGTACCACATAAGTTATTAGAAGTGCGTTCACAGAAGACAGCCACATTTTAATTACTGCTAAATCGCGAGATACACACAATATTTGTAACTTTGGTAGTATAAACATTGGTCACAATTAGCAAAGCTACATAGAGGAATGGACAAATATGAACTTCTGGATAACAATTAAAGATAACCTTTAAAACTCAACACAAGTCAGACATTCCTAAACTGAATACCAAATATAAAATTTCTTGCTGTGTATCTTGATACATTTCTTCAGTCTAGAAAGTATAAAACTACAAGCACAGGAAAAAATTGTGTAACATAATACATCTCTAATTCACATTAATGCTAAACATTTTGAACCACTGCATGAACAGCAGAACTTTTACTGACCATAATCTGGACAATTACAAAACATATTTTCAGACAGAATCTCTGTCTTCTCCATACTGCGTTTTCTCCAGCTGGCTCTGCTGAGGTGTTACTGCACTCATTTTCTCCGTTGGGATTCTCATGGCACAGTTAAGGTTTACTTAAGTTAGCTTTTGTAACTACTTGAAAAAAATTGTTGGTATGATATTGGACTTCAGTTTCACCTTGCTATCGACCCTCACTTTCCCCAGCTGGTCATTAGTGAAATCTTTCTACAACATATAAGAGAAAGAAGAGATTTGTATCATGATATCATAAATATATGTATAGGCACGACTACACTGAAGAGAGAAAGAAAGAGCTAGACAAATTCTGTAAAGACAGTAACGATAAACTGATGAACACCATGTCAAATCACATGGTATCATTAACTGCATGTCACCCAATGAGGTATTTGCAGCTTAGAAGAGTCTGTCCATATTTGATACATCGCCCTATTTTTATTCTGCTGGAAACTTTTTGTTCTGCTGAAAAACAAAGACCACTTACTTCACGTTGATAAGAATGTATCTTCCGTTTCATAAGGCTGCTCAGTGATTTATACCACCTCTGTTCACTGAAATTCTCCACTGCTTCCTTCTTTCCTCATTCCGCAAATATACTAGCATACAAACTCCACTTTCTCCCCAGCAGAAGATGAGAAAGCAGCACAAAATGGCGGCAGAATGAACAACAAATCGTCAAATACATATGGCACAACTGAATATCGCCGTTGCTTCAATACATTACCGAGTTTACCACAAAATTCATTCTTGTTTGTACTCGTGTTGAAGCTCGCAGATGTAACACCTGTGCAAAAAAGGTGTCTGAATTAAGTTCAAGCATATACACAGAGAACAGCAACGTTTGTAACTCTGATTGTTTCCGTTAGTCTCCAAAACAATAATCAAATCTGGGAAAGCGATACGACACGAGAGAGAGAGAGACTGGTGACAGAAAATGTCGTCGCAGCTGATCTGCCAATCACGCGCGATTTCGCCTAAGGCCGCTCTCTCCCTGCATACAGGCTGTCTAACGACGCCTGTTGAAATTCAGATGTCTCACATAATTACGTTATACGCACTTCTCTTTCAGTACTTCTTATGAGCTTGTGGGGTTCTGGTATTCATACCATTACGGCGATGTGCTTATAAGCTCAGAGGCAACTTGACGCATACGAGCGATCCTCTCAACAGTAATTGTCATTTACGTATTCAGATTTATCTCCATGGGCATATTTCTTCAACAGATTCACTATTAACAGATGGAAAGGCAGCGCTTGTTCAGATAACAGTTCACAGCAGTACTGCACACTGGGCAGAATGCTTCTGGCTGACCAGGAGAGTTCACTATGCGAAGTGAGTGCACCGGAATACAGGAGCTAGGTGATACAGTTGCCACGCCATTAACATATTAGCTGCAGCCCACAAATATATCTGCCTCAGTGGATAGCAACTCTCCGATCATTGCTGCATAGAGAGTGTAAATAGGAAGTTTATTTTGTTATGAGAACATAGTTTGTCGAAGGTTATGTATGAACAAGGATTCAGATTGTTACGATCTTCAACTGTGTTATGAGTAATGCTGTGGTTGTCATTTTATTACATCATCCATTAGAGGATGTATAGCATTTACTGCTAAATGTGTTGTTTATGGAAAAAAATCGATTGGAATCTCTATGCAAAACTTAAAGCCTGACTCATTTACACGCCTTGAGTAAAATGTTAAGCCCTTAATTTATCGGTAATTTCCTGCCATCTGTACAGGTTTTGTGGCAGGTACACAGTCTTTTGTCGACGAGGATATTCTTAAGCCACGTGTGCATTAAGAGAGGCTGTAAACAGAGATAGAAACCCCGAATAATTAAAACTCAGTTCATATCATTTTAACTACTGACTCACGTCTGATAACAAATGGATTATTGACAGAGATCAGGTCAACAGCTGCCTGCAGAGACATTTGAAAAATGCACCCAGTGAAATTTGTACCCAATATGTCTCTTAACTACTTGCTCACTATTTCACAGCCTACCTGCTTCAAGAGTGCTACTCCATCCCCAACTTTCGTCCTCAGTGGGGTGCTTTGTGGCCATGTTCGAGACGCGTCGACGCCTCAATGCAAATGAACAACAGCGTAAACAATTCCTAACGCCGGAAGAAGTAAAAGAGCGCCCCACTGGTTGACGTAATAAATGTGTGTGAATTCATAAGGGAAGAAACTGCTTAGGTCATCGGTCCCTAGACATATACACTACTTAAACTGACTTTAACCTGTGCTAAGAACAACACACACGCCCATGCCCGAGGGAAGACTCGATCTTCCGGCGGGAGGGGCCGCGCATTCCATGACATGAGGCCTCAAACCAGCGGCCACTCCATACAGCTAACCCCATATAATATTCCCTCATACATGCGCATATGGCACTGACCCTACTGGTTTAAACATTTTGTCTTGCTGTTCCTTCTTGTATGACGAGTGTCTACATCTACATCTATATGACTACACTGCACTTTACACTTAACTGCCGAGCAGAGGGTTCATCAAACCACTTTCATACTGTTCCTCTGTCGTTCTGATGTCAAACAGTGTAGGGGAGAGAAAAACACCAAAGACTTTCTGTGTGAGTTCTGATTTCCCTTATGCTATTACAGTGATCATTACTGATTATTTCGGTTAATTCCAGCTAACCGCTTACATAACTGGAGGACAAAGTTGGAGATTGAAAGTTTGTGAAAGGTCTCGCCGCAATGAGGGCCGCCTTTCGTTCAATGATTGCCACCCCTGCACGTGTATCATATCAGTGACACTCTGTCCCCTGTTTCACGAGGACTCAAAACCAGCTGCCATTATTTGAACATTGTTGATGTCCTCTCTCAATCATATCTGGTTAAGGATCCCACAATGTACAACAAGATTCTAGCAGAGGATGGACAGGCGTAATGTGGAGTGCCTCTTCAACAGATTTGTTGCATCTTCTAAGTGTTTCGCCAATTAATTGCAATCTTAGATTTCCCTTCCCCACAATGTCATCTATTGGATCGTTCCAATTTAAGTTGTTCGTAACTTTTGTCCTTAGATAATTTTTGGTATTGGCAATATTTAGATTTGTGTGATTCATTGTGTAGCTGTAACAGATTCGCTTTAGTATTCTTGTGGACGATCTCACAGTTTTCGTTTTTTAGGGCCATTTGTCACTTTTCACAGTGTATGAATATTTTGTGTAAATCACTTGGCAAATGGTTTTGGTATTCTAATAACTTTACTAATCAGAAAACAAGCTAAGATGACTGCTGAGATTGCCTCCTAAATATTGAATCTGTGCTGAGCTTCTGGTGTGGAAGAATGTCACAATATGAAATACAAATCAGTCTCAATTGGTACAATATGACATTGTTCAATACTGTTTGTTTACCATTTATTTCTTCAGTTTGTGGGAGAGATGGTTCCTGCCCTCCCCTCCCCAATTTGTGAATTGGTCGGAAAAAGGATGGAGAGGAAGGTGCTGACTTAATTTTTGTTGAGTAATATAGCCACACCATGAGCACAACCCTATCAAGTTAATTCTTCCACAATTTACAAGAGTCTAACAAATCACTTAAAACACTCATCGTCACGTTACAGTGTTTCATCTTCGTAACAAAACGTATTTTTAATGTTTGAGAAACACATATACATTACGCAAATCAAGTAATTAAATTTAAGCCTAAAATAGAACACAGAGCTAAACATATCCACTGATGTTTGGGAACACAAGGAACACCCTCCATGGACTGGCAGACACTCTTCTCCACCAGAAAGCTTCCACCTTACACTAAACACATGTGGCGAAAAGTACATCTGATGGCAGACTCTCGCGATCATGGAGTGCGCATCGTCCGCCGACTCCATCAGTGCCAGGAGCCGTGGCTGGGCTGGCCGGGAGAAGGCTCGAGACCAGCAGGTGTGTTGGCCGTGCCGGCAGCTGCGTCTCTGTCCATCTCCCGGTATCGACACGCCAAACGTCCGCAACAGTCAACGGGCAGAGAGGCTATCAGTGTAACTGCTCTCCCGTAAGTCAACCAGTTTAAATGGCTCTGAGCACTATGGGACTCAACTGCTGAGGTCATTAGTCCCCTAGAACTTAGAACTAGTTAATCCTAACTAACCTAAGGACATCACAAACATCCATGCCCGAGGCAGGATTCGAACCTGCGACCGTAGCGGTCTTGCGGTTCCAGACTGCAGCGCCTTTAACCGCACGGCCACCTCGGCCGGCTAAGTCAACCAGTTTACATTGGAGGAATACTTGTCCAACTAAAACAACGCCATATTGTACAGACTTCGAATTTTCAACAGAGAAGAAGGTCCATTATATATACTCATATTTTTGCCGAACGATTTAAAGAAGAGTGAAGTGGACAGTTGCAGTGAAGAGAAGTGATATAAATCACGCAGGAGCCTTATGAAACTGTCAAAATAAGCAACTTTTGTTTTCCGGCAGCATATTAGAGAAGTTGCTGCATGCGTGTTATTGTGAGAAGTGACTGGCTTGTAAACTGATTGTGTGCAATTTTTATTGCACACCTTATCATACTGATTCTACCTAAATTTCTATGTAACAATCAGAGAATTCACGCAACACATATATCTGATTCTGTCGATGCTCAAGCAGCGTACTGGTCAGTTTGCAATTCTGACACTCAGAGAGCGCTACGTGGGACTCCTGTGGACTTGTCCCATACATGCGGGCAAGAGCCGATTAACTTAAGAACCTCTCTTTCTACCTGCCAGTCGCAAGAGGCTACGCCGCATTTTCTTGTCCGCCACTGACCGCATACACGCCTTGCTAACTCCTAACTCGCTGTGAGGCCAGCAGATGTGGAGTGCGCACTGAGCTCCAATTACTATTCCACCCTGACATACACTCCACAGGTTAAAAAATCCACTGTACTTAAACCGAGATGGGGAGGTTGTCGTCCATCCACCTTCAACTTTTCACAGGAAAAGTAAATTCTTCGATTTTGAATGTGTTATTTTAGACGTCACAAGAAAACGGAGCATAGATCCGTTTTCACATCGTTAAATTAACGTCAGGTGTTGTGAAAATCCTGTACAACAACATAGCATAGTTCATATATCATCTATGTATTCTCTCATCAGGTAGAAGAAACTCTTCTTATAAACCTGATATCTGCATTACAGCTCTGGAGTATTACACTCATTTTTTGCTTATGACACAGTGCTAAGAGCATGCTCCATTTCTGTCACAGGATGTCTTCTCACTTTTGAACTCCCTTGACGCATTCAAATGCCTCACTACCTACAAAATCTCTTAATTTAGTGATATAGCAACACAGATCAGTTGTAAATATATGGTTAATACGGCATATTACTTTGTAAATTTGGTAACATAGCAGATCTTATTACGATGGTAATCTCCCTCTATGTAGGCGGGAGATCGAAACACCTGAATACCGCTACAATTTGCGAATCATGTCTATGACACTCTCGCCTTCACTTCGATCAGCCCAGTGGCACGCAATTGATATCAAATTGATTGGATAAATGATTGCACATTCCTGCATAATCACGCACAGCAACCCGATGCAGTCCTTCAGTATACACTCTGTATAATGTGCTATATCACCCTTCATGAAACTGTGTCCATGTACAGTGCTGTTCTCAAGCTCCATTTAGTGGAATGTACCATACGTATGTATAGGTGAAGCTTATGACCGTCAGTTCATCTCTCCTTTCCTACCATAGACGCGACATGTGTGTCTGTCTGTGTGTGTGTGTGTGTGTGTGTGTGTGTGTGTGTGTGTGTGCATGATTCAGTTTTTCAGTGTATATACATATCTATGATTTGTCATGGTGGCTTGCTCTGCCCAACATTTCCAAGCCTACATCTAATTGGTAGAAAGAGGAATTCAGCGCAGAAACACTTTCAAATGTTGTGGCGACTTTCTGAGCTACCTATGTGGTAAATTTCTCTACTTCATCTCTGTCAGGACAGAGAAACCATCTCTGCTACAGACAGATGACAATGTGATGTCAGTAGGAATATTAGGTATAAAGAGGACGAAAGCGTCTAAAGACTCATGATCGGACAGTATAAGTTAGAAATGGCTCACATTAAAAATTGCTGTTGTGGTTGAGCAGCTGTCTGGAACATCGCATCAGTTGCCAGTTCTTTCAATTCTTTTTCTTGTATCTTATGTTTATGGTCGTAGAATTTCAAGCATCTAACCGCCGCCTCATCAGAAATCTACCTTCCTTGCAGTGACTGAGTCACAGACTCCTCCCGCTCCTGTAGTAACTTGAAAGTTAGTAGTAACTAAAATGAATCTTATTTTTATGGTGTGATTTATAACTTTGGAAATGGATTGTTCGTGTCTGATTCTGTTAAATGCTAGTAGGCAGAAGTGGGGGATATGAGATGTATATGGTGGAAAAGACTTCAGTTGTAACTCTTTGTAGGCCAGTAGTCGATATATTTATCACCTTCAATAAATGTGAAACAGCGTAGTTGTTACATTGAATGTTGACCCTTAACAACACGTTAAGTGTACGTAAATGTGTGGCTGAGTCTTAAGGTATCACTTTTCGTTATAGGAGGTTGTCAGAAAGTTCTTATTAAAATGGTGGCCGGCTAGGCGACCACAGTCCACGTGAGATGTGTCTTTGCCGACATTTTGTGTGAACGGGATAAATTCATCCACATAAGACTTTACTGACGAGAAAATTTGTTAAAATGATGTTAAAAAATTATTGAGTTAATACTTGTGTTTTGCATATACGTTTTATACAACCTAAATTCAAATCGTAAGTAATAACACAAATAAACCCGAGAGTATGGTGGCGAAATTGGTGGGTCGTTTACTACGTTTCTGTCAAAGTGATCTTATTTATGTTCGAGGGAGTCCGCAATATTTACGTTACACTTAGATAACATGCGAGTAATTTACGTTATATAAAAACTGGATTTATTGTCTGGCTTACGAATTTTTAGCAAATGAACTTTTGGCACAGAACGATGAGTAGATATTCGCCTCAAGAATTGGTGGAGATGTCAGCCCAGCATCTTCAATCTTTGATAGATCAAATAGGCGATGATCAAGCTGTTGATTCTTAGTATGGTGATGACTCAATTGCCGAAGATATATTGCCAAATACTCACCCCATTATTCCATGACTCTTGTAGTGATATCGTTCCCCCATCATACAACAGACATGTGTATCCCCGTGCCTGGTAACGACAAAGACGAAAATGAAGAATAGGATAAACTGGAATATGCTAAAATAGGCCTAACGAGCAGCATATATTTCAAAAAGCAATACTTCGGGCGCTAATGACCATAGCAGTTTTGCGCCCTAAAACCAAAACAAAAAAAAAGCTATACTGTTCCTTCCCTACATAATTCAGTAAATGTTTCGGGGATTTTGGAATAAGCATTGATGTGAATTTACAACACCTATTGCTATCTTCTCACTGTTTCTTTTCTAACGACATCTTAGAACATATTGTCAGAGAATGTCATATCGTTGTCAGTCAGACAGGTACTGATCTAAATTTGAACCTAACTTAATTGAAGGCGTTCTTTGGTGTACATCTTATAGCTGGCAATCGATTTCCTCGCATAAAACATTATTGGTCATCTGATTCCAATTAATTTGGAAATAATGTAGTTTTAGTTGTGTATGTCGGAATGTTTTTGAAGATATTAAAGATTTTTACTGTAAATAATGCCCAAAGTAGGCAGAAAAATGGAGTATATGGGTATGCCAAATTGTATAAGCTTTACCTTTTCGTTCCCATTTAAAACAATTCTTTAAAAAAGAAAAAAAATTAAGCCTATCGCCCAGTATTGATGAATGCGTGTCGGCCTCCGAAGGTAGGACGTCTTTAAAGCAATAATATCAATAAAGGCAACGAGATGAGAATTCAAAATTTGGGTTACGTGCTGTAGTGTAACAGGTTAATGTTAATTTTTCAGATGTATGGAGGCATATCTCAGTTGAAGCAAGAAGGGTCCCTAGGAGAGAAAATTGTTTTGTCACTTTAAAAGCAATTCCAATTTCTAGATTATTGCACTTTTTGGCAGATTTTTTACGAATTTGGCATTTATTTCAGTATCAGTAACTAGAGAAGCATTAGATGGAGGAAAATGCTCCAAAACAGAAAATATTTTTCTAAAATGTTACCGAATGTTGACAAGCAGATCAAATTAGAAGACTCTAGTATGCAGCGTAATATGTCCAGAGCAAGATAGAGAGACAGAGGAACATGCGTAACCCTTGTGGGGTGCGGCGAGTGTCCAGGGAAAACGAGAAGAGTAAGAAAGAACGTATTGAGTGACTCAAGGCTATTGATGACTACAATAGTTACACGTGAGGGCTTGATAAATTAGATCAACTGGTGCCTGCCTGCAGTGTTTCATCTAAATCAAGAAAGTGTGAGATCAAATTATTTTATTACTTCCTGGACACTAAAGTTGTCAATTCCTTTATTCTTTATAATCATACTTTGAAAGTGGTACTGTCTTATAACAGAAATCCAATGACACATCTAAAATTCCTAATTATCTTGTCCATTGGAATAACTGGAAGCCTTACAAGCAAGAAGAAATATGAAACACAGATAGCTGCAAATTTTTTATCACAAATCCAAAGTTTATAGGAAAAAAAGTCCGAAGCGTTTAGGTCAACCACAGATAGTGACGATTGTAGAGGCGCATTTTCATAGGAGGCTACGAGCAGAGAGTGTGCTCATTGTAGTACAAAAAAGACTTCTTTTATTCACCTATTTCATTCAAACATGACATACGAAAGTGGCCTTTTAATCACCACCATTCACAGTACTCAAAACCCCTCCCAAATGGGCAGTGGTCTGTAATTCAGCCACCTGCTTCTTGCTCTGTTCCAAGGAATGTGAATATAAAATATTTCTATGTATATAAGATGTGTATATTAGTAGTTGGGAATGTAATAAACCCACTATTTTTCAAATTTTGACAAAGACTTTTTCCTATAAAGTTTAATGGATCACCTGTGAATAACAAAAGAGAGTACCTTACACAACATCACTGTTCATAAATAGCGCTAACAGTCGTTTGAGATCAATGTTACACGTTTCTGTTTACAATGCCTGTAGCATTAGTGGCTATTTTTTCTTAGACAAATTACATTTTGAAATTAGAATATAGTCAATATGCCTGTGGATGGGATGGAAGACTCTAATTTTAGTGGATCATTTGTTAATGGTGGAATGAAGCACCACACATAGCATGATTGTATACAAATAGCCCTGACAGCCGTTCTGAGATTAAGTTACATCCCTCTAGTTAAATTGCAATGTTGATGAAAGGCGTATTTTTTTTCCTTCCTAAGAAAATTATATTTCCAAACTAGCATTAGATCTACATGCCTGTATATGGGATGGAAGACGGTAGTTATAATAGAACATTTCTTAATTATGGAAGGGAGCACCATATCAATCATCATTTTACTTAAACAGTCCTGAAAAACCTTTGGTAGCTATGTTTCAGACATCTGATGCCATTGCTTCTCTGGATGGACTGTATTTTCATTATAAGCATAGTACGTTTCGAAATCACGCTGGAGTTGATATGCACATACATGGCATGTAAGACTAGTTTTAGCAGATCATTTGTTAATGGAGAGAGGGAGTACCACACACAGCTCACTGTACTTAAATTTCCTGACTGATGCTTTGAAGCTATGTGACATATTATGCAAATAATTGTTTTTGCTATGCTTTAAATTCAAAATTTACTGCTTGAAAAACTAGTTAGATTAGGTATACCATCTTACAATGGACTTTCGTTCATCTTAAAGTGACTGAATGATCGAAATCACGAATAGTACATGTCCATCCTCGGTCCTCCGAATATCTGAAGGAATCCAATACCACAAGCTCCACTGGAGCACATACCACTTCCTGCAGAACATGTGTGTTTACAGCACATCGTTGCTTTAGAAACATATCGTGTGATGACTCCCAAGCAGTTAATCTTTGCGTATAAATACCAAGCAAAATACGTGTTGGTGCACTAACACTGCTACTGCCGAAGACATGAGTAATGGCTCAGAACATAACCTACTTAGCCATCAGCTGTCCCTCGATGTATATGTCATTTTGACGCACAGTTTCCCTCACTGTATGTGAATGAGCTCCACATTCATACCTCATTATACAATCACAATTTCCTCAGTAACTTTGAGGTCAATGTCAGCTGCTACACCGACATTAACACACATAGACACGTTTATGGTTAAATGATGTGTACTGGTGAATAGCAATGTCGATTCGATAGGTCGACACAACAAAGTCGCTATGTACCAGTCGTTTGAGCCGGTATCTGTTCATTTTAGGTCGATGGTCTGCGAAGCATAAGCGTCATGCGGATGCAGCTAGCATCGTACAAGTGGGCATACTGCATTCGAATACATGAGGGAAAAAAATCTTTGGGAGAGATGACATATTTCTCCCAGAAATTTAGGGGTGGATGAGGGTATACATGGAAGTATATAGGCAAATTCTTACTCAGTCAGCGTGTGAGATTGGGACAGATGAGTAATCGACAATACTGGTGCTATGAACCCTTCACCTCGTACTGTACAGCCGCTTGCAGTGTATTTCTTTTAGATGGGGATGTTCGTAGGTGAATGGCATGTCTGCAAAATAGCTGGATGACCTGTTGTGCAGCTAGCAGTTGACCTGAATATAACAAAATCTCTTGCACAATTAAAGGACTAGAAATCCCGTACACGGTCATCCGAATCGTCAACTGCTGTAAAAACATGCCTAGCAGTAAGCATCTAGAGCGGGTTGAAGTAGAATGCACACGTCAGGTTCGGATTCATTTGCTGGACTCTTGAGGAAACAATCCAAATACTAAGAACTGGCAAGGTGGTGAGATAAAGCGGAAGAATATGTCAATCTCAAATTCATCTGCATGGACTTTTAAGGGAGTGTGATCCATACATTAAGATCCATACACTAATATCCATACACTAAGATGAGTGACTGCAAATCCCGTCGGTTTGTCATCTAGAGAGTGTTGTGCTACAATTCCGGTTTAAGTGTGTGAGGTACTAAGATGGCTGCTGTTGCTGAAAAAAAACATTTGGCGTTGAATTGATGTGGTTTGTAATTTTTTGTTAGTTGGTTCTCGATGTACGGTAGTTGGATAAGCGTGTAACTACTGGATTTGCTTCAAAATAAATAAGTATCACTTTGCATATGTGTACTACCTATGGGGGTAGAACACAGTATCATGGTCGGTGCGCTATCGAGTAACACGTGGGGATAAAAATTTGGTAGTGCTATGATTAAGTCTCGAATCTCCCCTAATCTTGCTGTAGCTCTGAAATCTGCGTTGGGTTATGAGGCTGGTGCAGCGATGTAAATTTACAGTGGATAGTGTATTGAGAGCTCTGAACGTTAGATTCGTGTTATGAATGTATGCTCCATTTTTAAAAAGTGACGTATTTCTCACAAAACATTATGCCATCAACGAAGAGGAAGACTCTGATACTATTACACTGTCTTATTTCTAGTCTAGTGAAAATAGGAATACGATAAAGAGAATACATTATGCTCAGGGGACTATTTGCAGACAATAATTCGATACAGATGAATTGCAGGTGTTGTGATTCTGAATTTCATTGTGCAGTCCACGTGTGGTTGTGACTTTCCTCCTGTACGTTAGTGTGTGATCCTTTTCGCTGTAACAGGTCTCTACCCAGTCAGTGATGGGCAGAGGACTAGACAACCTTCTAACTAATGCAGTAATGCTGCTTGAACGTGATTCCATTCCGAGAGCATTAACTGGAGTCTGTTACCTGACGGGGTACATGTCTTACACGACGAAGTCAGTTGGACTCAAATGCTACATATCGAAGATTGGAAGATTTGTGAGCATATAACAGGTAAGTGACAATCCGACGAAAGGAAGTTGAGAGGTTAGCTCTGTATCGCTTATTCTGAATGCTGTGAGCAAGTATATAATAGCATCTAACACACGTCTCATGGTGTGACTGCAGTGAGAAAATTAGGGGCTGATACGAAGATTTTTATTGAGAGACATTCAGCAGTAGATATTCCGTCTTTCGTTTTCTCGATAAATAAGGGACAACATTTTTCGGTGACTCTTGTTGGCAGCAGTTGAATACTTCTGCAGTCACCTTCAAATGTCGGTACTCTAAATTTTCTCGATAGCTTTTTTCGCCTTACTTCCAGGGATTCCCATTTGATTTCACAAAGCATCCACACACTTGTATGGCAGGAACAAATAGTAACACTTCAAGAGGGCTGTATTCTGAGAGAAACCTTAGTCTGCGGGCTCATCCACCTTCGGGACGTTGTGGTCCTCAGTTATTTTGATATTGTTCACTGGGTCAGTTCTCCAGGGATATTTCGAAGACATACCTCACAACTTTACGGTTTGCAGGTGGGAGGAGGTGAACCACATTGTTCAACATATTGGCATTTACTCCAGCGACATTTAAGCTCTGAGTCGTTCTGTAAAGGATGGGACAATTTTTGCGAGTCTGAAATCATTCACAGCTGTCCGTTAGAGCGGTACAGGCCCGATGTGTGGGCAGAGGTTTGTGACACGGTGGCGGGAGTGGCAGGTATTCACATAGGACCCGGTATCGGCGGCAGGGGTGTGGCGGAGGTGTCATGAGGGTGAAGCAGAAATGAAACACCCTCCTGGCCCTAAAGATCCCTAGGACTCAGCAGCATTAGTTTGGGAGCAGTAAACCGGAAATCTAAGTGACTTGCTTCCACTAGGATGACAAGGTAACCAAGGGACAGAACGTAACTAGCAATGCATATCTTCAGCTGTTTGAGGACGGATACCTCCCATATTGGTATCGGATAAAGTGACGACCTAGATTTGGGAAGCCGCCAGTGATGACATACAAGCGTCTGCAACGGTTACCTGGCGAGGGTAATCTGACTGCAGGAAAAAAATTTCTCACCATGTATAGGGACTATACATGGCAATTGTTGTTCAAGAAGAGCTTCTGAGTGGTCCTATCACATTTGTAGGATGCAAGATTAATTTTTCCTGTACTACTACCGAGGTTGTTACTGGCAATTCTTGGTTAACAGTTGCTATAGTACGAGGTGGTGATAAGCCATTATTAGGATTGGAATCGTACTATGACAGAGACATTATCTCTTATCGTACCTTTTCTATAGGAGTAAAAGGTGATAGGAATTGTGGTACAGCTGTTGTACTTACTGATAAACCATTCTCTACCACAGATATGATTCGCCAGATGAAGTGGTAATGAGGCGTTTTCTCGCTGCTGCGAAATCTGTTAACGAAATCTCTCACCTGTGGCCATCGTAATGAAACGAACTAGATTACCAGACTTATAGCGTGACATTTGGTATTAACCTGATATTTACATCTCTTCTGTGATGCTTTTTTGCTACCTTACGAGACCTCATAGATAATGATCCATTTAAATACATTAAGTGTGTTCGAAAGTGAGGAGACAGCCTGTGACAGAAGTAAAGCATGCTGTTACCGCCATGTCATGAGCGAAATGAGTTTAATATGCAGGAAATAGCAAATATTAAGCTGATAGAAAAAAATTCTTTTTTACCTGATGAGAGTAGCCCTACAGGGGGTACAGCCTAAACTGCACTGTTGTACTAGATTTTCACGTGAAGTAACGATACCTTAGCCCTATGAAAACGCGAGTATGGTCCGATTTCTTCTGGATTGAACATAAAGTGTATAACAGGGAGGAATCTACATATTGTGTGAGATTTTGAGGCGTATGGACAGCAACATCCCAGTCGTGGATGGGCTAAAGTGGATTTTGTGAACTGGTAGAGGGGATAGGGTTGTGGGAAGGGAGATATGTCTGATGGAATTATGCTTATAGCTCCAAACCCACGCCATGCCAGCTCGTCTTGCAGTGTCCAAGCAGTTAGGAAGGCCAGTTCAAGTTAAGTGACTGACTGGAAGCTGGCAGGTTTGGGTAGGGAAGGGGAGATCTGGGTGATTTCCCAGGAGGCGGCTCAATACTGAACTGGGAAGGGGGTAGAACATAATATCTCCTATTTCTGAAAGTGTTGGGGGAGTAGGAGGGGAAGTGTGGGTGAGGGGAATGGAGGGCTTCTCAGAAGGATGGATTATCTCCAAAGGGTCATAAATCAACCCCTGGAGGTCATAAACCTTTTAGCAGAACAATAGGTGAATGAGGGAGGTGTGGTATAATTGATCAGTTTAATTAACTAACATATCAATTTGATATCAAAAGTGAACCAGGAATTGGTTTTATCTTTACTCCTGTGCTACCCTTGCTTGTGTGAAAATGTTTTTAGAATAGTGAAAGAGCATGTAACATTCCATCGCCAAAATGTAATAACACAAAAGGATGAGGTTATTCGTGGATGCCTATGTATAGATGCAGAATTGTTGTTGTGTGGTTGCCATCACTGCAGGAGCAGCTAAGAAATTCATCCTCATGCCATTTTGTACTGCATTCAGTTAACCAACAGACAATATGCATATAGACCAATTGTTTATCAGTAAACCTATGCAAACTGTTATGGATCAGTCTTAATGTACAGTTACCACTGTGAGGAAAACTAACCCAAGACTGGACTGAGCAGTTTCGAGTGGAAGTTTAAGGATCAAGAGTACAGTAATCCTTACTGCTGTCACCAGTAGGTACTGTGAGTAAAGGGAACACGTCTGTTTCGAGACAAAACAGACAGGACCTAATATCGAAATTTTCACTGCTGTGGATATATTCTCAGTGCAATGTCGATAGAAGTCGTTAGAAATGACATGAAATGTAATTCCTTTGTTACAAACCACTGCAGACCACGCACTGTTGGAACAAAATATTCGGCACACATTTAAACTTTCGTCGCTCAGACTTTGATTTACCCTGTATACGTATAAAATGGCCTTTTTTTATGCATCTTCATGTTTCATATGCTGACCCACAGATAAAAACCATATTTTATTTTAAACTATACTTTGTCAAGTAGACGAGATAATATTTTAAAAACTCGTGTTTGTAATTTTGGTATTACAGTTATTATTGAAGCATCTCCACTCATCTTTAGCAGCACATACCAAATAAGGGCTGGTTGTGGCAGGTGCTCGTCTGTTCTACCTGCTGGACTAGTTGTGGAGTTGAGGTAGGGAGATCAGCGGAGAATTCCTCGACTATTCTGACCGCAAATTACACTGAGCGCAGATTTCTCTGGGTGCAGTTTACAGGACACCGTCTACAGGCATTGAAATAAATCATTCATGAAGACTGACTTTTGTACTGGACCAAGTCAAATTCACATCCTGTGCAAGTAGAGACCTGATCCAATAACCTGCTGCTTGTCAAATTCGTGAAATCCCACAGGGATTTGGAAGATATTGTGCATCCATATTGAAAAGTAAATAGAGCTGTCTGTTCTTCCACTTATATATAGATAAATGGTGCCTGTTTTGTCACACATGTCCGACAGAAGAGACACCACATATCTATATTTAGAGGAACTGACTATGAATGATTACTCTGAGGACTGTAGGAATGTACTAAAAACACCACTGTATTCTTTCTATAGGACTCATGAATACACAATTAGATAAATCGTGGCCATAGAGATATTTAAACATTCTTCTTGTTCACTTCATGCAGATGGAACAGGAGGAAGCTCTAATAAAAGATACCATGGGATGTACCTTTCTCATACACTTCACAGTGATTTGAGTTGTTTATATAAAGATAGTTGTTTAGTTTACACGAGGGGAGACGGAAGGGACAAAACTACTTGGTTATCAGTTCCTTATTCCAAATAAAACAGTGCCTCACACATGAGAATCAAACATACGATACATATAACACAGAATGGAAAGGAAGGAAAAGCCACAAGAATGTAGGAAAGGCAACAGACACTAAAAGAAACAGAAGTGGACAAGAAAACAACAGAGAGATGCAAGAAACAGTTAGAAGAGAGTAAAACATCAGAGCAGATTACAGTGGTTGGTCGACCACGAAAATAAAAAGGAAAAGCCAGCCACTCTGCAACACATTAAAACCTCCCCTATAAAAGCACTATGGTGGAGGACACAGAGGGACAAATGACATGTGCTGAAACTCAGATCGAATGATAAAACCCACCCTCATGGATAAAACGTAAAACCAAATCAGCCGATGAGACGTTGTCTGCTAAAATCAATGATAACGAGTCCAGTAACCGAAGATGAAGTCGCAGGACAGCCAAAGAAGGACATAGCAGAAGAACATGGGCCACAGTCAACCGGGAGCCGCGCCGACACTGAGGTGGGTCTTCACGGCGCAGGAGGTAGCCGTGGGTGGCCCAGGCATGGCCAATGCAGAGCCAGCAGAGAAGGAGGACCTGTGAAAGGCCCTCATTGAGGACTTCCACACGTCCGTTGTTCCCTTAACGGCTCGCAGTTTATGTGAGTACTGAGACTTTGCCATTCCATGATGCAAAGCTGCAAAATCTTGCAGCATAATAACGAACGCAGGTCAGTTGCAGGGATGCTGATCTCCAGAAACGGTTTCCATGTAGCCTGTTTGGCCAGCCTGTCGACAAGTTCATTTTCTGGGATTCTGACATGATGAAGGGTCCAGATGAACACCACTGAACGACTGGATCGTGTCAGTGCTTAGATGGACTCCTGGATGGACGCTACCAATGGGTGACGAAGGTAGCACTGGTCAATAGCTTTCAGGCTGCTCAAGGAGTCAGTACATAAAAGAAAAGACTCCCCAGGGCATAAATGGACATACTGAAGTGCACGAGATATTGCCACAAGCTCTGCAGTGAATACACTGCAGGCATCGGGTAAGCAATACTATTCAATATGGCCGCTGTGATCGTAGGCAAAGCCAACCCGACCATCAGCCATCGAGCTGTCGGTGTAAACCACTTCAGAGCCCTGTAACACGTCAAGAATCGAGAGGAACTGGCAGCAGAGAGTTGCAGGGTCAACAGAGTCCTTAGGGCTATGTGAAAGGTCCAGACGAAGCTGCAGCCGAGGTGTACACCATGGAGGCGTACGTGAATGGGTAAAGGGTAAAGGGAAGGACTCCAGTTCGGAGAGAAGGGATCACACATGTACCGCAATCGTTAGCCCCGACTTGGGCTGCCGATGCGGGAGATGGACTGCCGTGGGCGGGAAAAGGAGACCGTAAATCGGATGTTCAGGAGAACTATGAACATGTGGAGTATAACTGGCGAGCAGTTGTACACGTGTGATCTGCTGTGGAGGGACCCCAGCATCCACCAGTACACTGGTCACCAGACTCGTCCTTAAAGCTCTTGTCACTAATCGAGCCCTGTATTGGTGCACAGGGTCGAGTAAATGTAACGCAGAGGGCGCTGCCGCACCATAAACCACACTCCCATAGTCAATTCAGGATTGTACAAGAGCTCTGTAGAGCCGCAGCATCGTAGAGCAATCTGCACCCCAATTGGTGTTGCACAGTCAACGGAGGGTACTGAGGTGCTGCCAGCATTTGTGCTTAAGCGAACGAAGATGAGGAAACCAAGTCAATCGAGTGTTGAAAACTAGTCCTAAGAATCGATATGTCTCCCCTACAGTGAGTGGATCGTCATGAGGGTATAACGCTGATGGAAGTGCATGACACACGACTTTGTGGCTGAAAACTCGAAGCCGTGGGCTAGAACCCCGTGACCGCACCTTGTGGACGGCTCCCTGTAGGCGCTGCTGAGTAACAACAGTACTGAAGCAGCAGTTCGAAATGCAGAAATCGCCTGCATACAGAGATGGTGAGACTGAAGGCCCTACAGCTGCTGCTAGACCATTAATGGCCACTAAAAGGAGATAAACACTCAATACAGAGCCCTGCGGGACGTCATTCTCCTGGATGTGGGGGGAACTATATACATAAATACACATAAATGACCTGGTGGATGACATCGGAATTCACTGAGGCTTTTTGCAGTGGTGTGGTGTATCGAGAGGTTGTAACAATGGAAAATTGTACTGAAATGCAGGAGGATCTGCAGCGAATTGACGCATGGAGCAGGGAATGGCAATTGAATCTCAATGTAGACAAGTGTAATGTGCTGCGAATACATAGAAAGATAGATCCCTTATCATTTAGCTACGATATAGCAGGTCAGCAACTGGAAGCAGTTAATTCCATAAATTATCTGGGAGTACGCATTAGGACTGATTTAAAATGGAATGATCATATAAAGTTGATTGTCGGCAAAGCAGATGCCAGACTGAGATTCATTGGAAGAATCCTAAGGAAATGCAATCCGGAAGCAAAGGAAGTATGTTACAGTACGCTTGTTCGCCCACTGCTTGAATACTGCTCAGCAATGTGGGATCTGTACCAGATATGGTTGATAGAAGAGATAGAGGAGATCCAACGGAGAGCAGCGCGCTTCGTTACATGATCATTTAGTAATCGCAAAAGCGTTATGGAGATGATAGATAAACTCCAGTGGAAGACTCTGCAGGAGAGACGCTCAGTAGCTCGGTACGGGCTTTTGTTGAAGTTTCGAGAACATACCTTCACCGAAGAGTCAAGCAGTATATTGCTCCCTCCTACGTATATCTCGCGAAGAGACCATAAGGATAAAATCAGAGAGATTAGAGCCCACACAGAAGCATACCGACAATCCTTCTTTCCACGAACAATACGAGACTGGAATAGAAGCGAGAACCGATAGAGGTACTGAGGGTACCCTCCGCCACACACCGTCAGGTGGCTTGCTGAGTATGGATGTAGATGTAGATCTAAGGGAGGCACCAACTTGGGCACAGAAGTACGAAGAGACAGAAAGTTTTGGATAAAAATCGGTAGCAAGCCCCAGAGACCCCACTCATACAATATGACCGAGATATGGCGTCACTGGGTCGTGTCATATGCTTTAGGTAAGTCAAAAAAGACAGCAACCAAGTGTTGGCGTCTGGAAAAGGCTGTTCGAATGGCAGACTAGAGGGATGCCAGGCTATCAGTAGTAGGGCGATCCTGGCGGAATCTGTCCTGAATGGGGCCAGGAGGCCACGTGACTCCAGGACCCAACTCAACTGCTGACACACCATACGTTCCAGCCCTTTACAAAGAACGTTGGTGAGGTTAATGGGCTGGTAGCTATCCACATCAAGTGGGTTGTTACTGGGTTTGAGCACCGGCATGATGGTGCTCTCACGCCATTGCGATGGAAAGACGCCATCGCACCAGATCCAGTTGAAGACGACGAGGGGATGCCACCTACAATCAGGCGAGAGATGTTTAATCATCTGACTGTGGATCCGATTCGGCCCAGGAGCTGTGTCAGGGAAACATGGAAGGGTGCTGAGGAGTTCCCACTCCATAAATGGGGCGTTATAGGGTTCACTGTGGCGCATAGTGAACGAGAGAACCCTGCCTTCCATCAGACGTTTGAGGACGCAAAAGGCTGGGGGATATTCTCCAACACAAAGGGGTGAGCATAGTGCTCAGCAAAGAGCTCGGAGATTGCGTTTGTGTCAGTAGACAACACGCCATTGATGTGAACACCAAGGTCACCCGTTGGGGTCTGATACCCTAAAAGACGTTTGATCTTCGTCCAGACTTGGGAAGGTGACGTATGGTACCCAATGGTCGAGACATACCTCCCCCAACACTCCGTTTGCTGTCTTTGTACAAGCTGGCGAACGTGGGCATGGAACCTTTTATAGGCTATGAGGTGCTCTAGGGACGGGTGCTGCTTTTGTTGCTGTAGAGCTCGCCGACGCTGTTTAATGGCCTCAGCGAATTCTGGCGACCATCACTGAACTGTCTTTCGCTGGGGGCACCCTGGTGCACGCCGCACAAACGACCGTTGTGATGACTGGGTCAACCATAACACTGATGGCACCATGTGGGACAGATTCAGCGGTCACAGCAAAGTCTGCCTTGTCTAAAGCCCATCTGGGTAGGTATCCATGGGCATGATGCCAGGGGAGTGACAGGAAGATGGGGAAGTGGTCACTACCACACAGGTCGTCAGGTGCTTTCCAGTGGATAGATGGGAGGTGTCCTGAACTCACAATTGATAAATCGATGGCCGAGTAACTACCATGAGCCACACTGAAATGCCCCAGTAATTAAGAGGCACAGATCGAGGTGGGACAGTAAATTTTCGACTCCTCTGCCTCATCCAGTAAGCATGGTACTACCCCACAAGGGTTTATGGCCATTAAAATCTCCCAGAAGTAGGACAGATTTAGGGAGTTGACCAATCAGGGCAGCCAGGACATTCAGGGGTACCACACCATCTGGAGGAAGATATAAGTTGCAGACAGTCATTTCCTGCGTCGTCTTTATCATGACAGCAATAGTTTCAAGTGGAGTTTGAAGGAATACAGTTTCACTACACACCGAGTTTCAGACATAGACGCAAACGCCACCTCACACCATATTATATTCGCTATGGTTCTTGTAATATCCCCTATAGCCATAACGGGCAGGGGTTCGCATTGCCGGGAACCAGACTTCCTGGAGGGCAATGCAGAAAGCAGGTGCAAAGCTTAACAATTGCCATAACTCAGCCAGGTGATGGAAAAAACCGCCGCAATTCCACTGGAGGACGACGTTATTGTTAGACTGGGAAGCCATGAAGCGCTCAAGGGGCAAGGTACATCTCAGGGTCACCTGCTGCCACAGATTGAGTACCTGTGCGATCGACATCCATTGTGTCTGAGGGTCTGGCGAGATCTAGGTCCTCAGCGGAATCCAGGATCTCCATCACATCCTCAGATGCAGAGGTTCTTGGGAGTGGCGGTATGGATGCCACCACAAGGTCTGGATTCTTTAGTGCCTTCTTCTTTTTTGGTTTCTCTCGCTGTTCCTTAGGTGTTTCTGGCTGGGAGTACTTCACTGGGTCAGTCTCAGGGACTGAGGAGGACCGTAAAGCCCTACAACCAGCTAACTGTGGTTGCTTGTGCCACTGGCGGTTATCTGCTTTTCCACTGGTCGCAACCTGGGAAGGGAGTGACCAAAGCGACCCCTTCCTGGAGAGAGGAACTGAAGAACACTTACACTTTTCCAGCTGAGAAGTGAGGACTGATGTGCCTGGTGGTTGGAAGGGGGGTGTTAGTCCCAAAGTAGGTGGTGCAGGAGCAACGTGGAGGAAATTGCCTCCCCCCCCCCCCCCCCAAAATCAAGGGGCAGGTGGAGTCTGACAGCTCTGAGAGACAACTGTATGTGGCAAAACAGGAGGTGGTAGAACCATTGTCGTATGGGAAGCATAGGTTGATGTCATACACACAGAATGGAGCCTCTCATATTTTCGCTTAGTCTCAGTTTAGGTCAGGCTGCCTGGGGTCCAGTATTCCATTATCTACCATTCTTTCTGTATAATCCTGCAGTCCAGCGAGCAAGGGGGATGGTTCCTCTCCACAGTTGACAGCAGACTGGAGGCAGGGCACATGGAGTATTGGGCTAGGAAGGATGTCAGCAATCTCGACAGGTGGCACTGGAAGTACAGTGGGAAGACATATGACTAAATTTCTAGCATTCAAAACACCGCTTTGGAGGAAGGATATGTGGCTTGATATCACATTGGTATACCATCACCTTGACCTCGAAAGCCAAGATGAAGGCACCAGTGACAACCTGATTCACACTCAGACCCCGATGGACGTTTCAGACAAAGTGAACACCTTGTCGCTCTAAATTTGCTCACAGCTCGTCATCAGACTGTAAAAGCTGCTCCATATGGAATATAATACCCCAGACCATATTTGAGCACTAATGGGGCATGATGGAAACATTGTCACTGGCGAGTAATGCCCATGACTGGGCAGAGGATGCTGTTTTTATTAAGACTGATTCAGAGCGCGTTTTGGACAAACCCTCCACCACCCTAAATTTGTCCTCTAAATGCTCCACAAGAAACTGAGATTTCGTTGACATGAATGATTCCCCATCAACCCTCATACAGACAAGGTACCAGGGTGAATAAGCTTCACTGCCATCCTTAGCCATGTGTTCGTACCATGGTGTGGCCAGGGAGGGAAACTATTTGGGGTCATAATTCTCTGCATTGAATTGAGCCCTAGAATGCTTAGAGACTGCTGGTGGGTTGCCACCAGCAAGAGATGACGTACCACGCTTCATTGCATGTCATCCGTCCTCATGCCACCAACTCTGACCAAGGGCCCTCTCCACAGTCGCCACCCAGCCTCATCAAGGGCCACCTGACAGGATGGTCATTGATGGAAGTCCAGATCCCCCATGGAGATAGGCATCCACTCCTTGGCATACATGGGGAGTTAATGGCACAGGCATCAGCAGAGCGATCCCTGAGCTGTCAGGGAGCTACAACCAACAGCGTACATGGTGGCTCCATCACAACAGACTGGCTACTGTGCTGGATATCAGGTGCAAAGAAATCCATGGTCATCGTTGGCACAGAAAGCGGCACTGCATAGTGCATGGTGGAAAACGCACCCAGGAAGGAGTCCTTGCCCAAAAGATGGAGAAGGAGCAAGACTGCAATGCAATGATGAGAAAGTGGGCTAAAGATCTCAATGCACAATGGGCATGATGCACCATGCAAGGCGCCCTTCCCCAATTGGCTCGCACTTCAGAAAACTTTTGAAGAATGGAGGTCAAACTCTACAGGGGACCAACACAGAAAGACCAAAACGTGTGAGACTTCTTTTAATCTCCTGTTACGACAGCAGAAGTACCTCGGGCCTATTTTTATCCCCAGACCCGCAGGGGGCGTTTATATATAGATACATTGTAGTGATTATACTATTACGTTACCAACTTTGTTTGGAAACTGTGAAAATATTAAATACAATTTACACCCAACTAATAAGTTAGAGAGACAAGGAAGAGTAACATACTTTCCTGACATATTAAAGAAGAGGATGTTGGAATCTAAATGTCGTACCACATGTTGATACCATCCCACCTGCCTCACACATTTGGTAACGGAATTGGAAGTTTGCATAAGACATTGACAACAGTCATACGGGAACTGGTGGACTCGATGGCTCACGCCTGCTAAGCCACACCTCCATATCTCTGTACAATGAGCACACTCTGCCATTGGGATACAGGGTTCGTGGTGGCAGTCACACACAGCAATCGCACATAGAGATCCTCCAATATGACATCTTCATCACATTTGCTTCAGAGTGCCCTAACGTTGTTGACACTGAAATTGCTGGATTTTTGTCGTTATGGACTATTTGCAATGAGCCTTCGCACATTTGGAGGTATACAGGATGATTTTAATTAAAGTTTCTTCTTGAAAAATTACGTAATTGACTTTGGATCAATGGGAGGTGCTCTGTGGGTTTTGGTGAGTAAGTTTGGCAGTATCAAAATAAATCGCATCAATGTCCGTGTTTTTCGATGACATTGACTTTAGGTGCTTCACGATTTTGCATCCCCAGCCGCCCGCAGTGGCCGAGCGGTTCTAGGTGTTACAGTCTGGAACCGCATAGCCGCTACGGTCGCAGGTTCGAATCCCGCCTCAGGCATGGATGTGTGTGATGTCCTTAGGCTAGTTAGGTTTAAGTAGTTCTAAGTTCTAGGGGACTGATGACCTCAGAAGTTAAGTCCCATTGTGCTCAGAGCCATTTTGCATCCCCAACGTAACATAGATCTTAATATGTGAGAACGATTTCAACATCATATGTCTACATAATCCGGAGAAAAAGGGTTTTGATCAGTCAGAGAAACTGACAGGAAGCCAGTAGACAGACAACTAAGTCATGCTATAAGGGTTCCATTTTTACTGACTGAAGTAAGACCCTAAAAGCAACACTGATAAATCGTTGCTCCTGCTCGTCCTTGTCATGAGTTTACTTGGGGGTGAGTGATGGTTGGAACTACGATTTTGTGACTCTCAGTGACCACAAGGAGTTCTTCAATATATTCAAAATAATAAAAAGCTTTATTCTTACGGTGGTAGCACTGATATCCATATTACGCAAGATACAACTTCCGGAAGACGAAAACTGAATTTAGGAAAAAAGGACTTTCCTGTCGTATTTACATTTTAAGGCCGACAGGGTATTTGCTTCACCAACCAAACATTGGTTTTCTGATCGTTAGTTGTTTTACGCTAATGAGAAAGAAATTTCTAGCAGGTAGATGAAGTAAAAGGTGGAGCGAGGTGCCAGTGATTGCCAAAAACTAGTAACTCTTATTCCATTTCATTATATTTATATGCTAAATTTGTAGGTTTTGAGTCATCCGTCACGGACTGCGAGACAACAGGGTACCGTAATAAGTGGGTTTTACAACTACATTCGTAATAGCAGCGGAAGGAATGCTTTCCACAGGATAATATCTGCTACGGCTAGAGGCGACGCGTTATCCTCTGAGGAGCACACTTGGTCTTCAAAGTCCCTCACATATGTTAAATCACACACAGGTTTTAAAACTGCAGCCACTCTCTGTCTGTAATTGTGCAAAGCATCTCAGCACGTTGAAATCAATGTGCACTTACTCAAGCCAACTGATGGATGTGTGTCCTTCTGTGGGTCGGAATCTTCATTCTGATTGTTAACTCAGTAATCACTGATGGTTTATGTGGACGTTATTAATTTCCCTCACCACCACTTCCATTCAGAGTCTATGCACCTTTGCCAAAGCATTGTTATGTACGTTAATATAACCACATGAAAGTAACAGTAACTTCTTTTACACATTTCTTGATTAAAAGCGAAGTCCATGCACTTTATCAATAAACGTGACTTTATTGTGTCCTCTTATTTCCCTCCATTACTAAACGAAACCCTACTCACAATTCTTCACCCAGCATCTGGCAGAGTACATAAAGAGAGTCTTGCCACAAATGCTTTCAGTGTAGCAAACGACAGAGGAATGGGAGACCAACATAAAAGCAGCCACTGGCGAATGCAGAGTTTCCAGAGCCCCTGCTTCCCCCCCCCCCCCCCTCCCGCCATGGTAGAGAGAATGAACCACAAGTTTCTCACATCATTTCTGGCTTGGTTGACGAACTTTCACGCCTGTTATATGGAGCATCGTCCCTTGTATTGGTACATAATTTACCGCCGGATTTTTGTCAATGTGTCATTCGTTTACTCAAGAATGACCACTTTGTAACTTATCGCATGGGAAGTACTCACATCAGGGCTGGTTCATCTTCTTTAAGCCTTGTGTATGAAAATGAGTAGTACTTTACCAAAGGCAGGTGACACACAAAACATGAGGGACATTAGATTTTGATACATGAAGATCCGATGTGGCACAGTTAGCGTGTGCAATGTCCGATAGGTTTCGAAATGCATACCGTGTGGCCTGGGCGACATGTTATGTAGACCGTTGTCTATCGCGTCCTCACCGTAGTATTGCGAAATCTCCGCTAAAAGCGTCGATGCTGCTTTGCCGTCGTGTGTGAGTGACACGTGCTGCCAAACGTCGTTACCATCGTGATCCTCTATAATCTCTTCCTGTAAATGTCGTCGATGACGGTTTCACAGGCATCTACCATGGCTGTCTGGGTCGTTAAGAGTCGGCCACCCAGCAAAATGAGGTCCGTGAAGAGCTGTCGTTGGGGTCGATAGCTATTTAACACGATGTTGTGCAGAGACGGGATTTCCTCTATCGCTCTGTTTTGACGTTGCGACCACACAACGACCATTTCTAATTTTCCCAATGTAAGAAACAATATTTTGGCTTTAATTCGGCGGCATCATTTTTCGGTCTGGTGGCTGTAGTTGGGATGCGAGTTTTGAAGTATCAGGTAATAAAATTCCGAAGTATGGCGATGATGTGCAGTGATTTCCTTTCCGTATTGTATTAGCAGCCACCGGAATGCTAGTGTTACACATTGCATCCATCATGCCAACGTCTATAGGAATTGACAGTCTACCAGTATAGTCGGGATAAACTGATGGAATTCTCCAACCAGAGGTGTGCCGCATTAACCTCCTACATCCAGTGGCTGCTTCATACCTGTTGTGGCTGGTGGATGACACTACATATGAAGGTTCTATGGTGTGAGAAGCCAAGCAGCCATCGTTCGGCATCTGACAACCCTGGCACAAGAACATATGAGACATAGGGTTGATCAAGCCAACTGACAAAGTTACAGATAAGATATGTGTATCCAGGGTGGTCAAATCGCACTTCTTCCCAAATATCAGTGGGAAGCAGGTCTCACACCAGTATCCAAAACTATTCGCAAGACGAAAGATGTGGGGCCTGGTCTTTAGCGTGGAGCACACAATTAATATCACCGCCACAGATATATTGATCCTAGCAGTCAAGACAGAGAGAAGTGACACCCTCTGAGTAGACTGAATAGATCTGTGATTCCTTGAGGCATTTGTGGGTTTTTGATAAGTATGAAAGATAGATATACACGTGCCTAGCGCCGTGATTCTCAGCCCCCTGGCAGTTTCAATGCCATGGTGCAGTTGAATCGCCATATTGCTCCAGTCTGATCACCCAGTGTCATATATGTGACATAACCACAGAAGCCGCGAAGGGATGCAATGCACATTTCTTGCAATGAAGCGAAGTAAATATCTGACACACGAAACATCCCTCGCTGCAGATGGAGCATTACCATTGTTCCAAGACTATTATGATTGATTGTGGCGATAGGATAAACATGTCGCCGAGCTGTGGAAGCCAAGTTATTGATTAGGTCGGCAATGTCTACTGAGCATCAAGTTATTACGGCAACTGTGGGCGCCCGCAGCGCCTTGGCTGGAACCGTTCTTAAAGTGCCAGCACCACCACCGCGTGTCATCTTGTCATCCCCACACCACTGAACACAGAACAAGAACGTATTCCATTGTCTCCTCAGCCCACAGGATGGGTACCCTCATCCCAGCACATGGGGGTCAGCAAACGTCTCACGTATCAATCTATTATCGCTCAGCTGCAAGGACATGTGTCCCATTCCGTGTTCCCACACTGCAGCTGGCAGCGGCTGCCTCTTTGAGAGCATTGTTCTGGCAGCCTAAGAAGTCCTCTGGTGGGTGGTTTTGAAGCTGCCCTGGCACCTCAGGTTACAGTACTTTGGTCGTCAATTCATTCGGGAGTGCCTTTCTGTGTCAGATGAAGGTAGTGACTCACAAAGCTCTGTCAGAAAGGTCGCAGTTATGAAACTCATCACCTCTCGACGGAGGTGGCGTCGTCGTTGTGAATTATACGACACTTACAACGGGCGTTTCATCTTCCCAGTGCATCAGAGGATGCTGCGACGGGTCTTTAGGGAGTGTCAGATGACATGGTGAAGTGCCAATAGTCGTGGGGGCTGAAAAATAAGTCACAGGAAGTAGTGTCAGCTGCTACAGCGGCTCTACATCCACCAGCGGTACTTGCGCGATCCTACAGTGGATGCATTCTAATTGGAGATGCGCCTCTTTCCCTCATCGAGAGAAGCTTTTTAGTTGTCCGTCGTAAATGACGATGGCATGGTAGCTAGTGACGTAGATAGATGGTCGAACATGTGCAGTATTTTAAGTTCACTTCAGGCCTGTCGGACTCCATTTACGATAAGGTATGTCCGGAATTACGTCCATCTTTCCTGGACATGACTATCTAACATGCCAGATGGGCGAAATGCCGACTCGGCGTCTTCTGCTGGGAGTTCAAATGGAAGTTCGAGTATCCTCCTTGTGCAGAGCATGACTGACGCCCACAGTACCTACACTGCCATCAGCGTGGCAGACGCAGAGACCCTCTTTTTTCTCCCAAAGGGAGAGGACAGATAAATATATGCTGATGATGTTAATCGCCTGGATATTGACCTTTTCTTGTAAAAATCTTCCTATTTTGAATGATTTTCGTTGCGCAAATTCGCTTGGGCACGGAAATGTGAGCGTTGATCTTCTTTATTCTTATCCCATGTTGATCTATATGCTTAAACCGGCGAACACGAAACATCCGATTAGTGAGTATACATCATGAGCACACCTTTCGCTGTGAGGAAATAAACAGCACATCTGAGCCGCTGCACTGACAAAGGGAAACGGCACCACTTTGGCTATAGAGGACGTATCACAGGCATATCCTAAATTCAGTATGTCTCGGTCCTTGGTTCCCATAGTATGTATAAAAATCTGATTCCCACACGTGGAATGAAGTTAGCTGTCTCGTCAGGTTGCTTTGTCTTTCAGATAAATTACGTTCAAGCAGTGTCTGTATTTGACAGCCTCTGTAAAGTTCAATGCAGTGTTCATCTGACAAACATGAATGTTCTGTAAAGCTGGATACACTGTTTTTTCAAACATGTATGCATGTAAAAAGGAACAGATTTTGATGAGAAAATATCACAATACTACACCGTGATATGTATTCGCGAAATGTGAATATGGAAACACCAGAACTGTATAATTTACTGGGAACAAATGAAACTTTGTACCGGCCAGGGCTGGAATCCAGATTTCCCGGGTCATGTGAACGATCCCATTAACCGACTAGCTATCCGAGCATGCTTCACGGTTAGACACAAAGTTCAATATGTCCCAGTTTACACTTCCCATAGTACTACCACTATTACTTGATTCTAACGACAGGACAGGACTATTTAATTTTCTCGACACGGTTCCTTGGCTTTGGTATGAAATACTTTCGTGCAGTGTGCGTATATGAATGTGTCTGTAAAGGATGGTGCACTGTTCCTTCAGACATGGATGTATGTCCGAAGGAACAAACACTGCAAACAATTTATAGTCGTATAAAATATTGACAAGCATTTGAAAATTGTAGTACGGTGTTGCCGCAGCTATAAAATTTACTGGAATGAAATGGAAACTGGGTTGTCTCGACAGATGATTCGCTTTCGCGACAGTGGAATCACACAGAACGACTGAGAACACACTTCCCTGCACACAGCTACGGTAGAGAGTTTCCCAGTTTGTCACCTCATACGCTTTACACCAAGGTACGGTACAACATAACCAAAAAACGGATCGATTTTGTAAACAAACTATTAATTTCATGCAGGATACATCATTATTGTCGACGATATATTGACTTTTCCTCGATAATTTCTAAATGTCTTTTTTTTTTTAATTTTGGGGTTTTTGAGGTTGATTACATCTGAGAGAATCGGTCTGTAGTTCTCGAAGGAGTTGACGTATTGGCCATTGAGGAAATTCTGCAGGGAACGGTGTAGATGAAAGTCGGAAGAGGCAATGTCCAGCGATAAAGGTGGTTGGGCAACTCATCCCAAAGAAATGAACTCAGCTTTCGATGGGTCACCATAGAGATATGTGGTGTGTCGATGTTTTGATGTCCAAAATCCTCTCATTCAATGGCTGCCTTGCGACGATCAAACAGCGAACATTAGTTCTCTGAAGTGATAGTCTAATTTGCAATCCCACCAGGCGCATAGCAGAATCTTTCCGAGAAGCATCCCTGGCTTATGACCCGATAATGGCGGCTGTCATGTCTTGCACCACGATTTATTCTTCCGGGCGTTGTTGTACACGATCCACTTTCCATCTTCAATTACCAGTCATTAACGAAAAGAAGCCACAGACGGACACGCTGTGGATTCGCTTCTCTCAGTTTATGAGGAAACCACGCATCGCGAATATTTACGAACCCAGCTTCAAGTTCCTGGCTGCAACAGCGCGAGCGTCATGGAGCTCCAGTGCCGACACCCGCGTTGTCATTTGTGGATTATTGACTATCATATCATTAAGCCATTGGCCGACCAGATCGGATGTTGGTCTATTAGGGCCAAATTCCAGGTCGAAGTCCCCTAAACCACTTCTGAGTTGCTCGAGCCATTATCCTTTATACATCACAATTCTTCTCCCTGCAGTGTGAGGCGGTTTTTCCCATACGGTAGTAAAACAGCGTAGGATAGCGCTAACGTCCTTTCCTGCTTTCCGTGGCTTGTAAAGACACATTCATGCTGTTCCATCCAACGCCAGGCACAAATTCACATTGACATATCCAATGGTGCGACAGTTTGTTGATCCTTGCTGCGTTTCTCTATTTTTTACAGATGGATGGTACACGAGATATTTAGATGTCTCAACGATCCTTAAATATTATAGTTTGGGATTTGTATTCGGTTACACATGCCATCGGAAGTCCACTCTCCACACAAATATCAGATACTATCTGTGTTAAAAGTCACGGAGCAACTACATTTATAATGTTTTGTTAAGTATCACACTTAACCATATATTTAAAGTACGAAGAATGTAGATAAACACCCGTGAATATTACGATTGGGCGGCATCCATAGATATGAGTATAGTACTCACTACCAGTTACCTATAAAAGCAGTACGACTCTTATGTATGCATGGAATCGTGAGCTGGCAGAGAGGCAGGAGTGTTAAACGTATCTGACATGCCGAATATTTATCAAGTGTCCGGTATCACTGCATTCATATCGATTATACAATTGATGTTCATCTGTAAAATGAACATTGCTAATTCCAATAATCATATGCTCTGTATTCGAGATTACTGCAACCTAACGTCCCTGGCGATAGCATAGTACTAAACTTTCTCTCCTTCAGTGGGTTTGTTTGACGCCATTTCTTTTACTGCCACTTTCATTTTGCTTAAGAAAATGAAACCAACTTTCGTCTACGAAAATTTTTTTTCCAGAATCGTCTCTCCCTCCTAATGGAAGTGCTGCATCAGTTGGGACGCAGTTCTTTTCCTCGCCTCTTCATTCTGGTCGGATAAAGTTCTTCGTAATCAAGCTGTACAAACATATGAGTATCCCAGTTGTTGAGTAATCGTCATCACGCTGCCTTTACTGAGTGAGGATTCCAACTTCTAAGATTGGTGATATCCACCGATGCATCACCGTGCGCAGTTGTCGTTTTTCGTGAATAGGAATGAGCATTTCACCGTACACAGCTGTCAGTTTTTCATGAATACGAATGGGCGTTTCACCTTCTGCATTCAAAAACTCTGTCACACAACGCTGCCTAATACGGACATCGATGATGGGCATTTTGCAAGCGACTAAAATGTAGGCATCTGGTGACGCAGAAGGTTACTATGGCAGTAGTTTGAAAAAAAAAGCATTCAGTAATGGCGCAACATTAATTAGTTCACTTCCAAAACTATTCAAAGAGGACGAAGTAGGTAGCATTCATTCTGGAATGACCTCCTTACACAATGAAACACTAATAATTTATACCTCATTGCTTAATGATAAAAAATTCTACTTCTCTTATATAAAAATCGACAATATTCTTGTAATCACATTTTGTGGTTCTGAACATCACCGTGTTCAGTACACATGAAATATGAATAATAACGTCTCGCGTCACCGAAAATTTTATATTTTATTAAGTCACACAATGCATTTCGGATCCAGTGTGCCCATTAACGTTTTACCTAACCTTTTGCTGAGCCCTTCACTCAGTCTAAGCCGTTCTTTCATTGGCATACATGAAATGGTTCCAGTGCCGTGCAACCATCTTATCTATAGGCTTCCTCTTATCAAATTTCAATTATGGTGCTAATGTTAAATGATTCAGTCCTTTCCTACTGTTGCAGGCCATTAATAACAGATACCCTGTGCTTCGTATTAAACATATTACAAGCCAGAGAGCTGTGTTACTCGTTGCTGGTATGAAATGACTTTCTTAGGCCATTAATTGTGTTTTTGTAAAACAGTGAAATATTTTGTGCAATACAGGATAGTCAGGAACACTGTTTCCAAAAGTATGTGGACGTTTCGATTTTGAATCCCATTACGACTTCACTAGCTTATTTGTACACTTGTCTGGTCATACTTCTTGAGTCTACAGATACGATGGGCACCGCCTTTCTCTATAATTAGAAAACTACTCATTATTTACCTTTAGTAGATGCCTTTGCTGTGTGCTTACCTACTATTTTTCTTTAGAATATATAGCTACTGATGTTTACCACCATTGCGCGTATGTTAAGTATGTGACTCGGTGAATATCACGTTAATCAGCTGTAGCAAGATCACATATTGAGTTGTATACGGGGTCATAAACTGTCGTATAGCTTAACACATCAAGACGTTACTAAACTACTTATAATAGCAGCTTATTCATACAATACCGCTCACAGCTGAAAACATTTGCTTTTCACCAAGATGACGCGAAATGTGCGTTCCTGTTGTGAGAGTGTTACATATTAACCTTATAAATTCTCAATTTAAACGATGTCGAAAGAGATGAAAAATACTGGGAAACTTCCAAAAGGGTCCTGTCAGACTCTCTGATGCGTGAAGTTCAGCCCATATGTTGTCCAATATCTTGCCCACGCGCGAGGCGATTTTTGTGAAGAGACAGAACTGCAGGAGAGCTTTGCGGAGATTTTTGACGGATCCTATCTGTCGATATGAAGCGTGCGGATTTCCACTAACATGGAGGCCCCGTCTTTGGGTTCCGAGCACAGGACTCGAACCACAGTGTGTATGTTAAACCGGTGGATTTTCGTGATTTATCCGGGAAGCCAGGACTGTGCTGCATGCTCAACAGACCAGATATCACAGGCGACATATTTCTGTAGTTCCGACAATGTGGCGTAGAAAGTAATGTGTACAGTGCAATGCTTTTAGGCATTTTTTCTTATGGTGAATTTTTGGATTTTGTAACTATTTATGAAAGCTGAGGCGAATTTAGCATGCACGACAAGAGGAAGAAATTTGGGGCAAACACCGGTGACTTATACGCCATGCGCTCATACATTTCTCAAAAGAAATATCGGTCATTGGATTGCCGAATGTCATAACACTGCCGCATGGGTCTGACTCAGAAACGTGGGAACCCCTTTGAGATTATTGAAATGTCGATATGCTAGGAAGACGGTGCTCTTGATCCTTTGTCAAGTAGAGTAACTTCAAATACCGGTAAAATAATGGTCGTAACACAGTTATGGGTGATACAATAATGAACAGAGTGCAAACAATTATTTATTGACTCTCGCCGGCGAGTTTGATTATATAATGAGTGATCAAAGGAGTGATAAAAAAATTGCGTTTGAGGGCGTTTCCATTTGAGTGTTTATGTAAGGTAGCGGGGCTTCAGTGCACATTTGTAAACACTAACATGTAGGCAACGGATCTGTGTAGGATTCGTGTCTTCCAGAAGTGCACGCCGTAAATGCACAAATGTGAATTATGTCGACGTCACTACCAAACAGAATAAATGCGATGTTATTCTTTGACTGGGTTTTGTGTGATGTCCTTAGGTTAGTTAGGTTTAAGTAGTTCTAAGTTCTAGGAGACTGATGACCATAGATGTTAAGTCCCATAGTGCTCAGAGCCATTTTAACCATTTTGTTATTCTTTTCATAGCTACCGAAACCAACGCTCGCAGACACTCTTCGGAGAATGAACAACACTTCATCCGTCGTCCCCTCGTCCTAAGAAGCTCAAGGGTCAGCAATTTGTTGTTTTGGTTACCGGTGTCCATTGCTTGAAGATTTCGCTGACCCTGGTGTCTTAACCATTGGGGAACGGTAATGCGCAACACTGGAGAAATGACGGCGCGTTTTTAACGCGAAATATCCGCAAAAATTGCGTGTTTGTCTGTTATGTTTTAATGTTGACACACATCACAATATCTCCTGTTGGAGCACAATAAAGGCAAATATGATCGTGTTTAAAAGACTCTGACAGAAAAGTGGGCAATCAGCCGTCTGAGTCCTCATTCCTCCTTCCTCACCAAAAATTCTGGAACCTTCACACGACGAGTGACTATGTCATATAATAAATTTCCCAAGTAAAATTTCAGTTTTGTTGAGTTGAAAATTCAATAAGTAGCAGAATTTGTATTAGAATTTTAGAAATACCGTTAAAAGCGTACTTTTGTGACTGAGATCCGCCAAATACAAGTAATTAGTTTCGAATGACATTTATGACGAAACTCCAGAATCAGCAAGTTAACTTTGCGAAATTATTGATGCTAGTAAAATGTGTGCTGTACTTACACATACTGTTTTAAAACAACAATATTTTTAAAGCCCACAGCAAATCCTAGAATTTTTCACGGTAAATTTTTTGTCATCCAACTTTTCGAATCTCTAGACCCCCTACGTTGTGACGCTCTTATATCCGACTGCAAATAAATATCATAACCCTGAACTTTCCGACTGACATGAAAATAAGAACATCCCTTCACATTTTATCCAGGCTTAGGACTGGCTATGCACGTAGTACATAGGCATGATTAAATGTTTTTTTTTCATTTTATTTATTTTTATTTATTTATTTATTTATTTTGTTCCTGTTGTTGTTTACTTTTTTGTTGTTTTTGATGTTATTGTTGTTTTTCAACATTACAGTAGCAAATTGATAACCTTTTCTTCTTATCAATCATAAACCCTTATTCAGTTTTTTCTAAAAAGGCTAGAGATTTTTAACACCTTTTTAAATCTCCAGAGTCTTCATATGTTTTCACAATGTCTTTTAATCTTTTGTCAAGATCTATGCACCTCTTCTTTATTTTTTGAAGAGGTAGGCCAATGGAATCTTTTTGAACTTCAAAAATAGCGTTCACTGCCTCCACCTTCTGCTTTTGAATCAGAAACTACACATTTGGATGTTTCTAGTTTATTGAGGAGTTCAGTTTTCTATGCCAACCTTCAACAGAATTCGTCGCTCTGTGTCGTTGGTTAAAAACATTCCACATTTCTATAGGTGTATTAGGATTTTCCATCCACTGATCAGCTGTATAGTCTGTAAATGCTGTGATCTTCTCTCCGTTGGGCATTTGTTCCATTATGAAAATCCACACTTCATCGACAATGTTAAGTGGAAGATGTGCCACTCCAGCACACATGCGACAAAATAATCGCACTTCCTCCCTATCCCTGTAGTCTTCCGTTAGTCCCAGTTCCTGTATCTTCTTCCATAGACACTGCTCAAAGTGAAAATTACAGCCGGAAAGTTGTGTTTAAGGGAACACTGAATTCATTGCTTTAATTGTAGCCATTGCAAAATCTAGCACTGCAGTTTTTGGTGACCACCCAGGCATCTTAGATATCAAAAAAAGTTTTTCATATGTATTTTTACTTTTTTCTGGCAAAAAAACAAATAAAAGAGGAAATATCTTAGTTGCCTCTTCTGTACTTCCGATGTCGACATGGATTGTGTACAATTGTTTGAACTATTTCGAAGAGCTGTCAAATGTCCCATCCATAAGCACAGTTCCATTGTCACAAAGGATTTTCTCTGCTTCTTCGAAAGAAAATACTAGAAGTATCTTGTCTGGAACAGAGCCATCATCAATCTTCAAAAAACTATTACATTCCGCTAATTTCGAAAGGTCTTCGCTAAGGTGAATTTCCGAACTGTAGCCAGGGTTCTGGGTTGTCCCAATAGCTCTTCCTCTCGCCTTACACAATAGTCTTTGAGCTGTCATAATTCTGAATATATGCCACGAATTCTAATACTTTATCTTTCAAATCTTGAAATTTCTGCTTAAAAGTTTGGGCTAAAGGCACTGTCTCTTCATCACGAACTATTTTTCTGCAGTTATGTAGTTTTTTCATTATCTCCGCATCTGTTTTGTCAGGTGGACAATAATGTTGCTGTTGAGCAACCATTTCACCATTTGCAATTTTTAAATTACCTTTGCACCTACTTCGTTCATAATTGAAGCACATCCAGTTCGTATATTCTT
The DNA here is from genome assembly GCF_023864345.2 of Schistocerca serialis cubense. Lineage (NCBI taxonomy): Eukaryota > Metazoa > Arthropoda > Insecta > Orthoptera > Acrididae > Schistocerca > Schistocerca serialis. Next base: position 454,012,066 of record NC_064646.1, read on the forward strand.
CATTTCTCCTGTAAATACAGTAGCAATGACCATCCTTGATAAGACACGGCCTCCCTTTCGTTGTTGTTATCACTTCCATTGTGTACACTGCATAGAACAGAAGTCGTATAGGAAAATGCAAGGAACGAAAGCTATCGACGACGACACTGTCTGAGAAACGGTGACAACATATGTACTCAGGGTGAGCGACTGGGGTAGGCAAGCAGTGGTGGAGGCTCAGTTCGCAAACTCCTCGTTAGGGAACCGGATGCTCGGGACAGCTTCGCTACCTACTGCACCCTTGCAGGAAACCCCGCGATAGGAAACCCCACGTCAACCCAAGTGGGAGACACACGAACACACACACCTTGCGATTATCACGGTTTTGGTCTCTCAAAAAAGACTTTGAAGGATGGACGATGTTTGTTGTACGAAGATGTGCAGCAGGTAGATAAGGCTTCTTCACTCAGCAGTATACGATATTTACCAAATGGGTGTCGTCATAATGGTGCGTCGATGGGGTGATTGCTCCAGTGCTGAAGGGGAGTTTGACTAATCAGCATACTAATTCTAAATTGTAAGGCTTCGAAAGGAAACATTTTAAGCTTCTTTCTCATATCTTTCATAAAACTGATTTCATATTATGTAGCTTACTTTTCGATACACTTTGGCCCACTGTTGGAATGCCATCTACAATGTGTCATTCATCACTTTGTTTACTCTACTTTTCACTGTCTTGTCCATGTAACGCTCATAGATTAATTTTCATGGTCGTGTCCACACTAACATATATGTGACCCCGACGGTTTTCCAGAATTGACGTGAAAGTCCATTGTCTGTAGCTAAAATACACTCATGTGTGGCCAGTTAATAATAGATTTTGCGTAGTATTTGGTAAGAAGATAATCTTGTTTGCTTGAAAACAGGTTTTGAAACTGCTGCTGAATGGGCAGAAAACTTGAGCATTATATTTTATAAACCCCACTGTTGAATTTTACGGAGTCAGTCTTTATTGCTGTGGAATAATAGGTATCGTAACTCATTCACAGTAGAGAAAGAACTCGTTATTTTTTTAAAAATAGGTCTGCAGTTATTAATTCCATTTGGCCCAGACGTATGATGCCTTATTTTGCATATGGCCTCTTTATCTGGTTTGGACCCATTCACCACGGCGGTATTTTTTTTTCCATTGTGATATACTTTGTTGTAAGTCTATTTTTTCCAAAGTCAGTGATGGTGTTCGTAGAGTGTAGCCCTAAATGCTACTTGTTTTTGGGCGGTGAGTTAGCATGAAGCGTTCTTTATTTCTTTGTGCTGTTGATTTTAACAGTAATGAAATTTATGCTTTTCTCGTCCTCATGCTAAACTACAAATGTCATACCTGTGTGCAAAAGGTTTCATTATGTATGCAACTCTTCAGTACCCTCTCTTGTGTCACTATGTAGTAGCAAGACCGTCTTTCTTCCGGTAAACTTTGCCATTAAAAGTATGCTAATTATGCGACCACATTACTTGCATAATGTCGGTAACTTCGGATATTTCGGAGGCAGGACCCTTTTTATGTTCTACTAAGTTTTGAAGAAAATAGCGAAATTGCTGAGTATTTTCCGTTTTCACCACATACGTATCTCCAAATGTGCCTGCTATTATTGGAGTTAGTCTAGCATTTAGATCTCCCATTAAGAAAATCTGATTGTTATTCGTACTGTTCAATATCACCTGCGATAGTATGAAAAAGACCTTAGAGTAGTCAATATTCCCCTCATGTTGGACGTTAGCTGCTATTATTCTTTGGATTGCTATTGTATCTTTAATTCGTAATAGAACAGTGCGTCCTTTTCCATTTCATAGTCAAGTGTTTTACCTTATTTTCTTGTAGGAATGTAGATGGTAACACCCTTACTTGTTCTTCTTTTTTAATTTACTCCGCTGTAGATCATAGTATAGCCATATACCGATGTAGGTCAAGATGTTTTTTCTGTAATACCTGTAAAATCTGTTTCCTTTCCTTTCAAGTGTTTTGCTAATTCGCATGCCTTAACATCAGTTATCTAACGTACAAGGAGAAAGCTTTCCAAGCTTCCTTAAACAACTGTCTCTTGCTCCTATTTCTCACCCATATTGTAGCACGCTAATCCGTCCTTTCCCCGAGGCTAGACGATGTAGTGCTAGTACGTTTATTTTGTCTCTGAATGGGTTTTTAGCCCATCTCTGTTACAGGAATTTTTCCATGTATGGTCCCAACACTCACTACACTGACACATATAAGCTGATTTATACCTAAAAACATTTTTTTTTCTTTTTCCATTGTGGATACCAAACAGTGACGTACTAAGATTGTAGCGATCATTGTCTAAACACATAAAAATTTGTCTGTTTCATGGTGAACCACTGATAACGAGTTGTCAAAAAGATTTATAAGTATACAAAACTTATCAAACGAATTATCTATAAATGTGGGCACGATGTGCACCTCAATTCCTGACGACATATTAACATACATTTTGCAGAAGTTCAGAATTACCGGAACTTAAGAATTTAAAGAGCAATTGATCACCTATGGCCAAGAGATGGAGCAGGAGAAATTATCATATCGAGATCAGTCGAGAAGTAGTAGGTGAGGCCAGAATATCATGTTTGGTCATTTAATGATACAAATTTAAGTAATTGTAATTGTGTTGCTGGATATTGGGAATCTTCGATTATCCTGTAGCCATTTTATAATAATAAGTGAATTTACAGATTATTGTTCAAGAATTTCCACCAAGTTTTACTTGTCTTCTCAATACGTCACTGAGGTTGTTAAACATGGAAAGTGAGAAAGCAACCAGTCCATAACTGCGAGACATTCAACAACTGATATCTGAGGAGCATCCTAGGGGTATGGTGGCCAAATGTCATCTTTAACGAAACACTCTGAGAAAGAACCAGCTAGAAGCTAAATGAGCCGCAAATAAGAAACAGAAAGTGGAGATTGTTAGGAAATTCACTTAGGAGACTCAGTGAACATATTGCGAAGGAAGTTCTTCATTGAGTGCTACATGGACGATGGAGACGAGGCAGGTCCAAAATGAGGTCCCGTTGAAGCAGAAGGTCAACAGAGAATATTTATAAAATGATGGTGAATTACCGTAATTTAAATGGCGTATTATTCTCAACAAGTTGGTGAATATGATATGGTGTGTTTTAAACAACTCGTTATATTGTTTCACGCTTAGGGGTATATAGACGCATTGTGTCCCTGCGAGTACATGACTCTAAGCCATGTACCAGTGTTTCACTTCTCACTGTTCCACGCTATATTATTTGCCCTTTTTTTCCATTTAACTGTGTGACCTACCTTTTTCTGTTGCGTTTACACTCTGAGCTGTAATCCAATTACGTTGTTAGCGATTTACTATTATCTTACATTTGTCACAAAGCCCGAGCACATTTTAGATTACATACTTAAACTGGACTGTGGCTTTTAAAACTGAACAGGCTTCTTTTTTCATCCATCTTGCTTGAGGCTCAACTAACATATAACTTGATTAATTTTAGTTCTATTTATCATTTCGATGATAGTAACACTGTTATAGACAGGATTGTTGCTGTGTTGAGTGACAAAACCTAATTAGAAACTTGTTGAAAATAAAAAGACAATAATTATTTCTCACTAACTTTTATAATGTTGCATGCTATTAGTTGTTATATGGGAAACATGTATGTGTATGGTATAATATTGTAAGTAGCACCGTCGCAGAACAATTCCAAGAGGTCACTAGAAAAGGAAAAAAACATTCTTAACATTGAATCAAACAATAAAAGCCAAAGAGTGATGTATACATATTCCTGTGAGGTTCGAGAAATAACTCTATTGAAATGTCACTATGTATTATGTACAGCTAATTTTGTCTTCAATAAAGTAATTACCTAGGAATGGTGTAATAAGCTAATGATGAACATCATTGAGATGTTGCACTTAGCTGACAAGTAAAAGTGAGCTTATGAAGCAACGATTTTTGTAAGATGTTCAGATTAAAAAGAAATGATTGGAAAATAAATGAATTTTCTTATGATCATGATGACGATAGCATTCTTTTCAACAAATTTTTGAACTTTTTAATGTTGGATAATTGTTTAAAATGCTATGATATTTATAACTGGATGGTCAACGAATAGTCATGTAACGTAGAATGATGTTTATTTTCATTCAAGTGATGTACATTTACTGCAAGTGCATACAATTTATTTTAGTAAATGAGGGGATGGTTATTGACAAGAAAGATATTTACATGCCAACTATGAATGTTTTTGTACAATGAAGAACGGCTGCCATTTATAGATAGAGCAATGGATTAGTGATAATTAACTGAGGATTATATTATGATAAAATTTTGGCGCTGTCTAAATCTTCTTACCAACTGCTGTAATGGACAAACAAAACGTGATAGCTAATAAAAGATGGAAACATTAACGATAATTCACTGAGATTTAAGGGAGAACCTGCTTACCCTTCACTATGGGTGATCCCCTTATGCTACAGACATTGCATTCACAGGGTGCCTCATCAGTACAGATATCCATACCGTAGATACAACGACAGTGGACGGATCTCTGTTGAAATATCAGACAAACATATTTCTCCTGATGAGAGGGTCCAGTCTTTCTGGCAGTTGCGGGGCAACATTCTGTGTCATTGGCTGATCTGGACTTGTAACTACAACGAAATCGAACCTGCTGTCATGGTAAAGTGAAACAGCTCAAAGCAAGTGGAAAGTACAGCTGTAATTTTTTCTGAGGGCATGCAAATTTAATGTATGGGTAAATGCTGTCGTTACCCATTCACACCTCTGGGCGGAGATATCATGAGAACGATAACTGTCATTCTATAGATTGTAGAGTGTAATATTAGACTGCTAATCAGGTAGGTTAGAAAATTTAAGAAGATTGAAGTTAGATATAGTTGGAATTGGTGTAATTCAGAAGCAGGAGGAAGGAGCAGCTCTTCTGGTAAGATGATTTCAGGGATATAAATAAAAAATGAAATATGGTAATGGAGAAGTATGTTTAACAATGAATACGATAATTTAACTGTAACGGCGGGCTGGATTTTGATAGTTGGAAACGAGGAGGAAGAAGCGTAGCAGGTGAATGTGGACTTGGGGGGGGGGGGGGGGTGGGGGAGGAATGAAAGAGGAATAGCTTAGTAGAATTCCGCACAAAGAATAGTTTAATCATCGCTGACACTTAGTTACAGACTCATGAAAAAAAGAATATATGCTTGGAAGAGACTTGAAGACACCTTAAGCTTGTAGATTAATAATAGAATGGTAAGACAGAGACATCGGAAACAGATTTTAAAACATAAGACAATACAGGGGCCAGATGAAGACTCTGGTCACAATTTAGTGCTTGTCAACTATAGACTGAAAGTGAAGAAACTGCAAAAATGTAGGACATTAAGGAGATAGGACCTGGATAAGGTGAAAGAACTGGGGGTTGCTGAGATATTCATAGGGTGCATTAGGCAACGATTGGCTGTAACAGGGAAGAGGAATACAGCAGAAGACGAATGAGTAGCTTCGAGAGATGAAATTGGAAGGAAGGCCAGAATTGGCCGTAATTTTGACGATTTAGTAACAGCAAAATTGATTTTCGATAACAATATGATCACCTTCAGCGCTTTAGCGTACAAATTAAAGCTCGTAGGCTCTGGTGTCTAGTTATTAGCAGTGATTGTTTCATAACTTCTGTTACTGCTAATAACTAGACACCAGTTACCTACGAGCCGTAATTTGTACGCAAAAGCAGTGAAGATGATCATTATGTGATCAAAAATATGTTTTACTGTTAATAAAGCATAACAATTACTGCTGACCTTCCTCCTAATTTTATTTATGATATGGTAGTTGTGCACACAGCACTCCATGGAGTCGCCAATCAATTTGAGAGATGAAAGAAGGAAGGCAGCAGATCATCAGATAGGTAGGGCAATATTGAATTCAATTTAGTAAAGAAGAAAATATAGAAATGGAGCAAAAGATGTAGGGGAAACGGAATACAAAAGTCTAAATAATCAGGATGACAGGAGGTGCAAAATGACTAAGCGGGAATGGCCAGAGGACATATGTAAGAAATTAGGCTCATATACCGCTACGAGAAAGATAGATACCGTCTGCAGGGTACTTTGGAGGAAAGAGAAGTAGCTGTGTAAATATCGAGACTTGAGATGGAAAAACAACCCTAAGCAAACAATGGAAAGCTGAAAGATGAGAATAAATGGATGGTATATATAAGGGATGGTCTATATAAGTGATATTAACGTGAATATAATATTATAGAAATGGATGAGGACGTAGATGAACACGAGATGGAAGATTTGATACTGCGAGAGGAATTTCATAGAGCACTGAGAGACCTACGTCAAAACAAGGCCAGAGGACTAGACGACATTCCCTCAGAACTGCTGTAGAAATGGGAGAGCCAACAAAAACAAAACTCTTCCATTTGGTGTGCAAGACGTATGAGACATGCGAATTACCCTCAAACTTCATGGAAAAAATAATAATTGCAATTTCAAAGAAATCATCTGCTGACAGGTGTGAATACTACAGTACTGTCAGTTTAATAAGTCATGGTTGCAAAATACTAACACGAGTTTCTTAGAGAAGAATGGAAAAACTCGTAGAAGCTCACTTTGGAGTAGATCAGTTTGGATTTATTTTGAAATGTATTACCACATGTGGCAATACTGAGCGTGCAACTTTCCTTAGAAGATAGTTTAATAAAGGCACCCCAATTTTTACAGCATCTGTACACTTACAGAAATCTTTTGATATTTTTGACTGGAATACAATCTTTTCGAAGGTAAAATACAGGGAGCGAAAGCCTATTTAGAACTATTACATTAACCAGACGGCAGATGCAAGTGTTGCAGGGTATGAAAGGGAATCTGTGGTTGATTAGGAACTGAGACAGGCTTGCAGCCTATCCTGGATCTTATTCAGTCCGTACACTGGGCAAGCAGTAATCAAAACCACGGAAAAGTTTTGACTAGAGGTCATAGTTCAGGGTGAATAAATAAAGTCATTGGAGTAGACAACGTAGTTCTGCTATCCCAGGGATTTCAGTCAGGAATGTGGATATACATTTTACATTAAATTTCCTTATGATACTGGTGGCTCCGCCACATGGCGTTGTATTAACCCAAGGTCGAAATGCAGTAGGGTTTTGGAATATATACTGTATTTGAACATTATGGAGTACCTCGACGAAAACGATTTATTGACACATAGTCAGCACGGTTTCAAAAAATATCGTTCTTCTGAACCACAACTAGCTATTTGTACTCAAGAAGTAATAAGATATGTGCCACAGGGCTTCCCAGAATTCATCGTAAATTCCGAAGCCGTCGCTAAAATACACTCATATGTGGTCAATTATTGGCAGATTTTTCGACGTTTTTCGGTAAGAAGGCAATCTTGTATGCTTCGACATAGGTTTTGAATCTCCTGAATAAGGGGCCAGTAAACTGGAGCATGATATCTTATATACCACACTTTTGTTCAATTTTAGAGAATTTTATTTATTATGTGGACTAGAAGTTATCCTAACTTATTCACGGTGGAGAAAGAATCGCTATTTTTTTAAAATAGCTGAGCAATTCTTTGTGAAATTCGGCTATATAAGTGATGCTTCATTCATTTGTATTCGTGTGCATAGAGTGCATTTTTTTCTGTGTAGCAATTGACCATGGCAATACCTTATTATTGTGCCAAATTCGGCGGTAATTCTATTTTCTTCCAATTTAAGTGAGTGTGCTTTGCGGAGTGGTGCATAAATGCTCCATGTTTGTGTGGCGCGAATTGGTGTTATATGTCTTCAGTTTTTATTGTATGTTGTAGATTTTAATAGCAATGAAATTTATGCTATTGTCGTCCTCATGCTACACAATTAATTTCATACCATCGAGGAAAATATTGTATTGTGTAAGCAGCGCTCGAGTCCCCTCCCAGGTGTAATCATGTACAAGCAATTTATCATCAAAATACCTCAACTAGTATACTGTTTTTTATGGAGCCTATTTACTACCTTGAAACATTAGTTTCCAAATGAATCAGATATACCTCTGTCAGGAAGCATGATCCGGACCCTCCTTCTGCTGATAAACTTTCCCATTAAAAATAAGCTGATTATGAGACTGTATCATTTGCAAGCGCCAGTAACTTCTAATTTTTCTGAGACAGATACACTTTTATGTTTTACTACATTTTTAAATAACGTAGGACCCTCTTACTGCTGATAAACTTTCCCATTAAAAGTAAGCTACCTGTGAGACTATATCATTTGCAAATGCAGGTAACTTCTCATTTTTCTGAGACAGATTCCCTTTCATGTCTTTTAAATTTTTAAATAGAATAGCAGAGTCGCTGAGTATTTTTACGTTTTTTATTACATACGTTTATCCATATGTGCCTGCTAGTATTGGGGTTGGTATATTTCCAATGCTAAAATTTAAATCTCCCATAAAGGACATGAGGTTTTTATTCAAGCTCTTAAACATTAGTTGTGAAAGTCAATATTTCCTTCTTGTGGAGCATTTGTTTCTATTGTTCTTTGGATTACACTTGTACCTGTAAGTACTATTAATACAATGCGTTCATTTGCGTTTCCTAGTCAGGTATTTTATTATATTCTCGCCCTGGAGATGGCAACATTTTTACTTCCTTTTTGTTCATTTTTCCCTACTGTAGATAAAAGTATAGTTTTTTATATATTCATTTCCAAATGTTTTCTTCTTTGTTTCTGTAACTGATGGAAAATATGTATTGCATTCTGTGAATTGTTTCAACCATCTCATCATACACTCTACTGTTTACTGTCTTGTCCGTGTAACGATCATAGATTGATTTTCACAAAGAAGGTCATTAACTTGTAATTGTTTATGTTTTGCGATGAAGTCATTGGTTCAGTCCTTCATAATACTACAAAAAACTAAAACTTCATGTCACTATAAAATCATGAGAGACCACTCGGAATTTCTTAATGTAACCCCTCGCAAAAATCCACTCATGGTGGGAACGACGCATTTGCGAACTGCGCATAACACCTTCAAGGTCGTGTCCACACTAACATACATGTGAGCCCGGGCAGTTTTCAAAATTGATCGGAAACTGCGTGGCCCATAGGTAAAATACACTCTTCTGTGGCCAGTTAATGGTAAATTCCCCATAGTTCTGGATAAGAAGGCAATCTTGTGTGCTTGGAACCAGGCTTGGGAACTGCTGCCTGAGTGGGCGGTAAAGTGGAGCCTGCTAGTTTATTAAGCCCAATGTTGAATTTTAGGGAACCGGTGTTTATGCTGTGGTCTAATAAGTACCCTAACTCATTCGCAGTGGGGAAAAAAATGGTTGTTTTTTGAAAACTGCTCGGCAGTTACTAGTGATGTTTAGCTCAGATATCTGTTGTCTGATTTTGTGTACGATATGTGTTCCATTTTTAATTTCCTTGTATATGATATAATATTACGTAAACAACTCTTCATTCTCGTCTCTTGCGCCAGTATGTAGTAGCAAGACCTTCTTTCTTCCGGTAAACTTTCACATTGAAAGTAACCGAATTGTGCAACCATATTACCTACATAATGTCAATAACTTCTGTCATTTCGGAGGCAGACATCATATATATTCCACAAAGATTTGAAAAAAGGGAGCGAAATTGCTGAGAGTTTTTTCCGTTTTCATCATACTCGTTTCACCAAATGTATCTACTGCTATTTCAATTCGAATGTTTTCACTTCTGTCATCTTGGTCTCCCGTGAAGAAAATCTGATGTTTACGGAAGGTGCTCAATATCATCTGTAATACGTTGTTAGAGGGTTTCTAGTAGCCAATATTTCCTTCATCTGGAGCATTAGCTGCAATTATTCTTGGGACTGATCTTGTACCTTTAATCTCTAATAATACAGTGCGTAATTTTGCATTTCATAATCAAGTGTTTTAGCTTACTATTTACTTGCGATGTAGAGGCAACACCTTTACCTTATCTTTCTTCCTGGTTTACACCGCTTTAGACCATAGTATAGAGGTCTACAATTGACTTCCTGGAGTTCTGTTACGTGTTTCTGTAATTTCTGAAAAATCTATTTCGTTTTCTTTCAAATATTTAGCTGATTCGAGTCCCTTAAGATCAATTCCCTAACGTACTAAGAGGAAGCTTTCCCACGTTCATTAAACCATTGTCTCTTGCTCCTGTTTCTCACCCCCCAGGTATCCGTTCTCTTCCCGAGACTAGGCTGGGTACTCCAAGTATGTTTATTCCGTCTCTAAGCGGGGTACTGGCCCATCACTGCAACATGAATTTTCCGATGAATGATCCCACCAACCACTACACTGTTATCTATCAGCTGATTTAGCATCTATGAATTTTTTTGTGTTTTGGCTAGCAAACCAGTCGTTCTGATATTGTAACGATCATTGTCTGGGTAAGCGATGGAACACTCAATACAAGACGAAATATTTACGTAACATTTCCAGAAGTTCATAAAAATTGAAATATCATGATTTAAAGCGGAATTGATCATCTATGCACCAGAGGTGGAGCAGGAGAAATTTTCATATCGAAATCGGTAGAGGACAGTGTGTAGAGGGTAGAGAACGGTATAGAGAGGCCAGAGTATCGTGTTTGGTCATTTCATGATACTAATTTAAGTAAGTGTACACGTGGATTTCCTTTGTGTTACTGAATATTGTGGAGCTCAGATTATACTTGTGTCGTTTGGTAAAAATTAGTGTATTAAGACCACGTTTACACTGTACTAAATTTGAAAAACTGACAGCGAAATTGCTGAGTATCCTTCCGTTTTCATCACACTCGTTGCACCAAATGTTCCTACTGTTGATGAAATTCGTATGTTTCTACTTTTAGCATTTAGTATCCCGTGGAAAAAACCTGATTTTTACGCAAGGTACTCAATATCATCTGTGTTGGGTTGTAACAGGGTTTCTAGTAGTCGATATTTCATTCATCTGGAGCATTAGTAGTAATTATTCTTGGGATTGATCTCGTACCTTCAGGCTCCAATAATACAGTGCGTCATAGTCAAGTGTTACATCTTACTATTTTCTTGCTACGTAGAGGCATCATCTTTACGTTCCTGCTTTACACCGCTGTAGATTATGTTGTAGACGTCTACAATTTAATTCCAGATGTTTCCTTGTGGGTTTCCGTAATTTATGAAAAATCTATTTCTTGTTCTTTCAAATATTTAGCTGATTCGACATTCTTAAGATCAACTCCCTGGCGTACAAGGAGGAAGATTTCCCAGATTCATTAAACCATTGTTTCTTGATACTGTTTCTTAACCATGTCGTATCCCAGTTATCCGTTCTGTTCCCGAGACTAGTCTGGGTACTCCAAGACCGTTTACTCTGTCTCTGAGTGGGGTACTGGCCCATCGCTGGTATAGGAATTTTCCAGCGTGTGATCCTACCACCCACTACACTTTCATGTAGCAGCTGATTTTGTATATATGAAGGTTTTTTTTTGTATTGTACTTAGCAAACCAAGTCGTTTTGATATCGTAGTGATCATTGTTTAAACCCATAAAATATGTTGTGCATCTTGGTGAACCAGTGACGATGAGTTTGTCAAACAAATCTGTGAACATATCAGACTTATCAATCGTATTATGTGCATCAGTTGTGGAACTCAATCCCAGACCAAATATTTACGTAAAATTCCCATACGTTCATGGTTATTGAAAAATCATGACTTAAAGAGGAATTAATCTTCTATTGACCAGAGGTGGAGCAGGAGAAATTTTCATATCGCAAACGGTCGACTACAGTGTGGAGAGGCCAGAGTATCGTGTTTCGTCACTTCATGATACTAATTTAAGTAATTGTACATATGAATTTTCTCTGAGTTACTGGATATTGTGAAGCTTAGATTATACCTGTATCATTTTGTAAAAGTTAGTGAATTAATAAATTACATTGCAAGAATTTTTTCCAGATCTTAACTGTCTCCTCAACATGTTGGTGAGGTAGATTTTTGCCATTGGTTTCCAGCATGGTACACGTTCGGTTGTGAATTTTTTTTATTAATTATTAAGATCGTCTGGTGTGTGATACTGGACATGTTTGTGAATGTAGGTTTTATTATAACCATACTTTGATTGATATTTCACTTATGAACAGAAATGCATGAGGTAAAGCATAAGGTCAATACCAAGGAAATGGATGGGAGGAACTGAAAAAATTATCAGTAGACAGAGCAAGATTGCAATCCTTTATTGCAAGCCTATGCTGTGTTATTATCTCATTTTTTCCATTTGCTTATCTAACCTATCTTTTTCTGCTGCGTCGGCACTCTGAGCACTATTCCAATTATTTTTTATCTATTAAATATTATCTCACATTTACCACAATCCGAAGAACGTTTTAGATTACATACATAAACTATTCTGTAGTTTTTAAAACTGAACAGGTTTCTTTTTTCATCCAACTTGCTTGAGGCTCAACTGACATGTAACTCAATTAATTTTAGTTCTGCTAATTCTATCGATGACATAAATGTTACGGCGTTATTGACAAAATTGTTACTGTGTTGAACGATAAATCCTAATAAAAACAACTTTTGGAATGTAAAACGACAGCAATTCATTATCATTCACTTTTTTGAAATGAGGCACTAGCATCATAATGTAGAAAACAGGTATGTGTAACGTACAATACCGTAAGTAACACCTTTTCAGAACAAAGTCAGTTACATGTTAAGAGAAATGCTGATTACTAGAAAAGGAAAACTAATTCATAATAAAGAGTCATACATAAAAATTCGAAGATCTTGAAACAAATGAGTTATGTATGTTCTTCTGAGACAGTAGATAATGTAATGTTAAATTTGGCTATTTCTGAAGCACAGCTAATTTTGTGTTCAGTTAAGTAATTAGATAGATTTGGTGTACTAAGTTAATGATGAGCATTGTTGAGATTTTGCACAAAGCTGAGAAGTAAGGCTGAGCTGATGTAACAAGGCTTTTGTAAAATTATAGAATTACAAAGATATGTTTGGAAAATAGATGAATTGTCTTATGATCCTGGAGATAATAGCGTCTCATACAAGAAAATTATAAAGTTTTGAATATTGGATAATTATTTCAAATATGATGTTAACTCTGCTATGATATTTATGATTGGGTTAGCAAGAAATACTCATGAAATGTAGAATGTTGCATGCTTTCAATCATGTGACATATATTTACTTAACGTGTACTTGATTAACTTGAGTGATCGAAGGATTGGTTATTGAGAAGAAAGATATGAACATGGCAACTATGAATGTGTTTGTACAATGAAGAACAGTTGGAATGTATAGTAAGAACGGTGAATTAATGATAATTAATTGAGGATTATATTATGATAAAATTTTATTGCTATCTGTATGCTACTATCAATTGCAGTAGTGAAGGTACATGTAGTAATAGACAATAAGAGAAGGAAATATTAATGATAAATTAGTGAGCTTTAAGGGAGACCCACCTCATCGTTCACTAAAGATGATCCCCTTATGCTAACGACCTTGAGTTCACCGGGTGGCTTGCCTGTCTCATCGATACAGATGAGCACACCATAGGTACAACGACAGTGGAGGGATATCTGTTGAGAGATTAGATAAACATATTTCTCCTGAAGAGAGGGCGCTGCCTTTTCAGTATTTGCAAGGGCAACATTCTTGATGATTGACCGATCTGGCCATGTAACTACAACCAAAACGGAACTGCTGCGTTTTTACAGTGAAACAGCTGAAAGCAAGATGGAATTATGGCTGTAATTTTTCCCGAGAGTATGAAAATCTAATTTCTGGTTAAATGATGAAGGCATTCTCTTGCTTAAAATATTTTAGAAGTAAAAGAATTCCCCACTAGACCGCTGGATGGAGACTATTCAGGAGGAAGTCGTCATCTAGAGAACGAAAACTGTCATTTGATAGATTGGAGAGTGTAAAATTAGACCCTTTAAACAGTTAGGCTAGAAAATTTAAAAAGACTGAAGTTAGATATAGTGGTAATTAGTGAAAGTCAACGACAGGGAAGCAGCACTTCTGTTCAGGTGAATGCAGGGTTATAAATACAAAATAAAATTGCATAAAGGAGTAGGTTTAATAACGTATAAGAAAATAGGAATGCTCTTAACCTACCATGAGCAGCATAGTGAGCACATTATTGCAGCCAAGATAAACACGAATGCCACGCTTACCACAGAAGTACAAGTTCGTATGACAACTAGTCCTGCAGATAATGAGGAGATTGTGGAAATGTACAATGACATAAAAGAAGTTATTCAGATAGTTAAGAGAGAGACAAAATTTAACCGTGATGGGGAATTGCAATTCGATAGTAGGGAACGAAGAGGAAGAAGCATTCAAGGTGAATATGGGTGGGGGGAGGAATGAAAGAGAAATAACCTAGTAGAATTCTGCACAGAACATGGTTTAATCACCTGTAACATTTGGATTAAGAGTCGGGAAAGAAGAATGTATAAATGTAAGGGAACTGGAAACATCGGAAGCTTGCAGATTAATTACACTATGGTATGACAGAGATACCGGAAACAGCTTTTAAATCGTAAGACAATACAGGGGGCAGATGCGAATTCTGGCCACAATTAGTGCCTATCGACTATAGGCTGAAAGTGAAGAAACTGCAAGAATGTAGGAGCTAAAGAACAAGCTACCTGTTGAAAGAACCACAAGTTGTTCAGAGATTCATAGGCAGCTTTAGGCAAATATTGACTATACCAGGGGAAAGGGAAGAAGTAAACGAGGAATGGATAGTTACGAGAGATTAAATAATGAAGAGACCAGAAGATCAGATAGGCATGGCACAACTGAATTCAGTTGATTAATGAAGAAAATATAAAACTGGAGCAAATGAACTAGGCGGAAGGGAATACAGACGTCTAAATAATCAGGATGACAGGATGAGCAAAATAGCTAAGCAGGAATGGCCAGAGGACGAATGTAAGGATTTAGAAACATATACTTCTAGGAGAACGATGTATACAGTGTACAGGGTCCTTTGGAGAAAAGTGAAGTAGCTTTGTGTTTATCGACAGCTGAGATGGAATACCAGCCCTAAGCAAACAACGGAAAGCTGAAAGATAAAAATACATGGATGGTCTATGTAAGCGAGATGAACTTCAAAACATTGTGAATTGCTGCAGAAATGGGAGAGCCAACGAAGACCAAACTCTTCCATTTCGTGTGAAAGATGTATGAGACATGCGAAGTATCCTCAAACTTCAAGACAAATATAATAATTGCAATTTCAAGGAAAGCAGGTGCTCACAAGTGTGAATATTGCCGTACTATGAGTTTAATAAGTCATGGATTCAAATAACTAACACGAATTCCTTACACAAGAATGAGAAAACTGGTAGAAAGAGTCTTTGGAGTAGATTAGTTGGAATCGACAAGAAATGTATTAACACATGTGGCAATACTGAGCCTCCGGCTTACCTTAGAAGATAGTTTAAGGAAAGGCAACCCTCTTTTTATAGCATCTGGAGAATTACAGAATTTTTTGTCATTGCTGAAGGCAACCCTCTTTTTATAGCATCTGTAGACGTATAGAAATTAATTGACATTTCGAATGTAGCAGAGGTGAAATACAAGTAGTGAAAGCGTATTTAGAACTTTTACATAAACCAGACGGCTGCTGCAAGCGTCAAAAGGCGTGAAAGGGAATCAGTGATTCATAAGGAACTGAGACAGGGTTGTAGCATATCCTTGATCCTATTCATTGTATACGAAGTGCAAGCATTAATCAGAACCACAGTAAAATTTTGTGTAGGACTTATAGTTCAGGGAGAAGAAATAAAATCTTTGGGATTTGCCGATTACAATTTAGTTCTGTCAGAAGCAACAAAGGGCATAAAGGAGAAGTTGAAACGAACGGACTGCCTCTGTCGATCCATCGTTGATACGGGACAGCGGTTGGTCAGATATTTATGGAAACCAGATCACCAAACAGCTGTACGTTTTCAGAAATTATTATTGTATTTACACGACCAGATTCGGCATCCCATTAATGCCTTCTTCAGGCGGCTGCATGTTAAAAACAACTAGTATACATTTTTAGATGTCAAAGTATACAGCAGTTGATGTAACAGAAAATAAAGCATAGTGTTAAAAATCAACAAAAGCCTACAAAATGCAGCGTTAAGAAGAGAATCTGTACACACAACGCCTAACAAAGCATCGAAACTAACTACTTTCACATCACAGAGTCATAATCGAACGTGTCAAACACTACCAAAAAAAAGTTTAATAAATCAGAAGCAGAAAGGATTAATGCTTGTTTGGCTTTATTATAAAAAATATCCACAACACTTACAGATGGGAATCATTCTAGTTCTTGGTAAAAATTATTCCCATTGAAGATAAAAACTCGCGATATGATTATGGAGTACAAAGTAGTGTGCATACCTATAGCCTAAGTAACACTAGTGTTACTGTACTTCAGATGTAGTTATCACAATATCAAAAAACGCTTCCAGAGGCAAAACATAATGGCCGACAAATTACTAAGTGAACGTCGATAAGCAAACAACTTGTAGGGGATACTCACAAAACATCAAGAGGGCATTATATTATATCCGAAGTGAAGAATGAAACTTTATGACTTGGTGGCCGTTAAACATCTATTAATTGGGGGGAAAATAGTACGGTGGAACAAACAAAGAACCTCAAACACCAAATTTTTATGTTCACGAGATGTTCGTCGTTTTTAATAGTAGTAAGTACGAGGTGATTAATCTAAAGAACTTTTCAATGGGCTGTCTATAAGATTCAGTATGGACCTTGTGACAGGTTTTGCATCGGACACACTGGGAGGGAGTTCAGGACGCGATAGAGGGAATACTGTTATCCTAGGTGTGGTAGTGCACCAGGACCTCATTTACGTCAGTGCACCCATCAGCTACGTGCCGTAGAAAACAAATTACAGTCTTCATTATGAGAGTAGATATGTTTAATCAGATATCTTGGGAGACCTAGAAAATTCATACAAAGAAGATGCTTACATGACCGTTTAGATAATGAGCACATCACTGGAACAACACATAGCTTTTTCACACTTTTGATAATGTTTTCAGCTCCGATTTGAAGTAAAAATCGTACACCCTTTGCGGCCACCCATTGTAACAATAAATGTACAGTGACGTTTGCAGCAATTTTCAGTATATTTGTATATGCTGTAATGTTCACATACGTATTTTTGATGTCATCTTACCAGTTTTTGTGACTTTTCGCTTTACTTTTGTCATTGTTAGTAATCTGGATATACAACAATTATTAAATATCCTTAGGATACTGGCGGCTAAGCCACCTGGCGTCGTGTTAGCCCAGGTGTCCTCGATCGGCCGCAGGGCGCGTTAACTGCAACTCTGGCTCTGGAAAATTTGGTTTCTGTCTATGCGAGTGGGAAGCTGTTGTACCTGAAATACCATATGCACTTCTTGATGTGCGGTATTTACAACTGCCTCTTGAGCTCGTAAAATTGCTTGTGGTATGTACATTTTCGCCTGTTGTGAGACCTTCAACTTTTTATAAATTTTGTACCTTTGTTAACCATGCAATTGTGTGTACTTGTATTCGTATTATGAGAAGAGTTTGTAATCTCAAATTTTAATTGCTGACAGGTCACCAGTAAGATATCCCCAAAACAGCTACACAATTTTTTCAGCAACCAACAAGCACTTTTAGAGTCATTTTTATTACATTTGTCATGGTTGCCTTCTGGTGCCAGGCATTTCAGTCTTCGATAGAACAAGTGATCCTCCTTTTTGCGCCAGTATGAACGTTAACTAGTATCCTTTTGCTTTGTAGTCTGGTTGGTTTTCGTACACTGCTTTTAACCCGACCCTCTCCCTCACTACCATCTGTGCTATAGCTTTCTATGTGTTAGTTACTATCTGGATAGGTTTGATCACTCCTTACACAGGTTTGTACCTTTTATTCACAGGTGAATAGTAATTACATAATCAAGTGAGACTCCTTACGGTTGACATGGATGTTGCGGTTCTCTGCTTGGTCCGACCTACTATTTTCCCGCCAGTTAACTGATGTTTAAGGGACACCAAGACATATTTTTTCATCTTTAACTTGGCGTATAATGTTATGCCTTCTAGGTATATTATGAGAATCGCCCGCAAATTCTTTTGTTCCCGTCATTTACTTAGAAATTTGCTGCCCCCTGGGCTTCTCCTCCGTCTGCGTTTTTTGGTATTGTGTTGACTATATCTGATGTATCACTCCTGTTGATAATATTTAGACAATACGTATGCAGAATATAGTGTACTCCATACGACATATCGAGAGATTATAACTTTAGAGAGTAGTTTTTCGTAAGAACGAGGGGGATTCACATCTGTAAGAATTATGGATATTTTTTATAAAAATCTAGACAAGCTATATTCGTTTGTGCTTCTGATTTTGTACATTTTCTATGTTTGGTATGATCTATTTTAAGTCAATGATCTCAAAGAAATTAGTGTCGATGCTAACCAGTGGGTGTACGTATTCTGCTTTCTTGTGCTTTGTGTGCACAGCTACTCTTCTTAATGCTGCATACGGAATTATGTAGGTTTTAAGCGCTTTTATTTGTACGCCTCATTTTCTCGTTGTTTTTAACACGTAGAGGCGTGGAACCGCTGTTATTGAGAGTCCCAAAATGGTCGTGTAAATAAAGTAAAAACTTCTGAAAATATACGGCTGTTTGGTGATTTTTGTTTGCCAAAAACAATGGATAGTTTCTTGCAAGGAAGATAAGAGATAAACATCAACAAAATATAAAAAAAAGGGATAGGAGTATAATCGAAATAAATCAGGTGATGAACAGGTAATTGGAATAGGAAACGAATCTGTGAAAGATTAGATGAGTTTTGTTATTTGGATAGCAAAATAACTGATGATCCCTGAGGTTTATAAGACAATATAAAATGTAGGTTGGCATTGGCAAGGAAAGAGTTTCTGAAAGAGAGAAATTTATAAATATTGAATACTGATTTCATGTTAGGAAGTCGTTTCTGAAAGTATCTGTGTAGGGTATAGACATGTGTGGTAATGAAACATGAACGATAAACAGGTTACACAAAAAGATAATTGAAGTTTCTCAAATGTTTGGCTACAGAGAAATGCTGATGATTAGATGGGTAGCTCACGTTACTAATGAGGAGGTCCTGAGTATCATTGGGGAGAAGCGAAATTAGTGGTACAACCTGACTAGAAGAAGTAACAGGTTGACAAGACACAATCTGAAACTTCAAGGAGTCTCAAATTTATTATTGGAGGGAAGTGTGGGAGGTAAATATCGTAAATGGAAACGAAGCTATGAATACAGCAAGCAGATTCATACGGATGCAAGTTGCAGTAGTTATTCAGATTACCCTGAGATAAGGAGGCTTCCACTGGACAGAGCAGCATGGAGTGCTGCATCAAAACAGTCTTTGAACTGAAGACGACGACAGCAACATTGAAGATCAGTATCTACAACAATCTTGTGTGAAGGTTGAAAAGTAGGAAATGAGGTACAGGCTGAAACGGGGTTATGAGGGCGGATTGTGACTCGTTTTCGGGTAGATTACTTGTAGATGAAGGCAAATGTCACAGGTTCGAGTCCCACTCTGGCAAACAACTTCAATCTCCCATGAAGCGTCAAGATCAGTGCCATTAGAAGCCGTAAAACGGACTGTCCTGATTTCTTCTGAACAATGAGTTCATACACTGGTTAGGTAATGCTGTTAAATAGCGTGGGTTCGTCTCAAGAGAGTAGGCTGCTGTTAACATGAAGACTAATGTGGCGTCAGATTTCTAATTTTATTGAGATTACTGTAAAGGGTGATATTTTTGCGCTTTCTTATTTTGTACTGATGCATGGTATAAGAGAAATTCGTTATGTCTCAACCATCCTTGCATGTTATAGGTTAACATTTGTATTCGGTTACACATGTGATAGGAAGTCCACTCTCAACACAAGTACCAAATGCTAGCTGTGATTCGAAGTCCACATTCACACAAATGCCAGATACTACACGTTGTAACCTTCGAACAAAACATATAATGCCATTGCAGTAACTTACATCTCAATGCTTAATGATAAGAAATACTTCTCCTTTTACATAAGAAATGGAAATATTCAGCGAAGGACTCTTCTTGGAACTATATTTCGCGGTGGAGATTGCGACAGTATTCAGTACACAGGAAGTATGAACAATAACGTCTTGAGTCACCGATTATTTAGTGTTTTATTAATTAACACATCTTTTTCGGGCCCTGTGAATCCATTACTGTTATTGGTAAAATTTCTCTGAGTCCCTTCACTCAGCTTAAGCCATTATTTTATTATCGTACATCGTATTTTATTGTCGTTGCCGTGCAACCATCTTCTTCACACCTGTTTCCTTGCGCTACTAGTCATTGTACGAATATGTAAATAATTCAGTCCTATGCTACTGTTGCAGGCCGTTAACAACAGATATCGGACTCTTTCCATGCATCATATTACTGGTGGAGAAGAGTACGTTACTGACAGATGTGAAGTAGTAATTTAAAACGAGTTTTTAAAATTACTAAACAACCATGAGAAGCAGAAGCTGCCTATTCATTCAACCTTCGTGATTTTATGCAAGTTCATTGCTACTTGCTCGAGCAGATGATTGTGTACTGTTACCAAATTGGTTTTTGTCTTTTTTATGATGTGATAAGTTTGGTCCATATGCCGTGCAATACATAACCCACACGCGAGGAGATTTCAGTGAAGAGCCACAACGCTAGGCAAGCTCTGCAGAGAACGTTGAAGGATCCAACCCTCTGTCTCAGTCCCGTCCTTTTCCACTAAAGCGCAGGCCACGTCGTTCCGATCTGACCAGAGACCTCTAACTAGCAAGTGTATGTTAAATCAAAGGATTTTCGTTGTTTATCCGTGGTCTCAGGACTCCGCGTGGTACTCGAAAGGCCAGAGATCACAGGCGACGTATTTCTGCAGTTGCGACTACATTTCGGCGAAAGTAAGGTGTACATTGCAGCGCTTTAAGGCATTTATTTTCTTGTGGTGGATTTTTTGATTGTGAAACCCATTTATATCGTAGAGAGAAAGTTAGTGTGCGCGATAGCAGGAAGAAATTGAGGGTAGTCGTCGGCAATTTATACGCTATGCGCACATATTCAGCATCTTCAGAACTCCTCTGAGATCACTCAAACATCGGCATGCTTGGAACGTGACGTTCTTGAGCCTTGGAGAACTCCAGTAACTCCAAAGACTGGTAAACAGTGGTTGTAACGCAGTTGGGAGATAATGTAATAATGAACGTAGAACAATAAAATTTCTATTGGCCCTCCTTAAGGGTTGTTTTATATGAAGGGTGACCAAAAAGACCGTCTGATTTCGTTTCCATTTGAGCGCATATGGAATGTAGCGGGGCACCCTATGCGGGTATATAAGCACTGACATACAGGCAAGAGATTTGAGTGGCATTCGTGTCTTTCCGAAGTGCATTCGGTAAATGGAAAGACGTTTTTCGGAAAGAAGGCAGTCTTATACGATTGGACACAGATTTTGAAACTTCTGCCTGATGCGACAATAAACTGGTGACTGATAGTTTATATACAGCACTGTTGTTGAACTTTATGGAATTTGATTTATTCTGTGTACTAAAAGGTATCCTAACTTATTCACGGTGGAGAAAGGAAACGTTATTTTTTAAAAAATAGTTGCGCAATTAACTGCGAAATTTTGCCTAGGTAACTGATGCTTTATTTCGTGCAGTTGTGTGCATAAACTACCTGTTTTCTGTGTAGCCATTGACCATGGCAATATTTTATTATTGTGCCAAATTCGGTGGTAAGTCTGTTTTCTTCCAAATTCAGTAAGTATGCTTTGAGGTGTGGGGACTAGTTGCTTCGTGTTTAAGTGGCGTAAATTAACGTTATGTATCTTCAATTTTTGTTGTATGTTATAGATTTTAATAGCAATGAAAATTAAGATGTAATCCTCATGCTACACAATGAATTTCATACCATCGTGGAAACTATTTTATTGTGTAAGCAGCGCTTGAGTTCCATCTCCTGTGTCATCATGTACAAGCAATTTATCATCAAAATACTTCCCGGAATGTACTGTTTTTTATTAAGCATATTTACTTCCTTAAAAACATTAATTTCCAAAAGACTCAGTGATACAGCTGCCAGGAAGCTGCTGCACATTGCAGGACCCCTTTCTGCTGATAATCCCTCCCATTAAAAGTAAGCAGATAATGCGACTATATCACTTGCAAATGTCGGTAACTTCTGATATTTCTGAGAAAGACATACCCTTTTATGTTATAATAAATTTAAAATTATTTAAAATTAAAAAGAAATAGCACAATTGCTGAGTATCTTTCTCTCTTCATTACATATGTTTTTTCCATATGTGACTGCTATAATTGGAGTTGGTATTTTTCCAATTCTGGATTTCATATTTCCCATTAAGAACATCTGATTTTTATTCAAGGTGTTAAACAGCACTTGTAATTATTTGTAAAAGGACCTGGAGGATTGGATGTTTCCTTCTTGTGGAGCGTTAGTTTCATTTGTTCTTTGCATTACTCTTTTACCTATAATTCCTACTAGCACAATGAATTCATTTGCATGTCATAGTCAAGTAGTTTATTTTAATATTGTTTTAGGATTGTAGTTGCCAACACTTTCACTTGCTCTTTGTTCCTTTATTATCCCGCTGTAGATCAAAATATAGTCTTCTACATGTATATTTCCAGAAGTTTTCTCCTTTGTTTCTGTAACTCATGAAAAATCTATTTTACATTATTTTAGATGTTTAGCTTACTCGACGTCCCCTAAGGTATCAGGGGTAGTATTTCCAAGCAACATTAGGACATTTTCTCTTGTTCCTATTCCTTACCAATGTCATATCCCAGTAGTCGATCCTGTTCCCGAGGCTATTTATTTAGTCCCTAGTTAGGTACTGGCCCATTGCCGGTAAGACTGTTTACACGACTGACATCTCTCAGCTTTGCAGTCATTGCACGTAACTATACAAAGTGACTATGGTACAGCAATTCTTCTGTACTAGATGCTATGTCTCTACCGTCAACACTCAGTTGCCAGGTTCTTGGCTTCTTAACTCAGTACACAAGCACATTAAAAAATTTTCTGTATTGCGTCATAATTTGACGCATTTTTAAATTTGCTAGTTACATCAAAAGAAGTAAACCTAGGGCATACAGATATTTCAACGTCTGTCATTTTTGTCTCATAGTCATTTATGGTCTTTATTGAGTATGACAAGTCTACTATTGCGTCAGAATTTCATTCAGTAATTGTGGATTTATGAAGATGGGTAGGTTTAGAGACTTCACTGTTTATCTTATTGAATAATGTGGCTTACGGATTTTCGGTGGGACTCCCTCATTTGACTCAATGAAGACCATTATAATATAACTTCTTGCTTCTTGTTCTTTGAACAGGCAATTGCATGTATTAATATTCTTTCAGATTTCCTCTGGAATGTTACTTTTGAATGTAAGCTCAGATATTTTGCTTTCAAACAGGAAAGTCGGTGTTTAAGTGATATATACATCCTTGATCGTAATTACTACACAATTACCTATCCATTTGACCTCCCTTTTCTTTGATGAAAAAGACCAAGATTTTGTCCCTCGGTACCACCTCAGATATTTTCTGAGGTTGGGATGTGTCTCGCGATGCCAAATGATTAACTCATTGAACGAAGATCCAGCGGAACTATCACGATGAATCTACTGAAAACAACAATTGGAGGGTTTGGCGACATAATTATCACGAGTCCTATCGCTAGTTATTCTGACTTGTAGACATTATTTGGCCTGTCAGAACACGTCTTAAGCCTAACCTCTGGGTAGTGTTTAGATTTTACGTTTCCTTAGTCGCCTTCACCATCACTGTATTATTAATTTTCCTATTTACAGTTCTTAAAAGTTTTTCTCTTCAGAAACAAATTTGTGGTTTCCTTTATAAATATCTGTGTCCTTATGAATCATTTTATTTATATTTCTGCTAAGACAATCTACCGAGTGCAAATTATTTCTACTAAGACAGTCGAAGTCTTAGTGTGCATGATGGGGTTTAGTTGGTTACTAATCCTGAATATGGATCTTAGATTTTGCTTCAGCCATTTTCCAAGTAATACATGTCCTATTTGATTAAAAGATTTCGTTAAACATTATTATTTTAGTAATTTTTCAGAAGTATAATAAATTTGTTCTTTACATGTGTCAAATTATTTTATAATGTTAAACATAAGAAGAAGCTTCATATCCAGTAGTCTTGTGTTTATTATATTTGTGAAATGGGTTGAAGTGTACCAACAAGAGAGCGCCTTGAGCAATGTGATGTGAAGTTGCGACATGAATTAATCAAAATATCTGGCACTGAAGTATTTAGAGCGTTCTCACGGGTCGTTTTGCAAGTCTTTCACTGTTTTCATCCATTTTGCGTTGTTCGATCCACAAATTTCGGAGTTTAACACCTAACATCCATACAACAGGAACATACACTTTGCGAACTTCGCTCAAGGGCCACCGTAAATAATATGTTAAGTGATGTCCACCAACATAACGGACTATCAGGAGTCTAAATTTATCTTGTGACTTATTAAAATACGATATTTTCTGTGAATCAATTGCACATTCTTTGAGACGTTTTTGTACATCGGTGAATCGTATGAAATAAATGACAAATCGTTATATGATTATGTATATAAAAATATTGAATTTGAATAATACGAAGGACTTCAGTAACGACTGGAAAAGAATAATTTTTAGGATTATTGAGATACCACTGAACGTAAAGAAAAAGCAGAAAGTATAGTAGATGAAATATTTTGTTAAGTTATAGTAGAGAATTTAAAACTGATTGTAATTTACTTTCTAATAAAGCAATATGTAATGTTGATAACAATGTAATGTGTCATATTTAGAAGAAATGAAAGAAGTCTCTGGATGAGGAATAGATGTGGAAACACAGGAGGGATAGAGTAATGGTAACACGTACACTTTAGGAAACCAGATTTAAATCGTGAATCATATCCATGGGCAGATGCCGACCATGACCACAGTATACTGGTTGTGAACAGCAGCTTAATACTGAACAAGAAACTGCAGAAATATACGATACTAACGATATGGCACCTGAATCAGTTGAAAGAAGCAGAGGTTGGTGAGAGGTTCAAGAAGAGCATCAGGTAACGATTGACTGAAGGAGCGCCCAAGAATGCAACAAAAGACCTGTGAGTAGCCTTAGGACTCGAAGTAATCAATTTATAAAATAATCAAATACGCTGAAATACAAACGCAGTATAAAACCGTGTATGATGCACGAAGTATGAAATCGAATTGGCGAAACGAGAAAATATAAAACTAGAACCAATAAACAAGCAAAGGGAAGGAGAGATGTGTAACAAAATGCATTTGGTAGAAAGTGCTAAATGCAGAAGCATGAATGTCGTGAACACTACTCCATGGATATAGGACGATGTATTTTCTATGGAGAGAAAATTGGGATCAAACACCGGCAGCGCAACGTTATCTGTAAGTTGTACAGAAGCAAGTCCACAGTCGAAGGGCATGAAAGGGAAGTAGTGACTGAATACGAAACTAGTCGGTTTTGTAGCCTATCCCCACAGGCTATTAATTCTGTGAGCTGATTAGCCAATAAAGGAAAACTAGGAGAAATTGGGAAAAGGAATTTAGGTTCAGTGAGAAGAAATAGTTTTGCAGATGATATTTAACTTCTGTCAGAGACAGTTACGAACATAGAAGAGCACTGAATTGAATGAATTGCGTCTTGGAAAGAGGTTCGACAAGAAAAAGTTTTAATAATGGGTGGTCGGCGATAGTTGATTTAAATCATGTGAGTCTGATGCAGTAAGAAGGCAAATGAGACACTGAAGGGAACAGATGTGTTTTGCTATTACAGAAGCTAAATAATTGATTGTGACTGCAGTAATGAGCATTTAATATGTAGACTGGCGATAGCATGATAAGCAGTTCTGAAACTGATAAATCTGTTCGCATGTAACGTAGATTTAACAATTAGGAAATCTGTAGTGAATCTATCTGTCTAGGGGAATGAATGGTTAAAAATATACAGAAAAAATAAAAGGTATACCCATATAAATAAACCAGTATAAGTTCCAATACATCTTTCATGTCCAGGCTCCAGCCAACTGTTGAGTTATGACATTACACCTTCTTTCTCACATGTGAACTGAGGCCTAAATATTCTCATTGGCAACATACCATACGTCCTTGTAGAGATACAAGGGGTACCAAACTTGTTACAAAAGTCAGTAAATTACTCAACGGACAGTATTTCTCAGTACAGGTACTTCGTTCATTCCAAGTCAGTATAGATTCGTAACGTCATCATCTAAACACGAGTTGACTAATCTGAATCCGTTTTAGCAAACTAATAGTATCTTTCAGGTGATGAAATTTTATTGGTTATCAAATACAAGTTCTTAAAGTTCATTCAGAATGGGAAATGTTTATTGGTACTTGCAGGCCATTATTTATCTGTTTAATATAAAGGTGTTTTGAATTTGGTGTGCACGAAAAAGTGTGAATTTATGTGTGGCTTTTACTCTGAGACGAGTGATCACTTCGAGTGCTAGAAGTGTGCGTTTACAGTTCGCTGACCAGTGCGGTGAATTTTATTTTCTGTGATTTTGACCCGAATGGAGACAAATGCAGTTTCATTTAGACTTTACGTGAGATAGACGCATCACGTTATTACAAAAGAGTCCTTTAGCCCATTAGGGAAAACTGAAACCTGTGCGCTTGATTTGAAATACGTTACACGCTAGTGCGTGATAAGGGTGTCCAGTGAATCTCATATAACAGTTGAAAACGCGCTTGGACTTAAAGCACGAATTGGAAATTAATTTTGAGACAACTGCTGATTTTGACAAAAATGAACCGAAAGTTCATTCAAAATATCGAGGTTCTGTTTTAATTGAGACACACATCACATTATTGATGACGTTGCTTAGCAACACTGTAATGCAGGTTAATTAATTCATTAGAACGATTTTGCGATGTAATAAGCCCCATTACACATACAAACTGTTACACGAAATTTGCTGACCGCATGAGAGTATGAGTGTGGTGGTTTTTCGGCATTTCTGGAAATAAAAACAGTTTCAAAAGTTAAATTACTAACTGTTGTGTAACTTCATTGATTGTCCCACGCCACTACTGAACGTGTTGTATCGCGTCTCTTCACAAGAGGTCTCAAGAAGCCGGGATAAACAATAAAGAAGAATCAAGAAGAAGAGTTTGAAACTGAGGGGTCACGGGAGTGAAAGTGGATATAATCGTCATGAGGAGGTAACTCAGCAACCAATTATGGACCAGCAATCGCATAATTTGAGTGATGGAAATCTTGGTGAAAGTGTCCAAAATGTAATAAATGTAGGACTGCGATCACATAATTTAACTTATAGTAATATCATTGAAGTGGAGGTGACAGTAGAAGCACACCCGAGTACAAGTAGAAATAGTAATAGTAATATACAGGAGTCTATAAATACCAAAGTTACACAGGGAAGTGCGAATCTTACATAAAATGTTACAGAGCTTAAAGATGATACTATTATTAAATTCATGGCGAGTATGCAACGTCAGTTAACTGAGAATATACGACGTTTAGTTGAGAAGTTTGATACTAAATTTGATTCCCAACCTGAAAAATTCAACACTCAAATGGAAAATATGTGTTCACTAAATGAAAAATTTGACAAGTTCGAGTCACTCGCAAATCAAATCATGTCACTTAAAGATGATAATAGACTATTAAATGAGAAATTCAATAACTTAAAAGTAGAGTGGACACAACAACTAAATACTAAATTTAGTGAATCAGAAATAACTGTTTCCATCGATATGACTAACCTACACACCGAATTTTAAGGGTGAAATCAATGAGATGGAGAATAAATATGAAACTACCTCAAAGGGACATATTGATTTGTCAGATAAAATCTGTAACTGTGAAAGTAGTTACTTGAAGACTAATGTGCAAATTGAGGATCTGTCTCAAAAGATGTCAGAATTCGAAATAAATACTTGCAAGTATATAGATAAATATTTAAATGACCAAACTAAGAAATTAGATAATGATCTTTCTGAGTGGATAGAAGTTAAAAAAAGAAAATCGAAGGGAAAGTCAATACCACTCTCGAATTGAAACAAGCTGAGGTGGTTATGGAAATACCGATGGGAAATGATGAACTTGTCAAGTTATTTACTAGTGAGTTTCAGGCTATTAAAGATAAAGTACTTGAAGAATTACCTAAGTGGAAAAGTGAAACAAATTGTAAATTGTCAGAATTAGAACAAAAATCTTCACGAAATGTACTCACTAAAGACAGCTGTTCCGAAGACAGGCTTAGGAATAATAAACCATGTAGTGAAGTAAAATGTAACTGTTGTGGGAATACATCCGATAAATTTAGTGACTGTTATGGAAATGAAAATGATACTTTTGTCCAAAGAGTGTGCTTTTCGTCTTCAAAGGTTGAGACAAGCATATTCAAAAGCAGACATTTTTCCACCTTTTCGACTAAAAAGGATAACATACACCCAAAAATTTTCATCAACAATTTTAAGTGTAATTTTCCTCACAGTTGGTTTGAACATGATAGGCTTCAATTTATTGTGTCCAGGATCACACGTGAAGCAGCACTGTGGGCTGCAGAAGCGAGTGAGAATTGTAAACATGCGCGGAGTTTGAACAACTTTTCTTAGCAAAATACTGGTCGAGTAGCAAACAAGAGAGGCTACGAACGGCGATGTATCAACCGGATATAATACTAGTAAACGACGTTCACTAAGACATTATTTCGAGAAATACATTAATAAAACGAGGTACTGGAGTAATCAAATTTCACATAGAAAAGTGATAACGTATTTTGAAAGGAAGATTACTTATTCACATATGTGAGAAACTTATAAATGTCCCTGACTATGACGTGGAACAATTTTCTGTCTGTAGTCGATTCGATCGATATGATACTAGAGGATGCCCGAATATGAAATAATAATTAAATGCCTACATCACAACATAATAATAATAGTAATAATAATAACAATAATGACAACCGAGATAGAATTACTAAACCTATAACACACGAAGGAGGTCAAGCGACATCTTATGGCTATAGTAAAGCCAATAATAATAATTAGTATAAACGTACCACCTGTTATACTAAAGAAACCTATGGAAATAATTAATCACGTGAATCAGATTTGTACAGGAAAGCCAAATCGAACAATCAGTGTAGTAATTCACGCAGACGTGATGTATACCCAGAAGACAATCCTGATAGTACACAATCTTGGAAACACCCTTCGACACCTGAAGTTCTATGGGTAGGTACAAATGTAACTCAACAAGCACAATAACCACAAGGACCGATACCACTCGGTAACGGAGCAATAAAATCGCAAAGAGAACAACTACCAAATTCCGACCATTCTTTACATGTCGTTGAAGTACATGGACCACCAAATAGGACATCTACCGAAAGATTAAACTAGAACCGGACACTGAAAGCCTTCCTAGGATGACTGGAGAGAATGGATGAGGAGGGCAGGCGTCATTGTAACCAAATGTACTGAGGTATTATGATGACTTGGAACTAAGGGGAGGGACTGATTGAAGAAACACCTTACATTTCGAATAAGTGTGGACGAATTTTGCGGGCAGCATTTCAAGCAGTAATAAATGATATTGATGTTGAAACTTTGATTGATACTGGAGAAACCATTAGCGTAATGACGCAGATTTGTTTTAAGCAATGCTTAAATTTCCTGTAACTGGATGTACTGTATCTGGAGCATTTAGTACAAAATCACAAAAGTTGTCAAAGCAGGCACGAATCGACATTATGATGCCGGGCGGAGGGGGGGGGGCGCCTAAATTGAAAGTACCTTCTTAATTGTTTCAAGAATGACTGTACCGTGTGTTTGGGGTCTAGATTTTTTTGTGTGATGCTGGAGCAATCTTCAGTTTAAAAGAAGGAACATGTGCCTTGAACTCTGAAGGTGACGTTTTGACAGTCTCTCTGATAAAAGGCAAAATAGTCCTGGATCAGTATTGCATGAATTTAATGGTTAGCTATACTGGTATTGACTATAATTTAGTTGATGATATTTTCTATATTGAATATACTGGAGAACAAATATGTCACGCAGTGGCTAACAAACTGGACTCGCATTCGGGAGGACGACGGTTCAATCCCGCGTCCGGCCATCCTGATTTAGGTTTTCCGTGATTTCCCTAAATCGCTCCAGGCAAATGCCGGGATGGTTCCTTTGAAAGGGCACGGCCGATTTCCTTCCTCGTCCTATACTAATCCGATGAGACCAATGACCTCGCTATCTGGTTTCCTCCCCCAAAACAACCCAACCCTAACCCAAATAAGATAAGTTACACTTCACGAGAAAATCTCCGAACCCGAATACCTATCTGCAAGTCAATGAGAAGATCTGTGTTGCTTGTTAAGTAATTATCTGTTCGTATTTAGCAAAGATCCCGGAATAATCAAAAGTTTTGAATACGGCATTAGGACGTATCCACACGAATCTTTTTGTCACACTTCCTACTCTGTCCCTTGGTCAAAGAGAGAGGCAGTCAAGAATGAAATTATAATTCCTCACTCTAACATTTTGTTAGAGCCCTCTCGTTCTGAATACTGTAGCCCTCTTTTGGCGGTCCTCAAAGCGAATGGTGACGTCATATTAGCAGAAGCCAGAGAGATAAACAAGATAATCATACCGGTACAGACAAGACCTGAGAATTTGATGAGTTTATTCAGAAATTTTGTGGTGCCCGCTTCCTGACATCCCCTGACAAGTTCATACTGGGAAACGAAAATCTCTGTTGAATGTCGAAAGTATACTGCTTTTATTTTTCTGGGCAGAAGTTACCAATTCACTGTTATGCAATTTGGACTAAATATTAGTGGAGATGTATTTATATCAGCCCTAGACACTGTACTTGGACGAGATTTGCTCGACTGCGTTACCTTGTATGTGAACGACCAATTGATCGCTATTGAAACATGAGAGGAGCATCTAGATCTGCTTGAAAAAGTATTTGCGAAATTCTTAGAGTATGGAGTAACAGTAAATTGAATGAAATCTAATTCGCCAGAATTCAGCTGAAGTTCCCAGGACATATAATTACGCCGGACGGTATTATGCCGAATCCTAAGAAAATGAGTGCTATCAAAGAATGTCTCTGTCTTAAAAATAGAAAGTAATTAAAATCTTTCATGGGATTAGCCTCAGTTTTTCCGCTGACTTTTGCCTCATCAATTAATCAGCCAAGAACGTTTATTACAGTTATTACGAAAGAACATCATGTGAAATACACCCCTGAGTGTAGTCAAGCGTTTGACAAAATCCGAGACGCTTTAGTTAATGGCCAGTTGTTATATCATCCGAAACTTGAACAGGATATTCACACTGCCACTGATGCTTCCAAAAGAGGGCTAGGCACTACGCTTTTCCAAATGGATGATCCGCGAAATATGAAAAACCATTAAGATTATAGGATTTGCAAGCAGAACGCTCTCTGAATGTGAAAGGGCATACTGTACCACAGAGTTAGAGGTATTAGCTGTGGCGTTGGTGCTTAAAACGTTTAGATATTTTGTCTATGGAAAAATAATAACCATATTTTGTGACTATAAAGCTTTGTCTTATACTTTAACGGGGAGAATGTTTCACTCAAGGTTAACCAGACAAGCCTTGTTACTTCAAGAATATGACATTTCAGTGCAATATTTTAAAAGGAAAGACAACATAGTATCTGATGCTCTATCTCGTTTCCTAGAAGACAGGATAATGAAGAATTTGAAAAACAGACCTTAGATTTCAAAGTAATGAATGTGGCTATTGCGTTTTGTTTGAAACAGTTTTCAAAGTCGCAAGAACAAGATCCTGATTGGAAACCTATTCGAGATGTAATCAGCCAAGGAGCTACGAGTTATTTGGGTAGTCTATATACTTTACAATCCAATATATTATTTCGAAGAAAAACTCAGGCCGAACCATGGAAAGTATGTGTTCCAAACGAACCTCTGGAATTTTTACTATGATATGCACATCTGAAGTGGGGACACTTTGGATCTTTAAAATGCAAAGCCAATTTAGCCCAATTACCATCCGAATTTAGAACGCTTGGCTAGTAACATTCTAAGGAAATGTAAGATTTGCCAGGAAACTAAACCCATCAACAATTGCCGAAAAATTGAATTACATCCAATCATACCACACCAACCTTTAACACTGATATCTTGTGATGTGTGTGGACCATGTGTCTTACTACTCGTGGAAGATTTAAGTATATTCGGACATTTTTTCGAAGTACGTGAAATTGTATCCTTTGAGGAATCTACATGTGCATCTTACGTTAAAGAAATTCGTCAATGATTTCATGCCGGCCGCTGTGGTTGAGTGGCGCTTCAGTCCAGAACCACATTGCTGCTATGGTCGCAGGTTCGAATCCTGCCTCGATCATGGATGTGTGTGATGTCCTTAGGTTAGTAGGTTTAAGTAGTTCTAAGTCTAAGGAACTGATGACCTCAGATGTTAAGTCCCATAGTGCTTGGAGCCATTTGAATTTGAATGATTTCATAACAGAGTTTGGAAAGCTGAAGATGATATTGACAGACATTGCTGCCTACTACACCATCAGAGTTTGGAGAGTGACCATGAAGGAATACAATATGAAACATTATATATATACACACACACACTCATTTTTATCCCTGTGGGAATCCAATCGCAAAATTGTTCCACGACTTAAATCGGTACCACACATCAACATTACAAATGGATCGAGTGGTTATCAGAATCTGAAAGGATTTATAACGACTTGCCTCATACTTCTACAGGATATTCGCCCAACCAAGTGATGTATGGCAAGGATGATTCTCAACACTGGCTAAAGGGATGGCCACACATTGAAGAAGACAATCTCACTAAGGAGGACATCTCGACGAAAATTTACCTAGATCTACAAAATGAAGCTCATTTAGGAAAGGAAAAATTCAATAAAAGTGTGAAGAAGGTAATAATCTATGCTGTTGGAGAAGAAATATTGTTGGGAAACCATCCACAGGCCTCGAGAAAGAAAAAGTTAAATAAGAAATGGCAGTATTTATATACTGGACCATACAGAATAATACAAATTCCCCATGAAGGTAGTTATATACTTGCAGATTGTGATTCTTATATAATATAGGGTTTATATTATCAATGAGAAGATATGTACCGTTTATGAAGAGAAAATAAAGCAAGAGAGAACGAGAAGAGTATTCACTAACAGGACACCGATATTAGACCTGAGCCACAGGATGAGCTACAAGAGATATTATTTTGTTCATTATTTTATATATATATATATATGTATATATATATATATATATATATATATATGATTATCTTATTCAATTATTATTAAATATAATGTATGTGTTATGGCAAACTCACCACGATAATATAATTTAAGAGAAGTAAAATAAAAAAATTCTCAGAAAAGACAATTTCTGGAAAGAGAAAGCAGCAGTTAATAGATTGAAGAACACAAGAAAGCAAGATTAACTGACTTCAAGACGGTTAGTTAAGTTTAAAGGAATGCTACCCTAGAGGCATAAACATTTTATGTTTATGAATTGCTGAAGGAATTTTGTATGTATTAGTGGCAGAAAGTATACTTCATGTATGTGTAATGGGCACGATCAAAGCTAAAGGAAATATGAGAAAGGAATGAGAAGGAAGCTGATGTAACTGTCTAATCGACGTTATAATCTGGAAAACATAGTAGGAAGAAAACCATGTGTTGAAGACAATGAAAGCATGATACAAGTTATACGAAAATAATTATTTGAATTTCATGATAAGCCGATAACCATTGTGGTAATGGAAATGAATACAAATCTCATGAAGATACAGTGGTAAGTGTGGTGTCACCGCCAGACACCACACTTGCTAGGTGGTAGCCTTTAAATCGGCCGCGGTCCGTTAGTACACGTCGGACCCGCGCGTCGCCATTGTCAGTGATTGCAGACCGAGCGCCGCCACACGGCAGGTCTAGAGAGACTTCCTAGCACTCGCCCCAGTTGTACAGACGACTTTGCAAGGAAAGGTTCACTGACAAATACGCTCTCATTTCCGAGACGATGGTTAGCATAGTCTTCAGCTATGTCATTTGCTACGACCTAGCAAGGCGCCATTATCAATAGATATTTATCTTGTGATGCATGTACCGTCAGACCGATGTTCACCAATTATGGATTAAAGTTAAGTATTCCAGGAGCTACGTACTTTTTTTACTAGACTCAACTCCTTTAACTGTTCCAGACGTCACGCCAGCCTGCGTGAGCTTAAACGCGTGCCTTTCGGCTTTCTGTCCTAGTGGCTTGGCTGTCTTGCCAAGTCACAACAGTAAGAAAATGGAAAGGTTATTGTCTAATATAAACCGAGGACAATTATGTAAGGGAACAAACTTCAATATTGAATGATGACGTATACAACTGGAAAAAAATGCACCAAAACAAGCACAAGTAAACAATACTCACAGTATTTATGTTGAAGACACAAATCTACAAAATAAGGGGAAAATTGCTATTGCTACAAGCGCTTATCTTAATCGCATTTCTATTTACATTTTTCATTGTTCTTGGCATGACAAAAAATGTTGAATATTCGAAGGGTATGTGCTATTTTGTTTAAGCGACAGATAACGGCGTGGAAAACGGAAAAATACCTGACGTGGAAACTCTGTTTATTTTACAGCTTATCATGATATGTTATGTCTTTACTGAGTTTATCGCGCATAGTAACCTACTGGTTCCGTGGTAGCAAGGTAATCAAGCGTTATACAACGCTTTTTCATCTGTACAGAAATTTGCTTAATGGTTGTTGAAGAAGAATTGAGAAAGCTGAAGGTTAGAAAGCAAACCATTTACGTTGATTTCTTTAAATCGGTTGAGGTAAAAGCTTGGGTATTTCTTCCGAAAGCAAAGAGCCAACTTGATTGCCTATCCGTCCCAGTCTGATCAGTAACCAATTTCTTTGAAAGGTTCCGTGGTTCTGCTGGAAAATATAAGTTTAGGAAATGGAAGTAAGTTTCACTGAAAAGTAAAGGTAAATAATGTGAGAGGTTTTCTTTTTTAAAAAATACGTCTGTAGATATGTGTTTATTTAGGAATGTACATGAGCAGTTGCATCCATATGCACATGTGAATAATTACTTCACTTTCAGCACCCCAGAAATGCAAATACAGTAAAGCACTATCGAATGTATTGAAGTTATGCCCAATGTATGGCTACTGAAAGAACTAATAAAATGTAAATTACTGAGAACAGAGTTAACCTCAACGTAAATGGATCTTAAAGACTTTACCCTCGAAAACACTGCCTTTGGAGCATAACAGTTCAAAGAGTTGCATACACAACTTGTTAGATAGCCCAAAATAGAGAAAATCTCGTGAGTGAATGTAATGGAGAGAGATCCCACTGTGATTTCAACAATACTAAGGTATAGGTAGTTCGGTGCCAAAGAAAAGGGAATGAAATTTACGCTATTACTGTTTGTACCCATTGTATTAAGTTATTTCTTGCATGGAGTGACATTTTCTTGTTTAATATTGGTATCAGTATTACATGAAAAAAATTATACTACGTGATGCACTAAGTTCCCAAGAGCGCCAACTGCAATATAAACTTCTTATTGTTTGTGACATAAGAAAGGAGTGAACTGCCCCGGTTTCCAGTGTGGAATACAAAGCTACGAGCTCCAGTAAGTCAATTATTGATGAAGGTATTTGTTAGTCAAAAACTGAGCAAGCGTTAGTACTTCGTGTCAATATCATTCTGCACGTTTTCTTGCGTAGTACAGGGGGAGTTGACACTCTAAATTTGGAAATTTATACGTGAAGGTGTGATACTTGTAGTAACGTAAAATCAATTTATTTCAGCAAAAGAGTGACTAGTTACACTTTCAGGAAGATGTTGGAAATTTCATGATGATTGCTAAACGGTTTCATGGTAAAAATATGGAAATTATGCTTCCCTGTGTAAGGAAGGTAAAGGAGTCTGTAGGATCCCTGACAGAAAATATTGTTTTACGGATATCCGGGAGAATTTTTAAGATGTGTTAGGGAACACCAGCGAGTTCATTTCTGATGTTTGTAATCTCTCTCTGCAGTTGCGCATGATGAAACAACTGTAAAGGTTACGATAGCAAAAGGATAGGGACGTGGATGGAGGAACTCCAATTGCTGAGTTGGTAAAACTCCCTTTCGCCCCCTCTCTCTTATCACATTCCATCCGAAGGAAGAGAAACATCTGGTGCACATGTTGCCCTCCAAAATCGTCCATAATTCATCTACCACCGACTTCTTTGATTGTAGAATTGCGGAAAAACTATGCCACCCGACCAAAGAGCTTTCAAAAATTAAGGAACATTTCTAGAAGCTGTATCGCTACAAGAAAAGAATAAACAACTACAAAGGATGCGAATAATACTAAAAAAATAAAAAGTAAAACGGCCATTTGGGAGCAGGACTCACGCGCTGCGTGTCCCGTGCTAAATTACCTACGTATAACGACAGTTTGTCCACTCAGGGAATAGAGGATATCGATATTTTCGGCTGTTATCCACGCTGATACCGGCACGATATCGGTTCCAGGGATCCCAAGGTTTTTGAGATTGTTTTAAGTGTGAAGTCAGACATCAAATGAAACAAATGAAAAAGAATTGTTTCTTTTTTTTAATATAATTTAAATACAAGTTAACAATCTTCTGACTTTTTTCCTTTAACTGAACAGAAAAATGTTTCTTCTAGTCAAATTTCACGATTCTACATGGTGGGGAATTACCCCATAAGCTTTAATGAGTGATTTGGCAAGTATCGAAATGTGTAATATAAATGGCCGTAACTTCTTACTGCATTGACCAAGTAGCTTAAAATGTTTGCACCGCAAAATGACTATAGACCTCACTACGTGTGACAAATTTAAACCTGATACGTCAAACCACTCCACAGAAAAATAGGATTTGACCGACGGACGGACAGTTAACAAATAACTTTTTTTTCGTGTGATGAGTTAGAAATGAACAGTTTCCGCGTTGTTTCTATTGTTATAGAGTGAGACCCCGCTTCTTCGAAAAAAGCGTGATTATTGGTCAACAAGAAGTACCATGAAGACTGTGATGCGTTAGTTTGCGAGTATCAAAATATATCGCAAAAGCGTCCGTCTTTTTCGATAGCATTGTCTTTAGTTGCTTGACGGTTTTACATCCCCAAGGGAACGTACATCTTTATATGTGACATCAATTTCGACATCATACATGTACACGTTCCAGAGAAAAAGGGTTTTGAACAGTCAGACAAACAGACAGGAAGGCAGCAGACGGACAACAGAATGATGCTATGAGGATTCCGTTTATACCGACTGAAGTAGGGAACCCTAAAAGCTACAACGATAAATCGTTTATACTCTTTGTCGTTGTCATGGGTTTACTTGGGCGTCAGTGATGGTTGGAACAACGATTTTGGAACTCTCAATGACGACAAGGAGTTCTTCAATATATTCAAAATAATAAAAAGCTTGATACTTACGGTGGTAGCATTGATATCCATACAACATCCGGAAGACGAAAACTGTAATTCGGAAGAAAAGACTTTGCTGTCATGTTCACATTTTAAGGCCGGCAGGGTATTTGCTTAACCAGCCGAACATCAGTTTTCTGATCGTCAGTTGTTTTACGGTAATGGCCTCAGGAAATTATGCGTTTCAGTTCATGATTTAATCATCACAATGGCTATTTCTACTCTCGTATAATATGCTTATTTCTCCTTCTCTGTACAATCGCAATACGGAAAATTTTTAAAAAGTAGTTGTAACCTGACAGCGTAAATGGGTTTAAAAAATGGTAGCGCCTTTATACGGGAGTGACATTCGATTGTGGAAGAGGAAATCGGGCAGCTAGAACCCCATTAACTAAATCATATTGATATATTTACATAGTCAACCAGAAGCGGTATCGGAAAACAGGTGTACGAAATCCTGTTTTGAATACCTCACGCAAACGTTGTGCCTGCTACACTCAGCTGACTAACACACAAGCAACAGTAGGTGCAGTGTCGGTGACCAGACTCCTGCTGGGACGACCGACAATCCTCACCTCAACTGAGGACCGCTGACGTCACTACATCCACCAACTGGCTGCCGCATCGTGAGCGTGTGGAGGGGGAGAGAGGGCAGCAGGTGGCGTGCTGCTCCCCCAGCTGCGCTGGTCCTCCTTTCCACAGACAGGCGGCGACCGTCTTTGGTCGCAGCCCTGAAACATTGAGAGAACACCATCACCAGGTGTCCTTCCTCAGCCATGACGACTTGGGAATGTCAGTCCATACAGACAGCCGCTTTGACTAACTGTATTTCAGATGGTGACGAAAAACTTGTCAAAATTTACTAACTGCTGTTATTACTTGTATTGCCACTCATCAGTTGAAACTAAGAACGACCCACTGGCTGGGAGGTAACTTTCCCAGTGACACAAGTACACACTTTTCTTAAACTAAACAGACGAAGTTACATAAGAGGAAAATTCAACTACGATATTACACTCTGCAAGGAGATCCATCCTTGTCAGCTCTTAGCCAGAACTCCCCAACTAGCAACATTTCCGGCTCTTGGGGCCATACAGTTCAAAGCCAAGTTTCACTTCGTAAACGAGAAAGACATTGGTAGCTGATATGTGACGTATAAGGGGGAGCGAGGTGGGCACATATTTTCATTTAGTTACAATTATGGAGTATAAAACTCAGACTTGACCCCTTAGTGCTGCAGAAGGGTACGAAGATAATTAAAGCAAATACCTGCGATTGTCAAAAACTAGTACTTCTTATTCCACTTCATTATATTTAGATGGTAAATTTGTAGTTTTTGAGTCGTTCGTGCCAGACAGCGACAGACCAGGCCACCATACTCTGGGGGTAGTAGAACTACATTCGTAATAGCAGCGGCTACTGCGTGACGTAATGTGCCTAGTAATTAGAGAAGGCGCCATTTCAGAGTAGCTTGTGAATTGGATATGTATTCTGTATGCTGAAACGAGTCTATCGATATCTGATTCGTTGCGTACTTAATTATTGTCTTCCCTGCGTAACATCCGCTGAGAACAGGCCATGTGCAATACATAAACATTAACAACTATAGAAGCTCTACGGGTGTTAGGTCCTGGCAATGAAAAGTCAAAGGGCACCCAATGATCCAGCCAGGTGCCAACATATTGGGTGACCAAGTGTACTGATAACAAATGGGCCAAATGGCTCTGAGCACTATGGGACTTAACATCTGAGGATGTCAGTCCCCTAGAACTTAGAACTACTTAAACCTAACTAACCTAAGGATATCACACACATCCATGCCCGAAGCAGGATTCGAACATGAGACCGTAGCGGTCACGCGGTTCCAGACTGAAGCGCCTAGAACCACTCGGCCAGTGCGGCCGGCATACTGATAACACTATAAGCTATCAACATGGTGCATTCAGTACAAATATCGACAATTATAGTAAATTCAGCATTTCCGGGCCAGGGAGAGGGAGAGAGAGGGACGAAAGGGGTAAAGAGAGAGTGGGTAGGGAAACTGATACATCATAAAAAACCAATGGCAGGCCTAAGAAGTAAAGTTTCACCACACAGTCAGAGACACCTCTCCCTCCCTCCACCCATCCCCTAGAAACATACTGAAGAGCAGGGAAAAATTGCACTCAATAAGGTGACGAAAAAGAAAGTCTAACAAACCTCGGAAGCAGGGCGATCCGAGCAGTGGGTCAGGGAAGTTAGAGAGACAGAAGCATGGGAGCAGCCAGGCAGGGCTAGGCAGAAATAGCTGCAGTAGCATCAGCGCTTTTAATGAAATCATAAGAGAATAGCTGGGGAAGTCCGTGTGCCTTGTACTGAGTGTGGGCTCAATTAATACGACTGTGTCATCTCAGTCGGAAAGAATAGTGCTAGCCAGTAACTCTCTCTGTACTAAGACTTGGAAAATTTGTGGGCATAGCTCCTCCAAAACAAGTAGAGCAAGAATATAAACTGTTTTCTGAATGAATTTAGAAGTCACGAACACTTGCAATTGACAAACAATCCTGTCGGAGGGACATCCGCAACTGAGCATTGTAGCAGAGTTCGAAAATACCTCCTTAGTCGTAAAACGCGGTTACGTGACTTTTGCAGGTCGCTGTGTCACTGAGCCCGCAGCCTCTTACACAGCCCCAGCTGAACACAAATCAATGTGTTATTAGTTGTGCCTGAAAGTACGCTAGCCAACGTTGCATAAACTATCCTTTTATGCAGATGTTGATGATCAGACTTGCCATTGTTTGCAGAGACTGATAACTGTCACACCGCCCTACAAAAATTGTACAATATGTTGCAATTCAACCCACCACACCTAACTTCCTCAGTCTTGCAGTCCCCTATGTGGGGCATAACACATATCATTATTTGAAATTTTTTCCCCGAGCTCGTATCATGTTGTCACATTGAAAGGTATTTTTAAACGAAGTTCAGACGTGGCAGAACCTCATGCAAGGGAAATTGATCTTTGCTGCGTTGAATGACATTATTGCCAGGCTGAAAATGGCTGTCCGAAGAAAGCGTGTTTTCAGAGGTGAGGCTCTTTGTAAGCTTTTTATTAATAATTCATTCTGTTTCAAACAATTTAATTTATATGGGATTATGTAAATGAATAGTCAGAGAATAATTATTTAAAATTGTAATTTTAATAATTTTAGAATCGTCTTAGAAAAATGAATTGAAATAGGAGTGTGCCCTGTACGGAACATCAGGAGTTAGTGCAATGTAGAACATGATTTGTCAACAAAATATATTTCGTCTTTTTTTACAATAATAATATTTTAATTGTTCATTTTGTATTTGTGATGAATATCAGATTAATACTAATTACGTTTCAGGAAACTGTAATATACAGGTGGACAATTTTACAACTTTTAGGTCTAATTTCGAATTTTTTTTTCTGATTCAAAGGTATCTGAGGAATCTGTAAATGAATTATTTGATGAAGATGTTAGTGAATTGGAGCTCTCTAATAATGGCGATGATGCTGATGATGAAGATGATATCAGTACAGATCCATATAACCATGTCAGTGATGAACAGGAATTAGATATAGCTAATGATGATGAAGATGTGAAGACATCAACGATAGCAGGGCTGAAAGATTCTGCTCTACTCAATCTACCATCGACAGGAAATTTTGGAAGAAGCCCTTGGACTTTTTCCCTTTAGCACCTGCACCTGAACATGAGGGACAAGTGGCTGTCGGTTTGAAATTACCACCACATGACTATGTGAGTAAATATCTGTCAGAAAATATTTTTAGCATCCTTGCCAAATATTCAAACTGAAGGTATCATAAAAATACTGAGAGAGAGCTGAAATGTACTGTAGATGAAATGAAAAGGCTTATCTCTGCAACAGTGATGATGTCATACATGTGCTATCCTAGGATTAGGATGTATTTGAACAAAAAGACTGGGGTGATAGGTATTGCTAAAAAAATTTGCTGTGACAGATAGTTTACAATTAGAAAACATCTGAAACTTGTTGATGATGATGAAGTGCCCCTCGAAGTAAAACCAAATAATCAGTTTTGGAAAATGCGACCTATTCTTGAAAGTGAGCAGAGTGGTAGCAGGTTGAACCCCAGGCCCACAAACGTTTTTGTTGATTAACAGATGATTTCATTTTGGGGTCACAGTCCAACAATACAAGTCATAAATTCGAAACCTAACCCTTGACTAAAGAATTTTGTACTTGCTGCGACTGATGGCGTTCCTTTCGATTTCTTCTTTTTTCAAGGGAAAGGTGATCCTATAGTGATTGATACTCAATATGAAAATTTGGAAGTAGGCGGAAAGGCTGTTATAAATCTGACATCCACTTTTCCTCAAGCGTGACCATACACATGAACCGTATTTTCACATTGGAATCTCTTTTAGACAAATTACACAGTGAAGTTGAGTGTGGAGCCACTGGAACACTACAGAACTCTAGTATTCCAAAGGCTTCCACCTGTCACTGGACAAGGATATGAAAAAAATTGTAGGAGATCCACTGATCAGTCACTGAGTAATGATGGCCAAGATTGTGTAGTGGATTGGTTTGACAGTCGCCCTGTTATCTCCACGTCCTGTAGAGAAGGAGTAAATCCAGTTGATGAATGTCACCACTGGTGCAGGAAAGAAAAAAGCTACATTCAAGAGGACCATCCCACAATTCTAAGCACCAAAAATTCAAATATGGGAGGTGTTGACTTTCTCGACAGGTTGATCAGCTATTATAGAATAAGTGCCAGAGTTAAGAAATGTACACTAAAATTAATTAACACCTCATTTATTTCACTACTTGTGCTTCATGGCTAGAATATAGACGTGATCAACCTATCTTGAGTACATTGAAGAATGAAGTTCCAGACTACCTCCAGTTCAGAGAAAAGTATGAGGAGTATCTGTAGCATTGCCACCATTTAAGACAGGAAAGTTAGACTTGGTGCAATAGTAAAGGAATTTTGCTGTGTGGGGAGCAAAATAACTGATGATGGTGGAAGTAGAGAGTATATAAAATGTGGACTGGCAACGGCAAGGAAAGCGTTTCTGAAGAAGAGAAATTTGTTAACAGCGAGTATAGATTTAAGTGTCAGGAAGTCGTTTCTGAAAGTATTTCTATGGAGTGTAGCCATGTATGGAGGGGAAACATGGCCGATAAATAGTTTGTACAAGAAGAGAATAGAAGTTTTCAAAATGTGGTGCTACAGAAGAATGCTGAAGATTACATGGCTAGATCACATAACTAATGAGGAGCTATTGAATAGGATTGGGGAGAAGAGAAGTTTGTGGCAAAACATGACTAGCAGAAGGGATCGGTTCATTGGACATGTTCTGAGGCGTCAAGGGATCACCAATTTAGTATTGGAGGGCAGTGTCGAGGGTAAAAATCGTAGAGGGAGACCAAGAGATGAATACACTAAACAGATTCAGTAGGATGTCGGTTGCAGTAGATACTGGGAGATGAAGAAGCTTGCACAGGATAGAGTAGTATGGAGAGCTGCATCAAACCAGTCTCAGGACTGTAGACCACAACAACAACAGTTACATTTGGTGTCTGAATAGCAGGCGTCATCTGTACAGTATGACGTTCGAGCCCACCACCTGCATTACAGTCACAAAATGGGGTGAGTGTTGACCAATTTCTGTTTTTGGGTGTTAGGCGTTTACTTTCTTTTGGTTGTCAGAGCAAGTGTTAGTGTGTTTGGGGCAGTAAGATTTTTTTCTTTCGTGACATTTAATTACTTTTTTATTGGGTGAGGATGATGTTTTATTTATCACCACCTACTACGTCATGGCATACAACGTAAGTTGAGGTATTGAGCTGTAGGAAGACAGTTTATTTTTGTTGTTAAATGTTTGTTTGTGTGAGAATTTATGGGTTGCTTTGGGACTAACTGGGAACGAATTTTAGAACAGTGGAGTGCTTTGCGTCTCTATCTTGATTCTAAATACCTAGAAGAGAGTCTGGTTGCGGCAGAAGAAATTCGCCGATCCCTCAATGACAATATTTTATTATTATTTTATTTAGTTTTGGCCTATATTATAACGAAATTCACAGATTTAAAAATGCATTTCCAGAGTGTTAAAGTTATTATTATTGACTTTCATAAAATGGTGGTAGAAGGTTCACAAGGATATGTTGTTTTCCTACATGGACCAGTAGCACGTCATAACCAATAAACTTATTGACA
Source organism: Schistocerca serialis cubense (assembly GCF_023864345.2). Classification (NCBI taxonomy): domain Eukaryota; kingdom Metazoa; phylum Arthropoda; class Insecta; order Orthoptera; family Acrididae; genus Schistocerca; species Schistocerca serialis. Next base: position 454,055,973 of record NC_064646.1, read on the forward strand.
TTGACCCTGACAACAGCTCAATGTCCCTTTCTGACAGTAACAAGTATTTACGAGTTGAAGATCTGAAGGCAATTCAGAAACCAGATATATATAATGAACTGGATGCCATAAAAGACCTGTACTGCAGATGTAGGGATTTCATGCAGAGGAGATGTTCAGAAATGGAAAAAAGATACAACTTTGATGATAATTTATTGCCGTTGCTTGCAGTTTTAAATTCAGTCAATAAGTACGTGAAATATGAAAATAGAAATTTTTGTCGCCCTGGAAGCCGTCAGACAGGCCATCTGCAACAAAAACTCTAGGACAGACCACCAAAAACGGATTTTATAATACAGACTGTCGATACATACGATCTCTTAACGAAATGAACGATAATTTCGACGCAGTTGTATGATCCAGTAACGCTGAAATGTTGGCAACGCTGGTGGGTGGGATTTCGACTCCTTGGTGGGGACTTCGCAAAATTTCCTCAGGAGTAGCATGATCTCCCCTTCCCCCACCCCCCTCGCTTCTTATCAGTGGATTGAACTGAATATAACCGGTTATAATTGGCTATAATCGAATTGTGGCTAGGACACACACTGACAACCTACCATGACCTACTCACTCTCCACCCCCTTACTTCTGGCTTCCTGCTTTGGTGGGAAGACCCATTCCTTATACTGACTGCGGCATACAAATTTCCGTACATCATATTTTAATGCCATATATTTTTACTGTTGGATGAGAGATGAGTGGTAGACATATGTGGGGACCTGTCCTGTACTTACCAGCTGCCAAGATGAGTGTGATCTGCATTTTACAGTTTTGTGAATTGTCATGACTACGCCTTAAACTCTTAGGTTGGAAGTTTTAGTGTGTTTTAAAGTAAATGACTCGTCCTTTATTAGCGCTGTTATCAGCTAGCCGTAATTTCTGCTGTTTTACATCTTTGATTAGGTCTTCTCTCTTTTAAATGATTGTTTTAGAAATAGTGGTAGGCTTGATATTAGAGTGGGTGCATGTGTGCATGTGTTTATGTGTGTGTGCGTGTACATGTGTTTATGTGTGTGTGTGTGTGTTTGTGTGTGTGTGTGTGTGTGTGTGTGTGTGTGTGTGTGTGTGTGGTGTATAAAGGCTGGGGTTTCTTAGTTCTCACTAGGTTGTTTTAATTCATGCTGAAACTTGTATGAGTTTCTTTTAACCCCACTAGTTTTAGAGATTTTCACAAAGTTGCTAAAGGCCATGCCCCTCTGCACCAAACAACATAAATCATCACATCATCAACACCACCACAGTCTAATGTGTATCATTTGTGCGGCTCAGTCGTAAAACATGGTAACTGATATTTTAGTGGTTTGGAGATTTTAGAATATGTAGTTTAATAAAAGTGTAACAATAGATTTCACTATGTTATATCTTTTCTTTAAGTTTTAACTAAGAATTTGAACGTTACGGAATGCACTGGTAAGATTTCAAAATGGAAATAATATTTTTTATAGGAAAAAAGAAGAAATACGTAACACATTGACACAAATTATATTGTAGATATTATGTTATTCGTGAATGTAAAATGTCGATACCATGTTATTCATTGCATTGGAAATTTCATTTGCCACAGGAAATTTGACATTATGATGTTAGTTGATAACAATTTAAGCCAATATATTAATGACACAATATAATGTAATTAAATTGAACAGCTTTAATAACTGAAAATACTAATAGGGGTATTCAAATTTCACTGTCACTGCTCTCATCCTTTGCCTTTGATTGCTCAGCTGTTTTTAATATCTTGTAATAAGCGTGCTGTACTTCTCGTATGTATAGTAAACAATATAGGACATTATTCAATTTGGTTGCTTCAATGGGCTTTGGACCACTATGTAGGATTGGTAGAGGACATTTGAAGCCTTCGAGGAACAGTACTGGACGACGTCTTCGCCTTAGTGATACAGTATCCATTTCACCATGGTACGAGTTGCATAGTTACATTTTTCTGGATTCGTACCTTGACAACTCCATTTTCACAACATTATGTTGACTAAAATTGACTGTCTTTTCTTAGGACTCAACATTCATTTTCTTTTTACGGAGTTAAGTTATAATGGTTCAAGTTCCTTTGTGATCATAATGACACTTGCTCTCGTCGATACCCTTAAAAGGGTTTGAGGTAATTTCGGGATTACTTCCATTAAAAGAGAACAGCCAATTTCCTTCCCGTCCCCTTGAAAGGCTACGGTACCGCCCGACATTAAAAATAGGTACAACATTCTTCGTTATTCTTGTCAGTAGAACATATTTTTTCTAATAATAACTCAATTTCAATTAATACTGCGAAGCCGGATACCAGTGTGGGAAAGAATGACAATTTATTTATTTAATTGATCACATGTGCACTCCCACAAAATAAATCCCTACATCCAGTTTGGTGAGATCTGTGAAATGAATGAATGTATGGTCGTCCGCTAACTGCAGATAGTGAATGTGAATATATGATCATCTTTGAGACGACCCTTTGGGCACCTTCGGTAGAACCAAAGAGATGAAATATACCGGAGCTTTGAGCGCCTGAAATGTGGCTGACCAATATGGTAGCTAGGTGGTCCCCCACTTCGGCAGAGGTGCGAGAGGACCTGAAGAACAGCCATGTTTCAGCACTCTGCCGCTGGATCTAGTGTTGGTAAGACCTGTCTTAGTTGTGCTCCGTAAACACAAAAGAGTGGACACATGGTATGCATGTGAAATACTTAAGAGTAGTTTGGAATAATAATTTCTCTATTTCAGGAACTGTTGTGGGGAGAATTAGACGTCAGGCAGGTAATATTAAGGGGATCATAGTAATCTTTGGAAGTGACCAACAGTCACAATGAAACCACGTGTAGCAATAAGTTGAAATACTTCCGAGTGCTTAAGTTAAGCTGAATTACTAGCGTGTGTACTATAAGTTGGAAATATTTAAGAAATGGCGTGTGCAGGACTTGAAATTAGAGACGAGTACTTTCACGTTGTGAGTACTGTGTGAGTCTCAATCTGTGTATGATACAAAGGAAAAAGAGAAGTACTCGTCCATGGTATCAGTTGAGGAATCGCGTGTGTGATGAATATGTTCTTAATATTACTTTGCGTGTTATGTTTCCGTGTGACGCTTGATTCAAACTGTAATACTCTGAGAGAGAAGCAAGGTGAGTCAGCCGTCTATCCAGCAACGCCACTTGGCTTGCATTGCAGAGGAAGACGTGCATATATCCTCCAGAGTTCATAGTAGGAAAGAAAAATTACGAAGTGGGACAGTGTCGTGTGAAACTGGGATAAATACTAATTGAAGTGGGAAAGCTGAAAGTGGTGTGATTATAACGTTGTGACTATTCTTTGTATTGTATGTTGCCAGTGTGATGTATTTCATGAAATTTAAGAATGTGTGGTTGGCATGGGAGAGTAACAAGATAGTTTCAGAGGCAGTGGGTTATGCATGTTCCTTTTTGTACCGCTCGGTCCGGAGGAAATTTTCGCAATGATGGGTGTGAGAGTCGAAGTGTGAGATATAGAAAAAGTTCCACCATCCTATCCAGGAAGTGCACTGTAGCATTAAATAATTACGAGACCATAACATAGAGAATCACCAATGTAAAGCCACGCCCACTGGGCGGAATTTCTCATTTGTTATTGTTGTAGGTTATAGAAATGGTTCAAATGGCTCTGAGCACCATGGGACTTAACATCTGTGGTCATCAGTCCCCTAGAACTTAGAACTACTTAAACCTAACTAACCTAAGGACATCACACACATCCATGCCCGAGGCAGGATTCGAACCTGCGACCGTAGCAGTCGCGCGGTTCCGGACAGAGCGCCTAGAACCACTAGACCACCGCGGCCGGCTAGGTTATAGAATTTGTGTGTTTAGGTTATAGAATTTATCGGAATAAATAAGATAGTGAAAAGAAAAAGATTGGTGGCCTTTTCCTTCGAATTGTATGTTGTCATGATATCCAGAATTTATAATGTGTGCGCCATTCATATTCAGTGCGATGGCCACGTGTTGATAAAAGCCGTTAAATAAGAAAGAAAATGTGGTATTGCCAGTGCGTAGTGAACAGTCAGTGTTGTGTAAATTACTAATAGTCAGGTGTTCGTTTCCGTTGCGTAATATTCAAACAGGAGAATAACTTGTAACTTAATTTTGAGTACTAGAGTTCATGTTACTCGATAAATAAGAATGCGCCCACTCGCATGGCAGACCACTCATCTTGAAGGCCTGACTGCTTGATGGCACGGTATGAGGAAGGCATGTGGGTGCCTCTCACCCTCAATAAAACTTTTGGTTCATCTCGGATGACCTTGTAGTTAACGGACATTTGTCGCTAATGTTCTTGCTCTTCTCTCTTTTTTACAACATTGCTCATTGATTGCAAGCATCGCACAATGGTTAAATAGTCGCACTCCGTCCCCTCGGCTAATTATCGTGTACACTGACGAACATCACAATTGAAAGTCATAAAAGCAATACTTCATCAAAGCCCGCTGCTCTTCTGCCGTGTGCGGAATAGTTCACATCGAAATGATACTACTCTAAACGAGAATATTGTTTTCTCACACGATTAATTTAATGCTATTCACCGCGCACACAACACAAGCTTATTCATGCCGCACAACTGCATTCACCCTGCCCTAAATCCAAAGAAACGAAAACGTATCGAATCACAGACTGTTCCTCTTTTATATTCCGACTTTTAACGCTTAATCAAGGCTCCTGAATATTTTCATACATGTAACATTCAACAAATCGCCCAAGATGTTAATCTAGAACATCAAATAAATAGTGACATTTCATAATTACACTAATAGCAACCATGCTGACAATTTCCTCATTAAATCTCTGGGAACATATGCGCCGATTTTATTTTTGCCTGCAGTGGTATTTACCATACTTCAGTATTCCACGAATCATATGCTGCATGAGGAGTATCCACAACGCCGTTCTGGCTACAGGGTGTCTATTGAAGATCTTCCGCGCCCGAAACTAATCTGAACCACACTGAGGTGACTTAAAGCACGGGATAGCAATAAACACGAGTACAGATGGGGGCAGTATGGCGCACACAAGGTACAAAAGAGCAGGGCTTCTTCGCCTTCAGCGACTGTCTTCAGCTCGTGACTACGTGAGTTCGACTCTACACGACAGGAAAACCGTGGCTTGGTCACATGAGTGCCTATTTCTGTTGGTACGAGTTGATAGGACGATCCAAATGAGGCGTAGACCCCACGAACCCCATATGCAGTGGGCAGAGTCCTGTACTTCAGCTGAACTGATCATGGACTGGAGATCGTTACTGTCGTCTGCTTGGAGACAATTTCCTGCCATTCTTAGACTTCACGTTCTCTAACAACGACGGAATTGTTATGGCTCAAAATGTGCCAAGTCATCGGAGCACAATTGTTCGCGATTCGTTTGAAGAACATTCTGGACAATTCAGGCGAATAACTTGGCCATCCAGATCGCCAAACATCTATCCCATGGAATGTTTATGGGACATAATCGAGATGTCAGTTCGTGCACAAGATCATGCACCGACAACACTTCTGCTGTTATCGACTGGTATAGAACCAGCATGGCTCAGTATTTCAACAGGGGTTTGTTAAGTCTGTGGCATGAGTTGCTGCATTACTTTCGTCACCTCACAATAAGTAACACATAAATTAAATGATGAACGAAAGTAGCCCGCATCTTTTGGAAAAGAGGCAGCTGCACTGAAGGAAATAAACAGGATGTAAGAATGGGAAATTACTGGCAGCGAACAAAGTGAGAATGTTAGTTATCGTTTCGAATGGAGACAGCAGTGTCCGTACGAATTCTTGATTCCTGAAAGTTAATTGAGATTGTAGTAACTGAAACTGAGTGTCCTGGTCGTGTTACCAAACTAAGCAAAAATTAACACATTGGAATAACTGTCGGAACGTGCATCTCAGAAATCGAGGAAATATAGATTTTCATTATAGTTGCTGTTAGTATCGTTTGGTTTCAATATATCATTTTTTCCATTTATTAGGGTAACGGAGCCGGGATTTTGATCAGAATAAATATATCATTTGATTATTGACGCCTAGGACGTAATTCTGAGCATATCCGCTGGGGTTAAACAATACGAACTGATGGAAAACGTCTTAGTGGTTATCAAAACAGTGGTATGAAAGGAAAGTCATGTGAGGCATTAAATGTGAGGAGTGAATTATATTTTCGTGACACGTCGTTAGTGCTCAGAGAATAGTTCTGAGGGACTGACTTCATGGCTATAAAGGCGTTCCAAGATTCCAAGTATGAAAGGCAATTATTGACAATGTTCCATTTATTTTGTTTCTATACGAGATACGTGCTAGCACAAACGTCGAATGGGTATGGACAGGGGAGAGAGAGAATCAAAGGCTAACGGGTCAGTTTGTCCAGATAAATATTCTGTATTATCACGCATTTCACAGCCTCTTTCCATGTATACTGATGCGTGTGGTTATAGGATAGCTCTGGAAATTTTGACAAATAGACATTAAAGATCAGTAACCAGTAAATTTTGGATTGGGCTTGGTTGTGCATGGAAATAATAATTTAGGAAACTGAAGAAGCCTGCACTAGAAAGAAAAGGAAAGTGGTATGGGAGGGCCTTTCTTAAATAGACTCTAGCCACAAATTTATTTAAAAATAACTGTGCCAATTTGGAAAGGACATCCATATGTGAGTGACTGCTGCACTATCAACTCCCCAGACATACCAGTATGGTAAACCACCATTTTAAGCACTACAGTTATGATTAATACATGGCGGTGAAAGATCAAACGAAAGTTACATTATTTAGAACATCACTCACCTAAACCTAACGGGTTCTGAAAGACATTCCTCTTGCTATGAAAACTTATGGAGAGTAATAGTTCAAACAGTTGCACTCTCGAGCTGTAAGGTGGCCCTTGTAAGTGTAGATCTCGTGATTGAGTGTGATGACGTCAGACACCACTGCTGAAGTGTACGATGCTCTGCACCATGGAAAACGAAAGTAAAGATATTCTATTAGAATTAATAGTACCAGTCCAAAGTCGTTTCCCACAAGAAGTGTCTTTATTTTTTTTTAACGTTGTTATAAGTGTAAAGTAAGAGAAAAGTATGCCAAATGATGGATTAAGTTTCCAAGTCCCTTGTGTAATATTATTTTCTTGTTGCGTGTGACATAAGAAAGGAATAAATTGCCTGCACCGCCAGTGTAGAATATGTTAATAGTTGCAGTAACTTAATTATTGATTAACGTGTATGTTAACCAACAACTGAGCAAGCGTCAGATACGAACATATGCGTTCATGTGAATGTGATTCTGCAACATTTGTTGTGTTGCCGCAAGTGCTGCAGCACCGTAAAGTTGGATGCAGTAAACCTGAAAGTATGATACTCTCAGGAACGTCGATTAAGTTTATTTTAGCAAAACAGCAAATAATTAAAGACTGAAAATCTGATGACGATACTTCAGCGCTCGTTGGAATGCTACGTAAATTATACTCAACTAAGCAAGAATGTTGTCTTCACTTAATGATAACAGAATAATGAAATCCGTGTGATAGCTGACATGCAATATTGTTATGTGGATAGCCAGAGAAGTTCTTCGGATATGTTAGGGAACCCCAGCGAGTTCAGTTCTGATGTCTGTAGTTCTCATGTGAGTTACACTTCGGGAAATGACAGAACGGGTTGCGATCGCAAATGGGTAGGGAAGAGGAAGGAAGAATTTCAATTGCTGATATGGTAAAAATCCCCTTAGCCCCCTCTCTCATCTCACATACTATCCAAAGGAAGAGGAACACCTGGTGAGCATTTTGCTCTTCACAGCCATCCATAATTCATCTGTCACTGTCTTCCGAAATGCTAGAATCCGAGTTACGTTCATCGTCCTACCAAAGAGCTTTAAACATTAACGATTATTTTTAGAAGCTGTGTCGATAAAAGAACAGAACACACAACCACAAAGAATATAAACATTACACAAGAGTCTATGATAATAAATTTAAATATCATTAGTTCTGGTGCCGTGCCTCATAAGTTTTTTTTATACATTAATTGTTGGAATCATGGTTTTCGTACTCAGGTTGAGTACCAGGTATTGCTCAATATTTTCAAAAGGAAAGAGTTTGATTCTTAACGTTGTAGCTTTGGTTACACATACTGAACACAACTTATGGGAGAAAATGGAGTCTTCTGTTTCCCAGCAAACAGTGGACAGTGATGTACTTGTTACATTTACACGAGATACGACTCGCGCATGATGGAACCTGAATTTCGGAAACCAACTTTCTCTGACGTGTTTTCAAGTTAAGACCTAAATCGGCATTGCTTGACCGGGCCCCATCAGTTTTCTGGGCATTTGCTGTCTACCACAAATGGCCTCTGGGAAACATAAATTTAATTTTAGAATTTAATCATCACAATAGCTCTTTGTCTACAATGAAACAACGTAGGTAGACAGTTTTGTGCTCAGTCTTATTTTTCAACCTCTCTTTCTTTGTACAAACAGCCATTCCAATTTTTTTTAAAAAACAAAACGTAGCGAACGACCCAAAGACATTCCAAAACGGTTTCCTTGGAAGTCTGTTATTGAACACAAGTGACGTATATCATAATGTTGACTTACGATTCTACCTTAATTGTTGGTCACACACACTCAACAAATGCAATATAATTGTACAAAACTAGTGGGGTACTTAATTATGGTGTTCCATGTGAAACATAGACACAAGACAGCCAAGTGTTGTAGAAATAGACTGGGTTGTCTCGAAAGTTCGTTCGCTTTCGTGACAGTGGAATCACACAGAACGCCTGAGAACACACTTCCCTGCACACAGCTATGGCAGAGAGTTCGCCAGTTTGTCACCTCTTACACTTCACACACGAGGTCGGGTACAACAAAACCAAAAAACCAATCGATTTTGTAAACGAACTATTAATTTCATGCAGGGTACATCACTACTTTCGACGATATATTGCCTTTTCCCCGATAATTTGTAAATGTTTTTTCGAAAATGTTTGGGGTTTTTGAGGTCTGTAGTTCTCGAAAAAGTTGACGTATTAGCCATTGAGGAAATTCTGCAGGGAACGGGGTAGATGAAAGTCGGAAGTGGCAATGTCCGGTGATTAAGGTGGTTGGGCAACACATCCCAAAGAAAAGAACTCAGCTTTTGATGGGTCACCATATAGTTATGTGGTCTGTCGATGTTGTGGTGAAAGATGACATCTTGTCCAAAATCCGGTCATTCAATGGCTGCCTTGCGACGGTCAAACTGCTAACACTAGATCTCTGAAGTGATAGTCTAATTCGGACAAAGTTTGTAATACAAGACGTCTTTGTAATTCCACCAGGCTCATAGCTGAATCTTTCCGAGAAGCATCGCTGGCTTAGGACCCGATAGTGGTGGCTCCCATGTCTCGCGCCACAAATTATTCTTCCGAGCGTTGTTGTACTCGACCCACTTTCCATCTTCAATTACCAGTCATTAACGAAAAGGAGCATTGTGTCTGCGTCTCAATAAGAAGCCACAGACGGACATGCTCTAAAACAAATTCGCTTCTCTCAGTTAATGAGGAATCCACGCATCGCGAATTTTACGAACCCAGGTTCTCCAAGTTCCTGGTTACAGCAGCACGAGGGTCATGGGGCTCCAATGCCAACACCCGCAATGTCATTTATGGATTATTGACTATCATATCATTTAGCCACTCCACATCTATAAACGTTGGCCCACCAGATCGGATGTTGGTCTAATAGGGCCAAATTCAAGGTTGCAGTCGACTAAACCACTTCTGACTTGCTCGAGCCGGTAGTACATCTATCCATTATACAGCACAATTCTTCTCCCTGCACTGTGAGGCGGTTTTACCTACACGATGGTAAAACAGCGTAAGATAGCGCTAACGTCCTTTCCTGCTTTTCGTAGCTTGTAAAGACACATTCATGCTGTTTCATCCAACGTCCTTGTTGCGTTTCCCTATTTCTTACAGATGGATGACACACGAGATATTTAGATGTCTCAACGATACTTAAATGTTATATTTTGGTATTTGTATTCGGTTACACATGCCATCGGAAGTCCACTCTCCACACAAATACCAGATACTATATGTGCTAAAAGTCACGGATCAGCTACATTTACAATGTTTTGTTAAGTATCACACTTAAACATATATTTAAAGTACGGAGAATGTAGATAAACACCCGTGAATATTAATATTGGGCGACATCCATAAATATGAGTATAGTGCTCACCACCAGTTACCTATAAATGCAGTATGAATCTTCTGTATGCATGGAATCGTGAGCTGGCATAGAGGGAGGAGTGTTAAATGGATCTGACATGCCGAATATTTATCAAGTGTCCGGTATCACTGCATTCACATCTGCTAATGCTAATGCCAATAATCATATGCTCTGCATTCGAGACTACTGCAACCTAACGTCCCTGGCGATAGCATAGTACTGAACTTTCTCTCCTTCAGTGAGTTTGTTTGCTGCCATTTCTTTTACTGACACTTTCATTCTGCTTAAAAAAATGATACCAAATTTCGTGTATGATTTTTTTTTTTTTTCCAGAATCGCCTCTCCCTCTTGATGGAAGTGCTGCATCAGTTGGGACGCAGTTCTTTTCCTTGCCTCTTCATTCTGGTCGGATAAAGTTCTTCGTAATCAATCGGTACAAACATATGGGTATCCCAGTTGTTGAGTAATCATCATCACGCTGCCTTTACTGAGTGAGGAATCCAATTTCTAACTTTGGTGATACCTACCGATGCATCATCCTACGCAGTTGTTGTTTTTCGTGAATACGAATGGGCATTTTACAGTACACAGTTGTCAGTTTTTCATGAATAGGAATGGGCATTTCACCTTCTGCAATCAAAAACTCTGTCACACAACGCTGCCTAATACGAACATCGATGATGGCCATTTTGCAAGCGACTACAATGTAGGCATCTGCTGACGCAGAAAGTTACTATGGCAGTAGTTTGGGAAAAAAATTAGTAATCTATATCTACATCTACATGATTACTCTGCAATTCACATTTAAGTGCTTGGCAGAGGGTTCATCGAACCACAATCATACTATCTCTCTACCATTCCACTCCCGAACAGCTGGCGGGAAAAACAAGCACCTAAACCTTTATGTTCGAGCTCTGATTTCTCTTATTTTCTTTTGATGATCATTCCTTCTTTGATGATCATTCCTACCTATGTAGGTTGGGCTCAACAAAATATTTTCGCATTCGGAAGAGAAAGTTGGTGACTGAAATTTCGTAAATAGATCTCGCCGCGACGAAAAACGTCTTTGCTTTAATGACTTCCATCCCAACTCGCGTATCATATCTGCCACACACTCTCCCCTATTATGTGATAATACAAAACGAGCTGCCCTTTTTTTCACCCTTTCGATTTCCTCCGTCAATACCACCTGTTAAGGATCCCACACCGCGCAGCAATATTCTTACAGAGGATGAATGAGTGTAGTGTAAGCTGTCCCTTTAGTGGACTTGTTGCATCTTCTTTCGCTCGCCTTCCCCACAATATAAACTATGTGGTTTTTCCAACTTAAGTTGTTCGTAATTTTAACACCCAGGTACTTAGCTGAATTGACAGCCTTGAGAATTGCACTATATATCGAGTAATCGAATTCCAACGGATTTCTTTTGCAACTCATGTGGATCACCTCATAATTTTCGTTATTTAGCGTCAACTGCCACCTGCCACACCATACAGCAATCTTTTCTAAATCGCTTTGCAACTGATGCTGTAATTTACCATCTAGTAAGGTCTTACTAGATGGTAAATTACAGCATCATCTGCGAAGAACCTAAGAGAACTGCTCATATTGTCACCCAGGTCATTTATATAGATAAGGAACAGCAGAGGTCCCAGGACGCTTCCCTGGGCAACACCTGATATCACTTCAGTTTTACTCGATGATTTGCCGTCTATTACTACGAACTGTGACCTTCCTGACAGGAAATCAGGAATCCAATCGCACAACTGAGACGATACCCCATAGGAACGTAGCTTGATTAGAAGTCGCTTGTGAGGAACGGTGTCAAAAGCTTTCCGGAAATCTAGAAATACGGAATCAACTTGAGATCCCCTGTCGATAGCGGCCATTACTTCGTGCGAATAAAGAGCTAGCTGCGTTGCACAAGAACGATGTTTTCTGAAACCATGGTGATTACGTATCAACAGATCGTCCTCTTCGAGGTGATTCATATTGTTTGCATACAGTATATGCTCCAAAACCGTACTGCAAACCGACGTCAATGATATAGATCTGTAGTTCGATGGATTACTCCTACTACCCTTCTTAAACACTAGTGCGACCTGCGCCATTTTCCAATCTTTAGGTACAGATCTATCGGTGAGCGAGCGGTTGTATATGATTGCTAAGTAGGGAGCGATTGAATCAGCGTAATCTGAAAGGAACCTAATCGGTATACAATCTGGACCTGAAGACCAGCCCTTATCAAGCGATTTGAGTTGCTTCACAATCCCTAAGGTATCTACTTCTAAGAAACTGTTCGTGTTTCAAATTCTGGAATATACCATTCGTCTTCCATGGTGAAGGAGTTTCGGAAAACTGTGTTCAATAACTCTGCTTTACCACAACATTAATTAGTTCACTTCCTAAACTGTGTTCAAAGAGGAGAAATCAGATATCTTTCAATCTGGAATAACCTAATAATTTATACCTCACTGCTTAATGATAAAAAATTCTACTTCTCTTATATAAAAATCGACAATATTCTTGTAATCACATTTTGTAGTTGTGAAAATCACCGTGTTCAGTACACATGAAATACGAATAATAACGACTCACGTCACCGAAAATTTTATATTTTATTGAGTCACATAACGCATTCCGGATCCGGTGTGCCCATTAACGTTTTACCTAACCTTTGGCTGAGCCCTTCACACAATCTGGGCCGCTCTTTCAGTGGCATACATTAAATGGTTCCATTGCCGTGCAACCATCTTATCTATAGGCTTCCTCTTATCAAATTTCAATTATGGTGCGAATGTTTAAATGATTCAGTCATTTCCTATTATTGCAGGCCATTAATAATAGATACCCTGTGCTGCGTATTAATCATATTACAAGCCAAAGAGCTATGTTACTAGTTGCTATTATGAAATGACTTCCTTAGGCCATTAGTAGTGTTTTTGTAAAACAGTGAGATATTTTGTGCAATACAAGATAGTCAGGAACACTGTTTCCAAAAGTATGTGGACATTTCGATTTTGAATCCCATTACGACTTTACTAGCTTATTTGTAGACTTGTCTAGTTATACTTCTTGAGTCTACAGATATGATGAGCAGTGCCATTCTCTATAATCAGAAAACTACTCATTGATTAACTTTAGGAGATGTTTTTGCCGTGTGCTTACCTACTTTTTTTTTTTTTTTTAGAATATATAGCTATTGATATTTACCACCATTGCGCGTATGTTAAGTATGTGACTCGGTGAATATCACGTTAATCAGCTGTAGCAAGATCACATATTGAGTTGTATACGGAGTCATAAACTGTCGTATAGCTTAACACATCAAGACGTTACTAAACTACTTATAATGGCAGCTTATTCATACAATACCGCTCACAGCTGAAAACATTTGCTTTTCACCAAGATGACGCGAAATGTGCGTTCCTGTTGTGAGAGTGTTACATATTAACCTTATAAATTCTCAATTTAAACGATGTCGAAAGAGATGAAAAATACTGGGAAACTTCCAAAAGGGTCCTGTCAGACTCTCTGATGTGTGAAGTTCAGCCCATATGTTGTCCAATATCTTGCCCACGCGCGAGGCGATTTTTGTGAAGAGACAGAACTGCAGGAAAGCTTTGCGGAGATTTTTGACGGATCCTATCTGTCGATATGAAGCGTGCGGATTTCCACTAACATGGAGGCCCCGTCTTTGGGTTCCGAGCACAGGACTCGAACCATAGTGTGTATGTTAAACCGGTGGATTTTCGTGATTTATCCGGGAAGCCAGGACTGTGCTGCATGCTCAACAGACCAGATATCACAGGCGACATATTTCTGTAGTTCCGACAATGTGGCGTAGAAAGTAATGTGTACAGTGCAATGCTTTTAGGCATTTTTTCTTATGGTGAATTTTTGGATTTTGTAACTATTTATGAAAGCTGAGGCGAATTTAGCATGCACGACAAGAGGAAGAAATTTGGGGCAAACACCGGTGACTTATACGCCATGCGCTCATACATTTCTCAAAAGAAATATCGGTCATTGGATTGCCGAATGTCATAACACTGCCGCATGGGTCTGACTCAGAAACGTGGGAACCCCTTTGAGATTATTGAAATGTCGATATGCTAGGAAGACGGTGCTCTTGATCCTTTGTCAAGTAGAGTAACTTCAAATACCGGTAAAATAATGGTCGTAACACAGTTATGGGTGATACAATAATGAACAGAGTGCAAACAATTATTTATTGACTCTCGCCGGCGAGTTTGATTATATAATGAGTGATCAAAGGAGTGATAAAAAAATTGCGTTTGAGGGCGTTTCCATTTGAGTGTTTATGTAAGGTAGCGGGGCTTCAGTGCACATTTGTAAACACTAACATGTAGGCAACGGATCTGTGTAGGATTCGTGTCTTCCCGAAGTGCACGCCGTAAATGCACAAATGTGAATTATGTCGACGTCACTACCAAACAGAATAAATGCGATGTTATTCTTTGACTGGGTTTTGTGTGATGTCCTTAGGTTAGTTAGGTTTAAGTAGTTCTAAGTTCTAGGAGACTGATGACCATAGATGTTAAGTCCCATAGTGCTCAGAGCCATTTTAACCATTTTGTTATTCTTTTCATAGCTACCGAAACCAACGCTCGCAGACACTCTTCGGAGAATGAACAACACTTCATCCGTCGTCCCCTCGTCCTAAGAAGTTCAAGGGTCAGCAATTTGTTGTTTTGGTTACCGGTGTCCATTGCTTGAAGATTTCGCTGACCCTGGTGTCTTAACCATTGGGGAACGGTAATGCGCAACACTGGAGAAATGACGGCGCGTTTTTAACGCGAAATATCCGCAAAAATTGCGTGTTTGTCTGTTATGTTTTAATGATGACACACATCACAATATCTCCTGTTGGAGCACAATAAAGGCAAATATGATCGTGTTTAAAAGACTCTGACAGAAAAGTGGGCAATCAGCCGTCTGAGTCCTCATTCCTCCTTCCTCACCAAAAATTCTGGAACCTTCACACGACGAGTGACTATGTCATATAATAAATTTCCCAAGTAAAATTTCAGTTTTGTTAAGTTGAAAATTCAATAAGTAGCAGAATTTGTATTAGAATTTTAGAAATACCGTTAAAAGCGTACTTTTGTGACTGAGATCCGCCAAATACAAGTAATTAGTTTCGAATGACATTTATGACGAAACTCCAGAATCGGCAAGTTAACTTTGCGAAATTATTGATGCTAGTAAAATGTGTGCTGTACTTACACATACTGTTTTAAAACAACAATATTTTTAAAGCCCACAGCAAATCCTAGAATTATTCACGGTAAATTTTTTGTCATCCAACTTTTCGAATCTCTAGACCCCCTACGTTGTGACGCTCTTATATCCGACTGCAAATAAATATCATAACCCTGAACTTTCCGACTGACATGAAAATAAGAACATCCCTTCACATTTTATCCAGGCTTAGGTCTGGCTATGCACGTAGTACATAGGCATGATTAAATGTTTTTTTTCATTTTATTTATTTTTATTTATTTATTTATTTATTTTGTTCCTGTTGTTGTTTACTTTTTTGTTGTTTTTGATGTTATTGTTGTTTTTCAACATTACAGTAGCAAATTGATAACCTTTTCTTCTTATCAATCATAAACCCTTATTCAGTTTTTTCTAAAAAGGCTAGAGATTTTTAACACCTTTTTAAATCTCCAGAGTCTTCATATGTTCTCACAATGTCTTTTAATCTTTTGTCAAGATCTATGCACCTCTTCTTTATTTTTTGAAGAGGTAGGCCAATGGAATCTTTTTGAACTTCAAAAATAGCGTTCACTGCCTCCACCTTCAGCTTTTGAATCAGAAACTACACATTTGGATGTTTCTAGTTTATTGAGGAGTTCAGTTTTCTATGCCAACCTTCAACAGAATTCGTCGCTCTGTGTCGTTGGTTAAAAACATTCCACATTTCTATAGGTGTATTAGGATTTTCCATCCACTGATCAGCTGTATAGTCTGTAAATGCTGTGATCTTCTCTCCGTTGGGCATTTGTTCCATTATTAAAATCCACACTTCATCGACAATGTTAAGTGGAAGATGTGCCACTGCAGCACACATGCGACAAAATAATCGCACTTCGTCCCTATCCCTGTAGTCTTCCGTTAGTCCCAGTTCCTGTATCTTCTTCCATAGACACTGCTCAAAGTGAAAATTACAGCCGGAAACTTGTGTTTAAGGGAACACTGAATTCATTGCTTTAATTGTAGCCATTGCAAAATCTAGCACTGCAGTTTTTGGTGACCACCCAGGCATCTTAGATATCAAGCCAGAAAAAAGTTTTTCATATGTATTTTTACTTTTTTCTGGCAAAAAAAACAAATAAAAGAGGAAATATCTTAGTTGCCTCTTCTGTACTTCCCATGTCGACATGGATTGTGTACAATTGTTTGAACTATTTCGAAGAGCTGTCAAATGTCCCATCCATAAGCACAGTTCCATTGTCACAAAGGATTTTCTCTGCTTCTTCGAAAGAAAATACTAGAAGTATCTTGTCTGGAACAGAGCCATCATCAATCTTCAAAAAACTATTACATTCCGCTAATTTCGAAAGGTCTTCGCTAAGGTGAATTTCCGAACTGTAGCCAGGGTTCTGGGTTGTCCCAATAGCTCTTCCTCTCGCCTTACACAATAGTCTTTGAGCTGTCATAATTCTGAATATATGCCACGAATTCTAATACTTTATCTTTCAAATCTAGAAATTTCTGCTTAAAAGTTTGGGCTAAAGGCACTGTCTCTTCATCACGAACTATTTTTCTGCAGTTATGTAGTTTTTTCATTATCTCCGCATCTGTTTTGTCAGGTGGACAATAAGGTTGCTGTTGAGCAACCATTTCACCATTTGCAATTTTTAAATTACCTTTGCACCTACTTCGTTCATAATTGAAGCACATCCAGTTCGTATATTCTTCATTCCTCCTGTAAATACAGTAGCAATGACCATCCTTGATAAGACACGGCCTCCCTTTCGTTGTTGTTATCACTTCCATTGTGTACACTGCATAGAACAGAAGTCGTATAGGAAAATGCAAGGAACGAAAGCTATCGACGACGACACTGTCTGAGAAACGGTGACAACATATGTACTCAGGGTGAGCGACTGGGGTAGGCAAGCAGTGGTGGAGGCTCAGTTCGCAAACTCCTCGTTAGGGAACCGGATGCTCGGGACAGCTTCGCTACCTACTGCACCCTTGCAGGAAACCCCGCGATAGGAAACCCCACGTCAACCCAAGTGGGAGACACACGAACACACACACCTTGCGAGTATCACGGTTTTGGTCTCTCAAAAAAGACTTTGAAGGATGGACGATTTTTGTTGTACGAAGATGTGCAGCAGGTAGATAAGGCTTCTTCACTCAGCAGTATACGATATTTACCAAATGGGTGTCTTCATAATGGTGCGTCGATGGGGTGATTGCTCCAGTGCTGAAGGGGAGTTTGACTAATCAGCATACTAATTCTAAATTGTAAGGCTTCGAAAGGAAACATTTTAAGCTTCTTTCTCATATCTTTCATAAAACTGATTTCATATTATGTAGCTTACTTTTCGATACACTTTGGCCCACTGTTGGAATGCCATCTACAATGTGTCATTCATCTCTTTGTTCACTCTACTTTTCACTGTCTTGTCCATGTAACGCTCATAGATTAATTTTCATGGTCGTGTCCACACTAACATATATGTGACCCCGACGGTTTTCCAGAATTGACGTGAAAGTCCATTGTCTGTAGCTAAAATACACTCATGTGTGGCCAGTTAATAATAGATTTTGCGTAGTATTTGGTAAGAAGAAAATCTTGTTTGCTTGAAAACAGGTTTTGAAACTACTGCTGAATGGGCAGAAAACTTGAGCATTATATTTTATAAACCCCACTGTTGAATTTTACGGAGTCAGTCTTTATTGCTGTGGAATAATAGGTATCGTAACTCATTCACAGTAGAGAAAGTAGGTCTGCAGTTATTAATTCCATTTGGCCCAGAAGTATGATGCCTTATTTTGCATATGACCTCTTTTTCTGGTTTGGACCCATTCACCACGGCGGTATTTTTTTTCCATTGTGATATACTTTGTTGTAAGTCTATTTTTTCCAAAGTCAGTGATGGTGTTCGTAGAGTGTAGCCCTAAATGCTACTTGTTTTTGGGCGGTGAGTTAGCATGAAGCGTTCTTTATTTCTTTGTGCTGTTGATTTTAACAGTAATGAAATTTATGCTTTTCTCGTCCTCATGCTAAACTACAAATGTCATACCTGTGTGCAAAAGGTTTCATTATGTATGCAACTCTTCAGTACCCTCTCTTGTGTCACTATGTAGTAGCAAGACCGTCTTTCTTCCGGTAAACTTTGCCATTAAAAGTATGCTAATTATGCGACCACATTACTTGCATAATGTCAGTAACTTCGGATATTTCGGAGGCAGGACCCTTTTCATGTTCTACTAAGTTTTGAAGAAAATAGCGAAATTGCTGAGTATTTTCCGTTTTCACCACATACGTATCTCCAAATGTGCCTACTATTATTGGAGTTAGTCTAGCATTTAGATCTCCCATTAAGAAAATCTGATTGTTATTCGTACTGTTCAATATCACCTGCGATAGTATGAAAAAGACCTTAGAGTAGTCAATATTCCCCTCATGTTGGACGTTAGCTGCTATTATTCTTTGGATTGCTATTGTATCTTTAATTCGTAATAGAACAGTGCGTCCTTTTCCATTTCATAGTCAAGTGTTTTACCTTATTTTCTTGTAGGAATGTAGATGGTAACACCCTTACTTGTTCTTCTTTTTTAATTTACTCCGCTGTAGATCATAGTATAGCCATATACCGATCTAGGTCAAGATGTTTTTTCTTTAATACCTGTAAAATCTGTTTCCTTTCCTTTCAAGTGTTTTCCTAATTCGCATGCCTTAACATCAGTTATCTAACGTACAAGGACAAAGCTTTCCAAGCTTCCTTAAACAACTGTCTCTCACTCCTATTTCTCACCCATATTGTAGCACGCAAATCCGTCCTTTTCCCGAGGCTAGACGATGTAGTGCTAGTACGTTTATTTTGTCTCTGAATGGGTTACTAGCCCATCTCTGTTACCGGAATTTTCCCATGTATGGTCCCAACACTCACTACACTGACACATATAAGCTGATTTATACCTAAAAACATTTTTTTTCTTTTTCCATTGTGGATACCAAACAGTGACGTACTAAGATTGTAGCGATCATTGTCTAAACACATAAAAGTTTGTCTGTTTCATGGTGAACCACTGATAACGAGTTGTCAAAAAAATTTATAAGTATACAAAACTTATCAAACGAATTATCTATAAATGTGGGCACGATGTGCACCTCAATTCCTGACGACATATTAACATACATTTTGCAGAAGTTCAGAATTACCGGAACTTAAGAATTTAAAGAGCAATTGATCACCTATGGCCAAGAGATGGAGCAGGAGAAATTATCATATCGAGATCAGTCGAGAAGTAGTAGGTGAGGCCAGAACATCATGTTTGGTCATTTAATGATACAAATTTAAGTAATTGTGATTGTGTTGCTGGATATTGGGAATCTTCGATTATCCTGTAGCCATTTTATAATAATAAGTGAATTTACAGATTATTGTTCAAGAATTTCCACCAAGTTTTACTTGTCTTCTCAATACGTCACTGAGGTTGTTAAACATGGAAAGTGAGAAAGTAACCAGTCCATAACTGCGAGACATTCAACAACTGATATCTGAGGAGCATCCTAGGGGTATGGTGGCCAAATGTCATCTTTAACGAAACACTCTGAGAAAGAACCAGCTAGAAGCTAAATGAGCCGCAAATAAGAAACAGAAAGTGGAGATTGTTAGGAAATTCACTTAGGAGACTCAGTGAACATATTGCGAAGGAAGTTCTTCATTGAGTGCTACATGGACGATGGAGACGAGGCAGGTCCAAAATGAGGTCCCGTTGAAGCAGAAGGTCAACAGAGAATATTTATAAAATGATGGTGAATTACCGTAATTTAAATGGCGTATTATTCTCAACAAGTTGGTGAATATGATATGGTGTGTTTTAAACAACTCGTTATATTGTTTCACGCTTAGGGGTATATAGACGCATTGTGTCCCTGCGAGTACATGACTCTGAGCCATGTAGCAGTGTTTCACTTCTCACTGTTCCACGCTATATTATTTGCCCTTTTTTTCCATTTAACTGTGTGACCTACCTTTTTCTGTTGCGTTTACACTCTGAGCTGTAATCCAATTACGTTGTTAGCGATTTACTATTATCTTACATTTGTCACAAAGCCCGAGCACATTTTAGATTACATACTTAAACTGGACTGTGGCTTTTAAAACTGAACAGGCTTCTTTTTTCATCCATCTTGCTTGAGGCTCAACTAACATATAACTTGATTAATTTTAGTTCTATTTATCATTTCGATGATAGTAACACTGTTATAGACAGGATTGTTGCTGTGTTGAGTGACAAAACCTAATTAGAAACTTGTTGAAAATAAAAAGACAATAATTATTTCTCACTAACTTTTATAATGTTGCATGCTATTAGTTGTTATATGGGAAACATGTATGTGTATGGTATAATATTATAAGTAGCACCGTCGCAGAACAATTCCAAGTGGTCACTAGAAAAGGAAAAAAACATTCTTAACATTGAATCAAACAATAAAAGCCAAAGAGTGATATATACATATTCCTGTGAGGTTCGAGAAATAACTCTATTGAAAAGTCACTATGTATTATGTACAGCTAATTTTGTCTTCAATAAAGTAATTACCTAGGAATGGTGTAATAAGCTAATGATGAACATCATTGAGATGTTGCACTTAGCTGACAAGTAAAAGTGAGCTTATGAAGCAACGATTTTTGTAAGATGTTCGGATTAAAAAGAAATGATTGGAAAATAAATGAATTTTCTTATGATCATGATGACGATAGCATTCTTTTCAACAAATTTTTGAACTTTTTAATGTTGGATAATTGTTTAAAATGCTATGATATTTATAACTGGATGGTCAACGAATAGTCATGTAACGTAGAATGATGTTTATTTTCATTCAAGTGATGTACATTTACTGCAAGTGCATGCAATTTATTTTAGTAAATGAGGGGATGGTTATTGACAAGAAAGATATTTACATGGCAACTATGAATGTTTTTGTACAATGAAGAACGGCTGCCATTTATAGATAGAGCAATGAATTAGTGATAATTAACTGAGGATTATATTATGATAAAAGTTTGGCGCTGTCTAAATCTTCTTACCAACTTCTGTAATGGACAAACAAAACGTGATAGCTAATAAAAGATGGAAACATTAACGATAATTCACTGACATTTAAGGGAGAACCTGCTTACCCTTCACTATGGGTGATCCCCTTATGCTACGGACATTGCATTCACAGGGTGCCTCATCAGTACAGATATCCATACCGTAGATACAACGACAGTGGACGGATCTCTGTTGAAATATCAGACAAACATATTTCTCCTGATGAGAGGGTCCAGTCTTTCTGGCAGTTGCAGGGCAACATTCTGTGTCATTGGCTGATCTGGACTTGTAACTACAACGAAATCGAACCTGCTGTCATGGTAAAGTGAAACAGCTCAAAGCAAGTGGAAAGTACAGCTGTAATTTTTTCTGAGGGCATGCAAATTTAATGTATGGGTAAATGCTGTCGTTACCCATTCACACCTCTGGGCGGAGATATCATGAGAACGATAACTGTCATTCTATAGATTGTAGAGTGTGATATTAGACTGCTAATCAGGTAGGTTAGAAAATTTAAGAAGATTGAAGTTAGATATAGTTGGAATTGGTGTAATTCAGAAGCAGGGGGAAGGAGCAGCTCTTCTGGTAAGGTGATTTCAGAGATATAAATAAAAAATGAAATATGGTAATGGAGAAGTATGTTTAACAATGAATACCAAAGTAGGAAAGTCCTTTAGCTGGCCTGGACAGCACAGTGAAGAGACTGACACTAAAGCCGCATCTGCCATTGTAGCACCGGTTCATATGATAATTAGTTCTGCAGGTGATGAAGAGATTGTAGAAGTGTGTGATGACACGAAAGAAATTATTCAGACAGTTAAGGGAGACGATAATTTAACTGCAACGGCGGGCTGGATTTTGATAGTTGGAAACGAGGAGGAAGAAGCGTAGCAGGTGAATGTGGACTTGGGGGGGGGGGGGAGGAATGAAAGAGGAATAGCTTAGTAGAATTCCGCACAGAGAATAGTTTAATCATCGCTGACACTTAGTTACAGACTCATGAAAAAAAGAATATATGCTTGGAAGAGACTTGAAGACACCTTAAGCTTGTAGATTGATAATAGAATGGTAAGACAGAGAATTCGGAAACAGATTTTAAAACATAAGACAATACAGGGGCCAGATGCAGACTCTGGTCACAATTTAGTGCTTGTCAACTATAGACTGAAAGTGAAGAAACTGCCAAAATGTAGGACATTAAGGAGATAGGACCTGGATAAGGTGAAAGAACTGGGGGTTGCTGAGATATTCATAGGGTGCATTAGGCAACGATTGGCTGTAACAGGGAAGAGGAATACAGCAGAAGACGAATGAGTAGCTTCGAGAGATGAAATTGGAAGGAAGGCCAGAATTGGCCGTAATTTTGACGATTTAGTAACAGCAAAATTGATTTTCGATAACAATATGATCACCTTCAGCGCTTTAGCGTACAAATTAAAGCTCATAGGCTCTGGTGTCTAGTTATTAGCAGTGATTGTTTCATACCTTCTGTTACTGCTAATAACTAGACACCAGTTACCTACGAGCTGTAATTTGTACGCAAAAGCAGTGAAGATGATCATTATGTGATCAAAAATATGTTTTACTGTTAATAAAGCATAACAATTACTGCTGACCTTCCTCCTAATTTTATTTATGATATGGTAGTTGTGCACACAGCACTCCATGGAGTCGCCAATCAATTTGAGAGATGAAAGAAGGAAGGCAGCAGATCATCAGATAGGTAGGGCAATATTGAATTCAATTTAGTAAAGAAGAAAATATAGAAATGGAGCAAAAGATGTAGGGGAAACGGAATACAAAAGTCTAAATAATCAGGATGACAGGAGGTGCAAAATGACTAAGCGGGAATGGCCAGAGGACATATGTAAGAAATTAGGCTCATATACTGCTACGAGAAAGATAGATACCGTCTGCAGGGTGCTTTGGAGGAAAGAGAAGTAGCTGTGTAAATATCGAGACTTGAGATGGAAAAACAACCCTAAGCAAACAATGGAAAGCTGAAAGATGAGAATAAATGGATGGTATATATAAGGGATGGTCTATATAAGTGATATTCACGTGAATATAATATTATAGAAATGGATGAGGACGTAGATGAACACGAGATGGAAGATTTGATACTGCGAGAGGAATTTCATAGAGCACTGAGAGACCTATGTCGAAACAAGGCCAGAGGAGTAGACGACATTCCCTCAGAACTGCTGTAGAAATGGGAGAGCCAACAAAAACAAAACTCTTCCATTTGGTGTGCAAGACGTATGAGACATGCGAATTACCGTCAAACTTCATGGAAAAAATAATAATTGCAATTTCAAAGAAATCATCTGCTGACAGGTGTGAATATTACAGTACTGTCAGTTTAATAAGTCATGGTTGCAAAATACTGACACGAGTTTCTTAGAGAAGAATGGAAAAACTCGTAGAAGCCGACTTTGGAGTAGATCAGTTTGGATTTATTTTGAAATGTATTACCACATGTGGCAATACTGAACCTGCGACTTACTTTAGAAGATAGTTTAAGAAAAGGGACCTCTACTTTTACAGCATCAGTACACTTACAGAAATTTTTTGATATTTTTGTCTGGAATAAATCTTTTCTAAGGTAAATTATTTAGTACTATTACATTAACCAGACGGCAGATGCAAGTGTTGCAGGGTATGAAAGGGAATCTGTGGATGATTAGGAACTGAGACAGGCTTGCAGCCTATCCTGGATCTTATTCAGTCCGTACACTGGGCAAGCAGTAATCAAAACCACGGAAAAGTTTTGACTAGAGGTCATAGTTCAGGGTGAATAAATAAAGTCATTGGAGTAGACAACGTAGTTCTGCTATCCCAGGGATTTCAGTCAGGAATGTGGATATACATCTTACATTAAATTTCCTTATGATACTGGCGGCTCCGCCACATGGCGTTGTATTAACCCAAGGTCGAAATGCAGTAGGGTTTTGGAATATATACTGTATTCGAACATTATGTAGTACTTCGACGAAAACGATTTATTGACACATAGTCAGCACGGTTTCAAAAAATATCGTTCTTCTGAACCACAACTAGCTATTTGTACTTAAGAAGTAATAAGATATGTGCCACAGGGCTTCCCAGAATTCATCGTAAATTCCGAAGCCGTCGCTAAAATACACTCATATGTGGTCAATTATTGGCAGATTTTCCGACGTTTTTCGGTAAGAAGGCAATCTTGTATGCTTCGACATAGGTTTTGAATCTCCTGAATAAGGGACCAGTAAACTGGAGCATGATATGTTATATACCACACTTTTGTTCAATTTTAGAGAATTTTATTTATTATGTGGACTAGAAGATATCCTAACTTATTCACGGTGGAGAAAGAATCGTTATTTTTTAAAAATAGCTGAGCAATTATTTGTGAAATTCGGCTATATAAGTGATGCTTCATTCATTTGTATTCGTGTGCATAGAGTGCATTTTTTTCTGTGTAGCAATTGACCATGGCAATACCTTATTATTGTGCCAAATTCGGCGGTAATTCTATTTTCTTCCAATTTAAGTGAGTGTGCTTTGCGGAGTGGTGCGTAAATGCTCCATGTTTGTGTGGCGCGAATTGGTGTTATATGTCTTCAGTTTTTATTCTATGTTGTAGATTTTAATAGCAATGAAATTTATGCTATTGTCGTCCTCATGCTACACAATTAATTTCATACCATCGTGGAAATTATTGTATTGTGTAAGCAGCGCTCGAGTCCCCTCCCAGGTGTAATCATGTACAAGCAATTTATCATCAAAATACCTCAACTAGTATACTGTTTTTTATGGAGCCTATTTACTACCTTGAAACATTAATTTCCAAATGAATCAGATATACCTCTGTCAGGAAGCATGATCCGGACCCTCCTTCTGCTGATAAACTTTCCCATTAAAAATAAGCTGATTATGAGACTGTATCATTTACAAGCGCCAGTAACTTCTAATTTTTCTGAGACAGATACACTTTTATGTTTTACTACATTTTTAAATAACGTAGGACCCTCTTACTGCTGATAAACTTTCCCATTAAAAGTAAGCTACCTGTGAGACTATATCATTTGCAAATGCAGGTAACTTCTCATTTTTCTGAGACAGATTCCCTTTCATGTCTTTTAAATTTTTAAATAGAATAGCAGAGTCGCTGAGTATTTTTACGTTTTTTATTACATACGTTTATCCATATGTGCCTGCTAGTATTGGGGTTGGTATATTTCCAATGCTAAAATTTAAATCTCCCATAAAGGACATGAGGTTTTTATTCAAGCTCTTAAACATTAGTTGTGAAAGTCAATATTTCCTTCTTGTGGAGCATTTGTTTCTATTGTTCTTTGGATTACACTTGTACCTGTAAGTACTATTAATACAATGCGTTCATTTGCGTTTCCTAGTCAGGTATTTTATTATATTCTCGCCCTGGAGATGGCAACATTTTTACTTCCTTTTTGTTCATTTTTCCCCTACTGTAGATCAAAGTATAGTTTTTTATATATTCATTTCCAAATGTTTTCTTCTTTGTTTCTGTAACTGATGGAAAATATGTATTGCATTCTGTGAATTGTTTCAACCATCCCTTCGTACACTGTACTGTTTACTATCTTGTCCGTGTAACGTTCATAGATTAATTTTCACAAAGGTCTTTAACTTGTAATTGTTTATGTTTTGCGATGAAGTCATTGGTTCATTCCTTCATAATACTCGAAAAAACTAACTTCCTGTCACTGGAAAACCATGAGAGACCACTCGGAATTTCTTAATGTAACCACTCGCAAAAATCCACTCTTGGTGGGAACGCCTCATTTGCGAACTGCGCATAATACCTTGAAGGTCGTGTCGACACTAACATGTATGTGAGCTCAGGGAGGTTTTCAGAATTGATTGGAAATTCCGTGGCCCATAGCTAAAATAGACTCTTCTGTGGCCAGTTAATGGTAGATTCTCCATAGTTCTGGGTAAGAAGGCAATCTTGTGTGCTTGGAACCAGGCTTGGAAACTGCTGCCTGAGTGGGCGGTAAAGTGGAGCGTGATAGTTTATTAACCCCAATGTTGAATCTTACGGAACCAGTCTTTAGGCTCTAGACTAATAGATACCCTAACTCATTCGCAGTGGCGAAATAAATCGTTGTTTTTAAAAACTGCTGGGCAATTACTAGTGATGTTTAGCCCAGATATCTGTTGCCTGATTTTGTATACGACATTTGTTCATTTTTAATTTCCTTGTATATAATATGAAACTATGTAAGCAACTCTTCATTCTCATCTCTCGCGCCAGTATGTAGTAGCAAGACCTTCTGTCTTCTGGTAAACTTTCCCATCGCAAGTAATCGAATTATGCAACCATATTCCCTGCATAATGTCAGTAATTTCCGATACTTCGAAGGCCAACATCGTATATACTCTACTAAGATTTGAAAAAAAAACTGCGAAATTGCTGGGTGTTTTCCGTTTTCATCATAATCGTTTCACCAAATGTGCCTACTGCTATTGAAATTCGTATGTTTTCACTTCTATCGTCTTGGTCTCCCGTGAAGAAAATCTTATTTCTACGGAAGGTGCTCAATATCATCTGTAATACGTTGTAAAAGAGTTTCTAGTAGTCAATATTTCCTTCATCTGGAGCATTAGGTACTATTGTTCTTGGGATTGATCTTGTACCTTCAATCTCTATTAATACAGTGCGTCATTTTGCATTTCATAGTCAAGTGTTTTAGCTTACTGTTTTCTTACGATGTAGAGGCAACACTTTTACCTCCTCTTTCTAACTGCTTTACACCGCTGTAGACCGTAGTATATCCATCTACAGTTGACTTCCTGATGTTTTCTTACGTTTTTCTGTAATTACTGAAAAGTTTGTTTCGTTTTGTTTCAAATATTTAGCTGATTCGAGCCCCCTAAGATCAATTCCCAAATGTACTAGAAGGAAGCTTTCCCAGGTTCACTAACCCAATGTCTCGTGCTCCTGTTTCTCACCCATGTCGTATCCCAATTATCCGTTCTGTTCCCGAGACTAGTCTGGGTACTCCAAGTACGTTTATTCCGTCTCTGAGTGGGGTACTGGCCCATCGCTGCTACAGGAATTTTCCCATGAGTGATCCTACCACGCACTACACTGTCATCTATCAGCTGATTTAGCATCTATGAACTTTTTCTCCTTTGTGAATTGCGGGTGGCAAACCAAGTCGTTCTGATGTTGTAGCGATCATTGTTTAAACTCATAAAATTTTTTGTGCGGCACGGTGAACCGGTGACGACGAATTGTCAAACAAATTTGGGAGCATATCAGATATATCAAACGAATTATCTGTAAATGTGGATAAGCTGTGAAACTCAATACCAGACCAAATATTTACGTGAAATTTTCAGATGTTCATCATTATTGAAGTATCAGAATTTAAAGTGGAACTGAGCACAAAAGGTGCTGCAGGAGAAATTTTTATATCAATATCTTTGAGAAGAGTGTGGAGAGGCAAAAGTACCATGTTTGGTCATTTCATGATAATAGTTTCAGTAATTGTACATATGGATTTTCTCTGTTTTACTGGATATTGTGAAGCTTAGATTATGCCTGTGTCATTTCTTAAAAGTTAGTGAATTGATAGTTTATTGTGGAAGAATTTTTTCTAGATGTTAATTGTCTTCTCAACATGGGAGTGAGGTTGATTTTTTCCATTGGTTTCCAGCAAGGTACACGGCTGGTTGTGAAATTTGTTATTATTAAGTTAGTTTCATGTGTAATACTGGATATGTTTGTGAATGCAGGTTTCATTATGACCCAACTTTGACTGATATTTTACTTATGTAGGGAAGTGCATGACAAAACTATATTGTGGTGCTACTGAGGACAGTAACAGCATCACCAACAAAGCCAAAGGCACGTTATACCTCTCCGCTCCATCTGTAAAACGAAGGAAATAACACTGATGACCAAAGTGCTGAAACTTGAAAGTAATGTAAAATCTGTGCTTCTGTGTAATGTGAAACATGGAAAGTGACAAAGCAGCTAATCCCTAAGCTGCAGACATTCAACAACAGATTTCTGTGGAACATCCTGGAGATAAGGTGACCAAATGTTACCTCTAACGTAACACTCTGGGAAAGAAGCAGCAAGAAGATAGCTGAGCTGCTGATAAGAAGCAGGAAGTTGACATGGTTAGGACCCACATTTAATGGACCAAATAAACACATTGCGTAGGAAGCACTTTATTGGATGCTGTATGGACGATGAGTACGAGGCAGGCTCTAGGTGAAGTGGAGATTATCAGGTAAATCCGAAGGCCAATACCAAGGAAGAGGGTGGGAGAAACTGAAAAAAAATATCAGAAGACAGAGCAAGATTGCAATCCCTTATTGCAGGCCTATGCTGTATTATTACCTCATTTTTTTCATTTACCTATCTAGCCTATCTTTTTCTGCTGCTTCAACACTCTCCAGTTACATTTTTATCACTTAAATATTATCTCACATTTAGCAACAACCTAAGTACATTTTAGATTACACACTTCAACCATTCTGTAGCTTTTAAAGCTGAACAGGCGTCTTTCTTCATCCAACTTGCTTCAGGCTCAACTGACACGTAACTCGATTAATTTTAGTTCTGTTAATTCTTTCGATGACATAAATGTTACGGGGTATGGAAAACTTGTTGCTGTGTTGAACAATAAATCCTGACAAAAAACATTTCTAATGTAAAAAGACAGTAATTATTTATCATTCACTTTTCTAAAGCGAGCTACTAGCATCATTATGTAAAAAACAGGCATCTGTAAGGTACAATACCGTAAGTACATGGATAGCCTATGTAAGGGAGATGAACTTGAAAACAATATGAACTGCTGTAGAAATGGGAGAGCCACAAAGACCAAACTCTTCCATTTGGTGTGCAAGATGTATGAGACTTGCGAAGTATCCTCAAACTTCAAGAAAAATATAATAACTGCAATTTAAAAGATAGAAGATGCTGACAGATGGGAATATTAACGCACTATGAGTTTAATAAGTCATGGATTCAAATAACAAACACGAATTCCTTGCACAAGAATGAGAAAACTGGCAGAAAGAGACTTTGGAATAGATCAGTTTGGATCGAGAAGAAATGTATTAACACATGTGGCAATACTGAACCTGTGGCTTACCTTAGAAGATAGTTTATGGAAAGGCAACACTCTTTTTGTAGCGTCTGTAGACTTATAGAAATTTTTTGACATTGTTGACTGGAATACTCAAATCTACAATGTAACAGAGGTAAAACACAGTGAGTGAGAGCCTATTTAGAACTTTTACATAAACCAGACGGCTGCTGCAACTGTCAAAGCGCGTGAAAGGGAATCAGTGATTGATAAGGAACTGAGACGGGGTTGTAGCATATCCCTGATCCTATTCAGTGTATACAAAGAACAAGCAGTAATCAAAACCACAGCAAAATTTTGTGCGGGTCTTATAGTTCAGGGAGAAGAAATAAAATCTATAGGGTTTGCCGATGACAATGTAGTTATGTCAGAAACAACAAAGGGCGTAAAAGAGAAGTTGAAACGAACGGACTGCCTCTGTCGATCCATCGTGGTTACGGGACAGCGGCTGGTCAGATATTTATGTAAAACAAATCTCCAAACAGCTGTACGTTTTTAGAAATTATTATTTTATTTACACGACCAGTTTCGGCATCCCATTAATGCCATCTCCAAGTGGCTGCATGTTGAAAACGAGTATACGTTTTGTAGGTGTCAAGGTATACAGCAGTTGACGTAACAGAA
Source organism: Schistocerca serialis cubense (assembly GCF_023864345.2). Lineage (NCBI taxonomy): Eukaryota > Metazoa > Arthropoda > Insecta > Orthoptera > Acrididae > Schistocerca > Schistocerca serialis. Next base: position 454,086,303 of record NC_064646.1, read on the forward strand.
AGTAAATTGCAGTGGTAAAAATCCTCAAAAGCTTACAAAGTGAAGTGTGCAGCGTTAAGAAGAGAATCTGTGCACACAACTCATAACAAAGCATCGAAACTAACTACTTTCACCCCACAGAGCTATAATCGAACGCACCAAACATTACAAAAAAGTTTAATAAATCAAAAGCACAAAGGAATAATGCTTGTAGAGCTTTATTATAAGAAATACCCACAACATTTATAGATGATAATCACTCTAGTTCTTGGCAAAAATTATTCCGATTGAAGATAAAAACTCGCGATATGACATATGGAGTACACAGGAACGCGCATACCTATAGCCTAAGGAGCACTAGTGATATTTCAGATGTAGTTATCACAATATCAAAAAACACTACCAGAGCCAAAACATAGCTGCCGACAAATTATTAACTGAACGGCAGTAAACTTGCAGGGGATACTCATAAAACATCTAGAAGGCATCATACTATATCCGAAGTGAAGAATGAAACGTCATGACTTGGTGTCCCTTAAATGCCACTTAAATGGGGGAAAAATAGTAGAGTGGAACAAACAAAGAACCGCAAACACCAAATTTTAATGTTGACGATATATGCGTCGTTTTTAATAAGCGTAAGGATGAGTCGATCAAGCTACAATAAATTTTCAACTCTTCACACTAAACTTTTAACTTCATTACGGAGTTTTTGTTGAGGGTTAGCTTAATTCTTTGGATTTACAGGTAAACAGGATGGCCAGTATTCAGAACACCAGATTTTTCGAAAGCCAACAACAAGAGATGTCATTATTGCTGCGAATACAAGAAATGTTTCCTTTGTACAGTGCCTCATAGGTTAAGACAATTTGCAATTCACCAAGTGGAAAACGACAGGCATATATCCACCACAGTACATATAGGGACTCCTAATGGATTTAGAGAAAGTAATATTTTGGAAATGGGTGAAAACCTTTTGTCAAAGACTCACAAAGAGACCAGTGTAAAGAAGGAAGATGTCACATATGCTGCTAAGACACATGTTGGCCCAACCTCTCTGAAGACTAGTAATGAGTTTAAAAAGCATAATATGATGGTAAGTTTCAATGCTATTAATAGACTGGGGAAGCTCCTTCGCCATAGCATAGAGCAGCCTGTTACTACACTTTTCAATGGCCGGTCTACAAGTCTGAGCGTGGAGCTTGTGACAGATTTTACTTCGGACAGACTGGGAGCGAGTTCAGGACACAAAATAGGGAACACTGTTATCCTAGCTGTGGTAGTGTACTAGGACCTCATTTACGTCTGTGCACCCGTCAGCTTCGTGACACAGAAAACAAATTACAGTCTTCATTATGAGAGTAAAGTTGTTTAACTGGATATCTTGGATGACCTTGAACTTTTCATACATAGAAGACCCTTCCATGAAAGTTTACTTAATGAGCACATCACTGGAACAAGAGATTGTTTTTTCATACTTTTGATAATGTTTTCAGCAGCGATTGGAGGTAAAAATCGTACACTCTTCGCGGCCACCCTTTATAACAACAAATGTACAGTGACGTATGCTGCAATTTTGAGTATATTTGCATATGCTGTAATTTTCACATCCGTATTTTTGTTGTCATCTTACAAGTTTTTGTGACTTTTCGCTTTACTTTTGTCATTGTAAGTAATTTGGATATACAACTGTTTTAAACATCCTTATGATACTCACGGTGAAGCCACCTGGCGTTGTGTTAGCCCAAGTGTCCTCTATCGGCCGCAGCGCGCATTAACTGCTACTCTGGCTCTGGATAATTTGGTTTCTGTATATGCGAGTGGGAAGCTATTGTACCTGAAATACCGCATGCATTTCTTGATGTACCTTATTTACAACTGCCTGTTGGGCTCGTAAAATTGCGTATGGTATGTCCATTTTCGCCTACTGAGACCTTCGACTTTTCTTAAATTTTTGTACCTGTGTTAACCATGCAGTTGTGTATACTTGCATTCGTATTATGGGAAGAGTTTGTATTCTCAAACTTTAATTGCTGACAGGTCACCAGTAAGAAATCCCCAAAACAGCTACACGATTTTTTCAGCAACCAACAAGAACTTATAGAGTCAATTTTATTACATTTGTCATTGTTACCTTCTGGTGCCAGGCATTTCAGTTTTAAATAGAACAAATGATCCTCCTTTTTGCGTCAGTATGAACGTTAAATAGTATCCTTTTGCTTTGTAATCCGGTTGGTTTACGTATACTCACTTTGCTTTTAACCTTACCCTTTCCCTCAGTACCTTCTGTGCTACAGCTTTCTATGCGTTAGTTACTATCTGGCTGGGTTTCATCATTCATTACACAGGTTGGTATCTTATATTCACAAGTGAACAGTAATGACATAGTCAAGTGAGACCCCTATGGTTGACATGTTTATAGGGGTTCTCTACTTGTTCCTACCTAATATTTTCCGGACAGATAGCTGATGTTTTAGGAACAACATATTACATCTTTTCATCTTCATTTTGGTGTATAGTGTTACGCCCTCAAGGTATTTTATGAGTATCGCCCGCATATTCTTTTGTTACCGTCATTTACTTAGAAATTTTGTCGCCCTTTGGGTTTTTCCTCTTTTAGCGCTCTTTGGTATTGTGTTGACTACATCTGATATATCACTCCTGTTGATAATATTTAGACTTTATGTATGCAGAATATAGTGTACTCCATATGACATATCGATAGATTTTAACTTTAGCGAGAGTAGTTTTTCGTAAGAACTAGGGGGATTCTCATCTATAAGAATTATGGATATTTTTTATAAAAATGTAGACAAGATATATTCGTTTGACCTTCTGATTTTGTACATTTTCTATGTTTGGTATGATCTATTGCAAGTCTATGATCTCAAAGGAACTAGTTTCGATGCTAACCAGTGGGTGTACGTACTCTGCTTTGTTGTGCTATTTGTGCATGGGTACACTTCTTAAGGCTGCATACTGCATTACTTAGGTTTTAAGCGCTTTTATTTCTATGCCTTATTTTCTCTAATGTCAATGGTTGTATATCTTGACATATCGTACACGTATACTCGTTGTTTTTAACATGCAGTGGCGTAGAATTGGCGTTAATGAGATTCCCAAAATGGTCGTGTAAATAAAATAAAAACTTCTGAAAATATACGGCTGTTTGGTGATTTTTATTTGCCAAAGAGAATGGACAGTATCTTGAAAGGAGGATGTGAGATGTACATCAACAAAAGGAAAACAAGGGGATTGGAGTGTAGTCGAAATAAGATCAATACCATTAGAAGACCGTAAAACTGACTGTCCTGATTTCTTCTGAACAGTGAGTTCTTACACTGGTTATGAAATGCTGTTAAATACCGTGAGTTCGTCTCATGTGTGTAGGTTGCTGTTAACTTGGAGAGAAATAAAATGTCAGATTTCTAATATTATTGAAATTACTGTAAAGAATGGTATTTTTGTGCTTTCTTATTATGTACTGATGCATGGTATAAGAAAAATTCGTTACGTCTCAACCATCCTTGCATGTTATAGATTAACATTTGTATTCGGTTACACATGTGATAGGAAGTCCACTCTCAAAACAAGTACCATATCTTACCTGTGATGGGAAGTCCACTTTGAACACAAATACAAGAGTCTACGTGTTGTAAAACTCAAGGTCAACTGAAGTAACAATTTTTTGTTAACTATCTCAGTTCATCATATAGTTAAAGTAGAAAACATGTAAATTAACAATCGTGCTGCTTAAGAGTGGCCTACATCCACACTATTCTCTCACTGGCAAAGCAGTACTCACAAATGCATATGCGACCTATTAATTTTAAAAGCTGTCTTAATCATATGCATGTATGGACGGAGTAGTTGCTGAGGTGGGGAAGGTGTGGAGGGGAATTGGTATGCCAGATACTTATGAAGTATCAGGTACCAATTTATTCGAATACAGTGTACAATAGATCTTCATGTGCTATGTAAACATTCCTTCTTCTACCTTTTTGAGTGATACAAGCAAATAAGACCGTAACAAAGAAGAATAATACCGGAGTACTAACAAATTTTATTCTGATTCGAGATATGAATGTGTGAAATTACATTTATCGTACTATACGAGGGAAGTCAAAAAGTAATAAACTCTTCATTTTTAAGATGTTAAGAATGCAACTACCTGGGTTGAAAACACAACATTGACGATTAATTTAATTATTTTCAATATAATTGCCGTCTATTCTCACTATCTGGATCCGTCTTTTAACAATGGCATATATTTCAATACAGATAAAAGCTTGGTCCTGCTTCCGACGCATTTGATGCAAGAACGTTTTCACAATGTCCTCATCTTCAAGGTGAATCCCACGATGAGCTTCTTTTAGGGCCGAAAAAATTGGAAGTTTGATCGTCATGTAAAAGTAGAACATCCGCTATAACTTTCGTTGGGCAAATTCTCTGAAGATGTGCTTTAAAGTGCTAGGAGGTAGCGAAGTTTCGGTCTGTATTGATTGACGATCCCTGCTCCAAAAACCGACCATAATCACACACTTTGAATTCCACAATACGGTAATATGTTTTGAACTTTTCCTCCTCCAATGAGTTTCTGTGTTGCTATTCCATTTACAGCCTCCATGATTCTGGTTAAAAGTTTCTTCTTTGGGTAGTTTCTTTCAAGAAACTCCTCTCTGTCCAAACCGAAGCGCTGCATGAGTGGAGAGGCCATTCTTATTCTGGCCTCTTTATCGTGATCGGTTAACGTTCTTGGTACTCAAGTTGCACAAACAGTCGAGTATCCTAGTTGTTGAATAATCTTAATCACCCTGAATTTACTGAGGGAGGTAATGGGAAACAAATCATACGCAGTCACCCGGTAACCACCACTGACGAAGTCGACTCGCTGAATGTTATGTGGAAGCCTTAAAAGCACCAGTCTGCCGCTCAGAGATTCATCAGCCAACGGTGTTTGCCCTTCACTTTTGTTACAGCGATAAATCCATTTTCTAAAGTTCCTGATATCCACTGCTGAATCACCGCACACATTTTCTGTCTTCCATTAATACGAATGGGAGGTTCACGTTCTGCATTCAAAAATTCTATCACAGATCGCTGCGTAATTTGAACATCGATGAAGATCGTTTTGGAAAGTGACTACATCTGGTGACAGGGGATGTTACTGTGGCACTGGTTTAGAAGAGAAGCGATGAGGAATAGCGACAAATTAAATTTTTCATTTACCAAACAGTATTTATAAAGGTGAAAGTAGGTGGAATTAGATCTTGACTAACCTTCGTACATAACATATGATGCCATAGCAATACCCTATATCTCATTACCTAACGATAATAAATACTTCCCTTTTTACATAAAAATTATAATATTCAGCGAAGGACTCTTCTTGGAACTATATTTCGCGGTGGTGAATGGGATAGTATTCAGTACAAAGGAAGTATGAACAATAACGTCTTGAATCACCGATTATATAGTGTTTTATTAAGTCACACATCGCTTTTGGGTCCTTTGGATCCATTATTGTTATTGGTAACATTTCTCTGAGTCCCTTCACTCAGCTTAAGGCATTATGTTATTGTCGTACGCAGTATTTTATTGCCCTTGCCGTGCAACCATCTTCTTCCCACCTGTTTCCGTACGCTACTAGTCACTGTACGAATATATAAGTGATTCAGTCCTATGCTACTGCTGCAGGCAGTTAACAACAGATATCGGACTCGTTCCATGCATCATATTACTGGTGCAGAAAAGTACATTATTGACAGACGTAAAGTAGTAATTTAAAACGAGTTTTTAAAATTTCTGAAATAACCATGGGTAGCAGAAGCTGCCAATTGATTCAACCCTCGTGATTTTATGCAAGTGAATTGCTATTTGCTCGAACAGATGATTGTGTAATGTTACCAAATTGGTTTTTGTCTTTTTTATGATGTGATAAGTTTGGTCCGCATGCCGTGCAATACCTTACCCACACGCGAGGAGATTTCAGTGAAGAGCCACAACGCTAGGCAAGCTTTGCGGAGATTGTTGACGGATCCAACCCTCCATGTCAGACCAGTCCTTTTCCACTAAAGTGCAGGCCACGTCGTTCTGATCTGACCAGAGACCTCTAACAGCGAATGTATGTTAAATCGGCGGATTTTCGTTGTTTATCCGCGGTAACAGGACTCCGCGCGGTACTCAAAAGGCCAGATATCATAGGCGACGCATTTCTGTAGTCGTCGGCAAATTATACGCTATGCGCTGATATATTTCTCAAAAAAAAAAAAAGAAAATAACGGTCAGTTGATTGCAGAAACTCAACACCTCAACATATAGATGTGAATCAGAATCTTGAGAACTCCTCTGCGAAAACTCAAACATCGACATGCTTGGAACACGACGTTCTTGAGCCTTGGAAAACTCCAGTAACTCCAAACACTGGTAAACGATGGTTATAACACAGTTGAGGGATAATATAATAATGAACATGGAACAAGAAAATTTCTATAGACGCTTCCAAAGGGTTGTTTTATTTAAAGGATGATCAAAAAGACCGTCTGATTTCTTTTCCATTTGAGCGCATATGGAATGTAGCGGGACAATCTATGCGGGTTTATAAGCACTAACGTATAGGCAAGAGATTTGAGTGACATTCGGTAAATGCAAAGCCGTTTTTCGGTATGAAGACAGTCTTGTGTGCTTTGACACAGGTTTTGAATCTCCTGCCTGAGAGGCTAGTAAATTGGTGACTGATAATTTATATACCACGCTGTTGCTGAATTTTAGGGAATTTCGTTTATTCTGTGTACTAGATGGTATCCTAACTCATTCACAGTGCAGAACGGAAACGTTAGTTTTAAAAAAAAGTTGAGCAATTAACTGCGAAATTGGGCCTAGGTAAGTGATGCTTTATTTTCGTGCTTTTGTGTGTATAACCTTTCTGTTTTCTGTGTAGCCAATGACCATGGCAATATTTATTACTGTGCCAAATTCGATGGTAAGTCTGTTTTCTTCCAAATTAACTGAGTATGCTTTGTGGAGTAGGGCCTAATTGTTGTGTGTTTGTGTGGCATGTGTTGATGTTATGTATCGTCAATTTTTGTTGTATGTTGTAAAGTTTAATAGCAACGAAAATTAAGATTTGTAATCCTCATGTCTCACAATGAATATCATACAATCGCGGAAACTATTTTATTGGGTAAGCAGTGCTTGAGTTCCGTGTCTTGTGTCATGATGTAGATCCAATTTATCATCAAAATAGTTCAGTTAATATACTGTTTTTACTGGAGACTATTTACTCCCTAAAAACATTATTTTCTAAATGATTCAGAGATACATCTGCCAGGAAGCTTGTTATACTACTGCACATGGCTGGACCCCTTTCTGCTGATAATCTCTCCCATAAAAATTAAGCAGATTACGAGATTATATGTCCTTTTCCATTAAAAGATTTCGTTAAACATTAATATTTAAATAATTCTTAAGAACTATAATAAATTTCGTTCTTTACATGTGTGAAATTATTTTATAACGCTGAAGTATAAGAAGAAGCTTCACATTCGTTCATCTTGCATTATATTATTTTTGTGATGTGGGTTAAAGTGTATAAACAAGAGAGCGATTTGAGCAATGTGTTGTGCAGTTGCGACATCAATTAATGGAAATTCCTGACATTGAAGAATTTAAAACGTTATCCTGGCTCATTTTGCAAGTGTTTCACTGTTTTTTATTCCATTTTCCGTTGGTCGATCCGCAAATTTTGCAGTTTAACAGCTACCATTCGCACAAGAGAAACATACAATTTGCGTGACTTCGTTCAAGGGCCACCGTAAATAATGTGTTAAGTGACGTCCACCCAGATAATGGACTAACAGGAGCCAAAATGTATCTTGTGACTAAATAAAATAAGAAATTCTATTTGACTTAATTGTATATTATTAATACTTCTTTGAGAGATCTTTGTACATTGGTGAATCGTATGATATAAATAACAGATATTTATATAAATATGTATATAAAAATCTTAATTTTGAGTGATACAAAGGGCTTCATAACGGCTGGAAACGAATAATTTTTAGGAATATGGAGATACCACTCAATGTAAAGAAAAAGAAGAAAGTATAGTAGATGAATATTTTGTTAAGTTACTGTAGCGTATTCAAAACCGATTCTAATTTACTTTCTAATAAAGCAATATGCAATGTTGGTAAGAATGTAACGTATCATGTTTAGAAGTCATAAAAGAGATCTGTGGATGAGGAACAGACGAGGAGAAACAGGAGGGATAATATAATTGTAACACATACTTTTGGAACCACATTTTAAATCCTGAAACATTTCCATGGGCAGATGGTGACCATGACCACAGTTTATTGATTACGAACAGCAGCGTAACACTGAACAAAAAACTCCAGAAATATAGGATACTAACGACATGGTACCTGAATCAGTTCAAAGAAGCAGAGGTTGTTAACGGGTTCAAGAAGAGCATCAGGTAACGATTGAATCAAAGAGGTGCAAGGAATGCAACAAAAGACGAGTGAGTAGCCTTAGGACTCGAAGTAATCAATTGACAAAATAATTAAATAGGCTGAAAGACAAACTCAGTACAAAATCGTGCATGATGCACAAAATATTAAATGTAACCGGCGAAACGAGAAAATATGAAACTAGAACCAATAAACAAGTTGTACAGAAACGAGCCTGCAGTCGAAGGGCACGAAAGCGAAGTAATGACTGAATACGAAATCAGGCAGTTTTGTAGCATATCCCCATACAATAATAACTCTCTATGCTGAGTAGCCAAAAAAGGAAATCTAGGAGAAAATTGGAAAAGGAATTTTCGTTCAGTGAGAAGAAATAGTTTCGCAGTTGGCATTTTAATTCTGTCAGACAGAGTTACGGACATAGAAGAGCACTCTATGGAATGAATTGCGTATTGGAAAGAGGTTTGACAAGAATAAGTTTTGAATAGGGATGGTGGCCCGTAGTTGCTTCAAATCATGTGAGACTGATGCAATAAGAAGAGCCAATGAGACACTGAAGGGAAAAAGATGTGATTTGCTGTTTGGGAAGCTAAATAACTGATTATGGTTGGAGTACTGAGACTGCCGATAGCACGAAACGCAGTTCCGAAATAGAAAAAATTGTTCACATGTAATGTAGATTTAACTATTAGGAAAACTGCTGTGAATCTGTTTGTCTGGAGTTTAGATTTATACGGAAGTGAAACATGCACGAAAAGTAGTTTAAACAAGGTGAGAATAGAAAGTTTTTATATGTGGTACTACAGTAAAACTTCAGTAAAGAAGCATGCTGACGCATTTTAAGGCAGGAAACGATCATCACGTTAGTAATGAAGAGACGTGTGGGGGATAAAATTGTAGAGAGAGACCAATATCTGAATACAGCAAGGATGTTCAAATGGCTTGCAAATAATAGAGCAATGTGGAGAGTTGCGTTACACCACTTTTCTTACTAAAGACGACAACAACAACAACAGCAAACTGTGCTTACTTGACTGCTAAAAGTCTGTATAATAATGCACATTTCATGCTACTTGGGTTCGATCTGACTTTCTGTCTTTTAAACTGATGACTCATACGTGTATTAAACGAACTGAAGTTGTGCTTGTCGTTGTGATTTGTCTGATTATATTAATATTCAATTCTATGCAGCACGGTAGTGAAACGCTAAAATCAGTAACCATTTCTTTTACTACTATGTTTTCCTTCATTTAGATCATCACACTAATGATGAACCACAACGAATCACTTAAATAACTGAAATACATGCATTGTAATTGTCAAAAGGGGAGCCGCAAATACTGTGTGGGGTAAGCTCTCTCATGGTATCACCGACTATAAGGTGCATATTTGACAGAAGAAATATGCTACGAGTTTTTCCTGTTATCCATTCACTGTTAGCTGCGGGGTCAACATTGTTATATTAGCTTTGTCAGCGCTAATGACATTAATTTGTCTGCAGGATTCCCTTCTTGCAGTCATTACTCAACCTGAGCAGATACTGTGTACCCAATCTGTCTGTGTCTTGTGTAGATATGTTCAAGTGCGAAGACATTTCCAGAATGTTTGCGTAGCATGTAAATGAGGCGGGACGTGGGTACCAGCCCGGTATTCACCTAGTTGGATGTGGAAAACCGCCTAAAAACCACATCCAGGCTGGCCAGCTCACCAGCTCTCACCACTAAGCCGCGATTTAATCAGAGGCTGCCTCGCCTCCCCGTGTCCCAGAAGCTGATGCTTTAGCATTCTCGGCTATCCGGGCGGGTAAACACTTATTACTAACGATAATTTTTGCCAAATGCTTTTAATTACATTTCACTTATTAACAATGGGAAGAAGATGTTATCCTCTGGCTGTCTTTACTTTTATGCAATAGGAAAGCTACTTAGGCTTCATTTAAACGGACAGTGGTGCACACAGATAATTTAACACAAGGCTTGCATTACATTATTGCTAGGATGGCACTAAAATGTGCGAAAGGTGCTGGAGCACGTCTATGAGAGTCGAACACAAAAGAATTTCAGCAGCCAGCGAACGACACCTGAACCACATGTTACGTCATCAGTTTCTTCTTCTGCGTCGCTTTCGTTTATTGCCAGGTTTTCCAGTGCTTGCCCCCGCACAAGACCTGAACCATGTCTTACCTGGTCCGACTCCTTACCTTTCTCTGCATCTTCTGCTTGCTCCTCCTCCTCTGGAAGCACCTCCAGCAGCCGGCGTTCTCTGGGCACAATGTCCTCTGCTCCCTCCTGTGGCAGCGGCTGCTCGAAACCCCCACCTGAGGAAGAATAAATGTGATAGATGAAGAACTGGCATTTGTGCTGCTTATAATTCAACCATGATTTATCGCTTTTAACTGGGCTTCAAACGTTCTGAGTTTCAGGCATCTGCTTTTGTGCTCAACGGAATGGTGTGGTATCATGACTACATACGAATTACATACACGAGACACCTTTCTTTTAAACGGATAAACTCTCCCCTGTCTCGCTTTGTCCTCTACAATACTACATCGCAGAGTCATTTGCACAATATATTAAACGATTCTCTTTTCTTCCTGGTTATATATCATTCTTACTTACGCTTTCGCCAAGAGCGCATCACATTTACTATTTCTTCCTCAAAACACAAGAACAAAATTTACACCGATATAAGGCAAATTCGTTTCTCTTTGTAGGGATATATGCGATATAGCTAACCGGATTAATGCTGTCAGAGTGTTCAAATCCTTTTTCATCTCAGTAGTCTCACAGAATTGCATTATCACGTAAGAATGAGATTGTTTCGTAGTTGTCTGATATCACTATGCAAATCAATGCCCTGATGACCATGTATCAGCTGCTACCATTTCTGTTCTAAGCATTTAAGTCACATTAAACAACGGACGAACTACATAATCCAAGAAATGATGGAATAGTTGTCTTAGTACTACGATGAGAATGGAGACAGAGAAATAAAGTGTTGAGGAACACCAAAAATAGAAACAACACCTTCTCGGTGCGTATTCCCAAAACTGATTATTCTCCCTCCTTGACTATTCTCAAGCTAGTGTGTAGATAATATCCCTCCACAAATATTCCTCAATTACGTAATGGCATCAGTCGCTTCCACACCTCAAATATGTCTATGAATACATCACAATTAAGTATACTGTTTACAATGAAACAAAAAACTTCTAGAATCTTCACGATGCACAAAATCTGCGATAATGTACTACGGTCTTGAATCATTTAGTACCACTAGAATTAACTTTTAATTCAAAACTGAACTCTAGACGAGCTGTGGGTACTTACAGTAATATTCCGGCAAACCCGGCCAGTCGCCGTCCCAGGGATTCTCTTCTTCTTCCACAGGATACTTACCGCCACAGGAGCCTTGAATTAAGTTATGAACTGCCTCCAGCTCATCCCTGGAGTAACTGTGTACCAATGGTACACAGCGACAGTCCTCCAGACCACCTCCTGTCTACAAAACAATAAAATATTATGTGAGATACAATGAAATGCGTAATATATACGAAAATTTTAGTAACGTATGTAAATCCGTAAAACGAAATACAGGTATAGTGATATTCTCCTGAAGCACTATTTATAATGCGAATGCACACAGAAAAGCAGAATATTATTCACACAAATTCTGATGAAACAATTTTAAAGTCGATACTCACAGGTTCATGCTGATTACATCTATAGTTCGGAGATAGTAAATTTGGAATTGACAAGCCAGCAACGGCCATACCTGTGTACAGACCATTGTAACGTGAAACAAAAAATTATAATTTTATCAAACACGTTTACCGGAACGGTAGAAAATGAAAAAAACACATTAATTGAAACAAATATTGTCGGAACGTAAGAAATAGAGATGCGAACGTGGACACACAGGTAACAGGTAGACCTAAAACTGGTAGGGATACAACATGGGTGCGCAATTTGTGTGTCTACGTGAATACATTTATGTTAACTCGTAATTATCTACACGCCTTTACATGCATAAAGATACAATTACTCACATAAGACTTCCCTACATGTGTTGCCAATTCATATCGAATGCAACGATTCTAACACTAACGGTCTTTACGAGCGTTCACATCTATCTAAAAACAAAGTAACGTCAAAGTATCAGAAATAATAGAAAATTCGTAATTCTCATTAACTTGCTAACAGCGTTTTTACTTCGCTTCATGAGATGCAGTATCAAATTCTGTTTAGGTGCCACAAACTCCCGTAAATGCAGTACAACAAGAATCACATGCAACTACTGCCGAAGGAATAAAAAAATAAATAAAGGTGACGAATCGCTTTGTGTCGCTGGAAAAAGTGTAATATCGCTGGACGATAAGCGATAAACGTTCGCCGCATCGTATCTCGATCTGCTAAATGCTGGGCAACTGGTTAAGTTGTCATGTCATTCGTTACAATATCAAATGTCGTACTCGCATAACACGACGTACAGGACATACGTAGCTTTTACACACGTAAGTCTGAGCCGATATGGAAATTTGGCTTACCATCGTTCGCACAATAGCACTCGGCTCGCAAGGCATCGCATCGGCAATCTTGAGCCAACTGACAGGGATCGTTTCCCCGGAAATGAATTTACCGATCGTCAACTGTCTTCATTTGTTGCGTGCGCAATGACGTAACGTGGGTGCTATGTGCATCCGATTCAGCGAGAAGGCACGTCTTATGGGAACTGGTTTTGCATCTGCTAGAACAATGCTCTGATGTGGAACATTGACACGAGATAGTTATTTCACTGAATGCCTGGTTTTACCAGTTTTTGTATATATTTTTGTGTTTCGCAGAGTTCTACTTTGATATTATATTACAAGAAATGTGTCTAGCGAATATAGTGATTCAGGATACTAATGCACCAGCATTGTCCGCCGGATGGTGTACCGAAATGTAACTTACTGATTTCATTATCCGTAATAAGTAAATCACCTAATTTCTAAAATCACTTTGACACAACTTGCCTCTTAGATACGAAAACGAAACGATGGTGGTGCTGTAAATATCGACCAGTCAGTAATTTCAAAGAATGGCCTATCAAAGCCGCGGGCAGTAAACGATAGATATCGAAAGTGCGATTCTAAATCGATCACGTGACGGGGAGGGGGGCCTTATGATGAATTATTTTTGGGATGTTAGGGAAATCCAAAAGATTTATGACAGTAGAGAGTGCGATGTCTCGTATTGAAGGCGTTTCTTCGGCCGATTGCCTCACGTGGAAGAATCTAATTCCATGGTTGTGCAATGTAGAAAATTGTTTGAATTTTTATCGGAAATGTGACACTCTACCTATATTTTTGCGTGACATTGACAGAGTTTACCCATGTTACGGCAAAAACGGAATGCATCCCGTAGCATACATATCAAATGGACTTTCTCATGACGACAACGTTGACGACGAGTAAGGTAAGTCGTTTATTTGTAATTACAACTATTTTAGCAACTCTCTTCTCTTGTCGTTTCTGTAGCGACTACTATAAACATGCTCATAACGCGCGCCACCACATCGCGTAATCGATGTAGAATCGCAGGTTCGATATTTACCGTTTGGTAGCAGCTGCTTCGATAGGCAAACATTCTTGGAAATTACCTACAAGTCAATAGAGCAGTCCAACTCAGGACACTACAATGTCTCTGTCGTTAGGCCTGCATCGATAACAGAGGCCACGGGAGTAAACATCGTGTCACAGTCGAGACAACATATTCGTCTGTATTCAGTATTATTTTCCACATTCTTCAGTGCCTAAGGATTTAGTGCATATGCAATCCGTGAGTTCTTAGTACAAAAGTACTAAGGATTATTTATGAAATCTACGTAAATAATTCCAAGTTTCTCTTAATTCAGACGGTAATAGGCTGGTCAAACATGGAGAGCCTCCATTTATGCGCAAAAATGTTTTGACTGTTGCTTATAGACACGCACGCTGCAGTTGACAGCATTGAAGACCACTGGTCTGGTAAGCAACGTCCAGCACTGAGGCAGCAGTTAGGAGACTAAGCTGGGGCTGTTGTCACTCCATGTCGGAGTTGAAGACTGGGAAGACCACTGACCGGCTAAAGGAAAATTTCCCCCGAACTTAGAGCAGGCAATGACACACTCGAGAATTTTTTGAAACGTAAGTAGAACGTGACACATGGGAGTGTTTGTGGTGAAATAAGTAGATTTCGCATAAACCAAACTGAGAATTACACAGGAAATACTTTTTCCTGAGAGAGAGAGAGAGGGGGGGGGGGGGGGGGGGGAGAGGCATGCAGTGCTTGCCTCAAGATGACAGTATATTCCAATACGTTGTGAATGTCAGTTAAGCAAAAGATGAGTCGTTAATTGATGGTGTGGTTGAATTTGGAATTTAGTGGATGGAAGGCTCATGTTCCAAGTAGCAGTGGATAGACTGGCAGGAATGGAAGAAGACACCTGATAAATTCGGCGATTCTTATGGTTGAGTTCAAAACGAAGCACCAGTGAAACTTTTTTATGTCCATGAATCGAAGCGAGCCAGAAGGTAGCATTGCGGCGAGCCAAAGACATTTTCCAGGGAATGATTCTTTAATTCGATTATCTTCCGACGCCATCTTTATCAAGGCGTTGAAAATTTGATAGAATGATCGTTTAGATTATTTAACTTTTAAAACGCATTTCCAGTTTGTTGATTCAGTAATCGGAACAACGTCACTGTTTTGTGATTCCACCATTGTAGTTAGTGTCCGTCATTAACCCAAGGGCATTATTACCTTTGATATGGGAATTTATATATTCCATATTACAACCGAGTATAGCTGGATTGATTACGTAACCGAATTGGTATTATCAAACGAACCCACTACATTATTTTGTAATCGTAATATAAATTTCGTTTTCATACTCATAGTAGTCTCAGCAATCGAGGTAGTAGCAACAGCACATTTTATAATATTTGTGCTGTCTGTCCTGTGATCCCCGTTCTCACAAAACACCTCTAATAGACAAGCTGAATGAGGCTGTCATGATATGATTTCCTGTAAACAGCGTGATGGTGAGACAGACAAGGCCACGTGATTAATGTCTGTGCTTTTGTTACCTGTAAATAGTAGCAATAGTGTGTATCGTAAGATCCAGCATCTTGTTAATCTAGCTGACAATGTCTCAGGAACCAACGTCTGACATTTGATGCTACGCACTCGGGTAACAGTACTATGTCCCTCCCTCCCACCTTGCGGATGTCTTAGCCGTTGGGATAGTGACGCCCCATTTCACTGTGCTCATACTATTTAATTGTCGACACATGTGCAGGTGGAGAAGACCAGCGTGTGTACCGTTCGCCATTTATAACTGGATGAGACGATCGAAGTGGCCACCGCGACATGTAAAAGTAGTGTGGAATACTGACCAACAGGAAATCATTCCTTGCACAAAGGACTTCCGTCGCAGCAGGTTTCGTGTCAAGAACACACTCGAATTAGATTATGAGATACAGACGGCTGTTAAGTCTTCGAACAAAGCTCGGTCTGCGAATTAGTTAATGTACTTTTCCATTCGACGTACATACCAGCATATTTCGGTATGTGGAACTATGACGGAACTGATGTACAGTGGTGACGTCCTCGACTCTTAGTTACATCCTTGTATCGGTCCAGTGGTAGTGTGTATCCTCGTACATTAAAGTGTTCGAATACCTGCTATTTGTCTTACAGATCAACATCTGCAATAGTGTCCCAGTCATCGTCTGGATGTCCCCGTCTAAATCTCAGAGGACACAGCGAGTTCTTCTCATGAAGTGATCTGATACTCGGAGTACCATTTATGTGCTGATCATAAATCTGCAACGCAATTATCGCCTATGAAATTGTCATTAAACTCCAATGAGTTGGAAGTTTTCGATGAGGTGGTTCACGTTCCAGACTTGAGTCTCACAAAATACTTTCCTCACGTGATCCATGGTATTCTAGTAATGCATATTTCCTGAGATATCCTACAAAAATTTTCATTCTTCACTTCTGAAGGAATAAAACGGACATGAATGTTTTTCGTGAAATGAGTAGACTACCTAAACGAAGAAAGTTTACTATCTCTGAGTATTGATAGTATAGATTTGTGGCCATAAGGTATTAATGTGAAAACCATCATAAAACTTAAGTATGATTACTGAGTAATGCAGATATGCTTGTAGCGATTAATAGGAAAGACACGAAAATTTATTAGCGGCCGTATTGTACAGGTGTGGAAGACGTACGTAACATGCACAAGAAACGTGAATCTGGGGCGCTGGAGCTAATGCTGCGAGGTGACATGTATTGAGCAACATATATTAAATGTCTTATAATTATCTAAAGCAATTGTCGTAGCCTATGTGAGTCTTCAGCGTCCCCTCTTCCGTTATTTACCACGTCAATTGGAGACAACAAATTATCGTAGCTGCTACTGTGTAGTAAATAATTACGTTGCGAAGCTAAGTTGTGTTTGACGAATTAATTCGCACATACGGCGGTCTTTAGGGAGTGGGTGTTGGCGATATAGTCTCAAAGAAGAAATGCACTCAAATTCAGAGGATGGAGTTTTAGAGAAGTCTCCCGATAGGTTAGATGAGTGTGGTGGAATTATTCTCTGAAAATAATGCAAATTATTTCTGTTCAGCTTCATTCAAAGCGGAATAGCATCTACAGTTATAGCGATTCGTTTACATTATTTCTTTAGTTTAAATGATGGATGTTTCAAAGTACATAGAATGTGGTGAGAAAAAAAGATTAATTCTGGAGGAAGCGAAACCAATCATTGGAAATCATTCGCTTGGTAAACATTTAGCAGTTGGAAATATTAGTGGAGGGAAATACAATGTATGGGTGTTGTGCTTGCTAGTAAAACGTGCATATTAGTAAAAATATATGGAAAATGTAAGAAAATAAAATCACACAGACAACATTGTTCCACTCCATATGCTTACTATGGAGACAAGGTTATACTTTATTGTCATACGGACAGTATTATGCAAGTTATACTTACACAAAGAAAGAAAGCACATTAAGAGTACTCTTAGTGAGATACTGAACATATCATTATGCTAACTTACACATCCCGGCATTTGGAATTGTCCGTACAATTTGCTGTATCTTTCGACACTGAAGGTATGTGAGAATAGCCTGTGGCAAATTTTGGAAAACAACGAGTTGTGCACGTTAAGTTAACAGTTTATTTTCTTCTATAAAATCAACAATATACTTCTGGCGTTAGTAGGAAGTACGTCTTACTGCAGAAAATTGTAGTAAGATCTAAAGTAATATTTTCGGCAACTGAGTTCCATATGTCTACAAAGCAAAATCCATTTGATAAGTTGACGTGCTTCTTACATGTAAAGTAGAGAGATGATATTATTCTCTTCGTTTCAGCGTGGTGCGAGTCGTTTATATTCCACTGTGTATGTGTTTGTCTATGAGAAAGATGTGCCTAGAGCCGTTTGCTTCTTTATACTTAAGTTTATGCGATTATTTTACGACCAAACATCTTTTTCCATTTTTATCTGCCGTTGGAGGTGGGGTGCTTTGTGGTCCTGTTCGAGACGCGTCGACGCCACAATGTAAATGAACAACAGCGTAAACAAAATCCTAACGCCGGAAGAAGAAAAAGAGCGCCCCGCTTGTTGACATAATCCTGTATGATATTTACCCTTACATACGCATATGGCACTGGCTTTACTTGATGAAATATTTTATCTTACTATTCCTTCTTTTATGTTTCGTATCTGTATGACTACTCTGAACTTCACACTTAAGTGCTCGGCAGTGGGTTCATCGAACCACTTTCATACTATTTCTCTGTCTTTCTGACGTCGAATAGTGTGGCAGGAAGGGAGGGAGGCGGGGAATAACCCCAAAGTCAGTTCTGGTTTCTGTTATACTATTACGATGATAATTTCTCACTATGTGGGTGGACGTCAACTAAATGTTTACGTAACCGGAGAGCAAAGTTGGAGACTAAGTTGGTGGAAGGTCTCGCCGCATCAGGAAACGCCTTTGTTTCAATGACTGCCAGTCCAGTTCATGTGTCATATCCCAGGCACTCTTTCCCCTGTTTCACGACGAGACAAAACCAGCTGCCGTTATTTGAATTTTGTTGATGTCCTATCTGGTAAGGATCGCACAATGCACAGCAAGATTCTGGCAGAGGACGTACATTCTTAGTATAGGTATTCTCTTCACCGTATTTGTTGCATCTTCTGACTGTTTCGCCAATTAACTGCAGTCTTTGATTTGCCTATCCCACAACGCCATCTACGTGATCGTTCCAATGTAGTTTGTTTGTAACTTTTACTCCTAGATACTTTGTGCAATAGGCAACATTTAGATTTGTGTGATTCATCTTGTAACTGAAATTTAACAGATCCCTTTTAGTACTCATGTGAACGGTCTCTCACTTTTTATTTTTTAGGGTCATTTGTCAGTTTTCACACTGTATTGATATTTTGTCTAAAGAACTTTGCTATTTGTTTTGGTATTCTGATGACTTTACTAAACGAAAAACAAGCTAAGATGACTGCTCAGATTTTCTCCTAAATATTGAATCTCTGCTGAGTTGCTGGTGTGGAGGAATCTCGCAACAAGAAAAACAAATCAGTCTCAATTGGCACAATATGACGTTGTTCAATTTTGTTTGTATACTATTTATTTAATCAGTTTGTGGAAGACATGGATCCTGCCCTCCCCACTTGTGAATTGGTGGGAAAAAGGCTGGAGAGAAAGGTGCTGACTTAATTTTTGGTGGGAAAAATAGCCCACTCTGTTTGCACCACCCTATCAAATTAATCCTTTCACAATTTGCAAGAGTCAAATAAATCAATTAAAACGCTCATGGTCACGCTACAAAGTTTCATCTTCGTAATAAAACGTATTTTTAATGTTTGAGAGACACATATACATTATGCAAATCAAGTAATTACATTTAAGCCTAAAATAGAACACAGAGCTAAACATATCTACTGATGTTTGGGAACACAAGGAACACCCTCCATGGACTGCCAGACACTCTTCTCCACCAGAAAGCTTCCACCTTACACCAAACACATGTGGCGAAAAGTACATCTGATGGCAGACTCTCGCGATCATGGAGCGCGCATCGTCCGCCGACTGCAGGAGCGCCAGGAGACGTGGCTGTGCTGGCCGGGAGAAGGCTCGAGACCAGCAGGTGTGTTGGCCGTGCCGGCAGCTGCCTCTCTGCCCATCTCCCGGTGTCCACACGCCAACCGTCCACAACAGTCAATGGACTAAGGGACTATCAGTGTAACTGCTCACCTGTCAACCAACCATTTTACATTGGAGGAATAATCGTCCAAATCAAACAACGCCATATTGTACAGATTTAGGATTTTCAACAGAGAAGAAGGTCCATTTTAAATGCTCATATTTTTGCGGAAAGATTAAAAGAAGAATGAAGTGGACAGTTGCAGTGAACAGAAGTGATATAAATCTGGTAGGAGCCTTATGAAACTGTCAGAGTCTTATTATCCATATGAAGTAAGCAACTTTTGTTTTCCAGTAGCATATTAGAGAAGTTGCTGCATGCGTGTTATTGTGAGAAGTGAAATTTTGCTTGTAAACTGATTGTGTGCAATTTTTATTTCACACCTTATCACATTGATTCTGATTTCCATGTAACAATCAAAGAATTCACACAACACGAATGTTTGGTTCTGTAGATGCTCAAGCAGCATACCAGTTAGATTGCTATTTTGACACTCAAGAGAGCGCTACGAGGGACGCCGCTGGACTTGTCCCACAGATGCGGCCAAGAGCCGATTAACTTAAGCACGTCTCTTTGTACCGGCCAGTTGCAAAAGGGTATGCCGCATCTTCAGGTCCGCCACTGACCGCATACGGGCCTGGCTTACTCCTAAAACATTGCGAGGCCAGCAGACGTGGCTTGCGTACGGACCTCCAACTGCAATTCCACCCTGACATACACTTCACAGGTTAAAAAATTCACTGTAGTTAAACCGAGACGGGCAAGTTGTGCATCCACCTTCAACTTCTCAAGGGAAATGTAGATTCCTCGCTTTTGAATGTGTTATTTTAGAAGCCACAAGAAAACGGAGCATAGATCCGTTTTCATATCGTTAAATTATCGTTAGTTGTTGTCAAAACCCTGTACAACAACATAGCATAGATTATACATCATCCATGTATTATCATATCAGGTAACAGAAACTCTTCTCATCAACCTGATGTCTGCTACTTTCTGCATTACAGCTATGGAATATTACACTTATTTTTTGCTCATGACAAAGTGCTAAGAGCATGCTCCATCTCCGCTCAAGGATGCCTTCTCACTTTTGAACTCTCTTGAGGTATTCAAATGCCTCAGTATCTAGAAAATATATTACGTTATTGAAATAGCATCACCGATTTGATGTAAATATCTAGTTAATATTGCATATTACTTCATAAATTTGGTAATATAGCTGATCTTATTACGATGCCCGTCTCTCTCTGTGTAGGTGGGAGATGGTTACACCTGACTACAGCTCCAAATCTCTAACCATATCTATGGCACACTTGCCCTCACTTGCACCAGGCCATTGGCTGCAACTAATATCAAATTCCAGAATGAGATTTTCACTCTGCAGCGGAATGTGCGCTGATATGAAACTTCCTGGCAGAGTAAAACTGTGTGCCCGACCGAGACTCGAACTCGGGACCTTTGCCTTTCGCGGGCAAGTGCTCTACCATCTGAGCTACCGAAGCACGACTCACGCCCGGTACTCACAGCTTTACTTCTGCCAGTATCTCGTCTCCTACCTTCCAAACTTTACAGAAGCTCTCCTGCGAAACTTGCAGAACTAGCACTCCTGAAAGAAAGGATATAGCGGAGACATGACTAAGCCACAGCCTGGGGGATGTTTCCAGAGTGAGATTTTCACTCTGCAGCGGAGTGTGCGCTGATATGAAACTTCCTGACAGATTAAAACTGTGTGCCCGACCGAGACTCGAACTCGGGACCTTTGCCTTTCGCGGGCAAGTGCTGTACTATCTGAGCTACCGAAGGTAGGAGACGAGATACTGGCAGAAGTAAAGCTGTGAGTACCGGACGTGAGTCGTGCTTCGGTTGCTTAGATGGTAGAGCACTTGCCCGCGAAAGGCAAAGGTCCCGAGTTCGAGTCTCGGTCGGGCACACAGTTTTAATCTGCCAGGAAGTTTAATGTCAAATTGATTGGATAAATGATTACACAGTACTGCGTAATCACTCACAGCAGCCAGATGCAGTCCTTCATTATACTGTTCGTCTAATGTGCTGTACCACCCCTCCTGAAACTGTACCCAGGTACAGTGTTGTTCTCTAAGCTTATTGCGCTGTACCATCAGCATGTAAGGGCGAAGCTCATGATGGGCAGATTGTGTGTGTGTGTGTGTGTGTGTGTGTGTGTGTGTGTGTGTGCATGCTCCACCTGTTCAGTATATAATAATGTCTGCGATTTGTCATGTTGGCTTGTTCTTCTCTAAATTTTCTAACCTTCAATTTATTGGTAGAAACAGGAATCCAAATGACAAACACATTCAAATGTGTGTCATGTCTTTCGGAGATACCTATGTGGTCAATTTCTCTACTACATCTGTGTCAGGACTGAAAAACCATGTCTGCTAAATACAGGTGACAATGTGATGTCAGCAGGAATATTAGGTATAAAGAGCAAGAAAGCGTCTAAAGATCCATGATCGAACAATATAAGTTATAACGTCTGACATTAAAAAGGGCTGTTTTGATGAAGCAGGTGTCTGGGACATCGAAGTAGTTGCCAGTTCTTACAATTCGTTTCCCTGTATCTTACATTTATTTTCTTAGAATTTCAAGGATCTAGCCACTTCCTCATCGGAAATCTACCTTCCTCGCAGTGGCTGTGTCGCAGACTCTTCCTGCTCCTTTAGTAACTTGATATAGAGATCCCTCCACTAAAAAGAATCTTATTTTATGGTCTAATTTGTAACAATGCAAATGGATTGTAACGAGATTGATTCTGCTTAAATGTTGCGGTTCATAAGTACATTTCAAAAATCGATATGGGATGTATGTGGTGCAAAACAACATCAGTTGTAACCCTTTGTAGGCTAGTGGTTGATATATTGATCACCTTTAATAAGTGTCAAACAGGGAACTTGTTGTATTGAAAGCTGGCCCTTAACAACACATTAGGTGTTCCTAAATGGATTACTTGAGTCTTAAGGTACCAGCTTTCGTTATACGAGGTTGTTAGAACGTTCTTATTGAGATGGTAGCCGGCTAGGAGAACACGGTCCACGTGAAATGTGTCTTTGCCGCCATTTTGTGTGCGCGACGTACATTCATTCATGTAAGGATTTGTTGATCAGAAGATTACTTAAAAATAATGTGGAAAATTTATTGGGCTAATAGTTGTGTTTTGCATTATATATATCTTTATTCATTCTAAATACAAAACTCAAGTAATAACACAAAGAAATCCGAGAGCATGGTAGCGAAATTGGAGGGTTGTTATTTACGTTTTTGTAAACGTACTCTTGTATCATATATGTACGACGGACTACACAATTTTTACGTTATATTTAGGTTTCATGCCAGTAATTCACATTATATACAAACTGGAGTTGGTGTTTGGTTAACGAATTACTAGCAAATTAACTTTTGTATAATGTAAAATGACGTATTCTCCGATTTCCTTTGTAACGATGCATAGAATGACGAATAGATATTCATTTCAAGAATTGGAAGAGATGTCAGCACAGGTTCTCCAATGTTTGATAGATGAAATAGACAATGATCAAGCTGTTGATTCTGAGTATGGAGATGATTTAGCTGCCGAAGATATATTCCCAAATACTGACCACATTATTAACAGTGGAGATAATTCATTCCATGATTCTTGCAGTGATATCACTCCCCCATTATCTCAACAAACATGTGTATCTCTGTAATTGATAAGGACAAAGACGAAAATGAAGAGTGGGATAAACGTGACAATGCTAAAATAGGCTTAACGTGCAGTACAGTTTTTCAAAAATCTTTACTCATCCACCCCTTCACAATTCAGTACATTTTTCGAGGGTTTTCAAATAAACATCGATGTCAATTTACAACTCCTATAGCTATCTTCTCACTGTTTATTTTTCCGGCATCATATTAGAACATTCTCTAATGTAATGTTGTTGTTAGTCAGAAAGGTACTGATCTAAATTTGACCACAACTGAGTTGAAAGCATTCTTTGGTGTATGTCTTATAATGAGCCATTGATTTCCAGACATAAAACATTATTGGTCATGTGATTCTAATTAATCTGTAAACACTGCAGCTTCACTTATGTATGTCAGAAGGTTTTTTAAGATATTAAAGGTTTTCCACGTAAATGACTCACTAAATAGACCAAATCATGGAGAATATGTGTATGATAAATTGCATAAGCAACACCTTCCTCTTTCCCATCTAAAACAATTCTTTAAAAAGAGAAAGACCATGCCAATCTCCCAATATTGATAAAAGCATGCTGGCTTTCAAAAGTAGGACTTTCCTAAATCTGTACACGCCAATAAAGCCAACGAAACGAGGATTCAAAATTTGCGTTACATTGTGTAGCATTACAGGGTAGTGTTAACTTTTCAGGTTATGTAGACATTTCTCACTTAAGGAAGGAGGGCCCCTAGGAGAGAAAGTTGTTTTGTCCTTGTAAAAAACTCCTCCCGAACAGGCATTGAATGCCCAGAGAAACCGACCGGCCGCCGTGTCATCCTCAGCCCATAGGCGTCACTGGATGCAGATACGGAAGAGCATGTGGTCAGCACACCGCTCTCCCGGCCGTATGTCAGTTTCCGAGACCGGAGCCGTTGCTTCTCAATCAAGTAGCTCCTCAGTTAGCCTCACAAGGGCTGAGTGCACCCCGCTTGCCAACACCGATCGGCTGACGAGATGGTGATCCATCCAAGTGCTAGCGCAGCCCGACAGCGCTTAACTTCGGTGATCTGACGGGAACGGTGTTACCTCTGCGGTAAGGTCGTTGACTTCCTGTAAAAACCATTCCAGTTTTTGTTTACTGCATATTTTGACAGATATATACAAATTTTCCATTTCTTTTAAAATTATTAACTAGAGAAGCATTTGGTTGTGGAAAAATGCTCCAAAATAGAAGATATTTTCCTAAAATGTTACCGAAGGCAGACATGCAGATGAAATTAGGACAGGATGACTGTACTATGGAACGTGATATTTCCATATCAAAATGGAGAGAGAGATACAAAATCAGTTTTGATGGCTAGTATAATTGAAATACCATGCCACACCAAAAATTAGTAAGTATCTTTTCGAATGGAATAACTGGAGATTTTACTACCAAGAAGAAATATGGAACACAGACATCCCCAAAGTTTTTATCACAAATGCAAAGTTTATGGAAAAAATGTCCGAAACATTTAACCACAGATAGTGACAAATGAAGGGGTACATTTTTCATGCGGGGTTATGAGCAAAGGGTGTGTTCATTGTAGTACAAAACAGCCTTCTTTTCTTCACCCATTTCATTCTAAATAAAATGTATGGCACTGCAGTTTGTAATATTTCATTGTGTTTAGGTCTGTTATCTTGTTTGAATATTGTAATCTGTTCCATTTTTGTAATTCAGTAATTAATTAATCTATTGTATCGTCTTTGCATTCGAAATGCCACGCTTTTTTTTTTTTTTTTTTTTTGCACATGTTTTTCTGACATAAGAAAGTGGTCTTTTAAATGACCACCATCCACAGTAGTCGAAACCTCACGCAATATGGACAATGGTCAGTAATTCAGGCACCTATTTTTGTGTGCTTTAAATTCCAAATTTATTGCAGGCAATACCTGTTAGAGTATATATACCATCTAACTTTGACTTTTGTTGATCTTAAAGTAACTGAGTGATCGAAATTTCAAACAGTACATCTCCGTCTCAGTCCTCCCAATATCTGAAGGAATACGATTCCACAATTCTACTCTCGCTCCACTGTAGCACATACCACATCTGCAGCCGGCCGTGGTGGTCTAGCGGATCTAGGCGCTCAGTCCGGAACCGCGCGACTGCTACGGTCGCAGGTTCGAATCCTGCCTCGGGCATGGATGTGTGTGATGTCTTAGGTTAGTTAGGTTTAAGTAGTTCTAAGTTCTAGGGGACTGATGACCACAGATGTTAAGTCGCATAGTGCTCAGAGCCATTTGAACCATTTGAATCACATCTGCAGACCATGTGTGTTCACAGCATTTCGTTGCTTTAGAAATACTTCCTGTGATGACTACCAAGCAGTTAATTTTACCGTATCAATACCAAGCACAATACGTCTTGGTGCATAACACTGCTACTGCCGAAGACATGAATCCTGGCACAGAACATGACCTACTTACCTGTCAACTGAGCCTCGATCTATATGAAACTTTGACGCACAATTTTCCCCACTCTATGTGAAAGAGCCCAACCATTATACCTCACTGCATATCACGGTTTCTTCTATATTTCTGAGGTAACGTCAGCTGCTATACCGACATAACACGCATAGAAACGTTTATGGTTAAATAACGTGTATTGATGAGCAGCAACATCGATTCGACAGGTCAACACAACAAAGTCGCTATATACCGGTATCTGTTCATGTTACCCGACTGATCCGCGAAGCAGAGGCGTCATGTAGTCGCCGCTAGCATCGCAGAGGTGCATTGATACATGAGCGGAAGAATATCTCTAGGACAGATGACGTATTTCTCCCAGAAATTTAGGGATGGACGAGGGTATATATGGAAGTACATAGGCAAATTTTTAGTCAATTTGCGTGTGAGATTGGGACAGATGGGTAATCGACAATACTGGTTCTATGAACTCTCGACCACGCACTCTACAGCCCCTTGCAGTTTATTTCTTTTAGATGGGGATGTTCGTAGGTGATGGAGATGTCTGCAAGCTGGACGACCTGTTGTGCAGCTGGCAGCTGACCTGAACGTAACAAAAATCTCTTGCACATTAATAGGACTAGATATCCCGTACCCTGTCATCGGAATCGTTAACTGCCGTAAAAATATGCCTAGCGGTAAGCATCTGGAGAGCTGAAATAGAATGCACATGTCAGATTCGGATTCACTTGCTGTAATCTTGAGGGAAGAAAAGCAAACACTAAGAACTGGCAAGTTGGTATGATAAAGCGGAAGAATATGTCAAGCTCAAATTCACCTGCATGGATTTTTAAGGGGGGTGTCGTCGATACACTAAGATGTGAATTTGTAGAAGCCGAGTTACAGCAAATACCGTCGGTTTGTCACCTAGAGACTGTTGTGCTACTATTCCGATTTAGGTGTAAGAGGTACAAACATGGCAGGTGTTGCTAGAAAAAAACCAATGACGATTTGATCTGGTTTGTAACTGTTTGTTAATTGGCTCTGGATGCACGATAGTTGGATACGCATTTAAGTACTTGATTTGCTTCTGAATAAATAACCATCACTCTGCACATGTGCACTACCCAGGGGTAGAATACACCATCATGGTCGATACGCTGTTGAGCAATACGTGGGAGTAGAAACTGAGTAATGCTGTGTTTAAGACATGAATATCCCCTAATCTTGCAGTAGCTCTGAATTGTGCGTGCAGTTATGAGGTTTCTGCACCGATGTAAATGATTTAGTGGATAGTGCATTGCAAGCTCTGTGACCGTTAGATTCGTATTATGGATGTATGCTCCATTTTAAAAAAAAGCCTCTAACACACAACCACGGTGCGACTGCAATGAAAAAATTAGGGGCTGATACGAAGATTTTTATTGAGAGACAACCAGCAGTAGAAGTTCCGTCTTTCGTTTTCTCGATAAATAAGGGACAACAATATCTATATGCATACTTCGCAAGTCATCTATGGTGCCTGGCGGAAGGTACCCTGTACATTGCTTGTCTTTCCTTCCCTGTTCTAATTGTAGATATAGTGAGATGGAAGAAAAGAGTGAATATACACCTCCATATGAATGCTAATTTCTCGTATCCAATCTTTGTGGTCTTTATGCGAATTCAATGTTGGCAGAAGTTGAATACTTCTGCAGTCAGCTTCATATGTCGGTGCTCTAAATTTTCTCAATAGTGTTTCTCGCCTTATCTCCAGGGATTCCCATTTGAGTTCTCAAAGCACCCATCCACTTGTTTGGCAGGAACCAATAGGAACACTTCAAGAGGGCTGTACTCTGACAGAAACCCCAGTCCGCAAGCTCATCCATGTTTGGGATGGGGCGGTGGTCAGGCAGGTATTTTGGTATTGCTCACTGGGTCAGTCCTCCCGGAATTTCTCGGAAACACACCTAAGAACGTTTCGGTTTGCAGGTGGGAGGAGGGAAACCATATTGTTCAACATCTTGGCATTTACCCCAGTGACATTTAGGGGCCCAGTAGTTCCGTGAAGGATAGGACAACTTTTCTGAGTCGGAAATCATTAACAGCTGTCCAGCACAACGAGCAGAGCGGTACAAGCCCGATGTGTGGGCAGAGGTTTGTGATCTGGTGTCAGCGGTAGCAGATATTCACAGGTGAGCCGGAATCAGCGACCGGGATTTGGCGGAGGTGTCATGGGGATGGAGCAGAAATGAAATACCTCCCTGCTCTTATAGAGCCCTAGGAATCAGCAGCATTAGTTTGGGAGCAGTACACCGGATTTCTAAGTGACTTGGTTCCTATAGTATGACAAGGTAACCAAGAGGCAGTACGTAATTAGCGATGCATATCTTCAACTATTTGACGTCGGATACTACCCATTTTGGTATCGGAAGAAGTGACGACCTAGCTTTAGGAAGCACCCATTGACGTCGTACAAGCGTCTGCAACGGTTACGTGGCGAGTCTACCCGACTGAAGGAAAAAATTTACTCACCATTTATAGGGACTCACATAATCAATTTCATTAATTATTCAGACAGTTAGATACCAGAGGCGTGCCTCAAGGTGGGTGGAATCGAGGGCGAGACTATCACAGATATGATACGCTAGATGGAACTGTCAGGAGTTGTCTCGCTGCAGCGAAATCTTTTACGAAATCTCTCATCTCCACTGGCAAAAATGGCCATCGTAATAAAATCAGCTTTATTACCAGATTTATAACATGACATTTGGTATTAACCTGATATTTACATCTCTTCTGTGATGGTATTTTGTTACCTTAAGAGACTCCATAAGTAATGACGCATTTAAATGCATTAAGTGTGTTCCAAAGTGAGGGGATATCTTGTGACACAGGTAGAGTATGCTCTTACCACCTTGTCGTGAGCCAAAAGGAGTTCAATATTCTACTCCTGTGATGATGGACGTAGCGAATATTAAGCTAATACGAATAGTTTTTTTAACTGATGAGAGAAAACATGGAGGTGGTATAGCTTATACC
The DNA here is from genome assembly GCF_023864345.2 of Schistocerca serialis cubense. Taxonomy (NCBI): domain Eukaryota; kingdom Metazoa; phylum Arthropoda; class Insecta; order Orthoptera; family Acrididae; genus Schistocerca; species Schistocerca serialis. The sequence goes on from NC_064646.1 coordinate 454,115,157, forward strand.
ATTTTGTTGTACTGGGTTATGACAAGACGTAAAAATACCTGAGCGACATGGAAATGCGAGTATGGTCCGATTTTTTGAAAATAAAGTGTACAGCACGGACGAATCTACAGTTTGGATGAGATATTTGAAGCATATGGACGACAGCATCCCAATCCAGACTCTAGGAATGTACTAAAATCACCACTGCATTCTTTCTATAGGGATCATGAATACACAGTTAGATTAGTCAGTGTCTGTAGAGATATTTAAACATTCTTCTTGCACACTTCATGTGAATGGAACTGGAAGAAGCCCTAATAACAGAGACCATCGGATGTACGCTCTGTCATGCACTTCACAGTGATTTGCTGGATTAAGGTGGTGATTTTACTGTAATGTTACCAATCTTGTTTCGTAGCATTAAAAACATTACATGCAATTTACATCCGATTCAACATTTGGAGAGAAAAGAAACAGCAACTTATATTCCTGACATATTGAGGAACAGACTGTTGGAATCACATATTTATACCATCCCACAGGCCTCACACAGCTGGTAACGGGATTGGAAGTTTCCATCAGACGCCGACAGCAGTCGTGTGGGGCCTGAAAGACCGGATGGTACACGCCTGCTGAGCCATACCTCCATAACTCCGTGACGCACTTTTTGTAATGCGTCTATATGCGTTTGGAGATATAGAATGTATCATCTCTTTGAAGTATTCACATGTTCATCAATCATTTCTGCTCCTGTCCAGGTTTCCTATGATGACAGTTGCGACCACACTCTGTAGTCCAACTCTCCCCACCATTTTGTAAAAATTCGTAAAAGTTACTAAATTCAGCTACAATCAGTTTGAGATCATTTGATTATCTGTCTATGAATGTGGCAAATATTGAACTCATACAAAAACTGAAACTTATCTTCTGCTCCTAGAGGAGTTGCAATGCTACCGTGACTAATAGTTAGGGTCAAGGCAGAAGAGGAAGCTTCAGTGGACAAAAGGCGTTATCTGTTCATCAAGTCCATGACTACTACCCCTACCAGCTGTTGATACTCGCCTTAATTTGAGACCGAAAGCACAATATTGTGCAGGCGTTAAGAAGTCATTATAGTTCTTAGTGCATCCGCCCCAGTCGGTTTGCCAGCTTCTCTTCTGACCAGTGACTGCTGCAAAAGGACTCTGATGTGCACGCGATATGCTCTAGACACTTGTCGCCTAGACTAAACAGCAACTTTAGCTAACTCAGTACCTCATCAACGGCAATAGCGTGTAGGAGCCAGTGTTTAATATCGGCGGGCATTATTATGTTGCGCTCTAGCAGTGAGACGATACACTCAGCAGCGTGATAGTAAATCATCGCACTCATCCATTGAATGTCCCCTCCTGGGCTACCTCATGGGTTCATCTCTATCAGCAACATGTTAGGCGCCTCACACTAATTCCACTCTGTCCTGCATTTTAAACTCCGGCTGTCGTTTAAATTAATTTAAGAAGCATGTATGGTGGTTCCTGAATTCATTAATTATTATCTCTGTAAATCAATAATTTATCTGGTCAGTAAGGTCGTTATCGACTGTACATCTGTTAATTCTAAAAGACTGAATCTTACTGTTTAACTGTAGTTAGAGCTGCATCCCCTATACAACTCCCTCAGTCTCTTAGTTAATTGGGGTCACAGAGAGGGGGAATGGCTCAGAATTCAGTACTACAAGGAACATTACAGTTTTCTTCAATTTCTATAGAGTGATGAAGAAGGTGCGAGTACATCTAATCTGGTTGAGCAAAAAAATCAAATATAAATTATTTTTTATGATTTCTGGTTTTCACATTCATGTAATTTAGATTTTCTATTTATGAACTGGTAACCAAATGTATAATGTTTTTCCTGGTGTGGCGACGCAAGCGCTGCATCATTTGAGGGATACAGAGGCAAGCGAGTGTGCCGGGACTTACCCCAGTTCACTGCTGCCAGCGCCACGTCATCATAACTCGCCTGTTCGTAACATGCGATTATTGCGTCATAATTTAAGAAAGAACTTAAAACATTAAAGTTGCTTTCCCATACTTTGTCAACATATGCTTCAGTTAAATTACTGAAAACACAGTTAACCTCAACGTAAAGGGATCTGAAACACATTGCCCTCGAAAAAACTACTTTTGGAGGATAATAGTTCAAAGAGTTGCATACACATGTTGTTAGATAGCCCTCAATAGAGGAAATCTCGTCAGTGAATGCAATGGAGAGAGATCCCACCGTAATTTCAAAAGTACTAAAGCATAGGTAGTTCGAAAGGAAATGAAATTTACGCTGTTACTGTTTGTACCCATTGTATTAATTTATTTCTTGTATGGAGTGACATTTTCTTGTTTAATGTTGGTATCAGTGCTACATGAAATAAATTATACTACGTGATGCACAAAGTTGCCAAGAGCGCCTACTGCAATATAAATGTCTCATTGTCTGTGACGTAAGAAAGGAGTGTATTACTCGGATTTCCAGCGTCGAACATAGCGCTACGAGCTGCAGTAAGTTAATTATAGATGAAGCTATTTGTTAGTCAAAAACTGAGACAAGTGATAGTATAACAGTTACGCATTCGTGTGCATATCATTCTGCAAGTTTTGTTGCGTAGTACAGGGGGAGTTGACACTCTAAAGCTGGAAACAGTAAACGTGATGGTGTGATACTCGTAGAAACGAGAACTCAATCTGTTTCAGCAAAAGAGCCACTAGTTAAACTTTCAGGAGGATGTTGCAAATTTAATGATGATTGTTAAACGGTTTCACGGTAAAAATATGGAAATTATGTTTCTCTGTGTAAGGATGGTAAAGGAGTACATGGGATGGCTGACAGAAAATATTGTTTCACATTTAGCCGGGAGAATTTTCAAGATGTGTTAGGGAACACCAGCGAGTTCATTTCTGATGTTTGTAATCTTTCTCTGCAGTTGCGCATAATGAAACAACTGTACATGTTACGATAGCAAATGGTTAGGGAAGTGGATGCAGGAATTCCAATTGCTGAGTTGGTAAAAATCCCTTTAGCCTCCTTTCTCATATCACATTCCATCCGAAGAAGAGGAACATTTGATGAGCATGTTGCCCTCCAGAATCGTCCATAATTCATCTACCACCGACTTCTCTGATCGTAGAATTGCGGAAAAATTATGCCACCCGACCAAAGAGCTTGCAAAAATTAAAGAATATTTCTAGAAGCTGTATCGCTACAAGAACAGAACAAACAACTAAAAAGGATGCGAATAATACTAAAAAAAAATAAAACGGCCATTTGCGAGCAGGACTCACACGCTGCGTGTTCCGTGCTAAATTACCTACGTATAAAGACAGTTTGTCCACTCGGGGAATAGAGAATATCGAAAATTTATTGCTGTTATCGACACTGTCGGTTCCAGGGATTCCAAGGTTTTTAAGATTGTTTAAAATGTGAAGTCAGACAGCAAATGAAAAAGAATTATTTTTTTGATATAATTTAAATACAAATTAACAACATTCTGATTTTTTCGTTTAATTGAACAGAAAACCGTTTCTTCTAGTTAAATTTCACGATTCTACGTAGTGGGGAATTACCCCATAAGTTTGAATGATTGATTTAACATGTGTCGAAGTATGTAACATAAATGACCGCACCTTCTTATTGCATTGACCAAGTAGCTTAAAATGTTTGCACTGCAAAATGACCATAGACCTCAGTACGTGACACAAATTTAAACCTGATACTTCAAACCGTTCCTCACAAAAGTAGGATCTGACCGATGGACGGACAGTTAACAAATAACTTCTTTTCCTGTGATGAGTTGCAAATAAACAGTTTCCGAGTTGTTTCTACGGTTATAGGGTGAGGCCCTGCTTCTTCGAGAAAAGCATGATTATTGGTCAACAAGAAGTACCATGAAGGCTGTGATGCGTTAGTTTGCGAGTATCAAAATATATCGCAGAAGCGTCCGTGTTTTTCGATGGCATTGACTTTAGTTGCTTGACGGTTTTACATCCCCAAAGGAACGTAGATCTTAATATGTGAGATCGATTTCAACATCATACCTCTACACGTTCCAGAGAAAAAGGGTTTTGAACAGTCAGACAGACAGACAGGAAGGCAGCACACGGACAACCGAGTGATGCTATGAGGGTTCCGTTTTTACCGTCAGAAGTAGGGAACACTAAAAGCAACCATGATTAATCGATGCTCCTGTTCGTCTTTATCACGAGCTTACTTGGAGGTCAGTGATGATTAGACCTACGTTTGTGTGACTCTCGTTGACGAAAAGCATTTCTTCAATACATTCAAAATAGTAAAAAGCTTGATTCTTATGGTTGAGGCATAGATACCCATATATTTCACGAGATACAACGTTCGGAAGACAATAACTGAATTTCGGAAACAATACTTTACTGTCGAGTTTTCATTTTAAGGCTTGCAGGATGTTTGCTTAGCCAGCAGAACACTGGTTTTCTTATCGTTATTTGTTTTACACTAATGGCCTCAGGAAATTGTGTGTTTCAGTTCATGATTCAATCTTCACAATAGCTATTTCTCTTCAGATAAATGTCGTAGAATATTTTTACGGAACACCGCAAATTTTCAAAAAAAAGTGGTAACCTGACAACCTAAAAGCGTTTCGAAAATGGTAGAAAATTTGTACAGGAGCGAAAATCGATTGTGGAAGAGGAAATCGGGCAGTTAGAACCGGATTTCCAGAATCACGTTGATGTATTTACACAGTCAACCAGAAGCGGTATCGAAAAGCTGGTGTACGAAATCCGGTTTTGAATGCCTCACGCAAACGTTGTGTCAGCTACACTCAGCTCACTAAAACACAAGCAACAGTATGTTCAGTGTCGGTGACCAGACTCCTGCTGGGACGACCGACAATCCTCACCTCAACTGAGGACCGCTGACGTCACTAGACCCACCAACTGGCTGCCGCATCGTGAGCGTGTGGAGGGGGAGAGAGGACAGCAGGTGGCGTGCTGCTCCCCCAGCTGCGCTGGTCCTCCCTTCCACAGACAGGCGGCGACCGTCGTTGGTCGCTGCCCTGAAACATTGAGAGAACACCAACACCAGGTGTCCTTTCCCCGCCATGACGACTTGGGAATGTCTGTCCATACAGACAGCCGCTTTGGCTAACTTTATTTCAGACGATGACGAAAAACTTGTCAAAATTAACAATTAACTAAGTGCTGTTATTACTTGTATTGCCACTCATCAGTTGCAGCTAAGAGCGACCCACTGGCTGGGAGGTAACTTTCCCAATGACAACTACTCACTTTTCTAAACTAAACGGACAAAATGCTGCAGAAGCATACGGAGATAATTAAAGCAAATACCCGTGATCGCCAAAAACTAGTACGTATTATTCCACTTCATTATATTTAGATGGTAAATTTGTAGTTTCTGAGTCGTTCGTCCCACACAGCTAGAGACCAGGCTACCGTACTCTGTGGGTAGTAGAACTACATTAGTAATAGCAGCGGCTACTGCGTGACATAATGTGCCTAGTGACTAGAGAACATGTAATTTCAGAGTAGCTTGTGAGTTGGATATGTATTCTGTATGCTGAAACGAGTCTGTATACATCTGATTCGTTGCGTACTTAATTATTGTCTTCCCTGCGTAATATCCCCTGAGAACAGGCCATGTGCAATACAAAAATATTAACAACTATAGAAGCTCTACGAGTGTTAGGTCCTGGCAATGAAAAGTCAAAGGGTAACCAATGGTCCAGCCAGGTGCCAGCATATTGACCAACTATACTGATAACACCATAACCTATCATCATGGTGCATTCAGCACACATATCGACAATTATAGTAAAGCCAGCACTTCCTGGATAGTGAGAGAGAGAGAGAGAGAGTAGGACGAGAGGGGTAAAGAAAGAGTGTCACATCATGAAAAACCAATGGCAGGCCCCAGACGTAAAGTTTCACCACACAGGGAGAGACACCTCTCCCTCCATCCATCCAGTCCTCAGAAACATACTGAAGAGCAGTGCACAGTTGGAGTCGATAAGGTGGTGTGAGGCCTTCGGCGCCATTTCATGTCATGTCACGGACAGGAAAGTCTAACAAACCTCGGAAGCAGGGCGATGCGAGCAGTGAGTCGGGGAAGCCAGAGAGACAGAGAGAAGCATGGGAGCAGCCAGGCAGAGCTAGGCAGAAGTAGCTGCAGTAGCATCAGCGCTGTTAATGAAATCATAAGAGAAGGGCCGAGGAAGTCTGTGTGTCTTGTAGTGGGTGTGGGCTCAGTTAATGCGACTGCCTCATCTCAGTCAGACAGAATAGTGCTAGCCAGTAACTCTCTCTGTACTAAGACTTGGAAAATTTGTGGGTATAGCTCCTCCAAAACAAGTAGAGCAAGAATATAAACTGTTTTCTGAATGAATTTAGAAGTCGCAAACACTTGTAATTGACAAAGAATCCGGTCGGAGGAACATCCGCAACTGAGCATTATAGCAGAGTTGGAAAATACCTCTATAGTTGTAAGGTTCTTCCAATTTCAAATGAAAGTAGCTTTAAAACTGAAGCTGTATTTTCAACCTGTGCTACTTCGAGTTGATGTTATTTCAAGTCAGTTTCCAGCGCTTACCTTTTGGAATTAGAGATTTACCGTTTTAGCGAGATCAAGAATCCCTCCCACATTGGCAAACTCACACTTGGGACGCGACACCTGTTGTAAAATATATCTTAAAGCAGGCCGAAGGAAGAAGGAGTGCAGCGTCGGCTGATGTCTTGCAGTAAAAGGCGGTCATTTATGCAGATGATGACGATGTAATTTTCCATTGCTTCCAGAGACTGATAACTGTCACACCACCCTACAAATATTGGATAATATGTTGTGATTCAACCCATCACATCTAACTCCCTCAGTCTTGCAGTCCCCTATGGGGGACATAACACATAGCATTATTTGAATTTTTTTCTCTGAGCTCGTATGACGTTGGCAACACTGAAAATTGTTTTTATAGGAATATCAGGCGTGGCAGAACCTCATGCAAGGGCAGTTGATCATCACTGTGCTGAATCACATTGTTGCAGGCAGAATAGAAAATGGCTGACTGAAGAAAGCGTGTTTTCAGAGGAGAGGCTCTTTGTAAGTTTTTTTTTCTACTTTATTGTGTTTTAATCAATACAATTTATAAGGGATTATGTAAGTGGATGGTCAGAGAATAATTATTTAAAATTGTAATTTTAATAATTTTACAATTGTCTTGGAAAATGTATTGAAATTGGAGTGTGCCCTGTAGGGAACATCAGGACTTAGTGCAAAGTATAACATGATTTGCAACAAAATATATTTCATCTTTTTTTACAAAAATAATATTTCAATTGTTCATCTCACATTCTGTGGTAAATATCAGATTAATATTAATTAAGTTTCAAGGAACTGAAATCTACAGGTGAACAATTTTACAATTTTTAGGTCTAATTTCGAATTCTTTTCTCAGATTAAAAGGCATTTGAAGATTTTTTAAATGAATTATTTGATGGAGCTCTCTAATGATGTTGATGATGCTGATGATGAAGGTGATATCTGTACAGTTCTAGATAACCATGTTAGTGATGAACAAGAATTAGATATAGCTAATAAAGATGAAGATGAATCTAAAGACAAAACGATAACAGGTCTGAAAGAATTTGCTCTACTCAATCTACCACCGACAGAACATTTTGGAAGAAGACTTTGGACTTTTTCCCCTTACCTCCTGCAACTGAACATGAGAACCAAGTGGCTGTCGGTGTGAACTTACCACCTCATGACTATGTGAGTAAATATCTGTTGGCAAATATTTTTAGCACCCTTACCAAATGTACAAACGGAAGGTATCTTAAAAATACTGCGAGAGAGCTGACATGTACTGTAGATGAAATGAAAAGGTTTATCTCTGCAACAGTGATGATGTCATACCTGTGCTATCCCAGGATTATGATGTATTTATACAAAATGACTAGGGTGATAGGTATTGCTAAAAAATTAGCTGTGACAGATATTTTACAATTACAAAACATCTGAAACTTGTTGATGATGATGAAGTGCCCCTCGAAGTAAAACCAAAAATTCTGTTTTGGAAAATGTAACCTATTCTTGAAAGTGAACAGAATGGTTGCAGGTTGGACCCCAGGCCTACTAACGTTTCTATTGATTAACAGATCATTTCATTTTGGGGTCACAGTCCAACAAGACAAGTCATAAAATCGAAACCCAACCCTTGTGAAGTAAAGAATTTTGCACTGGCTGCAACTGATGGGCTCCCTTTAGATTTCTTCTTTTTTTCAATGGAAAGATGGTCCTATAGTGATTGATGCTCAATATGAAAATCTGGATGTAGGTGGAAAAGCTGTTATAAATCTGACAGCCACTATTCCTCCGGGAGCGACCATGTACATGAACTGTTATTTCACATCGGAATTGCTTTTCAGACAAATTGCACAGTGAAGTTGAGTGTCAAGCTACTGGAACACTACAGAACTCCAGAATTCCAAAAGCTTCCACCTATCATTGAACAACGATATGAAGAAAAATGGTAGGAGATCCACTGACCAGATAGCGAGAAATAATGGCCAAGTTATCTCCATGTCCAGTAGAGAAGGAGTAAATCCAGTTGATGAATCTCGCCACTGGTGCAGGAAAGAAAAGAGTTACATTCAAGTGAACCAACCCACAATTGTAAGTACCAACAATTTAAATAGGGGAGGCATTGACTTTCTCGACAGGCTCGTCAGTTTTTATATAATAAGTGTCAGAACTAAGAAATGGACTGTAAGAGTGATTATGCAATTCATTGATCTCACTATATGTGCTTCATGGCTAGAATACAGACGTGATCAAGCTGTCTTGGGTACATTGGAGAATGAAGTTCTAGACCACCCAGGTCAGAGAAAAGTATGCAGGATATCCGTAATGGAAAGGAAAGTTAGATTGGATGAGATATTTTTTTTTAGCACACATGTTACAGCCAGATGCCGGCCTGTTGCCAGTAAGTTACGCTGCCCAGCGGTTGCGAAGTAGAGTGGACGCCACAGGGCCGTCAAACGGCTGAAAAGAGTAAACACAGCAGTTTGCATGGGGCAAGTTACAGCCAGAAGGGACCCACTGGGGGTGTTATGAGTACGTCACTCGGAGCAGCGAAGTAGCAAAACAGAGGCGCACAGCTGCGCATAAGCAGGTGCTGGTTTGCTGACAAGGGAGATTCAAGTGTTGCAACTCTCCTGGAAGGCAGGGCATGTCACATCACCGGCTATATCCAGCAGCAGATGGAGAGCCAGTGTTCCAGTTCACAGTAGGTCGCTGGTTCGACCCTATGAGGTCAACGCAGGGTCCGTAGCCAGCCAGCGGTGACCCACTCCACAGCTCGCTACCGTGGGCAATCTTCTGGGCTCCCAACACACGTCAGAGGCATCTCAATGTGAGGGCCACAGATTTGGATGTCGGATCACAGGGGCTTGTTCTCGCCACGATCTTAACCACGACAGCAAAGAAGCACGCAGCGGGCCACACTGCGGTTGCCAGCGAGAGGCGCTGAGGCAACGGGAACGAAGGCCCTGAGTCGGCTGCCAGCGCATCCTGACGTCATCAAAACAACACAGCTGTACACGGCCGGCACACTGCAGTACGTTGCATGGGATGCTGAGGTAGCCCTTCGACGCCAAGCTGTTTTGCAAACAGTGAAGTTGCGTCCATGGCATCACGGGACCCTGTGACGTAGACAGAGAGGAATGCAACACTGTAGCCGGGAGTAATAAAACACTTGAAGTTCACGGCTGAGTTTTAATGTGGCGCATCCTGACAGTTTCCATCCATAACCAACATTCCTCCACTGCACGTCAACATCTACATATGGCAGTGACCAGATACATTTGGTGTCAGAATAGCAGGCGTCATTTGTATATTACAACGTTCAAGCCCGTTGCCTGCATTACAGTCACAAAATGTGGTGAGTGTTGACCAGTTTTTCTTTTTGAGTGTTGGACGTTTTCTTTCTTTGCGTTGTCAGAGTAAGTGTTAGTGTGTTTGTGGCAGTGAGATTCTTTTCTTTCGTGGCATTTTTGTATTGGGTTGAGTATGATGTTTTATTTATCTCCTCCTATTACGTCATGGCATAAACATAAGATGAGGTATTGAACTGTAGGAAGTCAGTATATTTTTGTAGTTAAATGTTTGATTCTGTTTGACTTTATAGGTTGAATTGGGACTAACTGGGAACAAAAGCAACACAATGGCAGAGTCAGGGATGCAAGGTGTGTCGGAACCAGAAGCGGTGCAGATTTTGTTGGAAAAGGTAGCACAATCGACAGCGGACAATACGCAGTTGAGAAGTGAATTATCATCTAGGAGTGGGCGAGAAACCGCATCTGATCAGTTGTTGTTGCCTAGGGTGCCACAGCAGGATATTGATCCAGCTGCCACGAGTTTGATTATTCCATTTTCTGGCAAGGCATCTGAGGATGTGCGTTCGTTTATGGAAGACTAGGAAACTTCAGCTGTGATGAATGGTTGATCTGATGAACAGTTGTTACATGTAGCCAAGATCAGGTTAACAGGTGAAGCGAAGACATATTTAATGTGTTCTCAGGCCTTAAGGAAGGCAAGGCAGTTTAAGCAGTTGGAGGAGGGGCTTTTACAGAGGTACAAGAAACAGAATAGCCCTTAGTACTTTAGGGAGAGGCTGAGTACAATGACGAAGAGACAGGGGAGACGGTAGAGAAATTTGCGGACAGAATACGAGAAATTAACGAGTATACTCACAAGTTGGGTCAGAGCGATGAAGCGAATGGTGTTCTGTTGCAGGAGGCAGAGCAACGGGCACTTGAAGTGTTTTTGAGGGGGTTACCGGCGCATATGGCGCGGAAAGTGCTAGAAGGGACTCCGAAAGATTTGTATTCGGCCATTCATCAGGCAATCCAGTGTGAAGAAAAAGACGTGGCAACGGGGGTACCTGATAGACAAACAGTGTTTACAGCGTGTATCAAATGTTGTTAGTATGGTCGTACTATGCAGAGGTGGAATGTTCAGTAGTAGGAGCCCTAAAAACTACAAAGTTTAAGATTTTGTTGGACACAGGGGCGCAAGTGTCAGTGGCGACTAAGAGTTTAATGGGATGAAGGAAGTTAGAACAACCCCGTTATAGGTTGCATGGAGTGGAGGATAAGGAGGTCACACCTTTGGGGTCAGTTATAGTTGACTTTCGCATATTGAAAGTCCGATTTGACGAATGCATGGAGGTAGTACCAGGGGTAAGCGAGGGCTACGACTTGATCCTAGGGGTAGATTTCTTGCATCAGCATCATGCCAAAATTGACTGTGGACGACGAACTGTGGAACTTGCTAGAATGTTATTTCTGCTAGGGGAAACTGTTGTCGATGCAGAGTTGTCGCGAGCAGTGTTCAACGCAATGAACAAACCAATTGAGCCACGTACTTTAGCATTAAGGCTTAATTCGCATGAATGTGGGTCTAGCGGCACCGGGAAGTCGCTTTAGGTAAGTGTAGAGTCAAGTCTACCAGTGGTTACGTTATGTGTTATTGAACCATTGGTGGTTAATGAAGTTTTGAATCCATTAGGTTGTTTTGTGAAATGTAGTATTGCACGCGTAAAAGAGGGAAACGGCGGGCCAGTACTCAAAAATGGTTCAAGTGGCTCTGAGCACTATGGAACTTAACTTCTAAGGTCATCAGTCACCTAGAACTTAGAACTACTTAAATCTGACTAACCTAAGGACATCACACACATTCATGCCCCAGACAGGGTTCGAAGCTGCGACCTTAGTGATCGCGCGGTTCCAGACTGTACCGCCTAGAACCGCTGGGCCAACCCGGCCGGCGGCGAGTAGTCCCCGTGAACGTGGATAATTTTAGGGCTGTAATCGCGAATTTGGGAAAAAGGAGTTTTAATAGCAAATTTGGATGTACCAGATGTCAAAGACTGGTGTTCGAGAGATAGGCGTAGCGATCAACCACTAGCTGCCGATTGAACTGCATTGCGTGACAAAGTTAAGCATTTGAAATGAGGAGAAAAAGAGCATATGGAAGAATTGTTGTGGGATTGTAAGGATTTGTTTTTTCCACGAGAGCTGTTATCAGCAACTCCATTAGTTCCACATAGGATACCAACAGGGAACGAAGCACCTTTTTACTGTAAACCATACGGAATACTGAGGTATTTGCAGCCACCGATTGCGGAGGATTTCATTGATCAGCAGCTTGCGGACGGGATTACAGAGCATAGTAATAGTCGCTGGGAGTGGGCATTGTCGTTGTGCCTAAAAAATCTATGGATAGAACTAAGAAGTAAGGCTCTGTTGTAACTATCGACACCCAAATAACAAGACAGTAACGTACTCATACCCCATCCCAAACATATCAGAGACTTTGGATCACTTAGTACAGTGCCAGTACATCTCTAAAGTGGATGTGTCAAGTGGTTACCATCAGTTACAGGTGGCTCCAGAGGGTCGTTCAAAAACTGCTTTCTCTACTCCTGGAGGCCATTACCAGTACATCAGAATACCATTCGTTTTGAAAAACGCTCCGGCAACATTTCAGAGGTTGTTAGACAGTGTGTTAAGGGGTTTGAAACCACGTCAGTGTCTTGTCTGTTTGGACGACATTACAGGACATTATAGCGTTTTCAAGTAGTGTGGAGCAGCATAGATAGCGGTTAAGGGAAGTCTTTATGAGGTTAAGAGCAGTTCGTTTGACGTTGAGCCTGGAGAAGAGTCTTTTGCATTGGAAGAAGTGAAATATTCAGGTCATATCATCAGTAAGGACAGATTGCAATCAGATCCGAGGTTGGTACAGGCTGTAAGGGATTTTCGGGACCGAAAACAGTTAAGGAAGTGCAATCATTCTTCGGAATTTACAATTTCTGTCGAAAGTTCGTGAAGGGCTTTGTAGATTTAACAGGGTCATTGATGCGATTGTTAGTAATGGGTGTGAAATTTGGGTGGTCAGAAGAGTCTCAGAAAGCGTTTGACAAACTGGAAGAAGTGTTAACATCAATCCGGGTTCTTGGGTTTCCAGATTTTGAAAAGGAATTTATTCTAGCATGCGATGCATCGAATCAAGCTTTAGGGTGCGTTCTTAGTCAGGAAATCGATGGGAAAGAACATCTTGTAGCCCATGTGACTAGGCAGTTTAATGCAGCAGAGAGGGACTACTCAACAACAGACAGGGAGATGCTTAGTGTAATCTATGGAATCACATATTTTAAATGTTATTTATATGGGAGAAGATTTCGGGTAGTGACAGATCATGCTGCGCTGAAGTGGTTGTTGGGGTTGAAGGATCCGTCCACTAAAGCCGTTAGGTGGGCTGTGAGGCTTAGTGAATTGGACTACGAGGTGGTGCAAAAACCTGGCAATACGCACGGTAATGCGGATGCACTGAGTAGAAAGGTGGCAAAAGTAGAAGTCATAGGTTATGATCTAGCAGTATGGCAAGAATTATAGGTCGCTGACAACGGTTGTAAATTGTATCGGACACAGCCACAGTTTAATATGTACGACAGTCTTCTGCGCTGAGAAACGAAATTAGGGCCAAGGATAGTAGTGCCAGCGAAGCTGAGAGGTAAGGTTTTAAAAGAAGCACATGATCACGTGTTATCTGATCATGGTGGGAGTAGAGCAACGAATAGGAGAATTGCGGAGAGGTATTGGTGGAGAGGTAGGAAAGTAGATGTGGATCAGTATGTCAAGAATTGTATACCATGTGCACAAAGAGCAGATTTGAGTTGGAAACGGATACAGCTACAACGACTGCCGGAATCGACGTGTCCATTTTCTGTGTTGGGAATTTATGTCTCAGGACCTTTCAGTCGAACACCATCGGGGAACAGATTCGTTCTGACAAAAATAGACCATTTTTAGAGGTATGCAGACATGGTGGCTATACCAAATCAACAGGCAGAAATGGTCGCCCAAGCGTTAATAAACTATATTTTGAAGATTGGTGTACTGGAGACAGTAATTGCTGACCAAGGGACCAACTTCATGTGGGATTTAATGATGGAACTGTGTAAATTGTTGGAACATAAAGAAGTTGAGGACGAGTGTGTTGCATCCACAGGCGAACGGAAGGGCAGATAGGGTACACAGAACAATCGGGAAGATGCTGCGTTTTCATGTGGATTCTCATCACCGTCAGTGGGACTAGTATTTGAAGCATATTGTATGTACATACAATGCAAAAATCCATACCAATACCGGTTTGTCTCCATATGAGGTAGTGTAAGGCGAAAAATTCTGTCACCGTTTGATTTAGTGAAGCTACAGAAAGTAAGGACTGGTGAATCTATAAGTCAATTCACGAGGACAATTCAGGATGTTTGGGAACGAGTACAAAAAACGAATACATAGGCTTTGGAAACGTAGAAAGACACAGTGAAGTGGAAAAGGAAGTTTACCGCACTATAGAGTAGGGCAATGGGTAATGCTATCCAGCTCCTATACGCCAAAAGGGGAAACGAAGAAGTTCGTCACGAGGTATCAAGGGCCATTCCAAGTAGTTGAAACCACATCCCCCGTTAATGTTAAGCTTCAGCTGTCAACTAGAACAACGATAGTACACATTGGGTGGTCGTGGCCATTTAAGTGTTGTCCAGATGTGATTCCAGGCACGTCCCAGGAAGGAAAGAGGAGGAAAGAGAGAGTGGAGAGAGGTGTTAAGGCCACGAAGATAGAGTACAGCATGATGTACCTTATGCTTTGCGTTGCAGAAAGTAGTAGAGTAGTTTTACTTTTTTTTTCTTGTTGTGTATCATTGGGTTTACATAGATTAATTAGTCATAGTATTTTCATATGTTGTATGTGTTTTCGAGTATTGTGAGCCTGCTGGGGACAGCAGTCTTTTCGAAGAGGAAGGAAGGGTGATGTTGATCCCTGTCCTCAGGTCACTGAAAAGGGGAGCTTGGAGCAAGTTTGTAGAAGTACAAACTGAGGAGGTATTGCTGATCTCGGCAGTTAACACCTGTAATACGATATATTTAAATGCTTTTACTAATTAACACTGTTTACAAAGGGAAAAACAAGTAACAAAACAAAATAGTATTTAATGTTTACAGCAGAGAAGTTCACCCAACGTAGGCCAAGTTGATATATCATTCCAGAAGGATGACACACTTTCACTTTCAGGAACAAATCGTACACATTGTTTAATGTCTTCCATTTTCTTCACCCCCAATAGGTACTTTCGTATCCTTTTAACACTTTTCATCTGGCAACTGTGGTTTCTTCCTTTGGTCAAATTTCAAGGATAAGTTATTGGTCTGAAGCCCATTAATGAATTCCATTGTTTCCGCAACTCTTGACAGTGATGATTTATAGTGGAAATGATGAAACTTTGAAATATTTAGTGGAACCTTATCAGGCCTTGGAATACCTCGTTTCGATATTTCAATAAAAAAGCAAGTCTTCTTATAAATTGATGGCCAACACTTCTTCGAGTCTACTATTTTATCTCCATCCACTAAATGCACGACGAAATTACAGATTGCAGTTAATGTACGCTCCATTAATTCATGAATCGTGTACATTCTCTCTACTTTCTTGAGATGTCTCATTATTACCTCAAATACCCTATCACATGGTAGGAATGAATGACCGTGGACAGGGTAAAAATTTTCAGTATTTTGAAATCGGTCTAACTTCACACGCACTAAATACCGGTAGATCATTGTGTTGTGTTTATTCTGTCCCGGGCTGTTGTCGGAAAACGGAAGTAAATGTAAAAAAAAAATGGTTCAAATGGCTCTGAGCACTATGGGGCTTATCATCTGAGATCATCAGTCCCCTAGTACTTAGAACCACTTAAACCTAAGGATGTCACACACATCCATGCCCGAGGCAGGATTCGAACCTGCGACCGTAGCGGTCGCGCGGTTCCAGACTGAAGCGCCTAGAACCGCTCGGTGACACCGGCCGGCTAGGTTTTTCACATCTTGGGCTATGTATTCATTGATGTAGCTTGACAGAAAAGGACAAACTCAATTAGGTCCTCTCTTCGAATTCCACCCGTGATTGAGATAAAAAACATATGACCTCGTATGTGGATTATGTATACAAAATACTGCAACAGGCAACTGGCGCAAGTAGAAGAGCTCTAGCATTGGGACACGAGGAAGTTGAACATTTTGTATGTAGATGTAGCCAAAACATAAAGCAGTATTTCTAGCATTAGTCTCTGACTGTCTTTTCCCGTTTTGGAGAACGTCATAAAACTTCTCAGATCTTTGCATATGGACAATCTTCTCTGCTACTGCTGCTCGTTTTGCTACTTCTTTGAGTGTTTTTTACTTCATCTTTACCGTCAACTCTTCACAGGTGCAGCAAGTGTCTACTTTAGGTCTTCCGAAAGCGCGAGAAAAGTTTTCAGGAAAAATCTTATTATAGTACTCGTATTTGAAAGCGCGAGAAAAGTTTTCAGGAAAAATCTTATTATAGTACTCGTATTTCACTGGCGAGTTAGAATGTTTGGCAATAAAAAGTTGGTGCATTTTTTTCACACGTAGTTCACAGTCAAGGTAGTGCATAGTGCGGCTACCATAATGACTTTCCTTAGTGGGAATGACCTGGTGTGATCTGTAATTTTGACAATTTCCTCTGGCGGCATAACGTTAACACTCTTACATTTCCCTCTTCCGTTTTTCGGTGCCTGCCCACTACACAGCAGTTTGCGAATTCTTTTAGTTCTCGCATCAGTTACTGCATATATACTTCGAAAAACGTTTCTACATACTTCAAATGGTTTGTCTCCAGCGCGGACACAGTAGCTAAAAGATTTTTGATGCCTTCACCTCTTCTCACTTCTTGGGCGGTGTTTTTTGACATCACTATCTGTTATCAGTCTTTGCAGGAAAAGGTCATGGTCATTCTTGCATTCTGTATTCAGAAAATTTGCTAAAGCTTGAATGCTGTTGTCTTCTGCAATAATACTAAAACAGCTTCTTCGACACTTGCAGTCTTCTCCTGTCACCTTTTTCGGAACTTCTTTGCCTCTATAATTCACATGTTCCTCTCCATGAATTTTAGCTTTCTTCATAACATTTCTTTGATATTCCGAAGAGTGTTTTACCCTTTTCTTCTTATAACTGCTAGTACACACCACTTCATTCAATTTCACAAGAATACTAAAATCAACAATGCCAATTTCTTCCGTACAGTTGTACCACACTTAACTGTAGTGACAACAGTTGACAAGAAAGCCGGCCGGGGTGGCCGTGCGGTTGTAGGCGCTACAGTCTGGAACCGCAGGTTTGAATCCTGCCTCGGGCATGGATGTGTGTGGTGTCCTTAGGTTAGTTAGGTATACGTAGTCCTAAGTTCTAGGGGACTGATGACCCCAGAAGTTAAGTTCCATAGTGCTCAGAGCCATTTGAACCATTTTTTTTTTTTTTTTTTACACGAAAAATAACCGAAGTCCTGGACTTCGGATGTTCCCGCACTCAGCTCAAACTTCCTACCTCTGTCTGAACGTCAACAAACGATGACTTTGGCTGTTTTCAAGCACGCTCTTGTGGAGCTACATGCAGAGTATGCATTTTTTGCCTTTAACTCAGTTTTCACCAAAAGAAGACTTAGGAGGTTTTTACAATCATCGATTGAATTGCATTTTAGAGACCAGATGTTGACAATCGGATTATTACCTGTTGAACAGACTGCCAAGCTCTCGGAAATCCTCTAATCAAACTATTCAACCCATTTCTGAGTTATATTCTACGAGGGCAGTTCAATAAGTAATGAAACACTTTTTTTTTCTCGGCCAATTTTGGTTGAAAAAACGGGAAATTTCTTGTGGAATATTTTCAAACATTCCCGCTTCGTATCGTATAGTTTCATTGACTTCCGACAGGTGGCAGCGCTGTACGGAGCTGTTAAAATGGCGTCTGTAACGGATGTGCGCTGCAAACAACGGGCAGTGATCGAGTTTCTTTTGGCAAAAAACCAGGGCATCTCAGATATTCATAGGCGCTTGCAGAATGTCTACGGTGATCTGGCGGTGGACAAAAGCACGGTGAGTCGTTGGGCAAAGCGTGTGTGATCATCGCCGCAAGGTCAAGCAAGACTGTCTGATCTCCCGCGTGCGGGCCGGCTGTGCACAGCTGTGACTCCTGCAATGGCGGAGCGTGCGAACACACTCGTTCGAGATGATCGACGGATTACCATCAAACAACTCAGTGCTCAACTTGACATCTCTGTTGGTAGTGCTGTCACAATTGTTCACCAGTTAGGATATTCAAAGGTTTGTTCCCGCTGGGTCCGTCGTTGTCTAACCGAACAACATAAAGAGCAAAGGAGAGCCATCTGTGCGGAATTGCTTGCTCGTCATGTGGCTGAGGGTGACAATTTCTTGTCAAAGATTGTTACAGGCGATGAAACATGGGTTCATCACTTCGAACCTGAAACAAAACGGCAAGCAATGGAGTGGCGCCACACCCACTCCCCTACCAAGAAAAAGTTTAAAGCCATACCCTCAGCCGGTGAAGTCATGCTTACAGTCTTCTGGGACGCTGAAGCGGTTATTCTGTTCGATGTCCTTCCCCATGGTCAAACGATCAACTCTGAAGTGTATTGTGCTACTCTTCAGAAATTGAAGAAACGACTTCAGCGTGTTTGTAGGCACAAAAATCTGAACGAACTTCTCCTTCTTCACGACAACGCAAGACCTCACACAAGTCTTCGCACCCGAGAGGAGCTCACAAAACTTCAGTGGACTGTTCTTCCCCATGCACCCTACAGCCCCGATCTCGCACCGTCGGATTTCCATATGTTTGGCCCAATGAAGGACGCAATCCGTGGGAGGCACTACGGGGATGATGAAGAAGTTATTGATGCAGTACGACGTTGGCTCCGACATCGACCAGTGGAATGGTACCGTGCAGGCATACAGGCCCTCATTTCAAGGTGGCGTAAGGCCGTAGCATTGAATGGAGATTACGTTGAAAATAGTGTTGTGTAGCTAAAAGATTCGGGAATAACCTGGTGTATTTCAATGCTGAATAAAGCAACCCCTGTTTCAGAAAAAAAATGTGTTGCAATACTTATTGAACTGCCCTCGTACGTAAGTTCACCATGCTGAATGATCTGTTCCAGTCAGTGTCTGTAGTCGTTGCGAACTTCCATGACAGAATCTCTACAGACTACCAAGAGTTGTTACAATCGTACATGTCCAAGGATTATATTTATCAAACTGATTTGAACGAATTAGATCCATGCAACGAGACACGTTGTTTACGGCCGGGAAATGTGTGCTTTGGCGTTGAAGCAAGGAAAATGTTAGACCAAGTTGAAATTTTCAACAACTTGCATAGAATTTCTAATGGATGACTGTAAGGAAATTAAGAAACGCTTCAATTTTTCGCATCGCGTTCTTAAACTACTGACTTATCTTAATCCTGCGAAAGCAGTGTTAAAACAAGAGGCACGCTGGCAAGTTTGCTATCGTTGATGGAAGCCTTGCCTCCTGTTGTATCCACTGACAAATGCCAAATAATCGATAATGTGTTGCGCCAATTACCATCGTTTGAGCTCCCGGCAGATAATGAAATAAAAAGTTCAGTGGATTTTTTTTTGGTCGAAATTGATGGCTTGCGAAGAAGGCGACCAAGGAATGAGTTTCAAAAATTTATCTAGACTTGTCTTATATGTTATTTCACTTCCGCACTCGAATACTGATATTAAACGCTCATTCAGACAAATAAATTTCTAAAAGCGAAAACACGATATTGGTTCAAATGGTTCTTAGCACTATCGGACTTAACATCTGAGGTCATCAGTCCCCTAGACTTAGAACTACTTAAACCTAACTAACCTAAGGACATCACACACATCCATGCCCGACGCGGGATTCGAACCTGCTACCATTGCAGCAGCGCGATTCTAGACTGAAGCGTCCAGAACCGCTCGGCCACAACGGCCGGCGGAAACACGATATTAAGTAGTGAATATAGACATGTGAAACTAGCACTATTACAAAGAAAGTAAACAACAGCTGAACGCAACTTTGGTAAAATTCGCGATTTGTATTCTGCCATAGATGTGGAAGAATCTGATAGCATTTTAATGCTTAACGAGTCTTAAGTTCCAAAACAGTGACATTTAGTTAGTAAAAATGACTGTTACATCAAAGAAATAAATGTTTATTCTATAATTGTTCCTATTGTTGCCTAAGCTTCGAAGCTTTTATGATGTTTGCATAAATATTTTTATTTTCTGTGTGTTTGAATATAAAATAAATATTAACATAAGCATAAAAAAATTGCCAGTGGTTTCATTTGGCACTGCATTTTCCTTCCATTTCCTCACAAATTCAACATGTACAGGTTATTGAATAAGAGTACCGTTTTTCGAGCGAGTATTAAATTTTGCCCGTTAAGTAAATTGAAAGTTGGGTATACTGATGTGTTTTTCTTTTTTTATGTGTATACGTTTTAATCTCAGTGGTGGAGAGAAGATAGCTTCGGCTACATGTGTAAAATCTTCGCCAATTACGACGGCGAGAAGGTGGTAACTATAAGGTGCTCACTTTCTGTGTAACCCTCCACCCCATAGTTCTTATCGTAACAGATATCAGAAAGTTTCGTGGGCCTCACAACCGTTCACGATTTAACACTGCACCCAGCATTTTGGTTTTTGCATTGGTAACAGCATTGTATTTTTGGCGTGTTGATTTGCATCCTTCGAAGAAAATGAGTTAAGTTATTCAAATAAAAGCGCTGCTCAATTACTTCAAACTTAGGGCGCAGAACAAGTACATCAAATGTTTAGTGCTACCTGTGAACAGCGTTCAGTTCCTAAGAATGGTGGAAATCTTCTCCCCTCGACCTTCCATTCTCTCGCCGGCATTTGCTTTTCCTTTTCGTCTCGACTCATTCATCGTAACCGAGGACCATAGGCGAACGGGTCGCGTCTTATATTCTGTCGCTACGTGTGGGGAAACGTGTGAGAGGAAACGCTGATGTAATCCAAGTATGGCGCCGCCAGTCGACATTGTGCGTGCGACTAGTACACCAAGCGCCTCTCTTACCGATCAGCTGTTATGGTTTAGGTTTACATTGAGCTAATACAAATTCGTGAAAAGGCATTATCGCGACCATCGCCTGCAAGTGCGTAACTACATCATAGTAAGGAATGCAACACTTATTTCCGTAATGTAATTGTTGTGTCATAACTGTTAGGTCACTGGCGCTGGAATCACTGGGAAAAAGAAGAGAGTGGACACAGAGTGTTTTGGAAAGAGCCGCCATGCAACGGAACTTAACCAGGGCCAGCGCACAACTTTTCACGGAGCAGTTTTATACATCACGCACAAAACATTAAATTCTAGTTCAAAGAAATCTCTGTTGATTCGAAAACAGTAGCATATTTTACAAGAGAGAGAGTACACACAAACAGATTTGACACTCGGTGTTTTGTATTATGATCATTATGCTGATAAGTACGTTACGACAATTTTACGCTCCCGCTACGATAACTGCCTCGTTTCAGGTCGTGAACACTGGTTCAAACCAATTCGAAGCACAATCATTTAAGCGAAAACTATGATTTTCTCCAACCACTTGGTAATCCCAGGCTCCTTCAATTGCAGCCAAGTGCAGTTCACCGTCTCCTGCTGAATTTGGCCGGAAAAATGAAGTTACACTTCTGGAAGACGCACCTGCAATTTCTGCTTCTGATGTTTACTTGAATTTACATGTAGCTCAACATCGCTCTCCCCTCCACGACACACCCAAAACTCGGTGTTACAAATGGTGCAATGAACATCAGATTCGGACCGCGATTCCTTTACGAATGTGTACGAACGATAAAAGATAAAGTAAAAAGACTTGGTATTTGTTGACTTATCCCTAATTATCGGGAGTTAATTTAAAGTTCTCTATAAACTGCAAGTCCTCTACCATGGACTAAGGTACTTACTTTTCTTGCAACGCATCAGTGAACACACACTTTCGTTTCGCTATCTTGAATCTCTCACGGAACTTCCGAAACAATGCGCATCACACTCCATGTGTCAAGGAGTCAGTTATGGAATGGAATCGAATTGTCGAAGCGAAGCGCGGGAAAAAGGTTAATGTCGACAGTGTGGCCGTTTAGATGATTTGTTTTTTGTAACGAATTTAGTCCATCGATAACATAACTTTCGTTCTCAGCAGTTACTGAGATAAACATTTAAATATTATGAACCATAACATATAGATTAAAAAATAAATGCTACTTTCTAACAAAACGGGATAAAGAGGCGCCCGACAAATCCATGGGGACAGCGGGACCGCAGGTTGAAAAATGGTACTGCCCCATTCCAAATGGGATGTGTGGTCACTTTACTTAAGCAACGATCACTTTAAATATCATGAAATGATCGTTGTAGCAAGCAGAAATCTACAGATACCAGTCTGTGAATGCTGACCCCTACTTTGACCGGAGCCGAGGTTGGAATATTACTACAGATTGATCAGCGGCCCTGAAGATGGCGTAATAAATCGCCGAAACTCGTAGCCCAATAAAATTAGACTTAGGAAATTAGACGGCTGAAAGGTGTTTAACTTCACATTCTGCACTGAGCAGCCGAGTCCCGTAATCATCCCTGAAAATACAAAATTGTTGAGGCTTTCGTGGCCACTTGTTGACAAACTGCCTACTGGCTTCTGTCTCGGGTTCTTCGGCCGACGTTCATCTAATGATTTTTCTGACGTTTCGCCACCACGAGTGGCTGGCATTGTCAAAGCTTCACCCTCCATTGCCGGTGGTGAATTGGAGCCCAGCTCGCGGGTGTAGACTATATGTACCTGGCGCGCCAACGTCCGAGGGCTTCTCCGCGGTCATTTCCGGTGCGGTTCTCCTCTTGCTACCTGCGACGGTCGTTCGCTGCAGTACGGGAAGCCAGGATCCGTTTACGTTAAGGCTTTCCTCTTTCTTGTTCAAACTGTTCGCGTGTTTTTGTATTTCCACAGCTTCTCTGAACAAGCGCGTGTGATAGTGCTTCTCTACAGCCAGAATTTCCGTGTCGGCGAATTTTATTACGTGGTCGGTCTCACTCAGTGCGTGCTCTGCCACGGCCGATTTCTCCACCTGCCCCAACCTGCAATGTCGCTTGTGCTCTTTGATCCTGGTGTTAATGGATCGTCCAGTCATTCCGACATAAACTTTTCCGCATGTGCATGGTATACGATATATTCCCGACATTGCAAGTGGGTCTCTTTTCTCCTTCGCCGATCTAAACACTCTTTAATCTTCCTTGTCGGTTTGAAAATCGTCTTTACGCCATGTTTGCGCAATATACGGCCGATTCTGTCCATCACTCTGGGAATGTAGTGCAGAAAGGCCGTACCCGGCATTTCTTTTTCTGGTTCCTTACTTCGCCGAGTGTTTGGCACTGTTACACTTCTAATATAATTTGTGGAGTACCCATTGCTCCTCAGGACAGTTTCCAGGTGTTGCATTTCTCGTTTGAGGTGTTGCGGCTCACATATTCGTCCTGCTCTCGTTACGAGCGTACTAATCATGCCTCTTTTCTGGCTCGGGTGGTGGTTTGACAGTTTGTGCAGGTATCGGTCCGTGTGTGTCGATTTTCGATACACACAGTGTCCCAGGTTTTCGCCGTCCCTTGTGACCAACACATCTAGAAATGGCAGTTTCTTGTCCTTTTCTACTTCCATGGTAAATGTTATGTTGGCATGGAGGCTGTTCAAGTGTCTTAGGAAGTCACCGAGCTGTTCTTCACCATGGCTCAACACCACGAAAGTATCATCGACGTACCTGTACCACACCTTAAGTTTGCAAGTCGCCGAGTCCAGTGCCTGTGCTTCGAATTGTTCCATGAGGAAGTTGGCCACCACTGGACTGAGAGGACTACCCATGGCGACGCCTTCCAGCTGTTCCTAGAAATCTCCATTCCACGTGAAATAGCTCGTGGTAAGACATGCATGGAAGAGCTTTCTGATGTCTTGCGGGAAAATGGAACCGATGTGCTCCAGAGCGTCACTGAGTGGCACTTTCGTAAATAACGAAACAACATCAAAGCTGACCAGGATGTCGTTTGGTGCAAGTTTCAGTTTCTTCAGCTTCTCAATGAAATGTCCTGAGTCCTTAATGTATGTGTCGGTCTTCACCACGTGTGGTTGGAGCAGAGAGGCCAAGTGTTTTGCCAGTTTATATGTCGGTGATCCAGGAGCGCTAACGATCGGTCTCAGTGGAACGTTGTTCTTATGGATCTTGGGTAATCCATACAGCCGAGGTGGTGGGGCTTCTGTGTTGCGCAGGTTTCTCTGTATTTCCGCCGGCAGAGAAGACGGCTTGATTAATCGATTCGTATTGCGTGTGATACGCTGCGTCGGATCTGCGCTTAGTTTTCGGTACGTCGTCGGATCTAATAGGTCTCGGATCTTTTGCTCATAATCTTCGGTCTTCATTACGACGGTCGCATTCCCCTTATTGGCAGGCAGTACCAATATACTCTTGTCGGCGTTGAGATTCTTAATGGCTTGTACCTCTTCTCTCTTCAGGTTGCAAGCTGGTGGTTTTGCTCGGCGCAGTATCCTGGCTGCTTCAGTGCGTATTTCCTCCGCCCTTTCACAGGGAAGGGTCCGAATGGCTGCTTCGGTGTTGGCAATGATGTCCTCCATAGGTATGGTTCTCGGGATGATAGCGAAATTCCCTCCTTTTTGAAGAACAGACACTTCCTATTCGGTCAGTTGTCGTTCAGTGAGGTTGACCACTGTGTGTGACATGTCGGAAATCGCCTTGTCGGTCTGCTTCCGACATCTTTCAAACTTTTTCTTCTATCGCTCGGTGCAGCGCTCGAGTTCGTTCTGCATGCTCCTGTGAGTGGTGCTGTCGATCTTGTCCCAGTCGTCTCGCTGCATTCTGCTACTTAGTTGGTAGAAAATGTCCAGTAGTTCCTGATCCGTTCTTGCCAAGTCTCTCCGTGTTGTATGTATTCGCTCACGAAGAAAAGGTCGTTCCATTCTGTCGTAGATACGATGTGCTTGGGCGGTGGTGAATAGGCGCTTACATCTCAAGAACTTCGGTGTAGCGCGTTCATCTCGGCACCGTGACAGAAAGGCGAGAGAGGACATCAGCCGCGCTTTCTTCTTCCGTCGTTGGTCAAGGCGTCGATACAATCTGCAAATCTCCTCCCCGTAGAGGCGTAATACAAAATTGTTGAGGCTTTCGTGCCCACTTGTTGACAAACTGCCTACTGGCTTCTGTCTCGGGCTCTTCGGCCGACGTTCATCTCATGATTTTTCTGACAGAAGCCAGTAGGCAGTTTGTCATCCCTGAAAAGATGGACGTACAGAGACTATCCGTAAATCCGTCCATAGCGGCGGCCTGAAGGTGGAAGGCTCGCCCCGGGCACCTAGCCTGGGGGGCCTCCAGTTATCGAGGGCTTCGAGACTTGGAGACTCTCCAGGACCAGACCATTTCTCATCATATGCTAAACAAAGTACAACTATGTTCAGCAAATATAAACTTATTATCAGGCTGTGGCAATTGTGAATGGGGCTATGTTTAGAATTTTTTGTAAAACGTTGACTGAAAGAATTAAAACCAGTTGTCTGCTAGAGGCAATTATTCTGCATGAAACATTTTTGATATCTATGTCATCTGCACAGCTGTGCTATAAGAACAGTATAAAAATACACGCAAAAATGCACTATAGAACTTACAGTGATTTGTTAATTCGTTAACTAAAACTATTTTCGCGAAGACTGTACGTAATTATTATGTAATTTATTTAATGAATATGAAAATTCAGCTAGACGAAATAGAGTAAAGCCATCTAGATTTGAGCAACGGTTTTTACCAACTGTCGACATCGAGATCATCACTAGAGGCATCTAGACTTCATATACCGGAACTAATCGCATAAAAACGTTTTGTAACATTTATTTCCAGCTGAATACACCCAAAATCGCAAAAAAAAACATAAATATATCCGTACAACAGAGAAATTGTGAGGTGGTTTATTCAGTAAAGGGAGCGATATATCTATTAAAGAATAGAAAACTTATTGCGGTAAAATTAGGTTATAATTTGTAACTTCTTAGGTGACGAAATGAAGATGGTAGCCGCTAAGGGATACAAACATGGCAAAATATTATGGAATAATGTGTGACAGCACTCCTGATAAAAGCAAAACTGTGAAAATGAGTCATATAAGCATATATCTAGGAGATAATATTGTGGAAATTCGAAAATCCTTCTTTGTTTTTTATGTCGGGAAAGACTGTAGAAGATATGCCAAAAGATATTCAACAACAGCTGGAAAAAGATAGGCAGTATATTGCGTTGTGCAAGGCTCAAGGTTATTTCAACACCGCGTCAGTGTCGCGTGTACGTGAGGGAGTACAACGAAAAATTCAAGAAGTCAGTCCAAAAGCTCTATTGAGTCCCTGGGCTAAAAGTTCCTTAAATCTTAATATTGTTATGCGGTCTCTCTGGCGTAACTTGTTTCGAAAATGTCAAGAAGCTATAGTCATTCTTCTCGTCTTCTACGTATTGACAAGAATTGCGTAGGAGAAAAAAAGATTGAGACAGCCTCATGAATCAATGGAACCTGCACGTCAGCAGTGGACTGTACAAGCTGGTGGAGACTCTATAATGGAGTGGGGTGTGTGCAGTTGATGTGATATGGGGTCCCTGATACGTCTAGAGACGACTCTGACAGGTGACACATATGTAAGCGTCTTGTCTAATCACCTGCATCTATTCATGTCCATTGTGCATTACGGTGACCTTGGGCAATTCGAGCAGAACGATGCGACACCCCACCCACACGTCCACAATTGCTACAGAGTGGCTCCAGGAACACTCTTGTGAGTTTAAACACTTCCGCTGGCCGCCAAACTCCCCAGATATGAACATTACTAACCATATCTGGAATGCCTTGCAATGTGCTGTTCAGAGTACATCACTCACAATCCAGTAATTCTTGACTATTTATGTGTCACCTGCATCTTGGGAGAAAAGTTTTCTAAACTGAAATCAGTAAAAAAAAAGCTATCTTCGCTCTACGATGAATCAAAAACGACTAGCCAATCCGTACATTCTATCAACTGAAAGAAAAGTTTCAAATTGAATGGATTTCAGTACATTATTGAGAATTTCAGTAAAATAATGGCACGGGAATACAGTAATAATATTAATAATAACTGTTGTCTTTTATTAAGGTTACGAAAGTAAGTGATACTATTATTGTCAGAGCTTTGCTTCCAGATAGGCAATAAACTGCCCAAGAAATTGGTGTAGGCACGCGTATTCAAATACAGAGATATGTAAAAAGGCAGAATACGACGCTGTAGTCGGCAACGCCTGTATCAGACAAGTGTCTGGCGCAGTTGTTAGATCGGTTACTGCTGCTACAATGGCAGGTTGTCAAGATTTAAATGAGTTTGAAAGTGGTGTTAAAGTCGGCGCACGAGCGATGGGACACAGCATCTACGAGTTTGGGATGAAGTGGGAATTTTTCCCCGTACGACCACTCCACGAGTGCACCGTGAATATCAGTAATCCGATAAAACATAAAATCTCCGATATCGCTGCGGCCGGAAAAAGATCCAGCAAGAACGGGACCAACGACCACTGAAGAGAATTGTTCAATGTTCCGCAAATTGTTGCTGATTTCAATGATAGGCCATCAACAAGTGTCAGCGTGCGAACCATTCAACGAAACATCATAGATATGGGCTTTCGGAGACGAAGGCCCACTCGTGTACCCTTGATAACTGCACGACACAAATATTAATGCCTGCCTGGGCCCGTCAACACCGACATTGGAGTGCTGATGACCGGAAACATGTTACCTAGTCAGACGATTCTCGTTTCTAACTGTATCCAGCGGATGGACGTGTATGGAGACAACCTCATTAATCCAACGGCCGTGCATGTCAGCAGGGGACTGTTCAAGTTGGTGGAGGCTCTGTAATGGTGTGGAACATTTGCAGTTGGAGTGATATGGGACTCCTGATATTCTAGATACGACTCTGACAGGTGACACGTAGGTAAGTGTCCTGTCTCATCACCTGCCTCCATTCATGTCCACTGTGCATTCCGACGGACTTGGGCAATTCCAGTAGGACAATGCGACACCACACACATCCAGAATTGCTAAACAGTGGCTGCAGGAACACTCTTTTGAGTTGGGAGTCCTTGCAACGTGCTATTCAGAGGAGATCTCCAGCCCCTCGTAGTCTTACGGATTTATGAACAGCCCTGTGGGATTCATGGTGCACAGCACTACTTCAGACATTAGTCGAGTCTATGCTGGGTCGTGTTGCTGCACTTCTGCGTGCTCGAGGGGCCCTACTCGATATTAGGCAGACGTACCAGTTTCTTTGGCTCTTCAGTGTATAAAATAAAAAGTAATTTTCTCATTCCATTCTGTATTATTCCTTTGCAGCCTACTTGATCTCCCCCGTATGTTTAAGTGGGTATATTACAACTGCGGGAGCATAGAGTACACTCATTACAAATACTTGATATTTTTGTCAGTGACTACATCCATGTTATTTTCTTCTTTTTTTTTACAAAATGTACATTACAAATACATTAATTTCTGAGCAGAACGGGAGCCTCTTTTACTTTCGCGGAGAGCTTCATTTTGTTTCGCTGCTTCAGGCATCCGATGCGCTTAGTCCACAGATTTACACAGCGTAAGCGCTGGCGGGTTACGACTGGTTTACTGTTATTAACGTGGGCTGGATGCCACTCCCTGAATGGTTGATTTAGCAGAAGCGTCTTTTCTGCCAGCGAGATCAGTGGTGTCGGTAGCGATTACGCATGCTTTGTTTAAACAACACAAATTTCTCTATGATTGCTGGGGGGACGGCCTAGCGTTGCGTCAGCTCCTCGATTTGGTTCGGCTGCGGCGAGAATCCAACAGTCTTGGTCAGTGGTCGTCAAATTGGGGCGCAGGACCGCATGCGAATCAAGAATCCGTAAGGCCCACGGTTCCCAGCCTTCTTTCGTAATAATATGCATTTATCAACTAACAGGCGAATACAAAAACATCAACTACCTTTTAGAACTTCCTAAGAGCATGGTTTTCAGAGCGGTAAATGGCGCGATCACTGCAGGGTTAGGGGATATGAGACGAGTAATGTTATATTTTTTGTCTTCCGTACTGACATACCACGGGCGCTGCTACGGTCTAAGTTTTTGACACGGATGTAACGTGTACTCGCCGACGCGCATCTTAGACACTGTAAGGTACGCTTCAAACGCACCACATATTTGTAACAAGGAGTATGAAATCAAATAAAGGCCGTTGTAATACAACGCAATGAGTAGGAGAAACATAACGTTCAAAGCATTTAGTAAGTATTTGTCATCGTGTCTCATACTGCATAATACACTTAAATGTAAGTGCAATTATTATTATTAATCAATTAATCATCCACATACATAGGCAATAAAACATCACTTCATAATGCAGTTACAGTCACAACTTCTTGGTCGCTCAGAGTGGCACCGTTCTGAAGCGCAGAACCATGGACATGAAGTGTTTCGAATGGTGCCGACTTTTAACGATCAGTACCCGGGTGCCGGCGCTAACTTATCACGTCTTTGATACAGCTCGTCTGCTAAGGACTCACAACACAATAATTTTTACAGGTTACCAGTTAATAATAAGACCAGCGCATATGCGGCCAGAGACGTCAGCCCACAGTGTCACTATCGATCGTTCAGGCAAAAAAGTCTGACGACGACTGAGGCATGACTTACAGTCAAACAATGCAAAATCCAGGAAGGAATGTAACAATATTAGGAAGAGGATTCACACCATATAGCGCAGATGCTGAGTCGCAGATAGGCCCATCTGCGACTGAGCATCTGCGCTATATGGTGAGTAGCAACTTTCCTTTTCATAATATTGATAGCGAGGGGTTATTTGTTTATGTATTTCAGTGTGGTATCTTAATGGCATTTAAAGTCTTTGCACGAGCTTACTCATTGTTAATATTGCTCTGTGGTAGTTGGTTAACATCTTATTTAGGATAGAGATGTCGGTATTTAGCAAAAATCGGTGTAAATTACAACACATTGCCTCAGAATAGCAATTGGTTATGAGATTACTCTGCCCAGATGTAGTGGCTGTTCTCTGCTGGCGAAATTCGCGTAATTAGAATAACAAGTATTTACCCACACACTACATATGCTGCATTGTGGTTGGGTGAGAGCATCACGACGTCGATGAGACATGATGTGACATTGACATAACACGACGTTGACGCGACGAAAAATTGACGTGATATCGTGGGACAAAACTCGCTTGGTTAGAATGATAATAAATTAAATTAATTTGTTATTATTATTTATAAGAAATAACCCACACCCTGATCCCAAACATGATACTTTCCCTGTGGAGCACAGAACAATGTTGGCATCGCCCATGCAGTTGCTCTACTTATAAAAGATATGGAGGATAGGAGGGGGATAGAATTTTTTGGTCCAGGGGGGAAGGAATGAGAGAAGGGTCTGTGGGCATCAGCATTGCCAACTGTACGAATTGGATCGCACATATACGATAGTTTGATATGGTGCACGATCATACGATCCACCCTTCGGATCGTACGTCCATTGTACTATCTTTTGAAACGCTTACTATTGTTGAGATTTCATCTTTTTAACGGTTTATTTAATTTTCGACAGTTAGTTCCAGAAATACAATTTCGAGAAGCTTGCATGCCATTCTGCCCAGCCATGCGATTCCCAAATTTCATTACGCGGCAGCTGCAAAAGTCAACTGGTTATTTCCAGAGACGAATCCCCTGGGGAATTCTCCGTATTGACTGCTTTGCGGTCTGCGCGGTGCTCATACGTAAGTGAAAATGATTACCGTGACCTTTTTGGCTCAGGTGAGGACACTGAGTGCTTCAAAAGGTGTTAAGTAGTGCTAAATTGTGTCATTGGAAACAGAAGACAGTGATATTCTTCTTCTTCTGCTGCATATCCACCAAAGGATGTTGGCGATCACGTTTGCTCAGCCTTTTCTATCTCTTCCAGCATGGATCAATTCGCCGACGTTTCTTATTCCTGCCCACTGTCTGATGTTGCGGAGCCATGACATTTTTCACCTGGCAATTCCTCTTTTGCCCTCAGTCTTCCCCTCGATTACCAGTTTAAGAAGGTGATACCTTTCATTTCGTATCACATGGCCTAAGTAAGCTGTTTTCTTACGTTCGATTGTGGTTAGCGGTTTGCTGTCTCTTTTTACTATTCTCAAGATCTCTCGATTTGTTTTTCTTGCTGTCCGTAGAATTTTAAGTATTCTTCGATATAGCTACATCTAGAATGCTTCCAACTTTTTCACAGTGTTAACTTTCAACATCCAACTTTCAAAATCATACAAAAGCACTGACCACACATAGCTCTTCATAAATCTAACTCTCAGGTTAAGAACAAAGTCAGCGCTAGTGAACACTTTGTTAAATTTCATGAATGCACTGCGGGC
Organism: Schistocerca serialis cubense; assembly: GCF_023864345.2. Classification (NCBI taxonomy): domain Eukaryota; kingdom Metazoa; phylum Arthropoda; class Insecta; order Orthoptera; family Acrididae; genus Schistocerca; species Schistocerca serialis. Next base: position 454,146,600 of record NC_064646.1, read on the forward strand.
CTTCTCTACTCTCCATCTGATTTCCACGTCCGATGACCAATTTTCGCACAACCACGTCAGCAAGTAGTTAAATCTGTTCACCATGTCTATGGGTCGATTATTATACATTAATTCTGCATTTTGATGCTGATCTGAATTGCGAGTGACTATCATAAATTTATTCTTTTTGGTGTTGATACTGAGACCCATATTCCTGCTGTGTTCTCCCACTGCAGTCAGAAGATCTTGCTGATCGTTCATGTTATCTGCAATTAGGACTGTGTCATCTGCGTATCTTATGTTGTTAGTCCCTACCCCATTTCCTTTTATACCTACCTCACAATCTTCAAGCGCCTCCTCGAATATATGTCCTGAGTAAAGGTTAAAGAGGAGAGGTGAGAGCACATTCCATTGTCTAACTGAGTTACAGACATTGTGCGCTTCTGTTAACTGCCCGCCAATTCTGACCTCAGCAGTTTGATTCCAGTGCCGATTTTCTGTACAACTAATATCTTTTCCGCCCATGTCCAGTCTTCTCAAAATTTGTACAAGTTTATGGTGTTGCACTCTGTCAAACGCTTTTTCGTAGTCTATGAAACACAGCATTACATTCTTCCTCTGACCGTAGCATTTGAACAAATACCTGAATCGCGACCAATGCTTTCCTCGCACCTAGACCCCGTCTGTAACCAAACAGTGAAAATCCCATATCCCCTTCTCACTTAGCTGTGATTCTATATTGAATGATCTCAAGAAATATCTTCAGGGTATGGCTTATCTGGCTAATTAATCTGTAGTCTCCGCATGTCCTTGCATTGTTCTTCTAGGGCAAAGGAATGAAGTGTACGACAGCCATTTGTCAGGAAATTTGCCCGTATTATAAATTTGATTAAATATTTCTTGGAAAACTGAGATGACGTTATGATCTAATAATTTCAGAATTTTGACTGGTATTTGATCTGGACCACTTGCTTTTCTATCTTTTGCCGTTCCTATTGCTCTTCTGATATCATCTTTTGTAATGGCGGACACGATACACCCTCGTCATCTTTATTTTCTATTTCAGGCTTTCTTACGATAAATACCAGCCGTTTCCTTTATGTTCTTATGTAAGTTTAAGTCGTCATGTATTTGCTGCAGTCGTTCCAACTCTTTACATTGTTGTGTCAGCCAGTTATTTGTTGCTGCTCATATCTCCTTTCTTATGAATTTCTGCATGTCCCTGCACTTATCCTGGTTCCTTTCGTTTTTATATTTTATTCTTTTTTCAAATAATACCAAAATTTCGTCTGTCATTCAATTTTTCTATCGTGTTTTCTGTTTGTGATCTACTTCACTTTCCGCAACATCTGTCACAATGTTTTTCATTTCCTCCCGTACGTTGTTTATATCTGATCCTTCTTTTAGTTGTGGTTTCACTGTATCTGTAATTATTTCCTGATTTTTGTGGTTACCCTGTTTTTGATATCTTCAATTTTAATGCGATCATATTCTATTTTCCGCTGTTGTGCATGTTTTTTGACATTTTTAATTTTTATTTTTATTTCTGCTACTAGCAGGACATGGTCTGAGGGAACGTTGGCTTCTGGATAGGTGCATGCCCTCGTTACCGAGGATCCAAAGCGCTTGTTAATCAGAATGTAATCTATTTTATTCCGTACTATATTGTCAAGGCGATCAGTTGGAGCTCTCCATATGCACAAGCGACCAGGTGGCAGCTCAAACCAAGTGTTCGTTATCTTCACCTTTTCCTCTTGACAAAATTGACAAAGCCGTTCGCCTCGATCATTTCGTATCCCTAGTCCATATGGAACGACCAGTTCTTCAAATCTTCCCTCTACTATTCTAGAGTTAACATCACCCATTCATCTCATGTTCTTTTACCAGCTTAAGAAGTTATTTCAACTCTTCGTAGAATACCTCAATTTCATCTTCTGTTGAATCTGATGTGGGCGCATGTACTTGGATGATGTTGACATCAATTGGAATGGCATTAAGTTTAATTAAAGCCATTCAGTCTGAGTGTGGGAAGAAATCTACTAGAGACAATTATTCCCACGCTTTTCGTCTACTGTGTTGGTTGCCTGAATACTAGATAGTTCCTCCGTGAACCTCACACATTCCAGCATCTGGCCACCATGTCTTTGCCACTCCTAGAATATTTAGCATAAGTCTTCCCGTTTCCTGTATTAAGATATCTAATTTCCAGATTCTTATAAGCTCTGTACGTTCCAGGTACCGATCCTTACTTTGTTTCGAAGAGTCATGTTCCTACCCTCATCAGCATTTCCAAAATATCCGACTCGGGAACTATTTATGCCACCAGGATATTTTGAATTAAATGTCCTTGTCATTTTGGCTTATTTGGTTCTCTTGGGAATAATTGTCGGAGGCGGTTTTCCGTTGCCTTCCTCCGCTTGTAGTAAACAGCTGCTGTTAACCTCGAGAACAGACACTGTCGGGAAGCCGCTCCTCTGGAGTACAGACGCTGCCCACGCTGCTAGTTGTTGTCCACCCCCGGTATTTCATTTCCCCCGTACCGTACATATCTGGGAGGCATTCCCCGATCCTCTACCTGGGGAGGCGCCCGATGGGGGACCGGCAACCACTCACGGGAAGACAGTAATAGTGTGGATTTCTGGGGAAATGTTTCCCAAGAAATCCTCAGTGGGCATGTGTAGATGCGAGAGGCGAAAACAAAAATATAGAAAAGTCTGTGAAACTAACCCTGAATTTAAAGGTTGGTTATACAATGTGAAAGTGTTAGATGTAGAACCTGTAACGTAAATTTTGTGTCTGACTTGTGATGTGTTAAAAACATTCTAAAAGTGAAAATCGTGTCAAAAAAGTGAAGGTAGTTTAAACGCCCGCTATATCACGCAGGGCTAACAGGTAATTTGGATTGTGTCAAGGGCCAAGGTAGTTGCGGTTGGATTCATTTCACAATTGTAATTTATTGTCATTTAGTTCACAAATACAGTTTTCAAAGAATTAAATTTGCTTCACGGATGAAGGCCTCCAAAGAGATGCTTTACAACAAGTTCAATTTTGCAAATACATGACACACAGTTAAATTTACGAATATGATATATCGTATACATAAATGAGATCAGCATGCAGAGAGACTGACGGCCGCCGGATTAAATCTTAAAATTTCCAAATAAACTATGATGATTACTGAAGGCCTCAATGATTTAAGATGCCAACAGGGCTGATGGCCCACAAGGTGCCCAGAAAGAGATAAGCAAACGCAATAAGATGGCTGAAGGCCGCAAGGTTAAATTCTGCAAATTAACAAAATATATATTGCAACAATTAGTAGAACAATACAGTAAGTTTGAGAGGTCGCATGAGCCCCTTCTCATATTTTTCTGAGTAATTGGATCTTCCTCTCTAATTGCATGTTTTGAAAAGTCGCTTTCCCTTCACACGCAGACTTGCCACGCAGCGTCTCTCGTCTCGCGGGTGGTCCGTTGACAGGCGGGCACTGCTGATTTTGAAAGGGTTAAGCTGACGGGTGTGAGGGAGTCGAGTGAATGCTTTCCAGACGCCGACATTGTCAGAAGAGCGGCGGCGACACGCCCACAGGGGACTGATGGAGTGGCTGGGCTAGAGATTCCGTTACTTTGCAGAAACTTAGTGAAAACCGTTTTTGGCGGGCTACCAGCGAGGCGTAGGAAAGATCTGTGTTCCCAGGAAGTCTTGGCGGGAAAATTCCCGCGCTTTCTGCAAAATCGTAACTGTGATTGGCTTGCTCAGGCCATAGCTCCGTGACGTAGCAAAATCGGCTCAGAAATTGGCGCCAAGAATCTCCAGTGGTGGAAAGGTAGTGCTTCGGCAATAGAGTGGAATTTTCCGCCGGTTTTCGAGTTGCTGATTGGAACGTTTAACCATGGCCACTGTCGTGGGGGCGGGCATGTTCTGTGTTCGGTTTGTATGGGTGCTCTTGTGAGAGTCGACTCTCGCCTTTTGGTTAGAGTAGGTTACAAGACTGAAATCTCGCTGCTCTGGACAGCCTGCCTTCCGTTGGCTGCCTAATATACTTTTATTCAATTTTAACTGATTGACGAAGTTGCTGAAGTTTCGACTTCAACGTAACTTTCCGAGTACAGATGGCAATTGAGCGTTCTGCGTACAAGCGGCCTATGTTGACTGTCTTGAGCAGCTTTGGCTAAAGTTGTCTGTATCGGAGTTACTGTGTGACTTAGCTTGTTAAAATCAATCACTGTACCATCAGTGATTGTGTGGCGAGCCTTCTTGGTCTCCCTCAGAGGCGCATTTGTATTCCTAGGAAGTCTTTAGTCTGGAACAACCAGACCAGGATAATTTGTTTCGGGCTATACTCGCGACATTATCATCACCACGACGACGGGACGTCGAAGCAACCAGCCATCGCCTCCGGTACGCCAGATCGTGTTCTTGCAGTTAAGAAGACAGCTTGGTAATGTAGGTCCGCAGCACTGGCAGATTAGTGATTTTCCTAGGTGATAATCAGAGCTCAGCAGAGCGCGCCTGTTCGTCTTTTTCTAACTTTGTTCTGTCTTGGGTGTTCATTGTCTGAGTTCTCACTACTATAGCAGCAATTAATGTTGGGCTGGCTGTGTGTTGCTCTTAAGATTTAAGTTGCAAGGAATTGTCTCTACATATCACTTTGTCATAAAAGTCACAACCTAGTTTAGGGAGAACTTCACCTTCACAGCATTAATTTGAGTATCCAATTTGAGCCAATTTGATGTATTGTAAGTGTTTCATGTCTTTTGTTTATTATTTTGAGTTTAGTCATAATAAATCATATTGTTATTTTCGACAGAACTGTTATTCTGTTAATCGGAAGAGCAACCCTTTCATTTCTCACTACGTTAATGAAACTTTCCTTTATTTAACTTATTTATCAAATTAAATTATTGCAGGTGCCAAACTCTTGTCTACTCCACTTGCAGCGTCGATTACAGTCAGTTCGCGTTTCTTTTTAATCCATGTGCAACAGCAAAAGTCGTTAGAATAGGGGGGCTTAGAGCATCATTTAAATATGAAGATTCTAGAAGAATTTAGTGTTAAATACACTGCTAGCCCGGCACCTCGTAAGTTTACACATCTCCCTTTGCAATAGCAACGGCGGAAGACCCACAATAATATGTAAAATCTTTTAGAGGAAATTACAATAACCTTTCAAGAGCAGAGGGCGATAATGTTTGGACTTGAAGGAAACTCTGGGAACATGTTTCCAGGCCTGAAGGCCCGCAAATAACATTGCTAAATTAAAAATATAAAATGCAGTTAAATTACAACAACGTTAACACTGCCAAAAGGATAATTAATAGAACGGCACTCTGGAATCTCCAGTGGATCGGTCTGCCCTCGTTCACTTAGGCGAGACAGGTGATGAGTCCAACTACACTTAATTCGTGGAAACCCAACCAAGGGACAGTCACGGACCGACCGACCAACCGCTTGCTTGCTACGACGGAGTACACGAGAATTCAAGGTTTCCCCCCCCCCCCCCCCCCCCCCCCCACAAAAAAAAAAATTACAAGAATCACTATCCATAAACAAACGCGTATGTGAACTGAGCTGCCAAAACTACACACCATGTTGAGCAGCAGCAACAGGTGAGGAAAGACGCTGCCTAAAAACTACGTTAGAGGCCAGGGCAGGTAACCAGAACACTAACGGCCACAAGGCAAAAAATTCCGCTGGTGCACTTGACTATGGGTAAATTAATTTGATCAATTCCACCTGTTTTAGCTATCTCGAGCACTTCACTCGTTGTTGCTCACAGGAAAACCTCCACAACAGCAACGCCAGAACCAAGAACGTAATGCTCAAATCCACTGAACCGTCACGTCCTGGGTCGGTGTGCGACGATGCTCGTACCAATCGGACAGCTCCAGACAGACTCCCATACTCCGCAGAGACCGCCAACGGCCCAGTCGACTACGCAGAACGGAAATGTCCTCGGACGAACCGACCGACCAACAATCCACCAAAAGTCAGGCCTGGCTTAAGTGATGCGTGGCGACAACGGTCGGGCTGGCGATGTCCACGCAGGGCTCACTGCTGCTTCAAGCCAGCGACTGGCTGGCCCAGGCTGCGCCCCAGGCCCGTTGCAACTCCGTGGCAGGGCCCAACTCACGACCCGAACTGCCGCCGTCAACTCTCTTCCTCGCGAGTTCCGACTCACTCCACGACAGATGACAACCGGGAAGTCACAGCAGCCGAGGAAAGACCGATCCTATAAGAGGGGATATATCGATGCGCGCTACTAGCGCCGATAATGGTGAGGGAAAACAGCAACTCAGTATCGCCAGTAATTTAAATCAGCATGGTGAGATTGAAATACGTTAAAACAGGGTGTAAAATGCAACATGGTGGGACGGCGAGCCATGCACGGCTCAACTTCCCCCCTCCCCCCCCCCCCCCCAAATCCCTCAAACTTAACCCAGGAAGGGGAACCCCAACCCTGAAGTACATGAACTGACTGGGCCTAATACACGTATAACAGATCACGGACCCCAAAAACGAGGAGGTTGCCCCCGTTCACCTGCCTTCCATGGATATTGCGGACATAAATTTGATCACCGGGCCTACCCTTAAAGGATTCGCGATTACGGTTGTAACACTGGGATTGCCTATGATGAGCTCTCAGTATATTCCCCCTGGCCAGGTTCCAATTTTCCTTGAAGACCTGCGGATTAACCTGGGGTGGAATAAGATCATGAATTCCCCACAAGTTTGAAACAGGGTAGGAAAAAGTCAAGGATGCAGGCGTAACTCGCGAGACCTCATGAATGGCTGTATTAAAAGCCAAACTGAGCCAGGGAAGACTGGAATCCCATTTGCTGTGTGTTTTCTGATGGTCAATAATCAAAGCGGATTCGAGATTGCGATTAACCCTTTAAGCAAAGGACCCTTGGGGATAATACGGGGTGATGGTAATACGTTTAACTCTATTCTGGAAGCAGAAGGTCTTAAAAGGGCCCGAAAGAAAGGCAGGAGCGTTATCAGTAACCAGCTGCTTAGGTGGCCCGAAAACACTAAAAATACTAAGCAAGTGATTAATCGTGGTGGTAGCGGTAAGGTTTCGACTAGGAATAAGCCAAGTAAACCTAGAAAATGCATCAATTACCACGAATACATATCGACGACCCCTTTTAGTGTGAGGCAAACGCCCCAAATAATCTACGTAGAGCTTGTGTATTGGAGAGGACTCTCGTTCGGAACCCAGCCAGCCTTGTTGAAGGGCATTTTTGGTTTTAGCTACGTTACATAAGAGACACTGAGCTACCATCTGTCTAACATCTTGGTCCATGGAGGGCCAAGTTAATTGCCCCTTGATCTTATAAGTGCCCAAATGACCACCCACCAAGGAATCATGAAAATAACTGAAAACCGGACGAACCAAGGTAGCAGGCAAACAGATTTTTGACTGCCGAGCTTCGCCGACCTTCCTGCACAGAGGTCCTCTCTTAATCTCATATTCTTGCGCGAGCTCTCCTGCCAACACACGCTGCTTAATGCCAGCTGTTGTGGGTTGGCAAGAGAGCCAACCCGTTTTTGAGAAGAAGCTGAAAGGCACGCGTTTTAGCTCACGCAGGCTGGCGTGAGGTCTGGGACAGGTCAAGGAAATTAGACTAGCAAAAAAGGACGTAGCTGTGGAATACTTGACTTTAATCCATAAATGGTGAACATCGCTCTTTACGGTACATGTTTTACAGCATCAATAGTAACTGGTAATGGCGCCTTACTAGGTCGTAGCAAATGACGTAGCTGAAGGCTATGCTAGCTATCGTCTCGGCAAATGAGAGCGTATTTTGTCAGTGAACCATCGCTAGCAAAGTCGGCTGTACAACTGGGGCGAGTGCTAGGAAGTCTCTCTAGACCTGCCGTGTGGCGGCGCTCGGTCTGCAATCACTGATAGTGGCGACACGCGCGTCCGACGTATACTAACGGACCGCGGCCTATTTAAAGGCTACCACCTAGCAAGTGTGGTGTCTGGCGGTGACATCACACTAGCCCACACAGGAACCTGATCCTGATGGTGTGCAACGTCCTAAAACAGAAGGGGGAATTGACCTAATACGCTGCAGCTAAGATTGTCACAACCAAGCTGCTTCCCTCCAGTAGTAGACACCTCTTCAGTAAACATCTTGCCGAGGACATCCACCAAGACATTTTCGGAACCTTTAACATGCTTAACTTCGAACTGATATGCTGAAATACGCACTGCCCACCTGGCAATGTTCCCAGTCTTACGCGGCCTCACCAATACCCAGCCCAAAGCTTGATTGGAAAACCCGATGCTCGAGTTAGAATCGATACTTCTCTAACGCAAATAAAACGGCTAAGGCCTAACACTCATAGACCGAGTACTTAAGCTCAGCATCTGTTAACCGCCGAAACGCGTAAGATTATGGTTGCCTCTGCCCCTCTAATTTCTGTAAAAGAACAGCTGAAATACTGGCATTAGAGGCATCATTCTACATAATAAACCTTTTGCTAAAATCCGGTACCCCAAGAACCGGCGGATTAGCTATGAGCCGGCCGAAGTGGCCGCGCGGTTCTGGCGCTGCAGTCTGGAACCGCGAGAACGCTACGGTCGCAGGTTCGAATCCTGCCTCGGGCATGGATGTGTGTGATGTCATTAGGTTAGTTAGGTTTAACTAGTTCTAAGTTCTAGGGGACTAATGACCTCAGCAGTTGAGTCCCATAGTGCTCAGAGCCATTTGAACCATTTTTTGATTAGCTATGGCTATTTTAATATGCACGAAGGCACTCTCCTGGGCAGGTCCCCACTCAAAACGCACACTATTACGGCGTAACTAATTTAAGGGTGCCGCCAGCTGAGCAAAAGTGAGGACAAAACGCCTAAAATAATTTGCATACCTATAAATTTTTTCGATTCCCCGCTTACCAACAGGAGGAGGCAACGCCCGCAGGGTTTTCGTTCGCTCTTGATCAATACGAATACTCCGACCGGAGACTATATGCCCTAAGAAGGATACCTCTCGCTTAACCAGCGTTATTTTACTAGATTTGACTGTCAGACCAGTTTGCTATAACCTTAAAAGAACTTGCTGAATATGCTGCAAATGACACTCGAACGTACGTCTGTAGATAACCAAGTCGTCCAAATACTTGTAGACACAAACTAACTTCAAGTCCCCAAGAATATTGTCCAATAAACGTGTAAGCACTGCCTCTCTGATGGCTAACCCAAAGGGAACGCTATCAAACCCGAAGAAGTTCCAAGCCACGCAAAAGGCGGTGACGCGTTTACATTCTTCAGCCAAAGGTATTTGATGATATGCCTGATTCAAATCGACAACAGTAAACCAATTAGCCCCGGTAAACCAAGTAAAAGAATTATGAAAATCGAGCAAGGGTAATGACTCGAGTACGACGTTGGTCGGCCGGCCGGAGTGGCCGTGCGGTTCTGGGCGCTACAGTCTGGAACCGAGCGACCGCTACGGTTGCAGGTTCGAATGCTGCCTCGGGCATGGATGTGTGTGATGTCCTTAGGTTAGTTAGGTTTAACTAGTTCTAAGTTCTAGGCGACTGATGACCTCAGAAGTTAAGTCGCATAGTGCTCAGGGCCATCTGAACCATTTCAACGACCTTGGCGTTCAAACGCCGGTAATCCACCACTGGTCTGAAATCGCACCCTAATCCTTAGGCACCAGAAAGATTGGAGAGGCATAAGTGGAAGTAGAGACTCTGATAACTCCCTCTTCCAGCATCTGAGATATCTTAGCCCGGAGTATCTTAACCTTCGGGGGTGAGAGGCGATAAAGAGATTGCTTAACGGGGTGTCATCGCACAAACGTATATGAAATTCAAGAACGCTGGCAACCCCAAGTTATCGCTGAGGAGTTGAGAAAAGCTGGAACATGTCGTGCATCTGGGATGCTCGACTGGGCGAAAGGTGGTCTAGATGAAATTGATTAGCAGCAACCACCACGCCGAAAGTCCCGAAGGTTCGGCCTACTCCAGCTTTTGCGCACTAATAAAGGCCAAACTTCTCAGTAGAAGCAAATTTAAAGGAAAAGGTGCGTCCAGAATAATCTAAGATGAGTCCGGTTTTATAAATGGAACCACACCCCAATATTAGATTAAGAGGGAGTCCCTTAGCCAAGGCTAAGAATACAGGAAAGGAAAAATCGGCAACTGATACACTCCCCTGAACTAGCCTTGCAAAGGCGGCACCTGGCCATTGGCCTCCTGACATCTCTGCACCGGGGACGGGGCCGAACGAAGTCTAGTAAGATGAACAAATTCCAAAAACAATTCAAGACTCAGTAATGACAAGGAACTGCCAGAATTCTGGAGAGCGCAAATGGGCTCGCCACCTACCCGAGCACAAAAATAAGGCAAAAGGGAAGATTATTCGGGTATACCAGGGCCTAAAGGTTCGATGCCGGGTTCGTGGGACAACCCGGCGTCATCTATTAGCTCTAGGAGGGCGTGGCTGACCACAAGAGCGTGCCAAATGAGCTGAACTTCCACATCTTTTACTAATGTCTACAGATGTGGGCAATCCGGAATCGACACCCATGTCGCGTCTCGCAACCTCTCGACGTCCGTGGCTCTCAATGGGTAATGCGGATGCTGCTATAACGGCATCATGGAGTTCTCTCCAGGTTTCAGGCTGCTTACCAAAAATAAAATGCGGTTTATCCACCGCAAGCAATCCCTTGAGGACGATAGAAAATAACTCACGTGCCGGTAGATCAATCAACAACGCCAAAGAGGCTGTGTGGACTCTATGAAGATACTGATATAACTGCTCATCACGCCGCTGCACTTCCCAAATGTGACGGCACTCCAGTTGTTTCCAAAACCCGATGGTTAAGCGCTGACTAATTTCAAGTCAACTTATTCGTTCCAAGGAAGACCCATCGGCCATGGCTCGTGAGAGGATGCTCTGCAACTCGCCTCTAGCTAGCAGGTACAGCGACGACAAAACGATGCAGTGCGGAGCGCGAAAAGCGGCCTCGTGCTGTTCGAGACGAACCAGCAACCACAGAAAATTCTCTACTTGATCAATCCGCTGTACCATCAACTCGCTCAGACCCTAAAAGAAATAAGCCAAAGGGTTCGGCATTTTAGCTAACGCGGTGTTTTCTGGTTTCCTACCTTGACAACGCCATCTTCACAACATTTTATTGACTAAAATTGGTTGTCTTTTCTTAGGGCTCAACGTTCATTTCCTTTTCACGGAGTTAAGATATAGCGGTTCAAGTTTCGATGTGATCATAATGATACCTGCTCTCGTCGATTCCCTTAGAGGGGTTTGAGGTAAATCCTGGATTACTTCCATTAAAACGGAACAGCAAATTTCCTTCCCAATCCCCTCAATCAAACATTTGGTTCATCTCGGATGACCTTGTAGTTAACGGACGTTTGTCGCTAATATTCCTTCTCTTCTCTTTTTTCCAACATTGCTCATTGACTGCAAGTATCCCACAACGGTTAAATAGTTGCAGTTCGTCCCATCTGCTAATTATCGTGTAGGCTGAAGAAGATCGCAATTGAAAGTTATAAAAAACATACATTATCAAATCCTGTTGCTCTTCCCCAATACGCAGAGTAGTTCACATCCAAATGATACTACTGTAAACGGAAATATTGTTTTCACACACGATTAATTGAATGCTTTTTACAGAACACACAACACCACCTTATTCATACCGCAAAACTGCATTCACCTTGGCACTAAATCCAAAGAAACGAAAAGTCTCGAATCACAGACTTTTCCTCTTTTATATTCAGACTTTTATTGCTTAAACATATTTTCATACATGTAACAAGCAAGAAATCGACTGAGATATTTATCTAGAACATCAAATAAAAAGTGACATTACATAATTACACTGATAGCAACCAGGCTGACAAATCTCCTTATAAAATCTCTACGAACATATGCGCCGACTTCATTTTTACCTGCAGTGGTACATACCATACTTCAGTATACCATGAATCGTATGCTGCATGAGGAGTGTCCACAGAGCCTTTATTGCTACACGATGTTCACTCGGTCTATTGAAGATCTTACGCGCCGCAAACTAATCTGAACCACACTGAGGTTACAAAAGTCACGGGATAGCGATAAACACGTGTACAGATGGGGACAGTGTAGCGCACACAAGGTACAAAAGGACAGGGCACTGGCCGATCTGTCACTTGTACTCATGTGGTTCATGTCGAACGGCTTGTGACGTGTTTATGGTACACACGACGGGAAATAAGTGACCTTGAACGCGGAATGGTAGTTGGAGCAAGACGAATGGGACATTCCATTTCGAAACTCGTTAGGGAATTCAATATTCCCAGATCCGCAGTGTCAAGAGTGTGCCGAGAGTACCTGATATCAGGAATTATCTCTCACAATGGATAACGACAGAGAGCAGCGGTGTACGTGTAGAGTTTTCAGTGCTGCGGCGTGAACAACACTGTGTGAAATAACCGCAGCTACAGAAATTAACGCAAAACGTACTACGAACGTATCCGTTAGGAATGTGCAGCAAATTTGGCGTTAGTAGTCTGTGGCAACACAAGACCCACCCTAACATCTTTGGTAACAGCACATCGCCTTCAACGATTGTCATGGGCTCGTGATCACGTCAGTTCGACTCTACAGGACCGGAATACGGTGGCTTGGTCACATGAGTGCCTATATCAGTTGGTAACAGTTGATAGGACGATCCAAATGGGGCGTAGACCCCACGAACACCATATACAATGGACAGGGTCCTGTAGTCCAACTGAACTGATCATGGACTTGAGATCGTTCCTGTCGTCTACTTGGAGACAATTTCCAACCATTCACAGACTTCATGTTCTCAAACAACGATGGAATTTTTATGGATGTCAATGTGCAATGTCACCGGAGAACAATTGTTCGCGATTCGTTTGAAGAACATTCTGGACAATTCAGGCGAATAATTTGGCCACCCAGATCGCCCAACATCTATCCCATGGAATGTTTACAGGACGTAATCGAAATGTCAGTTCGTGCACAAAATCTTGCACCGACAACACTTTTGCTATTATCGACTGGTAAAGAAGCAGCATGCCTCAGTATTTCAGCGGGGGATTTGTTGAGTCTGTGGCACGAGTTGCTGCATTACGCCGGACAAATGAAGTCTGACACGATATCAGGAGACATCCCACTACTTTCGTCATCTCACAATGAATAACACATAAGTTAAATGATGAACGAAAGCAGCCCGCATCTTTTGGAAAAGAGGAAGCTGCACTGAAGGAAATTAACAGGATGTAAGAATGGGAAATTACTGGCCGCGAACAAAGTGAGTGTGGTAGTTATGGTTTCGAATGAAGACAGCAGTGTGCGTACGATTCCTGATGCCTAAAAGTTAAATGAGATTGTAGTAACTGAAACTGAGTGTCCTAGTCGTGTTAACAAACTAAGCAAAATTTAACACATTGAAATAATTGTCGGAACGTGCATCTCAGAAATCGAGTAAATATGGATTTTCATTATAGTTTTTGTTAATATCGTTTGGTTTCAAGATATGGTTCAAATGGCTCTGAGCACTATGGGACTCAACTGCTGAGGTTATTAGTCCCCTAGAACTTAGAACTAGTTAAACCTAACTAACCTAAGGACGTCACAAACATCCATGCCCGAGGCAGGATTCGAACCTGCGACCGTAGCGGTCTTGCGGTTCCAGACTGCAGCGCCTTTAACCGCACGGCCACTTCGGCCGGCAGGTTTCAAGATATCATTTATGTCCATTTATGAGGGCAACGGAGCCGGGATTTTGATCAGAATAAGTGTATGATTTGATTATTGACGCCTGGGACGTAATTCTGAGCATATCCGCTTGGGTTAAACAATACGAACTGATGGAAAATATCTTAGTGGTTATCAAAACAGTGGTATGAAATGGAAGTTATGTGAGGAATTATTTGTTGGGAGTGAATTGTATTTTCGTGACACGTCGTTAGTGCTCAGAGAATAGTTCTGAGGGACGGAGTTCATGGCTATAAAGGCGTTCTTCCCAGAATGAAAGGCTATTATGGGCAATGTTCCATTTATTTTGTTTCTATAGGAGATTCGTGCTATCACAATCGTTTGTGGCCGATGCGTGAATCGAGCACTATAGAAAAACGCCGTATGGGTATGTACAGGGGAGAGAGATGATCAAAGGCTAACGGGTCAATTTGTCCAGAGAAATATTCTGCATCATCCACGCATTTCACAACCACTTTCCACGTATACTGAAGCGTGTGGTTATGGGATAGCTCTGTAAATTTTGACAAATAGACGTTAAAGATCAGTAACCAGTAAATTGTGGATTCGGCGTGGTTGTGCAGGGAAATAATAATTTTGGAAATTGAAGAAGGCGACACTATAAAGAAAAGGAAAGTGATATGGGAGGAACTTTCTTAAATAGTCTCTAGCCATGAGTCTATTTGAAAATAATTGAGGAATGGACATCTACATGTGAATGATTGCTTCACTATCAACTCTCCAGACATACCAATATGGTTAACCACCACTTTATGCGCTACAGTTATGGATAATGAACGGCGATTAAAGAGCAAATAAAAGTTACATTATTAAGAACAGCACTAACTTTAACCTAACGGTTTCTGAAAGACATTCCACTTGCTATAAGAAGTTATGGAGGATAATAGTTCAAACAGTTGCACTCTCGAGCTGTAACGTAGCCGTTGTAAATGCAAATCTCGTGATTGAATGGAATGACATGAGACACCACTGCTGAAGTGTACGATGCTCAGTACAATGGAAAACGAAAGTAAAGTTATTCTATTAGAATTAATAGTACTAGTATAAAGTCAATTCCTACAAGAAGTGACTTTTACTTTTTGACATTGTTATAAGTGTAAAGTAAAAGACATGTATGCCAACTGATGGATTAAGCTTTTGAGTCAATAAGTGTAATATTATTTTCTTATTGTGTGTGATTAAGAAAGGAATGACTTGCCTGGACCGCCAGTGTAGGATATAAGGTTACGAGTTGTAGTAACTTCATTATTGATTAAGGTGTATGTTAACCAACAACTGAGTAAGTGTCAGTATATGAATATATGCGTTCATGTGAATGTGATTCTACAAGATTTGTTGTGTTGGCGCAAGTGTGCAACACCGTAAAGTTGGATGCAGTTAACCTGAAAGTATTATACTCGCAGGAACGTCGATTAAGTTTATTTCAGCAAAACAGCAAATACTAAAAGATTGAAAATCTGATGACAATTCTTCAACACTCATTTGAATGCTACGTAAATTATACTCAACTAAGCAAGAAAGATGTGTTCACTCAATAATAATAGAATAAAGAAATCTGTGCGATAGCTGACATACAATATTGTTATGTGGATAGCCAGAGAAGTTCTTCAGATATGTTAGGGAACCCCAGTGAGGTCATTTTTGATGTCTGTAGTCTCTCACTTGAGTTACACTTCGGGAAATGACAGAACGGGTTGCTATCGCAAATGGGTAGGGAAGAGGAATCCCCTTAGCCCCCTCTCTCATCTCACATACCATCCGAAGGAAGAGGAACAGCTGTTAAGCATCTTACCCTTCACAACCGTCCATAATTCATATTTCACTGTCTTCACCAACGCTAGAATCAGAGCTACGTTCATCTCCCTAGCAAAGGACTTGAAAAATCAAAGATTATTTTTAGAAGCTGTATCGATAAAAGAACAGTACATACAACCACAGAGAAGACAAATATTAAACAAGAGTCTATGACAATACATTTAAATATCATTAGTTCTGGTGCTGTGTGTCATAAGATTTTTTATACACTGATGGTTGGAATCATGGTTTTCGTACTCATGTTGAGTGCCAAGAATTGGTCAATATTTTCAAAAGAATAAAGTTTGATTGCTAACGTTGTAGCTTTGGTTACACATACTGAGCGTAGCTTATGGGAGAAAATGTTGTCTTCTGTTTCCCAGAACAGTGGACAGTGATGTACTTGTTACTTTTACACAAGATACGACTCGCGCATGATGGAACTTGAATATCGGAAACCAATTTTCGCTGACGTGTCCTCAAGTTAAGACCTGAAGCGGCGTTGATAGGCCGGCCCCGCATCAGTTTTCTGATCATTTGCTGTTTACCCCCAATGGCCTCTGGGAAACATAAATTTAATTTTCGGATATAATCATCACAATAGCTCTTTCTCTACAATAAAGCAACTTAGGTGGTCAGTTTAGTGCTAAGTCTTATTTTTCTACCTCTCGTTCTTGGTACAGCCATTCCGAATATTTTTTTAAAAACAAGTTGTAACGAACGTTCCGAAGACATTTCAAAACAGTTTCCTTGGAGTCTGTTATTGAGCAGAAGCGATGTTTTTCATGATGTTGACTTACGATTCCACCTTAATTGTTGGTCACACACACCCAATAAATGCAATATAACTGTACAAAACTGGTTGGGTACTTAATCTTGGTGTTCCACGTGTAGTATCGACACCAGACAGCCAAGTGCTGCAGAAGTATATTGGGTTACCTCGAAAGTTCGTTCGCTTTTCGTGGCAGTGGAATCAGACAGAAGCCTGAGAACACACTTCCCTGCACACAGCTATGGCAGAGAGTTTGCCAGTTTGTCACCTCATACACTGCACACACAAGGTCGGGTACAACATAACCAAAAAACCAATCGATTTTGTAAACAAACTATTAATTTCATGCAGGATACATCGCTGTTGTCGACAATATATTGCGTTTTCTCGGATAATCTGTAAACGTCTCTTTTAAAAAATGTTGGGGTTTCTGAGGTTGATGACCTCTTAACGGTTCGGTCTGTAGTTCTCGAAGGAGGTGACATATTCGCCATTGAGGAAATTCAGCAGGGAACGGAATAGATGAAAGTCAGATGAGGCAACGTCCATCGATTAAGGTGGTTGGGCAACACATCCCAAAGAAAAGAACTCAGCTTTTGATGGGTCACCATGGAGATATGTGGTCTGCGATGTTGTGGTGAAAGATGACTTCGTGCGCAAAATCCGCTCATTCAATGGCAGCCTTGCGACGATCAAACTGCGGACACTAGATCTCTGAAGTGATAGTCTGATTCGGACGAAGTTCGTAATACAAGACGTCTTTGCAATCCCACCGGGCGCATAGCAGAATCTTTCCGAGAAGCATCCCTGGCTTAGGACCCGATAGTGGTGGCTGCCATGTCTTGCGCCACGATTTATTCTTCCAGGCGTTGTTGTACACGATCCACTTTCCATCCTCAATTACCAGTCATTAACGAAAAGGAGCACTGTGACTGCGTTTCAATAAGAAGCCACAGACGGACACGCTTTGAATCAAATTCGCTTCTCTCAGTTCATGAGGAACCCACGCATTGCGAATATTTAGGAACCCAGCTTCTCCAAGTTCCTGGCTACAGCAGCACGAGCGTCATGGAGCTCCATTGCCGACACCCGCGTTGTCGTTCGTGGATTATTGACTATCATATCATGAAGCCACTCCACATCTGTAAACGGTCGCCGACCAGATCGAATGTTGGTCTATTAGGGCCAAATTCCAGGTCGAAGTCGACTAAACCACTTCTGACTTGCTCTAGCCATTAGTACATCTATCCATTATACAGCACAATTCTTCTGCCTGCACTGTGAGGTGGTTTTCCCCATACGATAGTAAAACAGTGTAAGATAGCGCTAACGCCCTTTCCAGCTTTCTGTAGCTTGTAAACACACATTCATCCTGTTCCATCCAACGCCATGCACAAGTACACATTTACATATCCAATGGTGCGTCGGTTTGTCGATACTTGTTGCATTTTCCTAGTTTTTACAGATGGATGGTACACGAGCTCCTTAAATGTTATAGTTTGGGATTTGTATTCGGTTACACATGCCATCGGAAGTTCACTCTCCACACAAATTCCAGATACCATCTGTGTTAAAACTTACGGATCAACTACATTTATAATGTTTTGTTAAGTATCACACGTAAACATATATTTAAAGTACGGAGAATGCAGATAAACACCCGTGAATATTAAGATTGGGCGGCATCCATAGATATGTGTATAGTACTCACTACCAGTTACCTATAAAAGCAGTACGACTCTTATGTATGCATGGAATCATGAGCTGGCAGAGAGGCAGGAGTGTCAAATGTATCTGACATGCCGAATATTTGTCAAGTGTCCGGTATCACTGCAATCACATCGATTATACAATAGATGCTCATCTGCAATATGAACATTGCTCATTCAAATAATCATATGCTCTTC
The DNA here is from genome assembly GCF_023864345.2 of Schistocerca serialis cubense. Taxonomy (NCBI): domain Eukaryota; kingdom Metazoa; phylum Arthropoda; class Insecta; order Orthoptera; family Acrididae; genus Schistocerca; species Schistocerca serialis. The sequence continues at coordinate 454,164,826 of NC_064646.1, forward strand.
ATTCGAGATTACTGTAACCATAACGTCCCTGGCGGTACGATAGTATTGCACTTTCTCTCCTTCAGTGAGTTTGTTTGATGCAACTTCTTTTACTGCCACTTTCATTCTGCTTAAAAAAATGAAACCAACTTTCGTTTATGAATTATTTTTTTTCCCAGAATCGTCCCTCCTAATGGAAGCGCTGCATCAGTTGGGTCGCAGTTCTCTTCCTTGCCTCTTCATTCTGGTCGGATGAAGTTCTTCGTAATCAATCTGTACAAACATATGAGTATCCCAGTTGTTGAGTAATCGTCACACGCTGCCTTTACTGAGTGAGGAATCGAACATTGATGGTATCCACCGATGCATCTCCGTACGCAGTTGTCGTTTTCGTGAATACGAATGGGCATTTCACCGTAGACAGTTGTCAGTTTTTCATGAATACGAATGGGCGTTTCACCTTCTGCATTCAAAAATTCTGTCACACAACGCTGCCTAACACGGACATCGATGATGGGCATTTTGCAAGCGACTAAAATGTAGCATAATTAAACGGCTTTTTTTAATTACTAAAATAACTATCAGTAGTGTAAGGTGCCCGTTAATTCAAGCTTTGTGGTTTTATACAGGTGTATTGCTGTATGCTCGAGCAGTTGAAGAGACTAACAATTCATCTGATTGTGTAATGCTACCAAACTGGTTTCTGTCTACTCTCTGATGTGTTAAGTTTAGCCCAAATGTTGTGCAATATCTTGCCCACGCGCGAAGCGATTTTTGTGAAAAGACAGAACTGCAGGCAAGATTTGCGGAGATTTTTGACGGATCCTACCTGTTGATATCCATTGGGGAACGGTAATGGGCAACACTGGAGAAATGACGATCCGTTATTAACGCGAAATATCCGCAAAAATTGCGTGATTGACTGTTGTGGCTTAATGATGACACACATGTCAATATCGCAAATGTCGTAACGCAGAATTATTGGTGGCTTGGGGTTTCCTACCGTAGGGTTTCCTAGAAGCAGTGGCACACTAAACCTGTCAGAGGCGCGGGCCGGCAAAACAAATCGAGGCTCCCCTTGCTGCCCCCTCCCACCTTCCTCACCATACAGGATTTCTCCGAGAGTTTCAAACGCAAACGGAAGGAAGTTATACATTGCTTATCATCTTCAATTTGTGTCGTGATAATTTACAAGGTATAACGTTATTTTACGTAACACTGAAACTGACTGCTCTCGTAATCTCGTTGCTCTTATTTAATAGCTATGTTGCCCCTTATACGACAGAATTCATTACGTGATTTCTGTTGTTAGAATCTATTATTTATGTTTCGCAGCTAAGTCGACATAGAACGAGCGGGGTGTATAAAAATGAATCTCTATTTCCAAAACCAAGAGGATGGTCACTGTCTACATAAAACTGCGTTCAGTGCGTTGTGGAGGGTACTTTCCTTACGGATTTCAACAAAATCCCTAGTGTTGCTCCGATATTGATGAAATTTTGTACATTCGATCTTCAATGCAAGGGGAACCTCACCGCCTTCGTGAAATTTCATGCGGTGTATTGCGGAGAGTACCTTGCAACAGAGTTACACACCGTTGGACTGATAGCTTGTGAGTTGGCTCATGTATGTGTGTTTTCGTGGTGAAGGCATTTATACAAGTCAACGTAGGCTGGATGGCGGGAGGCTGGCCTACCTTTAAATAAATTCTATATCGTTTCGTCAGTCAGCATGAAAGTTGGCAGATATGTATTTTTTCATACACGGGGAAAGAGGAGATGGCATGACGGAGGCCGAGGAGTGGATATACGGAGAGAGGAGAACGTGATGAAGTCGGATAGGGGGGAGGAGGTTGGCTGGTTCAAATAGCTCTGAGCACTCTGTGACTTAACTTCTGAGGTCATCAGTCCCCTAGAACTTAGAACTACTTAGCGCGTCGCGGTCGCGTGGTTCGAGACTGTAGCGCCTAGAACCGATCGGCCACTCGGCCGCCGGAGAGGAGGTGCATCCAGAGAAGTGAGAGAAGCAGATTAAGAGAGAGGGAGCAGCAGGTAAACAGAGAAAGGGAAGGAGGTGAATTACTAATGGAACACTGTAATAAATACACAAATTAGGGGTTTTTAGTGAATTTGATATACTATTAAAAAAAGCGAAGGAGGAGGTGGACAGAGACGGAAAGATGGATGGAGAAGGAGAGGAGGATGGAGAGGAGGAGGAAGTGTTGTGAGAGAGGGGTCAGATGGAGGAGATGGAAAGAGAGATGGATGGGAGGAAGGAGGAGGTGGATAGAGAGACGTGATAGGACTAAATGGACAAGAGAGATGAGGGAAGAGGGGATGAACTGATATAAAACTGGGGTGAATAAATATCCGGGCAACGCTGTGTTTACTGTTAGTAATTAGATAAAGATTTACGCGACAATGGACGTGTTCATCTGAAAGGAATTAGTGAATATTTTCCCATGGTTAGATGCGGCGTATGAAGTCTCGATAACTAGAGTGTTGTTCTTGATGTCTACAGATGATAAAATTCGTTGCTTTATATAGATGACTCCACCAAAGTTCATCTAGTTGGAATTTCATCTTTATTAAATAAACTACATAATAATCAGCTGAAAAATGCTGCTGTTGGAGCACAATGAAGGCAAATATGATCGTGTTTAAAAGACTCTGACAGAAAAGTGGGCAATCAGCTGTCTGGGTCCTCATTCCTCCTTCCTCACCAAAAATTCTGGAAGCTTCACAGGACGAGTGACCATGTTATATAATAAATTTCCCAAGTAAAATTTCAGTTTTGTTGAGTTAAAAATTAAATAAATAGCAGATTTTGTATTAGAACTTTAGATATACCGTTGAAAGCGTACTTTTGTGAATGAGATCCGCCAAATACAAATAATTAGTTTCGTATGACATATATGATGGAACTCCAGAATCGGCAAGTTAACTTTGCGAAATTATTGATGCTAGTAAAATGTGTGCTGTACTTACACATACTGTCCTAAAACAACAATATTTTTAAGGCCCACAGCAAATACTAGAATTTTTCACACAGAACATCACGGTAAATTTTTTATCATCCAACTTTTCGAATCTCTAGACCCCCTACGTGGTGACGCTCTTGTTTCCGACTGCAAATAAGTATCGTAACCCTGAACTTTCCCACTGACATGAAAATAAGAACATCCCTTCACATTTTATCCAGGCTTAGGACAGGCTATGCACGTAGCTCATAGGCATGTTTAAATGTTTTTTTCATTTTATTTATTTTTATTTATTTATTTATTTTGTTTCTGTTGTTGTTTATTTTTTGTTGTTTTTATTGTTGTTCAACATTACAGTAGTAAATTCATAACCTTTTTTTTTATCAATCGTAAACTCACATTCATTTTTTCTAAAAAGGCTAGAGATTTTAAACACCTTTTGAAATCTCCAGAGTCTTCATCTGTTTCATAATGTTTTTTAATCTTTTGTCAAGATCTATGCACCTCTTCTTCCTTTTTTGAAGAGGTAGGCCAATGGAATCTTTTTTAATTTCAAAAATAGCGTTCACCGCCTCCTCCTTCAGCTTTTGAATCAGAAAGTACACGTTTGGATGTTTCTAGTTTATTGAGGAGTTCAGTTTTCTATGCCAGCCTTCGACAGCATTCGGCGCTCTGTGTCGTTGGTTAAGAACATTCCACATTTCTATAGGTATATTAGGATTTTCCATCCACTGATCAGCCATATAGTCTGTAAATGCTGTGATCTTCTCTCCACTGGGAATTTATTAAATTATTAAAATCCACGCTTCATCGATAATGTTAAGTGGAAGATGTGCCACTGCAACACACATGCGACAAAACAATCCCGCTTCCTCCCAATCCCTGTAGTCTTCCACTAGTCCCAGTTCCTGTATCTTCTTCCACAGACACTGGTTAAAGTGAAAATTACAGCCGGAAAGGTGTTTTTCAGGGAACACAATTCATTGCTTTAATTGTAGCCATTTCAAAATCTAGCACTGCAGTTTTTGGTGACCACCCAGGCATCATAGATATCAATCCAAAAACAAGTTTTTCATATCAGTTTTTACTTTTTTCTGGCAGCAAAGCAAATAAAACAGGATATACCTTAGTTGCCTCTTCTGTACTTCCGATGTCGACATGGATTGTGTACAATTGTTTGAACTATTTCGAAGAGCTGTAAAATGTCCCATCCATAAGCACAGATCCATTGCCACAAACGATTTTCTCTGCTTCTTCGCAAGTAAATACTAGAAGCCTCTTGCCTGGAACAGAGCCATCATCAATGTTCAAAAAACTATTACCTTCCTCTAATTTCAAAAGGTCTTCGCTAAGGTGAATTTCCGAACTGTAGCCATGGTTCTGGGTTGTCCCAATAGCTCCTCCTCTCGCCTTACACAATAGAGTGTTGGAGCTGTCGTAATTCGGAATATATGCCACGAATTCTAATACTTTATCTTTCAAATCTTGAAATTTCTGCTTCAAAATTTGAGCTACAGGCACTGTCTTTTCTTCACGAACTATTTTTCTGCAAGTATGTAGTCTTTACATTATATCCACATCTGTTTTGTCAGGTGGACAAAAAGTTGCTGTTGAGCAACGATTTCACCATTAGCAATTTTTAAATGGTCTTTGCACCTACTTCGTTCATAATTTAAGCACATCCAGTTCATATGTTCTTAATTCAACCTGTAAACACGGTAGCAATGACCATCCTTGATAAGACACGACCTGCCTTTCGTTGTTGTTATCACTTCCATCGTGTACACTGCATAGAACAGAAGTCGGATAGGATAACACAAGGAACAAAAGCTATCGACGACGACACTGTCTGAGAAACGGTGATAACACATGTACTCAGGGTGAGCGACTGGGGTAGCAAAACAGTGAGAGAGGCTCAGTTCTCAAACACCTCGTTAGGGAACCGGATGCTTGGGACAGCTTCCCTGCCTGCTGCACACTTGTAGGAAACCCCACGATATTAAACTCCACGTCAACCCAAGTGGGAGACACACGAACACCCACCCCATGCGATTATCTCGGGTTTGGTACCTCAAAAAAGACTTTGAAGGATGGACGGTTTTTGTTGTACGAAGATGTGCAACAGGTAGATAAGGCTTCTTCACTCATCAGTATACAATATTTACCAAACGGCTGTCTTCATAATGGTGCATCGATTGAGTAATTGCCCCAGTGATGAAATAGAGTTTGACTAATCGGCAAACTAATTCTGCGTTGTAAGGCTTCGAAAGGGAACATTTTTAGCTTCTTTCTCATATCTTTCATAAAATTGATTTCATATTTTGTAGCTTACTTTTCCATACACTTTGGCCCACTGTTGCAATGTCATCTACAATGTGTCAGTCATCTCATTGTTCACTCTATTTGTCACTGTCTTGTCCATGTAACGTTCATAGATTAATTTCATGGTCATGTCCACACTAACATATATGTGACCCCGACGGTTTTCCAGAATTGACCTGAAAGTCCATTGTCTGTAGCTAAAATACACTCGTATGTGGCCAGTTAATGATAGATTTTGCATAGTATTTGGTAAAAAGATAATCTTGTTTGCTTGAAAACAAGATTTGAAACTGCTGCCTGGATAGGCAGAAAACTTGAGCATTATATTTTATAAACCCCTCTGTTGAATTTTAAGGAGTCAGTCTATATTGCTGCAAAATAATAGGTATCGTAACTCATTCGCAGTGGAGAAAGAACTCGCTATTTGTTTAAAATAGGTCTGCAGTAATTTATTACATTTGGCCCAGACATATGATGCCTTATTATGCGTATGAACTCTTTTTATTTTTTGGACCCATTCACCACAACGGAATCTTTTTTTTCAATGTGATGTATTTGGTTGTAAGTCTATTTTTTCCAAAGTATGTGAGTGTGCTTTGTAGAGTGTAGCCCTAAATGCTACTTGTTTTTGGGCGGTGAGTTAGCATGAAGCGTTCTTTATTTCTGTGTGCTGTTGATTTTAACAGTAATTAAATTTATGCTTTTCTCGTCCTCATGCGAAACTATAAATGTCATACCTGTGTGCAAAAGGTTACATTATGTATACAACTCTTCAGTATCCTCTCCTGTGCCACTATGTAGTAGCAAGACCGTCTTTCTTCCGCTAAACTTTGAGATTAAAAGTATGCTAATTATGCGACAACATTACCTGCATAATGTCGGTAACTTCGGATATTTCGTAGGCAGGACCCCTTCTACTAAGTTTTGAAGAAAATAGCAAAATTGCTGAGTATATTACCGATTTCACCACATACACATCGCCAAATGTGCCTACTATTATTGGAGTTAGTTTGTTTCCATTTCTAGCACTTAGATCTCCCGTAAGGAAAATCTGATTTTTATTCATACTGTTTAATATCACCTGCAATAGTTTGAAAAAGACCTTAGAGTAGGCAATATTCCCTTAATGTTGGACGTTAGCTGCTATTATTCTTTGGATTGCTCTTGTATCTTTAATTAGTAATAGAACAGTGCGCCCTTTTTCATTTCCTAGTCAAGTGTTTTACCTTATTTTTTTGTAGGAATGTAGATGGTAACACCCTTACTTGTTCTTCTTTCTTATTATACTGCGCTGTAGATCATAGTATAGCCATATACATATCTAGTTCCAGATGGTTTTTTTTCTGTAAATTCTATTTCCTTTCCTTTCAAATGATTTGCTAATTCGAATTCCTTAACATCAGTTACCTAACATACAAGGAGAAAGCTTTCCAAGCTTCCTTAAACCACTGCCTCTTGCTCCTATTTCTCACCCATATCGTAACTCGCTAGTCCGTCCTTCTCCCGAGGCTAGACTGTGTAGTGCAAGTACGTTTATTTTGTCTCTGAATGGGTTACTAGCCCATGTATGGTCCCAACACTCACTACACTAACACATATAAGCTGATTTATACCTAAAAACATTTTTTTCTTTTCCCATTGTGGATAGCAAACAATGCCATACTGAAATTGTAGCGATCATTGTCTAAACACATAAAAGTTTGTCTGTTTCATGGTGGACCACTGATAACGAGTTGACAAAAAAATTTATAAGCATACACAATTTTATAAGCATACAAAACTTATCCTCGGGGCGCTTAGCAGACTCGCAAGCGAGCGCCAGCCCAGGTGGCGGATAGGGAAGTGCCTCCTAGATATAGGTGGTACCGAGGAAATGAAATACTCGGGGCGGACCAAAACTACCAGTAGCGTCTGTTCCCACAGTGGGCGGCTACAAAAGGCGTCTGCTCCACATGTCAGTGGCGGCCTCAACCAACCTCCTGATCTGGAAAGTCAGGCTGTACTCGGCAGCATGCCATACATCCAACTACTAAACATCATGATGGTACAACGAAAAATTCTCATTACCCCGGGCCCCAGTCAACAGACTGGGATCGTCGTGAGCATCGGATTCCGGGGACTCACGGACATCATGAGAAGAATCGGAGCTTCTCAAACTCCCTCAAGACCAAACGCAAACACTACATCGGCACACTCCACGTGACCCCACTGTTGAAGACAGGAAAGATGAAACAACTGACAGACACTCTCGAAAAATTTCAAACCAAAATATGTGCGCTGCAAGAATCACGATTCACAGACGAAGACCATTTCAACACGGAGAATTTCAGAATATACAAAGGAAAACCATCGAGACAACTGAAAAACCTTAGGCTTTTTGGCACAGGATTTGCAGTACACAGGTCCATCACGGACAGCATAATTGACTTTTTGTCACCAAACGAAAGAATCAGCACCATCACAGTGAAATGAGCCAACAAATCCTACACAATAATCAATGCACGTGCACCGACTAATGACTAGAACAGGAAAATCCCGGATGAAATTGATGACTTCTGGACGACAATGGAAGAAACTATCAGAAAAATTCCTGCACATAGAGTCAAAATAATACTGGGAGACTTCAACGCTAAACTCGGAAAAGGAAAGATGTACAGACATACCACATGAAAACATTCTCCACGCAAGGACACAAACAATAACGGAAAACACCTGATAGACTTTTGCAAAAGCCACGACCTCTCCATTATGTCAACAAAATTCAAGAAACCAACACGGAAACATACCACATGGAAATTCTCCAGCGGAAAGCAAGAACTACAAATCGACCACGTAATAGTCCAGAAAGACTCACAAAAAGAAATTTTGAACATAGACACACGTAAAGGCTATTTCGACTCAGACCACCATCCACTACAGATCAGGACTCGTCTTTTGCCCAAGAAAAAGCTCCATAAGAACAATATTATTAGACCATATCCAGAATACCTTACTTTAAACCAGACACAACTCTTAGACAAAATTAAAGTGGAGAAAACGACAGACTGGACACAACTTTCAGGAAGAATCCGAGAGGCCATGAAACTAGCACAAGCACCACGCACAAGGAAACACCGTTGGTTGAACCACACATGTGACCAAGCTATTGACCAACGAATCACTGCATGGAAAAAATTTAGTAGCCATAAATCCCAAGACAATTGGATGAACTTCCTGAAACCACAAAAGCAATCAAGCAAAATAATTCGCAGTGTAACACGACAGTATGATATACGGCGACTGACGGAGATCGAATCGGACTTCATGAAGAACAATACAAGAAACTTCTACAGAACGTTCAGAGAAAATATGACTGGATATCAACCACCCAACTTGTGCTCCAGAAGAGCGGATGGAACCCTAGAAACTAATACCAAAAACAATTGTGACATTCTGGCAAAGTACTTTGAAAAACTGCACAACGTGGACCCCACTATGGAAGAAATGATGAGAGAAACTAGCACGTACAATCCAGATAGTGAACCTCCAACTCTAGAAGAAGTTCAAGAAATAATCAAGTCACTCAAGAGTCGTGGAGCACCAGGAGAAGACGGCATCATCGCGGAAATCTGGAAGTTACAAGACCCAGAACTCACCAAAGACATCCACAGGATCTTGGAAGATATCTGGAAGACCATGAAAAATCCTGACGGCTGGAAAACTGCCCTCATACACCCACTACACAAAGAAGGTGACAAGACTGACCCGAACAACTACAGAGGAATATCACTGCTACTGGTCACATACAAGATCCTCTCTAAAGCTTTACTAAACAGACTAGAATGCCAGACCGACCACTTGATTGGGGAATACCAAGCAGGCTTCCGTATAGGGCGGTCTTAGCGGAACAAATTTGGAACCTGAAAATGATTTTACAACACAAACAGAACATGATCATTACCTTTGTCGACTGCAAAAAGGCGTACGACTCTATCGACCGGAAAACTCTCTTCAAAATTCTAGCAGAATACAAAGTAGACAAGAAAACACTGGCTATCATAGAGCAAACTTTAACCAACACGACCTCCAAAGTAAAGTTCTGTGGGGAACTATCAGAGCCCTTTGAAATTCGCATAGGTGTCCGACTAGGCGATGGCCTCTCACCTCTCCTTTTCAATCAGGTGTTAGATAAGGTAATAAAAGAATGGGAAACATCACAACAGCGGATAACCTTAGGAAACCTACAGATTAAATGCTTGTCTTTTGCAGACGATTTGGCGATTGTCATGAAAGGTATAAAAGAAACAAAAGACGCTATTGAAAAACTACACGAAATTGCTTCCAAAACTGGACTACAGATCCCTTATGAAAAGACACAGTTTATGAGCACAAAGAAAATCTCATCTCTGAACACAAAGTATGGCACGATTTACAAAACGGCAAACTTCAAATACCTCGGTGAAAAACTACAAATGAGTGGACGTAACAGAGACTCAAACGAAGAAAGAAAAACTAAACTGGACAAGGCATACATAGTAGTGTGGAATCATTACAACAAGAAGTCTATCTCACAAAAAGCCAAATTACGCCACTACGACACGGTGGTGCTCCCCGAGGCACTATATGTAGCCGAGACCACACTAATCATAGGGCATACACGTATCAGACAACTAGAAAAAGTAGAACGGAAAATACTTAGGAAAATATTTGGCGCAAATAACAACAATGGAATATGGATCAAGAAACCTACAGAGTAACTATAAAAGCATACGGAGACAATCACAGAAAAGATTAGAAAATGCAGACTACAATTCTATGGACACCTATACAGAATGCCATCAAACAGACTGACCAAACAAATCTTTGACTGGGTAACCACTAGAAACAACAAATGGGTGGCAAGGGAAAAAACGACCTGAATCAACTCAACATAACAGCAGACCCAGTATAGGAGAAAATAAAATTCAGAAACATCATTAATAAAAGTAAACTACATGAGATACAATGTGACAAACGATCAGGCGTAAAATGGACCGAAGAACGCAAGCAAGATCACAGCCGGAAGATGAAAGAAATATGGGCAACCAAAAAGGCAATCAAGATGAAGCCAAAGACACAAAGCTGACAAGAAGCATGGACAGAGGACCGGAAACAGAAACACAGTGAGCCAATGAGGGAAGTTTGGGCAGCAAGGAAGGCAGCAAAAGGAACTGGCCATGTAGTTTAGTCCAAATGTGCTCTTTAAGGGCAAAACACCAATAATAATAATAATAATAATAATCCATAACTTATCAAACGAATCTATGAATGTGGGCACGATATGCAACTCAGTTCCTGACGACATATTAACATACATTTTGCAGAAGTTCAAAACTACCGAAATTTAAGGATTTAAAGAGCAATTGATCACCTATGGCCAAGAGATGGAGCAGGAGAAATTACCATATCGATATCAGCCGAGAAGTAGTAGGAGAGGCCTAAATATCATGTTTGGTCATTTAATGATACAAATTTAAGTAATTGTACGTGTGTTGCGGAATATTGGGAAGCTACGATTATCCTGTAGCCATATGGTAATAATGAGTGAATTTACAGATTATTGTTCAAGAATTTCCACCAAGTTTTACTTGTCTTCTCGTCATTGATTTCCGCCGTGGTACAGGTTAGGTTGTGAAATTTTTTATTAATTATTAAGTTAGTTTAACGTGTGATACTGGATATGTTTTCGAATGTAGGTTTCGTATGACGCTATTTAGATTGTTATTTTACTTATGTACAGAGGTGCATGATAAAACTATATTGTGGTGCAACAGAGGACATTAACAGCAGCACTAACAAAGCCAAAGTCGCCTTACACCTCTTCACTCCATCTGGAGAGGGGAGGAAGTAACATTGAGGAAAAGTTTCGGATATTTGAAAGTAATGTAAAAACTGAGCTTCCATATGGTTGTTAAACATGGTAAGTGAGAAAGCAGCCAGTCCATAACTGCGAGACATTCAACAACAAATATCTGAGGAACATACTAGGGATATGGTGGCCAAATGTCATGTTTAACGAAACACTCTGGGAAAGAACCAGTTAGAAGCCAAATGAGCTGCAAATAAGAAACAGAAAGTGGAGATTGTTAGGAAATTCACTTATTAGACTCAATGAGCATGTTGCGAAGGAAGTTCTTCATTGAGTGCTACATGGACAATGGAGACGAGGCAGGTCCAAAATGAGGTCCAGATGAAGCAGATGGTCAACAGCAAATACATATAAAATGATGGTGAATTACCATAGTTTAAATGGTGTATTATTCTCAACAAGTTGGTGAATGTGACATGGTGAGTTTTAAACAACTAATTATATTGTGGCACACTTAAGGGTATATAGACACATTATATTCCTGCGAGTACATGACTTTGAGCCATGTAGCAGTGTTTCATTCCTCACTGTTCCACGTTGTGGTATTTGCTCCTTTTTTCCATTTTACTATGTGACCTACAGTTTTCTATTGTGTTTACACTCTGAGATGTACACTAACTACATTTTTAGCGTTTTACTATTATCTTACATTTGTCACAAAGCCTGAGCACATTTTAGATTACACACTTAAATTGGACTGTGGCTTTTAAAACTGAACAGGCTTCTTTTTTCCTCCATCCTGCTTGAGGCTCAACTACATGTAACTTGATTAATTTTAGTTCTACTAATTATTTCGATGATAGTCACACTGTTATTGACAAGATTGTTGCTGTGTTGAGTGACAAAACCTAATTAGCAACTTGTTGAATAAAAAAAGACAATAATTACTTCTCATTAACTTTTATAATGTTGCATACTATCAGTCATTATGTGGAAAACATGTATATGTATGGTATAATACCATAAGTAGCACCGTCACAGAATAATTCCAACTGGTCACTTGAAAAGAAAAAAAATTCTTACCATTGAATCAAACACAAAAAGCCAAAGATCTAGTAACAAATGAGTGATATATACATATTCTTGTGAGGTTCGAGATATAATTCTGTTGAAAAGTCACTATTTATGATGTACAATAAAGTAATTACATACAAATGGTGTACTAAGCTAATCATGAACATCACTGAGATGTTGCACTTAGCAGACAAGTAAAAGTGAGCTTTTGAGGCAACGATTTTTGTAAGATGTTCTGATTAAAAAGAAATGATTGGAAAATAAATGAATTTTCTTATGGTCATGATGACTATAACATTCTTTTCAACAAATTTATGAAATTTTTAATGTTGAATTAATTGTTAGAAATGCTATGATATTTATGATTGGCTTGGCAATGAATAGTCATGTAACATAGAACGATGTTTATTTTGATTCATGTGACGTACATTTCCTGGAATAACATACAATTTATTTTAGTAAATGAGGGGATGGTTATTGACAAGAAAGATATTAACATGGCAACTATGAATGTGTTTGTACAATGAAAAACGGTTGCCATTTATAGGTTGAGCAGTGAATTAGCGATAATTAACCGAGGATTGTATTATGATAAAATGTTGGTGCTGTCTAAATCTTGTTACCAACTGCTGTAATGGACAAGCAAGACGTGATAGCTAATAGAACATGGAAACATTCAGTGAGATTTAAGGGAGAACCTGCTTACCCTTTACTATGGGTGATTCCCTTATGCTATGGACCTTGTGTTCACAGGGTGCCTCATCAATACAGATATCCATACCGTAGATACAACGACAGTGGAGGGATCTCTGTTGAAACATCAGACAAACATATTTCTCCTGAAGAGAGGGACCACCCTTTCCAGCAGTTGTAGGGCAACATTTTTTTTGTCATTGGCTGATCTGGACTTGTAACTACAACGAAATCGAAGTGCTGTCATGGTACAGTGAAACAGCTGAAAGCAAGTGGAAGCTACAGCTGTAATTTTTTCTGAGGACATGCAAATCTAATGTATGGTTAAATGATGTCGTTACCTATTCACATCTTAGGGTGGAGATATCATGAGAACGATAACTGTCATTCTATAGATTGTAGAGTGTAATTTTAGACTGCTAATCAGGTAGTTTAGAAAATTTAAGAAGATTGAAGTTAGATATAGTGGAAATTGGTGTAATTCAGAAGCAGAAGGAAGGGTAATGGAGGAGTAAGTTTAACAATGAATACCAAAGTAGGAAATTGCTTAAGCTGCCCTGGACAGCACAGTGAAGAGACTGACACTAAAGCCACATCTGCCACAGTACCACCAGATCATATGATAATTAGTTCTGAAGATGATGAAAAGATTGTAGAAATGTGTGATGACACGAAAGAAATTATTCATATAGTTAAGGAAGACGATAATTTAACTGTGATGGCGGGCTGGAATTCGATAGTTGGAAACGAGGAGGAAGAAGCATAGCATGTGAATATGAAATGGAGGGGGGAATTGAAGAGGAATAGCCTACTAGAATTCTGCACAGAGAAAAGTTTAATCATCGCTGATACTTAAGTTTCAGACTCATGAAAAAAAGAATGTGTGCTTGGGAGAGACTTAAAGACACCTTAACCTTGCAGATTGATAATAGAATGGTAAGACAGAGACATCGGAAACAGATATTAAAACATAAGACAATACAGGGGCCAGATGCAGACTCTGGTCACAATTTAGTGCTTATCAACTATAGGCTGAAAGTGAAGAATCTGCCAAAATGTAGGACATCAAGGAGATAGGATGTGAATAAGGTGAAAGATCCTGGGGTTGCTGAGATATTCATATGCTGCATTAGGCAACGATTGACTGTAACAGGGAAGAGGAATACAGCAGAAGACGAATGAGTAGCTTCGAGAGATGAAATTGGAAGAAAGGCCAGAACTGGCCGTAATTTTGATGATTTATTAACAGCAAAATTGATTTTCGATCACAATGTGATAACCTTCAGCGCTTTATCGTACAAATTAAGGTTCGTAGGCTCTGGTGTCTAGTTATTAGCAGTGATCGTTTCATAACTTCTGTTACTGCTAATAACTAGACACCAGTTACCTACGAGCTGTAATTTGTATGCAAAAGCAGTGAAGATGATCATTATGTCATCGAAACTCGATTTTACTATTAATAAAGCAAAATAATGACTACTGACCTTCCTCCTAATTTTATTTATCATATGGTCGTTGTGCTCACAGCACTCCATAAAGTCTCCAATCAATTTGAGAGATGAAATAATGAAGGCAACAGAACATCAGACAGGTAGGACAATACTGAATTCAATTTAGTAAAGATGAAATTATAATAATGGAGCAAATGAAGTAGGCGAAAGGAAATACAAACGTCTAAATAATCAGGTTGACAGGAGGTGCAAAATGACTAGACAGGAATGGCCAGAGGACATATGTAAGTATTTAGAATCATATACTGCTACGAGAAAGATAGATACCGTCTGCAGGGTCCTTTGGAGAAAAGAGAAGTAGCTGTGTGAATATCGAGACTTGAGACGGAAAACCAGCGCTAAGCAAACAATGGAAATCCATTTATTCTCATTTCTCAAGATGAGAATAAATGGATGGTCTATATAAGGGAGATGAACGTGAATAAAATATTACAGAAATGGATTAGGACGTAGATGAACACAAGATGGAAAATTTGATACTGAGAGAGGAATTTGATAGAACACTGAGAGACCTATATAGAAACAAGGCCAGAGGAATAGACGACATTCCGTGAGAACTGCTATATAAATGGGAGAGCCAACAAAGACAAAACTCTTCCATTTGGTGTGCAAGATGTATGAGATTACCGTCAGACTTCAAGAAAAATGTAATAATTGCAATTTCAAAGAAAACAGCTGCTGACAGGTGTGAATATTACCGTACTGTGAGTTTAGTAAGTCATGGTTGCAAAAAACTAACGCGAATTCCTTACAGAGGAATGGAAAAACTCATAGAATCTGACTTTGGAGTAGATCAGTTTGGATTTATTTTGAAATGTATTACCACATGTGGCAATACTGAGCCTACAACTTACCTTAGATGATAGTTTAAGAAAAGGCACCACTACTTTTGCAGCATCTATACACTTACAGAAATCTTTTGATATTTATGACTGGAATACAATCTTTTCGAAGGTAAAATACAGGGAGCGAAAGCCTATTTAGAACTATTACATTAACCAGAAGGCAGATGCAAGTGTCGCAGGGTATGAAAGGGAATCTGTGGTTGATTAGGATCTGACACAGGCCCGTAGCATATCCTGGATCTTACTCAGTCCGTACACTGGGCAAGCAGTAATCAAAACCACGGATAAGTTTTGAGTAGGACTCAAAGTTCAGGGAGAATAAATAAAGTCATTGGAGTTGACAACGTAGTTCTGTCAGAAACAATAAAGGAGAAGCTGAAGGTTGTCTCCGTTGACCCATTGTGGATGCGGGACAGCGGCTGGTCATTTATTTATGAAAAACTAATCACTAAACACCCATAGGTTTTTTGAAATGGTAATTTTATTTACAAGACCAGTTACGGCAATCCATTAACTCCACCTCCAGGCCCCTGCGTGCTAAAAACAACTAGTATAAGTATAGTATACAAAAACTGATATTCTAAAAAATGTAGCGTAGTCACATAAATTCTCAAAAACCTACAAAATGCATTGTGCGGTGTTAAGAAGTGTATCTGTGCACACAACGCACAACAAAGCGCAATAGGTACAGGTGCTGGTTAGCAACGAAACTAACTACTCTGACATCACAGAGTTATAATAGAACATGTCAAACATTTCAAAAACATAAATTAGAAAGCGTACAAAATCAGAATCACAAAGTAATAATGCTTGACTAGCTTTTTTAAAAATATGTCCACAACGTTTACAGATGAGAATCACTCTTGTTCTTAGGAAACATTATCCGCACTCAAATTAAAAACTCGCGATACGACATATCAAGTACACAATATTGTGAATACCTATTGATTAAGTAACACTACTGATATATGAGATGTATTTATGACGGTATCAAAAATATAGACCAGAGGCAAAAAACGGCCGACAAATTACTATGTACATGATGGTAAGTGAAGAACCTGCACGGGATACTCATAAAATAATCAGAGGGCATAATACTGTATCCCGAGTACAAACTGAAACGATATGACTTACTGTGTCTTAAACATTAATTAATTGGCGGTGGAACAAACAAGGGACCCCAAACACCATACTATTATGTTGACGATATATTCGTTGTACAATGGAAATTAGAACGAGGCACTCAGTCTACAAGAAATTTTTAACTCCTTATACCACAAGTTTCATTTCACTATGGACTTAACTTATTATTTTTATTTACAGGTAACTAGGAATGGCCAGTGTTCAGAAACGAGGTTTCTCGTAAGCCGACTGCAAAATTGTCATTATTGCTGCGAATTCCGATCATCATCCATTACAGAAGAAAACATTCTTTCTTTCAGTGTTTCATAGGCTAAAATTATTTGCACCTGACCATGTGGCAACTGCATCGACAAAGCCTCCATTGTAAAGATAGGGATTGTAAATGGATTTAGAGAAAGTGATTGAAAGGTAATGGGTAATAAAACTCTGTCAAAGTTGCGCGAAGTGAAAAGTTGATATTGTATTAACACACTGGGGAAGCTCCTACGACCAAATACAAGACTGTCGGTTAAAAATTTTGCAATTGGTGGTCTACAAAATTAAGTGTGTAGATTGTGACAAGTTTTACATCGCACAAACTTGGAAGCGTTTCAGAACTCGACATAGGGAACCGGTTATCCTCGCTGTGATAGTAAACTATGAGATCATTTACGTCAGTTCATCAATCAGCTTCGTGACATCGAAGACGATTTACAGATTCTTCATTATAAGAGTAGAGATGTTAATTTGGATACCTCAGAGGACCTAGAAATTTTCATACATATAAGGCGTTTCCATGACCGATTAGTTAATGACCAGATCAGCGGAGCAGGAGATTGGTTTTTAATACCTTTGATAATGGCTTCAATGGCCGATGGGAATACAACTTGTAGGCTCGTTGCGGCCACCGTTTATAACACCAAATATGCAGTGACGTTTGCCGATGCTTTGAGTATATTTTTATATGCATTTATTTTCACGTATGTATCATTTGCTGTCATGTCTTACACGTTTTTATGCCTTTTCGCTTCACTTCTGTCATTGTGGCGTGCGCGGTTTGTGTTCATGCCTTTTATTGTTTGTCATCTTCTCTTACGGTACTGCCGCCTCATTTTCAAATTCCATTTACGGGCGTCACTAACATCCTGCCTCATCTACCGTGAGTGGCAGCAGCAACGCGTATCGATAAGTGCACTGTCGTACCATCTCTGTAGCGACCGATAGTATTTCCGGGTCGTCGTGTGTCTGGAGTTCAGTTGTGAGCTCAGTCGGGACGCATCAGAAGTGAAGTTGGGGACAACCAGGATTTGCCGACCGCTGGCCACACACGTGAACTATCCGACGGAAGCACATTTGAGCGGAGACGACAGTTGGTTGGTCGTTCTGTTGGTCGTCTCATCGGGCGTCGTGTATTTGGTCTTCCGACCGCTTCTGGGCCCTTTCAATTGGTCATCTTGTGGGACGTTGGTCGGTTCCTTCCTTGTGCAGAGGTGTCGGGTGGCCAATGGTCCGGTGTTCACTCTGCATGGTTGGATCTGAGCCAGTGTCTCCAGGTCGTCGTGCGTACGAGTTGGGTCCGGATGCAGCAGCAGTGAAGTCAGGGACGGACCAGCAGTGAGTCGGCGGAGGGAGTCGGTGGAGTGAGTCGGTGCAGTGAGTCGATAGAGTCAGTCACAAGGCAGACAGTCGCATGATAGACGCCGGCTCTGAGTTTCAGTCGCTTTTGGTTTGTGGACTGAGTCGGGTTCGTCGTTACTCGGCTGTTGGACGAGTTTTCAGTCAGTAGCAGGCAGGTCCACACAGTGCAAGAACGCCCCAGGACCGTGGCTGACGCAGACGGAAGGCCATTGGTCGGTCGGTCGGCTTGTCGTGGGATGGCGACATGTAGTATTCTGATCACAGACACTAGTATCAGTCGGGCGATAGTGGGCAGCCTGCAACAGTCGGGTCAGAATGGTGTTAGTATTCGCCGGGGTCGGCGAAAATGGGCTGCCGTTGGTCGTTTGCTCGGCCAGTCGTCTCAGTAGACGACGCCTTGGACCCTCAGGACGATCACCATTTCTAGAGTTGGGATGTGGTTGGGCCTCGTTGGTTCGTTAGGACTGAGCAGCGACGTAGTCTGCACTGTATGGAGCCAGGCCGCGGAATTTGGCGGCGGGCACGCGCTGTTCCAATGGGAAACGACGCTAGCTGTTTGAGTGGCTTTTCGCTTTCCACCGAAGCAGGATCCTTAAGTTGAGTAATTAGTTGTTGTTGTTGTTGTGGTCTTCAGTCCTGAGACTGGTTTGATGCAGCTCTCCATGCTACTCTATCCTGTGCAAGCTTCTTCATCTCCCAGTACCTACTGCAACCTACATGCTTCTGAATCTGCTTAGTGTGTTCATCTCTTGGTCTCCCTCTACGATTTTTACCCTCCACGCTGCCCTCCAATGCTAAATTTGTGATCCCTTCATGCCTCAAAACATGTCCTACCAACCGATCCCTTCTTCTAGTCAAGTTGTGCCACAAACTTCTCTTCTCCCCAATCCTATTCAATACCTCCTCATTAGTTACGTGATCTACCCACCCTATCTTCAGCATTCTTCTGTAGTACCACATTTCGAAAGCTTATATTCTCTTCTTGTCCAAACTGGTTATCGTCCATGTTTCACTTCCATACATGGCTACACTCCATACAAATACTTTCAGAAACGACTTCCTGACACTTAAATCTATACTCGATGTTAACAAATTTCTCTTCTTCAGAAACGAATTCCTTGCCATTGCCAGTCTACATTTTATATCGTCTCTACTTCGACCATCATCAGTTATTTTACTCCCCAAATAGCATAACTCCTTTACTACTTTAAGTGTCTCAGTTCCTAATCTAATTCCCTCAGCATCACCCGATTTAATTTGACTACATTCCATTATCCTCGTTTTGGTTTTGTTGATGTTCATCTTATATCCTCCTTTCAAGACACTGTCCATTCCGTTCAACTGCTCTTCCAAGTCCTTTGCTGTCTCCGACAGAATTACAATGTCATCGGCGAACCTCAAAGTTTTTACTTCTTCTCCATGAATTTTAATACCTACTCCGAATTTTTCTTTTGTTTCCATTACTGCTTGCTCAATATACAGATTGAATAACATCGGGGAGAGGCTACAACCCTGTCTCACTCCTTTCCCAACCACTGCTTCCCTTTCATGCCCCTCGATTCTTATAACTGCCATCTGGTTTCTGTACTAATTGTAAATAGCCTTTCGCTCCCTGTATTTTACCCCTGCCACCTACAGAATTTGAAAGAGAGTATTCCAGTTAACGTTGTCAAAAGCTTTCTCTAAGTCTACAAATGCTAGGAACGTAGGTTTGCCTTTTCTTAATCTTTCTTCTAAGATACGTCGTAGGGTTAGTATTGCCTCACGTGTTCCAACATTTCTACGGAATCCAAACTGATCTTCCCCGAGGTTCGCTTCTACCAGTTTTTCCATTCGTCTGTATAGAATTCGCGTTAGTATTTTGCAGCTGTGACTTATTAAATTAGTTACGTGTTCTTAAACCGCGACTGTTTCGATTTTTCGTTATTTGTGGATTGTTGTCTCCTCAGCTGTTGACGCGTGTGATAACCAGTCACGTGTTTTGTTGCCTAGAATGTGCAGCCTCCCATAGTCACTTGACAGGTGTGACTTGTGTTTTCGGTATTCTTCGAAACTTGTCTTGAGTGGTGTTTGATGCCTTGATCTTGGTGAGGCTGAGATAGAAATTATTGGTATCTTGGTTTATTCTTCATCGGCCGATATTTATCATTAATTGTGCAGTTGTATCTGACCACTGAAAATCGGTCAGACTCTGGGTCGGTCGTGAACCGTCCCTAGGTTTTGTTGCCTTCCGATTAAGAGGTTGTCAGTCTGGCTGCCTGTCTCACGTACACGTACGATCAAAAGTTGAATGTTCTGTCCAGGCCTTTAGCCGTAAGAAATAGTTTCTAGTTTTTATGTGGCCCCCAGACGAGTTTTCTAGATTGATTTGTCTGGGCTTTAAGCAGTGAGTTTGTTTGGGTTTCGTATGTGGCCTTCAGCCGAGAGGTGTGGGAAGCATTTTAGGATAAAGCCTTTAGACGAGTTTAATTGAAGTTTAGAAGCTTTTCCCTTTAGGCCTTAAGCCGTAAAATTGTTTTCTGCATGGTGTGTGGCCTTCAGCAGTGTTTTAATCTCTTTTAAATTCAAAATTCAAACTCCTTGTCTTGCCAGCCGGCCGAAGTGGCCGTGCGGTTAAAGACGCTGCAGTCTAGAACCGCAAGACCGCTACGGTCACAGGTTCGAATCCTGCCTCGGGCATGCATGTTTGTGATGTCCTTAGGTTAGTTAGGTTTAACTAGTTCTAAGTTCTAGGGGACTAATGACCTCAGCAGTTGAGTCCCACAGTGCTCAGAGCCATTTGAACCATTTTTTTGTCTTGCCCTTCAGTCACAAGATTGTTATTCTTTAGTATGAGACCTTCTGCCCAGTTTACACGAAAGATTTTAAAATAAGGCCTTCAGCCTTTTCAAACTGAAAGCTCTTCTTCCTAGGCCTTAAGCCGTTAAATTGTTTTGCTGATATGCGGCCTTCGCCGACTTTCAGCCTATTTGAACATCTTTATCTCGGCCTTAAGCCGTAACGCTGTTCTTGATTAATGTGAGGCCTTCAGCCGAGTTCTATGGGAAAAATTTTAGCTAAGGCTTTCTGACTGTTTATATTGAATATAAAAAAAAATTCTAAAGAAGTGAGACCTCCAGAAGAACTCCTGTACCTCAATTCCTCGCTTAGGCCTTGTCGCTTGGATTTTCGATGTGGCCTTCAGCCGATCTAATTTAAATCAAAGGAGGTCTTTCGTTAAAATGTTGAGAGGTTTGATTCTTGCTTGTGTGATTGTGTTTTTTAAGAAATAAAGTTTATATGTTGAGTGCAACTGACAGTAACTTATTTTGGCCCCTTACCACAAATATAACCGAATCCGTTCTGTCTTGCTGGCCCAGGGATTTCAGTCAGTAATGTGGATATACATCTTATATTAAATTTCCTTATGATAATGGCGGCTCCGCCACCTGGCGTTGTATTAACACAAGGTCGATTTGCAGTAGGGTTTTGGAACACTTACTGTATTCGAACAATATGAAGTACCTCGAAGAAAACGATTTATTAACACATAGTCAGTACGATTTCAGAAAGTTTCGGTCTTTTGAAACACAACTATCTCTTTATAGTCATGAAGTAATATCGTGTGAGCCACAGGGGATTCCCGATTTCATCGTAAATTATGAAGCCATCGCTAAAATACACTCATGTGTGGTCACTTATTGGCAGATTTTCCGAGTTTTCGAGAAGAAGGCAATCTTGTATGCTTCGACACAGGTTTCGATCTCCTGCCTGAGGGGCCAGTAAACTGGAGCATGATATCTTATATACCACACTTTTGTTCAATTTTAGAGAATTTTATTTATTATGTGGACTAGAAGGTATTAACTTATTCACAGTGATGAAAGAAAACTTAAAAAAAAGTAGCTGAGCAATTATTTGTGAAATTCGGCTATATAAGTGATGCTTCATTCTTGTGTATTCGTGTGCATAGAGTGCATTTTTCCAGGTAGCAATTGACCATGGCAATATTTTATTACTGTGCCAAATTCAAATTCGGCGGTAATTCTATTTTCTTCCAAATGAAGTGAGTGTGCTTCGCGGAGTGGTGCGTAAATGCTCCATGTTTGTGTGGCGCGAATTGGTGTTATATGTCTTCAGTTTTTATTGTATGTTGTAGATTTTAATAGCAATGAAATTTATGCTATTGTCGTCCTCATGTTACACAATTAATTTCATACCATCGTGGAAAATATTATATTGTGTAAGCAGCGCTCTAGTCCTCTCTCATGTGTAACCATGTACAAGCAATTTATCATCAAAATACCTCAAATAGTATACTGTATTTTTATGGAGCCTATATACTTCCTAAAAAACATTAATTTCCAAATGACTCAGAGATACATCTGTCAGGAAGCTTGATAATACTGCTGCACGTGGCTGGGCCCTCTTTCTGCTGATAAACTTTCCCATTAAAAGTAAGCTGATTCTGAGATTATATCATTTGAAAATACCGCTAACTTCTGATTTTTCTGAGACAGATACCCTTTCCTGTTTTACTAAATTTTTAAATAAAATAGTAGAGTCGCTGAGTATTTTTACGTTTTTCTTTTACATATGTTTATCCACATGTGACTGCTACGGTTGGGGTTGGTATATTTCCAATTGTAGCATTTAAATCTCCCGTAAAGAAGATGCGGCTTTTATTCGAGCTCTTAAACATTACTTGTAATTATTGGTGAAAGTCAATATTTTCTTCTTGTGGAGCATTAGTTTCTGTTGTTCTTTGGATTACACTTGTACCTGTAAGTCCTACTAATACAATGCGTTCATTTGCATTTCCTAGTCAAATATTTTATTATATTATATTCTAGACTTCGAGATGGCAAAATTTTTACTTCCATTTTGTTCATGTTTCCCTACTGTAGATCAAAGTAGAGTTTTCTACACATTCATTTCCAGATGTTTTCTTCTTTGTTTCTGTAACTGATGAAAAATCTGTCTCACATTCTGTGAAGTGTTTCAAAAATCTCTTCGTACACTCCACTGTTAACTATCTTGTCCGTGTAACGATCATAGATTGATTTTCACAAAGAAGGTCATTAACTTGTAATTGTTTATGTTTTGCGATGAAGTCATTGGTTCACTCCTTCATAATACTCCAAAAAACTAAAACTTCATGTCACTTGAAAACCATGAGAGACTACTTGGAATTTCTTAATGTAACCCCTCGCAAAAATCCACTCATGATGGGAACGACGCATTTGCGAACTGCGCATAACACCTTGAAGGTCGTGTCCACACTAACATACATGTGAGCCCGGGGAGTTTTCAAAATTGATCAGAAACTCCGTGGCCCATAGCTCAAATACACTCTTCTGTGGCCAGTTAATGGTAAATTCCACATAGTTCTGGATAAGAAGGCAATCTTGTGTGCTTGGAACCAGGCTTGGGAACTGCTGCCTGAGTGGGCGGTAAAGAGGAGCCTGATAGTTTATTAAGCCCAATGTTGAATTTTAGGGAACCGGTGTTTATGCTGTGGTCTTATAAGTACCCTAACTCATTCGCAGTGGGGAAATAATTGTTGTTTTTTGAAAACTGCTCGGCAGTTACTAGTGATGTTTAGCTCAGATATCTGTTGTCTGATTTTGTGTACGATATTTGTTCCATTTTTAATTCCCTTGTATATGATATAATATTATGTAAGCAGCTCTTCATTATCGCCTCTAGCGCCAGTATGTAGTAGCAAGACCTTCTTTCTTCCGGTAAACTTTCGCATTGAAAGTAACCGAATTGTGCAACCATATTACCTACATAATGTCAGAAACTTCAGTCATTTCGGAGGCAGACATCGTATATATTCGACAAAGATTTGAGAAAAGGGAGCGACATTGCTGAGTGTTTTTCCGTTTTCATCATACTCGTTTCACCAAATGTACCTACTGCTATTTCAATTCGAATGTTTTCACTTCTGTCATCTTGGTCTCCCGTGAAGAAAATCTGATTTTTACGGAAGGTGCTCAATATCATCTGTAATACGTTGTTAGAGGGTTTCTAGTAGCCAATATTTCCTTCATCTGGAGCATTAGCTGCAATTATTCTTGGGACTGATCTTGTACCTTTAATCTCTAATAATACAGTGCGTAATTTTGCATTTCATAGTCAAGTGTTTTAGCTTACTATTTACTTGCGATGTAGAGGCAACATCTTTACCTTATCTTTCTTCCTGGTTTACACCGCTGTAGACCATAGTATAGAGGTCTACAATTGACTTCCTGGAGTTCTGTTACGTGTTTCTGCTATTTCTGAAAAATCTATTTCGTTTTCTTTCAAATATTTAGCTGATTCGAGTCCCTTAAGATCAATCCCCTAACGTACTAAGAGGAAGCTTTCCCACGTTCACTAAACCATTGTCTCTTGCTCCTGTTTCTCACCCCCCAGGTATCCGTTCTCTTCCCGAGACTAGGCTGGGTACTCCGAGTATGTTTATTCCGTCTCTAAGCGGGGTACTGGCCCATCGCTGCAACATGAATTTTCCGATGAGTGATCCCACCAACCACTACACTGTCATCTATCAGCTGATTTAGCATCTATGAATTTTTTTGTGTTTTGGCTAGCAAACTAGTCGTTCTGATATTGTAACTATCATTGTCTGGGTAAGCGATGGAACACTCAATACAAGACGAAATATTTACGTAACATTTCCAGAAGTCCATAAAAATTGAAATATCATGATTTAAAGCGGAATTGATCATCTATGCACCAGAGGTGGAGCAGGAGAAATTTTCATATCGTAATCGGTAGAGGACAGTGTGTAGAGGGTAGAGAACGGTATAGAGAGGCCAGAGTATCGTGTTTGGTCATTTCATGATGCTAATTTAAGTAAGTGTACACGTGGATTTCCTCTGTGTTACTGGATATTGTGGAGTTCAGATTATACTTGTGTCGTTTGGTAAAACTTAGTGTATTAAGACCACGTTTACACTGTACTAAATTTGAAAAAATGACAGCGAAATTGCTGAGTATCCTTCCATTTTCATCACACTCGTTGCACCAAATGTTCCTACTGTTGATGAAATTCGTATGTTTCTACTTTTATCATTTAGTATCCCGTGGAAAGAACCTGATTTTTACGCAAAGTACTCAATATCATCTGTGATGGGTCGTAACAGGGTTTCTAGTAGTCGATATTTCCTTCATCTGGAGCATTAGTAGCAATTATTCTTGGGATTGATCTCGTACCTTCAGGCTCCAGTAATACAGTGCGTCATAGTCAAGTGTTATATCTTACTATTTTCTTGCTATGTAGAGGCATCATCTTTACATTCCTGCTTTACACCGCTGTAGATTATGTTGTAGACGTCTACAATTTAATTCCAGATGTTTTCTTGGGGGTTTCCGTAATTTATGAAAAATCTATTTCCTTTTCTTTCAAATATTTGGCTGATTCGACTTCCTTAAGATCAACTCCCTGGAAGATTTCCCAGTTTCATTAAAACATTGTTTCTTGCTAGTGTTTCTCAACCATGTCGTATCCCAGTTATCCGTTCCGTTCCCGAGACTAGTCTGGGTACTCCAAGTACGTTTATTCTGTCTCTGAGTGGGGTATTGGCCCATCGCTGGTGTAGGAATTTTCCAGCATGTGATCCTACCACCCACTAGACTTCCATCTAGCAGCTGATTTAGTATCTATGAAGTTTTGGCTCAAATGGCTCTGAGCACTATGAAACTTAACGTCTTTGGTCATCAGTCCCCTAGAACTTAGAACTACTTAAACCTAACTAACCTAAGGACATCACACACACCCATGCCCGAGGCAGGATTCGAACCTGCGACCGTAGCGGTCGCGCGGTTCCAGACTGTAGTACCTAGAACCGCTCGGCCAACCCGGCCAGCTATGAAGTTTTTTTTTTTATTGTGCTTAGCAAACCAAGTCGTTTTGATATAGTAGTGATCATTGTTTAAACCTATAAAACATTTTGTGCCTCTTGGTGAACCAGTGACGATGAGTTTGTCAAACAAATCTGTGAACATATCAGACTTATCAATCGTATTATGTGCATCAGTTGTGGAACTCAATCCCAGACCAAATATTTACGTAAAAATTCCAGACGTTCATGATTATTGAAAAATCATGATTTAAAGCGGAGTTAATCTTCTATGGACCAGAGGTGGAGCAGGAGAAATTTTCATATCGCAAACGGTCGACTACAATGTGGAGAGGCCAGAGTATCGTGTTTCGTCATTTCCTGATACTAATTTAAGTAATTGTACATATGAATTTTCTCTGAGTTACTGGATATTGTGAAGCTTAGATTGTTCCTGTATCATTTCGTAAAAGTTAGTGAATTAATAGATTATATTGCAAGAATTTTTTCCAGATCTTAATTGTCTCCTCAACATGTTGGTGAGGTAGATTTTTGCCATTGGTTTCCAGCATGGTACACGTTCGGTTGTGAATTTTTTTTATTAATTATTAAGTTCGTCTGGTGTGTGATACTGGACATGTTTGTGAATGTAGGTTTTATTATAACCATACTTTGATTGATATTTCATTTATGAACAGAAATGCATGAGGTAAGGCATAAGGTCAATACCAAGGAAATGGATGGTAGGAACTGAAAAAATTATCAGAAGACAGAGCAAGATTGCAATCCTTTATTGCAAGCCTATGCTGTATTATTATCTCATTTTTTCTATTTGCTTCTCTAACCTATCTTTTTCTGCTGCATCGGCACTCTGAGCACTATTCAAATTATTTTTTTTATCTATTAAATATTATCTCACATTTACCACAATCCTAAGAACGTTTTAGATTACATACATAAACCATTCTGTATCTTTTAAAACTGAACAGGTTTCTTTTTTCATCCAACCTGATTACTAGAATAGGAAAACTAATTCATAATAAAGAGCCATACATAAAAATTCGAAGATCTTGAAACAAATGAGTTATATATGATCTTCTGAGACTCTAGATAATGTAATGTTAAATTTGGCTATTTCTGAAGCACAGCTAATTTTTTGTTCAGTTAAGTAATTAGATAGATTTGGTGTGCTAAGTTAATGACGAGCATTGTTGAGATTTTGCACAAAGCTGAGAAGTAAGGCTGAGCTGATGTAAGAAGGCTTTTGTAAAATTATTGAATTACAAAGATATGTTTGGAAAATAGATGAATTGTCTTATGATCCTGGAGATAATAGTGTCTCATACAAGAAAATTATAAAGTTTTGAATATTGGATAGTTATTTCAAATATGATGTTAACTCTGCTATGATATTTATGTTTGGGTTAGCAAGAAATACTCATGAAATGTAGAATGTTACATGCTTTCAATCATGTGACACATATTTACTTAACGTGTACATGATTAACTTGAGTAATTGAAGGATTGGTTATTGAGAAGAAAGATATTACGAGGGTCGGTCAAAAAGTAATGCCTCCCATTTTTTTTCTACTTAAAGAAATTAAGTTAAGTGAAAAATTTGAATTTGGCGCCATTCCTCAAACCTTCTTCTGCAATCCACTGCAGTAGTAACTATCTGTGTCAACAGGTGGCAGCACAGCAGAAGTTTGTAAGATGGCCGACATCGATGTTCGTTTGAGACAGCGTTGTGTGATTGAATTCTTGAATGCAGAAGGTGAAGCGCCCATACCCATTCATGAAAGACTGAAGAAGGTGTATGGTGTTGTGACAGTGGATGTCAGCACTGTTAGACGATGGGTTCGTCGTTGTAAGGAAGCTGAAGGGCAAACACCGTTGACTGACGAAAAGCGGAGCGGCAGGCCGGTGAGTGCAGTGACTCCACACAACATTCAGCAAGTTGATGACATCATTCGTGGTGACCGTCGGGTGACTGCAGATGAAGTGTGTCGCATTATTTCTCTTAGTAAAGGCAGTGTGATCACGATTATTAAACAATTGGGGTACTCAAAAGTTTGTGCACGGTGGGTTCCAAGAATGTTAACCGATCAGAATAAAGAGGCAAGGAAAACAATAGCCTCCCAACACTTGCAGCGCTTCCGTTTGGAGGGAGATGAGTTTCTTAAAAAAATTGTGACCGGGGACGAAACATGGGTGCATTTTTTTGAACCCGAATCAAAGAGGCAGTCAATGGAGTGGCGTCACACAAGCTCGCCGAGGAAGAAAAAATTCAAAACTGTGCGATCGGCAGGGAAAGTTATGGCAACAGTTTTCTGGGATACAGAGGGTGTGATTCTGGTTGATTTTTTGGAGCAGGGATGCACAATAAATTCTGTTCAATACGTCACAACCCTCAACAAACTTAAAGCACGTCTTCAGCGAGTTCGCCCAACAAAATCAATGGCAGATGTTCTTCTTTTGCATGACAATGCAAGACCACACACCAGTCGTCACACCTCTGACGAGATTGTCAAAATTGGATGGGAAGTTTTGCCTCATCCCCCATACAGCCCTGACCTGGCACCATCAGACTTCCATCTGTTCGGGCCACTAAAAGAAGCTCATCGTGGGATTCATTTTGAAGATGAGGAGGCCGTCAAAACATCCGTGCGTCAATGGCTTAGGAAGCAGAGCTGTGATTTTTACCGTGCTGGGATACATGCCCTTGTTCAAAGATGGACCAAAACTGTAGAGATGGGCGGAGATTACATTGAAAAATGACAAAATGATCCTCATTGTTGTGGTTTTCAACCTATGTAATTGCATTTAAATTTCCTGACAATTAAACGTAGAAAAAAAAAATAGGAGGCATTACTTTTTGACTGACCCTCGTAACATGGCAACTATCAATGTGTTTGTACAATGAAGAACGGTTGGAATGTATAGTAAGAACGCTGAATTAATGATAATTAATTGAGGATTATATTATGGTAAAATTTTATTGCTGTCTGTATGCTACTATCAATTGCAGTAGTGAAGGTACATGTAGTAATAGACAATAAGAGAAGGAAATATTGATGATAAATTAGTGAGCTTTTAGGGAGACCCACCTCATCGTTCACTAAAGATGATGCCCTTATGCTAACGACCTTGAGTTCACAGGGTGGCTTGCCTGTCTCATCGATACAGATGAGCATACTATAGGTACAACGACAGTGGAGGGATACCTGTTGAGAGATTAGATAAACATATTTCTCCTGAAGAGAGGGCGCTGCCTTTTCAGTATTTTCTAGGGCTACATTCCTGATGATTGACCGACCTGGCCATGTAACTACAATCAAAACGGAACAGCTGTGCTTTTACAGTGAAACAGCTGAAAGCAAGATGGAATTATGGCTGTAATTTTTCCCGAGAGTATGAAAATCTAATTTCTGGTTAAATGATGAATGCATTCTCTTGCTTAAAGTATTTTAGAAGTAAAAAGAATTCCCCACTAGACCGCTGGATGGAGACTATTCAGGAGGAAGTCGTCATCTAGAGAACGAAAACTGTCATTTGATAGATTGGAGAGTGTAAAATTATACCCTTTAATCAGGTAGGCTAGAAAATTTAAAAAGACTGAAGTTAGATATAGTGGTAATTAGTGAAAGTCAATGACAGGGAAGCAGCACTTCTGTTCAGGTGAATGCAGGGTTATAAATACAAAATAAAATAGCGTAATGGAGGAGTAGGTTTAATAACGTATAAGAAAATAGGAATGCTCTTAACCTACCATGAGCAGCATAGTGAGCACATTATTGTAGCCAAGATAGACACGAATGCCACGCTTAACACAGAAGTACAAGTTCGTATGACAACTAGTCCTGCAGATGATGAGGAGATTGTGGAAATGTACAATGACATAAAAGAATTTATTCAGATAGTTAAGAGAGAGATAAAATTTAATCGAGATGGGGATTGCAATTCTATAGTAGGGAACGAAGAGGAAGAAGCATACAAGGTGAATATGGGTGGGGGGAGGAATGAAAGAGAAATAGCCTAGTAAAATTCTGCACAGAACATGGTTTAATCACCTGTAACATTTGGATTAAGAGTCGGGAAAGAAGAATGTATAAGTGTAAGGGAACTGGAAACATCGGAAGCTAGCAGATTAAATACACTATGGCATGACAGAGATACCGGAAACAGCTTTTAAAACGTAAGAGAATACAGGGGGCAGATGCGAATTCTGGCCACAATTAGTGCCTAAAGACTGTAGGCTGAAAGTGAAGAAACTGCAAGAATGTAGGACCTAAAGAACAAGCAACCTGTTGAAAGAACCACAAGTTGTTGAGAGATTCATAGGCAGCTTTAGGCAAATATTGACTATACCAGGGGAATGGGAAGAAGTAGACGATGAATGGATAGTTATGAGAGATTAAATAATGAAGAGAGCAGAAGATCAGATAGGCATGGCACAACTGAATTCAGTTGATTAATGAAGAAAATATAAAACTGGAGCAAATGAACTAGGCGAAAGGGAATACAGATGTCCAGATAATCAGAATGACAGGAAGAGCAAAATAGCTAAGCAGGAATGGCCAGAGGACGAATGTAAGGATTTAGAAACATATACTTATAGGAGAACGATGTATACCGTGTACAGGGTCCTTTGGAGAAAAGAGAAGTAGCTGTGTGTTCATCGAGAGCTGAGATGGAATACCAGTCCTAAGCAAACAACGGAAAGCTGAAAGATAAAAATACATGGATGGTATATGTAAGGGAGATGAACTTCAAAACATTGTGAATTGCTGCAGAAATGGGAGATCCAACGAAGACCAAACTCTTCCATTTCGTGTGAAAGATGTGTGAGACATGCGAAGTATCCTCAAACTTCAAGAAAAATATAATAATTGCAATTTCAAAGAAAGCAGGTGCTCACAAGTGTGAATATTGCCGTACTATGAGTTTAATAAGTCATGGATTCAAATAACTAACACGAATTCCTTACACAAGAATGAGAATACTGGTAGACTGGTAGAAAGAGTCTTTGGAGTAGATCAGTTTGAATCGACAAGAAAAATATTAACACATGTGGCAACACTGAGCCTCCGGCTTACCTTAGAAGATAGTTTAAGGAAAGGCAACCCTCTTTTTATAGCATCTGGAGACTTGCAGAATTTTTTGTCATTGCTGAAGGCAACCCTCTTTTTATAGCATCTGTAGACGTATAGAAATGTTTTGACATTTCGAATGTAGCAGAGGTGAAATACAAGGAGTGCAAGCCTATTTAGATCAGAAGCAACAAAGGGCATAAAGGAGAAGTTGAAACGAACGGACTGCCTCTGTCGATCCATCGTTGATACAGGACAGCGGTTGGTCAGATATTTATGGAAAGCAGATCACCAAACAGCCGTACGTTTTCAGAAATTATTATTGTATTTACACGACCAGATTCGGCATCCCATTAATCCCTTCTCCAGGCGGCTGCATGTTAAAAACAACTAGTATACATTTTTAGATGTCAAAGTATACAGCAGTTGATGTAACAGAAAATAAAGTGTAGTGTTAAAAGTCAACAAAAGCCTACAAAATGCAGTGTGCAGCGTTAAGAAGAGAATCTGTGCACACACGCCCAACAAAGCATCGAAACTAACTACTTTCACATCACAGAGTCATAATCGAACGTGTCAAACATTACAAAAAAAGTTTAATAAATCAGAAGTAGAAAGGATTAATGCTTGTTTGGCTTTATTATAAAAAATATCCACAACACTTACAGACGAGAATCATTCTAATTCTTGGTAAAAATTATTCCCATTCAAGATAAAAACTCGCGATATGACATATGGAGTACAAAGTAGTGTGCATACCTATAGCCTAAGTAACACTAGTATTACTGTACTTCAGATGTAGTTATCACAATATCAAAAAACGCTTCCAGAGGCCAAACATAACGGCCGACAAATTACTAAGTGAACGTCGATAAGCAAACAACTTGTAGGAGATACTCACAAAACATCAAGAGGGCATTATATTATATCTAAAGTGAAGAATGAAACTTTAAGACTTGGTGGCCATTAAAGATCAATTAATTGGGGGGAAAATAGTACGGTGGAACAAACAAAGAACCTCAAACACCAAATTGTTATGTTGACGAGGTGTTCGTCGTTTTTAGTAGTAGTAAGTACGAGGTGATTAATCTAAAGAACTTTTCAATGGGCTGTCTATAAGATTCAGTATGGACCTTGTGACAGGTTTTGCATCGGACACACTGGCAGGGAGTTCAGGACGCGATAGAGGGAATACTGTTGTCCTAGGTGTGGTAGTGCACTAGGACCTCATTTACGTCAGTGCACCCATCAGCTACGTGCCGTGGAAAATAAATTACAGTCTTCATTATGAGAGTAGAGATGTTTAATCAGATATCTTGGGAGACCTAGAAAATTCATACAAAGAAGATGCTTACATAACCGTTTAGTTAATGAGCACATCACTGGAACAAGACATAGCTTTTTCACACTTTTGATAATGTTTTCAGCTCCGATTTGAAGTAAAAATCGTACACCCTTTGCGGCAACTCTTTGTAACAATAAATGTACAGTGACGTTTGCAGCAATTTTCAGTATATTTGTATATGCTGTAATTTTCACATACGTGTTTTTGATGTCATCTTACAAGTTTTTGTGACTTTTCGCTTTACTTTTGTCATTTTTAGTAATCTGGATATACAACAATTATTAAATATACTTAGGATACTGGCGGCTAAGCCACCTGGCGTTGTGTTAGCCCAGGTTTCCTCGATCGGCCGCAGCGCGTGTTAACTGCAGTTCTGGCTCTGGAAAATTTGGTTTCTGTCTATGCGAGTGGGAAGCTATTGTACCTGAAATACCATATGCACTTCTTGATGTGCGGTATTTACAACTGCCTCTTGAGCTCGTAAAATTGCGTATGGTATGTACATTTCGCCTATTGTGAGACCTTCAACTTTTTATAAATTTTGTAGCTTTATTAACCATGCAATTGTG
The DNA here is from genome assembly GCF_023864345.2 of Schistocerca serialis cubense. Taxonomy (NCBI): domain Eukaryota; kingdom Metazoa; phylum Arthropoda; class Insecta; order Orthoptera; family Acrididae; genus Schistocerca; species Schistocerca serialis. The sequence goes on from NC_064646.1 coordinate 454,197,647, forward strand.
TATACTTGCATTCGTATTATGGGAAGAGTTTGCAATCTCAAATTTTAATTGCTGACAGGTCACCAGTAAGAAATCCCCAAAACAGCTACACGATTTTTTCAGCAACCAACAAGCACTTTTAGAGTCATTTTTATTCTATTTGTCATGGTTACCTTCTGGTGCCAGGCATTTCAGTCTTAGATAGAACAAGTGATCCTCCTTTTTGCGCCAGTATGAACGTTAAAAATTATTCTTTTGCTTTGCACTCCGGTTGGTTTTCGTACACTCACTCTGCTTTTAACCTGACCCTCTCCCTCAGTACCTTCTGTGCTACAGCTTTCTATGTGTTAGTTACTATCTGGATAGGTTTCATCACTCATTACACAGGTTGGTATCTCTTATTCACAGGTGAATATTAATTACATAATCAAGTGAGACTCCTTACGGTTGACATGGATGTTGCGGTTCTCTGCTTGGTCCGACCTACTATTATCCCGCCAGTTAACTGATGTTTAAGGGACACCAAGACATTTCTTTTCATCTTTAACTTGGCGTATAGTATTATGCCTTCTAGGTATTTTATGAGAATCGCCCGCAAATTCTTTTGTTCCCATCATTTACTTAGAAATTTGCTGCCCTTTGGGCTTTTCCTCTGTCTGCGTTTTTTGGTATTGTGTTGACTATATCTGATATATCACTCCTGTTGATAATATTTAGACAATACGTATGCAGAATATAGTGTACTCCATACATATCGAGAGATTTTAACTTTAGAGAGAGTAGTTTATCGTAAGAACGAGGGGGATTCACATCTGTAAGAATTATGTATATTTTTTATAAAAATCTAGACAAGCTATATTCGTTTGTGCTTCTGATTTTGTACATTTTGCTTTGTGTGCACAGCTACACTTCTTAATGCTGCATACTGAATTATGTAGGTTTTAAGCGCTTTTATTTGTACGCCTCATTTTCTCGTTGTTTTTAACACGTAGAGGCGTGGAACCGCTGTTAATGAGAGTCCCAAAATGCTCGTGTAAATAAAGTAAAAACTTCTGAAAATATACGGCTGTTTGGTGATTTTTGTTTGCCAAAAACAATGGACAGTTTCTTGCAAGGAAGATATGAGATATACATCAACAAAAGAAAAACAAAGGGATTGGAGTATAATCGAAATAATTCAGGTGATGAACAGGTAATTAGAATAGGAAACGAATCTGTGAAAGATTAGATGAGTTTTGTTATTTGGATAGCAAAATAACTGATCATCGCTGAGGTTTATAAGACAAAATAAAATGTAGGCTGGCATTGGCAAGGAAAGAGTTTCTGAAAGAGAGAAATTTATAAATATTGAATACTGATTTCATGTTAGGAAGTCGTTTCTGAAAGTATCTGTGTAGGGTATGTACATGTGTGATAGTCAAACATGAACGATAAACAGGTTACACAAAAATATAATTGAAGTTTCTCAAATGTTTTGCTGCAGAGTAATGCTGATGATTAGATGGGTAGCTCACATTACTAATGAGGAGGTCCTGAATATCATTGGGGAGAAGCGAAATTAGTGGTAAAACCTGACTAGAAGAAGTAACAGATTAACAAAACACAAACTGAAACTTCAAGGAGTCTCAAATTTATTATTGGAGGGAAGTGTGGGAGGTAAATATCGTAAATGGAAATGAAGCTATGAATACAGCAAGCAGATTCATACGGATGTAAGTTGCAGTAGTTATTCAGATTACCCTGAGATAAGGAGGCTTGCACTGGACAGAGCAGCATGGAGTGCTGCATCAAAACAGTCTTTGAACTGAAGACGACGACAGCAACATTGAAGATCAGTATCTACAACAATCTTGTGTGAAGGTTGAAAAGTAGGATATGAGGTACAGGCTGAAATGGGGTTATGAGGGCGGATTGTGACTCGTTTTCGGGTACCTTAGTCGGTAGAGTACTTGTAGATGAAGGCAAATGTCACAGGTTCGAGTCCCACTCCGGCGCACAGCTTCAATCTCCCATGAAGCGTCAAGATCAGTGCCATTAGAAGCCGTAAAACGGACTGTCCTGATTTCTTCTGAACAATGAGTTCATACTCTGGTTAGGTAATGCTGTTAAATAGCGTGGGTTGGTCTCAAGAGAGTAGGTTGCTGTTAACATGAAGACTAATGAGGCGTCAGATTTCTAATTTTATTGAGATTACTGTAAAAGGTGATATTTTTGCGCTTTCTTATTTTATACTGATGCATGGTATAAGAGAAATTCGTTATGTCTCAACCATCCTTGCATGTTATAGGTTAACATTTGTATTCGGTTACACATGTGATAGGAAGTCCACTCTCAACACAAGTACCAGATGCTACCTGTGATGGGAAGTCCACATTCAACACAAATGCCAGATACTACACGTTGTAACCTTCGTACAAAACATATAATGCCATAACAATAACTTATATCTCAATGCTTAATGATAAGAAATACTTCTCCTTTTACATAATAAATGTAAGTATTCAGCGAAGGACTCTTCTTGGAACTATATTTCGCGGTGGAGATTGCGACGTTATTCAGTACACAGGAAGTATGAACAATAATGTCTTGAGTCACCGATTATTTAGTGTTTTATTAATTAACACATCTATTTCGGGCCCTGTGAATCCATTACTGTTATTGGTAACATTTCTCTGAGTCCCTTCACACAGCTTAAGCCATTATTTTATTATCGTACATAGTATTTTATTGTCGTTGCTGTGCAACCATCTTCTTCACGCCTGTTTCCTTGCGCTACTAGTCATTGTACGAATATGTAAATGATTCAGTCCTATGCTACTGTTGCAGGCCGTTAACAACAGATATCGGACTCTTTTCATGCATCATATTACTGGTGGAGAAGAGTACGTTACTGACAGATGCGAAGTAGTAATTTAAAACGAGTTTTTAAAATTACTAAACAACCACGAGAAGCAGAAGCTGTCTATTCATTCAACCTTCGTGATTTTATGCAAGTTCATTGCTACTTGTAGATGATTGTGTACTGTTACCAAATTGGTTTTTGTCTTTTTTATGATGTGATAAGTTTGGTCCATACGCAGTGCAATACCTAACCCACACGCGAGGAGATTTCAGTGAAGAGCCACAACGCTAGGCAAGCTTTGCAGAGAACGTTGAAGGATCCAACCCTCTGTCTCAGTCCCGTCCTTTTCCACTAAAGTGCAGGCCACGTCGTTCCGATCTGACCAGAGACCTCTAACTAGCAAATGTATGTTAAATCAACGGATTTTCGTTGTTTATCCGTGGTCTCAGGACTCCGCGTGGTACTCGAAGGGCCAGAGATCACAGGCGACGTATTTCTGTAGTTGCGACTATATTTCGGCGAGAGTAAGGTGTACATTGCAGCGCTTTTAGGCATTTATTTTCTTATGGTGGATTTTTTTATTGTGAAACCCATTTATATCGTAGAGAGGAAGTTAGTGTGCGCGATAGCAGGAAGAAATTGAGGGTAGTCGTCGGCAATTTTTACGCTATGCGCTCATATATTTCGCAAAAGAAATAACGATGAGTTTATTTGCAGAAACTCAACACATCGCCATATAGATCTGATTCAGCAACTTCAGAACTCCTCCGAGATCACTCAAACATAGGCATGCTTGGAACATAATAAAATTTCTGTTGGCCCTCCTTAAGGGTTGTTTTATATGAAGGGTGACCAAAAAGACCGTCTGATTGCGTTTCCATTTGAGCGCATATGGAATGTAGCGGGACACCCCATGCGGGTATAGAAGCACTGACATATAGGCAAGAGATTTGAGTGGTATTCGTGTCTTTCCGAAGTGCATTCGGTAAATGGAAAGACGTTTTTCGGAAAGAAGGCAGTCTTTTACGATTGGACACAGATTTTGAAATTTCTGCCTGATGCGACAATAAACTGGTGACTGATAGTTTATATACAGCACTGTTGTTGAACTTTATGGAATTTGATTTATTCTGTGTACTAGAAGGTATCCTAACTTATTCACGGTGGAGAAAGGAAACGTTATTTTTAAAAAAAATAGTTGCGCAATTAACTGCGAAATTGTGCTTAAGTAACTGATGCTTTATTTCGTGCAGTTGTGTGCATAAACTACCTTTTTTCTGTGTAGCCATTGACCATGGCAATATTTTATTATTGTGCCAAATTGGGTGGTAAGTCTGTTTTCTTCCAAATTAAGTAAGTATGCTTTGAGGAGTGGGGACTAGTTGCTTCGTGTTTAAGTGGCGTAAATTGACGTTATGTATCTTCAATTTTTGTTGTATGTTGTAGATTTTAATAGCAATGAAAATTAAGATGTAATCCTCATGCTACACAATGAATTTCATACCATCGTGGAAACTATTTTATTGTGTAAGCAGCGCTTGAGTTCCATCTCCTGTGTCATCATGTACAAGCAATTTATCATCAAAATACTTCCGGGAATGTACTGTTTTTTATTAAGCATATTTGCTTCCTTAAAAACATTAATTTCCAAAAGACTCAGTGATACATCTGCCAGGAAGCTACTGCACATTGCAGGACCCCTTTCTGCTGATAATCCCTCCCATTAAAAGTAAGCAGATAATGCGACTATATCACTTGCAAATGTCGGTAACTTCTGATATTTCTGAGAAAAAGATACACTTTTATGTTATACTACATTTAAAAAAAAATAGCACATTTGCTGAGTATTTTTCTGTCTTCATTACATATGTTTTATCCAAATGTGACTGCTATAATTGGAGTTGGTATTTTTCCAATTCTAGATTTCATATTTCCCGTTAAGAACATCTGGTTTTTATTCAAGGTGTTAAACATCACTTGTAATTATTTGTAAAAGGACCTGGAGGATTGAATGTTTCCTTCTTGTGGAGTGTTAGTTTCATTTGTTCTTTGCATTACTCTTTTACCTATAATTCCTACTAGCACAATGAATTCATTTGCGTTTCATACTCAAATATTTTATTTTAATATTGTTTTAGGATTGTAGTTGCCAACACTTTCACTTGCTCTTTGTTCCTTTATTATCCCACTGTAGATCAAAATATAGTCTTCTACATGTATATTTCCAGAAGTTTTCTCCTTTGTTTCTGTAACTCATGAAAAATCTATTTTACATTATTTTAGATGTTTAGCTTACTCGATGTCCCCTAAGGTACCAGGGGTAGTATTTCCAAGCAACATTAGGACATTTTCTCTTGTTCCTATTCCTTACCCATGTCATATCCCAGTAGTCGATCCTGTTCCCGAGGCTATTTATTGAGTCCCTAGTTAGGTACTGGCCCATTGCCGGTAAGACTGGTTACATGACTGACATCTCTCAGCTTTGCTGTCATCGCTCGTAACTATACAAAGTGACATTTCTTCTGTACTAGATGCTATGTCTCTACCGCCAACACTCAATTGCCAGGTTCTTGGCTTCTTAACGGAGTACACAAGCACATTAAAAAATTTTCTGTATTGCGTCAGAATTTGATGCATTTTTAAATATGCTAGTTACATCAAAAGAAGTAAACCTAGGGCATACAGATATTTCTATGTCTGTCATTTTTGTCTCATAGTCATTTATGGTCTTTATTGAGTACGACAAGTCTACTATTGCTTCAGAATTTCATTCAGTAATTGTGGATTTATGAAGATGGGTAGGTTTAGAGACTTCACTGTTTATCTTATTGAATAATGTGGCTTACGGATTTTCAGTGGGACTCCCTCATTTGACTCAATGAAGACCATTATAGTATAACTTCTTGCTTCTTGTTCTTTAAACAGGCAATTGCACGTATTAATATTCTTTCAGATTTCCTCTGGAATTTTACTTTTGAATGTAAGCTCAGATATTTTGCTTTCAAACAGGAAAGTCGGTGTTTAAGTGATATATACATCCTTGATCATGATTACTACACAATTACTTATCCATCTGACCTTCCTTTTCTTTGATGAAAAAGACCAAGATTTTGTTCCTCGGTACCACCTGTGATATTTTCTGAGGTTGGGATGTGTCTCCTGATGCCAAATGATTAACTCATTGAACGAAGGTCCAGCGGAACTATCACGATGAATCTACTGAAAACAACAATTGGAGGGATTGGCGACATAATTATCACGAGTCCTATTAACATAGATCGCTAGTTATTCTGACTTGTAGACATTATTTGGCCTGTCAGAACACGTCTTAAGCCTAACCTCTGGGTAGTGTTTAGATTTTACGTTTCCTTAGTCGACTTCACCATCACTGTATTATTAATTTTCCTGTTTACAGCTCTTAAAAGTTTTTTCTCTTCAGAAACAAATCTGTGGTTTCCTTTATAAATATCTGTGTCCTTATGAATCATTTTATTCATATTTATGCTAAGACAATCTACCGAGTGCAAATTATTTCTACTAAGACAGTCGAAGTCTTAGTGTGCATGATGAGGTTTAGTTGGTTACTAATCCTGAATATGGGTCTTGGATTTTGCTTCAGCCATTTTCCAAGTAATACATGTCCTATTTGATTAAAAGATTTCGTTAAACATTATTATTTTAGTAATTTTTCAGAAATATAATAAATTTAGTTCTTTACATGTGTCAAATTATTTTATAATGTTAAAACATAAGAAGAAACTTCATATCCAGTAGTCTTGTGTTTATTATATTTGTGAAATGGGTTGAAGTGTACCAACAAGAGAGCGCCTTGAGCAATGTGATGTGAAGTTGCGACAGATCCGGGCAGTCGCAGAGGGTGGGCTTACAGGTAGTTGGGAGCTCGAACGTCAGGCGCGTAATGGGGCCCCTTAGGGAAATGGCAGCAAGAGAGGGGAAGAAAACCAATGTGCACTCCGTGTGCATACCGGGGGGAGTCATTCCAGATGTGGAAAGGGTCCTTCCGGATGCCATGAAGGGTACAGGGTGCACCCATCTGCAGGTGGTCGCTCATGTCGGCACCAATGATGTGTGTCGCTATGGATCGGAGGAAATCCTCTCTGGCTTCCGGCGGCTATCTGATTTGGTGAAGACTGCCAGTCTCGCTAGCGGGATGAAAGCAGAGCTCACCATCTGCAGCATCGTCGACAGGACTGACTGCGGACCTTTGGTACAGAGCCGAGTGGAGGGTCTGAATCAGAGGCTGAGACGGTTCTGCGACCGTGTGGGCTGCAGATTCCTCGACTTGCGCCATAGGGTGGTGGGGTTTCGGGTTCCGCTGGATAGGTCAGGAGTCCACTACACGCAACAAGCGGCTACACGGGTAGCAGGGGTTGTGTGGCGTGGGCTGGGCGGTTTTTTTAGGTTAGATGGCCTTGGGCAAGTACAGAAAGGGCAACAGCCTCAACGGGTGCGGGGCAAAGTCAGGACATGCGGGGACCAAGCAGCAATCGGTATTGTAATTGTCAACTGTCGAAGCTGCGTTGGTAAAGTACCGGAACTTCAAGCGCTGATAGAAAGCACCGAAGCTGAAATCGTTATAGGTACAGAAAGCTGGCTTAAGCCAGAGATAAATTCTGCCGAAATTTTTACAAAGGTACAGACGGTGTTTAGAAAGGATAGATTGCATGCAACCGGTGGTGGAGTGTTCATCGCTGTTAGTAGTAGTTTATCCTGTAGTGAAGTAGAAGTGGATAGTTCCTGTGAATTATTATGGGTGGAGGTTACACTAAACAACCGAACTAGGTTAATAATTGGCTCCTTTTACCGACCTCCCGACTCAGCAGCATTAGTGGCAGAACAACTGAGAGAAAATTTGGAATAGATTTCACATAAATTTTCTCAGCATGTTATAGTCTTAGGTGGAGATTTCAATTTACCAGATATAGACTGGGACACTCAGATGTTTACGACTGGTGGTAGGGACAGAGCATCGAGTGACATTATACTGAGTGCACTATCCGAAAATTACCTCGAGCAATTAAACAGAGAACCGACTCGTGGAGATAACATATTGGACCTACTGATAACAAACAGACCCGAACTTTTCGAATCTGTATGTACAGAACAGGGAATCAGTGATCATAAGGCCGTTGCAGCATCCCTGAATATGGAAGTTAATAGGAATATTAAAAAAGGGAGGAAGGTTTATCTGTTTAGCAAGAGTAATAGAAGGCAGATTTCAGACTACCTAACAGATCAAAACGAAAATTTCTGTTCCGACACTGACAATGTTGAGTGTTTATGGAAAAAGTTCAAGGCAATCGTATAATGCGTTTTAGACAGGTACGTGCCGAGTAAAACTGTGAGGGACGGGAAAAACCCACCGTGGTACAACAACAAAGTTAGGAAACTACTGCGAAAGCAAAGAGAGCTCCACTCCAAGTTTAAACGCAGCCAAAACCTCTCAGACAAACAGAAGCTAAACGATGTCAAAGTTAGCGTAAGGAGGGCTATGCGTGAAGCGTTCATTGAATTCGAAAGTAAAATTCTATGTACCGACTTGACAGAAAATCCTAGGAAGTTCTGGTCTTACGTTAAATCAGTAAGTGGCTCGAAACAGCATATCCAGACACTACGGGATGATGATGGCATTGAAACAGAGGATGACACGCGTAAAGCTGAAATACTAAACACCTTTTTCCAAAGCTGTTTCACAGAGGAAGACCGCACTGCAGTTCCTTCTCTAAATCCTCGCACAAACGAAAAAATGGCTGACATCGAAATAAGTGTCCAAGGAATAGAAAAGCAACTGGAATCACTCAATAGAGGAAAGTCCACTGGACCTGACGGGATACCAATTCGATTCTACACAGAGTACGCGAAAGAACTTGCCCCCCTTCTAACAGCCGTGTACCGCAAGTCTCTAGAGGAACGGAGGGTTCCAAATGATTGGAAAAGAGCACAGATAGTCCCAGTCTTCAAGAAGGGTCGTCGAGCAGATGCGCTAAACTATAGACCTATATCTCTTACGTCGATCTCTTGTAGAATTTTAGAACATGTTTTTTGCTCGCGTATCATGTCATTTCTGGAAACCCAGAATCTACTATGTAGGAATCAACATGGATTCCGGAAACAGCGATCGTGTGAGACCCAACTCGCCTTATTTGTTCATGAGACCCAGAAAATATTAGATACAGGCTCCCAGGTAGATGCTATTTTTCTTGACTTCCGGAAGGCGTTCGATACAGTTCCGCACTGTCGCCTGATAAGCAAAGTAAGAGCCTACGGAATATCAGACCAGCTGTGTGGCTGGATTGACGAGTTTTTGGCAAACAGAACACAGCATGTTGTTATCAATGGAGAGACGTCTACAGACGTTAAAGTAACCTCTGGCGTGCCACAGGGGAGTGTTATGGGACCATTGCTTTTCACAATATATATAAATGACTTAGTAGATAGTGTCGGAAGTTCCATGCGGCTTTTCGCGGATGATGCTGTAGTATACAGAGAAGTTGCTGCATTAGAAAATTGTAGCGAAATACAGGAAGATCTGCAGCGGACAGGCACTTGGTGCAGGGAGTGGCAACTGACCCTTAACATAGACAAATGTAATGTATTGCGAATACATAGAAAGAAGGATCCTTTATTGTATGATTATATGATAGCGGAACAAACACTGGTAGCAGTTACTTCTGTAAAATATCTGGGAGTATGCGTACGGAACGATTTGAAGTGGAATGATCATATAAAACTAATTGTTGGTAAGGCGGGTACCAGGTTGAGATTCATTGGGAGAGTGCTTAGAAAATGTAGTCCATCAACAAAGGAGGTGGCTTACAAAACACTCGTTCGACCTATACTTGAGTATTGCTCATCAGTGTGGGATCCGTACCAGGTCGGGTTGACGGAGGAGATAGAGAAGATCCAAAGAAGAGCGGCGCGTTTCGTCACTGGGTTATTTGGTAACCGTGATAGCGTTACGGAGATGTTTAATAAACTCAAGTGGCAGACTCTGCAAGAGAGGCGCTCTGCATCGCGGTGTAGCTTGCTCGCCAGGTTTCGAGAGGGTGCGTTTCTGGATGAGGTATCGAATATATTGCTTCCCCCTACTTATACTTCCCGAGGAGATCACGAATGTAAAATTAGAGAGATTAGAGCGCGCACGGAGGCTTTCAGACAGTCGTTCTTCCCGCGAACCATACGCGACTGGAACAGGAATGGGAGGTAATGACAGTGGCACGTAAAGTGCCCTCCGCCACACACCGTTGGGTGGCTTGCGGAGTATCAATGTAGATGTAGATGTAGAATTAATCAAAATATCTGACACTGAAGTATTTAGAACGTTCTCGCGGGTCGTTTTGCAAGTCTTTCACTGTTTTCATCCATTTTGCGTTGTTCGATCCACAAATTTCGGAGTTTAACACTTAACATCCTCACAACAGAAACATACACTTGGCGAACTTCGCTCAAGGGCCACCGTAAATAATATGTTAAGTGATGTCCACCAACATAACGGACTATCAGGAGCCTAAATTTATCTTGTGACTTAATAAAATACGATATTTTCTGTGAATCAATTGCTCATTCTTTGAGACGTATTTGTACATCGGTGAAGCGTATGAAATAAATGACAAATCGTTATATAATTATGTATATAGAAGTATTTAATTTGAATAATATTAAGGGCTTCAGTAACGACTGGAAAAGAATAATTTTTAGGATTATTGAGATACCACTGAACGTAAAGAAAAAGCAGAAAGTATAGTAGATGAAATATTTTGTTAAGTTATAGTAGAGTATTTAAAACTGATTGTAATTTACTTTCTAATAAAGCAATATGTAATGTTGATAACAATGTAATGCGTCATATTTAGAAGAAATGAAAGAAGTCTCTGGATGAGGAATAGATGTGGAAACACAGGAGGGATAGAGTAATGGTAACACATACACTTTAGGAAACCAGATTTAAATCGTGAATCATATCCATGGGCAGATGCTGACCATGACCACAGTTTACTGGTTGTGAACAGCAGTTTAACACTGAACAAGAAACTGAAGAAATATACGATACTAACGATATGGTACCTGAATCAGTTCAAAGAAGCAGAGGTTGCTGAGAGGTTCGAGAAGAGCATCAGGTAACGATTGACTGAAGGAGCGGCCAAGAATGCAACAAAAGACCTGTGAGGAGCCTTAGGACTCGAAGTAATCAATTTATAAAATAATCAAATACGCTGAAAGACAAACTCAGTATAAAACCGTGTATGATGCACGAAGTATTAAATCGAATTGGCGAAACGAGAAAATATAAAACTAGAACCAATAAACAAGCAAAGGGAAGGAGAGACATGTAACAAAATGCGTTTGGTAGAAAGTGCTAAATGTAGAAGCATGAACGTCGTGAACACTACTGCATGGATATAGGAGCATGTATTTTCTATGGAGAGAAAATTGGGATTAAACACAGGCAGCGCAACGTTATCTATAAGTGGTACAGAAGCAAGCCCACACTCGAAGGGCATGAAAGGGAAGTAGTGACTGAATATGAAACTAGTCGGTTTTGTAGCCTATCCCCACACGCTATTAAGTCTGTAAGCTGATTAGCCAGTAAAGGAAAACTAGGAGAAATTGGGAAAAGGACTTTAGGTTCAGTGAGAAGAAATAGTTTTGCAGATGATATTTTACTTCTGTCAGAGACAGGTACGAACATAGAAGAGCACTGAATTGAATGAATTGCGTCTTGGAAAGAGGTTCGACAAGAAAAAGTTTTAATAATGGGTGGTCGGCGATAGTTGATTTAAATCATGTGAGTCTGATGTAATAAGAAGGCAAATGTGACACTGAAGGGAACAGATGTGTTTTGCTATTACAGAAGCTAAATAATTGATTGTGACTGCAGTAATGAGCATTTAATATGTAGACTGGCGATAGCATGATAAGCAGTTCTGAAACTGATAAATCTGTTCACATGTAATGTAGATTTAACAATTAGGAAATCTGTTGTGAATATATCTGTCTAGGGGAATGAATGGATAAAAATATACAGAAAAAATAATAGGTATACCCATATAAATAAACTAGTATAAGTTCCAATACAGCTTTCATGTCCAGGCTCCAGCCAACTGTTGAGTTATGATATTACACCATCTTTCTCACATGTGAACTGAGGCCTAAATATTCTCATTGGCAACATACCATACGTCCTTGTAGAGATACAAGGGGTACCAAATTTGTTACAAAAGTCAGTAAATTACTCAACGGACAGTATTTCTCAGTACAGGTACTTCGTTCATTCCAAGTCAGTATAGATTCGTAACGTCATCATCTAAACACGAGTTGACTAATCTGAATCTGTTTTAGCAAACTAATAGTATCTTTCAGGTGATGACATTTTATTGGTAATGAAATACAAGTTCTTGAAGTTTATTCAGAATGGGAAATGTTTATTGGTACTTGCAGGCCATTATTTATCTGTTTAATATGAAGGTGTTTTGAATTTGGTGCACACGAAGAAGAATGAATTTATGTGTGACTTTTACTCTGAGACGAGTTATCACTTCGAGTGCTAGAAGTGTGCGTTTACAGTTCGCTGACCTGTGCGATGAATTTTATTTTCTGTGATTTTGACCCGAATGGAGACAAATGCAATTTCATTTAGACATCACGTGAGATAGACGGATCACGTTATTACAAAAGAGTCCTTTAGCCCATTAGGGAAAACTGAAACCTGCGCGCTGGATTTGAAATACGTTACACGCTAGTGCGTGATCAGGGTGTCCAGTGAATCTCGTATAACAGTTGAAAACGCGCTTGGACTTAAAGCACGAATTGGAAATTAATTTTGAGAAAATTGCTGATTTTGACAAAAATGAACCGAAAGTTCATTCAAAATATCGAGGTTCTGTTTTAATTGAGACACACATCACATTATTGATGACGTGTCTTAGCAACACTGTAATGCAGATTAATTAATTCATTAGAACGATTTGCGACGTAATAAGCCCCATTACACATACTAACTGTTACACGAAATTTGCTGACCGCATGAGAGTATGAGTGTGGTGGTTTTTCGGCATTTCTGGAAATAAAAGAAGTTTCAAAAGTTAAATTACTAACTGTTGTGTAACTTCATTGATAGTCCCACGCCACTACTGAACGTGTTGTATCGCGTCTCTTCACAAGAGGTCTCAAGAAGCCGGGATAAACAATAAAGAAGAATCAAGAAGAAGAGTTTGAAAGTGAGGGGTGACGGGAGTGAAAGTGGATATAATCCTCATGAGGAGGTAACTCAGCAACCAATTATGGACCAGAAATCGCATAATTTGAGTGAAGGAAATCTTGGTGAAAGTGTCCAAAATGTAATAAATGTAGGACAGCAATGACATAATTTGACTTATAGTAATATCGTTGAAGTGGAGGTGACAGTAGAAGCACACCCGAGTACAAGTAGAAATAGTAGTAGTAATATACAGGAGTCTATAAATACCAAAGTTACACAGGGAAGTGCGAATCTTACATAAAATGTTACACAGCTTAAAGATGATACTATTATTAAATTTGATTCCCAACCCGAAAAAGTCAACACTCAAATGGAAAATATGTGTTCACTAAATGAAAAATTTGACAAGTTCGAGTCACTCGCAAATCAAATCATGTCACTTAAAGATGATAATAGACTATTAAATGAGAAATTCAATAACTTAAAAGTAGAGTGAACACAACGATTAAATACTACATTTAGTGAATCAGAAATAACAGTTTCCATCGATATGACTAACCTACACACCGAAGTTTAAGGGTGAAATTAATGAGATGGAGAATAAATATGAAACTACTTCAAAGGGACATATTGATTTGTCAGATAAAAACTGTAACTGTGAAAGAGGTTACTTGAAGACTAATGTGCAAATTGAGGATCTGTCTCAAAAGATGTCAGAATTTGAAATAAATACTTGCAAGTATATAGATAAATATTTAAAGGACCAAACTAAGAAATTAGATAATGATCTTTCTGAGTGGATAGAAGTTAAAAAAAGAAAATTGAAGGGAAAGTCAATACCACTCTCGATCTGAAACAAGCTGAGGTGGTTATGGAAAACCGATGGGAAATGATGAACTTATCAAGTTATTTACTAGTGAGTTTCAGGCAATTAAAGATAAAGTACTTGAAGAATTACCTAAGTGGAAAAGTGAAACATATTGTAAATTGTCAGTATTAGAACAAAAATCTTCACGAAATGTACTCACTAAAGACAGCTATTCCGAAGACAGGCTTAGGAATAATAAACCATGTAGTGAAGTAAAATGTAGCTGTTGTGGGAATACATCCGATAAATTTAGTAATTGTTATGGAAATGAAAATGATACTTTTGTCCAAAGAGGGTGCTTGTCGTCTTCAAAGTTTGAGACAAGCATATTCAAAACCAGACATTTTTCCACCTTTTCGACTAAAAAGGATAACATACACCCAAAAATTTTCATCTACAATTTTAAGTGTAATTTTCCTCACAGTTGGTTTGAACATGATAGGCTTCAATATATTGTGTCCAGGATCACACGTGAAGCAGCACTGTGGGCTGCAGAAGCGAGTGAAAATTGTAAACATGCGCGGAGTTTGAACAAATTTTCTTAGCAAAATACTGGTCGAGTAGCAAACAAGAGAGGCTACGGAAGGCGGTGTATCAACCGGATAGAATACTAGTAAACAACGTTCATTAAGACATTATTTCGAGATATACATTAATAAAACGAGGTACTGGAGTAATCAAATTTCGCATAGAAAAGTGATAACGTATTTTGAAAGGAAGATTACTTATTCATATACGTGAGAAACTTTTAAATGTCCCTGACTATGACGTGGAACCGTTTCCTGTCTGTAGTCGATTCGATCGATATGATACTAGAGGATGCCCGAATATGAAATAATAATTAAATGCCTACATCACAACATAATAATAATAGTAATAATAATAACAATAATGACAACCGAGATAGAATTACTAAACCTATAATAACGAAGGAGGATATGCGACATCTTATGGCTATAGTAAAGCCAATAATAATAATAATAATAATAATAATCAATATAAACGTAACACCTATTATACTAAAGAAACCTATGGAAATAATTAATCATGTGAATCAGATTTGCACAGGAAAGCCAAATCGAACAATCAGTGTAGTAATTCACGCAGACGTGTTATATACCCAGAAGACAATCCTGATAGTACACAATCTTGGAAACACCCCTCGACACCTGAAGTTCGATGGGTAGGTACAAATGTAACTCAACAAGCACAATAACCACAAGGACCTATACCACTCGGTAACGGAGCAATAAAATCGCAAAGAGAACAACTACCAATTTCCGACCATTCTTTACATATCGTTGAAGTACATGGACCACCAAATATGACATCTACCAAAAGATTAAACTAGAACCGGTCACTGAAAGCCTTCCTAGGATGACTGGAGAGAATGGATGAGGAGGGCAGGCATCATTGTAACTAAATATACTGAGGTATTATGATGATTTGGAACTAAGGGGAGGGACTGATTGAAGAAACACCTTACATTTCGAATAAGTGTGGACGAATTTTGCAGGCAGCATTTCAAGCAGTAATAAATGATATTGATGTTGAAACTTTGATTGATACTGGAGAAACCATTAGCGTAATGACGCAGATTTGTTTTAAACAATGCTTAAATTTCCTGTGACTGGATGTACTGCATCTGGAGCATTTAGTACAAAATCACAAAAGGTGTCAAAGCAGGCACGAATCGACATTATGATGCCGGGTGGATGGGGTGGGGAGGGGGGGGCGCTTAAATTGAAAGTACCTTCTTATTTGTTTCAAGAATGACTGTACCGTGTGTTTGGGGTCTAGATTTTTTTGTGTGATGCTGGAGCAGTCATCAATTTAAAAGAAGTAACATGTGCCTTGAACTCTGAAGGCGACGTTTTGACAGTCTCTATGATAAAAGGCAAAATAATCCCGGATCAGTATTGCATGAATTTAATGGTTAGCTATACTGGTATTGATTATAATTTAGTTGATAATATTTTCTATATTGAATATACTGGAGAACAAATATGTCACGCAGTGGCTTACACACTGGACTCGCATTCGGGAGGACGTCGGTTCAATCCCGCGTCCGGCCATCCAGATTTAGGTTTTCCGTGATTTTCCTAAATCGCTCCAGGCAAATGCCGGGATGGTTCCTTTGAAAGGGCACGGCCGATTTCCTTCCTCGTCCTACCCTAATCCGATGAGACCAATGACCTCGCTATCTGGTCTCCTCCCCCAAAACAACCCAACCCCAACCCAAATAAGTTAAGTTACACTTCACGAGAAAATCTCCAAACCCGAATACCTATCTGCAAGTCAATGAGAAGATCTGTGTTGCTTGTTAAGTAATTATCTTTTCGTATTTAGCAAAGATCCCGGAATAATCAAAAGTTTTGAATACGGCATTAGGGCGTATCCACACGAATCTTTTTGTCACTCTTCCTACTCTGTCCCTTGGTCAAAGAGAGAGGCAGTCAAGAAAGAAATTATAATTCCTCACTCTAACATTTTGTTAGAGCCCTCTCGTTCTGAATACTGTAGCCCTCTTTTGGCGGTCCTCAAAGTGAATGGTGACGTCAGATTCGTAGAAGCCAGAGAGATAAACAAGATAATCATACCGGTACAGACAAGACCTGAGAATTTGATGAGTTTATTCAGAAATTTTGTGGTGCCCGCTTCCTGACATCCCCTGATAAGTTTATACTGGGAAACGAAAATCTCTGTTGAATGTCGAAAGTATACTGCTTTTATTTTTCTGGGCAGAAGTTATCAATTAACTGTTATGCAATTTGGACTAAATATCAGTGGAGATGTATTTATATCGGCCCTAGACACTGTACTTGGACGAGATTTGCTCGACAGAGTTACCTTGTATGTGGACGACCAATTGATCGCTATTGAAACACAAGAGGAGCATCTAGATCTGCCTGAAAAAGTATTTGCGAAATTCTTAGAGTATGGAGTAACAGTAAATTGAATGAAATCTAGATTCGCCAGAATTCAACAGAAGTTCCCAGGACATATAATTACGCCAGACGGTATTATGCCGAATCCTAAGACAATGAGTGCTATCAAAGAGTGTCTCTGTCTTAAAAATAGAAAGTAATTAACATATTTCATAGGATTAGCCTCAATTTTTCCGCTGACTTTTGCCTCATCAATTAATCAGCCAAGAACGTTTATTACAGTTTTTACGGAAGAACATCATGTGAAATACACCCCTGAGTGTAGTCAAGCGTTTGACAAAATCCGAGACGCTTTAGTTAACGGCCAGTTGTTACATCATCCGAAACGTGAACAGTATTTTCACACTGCCACTGATGCTTCCAAAAGAGGCCTAGGCACTACGTTTTCCAAATGGATGATCCGCGACATATGAAAACCATTAAGATTATAGGATTTGCGAGCAGAACGCTCTCTGAATGTGAAAGGGCATACTGTACCACAGAGTTAGAGGTATTAGCTGTGGCGTTGGCGCTTAAAACGTTTAGATATTTTGTCTATGGAAAAATAATAACCATATTTTGTGACTATAAAGCTTTGTCTTATGCTTTAACGGGGAGAATGTTTCACTCAAGGTTAACCAGACAAGCCTTGTTACTTCAAGAATACAACATTTCAGTGCAATATTTTAAAAGGAAAGACAACATGGTATCTGACGCTCTATCTCGTTTCCTAGAAGACAGGATAATGAAGAATTTGAAGAACAGACTTTAGATTTCAAAGTAATGAATGTGTCTATTGTATTTTCTAAGAAACAAATTTCATAGTCGCAAGAACAAGATCCTGATTGGAAACCTATTCGAGATGTAATCAGCCAAGGAGCTACGAGTTATTTGGGTAGTCTATATACTTTAAATCGAATATATTATTTCGAAGAAAAACTCAGGCCGAACCATGGAAAGTATGTGTTCCAAACGAACTTCTGGAATTTTTACTGTGATATGCACATCTGAAGTGGGGACACTGTGGATCTTTAAAATGCAAAGCCAATTTAGCCCAATTACCATCCGAATTTAGAACGCTTGGCTAGTAACATTCTAAGGAAATGTAAGATTTGCCAGGAAACTAAACCTATCAACAATTGCCGAAACATTGAATTACATCCAATCATACCACACCAACCTTTAACACTGATATCTTGTGATGTGTGTGTACCATGTGCCTTAATACTCTTGGAAGATTTAAGTATATTCTGGCATTCTTCGACATTTTTTCGAAGTATGTGAAATTGTATCCTTTGAGGAATCTACATGTGCATCTTACGTTAAAGAAATTCGTCAATGATTTCATGCCGGCCGCTGTGGTTGAGTGACGCTTCAGTCCAGAACCACTTTGCTGCTAGGGTCGCAGGTTCGAATCCTGCCTCGATCATGGATGTGTGTGATGTCCTTAGGTTAGTAGGTTTAAGTGATTCTAAGTCTAGGGAACTGATGACCTCAGATGTTAAGTCCCATAGTGCTTGGAGCCTTTTGAATTTGAATGATTTCATAACAGAGTTTGGAAAACTGAAGATGGTATTGACAGACATTGCTGCCTACTACACCATCAGAGTTTGGAGAGTGACCATGAAGGAATACAATATGAAACATTTTATATATATACACACACACACACATTTTTATACCTGTGGGAATCCAATCGCAAAATTGTTCCATGACTTAAATCGGTACCACACATCAACATTACAAATGGATCGAGTGGTTATCAGAATTTGAAAGGATTTATAACGACTTGCCTCATACATCTACAGGATATTCGCCCAACCAAGTGATGTATGGCAAGGATGATTCTCAAGACTGGCTAAAGGGATGGCCACAAATTGAAGACGACAATCTCACTAAGGAGGACATCTCGACGAAAATTTATTTAGATCTACAACATGAAGCTCATTTACGAAAGGAAAAATTCAATAAAAGTGTGAAGAAGGTAATAATCTATGCTGTTGGAGAAGAAATATTGTTGAGAAACTATCCACAGGCCTCGAGAAAGAAAAAGTTAAATAAGAAATGGCAGTATTTATATGCTGGACCATACAGAATAATACAAATTCCCCATGAAGGGGAAGATTGTGATTCTTATATGATATAGGGTTTATATTATAAATGAGAAGATATGTACCATTTATGAATAGAAAATAAAGGAAGAGAGAACGAGAAGAGTATTCACATACAGGACACCGATGTTAGACCTGAGCCATAGGATGAGCTACAAGAGATATTATTTTGTTCATTATATATATGTATATATATATATATATATATATATATATGATTATACTATTCAATTATTATTAAATATAATGTATGTGTTATGGCAAACACACCACGATAATATAATTTAAGAGAAGTAAAATGAAAAAATTATCAGAAAAGACAATTTCTGGAAAGAGAAAGCAGCAGTTAATAGATTGAAGAACACAAGAAAGCAAGATTAACTGACTTCAAGACGGTTAGTTAAGTTTAAAAGAATGCTACCCTAGAGGCATAAATATTTTATGTTTATGAATTGCTGAAGGAATTTTGTATGTATTAGTGGCAGAAAGTATACTTCATGTATGTGTAATGGGCACGATCAAAGCTAAAGGAAATATGAGAAAGGAATGAATAGGAAGCTGATGTAACTGTCTAATCGACGTTATAATCTGGAAAACATAGTAGGAAGAAAACCATGTGTTGAAGACAATGAAAGCATGATACAAGTTATACGAAAATAATTATTTGAATTTCATGATAAGCCGATAACCATTATGGTAATGGAAATGAATACAAATCTCATGAAGATGCAGTGGTAAGTGTGGTGTCACCGCCAGACACCACACTTGTTGGGTGGTAGCCTTTAAATCGGCCGCGGTCCGGTAGTATACGTTGGACCCGCGTGTCGCCGCTGTCAGTGATTGCAGACCGAGCGCCGCCACGCGGCAGGTCTAGAGAGACTTCCTACCACTCGCCCCAGTTGTACAGCCGACTTCGCTAGCGATGGTTCACTGACAAATTACGCTCTCATTTGCCGAGACGATAGTTAGCATAGCCCTCAGCTACGTCATTTGCTACGACCTAGCAAGGCGCCATTATCAATTTCTATTTATCTTGTGATGCATGTGCCGTCAGACCGATGTTCACCAATTATGGATTAAAGTTAAGTATTCCAGAAGCTACGTACTTTTTTTACTAGACTCAACTCCTTTAACTGTTCCAGACCTCACGCCCGCCTGCGTGAGCTTCAACGCGTGCCTTTCGGCTTCCTGTCCTAGTGGCTTGGCTGTCTTGCCAAGTCACAACAGTAAGAAAATGGAAAGGCTATTGTCTAATATAAACCGAGGACAATTATGTAAGGGAACAAACTTCAATATTGAATGATGACGTATACAACTGGAAAAAAATGCACCAAAACAAGCACAAGTGAACAATACTCACAGTATTTATGTTGAAGACGCAAATCTACAAAAGAAGGGGAAAATGTGCTATTGCTACAAGCGCTTATCTTAATAGCATTTTTATTTACATCTTTTCATTGTTCTTGGCTTGACAAAAAATGTTGAATATTCGAAGGGTATGTGCTGTTTTGTTTAAGCGACAGAAAACGGCGTGGAAAACGGAAAAATACCTGACGTGGAAACTTTGTTTATTTTACAGCTTATCATGATATGTTGTGCCTTGACTGAGTTTATCGCGCATAGTAACCTACTGGTTCCGTGGTAGCAACGTAATCAAGCAAGTTATACAACGCTTTTTCATCTGTAAAGAAATTTGCTTAATGGTTGTTGGAGAAGAATTGAGAAAGCTGAAGGTTAGAAAGCAAACCATTTACGTTGATTTCTTTAAATCGGTTGAGGTAAAAGCTCGGAGCTCGGGTATTTCTTCTGAAACCAAAGAGCCAACTTGATTGCCTATCCATCTCAGTCTAATCAGTAACCAATTACTTTGACATGTTCCGTGGTTCTGCTGGAAAAGATAAGTTCAGGAAATGGAAGTAAGTTTCATTGAAAAGTGAAGGTGAATAATGTGAGAGGTTTTCTTTTTTTTTTTTTTTTTACAAAATACATCTGTAGAAATCTGTTTATTTAAGAATATACGTGAGCAGTTGCATCCATATGCACATGTGAATAATTACTTCACTTTCAGCACCCCAGAAATGCAAATACAAAAAGCACTATCGAATGTATTGAAGTTATGGCCAATGTATGGCTACTGAAAGAACTAATAAAATGTAAATTACTGAGAACAGAGTTAACCTCAACGTAAATTTATCTTAACCACTTTACCCTCGAAAAAACTGCCTTTAAAGGATAACAGTTCAAAGAGTTGCATACACAAGTTGTTAGATAGCCCTCAATAGAGAAAATCTCGTGAGTGAATGTAATGGAGAGAGATCCCACTGTGATTTCAACAATACTAAGGTATAGGTAGTTCGGTGCCAAAGAAAAGGGAATGAAGTTTACGCTATTACTGTTTTTATCCATTGTATTAAGTTATTTCTTGCATGGAGCGACATTTTCTTATTTAATATTGGTATCAGTATTACATGAAAAAAATTATACTACGTGATGCACTAAGTTCCCAAGAGCGCCAACTGCAATATAAATTTCTTATTGTTTGTGACATAAGAAAGGAGTGAACTGCCCCGGTTTCCAGTGTGGAATATAAAGCTACGAGCTCCAGTAAGTTAATTATTGATGAAGGTATTTGTTAGTCAAAAACTGAGACAAGCGTTAGTACTTCGTGTGAATATCATTCCACACGTTTTCTTGCGTAGTACAGGGGGAGTTGACACTTTAAAGTTGGAAATATAAACGTGAAGGTGTGATACTTGCAGTAACGTAAAATCAACTTATTTCAGCAAAAGAGTGACTAGTTACACTTTCAGGAAGATGTTGGAAATTTCATGATGATTGTTAAACGGTTTCATGGTAAAAATATGGAAATTATACTTCCCTGTGTAAGGAAGGAAAAGGAGTCTGTAGGATCCCTGACAGAAAATACTGTTTTACGGATATCCGGGAGAATTTTTAAGATGTGTTAGGGAACACCAGCGAGTTCATTTCTGATGATTGTAATCTCCTTCTGCAGTTGCGCATGATGAAACAACTGTACAGGTTACGATAGCAAATGGATAGGGAAGTGGATGGAGGAACTCCAATTGCTGAGTTGGTAAAACTCCCTTTCGCCCCCTCTCTCTTATCACATTCCATCCGAAGGAAGAGAAACATCTGGTGAGCATGTTGCCCTCCAAAATCGTCCATAATTCATCTACCACCGACTTCTTTGATTGCAGAATTGCGGAAAAATTATGCCACCCGACCAAAGAGCTTTCAAAAATTAAAGAACATTCCTAGAAGATGTATCGCTACAAGAAAAGAATAAACAACTACAAAGGATGCGAATAATACTAAAAAAAATAAAAAGTAAAACGGCCATTTGCGAGCAGGACTCACGCGCTGCGTGTCCCGTGCTAAATTACCTACGTATAACGACAGTTTGTCCACTCAGGGAGTAGAGGATATCGATGATTTTCGGCAGTTATCCACGCTGATACCGGCACGATATCGGTTCCAGGGATCCCAAGGTTTTTAAGATTGTTTTAAGTGTGAAGTCAGACATCAAATGAAAAAGAATTGTTTTTTTTAAATATAATTTAAATACAAGTTAACAATATTCTGACTTTTTTCCTTTAACTGAACAGAAAAATGTTTCTTCTAGTCAAATTTCACGATTCTACGTGGTAGGGAATCACCCCATAAGTTTTAATGAGTGATTTTGCAAGTATCGAAATGTGTAACATAAATGGCCGTAACTTCTTACTGCATTGACCAAGTAGCTTAAAATGTTTGCACCGCAAAATGACTATAGACCTCAGTACGTGTGACAAATTTAAACCTGATACGTCAAACCACTCCACAGAAAAATAGGATTTGACCGACGGACGGACAGTTAACAAATAACTTTTTTTTCGTGTGATGAGTTAGAAATGAACAGTTTCCGCGTTGTTTCTATGGTTATAGCGTGAGACCCCGCTTCTTCGAAAAAAGCGTTATTATTGGTCAACAAGAAGTACCATGAAGGCTGTGATGCGTTAGTTTCCGAGTATCAAAATATATCGCAAAAGCGTCCGTGTTTTTCGATGGCATTGACTTTAGTTGCTTGATGGTTTAACATCCCCAAGGGAACGTAGATCTTAATATGTGACATCGATTTCAACATCATACGTCTACACGTTCCAGAGAAAAAGCGTTTTGATCAGTCAGATCAACAGACAGGAAGACAGCACACGGACAACAGAGTGGTGCTATGACGTTTCCGTTTTTACCGTCAGAAGTAGGGAACACTAAAATCAACCCTGATTAATCGATGCTCCTATTCGTCCTTATTACGAGCTTACTTGGAGGTCAGTGATGATTAGACCTACGTTTATGTGACTCTCGTTGACGAAAAGCATTTCTTCAATACATTCAAAATAGTAAAAAGCTTGAGTCTTATGGTTGAGGCACAGATACCCATATTTCACGAGATACAACGTTCGGAAGACAATAACTGAATTTCGGAAACAAGACTTTACTGTCGAGTTTTCATTTTAAGGCTTGCAGGATGTTTGCTTAACCAGCAGAACGCTGGTTTTCTTATCGTTGTTTGTTTTACACTAATGGCCTCAGGAAATTATGTGTTTCAGTTCATGATTCAATCATCACAATAGGTATGTCTCTTCAGATAAATGTCGTAGAATATTTTTACGGAACACCGCAAATTTTCAAAAAGAAGTGGTGACCTGACAACCTAAAAGCGTTTCGAAAATGGTAGCAAATTTGTACAGGAGCGAAAATCGATTGTGGAAGAGGAAATCGGGCAGTTAGAACCGGATTTCCAGAATCACATTGATGTATTTACACAGTCAACCAGAAGCGGTATCGGAAAGCTGGTGTACGAAATCCGGTTTTGAATGCCTCACGGCAACGTTGTGGCTACTACACTCAGCTGACTAACACACAAGCAACAGTATGTTCAGTGTCGGTGACCAGACTCCTGCTGGGACGACCGACAATCCTCACCTCAACTGAGGACCGCTGACGTCACTAGATCAACCAACTGGCTGCCGCATCATGAGCGTGTGGAGGAGGAGAGAGGGCAGCAGGTGGCGTGCTGCTCCCCCAGCTGCGCTGGTCCTCCCTTCCACAGACAGGCGGCGACCGTCGTTGTCGCTGCCCTGAAACATTGAGAGAACACCATCACCAGGTGTCCTTCCTCAGCCATGACGACTTGGGAATGTCAGTCCATATAGACAGCCGCTTTGACTAACTTTATTTCAGATGGTGACGAAAAACTTGTCAAAATTAACTAACTGCTGTTATTACTTGTATTGCCACTCATCAGTTGAAACTAAGAGCGACCCACTGGCTGGGAGGTAACTTTCCCAGTGACGCAAGTATACACTTTTCTTAAACTAAACAGACATAGTTACATAAGAGAAAAGTGCAACTACGATATTACACTCTGCAAGGAAATCCATCCTTGTCAGCTCTTACCCACAACTCCCCAACTAGCAACATTTCCGGCTCTTGGGGCCATAGAGTTCAAAGCCAAGTTTCACTTCGTAAACGAGAAAGACATTGGTAGCTGATATGTGACGTATAAGGCGGAGCGAGGTGGGCACATATTTTCATTTAGTTACAATTATGGAGTATAAAACTCAGACTTGACCCCTTAGTGCTGCAGAAGAGTACGGAGATAATTAAAGCAAATACCTGCGATTGTCAAATCTAGTACTTCTTATTCCATTTCATTATATTTAGATGGTAAATTTGTAGTTTTTGAGTCGTTCGTGCCAGAAAGCGACAGACCAGGCTACCCTACTCTGGGGGTAGTAGAACTACATTCGTAATAGCAGCGGCTACTGCATGACGTAATGTGCCTAGTAATTAGACAACATACCATTTCAAAGTGTCTTGTGAATTATATATGTATTCTGTATGCTGAAACGAGTCTATCCACATCTGACTCGTTGAGTACTTAATTATTGTCTTCCCTGCGTAACATCCGCTGAGAACAGGCCATGTGCATTACATAAACATTAACAACTATAGAAGCTCTACGGGTGTTAGGTCCTGGCAATGAAAAGTCAAAGGGCACCCAATGATCCAGCCAGGTGCCAACATATTGGGTGACCAAGTATACTGATAACAAATGGGCCAAATGGCTCTGAGCACTATGGGACTTAACATCTGAGGATGTCAGTCCCCTAGAACTTAGAACTACTTAAACCTAACTAACCTAAGGACATCACACACATCCATGCCCGAAGCAGGATTCCAACCTGCGACCGTAGCGGTCACGCGGTTCCAGACTGAAGCGCCTAGAGCCGCTTGGCCACTGCGGCCGGCATACTGATAACACTATAAGCTATCAACATGGTGCATTCAGTACAAATATCGACAATTATAGTAAATTCAGCATTTCCGGGCAAGGGAAAGGGAGAGAGAGGGACGAAAGGGGTAAAGAGAGAGTGGGTAGGGAAACTGATACATCATGAAAAACCAATGGTAGGCCTAAGAAGTAAAGTTTCACCACACAGTCAGAGACACCTCTCCCTCCCTCCACCCATCCCCTAGAAACATACTGAAGATCAGGGAAAAATGGCACTCAATAAGGTGACGAAAAAGAAAGTCTAACAAACCTCAGAAGCAGGGTGATCCGAGCAGTGAGTCAGGGAAGTCAGAGAGACAGAAGCATGGGAGTAGCCAGGCACGGCTAGGCAGAAATAGCTGCAGTAGCATCAGCGCTTTTAATGAAATCATAAGAGAATAGCTGGGGAAGTCCGTGTGCCTTGTACTGAATGTGGGCTCAGTTAATACGACTGTGTCTTCTCAGTCGGAAAGAATAGTGTTAGCCAGTAACTCTCGCTGTACTAAGACTTGGAAAATTTGTGGGTATAGCTCCTCCAAAACAAGTAGAGCAAGAATATAAACTGTTTTCTGAATGAATTTAGAAGTCACAAACACTTGTAATTGACAAACAATCCTGTCGGAGGAACATCCGCAACTGACCATTATAGCCGAGTTTGAAAATACCTCCTTAGACGTAAGGTTCTTCTAATTTCAAATAAAAGTAACTTTAAAACTAAAGCGGTATTTTCAATCTGTGCTACTTCTTGTAGTGGTTATTTCAAGTAAGTTTCCAGCGCTTACCTTTTGTAATCAGAGGTTTACCATTTTAGCGAGATCAAGAATTCCTCCCACAGCGGCCAGCTCATAGTTGGGACGCGACACCTGTTCTAAAATACATCTTAAAGCAGGCCGAAGTGCCACCAGAAGGACTGAGGCGTCGGCTGAAGTCTTGCAGTAAATGGCGGTTAGGTGACTTTTGCAGGTCGCTGTGTCACTGAGCCCCCAGCCCCTTACACCGCCCCAGCTGAACACAAATCAATGTGTTATTAGTTGTGCCTGAAAGTAAACTAGCCAACGTTACATAAACTATCCTTTTATGCAGACGATGACGATGAAACTTGCCATTGCTGCAGAGACTGATAACTGTCACACCACCCTACAAAAATTATACAATATGTTGCAGTTCAACACACCACACCTAACTTCCTCAGTCTTGCAGTCCCCTATGAGGGGCACAACACATATCATTATTTGAAATTTTTTCCCCGAGCTCGTATCATATTGTCACATTGAAAAGTATTTTTAAACGAAGTTCAGACGTGGCAGAACCTCATGCAAGGGAAATTTATCTTTGCTGTGTTGAATGACATTATTGCCAGGCTGAAAATGGCTGTCTGAAGAAATCGTGTTTTCAGAGGTGAGGCTCTTTGTAAGTTTCTTATTAATATTTTATTCTGTTTCAAACAATATAATTTGTATGGGATTATGTAAATGAATAGTCAGAGAATAATTATTTAAAATTGTAATTTTAATAATTGTACGATTGTCTTAGCAAAATGTATTGAAATTGGAGTGTGCCCTGTAGGGAACATCAGGAGTTAGTGCAATGTATAACATGATTTGTCAACAAAATACATTTCGTCTTTTTTTTACAATAATAATATTTTAATTGTTCATTTTATATTTGTGATAAATATCAGATTAATATTAATTACGTTTCAGGAAACTGTAATTTACAGATGAACAATTTTACAATTTTTAGGTCTAATTTCGAATTTTTTTTCTGATTCAAAGGTATTTGAAGATTTTGTAAATGAATTATTTGATGGAGATGTTAGTGAATTGGAGCTCTCTAATAATGGCGATGATGCTGATGATGAAGATGATATCAGTACAGATCCATATAACCATGTCAGTGATGAACAGGAATTAGATATAGCTAATGATGATGAAGATGTGAAGACAGCAACGATAGCAGGTCTGAATGATTCCGCTCTACTCAATCTACCATCGACAGGACATTTTGGAAGAAGACCTTGGACTTTTTCCCTTTAGCACCTACACCTGAACATGAGGAACAAGTGGCTGTCGGATTGAAATTACCACCTCATGACTATGTGAGTAAATATCTGTCAGAAAATATTTTTAGCATCCTTTCCAAATATTCAAACAGAAGGTATCATAAAAATACTGAGAGAGAGCTGAAATGTACTGTAGATGAAATGAAAATGCTTATCTCTGCAACAGTGATGATGACATACATGTGCTATCCTAGGATTAGGTTGTATTTGAACGAAAAGACTAGGGTGATAGGTATTGCTAAAAAAATTTGCTATGACAGAAGTGCCCCTCGAAGTAAAACCAAATAATCAGTTTTGAAAATGCGACCTATTCTATAAAGTGAGCAGAGTGGTAGCAGGTTGAACCCCAGGCCCACAAACGTTTTCGATGATTAACAGATGATTTCATTTTGGGGTCACAGTCCAACAAGACAAGTCATAAAATCGAAACCTAACCCTTGACTAAAGAATTTTGTACTGGCTGCGACTGATGGCGTTCCTTTCGATTTCTTCTTTTTTCAAGGGAAAGGTGATCCTGTAGTGATTGATACTCAATATGAAAATTCGGATGTAGGCGGAAACGCTGTTATAAATCGGACAACCACTTTTCCTCAAGGAGTGACCATACACATGAACCGTATTTTCATATTGGAATCGCTTTTAGACAAATTACACACTGAAGTTGAGTGTCGAGCCACTGGAATACGACAGAACTCTATATTCCAGAGGCTTCCAACTGTCACTGGACAAGGATATGAAAAAAATGGTAGGAGATCCACTGATCAGTCACTGAGTAATGATGGCCAAGATTGTGTAGTGCATTGGTTTGACAGTCGCCCTGTTATCTCCACGTCCTGTAGAGAAGGAGTAATTCCAGTTGATGAATGTCACCACTGGTGCAGGAAAGAAAAAAGCTACATTCAAGTGGACCATCCCACAATTCTAAGCACCAAAAATTCAAATATGGGAGGTGTTGACTTTCTCGACAGGTTGATCAGCTATTATAGAATAAGTGCCAGAATTAAGAAATGTACTCTAAAAGTGATTATGCACTTCATTGATTTCACTATTTGTGCTTCATGGCTAGAATATAGACGTGATCAATCTATCTTGAGTACATTGAAGAATGAAGTTCCAGACTGCCTCCAGTTCCGAGAAAAGTATGAGGAATATCTGTAGCAGCGCCACCATTTAAGACAGGAAAGTTAGATTTGGTGCAATATTTCTGAGCACACAAGTTACAGTAAGGCGCAGGCCTGTTGACAGTAAGTTACAAAGTTGTGAAGTAGAATGAAGGTGCTGAAAAGAGTAAACAGAGAGGTTTGCATGGCGTAAGTTACTGGTAGAAGGGGCCCACTGGCGCAACCTAGGCGTTATGGGTACCTCACTCGGAGAGGTGTGGTAGCAAAACAGAGGTGCACAGGTGCGTATAAATAGGTGCCGGTTTCCTAACGAGGGGGATTCAAGGGTGATAACTCTCCTGGACGGCGGGGCGAGTCAAACCACCGGCTACACGCAGCAGCAGATGGAGCGCCAGCTTTCCAGGTCACGGCGGGTCACTGGTTCGACCTTCTGATGCCACCGCAGGGTCTGTAGCCAGCCAGCGATGGGCCACTCCACGGCTCGCTACCCCAGGCAGTCTTCTGGGCTCCCAACACACGCCGGAGACATCCCTAGGCGAGGGCCGCAAATTTGGATGTCGGATGGCAGGCGCTTGTTGTCGCCGTGATCTTAATCACGATGGCGAAGAAGCACACAGCGGACTGCCCTGCAGTTCCTAGCGAGTGGCGCTGAGGCAAGAGGAATGAAGGCCGCTGAGTCGGCTACTGGCGCATCCTGATGTCATCAAAACACCGCAGCTGTACACGGCCGGCACACCGCAGTATGTTGCACGGGTTGCTGAGGTAGCCCTTCCATGCCAAGCCGTTTTGCAGACAGCGAAGTGGCGTCTGCGGCAACACAGGACCATGTGACATAGACAGAGAGGAACGCGACATTGTAGATGGGAATAATAAAACACATGAGGGTCATGGCCGAGTTTTAATATGGCGCATCCTGACAGTTTCCATCCGTGTCCAACATCCCTTGACCCCATGCCAACATCTTCATTTAGCAGTGACTGTAGGCAGCAGAGGATCAAGTAGGTAAAAAGACGAGGGCTAGTAGAAATCCTTGGGTAACAGAAGAAAAATTGAACTTCATTGGTGAAAAGATAAAATGCAAAAATGCAGTAAATGTAACACGCAAAAAGGAATACAAACGTCTCAAAAATGAGATCGACAGGAAGTGCAAAATGGCTAAGCAGGAATGGCTAGAGGACAAACGTAAGGACGTAGAGGCTTATCTAACTAGGGGTAAGGTAGATACTGCCTACAGGAAAATTAAAGAGACCTTTGGAGAAAGGAGAAACACTTGCATGAATATCAAGAGCTCAGATGGAAACCCAGTTCTAAGCAAAGATGAGAAAGCAGAAACCTGGAAGGAGTATACTGAGGGTTTATGCAAGGGAGATGACCTTGAGGACAATATTATGGAAATGGAAGAGGATGTAGATCAAGATGAAATGAGAGATATGACACTGCGTGAAGAGTTTGCCAGAGCACTGAAAGACCTGACTCAAAACAAGGCCCCAGGAGTGGACAACATTCCATTAGAATTACTGACAGCCTTGGGAGAGCCAGCCCTGACGAAACTCTTACCATCTGGTGAGCAAACTGTATGAGACAGACGAAATACCCTCAGACTTCAAGAAGACTAAAATAATTCTAATCGCAAAGAAAGCAGGTGTTGACAGATGTGAAAATTACAGAACTATCACTTTAATAAGTCACGGCTGCAAAATACTAACGCGAATTTTTTACAGACGAATGGAAAAACTAGTAGAAGACGACCTCGGAGAAATCAGTTTGGATTCCATAGAAATACTGGAACACTTGAGGCAATACTGAACCTACGACTTATCTTAGAGAATAGATTAAATGAAGGCAAACCTACTTTTCTAGTATTTGTAGACTTAGAGAAAGCTTTTGACAATGTTGACTGGAATACTGTCTTTCAAATTGTGAAGGTGGCAGTGGTAAAATGTAGGGAGCGAAAGGCTGTTTACAATTTGTACAAAAATCAGATGGCAGTTATAAGAGTCGAGGGACATGAAAGGGAAGCAGTGGTTGGGAAGAGAGTGAGACAGGATTGTAGCCTCTCCCCGATGTTAATCAATTTGTATATTGAGCAAGCAGTAAGGAAAACAAAAGAAAAATTCGTAGTAGGTATTAAAATCCATGAAGAAGAAATAAAAGCTTTGAGGTTCGCCGATGACCATGTAATTCTGTCAGAGACAGCGAAGGACTTGGAATAGCAGATGAACGGAATGGATAGTGTCTTGAAAGGAGGATATAAGATGAACATCAACAAAAACAAAACGAGGATAATGGCATGAGTCGAATTAAGTCGGGTGATGCTGAGGGAATTAGATTAGGAAATGAGACACTTAAAGTAGTAAAGGAATTTTGCTATTTGTGGAGCAAAATAACTGATGATGGTGGAAGTAGAGAGAATATAAAATGTGGACTGGCAATGTCAAGGAAAGCGTTTCTGAAGAAGAAAAATTTGTTAACAGCGAGTATAGATTTAAGTGTCAGGAAGTCGTTTCTGAAAGTATTTCTATGGAGTGTAGCCATGTATGGAAGTGAAACATGGACGATAAATAGTTTGGACAAGAAGAGAATAGAAGTTTTCAAAATGTGGTGCTACAGAAGAATGCTGAAGATTACATGGCTAGATCACATAACTAATGAGGAGGTATTGAATAGGATTGGGGAGAAGAGAAGTTTGTGGCAAAACTTGACTAGCAGAATGGATCGGTTGGTAGGACATGTTCTGAGGCGTCAAGGGATCACAAATTTAGTATTGGAGGGCAGTGTCGAGGGTAAAAATCGTAGAGGGAGACCAAGAGATGAATACACTAAACAGATTCAGTAGGATGTCGGTTGCAGTAGATACTGGGAGATGAAGAAGCTTGCACAGGATAGAGTAGCATGGAGAGCTGCATCAAACCAGTCTCAGGACTGAAGACCACAACAACAACAGTTACATTTGGTGTCTGAACATCAGGCGTCATCTGTACAGTATGACGTTCGAGCCCACCACCTGCATTACAGTCACAAAATGGGGTGAGTGTTGACCAATTTTTTTTTTTTTTTTTTTTTTTTTGAGTGTTGGGCGTTTTCTTTCCTTTCGTTGTCAGAGTAAGTGTTAGTGTGTTTGGGGCGGTAAGATTTTTTCCTTTCGTGACATTTAATTACTTTTTTATTGGGTGAGTATGATGTTTTATTTATCACCTCCTACTACGTCATGGCATACAACGTAAGTTGAGGTATTGAGCTGTAGGAAGACAGTTTATTTTTGTAGTTAAATGTTTGTTTGTGTGAGAATTTATGGGTTGCTTTGGGACTAACTGGGAACGAATTTTAGAACAGTGGAGTGCTGTGCGTCTCTATCTAGATTCTAAATGCCTAGAAGAGAGTCTGGTTGCGGCAGAAGAAATTCGCCGATCCCTCAATGACAATATTTTAATATTATTTTATTTAGTTTTGGCCTATATTATAACGAAATTCACAGATTTAAAAATGAATTTCCAGAGTGTTAAAGTTATTATTATTGACTTTCATAAAATAATGGTAGAAGGTTCACAAGGATATGTTGTTTTCCTACGTGGACCAATAGTACGTCATAACCAATAAACTTATTGACATTGACCCTGACAACAGCTCAATGTCCCTTTCTGACAGTAAAAAGTATTTACGAGTTGAAGATCTGAAGGCAATTCAGAAACCAGATATATATAATGAACTGGATGCCATGAAAGATTTGTACTGCAGATGTAGGGATTTCATGCAGAGGAGATGTTCAGAAATGGAAAAAAGATGTAACTTTGATGATAATTTATTGCCGTTGCTTGCAGTTTTAAATTCAGTCAATAAGTACGTGAAATATGAAAATAGAAATTTTTGTCGACCTGGAAGCCGTCAGACAGGTCATCTGCAACAAAAACTCAAGGACAGACCACCACAAACGGATTTTATAATACAGACTGTCGATACATACTATCTCTTAACGAAATGAACGATAATTTCGACGCAGTTGTATGATCCAGTAACGCTGAAATGTTGGCAACGCTGGTGGGCAGGATTTCGACTCCTTGGTGGGGACTTCGCAAAATTTCGTCAGGAGTAGCACGATCTCCCCTTGCCCCCACCCCACCTCCCACCCCACCTCGCCTCTTATCAGTGGATTAAACTGAATATAACCGGTTATAATTGGTTATAACACACTGACAACCTACCATGACCTACTCACTCTCCATCCCCTTACATCTGGCTTCCTGCTTTGGTGGGAAGACCCATTCCTTATACTGACTGCGGCATACAAATTTCCGTACATCATATTTTAATGCTATACATTTTTACTGTTGGATGAGAGATGAGTGGTAGACTTATGTGGGGACCTGTCCTGTACTTACCAGCTCCCAAGATGAATGTGATCTGCATTTTATAGTTTTGTGAATTGTCCTGACTACGCCTTAAACTCTTAGGTTGGAAGTATTAGTGTGTTTTAAAGTAAATGACTCGTCCTTTATTAGCGCTGTTATCAGCTAGCCGTAATTTCTCCTGTTTTACATCTTTGATTAGGTCTCCTCTCTTTTAATTGATTGTTTTAGAAATAGTGGTAGGCTTGATATTAGAGTGGGTGCATGTGTGCATGTGTTTATGTGTGTGTGTGCATGTATTTATGTGTGTGTGTGTGTGTGTGTGTGTGTGTGTGTGTGTGTGTGTGTGTGTGTGTATGTGTGTGTGTGTGTGTGTGTGTGTGGTGTATAAAGTCTGGGGTTTCTTAGTTCTCTCTAGGTTGTTTTAATTCATGCTGAAACTTGTATGAGTTTTTTTAACCCAACTAGTTTCAGAGATTTTCACAAAGTTGCTAAAGGCCATGCCCCTCTGCACCCAACAACATATATCATCACATCATCAACACCACCACAGTCTAATGTGTATCATTTGTGCGGCTGAGTCATAAAACATGGTAACTGATATTTTAGTGGTTTGGAGATTTTAGAATACATAGTTTAATAAAAGTGTAACAATACATTTCACCTTGTTATGTCTTTTCTTTAAGTTTTAACTTATAATTTGCACGTTACAGAATGTACTGGTAAGGTTTCAAAATGGAAATAATATTTTTTATTGGAAAAAAGAAGAAATACGTAACACATTGACACAAATTATATGGTAGATATTATGTTATTCGTGAATGTAAAATGTCGATACCATGTTATTCATTGCATTCAAAATTTCATTTCCCACAGGAAATTTGACATTATGATGTTAGTTGATAACAATTTAAGCCAATATATTAATGACACAATATAATTTAATTAAATTGAACAGCTTTAATAACTGAAAATACTAATAGTGGTATTCAAATTTCACTGTTACTGCTCTCATCCTTTGCCTTGGATTGCTCAGCTGTTTTTAATATCTTGTAATAAGCATGCTGTACTTCTCGTATGTATAGTAAACAATATAGAACATCATTCAACTTGGTTGCTTCAATGGGCTTTGGACCACTGTGTAGGGTTGGTAGAGGACATTTAAAGCCTTTGAGGAACAGTACTGGGCGACCTCTTCGCCTTAGTGATACAGTACCCATTTCACCATGGTACGAGTTGCATAGTTACATTTTTCTGGATTCGTACTTTCACAACTCCATTTTCACAACATTTTGTTGACTAAAATTGGCTGTCTTTTCTTAGGGCTCAACATTCATTTTCTTTTTATGGGGTTAAGATATAGTGGTTCAAGTTCCTATATCATCATAATGATATCTGCTCTCGTCGATTCCCTTAAAAGGGTTTGAGGTAATTCCTTCCATTAAAAGAGAACAGCCAATTTCCTTCCCGTCCACCCAATAAAACTTTTGGTTCATCTCGGATGACCTTGTAGTTAACGGACATTTGCCACTAATCTTCTTTCTCTTCTCTTTTTTCCAACATTGCTCATTGATTGCAAGTATCGCACAATCGTTAAATTGTCGCAGTCCGTCCCCTCTGCTACTTATCGTGTACACTGACGAAGATCACAATTGAAAGTCATAAAAACAATACTTCATCAAAGCCCGTTGCTCTTCCCCCATGCGGAGAATAGCTCACATCTCACACGATTAATTTAATGCTACTCACTGCACACACAACACAAGCTTACTCGTGCCCCACAACTGCATTCACCCCGCACTAAATCCAAAGAAAGGAAAACGTGTCGAATCACAGAGTTTTCCTCTTTTATATTCCGACGTTTAACGCTTAAACAAGGCTCCTCAATATTTTCATATATGTAACATTCAAGAAATCGCCCAAGATATTAAATTAGGACATGAAATAAAAAGTGCCGTTTCATAATTACACTAATAGCAACCAGGCTGACAATTCACCTTATAAAATCTCTACGAACATATGCGCCGATTTCACTTTTGCCTGCAGTGGTACATACCATACTTCAGTATACCATGAATCGTATGCTGCATGAGGAGTGTCCACAACGCCTTTGTTGCTACACGATGTTCACTCGGCCTATTGAAGATCTTACGCGCCGCAAACTAATCTGAACCACACTGAGGATACAAAAGTCACGGGATAGCGATAAACACGTGTACAGATGGGGGCAGTATGGCGCACACAAGGTACAAAAGGGCAGGGCACTGGCCGATCTGTCACTTGTACTCATGTGGTTCATGTCGAACGGCTTGTGACGTGTTTATGGTACACACGACGGGAAATAAGTGACCTTGAACGCGGAATGATAGTTGGAGCATGAAGAATGGGACATTCCATTTCGGAACTCGTTAGGGAATTCAATATTCCCAGATCCGCAGTGTCAAGAGTGTGCCGAGAGTACCTGATATCAGGAATTATCTCTCACAATAGATAACGACAGAGAGCAGCGGTGTAAGTGTAGAGTTTTCAGTGCTACGGTATAAACAACGCTGTGTGAAATAACCGCTGCCACAGAAACTAATGCAAGACGTGCGACGAACGTATCCGTTAGGAATGTGCGGTAAATTTGGCGTTAATAGTCTATGGCAGCAGACGACAGACACGAATACCTCTGCTAACAGAACATCGCCTTCAGCGACTGTCTTCAGCTCGTGACTACGTCAGTTCGACTCTACACGACAGGAAAACCGTGGCTTGGTCACATGAGTGCCTATTTCTGTTGGTACGAGTTGATAGGACGATCCAAATGAGGCGTAGACGCCACGAATCCCATATGCAGTGGACAGAGTCCTGTACTTCAGCTGAACTGATCATGGACTGGAGATCGTTACTGTCGTCTACTTGGAGACAATTTCCTGCCATTCACAGACTTCATGTTCTCTAACAACAACGGAATTGTTATGGCTCAAAATGTGCCAAGTCATCGGAGCACAATTGTTCGCGATTCGTTTAAAGAACATTCTATACAATTCAGGCGAATAATTCTACCACCCAGGTCTCCCAACATCAATCCCATGGAATGTTTATGGGACATAATCGAGATGTCAGTTTGTCCACAAGATCATGCACCGACAACACTTCTGCTATTATCGACTGGTATAGAACCAGCATGGCTCAGTATTTCAACAGGGGTTTGTTGAGTCTGTGGTATGAGTTGCTGCATTACTTTCGTCACCTCACAGCAAATAACACATAAATTAAATGATTAACGAAAGTAGCCCGCATCTTTTGGAAAAGAGGAAGCTGCACTGAAGGAAGTAAACAGGATTTAAGAATGCGAAATTACTGGCGCCGAACAAAGTGAGAATGTTAGTTATCGTTTCGAATGGAGACAGCAGTGTCCGTACGAATTCTTGATTCCTGTAAGTTAAATCATATTGTAGTAACTGAAACTGAGTGTCCTGATCGTGTTACCAAACTAAGCAAAAATTAACACATTGAAATAACTGTCGGAACGTGCATCTCAGAAATCGAGGAAATATATATTTTCATTGTGGTTTCTGTTAGTATCGTTTGCTTTCAAGATATCATTTTTTCCATTTATTAGGTTAACGCAGCCGGGATTTTGATCAGAATAAATGTTTCATTTGATTATTGACGCCTAGGACATAAGTCTGAGCATATCCGCTTGAGTTAAACAATACGAACTGATGGAAAATGTCTTAGTGGTTATCAAAACAGTGGTATGAAATGAAAGTCATGTGAGGCATTAAATGTGAGGAGTGAATTATATTTTCGTGACACGCGTTAGTGCTCAGAGAATAGTTCTGAGGGCTTGAGTTCATGGCTATAAAGGCGTTCCAAGATTCCAAGTATGAAAGACAACTATTGACAATGTTCCATTTATTTTGTTTCTATACGAGATACGTGCGAGCACAAACGTCGAATGGGTATGGACAGGGGAGAGAGAGAATCAAAGGCTAACGGGTCAGTTTGTCCAGATAAATATTCTGTATTATCACGCATTTCACGGCCTCTTTCCATGTATACTGATGTGTGTGGTTATAGGATAGCTCTGGAAATTTTGACAAATAGACATTAAAGATCAGTAAGCAGTAAATTTTGGATTGGGCTTGGTTGTGCATGGAAATAATAATTTAGGAAACTGAAGAAGCCTGCACTAGAAAGAAAAGGAAAGTGGTATGGGAGGGCCTTCCTTAAATAGACTCTAGCCACATATTAATTTAAAAACAGCTGTGCCAAGTTGGAAAGGACATCCATATGTGAGTGATTGCTGCACTATCAACTCCCCAGACATACCAATATGGTAAACCACCATTTTATGTACTACAGTTACGGTTAATCCATGGCGGTGAAAGATCAAATGAAAGTTACATAATTTAGAACATCACTCACCTAAACCTAACGGTTTCTGAAAGACATTCCACTTGCTATATAAATTTATGGAGGGTAATAGTTCAAACAGTTGCACTCTCGAGCTGTGAGGTGGCCTTGTAAGTGTAAATCTCGTGATTGAATGTGATGACGGCAGACACCACTGCTGAAGTATACTATGCTCTGCACCATGGAAAACGAAAGTAAAGTTATTCTATTAGAATTAATAGTACCAGTCCAAAGTCGTTTCCTACAAGAAGTGCCTTTATCTTTTTTAACATTGTTATAAGTGTAAAGTAAGAGAAAAGTATGACAAATGATGGATTAAGCCTCCAAGTCCCTAGTGTAATATTATTTTCTTGTTGTGTGTGACATAAGAAAGGAGTAAATTGCCTGCACCGCCAGTGTAGAATATGTTACTAGTTCCAGTAACTTAATTATTGATTAACGTGTATGTTAACCAACAACTGAGCAAGCGTCAGTATACGAACATATGCGTTCATGTGAATGTGATTCTGCAACATTTGTTGTGTTGCTGCAAGTGCTGCAGCACCGTAAAGTTGGATGCAGTAAACCTGAAAGTATGATACTCTCAGGAATGTCGATTAAGTTTATTTCAGCAAAACAGCAAATACTTAAAGACTGAAAATTTGATGACAATTCATCAACGCTCATTTGAATGCTACGTAAATTATACTCAACTAAGCAAGAATGTTGTCTTCACTTAATAATAACAGAATAAAGAATTCCGTGTGATAGCTGACATTCAATATTGTTATGTGGATAGTCAGAGAAGTTCTTTGGATATGTTAGGGAACCCCAGCGAGTTCAGTTCTGATGTCTGTAGTCTCTCACTTGAGTTACACTTCGGGAAATGACAGAACGGGTTGCGATCGCAAATGGGTAGGAAAGAGGAAGGAAGAATTTCAATTGCTGATATGGTAAAAATCCCCTTAGCTCCCTCTCTCATCTCACATACCATCCGAAGGAAGAGGAACACCTGGTGAGCATTTTGCCCTTCACAGCCATCCATAATTCATCTGTCACCGTCTTCCGAAATGCTAGAATCCGAGTTACGTTCATCGTCCTACCAAAGAGCTTTAAACATTAAAGATTATTTTTAAAATCTGTGTCGATAAAAGATCAGAACACACAACCACAAAGAATATAAACATTACACAAGAGTCTATGATAATAAATTTAAATATCATTAGTTCTGGTGCCGTGTCTCATAAGTTTTTTTTATACATTAATTGTTGGAATCATGGTTTTCATACTCAGGTTGAGTACCAGGAATTGCTCAATATTTTCAAAAGGAAAGAGTTTGATTCTTAACGTTGTAGCTTTGGTTACACATACTGAACACAACTTATGGGAGAAAATGGAGTCTTCTGTTTCCCAGCAAACAGTGGACAGTGATGTACTTGTTACATTTACACGAGATACGACTCGCGCATGATGGAACCTGAATTTCGGAAACCAACTTTCTCTGACGTGTTTTCAAGTTAAGACCTGAATCGGCATTGCTTGACCGGGCCCCATCAGTTTTCTGGGCATTTGCTGTCTACCACAAATGGCCTCTGGGAAACATAAATGTAATTTCAGAATTTAATCATCACAATAGCTCTTTCTCTACAATGGAACAACGTAGGTAGTCAGTTTTGTGCTCAGTCTTATTTTTCTACCTCTCTTTCTTTGTACAAACGGCCATTCCAATTTTAAAAAAAAAAACAAGACGTAACGAACGACCCAAAGACATTCCAAAACAGTTTCCTTGGAAGTCTGTTATTGAACACAAGTGACGTATATCACAATGTTGACTTACGATTCTACCTTAATTGTTGGTCACACACACTCAACAAATGCAATATAATTGTACAAAACTAGTGGGGTACTTAATTATGGTGTTCCATGTGTAACATAGACACAAGACAGCCAAGTGTTGTAGAAATAGATTGGGTTGTCTCGAAAGTTCGTTCGCTTTCGTGACAGTGGAATCACACAGAACGCCTGAGAACACACTTCCCTGCACACAGCTATGGCACAGAGTTTGCCAGTTTGTCACCTATTACACTTCACACATAAGGTCGGGTATAACATAACCAAAATACGGATCGATTTTGTAAACGAAACTATTAATTTCATGCAGGGTATATCGCTATTTTCGACGACATATTGCCTTTTCTCCGATAATTTGTAAATGCCTTTTTTTTTAAAATGTTGGGGTTTTTGAGGTCTGTAGTTCTCGAAGGAGTTAAGGTATTAGTCATTGAGGAAATTCTTCTGGGAACAGAGTAGATGAAATTCGGAATAGGCAATGTCCGGTGATTAAGGTGGTTGGGCAACACATCCCGAAGGAAAGAACTCAGCTTTTGATGGGCCACTATAGAGATATGTGGTCTGTCGATGTTGTGGTGAAACATGACATCTTGTCCAAAATCCGATCATTCAATGGTTGCCTTGCGACGGTTAAACTGCGAACACTAGATCTCTGAAGTGATAGTCTAATGCGGACGAACTTTGTAATACAAGACGTCTTTGCAATCCCACCAGGCGCATAGCAGAATCTTTCCGAGAAGCATCCCTGGCTGAGGACCCGATAGTGGTGGCTGCCATGTCTCGCACCACGATTTATTCTTCCGGGCGTTGTTGTACTCGATCCACTTTGCATCTTCAATTACCAGTCATTAACAAAGAGAATCACTGTGACTGCGTCTCAATAAGAAGCCACAGACGGACACTCTGTGAATCAAAATCGCTTCTCTCAGTTCATGAGGAACTCACGCATCGCGAATGCTTACGAACCCAGCTCCAAGTTCCTGGCTGCAGCAGCACGACCGCTATGGAGCTCCAATGCCGACACCCGCGTTGTCATTTGTGGATTATTGACTATCATATCATTAAGCCACCCCGAATCTGTAAACGTTGGCCGACCAGATCGGATGTTGGTCTCTTAGGGACAAATTCCAGGTTGCAGTCGACTAAACCACTTCTGACTTGCTCGAGCCATTAGTACATCTATCCATTATACAGCACAATCCTTCACCCTGCACTGTGAGGCGGTTTTACCTATACGATAGTAAAACAGCGTAAGATAGTCCTAACGTCCTTTCCTGCTTTTCGTAGCTTGTAAAGACACATTCATGCTGTTTCATCCAAACTCAGGCAAAAATTCACATTGACATATCCAATGGTGCGTCATTTTG
Organism: Schistocerca serialis cubense; assembly: GCF_023864345.2. NCBI lineage: Eukaryota > Metazoa > Arthropoda > Insecta > Orthoptera > Acrididae > Schistocerca > Schistocerca serialis. Next base: position 454,238,057 of record NC_064646.1, read on the forward strand.
TTGATCCTTGATGAGTTTCCCTATTTTTTAGAGATGGATGATACACGAGATATTTAGATGTTTCAACGATACTTAAATGTTATAGTTTGGGATTTGTATTCGGTTACACATGCCGTCGGAAGTCCACTCTCCACACAAATACCATATACTATCTGTGCTAAAAGTCACGGATCAACTACATTTATAATGTTTTATCAAGTTTCACACTTAAACATATATTTAAAGTACAGACAAAGTAGATGAACACCCGTCAATATTAATATTGGGCGGCATCCGTAGATATGCGTATAGTACTCACTACCAGTTACCTATAAAAGCAGTGCGAATCTTATGTATGCATGGTATTGTGAGCTGGCAGAGAGGCAGGAGTGTTAAATGGAACTGACATGCCGAATATTTATCAAGTTTCCGGTATCACGGCGTTCACATCGACTGTACAATAGATGTTCATCTGCAATATAAACATTGCTAATTCCAATAAACATACGCTCTGCATTCGAGATTACTGCAACTGTAATGTCCCTGGCGATAGCTTAGTTTTGAAATTGCTCTCCTTCAGTAGGTTTGTGTGATGCAATTTCTTTTACTGCTTCTGTCATTCTGGTTAAAAAAAAAATAGAACCAATTTTCGTCTATGAAATATTTTTTTTCTACAACAGCCTCTCCGTCCTAACGAAAGCGTGCATCAGTTGGGATGCAGTTCTTTCCCTTGCCCCTTTATTCTGGTCAGATAAAGTTGTTCGTAATCAAGCTGTGCAAACATATGAGTATCCCAGTTGTTGAGTAATCGTTATCACGCTGCCTTTACTGAGTGAGGAATTCAACTTCTAACATTGGTGATATCCACTGTTACATCACCTTACACAGCTGTCAGTCCTTCGTGAATACGAACTTGCATTTTACAGTACACAGTTGTCAGTTTTCATGAATACGAATGGGTGTTTCACCTTCTGCATTCAAAAACTCTGTCACACAACGTGCCTAATACGGACATCTATGATGGCAATTTTGCAAGCGACTACAATGTAGGCATCTGCTGACGCAGGAAGTTACTATGGCAGTAGTTTGTAAAAAGATTTAGCAATGGCGCAACATTAATTAGTTCACTTCCTAAACTGTATTCAAAGAGGACAAAGCAGGTAGCATTCATTCTGGAATGACCTCATAATTTATACCTCATTGCTTAATGATAAAAATTCTACTTCTCTTTCATAAAAATCGACAATATTCTTGTAATCATATTTTGTGGTCCCGAAAATCACCGTGTTCAGTACACATGAAATACGAATAATAACGTCTCGCGTCACCGAAAATTTTATGTTTTATTAAGTCACACAACGCATTTCGGATTCAGTGTACCCATTAACGTTTTACCTAACCCTTTTGCTGAGCCCTTCAATCAGTCTAAGCCGTTCTTTTATTGGCATACATGAAATGGTTCCATTGCCATGCAGCCACCTTATCTATAGGCTTCCTCTTATCAAATTTCAATTATGGTGCGAATGTTATATGATTCAGTCCTTTCCTACTGTTGCAGGCCATTAATAATAGATACCCTGTGCTTCACATTAATCATATTACAAGCCAGAGGGATATTTCACTGATTGCTGTTATTAAATATCTTTCTTAGGCCATTAATTGTATTTTTGTAAAACAGTGAGATATTTTGTGTAATACATGATAGTCAGGAACACTGATTCCAAAAGTATGTGGACATTTCGATTTTAAATCCCATTACGACTTCACTAGCTTATTTGTAGACTTGTCTAGTTATACTTTTTGAGTCTACAGATACGATGAGCACCGCCTTTCTCTATAATCAGAAAACTACTCATTATTTAACTTTAGGAGATGTTTTTGCTGTGTGCTTACCTACTATTTTTCTTTAGAATATGTAGCTACTGATGTTTACCACCATTGCGCGTATGTTAAGTATGTGATTCGGTGAATATCACGTTAATCATATGTGGTAAGATCACATATGCAGCTGTATACAGGGTCATAAATTGTCGTATAGCTTAACACATCAAGACGTTACTTAACTACTTACAATAGCACCTTATTCATACAATACAGCGCACTGCTTGAAACGTTTGCTTTTCACCGAGATGATGTGAAATATGCTTTCCTGTTGTGAGATGGTTGCATGTTAACCTTATAAATTCTCAATTTAAATGATGTCGAAGGAGATGAAAAATAATGGAAAACTTCCAAAAGGGTTCTGTCAGACTATTTTAATATCTTAATAATGTCAGCAAACGCAGATTGCTTATGGTAAAACTCCACAGCATTTAATTCTGCGCCCACACATTCTTCTATATCCCGCAGATAGAGCATCATATGAGATGATCAAAATGATATAGTTCCAGATAGTAGCGCTATAAAACAGCATAACACATGAAAAGTGATAATTGAAACGGCTATTTTTTTAAAATTACTGAAATAACCATCAGTAGCGAAAGGTGCCCGTTAATTCAAGCTTTGTGTTTTTATGCAGATGTATTGCTCTATGCTCGAGCAGATGAAGAGACTAACAATTCATCTGATTGTGTAATGTTACCAAACTGGTTTCTGTCTACTCTCTGATGTGTTAAGTTTAGCCCAAATGTTGTGCAATATCTTACCCACGCGCGAAGCGATTTTTGTAAAGAGACAGAACTGCAGGCAAGATTTTCGGAGATTTTTGACGGATACTACCTGTGTATATCCATTGGGGAACGGTAATACGCAACACTGGAGAAATGACGGCGCGTTATTAACGCGAAATATCCGCAAAAATTACGTGATTGACTGTTGTGGCTTAATGATGACACACATCTCAATATCACAGATGTCGTAACGCAGAATTATTGGTGTCTTGGGGTTTCCTACCGTTGGGTTTCCTACAAGCAGTGGCACACTAAACCTGTCAGAGACCCGAGCCGGCAAAACAAATCGAGGCTCCCCTTGCTGCCCCCTCCCACCCTCCTCACCACACAGAAGATCTAGGAGAGTTTCAAACGCAAACGTAAGGAAGTCCCTCATTGCTTATCATCTTCAATTTGTGTCGTGATAATTTACAAGGTATAACGTTATTTTACGTAACACTGAAAGTGACTGCTCTCGTAATCTCGTTGCTCTTATTTAATAGCTATGTTGCCCTTATACGACAGAATTCATTACATGATTTCTGTTGTTCGAATCTTTTATTTATGTTTCGCTTCTAAGTCTGCATAGAGCGAGTGGGGTGTATAAAAATGAATCTCTATTTCCCAAACCAAGAGGATGGTCACTGTCTAAATAAAACTTTGTTCAGTGCGTTGTGGAGGGTACTTTCCTTACGAATTTCAACAAAAGCCACAGTGTTGCTCCGATCTTGATGAATGTTGTACCTTCGATCTTCAAAACAAGGGGAACTTCACCGTCAATGTGAAATTTCATACGGTGTATTGCGGAGGGTACCTTACAACAGAGTTACACACCGTTCGACTGATAGCTTGGGAGTTGGCTCATGTATGTATGTGTCCGTGGTGAAGGCATTTATACAAGTCAACGTAGGCTGGATGGCGGGAGGCTGGCCTACCTTTAAGTAAATTCTATATCGTTTCATCAGTCAGCATGAAAGTTGGAAGATCTACATACACTCCTGGAAATGGAAAAAAGAACACATTGACACCGGTGTGTCAGACCCACCATACTTGCTCCGGACACTGCGAGAGGGCTGTACAAGCAATGATCACACGCACGGCACAGCGGACACACCAGGAACCGCGGTGTTGGCCGTCGAATGGGGCTAGCTGCGCAGCATTTGTGCACCGCCGCCGTCAGTGTCAGCCAGTTTGCCGTGGCATACGGAGCTCCATTGCAGTCTTTAACACTGGTAGCATGCCGCGACAGCGTGGACGTGAACCGTATGTGCAGTTGACGGACTTTGAGCGAGGGCGTATAGTGGGCATGCGGGAGGCCGGGTGGACATACCGCCGAATTGCTCAACACGTGGGGCGTGAGGTCTCCACAGTACATCGATGTTGTCGCCAGTGGTCGGCGGAAGGTGCACGTGCCCGTCGACCTGGGACCGGACCGCAGCGACGCACGGATGCACGCCAAGACCGTAGGATCCTACGCAGTGCCGTAGGGGACCGCACCGCCACTTCCCAGCAAATTAGGGACACTGTTGCTCCTGGGGTATCGGCGAGGACCATTCGCAACCGTCTCCATGAAGCTGGGCTACGGTCCCGCACACCGTTAGGCCGTCTTCCGCTCACGCCCCAACATCGTGCAGCCCGCCTCCAGTGGTGTCGCGACAGGCGTGAATGGAGGGACGAATGGAGACGTGTCGTCTTCAGCGATCAGAGTCGCTTCTGCCTTGGTGCCAATGATGGTCGTATGCGTGTTTGGCGCCGTGCAGGTGAGCGCCACAATCAGGACTGCATACGACCGAGGCACACAGGGCCAACACCCGGCATCATGGTGTGGGGAGCGATCTCCTACACTGGCCGTACACCACTGGTGATCGTCGAGGGGACACTGAATAGTGCACGGTACATCCAAACCGTCATCGAACCCATCGTTCTACCATTCCTAGACCGGCAAGGGAACTTGCTGTTCCAACAGGACAATGCACGTCCGCATGTATCCCGTGCCACCCAACGTGCTCTAGAAGGTGTAAGTCAACTACCCTGGCCAGCAAGATCTCCGGATCTGTCCCCCATTGAGCATGTTTGGGACTGGATGAAGCGTCGTCTCACGCGGTCTGTACGTCCAGCACGAACGCTGGTCCAACTGAGGCGCCAGGTGGAAATGGCATGGCAAGCCGTTCCACAGGACTACATCCAGCATCTCTACGATCGTGTCTATGGGAGAATAGCAGCCTGCATTGCTGCGAAAGGTGGATATACACTGTACTAGTGCCGACATTGTGCATGCTCTGTTGCCTGTGTCTATGTGCCTGTGGTTCTGTCAGTGTGATCATGTGATGTATCTGACCCCAGGAATGTGTCAATAAAGTTTCCCCTTCCTGGGACAATGAATTCACGGTGTTCTTATTTCAATTTCCAGGAGTGTATTTTTTCATAGACGGATAAAGAGGAGATGGTATGACGGAGGCAGAGGAGGAGATATACGGAGAGAGGAGAGCGTGATGGGGGTGGGGAGAGGGGAGGAGGTTGGCTGGTTCAAATGGCTCTGAGCAGTATGGAACTTAACTTCTGAGGTCATCAGTCCCCTAGAACTTAAAACTACTTAAACCTAACTAACCTGAGGACACCACACACATCCATGTCAGAGGCAGGATTCGAACCTGCGACCGTAGCTATCGTGCGGTTCGAGACTGTAGCTCATAGAACCGCTCGGCCACTCGGCCGGCGGAGAGGGGTGCATCCAGAGAAGTGACAGAAGAAGATTAAGAGAGAGGGAGCAGCAGGTAAACAGAGAAGGGGGAAGGTGGCGAATTACTAATGGAACACTGTAATAAATACATAAATTACGGGTGTCATTGTGAATTTGATGTACTATTAAAAAAAGCGAAGGAGGAGGATGGAGAGGAGGAGGAAGTGTTGTGGGAGAGGAGGGCAGATGGAGGAGATGTAAAAAAGAGAGACGGATGGGCGGAAGGAGGAGGTGGATAGAGAGACGAGATAGGACTAATTGGACAAGAGAGATGAGAGAAGAGGGGATGAACTGATATAAAACTGGGGTGAATAAATATCCGGCCAACGCCGGGTGTACTGTTAGTAATTAGATAAAAATTTACGTGACAATGGACGTGTTCTTCTGAAAGGAATTACAGAGTATTTTCCTAAGGTTAGATGAGGCGTATTAAGTCTCGATAACTAGAGTGTTGTTCTTGATGTCTACAGATGATCAAATTCGTTGCTTAATATAGATGACTCCACCAAAGTTCATCTAGTAGTGCACCTGTTGCAGCACACTAAAGGCAGATATGATCGTGTTTAAAAGACTCTGACAGAAAAGTGGGCAATCAGCTGTCTCAGTCCTCAATCCTCCTTCCTCACCAAAAATTCTGGAAGCTTCACAGAACGAGTGCCCATGTTATATAATAAATTTCCCAAATAAATTTCAGTTTTGTTGAGTTAAAAAGTCAGTAAATAGCACATTTTGTATTAGAACTTTAGATATTCCGTTAAAAGCATACTTTTGTGAGTGAGATCAGCCAAATACAAATAATTAGTTTCGTATGACATTTATGACGAAATTCCAGAATCGGAAAGTTAACTTTGCGAAATTATTGATGCTAGTAAAATGTGTGCTGTACTTACACATACCGGTTTGAAACAACAATATTTTTAAGGTCCACAGCAAATCCTACAATTTTTCACACAGAACAACACGGTAAATTTGTTATCACTCAACGTTTCGAATCTGTAGACCCACTACGTGGTGACGCTCGTGTTTCCGACTGTAAATAAATATCGTAACCCTGAACTTTCCGTCTGACATGAACATAAGAACATTCCTTCACATTTTATCCAGGCTTAGGACTGGCTACGCACGTAGTACATAGGCATGTTTAAATGTTCTTTTTTCATTTTATTTATTTACTTTTTGTTTCTGTTGTTGTTTACTTTTTTGTTGTTTTTGTTGTTATTGTTGTTGTTCAACATTACAGTAGCAAACTGATAGCCTTTTCTTCTTATCAATCGTAAACTCTTATTCAGTTTTTTCTAAAAAGGCTAGAGATTTTTAACACCTTTTTAAATCTCCAGAGTCTTCATATGTTCTCATAATGTTTCTTAATCTTTTGTCAAGGTCTATGCACCTCTTCTTACTTTTTTGAAGATGTAGGCCAATGGAATATTTATTAATTTCAAAAATAACGTTCACTGCCTCCTTCTTCAGCTTTTGAATCAGAAAGTACACGTTTGAATGTTTCTAGTTTATTGAGGAGTTCAGTTTTCTATGCCAACCTTCGACAGCATTCGTCGCTCTGTGTCGTCGGTTAAAAACATTCCACATTTCAATAGGTATATTAGGATTTTCCATCCACTGATCAACCATATAGTCTGTAAATGCTGTGATCTTCTCTCCACTGGGCATTTATTCCATTATTAAAATTCACGCTTCATCGACAGTGTTAAGTGGAAGATGTGCCATTGCACACACGTGCCACAAAACAAACACGCTACCTCCCTATCCCTGTAGTCTTCCGTTAGTCCTAGATCGTGTATCTTCTTCCATAGACACTGGTTAAAGTGAAAATTACAGCCGGAAAGGTGTGTTTCAGGGAACACTGAATTCATTGCTTTAATTGTAGCCATTTCAAAATCTAGCACTGCAGTTTTTGCTAACCACTCAGACATCTTAGATATCAATGCTGAAAAAAGTTTTACATATGAATTTTTACTTTTTTTCTGGCAGCAAAGCAAATAAAACAGGAAATATCTTAGTTGCCTCTTCTGTACTTCCGATGTCAACATGGATTGTGCACAATTGTTTGAAGTATTTCGAAGAGCTGTCAAATGTCCCATCCATAAGCACAGTTCCATTGTCACAAAGGATTTTCTCTGCTTCTTCGCAAGTAAATACTAGAAGCCTCTTGCCTGGAACAGAGCCATCATCAATCTTCAAAAAACTATTACCTTCCGCTAATTTCAAAATGCCTTTGCTTGGGTGAATTTCCGAACTGGAGCTAGGGTTCTGGGTTGTCCCAGTAGCTCCTCCTCTCGCCATACACAACAGAGTCTTGGAGCTATCATAATTCGGAATATATGCCACGGATTCTAATATTATCTTTCAAATGTTGAAATTTCTGCTTAAAAATTTGGGCTACGGGCACTGTCTTTTCTTCACGAACTATTTTTCTGCAATTACGTAGTCTTTTCATTATCTCCACATCTGTTTCGTCAGGTGGATAAGAAGTTGCTGTTGAGCAACGATTTCACCATTTGCAATTTTTAAGTGGCATTTGCACCTACTTCGTTCATAATTGAAGCACATCCAGTTCGTATATTCTTCATTCCTCCTTTAAATACGGTAGCGATGACCATCCTTGATAAGACACGGCCTCCATTTCGTTGATGTTGTCACTCCCAACGTATACACTGCATAGAACAGAAGTCATATGGGAAAACACTAGGAACGAAAGCTATCGACGACGACACTGTCTGAGAAACGGTGATAACACATGTACTCAGGGTGAGCGACTGGGGTAGGCAAGCAGTGGTGGAGGGTCAGTTCTCAAACACCTCGTTAGGGAACCGGATGCTCGGGTCAGCTTCGCTTACTACTGCACCCTTGTAGGAAACCCCACGATAGGAAACCCCATGTCAACCCAAGTGGGAGACACACGAACACACACACCATGCGATTATCACGGTTTAGTCTCTGAAAAAAGACTTTGAAGGATGGACGATTTTTGTTGTACGAAGATGTGCAGCACGTAGATAAGGCTTCTTCACTCAGCAGTATACGATATTTACCAAACGGGTGTCTTCATAATGGTGCGTCGATGGGGTGATTGCCGCAGTGCTGAAGGCGAGTTTGACTAATCAGCATACTAATTCTGAATTGTAAGGCTTCGAAAGGAAACATTTTAAGCTTCTTTCTCATATGTTTCATAAACCTGATTTCATATTTTGTAGCTTACTTTTCGATACACTTTGGCCCACTGTTGGAATGCCATCTACAATGTGTCAGTCATCTCTTTGTTCACTCTACTTTTCACTGTCTTGTCCATCTAACGTTCATAGATTAATTTTCATGGTCGTGTCCACACTAACATATATGTGTCCCCGACGGTTTTCCAGAATTGACCTAAAAGTCCATTGTCTGTAGCTAAAATACACTCGTGTGTGGCCAGTTAATTATAGATTTTGCATAGTATTTGGTAAGAAGATAATCTTGTTTGCTTGATAACAGGTTTTGAAACTGCTGCCTGAATAGGCAGAAAACTTGAGTATTATATTTTATAAACCCCACTGTTGCATTTTACGGAGACAGTCTTTATTGCTGTGGGATAATAGGTATCGTAACTCATTCACAGTAGAGAAAGAACTCGTTATTTTTTAAAAAATAGATCTGCAGTTATTAATTCCATTTGGCCCAGACGTATGATGCCTTATTTTGCATATGACCTCTTTTTCTGTTTTGGACCCATTCACCACAACGGAATCTTTTTTTTCAATGTGATATATTTGGTTGTAAGTCTATTTTTTCCAAAGTATGTGAGTGTGCTTTGTAGAGTGTAGCCCTAAATGCTACTTGTTTTTGGGCGGTGAGTTAGCATGAAGCGTTCTTTATTTCTTTGTGCTGTTGATTTTCACAGTAATGAAATTTATGCTTTTCTCGTCCTCATGCTAAACTGCAAATGTCATACCTGTGTGCAAAAGGTTTCATTATGTATATGACTCTTCAGTATCCTCTCCTGTGCCACTATGTAGTAGCAAGACCGTCTTTCTTCTGGTAAACTTTGCCATTAAAAGTATGCTAATTATGCGACAACATTACTTGCATAATGTCGGCAACTTCGGATATTTCGGAGGCAGGACCCTTTTTATGTTCTACTAAGTTTTGAAGAAAATAGCGAAATTGCTGAGTATTTTCCGTTTTCACCACATACGTATCTCCAAATGTGCCTACTATTATTGGAGTTAGTCTAGCATTTACATCTTTCGTAAAGAAAAGCTGATTGTTATTCGTACTGTTCAATATCACCTGCGATAGTATGAAAAAGACCTTAGAGTAGTCAAGATTCCCCTCATGTTGGACGTTAGCTGCTATTATTCTTTGGATTGCTCTTGTATCTTTAATTCGTAATAGAACAATGCGTCCTTTTTCGTTTCCTAGTCAAGTGTTTTACCTTATTTTTTTGTAGGAATGTAGATGGTAACACCCTTACCTGTTCTTCTTTCTTAATTTACTCCCCTGTAGATCATAGTATAGCCATATACATACCTAGTTCCAGATGTTTTTTTTCTGTAATACCTGTAAAATCTATTTCCTTTCCTTTCAAATGATTTGCTGATTCGAATTCCTTAACATCAGTTACCTAACGTACAAGGAGAAAGGTTTCCTAGCTTCGTTAAACCACTGTCTCTTGCTGCTATTTCTCACCCACATTGTAACCCGCTAATCCGTCCTTTTCCCAAGGCTAGACTATGTAGTGCAAGTACGTTTATTTTGTCTCTGAATGGGTTACTAGCCCATCTCTATTACAGGAATTTTCCCATGTATGGTCCCAACACTCACTATACTGACACATATAAGCTGATTTATACCGAAAAACATTTTTTTTCTTTTTCCATTGTGGATACCAAACAGTGACATACTAAGATTGTATCGTTCGTTGTCTAAACACATAAAAGTTTGTCTGTTTCATGGTGAACCACTGACAACGAGTTGTCAAAAAAATTTATAAGTGGGCACGATGTGCAACTCAATTCCTGACGACATATTAACATACATTTTGCAGAAGTTCAGAATTACCGGAATTTAAGGATTTAAAGAGTAATTGATCACCTATGGCCAAGAGATGGATCAGGAGAAATTATCATATCGAGATCAGTCGAGAAGTAGTAGGTGAGGCCAGAATATCATGTTTGGTCATTTAATGATACAAATTTAAGTAATTGTAATTGTGTTACTGGATATTGGGAAGCTTCGATTATCCTGTAGCCATTTTATAATAATGAGTGAATTTACAGATTATTGTTCAAGAATTTCCACCAAGTTTTACTTGACTTCTCAATACGTCACTGAGGTTGTTGTCTGTCATTGATTTCCGACGTGGTACAGGTTAGGCTGTGAAATTTTTTATTAATTATTAAGTTAGTTACATGTGTGATGCTGGATATGTTTTTGAATGTAGGTTTCATTACGACGCTATTGTTATTTTACTTATGTACAGAGGTGCATGATAAAACTATATTGTGGTGCAGCAGAAGACATTAACAGCAGCACTAGCAAAGCCAAAGGCATCTTACACCGCTCCGCTCCAACTGGAGAGTGGAGGAAGTAACATTGGGGAAAAAATTTCGGATATTTGAAAGTAATGCAAAAACTGAGCTTCTATAAGGTTGTTAAACATGTAAAGTGAGATAGCAGCCAGTCCATAACTGCGAGACATTCAACAACTGATATCTGAGGAACATCCTAGGGATATGGTGGCCAAGTGTCATCTTTAACGAAACACTCTGAGAAAGAACCAGCTAGAAGCCAAATGAGCCGCAAATAAGAAACAGAAAGTGGAGATTGTTAGGAAATTCACTTAGGAGACTCAATGAACATATTGCGAAGCAGTTCTTCATTGAGTGCTACATGGACGATGGAGACGAGGCAGGTCCAAAATGAGGTCCAGATGAAGCAGATGGTCAACAGAAAATACGTATATTTAAAATGATGGTGAATTACCGTAATTTAATTGGTGTAATATACTCAACAAGATGGTAAGATATGGTATGTTTTAAACAATTCCTTATATTGTTGCACGCTTAGGGGAATATAGACGTATTATATCCCAGCGAGGACATGACTCTGAGCCATACAGCAGTGTTTCACTTCTCACTGTTCCACGCTACATTATTTGCCCTTTTTTTCCATTTAACTGTGTGACCTACCTTTTTCTGTTGCGTTTACACTCTGAGCTGTACTCCAATTACGTTGTTAGCGATTTACTATTATCTTACATTTGTCACAAAGCCTGAGCAGATTTTAGATTACATACTGAAATTCGACTGTGGCTTTTAAAACTGAACAGGCTTCTTTTTTCATCCATCTTGCTTGAGGCTCAACTAACATATAACTTGATTAATTTTAGTTCTATTTATTATTTCGGTGATAGTAACAATGTTATTGACAAGATTGTTCCTGTGTTGAGTGACAAAACCTAATTAGAAACTTGTTGAACATAAAAAGACAATAATCATTTCTTATTAACTTTTATAATGTTCCACACTATTAGTCGTTATGTTGGAAATATGTATATGTATGGTATAATACTATAAGTAGCATCGTCGCAGAACAATTCCAACTGGTCACTAGAAAAGGAAAAATCAATCTTAACATTGAATCAAACAAAAAAAGCCAAAATCTTGTAGCAAATGAGTGATATATACATATTCTTGTGAGGTTCGAGAAATAATTCTGTTGAAAAGTCGCTGTTTATGATGTACAGCTAATTTTGTCTTCAATTAAGTAATTACCTAGAAATGGTGTACTAAGCTAATGATGAACATCATTGAGATGTTGCACTTAGCTGACAAGTGAAAGTGAGCTTATGAAGCAACGATTTTTGTGAGATGTTCGGATTAAAAAGAAATAATTGGAAAATAAATGAATTTTCTTATGATCACGATGACGATAGCATTCTTTTCAACAAAGTTATGAACTTTTTAATGTTGGATAATTGTTTGAAATGCTATGATATTTATGACTGGATGGTCAACGAATAGTCATGTGACGTAGAATGATGTTTATTTTCATTCATGTGACGGACATATACTGGAAGTGCATACAATTTACTTTAGTAAATGAGGGGATGCTTATTGACAAGAAAGATATTAACATGGCAACTATGAATGCTTTTGTACACTGAAGAACGGTTGCCTTTTATAGGTAGAGCAGTGAATTAGTGGTAATTAACTGAGGATTATATTATGATAAAATTTTGTTGCTGTCTAAATCTTGTTACCATCTGCTGTAACAGACAAACAAGACGTGATAGCTAATAAAAGATGGAAACATTAACGATAATTTAGTGAGATTTAAGGGAGACCCTGCTTACCCTTCACTATGGACCTTGAGTTCACAGGGTGCCTCATCAGTACAGATATCCATACTGTAGATACAACGACAGTGGACGGATCTCTGTTGAAATATCAGACAAACATATTTCTCCTGAAGAGAAGGTCCAGCCTTTCCGGCAGTTGTAGGGCAACATTCTGTGTCATTGGCTGATCTGTACTTGTAACTACAACGAAATCTAACCTGCTGTCATGGTAAAGTGAAACAGCTCAAAGCAAGTGGAAACTACAGCTGTAATTTTTTCTGAGGGCATGCAAATTTAATGTATGGGTAAATGCTGTCGTTACCCATTCACACCTCTGGGTGGAGATATCATGAGAACGATAACTGTCATTCTATAGATTGTAGAGTGTAATATTAGACTGCTAATCAGGTAGGTTAGAAAATTTAAGAAGATTGAAGTTAGATATAGTTGGAATTGGTGTAATTCAGAAGCGGGAGGAAGGAGCAGCTCTTCGGGTAAGATGATTTCAGGGATATAAATAAAAAATGAAATATGATAATGGAGAAGTAAGTTTAACAATGAATACCAAAGTAGGAAAGTCCTTTAGCTGGCCTGGACAGCACAGTTGAGACTGACACTAAAGCCGCATCTGCCATTGTAGCACCGGTTCATATCATAATTAGTTCTGCAGGTGATGAAGGGATTGTAGAAGTGTGTGATGACACGAAAGAAATTATTCAGATAGTTAAGGGAGACGATAATTTAACTGTAATGGCGGGCTGGAATCCGATAGTTGGAAGCATTGCAGGTGAATGTGGACTGGGGGGGGGGGGGGGGAGGATTGAAAGAGGAATAGCTTAGTAGAATTCTGCACAGGGAATAGTTTAATCATCGCTGACACTTAGTTACAGACTCATGAAAAAAAGAATATATGCTTGGAAGAGACTTGAAGACACCTTAAGCTTGTAGATTGATAATAGAATGGTAAGACAGAGACATCGGGAACAGATTTTAAACTATAAGACAATACAAGGGCCAGATGCAGACTCTGGTCACAATTTAGTGCTTGTCAACTATAGACTGAAAGTGAAGAAACTGCCAAAATGTAGGACATTAAGGAGATAGGACCTGGATAAGGTGAAAGAACAGGAGGTTGCTGAGATATTCATAGGGTGCATTAGGCAACGATTGGCTGTAACAGGGAAGAGGAATACAGCAGAAGACGAATGAGTAGCTTCGAGAGATGAAATTGGAAGGAAGGCCAGATTTGGCCGGAATTTTGACGATTTAGTAACAGCAAAATTGATTTTCGATAACAATATGATCACCTTCAGCGTCTTAGTGACCAAATTAAAGCTCGTAAGCTCTGGTGTCTAGTTATTAGCAGTGATCGTTTCATAACTTCTGTTACTGCTAATAACTAGACACCAGTTACCTACGAGCTGTAATTTGTACGCAAAAGCAGTGAAGATGATCATTATGTGATCGAAAATACGTTTTACTGTTAATAATGCATAATAATTACTGCTGACCTTCCTCCTAATTTTATTTATCATACGGTAGTTGTGCACACAGCACTCCATGGAGTCGCCAATCAATTTGAGAGATGAAAGAAGGAAGGCAGCAGATCATCAGATAGGTAGGACAATATTGAATTCAACTTATTAAAGAAGAAAATATAGAAATGGAGCAAAAGAAGTAGGGGAAACGGAATACAAAAGTCTAAATAATCAGGATGACAGGAGGTGCAAAATGACTAAGCAGGAATGGCCAGAGGACATATGTAAGAAATTAGGCTCCTATACTGCTACGAGAAAGATAGATACCGTCTACAGGGTGCTTTGGAGAAAAGAGAAGTAGCTGTGTAAATATCGAGACTTGAGATGGAAAAACAACCCTAAGCAAACAATGGAAATCTTGAAGATGAGAATAAATGGATGGTCTATATAAGAGATATTAACGTGAATATAATATTATAGAAATGTATGAGGACGTAGGTGAACACGAGATGGAAGATTTGATACTGCGAGAGGAATTTCATAGAGCACTGAGAGACCTATGTCGAAACAAGGCCAGAGGAGTAGACGACATTCCGTCAGAACTGCTGTATAAATGGGAGAGCCAACAAAGACAAAACTCTTCCATTTGGTGTGCAAGTCGTATGAGACATGCAAATTACCGTCAGACTTCATGGAAAATATAATAATTGCAATTTCAAAGAAATCATCTGCTGACAGGTGTGAATATTACAGTACTGTCAGTTTAATAAGTCATGGTTGCAAAATACTAACACGAGTTTCTTAGAGAAGAACGGAAAAACTCGTAGAAGCTGACTTTGGAGTAGATCAGTTTGGATTTATTTTGAAATGTATTACCACATGTGGCAATACTGAGCGTGCAACTGTCCTTAGAAGATAGTTTAAGAAAAGGCACCCCTACTTTTGCAGCATCTATACACTTAGAGATATCTTTTGATATTTTTGACTGGAATACGATCTTTTCGAAGGTAAAATACAGGGAGCGAAAGCCTATTTAGAACTATTACATTAACCTGACGGCAGATGCAAGTGTCGCAGGGTATGAAAGGGAATCTGTGGTTGATTAGGAACTGAGACAGGCCTGTAGCCTATCCTGGATCTTACTCAGTCCGTACACTGGGCAAGCAGTAATCAAAACCACGGAAAAGTTTTGAGTAGGATTTCAAAGTCATTGGAGTAGACAACTAGTTCGGTCAGACACAATAAAGTCTTACAGGAGAAGCTGAGGGTTGTCTCCATTGATCCATCGTGGATGCGGGACGGCGGCTGGCCATTTATTTATGAAAAACTAATCACTAAACACCCATACGTTTTTAGAAATAGTTATTTTGATTACGAGACCAGTTTCGGCAATCCATTAACTCCACCTCCAGGCGGCTGCGTGTTAAAAACAACTAGTATAAGTATAGTATACTAAAATTGATATTCTAGAAAGTGAAACGTAGTGAGATAAATTCTCAAAAACCTACAAAATGTATTGGGCGGTGTTAAGAAGTGTACCTGTGCACACAACACACAACAGAGTAGAATAAGTAGACGTGCTGGTAGCAACGAAACTAACAACTTTGACATCACAGAGTTGTAATAGAAAATGTCAAAATTTTCAAAAACAAAAATTAGAAAGTGTACAAAATCTGAATCACAAAGGACTAATGGTTGTCTTGCTTTTTTAAAAATATATCCACAACCCTTACAGATGAGAATCACTCTGGTTCTTAGGAATCACTATCCGCACTCAAATTAAAAACTCGCGATACGACATATCAAGTACACAATCTTGTGAATACCTATTGATTAAGTAACACTAGTGATATATGAGATGTATTTATGGCAGTATCAAAAATCTCTACCAGAAGCAAAAAACCGGCGGGCAAATTACTATGTAAATGATGGTTAGTGAAGAACCTGCACGGGATACTCATAAAATAGTCAGAGGGCCAAGTAAAAACTGAAACGGTATGACTTACTGTGTCTTAAACATCAATTAATTGGCGGTGGGACAAACAAGGGACCCCAAACACCATACTATTACGTTGACGATATATTCTTTGTATAGGGGAAATAAGAACGAGGCACTCAGATTACAAGAAATTTTTAACTCTTTATACCACAAGTTTCATTTCACTATGGACTTTCATGTTGAGGGCTCTCTTAACTTATTTTATGTACAGGTATGTGAGAATGGCCAGTGTTCAGAATACGAAGTTTCTCGTAAGCCGACAGCAAAATTTTCATTATTGCTGCGAATTCCGATCATCATCCATTACTGAAGAAAACATTCTTTCTTTCAGTGCTTCACAGGTTAAAATTATTTGCACCTGACCAGGTGGCAACTGCATCGAGAAAGCCTCCATTGTAAAGATACGCATTGTAAATGGATTTAGAGAAAGTGATGGAAAGGAAATGGGTAATAAAACTCTGTCAAAGATGCGCGAAGTGAAAACTTTATATGCAATTAACACACTGGGGAAGCTCCCACGACAAAATATGAGATTGTGACTAGTTTTACATCGCACAAACTTGAAAGCAGTTCAGAACTCGACTTAGGGAACCGGTTATCCTGGCTGTGATAGTAAACTATGAGATCATTTACGTCAGTTCATCAATCAGCTTCGTGACATCGGAAACAATTTACAGATTCTTCATTATAAGAGTAGAGATGTTAATTTGGATACCTCAGAGGACTTAGAAATTTTCATACATACAAGGCGCTTCCATGACCGATTATTAAATGACAGGATCAGTGGAGCAGGAGATTGGTTTTTGATACTTTTGATAATGGCTTCAATTGCCGTTGGAAATACTACTTGTAAGCTCATTGCGGCCACCGTTTAAAACACCAAATGTGCAGTGACGTTTGCCGATACTTTGAGTATATTTTTATATGCATTTATTTTCACATATGTATCATTTGCTGTCATGTCTTACACGTTTTTATGCCTTTTCGCTTCACTTCTGTCATTGTGCCGTGCGCGGTTCGTGTTCATGCCTTTTATTGTTTGTCATCTTCTCTTACGGTACTGCCGCCTCGTTTTCGTATTCCATTTACTGGCGTCACTAACTTCCTGCCTTATCTGCCGTGAGTGGAAGCAGCAGCGCTTATCGATAAGCGCACTGCCGTACCATCTCTGTAGCGACCGATAGTATTTCCGGGTCGACGTCTGTCTGGAGTTCAGTTGCCAGCTCAGTCGGGACGCAGCAGAAGTGAAGTCGGGCACAGCCTGGATTTGGCGACCGCTGGTCACACACATGAACTATCCGACGGAAGCACGTTTGAGCGGAGACGACAGTTGGTTGGTCGTTCTGTCGGTCTTGTCATCGGGTGTCGTGTATTTGGTTTTCCGATCGCTTCTGGGCCCTTTCAATTGGTCATCTTGCAGGACGTGGGTCGGTTCCTTCCTTGTGCAGAGACGTCGGGTGGCCAATGGGCCGGTGTTCCCTCTGCATGGTTGGATCTGAGCCATCGTCTCTGGGTCGTCGTGCGTACGAGTTGATTCCGAACGCAGCAGCAGCGAAGTCAGCGACGGACCAGCAGTGAGTCGGTGGATAGAGTCGGTGGAGTGTGCAGTGAGTCGACAGAGTCCGTCAGAAGGCAGACAGTCGCATGATAGTCAGTCGGCTCTGAGTTTCAGTCGCTTTTGGTTTGTGGACTGAGTCGGGTTCGTCGTTACTCGGCTGTCGGACTAGTTGGCAGTCAGTAGCAGGCAGGTCCGATCGGTGCAAGTACGCCCCAGGACCGTGGCTGACGCAGACGGAAGGCCATTGTTCGGTCGGTCGGCTTGTCGTCGGATGGCGACATGTGGTCTTCTGATCACAGACACCAGTATCAGTCGGGCAATAGTGGGCAGCCTGCAACAGTAGGGTCCGTATGGTGTTAGTATTCGCCGGGACGACTGTGGGCGAAAATGGGCTGCCGTTGGTCGTTTGCTCGGCCAGTCGTCTCAGTAGACGCCTTGGACCCTCAGGACGAACACCATTTCCAGAGTTGGGATGTGGTTGGACCTTGTTGGTTCGTTAGGACTGAGCAGCGACGTAGTCTCCACAGTGTGGAGCCACGCCGCGGAATTTGGCGGCGGGCACGCGCTGTTGCAATTGGAAACAACGCTAGCTGCGTGAGTAGCTTTTCGCTTTCCTCCGAAGCAGGATCCTCAAATTGAGTAATTAGTTACCTGTTCTTAAAACTGGGTTGTTACGATTTGTTCGTTATTTGTGGATTGTTGTTTCCCCAGCCGTTGATGCGTGTGATTACCAGTCGTGTGTTTTGTTGCCTAGAATCTGCAGCCTCCCATATTTACATGACAGATATGACTTGTGTTTTCGGTATTTTTTTAAACTTGTCTTGAGTGGTGTTTGATGCCTTGATCTTGGTGAGGCCGAGATAGAAGTTATTGGTATCTTGGTTTATACTTCATCGGCCGATATTTTCCATTAATTGTGCAGTTGTATCTGACCATTAGAAATCGGTCAGATTGTAGGTCGGTCGTGAACCGTCCCTAGGTTGTGTTGCCTTCCAATTAAGAGGTTGTCTGTGTGGCTGCCTGTCTCACGTATACGTGCGGTAGTGTTACCTTCCCAGGCCGATCCTTGGAACCTTCTGAGCGTCGTTCCTTGTGTTTTACATAGTGATTTCCTTTTTAGTCTTAACTACGCTGTGTGGCCTTCAGCCAAGTTTTAGCCTATTAAAATTGCAAGGTTTTTCTTCTTAGATCTTAAGCCGTGAAAAAAAATTGTTTCTTGTTTGGTATGTGGCCTTCATCCGAGTTTCAGCCTTTCAAATTTAAAATTTAAAATTCTTTGTGTCTAGGCGCTAAGACATAAATTGGTTTCAGGTTGGTATGTGGCTTTCAGCCGCGTTTTCAACCTTTTCAAATCAAAAGTTGAAAAGTTGTGTCCAGGCCTTAAGCCGTAAGAAATATTTTCTAGTTCTTATGTGGCCCTCAGCCGAGTTTTCTAGTTTAAATTAAAAATTGGAAATTGCTTTGATTGGGCTTTAAGCCGTGTGTTTGTTTGGGTTTCGTATGTGGCCTTCAGCCGAGAGTTGTGTGAAGCATTTTAGGATAAAGCCTTTAGTCGAATTTAGACGAAATTTTAGAAGCTCTTCCCTTTAGGCCTTAAACCGTAAAATTGTTTTCTGCATGGTGTGTGGCCTTCGGCCGAGTTTTAATCTCTCTTAAATTAAAAATTCAAAATCCTTGTCTTGCCCTTCAGTCACAAGATTGTTATTCTTTAGTAAGAGGCCTTCTGCCGAGTTTACACGAAATATTTTAAAATAAGGCCTCCAGCCTTTTCAAATTGAAAGCTCTTCTTCCTAGGCCTTAAGCCGTTAAATTGTTTTGCTGATATGCGGCCTTCGCCGAGTTTCAGCCTATTTAGATTAAACTTTGAACTTCTTTATCTCGGCCTTAAGCCGTAACGCTGTTCTGGATTAATGTGAGGCCTTCAGCCGAGTTCTATGGGAAAAATTTAAGCTAAGGCCTACAGACTGTTTACATTGACGGTAAAAAGAAAATTTCTAAAGAACTGAGACCTCCAGAGGAACTCCTAGACCTCAATTCCTCGCTTAGGTCTTGTGCCTTGGATTTTCGATGTGGCCTTCAGCCGATCTAAATTAAATCAAAGGAGGTCTTTCGTTACAATGTTGAGATGTTTAATTCTTGCTTGTGTGATTGTGGGTTTTAAGAAATAAAGTTCATACGTTGAGTGCAACTGACAGTAACTTATTTTGGCCCCTTACCACAAATATAACCTCATCCGTTCCGCCCTGCTATCCCAGGGATTTCAGTCAGGTATGTGGATATACATCTCAT
Source organism: Schistocerca serialis cubense (assembly GCF_023864345.2). Classification (NCBI taxonomy): domain Eukaryota; kingdom Metazoa; phylum Arthropoda; class Insecta; order Orthoptera; family Acrididae; genus Schistocerca; species Schistocerca serialis. Next base: position 454,258,084 of record NC_064646.1, read on the forward strand.
ATTAAATTTCCTTATGATACTGGCGGCTCCGCCACATGGCGTTGTATTAACCCAAGCTCCAAATGCAGTAGGGTTTTGGAATATATACTGTATTCGAACATTATGAAGTACCTCGACGAAAACGATTTATTGACACATAGTCAGCACGGTTTCAAAAAATATCGTTCTTCTGAACCACAACTAGCTATTTGTACCCAAGAAGTAATAAGATATGTGCCACAGGGCTTCCCAGAATTCATCGTAAATTCCGAAGCCGTCGCAAAAATACACTCATATGTGGTCAATTATTGGCAGATTTTCCGACGGTTTTCGGTAAGAAGGCAATCTTGTATGCTTCGCCATAGGTTTTGAATCTCCTAAATAAGGGGCCACTAAACTGGGGCATGATAACTTATATACCACACTTCTGTTCAATTTTAGAGAATTTTATTTATTACGTGGACTGGAAGATATCCTAACTTATTCACGGTGGAGAAAGATATCGTTATTTTTTAAAAATAGCTGAGCAATTATTTGTGAAATTCGGCTATATAAGTGATGCTTCATTCATTTGTATTCGTGTGCGTAGAGTGCATTTTTTTCTGTGTAGCAATTGACCATGGCAATACCTTATTATTGTGCCAAATTCGGCGGTAATTCTATTTTCTTCCAATTTAAGTGAGTGTGCTTCGCGGAGTGCTGCGTAAATGCTCCATGTTTGTGTGGCGCGAATTGGTGTTATATGTCTTCAGTTTTTATAGTATGTTGTAGATTTTAATAGCAATGAAATTTATGCTATTGTCGTCCTCATGCTACAGAATTAATTTCATACCATCGTGGAAAATATTGTATTGTGTAAGCAGCGCTCGAGTCCCCTCCCAGGTGTAATCATGTACAAGCAATTCATCATCAAAATACCTCAACTAGTATACTGTTTTTTATGAAGCCTATTTACTACCTTGAAAACATTAATTTCCAAATGAATCAGAGATACATCTGTCAGGAAGCTTGATCCGGACCCTCTTTCTGCTGATAAACTTTCCCATTAAAAATAAGCTGATTATGAGACTGTATCATTTGCAAATGCCAGTAACTTCTAATTTTTCTGAGACAGATACACTTTTGTGTTTTACTACATTTTTAAATAACGTAGGACCCTCTTACTGCTGATAAACTTTCCTATTAAAAGTAAGCTAACTGTGAGACTATATCATTTGCAAATGCCAGTAACTTCTCATTTTTCTGAGACAGATTCCCTTTCATGTCTTACTAAATTTTTAAATAGAATAGCAGAGTCGCTGAGTATTTTTACGTTTTTTATTACATACGTTTATCCATATGTGCCTGCTAGTATTGGGGTTGGTATATTTCCAATGCTAAAATTTAAATCTCCCATAAAGAACATGAGGTTTTTATTCAAGAACTTAAACATTAGTTGTGAAAGTCAATATTTCCTTCTTGTGGAGCATTTGTTTCTATTGTTCTTTAGATTACACTTGTACCTGTAAGTACTATTAACACAATGCGTTCATTTTCGTTCCCTAGTCAGGTATTTTATTATATTATATTTTCGCCCTGGAGATGGCAACATTTGTACTTCCTTTTTGTTCATTTTTCCCCTACTGTAGATCAAAGTATAGTTTTTTATATATTCATTTCCAAATGTTTTCTTCTTTGTTTCTGTAACTGATGGAAAATATGTTTTGCATTCTGTGAATTGTTTCAACCATCCCTTCGTACACTCTATTGTTTACTATCTTGTCCGTGTAACGTTCATAGATTAATTTTCACAAAGAAGGTCTTTAACTTGTTATTGTTTATGTTTTTCGACGAAGTCATAGGTTCATTCCTTCATAATACTCGAAACAACTAACTTCCTGTCACTGGAAAACCATGGGAGACCACTCGGAATTTCTTAATGCAACCACTCACAAAAATCCACTCTTGGTGGGAACGCCTCATTTGCGAACTGCGCATAATACCTTGAAGGTCGTGTCCACACTAACATGTATGTGGGCCCAGGGAGGTTTTCAGAATTGATTGGAAATTCCGTGGCCCATAGCTAAAATAGGCTGTTCTGTGGCCAGTTAATGGTAGATTCTCCATAGTTCTGGGTAAGAAGGCAATCTCGTGTGCTTGGAACCAGGCTTGGAAACTGCTGCCTGAGTGGGCGGTAAAGTGGAGCGTGATAGTTTATTAACCCCAATGTTGAATCTTACGGAACCAGTCTTCAGGCTCTAGACTCAGCGATACGCTAACTCATTCGCAGTGGAGAAATAAATCGTTGTTTTTAAAAACTGCTGGGCAATTACTGGTGATGTTTAGCCCAGATATCTGTTACCTGATTTTGTATACGACATTTGTTCATTTTTAATTTCCTTGTATATAATATGAAACTATGTAAGCAACTCTTCATTCTCATCTCTCGCGCCAGTATGTAGTAGCAAGACCTTCTGTCTTCTGGTAAACTTTCCCATCGCAAGTAATCGAATTATGCAATCATATTCCCTGCATAATGTCAGTAATTTCCGATACTTCGAGGGCAAACATCGTATATACTCTACTAAGATTTGAAGATAAACAGCGAAATTGCTGGGGGGTTTTCCGTTTTCATCATAATCGTTTCACCAAATGTGCCTACTGCTATTGAAATTCGTATGTTTTCACTTCTATCATCTTGGTCTCCCGTGAAGAAAATCTTATTTCTACGGAAGGTGCTCAATATCATCTGTAATAGGTTGTAAATGAGTTTCTAGTAGTCAATATTTCCTTCGTCTGGAGCATTAGGTACTATTGTTCTTGGGATTGATCTTGTACCTTCAATCTCTATTAATACAGTGCGTCATTTTGCATTTCATAGTCAAGTGTTTTAGCTTACTGTTTTCTTACGATGTAGAGGCAACACTTTTACCTTCTCTTTCTAACTGCTTTACACCGCTGTAGACCGTAGTATATCCATCTACAGTTGACTTCCTGATGTTTTCTTACGTTTTTCTGTAGTTTCTGAAAAGTTTGTTTCGTTTTGTTTCAAATATTTAGCTGATTTGAGCCCCCTAAGATCAATTCCCAAATGTACTAGAAGGAAGCTTTCCCAGGTTCACTAACCCAATGTCTCGTGCTCCTGTTTCTCACCCATGTCGTATCCCAATTATCTGTTATGTTCCCGAGACTAGTCTGGGTACTCCAAGTACGCTTATTCCGTCTCTGAGTGGGGTACTGGTCCATCGCTGCTACAGGAATTTTCCCATGAGTGATCCTACCACGCACTACACTCTCATCTATCAGCTGATTTAGCAGCTATGAACTTTTTTTCTGTATTGTGGTTAGCAAACCAAATCATTCTAATGTTGTAGTGATAATTGATTGAACACATAAAATTTTTGTGCTTCATGGTGGACCAGTGACGATGAGTTGTCAAACAAATTTGTGAACACATCAGAATTATCAAGCGAATTATCTAGAAATGTGGAACACTCAAGATCAGACTAAATATTTACGTCAAATTTCAGGAAGTTCATCATCATTAAAATATCATGATTTAAAGCGGAATTGATCATCAATGGACCAGAGGTGGAGCAGTAGAAATTTTCATACTGAAATCGGTAGAGAACAGTGTGGAGAGGCCAGAGTATCACGTTTGGTCGTTACATGATACTAATTTAAGTAATTGTACATGTGGATTTTCTCTGTGTTACTGAACATTGTGACACTTGGATTATTCTTGTGTTATTTGGTAAAAATTAGCTAATTAAGACACTGTACTAAGTTTTGAAATCAGACAGCGAAATTGCTAAGTATTTTTCCGTTTTCATCATACTCGTTTCACCAGATGTACCTATTGTTATTGATATTCGTATGTTTGCATTTCTAGAATTTTGGTCTCTTGAGAAATAAATCCAATTTTTAATGAAGGTGCACAAGATCATCTGTAATAAAACTTCCTGGCAGGTTAAAACTGTGTGCCGGACCCAGACTCGAACTCAGGACCTTTGCCTTTCGCGGGCAAGTCCCCTACCAACTGAGCTACCCAAGCACGACTCACTCCGCCTCCTCACAGCTACACTTCTGCCAGCACCTCGTCTCCTACCTTCCAAACGTTACAGAAGCTCTCCTGCAAAACTTGCAGAATTAGCACTCCTGAAAGAAAGGATATTCCGGAGAGATGGCTTAGCCATAGCCTGGAGGATGTTTCCAGAATGAGATCTTCCCTCTGCAGTGGAGTGTGCGCTGATAAGAAACTTCCTGGCAGATTAAAACTGTGTGCCGGACCGACAAACGAACTCGGGACCTTTGCCAGGAAGTTTCATATCAGCGCACACTCCGCTGCGGAGTGAAAATCTCGTTCTGGAAACATCCCGTAGGCTGTGACTAAGCCATCTCTCCGCAATATCCTATCTTTCAGGAGTGCTAGTTCTACCAGGTTCGCATGAGAGCTTCTGTAAAGTTTGGAAGGTAGGAGACGAGGGGCTGGCAGAAGCAAAGCTATGAAGAGTGGGCGTGAGTCGTGCTTGGGTACCTCAGTTGGTAGAGCACCTGCCCACGAAAAGCAAAGAACCCGAGTTCGAGTCTCGGTCCGGCACACAGTTTTAATCTGCCAGGAAGTTTCATATCAGCGCACACTCCGCTGCAGATTGATAATCTCATTCTGCAATAATATGTAATAGGTTGCAACAGGGTTTCCAGTAGTCAATATTTCTTTCATCTTGAGCATTAGCTGCAATTATTCTTGGTATTGATCTTGTACCTTCAGCCTCTAATAATACAATGCGTAATTTTGCATTTCATAGTCTAGGGTTTTAGCTTACAATTTTCTTGCGATGCAGAAGCAACACCTTTACCTTCTCTATGTTCCTGCTTTACACAGCTGTAGATCATAGTACAGCCCTCTACAGATGTTTTCTTATGTGTTTCTGTAATTTCTGAAAAATGTATTTCCTTTTGTTTCAAATATTTAGCTGATTCGACTTCCTTAAAATCAATTCCCTAACATCCTAGGTTGAAGCTTTCCCAGGTTCATAAAACCGTTGTCTCTTGCTCCTGTTTCTCACCCATGTCGTACCCCAGTCACACGTTCTGTTCCCGAGACTAGTCTGGGTACACCAAGTACGTTTATTCCTTCTCTAAATGGGGTACTGGCCCATCGCTGCTATGGCAATTCTCCCATGAGTGATCCTACCACCCACTACACTGTCATCTATCAGCTGATTTAGCATCTATGAACTTTTTTTCCTTTGTGAATTGCGGGGGTCAAACAAAGTCGTTCTGAAGTTGTAGCGATCATTGTTTGAACTCAAGAAATTTTTTGTGCGTCATGGTGAAACGGTGACGACGAGTTGTCAAACAAATTTGGGAGCATATCAGATATATCAAACGAATTATCTGGAAATGTGGATAAGCTGTGGAACGCAATACCAGACCAAATATTTACGTGAAATTTTCAGAAGTTCATCATTATTGAAGTATCAGAATTTAAAGTGGAACTGAGCACAAAAGGTGCAGCAGGAGAAATTTTTTTATCAATATCTTTGAGAAGAGTGTGGAGAGGCAAAAGTACCATGTTTGGTCATTTCATGATAATAGTTTAAGTAATTGTACATATGGATTTTCTCCTTGTTACTGGATATTGTGAAGCTTAGATTATGATTGTGTCATTTCCTAAAAGTTAGTGAATTGATAGACTGTTGTGGAAGAATTTTTTCCAGATGTTAATTGTCTTCTCAACATGTGAGAGGTTGATTTTTTCCATTGGTTTCCAGCAAGGTACACGGCTGGTTGTTAAATTTGTTATTATTTATTTGGTTTCATGTGTGATACTGGATATGTTTGAGAATGTAGGTTTCATTATGACCCTACTTTGACTGATAATTTACTTATGTACAGATGTGCATGATAAAACTATATTGTGGTGCAACTGAGGACAGTAACAGCCTCACCAACAACGCCAAAAGCACCTTATACCTCTCCGCTCCATCTGTAGGACGAAGGAAATAACACTGACGACCAAAATGCGGATACTTGAAAGTAATGTAAAATCTGTTCATATGTATGAATGTGAAACATGGAAAGTGACAAAGCAGCTAATCCCTAATCTGTAGACACCAAACAACAGATTTCTGTGGAACATCTTGGAGATAAGGTGACCAAATGTTACCTCTAACGAAACACTCTGGGAAAGAAGCAGCAAGAAGATAGCTGAGCTGCTGATAAGAAGCAGGCAGTTGACATGGTTAGGACCCACATTTAATAGACCAAATAAACACATTGCGTAGGAAGCACTTTATCGGATGCTGCATGGACGATGAGGACGAGGCAGGCTCAAGATGGGGTGGAGATTATCAGGTACAGCACAAGGTCAATACCAAGGAAGAGGATGGGAGAAACTGAAAAAAAATATCAGAAGACAGAGCAAGATTGCAATCCTTTATTGCAGGTCTATGCTGTATTATTATCTCATTTTTTTCATTTACCTATCTAGCTTATCCTTTTCTGCTGCTTCAACACTCTGAGAACTACTCCAATTACTTTTTTATCATTTAAATATTATCTCACATTTACCAAAAACCTAAGTACATTTTAGATTACATACTTCAACCATTCTGTAGCTTTCAAAACTGAACAGGCTTCTTTCTTCATCCAACTTGCTTCAGGCTCAATTGACACATAACTCGATTAATTTTAATTCTGCAAATTATTTCGATGACATAAATGTTACGGTGTTATGGACAAAATTGTTGCTGTGTTGAACAATAAATCCTAACAAAAACATTTCGAATGTAAGAAGACGGTAATTATCTATCATTCACTTTTCTAAAGTGAGGTACTAGCATCATTATGTAAAAAAAACAGGTATGTGTAAGGTACAATACCGGACATACATGGGTGGTCTATGTAAGGGAGATGAACTTGAAAACAATATGAACTACTGAAGAAATGGGAGAGCCACAAAGACCAAACTCTTCCATTTGGTGTGCAAGATGTATGAGACTTGCGAAGTATCCTCAAACTTCAAGAAAAATATAATAACTGCAATTTCAAAGATAGAAGATGCTGACAGATGGGAATATTAACGCACTATGAGTTTAATAAGTCATGGATTCAAATAACAAACACGAATTCCTTACACAAGAATGAGAAAACTAGCAGAAAGAGACTTTGGAATAGATCAGTTTGGATCGAGAAGAAATGTATTAACACATGTGCCAATACTGAACCTGCAGCTTACCTTAGAAGATAGTTTATGGAAAGGCAACACTCTTTTCGTAGCGTCTGTAGACTTACAGAAATTTTTTGACATTGTTGACTGGAATACTCAAATCTACAATGTAACAGAGGTAAAACACAGTGAGTGAGAGCCTATTTAGAACTTTTACATAAACCAGACGGCTGCTGAAACTGTCAAAGCACGTGAAAGGGAATTAGTGATTGATAAGGAACTGAGACGGGGTTGTAGCATATCCTTGATCCTATTAAGTGTATACAAAGAACAAGCAGTAATCAAATCCACAGCAAAATTTTGTGTAGGACTTATAGTTTAGGGAGAAGAAATGAAATCTATAGGGTTTGCCGATGGCAATGTAGTTATGTCAGATACAACAAAGGGCATAAAGAAGAAGTTGAAACGAACGGACTGCCTCTGTCGATCCATCGTGGATACGGGACAGCGGCTGGTCAGATATTTGTGGAAAACAAAATTCAAACAGCCGTACGTTTCATAAATTATTATTTTATTAACACGACCAGTTTCGGCATCCCAATAATGCCATCTCCAAGTGGCTGCATGTTAAAAACGAGTATACGTTTTGTAGGTGACAAGGTATACAGCAGTTGAGTTGACGTAACAGAAAGTAAATTGCAGTGGTAAAAATCCTCAAAAGCTTACAAAATGCAGTGTGCAGCGGTAAGAAGAGTATCTGTGCACACAACTCATAACAAAGCATCGAAACTAACTACTTTCACATCACAGAGCTACAATCGAACGTGTCAAACATTTTAAAAACAAGTTTAGTAAATCAGCAGCACAAAGGAATAATGCTTGTCTGGCTTTATTATAAAAAATATCCACAACACTTACAGACGAGAATCACTCTAGCTCTTGGGAAAAATTATTCCCATTGAAGATAAAAACTCGCGATATGACATATGGAGTCCAAAGTAGTGTGCTTACCTATAGCCTAAGTAACACTAGTAATATTGTATTCCAGACATAGTTATCACAATATCAAAAAACGCTGCCAGAGGCAAAACAAAGCGGCCTACAAATTATTAAGTGAACGTCAGTAAGCAAACAACTTGCAGGGGATACTCATAGCACATCTAGAAGGCATCATATTATATGCGGAATGAAGAAAGAAACGTCATGACTTGGTGTCCCTTAAATGCTACTTTATTGGGGGGGAAATAGCACAGTAGAACAAACAAAGAACCCCAAACACCAAATTTTTATGTTGACGATATATTAGTCGTTTTTAATAAGTGTATGGATGAGTCGATCAGGCCACAATAAAATTTCAACTCTTTACACTAAAATTTTAACTTCATTACGGAGCTTTAGTTGAGGGCTAGCTTAACATTTTTCGTTTACAGGTAATCAGGATGGCCAATATTCAGAATACGAGACTTTTAGAAAGCAAACAACAATACATATCATTATTGCTGCGAATTTTAATCCTCCCCGATTACACAAGGAGTGTTTCCTTTGTTCAGTGTCTCACAGGTTAAGACAATTTGCAATTCACCAAGTGGAAACCGACAGGCTGATAGCCACCACTGTACATATAGGGACTGCTAATGGATTTTGAGAAAATAATATTATGGAAATGGGTGAAAAAATTTTGTCAGAGACTCACAAAGAGACCAGTGTAAAGAAGCAAGATGTCAGATATGCTGCTAAGACACATGTTGGCCCAACCTCTCTGAAGACTAGTAATGAGTTTAAAAAGCATAATATGGTGGTAAGTTTCAATGCTATTAACAGACTGGGGAAGCTCCTTCGACATAGCATAGAGCAGCCTGTTACTACATTTTTCAATGGCCGGTCTACAAGTTTGAGCGTGGAGCTTGTGACAGATTTTACATCGGACAGACTAGGAGCGAGTTCAGGACGCAAAATAGGGAACACTGTTATCCTAGCTGTGGTAGTGTACTAGGACCTCATTTACGTCAGTGCACCCGTCAGCTTCGTGAACAGAAAACAAATTACAGTCTTCATTGTGAGAGTAAAGTTGTTTAACTGGATATCTTGGATGACCTAGAACTTTTCGTACATAGAAGACCCTTCCATGAAAGTTTGCTTAATGAGCACATCACTGGAAAAAGAGATTGTTTTTTCATACTTTTGATAATGTTTTCAGTAGCGATTGGAAGTAAAAATCGAACACCCTTTGCGGCCACTCTTTATAACAACAAATGTACAGTGGCGTTTGCTGCAATTTTGAGTATATTTGCATATGCTGTAATTTTCACATCCGTATTTTTGGTGTCTTCTTACATGTTTTTATGCCTTTTCAATTTACTTTTGTCATTGTAAGTAATCTGGATATACAACTGTTTAAACATCCTTATGACACTGACGGCGAAGCCACCTGGCGTTGTGTTAGCCCAGGTGTCCTCTATCGGCCGCAGCGCGCGTTAACTACAACTCTGGCTCTGGCAAATTTGGTTTCTGTATATGCGAGTGGGAAGCTATTGTACCTGAAATACCGCATGCATTTCTTGATGTACGGTATTTACAATTGCCTGTTGAGCTCATAAAATTGCGTATGGTATGTACATTTTTGCCTACTGAGACCTTCGACTTTTTTTAAATTTTTGTACTTATGTTAGCCATGCAATTGTGTATACTTGCATTCGTATTATGGGAAGGGTTTGTAATCTCAAACTTTAATTGCTGACAGGTCACCAGTAAGAAATCCCCAAAACAGCTACACGATTTTTTCAGCAACCACTAAGCACTTTTAGAGTCAATTTTATTATATTTGTCATGATTACCTTCTGGTGCCAGATATTTCAGTGTTAGATAGAACAAACGATCCTCCTTTTTGCGCCAGTATGAACGTTACCTAGTATCCTTTTGCTTTGTAGTTCGGTTGGTTATCGTACACTCACTCTGCTTTTAACCTGACCCTTTCCCTCAGTACCTTCTGTGCTACAGCTTTGTATGTGTTAGTTACTATCTGGCTGGGTTTCATCATTCATTACACAGGTTGGTATCTTGTATTCACGAGTGAACAATAATGACATAGTCAAGTGAGACCCCTTATGGTTGACATGTTTGTAGCGGCTCTCTACTTGTTCCTACCTAATATTTTCCGGACAGTTAGGATCAACATATCACATTTTTTCATCTTCATTTTGGTGTATAGTGTTACGCCCTCAAGGTTTTTTATGAGTATCGCCCGCATATTCTTTTGTTACCGTCATTTACTTAGAAATTTTGTCGCCCTTTGGGTTTTTCCTCTGTTAAAGATTTTTGGTATTGTGTTGACTACATCTGATATATCACTCCTGTTGATGATATTTAGACATTATGTATGCGGAATATAGTGTACTCCATATGACATATCGAGAGATTTTAACTTTAGTGAGAGTAGCTTCTCGTAAGAACTAGGGGGATTCTCATCTATAAGAATTATGGATATTTTTTATAGAAATGTAGACAAGATACATTCGATTGACCTTCTGATTTTGAAAATTTTCTATATTTGGTACGATCTATTGCAAGTCTATGATCTCAAAGGAACTAGTTTCGATGCTAACCAATGAGTGTTACGTACTGTGCTTTGTTGTGCTGTTTGTGCATGGGTAGCCTTCTTAAGGCTTCATACTGCATTATGTAGGTTTTAAGCACTTTTATTTCTACGCCTCATTTTCTCTAATGTCAACGGTTGTATATCTTGACATATCGTACACGTATACTCGCTGTTTTTAACATGCAGTGGCGTAGAATTGGCGTTAATGAGATTCCCAAAGTGGTTGTGTAAATACAATAAAAACTTCTGAAAATATACGGCTGTTTGGTGATTTTTATTTGCCAAAATGAATGGAAAATACCTTGAAAGGAGGATGTGAGATGTACATCAACAAAAGCAAAACAAGGGGAGTGTAGTCGAAATAAGATCAGTACCATTAGAAGGCCGTAAAACTGACTGTCCTGGTTTCTTCTGAACAGTGAGTTCTTACACTGGCTATGAAATGCTGTTAAACAGCGTGAGTTCGTCTCAAGTGTGTAGGTTGCTGTTAACTTGGAGAGAAATAAAAGGTCAGATTTCTAATATTATTGAAATTACTGTAAAGAATGGTATTTTTGTGCTTTCTTATTTTGTACTGATGCATAATATAAGAAAAATTCGTTACGTCTCAACCATCCTTGCATGTTATAGATTAACATTTGTATTCGGTTACACATGTGATAGGAAGTCCACTCTCAAGACAAGTACCATATCTTACCTGTGATGGGAAGTCCACTTTGAACACAAATACAAGATTCTACCTGTTGTAAAAGTGAAGGTCAACTGAAGTAATAATTTTTTGTTAACTATCTCACTTCATCATATAGTTAATGTAGAAAACATGTAAATTAACATTCGTGCTGCTTAAGAGTGGCCTACATCCACACTATTCTCTCACTGGCAAAACAGTACTCACAAATGCATATGCGACCTATTAATTTTAAAAGCTGTCTTAATCATATGCATGTATGGACGGAGTAGTTGCTGAGGTGGGGAGTGTGTGGAGTGGAACTGGTATGCCAGATACTTATGAAGTGTCAGGTACGAATTTATTCGAATACAGTGTACAAGAGATCTTCATGTGCTATGTAAAAACTCCTTCTTCTAACTTTTTGAGTGATTGAAGCAAATAGGACCGTAACAAAGAAGAATAATACCGGAGTACTAACAAACTTTATTCCGATTCGAGATATGAATCTGTGAAATACCATTTATCGTATTATACGAGGGAAGTCAAAATGTAATAAACTCTTCTTTTCTTAAGATGTTAAGAATGCAACTACTTGGGTTGAAAACACAACATTGACGATTAATTTAAGTATTTTCAATATAACTGCAGTCTATTCTCACTGTCTGGACCGTCTTTTAACAACGGCATTTACTTCAATACAGATAAAAGCTAGGTCCTGCTTCCGACGCATTTGATGCAAGAACGTTTCACAGTGTCCTCATCTTCAAGGTGAATCCCACGATGAGCTCCTTTTAGGGCCGAAACAATTGGAAGTTTGATCGTCATGCAAAAGTAGAACATCCGCCATAACTCTCGTTGGGCAAATTCTCTGAAGATGTGCTTTAAAGTGCTAGGAGGTAGCGAAGTTTCGGTCTGTATTGATTGACGATCCCTGCTCCAAAAATCGACCATAATCACACACTTTGAATTCCACAATAAGGTAATATGTTTTGAACTTTTCCTCCTCCAATGAGTTTTGGTTAAAAGTTTCTTCTTTGTGTAGTTTCTTTCAAAAAACTCCTCTCTGTCCAAACGGAAGCGCTGCATGAGTTGAGAGGCCATTCTTATTCTGGCCTCTTTATCGTGATCGGTTAACGTTCTTCGTACTCAAGCTGCACAAACAGTCGAGTATCCTAGTTGTTAAATTATCGTAATCACCCTGAATTTACTGAGGGAGGTAATGCGAAACAAATCATATGCAGTCAGCCGGTGACCACCACTGACGAAGTCGACTCGCTGAATGTTATGTGGAAGCCTTAAAAGCACCAGTCTGCCGCTCAGCGACTCATCAGCCAACGGTGTTTGCCCTTCACTTTTGTTACAGCGATAAATTCATTTTCTAAAGTTCCTGATATCCACTGCTGAATCACCGCACACATTTTCTGTCTTCCATTATTACACATGCGAGTTTCACCTTCTGCATTCAAAAATTCTATCACAGATCGCTGCCTAATTTGAACATCGATGAAGATCGTTTTAGAAAGTGACTACATCTGGTGACGGGAGAAGTTACTGCGGCACTGGTTTAGAAGAGAAGCGATGAGGAATAGCGACACATTAAATTTTTCATTTACCAAACTGTATTTATGAAGGTGAAAGTAGGTGGAATTAGATCTTGACTAACCTTCGTGCAAACATATGATGCCTTTGCAATAACCTGTATCTCATTACTTAATGATAGTAAATACTTCTCCTTTTACATAAAAAATGTAAATATTCAGGGAAGGACTCTTCTTGGAACTATATTTCGCGGTGGAGATTGCGACAGTACTCAGTACACAGGAAGTATGCACAATTACGTCTTGAGTCACCGATTATTTAGTGTTTTATTAATTTACACATCGCTTTCGGGCCCTGTGCATCCATTACCGTTATTGGTAACTTTTCTCTGAGTCCCTTCACTCAGCTTAAGCCATTATTTTATTGTCGTACGTCGTATTTTATTGTCGTTGCCGTGCAACCATCTTCTTCCCACCTGTTTCCGTACGCTACTAGTCATTGTACGAATATGTAAATGATTCAGTCCTATGCTACTGCTGCAGGCCGTTAACAACAGATATCGGACTCGTTCCAAGCATCATACTACTGGTGCAGAAAAGTACATTAATGACAGACGTAAAGTAGTAATTTAAAACAAGTTTCTAAAATTTCTTAAATAACCATGAGTAGCAGAAGCTGCCAATTGATTCAACCTTCGTGATTTTATGCAAGTGAATTGCTATTTGCTCGAGCAGATGATTGTGTAATGTTACCAAATTGGTTTTTGTCTTCTTTATGGTGTGATAAGTTTGGTCCGTATGCCGTGCAATACCTAACCCACACGCGAGGAAATATCAGTGAAGAGCCACAACGCTAGGCAATCTTTGCGTAGATTGTTGACGGATCCAACCCTCTATCTCAGACTAGTACTTTTCTACTAAAGTGCAGGCCACGTCGTTATGATCTGACCAGAGACCTCTAACAGCGAATGTATGTTAAATCGGCGGATTATCGTTGCTTATCCGCGGTAACAGGACTCCGCGCGGTACTCGAAAGGCCAGAGATCCTAGGCGACGCATTTCTGTAGTCGTCGGCAATTTATACGCTATGTGCTCATATACTTCTCAAAAAAAACAAAAAAAAAAACAAGAAGAAATAATGGTCAGTTGATTGCAGAAACTCAACACCTCGCCATATAGATGTGAATCAGAATCTTGAGAACTTCTCTGAGAAAACTCAAACATCGACATGCTTGGAAAACTCCAGTAACTCTAAACACTGGTAAACAATGGTTGTAACACAGTTGGGGGATAATATTATAATCAATATGGAACAAGGAAATTTCTATTGACACTCCCAAAGGGTTGTTTCATTTAAAGGGTGATCAGAAAGACCGTCTGATATCTTTTCTATTTGAGCGCATATGGAGTGCAGCGGCGCACCCATGCAGGCATATAACCACTAACATATAGGCAAGAGATTTGAAAGGCAGTCGGTCTTTCCGAGGTATATTCGGTAAATGCAAAGACGTTTTTCCGTATGAAGGCAGTCTTGTGTGCTTTGACACAGGTTTTGAATCTCCTGCCTGAGAGGCTAGTAAACTGGTGACTGATAATTTATATACCACACTGTTGCTGAATTTTAGGGAATTTCGTTTATTCTGTGTACTAGAAGGTATCGTAACTCATTCACAGTGCAGAAAGGAAACGTTAGTTTTAAAAAATAGTTGAGCAATTAATTGCGAAATTGGGCCTAGGTAAGTGATGCTTTATTTTCGTGCTTTTGTGTGTATAATCTTTGTGCTTTCTGTGTAGCCAATGACCATGGCAATATTTTATAATTGTGCAAAATTCGGTGGTAAGTCTGTTTTTTTTTCAAATTAACCGAGTGTGCTTTGTGGAGTGTGGCCTAATTGTTGTGTGTTTGTGTGGCATGTGTTGAAGTTATGTATCTTCAACTTTTGTTGTATGTTGTAAAGCTTAAGAGCAATGAAAATTAAGATATTGTTATCCTCATGCCTCACAATGAATATCATACCACCGTGGAAACTATTTTATTGGCTAAGCTGTGCTTGAATTCCTTGTCTTGTGTCATGATGTAGATCCAATTTATCATCAAAATAGTTCAGTTAATATACTGTTTTTATTGGAGACTATTTACTCCCTTAAATCATTATTTTCTAAATGAACCAGAGATACATCTGCCAGGAAGCTTGATGTACTACTGCACATGGCTGGACCCCATTCTGCTGATAATCTCTCCCATAAAAATTAAGCAGATTATGAGATCATATGTCCTTTTCCATTAAAAGATGTCGTTAAACATTAATATTTAAATAATTTTAAGAAGTATAAAAAGTTTCGTTCTTTACATGTGTGAAATTATTTTATAACGCTAAAGTATAAGAAGACCCTTCATATTCGTTCGTCTTGCATTATATTATATTTGTGAAGTGGGTTAAAGTGTACAAACAAGAGAGCGATTTGAGCAATGTGTTGTGCTGTTGCGACATCATTTAATGGAAATTCCTGACATTGAAGAATTTAAAACGTTATCCTGGATCATTTTGCAAGTGTTTCACTGTTTATTATTCCATTTGCAGTTGTTCGATCCACAAATTTTGGAGTTTAACAGCTACTATTCTGACAAGATAAACATACAATTTGCGTGACTTCGCTCAAGGGCCACCGTAAATAATGTGTTAAGTGCCGTCCACCCAGATAATGGAATAACAGGAGCCAAAATGTATCTTGTAACTAAATAAAATAAGAAATTCTATTTGACTTAATTGCATATTATTAATACTTTCCTTGAGAGATATTTGTACATTGGTGAATCGTATGAAATAAACAACAAATATTTATATAAATATGTATATAAAAATCTTGATTTTGGGTAATACAAAGGGCTTCCTAACTGCTGGAAACGAATAATTTTTAGGAATATGGAGATACCACTCAGTGTAAAGAAAAAGAAGAAAGTATAGTAGATGAATATTTTGTTAAGTTACTGTAGCGTATTCGAAACTGATTCTAATTTACTTTCTAATAAAGCAATATGCAATGTTGGTAAGAATGTAACGTATCATGTCTAGAAGTACCTGAATCAGTTCAAAAAAGCGGAGGTTGTTAACGGGTTCAAGAAGAGCATCAGATAGCGATTGAATGAAAAAGGTGCAAAGAATGCAACAAAAGACGAGTGAGTAGCCTTAGGACTCGAAGTAATCAATTGACAATATAATTAAACAGGCTGAAAGACAAACTGAGTACAAAACCGTACATGATGCACAAAATATGAAATGTAACTGGCCAAACGAGAAAATATGAAACTAGAACCAATAAACAAATTGTACAGAAACTAGCCTGGAGTCGAAGGGCATGAAAGCGAAGTAGTGACTGAATACGAAATCAGGCAGTTTTGTAGCATATCCCCATACAATAATAATTCTCTATGCTGAGTAGCCAATAAAGGATATCTAGGAGAAAATTGGAAAAGGAATTTTCGTTCAGTGAGAAGAAGTAGTTTTGCAGATGGTATTTTAATTCTGTCAGACAGAGTTACCGACATAGATGAGCACTCTATGGAATGAATTGCGTGTTGGAAAGAGGTTTGACAAGAATAAGTTTTGAATAGGGATGGTGGGCCGTTGTTGCTTCAAATCATGTGAGACTGATGCAATAAGAAGAGCCAATGAGGCACTCAAGGAAAAAGATGTGATTTGCTATTTGGGAAGCTAAATAACTGATTATGGCTGGAGTACTGAGACTACCGATAGCACGAAACGCAGTTCCGAAATAGAAAAAAATGTTCACATGTAATCTAGATTTAACTATTAGAAAATCTGCTGTGAATCTGTTTGCCTGGAGTTTAGATTTATACAGAAGTGAAACATGCACGAAAAGTAGTTCAAACAAGATGAGAATAGAAAGTTTTTATATGTGGTGCTACAGTAAAACTCCAGTAAAGAAGCATGCGGACACATTTTAAGACAGGAAGTGATCAACACGTTAGTAATAGAGATAGAGAGATGTGTGGGGGGTAAAATTGTAGAGAGAGACCAATATCTGAATACAGCAAGGATGTTCAAATGGAACTAGGTGACAGTAATATTTCGGGGATGGGGAGGCTTGCATATAATAGAACAATATGGAGAGCTGCATTACACCACTTTTCAGACTAAACACGACAACAACAACAACAACAGCAAACTGTGCTTACTTGACTTCTAAAAGTCTGTATAATAATGCACATTTCATGCTACTTGGGTTCGATCTGACTCTCTGTCTTTTAAACTGATGGCTTATACGTGTATTAAACGAACTGATTCTGAAATTATGCTTGTCGTTGTGATTTGTCTGATTATCTTAAAAATCAATTCTATGCAGCACGGTAGTGAAACGTTAAAATCAATAACCATTACTTCTACAACTATGTTTTCCTTCATTTAGATCATCACTCTAATGATAAACCACAACGAATCACTTAAATAACTGAAATACATGCACTGTAATTTTCAAAAGGGGAGCCGCAAATACTGTGTGGGGTAAGCTCTCTCATTGTATCACCGACTATAAGGTGCGTGTTTGACAGAATAAATATGCTACGAGTTTTTCCTGTTATCCATTCACTGTTAGCTAAGGGGTGAACATTGTTATATTATCTTTGTTAGCGGTAATGACATTAATTTGTCTGCAGGATTCCCTTCTTGCAGTCATTACTCAGTTTGAGTGTACACTGAGTACCCAATCTGTCTGTGTCTAGTGTAGATATGTTGAAGTGCGAAGACATTTTCAGAATGTTTGCGCAGCATCTAAATGAGGCAGGACGTGGGTACCAGCCCGGTATTCACCTAGTTGGATGTGGAAAACCGCCTAAAAACCACATCCAGGCTGGCCAGCTCACCAGCTCTCACCATTAAGCCAAGATTTAATCAGAGGCTGGCTCGCCTCCCCGTGTCCCGGAAGCTGATGCTTTAGCATTCTCGGCTATCCGGGCGGGTAAACACTAAATACTAACGTTAATTTTCACTAAATGCTTTTAATCACATTTCACTTATTAACAATGGGAGTAAGATGTTATCCTCTGGATGTCTTTACTTTTATGCAACAGGAAAGCTACTTAGGCTTCATTTAAACTGACAATGGTGCACACAGATAATTTAACACAAGGCTTGCATTACATTATTCCTAGGATGGCACTAAACTGTGCGAAAGGTGCTGGAGCACCTCTATGAGAGTCGAACACAAAAGAATTTCAGCAGCCAGCGAACGACACCTGAACCACATGTTACGTCATCAATTTCTTCTTCAGTGTCGCATTCGTTAATTGCCAGGTTTTCCAGTGCTTGCCACCGCAGAAGACCTGAACCATGTCTTACCTCGTCCGACTCCTTACCTTTCTCTGCATATTCTTCTTGCTCCTCCTCCTCTGGCAGCACCTCCAGCAGCCGGCGTTCTCTGGGCACAATGTCCTCTGCTCCCTCCTGTGGCGGCGGCTGCTCGAAACCACCACCTGAGGAAGAATAAACGTGACAGATGAAGAATTGGCCATTATACTGTTTATAAATCACATGTGATTTATCGCTGTTAACTGGGCTTCCAACATTCTGAGTTTCAGGGATCTACTTTCGTACGCAACCTAATGGCCTGGTATCATGACTACATACGAATTACATACATGAGACACCTTTCTTTTAAACGGATGAACTCTCCCCTGTCTCGCTTTGTCCTCTACAATGCTACTTCGCAGAGTCATTTGCACAATATATTAAACGATTCTCTTTTCTTCCTGGTTATATATCATTCTTACTTACGCTTTGGCCAAGAGCGCATCACATTTACTACTTCTTCCTCAAAACACAAGAACAAAATTTACACCGATATAAGGCAAATTCGTTTCTCTTTGTAGAGATATATGCGATATAGCCAACTGGATTAATGCTGTCAGAGTGTTCAAATAATTTTTCATCTCAGTAGTCTCACAGAATTGCATTATCACGTAAGAATGAGATTGTTTCGTAGTTGTCTGATATCACTATGCAAATCAATGGCCTGATGACCATGTATCAACTGCTACCATTTCTGTTCTAAGCATTTAAGTCACATTAAACAATGTACGTACTACATAACCCAAGAAATGAGGGAATAGTTGTCTTAGTACTACGATGAGAATGGAGACTGAGAAATAAAGTGTTGAGGAACACCAAAATTAGAAACAACATCTTCTCGGTGCGTATTCCCAAAACTGATTATTCTCCCTCCTTCACTATTCTCAAGCTAGTGTGTAGTTAATATTCCTCAATTACATAAAGGAATCAGTCGCTTCCACACCTCAAATATGTCTATGAATACATCACAATTTAAGTATACTGTTTACAATGAAACAAAAAAATTCTAGAATCTTCATGCTGCACAAAATCTCAGATAATGTACTACCGTCTTGAATCATTTAGTACCAATAGAATTGACCTCTAGACGAGGTGTGGGTACTTACAGTAATATTCCGGCAAACCCGGCCAGTCGCCGTCCCAGGGATTCTCTTCTTCTTCCACAGGATACTTACCACCACAGGAGCCTTGAATTAAGTTAAGAACTGCCTCCAGCTCATCCCTGGAGTAACTGTGTACCAGTGGTACACAGCGACAGTCCTCCGGACCACCTCCTGTCTACAAAACAATGAAATAATATGTGAGATTCATTGAAATATGTAATCTATAAGAAAATTTTAGCAACGTGTGTAAATCCGTAAAACGAACTACAGGTATAGTGATATTCTCCTAAAGCACTATTTATAATGCGAATGCACACAGAAAAACAGAATATTATTCACACAAATGCTGATGAAACAATTTTAAAGCCGATACTCACAGGTTCATGCTGATTACGTGCATAGTTCGGAGATAGTAAATTTGTAATTGACAAGCCAGCAACGGCCATACCTGTGTACAGACCATTGTAACGTGAATCAAATAATTATAATTTTATCAAACACGTTTACCGGAACGGTAGAAAATGAAAAAAACACATTAATTGAAACAAATATAGTCGGAAACGCAAGAAATAGAGATGCGAACGTGGATACACAGGTAACAGGTAGACCTAAAAGTGGGAGGGATACAATATGGGTGCGCAATTCGTGTGTCTACGTGAATACATTTATGTTCACTTGTATTTATCTACACGCCTCTACATTCATAAACATACAATTACTCACATAAGACTTCCCTACATGTGTTGCCAATTCATATCGAATGCAACGATTCTAACACTAAAGGTCTTTACGAGGGCTTACATCTATCTAAAAACAAAGTAACGTCAACGTATCAGAAATAATAGAAAATTCGTAATTCTTATTAACTTGCTATCAGCGTTTTTACTTCGCTTCATAAGATGCAATATCAAATTCTGTTTAGACGCCACAAACTCCCGTAAATGCAGTACAACAAGAATCACATGCAACTAATGGCGAAGGAATAAAAAAATAAATAAAGGTGACGAATCGCTTTGTGTCGCTGGAAAAAGTGTAATATCGCTGGACGGTAACCAAAAAACGTTCGCCGCATCGTATCTCGATCTGCTAAATCCTGGGCAACTGCTTAAGTTGTCATGTCATTCGTTACAATATCAAATGTCGTACTCGCATAACACGACGTGCAGAACATATGTAGCTTTTACACACGTAAGTCTGAGCCGAAATGGAAATTTGGCTTACCATCGTTCGCACAAGAGCAGTCGGCTCGCAAGGCATCGC
This sequence comes from Schistocerca serialis cubense, assembly GCF_023864345.2. Lineage (NCBI taxonomy): Eukaryota > Metazoa > Arthropoda > Insecta > Orthoptera > Acrididae > Schistocerca > Schistocerca serialis. The sequence continues at coordinate 454,278,748 of NC_064646.1, forward strand.
ATCGGCAATCTTGAGCCAACTGACAGGGATCGTTTCCCCGGAAATGAATTTACCGATCGTCAACTGTCTTCATTTGTTGCTTGCGCAATGACGTAACGTGGGTGCTATGTGCATCCGATTCAGCGAGTAGGCACGTCATATGGGAATTGGTTTCGCATCTGCTAGAACAATGTTCTGATGTGGAACGTTAGCACGAGATAGTTATTTCACTGAATGCCTTGTTTTATCAGTTTTTGTATATATTTTTGTGTTTCTACTTTTGATTCAATATATGAATGAGCAACATTACTTTGATATTGTATTACAAGAAATGTGTCTAGCGAATATAGTGATTCAGGATACTAATGCACCAGCATTGTCCGCCGAATGGTGTGGTACCGAAATGTAACTTATTGATTTCATTAGTCGTAATAAGTAAACCACCTAAATTCTAAAATCGCTTTGACAAAACTTGCCTCTTAGATATGGAGGAACCGAAACCAATCATTGGAAATCATTCGCTTGCTAAACATTTAACAGTTGGAAATATTAGTGGAGGGAAATACAATCTATGGGTGTTGTGCTTGCTAGTAAAACGTGCATATTATCAAAATATATGGAAAATGTAAGAAAATAAAATCACTCAGACAACATTGTTCCACTCCATATGCTTACTATGGAGACAAGGTTTTACTTTATCGTAATACGGACAGTATTATGCAAGTTATACTTACACAGGGAGGTAGCGTTGTTCACGTCCGTAGGTTTAACCTTAAAATACCCTACACGTGCCTCCTGGGTGGTGCTAATTGAGCAACAGTGATTACAGGCAGCCAGGCTATCCATAGGATCTCCTGGCGATGACATATCAACTAAATAGCAGAAACAGTTCTTTTCAGAGCTCATTAACAAGAAACATTGGACCAACTATCAGACTCCTTCAACCGAATATCGAAAGTATTAGCAGGGCAAAGTGTGACTACCTGTCAAAATTTTTGCTGGACAACAATATCGATGTCGTCGCCATTCAAGACACTCGTGTTTCCAGCGAAGAAATATTCCGAACCCGAGGTCGAATTCCTGGATATTCTGCACTTGATGTAACTTACGACGAGGTGTATGGAATTGCTACGTATGTCCGTAACAACATAAACGAAGCTTCGCTGATTTCTGTAAGTGTGGAGGCAGATATACATACAGTTGTCATACAATTGCACGGCATTACTATTACAAATGTTTACAAACCACCCAAAACAACATGGCCCGATTTTGTCCTACACACAGCAGAACATCCTGCAATTTACATAGGAGACTTCAATAGTCACCATGAACTTTGGAAGTACTCTCAAAATGATGAAAATGGGAGCATGCTTGCAGAATGGATCGAAGAGAATAATCTTCATCTAGTGTTTGATGCCAAAGATGAAGGCACTTTCAGGCCAGCTGCTTGGGACAAGGATCCAAATCCTGACTTATGCTTTGTTAGCTGCAACGAAACTGGCTTTCCCAATAACACCACAAGGAAAGTGATAGATACCTTTCCTCACAGCCAACACAGACCTGTAATAATATAAATTGGCTGCACTGTTCCTGTCATATGATCAACTCCGCATGCTCGATGGAATTTCCAGAAAGCCGACTGGATGAAGTTTTCAACGGAACTGGACAAGACCATTCGATGGATACCTCCATCACATAATAACTATCAACGCTTCATTGGTGCAGTAACAGCAACAGCTACAAAGTGTATGCCAAGAGGATACCGAAAAGAATATGTTCCAGGATGGAATGAGGAAAGTGAAACACTGTACCAATACTTCCAGCAAAGTGGTGACCCAGAGATAGCTACGGAACTATTGTCCAGCTTGGACATGTCTCGGAGGCAGAAATGGGCAGAAACAGTCAAAACTATGGACTTTACCCACTCGAGCAGGAAAGCATGGAGTCTTCTGAGAAAACTGGGAGGAAGTGCACCAGCATGCAGAAAAATTTCCGAAGTAACACCAGACCAAATTGCTTCCCACATCATTACCACCTCAAGAGTACCTCCTGACAAGGAACATACAAGACATGTCAGACGACAGCTTCGTGACCTTAAAAAGAAGGCATCTCACTCATCTGAGTATACCCATCCCTTCACAGTTTCAGACACTGACTCTGGACTGAAGGACCTCAAACCTCTTAAGGCACCTGGATTCGATGGTATCCACCCAGAATTCCTGATCCATATGGGAGGAAAAGCTAAGAAATGGCTGGCAGAATTCTTCACTGACATCCTGCTGACTGGTCAACTTCCATCTGAGTTTAAAAAGGTGAAGATAATATCTGTTCTGAAACCTGGCAAACCCAGCAACAGGGTAGAAAACTATCGCCCCATTTCCCTACTCAGCTGCTGCTACAAGCTTTTTGAAAGGCTAATATATAACAGAATAAGTAGCGCTATCTTAGAGAACGTTCCAGTTGATCAGGCAGGCTTCAGACCAGGGCGTAGCTGCTACGACCAAGTATTGACTCTCACATCCTTCATAGAGTCAGGATACCAAATGAAGCAGAAAACATCTGTGGCATTTGTTGATCTAACTGCCGCCTTCGACACTGTGTGGAGGGAAGGCCTTATCTACAAATTTCTCCGCATCATACCCTGCAGAACAATGGCTCGACTGATTAACAGCATGCTAAGTGATCAGAAGTTCCAGGTAATCACTGGAAGCAACATAAGTAAGGAGAGGAAGCTGAACAACGGATTGCCTCAAGGATCAGTTCTCTCACCCTTACTGTTCAACCTATATCTATCTGATCTACCTGACACTTCGTCCAGAAAATACTGCTATGCCGATGACCTGGCTCTAGCCGTCAAACACCAGGAAATGAAGACAACAGAAGAGATTTTAGCCAATGACCTGTCTGCATTAGACAATTACTTCAAAATCTGGAGACTCCAACCCAGTGTGAGTAAAACAGAAGTGTGTTGCTTCCATCTAAATAACCAGTTGGCGAACGTAAAACTGGAGGTAAGTTTCAGAGGCAGAATTCTTCATCACAACTGGAACCCAAAATATCTTGGTGTCATCCTCGATCGTACACTATGCTTCAAACAACACCTTCTTAACTTAGCTCAAAAGCTGAGGACTCGAAACAACATCCTCCATAAGCTATGCGGAACTACCTGGGGATCTTCAGCAACCACCCTGCGAACTTCAGCTCTGGGCTTGGTATACTCAAGTGTTGAGTATTGTGCACCTGTTTCGATGAATAGTCATCATACAAGGCTTGTTGATACCCAGCTGAATACGACAATGCGCATAATATCTGGCACAATCAGATCTACTCCAGTTTATTGGCTTCCACTGTTAAGCGGTATAATGCCTCCTGATCTACGCAGATGTACTGCCCTTATGAGAGAATTCCACAAGATCTCCAGGAATTCTAACCTACCCGTGCATAGCGACCTGCCACTTTTAAATCGCAAGAGACTGAAATCAAGTCATCCAACTCTGTGCGATGCTGCTGACATGGTTGCTAAGAATTTCAAACCTCTTGAAGAATGGAAAGGTCGGTGGGAAGCAGTGACAGATGTGCACCTGCATAACATCTTCTCAGGTGCTAAACTTCCAAGTGGATTCGACTTACCACGCAAGACGTGGGCGATGGGCGATGCAGGGATGCTCTCTTTAAGTGGAAGAAGCTGCCTGATCTAGCTTGTGACTACGGGGCTCCATACCAGACTGTTCACCACATTGTCAGTGAATGCAGGATTCGAGCCTATCACAGCGCCAAAGAGGACTTCCTGCTAGCAACTCCAGATGCAGTGCGCTGGATTGAAGGACTGGATATTCAGTTGTAAAGACAAACTTAAGTTTCTTGTGTGTCGATATGTACATATGTATATGTAATTTCATGATATGTCTGTATTAGCCATACGCTAAATAAAAAATATACTTACACAAAGAAAGAAAAGCGCATTAAAAGTACTCTTAGTGAGATGATGAACATATCATTATGCTAAGATACACATCCCGGCGTTTGGAACTGTCCGTACAGTTTGCTGTATCTGTCGACACTGAAGATATGTGAGAGTAGACTATGGCAAATTTTGGAAAACAACGAGTTGTGCACGTTATGTTAACAGTACATTTTCTACTATAAAATCAACAATATACTTCTGGCGTTATTAGGAAGTACGTCTTACTACAGGAAATTATAGTAAAATCTAAAGTAATATTTTCGGTAACTGAGTTCCATATGTCTACAAAGCAAAATCCATTTCATAAGTTGACGTGCTTCTTACATGTAAAGTAGAGGGATGATATTATTCTCTTAGTTTCAGCGTGGTGCGAGTCGTTTACATTCCACTGTGTATGTGTTTGTCTATGAGAAAGATGTGCCTAGAGCCATTTGCGACATTGTAATTAAGTTTATGCGATTATTTTACGACAAAACATCTTTTTCCATTTTTATCTGACGTTGGAGGTTAAATTATGTTCTTTTGAAAAGTACGTAGGAAAAGTACCAAAAAAAGTCTCATTTGTTTTATGCATATGTGGGTTTAGGATAATGCATGCTCTCTCACTGCTTAGAGCATCAACTTGCATGTTTTACATGTTATGGCCCACTCAGGGGATAGACAGGAGAGCTTATCTAAGCAAAATGCAGACATCATCGGTTCTCAGTGTAATCACTGCAATTATCAACTGCGAAACGTGTGATACAAGTGATCACGTGTACATATGGGCATATACAACAACGAAATTAACTCATCCAAGGATACTGGTGCGAACGTCCTCCAAGAAAACGTCTTCAGGTAATTCAAAACGATATACAAACGGTCTGCGTTGATGATGATGATGATAACTTCCTGAACAGCCTTAACGGTCACTTTACGATAGCAAAATTTTATGCAGTCACAGAAATGTGTATTACTGCTTGCCTTATGATTCCTCCATCGCTCACCGATAATAACGCAATTCTTATGAGAAGTAGGTGACTTAAACCTAATAGAGCATTCTGAGAAGGAAACCGGTGTGTATTAAAACCAAATGTGATTTGCCTAATGAAGTGACCAGTGTCCCTGGTTCCCCCGCTAGGTAGCACTATTCTCACCTCCACTCCGAATATAACTAGCGACCATGGTGCCCTCGAAAACACTGATGTGCCTAGTGTTTTCAACCGAATCCCATTCACGCAAATGTCTCGTGAACATGGTACTCTCTATGCTCTGACACAAGTAGTTGTAGCTATTCATGTCTTCTTTTATTTTAATGCATATGTTTCTCAATAAGGCATGCATGTTAAAACTTTGTTGTACGCCAATGGTCTCGCAATCTCCTGCGTTTAGTCAGATGTGGTGAGAGGAAAGACTTCCTCTTAGGTTCTGGGAGACAACACTTCGTTCCAGGTCCGTGGTGCCATTGTCACGGATGATGAAATACGATCAGATTTTTAACACCACTGTCATACTTGGCCCAAGACTGTGCCAAGTGTGGTAGAAATGCGTACTCCCTCCGTCTTCAGGCCACGAGTGGCCCATCGGGACCATCCGACCGCCGTGTCATCCTCGTAGGACGATGCGGATACGAAGGGGCGTGGGGTCAGCATACCGCTCTCCCGGCCGTTATGATGGTATGCTTGACCGAAGCCGCTACTATTCGGTCGAGTAGCTCCTCAGTTGGCATCACGAGGCAGAGTGCATCCCGAAAAATAGCAACAGCGCATGGTGGGCTGGATGGTCACCAATCCAAGTGCAGACCACGCCCGACAGCGCTTAACTTCGGTGATCTCACGGGAACCTGGGTATCCACTGCGGCAAGGCCGTTGCCACGTGGTAGAGATGTGTAGTACTGGAAAACGATATTTTCTGGTGACCGCAAATCCCTTGATTATAGTTAGATTTTAGTGTACTAAATTCATTCACACACAGAGAAAATTTCTTTTCTAAATCTGATCCTTCACGCATGCCACCTATTGTTTGTTAGATTTCGTGCGCGAATACTGTCACCCGTTGACTGTCAAAAAGAGATTTTAGTTACCCCACAGTAAACATTTTGAGTTACTATTTAGTATGTGACCAAAAAAAATTCAGTGTGGAGTAAATTAAATTCTGATGTGATGCAGTTAATTAATCATTTATAATAATGTTCTCTAGAAAATGGAAACACTATTCCAATCACATTGAAGATACTTCAGTGTTTTCTGCTTCGATTTTCATTGTTGTCGTCAGCAGTGCAGGAATCATATTGTTTTTTTTTCTTAACGGAGTAATACATGTATTTTACATGAGATCTTTGTGTATCTCGTAATTGATTCATATGTTGGGAAAATTCACAAAACATTTGTCTGTAATGACGTTTGGAGAAGCGGAAGGGTGAAAGTACCCGATTTTTCAAAGCAAAGAATCCGTTGCTTGGCGTACTCGCATTTTCAAACGACTCTTATTTAAAGACAAAGAGTTCACGATTCCAGAATTTGTTAATATGCATTTCAGTTAGATATATGCATTCAAGCAAAAAAAAAAAATGGTGATGTTGAAGTGGAGCTGCCGGCATTACAATTTGCAACCCAGAACGTCGCTCACTGAGCCACACGCGTCATTACCACTCACAAGCGGACACTGTTATATATAATAATGGCTGATATTTTCGAAGTCACTTTTTTCCTTCCTGTGACCACAAATCTATCGACGTGGTATGTTACGCAGGATATTCAAATAAAAAGTTTCGATAGTTTATGAAGGCTTTAATATGCATAAAAGGACGGAAACAAATTTACTATAAACATTCGTCGTAATCTTCATATGGTGCATTCTGTGTTGTGACACACCATTATACTTCTGTAACTAGTTTCTGTGTCTGTGAGTGGATTACAGCTCCGAATGGAAGCCTACTACTCAAGACGGGACAGGGCAGGTATGGTCTTCTGCTACGGGAATGCAGACGGAAGCAGCATAAGGACATGTAAGCCCTATGCTGCAGACTAACGACGACGCCATATACCAACTGCAAAGATGTTTTGTATCCCGTTTTAGTGCCTTTCGGAAACGGGGTACTTTGTACTAAGAGCACAGGATCATGGCTGACCTGAAAAAGCTTCCCCAAATGATATGGAACAATAGTTATTAGAACATGTGTAGGACAACACTCCAACGAATGAAGTGGAAGGTATTCACAAGTGTGTTGTCTGGTGTTGTCTGGAGAGCCATGAACAGTAACTCTGTCCCTGACGTATGGAGCGAGTCCAGGTTCTGCTGACAAGCGAGCAACATGCCAGGTAGGAGTTCTGAAAGTCGTTTCTCCAAACGAGTGCTCATGATCTGTAGTTAACAGGGCAAGTGTTGTTTGCTGATCAGGTAAGCTTCTGGAGAGACGGTATTCTAATTTTCCGTTATATACATATACTGCCTGAAAGTAACTTGGACACACATCGAGAGAGACAACACGGCACACTTTTAGTATCCGTATTTCAACAAGTGCCAAATGGGACAAGCCACGTTCTACAGAACAATTTTTCTGTTGCTAAATACAGTCAGTTCTATCAGACCCCGTTACCTGTGTTACTGTAGACTTCGTCATTATATGAAAGACTGAAATCGAACTACATCCATGATGGGGCAGCGACCTATTTTCAACTTTGAGTGAGGCTGCACATAGCCCGAGTCTTTTAGGAGTGATGCATTGGTCTGCAGTAGCCAACAACTTGATCAACCCATTCTCCTGAACTTGACTCTGTGGATAGGCTTTCGGGCCAAGTAAAGACCTTGGTGTATGCAGTCCCCAGAATGATGTGTGTACAGTATGACAATGCGTGTTTACTGCCTGTGGCATAATCCCAGAACAACTAGGGGTGTGCCAAACAATGGGTTATTCCATGAGACCTTGGGTAGATGACAGTGCTACAATGGCTGCCAGTAGCGTTGGGGACATGTTGTGATGACTAGTGCATGACCATTGTAATAATTGACAGTAGTAGTACTAAACCATATATCCGAAGAAAGGCATTACGAGCACTGTTTATAGGAAGTTTTGCCTTCCCTTGGTACTTACTGCATGCTCTCTGTAAATGCAGAAATCTTTCTAACATACAGAGTGTGTATTGAAATCGTTTGCCAAGACGATTATTTCAGCGAGTGGAGATTTATTTATAGGAAATACTCCAGAAGCAACCAACTACAAATGTGAAAAACGTGTGGTAACAAATTCACTCGGAGATGGTGTGTAATGCATTCAGATACATGAAGTTTCAGGTCACCCACTTCCTTCTGATTGGACTTTTCAGAAAACATCTAGGAGGCAGAAACTTTACACCAAGGCAAATATTAAGTTTATATACACTCTTCATCACAAAAAATCAAACTTCAGATTTCAAACATTAGTGAAGGAATCCTCCGCCCAACTAACCTATGCAGCAGGTAGCTTCGAAATGGGTTGGAGTTTTATATGCTGTTTTGGTCATTGTCGTTCTATATAGTTTTCTACCCATGTGGTCTACAAAAAAAGCATGGAATTACATCACTTGCATTGACCCATAGACTCACAGTTGCCATTTTATATAGTTTTCTACCCATGTGGTCTACATAAAAAGTGTTGAATTACATTACAAGCATTGACCCACAGACTCACAGTAAGGGAGAAAATCTAAATGGACAGAGGTTGCCGCTCACCATACATAAAAAAAAAAAACACTGGAGTGGGGAGGGGTTAGGAAGGAGAGGCAGACAGCCATGCAGAATGGACTCTCTGAGCAGTGGTCTGTTTTAATTTCAGTGCTTCCTTCTCTCCCTGTCCTCTTTTTCAGAACAGTGATTATGATAAGGTGGGGCAGTATTAACATTATGTGTTGTCTTACTTCATTCATGTAACGCAATCAAATGTTGTGGACTGACAGCAACACTAGATGCTAGTGCTGTATAAAATTTTTCATTACACAATAGAAAGAAGAGGGAACACAAAACGTAATCAGACACTAATGTACAAATGTGAATGTACATGATATTATTTAAACGAATATTTCAGAGAGTATTTCATGAAATAGTGCGTTAGATTTTCTGGGTGTGGTGAATGTAGACAACTCCTAATTATCCATCCATATCAAGCCTATTAAGAACATTCAAAATGACCAAGTCATCTTATTTTATTTTCAGTTTGACAATATATAGAAATGTGCCTACCAGTCAAATGCAGGAAACAAAAGCCTGTAAGTGGAATAGAATGTGATACGTCTATTTGTTATTAGTTAACAATACACATCAGTAACTGTACAATTAAGTTTTAAATTAAAGAGCACAAATAAAAAGCACATACAGATTAGCTGGATGCAGAAACTGAAAGTAGCATTCATTATACATATGTGCCAGTTAACAGTGTGTTTAAATGCCAAAAAGCATGCTCGTAGCACGAAATCAAAGACTTCTGAAAAAGTATCAGGAAAAAAGATGGTGTTAACACTTAATCCTCATAACTAAACTATGTAAAGAAATCTTATACAAGTGCTGAAATTACCTGTTGTCATCAAAACTAAGCGTAAACCAGTGATATGGACCATGAATTTTTGTTAAAGAACCTTTATGTGCACTGAACGATGGAGATCGTTCAGTTTCCTGGCCAGAAAACTGAATGGAAGGCATAGAGAACATTTAGCTAGTAGAGAAGCCTCTTGCAGATGAAGCACATTAACACCGCAGTTGCAAAACGCTGTATAAAATACTATTACTTGTTTACATTAACGATAGCACAGAATGTACCACATAAGTTAATACAAGTGTGTTAACATTTTAATTATTGCTAAATATCGAGATACACACAATATTTGTACCTGTGATAGTACACAAATTGACAACAATTAGCTAAGCTACTTATAGGAACGGAATAACATGAACTTCTGGATAACAATGAAGCATAAACTTGAAAACTCAACACAAATTAGACATTCGTAAACTGAGTCCCAAATATAAAATTTTTTGCTGTGAATCATTGTTCAGTCTAGAAAAAGTATCAAAACTACACGCAAAGGAAAACATTTTCAGACGGAACCTCGGTCTTCTCCATACTGCTGTTTTCTTCACCTGCGCGTCCGGCCATTCTGATTTAGGTTTTCCGTGATTTCCCTACATCACTTCAGGCAATGCTGGGATGGTTCCTTTGCAAGGGCACGGCCGATTTCCTTCCGCATCCTTCCTTAATCCGAGCTTGTGCTCCGTCTCTAATGACCTCGTTGTCGACGGGACGTTAAACACTAATCTCCTCCACCTCCTCCTCCTCTTCTTCAGCTGCCTCTGCTGAGGTGTTACTACACTCAAGGTGTCTGAATTAAGTTCAAACATATATGGCATAGTTAGGGTTTCTTCCTTTTAGGCTTTGTAGCTACTCGAAAAAAATTACTGGTGTGGCCTTGGACTTGTGTTTCATCGAGCCATTGACACTCACTTTCTCCACCTGGTCATCAGTGAAATCATTCTACAATAAAGAAGGGAAAGAAAACATTTGTATCATGATATCATAAATACATGTATAGGCAAGACTAAACTGAAGAGAGAAAGAAAGAGCAAGACAAAATCTGAAAAGACAGTAAAGATAAACTGATGAACGCGTTGTCAAATCATATGGTATCACTAACTGCATGTCACTCAATGAGGTGTTTGCAGCTCAGAAGGGTCTGTCCACATTCGATACATCGCCCTATTTTTATTCTGTGTTTAATAAGGTGTGCTATAAAATATTGCACACAATCAAATATACATGCTATACATGCCAAATGTCACGTCTCACAGTACCAGATATAACGCAATTCGTGTTATAAGCTGCTGGAAAACTAAAATCAATTACTTATATACATGCTATACATGCCAAATGTCACGTCTCACAGTACCAGATATAACGCAATTCGTGTTATAAGCTGCTGGAAAACTAAAATCAATTACTTCACATAGATAAGAATGCCTCGTCCGTTTCATAAGGCTGCTCAGTTACTTCTACCACCTCTGTTCACAGAAATTCTCCACTGCTTCCATCTTTCCACATTCTGCAAATATACTAGCACACAAACTCCACCTTCTCCCAAGTAGAAGATGAGGAAGCAGCACAACATGGCGGCAGAATGAACAACAAATCGTCAAATACATATGGCACAAGTGAATATCGCAGTTGCTTAAAAACTGTACCGAATTCACCACAAAATTCCTTCTTTTTTGTACTCGTGTTGAAGCTCGCAGATCTAACACCTGTGCAAAAAGGTGTCTGAATTAAGTTCAAACATATATACAGAGATTAGCAACGTTTGTAACTCTGATTGTTTCCGTTAGTCTCCAAAACAATAATCAAATCTCGGAAAGCGATATGATGCAAGAGAGAGAGAGAGAGAGAGAGAGAGAGAGAGAGATACCGATGGCAGAAAATGGCGTCGCAGCTGATCAGCCAGTAACGCTCGATTTCGCCTAAGGCCACTCTCTTCCTGCATACAGGCTCTCTAAAGACGTCTGTTGAGATTCAGATATCTTACATAATTACGTTATACGCACTTCTCGTTCAGTAGTTCTTATGAGCTTGCGTGGTTCTGGAATTCATACCATTACAGCGATGTGCTACAAGCTCAGCTGTAACCTGAGGCATAACAGCGATCCTCTCAACAGTAATTGTCATTTAAGTATCTCCATGGGCATATTTCTTCACCAGCTTTGTTGCATAGAGAGTGTAAACAGGCAGTTTATTTTGTTATGGGAACTAATTTACCGAAGGTTATCTTTGAACAAGGAATCAGATTGTTACGATCTTCAACTGCCTTATGAGTGATGCTATGGTTGTCATTTTATTACATCAGCCATTAGAGGTTGTATAGCATTTAGTGTTAAATGTGTCGTTTATGGGAAAAATGTTGATTGAAATCTTTATAAAAAACATAAAGCATGGCTCATTTACACACGCTGATTACGATCTTAAGCCCTTAACTTATAAGTACTTTCCTGCCATCTGTACAGTTTTTATGGCAGGTACACAGTGTTTTGTATGCAAGGATATTCTTAAACCACATGTGCAAAGATACAGGCTGTAAACAGAGATAGAAACCCCGAATAACTAAAACTCAATTCATATCATTTTAACTACTGACTCATTCCTGATAAGAAACAGGTTATTGACAGAGATCGAGAAGTCAGCTGCCTGTAGAGACATTTGAAAAATGCACCCAGTAAAATTTGTACCCAATATGTCTGTCAACTACTTGCTCAGTGTGTCACAACCAACTTGCTACACAAGTCCTACTCCACCCCCAACTTGCGTCCTCAGTGGGGTGCTTTGTGGACCTGTTCGAGACGCGTAGACGCCGCCGTGCAAATGAGCCTCAGCGTAAACAAAATTCTCTTTTATGATGTTTATCTATATGACTACTCTGAACTTCACACTTAAGTGCTCGGCAGAGGGTTCATCGAACCACTCTCATACGATTTTTCTGCCATTCTGACGTCGAATAGTGTGTGGTGGTGGGGAGGGGCGGGGGGGGGGGGGGTTCGGGGGCTAGAGGAACACCAAAGTGTCAGTTCTGGTTTCTATTATACTATTATGATGATAATTTCTCACTATGTGGGTGGACGTCAACTAAATGTTTACGTAACTGGAGAGCAAATTTGGAGACTAAGTTGGTGGAAGGTCTCGCTGCATCAAGAAACGCCTTTGTTTCAATGACTGCCAGTCCAGTTCATGTATCATATCCCAGGCACTCTGTTCCCTGTTTCACGACGAGACAAAACCTGCTGCCGTTACTTGAATTTTGTTGATGTCCCCCGCCAATGCTATCTGGTAAGGATCCCACAATGCACAGCAAGATTTTGGCAGAGGACGTACATTCTTAGTATAAGTCTTCTCGTCAGCGTATTTGTTGCATCTTCTGACTGTTTCGCCAATTATCTGCAGTCTTAGATTTGGCTATCCCACAACGCCAACTACGTGATCGTTCCAATGTAGTTTGTTCATAACTTTTATTCCTAGATACTTTGTGCAATAGGCAACACTTAGATTTGTCTGATTCATCTTGTAACTGAAATTTAACAGGTCCCTTTTAGTACTCATGTGAACGGTCTCATACGTTTTATGTTTTAGGGTCATTTGTCACTTTTCACACAGTATTGATGTTTTGTCTAAAGAACTTTGTAATTGGTTTTGGTATTCTGATGACTTTACTAAACGAAAAACAAGCTAAGATGACTGCTCAGATTGTCTCCTAAATATTGAATCTGTGCTGAGTTGCTGGTGTGGAGGAATCTCACAACAAGAAAAACAAATCAGTCTTAATTGGCACAATATGACGTTGTACAATTCTGTTTGTATACCATTTATTTAATCAGTTTGTAGAAGACATGGATCCTGCCCTCCTCACTTGTGAATTGGTGGGAAAAAGGCTGGAGAGAAAGGTGCTGACTTAATTTTTGGTGGGAAAAATAGCCCACTCTGTTTGCACCACCCTATCAAATTAATCCTTTCACAATTTGCAAAAGTCAAATAAATCAATTAAAACACTCATGGTCACGCTACAAAGTTTCATCTTCGTAATAAAACGTATTTTTAATGTTTGAGAGACACATATACATTATGCAAATCAAGTAATTACATTTAAGCCTAAAATAGAACACAGAGCTAAACATATCCACTGATGTTTGGGAACACAAGGAACACCCTCCATGGACTGCCAGACACTCTTCTCCACCAGAAAGCTTCCACCTTACACTAAACACATGTGGCGAAAAGTACATCTGATGGCAGACTCTCGCGATCATGGAGCGCGCATCGTCCGCCGACTGCAGGAGCGCCAGGAGCCGTGGCTGTGCTGGCCGGGGGAAGGCTCGAGACCTGCAGGTGTGTTGGCCGTGCCGGCAGCTGCCTCTCTGTACATCTCCCGGTGTCCACACGTCAACCGTCCACAACAGTCAACGAACTAAGGGACTATCAGTGTAACTGCTCACCTGTCAACCAACCAGTTTACATTGGAGGAATAATCGTCCAAATCAAACAACGCCATATTGTACAGATATAGGATTTTCAACAGAGAAGAAGGTCCATTTTATATGCTCATATTTTTGCGGAACGGTTCAAACAAGAATGAAGTGGACAGTTACTGTGAACAGGAGTGATATAAATCAGCCCGGAGCCCTATGAAACTGTCAAAGTCTTAATATCCATATGAAGTAAGCAACTTTTGTTTTCCAGTAGCATATTAGAGAAGTTGCTGCATGCGTGTTATTGTGAGAAGTGAAATTTGGCTTGTAAACTGATCGTGTGCAATTTTTGTTGCCCACCTTATCATATTGATTCTGATTTCCATGTAACAATCAAAGAATTCACACAACACGAATGTTTGGTTCTGTCGATGCTCAAGCAGCATACCAGTTTGCTATTTTGACACTCAAGAGAGCGCTACGAGGGACGCCGCTGGACTTGTCCCACAGATGCGGCCAAGAGCCGATTGACTTAAGAATGTCTCTTTGTACCGGCCAGTTGCAAGAGGGTATGCCGCATCTTCAGGTCCGCCACTGACCGCATACAGGCCTCGCTAACTCCTAACACACTGCGAGACCAGCAGACGTGGCTTGCGAACGGAACTCCAACTGCAGTTCCACCCTGACATACACTTCACAGGTTAAAAAATTCACTGTGCTTAAACCGAGACGGGCAGGTTGTCCAACCACCTTCAACTTCTCACAGGAAATGTAGATTCTTCGCTTTTGAATGTGTTATTTTAGAAGCCACAAGAAAACGGAGCATAGATCAGTTTTCACATTGTTAATTTATCGTTAGTTGTTGTCAAAACCTTGTACAACAACATAGCATAGATTATACATCATCTATGTATTATCTCATCGGGTAGAAGAAACTCTTACTATCAACCTGATATCTGCTACGTTCTGCATTACAGCTCTGGAATATCACACTCATGACAGAGTGCTAAGAGCATGCTCCATCTCTGCTCAAGGATGCCTTCTCACTTTTGAACTCTCTTGAGGTATCCAACTGCCTCAGTATCTAGGAAATCTATTACGTTATTGAAATAGCAGCACCGATTTGTTGTAAATATCTAGTTAATATTCCATGTTACTTCATAAATTTTGTAATATAGCAGATCTTATTTCGATGCCCGTCTCTCTCTGTGTAGGTGGGAGATGGTTACACCTGACTACAGCTCCAAATCTCTAACCATATCTATGGCACTCTTGCATTCACTTGCACCAGGCCATTGGCTGCAACTAATATCAAATTGATTGGATAAATGATTACACAGTACTGCGGAATCACTCACAGCAGCCAGATGCAGTCCTTCACTATACTCTCCGTCTAGTGTGCTGTACCACCCATCTTGAAATTGTACCCAGGTACAGTGTTGTTCTCTAAGCTCATTGCGCTGTACCATCCGCATGTATGTGCGAAGCTCATGATGGGCAGTTTGTGTGTGTGTGTGTGTGTGTGTGTGCATGCTCCACCTGTTCAGTATATATTAATTACTGTGATTTGTCATGTTGGTTTGTTCTGCTCTAAAATTTCTAGACTTCAATTTATTGGTACAAACTGGGATCCAAATGACAAACACTTTCAAATGTGTGTGATGACTTTCGGAGATACCTATGTGGTAATTTCTCTACTTCATCTCTGTCAGGACTGAGAAACCATGTCTGCTAAATACAGGTGACAATGTGATGTCAGCAGGAATATTAGGTATAAAGAGCAAGAAAGTGTCTAAAGAACCATGATCGAACAATATAAGTTATAACTGTATGACATTAAAAAGTGCTGTTTTTAAGAAGCAGGTGTCTGGGACATCGAAGTAGTTGCCAGTTCTTACAATTCATTTCCCTGTATCTTATGTTTATTTTCTTAGAATTTCAAGGATCTACCCACTTCCTCATGGGAAATCTACTTTCCTCGCAGTGGCTGTGTCGCAGACTCTTCCTGCTCCTGTAGTAACTTGATATAGAGATCCGTCCACTACAAAGAATCCTATTTTAATGGTCTAATTTGTATCTATGGAAATTGATTGTAACGAGTTTGATTCTGCTTAAATGTTGCGGTTCATAAGTACATTTCAAAAATCGTTATGGGATGTATATGGTGCAAAAAAACATCGGTTGTAATCCTTTGTAGGCTAGTGGTTGATATATTGATCACCTTTAATAAGTGTCAAACAGCGAACTTGTTATATTGTAAGGTGGCCCTTAACAACACATTAGGTGTTCCTAAATGGATTACTTGAGTCTTTCTTTATATGAGGTTGATAGAACGTTCTTATTGAGATGGTAGCCGGCTAGGAGAACACGGTCCACGTGAAATGTGTCTTTGCCGCCATTTTGTGTGCGCGTTGTATATTCATTCATGTAAGGATTCGTTGATCAGAAAATTAGTTAAAAATAATGTAGGAAATTTACTGGGTTAATAGTTGGGTTTTGCATTATATATATGTTTGTACATCCTAAATACAAAACTCAAGTAATAACACAAAGAAATCCGAGAGCATGGAAGTGAAATTGGAGGATAGTGTTAACTTTCAGGTTTATGTAGGCATTTCTCACTTAAGGAAGGAGGGCCCTTAGGAGAGAAAGTTGTCGCTGTAAAAAAAACTCCTCCCGAACGGGCCATGAAGGCCTAGCGGTACCGACCGGCCGCTGTGTCATTCTCAGTCCATTGGCGTCACTGGGTGCAGATATGGAGGGGCTTGTGGTCAGCACACCGCTCTTCCGGCCGTATGTCAGTTTCCGAGACCGGGGGCCGCTGCTTCTCAATCAAGTAGCTCCTAAGTTTGCCTCACAAGTGCTGAGTGCACCTCGCTTGCCAAGAGCAATCGGCAGACTGGATGGTCACCCATCCAATTGCTAGCCCAGCCCGACAGCGCCTAACTTCGGTGATCTGACGGGAACCGGTGTTACCACTGCGGTAAGGTCGTTGGCTTCCTGTAAAAACCATTCCAGTTTTTGGGTATTGCATATTTTTTACAGACAATTACGAATCTACCATTTCTTTCAAAATTATTAATTAGAGAAGCATTTGGCTGTGGAAAAATGCTCCAAAATAGTAGATATTTTCCTAAAATGTTACCGAAGGCAGACAAGCAGATGAGATAAGGACAGGATGGCTGTACTATGGAACCTGATATTTCCATATCAAAATGGAGAGACAGAGGTACAAAATCAAGTTTGATGGCAAGTATAATTGAAATCCAATACCACACCTAAAATTAGGAAGTATCTTGGCCAATGGAATAACGGGAGATGTTACTACCAAGAAGAAAGATGGAACACAGACAACCCCAAGTGCAAAGTTTATGGAAAAAATGTCCGAAACCTTTAACCACAGATAGTGACGAATGAAGGGGTACATTTTTCATGCGAGGTTATGAGCAAAGCGTGCGCTCACTGTAGTACAAAGCAGCCTTCTTTTCTTCACCCATTTCATTCTAAAGAAAATGTGTGGCCCTGCAATTTGTAATATTTCATTGTGTTTAGATCTGTTATCTTGTTTGAATATTGTAATGTGTTCCATTTTTGAAATTGAGCAAATTAATTAATTTTTTGTACCGTCATTGCATTCGAAATGACATGTTTCTTTGTTCGTGTTTTTGTGACATAAGAAAGTGGTCTTTTAAATTTCCACCATCCACAGTAGTCGAAACCCCACGCAAGATGGACAGTGGTCTGTAATTCAGGCACCTATATTTTACTCTCAGTCCCAAGGAAAATAAAACATAAAGCACTTCTAAGATTATTAAATTCGTATATTAGTAATAAGGAATGTAATAAACGTATTATTTTTCAAAGTTTGACAAAAACTTTCTCCTATAAATGTTTAATTGCTCGTTAGTGAATTACAGAAGAGAAGTACCACACAATATCACGGTTCATAAATAGCCCTGACAGTTGTTTGGGACCAATATTACACGCTTCTGATTCCAGTGCACTGTTGCATTAGTGCGTATTTTTCTTAGAAAAATTGCATTTTGAAATTAGAATACAGTCTATATGCCTGTATATGAGATGGAAGACTCTAATTTTAATGGAACATTTGTAAATGGTGGAAGGGATCACCACACATAGCATCACTGTGTATAAATAGTCCTGACAGACGTTCTGAGATGAAGTTACATTCATCTAACACCACTGTAGTTCTGAAGGGTATTCTTTTCTTCCTGAGCAAGCTGCATTCCAAACTAGAATAGCATCAAGATGCCTGTGTATGAAATGGAAGACTGTAGTTATAATAAATCATTTGTTAATGGTAGGATTGAGCAGCATATGCATCATCATTTTACTTAAAAAGCCCTGACACACCTTTGGTAGCTGTGTTACAGACATCTGATGCCATTGCTACTTTGGATGGACTGTATGTTCGTCGTAAGCATCGAAATCAGACTGGAGTTTATGAGCATGTACATGGAATGGAAAACTGTAGCTTTAACAGAATATTTATTAATGGTGGTAGAGAGATCCACACACAGAACAAACACTGTACATAAATTACATTGACTGATGCTTCGAAGCTATGCGACATATTTTGCAATTTTTGCGAATTTTTGTGTGCTTTAAATTCCAAATTTATTGCAAGCATAACCTGTTAGAGTACGTATACCATCTTGAATGTACTTTTGTTGATCTTAAAGTAACTGAGTGATCGAAGTAACGAACAGTACATGTCCATCTCAGCCCTCCCAATATCTGAAGGAATACTGTTCCACAATTCTACTCTCGCTCCACTGTAGCACATTCCACATCTGCAGACCATGTGCGTTCACAGAATTTCGTTGCTTTAGAAATACTTCCTGTGATGACTCCTAAGCAGTTAATTTTTGCGCATCAATACCAAGCACAATACATCTTGGTGTATAACCTTGCTACTGCCGAAGACATGAATCCTGGCACAGAACATGACCCGCTTAGCCGCCAACTGCCCCTCGATATATATGTCACACTGACGCATAGTTTCCCTCAATGTATGTGAAATAGCCCCTCCTTCATGCCTCACTATACAGTCACAATTTCCTCAATACCTTTGAAGTCAATGTCAGCTGCTACACCGACATTAACAAACATAGACACGTTTACGGTGCAATGATGTGTACTGGTGAATAGCAACGTCGATTCGACAAGTCAACACAACAAAGTCGCTATCTACCAGTCGTTTGAGCGGACATCTGTTCGTGTTAGATCGATGGTCTGCGAAGCATAAGCGTCATGCAGATGCAGCTAGCATCGTACAGGTGGGCATACTGCATTCGAATACACGAGTGAAAAAAATATTGGGGAGAGTTGACATATTTCTCCCAGAAATTTAGAGGTGGTTGAGGGTATACATGCAAGTATATAGGCAAATTTTTACTCAGCGTGTAAGATTGGGACAGATGGGTAATCGATAATACTGGTTCTATGAACGCTCGACCACGCAATTTACAGACGCTTGCAGTTTATTTCTTTTAGATGGGGATGTTCGTCGGTGATGGAGATATCTGCAAGCTGGACGACTTGTTGTGCAGCTGGCAGCTGACCTGAACGTAACAAAAATCTCTTGCACGTTAATAGGACTAGAAATCCCGTACACTGTCTTCGGAATCGTTAACTGCCGATAAAATATGCCTAGCAGTAAGCATCTGGAGGGAGCTGGAATAGAATGCTCTTGTCAGGTTCAGATACTTTTTTTTGGGAATCTTGAGGGAAGAAATGCAAACACCAAGAACTGGCAAGTTGTGGAGATAAAGCGGAAGAATATGTCAAGCTCAAATTCATCTGCATGGATTTTTAAGGGGTGTGTCGTCGATACTCTAAGATGTGAATTTGTAGAAGCCGAGTTACAGCAAATCACGCCGCTTTTTCACTTAGAGACTGTTGTGCTACAATTCCGATTTAGGTGTAAGGGGTACTTACATGGCAGCTGTTGCTGGAAAAAACCAATGACGATTTGATCTGGTTTGTAACTATTTGTTAATTGGCTCTCGATGTACGATAGTTGTATAAGCGTGTAAGTAATTGATTTGCTTCTGAATAAATGACCATCACTTTGCACATGTGCACTACGCGGGGGTAGAATACAGCATCATGGTCGATCCGCTGTTGAGCAATAAGTAGGAGTAGAAAGTGGGTAGTGCTGTGTTTAAGTCACGAATATCCCCTAATCTTGCAGTAGCTCTGAATTGTGCGTGGAGTTATGAGGTTGCTGCACCGATGTAAATGATTTAGTGGATAGTGTATTGCAAGCTATGTGACCATTCGATTCGTATTATGGATGTATGCTCCATAAAAGAAGCCTCTAACACACGTCTCACGATGTGACTGCAGTTAGGGGCTGATACGAAGATTTTTATTCAGAGACAATCAGCAGTAGAAGTTCCGTCTTTCGTTTTCTCGATAAACAAGGGACAACTACATCTATGTGCATACTTCGCAAGTCATCTATGGTGCCTGGCGGAAGGTACCCTGTACATTGCTTGTCATTTCTTTTCCTTTTCTAATTGCAGATATAGCGACATGGAAGAAAAGAATGAATACAGGCCTCCGTATGAATGGTCATTTCTCGTAGTCAGTCTTTGTGATCTTTATGCGAATTCAGTGTTGGCAGGAGTTGACTACTTCTGCAGTCAGCTTCAAATGTCGGTACTCTAAATTTTCTCGATAGTATTTCTCGCCTTACCTCCAGGGATTGCCATTTGAGTTCTCAAGCACCCATCCACTTATCTGGCTGGAACCAATAGGAACACTTCAAGAGGGCTGTACTCTGACAGAAACCCCATTCTGCAAGCTCATCCACGTTTGGAGTGGGGCGGTGGTCAGGCAGGTATTTTGGTATTGCTCAATGGGTCAGTCCTCCCGGCATTTCTCGAAAATACACCTAAGAACGTTTCGGTTTGCAGGTGGGAGGAGGGAAACCATATTGTTCAACATCTTGGCATTTACCCCAGTGCCATTTAGGGGCCCAGTAGTTCCGTGAAGGATAGGACACTTTTCTGAGTCGGAAATCATTAACAGCTGTCCAGCACAACGAGCAGAGCGGTACAGGCCCGATGTGTGGGCAGAGGTTTGTGATCTGGTGTCAGCGGTAGCAGATATTCACAGGTGAGCCGGAATCAGCGACCGGGATTTGGCGGAGGTGTCATGGGGATGGAGCAGAAATGAAATACCTCCCTGCTCTTATAGAGCCCTAGGAATCAGCAGCATTAGTTTGGGAGCAATATACCGGATTTCTAAGTGACTTGGTTCCACTAGTATGACAAGGTAACCAAGAGGCAGTACGTAATTAGCGATGCATATCTTCAGCTATTTGACGCCGGATACTACCCATTTTGGTATCGGAAGAAGTGACGACCTAGCTTTAGGAAGCACCCAGTGACGTCATACAAGCGTCTGCAACGGTGACCTGGCGAGTCTAATCCGACTGGAGGAAAAAATTTACTCACCATTTATAGGGACTCTCATGATCAATATCATTAATTATTTAGATAGTTAGATACCAGAAGCGTGCCTCAAGGTGGGTGGAATCGAGGACGAGACTACCACAGATATGATTCGCTAGAGGGAGCTGTCGGGAGGCGTTTTCTCGCTGCAGCGAAATTTTTCAACAACATATCTCATCTACACTGGGAAAAATGGCATCGTAATAAAATCAGCTTTATTACCAGATTTATAACGTGACATTTGGTATTAACCTGACATGTACATCTCTTCTGTGATGCTATTTTGCTACCTTAAGAGACTTCATAGGTAATGACGCATTTAAATGCATTAAATGTGTTCCAAAGTGAGGAGACATCTTGTGACAGAGGTAGAACGTGCTCCTACCGCCTTGTCATGATCCAAAACCGGTTTAATATTCTACTCCTGTGATGATGGACGTAGCGAATATTAGGCTAATGCGAATACTTTTTTCAACTGATGAGAGAACGTACAGGTGATATAGCCTATACCATTTAGTTGTATTGGGTTATCACAAGAAGTAACGATACCTTAGCGATGTGAAAATGCGAGTATGGTCCGATTTCTTAAAAATAAAGTGTACAATACGGAGGAATCTACATTTTGTGTGAGATATTTGAAGCATATGGACGACTGCATCCCAGTCCTGGATTGGCTCATGTCACTCACACCACTCGCACGTTGAGATTCTCCAGTATGACTGCGTCAGTCACAGTTGCTTCTGGGTGCCCCATCGTTGTTGACATAAAAATGGTTCAAATGGCTCTGAGCACTATGGGACTTAGCTTCTGAGGTCATCAGTCCTCTAGAACTTAGAACTACTCTAATCTAACTAACCTCAGGAGAGCACACACATCCATGCCCGAGGCAGGATTCGAACCTGGGACCGTACCGGTCACGCGGTTACAGTCTGTAGAACCTAGAACCGCTAGGCCACTCCGTCCAGCGTTGTTGGCATAGAAATAGCTGGACTCTGCATATTAATGCTCTTTTTGTAGTGAGTCTATATGATTTTGGAGATATACAGTTTAAGTAAATCTTCTCTTTGATGTTTTCATATGTTCAAGAATTATTTCTACTCCTGTCCAGGTTTCCTATGATGACAGTTACGACAAGATTCTGTAGTCTAACTCTCCCTACCATTTTGTAAAAATTCGTAAAAGATACTAAATTCAGCTACAGTCAGTTTGAGATCATTTGATGATCGGTCTATGAATGTGCCAAATATTAAACTCATACAAAAACTGAATCTTATCTTCTGCCTCCTAGAGGAGTTGCAATGCTACTGTGGCTAAACGTTAGGGTCAAGGCAGAAGAGGAAGGCGTTGCCGACCTCCGCGTCGTATTCTGACTGCTTGTATGTCTCTGTATTTGAATACACATGCCTATATGAGTTTCTTTGGCGCTTCAGTGTATCACCAATTTCATCTAATGTGAAGGCATTAATATGACGTCATTTATCATATAATAACTGGACGAGGACATGGGAATCACGTTAACAAATACAATGTCAGTATACAAGCATCGAACAAATGAATGCCTAGCAGAACTATGATCGAAATCATAGAGATTTTTAACAGATGCAAGAGGAGCTAATTGCAGCGAGCGGACTTGTGGAAGGTCATCATAAACGAACAATAAATATATAGTACTTATACGAAACTCCGGGACTATAAGGAAATAATCCTATGATGACAGTTACGACAAGATTCTGTAGTCTAACTCTCCCTACCATTTTGTAAAAATTCGTAAAAGATACTAAATTCAGCTACAGTCAGTTTGAGATCATTTGATGGTCGGTTTATGAATGTGCCAAATATTAAACTCATACAAAAACTGAATCTTATCTTCTGCCTCCTAGAGGAGTTGCAATGCTACTGTGACTAAAAGTTAGGGTCAAGGCAGAAGAGGAAGCTTGAGTGGACAAAAGGCGTTATCTGTTCATCAAGTCCGTGACTACCGCCCCTGCCAGCAGTTGATAATCGCCTTAATTTGACACCGAAAGCACAATATTCTGCGGGCGTTGAGAAGTCATTATACACTACTGGCCATTAAAATTGCTACACCAAGAAGAAATGCTGATGATAAACGGGTATTCATTGGACAAATATAGTGTACTAGAACTGACATGTGATTACATTTTCACGCAATTTTGGTGCATAGATCCTGATAAATCAGTACCCGGAACAAAAACCTCTGGCCGTAATAACGGCCTTGATGTGCGTGGGCATTGAGTCAAAGAGAGCTTGGATGGCGTGTACAGGTACAGCTGCCCATGCAGCTTCAACACGATACCACAGTTCATCAAGAGTACTGACTGGCGTATTGTGACGAGCCAGTTGGTCGGCCACCATTGCCCAGACGTTTTCAATTCGCGAGATCTGGAGAATGTGCTGGCCAGGGCAGCAGTCTAACATTTTCTGTATCCAGAAAGGCCAGTGCAGGATCTGCAACATGCGGTCGTGCATTATCATGCTGAAATGTAGGGTTTCACAGGGATCGAATGAAGGGTAGAGCCACGGGTCGTAACACATCTGAAATGTAACGTCCACTGTTCAAAGTGACATCAATGCGAACTAGAGGTGACCGAGACGTGTAACCAATGGCACCCCATACCATCACGCCGGGTGATACGCCAGTATAGCGATGACCAATACACGTTTCCAACGTGCTTTCACCGCGATGTCGCACACATACGGATGCGACCATCATGATGCTGTAAGCAGGACCTGGATTCATCCGAAAAAATGACGTTTTGCCATTCGTGCACCCAGGTTCGTCGTTGAGTACACCATCGCAGGCGCTCCTGTCTGTGATGAATCGTCAATGGTAACTGCAGCCATGGTCTCCGAGCTGATAGTCCATGCTGCTGCAAACGTCGTCGAACTGTTCGTGCAGATGGTTGTTGTCTTACAAACGTCCCCATCTGTTGATTCAGGGATCGAGACGTGGCTGCACGATCCGTTACAACCATGCGGATAAGATGCCTGTCATCTCGACTGCTAGTGATACGAGGCCGTTGGGATCCAGCACGGCGTTCCATATTACCCTTTAGAACCCACCTGATTCCATATTCTGCTAACAGTCATTGGATCTCGACCAAAGCGAGCAGCAATGTCGCGATACGATAAACCGCAATCGCGATAGGCTACAATCCGACCTTTATCAAAGTCAGAAACGTGATTGTACGCATTTCTGCTCCTTACACGAGGCATCACAACAACGTTTCACCAGGCAACGCCGGTCAACTGCAGTTTCTGTATGAGAAATCGGTGAACATATGAATACATCAAAGAGAAGATTTACTTAAATTGTATATCTCCAAAAGCATATAGACTCATTACAAAAAGTGCATCATGCAGAGTCCAGCTATTTCTATGTCGCTGGACGGAGTGGCCCAGCGGCTCTATGCGCTACAGTCTCAAACCGAGCGACCGCTACGGTCGCAGGTTCGAATTGTGCCTCGGGAATGGATGTGTGTGATGTCCTTATGTTAGTTAGGTTTAATTAGTTTTATGTTCTAGGCGACTGATGAGCTCAGAAGTTAAGTCGCATAGTGCTCAGAGCCATTTGAACCATTTGAACTTCGAGTGTCAGCATGCAACAGAGTTTGTTTTTGTGTCATTACTTACAAACATAGTAGAATTTAGATCATTAAGTTAGTTCCATTTGTGATACTAGGTAGGCTTTTGAATTTTGCATACTTATGTTGCTTTCTACGTTACATGGTGCTGATTTTCGGCTTATATACTGAGATTTTTCCTAGGGATGAACTAACATGATTTAAGTTGTATGTAATATTTTAAAGATATTGATAATTATGATGTGGTATGTTTTAAATAACTCATTTATTTGTTAAGTGCTTTATGTCAAATAAAGACATTGTACCCCTGGGACTACTGGACCCTGAAAAATGTATCAGTATTATACTCTCCATTTCTGTGTCTATTTTGTCATCTTCTCCATTTTCTATCCAACTATCTCTTTCTATTGCTTTAACTCTATCTGTGGTAATGCGGTTATTTTTTCAGTGTTTTAATATTATCCCATGTGTATATTTGAGCTTACAGAATCAATTCTGTCTATAGCTTCTGTAGCTGAACAGAATTCTTTTCAACTCCATCTTGTTTGAGGCTAAACTGACACACAACTTGCATTATTTGAATTCTAGAAATTATCTGGTTATGTAAGTGTACCACTGTTATTGACA
Source organism: Schistocerca serialis cubense (assembly GCF_023864345.2). NCBI lineage: Eukaryota > Metazoa > Arthropoda > Insecta > Orthoptera > Acrididae > Schistocerca > Schistocerca serialis. The sequence goes on from NC_064646.1 coordinate 454,304,352, forward strand.
AAACTGTGTATGAACTGAATTATAATGTGTGGTACAGCAATGATATATACAAGAAGACAGTGATTCCAGAGGCTATGCAAGTATTATGTAGGAAATAGAGTTACTTAAGCTAGAATATCATAGGTAATACCTTTTCAGAACAGTCTCATTCGTAGTTTAAAGTCAGTATTAATCACTAGAATATGAGAAGATTCAAGCCAAAAAACCGTAAATCTTGAAACGTGTGTGATTTATGTTCTCTTCATCATTAGCATGAAGTTATGTTGAAAGTGCACTATTTACGATGTACAAAAAATTTTGTCCACTGTAGAGCAGCAATTAGATAATTACTGATGTATTAGCTAATGTGGATCATGGTTGAGGTGTTGTAGTTATCTGAGATGTAAGTGTTAATTGAAGTAATGAAGATTATTGTAAGAAGTTATTATTGTACTGATAAGTTTGAAAATTCATGGAATTTTTATGATACTGATGATAGTTTTTTATTGAATGAGGTATTAAAGTTAAATAAGAGTGTTGATGAACATTTCAAATGTTATATTCATTCAGATATGATGTTAATGTTAGAATAAATCGCTCATAAAATATAGTTTGTTACACGTGCTGAATGATGTGACACTTATTTACAGAGAGATATAAATCATTAATTGTTTGACTTATTGAGATTAATGTCACTGACAAGAAGAATATTAAAGTGGCCACTATGAATGCAGTGGTACTGTGAAGTTAAAGGGTTCACAAGCATACTTAGAACTTATAATGTAGCAAAGTAGTTAATGTTGTGATAACAATTAACTGAGGAATATAGAATGGTTAAAAGTTGCTGTCTAGAAATGATAACCAATTCCTAGCATGAATAAACAAATGCTGAGAGATAGTAACAGATGACGTTTCTGTAAACAAGTAAGGAAATTTTTTTTTACTTGAATCGATGCCAACAGCTTTCATCACTCCTAATTCATTGAGAAGAATTCTTTCTGTATGTAGGCAAATGTCGTAGGAAAGCAGACGAGCGTTTTCGTTTCGCATCTCAATCGATATGTAAACTTTGTGGGCGATAACAGATTGCCCAAATAGTTTATACCTATGATATTCGAAGCAAGTAATGGAAACTTTTCGTCTTACCCTGAGGCCCTCTTCATTCCTCTGTGAACTTCAGTGAGTATTATGCTTTATTGTTGTAGTCCAAATGACAATCAGTATGATGTCTGTTTCTCCAACACATTGACATACAAGAACAATATATTTACAAACCGGTTCGAAAACACAATAAATCGAACAGGGTACAGTACCGTACCTGAAGGATAGTGTACTCAGGGACACATGACTATTCCTGGTCGGTGCTCCAGTCCTGTGACCGATTTTGGAATGATATGAAAGAAGGCTACTAGAGCAGTTTCAGCATTGGTTACTACGTTTGTTCTTGTTTTAAGACGTGAGCTTGTGTTTTGTGCAGCATTTGTAAGTGAACTGAGTTAATTTAATGTCTTAATAATCTTCTGAAAGCCGAAAATCAAAATGTGTTTGCCTGATAGTAGTTTCCACTTCAAATTGTTTTTATCTTCTAACTCTTCTCTAGAATACGTAATTTTGAAAATACTTTTTTTTTAAATCTGAATTCACTTACTGCTACTTGATTTGTAGTACAGTAATAATGAAATACATTTAATATTAAATACAACACTGTCAGTTTCGTCTCGATTGAAACACTTATAAATATGAATAAAATATTTGTTCCTAGGTACACTTCCACTATACAGCAGTTTCTGAATTTTGGAAAGAGCTTACTTTCCTGGAGTAACTGTTTTAATCGCAGAAACGAGTGCAACACATATAAAAGTAATGTTATCATTTTAAGAGGGACCAAAAATATATTAAAGTCTGAACAGTGTGCCAAGATGCAAAATTATCCACTACTGCACCATTCGGCATATTAATTAGATACTGATCTACAAATACATTTTTGGGGGAGGGGTTGCTATGAAAGATATCCATAGAAAAAATCCCTGGAAAGCTTCATGGGCAGTGGATAAATGTTGTAGTAGGGAAAGGATAGAACACCTTTAGGGAGAACGTTTGCAATGCCAAATTTTTTTTTTCCAAATTGGTTTGTAGACAGTAACAAACTTCATTGAGAAATATTTCTCGAAGTTTCATTTTAGACGTCTTATGGGAGACGATGAAAATCGTCGATGTTAACTCGTCAGACCCCCTTTCCTTGATGTTTGTGCTATAACACTTTCTACAGCCGGAAGAAAATCATCCTTTAATGTCTAATGAATGCTGCGAAGGTCACATCTGTGTTCCTGGCAAATTCTGATTCACTAAAGAAGGGTAATCATCAGAAAACTCATTACTCAAAATGCAAATGAGTTTCCGAATGTTCTTATTCTGGAATGTGCCCCCAGATAATATTTTCGTCATCAACAGTTGTAAAATCTGTAACATATGATACCATAATTGTTTTTAATTACGGAAACGTTGGTGGGCGGAAAGTATTACAGCGTTTCGACTTCAAGGCTGGTGCACTGACTCTAACAACTGCTGACGAAATTTAGCGCCATCATTAATCTAGAGCTGCCATGTCTGTTCATGAAAAAGGACACATGTCAAAACAAAAGAAATTAAATGACAAATCTTGACGACATGGAAGATCGTTTCTACAGTCCTGGAACTTTCTGAGAATGAACAATTGAGGGAAATGTAAGTTTGACCTTTAAATTAATTTTCCTGGAAATTACGTATTGTGACACTTGCATACCTGTTTCTCAGAACACATTAGATGTAATCCCTCGCTATTTGGACTATAGATTTCTAGAAGTTAGCAAACAAATTTTCCATTGTTTTGTTTAAACTATAACATTTAGTTAAATGACCTTAAAAGCCTCTGCCGAACCCTAGGAAGAGGGTGTGAAATCTTACGAATACTCTTTGTCGTTGATATTCCAAACTGGTCACTTACAGCAGCGTACATGGATGTAGAAGTAACAGAGCTCATTTTGGTAGTGACTACATGAGAGAAATGAGATAATCAGTTATAAGAGGTGTATTAAAATGATTATTTTATAATAATTTCATATTTTTCAATAGAAATTTTGAAAACTCAATTTGGAGTTGTATTGCACTAATACAAAGAAAAGCAGAAAATTTTACTTATCCTTCTATAATATCTGAAGCACACTGCATATTAACAGGAGACTATGCGTTTCATGCATTTCCCACCTTAAGAGAACTTTGCAAGTCTACTTGCTGCTTTTACCACGAGATCCGAGTTTGAATCCCAGACTGGCAGAAAGTTTCGTTTATGGGGGCATCTTAAATTAGTCCCTCCCGGAGACTTCACGCTAGCCTCGTCTGACATCGGCTCTGCGCTTGATGATGGGTTGAATCTGATGAGCAGGAGACGGTACGTGTCTATGCACGTAGGCCGTATCCAGCTCTAGCCACTCACTGATAATTAGATGCCTCAAAATTATCAAACTCTGGGAACACTGCTTGTTAGTTTCGTCCACTATTCGAAACAGCCCCAGATATTTTCTACAGAACATAGACAGAGTGACTTTGCGAGTCGGTCGAGGTGTGACAGGGTATGTAAGTATTTGTCAGGCTAGGGACGAAGATGTGCTTCCCTGTCAACGTGATTGCAGCAATCTTCGTAGATGGACCTGTTGAAGGAAAGTAAACACTTGGTTTCTCAACGATGTTTAAATAAAAATCCCAGTTGATGTTAACAGTAACCTGAATGGGCGAACCTGTCACATGGTAGGGGAAACACCTCCAAAGCATCAGAGAAGTAATTCTGTACTCAACTACACTTTTAATACGCAGTCGGAGAATCGCATATTTATTCGAAAACTCCTCAGCCCAATCCGCACGACTCTATTGAACTGGTGTGCAGTTTCAACTTCGCTTGGCCCACAGCAGTTGTCCAGCTTCACGTGCTGCTGTGAGTAATGGCATTGCATTCACCGACAGAACAAATTACTGCAGCGTTAGGTACCGACTGCCGTTGACATGAAGTCAGAACCTTTCCTGAAAGGAAACCCGGAATTCAGGGTTGCGTGCCGGGTCAGTTTCTCATCCGCCTGGCAGTTCAACGACGATGAACGGATTTCCGACCAACATTGATGTGTGTGTTAAGTGTTTGCCACACACAGATACATGAATGTTGGGCTGATACCCACGTCCATTCGCTAACGTATTGGTGATCAATAGGAAGTGTCGCATTCAACGTGAGCCGCAATGGAGCTGCATGTGTTCATTAGTTCGAGGTAAGCGTTGCGTAGTGCGAATACAAGTCCGAGATATCGGAACCCACACATTTCTCAAATTTTTAAACCGCATTTCGTCTGCCTGCTAAGAGTGTCTTTCTTATGGAATTTTAAAAAAACCTTTCGGGGAAAGAGCTCGTGGCTTCATGCCAAGAACAGTCAGTCTGCGCTCGACAGTTCCGTCTCAGTGCAGCGGGCACCGGCCACCAACCACTGACAGCCCCACCCAATGTGTGCGTTTCTGCACTCCATCTGGTCAGCGTCATATTACTGAATATCGCATAGTATTTAGTACTGTGGATTTCACCGTGAATTATCTTCGAGAAAACGACTGAACTCAGTGCCGTTAGGCCCTTGCTCACGTAACACATGACGTGAAAATTACTGAAATACGTGATTTATCATCACAGGAAAAAAACATACCTGAAAAAGCAGATTCGTGGATACGTTCGCGTCAACTTTTTTGCGGTTGTTGCCACCCAGTTTATGCTATTGCTACAAGCGCATATCTTAATCGCATTTTTTTTACATTTTTCATTGTTCTTGGCATAACAAGAAATATTGAATATTCGAAGGTTATGTGCTGTTTTGTTTAAGCGACAGAAAACGGCGTGGAAAACGGAAAAAAACCTGACGTGGAAACTTTGTTTATTTTAGACAGACTTTCGTCTACAGCTTATTAGGATATGTTGTGACTTTACTGAGTTTATCGACCATAGTAACCTACTGGTTCCCTGGTAGCAACGTAATGAAGCCAGTTATACAACGCTTTTTCATCTGTAAAGAAATCTGCTTAATGGTTGTTGAAGAAGAATTGAAAAATCTGAAGGCTGATTTCTTTAAATCGGTTGAGGTAAAAGCTCGAGTATTTCTCCTGAAAGCAAAGAGCCAACTTGATTGCCTATCCATCACAGTCTGATCAGTAACCAATTACTTTGACATGTTCCGTGGTTCTGCTGAAAAAGATAAGTTCAGGAAATAGAAGTAATTTTCACTGGAAAGTAAAGGTAAATGATGTGAGAGGTTTTCTTTTTTTAAAAATCCGTTTGTAACAATGAGTTTATGTAAGAATGTATGTGCGCAGTTGCATCCATATGCACATGTGAATAATTAATTCACTTTCAGCACCCCAGAAATGCAAATACAGTAAACCACTATCGAATCTATTGAAGTTATGGCCAATGTATGGCTACTGAAAGAACTAATAAAATGTAAATTACTGAGAACAGAGCTAACCTTACGTAAATGGATCTGAAACACTTTACCCTCGAAAAAACTACCTTTGGAGGATAATAGCTCAAAGAGATGTATACACAAGCTGTTACATAGCCCTCAATAGAGAAAACCTCGTGAGTGAATATAATGGAGCGAGGTCCCACTGTGATTTCAACAGTACTAAGGTGTAGGTAGTTCGGTGCCAAAGAAAAGGAAATGAAATTTACGCTATTACTGTTTGTACCCATTATATTAAGTTATTTCTTGTATCGAGTGACATTCTCTTGTTTAATATTAGTATCAGTGTTACATGAAGCAACTTATACTATGTGATGCACTAAGTTGCCAAGAGCGCCAACTGCAATTTAAATTTCTCATAGTCTGTGACGTAAGAAAGGAGTGAACAGCCCTGGTTTCCAGTGTGGAATATAAAGCTACGAGCTGCAGTAAGTTAATTATTGACGAAGGTATTTGTTAGTCAAAAACTGAGACAAGCGTTAGTATTTCGTGTGATATCATCCTGCAAGTTTTCTTGCGTAGTAAAGGGGGAGTTGACACTCTAAAGTTGGAAATACTAAACGTGAAGGTGTTTTACTTGTAGAAACGTAAAATCAATTTATTTCAGCAAAAGAGCGACTAGTTACACTTTCAGGAAGATGTTGGAAATTTAATGATAATTGTTAATGGGTTTCACGGTAAAAATATGGAAATTATGCTTCCCCGTGTAAGGGAGGTAAAGGAGTCTGTGGGATGGCTGACAGAAAATATTGTTTTACGGATAGCCGGGAGAATTTTTTAGATGTGCTAGGGAATCCCAGCGAGTTAATTTCTAATGTTTGTAATCTCTCTCTGCAGTTGCGCACGATGAAACAACTGTACAGGTTACGATAGCAAATGGATATGGAAGTGGATGGAGGAATTCCAATTGCTGAGTTGGTATAAATCCCTTTCGCCCCCTCTCTCTTATCACATTCCATCCCAAGGAAGAGAAGCATCTGGTGAGCATGTTGCCTTCCAAAATCGTCCATAATTCATCTACCACCGACTTCTTTGATTGCAGAATTGCGGAAAAATTATGCCAGCCGACCAAAGAGCTTTCAAGAATGAAGGAAAACTTCTAGAAGCTATATCGCTACAAGAAAAGAACTAACAACTACAAAGGATGCGAATAATCCAAAAAAAACATAAAACGGCCATTTGCGAGAAGGACTAACGCGCTGCGTGTTCCGTGCTAAATCACCTACCTATAAAGACAGTTTATTCACTCAGGGAATAGAGGATATCGATGATTTTCGGCTGTTATCGACACTGATACCGGCACGATATCGGTTCCAGGAATCCCAAGGTTTTTGAGATTGTTTTAAGTGTGAAGTCTGACAGCAAATGAAAAAGAATTGTTTTTTAAAATAATTTACACACAAATTACAATATTCGGACTTATTTCCTTTAACTGAACAGAAAAACGTTTCTTCTAGTCAAATTTCACGATTCTACGTGGTGGAGAATTACCCCATAAGTTTTAATGAGTGATTTTGCACGTATCGAAATATGTAACATAAATGGCCGTACCTTCTTATTGAATTGACCAAGTAACTTAAAATGTTTGCACCACAAAATGACTATGGACCTCAGTACGTGTGACGAATTTAAACCTGATACTTCAAACCATTCCTCAGAAAAATAGGATTTGACGGACGGACGGAAAGTTCACAAATAACTTTTTTTCGTGTGATGAGTTACAAATAAACAGTTTCCGAGTTGTTTCTATGGTTATAGCGTGAGGCCCCGCTTCTTCGAAAAAAGCATTATTATTGGTCAACAAGAAGTACCATGAAGGCTGTGATGCGTTAGTTTGCGAGCATCAAAATATATCGCAAAAGCGTCCGTGTTTTTCGATAGCATTGACTTTAGTTGCTTGACGGTTTGACATCCCCAAGAGAACGTAGATCTTAATATGTGACATCTATTTTAACGCCACACGTCTACACGTTCCAGAGAAAAAGGGTTTTGAACAGTCAGACAAACAGACAGGAAGGCAGCATACGGATAACGGAATGATGCTATGAGGGTTCCGTTTTTACCAACTGATGTAGGGAACCCTAAAAGCAACAATGATAAATCGTTTCTCCACTTTGTCTTTTTCATGAGTTTACTTGCGGGTCAGTGATGGTTGGAACTACGAATTTGTGACTCTCAATGACGACAAGGAGTTCTTCAATATATTCAAAATAATAAAAAGCTTTATTCTTACGGTTGTAGCATTGATATCCATATTACACAAGATACAACTTCCGGAAGACGACAAATGAATTTCGGAAGAAAAGACTTTGCTTTCGTGTTTACATTTTAAGGCCGGCAGGGTATTTGCTTAACAACCCGAACATTGGTTTTCTGATCAGTTGTTTTACACTAATGGCCTCAGGAAATTATGTGTTTCAGTTCATGATTTAATCATCACAATGGCTATTTCTCCTCAGATAAATGTCGTATAGAATGCTTATTTCTCCTTCTCTGTACAATCGCAATACAGAAATTTTTAAGCAACAGTAGGTGCAGTGTCGGTGACCAGACTCCTGCTGGGATGACCGACAATCCTCACCTCAACTGAGGACCGCTGACGTCACTAGACCCACCAACTGGCTGCCGCATCGTGAGCGTGTGGAGGAGGAGGGAGGGCAGCAGGTGGCGTGCTGCTCCCCCAGCTGCGCTAGTCCTCCCTTCCACAGACAGGCGGCGACCGTCGTTGGCCGCTGCCCTGAAACATTAAGAGAACACCATCACCAGGTGTCCTTTCCCCGCCGTGACGACTTGGGAATGCCAGTCCATACAGACAGCTGCTTTGACTAACTTTGTTTCAGATGATGACGAAAAACGATAGAACGCTTGTCAAAACTTAGAAATAACTTACTGCGGTTATTACTTGTATTGCCACTCATCAGCTGCAACTGAGAACGACCCACTAGCTGAGAAGTAACTTTCCCAGTGACACAAGAACACACCTTGCTTAAACTAAATAGACAAAGTTACATAAGAGAAAAATTCAGCTAGGATATTACACTCTGGAAGGAGATCCATCCTTGTCAGCTCTTAGCCACAACTCCGCAACTAGCAACATTTCCGGCTCTTGGGGCCATGGCATTCACTCCCAAGTTTCACTTCGTAAGCGAAAAAGAAATTGGTAGCTGATATGTGATGTATAAATGTATAAGGTGGCGCGAGGTGCGCACATATTTTCATTTAGTTACAAATCTGGTGTATAAAACTTAGATTTGACACCTAATGCTGGATAAGAGTACGAAGATAATTAAAGCAAATACCTGTGACTGTCAAAAACTAGTACTGCTTATTCCATTTCATTATATTTAGATGGTAAATTTGTAGTTTTTGAGTCGCTCGTCCTGGACAGCGACAGACCAGGCTACCATACCCTGGGGGTAGTAGAACTACATTCGTAATAGCAGCGGCTGCTGCATGACGTAATGTGCCTAGTAATTAGACAACATGCCATTTCAAAGTATCTTGTGAATTATATATGTATTCTGTACGCTGAAACGAGTCTGTCCATATCTGACTCGTTGAGTACTTAATTATTGTCTTTCCTGCGTAATATCCGCTCAGAACAGGCCATGTGTAATACAAAAATATTAACCACTATAGAAGCTCTACGTGTGTTAGGTCCTGGCAATGAAAAGTCAAAGGGCACCCAATGATCCAGCCAGGTGCCAACATATTGGGTGACCAAGTATACTGATAACAAATGGGCCAAATGGCTCTGAGCACTATGGGACTTAACATCTGAGGATGTCAGTCCCCTAGAACTTAGAACTACTTAAACCTAACTAACCTAAGGACATCACACACATCCATGCCCGAAGCAGGATTCGAACCTGCGACCGTAGTGGTCACGCGGTTCCAGCCTGAAGCGCCTAGAACCGATCGGCCACTACGGCCGGCATACTGATAACACTATAAGCTATCAACATGGTGGATTCAGTACAAATATCGACAACTATAGTAAATCCAGCACTTCCTGGCCAGGGAGAGAGAAGAGAGGGACGAAAGGGGTATAGAGAGAGTGTCACTGGTAGGGACACTGATACATCTTGAACCACCAATGGCAGGCCTAAGAAATGTTTCACCACACAGGGAGAGACACCTCTCCCTCCCTCCACCCATCCCCTATAAACATACTGAAGAGCAGGGCAAAATTGCACTCAATAAGGCGGCGTGAGGCCTTCGACGCCATTTCATGTTATATCAGGGAAAGTTGGGCGTGAAAAGGAAACTCTAACAAACCTCGGAAGCAGGGTGATCCGAGCAGTGAGTCAGGGAAGTCAGAGAGACAGAAGCATGGGAGTAGCCAGGCAGGGCTAGGCAGAAATAGCTACAGTAACATCGGCGCTTTTAATGAAATCATAAGAGAATACCTGGGCAAGTCCGTGTGCCTTGTACTGCGTGTAGGCTCAGTTAATACGACTGTCTCATCTCAGTCATAAAGAATAATTCTAGCCAGTAACTCTCTCTGTACTGAGACTTGTAAAATTCGTGGGTATAGCTCCTTCAAACAAGTATAGCAACAATATAAACTGTTTTCTGAATGAATTTAGAAGTCACAAACACTTGTAATTGACAAACAATCCTGTCGGAGGAACATCCGCAACCGAGCATTATAGCAGAGTTCGAAAATACCTCCTTAGTCGTAAGGTTCTTCTAATTTCAAATAAAAGTAACTTTAAAACTAAAGCGGTATTTTCAATTTGTGCTACTTCTTGTAGTGGTTATTTCAAGTCAGTTTCCAGCGCTTACCTTTTGTAATTAGAGGTTTGCCATCTTAAAACCAGGGAAACCAACAAACTCACCGAAGAGCTACAGGCCCATAGCACTACTGTCAGTAATATATAAATTGTTAGAAAGGCTCATCTACAATTGAATCTGCCAGAAAATACTCAATGCTATACCAATCGAACATGCAGCTTTCAGACCAAACCGCAGCTGTGTCGATCAAGTTCTCTCATTCACGACGTACATTGAAGCTGGGTTCCAAAGAAAGCTTAAAACCTCTGCAGCATTCATAGACCTGTCAGCTGCCTACGACACAGTCTGGAGAGAAGGCATGATTTATAAGTTCCTCCGCATAATCCCATGTAAACTAACAGCTCGCCTACTAAACAACATGCTGAATGACAGAACGATCCAAGTCACCATGGGTTCAGATATTAGTTCACCGAGGAAATTAAAAAATGGCCTACCTCAAGGATCGGTGCTTGCACCACTCCTCTTCAATCTCTACATTGCAGACATACCGGAAACAAGATCAAAGAAGTTTGGCTACGCCGATGACTGGGTCCTTGCAACGAGAAGTCAGTCATTTGAAGGGGCAGAGGTGACCCTAACAGCTGACTTGGAGAAGATGGGAGAATATTTCCGAAAATGGCACCTGCAACCTAATGCCAACAAAACAGAAGTATCATGTTTTCACCTAAACAACAAAGCGGCTAAGAGGGAGCTCAGAATAAAATTCGAGACCACATGGCTTACCCACAATAAAACCCTAAAGTACCTAGGCGTGACCCTCAATAGAACACTCTCTTTCAAAGGTCACCTAATGAAAACAGCAGAGAAACTAAAAACAACGAATAACATTATACAGAAGCTCTGTGGAACGACATGGGGAGCGGCAGCTACTACGTTACGGACATCAGCCTTAAGTCTCGTCTTCTCAGCTGCCGAATATTGTGCGCCGGTATGGCTAAACAGCCCCCACACCCATAGAATCGATGCACAGCTCAATAACACGATGAGAATGATCGCTGGTGTAATAAAGACTACACCCGTGAAATGGCTCCCAGTACTAAGCCACATACCACCCCCTAACCTACGCCGCACAAACGCTCTTATAAGAGAGTACAAAAAGATAATGAGCAATCGGAATCTACCCATCCATGAGAATTTTGAAGAGGCCACCCAAAGCCGCCTCCGCTCCAGAAGGTCACCCATCAGAACCGCAATAGCCACATCTGCAACAGAGGAAGAATTCAACATAACCAGCGCCTGGCACCAAGAATGGTCCTTAAAGAACATCAGCAAACTTCCATGTATCTCCCAGAAGCCTCCAGGTTTTGACTTATCACGCAAAACCTGGGCAACTTTAAACAGAATTAGAACTAAACATGGCAGATGCGCCTATTCCCTCTACCAGTGGGGCATGACAGAATCGCTGCTATGTCAATGTGGAGAAAATCAAACTATCCAGCACATAATAGAAGACTGCCCCAGGACAGCCTATGATGGGACTCCAGAAGATTTCCTGATGGCGACTCCAGAATCAATTGCATATATTAACTCATTAGATGTTTGTTTGTAATTACTTCCAAACTACTATAACTTTGTATAACTACTGTAACATGTGTATAATGTGTAATTTTGTATAATTCTGATAACTATTGTAATAACTGTAAGAATATCTAATGCCAAATTATTACAATTTTGCATATTGATTGTAATAACAAATGTGTCTAAATGCCATACGCTAAATAAAATGCCATTTTAGCGAGATCAAGAATTCCTCCCACATCTGATAGCTCATAGTTGGGACGCGACACTTGTTCTAAAACATATCTAAAAGCAGGCCGAATTGCCACCAGAAGGAGTGCAGCGTCGGCTGAAGTCTTGCAGTAAAAGGCGGTAGGTGACTTTTGCAGGTCGCTGTGTCTCTGAGCCCGCAGCCTCTTACACCGCCCCAGCTGAACACAAATCAATGTGTTATTAGTTGTGCCTGAAAGTACGCTAGCCAACGTTGCATAAACTATCCTTTTATGCAGATGATGACGATCAACTTGCCATTGTTTGCAGAGACTGATAACTGTCACACCGCCCTACAAAAATTGTACAATATGTTGCAGTTCAACCCACCAGACCTAACCTCCTCAGCCTTGCCGTCCCCTATGGGGGGCATAACACATAGCATTATTTGAAATTTTTTCCCCGAGTTCGTATCATGTTGGCAACATAGAAAAGTATTTTTAAAGGAAGTTCAGACGTGGCAGAACCTCATGCAAGGGCAGCTGATCTTTGCTGTGCTGAATGACATTGTTGCCAGGCTGAAAATGGCTCTCTGAATAAAGCGTGTTCTCAGAAATGCGGCTCTTTGTGATTTTTTTAAAATATTTTATTCTGTTTGAAACAATATAAATTATATTGGATTACGTAAATGAATAATCAGAGAATAATTATTTAAAACTGTAATTGTAATAATTTTACAATTGTCCTAGAAAAATGTATTGAAATTGGGGTGTGCCCCATAGGGAACATCAGGAGTTAGTGCAACGTATAACATGATTTTTCAACAAAATATATTTCATCCTTTTTTTACAATAATAATATTTTGATTGTTCATTTTATATTATTTGATGAATATCAGGTTAATATTAATTACGTTTCAGGAAACTGTAATGTACAGGTAAACAATTTTACAATTTTTAGGTCTAATTTCGAATTTTTTTCCTGATTCAAAGGCACTTGAAGATATTGTAAATGAATTATTTGAGGGAGATGTTAGTGAATTGGAGCTCTCTAATGATGGTGATGATGCTGGTGATAAAGATTATATCTATACAGATCCATATAACCGTGTCAGTGATGAACAGGAATAGCTAATGAAGATGAAGATGAATGTGAAGACAGCGACGATAGCAGGTCTGAAAGATTCCGCTCTACTCAATCTACCATCGACAGGACATTTTGGAAGAAGACTTTGGACTTTTTCCCTTTACCACCTGCACCTGAATATGAGGAACAAGTGGCTGTCGGTTTGAAATAACCACATCATGACTATGTGAGTAAATACCTGTCAGAACATTTTTAGTATCCTTACCAAAAATACAAACGGAAGGTATCTTAAAAATACTGAGAGAGAGTTGAAATGCTCTGTAGATGAAATGAAAAGGCTTATCTCTGCAACAGTGATGATGTCATACATGTGCTATCCTAGGATTAGGATGTATTTGAACAAAAAGACTGGGGTGATAGGTATTGCTAGTAAAAATTGCTGTGACAGATATTTTACGATTAGAAAACATCTGAAACATGATGAAGATGAAGTGCCCCTCGAAGTAAAACCAATAATCAGTTTTGGAAAATGAGACCTATTCTTGAAAGTGAGCAGAATGATGGCAGGTTGAACCCCAGGCTCACGAACGTTTTTGTTTATTAACAGATGATTTCATTTTGGGGTCACAGTCCAACAACACAAGTCCTAAAATCGAAACCTCACCCTTGAGTAAAGAATTTTGTACTGGCTGCAACTGATGGCGTTCCTTAAGACTTCTTCTTTTTTCAAGGGAAAGGTGATCCTATAGTGATTGATGCTCAATATGAAAATTTGGATGTAGATGCAAAAGCTGTTATAAAACTGACAGCCACTTTTCCTCCAGGAATGACCATACACAAAACCGTTATTTCACATTGGAATCGCTTTTAGACAAATTACACCGTGAAGTTGAGTGTCGAGCTACTGGAACATTGCAGAACTCCAGAATTCCAAAGGCTTCCACCTGTCACTGTACAAGGATATGAAAAAATTGGTAGGAGATCCACTGATCAGTCACTGAGAAATGATGTCCAAGTTTGTGTAGTGCATTGGTTTGACAATCGCCCTGTTATCTCCACGTCCAGTAGAGAAGAAGTAAATCCAGTTGATAAATGTCGCCACTGGTGCAGGAAAGAAAAAAGCTACATTCAAGTGGACCATCCCACAATTGTAAGTACCAAAAATTCAAATATGGGAGGTGTTGACTTTCTCGACAGGTGGATCAGCTATTATAGAATAAGTGCCAGAGTTAAGAAATGTACACTAAAAGTAATTAACCATTTCATTTATTTCACTACTTGTGCTTCATGGCTAGAATATAGACGTGATCAATCTATCTTGAGTACACTGAAGGATGAAGTTCCAGACTACCTCCAGTTCAGAGAAAGGTATGAGGAGTATCTGTAGCAGCGCCACCATTTAAGACAGGAAAGTTAGCTTTTATGCAATATTTCTGAGCACACAAGTTACAGTAAGGCGCAGGCCTGTTGACAGTAAGTTACACAGTTGTGAAGTAGTATGAAGGTGACAGAGCTGTCCAACCGCTGAAAAGAGTAAATACAGAGGTTTGCATGGCGCAAGTTACTGGTAGAAGGCGCCCACTGGCGCAACCTAGGTGTTATGAGTACCTCACTCGGAGTGGTATGGTAGCAAAACAGAGGTGCACACCTGCGTATAAATCGGTGCCGGTTTCCTGACGAGGGGATTCAAGGGTGACAGCTCTCCTGGAAGGCGGGGCGAGTCAAACCACCGGCTACACGCAGCAGCAGATGGATAGCCAGTGTTCCAGTTGACGGCGGGTCACTGGTTCGAACTTCTGAAGCCACTGCAAGGTCTGTAGCCAGCCAGCGAAGGGCCACTCCACGGCTCGCTACCACAGGCAGTCTTCTAGGCTCCCAACTCACGCCGGAGACATCCCGAGGCGAGGGCCGCAAATGTGGATGTCGGATGGCAGGCGCTTGTTGTCGTCGTGATCTTAACCACGACGGCGAAGAAGCACACAGCGGACCGCCCTGCAGCTCCTAGCGAGCGGCGCTGAGGCAAGAGGAATGAAGGCCGCTGAGTCGGCTACTGGCGCATCCTGATGTCATCAAAACACCGCAGCTGTACACGGCCGGCACACCGCAGTATGTTGCACGGGTTGCTGAGGTAGCCTTTCCATGCAAAGCTGTTTTGCAGACAGCGAAGTGGCGTCTGCGGCATCACAGGACCATGGGACATAGACAGAGAGGAACGCGACACGGTAGCTGGGAGTAATGAAATACTTGAGGATCATGGTCGAGTTTTAATATGGCGCATCCTGATAGTTTTCATCCATGTCCGACATCCCTCCACCGCATGCCAACATCTTCATTTGGGAGTGACTGAAGGCAGCAGAGGATCAAGTAGGTAAAAAGACGAGGGTTAGCAGAAATCCTTGGGTAACAGAAGAAAAATTTAATTTAACTTATGAAAGGATAAAATACAAAAATGCAGTAAATGTAACACGCAAAAGGAACACAAACGTCTCAAAAATGAGAGCGACAGCGATGGCTAGAGGACAAACGTAAGGATGTAGAGGCTTATCTCACTAGGGGTAAGATAGATACTGCCTACAGGAAACTTAAAGAGACCTTTGCAGAAAAAAGAACCACTTGCATGAATTTCAAGAGCTCGGATGGAAACCGAGTTCTAAGCAAAGATGGGAAAGCAGAAAGGTGAAAGGGGTATACATAGGGTCAATACAAGGGCGATGTCCTTGAGGACAATATTATGGAAATGGAAGAGGATGTAGATGAAGATGAAATGTGAGATATGATACTGAGTGAAGAGTTTGCCAGAGCAATGGAAGACCTGAGTCGCAAGAAGGCCCCAGGAGTAGACGACATTCCATTAGAACTACTGACAGCCTCGGGAGAGCCAGCCCTGACGAAACTCTTACCATCTGGTGAGCAAAATGTATGAGACAGATGAAATACCCTCAGACTTCAAGAATAATATAATAATTCTAATCCCAAAGAAAGCAGGTGTGGCAGATGTGAAAATTATCGAACTATCACTTTAATAAGTCACGGCTGCAAAATACTAAGACGAATTTTTTACAGATGAATGGAAAAACTGGTAGAAGCCGACCTCGGGGAAGATCAGTTTGGATTCCGTAGAAATACTGGAACACTTGAGGCAATACTGACCCTACGACTTATCTTAAAGAATAGATTAAAGAAAGGCAAACCTACGTTTCTAGCATTTGTAGACTTAGAGACAGCTTTTGACAATGTTGACTGGAATACTGTCTTTCAAATTCTGAAGGTGGCAGGGGTAAAATACAGGGAGCGAAAGGCTATTTACAATTTGTACAGAAACCAGATGGCAGTTGTAAGACTCGAGGGACATGAAAGGGAAGCAGTGGTTGGGAATTGAGTGAGACAGGGTTGTAGCCTCTCCCCGATGTTATTCAATTTGTGTACTGAACAAGCAGTAAAGGAAACAAAAGAAAAATTCGGAGTAGGTGTTAAAACTCATGGAGAAGAAATGAATACTTTGAGATTCGCCGATAACATTGTAATTCTGTCAGAGACAGCAAAGGACTTGGAAGAGCAGATGAATGGAATGGATAGTGTCTTGAAAGGAGGATATAAGATGAACATCAACAAAAGCAAAACGAGGCTAATGGCATGTAGTCAAATTAAGTCGGGTGATGCTGAGGCAATTAGATTAGGAAATGAGACGCTTAAAATAGTAAAGGAATTTTGCTATTTTGGGAGCTAAATAACTGATTATGGTCGAAGTAGAGAGGATATAAAATGTAGACTGGCAATGGCAAGGAAAGCGTTTCTGAAGAAGAGAGATTTGTTAACATCGAGTATAGATTTAAGTGTCAGGAAGTCGTTGCTGAAAGTATTTGTATGGAGTGTAGCCATGTATGGAAGTGAAACATGGACGATAAATAGTTTGGACAAGAAGAGAATAGAAGCTTTCCAGATGTGGTGCTATAGAAGAATGCTGAAGATTAGATGGGTAGATCATATAACTAATGAGGAGGTACTGAATAGGTTTGGGGGGAAGAGAAGTTTGTGGTACAACTTGACTAGCAGAAGGGATCGGTTGGTAGGACATGTTCTGAGGCGCCAATGGTTCACCAATTTAGTATTGGAGGGCAGCGTCGAGGGTAAAAATCGTAGAGGGAGACCAAGAGATGAATATACTAAACAGATTCAGTAGGATATCGTTTGCAGTAGATACCGGGAGATGAAGAAGCTTGCACAGGATAGAGTAGCATGGAGAGCTAAATCAAACCAGTCTCTGGACTGAAGACCACCACAACAACAGTTACATTTGGTGTCAGAATAGCAGCCGTCATCTGTACAATATGACGTTCGAGCCCACCACCTGCATTACAGTCACAAAATGGGGTGAGTGTTGACCAATTTTTCTTTTTGAGTGTTGGGCGTTTTCTTTCTTTTCGTTGACAGAGTAAGTGTTAGTGTGTTTGGGGCAGTAATATTTTTTTCATTCGTGAAATTTAATTACTTTTTTATTGGGTGAGTATGATGTTTTATTTATGACATCCTACTACGTCATGGTATACAACGTAAGTTGAGCCATTGAGCTGTAGGAAGTCAGTTTATTTTTGTAGTTAAATGTTTGTTTGTGTGAGAATTTATGGGTTGCTTTGGGACTAACTGGGAACGAATTTTAGAACAGTGGAATGCTTTGCGTCTCTATCTTGATTCTAAATACGTGGAAGAGTGTCTGGTTGCGGCAAAAGAATTTCACCGATCCCTCAATGACAATATTTTAAAATTATTTTATTTAGTTTTGGCCTATATTATAACGAAATTCACAGTTTTAAAAATGCATTTCCAGAGAGTTAAAGTTATTATTATTGACTTTCATGAAATGATGGTAGAAAGTTCACAAGGAAATGTTGCTTTTCTTCGTGGACCAGTAGTATGTCATAACCAATAAACGTATTGACATTGACCCTGACAACAGCTCAATGTCCCTTTCTGACAGTAAAAAGTATTTACGAACTTAAGATCTGAAGGCAATTCAGAAACCAGATATATATAACGAACAGGTTGCCATGAAAGACTTGTACTGCAGATGTAGGGATTTCATGCAGAGGAGATGTTCAGAAATGGAAAACAGAAATAACTTTGATGATGATTTATTGCCGTTGCTTGCAGTTTTAACGCATAAAAGGGCTCTTTCAAACAAAAAGAAAAAATCTCTTTCTGTTATACCACTTATGTCAATATTCCTAGAATAGATTCTCTCAATGATGATAAGATCTACAACAAATCGATGATGACTGGGTGAAACTCCCTGTCCTAAAAATATACGAAAACATTAAGAACTGTATTTTAGGGGAACGTACACCACATAAAAACTTTATTTGGCAGCCCTACCAGAGTTTGCGCTGTCGTGTTTATCCCTTCCACATTTGAATACTGACAGCGAACGAGTTTTTAGTAAGATGAATCTTATAAAAGTTAAAAACAGGAATAAGCTCGTTACTTCCAAAGCGAATAGATTTGTCCTAGCCAGCCAGTGCGTGAGAAGCAACACCTATTGCAAACATTTTGTTGCTATTGAAAATATACTCAGTAGCATGAAGAAAACGCATTTATATTCTAGGCCATCCACTTCCAGTTCTTCGGCTCCTGACCATCCAGAAGGGAAAGATGGTGGTTGTGATGACGAGGAATTATTCCATTTTTATGTCTTCTTCCAAGGTAAGCGAATAACGAAGTAACTTTTTATATCATTTTATGAAACACATCTTTTTATAAATTGTTTCCTAACAACAAATTAAAAATCAGTAGTGTTAACATGTGGAGAAGTTCACGTGAAATAAACGGACAAACCTATTTTTATGTGTCACCAGCATAAAGCACCGGCCGAAGCCGGCCACTAGTTCTTCCCAGTGCACTGCAACAATCATAATAGCGCTCTAATTTAATTTTTTTGACGAGAAGCATGTAAATGAGAAAAAGTTTAGAAAAGGATTGAAATAATGCATAAGGTTTGTGCGAAGTCGCTAAGTACTTTCATTATGAAATACTAGATGATTATAGGATAGGTAATTTGCACTCCATTTTAAGCAGAAGCACGTTTTTGACACATTTCATTATTTCTGATGTAATCTCTCCTGAACTATTTACTGTACAGTGATGTTATGTTGCAGGCGCATTCAGTGAAATATTTAGACACTGCCTGCAAAGTTTGGTGCGAATAGCATTAGCACTAAAGAAATAAAAAGTTAAAACGTCATCACATATGCTGAACTTTGACTATTTGAACAGCGTAAACGTAGTAAGCGATAAACTTTTTTCTTTCTATCGTTTTGTGGGGGCTGCCAGGGAAGAAAAGTGTCGTAAAGGTTTGTAGTTATAGCTGAAGTCTGTGGCGAGTCGCTAAGCGTTATCATTTTAGTAAGGAATGAACATAGAGAAATATATGAGTGCCATCAGCATCAAGATAAACAGATTCTAATTGTAATACTTATCTTACCACGGTAAACTTAACTTACTCTTAGATAACGACAGCATCTTAAATTTTTAAATTCAGGCAATAAGTACGTGAAATATGAAAAGAGAAATTTTTGTCGCCCTGGAATCCGTCAGACAGGCCATGGGTAACAAAAACTCAAGGACAGACCACCACAAACGGATTTCATAATACAGACCGTCGATACATACTATCTCTTAACGAAATGAACTATAATTTCGACGCAGTTGTATGATCCAGTAACGCTGAAATGTTGGCAACGCTGGTGGGCAGGATTTCGACTCCTTGGTGGGGACTTCGCAAAATTTCCTCAGGAGTAGCATGATCCCCCCCCCCCCCCCTCCCCCTCACCTCTTACCAGTGGATTAAACTGAATATAACCGGTTATAATTGGTTATAATCGAATTGTGGCTAGGACACACACTGACAACCTACCATGACCTACTTACTCTACACCCCCCTACATCTGGCTTCCTGCTTTGGTGGGAAGACCCATTCTTTATACTGACTGGGGCATACACATTTCTGTAGATCATATTTTAACGCCATACATTTTTACTGTTGGATGAGAGATGAGTGGTAGACTTATGTAGGGACCTGTCCTGTACTTGCCAGCTGCCAAGATGAGTGTGGTCTGCATCTTACAGTTTTGTGAATTGTCCTGACTACGCCTTAAACTCTTAGGGTGGAAGTTTTAGTGTGTTTTAAAGTAACTGACTCGTCCTCTATTAGTGCTGTTATCAGCTTGCCGTCTTTTCTGCTGTTTTACATCTTTGATTGGGTCTTCTCTCTTTTAATTGATTGCTTTAGAAATAGTGGTAGGCTTGATATTAGGGTGGGTGCATGTGTGCATGTGTTTATGTGTGTGTGTGTGTGTGTGTGTGTGTGTGTGTGTGTGTGTGTGTGTGTGTGTGTGTACAAAGGCTGGGGTTTCTTAGTTCTCACTAGGTTGTTCTAATTTATGTTGAAATTTGTATGAGTTTCTTTTGACACCACTAGTTTCAGAGATTTTCACAATGTTGCTAAAGGCCATGCTCTTCTGCACCAAACAACATATATCATCACATCATCACAGTCACCACAGTGTAATGTGTATCATTTGTGCGGTTCAGTCGTAAAACGTGGTAACTGATATTTTAGTGGTTTGGACATATTAGAATGTGAAGTTTCATGAAAGTGTAACAATACATTTCATTTTGTTACATCTTTTCTTTAAGTTTAACTAAGTATTTGAACGTTACGGAATCCGCTGGTAAGGTTTCAAAATGGAAATAATATTTTTTATTGGATAAAAGAAGCAATACGTATCACATTGACACAAATTATGTGGTTGATATTATGTTATTCGTGAATGTAAAATGTCAATACCATGCTATTCATTGCATTCAAAATTTCATTTCCCACAGGAAATTTGACATTATGCTGTTAGTTGACAACAATTTAAGCCAATATATTAATGACACAATATAATGTAACTAAATTGAACAGTTTTAATAACTTAAAACACTAATAGTGGTATTCAAATTTCACTGTCACTGCTCTCATCTCTTGCCTTGGGTTGCTCAGCTGTTTTTAGTATCTTGTAATAAGCGTGCTGTACTTCTCGTATGTATAGTAAACAATATAGTACATTATTCAATTTGGTTGCTTCAATGGGCTTTGGACCACTATGTAGGATTGGTAGAGGACATTTGAAGCCTTCGAGGAACAGTACTGGACGACGTCTTTGCCTTAATGATACAGTATCCATTTCACCATGGTACGAGTTGCATAGTTACATTTTTCTGGATTCGTACCTTGACAACTGCATTTTCACAACGTTATGTTGAATAAAATTGGCTGTCTTTTCTTAGGGCTCAACATTCATTTTCTTTTTCCGAAGTTAAGATATAATGGTTCAAGTTCCTTTGTGATCATAATGATACCTGCTCTCATCGATACCCTTAAAAGGGTTTGAGGTAATTCCGGGATTACTTCCATTAAAAGAGAACAGCCAATTTCCTTCCTGTCCCCTTGAAAGGCTACAGTACCGCCCGACATTAAAAATAGGTACAACATTCTTCGTTATTCTTGCCAGTACAACATATTTTTTCTAATAATAACTCAATTTCAATTAATACAGCGAAGCCAGATACCAGTGTGGGAAAGAATGACAATTTATTTATTTAATTGATCACATGTGCACTCCCACAAAATAAATCCCTACATCCAGTTTGGTGAGATCTGTGAAATGAATGAATGTATGGTTGTCTGCTAACTGCAGATAGTGAATGTGAATATATGATCATCTTTGAGACGACCCTTTGGGCACCTTTGGTAGAACCAAAGAGATGAACTTTACCGGAGCTCTGAGTGCCTGAAATGTGGCTGACCAATACGGTAGCAAGGTGCTCCCCCACTTCGGCAGAGGTGCGAGAGGACCTGAAGAACAGCCATGTTTCAGCACTCTGCCGCTGGATCTACTGTTGGTAAGACATGTCTTAGGTGTGCTCCGTAAAGACAAAAGAGTGGAGACATGGTATGCATGTGAAATACTTAAGAGTAGTTTGGAATAATAATTTCTCTATTTCAGGAACTTTTGTGGGGAGAATTAAACGTCAGGCAGGTAATATTAAGTGGATCGTAGTAATCTTTGGAAGTGACCAATGGTCACAATGAAACCACGTGTAGCAATAAGTTGAAATACTTCTGAGTGCTTAAGTTAAGCTGAATTACTAGCGTGTGTACTAAAAGTTGGAAATATTTAAGAAATGGTGTGTGCAGGACTTGAAATTAGAGACGAGTACTTTCACGTGGTGAGTACTGTGTGAGTCTCAATCTGTGTATGATACAAAGGATAAAGAGAAGTACTCGTCCATGGTATCAGTTGAGGACTCGCGTGTGTGATGAATATGTTCTTAATATTACTTTGCGTGTTATGTTTCCATGTGACGCTTAATTCAAACTATAATACTCCGAGAGAGAAGCAAGGTGAGTCAGCCGTCTATCCAGCAACGCCACTTGGCTTGCATTGCACAGGAAGACGTGCATATATCCTCCAGAGTTCATAGTAGGAAAGAAAAATTACGAAGTGGGACAGTGTCGTGTGAAACTGGGATAAATACTAATTGAAGTGGGAAAGCTGAAAGTGATGTGATTATAACGTTGTGACTGTTCTTTGTATTGTATGTTACCAGTGTGATGTATTTCATGAAATTTAAGAATGTGTGGTTGGCATGGGAGAGTAACAAGATAGTTTCAGAGGCAGTGGGTTATGTATGTTCCTTTTTGTACCGCTCAGTCTGGAGGAAATTTTCGTAATGATGGGTGTGAGAGTCGAAGTGTGAGATATAGAAAAAGATCCACCATCATATGCAGGAAGTGCACTGTAGCGTTAAATAATTACGAGACCATAAGATAGAGAATCACCAATGTAAAGCCTTGCCCACTGGGCGGAATTTCTCATGTGTTATTGTTGTAGGTTATAGAAATGGTTCAAATGGCTCTGAGCACTATGGGACTTAAGATCTGTGGTCATCAGTCCCCTAGAACTTAGAACTACTTAAACCTAACTAACCTAAGGACATCACACACATCCATGCCCGAGACAGGATTCGAACCTGCGACCGTACCAGACGCGCGGTTCCAGACAGAGCGCCTAGAACCACTAGACCACCGCGGCCGGCTAGGTTATAGAATTTGTGTGTTTAGGTTATAGAATTTATCGGAATAAATAAGATAGTGAAAGAAAGAGATTGGTGGCCTTTTCCTTCGAATTGTATGTTGTCATGATATCCAGAATTTATAATTTGTGCGCCATTCATATTCAGTGCGATGGCCACGTGTTGATAAAAGCCGTTAAATAAGAAAGAAAATGTAGTATTGCCAGTGCGTAGTGAACAGTCAGTGTTGTGTAAATTACTAATAGTCAGTTGTGCGTTTCCGTTGCGTAATATTCAAACAGGAGAATAACTTGTAACTTAATTGTGAGTACTAGAGTTCATGTTAATCGATAAATAAGAATGAGCCCACTCGCATGGCAGACCACTCATCTTGCAGGCCTGACTGCTTGATGCCACAGTATGAGCAAGGCATGTGGGTGCCTCTCACCCCCAATAAAACTTTTGGTTCATCTCGGATGACCTTGTAGTTAACGGACATTTGTCGCTAATCTTCTTGCTCTTCTCTCTTTTTTACAACATTGCTCATTGATTGCAAGTATAGCAAAATGGTTAAATAGTCGCACTCCATCCCCTCTGCTAATTTTCGTGTACACTGACGAACATCACAATTGAAAGTCATAAAAGCAATACTTCATCAAAGCCCGTTGCTCTTCTCCCATGTGCGGAATAGTTCACATCGAAATGATACATCTCTAAACGAGAATATTGTTTTCTCACACGATAAATTTAATGCTATTCACCGCACGCATAACACAAGCTTATTCATACCGCCCAACTGCATTCACCCTGTCACTAAATCCAAAGAAACGAAAACGTCTCGAATCACAGACTTTTCCTCTTTTATATGCCGACTTTTAACGCTTAATCAAGGCTCCTGAATATTTTCATACATGTAACATTCAACATATCGCCCAAGATGTTAATCTAGAACATCAAATAAATAGTGACATTTCATAATTACACTAATAGCAACCATACTGACAATTTCCTTATTAAATCTCTGGGAACATATGCGCCTATTTTATTTTTCCCTGCAGTGATATTTACCATACTTCAGTATTCCACGAATCATATGCTGCATGAGGAGTGTCCACAACGCCGTTGTTGCTACAGGGTGTCTATTGAAGATCTTCCGCGCCGCAAACTAATCTGAACCACACTGAGGTGACTTAAAGCACGGGATAGCACTAAACACGTGTACAGATGGGGGTAGTATGGCGCACACAAGGTACAAAAGAGCATGGCTTCTTCGCCTTCAGCGACTGTCTTCAGCTTGTGACTACGTCAGTTCGACTCTACACGACAGGAAAACCATGGCTTGGTCACATGAGTGCCTATTTCTGTTGGTACGAGTTGATAGGACGATCCAAATGAGGCGTAGGCTCCACGAACCCCATATGCAGTGGACAGAGTCCTGTATTTCAGCTGAACTGATCATGGACTGGAGATCGTTACTGTCGTCTACTTGGAGACAGTTTCCTGCCATTCATAGAGTTCATGTTCTCTAACAACAACGGAATTGTTATGGCTGAAAATGTGCCAAGTCATCGGAGCACTATTGTTCGCGATTCGTTTGAAGAACATTCTATACAATTCAGGCGAATAATTTTACCACCCAGGTCTCCCAACATCTATCCCATGGAATGTTTATGGGACATTATCGAGATGTCAGTTCGTGCACAAGATCTTGCACCGACAACAGTTCTGCTATTATCGACTGGTATAGAACCAGCATGGCTCAGTATTTCAACAGTCGTTTCCTACAAGAAGTGTCTTTATCTTTTTTAACATTGTCATAAGTGTAAAGTAAGAGAAAAGTATGCCATATGATGGATTAAGCTTCCAAGTCCCTAGTGTAATATTATTGTCTTGTTGTGTGTGACATAAGAAAGGAATAAATTGCCTGCACCGCCAGTGTAGAATACGTTACTAGTTGCAGTAACTTAATTATTGATTAACGTGTGTGTTAACCAACAACTGAGCAAGCGTCAGTATACGAACATATGCGTTCATGTGAATGTGATTCTGCACCATTTGTTGTGTTGCTGCAAGTGCTGCAGCACCGTAAAGTTGGATGCAGTAAACCTGAAAGTATGATACTCTCAGGAATGTCGATTAAGTTTATTTCAGCAAAACAGCAAATACTTAAAGACTGAAAATCTGATGACAATTCATCAACGCTCATTTGAATGCTACGTAAATTATACTCAACTAAGCAAGAATGTTGTTTTCACTTAATAATAACAGAATAAAGAAATCCGTGTGATAGCTGACATTCAATATTGTTATGTGGATAGTCAGAGAAGTTCTTTGGATATGTTAGGGAACCCCAGCGCGTTCAGTTCTGATGTCTGTAGTCTCTCACTTGAGTTACACTTCGGGAAATGACAGAACGGGTTGCGATCGCAAATGGGTAGGAAAGAGGAAGGAAGAATTTCAATACAACTCGCGCATGATGGAACCTGAATTTCGGAAACCAACTTTCTCTGACGTGTTTTCAAGTTAAGACCTGAATCGGCATTGCCTGACCGGGCCCCATCAGTTTTCTGGGCATTTGCTGTTTGCCACAAATGGCCTCTGGGAAACATAAATTTAATTTCCGAATTTAATCATCACAATAGCTCTTTCTCTACAATGGAACAACGTAGGTAATCAGTTTTGTGCTCAGTCTTATTTTTCTACCTCTCTTTCTTTGTACAAACAGCCATTCCAAATTTTTTTTAAAAACAAGACGTAACGAACGACCGAAAGACATACCAAAACAGTTTCCTTGGAAGTCTGTTATTGAACACAAGTGACGTATATCATAATGTTGACTTAAGATTCTACCTTAATTGTTGGTCACAGACAATCAACAAATGCAATATAATTGTACAAAACTAGTGGGGTACTTAATTACGGTGTTCCATGTGTAACATAGACACAAGACAGCCAAGTGTTGTGGAAATAGATTGGGTTGTCTCGAAAGTTCGTTCGCTTTCGTGACAGTGGAATCACATAGAACGCCTGAGAACACACTTCCCTGCACACAGCTATGGCACAGAGTTTGCCAGTTTGTCACCTATTACACTTCACACATAAGGTCGGGTATAACATAACCAAAATACGGATCGATTTTGTAAACGAAACTGTTAATTTCATGCAGGGTATATCGCTATTTTCGCCGACATATTGCCTTTTCTCCGATAATTTGTAAATGCCTTTTTTCGAAAATGTTGGGGTTTTTGAGCTCTGTAGTTCTCGAAGGAGTTGAGGTATTAGCCATTGAGGAAATTCTTCTGGGAACGGAGTAGATGAAATTCGGAATAGGCAATGTCCGGTGATTAAGGTGGTTGGGCAACACATCCCGAAGGAAATAACTCAGCTTTTGATGGGCCACCATAGAGATATGTGGTCTGTCGATGTTGTGGTAAAACATGACATCTTGTCCAAAATCCGATCATTCAATGGCTGCCTTGCGACGGTTAAACTGCGAACACTAGATCTCTGAAGTGATATTCTAATTCGGACGAACTTTGTAACACAAGACGTCTTTGCAATTCCACCAGGCGCATAGCTGAATCTTTCCGAGAAGCATCCCTGGCTTCGGACCCGATAGTAATGGCTGCCATTACACGCGCCACGATTTATTCTTCCGGGCGTTGTTGTACTCGATCCACTTTTCATCTTCAATTACCAGTCATTAACGAAAAGGAACATTGTGGCTGCGTCTCAATAAGAAGTCACAGACGCTCACGCTGTGAATCAAATTCGCTTCTCTCAGTTCATGAGGAACCCACGCATCGCGAATATTTACGAACCCAGCTCCAAGTTCCTGGCTGCAGCAGCACGACCGTCATGGAGCTCCAATGCCGACACCCGCGTTGTTATTTGTGGATTATTGACTATCATATCATTAAGCCACCGCACATCTGTAAACGTTGGCCGACCAGATCGGATGTTGGTCTCTTAGGGACAAA
Source organism: Schistocerca serialis cubense (assembly GCF_023864345.2). Lineage (NCBI taxonomy): Eukaryota > Metazoa > Arthropoda > Insecta > Orthoptera > Acrididae > Schistocerca > Schistocerca serialis. The sequence continues at coordinate 454,331,539 of NC_064646.1, forward strand.
TTCAAGGTTGCAGTCGACTAAACCACTTCTGACTTGCTCGAGCCATTAGTACATCTATCCATTATACAGCACAATTCTTCCCCTGCACTGTGAGGCGGTTTTACCTATACGATAGTAAAACAGCGTAAGATAGTGCGTAAGATATGAGTATAGTACTCACTACCAGTTACCTATAAAAGCAGTGCGAATCTTATGTATGCATGGTATCGTGAGCTGGCAGAGAGGCAGGAGTGTTAAATGGAACTGACATGCCGAATATTTATCAAGTATCCGGTATCACGGCGTTCACATCGACTGTGCAATAGATGTTCATCTGCAATATAAACATTGCTAATTCCAATAAACATACGCTCTGCATTCGAGATTACTGCAACCGTAATGTCCCTGGCGATAGCATAGTTTTGAAATTGCTCTCCTTCAGTAGGTTTGTGTGATGTCATTTCTTTTACTGCTTCTGTCATTCTGGTTAAAAAAAAATAGAACCAATTTTCGTCTATGAATTTTTTTTTTCTAGAACAGCCTCTCCGTCCTAACGAAAGCGTGCATCAGCTGGGATGCAGTTCTTTCCCTTGCCCCTTTATTCTGGTCAGATAAAGTTGTTCGTAATCAAGCTGTGCAAACATATGAGTATCCCAGTTGTTGAGTAATCGTTATCACGCTGCCTTTACTGAGCGAGGAATTCAACTTCTAACATTGGTGATATCCACCGTTGCATCACCGTACACAGTTGTCAGTCCTTCGTGAATACGAATGGGCATTTTACAGTAGACAGTTGTCAGTTTTTCATGAATACGAATGGGCGTTTCACCTTCTGCATTCAAAAACTGTCACACAACGTGCCTAATACGGACATCTATGATGGCCATTTTGCAAGCGACTTTAATGTAGGCATCTGCTGACGCAGGAAGTTACTATGGCAGTAGTTTGTAAAAAAATTTAGTAATGGCGCAACATTAATTAGTTCACTTCCTAAACTGTATTCAAAGAGGACAAAGCAGGTAGCATTCTTTCTGGAATAACCTCATAATTTATACCTCATTGCTTAATGATAAAAAATTCTACTTCTCTTTTATAAAAATCGACAATATTCTTGTAATCATATTTTGTGGTTCCGAAATTTCACCGTGTTCAGTACACATGAAATATGAATAATAACGTCTCGCGTCACCGAAAATTTTATGTTTTATTAAGTCACACAACGCATTTCGGATCCAGTGTGCTCATTAACGTTTTACCTAACCTTTTGCTGAGCCCTTCAATCAGTCTAAGCCGTTCTTTTATTGGCATACATGAAATGGTTCCATTGCCATGCAACCATCTTATCTATAAGTTTCCTCTTATCAAATTCAATTATGGTGCGAATGTTTAAATGATTCAGTCCTTTCCTACTGTTACAGGCCATTAATAATAGATACCCTGTGCTTTGTATTAATCATATTACAAGCCAGAGAGCTATTTTACTGGTTGCTGTTATTAAATTACTTTCTCAGGCCATTATTTGTATTTTTGTAAAACAGTGAGATATTTTGTGTAATACATGATAGTCAGGAACACTGTTTCCAAAAGTATGTGGACATTTCGATTTTAAATCCCATTACGACTTCACTAGCTTATTTGTAGACTTGTCTAGTTGAGTCTACAGATACGATGAGCACCGCCTTTCTCTATAATCAGAAAACTACTCATTATTTAACTTTAGGAGATGTTTTTGCTGTGTGCTTACCTACTATTTTTCTTTAGAATATATAGCTACTGATGTTTACCACCATTGCGCGGATGTTAAGTATGTGATTCGGTGAATATCACGTTAATCATATGTGGTAAGATCACATATGCAGCTGTATACAGGGTCATAAATTGTCGTATAGCTTAACACATCAAGACGTTACTTAACTACTTATAATAGCAGCTTATTCATACAATACAGCGCACTGCTTGAAACGTTTGCTTTTCACCGAGATGATGTGAAATATGCGTTCCTGTTGTGAGAGGGTTACATGTTAACCTTATAAATTCTCAATTTAAACGATGTCGAAGGAGATGAAAAATAATGGAAAACTTCCAAAAGGGTTCTGTCAGACTATTTTAATATCTTTAATGTCAGCAAACGCAGATTGCTTATGGTACAACTGCACAGCATTAAATTCTACGCCCACACATTCTTCTATATCCCGCAGATAGAGCATCATTTGAGATGATCAAAATGATGCTTTTTATATAGTTCCAGATAGTAGCGCTATAAAACAGCATAACACATGAAAAGTGCTAATTGAAACGGCTATGTTTTTAAATTACTGAAATAACCATCAGTAGCGGAAGGTGTGATGTGTTAAGTTTAGCCCATACGTTGTGCAATATCTTGCCCACGCCCGAGACGATTTTTGTGAAGAGACAGAACTGCAGGCAAGCTTCGCGGAGAGTTTTGACGGATCCTATCTGTCCATATCAAGCGTGCCGTTTTCCACTAACATGCAGACCCCGTCTTTGGGTTCCGAGCCCAGTGTGTATGTTACATCGGTGGATTTTCGTGATTTATCCGGGGTGCCAGGACTGTGCTGCATGCTCAACACACCAGATATCACAGGCGACATATTTCTGTAGTTTCGACTATGTGTCGTAGTAAGTAATGTGTACAGTGCAGCACTTTTAGGCATTTTTTCTTATGGTGAATTTTTGGATTTTGCAACTATTTATGAATGTTGAGTAGTAGTAGTAGCGGGGTTTGTGGGCGCACGACAGCAAGGTCTTCAGCGCCCGTGCAGCATCATAGTGAGACGGGTGTCAAGAAGAAAAAACCTCAGAACATTGACATAAAACGGAACATAAAACACGGGGAACAATCATTGAAAAAATGTGCTCACCCACACCGAAGCGTGGGACGAAGCAGGGCGTCAGCAGTAAAACATGGACAACACAGGAAGAAAATGGTAGAGGGAGCTAAAACAATGTAGCAGATGGAAGGGGCTGGCTGACCACAAGGAAAAAAGGGAGGAGGCAGCCACTCTGCAACACACTAAAACCTCCAGCCTAAAAGTTTAGGCCAGAGTCCAGACACATCACAAAACTTAAAAACCCTAGACACACACGCCTCATCGTTAGCTAAAACACAAGGTAGAGCCCCATCAACTTGTGCTTCTGCTTGTGCATCACGGTATAAAATGCAGTCTGTTAAAATGTGCCGGACAGAGATTGGCACACCACAAGCATCACAAGAAGGAGGATCCTCTCGCCGTAATAAATAGCTATGCGTCAGAGGACAGTGCCCGATCCGAAGACGTGTGAGGGCCACCTCTTCCCGCCTGAGCAGCCGGCAGGAGGAACGCCACGGCCGAGTGGTTGACTTTACCGACCGCAGTTTATTGGCCGTCACCGACAGCCATTCGTCCTCCCACAACTCCATGCACTTCCTGTGGAGTGCAGCGATGACCGACTGCAAGGGAATAGGACAATGGACCACATCCTGCGCTCTGCAGGCCTCCTTGGCAGCCCGATCAGCCTGTTCATTGCCCCATATGCCGACATGACCAGGCACCCAGCAGAAGGATACCTCTTTACCCCGCTGTTGGAGCAAGTACAGTTGGTCATGTATCAGCTGGACCATCTCCTCAGTCGGGTATAGGTTCTGCAGTGATTGTAAGGCACTAAGAGAATCGGAGCAGAGAAGAAATCGATCGCCCCGAGCACGATGCATCTGCTCCAGTGCCTTCAGGATCGCGTGGAGCTCCGCTGCGAAAACGGTATATTCAGCAGGGATGCGAATCCGGGTAACATGATCAGGGAACATCACAGAACAGCCAAGGAAATTCTCCTGTTTGGAGCCATCAGTGTAAACGACAGTGAAACCGTGATGCACATCTAAAATGTTAAAAAACAGTGACTGGAATGTAAAATCTGGTGTGCCACCCTTCTTAAAACGAGTCAAATCTAAAATAAGTTTGGGACGCCGGAGGAGCCAAGGTGGAGATCTGCTCCAACCGCGACGTAAAACACGAAGACCAGCCACAGACATCGCAGCGAGGCAATCCTGTGTGCGAATCCCCTAGGGCTGCGTCGCACGTTGCCGGTTATGAAATAACCGTGCCAGAGGAGGCTGAGCAACGGTATGGTAGGCAGGTGTGTAGGGTGTGGACAAAGCTTTATACGCCTGGCGTACCGTAAGTAGCCGTCGTCGCATATGAAGTGGCGGTTCACCTGCCTCTGCACAGAGGCTTGGTATGGGGCTAGTTCGGAATGCCCCAGTGGCCAACCGAAGCCGTTCATGGTGGACAACGTCCAAAATCTTTAAGTACGAAGGCCTCGCAGACCCATACACCATGCACCCATAATCGAGCCGAGGTCGCACAAACGCCCTTTAAAACTGGAGCAAACAAGTCCTGTCAGCTCCCCATGTACTGTGGCTAAGACATTTTAAAATACTTAAAGCCTGAAGCGACCGCCGTTTCAGGTCTTTAAGATGAGGTAACCACGTGAGCCTCGAGTCAAAAATGAGACCCAGAAATCTCACCGTGTCTTTAAAAGTAAGAATAGTGTCCCTCAAGCGCAACTCAGGAAAGGTTAAAATCGAACGAGAACGGTTAAAAAGAACACATACAGACTTCTCGGTGGAAAACTTAAATCCACTCTTCTGCGCCCAGTCATCCAAACGCCTAATCGTAAGTGCCAACTGACGTGTTGTCGTTGCAAGGCTTGAAGAAGAGCAGAACAAAGAGAAATCATCCACAAACAAAGAACACTGGACAGGACTTTTCACTATGGACGTAATGCTATTAATAGCGATGGCAAAGAGAGTCACACTTACAACGCTACCCTGAGGGACACCATTCTCCTGCTCAAAGCGATCAGACAGGACGTCACCAATTCGGTATCTAAAATATCGTGGCGAGAGGAAAGACTAAATAAAAAGAGGCAGACAACCACGAAAACCCCATTCGTGAAGCTGCGCCAGGATGAGACGCCTCCAAGTGGTATCGTAGGTCTTCTCCATGTCGAAAAATACACCTAGAAGGTGATGACGGCGGAGGAAAGCTTGTTGTACAGCCGCCTCCAGGAGGGCAAGGTTATCGAAGGTGGAACGAAACCTCCTGAACCCACACTGAAAGCGACTAAGGAGTTGCCGGGATTCTAACATCCAGACAAGGCGGCGGTTGACCATCCGCTCCAAGGTCTTCCCTATGCAACTAGTGAGGGCAATACTACGGTAGCTACTTGGGCTCGTGCGGTCTTTCCCAGGTTTTAAAAAAGGGATTAAAACTGCCTCACGCCACGCGTCAGGAAAGTGACCCGAGGCCCAAAAAGTCATTAAAAAGTGCGAGGAGGAGTTCTCTGTTGCGCATTGTGAGGTGCCATATCATACTGTAATGGATCCTGTCGTGACCAGGGGATGTGTCAGGAGCTCCAGACAATGCAGAATCCAGCACCCACATAGAAAATGGGCAGTTGTAAGCTTCAGGAGAGGTGGACTGGAAGTTCAGACTACATCTCTCAGCAACCGCTCTATGGCGCTGGAAACCTGGATCCTGACTGGTTGTTGCAGTAACGGTGGCAAAATACTCTGCCAGAGTCTGGGCAATGTCTCGCGGCTCCTAGTGGAGAGTGCCGTTAGTCATTACAGCAGCTATGGGGCACCTCCCTCCTCTGCCAGAAATGCTCCGGATGGTCTCCCACACAATGGAACGTTTGGTGGAACGATTAATGGTGTTCAGGAACGTTTGCCACGACCTCTTCTTGCTCTCACGAATAATGCGGCGACATCTTGCCCTCGCCACCCGAAAGGCTGCAAGATTCTCTATGAAAGTTGAGGCGAAGTTAATATACACGGCAAAAGGAAGAAATTTGGGGCAGACACCGACGACTTATATGCCTTGCGCTCATACATTTCTCAAAAGAAATATCGGTGAGTGGATTGCCGAATATCAGAACACTGCCACATGGGTCTGACTCAGAAATGTGGGAACTCCTTTGAGATTATTGAAATGTCTATATGCTAGGAAGATGGTGCTCTTGACCCTTTGTCAAGTAGAGTAACTTCAAATACCAGAAAAATAATGGTCGTAACACAGTTAGGGGTGATACAATAATGAACAGAGTGCAAACAATTTTTTATTGACTCTCGCCGGCGAGTTTGATTATATAAGGAGTGATCAAAGGAGTGATCGAAAAATTGCGTTTGAGGGCGTTTCCATCTAAGTGTTTATGGAAGGTAGCGGTGCTTCAGCGCACATTTGTAAACACTAACACGTAGGCAACGAATCTGTGTTGGATTCGTGTCTTCCCGAAGTGCACGCCGTAAATGCACAAATGTGAATTATGTCGACGTTACTACCAAACGCATCGAAACAGAATAAATGCGATGTTATTCTCTTCATAGCTGCCGAAACCAACCCTCGCAGACACTCTTCGGAGAATGAACAACACTTCATCCGTCGTCCCTTCGTCCTAAGAAGTTCAAGGGTCAGCAATTTGTTGTTTTTGTTACCGATGTCCATTGCTTGAAGATTTCACTGACCCTGGTGTCTTAACCATTGTGGAACAGTAATGCACAAAAACTGGAGAAATGACGGCGCGTTAATAACACATAATATCCACAAAAATTGCGTGATTCACTGTTGTGGCTTAATGATGACTCACATCTCAATATCGCAAATGTCGTAACGCAGAGTTATTGGTGTTGTGAGGTTTCCTACCGTTGGCTTTCCTACAAGCAGGGGCACACTAAACCTGTCAGAGGCCCGGGCCGGCAAAACTAATTGTGGCTCCCCTTGCTGCCTCCTCCCACCCTCCTCACCACACATAAGTTCTAGGAGAGTTTCAAACGCAAACGGAAGGAAGTCCCACATTGCTTATCATCTTTAATTTGTGTCGCGATAATTTACAAGGTATAACGTCATTATACGTAACACTGAAAGTGACTGCTCTCGTAATCTCGTTGCTCGTATTTAATAGCTATGTTGCCCCTTATACGACACAATTCATTACATGATTTCTGTTGTTCGAATCTATTATTTATGTTTCGCAGCTAAGTCGGCATAGAGCGAGCGGGGTGTATAAAAATGAATCTCTATTTCCCAAACCAAGAGGATGGTCACTGTCTACATAAAACTTCGTTCAGTGCGTTGTGGAGGGTACTTTACTTACGGATTTCAACAAAAGCCACAGTGTTGCTCCGATCTTGATGAAATTTTGTAAATTCGATCTTCAAAACAAGGGGAACTTCTCCGTCTATGTGAAATTTCATACGGTGTATTGCGGAGGGTACCTTACAACAGAGTTACTCGCCGTTCAACTGATAGCTTGGGAGTTGGCTCATGTATGTATGTTTCCGTGGTGTGGGCATTCATATAAGTCAACGTCTACTGGATGGCAGAGGGTTGCCCTACCTTTAAATGAATTCAATATCGTTTCGTCAGTCAGCATGAAAGTTGGAAGATCTACATATTTTTTCATAGACGGGGAAAGAGGAGATGGTATGACAGAGGCGGAGGAGGAGATATACGGAGAGAGAAGAACGTGATGGAGTAGGGGATGGGGAAGGAGGTTGGCTGGTTCAAATGGCTCTGAGCACTCTGCGACTTAACTTCTGGGGTCATCAGTCCCCTAGAACTAAAAACTACTTAAACCTAACTAACCTGAGGACATCACACACATCCATGCCAGAGGCAGGATTCGAACCTGCGATCGTAGCGATCGTGCGGTTCGAGACTGTAGCTCATAGAACCGCTCGGCCACCCCGCCGGCGGAGAGGGGTGCATCCAGAGAAGTGAGAGAGGAAGATTAAGAGAGAGGGAGCAGCAGGTAAACAGAGAAAGGGGAAGGTGGCGAATTGCTAATGGAACACTGTAATAAATACATAAATTAGGGGTGTCATTGTGAATTTGATGTACTATTTAAAAAAGCGAAGGAGGAGGATGGAGAGGAGGAGGAAGTGTTGTGAGAGAGGAGGGCAGATAGAGGAGATGTAAAAAAGAGAGACGGATGGGCGGAAGGAGGAGGTGGATAGAGAGACGAGATAGGACTAATTGGACAAGAGAGATGAGGGAAGAGGGGATGAACTGATATAAAACTGGGGTGAATAAATATCCGGGCAACGCCGGGTGTACTGTTAGTAATTAGATAAAAATTTACGTGGCAATAGACGTGTTCTTCTGAAACGAATTACAGAATATTTTCCTATGGTTAGATGTGGCGTATTAAGTCTCGATAACTACAGTGTTGTTCTTGATGTCTACAGATGATCAAATTCGTTGCTTAATATAGATGACTCCACCAAAGTTCATCTAGTTGCAATTTCATCTTTATAAAATGAACTACATAATAATCAGCTGAAAAATGCTCCTGTTGGAGCACACTAAAGGCAGATATGATTGTGTTTAAAAGACTCTGACAGAAAAGTGGGCAATCAGCTGTCTCAGTCCTCATTCCTCCTTCCTCACCAAAAATTCTGGAAGCTTTACAGGACGAGTGCCCATGTTATATAATAAATTTCCCAAATAAATTTCAGTTTTGTTGAGTTATGAAGTCGGTAAATAGCTCATTTTGTATTAGAACTTTAGATATACCGTTAAAAGCGTACTTTTGTGAGTGAGATCCGCCAAATACAAATAATTAGTTTCGTATGACATTTATGACGAAATTCCAGAATCGGAAAGTTAACTTTGCGAAATTATTGATGCTAGTAAAATGTGTGCTGTACTTACACATACCGTTTTCAAATAACAATATTTTTAAGGTCCACAGGAAATCCTACAATTTTTCACACAAAACAACGCGGTAAATTTTTTATCATCCAACTTTTCGAATCTGGAGACCCACTACGTGGTGACGCTCGTGTTTCCGACTGCAAATAAATATCGTAACCCTGAACTTTCCGTCTGACATGAACATAAGAACATTCCTTCACATTTTATCCAGGCTTAGGACTGGCTATGCACATAGTACATTGGCATGTTTAAATGTTCTTTTTTCATTTTATTTATTTACTTTTTGTTTCTGTTGTTGTTTACTTTTTTGTTGTTTTTGTTGTTATTGTTGTTGTTCAACATTACAGTAGCAAACTGATAACCTTTTCTTCTTATCAATCGTAAACTCTTATTCAGTTATTTCTAAAAAGGCTAGAGATTTTTAACACATTTTTAAATCTCCAGAGTCTTCATATGTTCTCATAATGTTTTTTAATCATTAGTCAAGAGCTATGCGCCTCTTCTTTCTTTCATTGAAGCGGTAGGCCAATGGAATCCTTTTTAATTTCAAATTTAGCGTTCACTGCCTCCTCCTTCAGTTTTGAATCAGAAAGTACACATTTGGATGTTTCTAATTTATTGAGGAGTTCAGTTTTCTATGCCAACCTTCGACGGCATTCGTCGCTCTGCGTCGTCGGTTAAAAACATTCCACATTTCAATAGGTATATTAAGATTTTCCATCCACTGATCGACCATATAGTCTGTAAATGCTGTGATCTTCTCTCCACTGGGCATTTATTCCATTATTAATATCCACGCTTCATCGACAGTGTTAAGTGGAAGATGTGCCACTGCAGCGCACATGCCACAAAACAATCGCGCTACCTCCCTATCCCTGTAGTCTTCCGTTAGTCCTAGTTCCTGTATCTTCTTCCATAGACACTGGTTAAAGTGAAAATTACAGCCGGAAAGGTGTGTTTCAGGGAACACTGAATTCATTGCTTTAATTGTAGCCATTTCAAAATTCAGCACTGCAGTTTTTGCTGACCACCCAGACATCTTAGATACCAATGCTGAAAAAAGTTTTACATATGAATTTTTACATTTTTTCTGGCAGCAAAGCAAATAAAACAGGAAATATCTTAGTTGCCTCTTCTGTACTTCCGATGTCGACATGGATTGTGTACAATTGTTTGAACTATTTCGAAGAGCTGTCAAATGTCCCATCCATAAGCACAGTTCCATTGTCACAAAGGATTTTCTCTGCTTCTTCGCAAGTAAATACTAGAAGCCTCTTGCCTGGAACAGAGCCATCATCAATCTTCAAAAAACTATTACCTTCCGCTAATTTCAAAAGGCCTTTGCTTGGGTGAATTTCCGAACTGGAGCCAGGGTCCTGGATTGTCCCAGTAGCTCCTCCTCTCGCCATACACAACAGAGTCTTGTAGCTATCATAATTCGGAATATATGCCACGGATTCTAATATTTTATCTTTCAAATCTTGAAATTTCTGCTTCAAAATTTGGGCTACAGGCACTGTCTTCTCTTCACGAACTATTTTTCTGCAATTACGTAGTCTTTTCATTATCTCCACATCTGTTTCGTCAGGTGGACAAGAAGTTGCTGTTGAGTAACGATTTCACCATTTGCAATTTTTAAGTGGCATTTGCACCTACTTCGTTCATAATTGAAGCACATTCAGTTCGTATATTCTTCATTCCTCCTTTAAATACGGTAGCGATGACCATCCTTGATAAGACACGGCCTCCCTTTCGTTGATATTGTCACTTCCATCGTGTACACTGCATAGAACAGAAGTCATATGGGAAAACGCTAGGAACGAAAGCTATCGACGACGACACTGTCTGAGAAACGGTGACAACACATGCACTCAGGGTGGCGACTGGGGTAGGCAAGCAGTGGTGGAGGGTCAGTTCTCAAACACCTCGTTAGGGAACCGGAAGCTCGGGACAGCTTCGCTACCTGCTGCACCCTTCTAGGAATCCCCATGATAGGAAGACCCACGTCAACCCAAGTGGGAGACACACGAACACACACACCTTGCGATTATCACGGTTTTGGTCCCTCAAAAAAGACTTTGAAAGATGGACGATTTTTGTTGTACGAAGATGTGCAGCAGGGAGATAAACCTTCTTCACTCAGCAGTATACGATATTTACCAAACGGGTGTCTTCATAATGGTGCGTCGATGGGGTGATTGCCCCAGTGCTGAAGGTGAGTTTGACTAATCAGCATACTAATTCTGAATTGTAAGTCTTCGAAAGGAAACATTTTAAGCTTCTTTCTCATATCTTTCATAAAACTGATTTCATATTTTGTAGCTTACTTTTCGATACAGTTTGGCCAAATGTTGGAATGCCATCTACAATGTGTCAGTCATCTCTTTGTACACTCTACTTTTCACTGTCTTGTCCATCTAACGTTCATAGATTAATTTTCATGGTCGTGTCCACACTAACATATATGTGACACCGACGGTTTTCCAGAATTGACCTGAAAGTCCATTGTCTGTAGCTAAAATACACTCGTATGTGGCCAGTTAATAATAGATTTTGCATAGTATTTGGCAAAAAGATAATCTTGTTTGCTTGAAAACAAGATTTGAAACTGCTGCTTGGATAGGCAGAAAACTTGAGCATTATATTTTATAAACCCCACTGTCTTTATTGCTGTGGAATAATAGGTATCGTAACTGATTCACAGTAGAGAAAGAACTTGCTATTTTTTTTAAAAAAATAGGTCTGCAGTTATTAATTCCATTTGGCCCAGACGTATGATGCCTTATTTTGCATATGACCTCTTTTTCTGTTTTGGACCCATTCACCACGACGGTATTTTTTTTTTCATTGTGATGTATTTGGTTGTAAGTATATTTTTTCCAAAGTAAGTGAGTGTGCTTTGTAGAGTGTCGCCCTAAGTGCTACTTGTTTTTGGGCGGTGAGTTAGCATGAAGCGTTCTTTATTTCTTTGTGCTGTTGATTTTAACAGTAATGAAATTTATGCTTTTCTCGTCCTCATGCGAAACTATAAATGTTATACCTTAGTGCAAAAGGTTTCATTATGTATACGACTCTTCAGTATCCTCTCCTGTGCCACTATGTAGTAGCAAGACCGTCTTTCTTCCGGTAAACTTTGCCATTAAAAGTATGCTAATTATGCGACCACATTACTTGCATAATGTCGGTAACTTCGGATATTTCGGAGGCAGGACCCTTTTTATGTTCTACTAAGTCTTGAAGAAAATAGTGAAATTGCTGAGTATTTTACGTTTTCACCACATACGTATCTCCAAATGTGCCTACTATTATTGGAGTCAATCTAGCATTTACATCTCCCGTTAAGAAAATCTGATTGTTATTCGTACTGTTCAATATCACCTGCGATAGTATGAAAAAGACCTTAGAGTAGTCAATATTCCCCTCATGTTGGACGTTAGCTGCTATTATTCTTTGGATTGCTCTTGTATCTTTAATTCGTAATAGAACAGTGCGTCCTTTTGCATTTCATAGCCAAGTGTTTTACCTTATTTTTTTGTAGGATTGTAGATGGTAACACCCTTACTTGTTCTTCTTTCTTAATTTACTCCGCTGTAGATCATAGTATAGCCATATACCAATCCAGTTCAAGATGTTTTTTCTGTAATACCTGTAAAATCTGTTTCCTTTCCTTTCAAATGTTTTGCTAATTCGAATGCCTTAACATCAGTTATCTAACGTACAAGGAGAAAGCTTTCCAAGCTTCCTTAAACAACTGTCTCTTGCTCCTATTTCTCACCCATATCGTAGCCCGCTAATCCGTCCTTTTCCCGAGGCTAGACGATCTAGTGCTAGTACGTTTATTTTGTCTCTGAATGGGTTACTAGCCCATCTCTAATACAGGAATTTTCCCATTTATGGTCCCAACACTCCCTACACTGACACATATATGCTGATTTATACCTAAAAACGTTTTTTTTTCTTGTTCCATTGTGGATACCAAACAGTGACATACTAAGATTGTAGCGATCATTGTCTAAACACATAAAAGTTTGTCTGTTTCATGGTGAACCACCGATAACGAGTTGTCAAAAAAATTTATAAGTATGCAAAACTTATCAAACGAATTATCTATAAATGTGGGCACGATGCGCAACTCAATTCCTGACGACATATTAACATACATTTTGCAGAAGTTCAGAATTACCGGAATTTAAGGATTTAAAGAGCAATTGATCACCTATGGCCAAGAGATGGAGCAGGAAGAAGTAACATTGGGGAAAAAATTTCGGATATTTGAAAGCAATGCAAAAACTGAGCTTCTGTATGGTTGTTAAACATGTAAAGTGAGAAAGCAGCCAGTCCATAACTGCGAGACATTCAACAACTGATATCTGAGGAACATCCTAGGGATATGGTGGCCAAATGTCATCTTTAACGAGACACTCTGAGAAAAAACCAGCTAGAAGCCAAATGAGCCGCAATTAAGAAACAGAAAGTGGAGATTGTTAGGAAATTCACTTAGGAGACTCAATGAACATATTGCGAAGGAAGTTCTTCATTGAGTGCTACATGGACGATGGAGACGAGGCAGGTCCAAAATGGGGTCCAGATGAAGCAGATGGTCAACAGCAAATATATATAAAATGATGGTGAATTACCGTAATTTAAATGGTGTAATACTCTCAACAAGTTGGTGAGTAAGATATGGTATGTTTTAAACAATTCCTTATATTGTTGCGCGCTTAGGGGTATATAGACGCATTATATCCCAGCGAGTACATGACTCTGAGCCATATAGCAGTGTTTCACTTCTCACTGTTTCACGCTACATTATTTGCCCTTTTTTCCATTTAACTGTGTGACCTACCTTTTTCTGTTGCGTTTACACTCTGAGCTGTACTCCAATTACGTTGTTAGCGATTTACTATTATCTTACATTTGTCACAAAGCCTAAGCAGATTTTAGATTACATACTTAAATTGTAATGTGGCTTTTAAAACTGAACAGGCTTCTTTTTTCGTCCATCTTGCTTGAGGCTCAATTAACATATAACTTGATTAATTTTAGTTCCATTTATTATCTCGATGATAGTAACACTGTTATTGACAAGATTGTTACTGTATTGAGTGACAAAACCTAATTAGAAACTTGTTGAACATAAAAAGACAATAATTATTTCTTATTAACTTTTATAATGTTCCATACTATTAGTCGTTATGTTGGAGATATGTATATGGATGGTATAATACTATAAGTAGCATCGTCGCAGAACAATTCCAACTGGTCACTAGAAAAGGAAAAATCAATCTTAACATTGAATCAAACAAAAAAAGCCAAAATCTTGTAGCAAATGAGTGATATATACATATTCTTGTGAGGGTCGAGAAATAATTCTGTTGAAAAGCCGCTGTTTATGATGTACAGCTAAATTGGTCTTCTATAAAGTAATTACCTAGGAATGGTCTACAAAGCTAATGATGGACGTCATTGAGATGTTGCACTTAGCTGACAAGTAAAAGTGAGCTTATGAAGCAACGATTTTTGTAAGATGTTCGGATGAAAAGGAATGATCGGAAAATAAACGAATTTTCTTATGATCATGATGACGATAGCATTCTTTTCAACAAATTTATGAACTTTTTAATGTTGGATAATTGTTTGAAATGCTATGATATTTATGACTGGATGGTCAACGAATAGTCATGTAACGTAGAATGATGTTTATTTTCATTCATGTGACGAACATATAATGGAAGTGCATACAATTTACTTTAGTAATTGAGGGGTTGGTTATTGACAAGAAAGATATTAACATGGCAACTATGAATGATTTTGTACAATGAAGAACGGTTGCCTTTTATAGGTAGAGCAGTGAATTAGTGATAATTAACTGAGGGTTATATTATGATAAAATTTTGTTGCTGTCTAAATCTTGTTACCAACTGCTGTAACGGACAAACAAGACGTGATAGCTAATAGAAGATGGAAACATTAACGATAATTCAGTGAGATTTAAGGGAGAACCTGCTTACCCTTCACTATGGGTGATCCCCTTATGCTACGGACCTTGAGTTCACAGGGTGCCTCATCAGTACAGATATCCATACTGTAGATACAACGACAGTGGACGGATCTCTGTTGAAATATCAGACAAACATATTTCTCCTGAAGAGAGGGTTCAGCCTTTCCCGCAGTTGCAGGGCAACATTCCGTGTCATTGGCTGATCTGGACGTGTAACTACAACGAAATCGAACCTGCTGTCATGGTACAGTGAAACAGCTCAAAGCAAGTGGAAACTACAGCTGTAATTTTTTCTGAGGGCATGTAAATCTAATGTATGGGTAAATGCTGTCGTTACCCATTCACACCTCTGGGTGGAGATATCATGAGAACGATAACTGTCATTCTATAGATTGTTGAGTGTAATATTAGACTGCTAATCAGGTAAGTTAGAATATTTAAGAAGATTGAAGTTAGATATAGTTGGAATTGGTGCAATTCAGAAGCGGGAGGAAGGAGCAGCTCTTCTGGTAAGATGATTTCAGGGATATAAATAAAAAATGAAATATGGTAATGGAGAAGTAAGTTTAACAATGAATACCAAAGTAGGAAAGTCCTTTAACTGCCCTGGACAGCACAGTGAAGAGACTGACACTAAAGCTGCATCTGCCATTGCAGCACCGGTTCATATGATAATTAGTTCTGCAGGTGATGAAGAGATTGTAGAAGTGTGTGATGACACGAAAGAAATTATTCAGATAGTTAAGGGAGACGATAATTTAACTGTCATGGCGGGCTGGAATCCGATAGTTGGAAACGAGGAGGAAGAAGCATGGCAGGTGAATATGGACTGGGGGGGGGGGGGGGGGAGCAGGAATGAAAGAGGAATAGCTTAGTAGAATTCTGCACAGAGAATAGTTTAATCATCGCTGACACTTAGTTACAGACTCATGAAAGAAAGAATATATGCTTGGAAGAGACTTGAAGACACCTTAAGCTTGACGATTGATAATAGAATGGTAAGACAGAGACATCGGGAACAGATTTTAAAATATAAGACAATACAGGGGCCAGATGCAGACTCTGGTCACAATTTAGTGCTTGTCAACTATAGACTGAAAGTGAAGAAACTGCCAAAATGTAGGACATTAAGGAGATAGGACCTGGATAAGGTGAAAGATCCTGGGGTTGCTGAGAGATTCATAGGGTGCATTAGGCAACGATTGGCTGTAACAGGGCAGAGGAATACAGCAGAAGACGAATGAGTAGCTTCGAGAGATGAAATTGGAAGGAAGGCCAGAACTGGCCGTAATTTTACCGATTTAGTAACAGCAAAATTGATTTTCGATAACAATATGATCACCTTCATCGTCTTAGCGTACAAATTAAAGCTCGTAGGCTCTGGTGTCTACTTATTAGCAGTGACCGTTTCATAATTTCTGTTACTTCAGTTACCTACGAGCTGTAATTTGTACGCAAAATCAGTGTAGATGATCATTATGTGATCGAAAATATGTTTCACTGTTAATAAAGCATAATAATTACTGCTGACCTTCCTCCTAATTTTATTTATCATATGGTAGTTGTGCACACAGCACTCCATGGAGTCACCAATCAATTTGAGAGATGAAAGAAGGAAGGCAGCAGATCATCAGGTAGGTAGGACAATATTGAATTCAATTTAGTAAAGAAGAAAATATAGAAATGGAGCAAATGAAGTTTGCGAAAGTGAATACAAGCGTCTAAATAATTAGGTTGACAGGAGGTGCAAAACGACTAAGCAGGAATGGCCAGAGGACATATGTAAGTATTTAGAATCATATAGTGCTAGGAGAAAGATATATACCGTCTACAGGGTCCTTTAGAGAAAAGAGAAGTAGCTGTGTGAATATCGAGACTTGAGACGTCCCTAAGCAAACAATGGAAGGCTGAAAGATTGGAATAAATGGATGGTCTATATAAGGGAGACGAACTTGAATACAGTATTATAGAGATGGATGAGGAAGTAGATGAACACGAGATGGAAGATTTGATACTGCGAGAGGAATTTCATAGAGCACTGAGAGACCTATGTCGAAACAAGGCCAGAGGAGTAGACGACATTCCGTCAGAACTGCTGTATAAATGGGAGAGCCAACAAAGACAAAACTCTTCCATTTGGTGTGCAAGTCGTATGAGACATGCGAATTAGCGTCAGACTTCATGGAAAATATAATAATTGCAATTTCAAAGAAATCATCTGCTGACAGGTGTGAATATTACGGTACTGTCAGTTTAATAATTCATGGTTGCAAAATACTAACACGAGTTTCTTAGAGAAGAATGGAAAAACTCGTAGAAGCTGACTTTGAAGTAGATCAGTTTGGATTTATTTTGAAATGTATTACCACATGTGGCAATACTGAGCGTGCAACTTTCCTTAGAAGATAGTTTAAGAAAAGGCACCCCTACTTTTACAGCATCTACACACTTACAGAAATCTTTTGATATTTTTGACTGGAATACAATCTTTTCGAAGGTGAAATACAGGGAGCGAAATACTATTTAGAACTATTACATTAACCAGACGGCAGTTGCAAGTGTCGCAGGGTATGAAAGGGAATCTGTGGTTGATTAGGAACTGAGACAGGACTGTAGCCTATCCTGGATCTTACTCAGTCCGTACACTGGGCAAGCAGTAATCAAAACCACGGAAAAGTTTTGAGTAGGACTTCAAAGTCATTGGAGTAGACAACTAGTTCGGTCAGAGACAATAAAGTCTTACAGGAGAAGCTGAGGGTTGTCTCCATTGATCCATCGTGGATGCGAGACAGCAGCTGAACATTTATTTATGAAAAACTAATCACTAAACACCCATACGTTTTTAGAAATGGTTATTTTGATTACGAGACCAGTTTCGGCAAACCATTAACTCCACCTCCAGGCGGTTGCGTGTTAAAAACAACTAGTATAAGTATAGTATACTGAAATTGATATTCTAGAAAGTGAAACGTAGTGAGATAAATTCTCAAAATCCTACAAAATGTATTGGGCGGTGTTAAGAAGTGTACCTGTGCACACAACGCACAACAAAGTAGAATAAGTACACGTGCTGGTTAGCAACGAAACTAACTACTTTGACATCACAGAGTTATAATAGAACATGTCAAAATTTTCAAAAACATAAATTAGAAAGTGTACAAAATCTGAATCACAAAGGACTAATGGTTGTCTTGCTTTTTTAAAAATATATCCACAACCCTTACAGATGAGAATCACTCTGGTTCTTAGGAATCACTATCCGCACTCAAATTAAAAACTCGCGATACGACATATCAAGTACACAATATTGTGAATACCTATTGATTAAGTATCACTAGTGATATATGAGACGTATTTATGGCAGTATCAAAAATCTCTACCAGAAGCAAAAAACCGGCGGACAAATTACTATGTAAATGATGGTAAGTGAAGAACCTGCACGGGATACTCATAAAATAGTCAGAGGGCATTATACTGTATCCCAAGTACAAACTGAAACGATATGACTTACTGTGTCTTAAACATCAATTAATTGGCGGTGGGACAAACAAGGGACCCCAAACACCATACTATTATGTAGACTATATATTCTTTGTACAGGGGAAATAAGAACGAGGCACTCAGACTACAAGAAATTTTTAACTCTTTATACCACAAGTTTCATTTCACTATGGACTTTCATGTTGAGGGCTCTCTTAACTTATTTTATGTACAGGTAAGTGAGAATGGCCAGTGTTCAGAATACGAAGTTTCTCGTAAGCCGACAACAAAATTGTCATTATTGCTGCGAATTCCGATCATCATCCATTACTGAAGAAAGCATTCTTTCTTTCAGTGTTTCACAGGTTAAAATTATTTGCACCTGACCAGGTGGCAACTTCATCGAGAAAGCCTCAATTGTAAAGATAGGCATTGTAAATGGATTTAGAGAAAGTGATAGAAAGGAAATGGGTAATAAAACTCTGTCAAAGATGCGCGAAGTGATAACTTTATATGCAATTAACACACTGGGGAAGCTCCCACGACAAAATATAAGATTGTGACTAGCTTTACATCGCACAAACTTGAAAGCAGTTCAGAACTCGACATAGGGAACCGGTTATCCTGGCTGTGATAGTAAACTATGAGATCATTTACGTCAGTTCATCAATCAGCTTCGTGACATCGGAAACAATTTACAGATTCTTCATTATAAGAGTAGAGATGTTAATTTGGATACCTCAGAGGACCTAGAAATTTTGATACATACAAGGCGCTTCCATGACCGATTATTAAATGACAGGATCAGTGGAGCAGGAGATTGGTTTTTAATACTTTTGATAATGGCTTCAATTGCCGTTGGAAATACTACTTGTAAGCTCATTGCGGCCACCGTTTATAACACCAAATGTGCAGTGACGTTTGGCGATACTTTGAGAATATTTTTATATGCATTTATTTTCACATATGTTGTTACGTCGTGAATCACAATAGAGCAGCGATTAGCAGTCCAACAACACTTTATTCCATAGTCACAGAACATACAATATAACAAGTCAAAGATACATTGTCCTAAGAGTAAACAAACAGTCTCTCACTTGCGAGAAGTACATCACTCTGTGACATCCTCCCCACCCTGGTCGACCTCCAAAGGTACGGCCAGCTGCACAGGACGACTAATGATGTGACCTTCTGGTGTCCGGAGTATTATCGTCCTTACCCTGCCGTCTCTTCCTGGTAGTACCTTTTCTATCCTGGCCTTCTTCCACATATGTCGCGGACGAAGGTCCTCTTGGATCAGCACGATGTCGCCAGGGCGAAAGGGGATGACTCGTCCCGATGGGCGTTTAACTTCATGGTAGTTCCGGAGCTCCAATAGGTATTCTTTAACCCAACGGTTCCAAAAACTGTCACAGAGTTGCTGTCTCAGTCGGAATTCCTTTGTTAAATTCGTGCTCGCTGAAGGCTCTGGTCCCGTCGGAATAGTCGTAAGTTTTTCTCCCGTCAGAAAATGGGATGGTGTGAGTGCATCACAATCATCTCCTGGTGTGATGGGCCTGGAGTTCACCGCGGCTTCAATACTGATCAAGGTGGTGTTCAGTTGTTCCTCAGTGAGCTTTGCGAGTCCCAATACCTTCCGTAGGCAACGCTTTATAGTGCCCACCATTCTTTCCCACCATCCTCCCCACCAAGCCGCACGGGAGACAATGAATTTCCAAGTAATACCGTGGTGGGCGAGGAACTGATAAGATTTTGTGGTAGTTAATGCCTTCCAAAGTTGGGCTAGTTCCATATTCGTGGCGTGGAATGTTTTCGCGTTATCTGTATATATCGTGTGGGGTAGTCCGCGTCTTCCGGCGAATCGCCGAAGTGCCATAAGAAACTTGTCCGTTGACAAGTCTGTACAGAGTTCGAGGTGGACAGCTCGTGTGGTAGCACATGTGAAAAGAGTGATATATGACTTGTGCGTTTCCTTCCCCACTTTGATGAATAGTGGGCCAGCAAAGTCTATTCCGGTTACAGCAAATGGTTTGGCAGGTGAAACTCGTTCAGGTGGCAGCGGTGCTTCGATCTGTTGCCCTCGTGGATTCTTCAAGATCTTGCATGCGAGGCATGAGTATGGGATTCTTTTGATGGCCTGACGAGCTCTAAGGATCCAAAATTCGGTTCGCAGTTCGGATAGTACAGAACGAACACCAAAGTGATGAAGGCGGATGTGTGTCTCTCGAATAACCAATTGTGTGAAGTGGTGGGAACCGTCAAGGAGTACAGGATGTTTTTGTTCCCTATTTAGGCTAGTGCACTGCAGTCGACCTCCTAGACATATCAGTCCATCTTCTAGGAAAGGATTGTATCGTGCGATTTTTGACTCTCTTGGCAGTGGTAAGTTATTCTGAAGTGCATGTAATTCGTTGGGGAAGGAATCTCTCTGGCCCACTCGAATCCAATACATTTTGGCAGCTGATAATTCGGTGGCTGTAAGTTCTCCTGAAGATTTATTCTTCTGACGAATGTTGTGTAGGAAACGGAGAGTCCATGCTGTGATACGAATGAGCTTCCAGTACGAGCTGAATTTAAGTAAGTTCAAAAGGCCGGTTGGCGTAGATATCGACAAAACTTGGCTCTGGGTTTTCTTCCTCTTTTCTTCGGGAGGAAGTCGTACCATCGTTGGAGTATCGTTGTTTGGCCAGCATTCAGGAGGGCGTGTAAGCCAAGGCGGCCCATGCCACCAAATATCCAGAGAATTCATTTGGTAGCCGAGGAGTCCACGTGAGAGGTGGTCAGCAGGATTGTCTGGTCCTGGGCAGTGTTTCCATTGCGTGGGAGTCGTGTGTGTTTGTACCTCAGTTACACGATTACAAACGAAGGTCTTCCATCTGTTAGGATCACAGCGAATCCAACTTAGTGTTATTGTAGAATCCGTCCACAGTATCGCACGGGCAATTTTAAAGTCTGTTGCGCGGCAAAAGTAACACAATAGTCTGGTCCCAACTACTGCCGCTAAAAGTTCGAGTCGAGGCAATGTCACCTTCTTAATAGGAGCAAGTCTGTTCTTGCTACAGACTAAATGGGTTACGACGTCATCATCTAAGACAGTACGAATGTACAAAGCTGCTCCATATGCCTTTTCCGAGGCGTCACAGAATACGTGCAGCTGAGAGTCTCTTCCATGAGCTGTAGCTATCCATCTAGGGACACGTATATGTGACAATGAAGGTAAGCTAGATATCCAAGCGCGCCATCGTGCCCCTAAGTCCCAGGGCATAAGTTCATCCCAGCCAATTCCTCGGCACCATGTGTCCTGGAATAGCAATTTCCCAACAAGAGAAACTGGGGAAAACAGTCCGAGTGGGTCGTAGAATTTAGCCGTACATTGTAAAAGGAGTCGTTTGGTGGCTGGCTCTTCTGACGACCTTCTAATGATTTCGCTAGGATCGATACAGAAGTAGTCACCTGCGGTGTTCCAGTCTACACCTAAAACTTGAGTCTGGGTGTGGAGTTCTCGCCCTTCTGCCCTCCAGATAGTGTGGAGTTGTTCACAGTTGGTAGCCCATTTTGATAAGGGGAGACTGATCAATTTCATTAGGGTTACAAGTTCATAGTATATGGTTATCACCAAATTATCACCTTCTACTGAGATCACAAAGTCGTCCATGTATGCAGTCTTGTTTATAAGTGGCGCTACGGTGGGAAATGCTGTCATACACTTGTCGGCAAGTTCTCTTAGTGTTGCAGAAAGTAAAAATGGGCTGCAGGTCAGGCCGAATGGGAGTCTGTTAAAACGGTATTCTGTTAGTTCGTCCGTCGTTTGAAGATTTCCTGTTTGATCCTGGCTAATCTTGAACCAGAAAAATCTGGTCAAGTCTTTGTCCTTTTCGCTCAAGGTTAATTGAAGGAAAGCTTGTGTGATGTCCGCGACGATAGCTGTAGAATATAATCTGAAACGCAGTAAAATATCCAGAATCTCTGGTAATAGGTTCGGTCCTGCTTCTAATACCTCATTCAGAGAAGGTGCATTGTTTTCGTGAGATGAGGCGTCAAAGACTATTCTCCACTTAGTGGTTCCGTATTTCTCCTTCCTCACTGCATGATGAGGGAGATAAAATAGCTCCTTTCCTGAGAGTGGGGTGGGAGCGACCTCTACTTGCCCCTTCGTAATGTAGTCTAGCATAAGATCGAAATACATTTGCTTAAATGTCTCTTGACGTTGAAATCTTTCCCTGAGGTGCTTGAATCGTTTTTCCGCGATAGGTCTGTTACTCGAAAGCACTTTATGTTGCATTTTGGGAAGTGTAACGACTGCTCGATGATCCTTTATAGAGAAAGATGCTCTAAACTCTTCAAGAAGTCTCGTATCCTTGTTGTTCACAGGTAGATCCTGATCGGCAGTAATCCCTATAGTTTCCAAGTCCCAAAAGCGTCTGAAATCATTGTCAGAGTGCAGAGGAGATCGGTCAGTCTGAGCAAAATTTACCACGGTTGCATGCACACAGGCTTGTGACTTGCTACCACTAAGTATCCAGCCAAACAGAGAAGGAACTAACACTAAGGTTTCAGAGATGCGTATGGGCGAATTTTGCTTCACTATCTTCCAATAAAAATCGCCTCCTACAAGAATCTCCACGGGAAGATCTTCTGTTGAATCGGTTTTCGGATCTGCTAGCGTAATCTTACGGGCATCTGGTAAACTCTTTATATGTTGTGGAACTGAAGGCTGGTGAGAAATAACGTGAGTACTTTCGAAGGCAGTAAGTGGCACTGAAGAATTCTGCCAAAGCCCCTTCATATTTAACTGAACAAGCCTGCGGTGGCGTGGGCGTGTAGGGTTTGATTCAAAGGAACAAACAGTTAGTTCTTGTCGGTCTATCGTTTGCAGTTTGAGATCATCAATCAGCGATTTTGCTATGAAGCTGGACTGACTGCCTGCATCCAGTAGACATCGCGTTGTCCTGCTCAATCCTGTAGGTCCTGAGACGCATACTTGGGCTGTCTGAAGGTACGTGTAACCGTGGGGAGCGACAGATACCTTTCCAACGGAAGTAACGTTTGTCTGACCCGCAGGACCCCTAATATCCTTTCGTTCCTCACAAATGGACTTATGATGCAGTCTTTTACAGTTAACACACCGAGCCTTTTCTTTCTTTTTGCAATTTGACACTTTGTGCCCACGTTGA
Organism: Schistocerca serialis cubense; assembly: GCF_023864345.2. Taxonomy (NCBI): domain Eukaryota; kingdom Metazoa; phylum Arthropoda; class Insecta; order Orthoptera; family Acrididae; genus Schistocerca; species Schistocerca serialis. The sequence continues at coordinate 454,354,890 of NC_064646.1, forward strand.
AGACAAAGAAAGCATCTGTTTGCTAGTTTCAGTTTATCTATTCGATCATTAACGCGTACGATCTTCTTACAGTCTTGCGCCCAATGACCGTCAGATTCACAAAAGACGCAGAATGGTTCCTTTACGCTGGTATCCTTCGGAGTCGATCTTTTAGATTTCGCGTGTACGTGAAGTGTGGACGCTGTGGGAAGGTTATTAGAAGTGCTTGAAAATTCACCGCGTATCTTCTGCGTGGTAAGCGCCCCGTCGACTTCCTCGTTCAGAAACTCCATCAGTTGCAAAATGTCCCCTTCGGATATTCCTGTACGCTTAGCGTGAATTATCCAGCGGCGGCATATATCATCCGGAAAAGCGCGTAAAATTTTCGGCGCAAGGACACGGCCGTATCCGTTCACGTCTTCCCCAAGTGCCCGGAGAGCTTGAATACGTCGCTGGCATTCAATGAATGTTGAATTAAGTTCCTCTGGGGTGGACAGCTTAATTGGTTTTATGGCTTCGAGATAATCTAAGTGGGCTTGAATTATTCGATCCTTGTTGCCATAACGCGCTCGGAGAATCCTCTTCGTTTCTGCGTACGTCTCGGCCGTCACCGCAATACCGTCCACTAAATGCTTTGGTTCTCCCGAGATATAGCCGCGAAGAAAAATGTGTTTATTGATTGTAGTTACCGTCGGATCTTTGTCAACCGACTGCTCAAACTGCTCCCAGAATCGCGCCCATGTCTCAATATCGCCTGAAAAAGGCTCAAGTTTGATCGGCGGAAGTTTTACTGAAGCTGTGGGAACACTCATTGTTACAGATTGTGCCGGCGGATTGTCGGGAATCTTTATGTCTGCTACCGATTTCGCAAGCTGTTTCTCTATTTCGTGAGACAATCGGGAAATTGTGAGTCTCGCGGTGTCTATATAATCTTCGCATTTAGGAACATCTTCTTCGTATTCGCCATCGTCTAACAACTCGTGAATATCCTCATCTAATTTAACGAGGCGGTCCAGAACGCTTCCCAATCTGTCATTGTAATATTTATAATCCGCGATTTCCGATGTGTCGGGCAACCTTGCAACTTCCGCCACGAGTCGCGTAATGTTTGCTCTTTCTCTCATACGTTTTCTTTTTAGAGAGTGTAATTGCGCTTCTGGTTTGTGGTCTGGCACGTCCATTACGTCCGATTACTCGAAAGTTTAAAGCAGTGTCGGCTAGCGATCAGCTGGTCCTAGTAAGGCGTTATCTTTGGATCGCTAGTCGAAGTAGTTCAATTGATGGTCGCTAGATGGCAGCACTAGTCATAAACAATCTACGGGCGTAGCGTAGGATCTGATAATTCGTTAAATCGCTAATCGAACAGCTACAATAGCAGTACACAGCGGCATTAATGTAATCAGTTGCCTTTACAAATGGCATTACAAAACATGTTGCGTGATAATTCAATTGAACTTAGCTGTGTATGATGGCGGTTGTCGTCGAAGAGCTTGTTGCGTGGTGTAACAAATCGCTGCAGTAAACCCCGTCGTAGTATTGCCGCGTGACGTGCGTCCAGAATTCCGTGCACTACAACAATCGTGGAATTGTCTCGGGCAAAGTCTTTCCCGGGATTCGGCACCAAATTGTTACGTCGTGAATCACAATAGAGCAGCGATTAGCAGTCCAACAACACTTTATTCCATAGTCACAGAACATACAATATAACAAGTCAAAGATACATTGTCCTAAGAGTAAACAAACAGTCTCTCACTTGCGAGAAGTACATCACTCTGTGACATATGTATCATTTGCTGTCATGTCTTACACGTTTTTATGCCTTTTCGCTTCACTTCTGTCATTGTGCCGTGCGCGGTTCGTGTTCATGCCTTTTATTGTTTGTCATCTTCTCTTACGGTACTGCCGCCTCGTTTTCTTATTCCATTTACGGGCGTCACTAACTTCCTGCCTTATCTGCCGTGAGTGGAAGCAGCAGCGCTTATCGATAAGCGCACTGCCGTATCATCTCTGTAGCGACCGATAGTATTCCCGGGTCGTCGCGTGTCTGGAGTTCAGTTGCCAGCTCAGTGGGGGCGCAGCAGAAGTGAAGTCCGGCACAGCCTGGATTTGGCGACCGCTGGTCACACACATAAACTATCCGACGAAGCACGTTTGAGCGGAGACGACAGTTGGTTGGTCGTTCTGTCGGTCTTGTCATCGGGTGTCGTGTATTTGGTTTTCCGATCGCTTCTGGGCCCTTTCAATTGGTCATCTTGCAGGACGTGGGTCGGTTCCTTCCTTGTGCAGAGACGTCAGGTGGCCAATGGGCCGGTGTTCCCTCTGCATGGTTGGATCTGAGCCATCGTCTCCGGGTCGTCGTGCGTACGAGTTGATTCCGAACGCAGCAGCAGCGAAGTCAGGGACGGACCAGCAGTGAGTCGGTGGATAGAGTCGGTGGAGTGTGCAGTGAGTCGACAGAGTCAGTCAGAAGGCAGAAGGCTTCATGGTGGATCAGTGACGATGAGTTATCAAACAAATTTGTGAACACCTCAGACTTGACAAACGAATTATCTAGAAATGTGGAACCCTCAAGAACAGACCAAATATTTACGTAAAATTTCAGGAAGTTCATCATCATTAAAATATCATGATTTAAAGCGGAATTGATCATCAATGGACCAGAGGTGGAGCAGTAGAAATTTTCATATTGAAATCGGTAGAGAATAGTGTGGAGAGGCCAGAGTATCATGTTTGGTCGTTACATGATACTAATTTAAGTAATTGTACATGTGGATTTTCTCTGTGTTACTGAACATTGTAACGGCTAGATTATTCTTGTGTTATTTGGTAAAAATTAGCTAATTAAGACACCGTTTACACTGTACTAAGTTTTGAAATCAGACAGCGAAATTGCTAAGTATTTTTCCGTTTTCATCATACTCGTTTCACCAGATGTACCTATTGTTATTGATATTCGTATGTTTGCATTTCTAGAATTTTGGTCTCTTGTGAAGCAAATGCAATTTTTAATGAAGGTGCACAAGATCATCTGTAATATAACTTCCTGGCAGGTTAAAACTGTGTGCCGGACCCAGACTCGAACTCAGGACCTTTGCCTTTTGCGGGCAAGTCCTCTACCAACTGAGCTACCCAAGCACGACTCACTCCCCCTCCTCACAGCTATACTTCTGCCAGCACCTCGTCTCCTACCATCCAAACTTTACAGAAGCTCTCCTGCAAAACTTGCAGAATTAGCACTCCTGAAAGAAAGGATATTGCGGAGAGATGGCTTAGCCATAGCCTGGAGGATGTTTCCAGAATGAGATCTTCGCTCTGCAGTGGAGTGTGCGCTGATAAGAAACTTCCTGGCAGATTAAAACTGTGTGCCGGACCGACACACGAACTCGGGACCTTTGCCAGGAAGTTTCATATCAGCGCACACTCCGCTGCAGAGTGAAAATCTCATTCTGGAAACATCCCGTAGGCTGTGACTAAGCCATCTCTCCGCAATATCCTTTCTTTCAGGAGTGCTAGTTCTGCAAGGTTCGCAGGAGAGCTTCTGTTAGTTTGGAAGGTAGGAGACGAGGGGCTGGCAGAAGTAAAGCTATGAAGGGAGGGCGTGAGTCGTGCTTGGGTACCTCAGTTGGTAGAGCACCTGCCCACGAAAAGCAAAGGTCCCGAGTTCGAGTCTCGGTCCGGCACACAGTTTTAATCTGGCAGGAAGTTTCTTATCAGCGCACACTCCGCTGCAGATTGAAAATCTCATTCTGCAGTAATATGTAATAGGTTGCAACAGAGTTTCCAGTAGTCAATATTTCTTTCATCTTGAGCATTAGCTGCAATTATTCTTGGTATTGACCTTGTACCTTCAGTCTCTAATAATACAATGCATAATTTTGCATTTCATAGTCTACGGTTTTAGCTTACAATTTTCTTGCGATGCAGAAGCAACACCTTTACCTTCTCTATGTTCCTGCTTTACACAGCTGTAGATCATAGTATAGCCGTCTACAGATGTTTTCTTATGTGTTTCTGTAATTTCTGAAAATGTATTTCCTTTTGTTTCAAATATTTAGCTGATTCGACTTCCTTAAAATCAATTCCCTAACGTCCAAGGTTGAAGCTTTCCCAGGTTCATAAAACCGTTGTCTCTTGCTCCTGTTTCTCACCCATGTCGTACCCCAGTTACACGTTCTGTTCCCGAGACTAGTCTGGGTACACCAAGTACGTTTATTCCTTCTCTAAATGGTGTACTGGCCCATCGCTGCTATGGCAATTGTCCCATGAGTGATCCTACCACCCACTACACAGTCATCTATCAGCTGATTTAGCATCTATGAACTTTTTTTCCTTTGTGAATTGCGGGGTCAAACCAAGTCGTTCTGAAGTTGTAGCGATCATTGTTTGAATGCAAAAAATTTTTTGTGCGTCACGGTGAAACGGTGACGACGAGTTGTCAAACAAATTTGGGAGCATATCAGATATATCAAACGAATTATCTGGAAATGTGGATAAGCTGTGGAACTCAATACCAGACCAAATATTTACGTGAAATTTACAGACGTTCATCATTATTGAAGTATCAGAATTTAAAGTGTAACTCAGCACAAAAGGTGCTGCAGGAGAAATTTTTATATCAATATCTTTGAGAAGAGTGTGGAGAGGCAAAAGTACCATGTTTGGTCATTTCATGATAATACTTTAAGTAATTGTACATATGGATTTTCTCTGTGTTACTGGATATTGTGAAGCTTAGATTATGCCTGTGTCATTTCCTAAAAGTTAGTGAATTGATAGACTGTTGTGGAAGAATTTTTTCCAGATGTTAATTGTCTTCTCAACATGTGAGAGGTTGATTTTTTCCATTGGTTTCCAGCAAGGTACATGGCTGGTTGTTAAATTTGATATTATTTAGTTAGTTTCAAGTGTGATACTGGATATGTTTGAGAATGTAGGTTTCATTATGACCCTACTTTGACTGATATTTTACTTATGTACAGAAGTGCATGAGAAAACTATATTGTGGTGCAACTGAGGACAGTAACAGCCTCACCAACAAAGCCAAAGGCACGTTATACCTCTCCGCTCCATCTGTAGAATGAAGGAAATAACACTGAGGACCAAAATGCTGAAACTTGAAAGTAATGTAAAATCTGTGCTTCTGTGTAATGTGAAACATGGAAAGTGACAAAGCAGCTAATCCCTAAGCTGCAGACATTCAACAACAGATTTCTGTGGAACATCCTGGAGATAAGGTGACCAAATGTTACCTCTAACGAAACACTCTGGGAAAGAAGCAGCAAGAAGATAGCTGAGCTGCTGATAAGAAGCAGGAAGTTGACATGGTTAGGACCCACATTTAATAGACCAAATAAACACATTGCGTAGGAAGCACTTTATCCTATGCTGCATGGACGATGAGGACGAGGCAGGCTCAAGATGAGGTGGAGATTATCAGGTGAAGCACAAGGTCAATACTAAGGAAATGGATGGGAGAAACAGAAAAATATCAGAAGACAGAGCAACATTGTAGTCCTTTATTGTAGGCCTATGCTGTATTATTATCTCATTTTTTTCATTTACCTATCTAGCCTATCTCTTTCTGCTGCTTCAACACTCCGAGCACTACTCCAATTACTTTTTTATCATTTAAATATTATCTCACATTTACCAAAAACCTAAGTACATTTTAGATTACATACTTCAACCATTCTGTAGCTTTTAAAACTGAACAGGCTTCTTTCTTCATCCAACTTGCTTCAGGCTCAATTGACACATAACTCGATTAATTTTAATTCTGCAAATTATTTCGATGACATAAATGTTACGGTGTTATGGACAAAATTGTTGCTGTGTTGAACAATAAACCCTAACAAAAACATTTCGAATGTAAGAAGACGGTAATTATTTATCATTCACTTTTCTAAAGTGAGGTACTAGCATCATTATGTAAAAAAACAGGTATGTGTAAGGTACAATACCGGATATACATGGGTGGTCTATGTAAGGGAGATGAACTTGAAAACAATATGAACTGCTGTATAAATGGGAGAGCCACAAAGACCAAACTCTTCCATTTGGTGTGCAAGATGTATGAGACTTGCGAAGTATCCTCAAACTTCAAGAAAAATATAATAACTGCAATTTCAAAGATAGAAGATGCTGACAGATGGGAATATTAACGCACTATGAGTTTAATAAGTCATGGATTCAAATAACAAACACGAATTCCTTACACAAGAATGAGAAAACTGGCAGAAAGAGACTTTGGAATAGATCAGTTTGGATCGAGAAGAAATGTATTAACACATGTGGCAATACTGAACCTGCGGCTTACCTTAGAAGATAGTTTATGGAAAGGCAACTCTCTTTTTGTACCGTCTGTAGACTTACAGAAATTTTTTGACATTGTAATCTACAATGTAACAGAGGTAAAACACAGTGAGTGAGAGCCTATTTAGAAGTTTTACATAAACCAGACGGCTGTTGAAACTGTCAAAGCGCGTGAAAGGGAGTTAGTGATTGATAAGCAACTGAGACGGGGTTGTAGCATATCCTTGATCCTATTAAGTGTATACAAAGAACAAGCAGTAATCAAATCCACAGCAAAATTTTGTGTAGGACTTATAGTTTAGGGAGAAGAAATAAAATCTATAGGGTTTGCCGATGGCAATGTAGTTATGTCAGAAACAACAAAGGGCATAAAGAAGAAGTTGAAACGAACGGACTGCCTCTGTCGATCCATCGTGGATACGGGACAGCGGCTGGTCAGATATTTGTGGAAAACAAAATTCAAACAGCCGTACGTTTCATAAATTATTATTTTATTAACACGACCAGTTTCGGCATCCCAATAATGCCATCTCCAAGTGGCTGCATGTTAAAAACGAGTATACGTTTTGTAGGTGACAAGGTATACAGCAGTTGAGTTGACGTAACAGAAAGTAAATTGCAGTGGTAAAAATCCTCAAAAGCTTACAAAATGCAGTGTGCAGCGGTAAGAAGAGTATCTGTGCACACAACTCATAACAAAGCATCGAAACTAACTACTTTCATATCACAGAGCTATAATCGAACGTGTCAAACATTTTAAAAACAAGTTTAGTAAATCAGCAGCACAAAGGAATAATGCTTGTCTGGGTTTATTATAAAAAATATCCACAACACTTACAGACGAGAATCACTCTAGTTCTTGGGAAAAATTATTCCCATTGACGATAAAAACTCGCGATATGACATATGGAGTACAAAGTAGTGTGCTTACCTATAGCCTAAGTAACACTAGTAATATTGTATTCCAGACGTAGTTATCACAATATCAAAAAACGCTACCAGAGGCAAAACATAGCGGCCTACAAATTATTAAGTGAACGTCAGTAAGCAAACAACTTGGAAGGGGTACTCATACCACATCTAGGAGGCATCATATTATATCCGAAGTGAAGAAAGAAACGTCATGACTCGGTGTCCCTTAAATGCTACTTTATTGGGGGGGGGAAATAGCACAGTAGAACAAACAAAGAACCCCAAACACCAAATTTTTATGTTGACGATATATTAGTCGTTTTTAATAAGTGTATGGATGAGTCGATCAGGCCACAATAAAATTTCAACTCTTTACACTAAAATTTTAACTTCATTACGGAGTTTTAGTTGAGGGCTAGCTTAACATTTTTCGTTTACAGGTAATCAGGATGGCCAATATTCAGAATACGAGATTTTTAGAAAGCAAACAACAATACATATCATTATTGCTGCGAATTTTAATCCTCCCCGATTACACAAGGAGTGTTTCCTTTGTTCAGTGTCTCACAGGTATTAGACAATTTGAAATTCACCAAGTGGAAACCGACAGGCTGATAGCCACCACTGTACATATAGGGACTGCTAATGGATTTTGAGAAAATAATATTATGGAAATGGGTGAAAAAATTTTGTCAATGACTCACAAAGAGACCAGTGTAAAGAAGCAAGATGTCAGATATGCTGCTAAGACACATGTTGGCCCAACCTCTCTGAAGACTAGTAATGAGTTTAAAAAGCATAATATGGTGGTAAGTTTCAATGCTATTAACAGACTGGGGAAGCTCCTTCGACATAGCATAGAGCAGCCTGTTACTACATTTTTCAATGGCCGGTCTACAAGTTTGAGCGTGGAGCTTGTGACAGATTTTACATCGGACAGACTGGGAGCGAGTTCAGGACACAAAATAGGGAACACTGTTATCCTAGCTGTGGTAGTGTACTAGGACCTCATTTACGTCAGTGCACCCGCCAGCTTCGTGAACAGAAAACAAATTACAGTCTTCATTGTGAGAGTAAAGTTGTTTAACTGGATATCTTGGATGACCTAGAACTTTTCGTACATAGAAGACCCTTCCATGAAAGTTTGCTTAATGAGCACATCACTGGAAAAAGAGATTGTTTTTTCATACTTTTGATAATGTTTTCAGTAGCGATTGGAAGTAAAAATCGAACACCCTTTGCGGCCACTCTTTATAACAACAAATGTACAGTGGCGTTTGCTGCAATTTTGAGTATATTTGCATATGCTGTAATTTTCACATCCGTATTTTTGGTGTCATCTTACATGTTTTTATGCCTTTTCAATTTACTTTTGTCATTGTAAGTAATCTGGATATACAACTGTTTAAACATCCTTATGATACTGATGGCGAAGCCACCTGGCGTTGTGTTAGCCCAGGTGTCCTCTATCGGCCGCGGCGCGCGTTAACTGCAAATCTGGCTCTGGCAAATTTGGTTTCTGTATATGCGAGTGGGAAGCTATTGTACCTGAAATACCGCATGCATTTCTTGATGTACGGTATTTACAATTGCCTGTTGAGCTCGTAAAATTGCGTATGGTATGTACATTTTCGCCTACTGAGACCTTCGACTTTTGTTAAATTTTTGTACCTATGTTAGCCATGCAATTGTGTATACTTGCATTCGTATTATGGGAAGGGTTTGTAATCTCAAACTTTAATTGCTGACAGGTCACCAGTAAGAAATCCCCAAAACAGCTACACGATTTTTTCAGCAACCACCAAGCACTTTTAGAGTCAATTTTATTATATTTGTCATGATTACCTTCTGGTGCCAGATATTTCAGTATTAGATAGAACAAACGATCCTCCTTTTTGCGCCAGTATGAACGTTACCTAGTATCCTTTTGCTTTGTAGTTCGGTTGGTTATAGTACACTCACTCTGCTTTTAACCTGACCCTTTCCCTCGGTACCTTCTGTGCTACAGCTTTGTATGTGTTAGTTACTATCTGGCTGGGTTTCATCATTCATTACACAGGTTGGTATCTTGTATTCACGCGTGAACAATAATGACATAGTCAAGTGAGACCCCTTATGGTTGATATGTTTGTAGCGGCTCTCTACTTGTTCCTACCTAATATTTTCCGGACAGTTAGGATCAACATATCACATTTTTTCATCTTCATTTTGGTGTATAGTGTTACGCCCTCAAGGTTTTTTATAAGTATCGCCCGCATATTCTTTTGTTACCGTCATTTACTTAGAAATTTTGTCGCCCTTTGGGTTTTTCCTCTGTTAAAGATTTTTGGTATTGTGTTGACTACATCTGATATATCACTCCTGTTGATAATATTTAGACATTATGTATGCAGAATATAGTGTACTCCATATGACATATCGAGAGATTTTAACTTTAGTGAGAGTAGCTTCTCGTAAGAACTAGGGGGATTCTGATCTATAAGAATTATGGATATTTTTTATAAAAATGTAGACAAGATATATTCGATTGACCTTCTGATTTTGAAAATTTTCTATGTTTGGTATGATCTATTGCAAGTCTATGATCTCAAAGGAACTAGTTTCGATGCTAACCAATGAGTGTTACGTACTGTGCTTTGTTGTGCTGTTTGTGCATGGGTAGCCTTCTTAAGGCTTCATACTGCATTATGTAGGTTTAAAGCGCTTTTATTTCTACGCCTCATTTTCTCTAATGTCAACGGTTGTGTATCTTGACATATCGTACACGTATACTCGTTGTTTTTAACATGCAGTGGCGTAGAATTGGCGTTAATGAGATTCCCAAAGTGGTTGTGTAAATACAATAAAAACTTCTGAAAATATACGGCTGTTTGCTGATTTTTATTTGCCAAAATGAATGGAAAGTACCTTGAAAGGAGGATGTGAGATGTACATCAACAAAAGCAAAACAAGGGGAGTGTAGTCGAAACAAGATCAGTACCATTAGAAGGCCGTAAAACTGACTGTCCTGGTTTCTTCTGAACAGTGAGTTCTTACACTGGCTATGAAATGCTGTTAAACAGCGTGAGTTCGTCTCAAGTGTGTAGGTTGCTGTTAACTTGGAGAGAAATAAAAGATCAGATTTCTAATATTATTGAAATTACTGTAAAGAATGGTATTTTTGTGCTTTCTTATTTTGTACTGATGCATAATAAAAGAAAAATTCGTTACGTCTCAACCATCCTTGCATGTTATAGATTAACATTTGTATTCGGTTACACATGTGATAGGAAGTCCACTCTCAAGACAAGTACCATATCTTACCTGTGATGGGAAGTCCACTTTGAACACAAATACAAGATTCTACCTGTTGTAAAAGTGAAGGTCAACTGAAGTAATAATTTTTTGTTAACTATCTCACTTCATCATATAGTTAATGTAGAAAACATGTAAATTAACATTCGTGCTGCTTAAGAGTGGCCTACATCCACACTATTCTCTCACTGGCAAAACAGTACTCACAAACGCATATGCGACCTATTAATTTTAAAAGCTGTCTTAATCATATGCATGTATGGATAGAGTAGTTGCTGAGGTGGGGAAGGTGTGGACGGGAACTGGTATGCCAGATACTTATGAAGTGTAAGGTACCAATTTATTCGAATACAGTGTACAATAGATCTTCATGTGCTATGTAAACATTCCTTCTTCTAACTTTTTGAGTGATTGAAGCAAATAGGACAGTAACAAAGAAGAGGAATACCGGAGTGTTAACATTGACGATTAATTTAAGTATTTTCAATATAATTGCCGTCTATTCTGTCTGTTCCGTCTTTTAACAATGGCATTTATTTCAGTACAGATAAAAGCTTGGTCCTTCTTCCGACGCATTTGATGCAAGAACGTTTGACAGTGTCCTCATCTTCAAGGTGAATCCCACGATGAGCTCCTTTTAGGGCCGAAACAACTAGAAGTTTGATCGTCATGCAAAAGTAGAACATCCGCCATAACTCTCGTTGGGCAAATTCTCTGAAGATGTGCTTTAAAGTGCTAGGAGGTAGCCTAGTTTCGGTCTGTATTGATTGACGATCCCTGCTCCAAAAATCGACCATAATCACACACTTTGAATTCCACAATACGGTAATATGTTTTGAATTTTTCCTCCTCCAATGAGTTTTGGGTAAAAGTTTCTCCTTTGTGTAGTTTCTTTCAAGAAACTCCTCTCTGTCCAAGCGGAAGCTCTGCATGAGTTGAGAGGCCATTCTTATTCTGGCCTCTTTATCGTGATCGGCTAACGTTCTTGGTACTCAAGTTGCACAAACAGTCGAGTATCCTAGTTGTTAAATAATCGTAATCACCCCGAATTTACTGAGGGAGGTAATGCGAAACAAATCATATGCAGTCAGCCGGTGACCACCACTGACGAAGTCGACTCGCTGAATGTTATGTGGAAGCCTTAAAGCACCAGTCTGCCGCTCAGCGATTCATCAGCCAACGGTGTTTGCCCTTCACTTTTGTTACAGCGATAAATTCATTTTCTAAAGTTCCTGATATCCACTGCTGAATCACCGCACACATTTTCTGTCTTCCATTATTACACATGCGAGTTTCACCTTCTGCATTCAAAAATTCTATCACAGATCGCTGCCTAATTTGAACATCGATGAAGATCGTTTTAGAAAGTGACTACATCTGGTGACGGGAGAAGTTACTGCGGCACTGGTTTAGAAGAGAAGCGATGAGGAATAGCGACAGATTAAATTTTTCATTTACCAAACTGTATTTGTGAAGGTGAAAGTAGGTGGAATTAGATCTTGACTAACCTTCGTACAAACATATGATGCCATAGCAATAACCTGTATCTCATTACTTAATGATAGTAAATACTTCTCCTTTTACATAAGAAATGTAAATATTCAGGGAAGGACTCTTCTTGGAACTATATTTCGCGGTGTAGATTGCGACAGTACTCAGTACACAGGAAGTATGCACAATTACGTCTTGAGTCACCGATTATTTAGTGTTTTATTAATTTACACATCGCTTTCGGGCCCTGTGCATCCATTATTGTTATTGGTAACTTTTCTCTGAGTCCCTTTCCTCAGCTTAAGCCATTATTTTATTGTCGTACGTCGTATTTTATTGTCGTTGCCGTGCAACCATCTTCTTCCCACCTGTTTCCGTACGCTACTAGTCATTGTACGAATATGTAAATGATTCAGTCCTATGCTACTGCTGCAGGCCGTTAACAACAGATATCGGACTCGTTCCAAGCATCATACTACTGGTGCAGAAAAGTACATTAATGACAGACGTAAAGTAGTAATTTAAAACAAGTTTCTAAAATTTCTTAAATAACCATGAGTAGCAGAAGCTGCCAATTGATTCAACCTTCGTGATTTTATGCAAGTGAATTGCTATTTGCTCGAGCAGATGATTGTGTAATGTTACCAAATTGGTTTTTGTCTTCTTTATGGTGTGATAAGTTTGGTCCGTATGCCGTGCAATACCTAACCCACACGCGAGGAAATATCAGTGAAGAGCCACAACGCTAGGCAATCTTTGCGTAGATTGTTGACGGATCCAACCCTCTATCTCAGACTAGTACTTTTCTACTAAAGTGCAGGCCACGTCGTTATGATCTGACCAGAGACCTCTAACAGCGAATGTATGTTATATCGGCGGATTTTCGTTGTTTATCCGCGGTAACAGGACTCCACGCGGTACTCGTAAGGCCAGAGATCATAGGCGACGCATTTCTGTAGTCGTCGGCAATTTATACGCTATGCGCTCATATACTTCTCAAAAAAAAAAAAGAAGAAATAACAGTCAGTTGATTGCAGAAACTCAACACCTCACCATATAGATGTGAATCAGAATCTTGAGAACTCCTCTCAGAAAACTCAAACATCGACATGCTTGGAAAACAGCAGTAACTCTAAACACTGGTAAACATTGGTTGTAATACAGTTGGGGGATAATATTATAATCAACATGGAACAAGAAAACTTCTATTGACACTCCCAAAGGGTTGTTTCATTTAAAGGGTGATCAGAAAGACCGTCTGATATCTTTTCTATTTGAGCGCATATGGAGTGCAGCGGCGCACCCATGCAGGCATATAACCACTAACATATAGGCAAGAGATTTGAAAGGCAGTCGGTCTTTCCGAGGTATATTCGGTAAATGCAAAAACGTTTTTCGGTATGAAGGCAGTCTTGTGTGCTTTGACACAGGTTTTGAATCTCCTGCCTGAGAGGCTAGTAAACTGGTGACTGATAATTTATATACCACACTGTTGCTGAATTTTAGGGGATTTCGTTTATTCTGTGTACTAGAAGGTATCGTAACTCATTCACAGTGCAGAAAGGAAACGTTAGTTTTAAAAAATAGTTGAGCAATTAATTGCGAAATTGGGCCTAGGTAAGTGATGCTTCATTTTCGTGCTTTTGTGTGTATAATCTTTCTGCTTTCTGTGTAGCCAATGACCATGGCAATATTTTATAATTGTGCAAAATTCGGTGGTAAGTCTGATATTCTACTGCACATGGCTGGACCCCTTTCTGCTGATAATCTCTCCCATAAAAATTAAGCAGATTATGAGATCATATGTCCTTTTCCATTAAAAGATGTCGTTAAACATTAATATTTAAATAATTTTTAAGACCTATAAAAGATTTCATTCTTTACATGTGTGAAATTATTTTATAACGCTAAAGTATAGGAAGACGCTTCATATTCGTTCGTCTTGCAATATATTATATTTGTGAAGTGGGTTAAAGTGTACAAACAAGAGAGCGATTTGAGCAATGTGTTGTGCTGTTGCGACATCATTTAATGGAAATTCCTGACATTGAAGAATTTAAAACGTTATCCTGGATCATTTTGCAAGTGTTTCACTGTTAATTATTCCATTTGCAGTTGTTCGATCCACAAATTTTGGAGTTTAACAGCTACTATTCTCACAAGAGAAACATACAATTTGCGTGACTTCGCTCAAGGGCCACCGTAAATAATGTGTTAAGTGACGTCCACCCAGATAATGGAATAACAGGAGGCAAAATGTATCTTGTGACTAAATAAAATAAGAAATTCTATTTGACTTAATTGCATATTATTAATACTTCCTTTGAGAGATATTTGTACATTGGTGAATCGTATGAAATAAATGACAAATATTTATATGAATATGTATATAAAAATCTTGATTTTGGGTAATACAAAGGGCTTCCTAACTGCTGGAAACGAATAATTTTTAGGAATATGGAGATACCACTCAGTGTAAAGTAAAAGAAGAAAGTATAGTAGATGAATATTTTGTTAAGTTACTGTAGCATATTCGAAACTGATTCTAATTTACTTTCTAATAAAGCAATATGCAATGTTGGTAAGAATGTAACGTATCATGTTTAGAAGTACCTGAATCAGTTCTAAAAAGCGGAGGTTGTTTACCGGGTTCAAAAAGAGCATCAGATAACGATTGAAAGAAAAAGGTGCAAAGAATGCAACAAAAGACGAGTGAGTAGCCTTAGGACTCGAAGTAATCAATTGACAATATAATTAAACAGGCTGAAAGACAAACTGAGTACAAAACCGTACATGATGCACAAAATATGAAATGTAACTGGCCAAACGAGAAAATATGAAACTAGAACCAATAAACAAATTGTACAGAAACTAGCCTGGAGTCGAATTGCATGAAAGCGAAGTAGTGACTGAATACGAAATCAGGCAGTTTTGTAGCATATCCCCATACAATAATAATTCTCTATGCTGAGTAGCCAATAAAGGATATCTAGGAGAAAATTGGAAAAGGAATTTTCGTTCAGTGAGAAGAAATAGTTTTGCAGATGGTATTTTAATTCTGTCAGACAGAGTTACCGACATAGAAGAGCACTCTATGGAATGAATTGCGTGTTGGAAAGAGGTTTGACAAGAATAAGTTTTGAATAGGGATGGTGGGCCGTTGTTGCTTCAAATCATGTGAGACTGATGCAATAAGAAGAGCCAATGAGACACTCAAGGAAAAAGATGTGATTTGCTATTTGGGAAGCTAAATAACTGATTATGGCTGGAGTACTGAGACTACCGATAGCACGAAACGCAGTTCCGAAATAGAAAAAAATGTTCACATGTAATCTAGATTTAACTATTAGAAAATCTGCTGTGAATCTGTTTGCCTGGAGTTTAGATTTATACAGAAGTGAAACATGGACGAAAAGTAGTTCAAACAAGATGAGAATAGAAAGTTTTTATATGTGGTGCTACAGTAAAACTCCAGTAAAGAAGCATGCGGACACCTTTTTAGACAGGATGTGATCAACACGTTAGTAATAGAGATAGAGAGATGTGTGGGGGGTAAAATTGTAGAGAGAGACTAATATCTGAATACAGCAAGGATGTTCAAATGGAACTAGGTGACAGTAATATTTCGGGGATGGGGAGGCTTGCATATAATAGAACAATATGGAGAGCTGCATTACACCACTTTTCAGACTAAACACGACAACAACAACAACAGCAAACTGTGCTTACTTGACTTCTAAAAGTCTGTATAATAATGCACATTTCATGCTACTTGGGTTCGATCTGACTCTCTGTCTTTTAAACTGATGACTTATACGTGTATTAAACAAACTGATTCTGAAATTATGCTTGTCGTTGTGATTTGTCTGATTATCTTAAAATTCAATTCTATGCTGCACGGTAGTGAAACGTTAAAATCAGTAACCATTTCTTTTACTACTATGTTTTCCTTCATTTATATCATCACTCTAATGATAAACCAAACCGAATCAATTAAATAACTGAAATACATGCATTGTAATTATCAAAAGAGGAGCTGCAAATACTGTGTGGGGTAAGCTCTCTCATGGTATCACCGACTATAAGGTGCATGTTTGACAGAATAAATATGCTACGAGTTTCTCCTGTTATCCATTCACTGTTAGCTAAGGGGTGAACATTGTTATATTATCTTTGTCAGTGCTAATGACATTAATTTGTCTGCAGGATTCCCTTCTTGCAGTCATTACTCAATCTGAGTGTACACTGTGTACCCAATCTGTCTGTGTCTAGTGTAGATATGTTGAAGTGCGAAGACATTTTCAGAATGTTTGCGTAGCATCTAAATGAGGCGGGACGTGGGTACCAGCCCGGTATTCACCTAGTTGGATGTGGAAAACCGCCTAAAAACCACATCCAGGCTGGCCAGCTCACCAGCTCTCACCATTAAGCCAAGATTTAATCAGAGGCTGGCTCACCTCCCCGTGTCCCGGAAGCTGATGCTTTAGCATTCTCGGCTATCCGGGCGGGTAAACACTAATTACTAACGTTAATTTTCACTAAATGCTTTTAATCACATTTCACTTATTAACAATGGGAGTAAGATGTTATCCTCTGGCTGTCTTTACTGTTATGCAACAGGAAAGCTACTTAGGCTTCATTTAAACTGACAATGGTGCACACAGATAATTTAACACAAGGCTTGCATTACATTATTCCTAGGATGGCACTAAACTGTGCGAAAGGTGCTGGAGCACCTCTATGAGAGTCGAACACAAAAGAATTCCAGCAGCCAGCGAACGACACCTGAACCACATGTTACGTCATCAATTTCTTCTTCAGTGTCGCATTCGTTAATTGCCAGGTTTTCCAGTGCTTGCCACCGCACAAGACCTGAACCATGTCTTACCTCGTCCGACTCCTTACCTTTCTCTGCATCTTCTTCTTGCTCCTCCTCCTCTGGCAGCACCTCCAGCAGCCGGCGTTCTCTGGGCACAATGTCCTCTGCTCCCTCCTGTGGCGGCGGCTGCTCGAAACCCCCACCTGAGGAAGAATAAACGTGACAGATGAAGAATTGGCCATTATACTGTTTATAAATCACATGTGATTTATTGCTGTTAACTGGGCTTCCAACATTCTGAGTTTCAGGGATCTACTTTCGTACGCAACCTAATGGTCTGGTATCATGACTACATACGAATTACATACATGAGACACCTTTCTTTTAAACGGATGAACTCTCCCCTGTCTCGCTTTGTCCTCTACAATGCTACTTCGCAGAGTCATTTGCACAATATATTAAACGATTCTCTTTTCTTCCTGGTTATATATCATTCTTACTTACGCTTTAGCGCAGAGCGCATCACATTTACTATTTCTTCCTCAAAACACAAGAACAAAATTTACACCGATATAAGGCAAATTCGTTTCTCTTTGTAGAGATATATGCGATATAGCCAACCGGATTAATGCTGTCAGAGTGTTCAAATAATTTTTCATCTCAGTAGTCTCACAGAATTGCATTATCACGTAAGAATGACATTGTTTCGTAGTTGTCTGATATCAATATGCAAATCAATGCCCTGATCACCATGTATCAACTGCTACCATTTCTGTTCTAAGCATTTAAGTCACATTAAACAACGTACGTACTACATAACACAAGAAATGAGGGAATAGTTGTCTTAGTACTACGATGAGAATGGAGACAGAGAAATAAAGTGTTGAGGAACACCAAAATTAGAAACAACATCTTCTCGGTGCGTATTCCCAAAACTGATTATTCTCACTCCTTCACTATTCTCAAGCTAGTGTGTAGTTAATATCCTTCGGCAAATATTCCTCAATTACATAAAGGAATCAGTCGCTTCCACACCTCAAATATGTCTATGAATACATCACAATTTAAGTATACTGTTTACAATGAAACAAAAAAATTCTAGAATCTTCATGCTGCACAAAATCTCAGATAATGTACTACCGTCTTGAATCATTTAGTACCAATAGAATTGACCTCTAGACGAGGTGTGGGTACTTACAGTAATATTCCGGCAAACCCGGCCAGTCGCCGTCCCAGGGATTCTCTTCTTCTTCCACAGGATACTTACCACCACAGGAGCCTTGAATTAAGTTAAGAACTGTCTCCAGCTCATCCCTGGAGTAACTGTGTACCAGTGGTACACAGCGACAGTCCTCCGGACCACCTCCTGTCTACAAAACAATAAAATAATATGTGAGATTCATTGAAATATGTAATCTATAAGAAAATTTTAGCAACGTGTGTAAATCCGTAAAACGAACTACAGGTATAGTGATATTCTCCTAAAGCACTATTTATAATGCGAATGCACACAGAAAAGCAGAATATTATTCACACAAATGCTGATGAAACAATTTTAAAGCCGATACTCACAGGTTCATGCTGATTACGTGCATAGTACGGAGATAGTAAATTTGTAATTGACAAGCCAGCAACGGTCATACCTGTGTACAGACCATTGTAACGTGAATCAAAAAATTATAATTTTATCAAACACGTTTACCGGAATGGTAGAAAATGAAAAAAACACATTAATTGAAACAAATATAGTCGGAAACGCAAGAAATAGAGATGCGAACGTGGATACACAGGTAACAGGTAGACCTAAAAGTGGGAGGGATACAATATGGGTGCGCAATTCGTGTGTCTACGTGAATACATTTATGTTCACTTGTATTTATCTACACGCCTCTACATTCATAAACATACAATTACTCACATAAGACTTCCCTACATGTGTTGCCAATTCATATCGAATGCAACGATTCTAACACTAAAGGTCTTTACGAGGGCTTACATCTATCTAAAAACAAAGTAACGTCAACGTATCAGAAATAATAGAAAATTCGTAATTCTCATTAACTTGCTATCAGCGTTTTTACTTCGCTTCATAAGATGCAATATCAAATTCTGTTTAGACGCCACAAACTCCCGTAAATGCAGTACAACAAGAATCACATGCAACTAATGGCGAAGGAATAAAAAGATAAATAAAGGTGACGAATCGCTTTGTGTCGCTGGAAAAAGTGTAATATCGCTGGACGGTAACCAAAAAACGTTCGCCGCATCGTATCTCGATCTGCTACATGCTGGGCAACTGCTTAAGTTGTAATGTCATTCGTTACAATATCAAATGTCGTACTCGTATAACACGACGTACAGGACATATGTAGCTTTTACACACGCAAGTCTGAGCCGAAATGGAAATTTGGCTTACCATCGTTCGCACAAGAGCACTCGGCTCGCAAGGCATCGCATCGGCAATCTTGAGCCAACTGACAGGGATCGTTTCCCCGGAAATGAATTTACCGATCGTCAACTGTCTTCATTTGTTGCGTGCGCAATGACGTAACGTGGGTGCTATGTGCATCCGATTCAGCGAGTAGGCACGTCATATGGGAACTGGTTTCGCATCTGCTAGAACAATGTTCTGATGTGGAACGTTAGCACGAGATAGTTATTTCACTGAATGCCTTGTTTTATCAGTTTTTGTATATATTTTTGTGTTTCTACTTTTGATTCAATATATGAATGAGCAACATTACTTTGATATTGTATTACAAGAAATGTGTCTAGCGAATATAGTGATTCAGGATACTAATGCACCAGCATTGTCCGCCGAATGGTGTGGTACCAAAATGTAACTTATTGATTTCATTAGTCGTAATAAGTAAACCGCCTAAATTCTCAAATCGCTTTGACAAAACTTGCCTCTTAGATATGGAGGAACCGAAACCAATCACTGGAAATCATTCGCTTGCTAAACATTTAACAGTTGGAAATATTAGTGGAGGGAAATACAATCTATGGGTGTTGTTCTTGCTAGTAAAACGTGCATATTATCAAAATATTTGGAAAATGTAAGAAAATAAAATCACTCAGACAACATTGTTCCACTCCATATGCTTACTATGGAGACAAGGTTTTACTTTATCGTAATACGGACAGTATTATGCAAGTTATACTTACAGAGGGAGGTAGCGTTGCTCACGTCCGTAGGTTTAACCTTAAAATACCCTACACGTGCCTCCTGGCTGGTGCTAATTGAGCAACAGTGATTACAGGCAGCCAGACTATCCATAGGATCTCCTGGCAATGACATATCAACTAAATAGCAGAAACAGTTCTTTTCAGAGCTCATTAACAAGAAACATTGGACCAACTATCAGACTCCTTCAACCGAGTATCGAAAGCATTAGCAGGGCAAAGTGTGACTACCTGTCAAAATTTTTGACGGACAACAATATCGATGTCGTCGCCATTCAAGAAACTCGTGTTTCCAGCGAAGAAATATTCCGAACTCGAGGTCGAATTCCTGGATATTCTGCACTTGGTGTAACTTACCACGAGGTGTATGGAATTGCTACGTATGTCCGTAACAACATAAACGAAGCTTCGCTGATTTCTGTAAGTGTGGAGGCAGATATACATACAGTTGTCATACAATTGCACGGCATTACTATTACAAATGTTTACAAACCACCCAAAACAACATGTCCCGATTTTGTCCTACACACAGCAGAACATCCTGCAATTTACATAGGAGACTTCAATAGTCACCATGAACTTTGGAAGTACTCTCAAAATGATGAAAATGGGAGCATGCTTGCAGAATGGATCGAAGAGAATAATCTTCATCTAGTGTTTGATGCCAAAGATGAAGGCACTTTCAGGTCAGCTGCTTGGGACAAGGATTCAAATCCTGACTTATGCTTTGTTAGCTGCAACGAAACTGGCTTTCCCATCAACACCACAAGGAAAGTGATAGATGCCTTTCCTCACAGCCAACACAGACCTGTAATAATACAAATTGGCTGCACTGTTCCTATCATACGATCAACTCCGCATGCTCGATGGAATTTCCAGAAAGCTGACTGGATGAAGTTTTCAACGGAACTGGATAAGACCATTCGATGGATACCTCCATCACATAATAACTATCAACGCTTCATTGGTGCAGTAACAGCAACAGCTAAAAAGCGTATGCCAAGAGGATACCGAAAAGAATATGTTCCCGGATGGAATGAGGAAAGTGAAACACTGTACCAATACTTCCAGCAAAGTGGTGAGCCAGAGATAGCTACGGAACTATTGTCCAGCTTGGACATGTCTCGGAGGCAGAAATGGGCAGAAACAGTCAAAACTATGGACTTTACCCACTCGAGCAGGAAAGCATGGAGTCTTCTGAGAAAACTGGGAGGAAGTGCACCAGCATGCAGAAAAATTTCCGAAGTAACACCAGACCAAATTGCTTCCCACATCATTACCACCTCAAGAGTACCTCCTGACAAGGAACATACAAGACATGTCAGACGACAGCTTCGTGACCTTAAAAAGAAGGCATCTCCCTCATCTGAGTATACCCATCCCTTCAAAGTTTCAGACATTGACTCTGGACTGAAGGACCTCAAACCTCTTAAGGCACCTGGATTCGATGGTATCCACCCAGAATTCCTGATCTATATGGGAGGAAAAGCTAAGAAATGGCTGGCAGAATTCTTCACTGACATCCTGCTGACTGGTCAACTTCCATCTGAGTTTAAAAAGGTGAAGATAATATCTGTTCTGAAACCTGGCAAACCCAGCAACAGGGTAGAAAACTATCGCCCCATTTCCCTACTCAGCTGCTGCTACAAGCTTTTTGAAAGGCTAATATATAACAGAATAAGTAGCGCTATCTTAGAGAACGTTCCAGTTGATCAGGCAGGCTTCAGACCAGGGCGTAGCTGCTACGACCAAGTATTGACTCTCACATCCTTCATAGAGTCAGGATACCAAATGAAGCAGAAAACATCTGTGGCATTTGTTGATCTAACTGCCGCCTTCGACACTGTGTGGAGGGAAGGCCTCATCTACAAATTTCTCCGCATCATACCCTGCAGAACAATGGCTCGACTGATTAACAGCATGCTAAGTGATCAGAAGTTCCAGGTAATCACTGGAAGCAACATAAGTAAGGAGAGGAAGCTGAACAACGGATTGCCTCAAGGATCAGTTCTCTCACCCTTACTGTTCAACCTATATCTATCTGATCTACCTGACACTTCGTCCAGAAAATACTGCTATGCTGATGACCTGGCTCTAGCCGTCAAACACCAGGAAATGAAGACAACAGAAGAGATTTAAGCAAATGACCTGTCTGCATTAGACAATTACTTCAAAATCTGGAGACTCCAACCCAATGTGAGTAAAACAGAAGTGTGTTGCTTCCATCTAAATAACCAGTTGGCGAACGTAAAACTGGAGGTAAGTTTCAGAGGCAGAATTCTTCATCACAACTGGAACCCAAAATATCTAGGTGTCATCCTGGATCGTACACTATGCTTCAAACAACACCTTCTTAACTTAGCTCAAAAGCTGAGGACTCGAAACAACATCCTCCATAAGCTATGCGGAACTACCTGGGGATCTTCAGCAACCACCCTGCGAACTTCAGCTCTGGGCTTGGTATACTCAAGTGCTGAATATTGTGCACCTGTTTGAATGAATAGTCATCATACAAGGCTTGTTGATACCCGGCTGAATACGACAATGCGCATAATATCTGGCACAATAAGATCTACTCCAGTTTATTGGCTTCCACTGTTAAGCGGTATAATGCCTCCTGATCTACGCAGATGTACTGCCCTTATGAGAGAATTCCACAAGATCTCCAGGAATTCTAACCTACCCGTGCATAGCGACCTGCCACTTTTAAATCGCAAGAGACTGAAATCAAGTCATCCAACTCTGTGCGATGCTGCTGACATGGTTGCTAAGAATTTCAAACCTCTTGAAGAATGGAAAGGTCGGTGGGAAGCAGTGACACATGTGCACCTGCATAACATCTTCTCAGGTGCTAAACTTCCAAGTGGATTCGACTTACCACGCAAGACGTGGTCTACTCTCAACAGAATCCGTACCAGCCAAGGGTGATGCAGGGATGCTCTCTTTAAGTGGAAGAAGCTGCCTGATCCAGCTTGTGACTACGGGGCTCCATACCAGACTGTTCACCACATTGTCAGTGAATGCAGGATTCGAGCCTATCACGGCGCCAAAGAGGACTTCCTGCTAGCAACTCCAGATGCAGTGCGCTGAATTGAAGGACTGGATATTCAGTTGTAAAGACAAACTTAAGTTTCTTGTGTGTCGATATGTACATATGTATATGTAATTTCATGATATGTCTGTATTAGCCATACGCTAAATAAAAAATATACTTACACAAAGAAAGAAAAGCGCATTAAAAGTACTCTTAGTGAAATGCTGAACATATCATTATGGTAAGATACACATCCCGGCGTTTGGAATTGTCCGTACAGTTTGCTGTATCTGTCGACACTGAAGATATGTGAGAATAGACTATGGCAAATTTTGGAAAACAACGAGTTGTGCACGTTAAGTTAACAGTACATTTTCTACTATAAAATCAACAATATACTTCTGTCGTTATTAGGAAGTACGTCTTACTACAGGAAATTATAGTAAAATCTAAAGTAATATTTTCGGCAACTGAGTTCCATATGTCTACAAAGCAAAATCCATTTCATAAGTTGACGTGCTTCTTACATGTAAAGTAGAGGGATGATATTATTCTCTTAGTTTCAGCGTGGTGCGAGTCGTTTATATTCCACTGTGTATGTGTTTGTCTATGAGAAAGATGTGCCTAGATCCATTTGCGACATTGTAGTTAAGTTTATGCGATTATTTTACGACCAAACATCTTTTTCCACTTTTATCTGACGTTAGAGATTAAATTATGTTCTTTTGAAAAGTACGTAGGAAAAGTACCAAAAAAAGTCTCATTTGTTTTATGCATATGTGGGTTTAGGATAATGCATGCTCTCTCACTGCTTAGAGCATCAACTTGCATGTTTTACATGTTATGGCCCACTCAGGGGATAGACAGGAGAGCTTATCTAAGCAAAATGCAGACATCATCGGTTCTCAGTGTAATCACTGCAATTATCAACTGCGAAACGTGTGAAACAAGTGATCACGTGGACATATGGGCATATACCACAACGAAATTAACTCATCCAAGGATACTGGTGCGAACGTCCTCCAAGAAAATGTCTTCAGGTAATTCAAAACGATATACAAACGCTCTGCGTTGATGATGATGATGATAACTTCCTGAACAGCCTTAACGGTCACTTTGCGATAGCAAAATTTTATGCAGTCACAGAAATGTGTATCACTGCTTGCCTTATGATTCCTCCATCGCTCACCGATAATAACGCAATTCTTATGAGAAGTAGGTGACTTAAACCTATTAGAGCATTCTAAGAAGGAAACCGGTGCGCATTAAAACCAAGTGTGGTTTGCCTAATGAAGTGACCAGTGTCTCGTGTTCCCCTGCTAGGTAGCACTATTCTCACCTCCACTTCGAATCTAACTGGCGACCACGGTGCCGTCGCAAACACAGATGTGCCTAGTGTTTTCAACCGAATCCCATTCACGCAAATGTCTCGTGAACATGGTGCTCTCCATGCTCTGACACAAGTAGTTGTAGCTACTCATGTCTTCTTTTATTTTAATGCATATGTTTCTCAATAAGGCATGCATGTTAAAACTTTGTTGTACGCCAATGGTTTCCCTACAATTCATCCAAGTAAGACACGCCCTGACGACGACAAGCTGCGGTATCGGATGTGCCTCGTCCGCTTTCTACACAATTGCTTCCACATCTCAAAACGTCTTAAACTGTCCAAACAGAAGTGGATGGAAAAATTTCTCTGCCTTGTTTGTTTTGCTGCACATGTGTACTATGTAAGATGTCAGATCTCGCTAATAGTTAATTGTTTAATACTGATGTGAGAATTTTGAACCCCAGACAATATTTATGCGAGAATTTTGAATGCCAGACACAATCACAACATGACACTTTTGTGCTGCTCATTAAAGAACGTGATTTCACTTTTTGGAAAATGTTGCGATTATTTTCATCACTGAATAGATACTTCGTATTACTTAATGACAAGTATAGGTGCAGGTGACATATAAGAGTATCAGACCATCACACTTTCCTCCCAACAATAAACCTTCGCACTCCCACACATTCCCCTCCTCTTCCCCACCCTCCATCCATCAACCTACATTCCTTGTAAACTGTGATACTTGGTGCAATCTGAATATACTTCTGTTCTACGTAAATCCCTTTGGTGAATGGATTTAGCAAAAAAGCTTACCGCTGCTAGAGAATGGTAAGACACCGATCACTGGAGTGTTCCATGCGTCCCAAAACAATTACAAAGGCTGGAGGCTGCTCTCGGACACGTCCACTTCTCTCAGGACATTATTTCACCGTAGCACTTGTTTAAATGAAAAATTTTGGGTCTCACAAATAGAGAACAACTAATAAACATGAAGATAAGGCATCTCACAGCTGATATGACTGAAAACCTTGCAACCCATTCAGAAATCGAAAAATGGTAAAGCAACGGTCTTGATGATATGAAAGACAAAATGCATTGCTTGCATAAGTTTTCCCACTCTGCTTGGCACCTAGATGACACACTTACCGCTACAGCGTGTCACTCGTGTCCTCTTCAACATTTACTTTAGTAGCTCAGTGTCACGGCCACAGCGTCAGTTCGGCTCCACTGCTTTATAGTATGATACCTCACAAAATGATGCACAGACGGCGATAATATAGACGAGAAGCTGGTGTTGCAACGTGTGGATAATATCCTGGTGCAGCTAATCTGGGCAGTCAAAGTGCCACAGCTGTTAACAGTACGTACTGAAGGGTTTCAGCTGAAGTTTCGCTTGAAATAATTAATTGTTGTATAATATTCTTCTCAATTACCCGTTTATTGCCTTTTTTTTAGTTCAGTTAAAATGGTAGAAACTTTGCTTGTTCTTCATACCCAGTATCCGCATTTATCTTATCCGCTGATTTAATCGTCAGAACAAAAGCAGATCAAGTCAGAATACTTGATACAGGAAACTGATAGCGAAAGCCTGACTCTACAACCAATACAGATAATTTATCGCTGTGACAACATATCAGTTCCTGTTGGAGCACTTAATCAAATGTCGAAATGTGTGTGAATTCCTAAGGGACCAAACTGCTGAGATCATTGTTCCCCAGTCTTAGACATTACTTAAGCTACTTTAAACTAAGAACACACACACACCCATGGCCGAGGGAGGACTCCAATAACCGGCGGGAGTGGCTGCGCAGTCCGTGACATGCCGCCTCAAACCGCAGGGCCACCCCGCCAGCCACATACCCCAACTACTGAATGTTAAGTACACACTACAGCAACCAGAAAACAATGACTGAACAGTCGTGAGGGACGTAGAATGGTTTACTGAATTAGCTGAAAATGGTGGACAACGCTTTATGAGTCTCGCAATCTCCTGCGTTTAGCCAGATGTGGTGATTAGGTTCTGGGAGACAACACTTCGTTCCAGGTCCGTGGTGCCATTGTCACGGATGATGAAATACGATCAGATTTTTAACACCACTGTCATACTTGGCCCAAGACTGTGCCAAATGTGGTAGAGATGCGTACTCCCTCCGTCTTCAGGCCACGAGTGGCCTACCGGGGCCATCCGACCGCCGTCTCAACCTCAGAGGAGGATGCAGATACGAAGGGGCGTGGGTCAGCATACCGTTCTCCTGGCCGTTATGATGGTACGCTTGACCGAAGCCGCTACTAATCGGTCGAGTAGCTCCTCAGTTGGCATCACGAGGCAGAGTGCATCCCGAAAAATAGCAACAGCGCATGGTGGGCTGGATGGTCACCAATCCAAGTGCAGACCACGCCCGACAGCGCTTAACTTCGGTGATCTCACGGGAACCTGGGTATCCACTGCGGCAAGGCCGTTGCCACGTGGTAGAGATGTGTAGTACTGGAAAACGATATTTTCTGGTGACCGCAAATCCCTTGGTTATAGTTAGATTTTAGTGTACTAAATTCATTCACACACAGAGAAAATTTCTTTTCTAAATCTGATCCATCACGCATGCCACCTATTGTTTGTTAGATTTCGTGCGCGAATACTGTCACCCGTTGACTGTCAAAAAGAGATTTTAGTTACCCCACAGTAAACATTTTGAGTTACTATTTAGTATGTGACCAAAAAAATTTCAGTGTGGAGTAAATTAAATTCTGATGTGATGCAGTTAATTAATCATTTATAATAATGTTCTCTAGAAAATGGAAACACTATTCCAATCACATTGAAGATACTTCAGTGTTTTCTGCTTCGATTTTCATTGTTGTCGTCAGCAGTCCACGAATTATATTGTTTTTTTTTTTCTTAACGGAGTAATACATGTATTTTACATGAGATCTTTGTGTATCTCGTAATTGATTCATATGTTGGGAAAATTCACAAAACATTTGTCTGTAATGACGTTTGGAGAAGCGGAAGGGTGAAAGTACCCGATTTTTCAAAACAAAGAATCCATTACTTGGCGTACTCGCATTTTCAAACGACTCTTATTTAAAGACAAAGAGTTCACGATTCCAGAATTTGTTAATATGCATTTCAGTTAGATATATGCATTCAAGCAACAAAAAAAAAAAAAAATGGTGATGGTGAAGTGGAGCTGCCGACATTACAATTTGCAACCCAGAACGTCGCTCACTGAGCCACACGCGTCATTACCACTCACAAGCGGACACTGTTATACATAATAATGGCTGATATTTTCGAAGTCACTTTTTTTCCTTCCTGTGACAAAAAATCTATCGACGTGGTATGTTACGCAGGATATTCAAATAAAAAGTTTCGAGAGTTTATGGAGGCTTTAATACGCATAAGGTCGGAAACAAATTTACTGTAAACATTCATCGTAATTTTCACATGGTGCATTCTGTGTTGTGGCACACCATTATACTTCTGTAACTAGTTTCTGTGTCTGAGACTGGATTACAGCTCCGAATAGAAGTCTACTACTCAAGACGGGACAGGGCAGGTATGGTCTTCTGCTACGGGAGTGCAGACGGAAGCAGCATAAGGACATGTAATCTCTATGTTGCAAACTAACGACGACGCCATATACCAACTGCAAAGATGTTTCGTATCCCGATGTAGTGTCTTTCGGAAACGGGGTCCTTTGTACTAAGAGCACAGGATCATGGCTGACCTGAAAAAGCTTCCCCAAATGATATGAAACAATGGTTATTAGAACATGTGTAGGACAACACTCCAACGAATGAAGTGGAAGGTATTCACAAGTGTGATGTCTGGTGTTGTCTGGAGAGCCATGAACAGTAACTCTGTCCCTGACGTATGGAGCGAGTCCAGGCTCTGCTGACAAACGAGCGACATGCCAGGTGGGAGTTCTGAAAGTCGTTTCTCCAAACGAGTGCTCATGATCTGTAGTTAACAGGGCAAGTGTTGTTTGCTGATCAGGTAAGCTTCTGGAGAGACGGTATTCTAATTTTCCGTTGTATACATATACTGGCTGAAAGTAACTTGGACACACATCGAGAGAGACAACACCGGCACACTTTTAGTATCCGTATTTCAACAAGTGCCAAATGGGACAAGCCACGTTCTACAGAACAATTTTGCTGTTGCTAAATACAGTCAGTTCTATCAGACCCCGTTACTTGTGTTACTGTAGGATTTGTCATTATATGAAAGACTGAAATCTAACTACATCCATGATGGGGCAGCGACCTATTTTCAACTCTGAGTGAGGCTGCACATAGCCCGAGTCTTTTAGGAGTGATGCATTGGTCTGCAGTAGCCAACAACTTGATCAACCCATTCTCCTGAACTTGACTCTGTGGATAGGCTTTCGGGCCAAGTAAAGACCTTGGTGTATGCAGTCCCCAGAATGATGTGTGTACAGTATGACAATGCGTGTTTACTGCCTGTGACATAATCGCAGAACAACTAGGGGTGTGCCAAACAATGGGTTATTCCATGAGACCTTGGGTGGATGATAGTGCTACAATGGCTGCCAGTAGCGTTGGGCACATGTTGTGATGACTAGTGCATGACCATTGTAATAATTGACAGTAGTAGTACTAAACCATATATCTGAAGAAAGGCATTACGAGCACTGTTTATAGGAAGTTTTGCCTTCCCTTGGTACTTACTACATGCTCTCTGTAAATACAGAATTCTTTCTAACATACAGAGTGTGGATTGAAATCATTTGCCAAGACGATTATTTCAGCGAGTGAAGATTTATTTATAGGAAATACTCCAGAAGCAACCAACTACAAATGTGAAAAACGTGTGGTAACAAATTCACTCAGACATGGTGTGTAATGCATTCAGATACATGAAGTTTCAGGTCACCCACTTCCTTCTGATTGGACTTTTCAGAAAACATCTAGGAGGCAAAAACTTTACACTAAGGCAAATATTAAGTTTATATACACTCTTCATCACAAAAAATCAAACTTCAGATTTCAAACATTAGTGAAGGAATCCTCCGCCCAACTAACCTATGCAGCAGGTAGCTTCGAAATGGGTTGGAGTTTTATATGCTGTTTTGGTCATTGTCGTTCTATATAGTTTTCTACCCATGTGGTCTACAAAAAAAGCATGGAATTACATCACATGCATTGACCCATAGACTCACAGTTGCCATTTTATATAGTTTTCTACCCATGTGGTCTACATAAAAAGTGTTGAATTACATTACAAGCATTGACCCACAGACTCACAGTAAGGGAGAAAATCTAAATGGACGGAGGTTGCCGCTCACCATACATAAAAAAAAAACACTTCAGTGGGGAGGGGTTAGGTAGGAGGGGCAGACAGCCATGCAGAAAGGACTCTCTGAGCAGTGGTCTGTTTTAATTTCAGTGCTTCCTTCTCTCCCTGTCCTCTTTTTCAGAACAGTGATTATGATAAGGTGGGGCAGTATTAACATTATGTGTCATCTTACTTCATTCATGTAACGCAATCAAATATTGTCGACTGACAGCAACACTGCATGCTAGTGCTGTATAAAATTTTTCATTACACAGTAGAAAGAAGAGGGAACACAGAACGTAATCAGACACTAATGTACAAATGTGAATGTACATGATATTATTTAAACGAATATTTCAGAAAGTATTTCATGAAATAGTGTGTTAGATTTTCTGGGTGTGGTGAAAGTAGACAACTCCTAATTATCCATCCACATCAAGCCTATTAAGAACATTAAAAATGACCAAGTCATCTTATTTTATTTTCAGTTTAACAATATATAGAAATGGGCCTACCAGTCAAATGCAGGAAACAAAAGCCTGTAAGTGGAATAGAATGTGATACTTCTATTTGTTATTAGTTAACAATACACATCAGTAACTGTACAATTAAGTTTTAAATTAAAGAGCACAAATAAAAAGCACATACAGATTAGCTGGATGCAGAAACTGAAAGTAGCATTCATTATACATATGTGTCAGTTAACAGTGTGTTTAAATGCCCAAAAGCATGTTCGTAGCACGAAATCAAAGACTTCTCAAAAAGTATCAGGAAAAAAGATGGTGTTAACACTTAATCCTCATAACTAAACTATGTAAAGAAATCTTATACAAGTGCTGAAATTACCTGTTGTCATCAAAACTAAGCGTAAACCAGTGATATGGACCATGGATTTTTGTTAAAGAACCTTTATGTGCACTGAACGATGGAGATAGAAAAAATAAATGTTTCTATCCTGGCCAGAAAACTGAATGGAAAGCATAGAGAACATTTAGCTAGTAGAGAAGCCTCTTGCAGATGAAGCACATTAAACACCGCAGTTGCAAAACGCTGTATAAAATACTATTACTTGTTTACATTAACGATAGCACAGAATGTACCACATAAGTTAATACAAGTGTGTTCACATTTTAATTACTGCTAAATATCGAGATACACACAATATTTGTACCTGTGATAGTACACAAATTGACAACAATTAGCAAAGCTACTTATAGGAACGGAAAAACATGAACTTCTGGATAACAATGAAGCATAAACTTGAAAACTCAACACAAATTAGACATTCGTAAACTGAGTCCCCAATATAAAAATTTTTACTGTGTATCTTGATGTAATTGTTCAGTCTAGAAAAAGTATCAAAACTACACGCAAAGGAAAACATTTTCAGACGGAACCTCGGTCTCCTCCATACTGCTGTTTTCTTCACCTGCGCATCCGGCCATCCTGATTTAGGTTTTCCGTGATTTCCCTACATCACTTCAGGCAAATGCTGGGATGGTTCCTTCGCAAGGGCACGGCCGATTTCCTTCCCCATCCTTCCTTAATCCGAGCTTGTGCTCGGTCTCTAATGACCTCGTTGTCGACGGGACGTTAAACACTAATCTCCTCCTCCTCCTCCTCCTCTTCTTCAGCTGCCTCTGCTGAGGTGTTACTACACTCATTTTCTTCTGTGGGATGATGATGGCATAGTTAGGGTTTCTTCCTTTTAGGCTTTGTAGCTACTCGAAAAAAATTACTGGTGTGGCCTTGGACTTGTGTTTCATCGAGCCATTGACACTCACTTTCTCCACCTGGTCATCAGTGAAATCATTCTACAATAAAGAAGGGAAAGAAAACATTTGTGTAATGATATCATAAATACATGTATAGGCACGACTAAACTGAAGAGAGAAAGAAAGAGCAAGACAAAATCTGAAAAGACAGTAAAGATAAACTGATGAACGACTTGTCAAATCATGTGGTATCACTATCTGCATGTCACTCAGTGAGGTGTTTGCAGCTCAGAAGAGTCTGTCCGTGTTTAATAAGGTGTGCTATAAAATATTGCACACAATCAAATATACATGCTATACATGCCAAATGTCACGTCTCACAGTACCATATATAACGCAATTCGTGTTATAAGCTGCTGGAAAACAAAAATCACTTACTTCACATAGATAAGAATACCTCGTCCGTTTCATAAGGCTGCTCAGTGACTTCTAGCACCTCTGTTCACAGAAATCCTCCACTGCTTCCATCTTTCCTCATTCTGCAAATATACTAGCACACAAACTCCACCTTCTCCCAAGGAGAAGATGAGGAAGCAGCACAAAGTGGCGGCAGAATGAACAACAAATCGTCAAATACATATGGCACAAGTGAATATCGCAGTTGCTTAAAAACTGTACCGAATTCACCACAAAACTCATTCTTGTTTGTACTCGTGTTGAAGCTCGCAGATCTAACACCTGTGCAAAAAGGTGTCTGAATTAAGTTGAAACATATATACAGAGAATAGCAACGTTTGTAACTCTGATTGTTTCCGTTAGTCTCCAAAACAATAATCAAATCTCGGAAAGCGATACGATGTAAGGGAGAGAGAGAGAGAGAGAGAGAGAGAGAGAGAGATACCGATGGCAGAAAATGGCGTCGCAGCTGATCAGCCAATAACGCGCGATTTCGCCTAAGGCCACTCTCTCCCTGCATACAGGCTCTCTAAAGACGCCTGTTGAGATTCAGATGTCTTACATAATTACGTTATACGCACTTCTCGTTCAGTAGTTCTTATGAGCTTGCGTGGTTCTGGAATTCATACCATTACAGCGATGTGCTACAAGCTCAGCTGTAACCTGAGGCATAACAGCGATCCTCTCAACAGTGATTGTCATTTAAGTATCTCCATGGGCATATTTCTTCACCAGCTTCAGTATTAACAAACGCAGACAAAGAGCTTGTGAAGATAACAGCTCACACTAGCAATGCACACTGGGCAGAATGTTTCTGACTGACTAGGAAAGTTCACTACACAAAGTCAGTGCACCGGAATAGAGCAGCTAGGTGATACAGTTGTAAGTGCGAAGTCACACCATTAACATATTACTAGCAGCCCTCAAATGTAACTGCCTTAGTGGATCGTAACTCCCAGGTCTTTGCTGCGTAGAGAGTGTAAACAGGAAGTTTATTTTGTTATGATAACTAATTTATCGAAGGTTATCTTTGAACTAGGATTCAGATTGTTACGATCTTCAACTGCCTTATGAGTGATGCTGTGGTTGTCATTTTATTACATCAGCCATTAGAGGTTGTATAGCATTTAGTGTTAAACGTGTTGTTTATGGGAAAAATGTTTTTTGAAATCTTTATAAAAAAACATAAAGCATGGCTTATTTACACACGCTGATTACGATCTTAAGCCCTTAACTTATAGGTACTTTCCTGCCATCTGTACAGTTTTTATGGCAGGTACACAGTGTTTTGTATGCAAGGATATTCTTAAACTACGTGTGCAATGATACAGGCTGTAAACAGAGATAGAAACCCCGAATAACTAAAACTCAATTCATATCATTTTAACTACTGATTCATTCCTGATAAGAAACAGGTTATTGACAGAGATCGAGAAGTCAGCTGCCTGTAGAGACATTTGAAAAATGCACCCAGTGAAATTTGTATCCAATATGTCTGTCAACTAGCTGCTCAGTGTGTCACAACCAACTTGCTACACGAGTCCTACTCCACCCCCAACTTGCGTCCTCAGTGGGGTGCTTTGTGGACCTGTTCGAGACGCGTAGACTCCGCCGTGAAAATGAGCCTCAGCGTAAACAAAATTCTCTTTTATGATGTTCATCTATATGACTACTCTGAACTTCACACTTAAGTGCTCGGCAGAGGGTTTATCGAACCACTCTCATACTATTTTTCTGCCATTCTGACGTCGAATAGTGTGTGGAGGTGGGGTGGGGGGGGGGGGGCGGGGTTCAGGGGCTAGAGGAACACCAAAGTATCAGTTCTGGTTTCTATTATACTATTATGATGATAATTTCTCACTATGTGGGTGGACGTCAACTAAATGTTTACGTAACTGGAGAGCAAATTTGGAGACTAAGTTGGTGGAAGGTCTCGCTGCATCAAGAAACGCCTTTGTTTCAATGACTGCCAGTCCAGTTCATGTATCATATCCCAGGCACTCTGTTCCCTGTTTCACGACGAGACAAAACCTGCTGCCGTTACTTGAATTTTGTTGATGTCCCCCGCCAATGCTATCTGGTAAGGATCCCACAATGCACAGCAAGATTTTGGCAGAGGACGTACATTCTTAGTATAAGTCTTCTCGTCAGCGTATTTGTTGCATCTTCTAACTGTTTCGCCAATTAACTGCAGTCTTAGATTTGGCTATCCCACAACGCCATCTACGTGATCGTTCCAATGTAGTTTGTTAGTAACTTTTAATCCTAGATACTTTGTGCAATAGGCAACACTTAGATTTGTCTGATTCATCTTGTAACTGAAATTTAACAGGTCCCTTTTAGTACTCATGTGAACGGCCTCACACGTTTTATGTTTTAGGGTCATTTGTCACTTTTCACACTGTATTGATATTTTGTCTAAAGAACTTTGTAATTGGTTTTGGTATTGTGATGACTTTATTAAACGAAAAACAAGGTGTGGAGGAATCTCACAACAAGAAAAACAAATCAGTCTTAATTGGCACAATACGACGTTGTTCAATTCTGTTTGTATACCATTTATTTAATCAGTTTGTAGAAGACATGGATCCTGCCCTCCTCACTTGTGAATTGGTGGGAATAAGGCTGGAGAGAAAGGTGCTGACTTAATTTTTGGTGAGAAAAATAGCCCACTCTGTTTGCACCACCCTATCAAATTAATCCTTTCACAATTTGCAAGAGTCAAATAAATCAATTAAAACACTCATGGTCACGCTACAAAGTTTCATCTTCGTAATAAAACGTATTTTTAATGTTTGAGAGACACATATACATTATGCAAATCAAGTAATTACATTTAAGCCTAAAATAGAACACAGAGCTAAACATATCCACTGATTTTTGGGAACACAAGGAACACCTTCCATGGACTGCCAGACACTCTTCTCCACCAGAAAGCTTCCACCTTACACTAAACACATGTGTCGAAAAGTACATCTGATGGCAGACTCTCGCGATCATGGAGCGCGCATCGTCCGCCGACTGCAGGAGCGCCAGGAGACGTGGCTGTGCTGGCCGGGGGAAGGCTCGAGACCTGCAGGTGTGTTGGCCGTGCCGGCAGCTGCCTCTCTGCCCATCTCCCGGTGTCCACACGTCAACCGTCCACAACAGTCAATGGACTAAGGGACTATCAGTGTAACTGCTCACCTGTCAACCAACCAGTTTACATTGGAGGAATAATCGTCCAAATCAAACAACGCCATATTGTACAAATTTAGGATTTTCAACAGAGAAGAAGGTCCATTTTATATGCTCATATTTTTGCGGAACGATTCAAAGAAGAATGAAGTGGACAGTTACTGTGAACAGAAGTGATATAAATCAGTCAGGAGCCTTATGAAACTGTCAAAGTCTTAATATCCATATGAAGTAAGCAACTTCTGTTTTCCAGTAGCATATTAGAGAAGTTGCTGCATGCGTGTTATTGTGAGAAGTGAAATTTGGCTTGTAAACTGATTGTGTGCAATTTTTGTTGCCCACCTTATCATATTGATTCTGATTTCCATGTAACAATCAAAGAATTCACACAACACGAATGTTTGGTTCTGTCGATGCTCAAGCAGCATACCAGTTTGCTATTTTGACACTCAAGAGAGCGCTACGAGGGACGCCGCTGGACTTGTCACACAGATGCGGCCAAGAGCCGATTAACTTAAGAACGTCTCTTTGTACCGGCCAGTTGCAAGAGGGTATGCCGCATCTTCAGGTCCGCCACTGACCGCATACAGGCCTCGCTAACTCCTAACACACTGCGAGGCCAGCAGACGTGGCTTGCGCACGGAACTCCAACTGCAGTTCCACCCTGACATACACTTCACAGGTTAAAAAATTCACTGTGCTTGAACCGAGACGGGCAGGTTGTCCAACCACCTTCAACTTCTCACAGGAAATGTAGATTCTTCGCTTTTGAATGTGTTATTTTAGAAGCCACAAGAAAACGGAGCATAGATCAGTTTTCACATCGTTAATTTATCGTTAGTTGTTGTCAAAACCTTGTACAACAACATAGCATAGATTATACATCATCTATGTATTATCTCATCGGGTAGAAGAAACTCTTACTATCAACCTGATATCTGCTACGTTCTGCATTACAGCTCTGGAATATTACACTCATTTTTTGCTCATGACAGAGTGCTAAGAGCATGCTCCATCTCTGCTCAAGGATGCCTTCTCACTTTTGAACTCTCTTGAGGTATGCAGCTGCCTCAGTATCTAGGAAATCTATTACGTTATTGAAATAGCAGCACCGATTTGTTGTAAATATCTAGTTAATATTCCACGTTACTTCATAAATTTGGTAATATAGCAGATCTTATTTCGATGCCCGTCTCTCTCCGTGTAGGTGGGAGATGGTTACACCTGACTACAGCTCCAAATCTCTAACCATATCTATGGCACTCTTGCCCTCACTTGCACCAGGCCATTGGCTGCAACTAATATCAAATTGATTGGATAAATGATTACACAGTACTGCGTAACCACTCACAGCAGCCAGATGCAGTCCTTCACTATACTCTCCGTCTAATGTGCTGTACCACCCCTCCTGAAACTGTACCCAGGTACAGTGTTGTTCTCTAAGCTCATTGCGCTGTACCATCTGCATGTATGTGCGAAGCTCATGATGGGCAGTTTGTGTGTGTGTGTGTGTCTGTGTGTGTGTGTGTGTGTGTGTGTGTGTGTGTGCATGCTCCACCTGTTCAGTATATATTAATGACTGTGATTTGTCATGTTGGTTTGTTCTGCTCTAAAATTTCTAGACTTCAATTTATTGGTACAAACTGGGATCCAAATAACAAACACTTTCAAATGTGTGTGATGACTTTCGGAGATACCCATGTGGTAAATTTCTCTACTTCATCTCTGTCAGGACTGAGAAACCATGTCTGCTAAATACAGGTGACAATGTGATGTCAGCAGGAATATTAGGTATAAAGAGCAAGAAAGTGTCTAAAGAACCATGATCGAACAATATAAGTTATAACTGTATGACATTAAAAAGTGCTGTTTTTAAGAAGCAGGTGTCTGGGACATCGAAGTAGTTGCCAGTTCTTACAATTCTTTTCCCTGTATCTTATGTTTATTTTCTTAGAATTTCAAGGATCTACCCACTTCCTCATGGGAAATCTACTTTCCTCGCAGTGGCTGTGTCGCAGACTCTTCCTGCTCCTGTAGTAACTTGATATAGAGATCCGTCCACTACAAAGAATCCTATTTTAATGGTCTAATTTGTATCTATGGAAATTGATTGTAACGAGTTTGATTCTGCTTAAATGTTGCGGTTCATAAGTACATTTCAAAAATCGTTATGGGATGTATATGGTGCAAAAAAACATCGGTTGTAATCCTTTGTAGGCTAGTGGTTGATATATTGATCACCTTTAATAAGTGTCAAACAGCGAACTTGTTATATTGTAAGGTGGCCCTTAGCAACACATTAGGTGTTCCTAAATGGATTACTTGAGTCTTTCTTTATATGAGGTTGAGATGGTAGCTGGCTAGGAGAACACGGTCCACGTGAAATGTGTCTTTGCCGCCATTTTGTGTGCGCTATGTATATTCATTCATGTAAGGATTTGTTGATCAGAAAATTAGTTAAAAATAATGTAGGAAATTTATTGGATTAATAGTTGGGTTTTGCATTATATATATGTTTATACATCTTAAATACAAAACTCAAGTAATAACACAAAGAAATCCGAGAGCATGGAAGTGAAATTGGAGGATAGTGTTAACTTTCAGGTTTATGTAGGCATTTCTCACTTAAGGAAGGAGGGCCCTTAGGAGAGAAAGTTGTCGCTGTAAAAAAAACTCCTCCCGAACGGGCCATGAAGGCCTAGCGGTACCGACCGGCCGCTGTGTCATCCTCAGTGCATAGGCGTCACTGGGTGCAGATATGGAGGGGCATGTGGTCAGCACACCGCTCTTCCGGCCGTATGTCAGTTTCCGAGACCGGAGCCGCTGCTTCTCAATCAAGTAGCTCCTAAGTTTGCCTCACAAGGGCTGAGTGCACCTCGCTTGCCAACAGCGATCGGCAGACTGGATGGTCACCCATCCAATTCTAGCCCAGCCCGACAGCGCTTAACTTCGGTGATCTGACGGGAACCAGTGTTACCACTGCGGTAAGGTCGTTGGCTTCCTGTAAAAACCATTCCAGTGTTGGGTATTGCATATTTTTACAGACAATTACGAATCTACCATTTCTTTTAAAATTATTAATTAGAGAAGCATTTGGCTGTGGAAAAATGCTCCAAAATAGTAGATATTTTCCTAAAATCTTACCGAAGGCAGACAAGCAGATGAGATAAGGACAGGATGGCTGTACTATGGAACCTGATATTTCCATATCAAAATGGAGAGACAGAGGTACAAAATCAAGTTTGATGGCAAGTATAATTGAAATCCAATGCCACACCTAAAATTAGGAAGTATCTTGGCCAATGGAATAACTGGAGATGTTACTACCAAGAAGAAAGATGGAACACAGACAACCCCAAGTGCAAAGTTTATGGAAAAAATGTCCGAAACCTTTAACCACAGATAGTGACGAATGAAGGGGTACATTTTTCATGCGAGGTTATGAGCAAAGCGTGCGCTCACTGTAGTACAAAAGAGCCTTCTTTTCTTCACCCATTTCATTCTAAAGAAAATGTGTGGCCCTGCAATTTGTAATATTTCATTGTGTTTAGATCTGTTATCTTGTTTGAATATTGTAATGTGTTCCATTTTTGAAATTGAGCAAATTAATTAATTTATTGTATCGTCATTGCATTCGAAATGACATGTTTCTTTGTTCGTGTTTTTGTGACATAAGAAAGCGGTCTTTTAAATGGCCACCATCCACAGTAGTCGAAACCCCACGCAAGATGGACAGTGGTCTGTAATTCAGGCACCTATATTTTACTCTCAGTCCCAAGGAAAATAAAACATAAAACACTTCTAAGATTATTAAATTCGTATATTAGTAATAAGGAATGTAATAAACGTATTATTTTTCAAAGTTTGACAAAAACTTTCTCCTATAAATGTTTAATTGCTCGTTAGTGAATTACAGAAGAGAAGTACCACACAATATCACAGTTCATAAATAGCCCTGACAGTTGTTTGGGACCAATATTACACGCTTCTGATTCCAGTGCACTGTTGCATTAGTGCGTGTTTTTCTTAGAAAAATTGCATTTTGAAATTAGAATACAGTCTATATGCCTGTATATGAGATGGAAGACTCTAATTTTAATGGAACATTTGTAAATGGTGGAAGGGATGACCACACATAGCATCACTGTGTATAAATAGTCCTGACAAACGTTCTGAGATGAAGTTACATTCATCTAACACCACTGTAGTGCTGAAGGGTATTCTTTTCTTCCTGAGCAAGCTGCATTCCAAACTAGCATAGCATCAAGATGCCTGTGTATGAAATGGAAGACTGTAGTTATAATAAATCATTTGTTAATTGTAGGATTGAGCAGCATATGCATCATCATTTTACTTAAAAAGCCCTGACACACCTTTGGTAGCTGTGTTACAGACACCTGATGCCATTGCTACTTTGGATGGACTGTATGTTCGTCGTAAGCATCGAAATCAGACTGGAGTTTATGAGCATGTACATGGAATGGAAGACTGTAGCTTTAACAGAACATTTATTAATGGTGGTAGAGAGATCCACACACAGAACAAACACTGTACATAAATTACATTAACTGATGTTTCGAAGCTATGCGACATATTTTGCAACTTTTGCGAATTTTTGTGTGCTTTAAATTCCAAATTTATTGCAAGCAAAACCTGTTAGAGTACGTATACCATCTTGAATGAACTTTTGTTGATCTTAAAGTAACTGAGTGATCGAAATAACGAACAGTACATGTCCATCTCAGCCCTCCCAATATCTGAAGGAATACTGTTCCACAATTCTACTCTCGCTCCACTGTAGCACATTCCACATCTGCAGACCATGTGTGTTCACAGAATTTCGTTGCTTTAGAAATACTTCCTGTGATGACTCCTAAGCAGTCAATTTTTGCGCATCAATACCAAGCACAATACATCTTGGTGCATAACATTGCTACTGC
The DNA here is from genome assembly GCF_023864345.2 of Schistocerca serialis cubense. NCBI lineage: Eukaryota > Metazoa > Arthropoda > Insecta > Orthoptera > Acrididae > Schistocerca > Schistocerca serialis. Next base: position 454,394,840 of record NC_064646.1, read on the forward strand.
CGAAGACATGAATCCTGGCACAGAACATGACCCGCTTAGCCGCCAACTGCCCCTCGATATATATGTCACACTGACGCATAGTTTCCCTCAATGTATGTGAAATAGCCCCTCCTTCATGCCTCACTATACAGTCACAATTTCCTCAATACCTTTGAAGTCAATGTCAGCTGCTACACCGACGTTAACAAACATAGACACGTTTACGGTGAAATGATGTGTACTGGTGAATAGCAACGTCGATTCGACAGGTCAACACAACAAAGTCGCTATCTACCAGTCGTTTGAGCGGACATCTGTTCATGTTAGGTCGATGGTCTGCGAAGCATAAGCGTCATGCAGATGCAGCTAGCATCGTACAGGTGGGCATACTGCATTCGAATACATGAGTGAAAAAAATATTGGGGAGAGTTGACATATCTCTCCCAGAAATTTAGAGGTGGTTGAGGGTATACATGCAAGTATATAGGAAAATTTTTACTCAGCTTGTAAGATTGGGACAGATGGGTAATCGATAATACTGGTTCTATGAACGCTCGACCACGCAATTTACAGACGCTTGCAGTTTATTTCTTTTAGCTGGGGATGTTCGTAGGTAATGGAGGTATCTGCAAGCTGGACGACTTGTTGTGCAGCTGGCAGCTGACCTGAACGTAACAAAAATCTCTTGCACGTTAATAGGACTAGAAATCCCGTACACTGTCTTCGGAATCGTTAACTGCCGATAAAATATGCCTAGCAGTAAGCATCTGGAGGGAGCTGGAATAGAATGCACATGTCAGCTTCGGTTACTTTTTTTTTGGGGAATCTTGAGGGAAGAAATGCAAACACTAAGAACTTGCAAGTTGTGGAGATAAAGCAGAAGAATATGTCAAGCACAAATTCATCTGCATGGATTTTTAAGGGGTGTGTCGTCGATACACTTAGATGTGAATTTGTAGGAGCCGAGTTACAGCAAATCCCGCCGCTCTTTCACTTAGAGACCGTTGTGCTACAATTCCGATTTAGGTGGAAGAGGTACTTACATGGCAGCTGTTGCTGGAAAAAAACAATGACGATTTGATCTGGTTTGTAACTATTTGTTAATTGGCTCTCGATGTACGATAGTTGTATAAGCGTGTTAAAAATTGATTTGCTTCTGAATAAATGACCATCACTTTGCACATGTGCACTACGCAGGGGTAGAATACAGCATCATGGTCGATCCGCTGTTGAGCAATAAGTGGGAGTAGAAAGTGGGTAGTGCTGTGTTTAAGTCACGAATATCCCCTAATCTTGCAGTAGCTCTGAATTGTGCGTGGAGTTATGAGGTTGCTGCACCGATGTAAATGATTTAGTGGATAGTGTATTGCAAGCTATGTGACCATTAGATTCGTATTATGGATGTATGCTCCATAAAAAAAGCCTCTAACACACGTCTCACGATGTGACTGCAGTTAGGGGCTGATACGAAGATTTTTATTGAGAGACAATCAGCACTAGAAGTTCCGTCTTTCGTTTTCTCGATAAATAAGGGACAACTACATCTATATGCATACTTCGCATGTCATCTATGGTGCCTGGTGGAAGGTACCCTGTACATTGCTTGTCATTTCTTTTCCTATTCTAATTGCAGATATAGCGACATGGAAGAAAAGAATGAATACAGGCCTCCGTATGAATGCTCATTTCTCGTAGTCAGTCTTTGTGATCTTTATGCGAATTCAGTGTTGGCAGCAGTTGAATACTTCTGCAGTCAGCTTCGAATGTCGGTACTCTAAATTTTCTCGATAGTATTTCTCGCCTTACCTCCAGGGATTGCCATTTGAGTTCTCAAGCACCCATCCACTTATCTGGCAGGAACCAATAGGAACACTTCAAGAGCGCTGTACTCTGACAGAAACCCCAGTCTGCAAGCTCATCCATGTTTGGGATGGGGCGGTGGTCAGGCAGGTATTTTGGTATTGCTCACTGGGTCAGTCCTCCCGGCATTTCTCGAAAACACACCTAAGAACGTTTCGGTTTGCAGGTGAGAGGAGGGAAACCATATTTATCAACATCTTGGCATTTACCCCAGTGACATTTAGGGGCCCAGTAGTTCCGCGAAGGATAGGACAACTTTTCTGAGTCGGAAATCATTAACAGCTGTCCAGCACAACGAGCAGAGCGGTACAGGCCCGATGTGTGGGCAGAGGTTTGTGATCTGGTGTCAGCGGTAGCAGATATTCACAGGTGAGCCGGAATCAGCGACCGGGATTTGGCGGAGGTGTCATGGGGATGGAGCAGAAATGAAATACCTCCCTGCTCTTATAGAGCCCTAGGAATCAGCAGCATTAGTTTGGGAGCAGTACACCGGATTTCTAAGTGACTTGGTTCCACTAGTATGACAAGGTAACCAAGAGGCAGTACGTAATTAGCGATGCATATCTTCAGCTATTTGACGCCGGATACTACCCATTTTGGTATCGGAAGAAGTGACGACCTAGCTTTAGGAAGCACCCAGTGACGTCATACAAGCGTCTGCAACGGTGACCTGGCGAGTCTAATCCGACTGGAGGAAAAAATTTACTCACCATTTATAGGGACTCTCATGATCAATTTCATTAATTATTCAGACAGTTAGATACCAGAAGCGTGCCTCAAGGTGGGTGGAATCGAGGGCGAGACTACCACAGATATGATTCACTAGAGGGAGCTGTCGGGAGGCGTTTCCTCGCTGCAGCGAAATTTTTCAACGAAATCTCTCACCTGCACTGGGAAAAATGGCATCGTAATAAAATCAGCTTTATTACCATATTTATAACGAGACATTTGGTATTAACCTGACATGTACATCTCTTCTGTGATGCTATTTTGCTACCTTAAGAGACTTCATAGGTAATGACGCATTTAAATGCATTAAATGTGTTCCAAAGTGAGGAGACATCTTGTGACAGAGGTAGAACGTGCTCCTACCGCCTTGTCATGACCCAAAACCGGTTTAATATTCTACTCCTGTGATGATGGACGTAGCGAATATTAAGCTAATGCGAATACTTTTTTCAACTGATGAGAGAACGTACAGGTGATATAGCCTATACCATTTAGTTGTATTGGGTTATCACAAGAAGTAACGATACCTTAGCGATGTGAAAATGCGAGTATGGTCCGATTTCTTAAAAATAAAGTGTACAATACGGAGGAATCTACATTTTGTGTGAGATATTTGAAGGATATGGACGACTGCATCCCAGTCCTGGATTGGCTCATGTCACTCACACCACTCGCAAGTTGAGATTCTCCAGTATGACTGCTTCAGTCACAGTTGCTTCCGGGTGCCCCATCGTTGTTGACATAAAATTGGTTCAAATGGCTCTCAGCACTATGGGACTTAACTTCTGAGGTCATCAGTCCTCTAGAACTTAGAACTACTCAAACCTAACTAACCTCAGGACAGCACACACATCAATGCCCGAGACAGGATTCGAACCTGGGACCGTACCGGTCACGCGGTTAGAGTCTGTAGAACCTAGAACCGCTAGGCCACTCCGTCCAGCGTTGTTGACATAGAAATAGCTGGACTCTGCATATTGATGCTCTTTTTGTAGTGAGTCTATATGATTTTGGAGATATACAGTTTAAGTAAATCTTCTCTTTGATGTTTTCATACGTTCAACAATTATTTCTACTCCTGTCCAGGTTTCCTATGATGACAGTTACGACAAGATTCTGTAGTCTAACTCTCCCTACCATTTTGTAAAAATTCGTAAAAGATACTAAATTCAGCTACAGTCAGTTTGAGATCACTTGATGATCGGTCTATGAATGTGCCAAATATTAAACTCATACAAAAACTGAATCTTATCTTCTGCCTCCTAGAGGAGTTGCAATGCTACTGTGGCTAAAAGTTAGGGTCAAGGCAGAAGAGGAAGCTTGAGTGGACAAAAGGCGTTATCTGTTCATCAAGTCCGTGACTACCGCCCCTGCCAGCAGTTGATAATCGCCTTAATTTGACACCGAAAGCACAATATTCTGCGGGCGTTGAGAAGTCATTATACACTACTGGCCATTAAAATTGCTACACCAAGAAGAAATGCAGATGATAAACCGGTATTCATTGGACAAATATAGTGTACTAGAACTGACATGTGATTACATTTTCACGCAATTTTGGTGCATAGATCCTGATAAATCAGTACCCGGAACAAAAACCTCTGGCCGTAATAACGGCCTTGATGTGCGTGGGCATTGAGTCAAAGAGAGCTTGGATGGCGTGTACAGGTACAGCTGCCCATGCAGCTTCAACACGATACCACAGTTCATCAAGAGTACTGACTGGCGTATTGTGACGAGCCAGTTGGTCGGCCACCATTGCCCAGACATTTTCAATTCGTGAGATCTGGAGAATGGGCTGGCCAGGGCAGCAGTCTAACATTTTCTGTATCCAGAAAGGCCGGTGCAGGATCTGCAACATGCGGTCGTGCATTATCATGCTGAAATGTAGGGTTTCACAGGGATCGAATGAAGGGTAGAGCCACGGGTCGTAACACATCTGAAATGTAACGTCCATTGTTCAAAGTGACATCAATGCGAACTAGAGGTGACCGAGACGTGTAACCAATGGCACCCCATACCATCACGCCGGGTGATACGCCAGTATAGCGATGACGAATACACGTTTCCAACGTGCTTTCACCGCGATGTCCCACACACACGGATGCGACCATCTTGATGCTGTAAGCAGAACCTGGATTCATCCGAAAAAATGACGTTTTGCCATTCGTGCACCCAGGTTCGTCGTTGAGTACACCATCGCAGGAGCTCCTGTCTGTGATGAATCGTCAATGGTAACTGCAGCCATGGTCTCCGAGCTGATAGTCCATGCTGCTGCAAACGTCGTCGAACTGTTCGTGCAGATGGTTGTTGTCTTGCAAACGTCCCCATCTGTTGACTCAGGGATCGAGACGTGGCTGCACGATCCGTTACAGCGATGCGGATAAGATGCCTGTCATCTCGACTGCTAGTGATACGAGGCCGTTGGGATCCAGCACGGCGTTCCATATTACCCTTTAGAACCCACCTGATTCCATATTCTGCTAACAGTCATTGGATCTCGACCAAAGCGAGCAGCAATGTCGCGATACGATAAACTGCAATCGCGATAGGCTACAATCCGACCTTTATCAATGTCAGAAACGTGATTGTACGCATTTCTGCTCCTTACACGAGGCATCACAACAACGTTTCACCAGGCAACGCCGGTCAACTGCTGTTTCTGTATGAGAAATCGGTGAACATATGAATACATCAAAGAGAATATTTACTTAAATTGTATATCTCCAAAAGCATATAGACTCATTACAAAAAGTGCATCATGCAGAGTCCAGCTATTTCTATGTCGCTGGATGGAGTGGCCCAGCAGTTCTGTGCGCTACAGTCTGGAACCGAGAGACCGCTACGGTCGCAGGTTCGAATCGTGCCTCGGGAATGGATGTGTGTGATGTCCTTATGTTAATTAGGTTTAATTAGTTTTATGTTCTAGGCGACTGATGAGCTCAGAAGTTAAGTCGCATAGTGCTCAGAGCCATTTGAACCATTTGAACTTCGAGTGTCAGCATGCAACAGAGTTTGTTTTTGTGTCATTACTTTCAAACATAGTAGAATTTAGATCATTAAGTTAGTTTCATTTGTGATACTAGGTAGGCTTTTGAATTTTGCATCCTTATGTTGCTTTCTACGTTACATGGTGCTGATTTTCGGCTTATATACTGAGATTTTTCCTAGGGATGAACTAACATGATTTAAGTTGTATGTAATATTTTAAAGATATTGATAATTATGATGTGGTATGTTTTAAATAACTCATTTATTTGTTAATTGCTTTATGTCAAATAAAGACATTGTACCCCTGTGACTACTGGACCCTGAAAAATGTATCAGTATTATACTCTCCATTTCTGTGTCTATTTTGTCATCTTCTCCATTTTCTATCCAACTATCTCTTTCTATTGCTTTAACTCTATCTGTGGTAATGCGGTTATTATTTCAGTGTTTTAATATTATCCCATGTATATATTTGAGCTTACAGAATCAATTCTGTCTATAGCTTCTGTAGCTGAACAGAATTCTTTTCAGCTCCATCTTGTTTGAGGCTAAACTGACACACAACTTGCATTATTTGAATTCTACAAATTATCTGGTTATGTAAGTGTACCACTGTTATTGACAAAACTGTGTATGAATTGAATTATAATGTGTGGTGACAGCAATGATATATACAAGAAGACAGTGATTCCAGAGGCTATGCAAGTATTATGTAGGAAATAGAGTTACTTAAGGTAGAATATCATAGGTAATACCTTTTCAGAACAGTCTCATTCGTAGTTTAAAGTCAGTATTAATCACTAGAATATGAGAAGATTCAAGCCAAAAAACCGTAAATCTTGAAACGTGTGTGATTTATGTTCTCTTCATCATTAGGATGAAGTTATGTTGAAAGTGCACTATTTACGATGTACAAAAAATTTTGTCCACTGTAGAGCAGTAATTAGATAATTACTGATGTATTAGCTAATGTGGATCATGGTTGAGGTGTTGTAGTTATCTGAGGTGTAAGTGTTAATTGAAGTAATGAAGATTATTGTAAGAAGTTATTATTGTACTGATAAGTTTGAAAATTCATGGAATTTTTATGATACTGATGATAGTTTTTTATTGAATGAGGTGTTAAAGTTAAACAAGAGTGTTGATGAACATTTCAAATGTTATATTCATTCAGATATGATGCTAATGTTAGAATAAATCGTTCATAAAATATAGTTTGTTACACGTGCTGAATGATGTGACACTTATTTACAGAGAGATATAAATCATTAATTGTTTGACTTATTGAGATTAATGTCACTGACAAGAAGAATATTAAAGTGGCCACTATGAATGCAGTGGTACTGTAAAGTTAGTGCGTTCACAAGCATACTTAGAACTTATAATGTAGCAAAGTAGTTAATTTTGTGATAACAATTAACTGAGGAATATAGAATGGTTAAAAGTTGCTGTCTAGGAATGATAACCAATTCCTAGCATGAATAAACAAATGCTGAGAGATAGTAACAGATGACGTTTCTGTAAACAACTAAGGAAAATTTTTTTACTTGAATCGATGCCAACAGCTTTCATCACTCCTAATTCATTGAGAAGAATTCTTTCTGTATGTAGGCAAATGTCGTAGGAAAGCAGACGAGCGTTTTCGTTTCGCATCTCAATCGATATGTAAACTTTGTGGGCGATAACAGATTGCCCAAATAGTTTATACCTATGATATTCGAAGCAAGTAATGGAAACTTTTCGTCTTACTCTGAGGCCCTCTTCATTCCTCTGAACATCAGTGAGTATTATGCCTTATTGTTGTAGTCCAAATGACAATCAGTATGATGTCTGTTTCTCCAACACATTGACATACAAGAACAATATATTTACAAACCAGTTCGAAAACACAATAAATCGAACAGGGTACAGTACCGTACCTGAAGGATAGTGTACTCAGGGACACATGACTATTCCTGGTCGGTGCTCCAGTCCTGTGACCGATTTTGGAATGATATGAAAGAAGGCTACTAGAGCAGTTTCAGCACTGGTTACTACGTTTGTTCTTGTTTTAAGACGTGAGCTTGTGTTTTGTGCAGCATTTGTAAGTGAACTGAGTTAATTTAATGTCTTAATAATCTTCTGAAAGCCGAAAATCAAAATGTGTTTGCCTGATAGTAGTTTCCACTTCAAATTGTTTTTATCTTCTAACTCTTCTCTAGAATACGTAATTTTGAAAATACTTTTTTTTTTAAATTTGAATTCACTTACTGCTACTTGATTTGTAGTACAGTAATAATGGAATACATTTAATATTAAATACAACACTGTCAGTTTCGTCTCGATTGAAACACTTATAAATATGAATAAAATATTTGTTCCTAGGTACACTTCCACTATAGAACAGTTTCTGAATTTTGGAAAGAGCTTACTTTCCTGGAGTAACTCTTGTAATCGCAGAAACGAGTGCAACACCTATAAAAGTAATGTTATCATTTTAAGAGGGACCAAAAATATATTAAAGTCTGAACAGTGTGCCAAGATGCAAAATTATCCACTACTGCACCATTCGGCATATTAATTAGATACAGATCTACAAATTCATTTTTGGGGGTGGGGTTGCTATGAAAGATATCCCTAGAAAAAATCCCTGGAAAGCTTCATGGGCAGTGGATAAATGTTGTAGTAGGGAAAGGATAGAACACCTTTAGGGAGAACGTTTGAAATGCCAAAATTTTTTTTTCCAAATTGGTTTGTAGACAGTAACAAACTTCATTGAGAAATATTTCTCGAAGTTTCATTTTAGAAGTCTTACGGGAGGCGATGAAAATCGTCGACGTTAACTCGTCAGGCCCCCTTTCCTTGATTTTTGTGCTATAACACTTTCTACAGCCGGAAGAAAATCATCCTTTAATGTCTAATGAATGCTGCGAAGGTCACATCTCTGTTCCTGGCAAATTCTGATTTACTAAAGAAGGGTAATCATCAGGAAACTCATTACTCAAAATGCAAATGAGTTTCCGAATGTTCTTATTCTGGAATGTGCCCCCAGATAATATTTTCGTCATCAACAGTTGTAAAATCTGTAACATATGATACCATAATTGTTTTTAAATACGGAAACGTTGGTGGGCGGAAAGTATTACAGCGTTTCGACTTCAAGGCTGGTGCACTGACTCTAACAACTGCTGACGAAATTTAGCGATATCATTAATCTAGAGCTGCCATGTCTGTTCATGGCAGAGGACGCATGTCAAAACAAAAGAAATTAAATGACAAATCTTGACGACATGGAAGATCGTTTCTACAGTCCTGGAATTTTCTGAGAATGAAAATTGAGGAAAATGTAGGTTTGACCTTTAAATTAATTTTCCTGGAAATTACGTATTGTGACACTTGCAAACCTGTTTCTCAGAACACATTAGATGTAATCCCTCGCTATTGGACTATAGATTTCCAGAAGTGTAGCAAACAAATTTTCCATTGTTTTGTTTAAACTATAACATTTAGTTAAATGACCTTAAAAGCCTCTGCCGAACCCTAGGAAGAGGGTGTGAAATCTTACGAAAACTCTTTGTCATTGATATTCCAAACAGGTCACTTACAGCAGCGTACATGGATGTAGAAGTAACAGAGCTCATTTTGGTAGTGAGTAGATGAGGGAAATGAGATAATCAGTTATAAGAGGTGTATTAAAATGATTATTTTATAATAATTTCATAATTTTCAATAGAAATTTTGAAAACTGAATTTGGAGTTGTATTGCACTAATACAAAGAAAAACAGAAAATTTTACTTATCCTTCTTTAGTATCTGAAGCACACTGCATATTAACAGGTGACTATCCGTTTCATGCATTTCCCACCTTAAGAGAACTTTGCAAGTCTACTTGCTGTATTTACCACGAGATCCGAGTTTGAATCCCAGACTGGCAGAAAGTTTCGTTTATGGGGGCATCTTAAATTAGTCCGTCCTAGGAGACTTCACGCTAGCCCCGTCTGACATCGGCTCTGCGCTTGATGATGGGTCGAATTTGATGAGCAGGAGATGGCACGTGTCTATGCACGTAGGCCGTATTCAGATCTAGCCACTCACTGATAAATTAGATGCCACAAAGTTATCAAACTCTGGGAACACTGCTTGTTAGTTCTATCTATTGTTTGAAACAGCCCCAGATATTTTCTACAAAACATAGACAGAGTGACCTTGCTAGTCGGTCGAGGTGTGACAGGGTATGTAAGTAATTGTCAGACTAGGGACGAAGATGTGCTTCACTGTCAACGTGATTGCAGCAATCTTCGTAGATGGACCTGTTGAAGGAAAGTAAACACTTGGTTTCTCAACGATGTTTAAATAAAAATCTCAGTTGATGTGAACAGTAACCTGAATGGGCGAACCTGTCACATGGTAGGGGAAACACCTCCAAAGCATCAGAGAAGTAATTTTGTACTCAACTACACTTCTAATACGCAGTCGGAGATTCGCATATCTATTCGAAAACTCCTCAGCCCACTCCGCATGACTCTATTGAACTGGTGTGCAGTTTCAACTTCGCTTGGCCCACAGCAGATGTCCAGCTTCACGTGCTGCTGTGAGTAAGGGCATTGCATTCACCGACAGAACTAATTACTGCAGCGTTAGGTACCGACTGCCGTTGACATGGAGTCAGAACCTTTCCTGAAAGCCCACCACCCCCGGAATTCAGGGTTGCGTGCCGGGTCAGTTTCTCATCCGCCTGGCAGTTCAACGACGATGAACGGATTTCCGACCAACATTGATGTGTGTGTTAAGTGTTTGCCACACACGGATACATGAATGTTGGGCTGATGCCCACGTCCATTCGCTAACGTATTGGTGATCAATAGGAAGTGTCGCATTCAACGTGAGCCGCAATGGAGCTGCATGTGTTCATTAGTTCGAGGTAAGCGTTGCGTAGTGTGAATACAAGGCCGAGATATCGGAACCCACACATTTCTCAAATTTTTAAACCGCATTTCGTCTGCCTGCTAAGAGTGTCTTTCTTATGGAATTTAAAAAGACCTTTCGGGGAAAGAGCTCGCGGCTTCATGCCAAGATCAGTCAATCTGCGCTCAACAGTTCCGTCTCAGTGCAGCGGGCACCGGCCACCAACCACTGACAGCCCCACCCAATGTGTGCGTTTCTGCACTCCATCTGGTCAGCGTCATATTACTGAATATCGCATAGTATTTAGTACTGTGGATATCACCGTGAATTATCTTCGACAAAACGACTGAACTCAGTGCCGTTAGGCCCTTGCTCACGTAACATATGACGTGAAAATTACTGAAATACGTGATTTATCATCACAGGAAAAAAACATACCTGAAAAAGCAGATTCGTGGATATGTTCGCGTCAACTTTTTTGCTGTTGTTGCCACCCAGTTTGTGCTATTGCTACAAGCGCATATCTTAATCGCATTTTTTTTTACATTTTTCATTGTTATTGGCATAACAAGAAATATTGAATATTCGAAGGTTATGTGCTGTTTTGTTTAAGCGACAGAAAACGGCGTGGAAAACGGAAAAAAACCTGACGTGGAAACTTTGTTTATTTTAGACAGACTTTCGTCTACAGCTTATCAGGATATGTTGTGACTTTACTGAGTTTATCGACCATAGTAACCTACTGGTTCCCTGGTAGCAACGTAATGAAGCCAGTTATACAACGCTTTTTCATCTGTAAATAAATCTGCTTAATGGTTGTTGAAGAAGAATTGAAAAATCTGAAGGCTGATTTCTTTAAATCGGTTGAGGTAAAAGCTCGAGTATTTCTCCTGAAAGCAAAGAGCCAACTTGATTGCCTATCCATCACAGTCTGATCAGTAACCAATTACTTTGACATGTTCCGTGGTTCTGCTGGAAAAGATAAGTTCAGGAAATAGAAGTAATTTTCACTGGAAAGTAAAGGTAAATGATGTGAGAGATTTTCTTTTTTTAAAAATCCGTTTGTAACAATGAGTTTATGTAAGAATGTATGTGCGCAGTTGCATCCATATGCACATGTGAATAATTAATTCACTTTCAGCACCCCAGAAATGCAAATACAGTAAACCACTATCGAATATATTGAAGTTATGGCCAATGTATGGCTACTGAAAGAACTAATAAAATGTAATATACTGAGAACAGAGCTAACCTTACGTAAATGGATCTGAAACACTTTACCCTCGAAAAAACTACCTTTGGAGGATAATAGCTCAAAGAGTTGTATACACAAGCTGTTACATAGCCCTCAATAGAGAAAACCTCGTGAGTGAATATAATGGAGCGAGGTCCCACTGTGATTTCAACAGTACTAAGGTGTAGGTAGTTCGGTGCCAAAGAAAAGGAAATGAAATTTACGCTATTACTGTTTGTACCCATTATATTAAGTTATTTCTTGTATCGAGTGACATTCTCTTGTTTAATATTAGTATCAGTGTTACATGAAGCAACTTATACTATGTGATGCACTAAGTTGCCAAGAGTGCCAACTGCAATTTAAATTTCTCATAGTTTGTGACGAAAGAAAGGAGTGAACAGCCCTGGTTTCCAGTGTGGAATATAAAGCTACGAGCTGCAGTAAGTTAATTATTGACGAAGGTATTTGTTAGTCAAAAACTGAGACAAGCGTTAGTATTTCGTGTGATATCATCCTGCAAGTTTTCTTGCGTAGTAAAGGGGGAGTTGACACTCTAAAGTTGGAAATACTAAACGTGAAGGTGTGATACTTGTAGAAACGTAAAATCAATTTATTTCAGCAAAAGAGCGACTAGTTACACTTTCAGGAAGATGTTGGAAATTTAATGATGATTGTTAATGGGTTTCACGGTAAAAATATGGAAATTATGCTTCCCCGTGTAAGGGAGGTAAAGGAGTCTGTGGGATGGCTGACAGAAAATATTGTTTTACGGATAGCCGGGAGAATTTTTAAGATGTGCTAGGGAATCCCAGCGAGTTAATTTCTGATGTTTGTAATCTCTCTCTGCAGTTGCGCATGATGAAACAACTGTACAGGTTACGATAGCAAATGGATAGGGAAGTGGATGGAGGAATTCCAATTGCTGAGTTGGTATAAATCCCTTTCGCCCCCTCTCTCTTATCACATTCCATCCGAAGGAAGAGAAGCATCTGGTGAGCATGTTGCCTTCCAAAATCGTCCATAATTCACCTACCACCCACTTCTTTGATTGCAGAATTGCGGAAAAATTATGCCAGCCGACCAAAGAGCTTTCAAAAATGAAGGAAAATTTCTAGAAGCTATATCGCTACAAGAAAAGAACAAACAACTACAAAGGATGCGAATAATCCTAAAAAAAACATAAAACGGCCATTTGCGAGAAGGACTAACGCGCTGCGTGTTCCGTGCTAAATCACCTACCTATAAAGACAGTTTATTCACTCAGGGAATAGAGGATATCGATGATTTCCGGCTGCTATCGACACTGATACCGGCACGATATCGGTTCCAGGAATCCCAAGGTTTTTGAGATTGTTTTAAGTGTGAAGTCTGACAGCAAATGAAAAAGAATTGTTATTTAATATAATTTACATACAAATTACAATATTCGGACTTATTTCCTTTAACTGAACAGAAAAACGTTTCTTCTAGTCAAATTTCACGATTCTACGTGGTGGAGAATTACCCCATAAGTTTTAATGAGTGATTTTGCACGTATCGAAATATGTAACATAAATGGCCGTACCTTCTTATTGAATTGACCAAGTAACTTAAAATGTTTGCACCGCAAAATGACTATGGACTTCAGTACGTGTGACGAATTTAAACCTGATACTTCAAACCATTCCTCAGAAAAATAGGATTTGACGGACGGACGGAAAGTTCACAAATAACTTTTTTTCGTGTGATGAGTTACAAATAAACAGTTTCCGAGTTGTTTCTATGGTTATAGCGCGAGGCCCCGCTTCTTCGAAAAAAGCATTATTATTGGTCAAGAAGAAGTACCATGAAGGCTGTGATGCGTTAGTTTGCGAGCATCAAAATATATCGCAAAAGCGTCCGTGTTTTTCGATAGCATTGACTTTATTTGCTTGACGGTTTTACATCCCCAAGAGAACGTAGATCTTAATATGTGACATCTATTTTAACGCCACACGTCTACACGTTCCAGAGAAAAATGGTTTTGAACAGTCGGACTAAGAGACAGGAAGGCAGCATACGGATAATGGAGTGATGCTATGAGGGTTCCGTTTTTACCGACTGATGTAGGGAACCCTAAAAGCAACAATGATAAATCGTTTCTCCACTTTGTCTTTTTCATGAGTTTACTTGGGGGTCAGTGATGGTTGGAACTACGAATTTGTGACTCTCAATGACGACAAGGAGTTCTTCAATATATTCAAAATAATAAAAAGCTTTATTCTTACGGTTGTAGCATTGATATCCATATTACACAAGATACAACTTCCGGAAGACGACAAATGAATTTCGGAAGAAAAGACTTTGCTGTCGTGTTTACATTTTAAGGCCGGCAGGGTATTTGCTTAACAACCCGAACATTGGTTTTCTGATCAGTTGTTTTACACTAATGGCCTCAGGAAATTATGTGTTTCAGTTCATGATTTAATCATCACAATGGCTATTTCTCCTCAGATAAATGTCGTATAGTATGCTTATTTCTCCTTCTCTGTACAATCGCAATACGGAAATTTTTAAGCAACAGTAGGTGCAGTGTCGGTGACCAGACTCCTGCTGGGACGACCGACAATCCTCACCTCAACTGAGGACCACTGACGTCACTAGACCCACCAACTGGCTGCCGCGTCGTGAGCGTGTGGTGGAGGAGAGAGGGCAGCAGGTGGCGTGCTGCTCCCCCAGCTGCGCTGGTCCTCCCTTCCACAGACAGGCACCGACCGTCGTTGGCCTCTGCCCTGAAACATTGAGAGAACACCATCACCAGGTGTCCTTTCCCCGCCGTGACGACTTGGGAATGCCAGTCCATACAGACTAACTTTGTTTCAGATGATGACGAAAAACGATAGAACGCTTGTCAAAACTTAGAAATAACATACTGCAGTTATTACTTGTATTGCCACTCATCAGCTGCAACTAAGAACGACCCACTAGCTGAGAAGTAACTTTCCCAGTGACACAAGAACACACCTTGCTTAAACTAAATAGACAAAGTTACATAAGAGAAAAATTCAGCTAGGATGTTACACTCTGGAAGGAGATCCATCCTTGTCAGCTCTTAGCCACAACTCCGCAACTAGCAACATTTCCGGCTCTTGGGGCCATGGCATTCACTCCCAAGTTTCACTTCGTAAGCGAAAAAGAAATTGGTAGCTGATATGTGATGTATAAATGTATAAGGTGGCGCGAGGTGCGCACATATTTTCATTTAGTTACAAATCTGGTGTATAAAACTTAGATTTGACACCTAATGCTGGATAAGAGTACGAAGATAATTAAAGCAAATACCTGTGATTGTCAAAAACTAGTACTGCTTATTCCACTTCATTATATTTAGATGGTAAATTTGTAGTTTTTGAGTCGTTCGTCCTAAACAGCGACAGACCAGGCTACCATACTCTGGGGGTAGTAGAACTACATTCGTAATAGCAGCGGCTGCTGCATGACGTAATGTGCCTAGTAATTAGACAACATGCCATTTCAAAGTATCTTGTGAATTATATATGTATTCTGTACGCTGAAACGAGTCTGTCCATATCTGACTCGTTGAGTACTTAATTATTGTCTTCCCTGCGTAATATCCGCTCAGAACAGGCCATGTGTAATACAAAAATATTAACCACTATAGAAGCTCTACGGGTGTTAGGTCCTGGGAATGAAAAGTCAAAGGGCACCCAATGATCCAGACAGGTGCCAACATATTGTGTGACCAAGTATACTGATAACAAATGGGCCAAATGGCTCTGAGCACTATGGGACGTAACATCTGAGGTTATCAGTCCCCTAGAACTTAGAACTACTTAAACCTAACTAACCTAAGGAAATCACACACATCCATGCCCGAGGCAGGATTCGAACCTGCAACCATAGTGGTCACGCGGTTCCAGACTGAAGCGCCTAGAACCGCTCGGCCACTACGGCCGGCATACTGATAACACTATAAGCTATCAACATGGTGGATTCAGTACAAATATCGACAACTATAGTAAATCCAGCACTTCCTGGCCAGGGAGAGAGAAGAGAGGGACGAAAGGGGTAAAGAGAGAGTGTCACTGGTAGGGACACTGATACATCTTGAAACACCAATGGCAGGCCTAAGAAATGTTTCACCACACAGGGAGAGACACCTCTCCCTCCCTCCACCCATCCCCTAGAAACATACTGAAGAGCAGGGCAAAATTGCACTCAATAAGGCGGCGTGAGGCCTTCGACGCCATTTCATGTTATATCAGGGAAAGTTGGGCGTGAAAAGGAAACTCTAACAAACCTCAGAAGCAGGGTGATCCGAGCAGTGAGTCAGGGAAGTCAGAGAGACAGAAGCATGGGAGTAGCCAGGCAGGGCTAGGCAGAAATAGCTACAGTAACATCGGCGCTTTTAATGAAATCATAAGAGAATACCTGGGCAAGTCCGTGTGCCTTGTACTGAGTGTAGGCTCAGTTAATACGACTGTCTCATCTCAGTCATAAAGAATAATTCTAGCCAGTAACTCTCTCTGTACTGAGACTTGTAAAATTCGTGGGTATAGCTCCTTCAAACAAGTAGAGCAACAATATAAACTGTTTTCTGAATGAATTTAGAAGTCACAAACACTTGTAGTTGACAAACAATCCTGTCGGAGGAACATCCGCAACTGACCATTATAGTCGAGTTCGAAAATACCTCCTTATTCGTAAGGTTCTTCTAATTTCAAATAAAAGTAACTTTAAAACTAAAGAGGTATTTTCAATCTGTGCTACTTCTTGTAGTGGTTATTTCAAGTCAGTTTCCAGTGCTCACCTTTTGTAATTAGAGGTTTGCCATTTTAGCGAGATCAAGAATTCCTCCCACATATGACAGCTCATAGTTGGGACGCGACACCTGTTCTAAAATATATCTAAAAGCAGGCCGAATTGCCACCAGAAGGAGTGCAGCGTCGGCTGAAGTCTTGCAGTAAAAGGCGGTAGGTGACTTTTGCAGGTCGCTGTGTCTCTGAGCCCGCAGCCTCTTACACCGCCCCAGCTGAACACAAATCAATGTGTTATTAGTTGTGCCTGAAAGTACGCTAGCCAACGTTGCATAAACTATCCTTTTATGCAGATGATGACGATCAACTTGCCATTGTTTGCAGAGACATAACTGTCACACCGCCCTACAAAAATTGTACAATATGTTGCAGTTCAACCCACCAGACCTAACTTCCTCAGTCTTGCCGTCCCCTATGGGGGGCATAACACATAGCATTATTTGAAATTTTTTCCCGGAGCTCGTATCATGTTGGCAACATTGAAAAGTATTTTTAAAGGAAGTTCAGACGTGGCTGAACCTCATGCAAGGGCAGCTGATCTTTGCTGTGCTGAATGACATTGTTGCCAGGCTGAAAATGGCTCTCTGAATAAAGCGTGTTCTCAGAGATGCGGCACTTTGTAATTTTTTAAAAATATTTTATTCTGTTTGAAACAATATAAATTATATTGGATTACGTAAATGAATAATCAGAGAATAATTATTTAAAACTGTAATTGTAATAATTTTACAATTGTCCTAGAAAAATGTATTGAAATTGGGGTGTGCTCCATAGGGAACATCAGGAGTTAGTGCAACGTATAACATGATTGGTCAACAAAATATATTTCATCCTTTTTTTACAATAATAATATTTTAATTGTTCATTTTATATTATTTGATGAATATCAGGTTAATATTAATTACGTTTCAGGAAACTGTAATGTACAGGCAAACAGTTTTACAATTTTTAAGTCTAATTTCGAATTTTTTTCCTGATTCAAAGGCACTTGAAGATTTTGTAAATGAATTATTTGAAGGAGATGTTAGTGAATTGGAGCTCTCTAATGATGGTGATGATGCTGGTGATAAAGATTATATCTATACAGATCCATATAACCGTGTCAGTGATGAACAGGAATAGCTAATGAAGATGAAGATGAATGTGAAGACAGCGACGATAGCAGGTCTGAAAGATTCCGCTCTACTCAATCTACCATCGACAGGACATTTTGGAAGAAGACTTTGGACTTTTTCCCTTTACCACCTGCACCTGAATATGAGGAACTAGTAGCTGTCGGTCTGAAATAACCACATCATGACTATGTGAGTAAATATCTGTCAGAAAAATTTTTAGTATCCTTACCAAAAATACAAACGGAAGGTATCTTAAAAATACTGAGAGAGAGTTGAAATGCACTGTAGATGAAATGAAAAGGCTTATCTCTGCAACAGTGATGATGTCATACATGTGCTATCCTAGGATTAGGATGTATTTGAACAAAAAGACTGGGGTGATAGGTATTGCTAGGAAAATTTGCTGTGACAGATATTTTACAATTAGAAAACATCTGAAACTTGATGATGATGAAGTGCCCCTCGAAGTAAAACCAATAATCAGTTTTGGAAAATGAGACCTATTCTTGAAAGTGAGCAGAATGGTGGCATGTTGAACCCCAGGCTCACGAACGTTTTTGTTTATTAACAGATGATTTCATTTTGGGGTCACAGTCCAACAACACAAGTCATAAAATCGAAACCTCACCCTTGAGTAAAGAATTTTGTACTGGCTGCAACTGATGGCGTTCCTTAAGACTTCTTCTTTTTTCAAGGGAAGGGTGATCCTATAGTGATTGATGCTCAATATGAAAATTTGGAAGTAGATGGAAAAGCTGTTATAAAACTGACAGCCACTTTTCCTCCAGGAATGACCATACACAAAACCGTTATTTCACATTGGAATCGCTTTTAGACAAATTACACCGTGAAGTTGAGTGTCGAGCTACTGGAACATTACAGAACTCCAGAATTCCAAAGGCTTCCACCTGTCGCTGGACAAGGATATGAAAATATTGGTAGGATATCCACTGATTAGTCACTGAGAAATGATGGCCAAGTTTGTGTAGTGCATCGGTTTGACAATCACCCTGTTATCTCCACGTCCAGTAGAGAAGAAGTAAATCCAGTTGATAAATGTCGCCACTGGTGCAGGAAAGAAAAAAGCTACATTCAAGTGGACCATCCCACAATTGTAAGTACCAAAAATTCAAATATGGGAGGTGTTGACTTTCTCGACAAGTGGATCAGCTATTATAGAATAAGTGAAAGAGTTAAGAAATGTACACTAAAAGTAATTAACCATTTCATTTATTTCACTACTTGTGCTTCATGGCTAGAATATAGACGTGATCAATCTATCTTGAGTACATTGAAGAATGAAGTTCCAGACTACCTCCAGTTCAGAGAAAAGTATGAGGAGTATCTGTAGCAGCGCCACCATTTAAGACAGGAAAGTTAGCTTTTATGCAATATTTCTGAGCACACAAGTTACAGTAAGGCGCAGGCCTGTTGACAGTAAGTTACACAGTTGTGAAGTAGTATGAAGGTGACAGAGCTGTCCAACCGCTGAAAAGAGTAAATACAGAGGTTTGCATGGCGCAAGTTACTGGTAGAAGGCGCCCACTGGCGCAACCTAGGTGTTATGAGTACCTCACTCGGAGTGGTATGGTAGCAAAACAGAGGTGCACACCTGCGTATAAATCGGTGCCGGTTTCCTGACGAGGGGATTCAAGGGTGACAGCTCTCCTGGAAGGCGGGGCGAGTCAAACCACCGGCTACACGCAGCAGCAGATGGATAGCCAGTGTTCCAGTTGACGGCGGGTCACTGGTTCGAACTTCTGAAGCCACTGCAAGGTCTGTAGCCAGCTAGCGATGGGCCACTCCACGGCTCGCTACCACAGGCAGTCTTCTGGGCTCCCAACACACGCCGGCGACATCCCGAGGCGAGGGCCGCAAATGTGGATGTCGGATGGCAGGCGCTTGTTGTCGTCGTGATCTTAACCACGACGGCGAAGAAGCACACAGCGGACCGCCCTGCAGCTCCTAGCGAGCGGCGCTGAGGCAAGAGGAATGAAGGCCGCTGAGTCGGCTACTGGCGCATCCTGATGTCATCAAAACACCGCAGCTGTACACGGCCGGCACACCGCAGTATGTTGCATGGGTTGCTGAGGTAGCCCTTCCATGCAAAGCTGTTTTGCAGACAGCGAAGTGGCGTCTGCGGCATCACAGGACCATGGGACATAGACAGAGAGGAACGCGACACGGTAGCTGGGAGTAATGAAATACTTGAGGATCATGGTTGAGTTTTAATATGGCGCATCCTGATAGTTTTCATCCATGTCCGACATCCCTCCACCGCATGCCAACATCTTCATTTGGCAGTGACTGAAGGCAGCAGAGGATCAAGTAGGTAAAAAGACGAGGGCTAGTAGAAATCCTTGGGTAACAGAAGAAAAATTTAATTTAACTGATGAAAGGATAAAATACAAAAATGCAGTAAATGTAACACGCAAAAGGAACACAAACGTCTCAAAAATAAGACCGACAGGAAGTGCAAAATGGCTAAGCAGCGATGGCTAGAGGACAAACGTAAGGATGTAGAGGCTTATCTCACTAGGGGTAAGATAGATACTGCCTACAGGAAACTTAAAGAGACCTTTGGAGAAAAAAGGACCACTTGCATGAATATCAAGAGCTCAGATGGAAACCCAGTTCTAAGCAAAGATGGGAAAGCAGAAAGGTGAAAGGAGTATACATAGGGTTAATACAAGGGCGATGTCCTTGAGGACAATATTATGGAAATGGAAGAGGATGTAGATGAAGATGAAATGGGAGATATGACACTGAGTGAAGAGTTTGCCAGAGCACTGAAAGACCTGAGTCGCAAGAAGGCCCCAGGAGTAGACGACATTCCATTAGAACTACTGACAGCCTCGGGAGAGCCAGCCCTGACGAAACTCTTACCATCTGGTGAGCAAAATGTATGAGACAGATGAAATACCCTCAGACTTCAAGAATAATATAATAATTCTAATCCCAAAGAAAGCAGGTGTGGCAGATGTGAAAATTATCGAACTATCACTTTAATAAGTCACGGCTGCAAAATACTAAGGCGAATTTTTTACAGACGAATGGAAAAACTGGTAGAAGCCGACCTTGGGGAAGATCAGTTTGGATTCCGTAGAAATATTGGAACACTTGAGGCAATACTGACACTACGACTTATCCTAAATAATAGATTAAAGAAAGGCAAACCTACGTTTCTAGCATTTGTAGACTTAGAGAAAGCTTTTGACAATGTTGACTGGAATACTATCTTTCAAATTCTGAAGGTGGCAGGGGTAAAATACAGGGAGCGAAAGGCTATTTACAATTTGTACAGAAACCAGATGGCAGTTGCAAGACTCGAGGGACATGAAAGGGAAGCAGTGGTTGGGAATTGAGTGAGACAGGGTTGTAGCCTCTCCCCGATGTTATTCAATTTGTGTACTGAACAAGCAGTAAAGGAAACAAAAGAAAAATTCGGAGTAGGTGTTAAAACTCATGGAGAAGAAATGAATACTTTGAGATTCGCCGATGACATTGTAATTCTGTCAGAGACAGCAAAGGACTTGGAAGAGCAAATGAACGGAATGGATAGTGTCTTGAAAGGAGGGTATAAGATGAACATCAACAAAAGCAAAACGAGGATAATGGCATGTAGTCAAATTAAGTCGGGTGATGCTGAGGCAATTAGATTAGGAAATGAGACGCTTAAAATAGTAAAGGAATTTTGCTATTTTGGGAGCTAAATAACTGATTATGGTCGAAGTAGAGAGGATATAAAATGTAGACTGGCAATGGCAAGGAAAGCGTTTCTGAAGAAGAGAGATTTGTTAACATCGAGTATAGATTTAAGTGTCAGGAAGTCGTTTCTGAAAGTATTTGTATGGAGTGTAGCCATGTATGGAAGTGAAACATGGACGATAAATAGTTTGGACAAGAAGAGAATAGAAGCTTTCCAGATGTGGTGCTACAGAAGAATGCTGAAGATTAGATGGGTAGATCACATAACTAATGAGGAGGTACTGAATAGGTTTGGGGGGAAGAGAAGTTTGTGGTACAACTTGACTAGCAGAAGGGGTCGGTTGGTAGGACATGTTCTGAGGCGTCAGTGGTTCACCAATATAGTATTGGAGGGCAGCGTCGAGGGTAAAAATCGTAGAGGGAGAACAATAGATGAATACACTAAGCAGATTCAGTAGGATATCGTTTGCAGTAGATACCGGGAGATGAAGAAGGTTGCACAGGATAGAGTAGCATGGAGAGCTACATCAAACCAGTCTCAGGACTGAAGACCACCACAACAACAGTTACATTTGGTGTCAGAATAGCAGCCGTCATCTGTACAGTATGACGTTCGAGCCCACCACCTGCATTACAGTCACAACATGGGGTGAGTGTTGACCAATTTTTCTTTTTGAGTGTTGGGCGTTTTCTTTCTTTTCGTTGACAGAGTAAGTGTTAGTGTGTTTGGGGCAGTAATATTTTTTTCATTCGTGACATTTAATTACTTTTTTATTGGGTGAGTATGATGTTTTATTTATGACCTCCTACTACGTCATGGTATACAACGTAAGTTGAGGCATTGAGCTGTAGGAAGTCAGTTTATTTTCGTAGTTAAATGTTTGTTTGTGTGAGAATTTAAGGGTTGCTTTGGGACTAACTGGGAACGAATTTTAGAACAGTGGAATGCTTTGCGTCTCTATCTTGATTCTAAATACATGGAAGAGTGTCTGGTTGCGGCAAAAGAAATTCACCGATCCCTCAATGACAATATTTTAAAATTATTTTATTTAGTTTTGGGCTATATTATAACGAAATTCACAGATTTAAAAATGCATTTCCAGAGTGTTAAAGTTATTATTATTGACTTTCATGAAATGATGGTAGAAAGTTCACAAGGAAATGTTGCTTTTCTTCGTGGACCAGTAGTATGTCATAACCAATAAACGTATTGACATTGACCCTGACAACAGCTCAATGTCCCTTTCTGACAGTAAAAAGTATTTACGAACTTAAGATCTGAAGGCAATTCAGAAACCAGATATATATAACGAACAGGTTGCCATGAAAGACTTGTACTGCAGATGTAGGGATTTCATGCAGAGGAGATGTTCAGAAATGGAAAACAGAAATAACTTTGATGATGATTTATTGCCGTTGCTTGCAGTTTTAACGCATAAAAGGGCTCTTTCAAACAAAACGAAAAAATCTCTTTCTGTTATACCATTTATGTCAATATTCCTAGAATAGTTTCTCTCAATGATGATAAGATCTACAACAAATTGATGATGACTGGGTGAAACTCCCTGTCCTAAAAATATACGAAAACATTAAGAACTGTATTTTAGGGGAACGTACACCACATAAAAACTTTATTTGGCGAGAGAGAATTCGCAGCCCTACCAGAGTTTCCGCTGTCGTGTTTATCCCTTCCACATTTGAATACTGACAGCGAACGAGTTTTTGGTAAGATGAATCTTATAAAAGTAAAAACAGGAATAAGCTCGTTACTTCCAAAGCGAATAGATTTTTCCTAGCCAGCCAGTGCGTGAGAAGCAACACCTATTGCAAAGATTTTGTTGCTATTGAAAAAAAGCTCAGCAGCATGAAGAAAACGCATTTATATTCTAGGCCATCCACTTCCAGTTCTTCGGCTCCTGACCATCCAGAAGGGAAAGATGGTGGTTGTAATGACGAGGAACTATTCCATTTTTATGTCTTCTTCCAAGATAAGCGAATAACGAAGTAACTTTTTATATCATTTTATGAAACACATCTTTTTATAAATTGTTTCCTAACAACAAATTAAAAATCAGTAGTGTTAACATGTGGAGAAGTTCACGTGAAATAAACGGACAAACCTATTTTTATGTGTCACCAGCATAAAGCACCGGCCGAAGCCGGCCACTAGTTCTTCCCAGTGCACTGCAACAATCATAATAGCGCTCTAATTTAATTTTTTTGACGAGAAGCATGTAAATGAGAAAAAGTTTAGAAAAGGATTGAAATAATGCTTAAGGTTTGTGCGAAGTCGCTAAGTACTTCCATTATGAAATACTAGATGATTATAGGATAGGTAATTTGCACTCCATTTTAAGCAGAAGCACGTTTTTGACACATTTCATTATTTCTGATGTAATCTCTCCTGAACTATTTACTGTACAGTGATGTTATGTTGCAGGCGCATTCAGTGAAATATGTAGACACTGCCTGCAAAGTTTCGTGCGAATAGCATCAGCACTAAAGAAATAAAAAGTTAAAACGTCATCACATATGCTGAACTTTGACTATTTGAACAGCGTAAACGTAGTAAGCGATAAACTTTTTTCTTTCTATCGTTTTGTGGGGGCTGCCAGCGAAGAAAAGTGTCGTAAAGGTTTGTAGTTATAGCTGAAGTCTGTAGCGAGTCGCTAAGCGTTATCATTTTGGTAAGGAATGAACATAGAGAAATATATGAGTGCCATCAGCATCAAGATAAACAGATTCTAATTGTAATACTTATCTTACCATGGTAAACTTAACTTACTCTTAGATAACGACAGCATCTTAAATTTTTAAATTCAGGCAATAAGTACGTGAAATATGAAAAGAGAAATTTTTGTCGCCCTGGAATCCGTCAGACAGGCCATGGGTAACAAAAACTCAAGGACAGACCACCACAAACGGATTTCATAATACAGACCGTCGATACATACTATCTCTTAACGAAATGAACTATAATTTCGCCGCAGTTGTATGATCCAGTAACGCTGAAATGTATGCAACGCTGGTGGGCAGGATTTCGACTCCTTGGTGGGGACTTCGCAAAATT
The DNA here is from genome assembly GCF_023864345.2 of Schistocerca serialis cubense. Lineage (NCBI taxonomy): Eukaryota > Metazoa > Arthropoda > Insecta > Orthoptera > Acrididae > Schistocerca > Schistocerca serialis. Next base: position 454,419,209 of record NC_064646.1, read on the forward strand.
TCCTCAGGAGTAGCATGATCCCCCCCCCTCCCCCTCGCCTCTTACCAGTGGATTAAACTGAATATAACCGGTTATAACTGGTTATAATCGAATTGTGGCTAGGACACACACTGACAACCTACCATGACCTACTTACTCTACACCCCCCTACATCTGGCTTCCTGCTTTGGTGGGAAGACCCATTCTTTATACTGACTGGGGCATACACATATCCGTAGATCATATTTTAACGCCATACATTTTTACTGTTGGATGAGAGATGAGTGGTAGACTTATGTAGGGACCTGTCCTGTACTTGCCAGCTGCCAAGATGAGTGTGGTCTGCATCTTACAGTTTTGTGAATTGTCCTGACTACGCCTTAAACTCTTAGGGTGGAAGTTTTAGTGTGTTTTAAAGTAACTGACTCGTCCTCTATTAGTGCTGTTATCAGCTTGCCGTAATATCTGCTGTTTTACATCTTTGATTGGGTCTTCTCTCTTTTAATTGATTGCTTTAGAAATAGTGGTAGGCTTGATATTAGGGTGGGTGCATGTGTTTATGTGTGTGTGTGTGTGTGTGTGTGTGTGTGTGTGTGTGTGTGTGTGTGTGTGGTGTACAAAGGCTGGGGTTTCTTAGTTCTCACTAGGTTGTTCTAATTTATGTTGAAATTTGTATGAGTTTCTTTTGACACCACTAGTTTCAGAGATTTTCACAATGTTGCTAAAGGCCATGCTCTTCTGCACCAAACAACATATATCATCACATCATCACAGTCACCACAGTGTAATGTGTATCATTTGTGCGGCTCAGTCGTAAAACGTGGTAACTGATATTTTAGTGGTTTGGACATATTAGAATGTGAAGTTTCATGAAAGTGTAACAATACATTTCATTTTGTTACATCTTTTCTTTAAGTTTTTACGAAGTATTTGAACGTTACGGAATCCGCTGGTAAGGTTTCAAAATGGAAATAATATTTTTTATTGGATAAAAGAAGCAATATGTATCACATTGACACAAATTATGTGGTTGATATTATGTTATTCGTGAATGTAAAATGTCAATACCATGCTATTCATTGCATTCAAAATTTCATTTCCCACAGGAAATTTGACATTATGCTGTTAGTTGACAACAATTTAAGCCAATATATTAATGACACAATATAATGTAGCTAAATTGAACAGCTTTAATAACTTAAAACACTAATAGTGGTATTCAAATTTCACTGTCACTGCTCTCATCTCTTGCCCTGGGTTGCTCAGCTGTTTTTAGTATCTTGTAATAAGCGTGCTGTACTTCTCGTATGTATAGTAAACAATATAGGACATTATTCAATTTGGTTGCTTCAATGGGCTTTGGACCACTATGTAGGATTGGTAGAGGACATTTGAAGCCTTTGAGGAACAGTACTGGACGATGTCTTTGCCTTAGTGATACAGTATCCATTTCACAATGGTACGAGTTGCATAGTTACATTTTTCTGGATTCGTACCTTGACAACTGCATTTTCACAACATTATGTTGACTAAAATTGGCTGTCTTTTCTTAGGGCTCAACATTCATTTTCTTTTTCCGGAGTTAAGATATAATGGTTCAAGTTCCTTTGTGATCATAATGATACCTGCTCTCATCGATACCCTTAAAAGGGTTTGGGGTAATTCCGGGATTACTTCCATTAAAAGAGAACAGCCAATTTCCTTCCTGTCCCCTTGAAAGGCTACAGTACCGCCCGACATTAAAAATAGGTTCAACATTCTTCGTTATTCTTGTCAGTACAACATATTTTTTCTAATAATAACTCAATTTCAATTAATAAAGCGAAGCCGGATACCAGTGTGGGAAAGAATGACAATTTATTTATTTAATTGATCACATGTGCACTCCCACAAAATAAATCCCTACATCCAGTTTGGTGAGATCTGTGAAATGAATGAATGTATGGTCGTCTGCTAACTGCAGATAGTGAATGTGAATATATGATCATCTTTGAGACGACCCTTTGGGCACCTTTGGAAGAACCAAAGAGATGAAATTTACCAGAGCTCTGAGTGCCTGAAATGTGGCTGACCAATACAGTAGCAAGGTGCTCCCCCACTTCGGCAGAGGTGCGAGAGGACCTGAAGAACGGCCATGTTTCAGCACTCTGCCGCTGGATCTACTGTTGGTAAGACATGTCTTAGGTGTGCTCCGTAAAGACAAAAGAGTGGAGGCATAGTATGCATGTGAAATACTTATGAGTAGTTTGGAATAATAATTTCTCTATTTCAGGAACTTTTGTGGGGAGAATTAAACGTCAGGCAGGTAATATTAAGGGGATCGTAGTAATCTTTGGAAGTGACCAATGGTCACAATGAAACCACGTGTAGCAATAAGTTGAAATACTTCCGAGTGCTTAAGTTAAGCTGAATTACTAGCGTGTGTACTATTAGTTGGAAATATTTAAGAAATGGTGTGTGCAGGACTTGAAATTAGAGACGAGTACTTTCACGCGGTGAGTACTGTGTGAGTATGATACAAAGGATAAAGAGAAGTACTCGTCCATGGTATCAGTTGAGGACACGCGTGTGTGATGAATATGTTCTTAATATTACTTTGCGTGTTATGTTTCCGTGTGACGCTTGATTCAAACTATAATACTCTGAGAGAGAAGCAAGGTGAGTCAGCCGTCTATCCAGCAACGCCACTTGGCTTGCATTGCACAGGAAGACGTGCATATATCCTCCAGAGTTCATAGTAGGAAAGAAAAATTACGAAGTGGGACAGTGTCGTGTGAAACTGGGATAAATACTAATTGAAGTGGGAAAGCTGAAAGTGATGTGATTATAACGTTGTGACTATTCTTTGTATTGTATGTTGCCAGTGTGATGTATTTCATGAAATTCTACCTTAGTTGTTGGTCACACACACTCAACAAATGCAATATAATTGTACAAAACTAGTGGGGTACTTAATTATGGTGTTCCATGTGTAACATAGACACAAGACAGCCAAGTGTTGTAGAAATAGATTGGGTTGTCTCGAAAGTTCGTTCGCTTTCGTGACAGTGGAATCACATAGAACGCCTGAAAACACACTTCCCTGCACACAGCTATGGCACAGAGTTTGCCAGTTTGTCACCTTATACACTTCACACGTAAGGTCGGGTATAACATAACCAAAATACGGATCGATTTTGTAAACGAAACTGTTAATTTCATGCAGGGTATATCGCTATTTTCGACGACATATTGCCTTTCCTCCGATAATTTGTAAATGCCTTTTTTTGAAAATGTTAGGGTTTTTGAGGTCTGTAGTTCTCGAAGGAGTTGAGGTATTAGCCATTGAGGAAATTCTTCTGGGAACGGAGTAGATGAAATTCGGAATAGGCAATGTCCGGTGATTAAGGTGGTTGGGCAACACATCCCGAAGGAAAGAACTCAGCTTTTCATGGGCCACCATAGAGATATGTGGTCTGTCGATGTTGTGGTGAAACATGACATCTTGTCCAAAATCCGATCATTCAATGGCTGCCTTGCGACGGTTAAACTGCGAACACTACATCTCTGAAGTGATAGTCTAATTCGGACGAACTTTGTAATACAAGACGTCTTTGCAATTCCACCAGGCGCATAGCTGAATCTTTCCGAGAAGCATCCCTGGCTTCGGACCCGATAGTGGTGGCTGCCATTACACGCGCCACGATTTATTCTTCCGGGCGTTGTTGTACTCGATCCACTTTTCATCTTCAATTACCAGTCATTAACGAAAAGGTGCATTGTGGCTGCGTCTCAATGAGAAGCCACAGACGCTCACGCTGTGAATCAAATTCGCTTCTCTCAGTTCATGAGGAACCCACGCATCGCGAATATTTACGAACCCAGCTTCAAGTTCCTGGCTGCAGCAGCACGACCGTCATGTAGCTCCAATGCCAACACCCGCGTTGCCATTTGTGGATTATTGACTATCATATCATTAAGCCACCGCACGTCTGTAAACGTTGGCCGACCAGATCGGATGTTGGTCTCTTAGGGACAAATTCAAGGTTGCAGTCGACTAAACCACTTCTGACTTGCTCGAACCATTAGTACATCTATCCATTATACAGCACAATTCTTCTCCCTGCACTGTGAGGCGGTTTTACCTATACGATAGTAAAACAGCGTAAGATAGTGCGTAAGATATGAGTATAGTACTCACTACCAGTTACCTATAAAAGCAGTGCGAATCTTATGTATGCATGGTATCGTGAGCTGGCAGAGAGGCAGGAGTGTTAAATGGAACTGACATGCCGAATATTTATCGAGTTTCCGGTATCACTGCGTTCACATGGACTGTACAATAGATGTTCATCTGCAATGTAAACATTGCTAATTCCAATAAACATACGCTCTGCATTCGAGATTACTGCAACCATAATGTCCCTGGCGATAGCATAGTTTTGAAATTGCTCTCCTTCAGTAGGTTTGTGTGATGCAATTTCTTTTACTGCTTCTGTCATTCTGGTTAAAAAAAAAAATAGAACCAATTTTCGTCTATGAAATATTTTTTTTCTACAACAGCCTCTCCGTCCTAACGAAAGCGTGCATCAGTTGGGATGCAGTTCTTTCCCTTGCCCCTTTATTCTGGTCAGATAAAGTTGTTCGTAATCAAGCTGTGCAAACATATGAGTATCCCAGCTGTTGAGTAATCGTTATCACGCTGCCTTTACTGAGTGAGGAATTCAACTTCTAACATTGGTGATATCCACCGTTGCATCACCGTACACAGTTGTCAGTCCTTCGCGAATACGAATGGGCATTTTACAGTAGACAGTTGTCAGTTTATCATGAATACGAATGGGCGTTTCTGCATTCAAAAACTCTGTCACACAACGTGCCTAATACGGACATCTATGATGGCCATTTTGCAAGCGACTTTAATGTAGGCATCTGCTGACGCAGGAAGTTACTATGGCAGTAGTTTGTAAAAAAATTTAGTAATGGCGCAACATTAATTAGTTCACTTCCTAAACTGTATTCAAAGAGGACAAAGCAGGTAGCATTTATTCTGGAATGACCTCATAATTTATACCTCATTGCTTAATGATAAAAAATTCTACTTCTCTTTTATAAAAATCGACAATATTCTTGTAATCATATTTTGTGGTTCCGAAAATCACCGTGTTCAGTACACATGAAATATGAATAATAACGTCTCGTGTCACCGAAAATTTTATGTTTTATTAAGTCACACAACCCATTTCGGATCCAGTGTGCTCGTTAACGTTTTACCTAACCTTTTGCTGAGCCCTTCACTCAATCTAAGTCGTTCTTTTATTGGCATACATGAAATGGTTCCATTGCTATGCAACCATCTTATCTATAAGCTTCCTCTTATCAAATTCAATTATGGTGCGAATGTTTAAATGATTCAGTCCTTTCCTACTGTTACAGGCCATTAATAATAGATACCCTGTGCTTTGTATCAATCATATTACAAGCCAGAGAGCTATTTTACTGGTTGCTGTTATTAAATTACTTTCTCAGGCCATTAATTGTATTTTTGTAAAACAGTGAGATATTTTGGGTAATACATGATAGTCAGGAACACTGTTTCCAAAAGAATGTGGACATTTCGATTTTAAATCCCATTACGACTTCACTAGCTTATTTGTAGACTTGTCTAGTTATACTTTTTGAGTCTACAGATACGATGAGCACCGCCTTTCTCTATAATCAGAAAACTACTCATTATTTAACTTTAGGAGATGTTTTTGCTGTGTGCTTACCTACTATTTTTCTTTAGAATATATAGCTACTGATGTTTACCACCATTGCGCGTATGTTAAGTATGTGATTCAGTGAATATCACGTTAATCATATGTGGTAAGATCACATATGCAGCTGTATACAGGGTCATAAATTGTCGTATAGCTTAACACATCAAGACGTTACTTCACTACTTAGAATAGCATCTTATTCATACAATACAGCGCACTGCTTGAAACGTTTGCTTTTCACCGAGATGATGTGAAATGTGCGTTCCTGTTGTGAGAGGGTTACATGTTAACTTTATAAATTCTCAATTTAAACGATGTCGAAGGAGATGAAAAATAATGGAAAACTTCCAAAAGGGTTCTGTCAGACTATTTTAATATCTTTAATGTCAGCAAACGCAGATTGCTTATGGTACAACTGCACAGCATTTAATTCTGCGCCCACACATTCTTCTATATCCCGCAGATAGAGCATCATATGAGATGATCAAAATGATGCTTTTTATATAGTTCCAGATAGTAGCGCTATAAAACAGCATAACACATGAAAAGAGCTAATTGAAACGACTATTTTTTTAAATTACTGAAATAACCATCAGTAGCGGAAGGTGTGATGTGTTAAGTTTAGCCCATACGTTGTGCAATATCTTGCCCACGCCCGAGACGATTTTTGTGAAGAGACAGAACTGCAGGCAAGCTTCGTGGAGAGTTTTGACGGATCCTATCTGTCGATATCAAGCGTGCCGTTTTCCACTAACATGCAGACCCCGTCTTTGGGTTCCGAGCCCAGTGTGTATGTTACATCGGTGGATTTTCGTGATTTATCCGGGATGCCAAGACTGTGCTGCATGCTCAACACACCAGATATCACAGGCGACATATTTCTGTAGTTTCGACTATGTGTCGTAGTAAGTAATGTGTACAGTGCAGCACTTTTAGGCATTTTTTCTTATGGTGAATTTTTGGATTTTGTAACTATTTATGAATGTTGAGTAGTAGTAGTAGAGGGGTTTGTGGGCGCACGACAGCAAGGTCTTCAGCGCCCGTGCAGCATCATAGTGAGACGGGTGTCAAGAAAAAAAAACCTCAGAACATTGACATAAAACGGAACATAAAACACGGGGAACAATCATTGAAAAAATGTGCTCACCCACACCGAAGCGTGGGACGAAGCAGGGCGTCAGCAGTAAAACATGGACAACACAGGAAGAAAATGGTAGAGGGAGCTAAAACAATGTAGCAGATGGAAGGGGCTGGCTGACCACAAGGAAAAAAGGGAGGAGTCAGCCACTCTGCAACACACTAAAACCTCCAGCCTAAATATTAGGCCAGAGTCCAGACACATCACAAAACTTAAAAACCCTAGAAACACACGCCTCATCTTTAGCTAAAACACAAGGTAGAGCCCCATCAACTTGTGCTTCTGCCCGTGCATCACGGTATAAAATGCAGTCTGTTAAAATGTGCCGGACAGAGATTGGCACACCACAAGCATCACAAGAAGGAGGATCCTCTCGCCGTAATAAATAGCTATGCGTCAGAGGACAGTGCCCGATCCGAAGACGTGTGAGGGCCACCTCTTCCCGCCTGAGCAGCCGGCAGGAGGAACGCCACGGCCGAGTGGTTGACTTTACCGACCGCAGTTTATTGGCCGTCACCGCCGGCCATTCGTCCTCCCACAACTCCATGCACTTCCTGTGGAGTGCAGCGATGACCGACTGCAAGGGAATAGGACAATGGACCACATCCTGCGCTCTGCAGGCCTCCTTGGCAGCCCGATCAGCCTGTTCATTGCCCCATATGCCGACATGACCAGGCACCCAGCAGAAGGATACCTCTTTACCCCGCTGTTGGAGCAAGTACAGTTGGTCATGTATCAGCTGGACCATCTCCTCAGTCGGGTATAGGTTCTGCAGTGACTGTAAGGTACTAAGAGAATCGGAGCAGAGAAGAAATCGATCGCCCCGAACACGATGCATCTGCTCCAGTGCCTTCAGGATCGCGTGGAGCTCCGCTGCGAAAACGGTATATTCAGCAGGGAGGCGAATCCGGGTAACATGATCAGGGAACACCACAGAACAGCCAAGGAAATTCTCCTGTTTGGAGCCATCAGTGTAAACGACAATGAAACCGTGATGCACATCTAAAATGTTAAAAAACAGTGACTGGAATGTAAAATCTGGTGTGCCACCCTTCTTAAAACGAGTCAAATCTAAAATAAGTTTGGGACGCCGGAGGAGCCAAGGTGGAGATCTGCTCCAACCGCGACGTAAAACACGAAGACCAGCCACAGACATCGCAGCGAGGCAATCCTGTGCGCGAATCCCATAGGGCTGCGTCGCACGTTGCCGGTTATGAAATAACCGTGCCAGAGGAGGCTGAGCAACGGTATGGTATGCAGGTGTGTAGGGTGTGGACAAAGTTGTATACGCCTGGCGTACCGTAAGTAGCCATCGCCGCATATGAAGTGGCGGTTCACCTGCCTCTGCACAGAGGCTTGGTATGGGGCTAGTTCGGAATGCCCCAGTGGCCAACCGAAGCCCTTCATGGTGGACAACGTCCAATATCTGTAAGTACGAAGGCCTCGCAGACCCATACACCGTGCACCCATAATCGAGCCGAGATCGCACAAACGCCCTGTAAAACTGGAGCAGACAAGTCCTGTCAGCTCCCCATGTACTGTGGCTAAGACATTTTAAAATACTTAAAGCCTGAAGCGACCGCCGTTTCAGGTCTTTAAGATGAGGTAACCACGTGAGCCTCGAGTCAAAAATGAGACCCAGAAATCTCACCGTGTCTTTAAAAGTAAGAATAGTGTCCCTCAAGCGCAACTCAGGAAAGGTTAAAATCGAACGAGAACGGTTAAAAAGAACACATACAGACTTCTCGGTGGAAAACTTAAATCCACTCTTCTGCGCCCAGTCATCCAAACGCCTAATCGTAAGTTGCAACTGACGAGTTGTCGTTGCAAGGCTTGAAGAAGAGCAGAACAAAGAGAAATCATCCACAAACAAAGAACACTGGACAGGACTTTTCACTATGGACGTAATGCTATTAAAAGCGATGGCAAACAGAGTCACATTTAAAACGCTACCCTGAGGGACACCATTCTCCTGCTCAAAGCGGACAGACAGGACGTCACCAATTCGGTATCTAAAATATCGTGGCGAGAGGAAAGACTGAATAAAAAGAGGAAGACAACCACGAAAACCCCATTCGTGAAGTTGCGCCAGGATGAGACGCCTCCAAGTGGTATCGTAGGCCTTCTCCATGTCGAAAAATACACCTAGATGACGGCGGAGGAAAGCTTGTTGTATAGCCGCTTCCAGGAGGGCAAGGTTATCGAAGGTGGAATGAAACCTCCTGAACCCACACTGAAAGCGACTAAGGAGTTGCTGGGATTCTAACATCCAGACAAGGCGGCGATGGACCATCCGCTCCAAGGTCTTCCCTATGCAACTAGTGAGGGCAATACTACGGTAGCTACTTGGGCTCGTGCTGTCTTTCCCAGGTTTTAAAAAAGGGATTAAAACTGCCTCACGCCACGCGTCAGGAAAGTGACCCGACGCCCAAATGTCATTAAAAAGTGCGAGGAGGAGTTCTCTGTTGCGCATTGTGAGGTGCCATAGCATACTGTAATGGATCCTGTCGTGACCAGGGGATGTGTCACGAGCTCCAGACAATGCAGAATCCAGCACCCACATAGAAAATGGGCAGTTGTAAGCTTCAGGAGAGGTGGACTGGAAGTTCAGACTACATCTCTCAGCAACCGCTCTATGGCGCTGGAAACCTGGATCCTGACTGGTTGTTGCAGTAACGGTGGCAAAATACTCTGCCAGAGTCTGGGCAATGTCTCGCGGCTCCTAGTGGAGAGTGCCGTTAGTCATTACAGCAGCTATGGGGCACCTCCCTCCTCTGCCAGAAATGCTCCGGATGGTCTCCCACACAATGGAACGTTTGGTGGAACGATTAATGGTGTTCAGGAACGTTTGCCACGACCTCTTCTTGCTCTCACGAATAATGCGGCGACATCTTGCCCTCTCCACCCGAAAGGCTGCAAGATTCTCTATGAAAGTTGAGGCGAAGTTAATATACACGACAAAAGGAAGAAATTTGGGGCAGACACCGACGACTTATACGCCATGCGCTCATACACATCTCAAAAGAAATATCGGTGAGTGGATTGCCGAATATCAGAACACTGCCACATGGGTCTGACTCAGAAATGTGGGAACTCCTTTGAGATTATTGAAATGTCTATATGCTAGGAAGACGGTGCTCTTGACCCTTTGTCAAGTAGAGTAACTTCAAATACCAGTAAAATAATGGTCGTAACACAGTTAGGGGTGATACAATAATGAACAGAGTGCAAACAATTTTTTATTGACTCTCGCCGGCGAGTTTGATTATATAAGAAGTAATCAAAGGAGTGATCAAAAAATTGCGTTTGAGGGCGTTTCCATCTAAGTGTTTATGGAAGGTAGCGGTGCTTCAGCGCACATTTGTAAACACTAACACGTAGGCAACGAATCTGTGTTGGATTCGTGTCTTCCCGAAGTGCACGCCGTAAATGCACAAATGTGAATTATGTCGACGTTACTACCAAACGCATCCAAACAGAATAAATGCGATGTTATTCTCTTCATAGCTGCCGCAACCAACGCTCGCCGACACTCTTCGGAGAATGAACAACACTTCATCCGTCGTCCCTTCGTCCTAAGAAGTTCAAGGGTCAGCAATTTGTTGTTTTGGTTACCGATGTCCATTGCTTGAAGATTTCACTGACCCTGGTGTCTTAACCATTGTGGAACAGTAACGCACAAAAACTGGAGAAATGACGGCGCGTTAATAACACATAATATCCGCAAAAATTGCGTGATTCACTGTTGTGGCTTAATGATGACTCACATCTCAATATCGCAAATGTCGTAACGCAGAGTTATTGGTGTTGTGAGGTTTCCTACCGTTGGCTTTCCTACAAGCAGGGGCACACTAAACCTGTCAGAGGCCCGGGCCGGCAAAACTAATTGTGGCTCCCCTTGCTGCCTCCTCCCACCCTCCTCACCACACATAAGTTCTAGGAGAGTTTCAAACGCAAACGGAAGGAAGTCCCACATTGCTTATCATCTTTAATTTGTGTCGCGATAATTTACAAGGTATAACGTTATTATACGTAACACTGAAAGTGACTGCTCTCGTAATCTCGTTGCTCGTATTTAATAGCTATGTTGCCCCTTATACGACACAATTCATTACATGATTTCTGTTGTTCGAATCTATTATTTATGTTTCGCAGCTAAGTCGGCATAGAGCGAGCGGGGTGTATAAAAATGAATCTCTATTTCCCAAACCAAGAGGATGGTAACTGTCTACATAAAACTTCGTTCAGTGCGTTGCGGAGGGTACTTTACTTACGGATTTCAACAAAAGCCACAGTGTTGCTCCGATCTTGATGAAATGTTGTACATTCGATCTTCAAAACAAGGGGAACTTCATCCTCTATGTGAAATTTCATACGGTGTATTGCGGAGGGTACCTTACAACAGAGTTACACGCCGTTCGACTGATAGCTTGGGAGTTGGCTCATGTATGTATGTTTCCATGGTGAGGGCATTTATATAAGTCAACGTCTACTGGATGGCAGAGGGTTGCCCTACCTTTAAATGAATTCAATATCGTTTCGTCAGTCAGCATGAAAGTTGGAAGATCTACGTATTTTTTCATAGACGGGGAAAAAGGAGATGGTATGACAGAGGCGGAGGAGGAGATATACGGAGAGAGATGAACGTGATGGAGTCGGGGATGGGGAAGGAGGTTGGCTGGTTCAAATGGCTCTGAGCACTCTGCGACTTAACTTCTGGGGTCATCAGTCCCCTAGAACTAAAAATTACTTAAACCTAACTAACCTGAGGACATCACACACATCCATGCCAGAGGCAGGATTCGAAACTGCGACCGTAGCGATCGTGCGGTTCGAGACTGTAGCTCATAGAACCGCTTGTCCACTCCGCCGGCGGAGAGGGGTGCATCCAGAGAAGTGAGAGAAGAAGATTAAGAGAGAGGGAGCAGCAGGTAAACAGAGAAAGGGGAAGGTGGCGAATTACTAATGGAACACTGTAACAAATACATAAATTACGGGTGTCATTGTGAATTTGATGTACTATTTAAAAAAGCGAAGGAGGAGGATGGAGAGGAGGAGGAAGTGTTGTGAGAGAGGAGGGCAGATGGAGGAGATGTAAAAAAGAGAGACGGATGGGCGGAAGGAGGAGGTGGATAGAGAGACGAGATAGGACTAATTGGACAAGAGAGATGAGGGAAGAGGGGATGAACTGATATAAAACTGGGGTGAATAAATATCCGGGCAACGCCGGGTGTACTGTTAGTAATTAGATAAAAATTTACGTGGCAATAGACGTGTTCTTCTGAAAGGAATTACAGAATATTTTCCTATGGTTGGATGTGGCGTATTAAGTCTCGATAACTACAGTGTTGTTCTTGATGTCTACAGATGATCAAATTCGTTGCTTAATATAGATGACTCCACCAAAGTTCATCTAGTTGGAATTTCATCTTTATAAAATGAACTACATAATAATCAGTTGAAAAATGCTCCTATTGGAGCACGCTAAAGGCAGATATGATTGTGTTTAAAAGACTCTGACAGAAAAGTGGGCAATCAACTGTCTGAGTCCTCATTCCTCCTTCCTCACCAAAAATTCTGGAAGCTTCACAGGACGAGTGCCCACGTTATATAATAAATTTCCCAAATAAATTTCAGTTTTGTTGAGTTATAAAGTCGGTAAATAGCTCATTTTGTATTTGAACTTTAGATATACCGTTAAAAACGTACTTTTGTGAGTGAGATCCGCCAAATACAAATAAATAGTTTCGTATGACATTTATGACGAAATTCCAGAATCGGAAAGTTAACTTTGCGAAATTATTGATGCTAGTAAAATGTGTGCTGTACTTACACATACCGTTTTGAAACAACAATATCTTTAAGGTCCACAGCAAATCCTACAATTTTTCACACAAAACAGCACGGTAAATTTTTTATCATCCAACTTTTCGAATCTGGAGACCCACTACGTGGTGACGCTCGTGTTTCCGACTGCAAATAAATATCGTAACCCTGAACTTTCCGACTGACATGAACATAAGAATATCCCTTCACATTTTATCCAGGCTTAGGACTGGCTATGCACGTAGTACATAGGCATGTTTAAATGTTCTTTTTTCATTATTTATTTACTTTTTGTTTCTGTTGTTGTTTACTTTTTTGTTTTTGTTGTTATTGTTGTTGTTCAACATTACAGTAACAAACTAATAACCTTTTCTTCTTATCAATCATAAACTCTTCTTCAGTTTTTTCTAAAAAGGCTAGAGATTTTTAACACCTTTTTAAATCTCCAGACTCTTCATATGTTCTCATAATGTTTTTTAATCTTTTGTCAAGAGCTATGCACCTCTTCTTTCTTTCATTGAAGCGGTAGGCCAATGGAATCCTTTTTATTTTCCAATTTAGCGTTCACTGCCTCCTCCTTCAGTTTTGAATCAGAAAGTACACATTTGGATGTTTCTAGTTTATTGAGGAGTTCAGTTTTCTATGCCAACCTTCGACGGCATTCGTCGCTCTGTGTCGACGGTTAAAAACATTCCACATTTCAATAGGTATATTAAGATTTTCCATCCACTGATCGACCATATAGTCTGTAAATGCTGTGATCTTCTCTACACTGGGCATTCATTCCATTATTAAAATCCACGATTCATCGATAGTGTTAAGTGGAAGATATGCCACTGCAGCACACATGCCACAAAACAATCGCGCTACCTCCCTATCCCTGTAGTCTTCCGTTAGTCCTAGTTCCTGTATCTTCTTCCATAGACACTGGTTAAAGTGAAAATTACAGCCGGAAAGGTGTGCTTCAGGGCATACTGAATTCATTGCTTTAATTGTAGCCATTTCAAAATCTAGCACTGCAGTTTTTGCTGACCACCCAGACATCTTAGATATCAAACTTCCTGGCAGATTAAAACTGTGTGCCCGACCGAGACTCGAACTCGGGACCTTTGCCTTTCGCGGGCAAGTGCTCTACCAACTGAGCTACCGAAGCACGACTCACGACCGGTACTCACAGCTTTACTTCTGCCAGTACCTCGTCTCCTACCTTCCAAACTTTACAGAAGCTCTCCTGCGAAACCTGCAGAACTAGCACTCCTGAAAGAAAGGATATTGCGGAGACATGGCTTAGCCACAGCCTGGGGGATGTTTCTGGAAACTATTTTTCTGCAATTACGTAGTCTTTTCATTATCTCCACATCTGTTTCGTCAGGTGGACAAGAAGTTGCTGTTGAGTAACGATTTCACCATTTGCAATTTTTAAGTGACATTTGCACCTACTTCGTTCATAATTGAAACACATCCAGTTCGTATATTCTTCATTCCTCCTTTAAATACGGTAGCGATGACCATCCTTGATAAGACACGGCCTCCATTTCGTTGATGTTGTCACTTCCATCGTGTACACTGTATAGAACAGAAGTCATATGGGAAAACGCTAGGAACGAAAGCCATCGACGACGACACTGTCTGAGAAACGGTGACAACACATGCACGCAGGGTGAGCGACTGGGGTAGGCAAGCAGTGGGGGAGGCTCAGTTCTCAAACACCTCGTTAGGGAACCGGATGCTCGGGTCAGCTTCGCTACCTGCTCCACCCTTGTAGGAAACCCCACGATAGGAAACCCCACGATAGGAAACCCCACGTCAACCCAAGTGGGAGACACACGAACACACACACCTTGCGATTATCACGGTTTTGGTCCCTCAAAAAAGACTTTGAAAGATGGACGATTTTTGTTGTACGAAGATGTGCAGCAGGGAGATAAACCTTCTTCACTCAGCAGTATACGATATTTACCAAACGGGTGTCTTCATAATGGTGCGTCGATGGGGTGATTGCCACAGTGCTGAAGGCGAGTTTGACTAATCAGCATACTAATTCTGAATTGTAAGGCTTAGAAAGGAAACATTTTAAACTTCTTTCTCATATCTTTCATAAAACTGATTTCATATTTTGTAGCTTACTTTTCGATACACTTTGGCCCACTGTTGGAATGCCATCTGCAATGTGTCAGTCATCTCTTTGTTCACTCTACTTTTCACCGTCTTGTCCATCTAACGTTCATAGATTAATTTTCATGGTCGTGTCCACACTAACATATATGTGACTCCGACGGTTTTCCAGAATTGACCTGAAAGTCCATTGTCTGTAGCTAAAATACACTCGTATGTGGCCAGTTAATAATAGATTTTGCATAGTATTTGGTAAGAAGATAATCTTGTTTGCTTGAAAACAGGATTTGAAACTGCTGACTGGATAGGCAGAAAACTTGAGCATTATATTTTATAAACCCCACTGTTGAATTTTACGGAGACAGTCGTTATTGCTGTGGAATAATAGGTATCGTAACTCATTCACAGTAGAGAAAGAACTTGTTATTTTTTTTAAAAAAAATAGGTCTGCAGTTATTAATTCCATTTGGCCCAGACGTATGATGCCTTATTTTGCATATGACCTCTTTTTCTGTTTTGGACCCATTCACCGCGACGGTATTTTTTTTTTCATTGTGATATATTTGGTTGTAAGTCTATTTTTTCCAAAGTAAGTGAGTGTGCTTTGTAGAGTGTCGCCCTAAGTGCTACTTGTTTTTGGGCGGTGAGTTAGCATGAAGCGTTCTTTATTTCTTTGTGCTGTTGATTTTAACAGTAATGAAATTTATGCTTTTCTCGTCCTCATGCGAAACTATAAATGTTATACCTTAGTGCAAAAGGTTTCATTATGTATACGACTCTTCAGTATCCTCTCCTGTGCCACTATGTAGTAGCAAGACCGTCTTTCTTCCGGTAAACTTTGCCATTAAAAGTATGCTAATTATGCGACCACATTAGTTGCATAATGTCGGTAACTTCGGATTTTTCGGAGGCAGGACTATTTGTATGTTCTACTAAGTCTTGAAGAAAATAGCGAAATTGCTGAGTATTTTCCGTTTTCACCACATACATATCTCCAAATGTGCCTACTATTATTGGAGTTAGTCTAGCATTTACATCTCCCGTTAAGAAAATCTGATTGTTATTCGTACTGTTCAATATCACCTGCGATAGTATGAAAAAGACCTTAGAGTAGTCAAGATTCCCCTCATGTTGGAGGTTAGCTGCTATTATTCTTTGGATTGCTCTTGTATCTTTAATTCGTAATAGAACAGTGCGTCCTTTTGCATTTCATAGTCAAGTGTTTTACCTTATTTTTTTGTAGGATTGTAGATGGTAACACCCTTACTTGTTCTTCTTTCTTAATTTACTCCGCTGTAGATCATAGTATAGCCATATACCGATCTAGTTCAAGATGATTTTTCTGTAATACCTGTAAAATCTGTTTCCTTTCCTTTCAAATGTTTTGCTAATTCGAATGCCTTAACATCAGTTATCTAACGTACAAGGAGAAAGCTTTCCAAGCTTCCTTAAACAACTGTCTCTTGCTCCTATTTCTCACCCATATCGTAGCCCGCTAATCCGTCCTTTTCCCGAGACTAGACGATGTAGTGCTAGTACGTTTATTTTGTCTCTGAATGGGTTACTAGCCCATCTCTAATACAGGAATTTTCCCATTTATGGTCCCAACACTCACTACACTGACACATATAAGCTGATTTATACCTAAAAACATTTTTTTTCTTTTTCCGTTGTGGATACCAAACAGTGACATACTAAGATTGTAGCGATCATTGTCTAAACATATAAAAGTTTGTCTGTTTCATGGTGAACCACTGATAACGAGTTGTCAAAAAAATTTATAAGTATACAAAACTTATCAAACGAATTATCTATAAATGTGGGCACGATGTGCAACTCAATTCCTGATGACATATTAACATACATTTTGCAGAAGTTCAGAATTACCGGAATTTAAGGATTTAAAGAGCAATTGATCACCTATGGCCAATAGATGGAGCAGGAGGAAGTAACATTGGGGAAAAAATTTCGGATATTTGAAAGCAATGCAAAAACTGAGCTTCCATATGGTTGTTAAACATGTAAAGTGAGAAAGCAGCCAGTCCATAACTGCGAGACATTCAACAACTGATATCTGAGGAACATCCTAGGGATATGGTGGCCAAATGTCATCTTTAACGAGACACTCTGCGAAAGAACCAGCCAGAAGCCAAATGAGCCGCAATTAAGAAACAGAAAGTGGAGATTGTTAGGAAATTCACTTAGGAGACTCAATGAACATATTGCGAAGGAAGTTCTTCATTGAGTGCTACATGGACGATGGAGACGAGGCAGGTCCAAAATGAGGTCCAGATGAAGCAGATGGTCAACAGCAAATATATATAAAATGATGGTGAATTACCGTAATTTAAATGGTGTAATATCCTCAACAAGTTGGTGAGTAAGATATGGTATGTTTTAAACAATTCCTCATATTGTTGCGCGCTTATAGACGCATTATATCCCAGCGAGTACATGACTCTGAGCCATATAGCAGTGTTTCACTTCTCACTGTTCCACGCTACATTATTTGCCCTTTTTTCCATTTAACTGTGTGACCTACCTTTTTCTGTTGCGTTTACACTCCGAGCTGTAATCCAATTACGTTGTTAGCGATTTACTATTATCTTACATTTGTCACAAAGCCTGAGCAGATTTTAGATTACATACTTAAATTGGACTGTGGCTTTTAAAACTGAACAGGCTTCTGTTTTCATCCATCTTGCCTGAGGCTCAATTAACATATAACTTGATTAATTTTAGTTCAATTTATTATTTCGATGATAGTAACACTGTTATTGACAAGATTGTTCCTGTGTTGAGTGACAAAACCTAATTAGAAACTTGTTGAACATAAAAAGACAATAATTATTTCTTATTAACTTTTATAATGTTCCATACTATTAGTCGTTATGTTGGAGAGATGTATGTGTATGGTATAATACTATAAGTAGCATCGTCGCAGAACAATTCCAACTGGTCACTAGAAAAGGAAAAATCAATCTTAACATTGAATCAAACAAAAAAAGCCAAAGATCTTGTAACAAATGAGTGATATATACATATTCTTGTGAGGTTCGAGAAATAATTCTGTTGAAAAGTCGCTGTTTATGATGTACAGCTAAATTTGTCTTCAATAAAGTAATTACCTAGGAATGGTGTACAAAGCTAATGATGAACATCATTGAGATGTTGCACTTAGCTGACAAGTAAAAGTGAGCTTATGAAGCAACGATTTTTGTAAGGTGTTCGGATGAAAAGGAATGATCGGAAAATAAACGAATTTTCTTATGATCATGATGACGATAGCATTCTTTTCAACAAATTTATGAACTTTTTAATGTTGGATAATTGTTTGAAATGCTATGATATTTATGACTGGATGGTCAACGAATAGTCATGTAACATAGAATGATGTTTATTTTCATTCATGTGACGAACATATACTGGAAGTGCATACAATTTACTTTAGTAAATGAGGGGTTGGTTATTGACAAGAAAGATATTAACATGGCAACTATGAATGATTTTGTACAATGAAGAACGGTTGCCTTTTATAGGTAGAGCAGTGAATTAGTGATAATTAACTGAGGGTTATATTATGATAAAATTTTGTTGTTGTCTAAATCTTGTTACCAACTGCTGTAACGGACAAACAAGACGTGATAGCTAATAAAAGATGGAAACATTAACGATAATTCAGTGAGATTTAAGGGAGAACCTGCTTACCCTTCACTATGGGTGATCCCCTTATGCAACGACCTTGAGTTCACAGGGTGCCTCATCAGTACGGATATCCATACTGTAGATACAACGACAGTGGACGGATCTCTGTCGAAATATCAGACAAACATATTTCTCCTGAAGAGAGGGTTCAGCCTTTCCGGCAGTTGCAGGGCAACATTCCGTGTCATTGGCTGATCTGGACTTGTAACTACAACGAAATCGAACCTGCTGTCATGGTACAGTGAAACAGCTCAAAGCAAGTGGAACTACAGCTGTAATTTTTTCTGAGGGCATGTAAATCTAATGTATGGGTAAATGCTGTCGTTACCCATTCACACCTCTGGGTGGAGATATCATGAGAACGATAACTGTCATTATATAGATTGTTGAGTGTAATATTAGACTGCTAATCAGGTAGGTTAGAATATTTAAGAAGATTGAAGTTAGATATAGTTGGAATTGGTGTAATTCAGAAGCGGGAGGAAGGAGCAGCTCTTCTGGTAAGATGATTTCAGGGATATAAATAAAAAATGAAATATGGTAATGGAGAAGTAAGTTTAACAATGAATACCAAAGTAGGAAAGTCCTTTAACTGCCCTGGACAGCACAGTGAAGAGACTGACACTAAAGCCGCATCTGCCATTGTAGCACCAGTTCATATGATGATTAGTTCTGCAGGTGATGAAGAGATTGTAGAAGTGTGTGATGACACGAAATAAATTATTCAGATAGTTAAGGGAGACGATAATTTAACTGTCATGGCGGGCTGGAATCCGATAGTTGGAAACGAGGAGGAAGAAGCATGGCAGGTGAATATGGACTGGGGGGGGGGGGGGCAGGAATGAAAGAGGAATAGCTTAGTAGAATTCTGCACAGAGAATAGTTTAATCATCGCTGACACTTAGTTACAGACTCATGAAAAAAAGAATATATGCTTGGAAGAGACTTGAAGACACCTTAAGCTTGTAGATTGATAATAGAATGGTAAGACAGAGACATCGGGAACAGATTTTAAAATATAAGACAATACAGGGGCCAGATGCAGACTCTGGTCACAATTTAGTGCTTGTCAACTATAGACTGAAAGTGAAGAAACTGCCAAAATGTAGGACATTAAGGAGATAGGACCTGGATAAGGTGAAAGATCCTGGGGTTGCTGAGAGATTCATAGGGTGCATTAGGCAACGATTGGCTGTAACAGGGCAGAGGAATACAGCAGAAGACGGATGAGTAGCTTCGAGAGATGAAATTGGAAGGAAGGCCAGAACTGGCCGTAATTTTGACGATTTAGTAACAGCAAAATTGATTTTCGATAACACTATGATCACCTTCAGCGTCTTAGCGTACAAATTAAAGCTCGTAGGCTCTGGTGTCTACTTATTAGCAGTGACCGTTTCATAACTTCTGTTACTTCAGTTACCTACGAGCTGTAATTTGTACGCAAAAGCAGTGTACATGATCATTATGTGATCGAAAATATGTTTCACTGTTAATAAAGCATAATAATTACTGCTGACCTTCCTCCTAATTTTATTTATCATATGGTAGTTGTGCACACAGCACTCCATGGAGTCACCAATCAATTTGAGAGATGAAAGAAGGAAGGCTGCAGATCATCAGATAGCTAGGACAGTACTGAATTCAATTTAGTAACGAAGAAAATATAGAAATGGAGCAAAAGAAGTAGGTGAAAGTGAATACAAACGTCTAAATAATCAGGTTGACAGGAGGTGCAAAACGACTAAGCAGGAATGGCCAGAGGACATATGTAAGTATTTAGAATCATATAGTGCTAGGAGAAAGATATATACCGTCTACAGGGTCCTTTAGAGAAAAGAGAAGTAGCTGTGTGAATATCGAGACTTGAGACGTCCCTAAGCAAACAATGGAAAGCTGAAAGATTGGAATAAATGGATGGTCTATATAAGGGAGACGAACTTGAATACAGTATTATAGAGATGGATGAGGAAGTAGATGAACACGAGATGGTAGA
This sequence comes from Schistocerca serialis cubense, assembly GCF_023864345.2. NCBI lineage: Eukaryota > Metazoa > Arthropoda > Insecta > Orthoptera > Acrididae > Schistocerca > Schistocerca serialis. The sequence goes on from NC_064646.1 coordinate 454,439,706, forward strand.
TTTGATACTGCGAGAGGAATTTCATAGAGCACTGAGAGACCTATGTCGAAACAAGGCCAGAGGAGTAGACGACATTCCGTCAGAACTGCTGTATAAATGGGAGAGCCAACAAACACAAAACTCTTCCATTTGGTGTGCAAGACGTATGAGACATGCGAATTACCGTCAGACTTCACGGAAAATATAATAATTGCAATTTCAAAGAACTCATCTGCTGACAGGTGTGAATATTACAGTACTGTCAGTATAATAAGTCATGGCTGCAAAATACTAACACGAGATTCTTAGAGAAGAATGGAAAAACTCGTAGAAGCTGACTTTGGAGTAGATCAGTTTGGATTTATTTTGAGATGTGGCAATACTGAGCGTGCAACTTTCCTTAGCAGATAGTTTAAGAAAAGGCACCCCTACTTTTACAGCATCTGTACACTTACAGAAATCTTTTGATATTTTTGACTGGAATACAATCTTTTCGAAGGTAAAATACAGGGAGCGGAAGCCTATTTAGAACCATTACATTAACCAGACGGCAGATGCAAGTGTCGCAGGGTATGAAAGGGAATCAGTGGTTGATTAGGAACTGAGACAGGCCTGTAGCCTATCCTGGATCTTACTCAGTCCGTACACTGGGCAAGCAGTAATTAAAACCACGGAAAAGTTTTGACTAGGAGTCAAAGTTCAGGGAGAATAAATAAAGTCATTGGAGTAGACAACGTAGTTCTGTCAGAGACAATAAAGTCCTACAGGAGAAGCTGAAGGTTGTTTCCGTTGATCCATCGTGAATGCGGGACGGCGGCTGGTCATTTATTTATGAAAAACTAATCACTAAACACCCATACGTTTTTAGAAATGGTTATTTTAATTACGAGACCAGTTTCGGCAATCCATTAACTCCACCTCCAGGCGGCTACGTGTTAAAAACAACTAGTATAAGTATAGTATACTGAAATTGATATTCTAGAAAGTGAAACGCAGTGAGATAAATTCTCAAAAACCTACAAAATGCACTGGGCGGTGTTAAGAAGTGTATCTGTGCACACAACGCACAACAAAGTAGAATAAGTACACGTGCTGATTAGCAACGAAACTAACTACATTGCCATCACAGAGTTATAATAGAACATGTCTAACATTTCAAAAACATAAATTAGAAAGTGTACAAAAGCTGATTCAAAAAGGACTTATGGTTGTCTAGGTTTTTTAAAAATATATCCACAACCCTTACAGATGAGAATCACTCTGGTTCTTAGGAATCAGTATCCTCACTCAAATTAAAAATTCGCGATACGACATATCAAGCACACAATATTGTGAATACCTATTGATTAAGTAACACTAGTGATATATGAGATGCATTTATGGCAGTGTCAAAAATCTCTACCAGGGGCAAAAACCCGGCCGACAAATTACTATGTAAGTGATGGTAAGTGAAGAACCTGCACGGGATACTCATAAAATAGTCAGAGTGCATAATACTGTATCCCAAGTAAAAACCGAAACGATATGACTTACTGTGTCTTAAACATCAGTTAATTGGCGGTGGGACAAACAAGGGACCCCAAACACCATACTATTTTGTTGATATACTCTTTGTATAGGAGAAATAAGAACGAGGCACTCAGACTACAAGAAATTTTTAACTCTTTATACCACAACTTTCATTTCACTATGGACTTTCATGTTGAGGGCTCTCTTAACTTATTTTATTTACAGGTAAGTGAGAATGGCCGGTGTTCAGAATACGAGGTTTCTCGTAAGCCGACAGCAAAATTGTCATTATTGCTGCGAATTCCGATCATCATCCATTACGGAAGAAAGTATTCTTTCTTTCAGTTTTTCACTGGCTAAAATTATTTGCACCTGACCAGGTGGCAACTGCATCGAGAAAGCCTCCATTGTAAAGATAGACATTGTAAATGGATTTAGAGAAAGTGATAGAAAGGAAATGGGTAATAAAACTCTGTCAAAGATGAGCGAAGTGAAAATTTTATATGCAATTAACGCACTGGGGAAGCTCCCACGACAAAATATAGGGCTGTAGGTTTATAAATTTTGCAATTGGTTGTCTATAAAATTAAGTGTGTATATTGTGACAAGTTTTACATCGCACAAACTTGGATGCAGTTCAGAACTCGACATAGGGAACCGGTTATCCTGGCTGTGATAGTGAACTATGAGATCTTTTCCGTCAGTTCATCAATCAGCTTCGTGATATCGGAAACAATTTACAGATTCTCCATTATTAAAGTAGAGATGTTAATTTGGATACCTCAGAGGATCTAGAAATTTTCATACATATAAGGCGCTTCCATGACCGATTATTTAATGACCAGATCAGTGGAGCAGGAGATTGGTTTTTAATACTTTTGATAATGGCTTCAATTGCCGTTGGAAATACAACTTGTAAGCTCATTGCGGCCACTGATTATAACACCAAAAGTGCAGTGACGTTTGCCGAAACTTTGAGTATATTTTTATATGCATTTATTTTCACATATGTATCATTTGCTATCATGTCTTACACGTTTTTATGCCTTTTCGCTTCACTTCTGACATTGTGCCGTGCTCGGTTCGTGTTCATGCCTTTTATTGTTTGTCATCTTCTCATACGGAACTGCCGCATCGTTTTCTTATTCCATTTACTGGCGTCACTAACTTCCTGCCTTATCTGCCATGAGTGGAAGCAGCAGCGCTTATCGATAAGTGCACTGTCGTACCATCTCTGTAGCGACCGATAGTATTTCCGGGTCGTCGTCTGTCTGGAGTTCAGTTGCCAGCTCAGTCGGGACGCAGCAGAAGTGAAGTCGGGCACAGCCTGGATTTGGCGACCGCTGGCCACACACATGAACCATCCGACGGAAGCACATTTGAGCGGAGACGACAGTTGGTTGGTCGTTCTGTCGGTCTTGTCATCGGGTGTCGTGTATTTGGTTTTCCGATCGCTTCTGGGCCCTTTCAATTGGTCATCTTGCATGACGTGGGTCGGTTCCTTTCTTGTGCAGAGATGTCGGGTGGCCAATGGTCCGGTGTTCACTCTGCATGGTTGGATCTGAGCCAGTGTCTCCAGGTCGTCGTGCGTACGAGTTGGGTCCGGATGCAGCAGCAGTGAAGTCAGGGACGGACCAGCAGTGAGTCGGCGGAGGGAGTCGGTGGAGTGAATCGGTGCAGTGAGTCGATAGAGTCAGTCAAAAGGCAGACAGTCGCATGATAGTCTGTCGGCTCTGAGTCTCAGTCGCTTTTGGTTTGTGGACTGAGTCGGGTTCGTCGTTACTCGGCTGTCGGACGAGTTGGCAGTCAGTAGCAGGCAGGTCCGCACGGTGCAAGTACGCCCCAGGACCGTGGCTGACGCAGACGGAAGGCCATTGTTCGGTCGGTCGGCTTGTCGTCGGATGGCGACATGTGGTCTTCTGATCTCTGACGTCAGTATCAGTCGGGCAATAGTGGGCAGCCTGCAACAGTCGGGTCCGTATGGTGTTAGTATTCGCCGGGACGACTGTGGGCGAAAATGGGCTGCCGTTGGCCAATTTCTCGGCCGGTAATCGCAGTAGACGACGCCTTGGACCCTCAGGACGAACACCATTTCCAGAGTTGGGATATGGTTGGACCTTGTTGGTTCGTTAGGACTGAGCAGCGACGTAGTCTCCACAGTGTGGAGCCACGCCGCGGAATTTGGCGGCGGGCACGCGCTGTTGCAATTGGAAACGACGCTAGCTGTGTGAGTGGCTTTTCGCTTTCCTCCGAAGCAGGATCCTCGAGTTGAGTAATTAGTTACCTGTTCTTAAAACTGGACTGTTACGATTTGTTCGTTATTTGTGGATTGTTGTTTCCCCAGCCGTTGACGCGTGTGATAACCAGTCATGTGTTTTGTTGCCTAGAATCTGCAGCCTTCCATTGTTACATGACAGCTGTAACTTGTGTTTTCGGTATTCTTTTAAACTTGTCTTGAGTGGTGTTTGAAGCCTTGATCTTGGTGAGGCCGAGTTAGAAGTTTTTGGTATCTTGGTTTATACTTCATCGGCCGATATTTTCCATTAATTGTGCAGTTGTATCTGACCATTAGAAATCGGTCAGATTGTAGGTCGGTTGTGAACCGTCCCTAGGTTGTGTTGCCTTCCGATTAAGAGGTTGTCTGTGTGGCTGCCTGTCTCACGTATACGTGCGGTAGTGTTACCTTCTCAGGCCGATACTTGGAACCATCTCAGCGCCGTTCCTTGTGTTTTACATAGTGATTTCCTTTTTAGTCTTAACTACACTGTGTGGCCTTCAGCCAAGTTTTAGCCTGTTAAAATTGCAAGGTTTTTCTTCTTAGATCTTAAGCCGTGAAAAAAAAAATTGTTTCTTGTTTGGTATGTGGCCTTCATCCGAGTTTCAGCCTTTCAAAATTAAAATTTAAAATTCCTTGTGTCTAGGCGCTAAGACATAAATTGGTTTCAGGTTGGTATGTGGCTTTCAGCCGCGTTATCAGCCTTTTCAAATCAAAAGTTGAAACGTTGTGTCCAGGCCTTAAGCAGTAAGAAATATTTTCTAATTTTGATGTGGCCCTCAGCCGAGTTTTCTAGTTTAAATTAAAAATTGGAAATTGCTTTGTCTGGGCTTTAAGCCGTGTGTTTGTTTGGGTTTCGTAAGTGGCCTTCAGCCGAGAGTTGTGTGAAGCATTTTAGGATAAAGCCTTTAGTCGAATTTAGACGAGATTTTAGAAGCCCTTTAGGCCTTAAACCGTAAAATTGTTTTCTGCATGGTGTGTGGCCTTCGGGCGAGTTTTAATACCTCTTAAATTAAAAATTCAAAATCCTTGTCTAGCCCTTCAGTCGCAAGATTGTTATTCTTTAGTAAGAGGCCTTCTGCCGAGTTTACACGAAATATTTTAAAATAAGGCCTCCAGCCTTTTCAAATTGAACGCTGGCAGATTAAAACTGTGTGCCGGACCGACACTCGAACTCGGGACCTTTGCCAGGAAGTTTCATATCAGCGCACACTCCGCTGCAGAGTGAAAATCTCATTCTGGAAACATCCCGCAGGCTGTGACTAAGCCATCTCTCCGCAGTATCCTTTCTTTCAGGAGTGCTATTTCTGCAAGGTTCGTAGGAGAGCTTCTGTAAAGTTTGGAAGGTAGGAAACGAGGGGCTGGCAGAAGTATAGCTATGAAGAGGGGGCGTGAGTCGTGCTTGGGTACCTCAGTTGGTATAGCACCTGCCCACGAAAAGCAAAGATCCCGAGTTCGAGTCTCGGTCCGGCACACAGTTTTAATCTGCCAGGAATTTTCATATCAGCGCACACTCCGCTGCAGATTGAAAATCTCGTTATGCAATAATCTGTAATAGGTTGCACCAGGGTTTCCAGAAGTCAATATTTCTTTCATCTTGAGCATTAGCTGCGATTATTCTTGGTATTGATCTTGTACCTTCAGTCACTAATAATACAGTGCGTAATTTTGCATTTCATAGTCTAGGGTTTTAGCTTACAATTTTCTTGCGATGCAGAAGCAACACCTTTACCTTCTTTATGTTCCTGCTTTACAAATCTGTAGATCATAGTATAGCCGTCTACAGATGTTTTCTTATGTTTTTCTGTAATTTCTGAAAATGTATTTCCTTTTGTTTCAAATATTTAGCTGATTCGACTTCCTTAAAATAGATTCCCTAACGTCCTAGGTTGAAGCTTTCCCAGGTTTATAAAACCATTGTCTCTTGTTCCTGTTTCTCACCCATGTCGTATCCCAGTTACACGTTCTGTTCCCGAGACTAGTCTGGGTACACCAAGTATGTTTATTCCGTCTTTGAGTGGGGTACTAGCCAATCGCTGCTACAGCAATTCTCCTATGAGTGATCCTACCGCCCACTACACTGTCATCTATCAGCTGATTTAGCATCTATGAACTTTTTTTCCTTTGTGAATTGCGGGTGGCAAACCAAGTCGTTCTGATGTTGCAGCGATCATTGTTTAAACTCATAAAATTTTTTGTGCGTCACGGTGAACCGGTGACGACGAGTTGTCAAACAAATTTGGGAGCATATCAGATATATCAAACGAATTATCTGGAAATGTGGATAAGCTGTGGAACTCAATACCAGACCAAATATTTACGTGAAATTTACAGACGTTCATCATTATTGAAGTATCAGAATTTAAAGTGTAACTGAGCACAAAAGGTGCTGCAGGAGAAATTTTTATATCAATATCTTTGAGAAGAGTGTGGAGAGGCAAAAGTACCATGTTTGGTCATTTTATGATAATACTTTAAGTAATTGTACATATGGATTTTCTCTGTGTTACTGGATATTGTGAAGCTTAGATTATGCCTGTGTCACTTCCTAAAAGTTAGTGAATTGATAGACTGTTGTGGAAGAATTTTTTCCAGATGTTAATTGTCTTCTCAACATATGAGAGGTTGATTTTTTCCATTGGTTTCCAGCAAGGTACACGGCTGGTTGTTAAATTTGTTATTATTTAGTTAGTTTCATGTGTGATACTGGATATGTTTGAGAATGTAGGTTTCATTATGACCCTACTTTGACTGATATTTTACTTATGTACAGAAGTGCATGACAAAACTATATTGTGGTGCAACTGAGGACAGTAACAGCATCACCAACAAAGCCAAAGGCACGTTATACCTCTCCGCTCCATCTGTAGAATGAAGGAAATAACACCGACGACCAAAATGCTGAAACTTGAAAGTAATGTAAAATCTGTGCTTCTGTGTAATGTGAAACATGGAAAGTGACAAAGCAGCTAATCCCTAAGCTGCAGACATTCAACAACAGATTTCTGTGGAACATCCTGGAGATAAGGTGACCAAATGTTACCTCTAACGAAACACTCTGGGAAAGAAGCAGCAAGAAGATAGCTGAGCTGCTGATAAGAAGCAGGAAGTTGACATGGTTAGGACCCACATTTAATAGACCAAATAAACACATTGCGTAGGAAGCACTTTATCCTGTGCTGCATGGACGATGAGGACGAGGCAGGCTCAAGATGGGGTGGAGATTATCAGGCAAAGCACAAGGTCAACACCAAGGAAGAGGATGGGAGAAACTGAAAAAAATATCAGAAGACAAGCAAGATTGCAATCCTTTATTGCAGGCCAATGCTGTATTATTATCTCATTTTTTTCATTTACCTATCAAGCTTATCCTTTTCTGCTGCTTCAACACGCTGCGAACTACTCCAATTACATTTTTATCATTTCAATATTATGTCACATTTACCAAAAACCTAAGTACATTTTGGATTACATACTTCAACCATTCTGTAGCTTTTAAAACTGAACAGGCTTCTTTCTTCATCCAACTTGCTACAGGCTCAACTGACACGTAACTCGATTAATTTTAATTCTGCTAATTATTTCGATGACATAAATGTTACAGTGTTATGGACAAAATTGTTGCTGTGTTGAACAATAAATCCTAACAAAAAACATTTCGAATGTAAGAAGACGGTAATTATTTATCATTCACTTTTCTAAAGTGAGGTACTAGCATCATTATGTAGATAACAGGTATGTGTAAGGTACAATACCAGATGTACATGGATGGTCTATGTAAGGGAGATGAACTTGAAAACAATATGAACTGCTGTAGAAATGGGAGAGCCAACAAAGACCAAACTCTTCCATTTGGTGTGCAAGATGTATGAGACTTGCGAAGTATCCTCAAACTTCAAGAAAAATATAATAACTGCAATTTCAAAGATAGAAGATGCTGACAGATGGGAATATTAACGCACTATGAGTTTAATAAGTCATGGATTCAAATAACAAACACGAATTCCATACACAAGAATGAGAAAACTGGCAGTAAGAGACTTTTGAATAGATCAGTTTGGATCGAGAAGAAATGTGATAACACATGTGGCAACAATGAACCTGCGGCTTACCTTAGAAGATAGTTTAAGGAAAGGCAACCCTCTTTTTGTAGCATCTGTAGACTTACAGAAATTTTTTGACATTTTTGACTGGAATACTCAAATCTACAATGTAATAGAGGTAAAACACAGTGAGTGAGAGCCTATTTAGAACTTTTACATAAACCAGATGGCTGTTGACATTGTCAAAGCGCGTGAAAGGGAGTTAGTGATTGATAAGGAACTGAGACGGGGTTGTAGCATATCCTTGATCCTATTAAGTGTATACAAAGAACAAGCAGTAATCAAATCCACAGCAAAGTTTTGTGTAGGACTTATGGTTTAGGGAGAAGAAGTAAAATCTGTAGGGTTTGCCGATGGCAATATAGTTATGTCAGAAACAACAAAGGGCATAAAGAAGAAGTTGAAACGAACGGACTGCCTCTGTCGATCCATCGTGGATACGGGACAGCGGCTGGTCAGATATTTATGGAAAACAAAATTCAAACAGCCGTACGTTTTATAAATTATTATTTTGTTAACACGACCAGTTTCGGCATCCCAATAATGCCATCTCCAAGTGGCTGCATGTTAAAAACGAGTATACGTTTTGTAGGTGTCAAGGTATACAGCAGTTGAGTTGACGTAACAGAAAGTAAATTGCAGTGGTAAAAATCCTCAAAAGTTTACAAAATGCAGTGTGCAGCGGTAAGAAGAGTTTCTGTGCACACAACTCATAACAAAGCATCGAAACTAACTACTTTCACATCACAGAGTTATAATCGAACGTGTCAAACATTTTAAAAAAAAAGTTTAGTAAATCAGCAGCACAAAGGAATAATGCTTGTCTGGCTTTATTATAAAAAATATCCACAACACTTACAGACGAGAATAACTCTAGTTCTTGGGAACAATTATTCCCATTGAAGATAAGAACTCGCGATATGACGTATGGAGTACAAAGTAGTGTGCTTACCTATAGCCTAAGTAACACTAGTAATATTGTACTCCAGACGTAGTTATCACAATATCAAAAAACGCTACCAGAGGCAAAACATAGCGGCCTACCAATTATTAAGTGAACGTCAGTAAGCAAACAACTTACAGGGGATACTCATAACACATCTAGAAGGCATCATATTATATCCGAAGTGAAGAATGAAACGTCATGAGTTGGTGTCCCTTAAATGCCACTTAATTGGGGGGAAATAGCACAGTGGAACAAACAAAGAACGCCAAACACCAAATTTTTATGTTGACGATATATTAGTCGTTTTTAATAAGTGTATGGATGAGTCGATCAAGCCACAATAAAATTTCAACTCTTTACACTAAAATTTTAACTTCATTACGGAGTTTTTGTTGAGGGTTAGCTTAACATTTTTCGTTTACAAGTAATCAGGATGGCCAATATTCAGAATATGAGATTTTTAGAAAGCAAACAACAATACATATCATTATTGCTGCGAATTTTAATCCTCCCCAATTACACAAGGAGTGTTTCCTTTGTTCAGTGTCTCACAGGTTAAGACAATTTGCAATTCACCAAGTGGAAACCGACAGGCAGATAGCCACCACTGTACATATAGGGACTGCTAATGGATTTTGAGAAAATAATATTATGGAAATGGGTGAAAAAATTTTGTCAAAGACTCACAAAGAGACCAGTGTAAAGAAGCAAGATGTCAGATATGCTGCTAAGACACATGTTGGCCCAACCTCTCTGAAGACTAGTAATGAGTTTAAAAAGCATAATATGGTGGTAAGTTTCAATGCTATTAACAGACTGATTAAGCTCCTTCGACATAGCATAGAGCAGCCTGTTACTACATTTTTCAATGGCCGGTTTACAAGCTTGAGCGTGGAGCTTGTGACAGATTTTACATCGGACAGACTGGGAGCGAGTTCAGGACACAAAATAGGGAACACTGTTATCCTAGCTGTGGTAGTGTACTAGGACCTCATTTACGTCAGTGCACCCGTCAGCTTCGTGAACAGAAAACAAATTACAGTCTTCATTGTGAGTGTATAGTTGTTTAACTGGATATCCTTGATGACCTAGAACTTTTCACACATAGAAGACCCTTCCATGAAAGTTTACTTAATGAGCACATCACTGGAAAAAGATATTGTTTTTTCATACTTTTGATAATGTTTTCAGTAGCGATTGGAAGTAAAAATCGAACACCCTTTGCGGCCACTCTTTACAACAACAAATGTACAGTGGCGTTTGCTGCAATTTTGAGTATATTTGCATATGCTGTAATTACACATCCGTATTTTTGGTATCATCTTACATGTTTTTATGCCTTTTCAATTTACTTTTGTCATTGTAAGTAATCTGGATATACAACTGTTTTAAACATACTTATGATACTGACGGCGAAGCCACCTGGCGTTGTGTTAGCCCAGGTGTCCTCTATCGGCCGCAGCGCGCGTTAACTGCAACTCTGGCTCTGGCAAATTTGGTTTATATATATGCGAGTGGGAAGCTATTGTACCTGAAATACGGTATGCATTTCTTGATGTACGATATTTACAACTGGCGGTTGAGCTCGTAAAATTGCGTATGGTATGTACAGTTTCGCCTACTGAGACCTTCGACTTTTTTTAAATTTTTGTACCTATGTTAACCATGCAATTGTATATACTTGCATTCGTATTATGGGAAGAGTTTGTAATCTCAAACTTTAATTGCTGACAGGTCACCAGCAAGAAATCCCCAAAACAGCTACACGATTTTTTCAGCAACCACCAAGCACTTTTAGAGTCAATTTTATTATATTTGTCATGATTACCTTCTGGTGCCAGACATTTCAGTGTTAGATAGAACAAACGATCCTCCTTTTTGCGCCAGTATGAACGTTAAATAGTATCCTTTTGCTTTGTAGTTCGGTTGGTTATCGTACACTCACTCTGCTTTTAACCTGACCCTTTCCCTCAGTACCTTCTGTGCTACAGCTTTGTATGTGTTAGTTACTATCTGGCTCGTTTTCATCATTCATTACACAGGTTGGTATCTTGTATTCACGAGTGAACAATAATGACATAGTCAAGTGAGACCCCTTATGGTTGACATGTTTGTAGCGGCTCTCTACTTGTTCCTACCTAATATTTTCCGGACAGTTAGGATCAACATATCACATTTTTTCATCTTCATTTTGGTGTATAGTGTTACGCCCTCAAGGTATTTTATGAGTATCGCCCGCATATTCTTTTGTTACCGTCATTTACTTAGAAATTTTGTCGCCCTTTGGGTTTTTCCTCTGTTAACGCTTTTTGGTATTGTGTTGACTGCATCTGATATATCACTCCTGTTCATAATATTTAGACATTATGTATGCAGAAAGTAGTGTACTCCATATGACATATCGAGAGATTTTAACTTTAGTGAGAGTAGCTTCTCGTAAGAACTAGGGGGATTCTCATCTATAAGAATTATGGATATTTGTTACAAAAATGTAGACAAGATACATTCAATTGACCTTCTGATTTTGAAAATTTTCTATGTTTGGTATGATCTATTGCAAGTCTATGATCTCAAAGGAACTAGTTTCGATGCTAACCAATGGGTGTTACGTACTGTGCTTTGTTGTGCTGTTTGTGCATGGGTACACTTCTTAAGGCTTCATACTGCATTATGTAGGTTTTACGCGCTTTTATTTCTATGCCTCATTTTCTCTAATGTCAACGGTTGTATATCTTGACATATCGTACACGTATACTCGTTTTTAACATGCAGTGGCGTAGAATTGGCGTTAATGAGATTCCCAAAGTGGTTGTGTAAATACAATAAAAACTTCTGAAAATATACGGCTGTTTGGTGATTTTTATTTGCCAAAAAGAATGGACAGTATCTTGAAAGGAGGATGTGAGATGTACATCAACAAAAGCAAGACAAGGGGATTGGAGTGTAGTCGAAATAAGATCAGTACCATTAGAAGGCCGTAAAACTGACTGTCCTGATTTATTCTGAGCAGTGGGTTCTTACACTGGTTATGAAATGCTGTTAAATGGCGTGAGTTCGTATCAAGTGTGTAGGTTGCTGTTAACTTGGAGAGAAATAAAAGGTAGGATTTCTAATATTATTGAAATTACTGTAAAGAATGGTATTTTTGTGCTTTCTTATTAAGTACTGATGCATAATATAAGAAAAATTCGTTACGTCTCAACCATGCTTGCATGTTATAGATTAACATTTGTATTCGGTTACACATGTGATAGGAAGTCCACTCTCAAGACAAGTACCATATCTTACCTGTGATGGGAAGTCCACTTTGAACACAAATACAAAATTCTACCTGTTGTAAAAGTGAAGGTCAACTGTAGTAATAATTTTTTGTTAACTATCTCACTTCATCATATAGTTAATGTAGAAAACATGTAAATTAACAATCGTGCTGCTTAAGAGTGGCCCACATCCACACTATTCTCTCACTGGCAAAGCAGTACTCACAAATGCATATGCAACCTATTAATCTTAAAAGCTGTCTTAATCATATGCATGTATGGATACAGTAGTTGCTGAGGTGGGGAAGGTGTGGAGGGGAACTGGTATGCCAGATACTTATGAAGTGTAAGGTACCAATTTATTCGAATACAGTGTACAATAGATCTTCATGTGCTATGTAAACATTCCTTCTTCTAACTTTTTGAGTGATTGAAGCAAATAGGACAGTAACAAAGAAGAATAATACCGGAGTACTAACAAACTTTACTCCGATTCGAGATATGAATCTGTGAAATACCATTTATCGTATTATACGAGGGAAGTCAAAAAGTAATAAACTCTTCTTTTTTTAAGATGTTAAGAATGCAACTACTTGGGTTGAAAACACAACATTGACGATTAATTTAAGTATTTTCAATATAATTGCCGTCTATTCTGTCTGTTCCGTCTTTTAACAATGGCATTTATTTCAGTACAGATAAAAGCTTGGTCCTTCTTCCGACGCATTTGATGCAAGAACGTTTGACAATGTCCTCATCTTCAAGGTGAATCCCACGATGAGCTCCTTTTAGGGCCGAAACAATTAGAAGTTTGATCGTCATGCAAAAGTAGAACATCCGCCATAACTCTCGTTGGGCAAATTCTCTGAAGATGTGCTTTAAAGTGCTAGGAGGTAGCGTAGTTTCGGTCTGTATTGATTGACGATCCCTGCTCCAAAAATCGACCATAATCACACACTTTGAATTCCACAATACGGTAATATGTTTTGAATTTTTCCTCCTCCAATGAGTTTTGGTTAAAAGTTTCTCCTTTGTGTAGTTTCTTTCAAGAAACTCCTCTCTGTCCAAGCGGAAGCGCTGCATGAGTTGAGAGGCCATTCTTATTCTGGCCTCTTTATCGTGATCGGCTAACGTTCTTGGTACTCAAGTTGCACAAACAGACGAGTATCCTAGTTGTTAAATAATCGTAATCACCCCGAATTTACTGAGGGAGGTAATGCGAAACAAATCATATGCAGTCAGCCGGTGACCACCACTGACGAAGTCGACTCGCTGAATGTTATGTGGAAGCCTTAAAAGCACCAGTCTGCCGCTCAGCGATTCATCAGCCAACGGTGTTTGCCCTTCACTTTTGTTACAGCGATAAATTCATTTTCTAAAGTTCCTGATATCCACTGCTGAATCACCGCACACATTTTCTGTCTTCCATTATTACACATGCGAGTTTCACCTTCTGCATTCAAAAATTCTATCACAGATCGCTGCCTAATTTGAACATCGATGAAGATCGTTTTAGAAAGTGACTACATCTGGTGACGGGAGAAGTTACTGCGGCACTGGTTTAGAAGAGAAGCGATGAGGAATAGCGACAGATTAAATTTTTCATTTACCAAACTGTATTTGTGAAGGTGAAAGTAGGTGGAATTAGATCTTGACTAACCTTCGTACAAACATATGATGCCATAGCAATAACCTGTATCTCATTACTTAATGATAGTAAATACTTCTCCTTTTACATAAGAAATGTAAATATTCAGGGAAGGACTCTTCTTGGAACTATATTTCGCGGTGTAGATTGCGACAGTACTCAGTACACAGGAAGTATGCACAATTACGTCTTGAGTCACCGATTATTTAGTGTTTTATTAATTTACACATCGCTTTCGGGCCCTGTGCATCCATTATTGTTATTGGTAACTTTTCTCTGAGTCCCTTTCCTCAGTTTAAGCCATTATTTTATTGTCGTACGTCGTATTTTATTGTCGTTGCCGTGCAACCATCTTCTTCCCACCTGTTTCCGTACGCTACTAGTCATTGTACGAATATGTAAATGATTCAGTCCTATGCTACTGCTGCAGGCCGTTAACAACAGATATCGGACTCGTTCCAAGCATCATACTACTGGTGCAGAAAAGTACATTAATGACAGACGTAAAGTAGTAATTTAAAACAAGTTTTTAAAATTTCTTAAATAACCATGAGTAGCAGAAGCTGCCAATTGATTCAACCTTCGTGATTTTATGCAAGTGAATTGCTATTTGCTCGAGCAGATGATTGTGTAATGTTACCAAATTGGTTTTTGTCTTTTTTATGGTGTGATAAGTTTGATCCGTATGCCGTACAATACCTAACCCACACGCGAGGAAATATCAGTGAAGAGCCACAACGCTAGGCAAGCTTTGCGTAGATTGTTGACGGATCCAACCCTCTATCTCAGACTAGTACTTTTCTACTAAAGTGCAGGCCACGTCGTTCTGATCTGACCAGAGACCTCTAACAGCGAATGTATGTTAAATCGGCGGATTTTCGTTGTTTATCCGCGGTAACAGGACTCCGCGCGGTACTCGTAAGGCCAGAGATCATAGGCGACGCATTTCTGTAGTAGTCGGCAATTTATACGCTATGCGCTCATATACTTCTCAAAAAAAAAAAAAAAAAAAAAAAAAAAAAAGAAGAAATAACAGTCAGTTGATTGCAGAAACTCAACACCTCACCATATAGATGTGAATCAGAATCTTGAGAACTCCTCTGAGAAAACTCAAACATCGACATGCTTGGAAAACTGTAGTAACTCTAAACACTGGTAAACATTGGTTGGAATACAGTTGGGGGATAATATTATAATCAACATGGAACAAGAAAACTTCTATTGACACTCCCAAAGGGTTGTTTCATTTAAAGGGTGATCAGAAAGACCGTCTGATATCTTTTCTATTTGAGCGCATATGGAGTGCAGCGGCGCACCCATGCAGGCATATAACCACTAACATATAGGCAAGAGATTTGAAAGGCAGTCGGTCTTTCCGAGGTATATTCGGTAAATGCAAAGACGTTTTTTCGGTATGAAGGCAGTCTTGTGTGCTTTGACACAGGTTTTGAATCTCCTGCCTGAGAGGCTAGTAAACTGGTGACTGATAATTTATATACCACACTGTTGCTGAATTTTAGGGGATTTCGTTTATTCTGTGTACTAGAAGGTATCGTAACTCATTCACAGTGCAGAAAGGAAACGTTAGTTTTAAAAAATAGTTGAGCAATTAATTGCGAAATTGGGCCTAGGTAAGTGATGCTTTATTTTCGTGCTTTTGTGTGTATAATCTTTCTGCTTTCTGTGTAGCCAATGACCATGGCAATATTTTATAATTGTGCAAAATTCGGTGGTAAGTCTGATATTCTACTGCACATGGCTGGACCCCTTTCTGCTGATAATCTCTCCCATAAAAATTAAGCAGATTATGAGATCATATGTCCTTTTCCATTAAAAGATGTCGTTAAACATTAATATTTAAATAATTTTTAAGACCTATAAAAGATTTCATTCTTTACATGTGTGAAATTATTTTATAACGCTAAAGTATAGGAAGACGCTTCATATTCGTTCGTCTTGCATTATATTATATTTGTGAAGTGGGTTAAAGTGTACAAACAAGAGAGCGATTTGAGTGATGTGTTGTGCAGCTGCGACATCAATTAATGGAAATTCCTGACATTGAAGAATTTAAAACGTTATCCTGGATCATTTTGCAAGTGTTTCACTGTTTTTTATTCCATTTTCCGTTGTTCGATCCACAAATTTTGGAGTTTAACAGCTACTATTCTCACAAGAGAAACATACAATTTGCGTGACTTCGCTCAAGGGCCACCGTAAATAATGTGTTGAGTGACGTCCACCCAGATAATGGAATAACAGGAGCCAAAATGTATCTTGTGACTAAATAAAATAAGAAATTCTATTTGACTTAATTGCATATTATTAATACTTTCTTTGAGAGCTATTTGTACATTGGTCAATTGTATGAAATAAATTACAAATATTTATATAAATATGTATATAAAAATCTTGATTTTGGGTAATACAAAGGGCTTCCTAACTGCTGGAAACGAATAATTTTTAGGAATATGGGGATATCACTCAATGTAAAGAAAAAGAAGAAAGTATAGTAGATGAATACTTTGTTAAATTACTGTAGCGTATTCGAAACTGATTCTAATTTACTTTCTAATAAAGCAATATGCAATGTTGGTAAGAATGTAATGTATCATGTTTAGAAGTACCTGAGTCGGTTCAAAGAAGTGGAGGTTGTTAACGGGTTCAAGAAGAGCATCAGATAACGATTGAATGAAAGAGGTGGAAAGAATGCAAATAAAGACGAGTGAGTAGCCTTAGGACTCGAAGTAATCAATTGACAAAATAATTAAATAGGCTGAAAGACAAACTGAGTACAAAACCGTACATGATGCACAAAATATAAAATATAACTGGCCAAACGAGAAAATATGAAACTAGAACCAATAAACAAATTGTACAGAAACTAGCCTGGAGTCGAAGGGCATGAAAGCAAAGTAGTGACTGAATACGAAATCAGGCAGTTTTGTAGCATATCCCCATACAATAATAATTCTCTATGCTGAGTAGCCAATAAAGGATATCTAGGAGAAAATTGGAAAAGGAATTTTCGTTCAGTGAGAAGAAATAGTTTTGCAGATGGTATTTTAATTCTGTCAGACAGAGTTTCCGACATAGAAGAGCACTCTATGGAATGAATTGCGTGTTGGAAAGAGGTTTGACAAGAATAAGTTTTGAATAGGGATGGTGGGCCGTTGTTGCTTCAAATCATGTGAGACTGATGCAATAACAAGAGCCAATGAGACACTCAAGGAAAAAGATGTGATTTGCTATTTGGGAAGCTAAATAACTGATTATGGCTGGAGTACTGAGACTACCGATAGCACGAAACGCAGTTACGAAATAGAAAAAAATGTTCACATGTAATCTAGATTTAACTATTAGAAAATCTGCTGTGAATCTGTTTGCCTGGAGTTTAGATTTATACAGAAGTGAAACATGGACGAAAAGTAGTTCAAACAAGATGAGAATAGAAAGTTTTTATATGTGGTGCTACAGTAAAACTCCAGTAAAGAAGCATGCGGACACCTTTTTAGACAGGATGTGATCAACACGTTAGTAATAGAGATAGAGAGATGTGTGGGGGGTAAAATTGTAGAGAGAGACTAATATCTGAATACAGCAAGGATGTTCAAATGGAACTAGGTGACAGTAATATTTCGGGGATGGGGAGGCTTGCATATAATAGAACAATATGGAGAGCTGCATTACACCACTTTTCAGACTAAACACGACAACAACAACAACAGCAAACTGTGCTTACTTGACTTCTAAAAGTCTGTATAATAATGCACATTTCATGCTACTTGGGTTCGATCTGACTCTCTGTCTTTTAAACTGATGGCTTATACGTGTATTAAACAAACTGATTCTGAAATTATGCTTGTCGTTGTGATTTGTCTGATTATCTTAAAATTCAATTCTATGCTGCACGGTAGTGAAACGTTAAAATCAGTAACCATTTCTTTTACTACTATGTTTTCCTTCATTTATATCATCACTCTAATGATAAACCAAACCGAACCAATCAAATAACTGAAATACATGCATTGTAATTATCAAAAGAGGAGCCGCAAATACTGTGTGGGGTAAGCTCTCTCATGGTATCACCGACTATAAGGTGCATGTTTGACAGAATAAATATGCTACGAGTTTTTCCTGTTATCCATTCACTGTTAGCTAAGGGGTGAACATTGTTATATTATCTTTGTCAGTGCTAATGACATTAATTTGTCTGCAGGATTCCCTTCTTGCAGTCATTACTCAATTTGAGTGTACACTGTGTACCCAATCTGTCTGTGTCTAGTGTAGATATGTTGAAGTGCGAAGACATTTTCAGAATGTTTGCGTAGCATCTAAATGAGGCGGGACGTGGGTACCAGCCCGGTATTCACCTAGTTGGACGTGGAAAACCGCCTAAAAACCACATCCAGGCTGGCCAGCTCACCAGCTCTCACCATTAAGCCAAGATTTAATCAGAGGCTGGCTCGCCTCCCCGTGTCCCGGAAGCTGATGCTTTAGCATTCTCGGCTATCCGGGCGGGTAAACACTAATTACTAACGTTAATTTTCACTAAATGCTTTTAATCACATTTCACTTATTAACAATGGGAGTAAGATGTTATCCTCTGGCTGTCTTTACTGTTATGCAACAGGAAAGCTACTTAGGCTTCATTTAAACTGACAATGGTGCACACAGATAATTTAACACAAGGCTTGCATTACATTATTCCTAGGATGGCACTAAACTGTGCGAAAGGTGCTGGAGCACCTCTATGAGAGTCGAACACAAAAGAATTCCAGCAGCCAGCGAACGACACCTGAACCACATGTTACGTCATCAATTTCTTCTTCAGTGTCGCATTCGTTAATTGCCAGGTTTTCCAGTGCTTGCCACCGCACAAGACCTGAACCATGTCTTACCTCGTCCGACTCCTTACCTTTCTCTGCATCTTCTTCTTGCTCCTCCTCCTCTGGCAGCACCTCCAGCAGCCGGCGTTCTCTGGGCACAATGTCCTCTGCTCCCTCCTGTGGCGGCGGCTGCTCGAAACCCCCACCTGAGGAAGAATAAACGTGACAGATGAAGAATTGGCCATTATACTGTTTATAAATCACATGTGATTTATTGCTGTTAACTGGGCTTCCAACATTCTGAGTTTCAGGGATCTACTTTCGTACGCAACCTAATGGTCTGGTATCATGACTACATACGAATTACATACACGAGACACTTTTCTTTTAAACGGATAAACTCTCCCCTGTCTCGCTTTGTCCTCTACAATGCTACTTCGCAGAGTCATTTGCACAATATATTAAACGATTTTCTTTTCTTCCTGGTTATATATCATTCTTACTTACGCTTTAGCGCAGAGCGCATCACATTTACTATTTCTTCCTCAAAACACAAGAACAAAATTTACACCGATATAAGGCAAATTCGTTTCTCTTTGTAGAGATATATGCGATATAGCCAACCGGATTAATGCTGTCAGAGTGTTCAAATAATTTTTCATCTCAGTAGTCTCACAGAATTGCATTATCACGTAAGAATGACATTGTTTCGTAGTTGTCTGATATCAATATGCAAATCAATGCCCTGATCACCATGTATCAACTGCTACCATTTCTGTTCTAAGCATTTAAGTCACATTAAACAACGTACGTACTACATAACCCAAGAAATGAGGGAATAGTTGTCTTATTACTACGATGAGAATGGAGACAGAGAAATAAAGTGTTGAGGAACACCAAAATTAGAAACAACATCTTCTCGGTGCGTATTCCCAAAACTGATTATTCTCCCTCCTTCACTATTCTCAAGCTAGTGTGTAGTTAATATCCTTCGGCAAATATTCCTCAATTACATAAAGGAATCAGTCGCTTCCACACCTCAAATATGTCTATGAATACATCACAATTTAAGTATACTGTTTACAATGAAACAAAAAAATTCTAGAATCTTCATGCTGCACAAAATCTCAGATAATGTACTACCGTCTTGAATCATTTAGTACCAATAGAATTGACCTCTAGACGAGGTGTGGGTACTTACAGTAATATTCCGGCAAACCCGGCCAGTCGCCGTCCCAGGGATTCTCTTCTTCTTCCACAGGATACTTACCACCACAGGAGCCTTGAATTAAGTTAAGAACTGTCTCCAGCTCATCCCTGGAGTAACTGTGTACCAGTGGTACACAGCGACAGTCCTCCGGACCACCTCCTGTCTACAAAACAATAAAATAATATGTGAGATTCATTGAAATATGTAATCTATAAGAAAATTTTAGCAACGTGTGTAAATCCGTAAAACGAACTACAGGTATAGTGATATTCTCCTAAAGCACTATTTATAATGCGAATGCACACAGAAAAGCAGAATATTATTCACACAAATGCTGATGAAACAATTTTAAAGCCGATACTCACAGGTTCATGCTGATTACGTGCATAGTACAGAGATAGTAAATTTGTAATTGACAAGCCAGCAACGGCCATACCTGTGTACAGACCATTGTAACGTGAATCAAAAAATTATAATTTTATCAAACACGTTTACCGGAACGGTAGAAAATGAAAAAAACACATTAATTGAAACAAATATAGTCGGAAACGCAAGAAATAGAGATGCGAACGTGGATACACAGGTAACAGGTAGACCTAAAAGTGGGAGGGATACAATATGGGTGCGCAATTCGTGTGTCTACGTGAATACATTTATGTTCACTTGTATTTATCTACACGCCTCTACATTCATAAAGATACAATTACTCACATAAGACTTCCCTACATGTGTTGCCAATTCATATCGAATGCAACGATTCTACCACTAAAGGCCATTACGAGGGCTTACATCTATCTAAAAACAAAGTAACGTCAACGTATCAGAAATAATAGAAAATTCGTAATTCTCATTGACTTGCTATCAGCGTTTTTACTTCGCTTCATAAGATGCAATATCAAATTCTGTTTAGACGCCACAAACTCCCGTAAATGCAGTACAACAAGAATCACATGCAACTAATGGCGAAGGAATAAAAAGATAAATAAAGGTGACGAATCGCTTTGTGTCGCTGGAAAAAGTGTAATATCGCTGGACGGTAACCAAAAAACGTTCGCCGCATCGTATCTCGATCTGCTACATGCTGGGCAACTGCTTAAGTTGTAATGTCATTCGTTACAATATCAAATGTCGTACTCGCATAACGCGACGTACAGGACATATGTAGCTTTTACACACGTAAGTCTGAGCCGAAATGGAAATTTGGCTTACCATCGTTCGCACAAGAGCACTCGGCTCGCAAGGCATCGCATCGGCAATCTTGAGCCAACTGACAGGGATCGTTTCCCCGGAAATGAATTTACCGATCGTCAACTGTCTTCATTTGTTGCGTGCGCAATGACGTAACGTGGGTGCTATGTGCATCCGATTCAGCGAGTAGGCACGTCATATGGGAACTGGTTTCGCATCTGCTAGAACAATGTTCTGATGTGAAACGTTAGCACGAGATAGTTATTTCACTGAATGCCTTGTTTTATCAGTTTTTGTATATATTTTTGTGTTTCTACTTTTGATTCAATATGTGAATGAGCAACATTACTTTGATATTGTATTACAAGAAATGTCTCTAGCGAATATAGTGATTCAGGATACTAATGCACCAGCATTGTCCGCCGAATGGTGTGGTACCGAAATGTAACTTATTGATTTCATTAGTCGTAATAAGTAAACCACCTAAATTCTCAAATCGCTTTGACAAAACTTGCCTCTTAGATATGGAGGAACCGAAACCAATCATTGGAAATCATTCGCTTGCTAAACATTTAACAGTTGGAAATATTAGTGGAGGGAAATACAATCTATGGGTGTTGTGCTTGCTAGTAAATCGTGCATATTATCAAAATATTTGGAAAATGTGAGAAAATAAAATCACTCAGACAACATTGTTCCACTCCATTGGCTTACTATGGAGACAAGGTTTTACTTTATCGTAATACGGACAGTATTATGCAAGTTATACTTACACAGGGAGGTAGCGTTGCTCACGTCCGTAGGTTTAACCTTAAAATACCCTACACGTGCCTCCTGGCTGGTGCTAATTGAGCAACAGTGATTACAGGCAGCCAGACTATCCATAGGATCTCCTGGCAATGACATATCAACTAACTAGCAGAAACAGTTCTTTTCAGAGCTCATTAACAAGAATCATTGGACCAACTATCAGACTCCTTCAACCGAATATCGAAAGCATTAGCAAGGCAAAGTGTGACTACCTGTCAAAATTTTTGAAAGACAACAATATCGATGTCGTCGCCATTCAAGACACTCGTGTTTCCAGCGAAGAAATATTCCGAACCCGGGGTCGAATTCCTGGATATTCTGCACTTGGTGTAACTTACCACGAGGTGTATGGAATTGCTACGTATGTCCGTAACAACATAAACGAAGCTTCGCTGATTTCTGTAAGTGTGGAGGCTGATATACATACAGTTGCCATACAATTGCACGGCATTACTATTACAAATGTTTACAACCCACCCAAAACAACATGGCCCGATTTTGTCCTACACACAGCAGAACATCCTGCAATTTACATAGGAGACTTGAATAGTCACCATGAACTTTGGAAGTACTCTCAAAATGATGAAAATGGGAGCATGCTTGCAGAATGGATCGAAGAGAATAATCTTCGTCTAGTGTATGATGCCAAAGATGAAGGCACTTTCAGGTCAGCTGCTTGGGAAAAGGATTCAAATCCTGACTTATGCTTTGTTAGCTGCAACGAAACTGGCTTTCCCATCAACACCACAAGGAAAGTGATAGATGCCTTTCCTCACAGCCAACACAGACCTGTAATAATACAAATTGGCTGCACTGTTCCTGTCATACGATCAACTCCGCATGCTCGATGGAATTTCCAGAAAGCCGACTGGATGAAGTTTTCAACGGAACTGGATAAGACCATTCGATGGATACCTCCATCACATAATAACTATCAACGCTTCATTGGTGCAGTAACAGCAACAGCTAAAAAGTGTATGCCAAGAGGATACCGAAAAGAATATGTTCCAGGATGGAATGAGGAAAGTGAAACACTGTACCAATACTTCCAGCAAAGTGGTGACCCAGAGATAGCTACGGAACTATTGTCCAGCTTGGACATGTCTCGGAGGCAGAAATGGGCAGAAACAGTCAAAAGTATGGGCTTTACCCACTCGAGCAGGAAAGCATGGAGTCTTTTGAGAAAACTGGGAGGAAGTGCACCAGCATGCAGAAAAATTTCCGAAGTAACACCAGACCAAATTGCTTCCCACATCATTACCACCTCAAGAGTACCTCCTGACAAGGAACATACAAGACATATCAGACGACAGCTTCGTGACCTTAAAAAGAAGGCATCTCCCTCATCTGAGTATATTCATCCCTTCACAGTTTCAGACATTGACTCTGGACTGAAGGACCTCAAACCTCTTAAGGCACCTGGATTCGATGGTATCCACCCAGAATTCCTGATCCATATGGGAGGAAAAGCTAAGAAATGGCTGGCAGAATTCTTCACTGACATCCTGCTGACTGGTCAACTTCCATCTGAGTTTAAAAAGGTGAAACCTGGCAAACCCAGCAACAGGGTAGAAAACTATCGCCCCATTTCCCTACTTAGCTGCTGCTACAAGCTTTTTGAAAGGCTAATATGTAACAGAATAAGTAGCGCTATCTTAGAGAACGTTCCAGTTGATCAGGCAGGCTTCAGACCAGGGCGTAGCTGCTACGACCAAGTATTGACTCTCACATCCTTCATAGAGTCAGGATACCAAATGAAGCAGAAAACATCTGTGGCATTTGTTGATCTAACTGCCGCCTTTGACACTGTGTGGAGGGAAGGCCTTATCTACAAATTTCTCCGCATCATACCCTGCAGAACAATGGCTCGACTGATTAACAGCATGCTAAGTGATCGGAAGTTCCAGGTAATCACTGGAAGCAACATAAGTAAGGAGAGGAAGCTGAACAACGGATTGCCTCAAGGATCAGTTCTCTCACCCTTACTGTTCAACCTATATCTATCTGATCTACCTGACACTTCGTCCAGAAAATACTGCTATGCCGATGACCTGGCTCTAGTCGTCAAACACCAGGAAATGAAGACAACAGAAGAGATTTTAGCCAATGACCTGTCTGCATTAGACAATTACTTCAAAATCTGGAGACTCCAACCCAGTGTGAGTAAAACAGAAGTGTGTTGCTTCCATCTAAATAACCAGTTGGCGAACGTAAAACTGGAGGTAAGTTTCAGAGGCAGCATTCTTCATCACAACTGGAACCCAAAATATCATGGTGTCATCCTGGATCGTACACTATGCTTCAAACAACACCTTCTTAACTTAGCTCAAAAGCTGAGGACTCGAAACAACATCCTCCATAAGCTATGCGGAACTACCTGGGGATCTTCAGCAACCACCCTGCGAACTTCAGCTCTGGGCTTGGTATACTCAAGTGTTGAGTATTGTGCACCTGTTTCGATGAATAGTCATCATACAAGGCTTGTTGATACCCAGCTGAATACGACAATGCGCATAATATCTGGCACAATCAGATCTCCTCCAGTTTATTGGCTTCCACTGTTAAGCGGTATAATGCCTCCTGATCTACGCAGATGTACTGCCCTTATGAGAGAATTCCACAAGATCTCCAGGAATTCTAACCTACCCGTGCATAGCGACCTGCCACTTTTAAATCGCAAGAGACTGAAATCAAGTCATCCAACTCTGTGCGATGCTGCTGACATGGTTGCTAAGAATTTCAAACCTCTTGAAGAATGGAAAGGTCGGTGGGAAGCAGTGACAGATGTGCACCTGCATAACATCTTCTCAGGTGCTAAACTTCCAAGTGGATTCGACTTACCACGCAAGACGTGGTCTACTCTCAACACAATCCGTACCAGCCATGGGCGATGCAGGGATGCTCTCTTTAAGTGGAAGAATCTGCCTCATCCAGCTTGTGACTACGGGGCTCCATACCAGACTGTTCACCACATTGTCAGTGAATGCAGGATTCGAGCCTATCACGGCGCCAAAGAGGACTTCCTGCTAGCAACTCCAGATGCAGTGCGCTGGATTGAAGGACTGGATATTCAGTTGTAAATACAAACTTAAGTTTCTTGTGTGTCGATATGTACATATGTACATGTAATTTCGTGATATGTCTGTATTAGCCATACGCTAAATAAAAAATATACTTACACAAAGAAAGAAAAGCACATTAAAAGTACTCTTAGTGAGATGCTGAACATATCATTATGCTAAGATACACATCCCGGCGTTTGGAATTGTCCGTACAGTTTGCTGTATCTGTCGACACTGAAGATATGTGAGAATAGACTATGGCAAATTTTGGAAAACAACGAGTTGTGCACGTTAAGTTAACAGTACATTTTCTACTATAAAATCAACAATATACTTCTGTCGTTATTAGGAAGACGTCTTACTACAGGAAATTATAGTAAAATCTAAAGTAATATTTTCGGCAACTGAGTTCCATATGTCTACAAAGCAAAATCCATTTCATAAGTTGTCGTGCTTCTTACATGTAAAGTAGAGGGATGATATTATTCTCTTAGTTTCAGCGTGGTGCGAGTCGTTTATATTCCACTGTGTATGTGTTTGTCTATGAGAAAGATGTGCCTAGAGCCATTTGCGACATTGTACTTAAGTTTATGCGATTATTTTACGACAAAACATCTTTTTCCATTTTTATCTGACGTTGGAGGTTAAACTATGTTCTTTTGAAAAGTACGTAGGAAAAGTACCAAAAAAAGTCTCATTTGTTTTAGGCATATGTGGGTTTAGGATAATGCATGCTCTCTCACTGCTTAGAGCATCAACTTGCATGTTTTACATGTTATGGCCCACTCAGGGCATAGACAGGAGAGCTTATCTAAGCAAAATGCAGACATCATCGGTTCTCAGTGTAATCACTGCAATTATCAACTGCGAAACGTGTGATACAAGTGATCACGTGGACATATGGGCATATACCACAACGAAATTAACTCATCCAAGGATACTGGTGCGAACGTCCTCCAAGAAAATGTCTTCAGGTAATTCAAAACGATATACAAACGCTCTGCGTTGATGATGATGATGATAACTTCCTGAACAGCCTTAACGGTCACTTTGCGATAGCAAAATTTTATGCAGTCACAGAAATGTGTATCACTGCTTGCCTTATGATTCCTCCATCGCTCACCGATAATAACGCAATTCTTATGAGAAGTAGGTGACTTAAACCTAATAGAGCATTCTAAGAAGGAAACCGGTGCGCATTAAAATCAAATGTGGTTTGCCTAATGAATTGACCAGTGTCACGTGTTCCCCTGCTAGGTAGCACTATTCTCACCTCCACTTCGAATCTAACTGGCGACCACGGTGCCGTCGCAAACACAGATGTGCCTAGTGTTTTCAACCGAATCCCATTCACGCAAATGTCTCGTGAACATGGTGCTCTCCATGCTCTGACACAAGTAGTTGTAGCTACTCATGTCTTCTTTTATTTTAATGCATATGTTTCTCAATAAGGCATGCATGTTAAAACTTTGTTGTACGCCAATGGTTTCCCTACAATTCATCCAAGTAAGACACGCCCTGACGACGACAAGCTGCGGTATCGGATGTGCCTCGTCCGCTTTCTACACAATTGCTTCCACATCTCAAAACGTCTTAAACTGTCCAAACAGAAGTGGATGGAAAAATTTCTCTGCCTTGTTTGTTTTGCTGCACATGTGTACTATGTAAGATGTCAGATCTCGCTAATAGTTAATTGTTTAATACTGATGTGAGAATTTTGAACCCCAGACAATATTTATGCGAGAATTTTGAATGCCAGACACAATCACAACATGACACATTTGTGCTGCTCATTAAAGAACGTGATTTCACTTTTTGCAAAATGTTGCGATTATTTTCATCACTGAATAGATACTTCGTATTACTTAATGACAAGTATAGGTGCAGGTGACATATAAGAGTATCAGACCATCACACTTTCCTCCCAACAATAAACCTTCGCACTCCCACACATTCCCCTCCTCTTCCCCACCCTCCATCCATCAACCTACATTCCGTGTAAACTGTGATACTTGGTGCAATCTGAATATACTTCTGTTTTACGTAAATCCCTTTGGTGAATGGATTTAGCAAAAAAGCTTACCGCTGCTAGAGAATGGTAAGACACCGATCACTGGAGTGTTCCATGCGTCCCAAAACAATTACAAAGGCTGGAGGCTGCTCTCGGACACGTCCACTTCTCTCAGGACATTATTTCACCGTAGCACTTGTTTAAATGAAAAATTTTGGGTCTCACAAATAGAGAACAACTAATAAACATGAAGATAAGGCATCTCACAGCTGATATGACTGAAAACCTTGCAACTCATTCAGAAATCGAAAAATGGTAAAGCAACGGTCTTGATGATATGAAAGACAAAATGCATTGCTTGCATAAGTTTTCCCACTCTGCTTGGCACCTAGATGACACACTTACCGCTACAGCGTGTCACTCGTGTCCTTTTCAACATTTACTTTAGTAGCTCAGTGTCACGGCCACAAGCGCCAGTTCGGCTCCACTGCTTTATAGTATGATACCTCACAACATGATGCACAGACGGCGACAATATAGACGAGAAGCTGGTGTTGCAACGTGTGGATAATATCCTGGTGCAGCTAATCTGGGCAGTCAAAGTGACACAGCTGTTAACAGTACGTACTGAAAGGTTTCAGCTGAAGTTTCGCTTGAAATAATTAATTGTTGTATACTATTCTTCTCAATTACTCGTTTATTGCCTTTTTTTTAGTTCAGTTAAAATGGTAGAAGCTTTGCTTTTTCTTCATACCCAGTATCCGCATTTATCTTATCCGCTGATTTAATCGTCAGAACATAAGCAGATCAAGTCAGAATACTTGATACAGGAAACTGATAGCGAAAGTCTGACTCTACAACCAATACAGACAATTTATCGCTGTGACAACATATCAGTTCCTGTTGGAGCACTTAATCAAATGTCGAAATGTGTGTGAATTCCTAAGGGACCAAACTGCTGAGATCATTGTTCCCCAGTTTAGACATTACTTAAGCTACTTTAAACTAAGAACTCACACACACCCATGCCCGAGGGAGGACTCCAATAACCGGCGGGAGCGGCCGCGCAGTCCGTGACATGCCGCCTCAAACCGCAGGGCCACTCCGCGCAGCCACTTACCCCAATTACTGAATGTTAAGTACACACTGCAGCAACCATAAAACAATGACTGAACAGTCGTGAGGGACGTAGAATGGTTTACTGAATTAGCTGAAAATGGTGGACAACGCTTTATGAGTCTCGCAATCTCCTGCGTTTAGCCAGATGTGGTGATTAGGTTCTGGGAGACAACACTTCGTTCCAGGTCCGTGGTGCCATTGTCACGGATGATGAAATACGATCAGATTTTTAACACCACTGTCATACTTGGCCCAAGACTGTGCCAAATGTGGTAGAGATGCGTACTCCCTCCGTCTTCAGGCCACGAGTGGCCTACCGGGGCCATCCGACCGCCGTCTCAACCTCAGAGGAGGATGCGGATACGAAGGGGCGTGGGTCAGCATACCGTTCTCCCGGCCGTTATGATGGTATGCTTGACCGAAGCCGCTACTATTCGGTCGAGTAGCTCCTCCGTTGGCATCACGAGGCAGACTGCATCCCGAAAAATAGCAACAGCGTATGGTGGGCTGGATGGTCACCAATCCAAGTGCAGACCACGCCCGACAGCGCTTAAATTCGGTGATCTCACGGGAACCTGTGTATCCACTGCGTCAAGGCCGTTTCCACGTGGTAGAGATGTGTAGTACTGGAAAACGATATTTTCTGGTGACCGCAAATTCCATTGATTATAGTTAGATTTTAGTGTACTAAATTCATTCACACACAGAGAAAATTCAACTAAGTGAGCTCTTAGGCAAGGGAAATAGTAGGTGCATTTCTTTTCTAAATCTGATCCTTCACGCATGCCACCTATTGTTTGTTAGATTTCGTGCGCGAATACTGTCACCCGTTGACTGTCAAAAAGAGATTTTAGTTACCCCACAGTAAACATTTTGAGTTACTATTTAGTATGTGACCAAAAAAATTTCAGTGTGGAGTAAATTAAATTCTGATGTGATGCAGTTAATTAATCATTTATAATAATGTTCTCTAGAAAATGGAAACACTATTCCAATCACATTGAAGATACTTCAGTGTTTTCTGCTTCGATTTTCATTGTTGTCGTCAGCAGTCCACGAATTATATTGTTTTTTTTTTTCTTAACGGAGTAATACATGTATTTTACATGAGATCTTTGTGTATCTCGTAATTGATTCATATGTTGGGAAAATTCACAAAACATTTGTCTGTAATGACGTTTGGAGAAGCGTACTCGCATTTTCAAACGACTCTTATTTAAAGACAAAGAGTTCACGATTGCAGAATTTGTTGATATGCATTTCAGTTAGATATATGCATTCAAGCAAAAAAAAAAAAAAAATGGTGATGGTGAAGTGGAGCTGCCGGCATTACAATTTGCAACCCAGAACGTTGCTCACTGAGCCACACGCGTCATTACGACTCACAAGCGGACACTGTTATATATAATAATCGCTGATATTTTCGAAGTCACTTTTTTTCCTTCCTGTGACAAAAAATCTATCGACGTGGTATGTTACGCAGGATATTCAAATAAAAAGTTTCGAGAGTTTATGGAGGCTTTAATACGCATAAGGTCGGAAACAAATTTACTATAAACATTCATCGTAATTTTCACATGGTGCATTCTGTGTTGTGGCACACCATTATACTTCTGTAACTAGTTTCTGTGTCTGTGACTGGATTACAGCTCCGAATAGAAGTCTACTACCCAAGACGGGACAGGGCAGGTATGGTCTTCTGCTACGGGAGTGCAGACGGAAGCAGCATAAGGACATGTAATCTCTATGTTGCAAACTAACGACGACGCCATATACCAACTGCAAAGATGTTTCGTATCCCGATGTAGTGTCTTTCGGAAACGGGGTCCTTTGCACTAAGAGCACAGGATCATGGCTGACCTGAAAAAGCTTCCCCAAATGATATGAAACAATGGTTATTAGAACATGTGTAGGACAACACTCCAATGAATGAAGTGGAAGGTATTCACAAGTGTGTTGTCTGGTGTTGTCTGGAGAGCCATGAACAGTAACTCTGTCCCTGACGTATGGAGCGAGTCCAGGCTCTGCTGACAAACGAGCGACATGCCAGGTGGGAGTTCTGAAAGTCGTTTCTCCAAACGAGTGCTCATGATCAGTAGTTAACAGGGCAAGTGTTGTTTGCTGATCAGGTAAGCTTCTGGAGAGACGGTATTCTAATTTTCCGTTATATACATATACTGGCTGAAAGTAACTTGGACACACATCGAGAGAGACAACACCGGCACACTTTCAGTATCCGTATTTCAACAAGTGCCAAATGGGACAAGCCACGTTCTACAGTACAATTTTGCTGTTGCTAAATACAGTCAGTTCTATCAGACCCCGTTACTTGTGTTACTGTAGGATTTGTCGTTATATGAAAGACTGAAATCTAACTACATC
Organism: Schistocerca serialis cubense; assembly: GCF_023864345.2. Taxonomy (NCBI): domain Eukaryota; kingdom Metazoa; phylum Arthropoda; class Insecta; order Orthoptera; family Acrididae; genus Schistocerca; species Schistocerca serialis. The sequence goes on from NC_064646.1 coordinate 454,470,037, forward strand.
CATGATGGGGCAGCGACCTATTTTCAACTCTGAGTGAGGCTGCACATAGCCCGAGTCTTTTAGGAGTGATGCATTGGTCTGCAGTAGCCAACAACTTGATCAACCCATTCTCCTGAACTTGACTCTGTGGATAGGCTTTAGGGCCAAGTAAAGACCTTGGTGTATGCAGTCCCCAGAATGATGTGTGTACAGTATGACAATGCGTGTTTACTGCCTGTGACATAATCCCAGAAGAACTAGGGGTGTGCCAAACAATGGGTTATTCCATGAGACCTTGGGTGGATGACAGTGCTACAATGGCTGCCAGTAGCGTTGGGCACATGTTGTGATGACTAGTGCATGACCATTGTAATAGTTGACAGTAGTAGTACTAAACCATATATCCGAAGAAAGGCATTACGAGCACTGTTTATAGGAAGTTTTGCCTTCCCTTGTTACTTACTACATGCTCTCTGTAAATACAGAAATCTTTCTAACATACAGAGTGTGGATTGAAATCGTTTGCCAAGACGATTATTTCAGCGAGTGGAGATTTATTTATAGGAAATACTCCAGCAGCAACCAACTACAAATGTGAAAAACGTGTGGTAACAAATTCACTCGGAGATGGTGTGTAATGCATTCAGATACATGAAGTTTCAGGTCACCCACTTCCTTCTGATTGGACTTTTCAGAAAACATCTAGCAGGCAAAAACTTTACACCAAGGCAAATATTAAGTTTATATACACTCTTCATCACAAAAAATCAAACTTCAGATTTCAAACATTAGTGAAGGAATCCTCCGCCCAACTAACCTATGCAGCAGGTAGCTTCGAAATGGGTTGGAGTTTTATATGCTGTTTTGGTCATTGTCGTTCTATATAGTTTTCTACCCATGTGGTCTACAAAAAAAGCATGGAATTACATCACATGCATTGACCCATAGACTCACAGTTGCCATTTTATATAGTTTTCTACCCATGTGGTCTACATAAAAAGTGTTGAATTACATTACAAGCGTTGACCCACAGACTCACAGTAAGGGAGAAAATCTAAATGGACGGAGGTTGCCGCTCACCATACATGAAAAAAAAACACTGGAGTGGGGAGGCGTTAGGAAGGAGGGGCAGACAGCCATGCAGAAAGGACTCTCTGAGCAGTGGTCTGTTTTAATTTCAGTGCTTCCTTCTCTCCCTGTCCTCTTTTTCAGAACAGTGATTATGATAAGGTGGGGCAGTATTAACATTATGTGTCGTCTTACTTCATTCATGTAACGCAATCAAATATTGTCGACTGACAGCAACACTACATGCTAGTGCTGTATAAAATTTTTCATTACACAGTAGAAAGAAGAGGGAACACAGAACGTAATCAGACACTAATGTACAAATGTGAATGTACATGATATTATTTAAACGAATATTTCAGAAAGTATTTCATGAAATAGTGTGTTAGATTTTCTGGGTGTGGTGAAAGTAGACAACTCCTAATTATCCATCCATATCAAGCCTATTAAGAACATTCAAAATGACCAAGTCATCTTATTTTATTTTCAGTTTAACAATATATAGAAATGGGCCTACCAGTCAAATGCAGGAAACAAAAGTCTGTAAGTGGAATAGAATGTGATACTTCTATTTGTTATTAGTTAACAATACACATCAGTAACTGTACAATTAAGTTTTAAATTAAAGAGCACAAATAAAAAGCACATACAGATTAGCTGGATGCAGAAACTGAAAGTAGCATTCATTATACATATGTGTCAGTTAACAGTGTGTTTAAATGCCCAAAAGCATGTTCGCAGCACGAAATCAAAGACTTCTGAAAAAGTATCAGGAAAAAAGATGGTGTTAACACTTAATCCTCATAACTAAACTATGTAAAGAAATCTTATACAAGTGCTGAAATTACCTGTTGTCATCAAAACTAAGCGTAAACCAGTGATATGGACCATGGATTTTTGTTAAAGAACCTTTATGTGCACTGAACGATGGAGATAGAAAAAATAAATGTTTCTATCCTGGCCAGAAAACTGAATGGAAAGCATAGAGAACATTTAGCTAGTAGAGAAGCCTCTTGCAGATGAAGCACATTAAACACCGCAGTTGCAAAACGCTGTATAAAATACTATTACTTGTTTACATTAACGATAGCACAGAATGTACCACATAAGTTAATACAAGTGTGTTCACATTTTAATTACTGCTAAATATCGAGATACACACAATATTTGTACCTGTGATAGTACACAAATTGACAACAATTAGCAAAGCTACTTATAGGAACGGAAAAACATGAACTTCTGGATAACAATGAAGCATAAACTTGAAAACTCAACACAAATTAGACATTCGTAAACTGAGTCCCAAATATAAAATTTTTTGCTGTGTATCTTGATGTAATTGTTCAGTCTAGAAAAAATATCAAAACTACACGCAAAGGAAAACATTTTCAGACGGAACCTCGGTCTTCTCCATACTGCTGTTTTCTTCACCTGCGCGTCCGGCCATCCTGATTTAGGTTTTCCGTGATTTCCCTACATCACTTCAGGCAAACGCTGGGATGGTTCCTTCGCAAGGGCACGGCCGATTTCCTTCCCCATCCTTCCTTAATCCGAGCTTGTGCTCCGTCTCTAATGTCCTCGTTGTCGACGGGATGTTAAACACTAATCTCCTCCTCCTCCTCCTCCTCTTCTTCAGCTGCCTCTGCTGAGGTGTTACTACACTCATTTTCTTCTGTGGGATGATGATGGCATAGTTAGGGTTTCTTCCTTTTAGGCTTTGTAGCTACTCGAAAAAAATTACTGGTGTGGCCTTGGACTTGTGTTTCATCGAGCCATTGACACTCACTTTCTCCACCTGGTCATCAGTGAAATCATTCTACAATAAAGAAGGGAAAGAAAACATTTGTATAATGATATCATAAATACATGTATAGTCACGACTAAACTGAAGAGAGAAAGAAAGAGCAAGACAAAATCTGAAAAGACAGTAAAGATAAACTGATGAACGACTTGTCAAATCATGTGGTATCACTAACTGCATGTCACTCAGTGAGGTGTTAGCAGCTCAGAAGAGTCTGTCCACATTCGATACATCGCCCTATTTTTATTCCGTGTTTAATAAGGTGTGCTATAAAATATTGCACACAATCAAATATACATGCTATACATGCCAAATGTCACGTCTCACAGTACCATATATAACGCAATTCGTGTTATAAGCTGCTGGAAAACAAAAATCACTTACTTCACATAGATAAGAATACCTCGTCCGTTTCATAAGGCTGCTCAGTGACTTCTAGCACCTCTGTTCACAGAAATTCTTCACTGCTTCCATCTTTCCTCATTCTGCAAATATACTAGCACACAAACTTCACCTTCTCCCAAGGAGAAGATGAGGAAGCAGCACAAAGTGGCGGCAGAATGAACAACAAATCGTCAAATACATATGGCACAAGTGAATATCGCAGTTGCTTAAAAACTGTACCGAATTCACCACAAAACTCATTCTTGTTTGTACTCGTGTTGAAGCTCGCAGATCTGACACCTGTGCAAAAAGGTGTCTGAATTAAGTTGAAACATATATACAGAGAATAGCAACGTTTGTAACTCTGATTGTTTCCGTTAGTCTCCAAAACAATAATCAAATCTCGGAAAGCGATACGATGTAAGGGAGAGAGAGAGATAGAGAGAGAGATACCGATGGCAGAAAATGGCGTCGCAGCTGATCAGCCAATCACGCGCGATTTCGCCTAAGGCCACTCTCTTCCTGCATACAGGCTCTCTAAAGACGCCTGTTGAGATTCAGATGTCTTACATAATTACGTTATACGCACTTCTCGTTCAGTAGTTCTTATGAGCTTGCGTGGTTCTGGAATTCATATCATTACAGCGATGTGCTACAAGCTCAGCTGTAACCTGAGGCATAACAGCGATCCTCTCAACAGTGATTGTCATTTAAGTATCTCCATGGGCATGTTTCTTCACCAGCTTCAGTATTAACAAACGCAGACAAAGAGCTTGTGAAGATAACAGCTCACACTAGCAATGCACACTGGGCAGAATGTTTCTGACTGACTAGGAAAGTTCACTACACAAAGTCAGTGCACCGGAATAGAGCAGCTAGGTGATACAGTTGTAAGTGCGAAGTCACACCATTAACATATTACTAGCAGCCCTCAAATGTAACTGCCTTAGTGGATCGTAACTCCCAGGTCTTTGCTGCGTAGAGAGTGTAAACAGGAAGTTTATTTTGTTATGATAACTAATTTATCGAAGGTTATCTTTGAACAAGGATTCAGATTGTTACGATCTTCAACTGCCTTATGAGTGATGCTGTGGTTGTCATTTTATTACATCAGCCATTAGAGGTTGTATAGCATTTAGTGTTAAACGTGTTGTTTATGGGAAAAATGTTGATTGAAATCTTTATAAAAAAACATAAAGCATGGCTCATTTACACACGCTGATTACGATCTTAAGCCCTTAACTTATAGGTTCTTTCCTGCCATCTGTACAGTTTTTATGGCAGGTACACAGTGTTTTGTATGCAAGGATATTCTTAAACCACGTGTGCAATGATACAGGCTGTAAACAGAGATAGAAACCCCGAATAACTAAAACTCAATTCATATCATTTTAACTACTGATTCATTCCTGATAAGAAACAGGTTATTGACAGAGATCGAGAAGTCAGCTGCCTGTAGAGACATTTGAAAAATGCACCCAGTGAAATTTGTACCCAATATGTCTGTCAACTACTTGCTCTGTGTGTCACAACCAACTTGCTACACGAGTCCTACTCCACTCCCAACTTGCGTCCTCAGTGGGGTGCTTTGTGGACCTGTTCAAGACGCGTAGACGCCGCCGTGAAAATGAGCCTCAGCGTAAACAAAATTCTCTTTTATGATGTTCATCTATATGACTACTCTGAACTTCACACTTAAGTGCTCGGCAGAGGGTTTATCGAACCACTCTCATACTATTTTTCTGCCATTCTGACGTCGAATAGTGTGTGGTGGTGGGGTGGGGCGGGGGGGGGGGGGGAGGGGTTCGGGGGCTAGAGGAACACCAAAATGTCAGTTCTGGTTTCTATTATACTATTATGATGATAATTTCTCACTATGTGGGTGGACGTCAACTAAATGTTTACGTAACTGGAGAGCAAATTTGGAGACTAAGTTGGTGGAAGGTCTCGCTGCATCAAGAAACGCCTTTGTTTCAATGACTGCCAGTCCAGTTCATGTATCATATCCCAGGCACTCTGTTCCCTGTTTCACGATGAGACATAACCTGCTGCCGTTACTTGAATTTTGTTGATGTCCTCCGCCAATGCTATCTGGTAAGTATCCCACAATGCACAGCAAGATTTTGGCAGAGGACGTACACTCTTAGTATAAGTCTTCTCGTCAGCGTATTTGTTGCATCTTCTGACTGTTTCGCCAATTAACTGCAGTCTTAGATTTGGCTATCCCACAACGCCATCTACGTGATCGTTCCAATGTAGTTTGTTAGTAACTTTTAATCCTAGATACTTTGTGCAATAGGCAACACTTAGATTTGTCTGATTCATCTTGTAACTGAAATTTAACAGGTCCCTTTTGGTACTCATGTGAACGGTCTCACACGTTTTATGTTTTAGGGTCATTTGTCACTTTTCACACTGTATTGATATTTTGTCTAAAGAACTTTGTAATTGGTTTTGGTATTCTGATGACTTTATTAAACGAAAAACAAGGTGTGGAGGAATCTCACTACAAGATCAACAAATCAGTCTTAATTGGCACAATATGACGTTGTTCAATTCTGTTTGTATACCATTTATTTAATCAGTTTGTGGAAGACATGGATCCTGCCCTCCTCACTTGTGAATTGGTGGGAATAAGGCTGGAGAGAAAGGTGCTGACTTAATTTTTGGTGGGAAAAATAGCCCACTCTGTTTGCACCACCCTATCAAATTAATCCTTTCACAATTTGCAAGAGTCAAATAAATCAATTAAAACACTCATGGTCACGCTACAAAGTTTCATCTTCGTAATAAAACGTATTTTTAATGTTTGAGAGACACATATACATTATGCAAATCAAGTAATTACATTTAAGCCTAAAATAGAACACAGAGCTAAACATATCCACTGATGTTTGGGAACACAAGGAACACCCTCCATGGACTGCCAGACACTCTTCTCCACCAGAAAGCTTCCACCTTACACTAAACACATGTGGCGAAAAGTACATCTGATGGCAGACTCTCGCGATCATGGAGCGCGCATCGTCCGCCGACTGCAGGAGCGCCAGGAGACGTGGCTGTGCTGGCCGGGGGAAGGCTCGAGACCTGCAGGTGTGTTGGCCGTGCCGGCAGCTGCCTCTCTGCCCATCTCCCGGTGTCCACACGTCAACCGTCCACAACAGTCAATGGACTAAGGGACTATCAGTGTAACTGCTCACCTGTCAACCAACCAGTTCACATTGGAGGAATAATCGTCCAAATCAAACAACGCCATATTGTACAGATTTAGGATTTTCAACAGAGAAGAAGGTCCATTTTATATGCTCATATTTTTGCGGAACGATTCAAAGAAGAATGAAGTGGACAGTTACTGTGAACAGAAGTGATATAAATCAGTCAGGAGCCTTATGAAACTGTCAAAGTCTTAATATCCATATGAAGTAAGCAACTTTTGTTTTCCAGTAGCATATTAGAGAAGTTGCTGCATGCGTGTTATTGTGAGAAGTGAAATTTGGCTTGTAAACTGATTGTGTGCAATTTTTGTTGCCCACCTTATCATATTGATTCTGATTTCCATGTAACAATCAAAGAATTCACACAACACGAATGTTTGGTTCTGTCGATGCTCAAGCAGCATACCAGTTTGCTATTTTGACACTCAAGAGAGCGCTACGAGGGACGCCGCTGGACTTGTCACACAGATGCGGCCAAGAGCCGATTAACTTAAGAACGTCTCTTTGTACCGGCCAGTTGCAAGAGGGTATGCCGCATCTTCAGGTCCGCCACTGACCGCATACAGGCCTCGCTAACTCCTAACACACTGCGAGGCCAGCAGACGTGGCTTGCGCACGGAACTCCAACTGCAGTTCCACCCTGACATACACTTCACAGGTTAAAAAATTCACTGTGCTTGAACCGAGACGGGCAGGTTGTTCAACCACCTTCAACTTCTCACAGGAAATGTAGATTCTTCGCTTTTGAATGTGTTGTTTTAGAAGCCACAAGAAAACGGAGCATAGATCAGTTTTCACATCGTTAATTTATCGTTAGTTGTTGTCAAAACCTTGTACAACAACATAGCATAGATTATACATCATCTATGTACTATCTCATCGGGTAGAAGAAACTCTTACTATCAACCTGATATCTGCTACGTTCTGCATTACAGCTCTGGAATATTAGACTCATTTTTTGTTCATGACAGAGTGCTAAGAGCATGCTCCATCTCTGCTCAAGGATGCCTTCTCACTTTTGAATTTGTAATATTTCATTGTGTTTAGATCTGTTATCTTGTTTGAATATTGTAATGTGTTCCATTTTTGAAATTGAGCAAATTAATTAATTTATTGTATCGTCATTGCATTCGAAATGACATGTTTCTTTGTTCGTGTTTTTGTGACATAAGAAAGCGGTCTTTTAAATGGCCACCATCCACAGTAGTCGAAACCCCACACAAGATGGACAGTGGTCTGTAATTCAGGCACCTATATTTTACTCTCAGTCCCAAGGAAAATAAAACATAAAACACTTCTAAGATTATTAAATTCGTATATTAGTAATAAGGAATGTAATAAACGTATTATTTTTCAAAGTTTGACAAAAACTTTCTCCTATAAATGTTTAATTTCTCGTTAGTGAATTACAGAAGAGAAGTACCACACAATATCACGGTTCATAAATAGCCCTGACAGTTGTTTGGGACCAATATTACACGCTTCTGATTCCAGTGCACTGTTGCATTAGTGCGTATTTTTCTTAGAAAAATTGCATTTTGAAATTAGAATACAGTCTATATGCCTGTATATGAGATGGAAGACTCTAATTTTAATGGAACATTTGTAAATGGTGGAAGGGATCACCACACATAGCATCACTGTGTATAAATAGTCCTGACAAACGTTCTGAGATGAAGTTACATTCATCTAACACCACTGTAGTGCTGAAGGGTATTCTTTTCTTCCTGAGCAAGCTGCATTCCAAACTAGAATAGCATCAAGATGCCTGTGTATGAAATGGAAGACTGTAGTTATAATAAATCATTTGTTAATTGTAGGATTGAGCAGCATATGCATCATCATTTTACTTAAAAAGCCCTGACACACCTTTGGTAGCTGTGTTACAGACATCTGATGCCATTGCTACTTTGGATGGACTGTATGTTCGTCGTAAGCATCGAAATCAGACTGGAGTTTATGAGCATGTACATGGAATGGAAGACTGTAGCTTTAACAGAACATTTATTAATGGTGGTAGAGAGATCCACACACAGAACAAACACTGTACATAAATTACATTGACTGATGTTTTGAAGCTATGCGACATATTTTGCAATTTTTGCGAATTTTTGTGTGCTTTAAATTCCAAATTTATTGCAAGCAAAACCTGTTAGAGTACGTATACCATCTTGAATGAACTTTTGTTGATCTTAAAGTAACTGAGTGATCGAAATAACGAACAGTACATGTCCATCTCAGCCCTCCCAATATCTGAAGGAATACTGTTCCACAATTCTACTCTCGCTCCACTGTAGCACATTCCACATCTGCAGACCATGTGTGTTCACAGAATTTCGTTGCTTTAGAAATACTTCCTGTGATGACTCCTAAGCAGTCAATTTTTGCGCATCAATACCAAGCACAATACATCTTGGTGCATAACATTGCTACTGCCGAAGACATGAAACCTGGCACAGAACATGACCCGCTTAGCCGCCAACTGCCCCTCGATATATATGTCACATTGACGCATAGTTTCCCTCAATGTATGTGAAACAGCCCCTCCTTCATGCCTCACTATACAGTCACAATTTCCTCAATACCTTTGAAGTCAATGTCAGCTGCTACACCGACATTAACAAACATAGACACGTTTACGGTGAAATGATGTGTACTGGTGAATAGCAACGTCGATTCGACAAGTCAACACAACAAAGTCGCTATCTACCAGTCGTTTGAGCGGACATCTGTTCATGTTAGGTCGATGGTCTGCGAAGCATAAGCGTCATGCAGATGCAGCTAGCATCGTACAGGTGGGCATACTGCATTCGAATACACGAGTGAAAAAAATATTGGGGAGAGTTGACATATTTCTCCCAGAAATTTAGAGGTGGTTGAGGGTATACGTGCAAGTATATAGGCAAATTTTTACTCAGCGTGTAAGATTGGGACAGATGGGTAATCGATAATACTGGTTCTATGAACGCTCGACCACGCAATTTACAGACGCTTGCAGTTTATTTCTTTTAGCTGGGGATGTTCGTAGGTAATGGAGATATCTGCAAGCTGGACGACTTGTTGTGCAGCTGGCAGCTGACCTGAACGTAACAAAAATCTCTTGCACGTTAATAGGACTAGAAATCCCGTACACTGTCTTCGGAATCGTTAACTGCCGATAAAATATGCCTAGCAGTAAGCATATGGAGGGAGCTGGAATAGAATGCACATGTCAGGTTCGGTTACTTTTTTTTTTTTGGGAATCTTGAGGGAAGAAATGCAAACACTAAGAACTGGCAAGTTGTGGAGATAAAGCGGAAGAATATGTCAAGCTCAAATTCATCTGCATGGATTTTTAAGGGGTGTGTCGTCGATACACTAAGATGTGAATTTGTAGGAGCCGAGTTACAGCAAATCCCGCCGCTCTTTCACTTAGAGACCGTTGTGCTACAATTACGATTTAGGTGGAAGAGGTACTTACATGGCAGCTGTTGCTGGAAAAAAAACAATGACGATTTTATCTGGTTTGTAACTATTTGTTAATTGGCTCTCGATGTACGATAGTTGTATAAGCGTGTTAGTAATTGATTTGCTTCTGAATAAATGACCATCACTTTGCACATGTGCACTACGCAGGGGTAGAATACAGCATCATGGTCGATCCGCTGTTGAGCAATAAGTGGGAGTAGAAAGTGGGTAGTGCTGTGTTTAAGTCACGAATATCCCCTAATCTTGCAGTAGCTCTGAATTGTGCGTGGAATTATGAGGTTGCTGCACCGATGTAAATGATTTAGTGGATAGTGTATTGCAAGCTATGTGACCATTAGATTCGTATTATGGATGTATGCTCCATAAAAAAAGCCTCTAACACACGTCTCACGATGTGACTGCAGTTAGGGGCTGATACGAAGATTTTTATTGAGAGACAATCAGCACTAGAAGTTCCGTCTTTCGTTTTCTCGATAAACAAGGGACAACTACATCTATATGCATACTTCGCAAGTCATCTATGGTGCCTGGTGGAAGGTACCCTGTACATTGCTTGTCATTTCTTTTCCTATTCTAATTGCAGATATAGCGACATGGAAGAAAAGAATGAATACAGACCTCCGTATGAATGCTCATTTCTCGTAGTCAGTCTTTGTGATCTTTATGCGAATTCAGTGTTGGCAGGAGTTGAATACTTTTGCAGTCAGCTTCGAATGTCGGTACTCTAAATTTTCTCGATAGTATTTCTCGCCTTACCTCCAGGGATTGCCATTTGAGTTCTCAAGCACCCATCCACTTATCTGGCAGGAACCAATAGGAACACTTCAAGAGCGCTGTACTCTGACAGAAACCCCAGTCTGCAAGCTCATCCATGTTTGGGATGGGGCGGTGGTCAGGCAGGTATTTTGGTATTGCTCACTGGGTCAGTCCTCCCGGCATTTCTCGAAAACACGCCTAAGAACGTTTCGGTTTGCAGGTGAGAGGAGGGAAACCATATTTATCAACATCTTGGCATTTACCCCAGTGACATTTAGGGGCCCAGTAGTTCCGCGAAGGATAGGACAACTTTTCTGAGTCGGAAATCATTAACAGCTGTCCAGCACAACGAGCAGAGGGGTACAGGCCCGATGTGTGGGCAGAGGTTTGTGATCTGGTGTCAGCGGTAGCGGATATTCACAGGTGAGCCGGAATCAGCGACCGGGATTTGGCGGAGGTGTCATGGGGATGGAGCAGAAATGAAATACCTCCCCGCTCTTATAGAGCCCTAGGAATCAGCAGCATTAGTTTGGGAGCAGTACACCGGATTTCTAAGTGACTTGGTTCCACTAGTATGACAAGGTAACCAAGAGGCAGTACGTAATTAGCGATGCATATCTTCAGCTATTTGACGCCGGATACTACCCATTTTGGTATCGGAAGAAGTGACGACCTAGCTTTAGGAAGCACCCAGTGACGTCATACAAGCGTCTGCAACGGTGACCTGGCGAGTCTAATCCGACTGGAGGAAAAAATTTACTCACCATTTATAGGGACTCTCATGATCAATTTCATTAATTATTCAGACAGTTAGATACCAGAAGCGTGCCTCAAGGTGGGTGGAATCGAGGGCGAGACTACCACAGATATGATTCACTAGAGGGAGCTGTCGGGAGGCGTTTCCTCGCTGCAGCGAAATTTTTCAACGAAATCTCTCACCTGCACTGGGAAAAATGGCATCGTAATAAAATCAGCTTTATTACCATATTTATAACGAGACATTTGGTATTAACCTGACATGTACATCTCTTCTGTGATGCTATTTTGCTACCTTAAGAGACTTCATAGGTAATGACGCATTTAAATGCATTAAATGTGTTCCAAAGTGAGGAGACATCTTGTGACAGAGGTAGAACGTGCTCCTACCGCCTTGTCATGACCCAAAACCGGTTTAATATTCTACTCCTGTGATGATGGACGTAGCGAATATTAAGCTGATACGAATACTTTTTTCAACTGATGAGAGAACGTACAGGTGATATAGCCTATACCATTTAGTTGTATTGGGTTATCACAAGAAGTAACGATACCTTAGCGATGTGAAAATGCGAGTATGGTCCGATTTCTTAAAAATAAAGTGTACAATACGGAGGAATCTACATTTTGTGTGAGATATTTGAAGGATATGGACGACTGCATCCCAGTCCTGGATTGGCTCATGTCACTCACACCACTCGCAAGTTGAGATTCTCCAGTATGACTGCTTCAGTCACAGTTGCTTCCGGGTGCCCCATCGTTGTTGACATAAAATTGGTTCAAATGGCTCTCAGCACTATGGGACTTAACTTCTGAGGTCATCAGTCCTCTAGAACTTAGAACTACTCAAACCTAACTAACCTCAGGACAGCACACACATCCATGCCCGAGACAGGATTCGAACCTGGGACCGTACCGGTCACGCGGTTAGAGTCTGTAGAACCTAGAACCGCTAGGCCACTCCGTCCAGCGTTGTTGACATAGAAATAGCTGGACTCTGCATATTGATGCTCTTTTTGTAGTGAGTCTATATGATTTTGGAGATATACAGTTTAAGTAAATCTTCTCTTTGATGTTTTCATACGTTCAACAATTATTTCTACTCCTGTCCAGGTTTCCTATGATGACAGTTACGACAAGATTCTGTAGTCTAACTCTCCCTACCATTTTGTAAAAATTCGTAAAAGATACTAAATTCAGCTACAGTCAGTTTGAGATCACTTGATGATCGGTCTATGAATGTGCCAAATATTAAACTCATACAAAAACTGAATCTTATCTTCTGCCTCCTAGAGGAGTTGCAATGCTACTGTGGCTAAAAGTTAGGGTCAAGGCAGAAGAGGAAGCTTGAGTGGACAAAAGGCGTTATCTGTTCATCAAGTCCGTGACTACCGCCCCTGCCAGCAGTTGATAATCGCCTTAATTTGACACCGAAAGCACAATATTCTGCGGGCGTTGAGAAGTCATTATACACTACTGGCCATTAAAATTGCTACACCAAGAAGAAATGCAGATGATAAACGGGTATTCATTGGACAAATAGAGTGTACTAGAACTGAGATGTGATTACATTTTCACGCAATTTTGGTGCATAGATCCTGATAAATCAGTACCCGGAACAAAAACCTCTGGCCGTAATAACGGCCTTGATGTGCGTGGGCATTGAGTCAAAGAGAGCTTGGATGGCGTGTACAGGTACAGCTGCCCATGCAGCTTCAACACGATACCACAGTTCATCAAGAGTACTGACTGGCGTATTGTGACGAGCCAGTTGGTCGGCCACCATTGCCCAGACGTTTTCAATTCGTGAGATCTGGAGAATGGGCTGGCCAGGGCAGCAGTCTAACATTTTCTGTATCCAGAAAGGCCGGTGCAGGATCTGCAACATGCGGTCGTGCATTATCGTGCTGAAATGTAGGGTTTCAGAGGGATCGAATGAAGGATAGAGCCACGGGTCGTAACACATCTGAAATGTAACGTCCATTGTTCAAAGTGACATCAATGCGAACTAGAGGTGACCGAGACGTGTAACCAATGGCACCCCATACCATCACGCCGGGTGATACGCCAGTATAGCGATGACGAATACACGTTTCCAACGTGCTTTCACCGCGATGTCCCACACACACGGATGTGACCATCATGATGCTGTAAGCAGAACCTGGATTCATCCGAAAAAATGACGTTTTGCCATTCGTGCACCCAGGTTCGTCGTTGAGTACACCATCGCAGGCGCTCCTGTCTGTGATGAATCGTCAATGATAACTGCAGCCATGGTCTCCGAGCTGATAGTCCATGCTGCTGCAAATGTCGTCGAACTGTTCGTGCAGATGGTTGTTGTCTTGCAAACGTCCCCATCTGTTGACTCAGGGATCGAGACGTGGCTGCACGATCCGTTACAGCGATGCGGATAAGATGCCTGTCATCTCGACTGCTAGTGATACGAGGCCGTTGGGACCCAGCACGGCGTTCCATATTACCCTTTAGAACCCACCTGATTCCATATTCTGCTAACAGTCATTGGATCTCGACCAAAGCGAGCAGCAATGTCGCGATACGATAAACCGCAATCGCGATAGGCTACAATCCGACCTTTATCAAAGTCAGAAACGTGATTGTACGCATTTCTGCTCCTTACACGAGGCATCACAACAACGTTTCACCAGGCAACGCCGGTCAACTGCTGTTTCTGTATGAGAAATCGGTGAACATATGAATACATCAAAGAGAAGATTTACTTAGATTGTATATCTCCAAAAGCGTATTGACTCATTACAAAAAGTGCATCATGCAGAGTCCAGCTATTTCTATGTCGCTGGACGGAGTGGCCCAGCGGTTCTGCGCGCTACAGTCTGGAACCGAGCGACCGCTACGGTCGCAGGTTCGAATCGTGCCTCGGGAATGGATGTGTGTGATGTCCTTATGTTAATTAGGTTTAATTAGTTTTATGTTCTAGGCGACTGATTAGCTCAGAAGTTAAGTCGCATAGTGCTCAGAGCCATTTGAACCATTTGAACTTCGAGTGTCAGCATGCAACAGAGTTTGTTTTTGTGTCATTACTTACAAACATAGTAGAATTTAGATCATTAAGTTAGTTTCATTTGTGATACTAGGTAGGCTTTTGAATTTTGCATCCTTATGTTGCTTTCTACGTTACATGGTGCTGATTTTCGGCTTATTTACTGAGATTTTTCCTAGGGATGAACTAACATGATTTAAGTTGTATGTAATATTTTAAAGATATTGATAATTATGATGTGGTATGTTTTAAATAACTCATTTATTTGTTAAGTGCTTTATGTCAAATAAAGACATTGTACCCCTGTGACTACTGGACCCTGAAAAATGTATCAGTATTATACTCTCCATTTCTGTGTCTATTTTGTCATCTTCTCCATTTTCTATCCAACTATCTCTTTCTATTGCTTCAACTCTATCTGTGGTAATGCGGTTATTATTTCCGTGTTTTAATATTATCCCATGTGTATATTTGAGCTTACAGAATCAATTCTGTCTATAGCTTCTGTAGCTGAACAGAATTCTTTTCAACTCCATCTTGTTTGAGGCTAAACTGACACACAACTTGCATTATTTGAATTCTACAAATTATCTGGTTATGTAAGTGTACCACTGTTATTGACAAAACTGTGTATGAATTGAATTATAATGTGTGGTGACAGCAATGATATATACAAGAAGACAGTGATTCCAGAGGCTATGCAAGTATTATGTAGGAAATAGAGTTACTTAAGGTAGAATATCATAGGTAATACCTTTTCAGAACAGTCTCATTCGTAGTTTAAAGTCAGTATTAATCACTAGAATATGAGAAGATTCAAGCCAAAAAACCGTAAATCTTGAAACGTGTGTGATTTATGTTCTCTTCATCATTAGGATGAAGTTATGTTGAAAGTGCACTATTTACGATGTACAAAAAATTTTGTCCACTGTAGAGCAGTAATTAGATAATTACTGATGTATTAGCTAATGTGGATCATGGTTGAGGTGTTGTAGTTATCTGAGATGTAAGTGTTAATTGAAGTAATGAAGATTATTGTAAGAAGTTATTATTGTACTGATAAGTTTGAAAATTCATGGAATTTTTATGATACTGATGATAGTTTTTTATTGAATGAGGTGTTAAAGTTAAACAAGAGTGTTGATGAACATTTCAAATGTTATATTCATTCAGATATGATGCTAATGTTAGAATAAATCGCTCATAAAATATAGTTTGTTACGCGTGCTGAATGATGTGACACTTATTTACAGAGAGATATAAATCATTAATTGTTTGACTTATTGAGATTAATGTCACTGACAAGAAGAATATTAAAGTGGACACTATGAATGCAGTGGTACTGTAAAGTTAAAGGGTTCACAAGCATACTTAGAACTTATAATGTAGCAAAGTAGTTAATTTTGTGATAACAATTAACTGAGGAATATAGAATGGTTAAAAGTTGCTGTCTAGGAATGATAACCAATTCCTAGCATGAATAAACAAATGCTGAGAGATAGTAACAGATGACGTTTCTGTAAACAAGTAAGGAAATTTTTTTTACTTGAATCGATGCCAACAGCTTTCATCACTCCTAATTCATTGAGAAGAATTCTTTCTGTATGTAGGCAAATGTCGTAGGAAAGCAGACGAGCGTTTTCGTTTCACATCTCAATCGATATGTAAACTTTGTGGGCGATAACAGATTGCCCAAATAGTTTATACCTATGATATTCGAAGCAAGTAATGGAAACTTTTCGTCTTACTCTGAGGCCCTCTTCATTCCTCTGTGATCTTCAGTGAGTATTATGCTTTATTGTTGTAGTCCAAATGACAATCACTATGATGTCTGTTTCTCCAACACATTGACATACAAGAACAATATATTTACAAACCAGTTCGAAAACACACTAAATCGAACAGGGTACAGTACAGACCTGAAGGATAGTGTATTCAGGGACACATGACTATTCCTGGTCGGTGCTCCAGTCCTGTGACCGATTTTGGAATGATATGAAAGAAGGCTACTAGAGCAGTTTCAGCACTGGTTACTACGTTTGTTCTTGTTTTAAGACGTGAGCTTGTGTTTTGTGCAGCATTTGTAAGTGAACTGAGTTAATTTAATGTCTTAATAATCTTCTGAAAGCCGAAAATCAAAATGTGTTTGCCTGATAGTAGTTTCCACTTCAAATTGTTTTTATCTTCTAACTCTTCTCTAGAATACGTAATTTTGAAAATACTTTTTTTTTAATCTGAATTCACTTACTGCTACTTGATTTGTAGTACAGTAATAATGGAATACATTTAATATTAAATACAACACTGTCAGTTTCGTCTCGATTGAAACACTTATAAATATGAATAAAATATTTGTTCCTAGGTACACTTCCACTATACAACAGTTTCTGAATTTTGGAAAGAGCTTACTTTCCTGGAGTAACTCTTTTAATCGCAGAAACGAGTGGAACACATATAAAAGTAATGTTATCATTTTAAGAGGGACCAAAAATATATTAAAGTCTGAACAGTGTGCCAAGATGCAAAATTATCCACTACTGCACCATTCGGCATATTAATTAGATACTGATCTACAAATACATTTTTGGGGGAGGGGTTGCTATGAAAGATATCCCTAGAAAAAATCCCTGGAAAGCTTCATGGGCAGTGGATAAATGTTGTAGTAGGGAAAGGATAGAACACCTTTAGGGAGAACGTTTGCAATGCCAAAATTTTTTTTTCCAAATTGGTTTGTAGACAGTAACAAACTTCATTGAGAAATATTTCTCGAAGTTTCATTTTAGAAGTCTTACGGGAGGCGATGAAAATCGACGATGTTAACTCGTCAGGCCCCCTTTCCTTGATGTTTGTGCTATAACACTTTCTACAGCCGGAAGAAAATCATCCTTTAATGTCTAATGAATGCTGCGAAGGTCACATCTGTGTTCCTGGCAAATTCTGATTTACTAAAGAAGGGTAATCATCAGGAAACTCATTACTCAAAATGCAAATGAGTTTCCGAATGTTCTTATTCTGGAATGTGCCCCCAGATAATATTTTCGTCATCAACAGTTGTAAAATCTGTAACATATGATACCATAATTGTTTTTAATTACGGAAACGTTGGTGGGCGGAAAGTATTACAGCGTTTCGACTTCAAGGCTGGTGCACTGACTCTAACAACTGCTGACGAAATTTAGCGCCATCATTAATCTAGAGCTGCCATGTCTGTTCATGGCAGAGGACGCATGTCAAAACAAAAGAAATTAAATGACAAATCTTGACGACATGGAAGATCGTTTCTACAGTCCTGGAATTTTCTGAGAATGAAAATTGAGGAAAATGTAAGTTTGACCTTTAAATTAATTTTCCTGGAAATTACGTATTGTGACACTTGCTAACCTGTTTCTCAGAACACATTAGATGTAATCCCTCGCTATTTGGACTATAGATTTCCAGAAGTGTAGCAAACAAATTTTCCATTGTTTTGTTTAAACTATAACATTTAGTTAAATGCCATTAAAAGCCTCTGCCGAACCCTAGGAAGAGGGTGTGAAATCTTACGAAAACTCTTTGTCATTGATTTTCCAAACTGGTCACTTACAGCAGCGTACATGGATGTAGAAGTAACAGAGCTCATTTTGGTAGTGAGTAGATGAGGGAAATGAGATAATCAGTTATAAGAGGTGTATTAAAATGATTATTTTATAATAATTTCATAATTTTCAATAGAAATTTTGAGAACTGAGTTTGGAGTTGTATTGCACTAATACAAAGAAAAACAGAAAATTTTACTTATCCTTCTTTAGTATCTGAAGCACACTGCATATTAACAGGTGACTATCCGTTTCATGCATTTCCCACCTTAAGAGAACTTTGCAAGTCTACTTGCTGCTTTTACCATGAGATCCGAGTTTGAATCCCAGACTGGCTAGCCCCGTCTGACATCGGCTCTGCGCTTGATGATGGGTCGAATTTGATGAGCAGGAGACGGCACGTGTCTATGCACGTAGGCCGTATTCAGATCTAGCCACTCACTGATAAATTAGATGCTACAAAGTTATCAAACTCTGGGAACACTGCTTGTTAGTTCTGTCTACTGTTCGAAACAGCCCCAGATATTTTCTACAGAACATAGACAGAGTGACCTTGCTAGTCGGTCGAGGTGTGACAGGGTATGTAAGTATTTGTCAGGCTAGGGACGAAGATGTGCTTCCTTGTCAACGTGATTGCAGCAATCTTCGTAGATGGACCTGTTGAAGGAAAGTAAACACTTGGTTTCTCAACGATGTTTAAATAAAAATCTCAGTTGATGTGAACAGTAACCTGAATGGGCGAACCCGTCACATGGTAGGGGAAACACCTCCAAAGCATCAGAGAAGTAATTTTGTACTCAACTACACTTCTAATACGCAGTCGGAGATTCGCATATTTATTCGAAAACTCCTCAGCCCACTCCGCATGACTCTATTGAACTGGTGTGCAGTTTCAACTTCGCTTGGCCCACAGCAGATGTCCAGCTTCACGTGCTGCTGTGAGTAAGGGCATTGCATTCACCTTCAGAACAAATTACTGCAGCGTTAGGTACCGACTGCCGTTGACATGGAGTCAGAACCTTTCCTGAAAGCCCACCACCCCCGGAATTCAGGGTTGCGTGCCGGGTCAGTTTCTCATCCGCCTGGCAGTTCAACGACGATGAACGGATTTCCGACCAACATTGATGTGTGTGTTAAGTGTTTGCCACACACGGATACATGAATGTTGGGCTGATACCCACGTCCATTCGCTAACGAATTGGTGATCAATAGGAAGTGTCGCATTCAACGTGAGGCGCAATGGACTTGCATGTGTTCATTAGTTCGAGGTAAGTGTTGCGTAGTGTGAATACAAGGCCGAGATATCGGAACCCACACATTTCTCAAATTTTTAAACCGCATTTCGTCTGCCTGCTAAGAGTGTCTTTCTTATGGAATTTAAAAAAAACCTTTTGGGGAAAGAGCTCGCGGCTTCATGCCAAGATCAGTCAGTCTGCGCTCGACAGTTTCGTCTCAGTGCAGTGGGCACCGGCCACCAACCACTGACAGCCCCACCCAATTTGTGCGTTTCTGCATTCCATCTAGTCAGCGTCATATTACTGAATATCGCATAGTATTTAGTACTGTGGATTTCACCGTGAATTATCTTCGAGAAAACGACTGAAATCAGTGCCGTTAGGCCCTTGCTCACGTAACATATGACGTGAAAATTACTGAAATACGTGATTTATCATCACAGGAAAAAAACATACCTGAAAAAGCAGATTCGTGGATACGTTCGCGTCAACTTTTTTGCGGTTGTTGCCACCCAGTTTGTGCTATTGCTACAAGCGCATATCTTAATCGCATTTTTTTTACATTTTTTCATTGTTCTTGGCATAGCAAGAAATATTGAATATTCGAAGGTTATGTGCTGTTTTGTTTAAGCGACAGAAAACGGCGTGGAAAACGGAAAAAAACCTGACGTGGAAACTTTGTTTATTTTAGACAGACTTTCGTCTACAGCTTATCAGGATATGTTGTGACTTTACTGAGTTTATCGACCATAGTAACCTACTGGTTCCCTGGTAGCAACGTAATGAAGCCAGTTATACAACGCTTTTTCATCTGTAAAGAAATCTGCTTAATGGTTGTTGAAGAAGAATTGAAAAATCTGAAGGCTGATTTCTTTAAATCGGTTGAGGTAAAAGCTCGAGTATTTCTCCTGAAAGCAAAGAGCCAACTTGATTGCCTATCCATCACAGTCTGATCAGTAACCAATTACTTTGACATGTTCCGTGGTTCTGCTGGAAAAGATAAGTTCAGGAAATAGAAGTAATTTTCACTGGAAAATAAAGGTAAATGATGTGAGAGGTTTTCTTTTTTTAAAAATCCGTTTGTAACAATGAGTTTATGTAAGAATGTATGTGCGCAGTTGCATCCATATGCACATGTGAATAATTAATTCACTTTCAGCACCCCAGAAATGCAAATACAGTAAACCACTATCGAATATATTGAAGTTACGGCCAATGTATGGCTACTGAAAGAACTAATAAAATGTAATATACTGAGAACAGAGCTAACCTTACGTAAATGGATCTGAAACACTTTACCCTCGAAAAAACTACCTTTGGAGGATAATAGCTCAAAGAGTTGTATACACAAGCTGTTACATAGCCCTCAATAGAGAAAACCTCGTGAGTGAATATAATGGAGCGAGGTCCCACTGTGATTTCAACAGTACTAAGGTATAGGTAGTTCGGTGCCAAAGAAAAGGAAATGAAATTTACGCTATTACTGTTTGTACCCATTGTATTAAGTTATTTCTTGTATCGAGTGACATTCTCTTGTTTAATATTAGTATCAGTGTTACATGAAGCAACTTATACTATGTGATGCACTAAGTTGCCAAGAGTGCCAACTGCAATTTAAATTTCTCATAGTCTGTGACGAAAGAAAGGAGTGAACAGCCCTGGTTTCCAGTGTGGAATATAAAGCTACGAGCTGCAGTAAGTTAATTATTGACGAAGGTATTTGTTAGTCAAAAACTGAGACAAGCGTTAGTATTTCGTGTGATATCATCCTGCAAGTTTTCTTGCGTAGTAAAGGGGGAGTTGACACTCTAAAGTTGGAAATACTAAACGTGAAGGTGTGATACTTGTAGAAACGTAAAATCAATTTATTTCAGCAAAAGAGCGACTAGTTACACTTTCAGGAAGATGTTGGAAATTTAATGATGATTGTTAATGGGTTTCACGGTAAAAATATGGAAATTATGCTTCCCCGTGTAAGGGAGGTAATGAAGTCTGTGGGATGGCTGACAGAAAATATTGTTTTACGGATAGCCGGGAGAATTTTTAAGATGTGCTAGGGAATCCCAGCGAGTTAATTTCTGATGTTTGTAATCTCTCTCTGCAGTTGCGCATGATGAAACAACTGTACAGGTTACGATAGCAAATGGATAGGGAAGTGGATGGAGGAATTCCAATTGCTGAGTTGGTATAAATCCCTTTCGCCCCCTCTCTCTTATCACATTCCATCCGAAGGAAGAGAAGCATCTGGTGAGCATGTTGCCTTCCAAAATTGTCCATAATTCATCTACCACCGACTTCTTTGATTGCAGATTTGCGGAAAAATTATGCCAGCCGACCAAAGAGCTTTCAAAAATGAAGGAAAATTTCTAGAAGCTATATCGCTACAAGAAAAGAACAAACAACTACAAAGGATGCGAATAATCCTAAAAAAAACATAAAACGGCCATTTGCGAGAAGGACTAACGCGCTGCGTGTTCCGTGCTAAATCACCTACCTATAAAGACAGTTTATTCACTCAGGGAATAGAGGATATCGATGATTTCCGGCTGCTATCGACACTGATACCGGCACGATATCGGTTCCAGGAATCCCAAGGTTTTTGAGATTGTTTTAAGTGTGAAGTCTGACAGCAAATGAAAAAGAATTGTTATTTAATATAATTTACATTCAAATTACAATATTCGGACTTATTTCCTTTAACTGAACAGAAAAACGTTTCTTCTAGTCAAATTTCACGATTCTGCGTGGTGGAGAATTACCCCATAAGTTTTAATGAGTGATTTTGCACGTATCGAAATATGTAACATAAATGGCCGTACCTTCTTATTGAATTGACCAAGTAACTTAAAATGTTTGCACCGCAAAATGACTATGGACCTCAGTACGTGTGACGAATTTAAACCTGATACTTCAAACCATTCCTCAGAAAAATAGGATTTGACGGACGGACGGAAAGTTCACAAATAACTTTTTTTCGTGTGATGAGTTACAAATAAACAGTTTCCGAGTTGTTTCTATGGTTATAGCGTGAGGCCCCGCTTCTTCGAAAAAAGCATTATTATTGGTCAAGAAGAAGTACCATGAAGGCTGTGATGCGTTAGTTTGCGAGCATCAAAATATATCGCAAAAGCATCCGTGTTTTTCGATAGCATTGACTTTAGTTGCTTGACGGTTTTACATCCCCAAGAGAACGTAGATCTTAATATGTGACATCTATTTTAACGCCACACGTCTACACGTTCCAGAGAAAAAGGGTTTTGAACAGTCGGACTAAGAGACAGGAAGGCAGCATACGGATAACGGAGAGATGCTATGAGGGTTCCGTTTTTACCGACTGATGTAGGGAACCCTAAATGCAACAATGATAAATCGTTTCTCCACTTTGTCTTTTTCATGAGTTTACTTGGGGGTCAGTGATGGTTGGAACTACGAATTTGTGACTCTCAATGACGACAAGGAGTTCTTCAATATATTCAAAATAATAAAAAGCTTTATTCTTACGGTAGTAGCATTGATATCCATATTACACAAGATACAACTTCCGGAAGACGAAAAATGAATTTCGGAAGAAAAGACTTTGCTGTCGTGTTTACATTTTAAGGCCGGCAGGGTATTTGCTTAACAACCCGAACATTGGTTTTCTGATCAGTTGTTTTACACTAATGGCCTCAGGAAATTATGTGTTTCAGTTCATGATTTAATCATCACAATGGCTATTTCTCCTCAGATAAATGTCGTATAGTATGCTTATTTCTCCTTCTCTGTACAATCGCAATACGGAAATTTTTAAGCAACAGTAGGTGCAGTGTCGGTGACCAGACTCCTGCTGGGACGACCGACAATCCTCACCTCAACTGAGGACCACTGACGTCACTAGACCCACCAACTGGCTGCCGCATTGTGAGCGTGTGGTGGAGGAGAGAGGGCAGCAGGTGGCGTGCTGCTCCCCCAGCTGCGCTGGTCCTCCCTTCCACAGACAGGCACCGACCGTCGTTGGCCTCTGCCCTGAAACATTGAGAGAACACCATCACCAGGTGTCCTTTCCCCGCCGTGACGACTTGGGAATGCCAGTCCATACAGACTAACTTTGTTTCAGATGATGACGAAAAACGATATAACGCTTGTCAAATCTTAGAAATAACTTACTGCAGTTATTACTTGTATTGCCACTCATCAGCTGCAACTAAGAACGACCCACTAGCTGAGAAGTAACTTTCCCAGTGACACAAGAACACACCTTGCTTAAACTAAATAGACAAAGTTACATAAGAGAAAAATTCAGCTAGGATATTACACTCTGGAAGGAGATCCATCCTTGTCAGCTCTTAGCCACAACTCCGCAACTAGCAACATTTCCGGCTCTTGGGGCCATGGCATTCACTCCCAAGTTTCACTTCGTAAGCGAAAAAGAAATTGGTAGCTGATATGTGATGTATAAATGTATAAGGTGGCGCGAGGTGCGCACATATTTTCATTTAGTTACAAATCTGGTGTGTAAAACTTAGATTTGACACCTAATGCTGGATAAGAGTACGAAGATAATTAAAGCAAATACCTGTGATTGTCAAAAACTAGTACTGCTTATTCCACTTCATTATATTTAGATGGTAAATTTGTAGTTTTTGAGTCGTTCGTCCTAAACAGCGACAGACCAGGCTACCATACTCTGGGGGTAGTAGAACTACATTCGTAATAGCAGCGGCTGCTGCATGACGTAATGTGCCTAGTAATTAGACAACATGCCATTTCAAAGTATCTTGTGAATTATATATGTATTCTGTACGCTGAAACGAGTCTGTCCATATCTGACTCGTTGAGTACTTAATTATTGTCTTCCCTGCGTAACATCCGCTCAGAACAGGCCATGTGTAATACAAAAATATTAACCACTATAGAAGCTCTACGGGTGTTAGGTCCTGGGAATGAAAAGTCAAAGGGCACCCAATGATCCAGACAGGTGCCAACATATTGTGTGACCAAGTATACTGATAACAAATGGGCCAAATGGCTCTGAGCACTATGGGACGTAACATCTGAGGTTATCAGTACCCTAGAACTTAGAACTACTTAAACCTAACTAACCTAAGGAAATCACACACATCCATGCTCGAGGCAGGATTCGAACCTGCGACCGTAGTGGTCACGCGGTTCCAGACTGAAGCGCCTAGAACCGCTCGGCCACTACGGCCGGCATACTGATAACACTATAAGCTATCAACATGGTGGATTCAGTACAAATATCGACAACTATAGTAAATCCAGCACTTCCTGGCCAGGGAGAGAGAAGAGAGGGACGAAAGGGGTAAAGAGAGAGTGTCACTGGTAGGGACACTGATACATCTTGAAACACCAATGGCAGGCCTAAGAAATGTTTCACCACACAGGGAGAGACACCTCTCCCTCCCTCCACCCATCCCCTAGAAACATACTGAAGAGCAGGGCAAAATTGCACTCAATAAGGCGGCGTGAGGCCTTCGACGCCATTTCATGTTATATCAGGGAAAGTTGGGCGTGAAAAGGAAACTCTAACAAACCTCGGAAGCAGGGTGATCCGAGCAGTGAGTCAGGGAAGTCAGAGAGACAGAAGCATGGGAGTAGCCAGGCAGGGCTAGGCAGAAATAGCTACAGTAGCATCGGCGCTTTTAATGAAATCATAAGAGAATACCTGGGCAAGTCCGTGTGCCTTGTACTGAGTGTAGGCTCAGTTAATACGACTGTCTCATCTCAGTCATAAAGAATAATTCTAGCCAGTAACTCTCTCTGTACTGAGACTTGTAAAATTCGTGGGTATAGCTCCTTCAAACAAGTAGAGCAACAATATAAACTGTTTTCTGAATGAATTTAGAAGTCACAAACACTTGTAGTTGACAAACAATCCTGTCGGAGGAACATCCGCAACTGACCATTATAGCCGAGTTCGAAAATACCTCCTTATTCGTAAGGTTCTTCTAATTTCAAATAAAAGTAACTTTAAAACTAAAGAGGTATTTTCAATCTGTGCTACTTCTTGTAGTGGTTATTTAAAGTCAGTTTCCAGTGCTTACCTTTTGTAATTAGAGGTTTGCCATTTTAGCGAGATCAAGAATTCCTCCCACATCTGACAGCTCATAGTTGGGACGCGACACCTGTTCTAAAATATATCTAAAAGCAGGCCGAATTGCCACCAGAAGGAGTGCAGCGTCGGCTGAAGTCTTGCAGTAAAAGGCGGTAGGTGACTTTTGCAGGTCGCTGTGTCTCTGAGCCCGCAGCCTCTTACACCGCCCCAGCTGAACACAAATCAATGTGTTATTAGTTGTGCCTGAAAGTACGCTAGCCAACGTTGCATAAACTATCCTTTTATGCAGATGATGACGATCAACTTGCCATTGTTTGCAGAGACATAACTGTCACACCGCCCTACAAAAATTGTACAATATGTTGCAGTTCAACTCACCAGACCTAACTTCCTCAGTCTTGCCGTCCCCTATGGGGGGCATAACACATAGCATTATTTGAAATTTTTTCCCCGAGCTCGTATCATGTTGGCAACATTGAAAAGTATTTTTAAAGGAATTTCAGACGTGGCTGAACCTCATGCAAGGGCAGCTGATCTTTGCTGTGCTGAATGACATTGTTGCCAGGCTGAAAATGGCTCTCTGAATAAAGCGTGTTCTCAGAGATGCGGCACTTTGTAATTTTTTTAAAATATTTTATTCTGTTTGAAACAATATAAATTATATTGGATTACGTAAATGAATAATCAGAGAATAATTATTTAAAACTGTAATTGTAATAATTTTACAATTGTCCTAGAAAAATGTATTGAAATTGGGGTGTGCCCCATAGGGAACATCAGGAGTTAGTGCAACGTATGACATGATTGGTCAACAAAATATATTTCATCCTTTTTTTACAATAATAATATTTTAATTGTTCAATTTATATTATTTGATGAATATCAGGTTAATATTAACTACGTTTCAGGAAACTGTAATGTACAGGCAAACAATTTTACAATTTTTAAGTCTAATTTCGAATTTTTTTCCTGATTCAAAGGCACTTGAAGATTTTGTAAATGAATTATTTGAAGGAGATGTTAGTGAATTGGAGCTCTCTAATGATGGTGATGATGCTGGTGATAAAGATTATATCTATACAGATCCATATAACCGTGTCAGTGATGAACAGGAATAGCTAATGAAGATGAAGATGAATGTGAAGACAGCGACGATAGCAGGTCTGAAAGATTCCGCTCTACTCAATCTACCATCGACAGGACATTTTGGAAGAAGACTTTGGACTTTTTCCCTTTACCACCTGCACCTGAATATGAGGAACAAGTAGCTGTCGGTTTGAAATAACCACATCATGACTATGTGAGTAAATATCTGTCAGAAAAATTTTTAGTATCCTTACCAAAAATACAAACGGAAGGTATCTTAAAAATACTGAGAGAGAGTTGAAATGCACTGTAGATTAAATGAAAAGGCTTATCTCTGCAACAGTGATGATGTCATACATGTGCTATCCTAGGATTAGGATGTATTTGAACAAAAAGACTGGGGTGATAGGTATTGCTAGGAAAATTTGCTGTGACAGATATTTTACAATTAGAAAACATCTGAAACTTGATGATGATGAAGTGCCCCTCGAAGTAAAACCAATAATCAGTTTTGGAAAATGAAACCTATTCTTGAAAGTGAGCAGAATGGTGGCAGGTTGAACCCCAGGCTCACGAACGTTTTTGTTTATTAACAGATGATTTCATTTTGGGGTCACAGTCCAACAACACAAGTCATAAAATCGAAACCTCACCCTTGAGTAAAGAATTTTGTACTGGCTGCAACTGATGGCGTTCCTTAAGACTTCTTCTTTTTTCAAGGGAAGGGTGATCCTATAGTGATTGATGCTCAATATGAAAATTTGGAAGTAGATGGAAAAGCTGTTATAAAACTGACAGCCACTTTTCCTCCAGGAATGACCATACACAAAACCGTTATTTCACATTGGAATCGCTTTTAGACAAATTACACCGTGAAGTTGAGTGTCGAGCTACTGGAACATTACAGAACTCCAGAATTCCAAAGGCTTCCACCTGTCGCTGGACAAGGATATGAAAATATTGGTAGGATATCCACTGATCAGTCACTGAGAAATGATGGCCAAGTTTGTGTAGTGCATCGGTTTGACAATCACCCTGTTATCTCCACGTCCAGTAGAGAAGAAGTAAATCCAGTTGATAAATGTCGCCACTGGTGCAGGAAAGAAAAAAGCTACATTCAAGTGGACCATCCCACAATTGTAAGTACCAAAAATTCAAATATGGGAGGTGTTGACTTTCTCGACAAGTGGATCAGCTATTATAGAATAAGTGAAAGAGTTAAGAAATGTACACTAAAAGTAATTAACCATTTCATTTATTTCACTACTTGTGCTTCATGGCTAGAATATAGACGTGATCAATCTATCTTGAGTACATTGAAGAATGAAGTTCCAGACTACCTCCAGTTCAGAGAAAAGTATGAGGAGTATCTGTAGCAGCGCCACCATTTAAGACAGGAAAGTTAGCTTTTATGCAATATTTCTGAGCACACAAGTTACAGTAAGGCGCAGGCCTGTTGACAGTAAGTTACACAGTTGTGAAGTAGTATGAAGGTGACAGAGCTGTCCAACCGCTGAAAAGAGTAAATACAGAGGTTTGCATGGCGCAAGTTACTGGTAGAAGGCGCCCACTGGCGCAACCTAGGTGTTATGAGTACCTCACTCGGAGTGGTATGGTAGCAAAACAGAGGTGCACACCTGCGTATAAATCGGTGCCGGTTTCCTGACGAGGGGATTCAAGGGTGACAGCTCTCCTGGAAGGCGGGGCGAGTCAAACCACCGGCTACACGCAGCAGCAGATGAATAGCCAGTGTTCCAGTTGACGGCGGGTCACTGGTTCGAACTTCTGAAGCCACTGCAAGGTCTGTAGCCAGCCAGCGAAGGGCCACTCCACGGCTCGCTACCACAGGCAGTCTTCTAGGCTCCCAACTCACGCCGGAGACATCCCGAGGCGAGGGCCGCAAATGTGGATGTCGGATGGCAGGCGCTTGTTGTCGTCGTGATCTTAACCACGACGGCGAAGAAGCACACAGCGGACCGCCCTGCAGCTCCTAGCGAGCGGCGCTGAGGCAAGAGGAATGAAGGCCGCTGAGTCGGCTACTGGCGCATCCTGATGTCATCAAAACACCACAGCTGTACACGGCCGGCACACCGCAGTATGTTGCACGGGTTGCTGAGGTAGCCCTTCCATGCAAAGCTGTTTTGCAGACAGCGAAGTGGCGTCTGCGGCATCACAGGACCATGGGACATAGACAGAGAGGAACGCGACACGGTAGCTGGGAGTAATGAAATACTTGAGGATCATGGTCGAGTTTTAATATGGCGCATCCTGATAGTTTTCATCCATGTCCGACATCCCTCCACCGCATGCCAACATCTTCATTTGGCAGTGACTGAAGGCAGCAGAGGATCAAGTAGGTAAAAAGACGAGGGCTAGTAGAAATCCTTGGGTAACAGAAGAAAAAATTAATTTAACTGATGAAAGGATAAAATACAAAAATGCAGTAAATGTAACACGCAAAAGAAACACAAACGTCTCAAAAATGAGACCGACAGGAAGTGCAAAATGGCTAAGTAGCGATGGCTAGAGGACAAACGTAAGGATGTAGAGGCTTATCTCACTAGGGGTAAGATAGATACTGCCTACAGGAAACTTAAAGAGACCTTTGGAGAAAAAAGGACCACTTGCATGAATATCAAGAGCTCAGATGGAAACCCAGTTCTAAGCAAAGATGGGAAAGCAGAAAGGTGAAAGGACTATACATAGGGTTAATACAAGGGCGATGTCCTTGAGGACAATATTATGGAAATGGAAGAGGATGTAGATGAAGATGAAATGGGAGATATGACACTGAGTGAAGAGTTTGCCAGAGCACTGAAAGACCTGAGTCGCAAGAAGGACCCAGGAGTAGACGACATTCCATTAGAACTACTGACAGCCTCGGGAGAGCCAGCCCTGAAGAAACTCTTTCCATTTGGTGAGCAAAATGTATGAGACAGATGAAATACCCTCAGACTTCAAGAAGAATATAATAATTCTAATCCCAAAGAAAGCAGGTGTGGCAGATGTGAAAATTATCGAACTATCACTTTAATAAGTCACAGCTGCAAAATACTAAGGCGAATTTTTTACAGACGAATGGAAAAACTGGTAGAAGCCGACCTCGGGGAAGATCAGTTTGGATTCCGTAGAAATATTGGAACACTTGAGGCAATACTGACACTACGACTTATCCTAAATAATAGATTAAAGAAAGGCAAACCTACGTTTCTAGCATTTGTAGACTTAGAGAAAGCTTTTGACAATGTTGACTGGAATACTATCTTTCAAATTCTGAAGGTGGCAGGGGTAAAATACAGGGAGCGAAAGGCTATTTACAATTTGTACAGAAACCAGATGGCAGTTGTAAGACTCGAGGGACATGAAAGGGAAGCAGTGGTTGGGAATTGAGTGAGACAGGGTTGTAGCCTCTCCCCGATGTTATTCAATTTGTGTACTGAACAAGCAGTAAAGGAAACAAAAGAAAAATTCGGAGTAGGTGTTAAAACTCATGGAGAAGAAATGAATACTTTGAGATTCGCCGATAACATTGTAATTCTGTCAGAGACAGCAAAGGACTTGGAAGAGCAGATGAACGGAATGGATAGTGTCTTGAAAGGAGGATATAAGATGAACATCAACAAAAGCAAAACGAGGATAATGGCATGTAGTCAAATTAAGTCGGGTGATGCTGAGGCAATTAGATTAGGAAATGAGACGCTTAAAATATTAAAGGAATTTTGCTATTTTGGGAGCTAAATAACTGATTATGGTCGAAGTAGGGAGGATATAAAATGTAGACTGGCAATGGCAAGGAAAGCGTTTCTGAAGAAGAGAGATTTGTTAACATCGAGTATAGATTTAAGTGTCAGGAAGTCGTTTCTGAAAGTATTTGTATGGAGTGTAGCCATGTATGGAAGTGAAACATGGACGATAAATAGTTTGGACAAGAAGAGAATAGAAGCTTTCCAGATGTGGTGCTACAGAAGAATGCTGAAGATTAGATGGGTAGATCACATAACTAATGAGGAGGTACTGAATAGGTTTGGGGGGAAGAGAAGTTTGTGGTACAACTTGACTAGCAGAAGGGGTCGGTTGGTAGGACATGTTCTGAGGCGTCAATGGTTCACCAATATAGTATTGGAGGGCAGCGTCGAGGGTAAAAATCGTAGAGGGAGACCAATAGATGAATACACTAAGCAGATTCAGTAGGATATCGTTTGCAGTAGATACCGGGAGATGAAGAAGGTCGCACAAGATAGAGTAGCATGGAGAGCTACATCAAACCAGTCTCAGGACTGAAGACCACCACAACAACAGTTACATTTGGTGTCAGAATAGCAGCCGTCATCTGTACAGTATGACGTTCGAGCCCACCACCTGCATTACAGTCACAAAATGGGGTGAGTGTTGACCAATTTTTCTTTTTGAGTGTTGGGCGTTTTCTTTCTTTTCGTTGACAGAGTAAGTGTTAGTGTGTTTGGGGCAGTAATATTTTTTTCATTCGTGACATTTAATTACTTTTTTATTGGGTGAGTATGATGTTTTATTTATGACCTCCTACTACGTCACGGTATACAATGTAAGTTGAGGTATTGAGCTGTAGGAAGTCAGTTTATTTTTGTAGTTAAATCTTTGTTTGTGTGAGAATTTATGGGTTGCTTTGGAACTAACTGGGAACGAATTTTAGAACAGTGGAATGCTTTGCGTCTCTATCTTGATTCTAAATACCTGGAAGAGTGTCTGGTTGCGGCAAAAGAAATTCACCGATCCCTCAATGACAATATTTTAAAATTATTTTATTTAGTTTTGGCCTATATTATAACGAAATTCACAGATTTAAAAATGCATTTCCAGAGTGTTAAAGTTATTATTATTGACTTTCATGAAATGATGGTAGAAAGTTCACAAGGAAATGTTGCTTTTCTTCGTGGACCAGTAGTATGTCATAACCAATAAACGTATTGACATTGACCCTGACAACAGCTCAATGTCCCTTTCTGACAGTAAAAAGTATTTACGAACTTAAGATCTGAAGGCAATTCAGAAACCAGATATATATAACGAACAGGTTGCCATGAAAGACTTGTACTGCAGATGTAGGGATTTCATGCAGAGGAGATGTTCAGAAATGGAAAACAGAAATAACTTTGATGATGATTTATTGCCGTTGCTTGCAGTTTTAACGCATAAAAGGGCTCTTTCAAACAAAACGAAAAAATCTCTTTCTATTATACCATTTATGTCAATATTCCTAGAATAGTCTCTCTCAATGATGATAAGATCTACAACAAATCGATGATGACTGGGTGAAACTCCCTGTCCTAAAAATATACGAAAACATTGAGAACTGTATTTTAGGGGAACGTACACCACATAAAAACTTTATCTGGCGAGAGAGAATTCGCAGCCCTACTAGAGTTTCCGCTGTCGTGTTTATCCCTTCCACATTTGAATACTGACAGCGAACGAGTTTTTGGTAAGATGAATCTTATAAAAGTAAAAACAGGAATAAGCTCGTTACTTCCAAAGCGAATAGATTTTTTCTATCCAGCCAGTGCGTGAGAAGCAACACCTATTGCAAAGATTTTGTTGCTATTGAAAATATGCTCAGTAGCATGAAGAAAACGCATTTATATTCTAGGCCATCCACTTCCAGTTCTTCGGCTCCTGACCATCCAGAAGGGAAAGATGGTGGTTGTAATGACGAGGAATTATTCCATTTTTATGTCTTCTTCCAAGGTAAGCGAATAACGAAGTAACTTTTTATATCATTTTATGAAACACATCTTTTTATAAATTGTTTCCTAACAACAAATTAAAAATCAGTAGTGTTAACATGTGGAGAAGTTCACGTGAAATAAACGGACAAACCTATTTTTATGTGTCACCAGCATAAAGCACCGGCCGAAGCCGGCCACTAGTTCTTCCCAGTGCACTGCAACAATCATAATAGCGCTCTAATTTAATTTTTTTGACGAGAAGCATGTAAATGAGAAAAAGTTTAGAAAAGGATTGAAATAATGCATAAGGTTTGTGCGAAGTCGCTAAGTACTTTCATTATGAAATACTAGATGATTATAGGATAGGTAATTTGCACTCCATTTTAAGCAGAAGCACGTTTTTGACACATCTCATTATTTCTGATGTAATCTCTCCTGAACTATTTACTGTACAGTGATGTTATGTTGCAGGCGCATTCAGTGAAATATGTAGACACTGCCTGCAAAGTTTGGTGCGAATAGCATTAGCACTAAAGAAATAAAAAGTTAAAACGTCATCACATATGCTGAACTTTGACTATTTGAACAGCGTAAACGTAGTAAGCGATAAACTTTTTTCTTTCTATCGTTTTGTGGGGGCTGCCAGCGAAGAAAAGTGTCGTAAAGGTTTGTAGTTATAGCTGAAGTCTGTGGCGAGTCGCTAAGCGTTATCATTTTGGTAAGGAATGAACATAGAGAAATATATGAGTGCCATCAGCATCAAGATAAACAGATTCTAATTGTAATACTTATCTTACCATGGTAAACTTAACTTACTCTTAGATAACGACAGCATCTTAAATTTTTAAATTCAGGCAATAAGTACGTGAAATATGAAAAGAGAAATTTTTGTCGCCCTGGAATCCGTCAGACAGGCCATGGGTAACAAAAACTCAAGGACAGACCACCACAAACGGATTTCATAATACAGACCGTCGATACATACTATCTCTTAACGAAATGAACTATAATTTCGCCGCAGTTGTATGATCCAGTAACGCTGAAATGTATGCAACGCTGGTGGGCAGGATTTCGACTCCTTGGTGGGGACTTCGCAAAATTTCCTCAGGAGTAGCATGATCCCCCCCCCCCTCCCCCTCGCCTCTTACCAGTGGATTAAACTGAATATAACCGGTTATAACTGGTTATAATCGAATTGTGGCTAGGACACACACTGACAACCTACCATGACCTACTTACTCTACACCCCCCTACATCTGGCTTCCTGCTTTGGTGGGAAGACCCATTCTTTATACTGACTGGGGCATACACATTTCCGTAGATCATATTTCAACGCCATACATTTTTACTGTTGGATGAGAGATGAGTGGTAGACTTATGTAGGGACCTGTCCTGTACTTGCCAGCTGCCAAGATGAGTGTGGTCTGCATCTTACAGATTTGTGAATTGTCCTGACTACGCCTTAAACTCTTAGGGTGGAAGTTTTAGTGTGTTTTAAAGTAACTGACTCGTCCTCTATTAGTGCTGTTATCAGCTTGCCGTAATATCTGCTGTTTTACATCTTTGATTGGGTCTTCTCTCTTTTAATTGATTGCTTTAGAAATAGTGGTAGGCTTGATATTAGGGTGGGTGCATGTGTGCATGTGTTTATGTGTGTGTGTGTGTGTGTGTGTGTGTGTGTGTGTGTGTGTGTGTGTGTGTGTGGTGTACAAAGGCTGGGGTGTCTTAGTTCTCACTAGGTTGTTCTAATTTATGTTGAAATTTGTATGAGTTTCTTTTGACACCACTAGTTTCAGAGGTTTTCACAATGTTGCTAAAGGCCATGCTCTTCTGCACCAAACAACATATATCATCACATCATCACAGTCACCACAGTGTAATGTGTATCATTTGTGCGGCTCAGTCGTAAAATGTGGTAACTGATATTTTAGTGGTTTGGACATATTAGAATGTAAAGTTTCATGAAAGTGTAACAATACATTTCATTTTGTTACATCTTTTCTTTAAGTTTTAACGAAGTATTTGAACGTTACGGAATCCGCTGGTAAGGTTTCAAAATGGAAATAATATTTTTTATTGGATAAAAGAAGCAATACGTATCACATTGACACAAATTATGTGGTTGATATTATGTTATTCGTGAATGTAAAATGTCAATACCATGCTATTCATTGCATTCAAAATTTCATTTCCCACAGGAAATTTGACATTATGCTGTTAGTTGACAACAATTTAAGCCAATATATTAATGACACAATATAATGTAACTAAATTGAACAGTTTTAATAACTTAAAACACTAATAGTGGTATTCAAATTTCACTGTCACTGCTCTCATCTCTTGCCCTGGGTTGCTCAGCTGTTTTTAGTATCTTGTAATAAGCGTGCTGTACTTCTCGTATGTATAGTAAACAATATAGGACATTATTCAATTTGGTTGCTTCAATGGGCTTTGGACCACTATGTAGGATTGGTAGAGGACATTTGAAGCCTTTGAGGAACAGTACTGGACGACGTCTTTGCCTTAGTGATACAGTATCCATTTCACCATGGTACGAGTTGCATAGTTACATTTTTCTGGATTCGTACCTTGACAACTGCATTTTCACAACATTACGTTGACTAAAATTGGCTGTCTTTTCTTAGGGCCCAACATTCAATTTCTTTTTCCGGAGTTAAGATATAATGGTTCAAGTTCCTTTGTGATCATAATGATACCTGCTCTCATCGATACCCTTAAAAGGGTTTGGGGTAATTCCGGGATTACTTCCATTAAAAGAGAACAGCCAATTTCCTTCCTGTCCCCTTGAAAGGCTACAGTACCGCCCGACATTAAAAATAGGTACAACATTCTTCGTTATTCTTGTCAGTACAACATATTTTTTTCTAATAATAACTCAATTTCAATTCATAAAGCGAAGCCGGATACCAGTGTGGGAAAGAATGACAATTTATATATTTAATTGATCACATGTGCACTCCCACAAAATAAATCCCTACATCCAGTTTGGTGAGATCTGTGAAATGAATGAATGTATGGTCGTCTGCTAACTGCAGATAGTGAATGTGAATATATGATCATCTTTGAGACGACCCTTTGGGCACCTTTGGAAGAACCAAAGAGATGAAATTTACCGGAACTCTGAGTGCCTGAAATGTGGCTGACCAATACGGTAGCAAGGTGCTCCCCCACTTCGGCAGAGGTGCGAGAGGACCTGAAGAACGGCCATGTTTCAGCACTCTGCCGCTGGATCTACTGTTGGTAAGACATGTCTTAGGTGTGCTCCGTAAAGACAAAAGAGTGGAGACGTGGTATGCATGTGAAATACTTAAGAGTAGTTTGGAATAATAATTTCTCTATTTCAGGAACTTTTGTGGGGAGAATTAAACGTCAGGCAGGTAATATTAAGGGGATCGTAGTAATCTTTGGAAGTGACCAATGGTCACAATGAAACCATGTGTAGCAATAACTTGAAATACTTCCGAGTGCTTAAGTTAAGCTGAATTACTAGCGTGTGTACTATTAGTTGGAAATATTTAAGAAATGGTGTGTGCAAGACTTGAAATTAGAGACGAGTACTTTCACGCGGTGAGTACTGTGTGAGTATGATACAAAGGATAAAGAGAAGTACTCGTCCATGGTATCAGTTGAGGACACGCGTGTGTGATGAATATGTTCTTAATATTACTTTGCGTGTTATGTTTCCGTGTGACGCTTGATTCAAACTATAATACTCTGAGAGAGAAGCAAGGTGAGTCAGCCGTCTATCCAGCAACGCCACTTGGCTTGCATTGCACAGGAAGACGTGCATATATCCTCCAGAGTTCATAGTAGGAAAGAAAAATTACGAAGTGGGACAGTGTCGTGTGAAACTGGGATAAATACTAATTGAAGTGGGAAAGCTGAAAGTGATGTGATTATAACGTTGTGACTATTCTTTGTATTGTATGTTGCCAGTGTGATGTATTTCATGAAATTTAAGAATGTGTGGTTGGCATGGGAGAGTAACAACATAGTTTCAGAGGCAGTGGGTTATGCATGTTCCTTTTTGTACCGCTCAGTCTGGAGGATATTTTCGTAATGATGGGTGTGAGAGTCGAAGTGTGAGATATAGAAAAAGATCCACCATCATATCCAGGAAGTGCACTGTAGCGTTAAATAATTACGAGACCATAAGATAGAGAATCACCAATGTGAAGCCATGCCCACTGGGCTGAATTTCTCATGTGTTATTGTTGTAGGTTATAGAAGTGGTTCAAATGGCTCTGAGCACTATGGAACTTAAGATCTGTGGTCATCAGTCCCCTAGAACTTAGAACTACTTAAACCTAACTAACCTAAGGACATCACACACATCCATGCCCGAGGCAGGATTCGAACCTGAGACCGTACCAGTCGCGCGGTTCCAGACAGAGCGCCTAGAACCACTAGACCACCGCGGCCGGCTAGGTAATAGAATTTGTGTGTTTAGGTTATAGAATTTATCGGAATAAATAAGATAGTGAAAAGAAAGAGATTGGTGGCCTTTTCCTTCGAATTGTATGTTGTCATGATATCCAGAGTTTATAATTTGTGCGCCATTCATATTCAGTGCGATGGCCACGTGTTGATAAAAGCCGTTAAATAAGAAAGAAAATGTGGTATTGCCAGTGCGTAGTGAACAGTCAGTGTTGTGTAAATTACTAATAGTCAGTTGTGCGTTTCCGTTGCGTAATATTCAAACAGGAGAATAACTTGTAACTTAATTGTGAGTACTAGAGTTCATGTTAATCGATAAATAAGAATGAGCCCACTCGCATGGCAGACCACTCATCTTGCAGGCCTGACTGCTTGATGCCACAGTATGAGCAAGGCATGTGGGTGCCTCTCACCCTCAATAAAACTTTTGGTTCATCTCGGATGACCTTGTAGTTAACGGACATTTGTCGCTAATCTTCTTGCTCTTCTCTCTTTTTTACAACATTGCTCATTGATTGCAAGTATAGCAAAATGGTTAAATAGTCGGACTCCATCCCCTCTGCTAATTATCGTGTACACTGACGAACATCACAATTGAAAATCATAAAAGCAATACTTCATCAAAGCCCGTTGCTCTTCTCCCATGTGCGGAATAGTTCACATCGAAATGATACAACTCTAAACGAGAATATTGTTTTCTCACACGATTAATTTAATGCTATTCACCGCACGCATAACACAAGCTTATTCATACCGCCCAACTGCATTCACCCCGGCACTAAATCCAAAGAAACGAAAACGTCTCGAATCACAGACTTTTCCTCTTTTATATTCCGACTTTTAACGCTTAATCAAGGCTCCTGAATATTTTCATACATGTAACATTCAACATATCGCCCAAGATGTTAATCTAGAACATCAAATAAATTGTGACATTTCTTAATTACACTAATAGCAACCATGCTGACAATTTCCTTATTAAATCTATGGGAACATATGCGCCGATTTTATTTTTGCCTGCAGTGGTATACACCATACTTCAGTATTCCAGGAATCATATGCTGCATGAGGAGTGTCCACAACGCCGTTGTTGTTACAGGGTGTCTATTGAAGATCTTCCGCGCCGCAAACTAATCTGAACCACACTGAGGTGACTTAAAGCACGGGATAGCACTAAACACGTGTACAGATGGGGGCAGTATGGCGCACACAAGGTACAAAAGAGCATGGCTTCTTCGCCTTCAGCGACTGTCTTCAGCTCGTGACTACGTCAGTTCGACTCTACACGACAGGAAAACCATGGCTTGGTCACATGAGTGCCTATTTCTGTTGGTACGAGTTGATAGGACGATCCAAATGAGGCGTAGGCCCCACGAACCCCATATGCAGTGGACAGAGTCCTGTATTTCAGCTGAACTGATCATGGACTGGAGATCGTTACTGTCGTCTACTTGGAGACAGTTTCCTGCCATTCATAGAGTTCATGTTCTCTAACAACAACGGAATTGTTATGGCTCAAAATGTGCCAAGTCATCGGAGCACTATTGTTCGCGATTCGTTTGAAGAACATTCTATACAATTCAGGCGAATAATTTTACCACCCAGGTCTCCCAACATCTATCCCATGGAATGTTTATGGGACATAATCGAGATGTCAGTTCGTGCACAAGATCTTGCACCGACAACAGCTCTGCTATTATCGACTGGTATAGAACCAGCATGGCTCAGTATTTCAACAGTCGTTTCCTACAAGAAGTGTCTTTATATTTTTTAACATTGTTATAAGTGTAAAGTAAGAGAAAAGTATGCCAAATGATGGATTAAGCTTCCAAGTCCCTAGTGTAATATTATTGTCTTGTGTGTGACATAAGAAAGGAATAAATTGCCTGCATCGCCAGTGTAGAATACGTTACTAGTTGCAGTATCTTAATTATTGATTAACGTGTATGTTAACCAACAACTGAGCAAGCATCAGTATACGAACATATGCGTTCATGTGAATGTGATTCTGCACCATTTGTTGTGTTGCTGCAAGTGCTGCAGCACCGTAAAGTTGGATGCAGTAAACCTGAAAGTGTGATACTCTCAGGAACGTCGATTAAGTTTATTTCAGCAAAACAGCAAATACTTAAAGACTGAAAATCTGATGACAATTCATCAACGCTCATTTGAATGCTACGTAAATTATACGCAACTAAGCAAGAATGTTGTCTTCACTTAATAATAACAGAATAAAGAAATCCGTGTGATAGCTGACATTCAATATTGTTATGTGGATAGTCAGAGAAGTTCTTCGGATATGTTAGGGAACCCCAGCGAGTTCAGTTCTGATGTCTGTAGTCTCTCACTTGAGTTACACTTCGGGAAATGACAGAACGGGTTGCGATAGCAAATGGGTAGGAAAGAGGAAGGAAGAATTTCAA
Source organism: Schistocerca serialis cubense (assembly GCF_023864345.2). NCBI lineage: Eukaryota > Metazoa > Arthropoda > Insecta > Orthoptera > Acrididae > Schistocerca > Schistocerca serialis. The sequence continues at coordinate 454,509,017 of NC_064646.1, forward strand.
TTGCTGATATGGTAAAAATCCCCTTAGCCTCCCCTCTTATCTCACAAACCATCCGAAGGAAGAGGAACACCTGATGAGCATTTTGCCCTTCACAGCCATCCATAATTCAACTGTCACAGTATTCCGAAATGCTAGAATCCGAGTTACGTTCATCGTCCTACCAAAGAGCTTTAAACATTAAAGATTATTTTTAAAAGCTGTGTCGATAAAAGAACAGAACACACAACCACAAAGAATATAAACATTACACAAGAGTCTATGATAATAAATTTAAATATCATTAGTTCTGGTGCCGTGTGTCATAAGTTTTTTTTATACATTAATTGTTGGAATCATGGTTTTCGTACTCAGGTTGAGTACCAGGAATTGCTCAATATTTTGAAAAGGAAAGAGTTTGATTCTTAACGTTGTAGCTTTGGTTACACATACTGAAAGTAACTTATGGCAGAAAATGGAGTCTTCTGTTTCCTAGCAAACAGTGGACAGTGATGTACTTGTTACTTTTACATGAGATACGACTCGCTCGTGATGGAACCTGAATTTCGGAAACCAACTTTCTCTGACGTGTTTTCAAGTTAAGACCTGAATCGGCATTGCTTGACCGGGCCCCATCAGTTTTCTGGGCATTTGCTGTTTACCACAAATGGCCTCTGGGAAACACAAATTTAATTTCCGAATTTAATCATCACAATAGCTCTTCCTCTACAATGGAACAACGTAGGTAATCAGTTTTGTGCTCAGTCTTATTTTTCTACCTCTCTTTCTTTGTACAAACAGCCATTCCAAATTTTTTTAAAAACAAGACGTAACGAACGACCGAAAGACATTCCAAAACAGTTTCCTTGGAAGTCTGTTATTGAACACAAGTGACGTATATCATAATGTTGACTTACGATTCTACCTTAGTTGTTGGTCACACACACTCAACAAATGCAATATAATTGTACAAAACTAGTGGGGTACTTAATTATGGTGTTCCATGTGTAACATAGACACAAGACAGCCAAGTGTTGTAGAAATAGATTGGGTTGTCTCGAAAGTTCGTTCGCTTTCGTGACAGTGGAATCACACAGAACGCCTGAGAACACACTTCCCTGCACATAGCTATGGCACAGAGTTTGCCAGTTTGTCACCTATTACACTTCACACATAAGGTCGGGTATAACATAACCAAAATACGGATCGATTTTGTAAACGAAACTGTTAATTTCATGCAGGTTATATCGCTATTTTCGACGACATATTGCCTTTTCCCCGATAATTTGTAAATGCCTTTTATCGAAAATGTTGGGGTTTTTGAGGTCTGTAGTTCTCGAAGGAGTTGAGGTATTAGCCATTGAGGAAATTCTTCTGGGAACGGAGTAGATGAAATTCGGAATAGGCAATGTCCGGTGATTAGGGTGGTTGGGCAACACATCCCGAAGGAAAGAACTCAGCTTTTCATGGGCCACCATAGAGATATGTGGTCTGTCGATGTTGTGGTGAAACATGACATCTTGTCCAAAATCCGGTCATTCAATGGCTGCCTTGCGACGGTTAAACTGCGAACACTAGATCTCTGAAGTGATAGTCTAATTCGGACGAACTTTGTAATACAAGACGTCTTTGCAATCCCACCAGGCGCATAGCTGAATCTCTCCGAGAAGCATCCCTGGCTTCGGACCCGATAGTGGTGGCTGCCATTACACGCGCCACGATTTATTCTTCCGGGCGTTGTTGTACTCGATCCACTTTTCATCTTCAATTACCAGTCATTAACGAAAAGGAGCATTGTGGCTGCGTCTCAATAAGAAGCCACAGACGCTCACGCTGTGAATCAAATTCGCTTCTCTCATTTCATGAGGAACCCACGCATCGCGAATATTTACGAACCCAGCTTCAAGTTCCTGGCTGCAGCAGCACGACCGTCATGGAGCTCCAATGCCAACACCCGCGTTGTCATTTGTGGATTATTGACTATCATATCATTAAGCCACCGCACGTCTGTAAACGTTGGCCGACCAGATCGGATGTTGGTCTCTTAGGGACAAATTCAAGGTTGCAGTCGACTAAACCACTTCTGACTTGCTCGAACCATTAGTACATCTATCCATTATACAGCACAATTCTTCTCCCTGCACTGTGAGGCGGTTTTACCTATACGATAGTAAAACAGCGTAAGATAGTGCGTAAGATATGAGTATAGTACTCACTACCAGTTACCTATAAAAGCAGTGCGAATCTTATGTATGCATGGTATCGTGAGCTGGCAGAGAGGCAGGAGTGTTAAATGGAACTGACATGCCGAATATTTATCGAGTTTCCGGTATCACTGCGTTCACATAGACTGTACAATAGATGTTCATCTGCAATGTAAACATTGCTAATTCCATTAAAGATACGCTCTGCATTCGAGATTACTGCAACCATAATGTCCCTGGCGATAGCATAGTTTTGAAATTGCTCTCCTTCAGTAGGTTTGTGTGATGCCATTTCTTTTACTGCTTCTGTCATTCTGGTTAAAAAAAAAAATAGAACTAATTTTCGTCTATGAAATTTTTTTTTCTAGAACAGCCTCTCCGTCCTAACGAAAGCGTGCATCAGTTGGGATGCAGTTCTTTCCCTTGCCCCTTTATTCTGGTCAGATAAAGTTGTTCGTAATCAAGCTGTGCAAACATATGAGTATCCCAGCTGTTGAGTAATCGTTATCACGCTGCCTTTACTGAGTGAGGAATTCAACTTCTAACATTGGTGATATCCACCGTTGCATCACCGTACACAGTTGTCAGTCCTTCGTGAATACGAATGGGCATTTTACAGTAGACAGTTGTCAGTTTTTCATGAATACGAATGGGCGTTTCTGCATTCAAAAACTCTGTCACACAATGTGCCTAATACGGACATCTATGATGGCCATTTTGCAAGCGACTTTAATGTAGGCATCTGCTGACGCAGGAAGTTACTATGGCAGTAGTTTGTAAAAAAATTTAGTAATGGCGCAACATTAATTAGTTCACTTCCTAAACTGTATTCAAAGAGGACAAAGCAGGTAGCATTTATTCTGGAATGACCTCATAATTTATACCTCATTGCTTAATGATAAAAAATTCTACTTCTCTTTTATAAAAATCGACAATATTCTTGTAATCATATTTTGTGGTTCCGAAAATCACCGTGTTCAGTACACATGAAATATGAATAATAACGTCTCGCGTCACCGAAAATTTTATGTTTTATTAAGTCACACAACCCATTTCGGATCCAGTGTGCTCGTTAACGTTTTACCTAACCTTTTGCTGAGCCCTTCACTCAATCTAAGTCGTTCTTTTATTGGCATACATGAAATGGTTCCATTGCTATGCAACCATCTTATCTATAAGCTTCCTCTTATCAAATTCAATTATGGTGCGAATGTTTAAATGATTCAGTCCTTTCCTACTGTTACAGGCCATTAATAATAGATACCCTGTGCTTTGTATTAATCATATTACAAGCCAGAGAGCTATTTTACTGGTTGCTGTTATTAAATTACTTTCTCAGGCCATTAATTGTATTTTTGTAAAACAGTGAGATATTTTGGGTAATACATGATAGTCAGGAACACTGTTTCCAAAAGAATGTGGACATTTCGATTTTAAATCCCATTACGACTTCACTAGCTTATTTGTAGACTTGTCTAGTTATACTTTTTGAGTCTACAGATACGATGAGCACCGCCTTTCTCTATAATCAGAAAACTACTCATTATTTAACTTTAGGAGATGTTTTGGGTGCTTACCTAATATTTTTCTTTAGAATATATAGCTACTGATGTTTACCACCATTGCGCGTATGTTAAGTATGTGATTCGGTGAATATCACGTTAATCATATGTGGTAAGATCACATATGCAGCTGTATACAGGGTCATAAATTGTCGTATAGCTTAACACATCAAGACGTTACTTAACTACTTAGAATAGCATCTTATTCATACAATACAGCGCACTGCTTGAAACGTTTGCTTTTCACCGAGATGATGTGAAATGTGCGTTCCTGTTGTGAGAGGGTTACATGTTAACTTTATAAATTCTCAAGGAGATGAAGGAAGGAGATGAAAAGTAATGGAAAACTTCCAAAAGGGTTCTGTCAGACTATTTTAATATCTTTAATGTCAGCAAACGCAGATTGCTTATGGTACAACTGCACAGCATTTAATTCTGCGCCCACACATTCTTCTATATCCCGCAGATAGAGCATCATATGAGATGATCAAAATGATGCTTTTTATATAGTTCCAGATAGTAGCGCTATAAAACAGCATAACACATGAAAAGTGCTAATTGAAACGGCTATTTTTTTAAATTACTGAAATAACCATCAGTAGCGGAAGGTGTGATGTGTTAAGTTTAGCCCATACGTTGTGCAATATCTTGCCCACGCCCGAGACGATTTTTGTGAAGAGACAGAACTGCAGGCAAGCATCGTGGAGAGTTTTGACGGATCCTATCTGTCGATATCAAGCGTGCCGTTTTCCACTAACATGCAGACCCCGTCTTTGGGTCCCGAGCCCAGTGTGTATGTTACATCGGTGGATTTTCGTGATTTATCCGGGATGCCAAGACTGTGCTGCATGCTCAACACACCAGATATCACAGGCGACATATTTCTGTAGTTTCGACTATGTGTCGTAGTAAGTAATGTGTACAATGCAGCACTTTTAGGCATTTTTTCTTATGGTGAATTTTTGGATTTTGTAACTATTTATGAATGTTGAGAAGTAGTAGTAGAGGGGTTTGTGGGCGCACGACAGCAAGGTCTTCAGCGCCCGCGCAGCATCATAGTGAGACGGGTGTCAAGAAAAAAAAACCTCAGAACATTGACATAAAACGGAACATAAAACACGGGGAACAATCATTGAAAAAATGTGCTCACCCACACCGAAGCGTGGGACGAAGCAGGGCGTCAGCAGTAAAACATGGACAACACAGGAATAAAATGGTAGAGGGAGCTAAAACAATGTAGCAGATGGAAGGGGCTGGCTGACCACAAGGAAAAAAGGGAGGAGTCAGCCACTCTGCAACACACTAAAACCTCCAGCCTAAATATTAGGCCAGAGTCCAGACACATCACAAAACTTAAAAACCCTAGAAACACACGCCTCATCTTTAGCTAAAACACAAGGTAGAGCCCCATCAACTTGTGCTTCTGCCCGTGCATCACGGTATAAAATGCAGTCTGTTAAAATGTGCCGGACAGAGATTGGCACACCACAAGCATCACAAGAAGGAGGATCCTCTCGCCGTAATAAATAGCAATGCGTCAGAGGACAGTGCCCGATCCGAAGACGTGTGAGGGCCACCTCTTCCCGCCTGAGCAGCCGGCAGGAGGAACGCCACGGCCGAGTGGTTGACTTTACCGACCGCAGTTTATTGGCCGTCACCGCCAGCCATTCGTCCTCCCACAACTCCATGCACTTCCTGTGGAGTGCAGCGATGACCGACTGCAAGGGAATAGGACAATGGACCACATCCTGCGCTCTGCAGGCCTCCTTGGCAGCCCGATCAGCCTGTTCATTGCCCCATATGCCGACATGACCAGGCACCCAGCAGAAGGATACCTCTTTACCCCGCTGTTGGAGCAAGTACAGTTGGTCATGTATCAGCTGGACCATCTCCTCAGTCGGGTATAGGTTCTGCAGTGATTGTAAGGTACTAAGAGAATCGGAGCAGAGAAGAAATCGATCGCCCCGAACACGATGCATCTGCTCCAGTGCCTTCAGGATCGCGTGGAGCTCCGCTGCGAAAACGGTATATTCAGCAGGGAGGCGAATCCGGGTAACATGATCAGGGAACACCACAGAACAGCCAAGGAAATTCTCCTGTTTGGAGCCATCAGTGTAAACGACAGTGAAACCGTGATGCACATCTAACATGTTAAAAAACAGTGACTGGAATGTAAAATCTGGTGTGCCACCCTTCTTAAAACGAGTCAAATCTAAAATAAGTTTGGGACGCCGGAGGAGCCAAGGTGGAGATCTGCTCCAACCGCGACGTAAAACACGAAGACCAGCCACAGACATCGCAGCGAGGCAATCCTGTGCGCGAATCCCATAGGGCTGCGTCGCACGTTGCCGGTTATGAAATAACCGTGCCAGAGGAGGCTGAGCAACGGTATGGTATGCAGGTGTGTAGGGTGTGGACAAAGTTGTATACGCCTGGCGTACCGTAAGTAGCCATCGCCGCATATGAAGTGGCGGTTCACCTGCCTCTGCACAGAGGCTTGGTATGGGGCTAGTTCGGAATGCCCCAGTGGCCAACCGAAGCCCTTCATGGTGGACAACGTCCAATATCTGTAAGTACGAAGGCCTCGCAGACCCATACACCGTGCACCCATAATCGAGCCGAGATCGCACAAACGCCCTGTAAAACTGGAGCAGACAAGTCCTGTCAGCTCCCCATGTACTGTGGCTAAGACATTTTAAAATACTTAAAGCCTGAAGCGACCGCCGTTTCAGGTCTTTAAGATGAGGTAACCACGTGAGCCTCGAGTCAAAAATGAGACCCAGAAATCTCACCGTGTCTTTAAAAGTAAGAATAGTGTCCCTCAAGCGCAACTCAGGAAAGGTTAAAATCGAACGAGAACGGTTAAAAAGAACACATACAGACTTCTCGGTGGAAAACTTAAATCCACTCTTCTGCGCCCAGTCATCCAAACGCCTAATCGTAAGTTGCAACTGACGAGTTGTCGTTGCAAGGCTTGAAGAAGAGCAGAACAAAGAGAAATCATCCACAAACAAAGAACACTGGACAGGACTTTTCACTATGGACGTAATGCTATTAAAAGCGATGGCAAACAGAGTCACATTTAAAACGCTACCCTGAGGGACACCATTCTCCTGCTCAAAGCGGACAGACAGGACGTCACCAATTCGGTATCTAAAATATCGTGGCGAGAGGAAAGACTGAATAAAAAGAGGAAGACAACCACGAAAACCCCATTCGTGAAGTTGCGCCAGGATGAGACGCCTCCAAGTGGTATCGTAGGCCTTCTCCATGTCGAAAAATACACCTAGATGACGGCGGAGGAAAGCTTGTTGTATAGCCGCTTCCAGGAGGGCAAGGTTATCGAAGGTGGAATGAAACCTCCTGAACCCACACTGAAAGCGACTAAGGAGTTGCCGGGATTCTAACATCCAGACAAGGCGGCGATGGACCATCCGCTCCAAGGTCTTCCCTATGCAACTAGTGAGGGCAATACTACGGTAGCTACTTGGGCTCGTGCTGTCTTTCCCAGGTTTTAAAAAAGGGATTAAAACTGCCTCACGCCACGCGTCAGGAAAGTGACCCGATGCCCAAATGTCATTAAAAAGTGCGAGGAGGAGTTCTCTGTTGCGCATTGTGAGGTGCCATAGCATACTGTAATGGATCCCGTCGTGACCAGGGGATGTGTCACGAGCTCCAGACAATGCAGAATCCAGCACCCACATAGAAAATGGGCAGTTGTAAGCTTCAGGAGAGGTGGACTGGAAGTTCAGACTACATCTCTCAGCAACCGCTCTATGGCGCTGGAAACCTGGATCCTGACTGGTTGTTGCAGTAACGGTGGCAAAATACTCTGCCAGAGTCTGGGCAATGTCTCGCGGCTCCTAGTGGAGAGTGCCGTTAGTCATTACAGCAGCTATGGGGCACCTCCCTCCTCTGCCAGAAATGCTCCGGATGGTCTCCCACACAATGGAACGTTTGGTGGAACGATTAATGGTGTTCAGGAACGTTTGCCACGACCTCTTCTTGCTCTCACGAATAATGCGGCGACATCTTGCCCTCTCCACCCGAAAGGCTGCAAGATTCTCTATGAAAGTTGAGGCGAAGTTAATATACACGACAAAAGGAAGAAATTTGGGGCAGACACCGACGACTTATACGCCATGCGCTCATACACATCTCAAAAGAAATATCGGTGAGTGGATTGCCGAATATCAGAACACTGCCACATGGGTCTGACTCAGAAATGTGGGAACTCCTTTGAGATTATTGAAATGTCTATATGCTAGGAAGACGGTGCTCTTGACCCTTTGTCAAGTAGAGTAACTTCAAATACCAGTAAAATAATGGTCGTAACACAGTTAGGGGTGATACAATAATGAACAGAGTGCAAACAATTTTTTATTGACTCTCGCCGGCGAGTTTGATTATATAAGAAGTAATCAAAGGAGTGATCAAAAAATTGCGTTTGAGGGCGTTTCCATCTAAGTGTTTATGGAAGGTAGCGGTGCTTCAGCGCACATTTGTAAACACTAACACGTAGGCAACGAATCTGTGTTGGATTCGTGTCTTCCCGAAGTGCACGCCGTAAATGCACAAATGTGAATTATGTCGACGTTACTACCAAACGCATCCAAACAGAATAAATGCGATGTTATTCTCTTCATAGCTGCCGCAACCAACGCTCGCCGACACTCTTCGGAGAATGAACAACACTTCATCCGTCGTCCCTTCGTCCTAAGAAGTTCAAGGGTCAGCAATTTGTTGTTTTGGTTACCGATGTCCATTGCTTGAAGATTTCACTGACCCTGGTGTCTTAACCATTGTGGAACAGTAACGCACAAAAACTGGAGAAATGACGGCGCGTTAATAACACATAATATCCGCAAAAATTGCGTGATTCACTGTTGTGGCTTAATGATGACTCACATCTCAATATCGCAAATGTCGTAACGCAGAGTTATTGGTGTTGTGAGGTTTCCTACCGTTGGCTTTCCTACAAGCAGGGGCACACTAAACCTGTCAGAGGCCCGGGCCGGCAAAACTAATTGTGGCTCCCCTTGCTGCCTCCTCCCACCCTCCTCACCACACATAAGTTCTAGGAGAGTTTCAAACGCAAACGGAAGGAAGTCCCACATTGCTTATCATCTTTAATTTGTGTCGCGATAATTTACAAGGTATAACGTTATTATACGTAACACTGAAAGTGACTGCTCTCGTAATCTCGTTGCTCGTATTTAATAGCTATGTTGCCCCTTATACGACACAATTCATTACATGATTTCTGTTGTTCGAATCTATTATTTATGTTTCGCTGCTAAGTCGGCATAGAGCGAGAGGGGTGTATAAAAATGAATCTCTATTTCCCAAACCAAGAGGATGGTAACTGTCTACATAAAACTTCGTTCAGTGCGTTGCGGAGGGTACTTTACTTACGGATTTCAACAAAAGCCACAGTGTTGCTCCGATCTTGATGAAATGTTGTACATTCGATCTTCAAAACAAGGGGAACTTCATCCTCTATGTGAAATTTCATACGGTGTATTGCGGAGGGTACCTTACAACAGAGTTACACGCCGTTCGACTGATAGCTTGGGAGTTGGCTCATGTATGTATGTTTCCATGGTGAGGGCATTTATATAAGTCAACGCCTACTGGATGGCAGAGGGTTGCCCTACCTTTAAATGAATTCAATATCGTTTCGTCAGTCAGCATGAAAGTTGGAAGATCTACGTATTTTTTCATAGACGGGGAAAAAGGAGATGGTATGACAGAGGCGGAGGAGGAGATATACGGAGAGAGATGAACGTGATGGAGTCGGGGATGGGGAAGGAGGTTGGCTGGTTCAAATGGCTCTGAGCACTCTGCGACTTAACTTCTGGGGTCATCAGTCCCCTAGAACTAAAAATTACTTAAACCTAACTAACCTGAGGACATCACACACATCCATGCCAGAGGCAGGATTCGAACCTGCGACCGTAGCGATCGTGCGGTTCGAGACTGTAGCTCATAGAACCGCTCGTCCACTCCGCCGGCGGAGAGGGGTGCATCCAGAGAAGTGAGAGAAGAAGATTAAGAGAGAGGGAGCAGCAGGTAAACAGAGAAAGGGGAAGGTGGCGAATTACTAATGGAACACTGTAATAAATACATAAATTACGGGTGTCATTGTGAATTTGATGTACTATTTAAAAAAGCGAAGGAGGAGGATGGAGAGGAGGAGGAAGTGTTGTGAGAGAGGAGGGCAGATGGAGGAGATGTAAAAAAGAGAGACGGATGGGCGGAAGGAGGAGGTGGATAGAGAGACGAGATAGGACTAATTGGACAAGAGAGATGAGGGAAGAGGGGATGAACTGATATAAAACTGGGGTGAATAAATATCCGGGCAACGCCGGGTGTACTGTTAGTAATTAGATAAAAATTTACGTGGCAATAGACGTGTTCTTCTGAAAGGAATTACAGAATATTTTCCTATGGTTAGATGTGGCGTATTAAGTCTCGATAACTACAGTGTTGTTCTTGTTGTCTACAGATGATCAAATTCGTTGCTTAATATAGATGACTCCACCAAAGTTCATCTAGTTGGAATTTCATCTTTATAAAATGAACTACATAATAATCAGTTGAAAAATGCTCCTATTGGAGCACGCTAAAGGCAGATATGATTGTGTTTAAAAGACTCTGACAGAAAAGTGGGCAATCAACTGTCTGAGTCCTCATTCCTCCTTCCTCACCAAAAATTCTGGAAGCTTCACAGGACGAGTGCCCACGTTATATAATAAATTTCCCAAATAAATTTCAGTTTTGTTGAGTTATAAAGTCGGTAAATAGCTCATTTTGTATTTGAAATTTAGATATACCGTTAAAAACGTACTTTTGTGAGTGAGATCCGCCAAATACAAATAAATAGTTTCGTATGACATTTATGACGAAATTCCAGAATCGGAAAGTTAACTTTGCGAAATTATTGATGCTAGTAAAATGTGTGCTGTACTTACACATACCGTTTTGAAACAACAATATCTTTAAGGTCCACAGCAAATCCTACAATTTTTCACACAAAACAGCACGGTAAATTTTTTATCATCCAACTTTTCGAATCTGGAGACCCACTACGTGGTGACGCTCGTGTTTCCGACTGCAAATAAATATCGTAACCCTGAACTTTCCGACTGACATGAACATAAGAATATCCCTTCACATTTTATCCAGGCTTAGGACTGGCTATGCACGTAGTACATAGGCATGTTTAAATGTTCTTTTTTCATTTTATTTATTTACTTTTTGTTTCTGTTGTTGTTTACTTTTTTGTTTCTGTTGTTATTGTTGTTGTTCAACATTACAGTAGCAAACTAATAAACTTTTCTTCTTATCAATCATAAACTCTTCTTCAGTTTTTCCTAAAAAGGCTAGAGATTTTTAACACCTTTTTAAATCTCCAGACTCTTCATATGTTCTCATAATGTTTTTTAATCTTTTGTCAAGAGCTATGCACCTCTTCTTTCTTTCATTGAAGCGGTAAGCCAATGGAATCCTTTTTATTTTCCAATTTAGCGTTCACTGCCTCCTCCTTCAGTTTTGAATCAGAAAGTACACATTTGGATGTTTCTAGTTTATTGAGGAGTTCAGTTTTCTATGCCAACCTTCGACGGCATTCGTCGCTCTGTGTCGTCGGTTAAAAACATTCCACATTTCAATAGGTATATTAAGATTTTCCATCCACTGATCGACCATATAGTCTGTAAATGCTGTGATCTTCTCTACACTGGGCATTCATTCCATTATTAAAATCCACGATTCATCGATAGTGTTAAGTGGAAGATGTGCCACTGCAGCACACATGTCACAAAACAATCGCGCTACCTCCCTATCCCTGTAGTCTTCCGTTAGTCCTAGTTCCTGTATCTTCTTCCATAGACACTGGTTAAAGTGAAAATTACAGCCGGAAAGGTGTGCTTCAGGGAATACTGAATTCATTGCTTTAATTGTAGCCATTTCAAAATCTAGCACTGCAGTTTTTGCTGACCACCCAGACATCTTAGATATCAAACTTCCTGGCAGATTAAAACTGTGTGCCCGACCGAGACTCGAACTCGGGACCTTTGCCTTTCGCGGGCAAGTGCTCTACCAACTGAGCTACCGAAGCACGACTCACGACCGGTACTCACAGCTTTACTTCTGCCAGTACCTCGTCTCCTACCTTCCAAACTTTACAGAAGCTCTCCTGCGAAACCTGCAGAACTAGCACTCCTGAAAGAAAGGATATTGCGGAGACATGGCTTAGCCACAGCCTGGGGGATGTTTCCAGAATGAGATTTTCACTCTGCAGCGGAGTGTGCGCTGATATGAAACTTCCTGGCAGATTAAAACTGTGTGCCCGACCGAGACTCGAACTCGGGACCTTTGCCTTTCGCGGGCAAGTGCTCTACCAACTGAGCTACCGAAGCACGACTCACGACCGGTACTCACAGCTTTACTTCTGCCAGTACCTCGTCTCCTACCTTCCAAACTTTACAGAAGCTCTCCTGCGAAACTGGCAGAACTAGCACTCCTGAAAGAAAGGATATTGCGGAGACATGGCTTAGCCACAGCCTGGGGGATGTTTCCAGAATGAGATTTTCACTCTGCAGCGGAGTGTGCGCTGATATGAAACTTCCTGGCAGATTAAAGCTGTGTGCCCGACCGAGACTCGAACTCGGGACCTTTGCCTTTCGCGGGCAAGTGCTCTACCAACTGAGCTACCGAAGCACGACTCACGACCGGTACTCACAGCTTTACTTCTGCCAGTACCTCGTCTCCTACCTTCCAAACTTTACAGAAGCTCTCCTGCGAAACCTGCAGAACTAGCACTCCTGAAAGAAAGGATATTGCGGAGACATGGCTTAGCCACAGCCTGGGGGATGTTTCCAGAATGAGATTTTCACTCTGCAGTGGAGTGTGCGCTGATATGAAACTTCCTGGCAGATTAAAACTGTGTGCCCGACCGAGACTCGAACTCGGGACCTTTGCCTTTCGCGGGCAAGTGGTCTACCAACTGAGCTACCGAAGCACGACTCACGACCGGTACTCACAGCTTTACTTCTGCCAGTACCTCGTCTCCTACCTTCCAAACTTTACAGAAGCTCTCCTGCGAAACCTGCAGAACTAGCACTCCTGAAAGAAAGGATATTGCGGAGACATGGCTTAGCCACAGCCTGGGGGATGTTTCTGGAAACATGCTATGTGCATCCGATTCAGCGAGTAGGAACGTCATATGGGAACTGGTTTCGCATCTGCTAGAACAATGTTCTGATGTGGAACGTTAGCACGAGATAGTTATTTCACTGAATGCCTTGTTTTATCAGTTTTTGTATATATTTTTGTATTTCTACTTTTGATTCAATATATGAATGAGCAACATTACTTTGATATTGTATTACAAGAAATGTATCTAGCGAATATAGTGATTCAGGATACTAATGCACCAGCATTGTCCGCCGAATGGTGTGGTACCAGAATGTAACTTATTGATTTCATTAGTCGTAATAAGTAAATCACCTAATTTCTAAAATCGCTTTGACACAACTTGCCTCTTAGATATGGAGGAACCGAAACCAATCATTGGAAATCATTCGCTTGCTAAACATTTAACAGTTGGAAATATTAGTGGAGGGAAATACAATCTATGGGTGTTGTGCTTGCTAGTAAAACGTGCATATTATCAAAATATTTGGAAAATGTAAGAAAATAAAATCACTCAGACAACATTGTTCCACTCCATATGCTTACTACGGAGACAAGGTTTTACTTTATCGTAATACGGACAGTATTATGCAAGTTATACTTACACAGGGAGGTAGCGTTGCTCACGTCCGTAGGTTTAACCTTAAAATACCCTACACGTGCCTCCTGGCTGGTTCTAATTGAGCAACAGTGATTACAGGCAGCCAGACTATCCATAGGATCTCCTGGCAATGACATATCAACTAAATAGCAGAAGCAGTTCTTTTCAGAGCTCATTAACAAGAAACATTGGACCAACTATCAGACTCCTTCAACCGAATATCGAAAGCATTAGCAGGGCAAAGTGTGACTACCTGTCAAAATTTTTGCCGGACAACAATATCGATGTCGTCGCCATTCAAGACACTCGTGTTTCCAGCGAAGAAATATTCCGAACCCGAGGTCGAATTCCTGGATATTCTGCACTTGGTGTAACTTACCACGAGGTGTATGGAATTGCTACGTATGTCCGTAACAACATAAACGAAGCTTCGCTGATTTCTGTAAGTGTGGAGGCAGATATACATACAGTTGTCATACAATTGCACGGCATTACTAATACAAATGTTTACAAACCACCCAAAACAACATGGCCCGATTTTGTCCTACACACAGCAGAACATCCTGCAATTTACATAGGAGACTTCAATAGTCACCATGAACTTTGGAAGTACTCTCAAAATGATGAAAATGGGAGCATGCTTGCAGAATGGATCGAATAGAATAATCTTCATCTAGTGTTTGATGCCAAAGATGAAGGCACTTTCAGGTCAGCTGCTTGGGACAAGGATTCAAATCCTGACTTATGCTTTGTTAGCTGCAACGAAACTGACTTTCCCATCAACACCACAAGGAAAGTGATAGATGCCTTTCCTCACAGCCAACACAGACCTGTAATAATACAAATTGGCTGCACTGTTCCTGTCATACGATCAACTCCGCATGCTCGATGGAATTTCCAGAAAGCCGACTGGATGAAGTTTTCAACGGAACTGGATAAGACCATTCGATGGATACCTCCATCACATAATAACTATCAACTCTTCATTGGTGCAGTAACAGCAACAGCTAAAAAGTGTATGCCAAGAGGATACCGAAAAGAATATGTTTCAGGATGGAATGAGGAAAGTGAAACACTGTACCAATACTTCCAGCAAAGTGGTGACCCAGAGATAGCTACGGAACTATTGTCCAGCTCGGACATGTCTCGGAGGCAGAAATGGGCAGAAACAGTCAAAACTATGGACTTTACCCACTCGAGCAGGAAAGCATGGAGCCTTCTGAGAAAACTGGGAGGAAGTGCACCAGCATGCAGAAAAATTTCCGAAGTAACACCAGACCAAATTGCTTCCCACATCATTACCACCTCAAGAGTACCTCCTGACAAGGAACATACAAGACATGTCAGACGACAGCTTCGTGACCTTAAAAAGAAGGCATCTCCCTCATCTGAGTATACCCATCCCTTCACAGTTTCAGACATTGACTCTGGACTGAAGGACCTCAAACCTCTTAAGGCACCTGGATTCGATGGTATCCACCCAGAATTCCTGATCTATATGGGAGGAAAAGCTAAGAAATGGCTGGCAGAATTCTTCACTGACATCCTGCTGACTGGTCAACTTCCATCTGAGTTTAAAAAGGTGAAGATAATATCTGTTCTGAAACCTGGCAAACCCAGCAACAGGGTAGAAAACTATCGCCCCATTTCCCTACTCAGCTGCTGCTACAAGCTTTTTGAAAGGCTAATATATAACAGAATAAGTAGCGCTATCTTAGAGAACGTTCCAGTTGATCAGGCAGGCTTCAGACCAGGGCGTAGCTGCTACGACCAAGTATTGACTCTCACATCCTTCATAGAGTCAGGATACCAAATGAAGCAGAAAACATCTGTGGCATTTGTTGATCTAACTGCCGCCTTCGACACTGTGTGGAGGGAAGGCCTTATCTACAAATTTCTCCGCATCATACCCTGCAGAACAATGGCTCGACTGATTAACAGCATGCTAAGTGATCAGAAGTTCCAGGTAATCACTGGAAGCAACATAAGTAAGGACAGGAAGCTGAACAACGGGTTGCCTCAAGGATCAGTTCTCTCACCCTTACTGTTCAACCTATATCTATCTGATCTACCTGACACTTCGTCCAGAAAATACTGCTATGCCGATGACCTGGCTCTAGCCATCAAACACCAGGAAATGAAGACAACAGAAGAGATTTTAGCCAATGACCTGTCTGCATTAGACAATTACTTCAAAATCTGGAGACTCCAACCCAGTGTGAGTAAAACAGAAGTGTGTTGCTTCCATCTAAATAACCAGTTGGCGAACGTAAAACTGGAGGTAAGTTTCAGAGGCAGAATTCTTCATCACAACTGGAACCCAAAATATCTTGGTCTCATCCTGGATCGTACACTATGCTTCAAACAACACCTTCTTAACTTAGCTCAAAAGCTGAGGACTCGAAACAACATCCTCCATAAGCTATGCGGAACTACCTGGGGATCTTCAGCAACCACCCTGCGAACTTCAGTTCTGGGCTTGGTATACTCAAGTGTTGAGTATTGTGCACCTGTTTCGATGAATAGTCATCATACAAGGCTTGTTGATACCCAGCTGAATACGACAATGCGCATAATATCTGGCACAATCAGATCTACTCCAGTTTATTGGCTTCCACTGTTAAGCGGTATAATGCCTCCTGATCTACGCAGATGTACTGCCCTTATGAGAGAATTCCACAAGATCTCCAGGAATTCTAACCTACCCGTGCATAGCGACCTGCCACTTTTAAATCGCAAGAGACTGAAATCAAGTCATCCAACTCTGTGCGATGCTGCTGACATGGTTGCTAAGAATTTCAAACCTCTTGAAGAATGGAAAGGTCGGTGGGAAGCAGTGACAGATGTGCACCAGCATAACATCTTCTCAGGTGCTAAACTTCCAAGTGGATTCGACTTACCACGCAAGACGTGGTCTACTCTCAACAGAATCCGTACCAGCCATGGGCGATGCAGGGATGCTCTCTTTAAGTGGAAGAAGTTGCCTGATCCAGCTTGTGACTACGGGGCTCCATACCAGACTGTTCACCACATTGTCAGTGAATGCAGGATTCGAGCCTATCACGGCGCCAAAGAGGACTTCCTGCTAGCAACTCCAGATGCAGTGTGCTGGATTGAAGGACTGGATATTCAGTTGTAAAGACAAACTTAAGTTTCTTGTGTGTCGATATGTACATATGTATATGTAATTTCATGATATGTCTGTATTAGCCATACGCTAAATAAAAAATATACTTACACAAAGAAAGAAAAGCACATTAAAAGTACTCTTAGTGAGATACTGAACATATCATTATACTAACATACACATCCCGTCGTTTGGAATTGTCCGTACAGTTTGCTGTATCTGTCGACATTGAAGATATGTGAGAATAGCCTATGGCAAGTTTTGGAAAACAACTAGTTGTGCACGTTAAGTTAACAGTACATTTTCTACTATAAAATCAACAATATACTTCTGGCGTTATTAAGAAGTACGTCTTACTGCAGAAAATTATAGTAAAATCTAAAGTAATATTTTCGGCAACTGAGTTCCATATGTCTACAAAGCAAGATCCATTTCATAAGTTGACGTGCTTCTTACATGTAACGTAGAGGGATGATATTATTCTATTAGTTTCAGCGTGGTGCGAGTCGTTTATATTCCACTGCGTATGTGTTTATCTATGAGAAAGATGTGCCTAGAGCCATTTGCGACATTGTACTTAAGTTTATGCGATTAGTTTACGACAAAACATCTTTTTCCATTTTTATCTGACGTTGGAGGTTAAACTATGTTCTTTTGAAAAGTTCGTAGGAAAAGTACCAATATAAGTCTCATTTGTTTTAGGCATATGTGGGTTTAGGATAATGCATGCTCTCTCACTGCTTAGAGCATCAACTTGCATGTTTTACATGTTATGGCCCACTCAGGGGATAGACAGGGGAGCTTATCTAAGCAAAATGCAGACATCATCGGTTCTCAGTGTAATCACTGCAATTATCAACTGCGAAACGTGTGATACAAGTGATCACGTGGACATATGGGGATATACCACAACGAAATTAACTCATCCAAGGATACTGGTGCGAACGTCCTCCAAGAAAATGTCTTCAGTTAATTCAAAACGATATACAAACGCTCTGCGTTGATGATGATGATGATAACTTCCTGAACAGCCTTAACGGTCACTTTGCGATAGCAAAATTTTATGCAGTCACAGAAATGTGTATCACTGCTTGCCTTATGATTCCTCCATCGCTTACCGATAATAACGCAATTCTTATGAGAAGTAGGTGACTTAAACCTAATAGTGCATTCTAAGAAGGAAACCGGTGCGCATTAAAACCAAATGTGATTTGCCTAATGAAGTGATCAGTGTCCCTGGTTCCCCTGCTAGGTAGCACTATTCTCACCTCCACTTCGAATATAACTAGCGACCATGGTGCCCTCGCAAACACAGATGTGCCTTGTGTTTTCAACCGAATCCCATTCACGCAAATGTCTCGTGAACATGGTACTCTCCATGCTCTGACACAAGTAGTTGTAGCTATTCATGTCTTCTTTTATTTTAATGCATATGTTTATCAATAAGGCATGCATGTTAAAACTTTGTTGTACGCCAATGGTTTCCCCACAATTCATCCAAGTAAGACACGCCCTGACGACGACAAGTTGCGGTATCGGATGTGCCACGTCCGCTTTCTACACAATTGCTTCCACGTCTCAAGACGTCTTAAACTGTCCTAATGGAAGTCGATAGAAAAATTTCTCTGCCTTGTTGTTTTGCTGCATTGTGTACTATGTAAGATGTCAGTTCTCACTATTACTTAATTGTTTAATACTCATGTGAGAATTTTGAACCCCAGACAATATTTATGCGAAAATTTGAATGCCAGACACAATCACAACATGAAACTTTTGTGCTGCTCATTAAAGAACGTGATTTCACTTTTTGCAAAATGTTGTGATTATTTTCATCAGTGAATAGATAATTCGTATTACTTAATGACAAGTATAGGTGCAGGTGATATATAAGAGTATCAGACCATCACACTTTCCTACCAACACTAAACCTTCCCACTCCCACACATCCCCCCTCCGTTCCCCACCCTCCATCCATCAACCTACATTCCTTGTAAACTGTGATACTTGGTGCAATCTGAATGTACTTGTGTTTTACGTAAATCCCTTAGGTGAATGGATTTAGCAAAAAAGTTTTCCCACTCTGCTTGGCACCTAGATGACATACTTACCGCTAAACGTGTCACCGATGTCCTCTTCAACATTTACTTTAGTAGCTCAGTATCACAGCCACAAGCGTCAGTTCGGCTCCACAGCATTATAGTATGATATCTCACAAAATGATGCACAGACGGCGACAATATGGACGAGAAGCTGGTGTTGCAACGTGTGGATAATATCCTGGTGCAGCTAATCTGTGCAGTCAAAGTGCCACAGCTGTTAACAGTAGTACGTACTGAAAGGTTTCAGCTGAAGTTTCGGTTGAAATAATTAATTATTGTACAATATTCTTCTCAATTACTCGTTTGTGAGAGCCCTTCTGTCGCTTATTGCCATTTTTTTCAGTTCAGTTAAAATGGTAGAAGCTTTGCTTGTTCTTCAAACCCAGTATCCGCATTTATCTTATCCGCTGATTTAATCGTCAGAACATAAGCAGATCAAGTCAGAATACTTGATAGTGGAAACTGATAGCGAAAGTCTGACTCTACAACCAATACAGATAATTTATCGCTGTGACAACATATCAGTTCCTGTTGGAGCACTTAATCAAATGTCGAAATGTGTGTGCATTCCTAAGGGACCAAACTGCTGAGATCATTGTTCCCCAGTCTTAGACATTACTTAAGCTACTTTAAACTAAGAACACACACACACCCATGCCCGAGGGAGGACTCCAATAACCGGCGGGAGCGGCTGCGCAGTCCGTGACATGCCGCCTCAAACCGCAGGGCCACTCCGCGCAGCCACTTACTCCAACTACTGAATGTTAAGTACACACTACAGCAACAAGAAAACAATGACTGAACAGTCGTGAGGGACGTAGAATGGTTCACTGAATTGGCTGAAAATGGTGACCAACGCTTTATGAGTCTCGGAATCTCCTGCGTTTAGCCAGATGTGGTGAGAGGAAAGACTTCCTCTTAGGTTCTGGGAGACAACACTTCGTTCCAGGTCCGTGGTGCCATTGTCACGGATGATGAAATACGATCAGATTTTTAACACCACTGTCATACTTGGCCCAAGACTGTGCGAAGTGTGGTAGAGATGCGTACTCCCTCCGTCTTCAGGCCACGAGTGGCCTATCGGGACCCTTCCGACCGCCGTGTCATCCACGTAGGACGATGCGGATACGAAGGGGCGTGGGGTCAGCATACCGCTCTCCCGGCCGTTATGACGGTATGCTTGACCGAAGCCGCTACTATTCGGTCGAGTAGCTCCGCAGTTGGCATCACGAGGCAGAGTGCATCCCGAAAAATAGCAACAGCGCATGGTGGCCTGGATGGTCAGCAGTCCAAATGCAGACCACGCCCGACAGCGCTTAACTTCGGTGATCTCACGGGAACCTGTGTATCCACTGCGGCTAGGCCGTTGCCACGTGGTAGGGATGTGTAGTACTGGAAAACGATAGTCTCTGGTGACCGCAAATTCCATTGATTATAGTTAGATTTTAGTGAACTAAATTCATTCACACACAGAGAAAGTTCAATTAAGGGTGCTCTTAGGCAAGGGAAATAGTAAGTGCATGTTCTTTTCTAAATCTGATCCTTCACGCATGCCGCCATTTGTTTGTCAGATTTCGTGCGCGAATACTGTCACCTGTTGACTGTCAAAAAGAGATTTCAGTTACCCCACAGTAAACATTTTGAGTTACTATTTAGTATGTGACCAAAAAAAATTCAGTGTGGAGTAAATTAAATTCTGATGTGATGCAGTTTATTAATCATTTATAAGAAGATCTCGAAAAAATGGAAACACTATTCCATTCGCATTGAAGATACTTCATTGTTTTCTGCTTCGATTTTCATTGTTGTTGTCAGCAGTCTACGAATTATATTGTTTTTTTTTTCTTAACGGAGTAATACATGTATTTTACATGAGATCTTTGTGTATCTCCTAATTGATTCATATGTTGGGAAAATTCACAAAACATTTGTCTGTAATGACGTTTGGAGAAGCGGAAGGGTGAAAGTACCCGACTTTTCAAAACAAAGAATCCGTTACTTGGCGTACTCGCATTTTCATACGACTCTTATTTAAAGCCAAAGAGTTCTCGATTCCAGAATTTGTTAATATGCATTTCAGTTAGACATATGCATTCAAGCAAAAGAAAAAAAATGGTGATGGTGAAGTGGAGCTGCCGACATTACAATTTGCAACCCAGAACGTCGCTCACTGAGGCACACGCGTCATTACCACTCACAAGCGGACACTGTTACATATAATAATGGCTGATATTTTCGAAGTCACTTTTTTTCCTTCCTGTGTCAAAAAATCTATCGACGTGGTATGTTACGCAGGATATTCAAATAAAAAGTTTCGAGAGTTTATGGAGGCTTTAATACGCATAAGGTCGGAAACAAATTTACTATAAACATTCATCGTAATTTTCACATGGTGCATTCTGTGTTGTGGCACACCATTATACTTCTGTAACTAGTTTCTGTGTCTGTGACTGGATTACAGCTCCGAATAGAAGTCTACTACTGAAGACGGGACAGGGCAGGTATGGTCTTCTGCTATGGGAATCCAGACGGAAGCAGCATAAGGACATGTAATCCCTATGCTGCAAACTAACGACGATGCCATATACCAACTGCAAAGATGCATCGTATCCCGATGTAGTGTCTTTCGGAAACGGGGTACTTTGTACTAAGAGCACAGGATCATGGCTGACCTGAAAAAGCTTCCCCAAATGATATGGAGCAATGGGTATTAGAACATGCGTAGGACAACACTCCAACGAATGAAGTGGAAGGTATTCACAAGTGTGTTGTCTGGTGTTGCCTGGAGAGCCATTAACAGTAGCTCTGTCCCTGACGTATGGAGCGAGTCCAGGCTCTGCTGACAAACGAGCGACATGCCAGGTGGGAGTTCTGAAAGTCGTTTCTCCAAACGAGTGCTCATGATCAGTAGTTAACAGGGCAAGTGTTGTTTGCTGATCAGGTGAGCTTCTGGAGAGACGGTATTCTAATTTTCCGTTATATACATATACTGGCTGAAAGTAACTTGAACACACATCGAGAGAGACAACACCGGCACACTTTTAGTATCCGTATTTCAACAAGTGCCAAATGGGACAAGCCACGTTCTACAGAACACTGTGGCTATTGCTAAATACAGTCAATTCCATCAGATCCCGTTACCTGTGTTACTGTAGAATTTGTCATTATATGAAAGACTGAAATCGAGCTACGTCCATGATGGGGCAGCGGCCTATTTTCAACTTTGAGTGAGTGATGCGTTGGTCTGCAGTAGCCAACATCCTGACTAACCCATTCTCCTGAACTTGACCCTGTGGATTGGCTTTAGGGCCAAGTAAAGACCTTGGTGTACGCATTCCCCAGAATGATGTGTGTACAGTATGACAATGCGTGTTTACTGCCTGTGACATAATCCCAGAACAACTAGGGGTGTGCCAAACAATGGGTTATTCCATGAGACCTATGGTGGATGACAGTGCTACAATGGCTGCCAGTAGCGTTGGGCACATGTTGTGATGACTAGTGCATGACCATCGTGATCATTACAGTAGTAGTAGTAAACCATATATCCGAAGAAAGGCATTACGAGCACTGTTTATAGGAAGTTTAGCCTTCCCTTGGTACGTAATACATGCTCTCTGTAAATACAGAAATCTTTCTAACAAACACAGTGTGGATTGAAATCGTTTGCCAAGACGATTATTTCAGCGAGTGGAGATTTATTTATAGGAAATACTCCAGAAGCAACCAACTACAAATGTGAAAAACGTGTGGTAACAAATTCACTCAGACATGGTGTGTAATACATTCAGATACATGAAGTTTCAGGTCACCCACTTCCTTCTGATTGGACTTTTCAGAAAACATCTAGGAGGCAAAAACTTTACTCCAAGGCAAATATTATGTTTATATACACTCTTCGTCACAAAAAATGAAACTTCAGATTTCAAACATTAGTGAAGGACTCCTCTGCCCAACTAACCTATGCAGCAGGTAGCTTCGAAGTGGCTTGGAGTTTTATATGCTGTTTTCGTCATTGCCGTTTTGTATAGTTTTCTACCCATGTGGTCTACAAAAAAGCATAGAATTACATCACTTGCATTGACCCATAGACTCACAGTTGCCAATTTATATAGTTTTCTACCCATGTGGTCTACACAAAAAGTGTTGAATTACATTACAAGCATTGACCCACAGACTCACAGTAAGGGAGAAAATGTAAGTGGAGGGAGGTTGCCGCTCATCATACATAAAAAAAAACGCTGGAGTGGGGAGGGGTTACGAAAGGGGGGCAGACAGCCATGCAGAAAGGGCTCTCTGAGCAGTGGTCTGTTTTAATTTCAGTGCTTCCTTATCTCCCTGTCTTCTTTTTCAGAACAGTGATTATAATAAGGTGGGGCAGCATTAACATTATGTGTTGTCTTACTTCATTCATGTAACGCAATCAAATGTTGTGGACTGACAGCAACACTAGATGCTAGTGCTGTATAAAATTTCTCATTCCACAATAGAGAGAAGAGGGAGCACAAAACGTAATCAGACATTAATGTATAAATGTTAATGTACATGATATTATTTAAACGAATATTTCAGAAAGTATTTCATGAAATAGTGTGTTAGATTTTCTGGGTGTGGTGAAAGTAGACAACTCCTAATTATCCATCCATATCAAGCTTATTAAGAACATTCAAAATAACCAAGTCATCTTATTTTATTTTTAGATTAACAATATATAGAAAAGTACCTACCAGTCATAATGCAGGAAACAAAAGCCTGTAAGTGGAATAGAATGTGATACTTCTATTTGTTATTAGTTAACAATACACATCACTAACTGTACAATTAGGGTTTAAATTAAAGAGCACAAATAATAAGCACATACAGATTAGCTGGATGCAGAAACTGAAAGTAGCATTCATTATACATATGTGTCAGTTAACAGTATGTCAAAATACCCAAAAGCATGCTCGTAACACGAAATCAAAGACTGCTGAAAAAGTATCAGGAAAAAAGATGGTGTAACACTTAATCCTCAAAACTAAACTATGTAAAGAAATGTTATACAAGTGCTGAAATTTACCTGTTGTCATAAAAACTAAGCGTATTATGTAAAGAAATGTCTTACAAGTGCAGAAATTTATCTATTACGCAGTTTCTCAAAGTTACAGACTGTACTAACACAGGCCACTCCACCCTATATGACTAGCACTTGTGAATGTGCTACCGCGTAGCAGTAGCCAACCAGGGTTATAGACCACGGATTTTTGTTGAAGAACCTTTATGTGCACGAAACGATGTTTCTATCCTGGCCAGAAAACTGAATGGAAAGCATAGAGAACATTTAGGTAGTAGAGAAGCCTCTTGCAGATGAAGCAGATGTAAACATCGCAGTTGCAAAACGCTGTATAAAATACTATTACATGTTTTCATTAAAGATAACATAGAATGTACCACGTAAGTTAATACAAGTGTGTTCACATTTTAATTACTGCTAAATATCGAGATACACACAATATTTGTACCTGTGATAGTATACACATTGGCAACAATTAGCAAAGCTGCGTATAGGAACGGAAAAACATGAACTTCTGGATAACAATCAAACATAAACTTGAAAACTCAACAAAAATTAGCCATTCGTAAACTGAGTCCCAAATATAAAATTTTTTGCTGTGTATCTTGATGTAATTGTTCAGTCTAGAAAAAGTATCAAAACTACACGCAAAGGAAATATTGTGTCATATAATACATCTCTAATTCACATTAAAGCTAAACATTTGGAGCCAGTGCATGCGCAGCAGAAGCTTTACTGACTATAATCTGGCCAAAAACAAAACATTTTCAGATGGAATCTCGATCTTCTCCATACTGCTGTTTTCTTCAGCTGCGCATCCGGCCATCCTGATTTAGGTTTTCCGTGATTACCCTAGATCACTTCAGGCAAATGCTGGGATGGTTCCTTCGCAAGGGCACGGCCGATTTCCTTCCCCATCCTTCCTTAATCCGAGCTTGTGCTCCGTCTCTAATGGCCTCGTTGTCGACGGGACGTTAAACAGTAACCTCCTCCTCCTCCTCCTCTTCAGCTGCCTCTTCTGAGGTGTTACTACACTCATTTTCTTCTGTGGCATGCTGATGGCATAGTTTAGGTTTCTTCCTTTTAGGCTTTGTAGTTGCTCGGAAAAAATTACTGGTGTGGCCTTGGACTTGTGTTTCATTGTGCCACTGACCCTCACTTTCTCCACCTGGTCATCAGTGAAATAATTCTACAAAAAAGAAGGGAAAGAAAACATTTGTATCATGATATCATAAAAACATGTATAGCCACGACTACACTGAAGAGAGAAAAAAAGAGCAAGACAAAATCTGAAAAGACAATAAAGATAAACTGATGATCGGCTTGTCAAATCATATGGTATCACTAACTGCATGTCATTCAGTGAGGTGTTGCAGCTCAGAAGAGTCTGTCCACATTCGATACATCGCCCTATTTTTATTCTGTGTTTAATAAGGTGTGCTATAAAATATTGCACACAATCAAATATACATGCCAAATTTCACGTCTCACAGTACCATATACAACGCAATTCGTGTTATAAGCTGCTGGAAAACTAAAATCACTTACTTCAAATAGATAAGAATGCCTCGTCCGTTTCATAAGGCTGCTCAGTGACTTGCAACACCTCTGTTCACAGAAATTCTCCATGGCTTCCCTCTTTCCTCATTCTGAAAATATACTAGCACATAAACTCCACCTTCTCATGAGTAGAAGATGAGGAAACAGCACAAAATGGCGGCAGAATGAACAACAAATCGTCAAATGCATATGGGACAAGTGAATATCGCGGTTGCCTAAAAACTGTACCGAATTCACCACAAAACTCATTCTCGTTTGTACTCGTGTTGAAGCTCACAGATCTAACACCTGTGCAAAAAGGTGTCTGAATTAAGTTCAAACATATATACAGAGAATAACAACGTTTGTAACTCTGATTGTTTCCGTTAGTCTCCAAAACAATAATCAAATCTCGGAAAGCGATATGATGCAAGAGAGAGAGAGATACCGGTGGCAGAAAATGGCGTCGCAGCTGATCAGCCAATCACGTGCGATTTCGCCTAAGGCCACTCTCTCCCTGCATACAGGCTCTCTAACCACGCCTGTTGAAATTCAGATGTCTTACATAATTACGTTATACGCACTTCTCGTTCAGTAGTTCTTATGAGCTTGCGGGGTTCTGGAATTCATACCATTACAGCGATGTGCTACAAGCTCAGCTGTAACCTGAGGCATAACAGCGATCCTCTCAACAGTAATTGTCATTTACGTATCTCCATGGGCATATTTATTCAACAGCTTCAGTATTAACAAACGCAAACAAAGAGCTTGTGCAGATAACAGCTCACACCAGCTGGGTAGAATGTTTCTGGCTGACTAGGAAAGTTCACTACGCGAAGTCAGTGCACCAGAATAGAGCAGCTAGGTGATACAGTTGTAAGTGCGAAGCCACACCATTAACATATTACTAGCAGCCCTCAAAGGTAACTGCTTTAGTGGATCGCAAATCCCAGACCTTTGCTGCATAGAGAGTGTAAACAGGAAGTTTATTTTGTTATGATAACTAATTTTGTGGTGTCACCGCCAGACACCACACTTGCTAGGTGGTAGCCTTTAAATCGGCCGCGGTCCGTTAGTATGCGTCGGACCTGCGTGTCGCCACTATCAGTGATTGCACACCGAGCGCCGCTACATGGCAAGTCTGGAGAGACTTCCTAGCACTCGCCCCAGTTGTAAAACCGACTTTGCTAGCGATGGTTCACTGACCAAATATGCTCTCATTTGCCGAGACGATAGTTTCGCATAGCCTTCAGCTACGTCATTTGCTACGACCTAGCAAGGCGCCATTATCAGTTACTATTGATATTGTGTATCATGTACTATCAAGACCGACGTTCACCATTAATGGATTAAAGTTTAGTATTCCACCAGCTACGTACGTTTTTCTAAATTCGAATTTCCTTGTCCTGTTCCAGACCTCACGCCAGCCTGCGTGAGCTAAAACGCGTGCCTTTCGGCCTCCGCTAATAACCCGGTGTTGGCTCTCCTGCCAACCAAAACGAATTTATCGATGGTTACCTTTGAACAAGGATTCAGATTGTTACGATCTCCAACTGCCTTATGAGTGATACTGTGGTTGTCATTTTATTACATCAGCCATTAGAGGCAGTATAACATTTACTGTTAAATGTGTTGTTTATGGGAAAAAAGTTGATTGAATCTTTATTAAAAAGACATAAAGCATGTCTCATTTACACACGCTGATTACGATCTTAACCCCTTAACTTATCGGTACTTTCCTGCCATCTGTACAGTTTTTATGGCAGGTACACAGTGTTTTGTAGACAAGGATATTCTTAAACCACAGGCTGTAAACAGAGATAAAAACCCCGAATAACTAAAACTCAGTTCATATCATTTTAACTACTGACTCATTCCTGATAAGAAACGGGTTATTGACAGAGATCGGGAAGTCAGCTGCCTGCAGAGACATTTGAAAAATGCACCCAGTGAAATTTGTACCCAATATGTCTGTCAACTACTTGCTGACTATGTCACAACCTACTTGCCACACGAGTCCTACTCCGCCCCCAATCTGCGTCCTCAGTGGGGTGCTTTGAGGACCTGTTCGAGACGCGTAGACGTCGCCGTGAAAATGAGCCTCAGCGTAACAAAATTCTCTTTTATGATGTTTATCTATATGACTACTCTGAACTTCACACTTAAGTGCTCGGCAGAGGGTTCATCGAACCACTTTCATACTATTTCTCTGCCGTTCTGACGTCGAATAGTGTGTGGGGTTGGGGAGGGGGGGGGGGGCGGGAGCTAGAGGAACACCGAAGTGTCAGTTCTGGTTTCTATTATACTATTACGATGATAATTTCTCACTATGTGGGTGGACGTCAACTAAATGTTTACGTAACCAGAGAGCAAAGTTGGAGACTAAGTTGGTGGAAGGTCTCGCTGCATCAGGAAACGCCTTTGTTTCAATGACTGCTAGTCCAGTTCATGTATCACATCCCAGGCACTCTGTCCCCTGTTTCACGACGAGACAAAACCAGCTGCCGTTACTTGAACTTTGTTGATGCCCTCCGCCAATCCTATCTGGTAAGGATCCCACAATGCACAGCAAGATTCTGGCAGAGGACGTACATTCTTAGTATAGGTATTCTCTTCAGCGTATTTGTTGCATCTTCTGACTGTCTC
The DNA here is from genome assembly GCF_023864345.2 of Schistocerca serialis cubense. NCBI lineage: Eukaryota > Metazoa > Arthropoda > Insecta > Orthoptera > Acrididae > Schistocerca > Schistocerca serialis. The sequence goes on from NC_064646.1 coordinate 454,537,022, forward strand.
GCCAAGTAACTGCAGTCTTAGATTTGCCTATCCCACAACGCCATCTACGTGATCGTTCCACTGTAGTTTGTTCGTAACTTTTATTCCTAGATACTTTGTGCAATAGGCAACATTTAGATTTGTCTGATTCATCTTGTAACTGAAATTTAACAGATCAATTTTAGTACTGATGTGAACGGTCTCACACCTTTTATTTTTTACGGTCATTTGTCACTTTTCACACTGTATTGATATTTTGTCTAAAGAACTTTGTAATTGGTTTTGGTATTCTGATGACTTTATTAAACGAAAAACAAGGTGTGGAGGAATCTCACAACAAGATCAACAAATCAGTCTTAATTGGCACAATATGACGTTGTTCAATTCTGTTTGTATACCATTTATTTAATCAGTTTGTGGAAGACATGGATCCTGCCCTCCTCACTTGTGAATTGGTGGGAATAAGGCTGGAGAGAAAGGTGCTGACTTAATTTTTGGTGGGAAAAATAGCCCACTCTGTTTGCACCACCCTATCAAATTAATCCTTTCACAATTTGCAAGAGTCAAATAAATCAATTAAAACACTCATGGTCACGCTACAAAGTTTCATCTTCGTAATAAAACGTATTTTTAATGTTTGAGAGACACATATACATTATGCAAATCAAGTAATTACATTTAAGCCTAAAATAGAACACAGAGCTAAACATATCCACTGATGTTTGGGAACACAAGGAACACCCTCCATGGACTGCCACACACTCTTCTCCACCAGAAAGCTTCCACCTTACACTAAACACATGTGGCGAAAAGTACATCTGATGGCAGACTCTCGCGATCATGGAGCGCGCATCGTCCGCCGACTGCAGGAGCGCCAGGAGACGTGGCTGTGCTGGCCGGGGGAAGGCTCGAGACCTGCAGGTGTGTTGGCCGTGCCGGCAGCTGCCTCTCTGTACATCTCCCGGTGTCCACACGCCAACCGTCCACAACAGTCAATGGACTAAGGGACTATCAGTGTAGCTGCTCACCTGTCAACCAACCATTTTACATTGGAGGAATAATCGTCCAAATCAAACAACGCCATATTGTACAGATTTAGGATTTTCAACAGAGAAGATGGTCCATTTTATATGCTCATATTTTTGCAGAACGATTCAAACAAGAATGAAGTAGATGGTTGCAGTGAACAGAAGTGATATAAATCACGCAGGAGCCTATGAAACTGTCAAAGTCTTATTATCCATATGAAGTAAGCAACTTTTGTTTCCCAGTAGCATATTAGAGAAGTTGCTGCATGCGTCTTATTGTGAGAAGTGAAATTTAGCTTGTAAACTGATTGTGTGCAATTTTTATTGCACACCTTATCACATTGTTTCTGATTTCCATGTAACAATCAAGGAATTCACACAACACGAATGTTTGGTTCTGTCGATGCTCAAGCAGCATACCAGTTAGATTGCTATTTTGACACTCAAGAGAGCGCTGCGAGGGACGCCGCTGGACTTGTCCCACAGATGCGGCCAAGAGCCGATTAACTTAAGAACGTCTCTTTGTACCGGCCAGTTGCAAGAGAGTATGCCGCATCTTCAGGTCCGCCACTGACCGCATACGGGCCTGGCTTACTCCTAACACACTGCGAGGCCAGCAGACGTGGCTTGCGTACGGACCTCCAACTGCAATTCCACCCTGACATACACTTCACAGGTTAAAAAATTCACTGTAGTTAAACCGAGACGGGCAGGTTGTGCATCCACCTTCAACTTCTCAAAGGAAATGTAGATTCCTCGCTTTTGAATGTGTTATTTCAGAAGCCACAAGAAAACGGAGCATAGATCCGTTTTCACATCGCTAAATTATCGTTAGTTGTTGTCAAAACCCTGTACAACAACATAGCACAGATTATACATCATCTATGTATTATCATATCAGGTAAAAGAAACTCTTCTTATCAACCTGATGTCTGCTACGTGCTGCATTACAGCTATGGAATATTACACTTATTTTTTGCTCATGACAAAGTGCTAAGAGCATGCTCCATCTCCGCTCAAGGATGCCTTCTCACTTTTGAACTCTCTTGAGGTATTCAAATGCCTCAGTATCTAGAAAATCTATTACGTTATTGAAATAGCATCACCGATTTGATGTAAATATCTCGTTAATATTGCATATTACTTCATAAATTTGGTAATATAGCAGATCTTATTACGATGCCCGTCTCTCTCTGTGTAGGTGGGAGAAGGTTACACCTGACTACAGCTCCAAATCTCTAATCATATCTATGGCACACTTGCCCTCACTTACACCAGGCCATTGGCTGCAACTAATATCAAATTCCAGAATGAGATTTTCACTCTGCGGCGGAATGTGCGCTGATATGAAACTTCCTGGCAGATTAAAACTGTGTGCCCGACCGAGACTCGAAATCGGGACCTTTGCCTTTCGCGGGCAAGTGCTCTACCATCTGAGCTACCGAAGCACGACTCACGCCCGGTACTCACAGCTTTACTTCTGCCAGTATCTCGTCTCCTACCTTCCAAACTTTACAGAAGCTCTCCTGCGAAACTTGCAGAACTAGCACTCCTGAAAGAAAGGATATAGCGGAGACATGACTAAGCCACAGCCTGGGGGATGTTTCCAGAGTGAGATTTTCACTCTGCAGCGGAGTGTGCGCTGATATGAAACTTCCTGACAGATTAAAACTGTGTGCCCGACCGAGACTCGAACTCGGGACCTTTGCCTTTCGCGGGCAAGTGCTGTATCATCTGAGCTACCGAAGGTAGGAGACGAGATACTGGCAGAAGTAAAGCTGTGAGTACCGGACGTGAGTCGTGCTTCGGTAGCTTAGATGGTAGAGCACTTGCCCGCGAAAGGCAAAGGTCCCGAGTTCGAGTCTCGGTCGGGCACACAGTTTTAATCTGCCAGGAAGTTTAATGTCAAATTGATTGGATAAATGATTACACAGTACTGCGTAATCACTCACAGCAGCCAGACGCAGTCCTTCATTATACTGTTCGTCTAATGTGCTGTACCACCCCTCCTGAAACTGTACCCAGGTACAGTGTTGTTCTCTAAGCTTATTGCGCTGTACCATAAGCATGTAAGGGCGAAGCTCATGATGGGCAGATTGTGTGTGTGTGTGTGTGTGTGTGTGTGTGTGTGTGTGTGTCTGTGTGTGTGTGTGTGTGTGCATGCTCCACCTGTTCAGTATATATTAATGTCTGCGATTTGTCATGTTGGCTTGTTCTGCTCTAAATTTTCTAACCTTCAATTTATTGGTAGAAACAGGAATCCAAATGACAAACACATTCAAATGTGTTTCATGTCTTTCGGTGATACCTATGTGGTCAATTTCTCTACTACATCTATGTCAGGACTGAAAAAGCATGTCTGCTAAATACAGGTGACAATGTGATGTCAGCAGGAATATTAGGTATAAAGAGCAAGGAAGCGTCTAAAGAACCATGATCGAACAATATAAGTTATAACGTCTGACATTAAAAAGGGCTGTTTTGATGAAGCAGGTGTCTGGGACATCGAAGTAGTTGCCAGTTCTTACAATTCGTTTCCCTGTATCACATGTTTATTTTCTTAGAATTTCAAGGATCTAGCCACTTCCTCATCGGAAATCTACCTTCCTCGCAGTGGCTGTGTCGCAGACTCTTCCTGCTCCTTTAGTAACTTGATATAGAGATCCCTCCACTAAAAAGAATCTTATTTTATGGTCTAATTTGTAACAATGCAAATGGATTGTAACGAGATTGATTCTGCTTAAATGTTGCGGTTCATAAGTACATTTCAAAAATCGATATGGGATGTATATGGTGCAAAACAACATCAGTTGTAACCCTTTGTAGGCTAGTGGTTGATATATTGATCACCTTTAATAAGTGTCAAACAGGGAACGTGTTATACTGAAAGCTGGCCCTTAACAACACATTAGGTGTTCCTAAATGGATTACTTGAGTCTTAAGGTACCAGCTTTCGTTATATGAGGTTGTTAGAACGTTCTTATTGAGATGGTAGCCGGCTAGGAGAACACGGTCCACGTGAAATGTGTCTTTGCCGCCATTTTGTGTGCGCGACGTATATTCATTCATGTAAGGATTTGTTGATCAGAAAATTACTTAAAAATAATGTAGCAAATTTATTGGGCTAATAGTTGCGTTTTGCATTATATATATCTTTGTTCATTCTAAATACAAAACTCAAGTAATAACACAAAGAAATCCGTGAGCATGGTAGCGAAATTGGAGGGTTGTTATTTACGTTTTTGTAAACGTACTCTCGTATCATATATGTACGACGGACTACACAATTTTTACGTTGTATTTAGGTTTCATGCCAGTAATTCACATTATATACAAACTGGAGTTAGTGTTTGGTTAACGAATTACTAGCAAATGAACTTTTGTATAACGTAAAATGATGTATTCTCCGATTTCCTTTGTAACGATGCGTAGAATGACGAATAGATATTTATTTCAAGAATTGGAAGAGATGTCAGCACAGGTTCTCCAATGTTTGATAGATGAAATAGACGATGATCAAGCTGTTGATTCTGAGTATGGAGATGATTTAGCTGCCGAAGATATATTCCCAAATACTGACCACATTATTAACAGTGGAGATAATTCATTCCATGATTCTTGCAGTGATATCACTCCCCCATTATCTCAACAAACATGTGTATCTCTGTAATTGATAAGGACAAAGAGGAAAATGAAGAGTGGGATAAACGTGACAATGCTAAAATAGGCTTAACGTGCAGTACAGGTTTTCAAAAATCTTTACTCATCCACCCCTTCACAATTCAGTACATTTTTCGAGGGTTTTCAAATAAACATCGATGTCAATTTACAACTCCTATAGCTATCTTCTCACTGTTTATTTTTCCGGCATCATATTAGAACATATTGTCAGAGAATGTAATATTGTTGTTAGTCAGAAAGGTACTGATCTAAATTTGACCACAACTGAGTTGAAAGCATTCTTTGGTGTATGTCTTATAATGAGCCATTGATTTCCAGACATAAAACATTATTGGTCATGTGATTCTAATTAATCTGTAAACACTGCAGCTTCACTTATGTATGTCAGAAGGTTTTTTAAGATATTAAAGGTTTTGCACGTAAATGATTCACTAAATAGACCAAAACATGGAGAATATGTGTATGATAATTTGCATAAGCCGCACCTTCTTCTTTCCCATCTAAAACAATTCTTTAAAAAGAGAAAGACCATGCCAATCTCCCAATACTGATAAAAGCATGCTGGCTTTCGAAAGTAGGACTTTCTTAAATCTGTACAAGCCAATAAAGCCAACGAAACGAGGATTCAAAATTTGGGTTACATTGTGTAGCATTACAGGGTAGTGTTAAATTTTCAGGTTATGTAGACATTTCTCACTTAAGGAAGGAGGGCCCCTAGGAGAGAAAGTTGTTTTGTCCTTGTAAAAAACTCCTCCCGAACAGGCATTGAAGGCCCAGAGAAACCGACCGGCCGCCGTGTCATCCTCAGCCCATAGGCGTCACTGGATGCAGATATGGAAGAGCATGTGGTCAGCACACCGCTCTCCTGGCCGTATGTCAGTTTCCGAGACCGGAGCCGTTGCTTCTCAATCAAGTAGCTCTTCAGTTAGCCTCACAAGGGCTGAGTGCACCCCGCTTGCCAACACCGATCGGCTGACGAGATGGTGATCCATCCAAGTGCTAGCGCAGCCCGACAGTGCTTAACTTCGGTGATCTGACGGGAACGGTGTTACCTCTGCGGTAAGGTCGTTGACTTCCTGTAAAAACCATTCCAGTTTTTGTTTACTGCATATTTTGACAGATATATACAAATTTTCCATTTCTTTTAAAATTATTAACTAGAGAAGCATTTGGTTGTGGAAAAATGCTCCAAAATAGAAGATATTTTCCTAAAATGTTACCGAAGGCAGACATGCAGATGAAACTAGGACAGGATGACTGTACTATGGAACGTGATATTTCCATATCAAAATGGAGAGAGAGATACAAAATCAGTTTTGATGGCTAGTATAATTGAAATACCATGCCACACCAAAAATTAGTAAGTATCTTGGCGAATGGAATAACTGGAGATTTTACTACCAAGAAGAAATATGGAACACAGACATCCCCAAAGTTTTTATCACAAATGCAAAGTTAATGGAAAAAATGTCCGAAACATTTAACCACAGATAGTGACAAATGAAGGGGTACATTTTTCATGCAGGGTTATGAGCAAAGGGTGTGCTCATTGTAGTACAAAACAGCCTTCTTTTCTTCACCCATTTCATTCTAAATAAAATGTTTGGCACTGCAGTTTGTTATATTTCATTGTGTTTAGTTCTGTTATCTTGTTTGAATATTGTAATCTGCTCCATTTTTGTAATTCAGCAATTAATTAATCTATTCTATCGTCTTTGCATTCGAAATGCCACTTTTTTTTTTTTTTTTTTTTTTGCACGTGTTATTCTGACATAAGAAAGTGGTCTTTTAAATGACCACCATCCACAGTAGTCGAAACCTCACGCAATATGGACAATGGTCTGTAATTCAGGCACCTATTTTTGTGTGCTTTAAATTCTAAATTTATTGCAGGCAATACCTGTTAGAGTACATATACCATCTAACTTTGAACTTTTGTTGATCTTAAAGTAACTGAGTGATCGAAATTTCAAACAGTACATCTCCATCTCAGTCCTCCCAATATCTGAAGGAATACGATTCCACAATTCTACTCTCGCTCCACTGTAGCACATGCCACATTTGCAGACCATGTGTGTTCACAGCAATTCGTTGCTTTAGAAATACTTCCTGTGATGACTCCCAAGCAGTTAATTTTAGCGTATCAATACGTTGGGGTTGAAGGATCCGTCCACTAAAGCCGTTAGGTGGGCTGTGAGGCTTAGTGAATTGGACTACGAGGTGGTGCAAAAACCTGGCAATACGTACGGTAATGCGGATGCACTGAGTAGAAAGGTGGCAAAAGTAGAAGTCATAGGTTATGATCTAGCAGTATGGCAAGAATTACAGGTCGCTGACAATGGTTGTAAATTGTATCGGACACAGCCACAATTTAATATGTACGACAGTCTTCTGCGCTGAGAAACGAAATTAGGGGCAAGGATAGTAGTGCCAGTGAAGCTGAGAGGTAAGGTTTTAAGAGAAGCACATGATCACGTGTTATCTGATCATGGTGGGAGTAGAGCAACGAATAGGAGAATTGCGGAGAGGTATTGGTGGAGAGGTAGGAAAGTAGATGTGGATCAGTATGTCAAGAATTGTATACCATGTGCACAAAGAGCAGATTTGAGTTGGAAACGGATACAGCTACAACGACTGCCGGAAGCGGCGTGTCCATTTTCTGTGTTGGGAATTTATGTCTCAGGACCTTTCAGTCGAACACCATCGGGGAACAGATTCGTTCTGACAAAAATAGACCATTTTTAGAGGTATGCAGACATGGTGGCTATACCAAATCAACAGGCAGAAATGGTCGCCCAAGCGTTAATAAACTATATTTTGAAGATTGGTGTACTGGAGACAGTAATTGCTGACCAAGGGACCAACTTCATGTGGGATTTAATGAAGGAACTGTGTAAATTGTTGGAACATAAAGAAGTTGAGGACGAGTGTGTTGCATCCACAGGCGAACGGAAGGGCAGATCGGGTACACAGAACAATCGGGAAGATGCTGCGTTTTCATGTGGATTCTCATCACCGTCAGTGGGACTAGTATTTGAAGCATATTGTATGTACATACAATGCAAAACTCCATACCAATACCGGTTTGTCTCCATATGAGGTAGTGTAAGGCGAAAAATTCTGTCACCGTTTGATTTAGTGAAGCTACAGAAAGTAAGGACTGGTGAATCTATAAGTCAATTCACGAGGACAATTCAGGATGTTTGAGAACGAGTACAAAAAACGAATACGTAGGCTTTGGAAACGTAGAAAGACACAGTGAAGTGGAAAAGGAAGTTTACCGCACTATAGAGTAGGGCAATGGGTAATGCTATCCAGCTCCTATACGCCAAAAGGGGAAACGAAGAAGTTCGTCACGAGGTATCAAGGGCCATTCCAAGTAGTTGAAACCACATCCCCCGTTAATGTTAAGCTTCAGCTGTCAACTAGAACAACGATAGTACACATTGGGTGGTCGTGGCCATTTAAGTGTTGTCCAGATGTGATTCCAGGCACGTCCCAGGAAGGAAAGAGGAGGAAAGAGAGAGTGGAGAGAGGTGTTAAGGCCAGGAAGATAGAGTACAGCATGATGTACCTTATGCTTTGCGTTGCAGAAAGTAGTAGAGTAGTTTTACTTTTTTGTTTTCTTGTTGTGTATCATTGGGTTTACATAGATTAATTAGTCATTGTATTTTCATATGTTGTATGTGTTTTCGAGTATTGTGAGCCTGCTGGGGACAGCAGTCTTTTCGAAGAGGAAGGAAGGGTGATGTTGATCCCTGTCCTCAGGTCACTGAAAAGGGGAGCTTGGAGCAAGTTTGTAGAAGTACAAACTGAGGAGGTATTGCTGATCTCGGCAGTTAACACCTGTAATACGATATATTTAAATGCTTTTACTAATTAACACTGTTTACAAAGGGAAAAACAAGTAACAAAACAAAATAGTATTTAATGTTTACAGCAGAGAAGTTCACCCAACGTAGGCCAAGTTGATATATCATTCCAGAAGGATGACACACTTTCACTTTCAGGAACAAATCGTACACATTGTTTAATGTCTTCCATTTTCTTCACCCCCAATAGGTACTTTCGTATCCTTTTAACACTTTTCATCTGGTAACTGTGGTTTCTTCCTTTGGTCAAATTTCAAGGAGAAGTTATTGGTCTGAAGCCCATTAATGAATTCCACTGCTTTCACAACTCTTGATAGTGATGATTTATAGTGGAAATGATGAAAGTTTCAAGTATTTAGTGGAACCTTATCAGGCCTTGGAATACCTCGTTTCGATATTTCAATAAAAAAGCAAGTCTTCTTATAAATTGATGGCCAACACTTCTTCAAGTCTACTATTTTATCTCCATCCACTAAATGCACGACGAAATTACAGATTGCAGTTAATGTACGCTCCATTAATTCATGAATCGTGTACATTCTCTCAACTTTCTTGAGCTGTCTCATTATTACCTCAAATACCGTATCACATGGTAGGAATGAATGACCGTGGACAGGGTAAAAATTTTCAGTATTTTGAAATCGGTCTAACTTCACACGCACTAAATACCGGTAGATCACATTGTGTTGTGTTTATTCTGTCCCGATCTGTTGTCGGAAGACGGAAGTAAATTTAAAAAAAAAATGGTTCAAATGGCTCTGAGCAGTATGGGGCTTATCATCTGAGATCATCAGTCCCCTAGTACTTAGAACCACTTAAACCTAAGGATATCACACACATCCATGCCCGAGGCAGGATTCGAACCTGCGACCGTAGCGGTCGCGCGGTTCCAGACTGAAGCGCCTAGAACCGCTCGGCGACACCGGCCGGCTAGGTTTTTCACATCTTGGGCTATGTATTCATTGATGTAGCTTGACAGAAAAGGACAAACTCAATTGGGTCCTCTCTTCGAATTCCACCCGTGATTGAGATAAAAAACATATGACCTCGTATGTGGATTATGTATACAAAATACTGCAACAGGCAACTGGCGCAAGTAGAAGAGCTCTTGCATTGGGACACGAGGAAGTTGAACATTTTGTATGTAGATGTAGTCAAAACATAAAGCAGTATTTCTAGCATTAGTCTCTGACTGTCTTTTCCCGTTTTGGAGAACGTCATAAAACTTCTCAGATCTTTGCATATGGACAATCTTCTCTGCTACTGCTGCTCGTTTTGCTACTTCTTTGAGTGTTTTTTACTTCATCTTTACCGTCAACTCTTCACAGGTGCAGCAAGTGTCTACTTTAGGTCTTCCGAAAGCGCGAGAAAAGTTTTCAGGAAAAATCTTATTATAGTACTCGTATTTCACTGGCGAGTTAGAATGTTTGGCAATAAAAAGTTGGTGCATTTTTTTCACACGTAGTTCACAGTCAAGGTAGTGCATAGTGCGGCTACCATAATGACTTTCCTTAGTGGGAATGATCTGGTGTGATCTGTAATTTTGACAATTTCCTCTGGTGGCATAACGTTAACACTCTTACATTTCCCTCTTCCGTTTTTCGGTGCCTGCCCACTACACAGCAGTTTGCGAATTCTTTTAGCTCTCGCATTAGTTACTGCATATATACTTCGAAAAACGTTTCTACATACTTCAAATGGTTTGTCTCCAGCGCGGACACAGTAGCCAAAAGATTTTTCATGCCTTCACCTCTTCTCGCTTCTTGGGCGGTGTTTTTTGACATCACTATCTGTTATCAGTCTTTGCAGGAAAAGGTCATGGTCATTCTTGCATTCTATGTTCAGAAAATTTGCTAAAGCTTGAATGCTGTTGTCTTCTGCAATAATACTAAAACAGCTTCTTTGACACTTGCAGTCTTCTCCTGTCACCTTTTTCGGAACTTCTTTGCCTCTATAATTCACATGTTCCTCTCCATGAATTTTAGCTTTCTTCATAACATTTCTTTGATATTGCGAAGAGTGTTTTACCCTTTTCTTCTCATAACTGCTAGTACACACCACTTCATTCAATTTCACAAGAATACTAAAATCAACAATGCCAATTTCTTCCGTACAGTTGTACCACACTTAACTGTAGTGACAACAGTTGACAAGAAAGCCGGCCGGGGTGGCCGTGCGGTTGTAGGCGCTACAGTCTGGAACCGTAGGTTCGAATCCTGCCTCGGGCATGGATGTGTGTGGTGTCCTTAGGTTAGTTAGGTTTAAGTAGTCCTAAGTTCTAGGGGACTGATGACCTCAGAAGTTAAGTTCCATAGTGCTCAGAGCCATTTGAACCATTTTTTTTTTTACACGAAAAATAACCGAAGTCCTGGACTTCGGATGTTCCCGCACTCAGCTCAAACTTCCTACCTCTGTTTGAACGTCAACAAACGATGACTTTGGCTGTTTTCATGCACGCTCTTGTGGAGCTACATGCAGAGTATGCATTTTTTGCCTTTAACTCAGTTTTCACCAAAAGAAGACTTAGGAGGTTTTTGCAATCATCGATTGAATTGCATTTTAGAGACCAGATGTTGACAATCGGATTATTACCTGTTGAACAGACTGCCAAGCTCTCGGCAATCCTCTAATCAAACTATTCAACCCATTTCTGAGTTATATTCTACGAGGGCAGTTCAATAAGTAATGCAACACATTTTTTTTCTCGGCCAATTTTGGTTGAAAAAACGGGAAATTTCTTGTGGAATATTTTCAAACATTCCCGCTTCGCATCGTATAGTTTCATTGACTTCCGACAGGTGGCAGCGCTGTACGGAGCTGTTAAAATGGCGTCTGTAACGGATGTGCGTTGCAAACAACGGGCAGTGATCGAGTTTCTTTTGGCGAATAACCAGGGCATCTCAGATATTCATAGGCGCTTGCAGAATGTCTACGGTGATCTGGCAGTGGACAAAAGCACGGTGAGTCGTTGGGCAAAGCGTGTGTCATCATCGCCACAAGGTCAAGCAAGACTGACTGATCTCCCGCGTGCGGGCCGGCCGTGCACAGCTGTGACTCCTGCAATGGCGGAGCGTGCGAACAGACTCGTTCGACATGATCGACGGATTACCATCAAACAACTCAGTGCTCAACTTGACATCTCTGTTGGTAGTGCTGTCACAATTGTTCACCAGTTAGGATATTCAAAGGTTTGTTCCCGCTGGGTCCCTCGTTGTCTAACCGAACAACATAAAGAGCAAAGGAGAGCCATCTGTGCGGAATTGCTTGCTCGTCATGTGGCTGAGGGTGACAATTTCTTGTCAAAGATTGTTACAGGCGATGAAACATGGGTTCATCATTTCGAACCTGAAACAAAACGGCAATCAATGGAGTGGCGCCACACCCACTCCCCTACCAAGAAAAAGTTTAAAGCCATACCCTCAGCCGGTAAAGTCATGGTTACAGTCTTCTGGGACGCTGAAGGGGTTATTCTGTTCGATGTCCTTCCCCATGGTCAAACGATCAACTCTGAAGTGTATTGTGCTACTCTTCAGAAATTGAAGAAACGACTTCAGCGTGTTTGTAGGCACAAAAATCTGAACGAACTTCTCCTTCTTCACGACAACGCAAGACCTCACACAAGTCTTCGCACCCGAGAGGAGCTCACAAAACTTCAGTGGACTGTTCTTCCCCATGCACCCTACAGCCCCGATCTCGCACCGTCGGATTTCCATATGTTTGGCCCAATGAAGGACGCAATCCGTGGGAGGCACTACGCGGATGATGAAGAAGTTATTGATGCAGTACGACGTTGGCTCCGACATCGACCAGTGGAATGGTACCGTGCAGGCATACAGGCCCTCATTTCAAGGTGGCGTAAGGCCGTAGCATTGAATGGAGATTACGTTGAAAATAGTGTTGTGTAGCTAAAAGATTGGGGAATAACCTGGTGTATTTCAATTCTGAATAAAACAACCCCCGTTTCAGAAAAAAAATGTGTTGCATTACTTATTGAACTGCCCTCGTACGTAAGTTCACCATGCTGAATGATCTGTTCCAGTCAGTGTCTGTAGTCGTTGCGAACTTCCATGACAGAATCTCTACAAACTACCAAGAGTTGTTACAATCGTACATGTCCAAGGATTATATTTATCAAACTGATTTGAACGAATGAGATCCATGCAACGAGACACGTTGTTTACGGCCGGGAAATGTGTGCTTTGGCGTTGAAGCAAGGAAAATGTTAGACCAAGTTGAAATTTTCAACAACTTGCATAGAATTTCTAATGGATGACTGTAAGGAAATTAAGAAACGCTTCAATTTTTCGCATCGCGTTCTTAAACTACTGACTTATCTTAATCCTGCGAAAGGAGTGTTAAAACAAGAGGCACGCTGGCAAGTTTCCTATCGTTGATGGAAGCCTTGCCTCCTGTTGTATCCACTGACAAATGCCAAATAATCGATAATGTGTTGCGCCAATTACCATCGTTTGAGCTCCCGGCAGATAATGAAATAAAAAGTTCAGTGGATTTTTTTTGGTCGAAATTGATGGCTTGCGAAGAAGGCGACCAAGGAATGAGTTTCAAAAATTTATCTAGACTTGTCTTATATGTTATTTCACTTCCGCACTCGAATACTGATATTAAACGCTCATTCAGACAAATAAATTTCTAAAAGCGAAAACACGATATTGGTTCAAATGGTTCTTAGCACTATCGGACTTAACATCTGAGGTCATCAGTCCCCTAGACTTAGAACTACTTAAACCTAACTAACCTAAGGACATCACACACATCCATGCCCGACGCGGGATTCGAACCTGCTACCATAGCAGCAGCGCGATTCTAGACTGAAGCGTCCAGAACCGCTCGGCCACAACGGCCGGCGGAAACACGATATTAAGTAGTGAATATAGACATGTGAAACTAGCACTATTACAAAGAAAGTAAACAACAGCTGTACGCAACTTTGGTAAAATTTGCGATTTGTATTCTGCCATAGATGTGGAAGAATCTGATAGCATTTTAATGCTTAACGAGTCTTAAGTTCCAAAACAGTGACATTTAGTTAGTAAAAATGACTGTTACATCTAAGAAATAAATGTTTATTCTATAATTGTTCCTATTGTTGCCAAAGCTTCGAAGCTTTTATGATGTTTGCATAAATATTTTTATTTTCTGTGTGTTTGAATATAAAATAAATATTAACATAAGCATAAAAAAATTGCCAGTGGTTTCATTTGGCACTGCATTTTCCTTCCATTTCCTCACAAATTCAACATGTACAGGTTATTGAATAAGAGTACCGTTTTTCGAGCGAGTATTAAATTTTGCCCGTTAAGTAAATTGAAAGTTGGGTATACTGATGTGTTTTTCTTTTTTATGTGTATACGTTTTAATCTCAGTGGTGGAGAGAAGATAGCTTCGGCTACATGTGTAAAATCTTCGCCAATTACGACGGCGAGAAGGTGGTAACTGTAAGGTGCTCACTTTCTGTGTAACCCTCCACCCCATAGTTCTTATCGTAACAGATATCAGAAAGTTTCGTGGGCCTCACAACCGTAGCCAGTATTCACGATTTAACACTGCACCCAGCATTTTGGTTTTTGCATTGGTAACAGCATTGTATTTTTGGCGTGTTGATTTGCATCCTTCGAAGAAAATGAGTCAAGTTATTCAAATAAAAGCGCTGCTCAATTACTTCAAACTTAGGGCGCAGAACAAGTACATCAAATGTTTAGTGCTACCTGTGAACAGCGTTCAGTTCCTAAGAATGGTGGAAATCTTCTCCCCTCGACCTTCCATTCTCTCGCCGGCATTTGCTTTTCCTTTTCGTCTCGACTCATTCATCGTAACCGAGGACCATAGGCGAACGGGTCGCGTCTTATATTCTGTCGCTACGTGTGGGGAAACGTGTGAGAGGAAACGCTGATGTAATCCAGGTTCGGCGCTGCCAATCGACAATGTGCGTGCGATTGATACGCCTAGCGCCTCTCGTACCGATCAGCTGTTATGGTTTAGGTTTACATTGAGCTAATACAAATTCGTGAAAAGGCATTATCGCGACCATCGCCTGCAAGTGCATAACTACATCATAGTAAGGAATGCAACACTTATTTCCGTAATGTAATTGTTGTGTCATAACTGTTAGGTCACTGGCGCTGGAAACACTGGGAAAAAGAAGAGAGTGGACACAGAGTGTTTTGGAAAGAGCCGCCATGCAACGGAACTTAACCAGGGCCAGCGCACAACTTTTCACGGAGCAGTTTTATACATCACGCACAAAACATTAAATTCTAGTTCAAAGAAATCTCTGTTGATTTGAAAACAGTAGCATATTTTACAAGAGAGAGATTACACACAAACAGATTTGACACTAGGTGTTTTGTATTATGATCATTATACTAAATAAGTACGTTACGACAATTTTACGCTCCCGCTACGATAACTGCCTCGTTTCAGGTCGTGAACACTGGTTCAAACCAATTCGAAGCACAATCGTTTAAGCGAAAACTATGATTTTCTCCAACCACTTGGTAATCCCAGGCTCCTTCAATTGCAGCCAAGTGCAGTTCACCGTCTCCTGCTGAATTTGGCCGGGAAAATGAAGTTACACTTCTGGAAGACGCACCTGCAATTTCTGCATCTGATGTTTACTTGAATTTACATGTAGCTCAACATCGCTCTCCCCTCCACGACACACCCAAAACTCGGTGTTACAAATGGTGCAATGAACATCCGATTCGGACCGCGTTTCCTTTACGAATGTGTACGAACGATAAAAGATAAAGTAAAAAGACTTGGTATTTGTTGACGTATCCCTAATTATCGGGAGTTAATTTAAAGTTCTCTACAAACTGCAAGTCCTCTACCATGGACTAAGGTACTTACTTTTCTAGCAACGCATCAGTGAACGCACACTTTCGTTTCGCTATCTTGAATCTCTCACGGAACTTCCGAAACAATGCGCATCACACTCCATGTGTCAAGGAGTCAGTTATGGAATGGAATCGAATTGTCGAAGCGAAGCGCGGGAAAAAGGTTAATGTCGACAGTGTGGCCGTTTAGATGATTTGTTT
Source organism: Schistocerca serialis cubense (assembly GCF_023864345.2). Taxonomy (NCBI): domain Eukaryota; kingdom Metazoa; phylum Arthropoda; class Insecta; order Orthoptera; family Acrididae; genus Schistocerca; species Schistocerca serialis. The sequence goes on from NC_064646.1 coordinate 454,552,640, forward strand.
TTTGTGACGAATTTAGTCCATCGATAACATAACTTTCGTTCTCAGCAGTTACTGAGATAAACATTTAAATATTATGAACCATAACATATGGATTAAAAAATAAATGCTACTTTCTAACAAAACGGGATAAAGAGGCGTCCCGACAAATCCATGGGGACAGCGGGAGCAGCTCACCACAATGCTTATGAATTGGAGACGCTGAAAGGAATGAAGTCCATAGGACTCCACCACATCTCTCACATAAAGGAGTTCGTGGAATAGTAGTAGCGTAAGTGGTGTACATATAGAATGGGCAAATACATGAACCTTACTACAGTAGTAGTGTAAGTGGTGTACATAGCAGAATAGGCAAATATATGAACCTTTCTTCGGGGAACAATAATCGTTGCATTAATAGATTAAGGTTGCTAAAGTATTAACACGCTGCGTTGTCTCGCATAAGAATTTACTGCTGCTATCCTTCTTTGTTTATGTTCGCGACTTCCAATGTCGATGGAGCAGGAGACACTACCTTTCATTGAGCAATGTTTTTGTCCTTTCCTGTCTGGTGTCCATGTTGAGGGATAATAATGAGTGAGGAGATGTCGCACAAACGGGCGCATACAAGAACGTGCTCTTAGAAGCGTTCTGAGAAGTCGTGATACGCTCCATAGCGGCCATAACCAGTTCGTGAGGCGTTCATACCAATGCTTGCAGGCACGCGTCAGTGCACTGCAAGATTGTGGTATATTGCCTGATTTCGAGGATGAATATGGGCAGTATAGTTTTTACAGTGATGCGCCAGCATCGTTGTCTTGCAAGTCAGTGTGAACCTGTGAGCGCTTGACTCCAATGGTGCCCTAGACGGTAGAAATGCGGGCATAAAGCCTACCAAGCCAATGTGCTGGTTGGGGATTTAGCGTGCTGCTCGTGACTGTCACAGATGAATAACCATGGAATTATACTTGGAGATTCGTGACATACTGTGTAGCTGGTGTGTGGTGGGCGACGAAATCCTCAACATGAACCAGTCCTGGCTTAGTCATATTACATTGCCTCTGGAAAGATGCGCTTTGATCGCGAAAATCGCATCACATAGAAAAAGAAGTTGCAACTATAATTTATTGTCTTGTATAGCCATGGCTAACCCAGTCTCTGGAGTTTCAGTGAGGCGTAGTTAGAACTCGGAGGCCGTGTCGTACGGCGCGCACATCACTGTCGCCGTCAATAGCGGCGAGCAGCGAGACATCTCAGCGTAACAGGAATTATGTAAGAGTATTGTATAATGTAAAAAAAGTAAAAAATAAAGAAAGGAGAGTATTATATACTAGGATAAGTTCAAATTTAGGATTTAACAATAACTAGATCCTTAATATTGTGTGGTTTTTTTACCACAAGTGTTTGGCGCGCGCCTGTTGGGATGCTATTTTTCAGGTCACCAAACCACAGACCCCGAGATGGAGGGGCGACGGGCGAGCGGACGTAGAATAGTTGCATGTTCTTTATAGCTCAGTAAAACTTCCACCTCCATAATAACATAATTTATTCAAAAGACATAGAATGTAATCGTTAGCAAATGGTAGTTAACTCTTGAGTATGTCTACTGTCGCTCTATATAAGTAATAGTAATATTAGTGCGGGCCCGCACATTTAGTTGTCGTGAGTACACGAAGAAGGTCACATAAGGTGTCAGAACCTGCGCCTCATATGCCTCAGGACAGAAAGGGACGCTATATAGTCACGTGTTTGAGTTTTTACAACTCACTAGCATTGGCCGATCTGCATACTGAAAGCAGTATCGTGCCACAAACTCTAACAAATGAATTGTCTCATTTCTAACTTCTCCTCTCACTTACAGAGCAGTTTTTGCAATCGTCGCTCCTAGTTCGATCCTGTCTGGATGACCTCAAACACTTGTGGAGTCACTCCACGTGCCATTATCCATCGTCGAACTGCAATATTGGAAAACGTAAAGTACTGTCCCGGGAGAGAAGAGACCTGGACTAGTGATGTATCCCAACTAGTAGACCTCAGAGACAATTAATTGACGTGAGGAGAGCCAATCACTATGTCTTCCTACCGTACTGCCGTGATCATACGCGTGGGTCTTGCTCCAATCTCAACAGAGTACTGCAGATGCTCCAGCACACCCTATTGCCGTTGCAACAACGTAGCAACAACACCCAACGTTTAGGCCTATGTGATGTCAGTGCTGTGGCCCCATCCCAAAAGCCCCCCTCCGGTGCTCAATGCATATGACTCAACATACCAACCCCCTCAGAGAAACTAACGAATTTGTGAAGTGCTTCGAATATTTCTAACAATGTGATTAAGTGCCTCATTCTCAGCACAGTCGTGAACATTGTGCAATGTGCAAACACAACTTGACACCCCATGAACCTTGTCTATTTCCTTAAATTTCTTTCTCTAGTGTTGTTTTTGTAATGTATGTTATACCTTGTATGTGTTTGTGTTTTGCATTGTAATTGTTATGTAAGTAATAGAGTAGGGCGCACAGATTACTGGATTGTTCTCCACACCATGTTTCTCTTTTTATTCTGTATTTATTGTTGTGTGTATGCAAACAGTGTGCCTAAAGTCCTCATAAACTGAAGCAGATACCACCACTGTCATTGTGAATGTACCATCAGTTCAGAGAACATTTTGTAAAGGTTATTCTTGCTACAGGGAGAGAGAATGAATCAGGGGTTGTAATTAGATTTTGAAAGCTCACAAAGAGATTGTTAACTTAAATAGTAACATGAGTGATTGAGTGCAGGTTAGTTTCATGATTTAAATTGTTGTAACATCTTGGGCATTTTATTGTGGAGCACTCCAACTCTGATTGTAAAGAATAAACTGCTCCATATTTGGCTTACATGCCCAGGCCATATTTAGAGCGTGAATGTCTGTGTAAGTCGGTGTTTGGAAGGGGCTCCCTGGGTATGGATGTGTGATATGAGTGTTAGATTTCCATATTAAGAAGGTGAAGTTGGCTACATCATAAATAATCCTCCCTTTATGAGCTGCATTTGTTGTTGCAGTGATATTTGTATAGAGTGCGGCATGTGCAGTCAGTTTCCAAGATGGTTCTTGGGAAATTGACTCACTACCTTGCTCCTAAATGAGCCAACCACTCACCAATTACAGTCTAAAATGGCGTAGGGGCTATGAGAGGTGGCATGAGCTCCCTCTCATATTTCTCTGAGTAATTCGATCTTCCTCTCTAATTGCATGCAGTGAAAAGTCGTATCCCTTCACACGCAGACTTGCCACGCAGCGTTTCTCGTCACCCGGGTGGTCCGGTGACAGGCGGGCACTGCCGATCTTGAAAGGGTTAAGCTGACAGGTGTGAGGGAGTCGCGTGAATGCTTTCCAGACACCGACAGTGTCATAAGAGTGGCGGCGACACGCCAACAGGGGCCTGACGGAGCGGCTGGGCAAGAGATTCCGTTATTTCGCTGACACTTAGTGAAAAGCGTTTCTGGCGGGCTACCATCGAGGCGTAGGAAAGACTTGTGTTCCCAGGCAGTCTTGGCGGGCAAATTCCAGCGCTTTCTGCAAAATCATAACTGTGATTGGCTTGCTCAGGGCATAGCTCCGTGACGTAACAAAATCGGCGCAGAAATTGGCGCCAAGAATCTCCATAGGTGGAAAGGTAGTGCTTCGACAATAGAGTGGAATGTATGTTCGCAGCACCAGCAGATTAGTGATTTTCCTAGGTGATAATCAGAGCTCAGCAGAGTGCGCCTGTTCGTCTTTTTCTAACTTTGTTCTGTCTTGGGTGTTCATTGTCTGAGTTCTCACTACTGTAGCAGCAATTAATGTTGGATTGGCTGCGTGTTTCTCTTAAGATTTGAGTTGCAAGGAATTGTCTCCACATACCACTTCATCATAAATGTCACAATCTAGTTTAGGGACAACTTCACCTTCACAGCATATATTTGAGTAATCAATTTGAGCCAATTTGATGGTTTGCCAGTGTTTCATGTCTTTTGTTTATTACTTTGAGTTAAGTCATAATAATTCATATTGTTATTTTGGACAGAACTGTCATTCTGTTAATCGGTAGAGCAACCCTTTCATTTCTCACTACGTTAATGAAACTTTCCTTTATTTAACTTATTTATCAAATTAAATTATTGCAGGTGCAAAACTCTTCTCTACTCCACTTGCAGGGTCGATTACAGTCAGTTCGCGTTTCTTTTTAATCCATGTGCAACAGCAAAAGTCGTTAGAATATGGGGGCTTAGAGCATCATTTATATATGAAGATTCTAGAAGAATTTAGTGTTAAATACACTGCTAGCTCCGGCACCTCGTAAGTTTACACATCTCCGTTTGCAATACCAACGGCGGAAGACCCACAATAATATGTACAATCTTTTAGAGGAAATTACAATAACCTTTCAAGAGCAGAGGGCGATAGTGTTTGGACTTGAAGGAAACTCTGGGAATATGTTTCCAGGCCTGATGGCCCGCAAATAGCCTTGGTAAATTAAAAATATAAAATGCAGTTAAATTACAACAACGTTAACACTGCCAAAAGAATAATTAATAGAACGGCACTCTGGAATCTCCAGTGGATCGGTCTGCCCTCGTTCATTTAGGCGAGACAGGTGATGAGTCCAACTACACGTAATTCGTGCAAACCCAACCAAGGGACAGTCACGGACCGACCGACCAACCGCTTGCTTGCTACGACGGAGTACACGAGAATTCAAGCCCCCCCCCCCCCCCTCCAAAAAAAATTACAAGAATCACTATCCCTAAACAAACGCGTATGTGAACTGAGCTGCCAAAACTACACACCATGTTGAGTAGCAGCAACAGGTGAGGAAAGACACTGCCTAAAAACTACGTTAGAGGCCAGGGCAGGTAACCAGAACACTAACGGCCACAAGGCAAAAAATTCCGCTGGTGCACTTGACTATGGGTAAATTAATTTGATCAATTTCACCTGTTTTAGCTATCTCGAGCACTTCACTCGTTGTTGCTCACAGGAAAACTTCCACAACAGCAACGCCAGAACCAACAACGTAATGCTCAAAACCACTGAACCGTCACGTCCTGGGTCGGTGTGCGACGATGCTCGTACCAATCGGACAGCTCCAGACAGACTCCCATACTCCGCAGAGACCGTCAACCGCCCAGTCGACTACGCAGAACGGAAATGTCCTCGGACGAACCGACCGACCAACAATCCACCAAAAGTCAGGCCTGGCTTAAGTGATGCGTGGCGGCAACGGTCGGGCTGGCGATGTCCACGCAGGGCTCACTGCTGCTTCAAGCCAGCGACTGGCTGGCCCAGGCTGCGCCCCAGGCCCGTTGCAACTCCGTGGCAGGGCCCAACTCACGACCCGAACTGCCGCCGTGAACTCTCTTCCTCGCGAGTTCCGACTCACTCCACGACAGATGACAACCGGGAAGTCACAGCAGCCGAGCAAAGACCGATCCTATAAGAGGGGATATATCGATGCACGCTACTAGCGCCGATAACGGTGAGGGAAAACAGCAACTCAGTAACGCCAGTAATTTAAATCAGCATGGTGAGATTGAAATACGTTAAAACAGGGTGTAAAATGCCACATGGTGGGACGGCGAGCCATGCACGGCTCAACTTCCCCCCTCCCCCCCCCCCAAATCCCTCAAACTTAACCCAGGAAGGGTACCCCAACCCTGAAGTACATGAACTTAACTAGACTGAGGTGAACCCGATACTGCTTGCCCGAGCTGTTATCCCTAACCAAGAGATTGACTGGGCCTAATACACGTATAACAGAGCATGGACCCCTAAAACGAGGAGGTTGCCCCCGTTCACCTGCCTTCCATGGATATTGCGGACATAAATTTGATCGCCGGGCCTACCCTTAAAGGATTCGCGATTACGGTTGTAACACTGGGATTGCCTATGATGAGCTCTCAGTATATTCCCCCTGGCCCGGTTCCAATTTTCCTTAAAGACCTGCGGATTAACCTGGGGTGGAATAAGATCATGAATTCCCCACAAGTTTGAAAGAGGGTAGGAAAAAGTCAAGGATGCAGGCGTAACTCGCGAGACCTCATGAATGGCTGCATTAAAAGCCAAACTGAGCCAGGGAAGACTGGAATCCCATTTGCTGTGTGTTTTCTGATGGTCAATAATCAAAGCGGATTCGAGATTGCGATTAACCCTTTAAGCAAAGGACCCTTGGGGATAATACGGGGTGATGGTAATACGTTTAACTCTATTCTGGAAGCAGAAGGTCTTAAAAGGGCCCGAAAGAAAGGCAGGAGCGTTATCAGTAACCAGCTGCTTAGGTGGCCCGAAAACACTAAAAATACTAAGCAAGTGATTAATCGTGGTGGTAGCGGTAAGGTTTCGACTAGGAATAAGCCAAGTAAACCTAGAAAATGCATCAATTACCACGAATACATATCGACGACCCCTTTTAGTGTGAGGTAAAGGCCCCAAATAATCTACGTAGAGCTTGTGCATTGGAGAGGACTCTCGTTCGGAACCCAGTCAGCCTTGTTGAAGGGCATTTTTGGTTTTAGCTACGTTACATAAGAGACACTGCGCTACCATCTGTCTAACATCTTGGCCCATGGAGGGCAAAGTTAATTGCCCCTTGATCTTTTGGAGCGTCTTATAAGTGCCCAAATGACCACCCACCAAGGAATCATGAAAATAACTGAAAACCTGACGAAGCAAGGTAGCAGGCAAACAGATTTTGGACTGCCGAGCTTCGCCGACCTTCCTGCACAGAGGTCCCCTCTTAATCTCATATTCTTGCGCGAGCTCTCCTGCCAACACACGCTGCTTAATGCCAGCTGTTGTGGGTTTGCAAGAGAGCCATCCCGTTTTTGAGAAGAAGCTGAAAGGCACGCGTTTTAGCTCATGCAGGCTGGCGTGAGGTCTGGAACAGGTCAAGGAAATTAGACTAGCAAAAAAGGACGTAGCTGTGGAATACTTAACTTTAATCCATAAATGGTGAACATCGCTCTTGACGGTACATGATTTACAGCATCAATAGTAACTGGTAATGGCGCCTTGCTAGGTCGTAGCAAATGACGTAGCTGAAGTTCTTCGTAATCAATCTGTACAACCATATGAGTATCCCAGTTGTTGAGTAATCGTCACACGCTGCCTTTACTGAGTGAGGAATCGAACTTCTAACATTGATGATATCCACCGATGCATCTCCGTACGCAGTTGTCGTTTTCGTGAATACGAATGGGCATTTCACCGTAGACAGTTGTCAGTTTTTCATGAATACGAATGGGCGTTTCACCTTCTGCATTCAAAAATTCTGTCACACAACGCTGCCTAACACGGACATCGATGATGGGCATTTTGCAAGCGACTAAAATGTAGCATAATTGAAACGGCTATTTTTTTTAAATTACTGAAATAACCATCAGTAGCGAAAGGTGCCCGTTATTTCAAGCTTTGTGTTTTTATGCAGATGTATTGCTCTATGCTCGAGCAGATGAAGAGACTAACAATTCATCTGATTGTGTAATGTTACCAAACTGGTTTCTGTCTACTCTCTGATGTGTTAAGTTTAGCCCAAATGTTGTGCAATATCTTGCCCACGCGCGAAGCGATTTTTGTGAAAAGACAGAACTGCAGGCAAGATTTGCGGAGATTTTTGACGGATCCTACCTGTTGATATCCATTGGGGAACGGTAATGGGCAACACTGGAGAAATGACGATCCGTTATTAACGCGAAATATCCGCAAAAATTGCGTGATTGACTGTTGTGGCTTAATGATGACACACATGTCAATATCGCAAATGTCGTAACGCAGAATTATTGGTGTCTTGGGGTTTCCTACCGTAGGGTTTCCTAGAAGCAGTGGCACACTAAACCTGTCAGAGGCACGGGCCGGCAAAACAAATCGAGGCTCCTCTTGCTGCCCCCTCCCACCCTCCTCACCATACAGGATTTCTCCGAGAGTTTCAAACGCAAACGGAAGGAAGTTCCACATTGCTTATCATCTTCAATTTGTGTCGTGATAATTTACAAGGTATAACGTTATTTTACGTAACACTGAAACTGACTGCCCTCGTAATCTCGTTGCTCTTATTTAATAGCTATGTTGCCCCTTATACGACAGAATTCATTACGTGATTTCTGTTGTTAGAATCTATTATTTATGTTTCGCAGCTAAGTCGGCATAGAAGGAGCGGGGTGTATAAAAATGAATCTCTATTTCCAAAACCAAGAGGATGGTCACTGTCTACATAAAACTGCGTTCAGTGCGTTGTGGAGGGTACTTTCCTTACGGATTTCAACAAAATCCCTAGTGTTGCTCCGATATTGATGAAATTTTGTACATTCGATCTTCAATGCAAGGGGAACCTCACCGCCTTCATGAAATTTCATGCGGTGTATTGCGGAGAGTACCTTACAACAGAGTTACACACCGTTGGACTGATAGCTTGGGAGTTGGCTCATGTATGTATGTTTTCGTGGTGAAGGCATTTATACAAGTCAACGTAGGCTGGATGGCGGGAGGCTGGCCTACCTTTAAATAAATTCTATATCGTTTCGTCAGTCAGCATGAAAGTTGGCAGATATGTATTTTTTCATAGACGGGGAAAGAGGAGATGGCATGACGGAGGCCGAGGAGTGGATATACGGAGAGAGGAGAACGTGATGAAGTCGGATAGGGGGAGGAGGTTGGCTGGTTCAAATAGCTCTGAGCACTCTGTGACTTAACTTCTGAAGTCATCAGTCCCCTAGAACTTAGAACTACTTAGCGCGTCGCGGTCGCGTGGTTCGAGACTGTAGCGCCTAGAACCGATCGGCCACTCGGCCGGCGGAGAGGAGGTGCATCCAGAGAAGTGAGAGAAGCAGATTAAGAGAGCGGGAGCAGCAGGTAAACAGAGAAAGGGAAGGAGGTGAATGACTAATGGAACACTGTAATAAATACACAAATTAGGGGTTTTATAGTGAATTTGATATACTATTAAAAAAAGCGAAGGAGGAGGTGGACAGAGACGGAAAGATGGATGGAGAAGGAGAGGAGGATGGAGAGGAGGAGGAAGTGTTGTGAGAGAGGGGTCAGATGGAGGAGATGGAAAGAGAGATGGATGGGCGGAAGGAGGAGGTGGATAGAGAGACGTGATAGGACTAAATGGACAAGAGAGATGAGGGAAGAGTGGATGAACTGATATAAAACTGGGGTGAATAAATATCCGGGCAACGCCGTGTTTACTGTTAGTAATTAGATAAAGATTTACGCGACAATGGACGTGTTCATCTGAAAGGAATTAGTGAATATTTTCCCATGGTTAGATGCGGCGTATAATGTCTCGATAACTAGAGTGTTGTTCTTGATGTCTACAGATGATAAAATTCGTTGCTTTATATAGATGACTCCACCAAAGTTCATCTAGTTGGAATTTCATCTTTATTAAATAAACTACATAATAACCAGCTGAAAAATGCTGCTGTTGGAGCACAATAAAGGCAAATATGATCGTGTTTAAAAGACTCTGACAGGAAAGTGGGCAATCAGCTGTCTGGGTCCTCATTCCTCCTTCCTCACCAAAAATTCTGGAAGCTTCACAGGACGAGTGACCATGTTATATAATAAATTTCCCAAGTAAAATTTCAGTTTTGTTGAGTTAAAAATTAAATAAATAGCAGATTTTGTATTAGAACTTTAGATATACCGTTGAAAGCGTACTTTTGTGAATGAGATCCGCCAAATACAAATAATTAGTTTCGTATGACATATATGACGGAACTCCAGAATCGGCAAGTTAACTTTGCGAAATTATTGATGCTAGTAAAATGTGTGCTGTACTTACACATACTGTTCTAAAACAACAATATTTTTAAGGCCCACAGCAAATCCTAGAATTTTTCACACAGAACATCACGGTAAATTTTTTATCATCCAACTTTTCGAATCTCTAGACCCCCTACGTGGTGACGCTCTTGTTTCCGACTGCAAATAAGTATCGTAACCCTGAACTTTCCCACTCACATGAAAATAAGAACATCCCTTCACATTTTATCCAGGCTTAGGACAGGCTATGCACGTAGCTCATAGGCATGTTTAAATGTTTTTTTCATTTTATTTATTTTTATTTATTTATTTATTTTGTTTCTGTTGTTGTTTATTTTTTGTTGTTTTTATTGTTGTTCAACATTACAGTAGTAAATTCATAACCTTTTTTTTTATCAATCGTAAACTCACATTCAATTTTTTCTAAAAAGGCTAGAGATTTTAAACACCTTTTGAAATCTCCAGAGTCTTCATCTGTTTCATAATGTTTTTTAATCTTTTGTCAAGATCTATGCACCTCTTCTTCCTTTTTTGAAGAGGTAGGCCAATGGAATCTTTTTTAATTTCAAAAATAGCGTTCACCGCCTCCTCCTTCAGCTTTTGAATCAGAAAGTACACGTTTGGATGTTTCTAGTTTATTGAGGAGTTCAATTTTCTATGCCAGCCTTCGACAGCATTCGGCGCTCTGTGTCATTGGTTAAGAACATTCCACATTTCAATAGGTATATTAGGATTTTCCATCCACTGATCAGCCATATAGTCTGTAAATGCTGTGATCTTATCTCCACTGGGAATTTATTCCATTATTAAAATCCACGCTTCATCGATAATGTTAAGTGGAAGATGTGCCACTGCAACACCCATGCGACAAAACAATCGCGCTTCCTACCAATCCCTGTAGTCTTCCGCTAGTCCCAGTTCCTGTATCATCTTCCACAGACACTGGTTAAAGTGAAAATTACAGCCGGAAAGGTGTGTTTCAGGGAACACTGAATTCATTGCTTTAATTGTAGCCATTTCAAAATCTAGCACTGCAGTTTTTGGTGACCACGCAGGCATCATAGATATCAATCCAAAAACAAGTTTTTCATATCAGTTTTTACTTTTTCTGGCAGCAAAGCAAATAAAACAGGATACATCTTAGTTGCCTCTTCTGTACTTCCGATGTCGACATGGATTGTGTACAATTGTTTGAACTATTTCGAAGAGCTGTAAAATGTCCCATCCATAAGCACAGATCCATTGCCACAAACGATTTTCTCTGCTTCTTCGCAAGTAAATACTAGAAGCCTCTTGCCTGGAACAGAGCCATCATCAATGTTCAAAAAACTATTACCTTCCTCTAATTTCAAAAGGTCTTCGCTAAGGTGAATTTCCATACTGTAGCCATGGTTCTGGGTTGTCCCAATAGCTCCTCCTCTCGCCTTACACAATAGAGTGTTGGAGCTGTCGTAATTCGGAATATATGCCACGAATTCTAATACTTTATCTTTCAAATCTTGAAATTTCTGCTTAAAAATTTGAGCTACAGGCACTGTCTTTTCTTCACGAACTATTTTACTGCAATTATGTAGTCTTTACATTATATCCACATCTGTTTTGTCAGGTGGACAAGAAGTTGCTGTTGAGCAACGATTTCACCATTAGCAATTTTTAAATGGCCTTTGCACCTACTTCGTTCATAATTTAAGCACATCCAGTTCATATGTCCTTCATTCAACCTGTAAACACGGTAGCAATGACCATCCTTGATAAGACACGACCTGCCTTTCGTTGTTGTTATCACTTCCATCGTGTACACTGCATAGAACAGAAGTCGGATAGGATAACACAAGGAACGAAAGCTATCGACGAAGACACTGTCTGAGAAACGGTGATAACACATGTACTCAGGGTGAGCGACTGGGGTAGCAAAACAGTGGGGGAGGCTCAGTTCTCAAACACCTCGTTAGGGAACCGGATGCTTGGGACAGCTTCGCTGCCTGCTGCACACTTGTAGGAAACCCCACGATATTAAACTCCACGTCAACCCAAGTGGGAGACACACGAACACCCACCCCATGCGATTATCTCGGTTTTGGTACCTCAAAAAAGACTTTGAAGGATGGACGGTTTTTGTTGTACGTAGATGTGCAACAGGTAGATAAGGCTTCTTCACTCATCAGTATACAATATTTACCAAACGGCTGTCTTCATAATGGTGTGTCGATTGAGTGATTGCATAGTTTTTGGAAAGAAGGTAATCTTATGTGCTTGAAAACAGGTTTTGAAACTGATGCCTGAATAGGCAGAAAACTGAGCATTATATTTTATGAACCCCTCTGTTGAATTTTAAGGAGTCAGTCTATATTGCTGCAAAATAATAGGTATCGTAACTCATTCGCAGTGGAGAAAGAACTCGCTATTTTTTTAAAATAGGTCTGCAGTAATTTATTACATTTGGCCCAGACATATGATGCCTTATTATGCGTATGAACTCTTTTTATTTTTTGGACCCATTCACCACAACGGAATCTTTTTTTTCAATGTGATGTATTTGGTTGTAAGTCTATTTTTTCCAAAGTATGTGAGTGTGCTTTGTAGAGTTTAGCCCTATATGCTACTTGTTTTTGGGCGGTGAGTTAGCATGAAGCGTTCTTTATTTCTGTGTGCTGTTGATTTTAACAGTAATTAAATTTATGCTTTTCTCGTCCTCATGCGAAACTATAAATGTCATACCTGTGTGCAAAAGGTTACATTATGTATACAACTCTTCAGTATCCTCTCCTGTGCCACTATGTAGTAGCAAGACCGTCTTTCTTCCGCTAAACTTTGAGATTAAAAGTATGCTAATTATGCGACAACATTACCTGCATAATGTCGGTAACTTCGGATATTTCGTAGGCAGGACCCCTTCTACTAAGTTTTGAAGAAAATAGCAAAATTGCTGAGTATATTACCGTTTTCACCACATACGTATCGCCAAATGTGCCTACTATTATTGGAGTTGGTTTGTTTCCATTTCTAGCACTTAGATCTCCCGTAAAGAAAATCTGATTTTTATTCATACTGTTTAATATCACCTGCATTAGTTTGAAAAAGACCTTAGAGTAGGCAATATTCCCTTCATGTTGGACGTTAGCTGCTATTACTCTTTGGATTGCTCTTGTATCTTTAATTAGTAATAGAACAGTGCGCCCTTTTTCATTTCCTAGTCAAGTGTTTTACCTTATTTTTTTGTAGGAATGTAGATGGTAACACCCTTACTTGTTCTTCTTTCTTATTATACTGCGCTGTAGATCATAGTATAGCCATATACATATCTAGTTCCAGATGGTTTTTTTTCTGTAAATTCTATTTCCTATCCTTTCAAATGATTTGCTAATTCGAATTCCTTAACATCAGTTACCTAACATACAAGGAGAAAGCTTTCCAAGCTTCCTTAAACCACTGTCTCTTGCTCCTATTTCTCACCCATTTCGTAACTCGCTAGTCCGTCCTTCTCCTGAGGCTAGACTGTGTAGTGCAAGTACGTTTATTTTGTCTCTGAATGGGTTACTAGCCCATGTATGGTCCCAACACTCACTACACTAACACATATAAGCTGATTTATACCTAAAAACATTTTTTTCTTTTCCCATTGTGGATAGCAAACAATGCCATACTAAAATTGTAGCGATCATTGTCTAAACACATAAAAGTTTGTCTGTTTCATGGTGGACCACTGATAACGAGTTGACAAAAAAATTTATAAGCATACAAAATTTTATAACCATACAAAACTTATCCTCGGGGCGCTTAGCAGACTCGCAAGCGAGCGCCAGCCCAGGTGGCGGATAGGGAAGTGCCTCCTAGATATAGGTGGTACCGAGGAAATGAAATACTCGGGGCGGACCAAAACTACCAGTAGCGTCTGTTTCCACAGTGGACGGCTACAAAAGGCGTCTGCTCCACATGTCAGTGGCGGCCTCAACCAACTTCCTGCTCTGGAAAGTCAGGTTGTACTTGGCAGCATGCGATACATCCAACTACTAAACATCATGATGGTACAACGAAAAAATCTCATTACCACGGGCCCCAGTCAATAGGCTGGGATCGTCGTGGGCATCGGATTCCGGGGACTCACGGACATCATGAGAAGAATCGGAGCTTCTCAAACTCCCTCAAGACCAAACGCAAACACTACATCGGCAAACTCCACGTGACCCCACTGTTGAAGACAGGAAAGATGAAACAACTGACAGACACTCTCGAAAAATTTCAAACCAAAATATGTGCGCTGCAAGAATCACGATTCACAGACGAAGACCATTTCAACACGGAGAATTTCAGAATATACAAAGGAAAACCATCGAGACAACTGAAAAACCTTAGGCTTTTGGCACAGGATTTGCAGTACACAGGTCCATCACGGACAGCATAATTGACTTTTTGTCACCAAACGAAAGAATCAGCACCATCACAGTGAAATGAGCCAACAAATCCTACACAATAATCAATGCACATGCACCGACTAATGACTAGAACAGGAAAATCCCGGATGAAATTGATGACTTCTGGACGACAATTGAAGAAACTATCAGAAAAATTCCTGCACATAGAGTCAAAATAATACTGGGAGACTTAAACGCTAAACTCGGAAAAGAAAAGATGTACAGACATACCACATGAAAACATTCTCCACGCAAGGACACAAACAAAAACGGAAAACACGTGATAGACTTTTGCAAAAGCCACGACCTCTCCATTATGTCAACGAAATTCAAGAAACCAACACGGAAACATACCACATGGAAATTCTCCAGCGGAAAGCAAGAACTACAAATCGACCACGTAATAGTCCAGAAAGACTCACAAAAATAAATTTTGAACATAGACACACGTAAAGGCTATTTTGACTCAGACCACCATCCACTACAGATCAGGACTCGTCTTTTGCCCAAGAAAAAGCTCCAGAAGAACAATATTATTAGACCATATCCAGAATACCTTACTTTAAACCAGACACAACTCTTAGACAAAATTAAAGTGGAGAAAACGACAGACTGGACACAACTTTCAGGAAGAATCCGAGAGGCCATGAAACTAGCACAAGCACCACGCACAAGGAAACACCGTTGGTTGAACCACACATGTGACCAAGCTATTGACCAACGAATCAGTGCATGGAAAAAATTTAGTAGCCATAAATCCCAAGACAATTGGATGAACTTCCTGAAACCACAAAAGCAATCAAGCAAAATAATTCGCAGTGTAACACGACAGTATGATATACGGCGACTGACGGAGATCGAATCGGACTTCATGAAGAACAATACAAGAAACTTCTACAGAACGTTCAGAGAAAGTATGACTGGATATCAACCACCCAACTTGTGCTCGAGAAGAGCGGATGGAACCCTAGAAACTAATACCAAAAACAATTGTGACATTCTGGCAAAGTACTTTGAAAAACTGTACAACGTGGACCCCACTATGGAAGAAATGATGAGAGAAACTAGCACGTACAATCCAGATAGTGAACCTCCAACTCTAGAAGAAGTTCAAGAAATAATCAAGTCACTCAAGAGTCGTGGAGCACCAGGAGAAGACGGCATCATCGCGGAAATCTGGAAGTTACAAGACCCAGAACTCACCAAAGACATCCACAGGATCTTGGAAGATATCTGGAAGACCATGAAAAATCCTGACGGCTGGAAAACTGCCCTCATACACCCACTACACAAAGAAGGTGACAAGACTGACCTGAACAACTACAGAGGAATATCACTGCTACTGGTCACATACAAGATCCTCTCTAAAGCTTTACTAAACAGACTAGAATGCCAGACCGACCACTTGATTGGGGAATACCAAGCAGGCTTCCGTAAAGGGCGGTCTTAGCGGAACAAATTTGGAACCTGAAAATGATTTTACAACACAAACAGAACCTGATCATTACCTTTGTCGACTGCAAAAAGGCGTACGACTCTATCGACCGGAAAACTCTCTTCAAAATTCTAGCAGAATACAAAGTAGACAAGAAAACACTGGCTATCATAGAGCAAACTTTAACCAACACGACCTCCAAAGTAAAGTTATGTGGGGAACTATCAGAGCCCTTTGAAATTCGCATAGGTGTCCGACTAGGCGATGGCCTCTCATCTCTCCTTTTCAATAAGGTGTTAGATAAGGTAATAAAAGAATGAGAAACATCACAACAGCGGATAACCTTAGGAAACCTACAGATTAAATGCTTGTCTTATGCAGACGATTTGGCGATTGTCATGAAAGGTATAAAAGAAACAAAAGACGCTATTGAAAAACTACACGAAATTGCTTCCAAAACTGGACTACAGATCTCTTATGAAAAGACACAGTTTATGAGCACAAAGAAAATCTCATCTCTGAACACAAAGTATGGCACGATTTACAAAATGGCAAACTTCAAATACCTCGGTGAAAAACTACAAATGAGTGGACGTAACAGAGACTCAAACGAAGAAAGAAAAACTAAACTGGACAAGGCATACATAGTAGTGTGGAATCATTACAACAAGAAGTCTATCTCACAAAAAGTCAAATTACGCCACTACGACACGGTGGTGCTCCCCGAGGCACTATATGTAGCCGAGACCACACTAATCCTAGGGCATACACGTATCAGACAACTAGAAAAAGTAGAACGGAAAATACTTAGGAAAATATTTGGCGCAAATAACAACAATGGAATATGGATCAAGAAACCTACAGAGTAACTATAAAAGCATACGGAGACAATCACAGAAAAGATTAGAAAACGCAGACTACAATTCTATGGACACCTATACAGAATGCCATCAAACAGACTGACCAAACAGATCTTTGACTGGGTAACCACTAGAAACAACAAATGGGTGGCAAGGGAAAAAACGACCTGAATCAACTCAACATAACAGCAGACCCAGTATAGGAGAAAATAAAATTCAGAAACATCATTAATAAAAGTAAACTACATGAGATACAATGTGACAAACGATCAGGCGTAAAATGGACCGAAGAACGCAAGCAAGATCACAGCCGGAAGATGAAAGAAATATGGGCAACCAAAAAGGCAATCAAGATGAAGCCAAAGACACAAAGCTGACAAGAAGCATGGACAGAGGACCGGAAACAGAAACACAGTGAGCCAATGAGGGAAGTTTGGGCAGCAAGGAAGGCAGCAAAAGGAACTGGCCATGTAGTTTAGTCCAAATGTGCTCTTGAAGGGCAAAACACCAATAATAATAATAATAATAATAATAATAATAATAATCCAAAACTTATCAAACGAATCTATGAATGTGGGCACGATGTGCAACTCAATTCCTGACGACATATTAACATACATTTTGCAGAAGTTCAAAATTACCGACATTTAAGGATTTAAAGAGCAATTGATCACCTATGGACAAGAGATGGAGCAGGAGAAATTACAATATCGATATCAGCCGAGAAGTAGTAGGAGAGGCCTAAATATCATGTTTGGTCATTTAATGATATAAATTTAAGTAATTGTACGTGTGTTGCTGAATATTGGGAAGCTACGATTATCCTGTAGCCATATGGTAATAATGAGTGAATTTACAGATTATTGTTCAAGAATTTCCACCAAGTTTTACTTGTCTTCTCGTCATTGATTTCCGCCGTGGTACAGGTTAGGTTGTGAAATTTTTTATTACTTATTAAGTTAGTTTAACGTGTGATACTGGATATGTTTTTGAATGTAGGTTTCGTATGACGCTATTTAGATTGTTATTTTACTTATGTACAGAGGTGGATGATAAAAATACACTCCTGGAAATTGAAATAAGAACACCGTGAATTCATTGTCCCAGGAAGGGGAAACTTTATTGACACATTCCTGGGGTCAGATACATCACATGATCACACTGACAGAACCACCAGCACATAGACACAGGCAACAGAGAATGGACAATGTCGGCACTAGTACAGTGTATATCCACCTTTCGCAGCAATGCAGGCTGCTATTCTCCCATGGAGACGATCGTAGAGATGCTGGATGTAGTCCTGTGGAACGGCTTGCCATGCCATTTCCACCTGGCGCCTCAGTTGGACCAGCGTTCGTGCTGGACGTGCAGACCGCGTGAGACGACACTTCATCCAGTCCCAAACATGCTCAATGGGGGACAGATCCGGAAATCTTGCTGGCCAGGGTAGTTGACTTATACCTTCTAGAGCACGTTGGGTGGCACGGGATACATGCGGACGTGCATTGTCCTGTTGGAACAGCAAGTTCCCTTGCCAGTCTAGGAATGGTAGAACGATGGGTTCGATGACGGTTTGGATGTACCGTGCACTATTCAGTGTCCCCTCGACGATCACCAGTGGTGTACGGCCAGTGTAGGAGATCGCTCCCCACACCATGATGCCGGGTGTTGGCCCTGTGTGCCTCGGTTGTATGCAGTCCTGATTGTGGCGCTCACCTGCACGGCGCCAAACACGCATACTACCATCATTGGCACCAAGGCAGAAGCGACTCTCATCGCTGAAGACGACACGTCTCCATTCGTCCCTCCATTCACGCCTGTCGCGACACCACTGGAGGCGGGCTGCACGATGTTGGGGCGTGAGCGGAAGACGGCCTAACAGTGTGCGGGACAGTAGCTCAGCTTCATGGAGACGGTTGCGAATGGTCCTCGCCGATACCCCAGGAGCAACAGTGTCCCTAATTTGCTGGGAAGTGGCGGTGCAGTCCCCTACGGCACTGCGTAGGATCCTACGGTCTTGGCGTGCATCCGTGCGTCGCTGCGGTCCTGTCCCAGGTCGACGGGCACGTGCACCTTCCGCCGACCACTGGCGACAACATCGATGTACTGTGGAGACCTCACGCCCCACGTGTTGAGCAATTCGGCGGTACGTCCACCCGGCCTCCCGCATGCCCACTATACGCCCTCGCTCAAAGTCCGACAACTGCACATACGGTTCACGTCCACGCTGTCGCGGCATGCTACCGGTGTTAAAGACTGCGATGGAGCTCCGTATGCCACGGCAAACTGGCTGACACTGACGGCGGCGGTGCACAAATGCTGCGCAGCTAGCGCCATTCGACGGCCAACACCGCGGTTCCTGGTGTGTCCGCTGTGCCGTGCGTGTGATCATTGCTTGTACAGCCCTCTCGCAGTGTCCGGAGCAAGTATGGTGGGTCTGACACACCGGTGTCAATGTGTTCTTTTTTCCATTTCCAGGAGTGTATATTGTGGTGCAACAGAGGACATTAACAGCAGCACTAACAAAGCCAAAGTCGCCTTACACCTCTTCACTCCATCTGGAGAGGGGAGGAAGTAACATTGAGAAAAAGTTTCGGATATTTGAAAGTAATGTAAAAACTGAGCTTCTATATGGTTGTTAAACATGGTAAGTGAGAAAGCAGCCAGTCCATAACTGCGAGACATTCAACAACAAATATCTGAGGAACATACTAGGGATATGGTGGCCAAATGTCATGTTTAACGAAACACTCTGGGAAAGAACCAGTTAGAAGCCAAATGAGCTGCAAATAAGAAACAGAAAGTGGAGATTGTTAGGAAATTCACTTAGGAGACTCAATGAACATATTGCGAAGGAAGTTCTTCATTGAGTGCTACATGGACGATGGAGACGAGGCAGGTCCAAAATGAGGTCCAGATGAAGCAGATGGTCAACAGCAGATAAATATAAAATGATGGTGAATTATCATAGTTTAAATGGTGTATTATTCTCAACAAGTTGGTGAATATGACATGGTGAGTTTTAAACAACTCATTATATTGTGGCACGCTTAAGGGTATATAGACACATTATATTCCTGCGAGTACATGACTTTGAGCCATGTAGCAGTGTTTCATTCCTCACTGTTCCACGTTGGGGTATTTGCTCCTTTTTTCCATTTTACTATGTGACCTACAGTTTTCTGTTGTGTTTACACTCTGAGATGTACACTAACTACATTTTTAGCGTTTTACTATTATCTTACATTTGCCACAAAGCCTGAGCACATTTTAGATTACACACTTAAATTGGACTGTGGCTTTTAAAACTGAACAGGCTTCTTTTTTCCTCCATCCTGCTTGAGGCTCAACTACATGTAACTTGATTAATCTTAGTTCTACTAATTATTTCGATGATAGTCACACTGTTAATGACAAATTGTTGCTGTGTTGAGTGACAAAACCTAATTAGCAACTTGTTGAATATAAAAAGACAATAATTACTTCTCATTAACTTTTATAATGTTGCATACTATCATTCATCATGTGGAAAACATGTATATGTATGGTATAATACCATAAGTAGCACCATCACAGAATAATTCCAACTGGTCACTAGAAAAGAAAATAAATTCTTACCATTGAATCAAACACAAAAAGCCAAAGATCTAGTAACAAATGAGTGATATATACATATTCTTGTGAGGTTCGAGAAATAATTCTGTTGAAAAGTCACTATTTATGATGTACAATAAAGTAATTACATACAAATGGTGTACTAAGCTAATCATGAACATCACTGAGATGTTGCACTTAGCAGACAAGTAAAAGTGAGCTTTTGAGGCAACGATTTTTGTAAGATGTTCTGATTAAAAAAAAATGATTGGAAAATAAATGAATTTTCTTATGATCATGATGACTATAACATTCTTTTCAACAAATTTATGAAATTTTTAATGTTGAATTAATTGTTAGAAATGCTATGATATTTATGATTAGCTTGGCAATGAATAGTCATGTAACATAGAACGATGTTTATTTTGATTCATGTGACGTACATTTCCTGGAATCACATACAATTTATTTTAGTAAGTGAGGGGATGGTTATTGACAAGAAAGATATTAACATGGCAACTATGAATGTGTTTGTACAATGAAAAACGGTTGCCATTTATAGGTAGAGCAGTGAATTAGTGATAATTAACCGAGGATTGTATTATGATAAAATGTTGGTGCTGTCTAAATCTTGTTACCAACTGCTGTAATGGACAAGCAAGACGTGATAGCTAATAAAACATGGAAAAATTCAGTGAGATTTAAGGGAGAACCTGCTTACCCTTTACTATGGGTGATTCCCTTATGCTATGGACCTTGAGTTCACAGGGTGCCTCATCAATACAGATATCCATACCGTAGATACAACGACAGTGGAGGGATCTCCGTTGAAACATCAGACAAACATATTTCTCCTGAAGAGAGGGACCACCCTTTCCAGCAGTTGTAGGGCAACATTTTTTTGTCATTGGCTGATCTGGACTTGTAACTACAACGAAATCGAAGTGCTGTCATGGTACAGTGAAACAGCCGAAAGCAAGTGGAAGCTACAGCTGTAATTTTTTCTGAGGACATGCAAATCTAATGTATGGTTAAATGATGTCGTTACCTATTCACATCTTAGGGTGGAGATATCATGAGAACGATAACTGTCATTCTATAGATTGTAGAGTGTAATTTTAGACTGCTAATCAGGTAGTTTAGAAAATTTAAGAAGATTGAAGTTAGATATAGTGGAAATTGGTGTAATTCAGAAGCAGAAGGAAGGGTAATGGAGGAGTAAGTTTAACGGTGAATACCAAAGTAGGAAATTGCTTAAGCTGCCCTGGACAGCACAGTGAAGAGACTGACACTAAAGCCGTATCTGCCACTGTAGCACCAGTTCATATGATAATTAGTTCTGAAGGTGATGAAAAGATTGTAGAAATGTGTGATGACACGAAAGAAATTATTCATATAGTTAAGGAAGACGATAATTTAACTGTGATGGCGGGCTGGAATTCGATAGTTGGAAACGAGGAGGAAGAAGCATAGCAGGTGAATATGAAATGGAGGGGGGAATTGAAGAGGAATAGCTTACTAGAATTCTGCACAGAGAATAGTTTAATCATCGCTGATACTTAAGTTTCAGACTCATGAAAAAAAGAATGTGTGCTTGGGAGAGACTTGGAGACACCTTAACCTTGCAGATTGATAATAGAATGGTAAGACAGAGACATCGGAAACAGATATTATAACATAAGACAATAAAGGGGCCAGATGCAGACTCTGGTCACAATTTAGTGCTTATCAACTACAGGCTGATAATGAAGAATCTGCCAAAATGTAGGACATTAAGGAGATGGGATGTGGATAAGGTGAAAGATCCTGGGGTTGCTGAGATATTCATATGCTGCATTAGGCAACGATTGACTGTAACAGGGAAGAGGAATACAGCAGAAGACGAATGAGTAGCTTCGAGAGATGAAATTGGAAGAAAGGCGAGAACTGGCCGTAATTTTGATGATTTATTAACAGCAAAATTGATTTTCGATCACAATATGATAACCTTCAGCGCTTTATCGTACAAATTAAGGTTCGTAGGCTCTGGTGTCTAGTTATTATCAGTGATCGTTTCATAACTTCTGTTACTGCTAATAACTAGACACCAGTTACCTACGAGCTGTAATTTGTATGCAAAAGCAGTGAAGATGATCATTATGTCATCGAAATTCGATTTTACTATTAATAAAGCAAAATAATGACTACTGACCTTCCTCCTAATTTTATTTATCATATGGTCGTTGTGCTCACAGCACTCCATAAAGTCGCCAATCAATTTGAGAGATGAAATAATGAAGGCAACAGAACATCAGACAGGTAGGACAATACTGAATTCAATTTAGTAAAGATGAAATTATAATAATGGAGCAAATGAAGTAGGCGAAAGGAAATACAAACGTCTAAATAATCAGGTTGACAGGAGGTGCAAAATGACTAGACAGGAATGGCCAGAGGACATATTTAAGTATTTAGAATCATATACTGCTACGAGAAAGATAGATACCGTCTGCAGGGTCCTTTGGAGAAAAGAGAAGTAGCTGTGTGAATATCGAGACTTGAGATGGAAAACCAGCGCTAAGCAAACAATGGAAATCCATTTATTCTCATTTCTCAAGATGAGAATAAATGGATGGTCTATATAAGGAAGATGAACGTGAATAAAATATTACAGAAATGGATTAGGACGTAGATGAACACAAGATGGAAAATTTGATACTGAGAGAGGAATTTGATAGAGCACTGTGAGACCTATATAGAAACAAGGCCAGAGGAGTAGACGACATTCCGTGAGAACTGCTGTATAAATGGGAGAGCCAACAAAGACAAAACTCTTCCATTTGGTGTGCAAGATGTATGAGATTACCGTCAGACTTCAAGAAAAATGTAATAATTGCAATTTCAAAGAAAACAGCTGCTGACAGGTGTGAATATTACCGTACTGTGAGTTTAGTAAGTCATGGTTGCAAAACACTAACGCGAATTCCTTACAGAGGAATGGAAAAACTCGTAGAATCTGACTTTGGAGTAGATCAGTTTGGATTTATTTTGAAATGTATTACCACATGTGGCAATACTGAGCCTACAACTTACCTTAGAAGATAGTTTAAGAAAAGGCACCCCTACTTTTGCAGCATCTATACACTTACAGAAATCTTTTGATATTTATGACTGGAATACAATCTTTTCGAAGGTAAAATACAGGGAGCGAAAGCCTATTTAGAACTATTACATTAACCAGAAGGCAGATGCAAGTGTCGCAGGGTATGAAAGGGAATCAGTGGTTGATTAGGAACTGAGACAGGCCTGTAGCCTATCCTGGATCTTACTCAGTCCGTACACTGGGCAAGCAATAATCAAAACCACGGATAAGTTTTGAGTAGGACTCAAAGTTCAGGGAGAATAAATAAAGTCATTGGTGTTGACAACGTAGTTCTGTCAGAAACAATAAAGGAGAAGCTGAAGGTTGTCTCCGTTGACCCATTGTGGATGCGGGACAGCGGCTGGTCATTTATTTATGAAAAACTAATCACTAAACACCCATAGGTTTTTTGAAATGGTAATTTTATTTACAAGACCAGTTACGGCAATCCATTAACTCCACCTCCAGGCCCCTGCGTGCTAAAAACAACTAGTATAAGTATAGTATACAAAAACTGATATTCTAAAAAATGTAGCGTAGTCACATAAATTCTCAAAAACCTACAAAATGCATTGTGCGGTGTTAAGAAGTGTATCTGTGCACACAACGCACAACAAAGCGCAATAGGTACAGGTGCTGGTTAGCAACGAAACTAACTACTCTGACATCACAGAGTTATAATAGAACATGTCAAACATTTCAAAAACATAAATTAGAAAGCGTACAAAATCAGAATCACAAAGGAATAATGCTTGACTAGCTTTTTTAAAAATATGTCCACAACGTTTACAGATGAGAATCACTCTTGTTCTTAGGAAACATTATCCGCACTCAAATTAAAAACTCGCGATACGACATATCAAGTACACAATATTGTGAATACCTATTGATTAAGTAACACTACTGATATATGAGATGTATTTATGACGGTATCAAAAATATAGACCAGAGGCAAAAAACGGCCGACAAATTACTATGTACATGATGGTAAGTGAAGAACCTGCACGGGATACTCACAAAATAATCAGAGGGCATAATACTGTATCCCGAGTAAAAACTGAAACGATATGACTTACTGTGTCTTAAACATCAATTAATTGGCGGTGGAACAAACAAGGGACCCCAAACACCATACTATTATCTTGACGATATATTCGTTGTATAATGGAAATTAGTACGAGCCACTCAGACTACAAGAAATTTTTAACTCCTTATACCACAAGTTTCATTTCACTATGGACTTAACTTATTATTTTTATTTACAGGTAACTAGGAATGGCCAGTGTTCAGAAACGAGGTTTCTCGTAAGCCGACTGCAAAGTTGTCATTATTGCTGCGAATTCCGATCATCATCCATTACAGAAGAAAACATTCTTTCTTTCAGTGTTTCATAGGCTAAAATTATTTGCACCTGACCATGTGGCAACTGCATCGACAAAGCCTCCATTGTAAAGATAGGGATTGTAAATGGATTTAGAGAAAGTGATTGAAAGGTAATGGGTAATAAAACTCTGTCAAAGTTGCGCGAAGTGAAAAGTTAATATTGTATTAACACACTGGGGAAGCTCCTACGACCAAATACAAGACTGTCGGTTAAAAATTTTGCAATTGGTGGTCTACAAAATTAAGTGTGTAGATTGTGACAAGTTTTACATCGCACAAACTTGGAAGCGTTTCAGAACTCGACATAGGGAACCGGTTATCCTCGCTGTGATAGTAAACTATGAGATTATTTACGTCAGTTCATCAATCAGCTTCGTGACATGGAAAACGATTTACAGATTCTTCATTATAAGAGTAGAGATGTTAATTTGGATACCTCAGAGGACCTAGAAATTTTCATACATATAAGGCGTTTCCATGACCGATTAGTTAATGACCAGATCAGCGGAGCAGGAGATTGGTTTTTAATACCTTTGATAATGGCTTCAATGGCCGATGGGAATACAACTTTTAGGCTCGTTGCGGCCACCGTTCATAACACCAAATGTGCAGTGACGTTTGCCGATGCTTTGAGTATATTTTTATATGCATTTATTTTCACGTATGTCTCATTTGCTGTCATGTCTTACACGTTTTTATGCCTTTTCGCTTCACTTCTGTCATTGTGGCGTGCGCGGTTTGTGTTCATGCCTTTTATTGTTTGTCATCTTCTCTTACGGTACTGCCGCCTCATTTTCAAATTCCATTTACTGGCGTCACTAACATCCTGCCTCATCTACCGTGAGTGGCAGCAGCAGCGCGTATCGATAAGTGCACTGTCGTACCATCTCTGTAGCGACCGATAGTATTTCCGGGTCGTCGTGTGTCTGGAGTTCAGTTGTGAGCTCAGTCGGGACGCATCAGAAGTGAAGTTGGGGACAACCAGGATTTGCCGACCGCTGGCCACACACGTGAACTATCCGACGGAAGCACATTTGAGCGGAGACGACAGTTGGTTGGTCGTTCTGTTGGTCGTCTCATCGGGCGTCGTGTATTTGGTCTTCCGACCGCTTCTGGGCCCTTTCAATTGGTCATCTTGTGGGACGTTGGTCGGTTCCTTCCTTGTGCAGAGATGTCGGGTGGCCAATGGTCCGGTGTTCACTCTGCATGGTTGGATCTGAGCCAGTGTCTCCAGGTCGTCGTGCGTACGAGTTGGGTCCGGATGCAGCAGCAGTGAAGTCAGGGACGGACCAGCAGTGAGTCGGCGGAGGGAGTCGGTGGAGTGAGTCGGTGCAGTGAGTCGATAGAGTCAGTCACAAGGCAGACAGTCGCATGATAGACGCCGGCTCTGAGTCTCATTCGCTTTTGGGTTGTGGACTGAGTCGGGTTCGTCGTTACTCGGCTGTTGGACGAGTTGGCAGTCAGTAGCAGGCAGGTCCACACGATGCAAGTACGCCCCAGGACCATGGCTGACGCAGACGGAAGGCCATTGGTCGGTCGGTCGGCTTGTCGTCGGATGGCGACTTGTAGTATTCTGATCACAGACACTAGTATCAGTCGGGCAATAGTGGGCAGCCTGCAACAGTCGGGTCAGAATGGTGCTAGTATTCGCCGGGACCGCTGTCGGCGAAAATGGGCTGCCGTTGGTCGTTTGCTCGGCCAGTCGTCTCAGTAGACGACGCCTTGGACCCTCAGGACGATCACCATTTCTAGAGTTGGGATGTGGTTGGGCCTCGTTGGTTCGTTAGGACTGAGCAGCGACGTAGTCTGCACTGTATGGAGCCACGCCGCGGAATTTGGCGGCGGGCACGCGCTGTTCCAATGGGAAACGACGCTAGCTGTTTGAGTGGCTTTTCGCTTTCCCCCGAAGCAGGATCCTTAAGTTGAGTAATTAGTTGTTGTTGTTGTTGTGGTCTTCAGTCCTGAGACTGATTTGATGCAGCTCTCCATGCTACTCTATCCTGTGCAAGCTTCTTCATCTCCCAGTACCTACTGCAACCTACATCCTTCTGAATATGCTTAGTGTATTCATCTCTTGGTCTCCCTCTACGATTTTTACCCTCCACGCTGCCCTCCAATGCTAAATTTGTGATCCCTTGATGCCTCAAAACATGTCCTACCAACCGATCCCTTCTTCTAGTCAAGTTGTGCCACAAACTTCTCTTCTCCCCAATCCTATTCAATACCTCCTCATTAGTTACGTGATCTACCCACCCTATCTTCAGCATTCTTCTGTAGCACCACATTTCGAAAGCTTATATTCTCTTCTTGTCCAAACTGGTTATCGTCCATGTTTCACTTCCATACATGGCTACACTCCATAGAAATACTTTCAGAAACGACTTCCTGACACTTAAATCTATACTCGATGTTAACAAATTTCTCTTCTTCAGAAACGAATTCCTTGCCATTGCCAGTCTACATTTTATATCGTCTCTACTTCGACCATCATCAGTTATTTTACTCCCCAAATAGCAAAAATCCTTTACTACTTTAAGTGTCTCAGTTCCTAATCTAATTCCCTCAGCATCACCCGACATAATTTGACTACATTCCATTATCCTCGTTTTGGTTTTGTTGATGTTCATCTTATATCCTCCTTTCAAGACACTGTCCATTCCGTTCAACTGCTCTTCCAAGTCCTTTGCTGTCTCCGACAGAATTACAATGTCATCGGCGAACCTCAAAGATTTTACTTCTTCTCCATGAATTTTAATACCTACTCCGAATTTTTCTTTTGTTTCCTTTACTGCTTGCTCAATATACAGATTGAATAACATCGGGGAGAAGCTACAACCCTGTCTCACTCCTTTCCCAACCACTGCTTCCCTTTCATGCCCCTCGATTCTTATAACTGCCATCTGGTTTCTGTACAAATTGTAAATAGCCTTTCGCTCCCTGTATTTTACCCCTGCCACTTTCAGAATTTGAAAGAGAGTATTCCAGTTAACGTTGTCAAAAGCTTTCTCTAAGTCTACAAATGCTAGGAACGTAGGTTTGCCTTTTCTTAATCTTTCTTCTAAGATACGTCGTAGGGTTAGTATTGCCTCACGTGTTCCAACATTTCTACGGAATCCAAACTGATCTTCCCCGAGGTTCGCTTCTACCAGTTTTTCCATTCGTCTGTATAGAATTCGCGTTAGTATTTTGCAGCTGTGACTTATTAAATTAGTTACGTGTTCTTAAACCGCGACTGTTTCGATTTTTCGTTATTTGTGGATTGTTGTCTCCTCAGCTGTTGACGCGTGTGATAACCAGTCACGTGTTTTGTTGCCTAGAATGTGCAGCCTCCCATAGTCACTTGACAGGTGTGACTTGTGTTTTCGGTATTCTTCGAAACTTGTCTTGAGTGGTGTTTGATGCCTTGATCTTGGTGAGGCTGAGATAGAAATTATTGGTATCTTGGTTTATTCTTCATCGGCCGATATTTATCATTAATTGTGCAGTTGTATCTGACCACTGAAAATCGGTCAGACTCTGGGTCGGTCGTGAACCGTCCCTAGGTTTTGTTGCCTTCCGATTAAGAGGTTGTCAGTCTGGCTGCCTGTCTCACGTACACGTACGATCAAAAGTTGAATGTTCTGTCCAGGCCTTTAGCCGTAAGAAATAGTTTCTAGTTTTTATGTGGCCCCCAGACGAGTTTTCTAGATTGATTTGTCTGGGCTTTAAGCAGTGAGTTTGTTTGGGTTTCGTATGTGGCCTTCAGCCGAGAGGTGTGGGAAGCATTTTAGGATAAAGCCTTTAGACGAGTTTAATTGAAATTTAGAAGCTTTTCCCTTTAGGCCTTAAGCCGTAAAATTGTTTTCTGCATGGTGTGTGGCCTTCAGCAGTGTTTTAATCTCTTTTAAATTCAAAATTCAAACTCCTTGTCTTGCCAGCCGTCGAAGTGGCCGTGCGGTTAAAGACGCTGCAGTCTAGAACCGCAAGACCGCTACAGTCGCAGGTTCGAATCCTGCCTCGGGCATGGATGTTTTTGATGTCCTTAGGTTAGTTAGGTTTAACTAGTTCTAAGTTCTAGGGGACTAATGACCTAAGCAGTTGAGTCCCACAGTGCTCAGAGCCATTTGAACCATTTTTTTGTTTTGCCCTTCAGTCACAAGATTGTTATTCTTTAGTATGAGACCTTCTCCCAGTTTACACGAAAGATTTTAAAATAAGGCCTTCAGCCTTTTCAAACTGAAAGCTCTTCTTCCTAGGCCTTAAGCCGTTAAATTGTTTTGCTGATATGCGGCCTTCGCCGACTTTCAGCCTATTTGAACATCTTTATCTCGGCCTTAAGCCGTAACGCTGTTCTTGATTAATGTGAGGCCTTCAGCCGAGTTCTATGGGAAAAATTTAAGCTAAGGCTTTCTTACTGTTTATATTGAATATAAAAAAAAATTCTAAAGAAGTGAGACCTCCAGAAGAACTCCTGTACCTCAATTCCTCGCTTAGGCCATGTCGCTTGGATTTTCGATGTGGCCTTCAGCCGATCTAATTTAAATCAAAGGAGGTCTTTCGTTAAAATGTTGAGAGGTTTGATTCTTGCTTGTGTGATTGTGTTTTTTAAGAAATAAAGTTTATATGTTGAGTGCAACTGACAGTAACTTATTTTGGCCCCTTACCACAAATATAACCGCATCCGTTCTGTCCTGCTGGCCCAGGGATTTCAGTCAGTAATGTGGATATACATCTTATATTAAATTTCCTTATGATAATGGCGGCTCCGCCACCTGGCGTTGTATTAACACAAGGTCGATTTGCAGTAGGGTTTTGGAACACTTACTGTATTCGAACAATATGAAGTGCCTCGAAGAAAACGATTTATCAACACATAGTCAGTACGATTTCAGAAAGTTTCGGTCTTTTGAAACACAACTACCTCTTTATAGTCCTGAAGTAATAACATGTGAGCCACAGGGGAGTCCCGATTTCATCGTAAATTATGAAGCCATCGCTAAAATACACTCATGTGTGGTCAATTATTGGCAGATTTTCCGAGTTTTCGAGAAGAAGGCAATCTTGTATGCTTCGACACAGGTTTCGATCTCCTGCCTGAGGGGCCAGTAAACTGGAGCATGATATCTTATATACCACACTTTTGTTCAATTTTAGAGAATTTTATTTATTATGTGGACTAGAAGGTATTAACTTATTCACAGTGATGAAAGAAAACTTAAAAAAAAGTAGCTGAGCAATTATTTGTGAAATTCGGCTATATAAGTAATGCTTCATTCTTGTGTATTCGTGTGCGTAGAGTGCATTTTTCCTAGGTAGCAATTGACCATGGCAATATTTTATTGCTGTGCCAAATTCAAATTCGGCGGTAATTCTATTTTCTTCCAAATGAAGTGAGTGTGCTTTGCGGAGTGGTGCGTAAATGCTCTATGTTTGTGTGGCGCGAATTGGTGTTATATGTCTTCAGTTTTTATTGTATGTTGTAGATTTTAATAGCAATGAAATTTATGCTATTGTCGTCCTCATGTTACACAATTAATTTCATACCATCGTGGAAAATATTATATTGTGTAAGCAGCGCTCTAGTCCTCTCTCATGTGTAACCATGTACAAGCAATTTATCATCAAAATACCTCAAATAGCATACTGTATTTTTATGGAGCCTATATACTTCCTAAAAAACATTAATTTCCAAATGACTCAGAGATACATCTGTCAGGAAGCTTGATAATACTGCTGCACGTGGCTGGGCCCTCTTTCTGCTGATAAACTTTCCCATTAAAAGTAAGCTGATTCTGAGATTATATCATTTGAAAATACCGCTAACTTCTGATTCTTCTGAGACAGATACCCTTTCCTGTTTTACTAAATTTTTAAATAAAATAGTAGAGTCGCTGAGTATTTTTACGTTTTTCTTTTACATATGTTTATCCACATGTGACTGCTACTGTTGGGGTTGGTATATTTCCAATTGTAGCATTTAAATCTCCCGTAAAGAAGATGTGGCTTTTATTCGAGCTCTTAAACATTACTTGTAATTATTGGTGAAAGTCAATATTTTCTTCTTGTGGAGCATTAGTTTCTATTGTTCTTTGGATTACACTTGTACCTGTAAGTCCTACTAATACAATGCGTTCATTTGCATTTCCTAGTCAAATATTTTATTATATTATATTCTAGACTTCGAGATGGCAACATTTTTACTTCCTTTTTGTTCATGTTTCCCTACTGTAGATCAAAGTAGAGTTTTTTACACATTCATTTCCAGATGTTTTCTTCTTTGTTTCTGTAACTGATGAAAAATCTGTCTCACATTCTGTGAAGTGTTTCAACCATCTCTTCGTACACTCCACTGTTTACTATCTTGTCCGTGTAACGATCATAGATTGATTTTCACAAAGAAGGTCATTAACTTGTAATTGTTTATGTTTTGCGATGAAGTCATTGGTTCACTCCTTCATAATACTCCAAAAAACTAAAACTTCATGTCACTTGAAAACCATGAGAGACTACTTGGAATTTCTTAATGTAACCCCTCGCAAAAATCCACTCATGATGGGAACGACGCATTTGCGAACTGCGCATAACACCTTGAAGGTCGTGTCCACACTAACATACATGTGAGCCCGGGGAGTTTTCAAAATTGATCAGAAACTCCGTGGCCCATAGCTCAAATACACTCTTCTGTGGCGAGTTAATGGTAAATTCCCCATATTTCTGGATAAGAAGGCAATCTTGTGTGCTTGGAACCAGGCTTGGGAACTGCTGCCTGAGTGGGCGGTAAAGAGGAGCCTGATAGTTTATTAAGCCCAATGTTGAATTTTAGGGAACCGGTGTTTATGCTGTGGTCTTATAAGTACCCTAACTCATTCGCAGTGGGGAAATAATTGTTGTTTTTTGAAAACTGCTCGGCAGTTACTAGTGATGTTTAGCTCAGATATCTGTTGTCTGATTTTGTGTACGATATTTGTTCCATTTTTAATTTCCTTGTATATGATATAATATTATGTAAGCAGCTCTTCATTATCGCCTCTAGCGCCAGTACGTAGTAGCAAGACCTTCTTTCTTCCGGTAAACTTTCGCATTGAAAGTAACCGAATTGTGCAACCATATTACCTACATAATGTCAGTAACTTCTGTCATTTCGGAGGCAGACATCGTATATACTCGACAAAGATTTGAAAAAAGGGAGCGAAATTGCTGAGTGTTTTTCCGTTTTCATCATACTCGTTTCACCAAATGTACCTACTGCTATTTCAATTCGAATGTTTTCACTTCTGTCATCTTGGTCTCCCGTGAAGAAAATCTGATTTTTACGGAAGGTGCTCAATATCATCTGTAATACGTTGTTAGAGGGTTTCTAGTAGCCAATATTTCCTTCATCTGGAGCATTAGCTGCAATTATTCTTGGGACTGATCTTGTACCTTTAATCTCTAATAATACAGTGCGTAATTTTGCATTTCATAGTCAAGTGTTTTAGCTTACTATTTACTTGCGATGTAGAGGCAACATCTTTACCTTATCTTTCTTCCTGGTTTACACCGCTGTAGACCATAGTATAGAGGTCTACAATTGACTTCCTGGAGTTCTGTTACGTGTTTCTGCAATTTCTGAAAAATCTATTTCGTTTTCTTTCAAATATTTAGCTGATTCGAGTCCCTTAAGATCAATTCCCTAACGTACTAAGAGGAAGCTTTCCCACGTTCACTAAACCATTGTCTTTTGCTCCTGTTTCTCACCCCCCAGGTATCCGTTCTCTTCCCAAGACTAGGCTGGGTACTCCGAGTATGTTTATTCCGTCTCTAAGCGGGGTACTGGCCCATCGCTGCAACATGAATTTTCCGATGAGTGATCCCACCAACCACTACACTGTCATCTATCAGCTGATTTAGCATCTATGAATTTTTTTGTTTTGGCTAGCAAACTCAATATAAGACGAAATATTTACGTAACATTTCCAGAAGTCCATAAAAATTGAAATATCATGATTTAAAGCGGAATTGATCATCTATGCACCAGAGATGGAGCAGGAGAAATTTTCATATCGAAATCGGTAGAGGACAGTGTGTAGAGGGTAGAGAACGGTATAGAGAGGCCAGAGTATCGTGTTTGGTCATTTCATGATGCTAATTTAAGTAAGTGTACACGTGGATTTCCTCTGTGTTACTGGATATTGTGGAGCTCAGATTATACTTGTGTCGTTTGGTAAAACTTAGTGTATTAAGACCACGTTTACACTGTACTAAATTTGAAAAAATGACAGCGTAATTGCTGAGTATCCTTCCATTTTCATCACACTCGTTGCACCAAATGTTCCTACTGTTGATGAAATTCGTATGTTTCTACTTTTAGCATTTAGTATCCCGTGGAAAAAACCTGATTTTTACGCAAAGTACTCAATATCATCTTTGATGGGTCGTAATAGGGTTTCTAGTAGTCGATATTTCCTTCATCTGGAGCATTAGTAGCAATTATTCTTGGGATTGATCTCGTACCTTCAGGCTCCAATAATACAGTGCGTCATAGTCAAGTGTTATATCTTACTATTTTCTTGCTATGTAGAGGCATCATCTTTACATTCCTGCTTTACACCGCTGTAGATTATGTTGTAGACGTCTACAATTTAATTCCAGATGTTTTCTTGGGGGTTTCCGTAATTTATGAAAAATCTATTTCCTTTTCTTTCAAATATTTGGCTGATTCGACTTCCTTAAGATCAACTCCCTGGAAGATTTCCCAGTTTCATTAAAACATTGTTTCTTGCTAGTGTTTCTCAACCATGTCGTATCCCAGTTATCCGTTCCGTTCCCGAGACTAGTCTGGGTACTCCACGTACGTTTATTCTGTCTCTGAGTGGGGTATTGGCCCATCGCTGGTATAGGAATTTTCCAGCATGTGATCCTACCACCCACTAGACTTCCATCTAGCAGCTGATTTAGTATCTATGAAGTTTTGGCTCAAATGGCTCTGAGCACTATGAAACTTAACGTCTTTGGTCATCAGTCCCCTAGAACTTAGAACTACTTTAACCTAACTAACCTAAGGACATCACACACACCCATGCCCGAGGCAGGATTCGAACCTGCGACCGTAGAGGTCGCGCGGTTCCAGACTGTAGTACCTAGAACCGCTCGGCCAACCCGGCCAGCTATGAAGTTTTTTTTTTTTTTTTATTGTGCTTAGCAAACCAAGTCGTTTTGATATAGTAGTGATCATTGTTTAAACCTATAAAATATTTTGTGCTTCTTGGTGAACCAGTGAGGATGAGTTTGTCAAACAAATCTGTGAACATATCAGACTTATCAATCGTATTATGTGCATCAGTTGTGGAACTCAATCCCAGACCAAATATTTACGTAAAATTTCCAGACGTTCATGATTATTGAAAAATCATGATTTAAAGCGGAGTTAATCTTCTATGGACCAGAGGTGGAGCAGGAGAAATTTTCATATTGCAAACGCTCGACTACAATGTGGAGAGGTCAGAGTATCGTGTTTCGTCATTTCCTGATACTAATTTAAGTAATTGTACATATGAATTTTCTCTGAGTTACTGGATATTGTGAAGCTTAGATTATTCCTGTATCATTTCGTAAAAGTTAGTGAATTAATAGATTATATTGCAAGAATTTTTTCCAGATCTTAATTGTCTCCTCAACATGTTGGTGAGGTAGATTTTTGCCATTGGTTTCCAGCATGGTACACGTTCGGTTGTGAATTTTTTTTATTAATTATTAAGTTCGTCTGGTGTGTGATACTGAACATGTTTGTGAATGTAGGTTTTATTATAACCATACTTTGATTGATATTTCACTTATGAACAGAAATGCATGAGGTAAAGCATAAGGTCAATACCAAGGAAATGGATGGGAGGAACTGAAAAAATTATCAGAAGACAGAGCAAGATTGCAATCCTTTATTGCAAGCCTATGCTGTATTATTATCTCATTTTTTCCATTTGCTTCTCTAACCTATCTTTTTCTGCTGCGTCGGCACTCTGAGCACTATTCAAATTATTTTTTTTATCTATTAAATATTATCTCACATTTACCACAATCCTAAGAACGTTTTAGATTACATACATAAACCATTCTGTATCTTCTAAAACTGAACAGGTTTCTTTTTTCATCCAACCTGCTTGAGGCTCAACTGACATGTAACTCGATTAATTATAGTTCTGCTAATTCTTTTGATGACATAAATGTTACAGCGTTATTGACAAAATTGTTACTGTGTTGAACGATAAATCCTAATAAAAACAACTTTTGGAATGTAAAACGACAGCAATTCATTATCATTCACTTTTTTGAAATGAGGCACTAGCATCATTATGTAGAAAACAGGTATGTGTAACGCACAATATCGTAAGTAGCACCTTTTCAGAACAAAGTCAATTACACGTTAAGAGAAATGCTGATTACTAGAAAAGGAAAACTAATTCATAATAAAGAGCCATACACAAAAATTCGAAGATCTTGAAACAAATGAGTTATATATGATCTTCTGAGACTCTAGATAATGTAATGTTAAATTTGGCTATTTCTGAAGCACAGCTAAATTTTTGTTCAGTTAAGTAATTAGATAGATTTGGTGTGCTAAGTTAATGATGAGCATTGTTGAGATTTTGCACAAAGCTGAGAAGTAAGGCTGAGCTGATGTAAGAAGGCTTTTGTAAAATTATAGAATTACAAAGATATGTTTGGAAAATAGATGAATTGTCTTATGATCCTGGAGATAATAGTGTCTCATACAAGAAAATTATAAAGTTTTGAATATTGGATAGTTATTTCAAATATGATGTTAACTCTGCTATGATATTTATGTTTGGGTTAGCAAGAAATACTCATGAAATGTAGAATGTTACATGCTTTCAATCATGTGACACATATTTACTTAACGTGTACATGATGAACTTGAGTAATTGAAGGATTGGTTATTGAGAAGAAAGATATTAACATGGCAACTATGGATGTGTTTGTACAATGAAGAACGGTTGGAATGTATAGAAAGAACGCTGAATTAATGATAATTAATTGAGGATTATATTATGATAAAATTTTATTGCTGTCTGTATGCTACTATCAATTGCAGTAGTGAAGGTACATGTAGTAATAGACAATAAGAGAAGGAAATATTGATGATAAATTAGTGAGCTTTTAGGGAGACCCACCTCATCGTTCACTAAAGATGATGCCCTTATGCTAACGACCTTGAGTTCACAGGGTGGCTTGCCTGTCTCATCGATACAGATGAGCTCACCATAGGTACAACAACAGTGGAGGGATACCTGTTGAGAGATTAGATAAACATATTTCTCCTGAAGAGAGGGCGCTGCCTTTTCAGTATTTTCAAGGGCTACATTCTTGATGATTGACCGACCTGGCCATGTAACTACAATCAAAACGGAACAGCTGTGCTTTTACAGTGAAACAGCTGAAAGCAAGATGGAATTATGGCTGTAATTTTTCCCGAGAGTATGAAGATCTAATTTCTGGTTAAATGATGAAGGCATTCTCTTGCTTAAAGTATTTTAGAAGTAAAAAGAATTCCCCACTATACCGCTGGATGGAGACTATTCAGGAGGAAGTCGTCATCTAGAGAACGAAAACTGTCATTTGATAGATTGGAGAGTGTAAAATTATACCCTTTAATCAGGTAGGCTAGAAAATTCAAAAAGACTGAAGTTAGATATAGTGGTAATTAGTGAAAGTCAATGACAGGGAAGCAGCACTTCTGTTCAGGTGAATGCAGGGTTATAAATACAAAATAAAATAGCGTAATGAAGGAGTAGGTTTAATAACGTATAAGAAAATAGGAATGCTCTTAACCTACCATGAGCAGCATAGTGAGC
The DNA here is from genome assembly GCF_023864345.2 of Schistocerca serialis cubense. NCBI lineage: Eukaryota > Metazoa > Arthropoda > Insecta > Orthoptera > Acrididae > Schistocerca > Schistocerca serialis. The sequence continues at coordinate 454,589,038 of NC_064646.1, forward strand.
ACATTATTGTAGCCAAGATAGACACGAATGCCACGCTTAACACAGAAGTACAAGTTCGTATGACAACTAGTGCTGCAGATAATGAGGAGATTGTGGAAATGTACAATGACATAAAAGAATTTATTCAGATAGTTAAGAGAGAGACAAAATTTAATCGAGATGGGGATTGCAATTCGATAGTAGGGAACGAAGAGGAAGAAGCATACAAGGTGAATATGGGTGGGGCGAGGAATGAAAGAGAAATAGCCTAGTAAAATTCTGCACAGAACATGGTTTAATCACCTGTAACATTTGGATTAAGAGTCGGGAAAGAAGAATGTGTAAGTGTAAGGGAACTGGAAACATCAGAAGCTTGCAGATTAATTACACTATGGCATGACAGGGATACCGGAAACAGCTTTTAAAATGTAAGAGAATACAGGGGGCATATGCGAATTCTGGCCACAATTAGTGCCTAAAGACTATAGGCTGAAAGTGAAGAAACTGTAAGAATGTAGGACCTAAAGAACAAGCAACCTGTTGAAAGAACCACAAGTTGTTGAGAGATTCATAGGCAGCTTTAGGCAAATATTGACTATACCAGGGGAATGGGAAGAAGTAGACGAGGAATGGATAGTTATGAGAGATTAAATAATAAAGAGAGCAGAAGATCAGATAGGCATGGCACAACTGAATTCAGTTGATTAATGAAGAAAATATAAAACTGGAGCAAATGAACTAGGCGGAAGGGAATACAGATGTCTAAATAATCAGAATGACAGGAAGAGAAAAATAGCTAAGCAGGAATGGCCAGAGGATGAATGTAAGGATTTAGAAACATATACTTCTAGGAGAACGATGTATACCGTGTACAGGGTCCTTTGGAGAAAAGAGAAGTAGCTGTGTGTTTATCGAGAGCTGAGATGGAATACCAGCCCTAAGCAAACAACGGAAAGCTGAAAGATAAAAATACATGGATGGTCTATGTAAGGGAGATGAACTTCAAAACATTGTGAATTGCTGCAGAAATGGGAGATCCAACGAAGACCAAACTCTTCCATTTCGTGTGAAAGATGTGTGAGACATGCGAAGTATCCTCAAACTTCAAGAAAAATATAATAATTGCAATTTCAAAGAAAGCAGGTGCTCACAAGTGTGAATATTGCCGTACTATGAGTTTAATATGTCATGGATTCAAATAACTAACACGAATTCCTTACACAAGAATGAGAATATTGGTAGACTGGTAGAAAGAGTCTTTGGAGTAGATCAGTTTGAATCGACAAGAAAAATATTAACACATGTGGCAACACTGAGCCTCCGGCTTACCTTAGAAGATAGTTTAAGGAAAGGCAACCCTCTTTTTATAGCATCTGGAGACTTGCAGAATTTTTTTGTCATTGCTGAAGGCAACCCTCTTTTTATAGCATCTGTAGACGTATAGAAATTTTTTGACATTTCGAATGTAGCAGAGGTGAAATACAAGGAGTGCAAGCCTATTTAGATCTTTTACATAAACCAGACGGCTGCTGCAAGCGTCAAAAGGCGTGAAAGGGAATCAGTGATTCATAAGGAACTGAGACAGGGTTGTAGCATGTCCTTGATCCTATTGAGTGTATACAAAGTGCAAGCAGTAATCAGAACCACAGTAAAATTTTGTGTAGGACTTATAGTTCATGGAGAAGAAATAAAATCTTTGGGATTTGCTGATTACAATTTAGTTCCGTCAGAAGCAACAAAGGGCATAAAGGAGAAGTTGAAACGAACGGACTGCCTCTGTCGATCCATCGTTGATACAGGACAGCGGTTGGTCAGATATTTATGGAAAGCAGATCACCAAACAGCCGTACGTTTTCAGAAATTATTATTGTATTTACACGACCAGATTCGGCATCCCATTAATCCCTTCTCCAGGCGGCTGCATGTTAAAAACAACTAGTATACATTTTTAGATGTCAAAGTGTACAGCAGTTGATGTAACAGAAAATAAAGTGTAGTGTTAAAAATCAACAAAAGCCTACAAAATGCAGTGTGCAGCGTTAAGAAGAGGATCTGTGCACACAACGCCCAACAAAGCATCGAAACTAACTACTTTCACATCACAGAGTCATAATCGAACGTGTCAAACACTACAAAAAAAAGTTTAATAAATCAGAAGCAGAAAGGATTAATGCTTGTTTGGCTTTATTATAAAAAATATCCACAACACTTACAGACGAGAATCATTCTAATTCTTGGTAAAAATTATTCCCATTCAAGATAAAAACTCGCGATATGACATATGGAGTACAAAGTAGTGTGCATACCTATAGCCTAAGTAACACTAGTATTACTGTACTTCAGATGTAGTTATCACAATATCAAAAAACGCTTCCAGAGGCCAAACATAACGGCCGACAAATTACTAAGTGAACGTCGATAAGCAAACAACTTGTAGGAGATACTCACAAAACATCAAGAGGGCATTATATTATATCTAAAGTGAAGAATGAAACTTTATGACTTGGTGGCCATTAAACATCAATTAATTGGGGGGAAAATAGTACGGTGGAACAAACAAAGAACCTCAAACACCAAATTGTTATGTTGACGAGGTGTTCGTCGTTTTTAGTAGTAGTAAGTACGAGGTGATTAATCTAAAGAACTTTTCAATGGGCTGTCTATAAGATTCAGTATGGACCTTGTGACAGGTTTTGCATTGGACACACTGGCAGGGAGTTCAGGACGCGATAGAGGGAATACTGTTATCCTAGGTGTGGTAGTGCACTAGGACCTCATTTACGTCAGTGCACCCATCAGCTACGTGCCGTGGAAAACAAATTACAGTCTTCATTATGAGAGTAGAGATGTTTAATCAGATATCTTGGGAGACCTAGAAAATTCATACAAAGAAGATGCTTACATAACCGTTTAGTTAATGAGCACATCACTGGAACAAGACATAGCTTTTTCACACTTTTGATAATGTTTTCAGCTCCGATTTGAAGTAAAAATCGTACACCCTTTGCGGCAACTCTTTGTAACAATAAATGTACAGTGACGTTTGCAGCAATTTTCGGTATATTTGTATATGCTGTAATTTTCACATACGTGTTTTTGATGTCATCTTATAAGTTTTTATGACTTTTCACTTTACTTTTGTCATTGTCAGTAATCTGGATATACAACAATTATTAAATATCCTTAGGATACTGGCGGCTAAGCCACCTGGCGTTGTGTTAGCCCAGGTTTCCTCGATCGGCCGCAGCGCGCGTTAACTGCAGCTCTGGCTCTGGAAAATTTGGTTTCTGTCTATGCGAGAGGGAAGCTATTGTACCTGAAATACCATATGTACTTCTTGATGTGCGGTATTTACAACTGCCTCTTGAGCTCGTAAAATTGCTTATGGTATGTACATTTCGCCTATTGTGAGACCTTCAATTTTTTATAAATTTTGTAGCTTTGTTAACCATGCAATTGTGTATACTTGCATTCGTATTATGGGAAGAGTTTGCAATCTCAAATTTTAATTGCTGACAGGTCACCAGTAAGAAATCCCCAAAACAGCTACACGATTTTTTCAGCAACCAACAAGCACTTTTAGAGTCATTTTTATTCTATTTGTCATGGTTACCTTCTGGTGCCAGGCATTTCAGTCTTAGATAGAACAAGTGATCCTCCTTTTTGCGCCAGTATGAACGTTAAAAAATATTCTTTTGCTTTGCACTCCAGTTGGTTTTCGTACACTCACTCTGCTAACCTGACCCTCTCCCTCAGTACCTTCTGTGCTACAGCTTTCTATGTGTTAGTTACTATCTGGATAGGTTTCATCACTCATTACACAGGTTGGTATCTCTTATTCACAGGTGAATATTAATTACATAATCAAGTGAGACTCCTTACGGTTGACATGGATGTTGCGGTTCTCTGCTTGGTCCGACCTACTATTATCCCGCCAGTTAACTGATGTTTAAGGGACACCAAGACATTTCTTTTCATCTTTAACTTGGCGTATAGTATTATGAATTCTAGGTATTTTATGAGAATCGCCCGCAAATTCTTTTGTTCCCATCATTTACTTAGAAATTTGCTGCCCTTTGGGGTTTTCCTCTGTCTGCGTTTTTTGGTATTGTGTTGACTATATCTGATAGATCACTCCTGTTGATAATATTTAGACAATACGTATGCAGAATATAGTGTACTCCATACGACATATAGAGAGATTTTAACTTTAGAGAGAGTAGTTTATCGTAAGAACGAGGGGGATTCACATCTGTAAGAATTATGGATATTTTTTATAAAAATCTAGACAAGCTATATTCGTTTGTGCTTCTGATTTTGTACATTTTGCTTTGTGTGCACAGCTACACTTCTTAATGCTGCATACTGAATTATGTAGGTTTTAAGCGCTTTTATTTGTACGCCTCATTTTCTCGTTGTTTTTAACACGTAGAGGCGTGGAACCGCTGTTAATGAGAGTCCCAAAATGCTCGTGTAAATAAAGTAAAAACTTCTGAAAATATACGGCTGTTTGGTGATTTTTGTTTGCCAAAAACAATGGACAGTTTCTTGCAAGGAAGATATGAGATATACATCAACAAAAGAAAAACAAAGGGATTGGAGTGTAATCGAAATAATTCAGGTGATGAACAGGTAATTAGAATAGGAAACGAATCTGTGAAAGATTAGATGAGTTTTGTTATTTGGATAGCAAAATAACTGATCATCGCTGAGGTTTATAAGACAAAATAAAATGTAGGCTGGCATTGGCAAGGAAAGAGTTTCTGAAAGAGAGAAATTTATAAGTATTGAATACTGATTTCATGTTAGGAAGTCGTTTCTGAAATTATCTGTGTAGGGTATGTACATGTGTGATAGTCAAACATGAACGATAAACAGGTTACACAAAAATATAATTGAAGTTTCTCAAATGTTTTGCTGCAGAGAAATGCTGATGATTAGATGGGTAGCTCACATTACTAATGAGGAGGTCCTGAATATCATTGGGGAGAAGCGAAATTAGTGGTAAAACCTGACTAGAAGAAGTAACAGGTTAACAAAACACAATCTGAAACTTCAAGGAGTCTCAAATTTATTATTGGAGGGAAGTGTGGGAGGTAAATATCGTAAATGGAAACGAAGCTATGAATACAGCAAGCAGATTCATACGGATGTAAGTTGCAGTAGCTATTCAGATTACCCTGAGATAAGGAGGCTTGCACTGGACAGAGCAGCATGGAGTGCTGCATCAAAACAGTCTTTGAACTGAAGACGACGACAGCAGCATTGAAGATCAGTATCTACAACAATCTTGTGTGAAGGTTGAAAAGTAGGATATGAGGTACAGGCTGAAATGGGGTTATGAGGGCGGATTGTGACTCGTTTTCGGGTACCTTAGTCGGTAGAGTACTTGTAGATGAAGGCAAATGTCACAGGTTCGAGTCCCACTCCGGCGCACAGCTTCAATCTCCCATGAAGCGTCAAGATCAGTGCCATTAGAAGCCGTAAAACGGACTGTCCTGATTTCTTCTGAACAATGAGTTCATACTCTGGTTAGGTAATGCTGTTAAATAGCGTGGGTTGGTCTCAAGAGAGTAGGTTGCTGTTAACATGAAGACTAATGAGGCGTCAGATTTCTAATTTTATTGAGATTACTGTAAAGGGTGATATTTTTGGGCTTTCTTATTTTATACTGATGCATGGTATAAGAGAAATTCGTTATGTCTCAACCATCCTTGCATGTTATAGGTTAACATTTGTATTCGGTTACACATGTGATAGGAAGTCCACTCTCAACACAAGTACCAGATGCTACCTGTGATGGGAAGCCCACATTCAACACAAATGCCAGATACTACACGTTGTAACCTTCGTACAAAACATATAATACCATAACAATAACTTATATCTCAATGCTTAATGATAAGAAATAATTCTCCTTTTACATAATAAATGTAAGTATTCAGCGAAGGACTCTTCTTGGAACTATATTTCGCGGTGGAGATTGCGACAGTATTCAGTACACAGGAAGTATGAACAATAATGTCTTGAGTCACCGATTATTTAGTGTTTTATTAATTAAAACATCTTTTTCGGGCCCTGTGAATCCATTACTGTTATTGGTAACATTTCTCTGAGTCCCTTCACACAGCTTAAGCCATTATTTTATTATCGTACATAGTATTTTATTGTCGTTGCCGTGCAACCATCTTCTTCACGCCTGTTTCCTTGCGCTACTAGTCATTGTACGAATATGTAAATGATTCAGTCCTATGCTACTGTTGCAGGCCGTTAACAACAGATATCGGACTCTTTTCATGCATCATATTACTGGTGGAGAAGAGTACGTTACTGACAGATGCGAAGTAGTAATTTAAAACGAGTTTTTAAAATTACTAAACAACCACGAGAAGCAGAAGCTGCCTATTCATTCAACCTTCGTGATTTTATGCACGTTCATTGCTACTTGCAGATGATTGTGTACTGTTACCAAATTGGTTTTTGTCTTTTTTGTGATGTGATAAGTTTGGTCCATACGCAGTGCAATACCTAACCCACACGCGAGGAGATTTCAGTGAAGAGCCACAACGCTAGGCAAGCTTTGCAGAGAACGTTGAAGGATCCAACCCTCTGTCTCAGTCCCGTCCTTTTCCACTAAAGTGCAGGCCACGTCGTTCCGATCTGACCAGAGACCTCTAACTAGCAAATGTATGTTAAATCAACGGATTTTCGTTGTTTATCCGTGGTCTCAGGACTCCGCGTGGTACTCGAAAGGCCAGAGATCACAGGCGACGTATTTCTGTAGTTGCGACTATATTTCGGCGAGAGTAAGGTGTACATTGCAGCGCTTTTAGGCATTTATTTTCTTATGGTGGATTTTTTGATTGTGAAACCCATTTATATCGTAGAGAGGAAGTTAGTGTGCGCGATAGCAGGAAGAAATTGAGGGTAGTCGTCGGCAATTTTTACGCTATGCGCTCATATATTTCGCAAAAGAAATAACGATGAGTTTATTTGCAGTAACTCAACACATCGCCATATAGATCTGATTCAGCAACTTCAGAACTCCTCCGAGATCACTCAAACATGGGCATGCTTGGAACATAATAAAATTTCTGTTGGCCCTCCTTAAGGGTTGTTTTATATGAAGGGTGACCAAAAAGACCGTCTGATTTCGTTTCCATTTGAGCGCATATGGAATGTAGCGGGACACCCTATGCGGGTATATAAGCACTGACATATAGGCAAGAGATTTGAGTGGCATTCGTGTCTTTCCGAAGTGCATTCGGTAAATGGAAAGACGTTTTCCGGAAAGAAGGCAGTCTTTTACGATTGGACACAGATTTTGAAATTTCTGCCTGATGCGACAATAAACTGGTGACTGATAGTTTATATACAGCACTGTTGTTGAACTTTATGGAATTTGATTTATTCTGTGTACTAGAAGGTATCCTAACTTATTCACGGTGGAGAAAGGAAACGTTATTTTTAAAAAAAAATAGTTGCGCAATTAACTGCGAAATTGTGCCTAAGTAACTGATGCTTTATTTCGTGCAGTTGTGTGCACAAACTACCTGTTTTCTGTGTAGCCATTGACCATGGCAATATTTTATTATTGTGCCAAATTGGGTGGTAAGTCTGTTTTCTTCCAAATTAAGTAAGTATGCTTTGAGGAGTGGGGACTAGTTGCTTCGTGTTTAAGTGGCGTAAATTGACGTTATGTATCTTCAATTTTTGTTGTATGTTGTAGATTTTAATAGCAATGAAAATTAAGATGTAATCCTCATGCTACACAATGTATTTCATACCATCGTGGAAACTATTTTATTGTGTAAGCAGCATTTGAGTTCCATCTCCTGTGTCATCATGTACAAGCAATTTATCATCAAAATACTTCCGGGAATGTACTGTTTTTTATTAAGCATATTTACTTACTTAAAAACATTAATTTCCAAAAGACTCAGTGATACATCTGCCAGGAAGCTACTGTACATTGCAGGACCCCTTTCTGCTGATAATCCCTCCCATTAAAAGTAAGCAGATAATGCGACTATATCACTTGCAAATGTCAGTAACTTCTGATATTTCTGAGAAAAAGATACACTTTTATGTTATACTACATTTAAAAAAAAATAGCACAATTGCTGAGTATTTTTCTGTCTTCATTACATATGTTTTATCCAAATGTGACTGCTATAATTGGAGTTGGTATTTTTCCAATTCTAGATTTCATATTTCCCGTTAAGAACATCTGGTTTTTATTCAAGGTGTTAAACATCACTTGTAATTATTTGTAAAAGGACCTGGAGGATTGAATGTTTCCTTCTTGTGGAGTGTTAGTTTCATTTGTTCTTTGCATTACTCTTTTACCTATAATTCCTACTAGCACAATGAATTCATTTGCGTTTCATACTCAAATATTTTATTTTAATATTGTTTTAGGATTGTAGTTGCCAACACTTTCACTTGCTCTTTGTTCCTTTATTATCCCACTGTAGATCAAAATATAGTCTTCTACATGTATATTTCCAGAAGTTTTCTCCTTTGTTTCTGTAACTCATGAAAAATCTATTTTACATTATTTTAGATGTTTAGCTTACTCGACGTCCCCTAAGGTACCAGGGGTAGTATTTCCAAGCAACATTAGGACATTTTCTCTTGTTCCTATTCCTTACCCATGTCATATCCCAGTAGTCGATCCTGTTCCCGAGGCTATTTATTGAGTCCCTAGTTAGGTACTGGCCCATTGCCGGTAAGACTGGTTACATGACTGACATCTCTCAGCTTTGCAGTCATCGCTCGTAACTATACAAAGTGACATTTCTTCTGTACTAGATGCTATGTCTCTACCGCCAACACTCAATTGCCAGGTTCTTGGCTTCTGAACGGAGTACACAAGCACATTAAAAAATTTTCTGTATTGCGTCATAATTTGATGCATTTTTTAATATGCTAGTTACATCAAAAGAAGTAAACTTAGGGCATACAGATATTTCTACGTCTGTCATTTTTGTCTCATAGTCATTTATGGTCTTTATTGAGTATGACAAGTCTACTATTGCTTCAGAATTTCATTCAGTAATTGTGGATTTATGAAGATTGGTAGGTTTAGAGACTTCACTGTTTATCTTATTGAATAATGTGGCTCACGGATTTTCAGTGGGACTCCCTCATTTGACTCAATGAAGACCATTATAGTATAACTTCTTGCTTCTTGTTCTTTAAACAGGCAATTGCACATATTAATATTCTTTCAGATTTCCTCTGGAATTTTACTTTTGAATGTAAGCTCAGATATTTTGCTTTCAAACAGGAAAGTCGGTGTTTAAGTGATATATACATCCTTGATCATGATTACTACACAATTACTTATCCATCTGACCTCCCTTTTCTTTGATGAAAAAGACCAAGATTTTGTTCCTTGGTACCACCTGAGATATTTTCTGAGGTTGGGATGTGTCTCCTGATGCCAAATGATTAACTCATTGAACGAAGGTCCAGCGGAACTATCACGATGAATCTACTGAAAACAACAATTGGAGGGATTGGCGACATAATTATCACGAGTCCTATTAACATAGATCGCTAGTTATTCTGACTTGTAGACATTATTTGGCCTGTCAGAACACGTCTTAAGCCTAACCTCTGGGTAGTGTTTAGATTTTACGTTTCCTTAGTCGACTTCACCATCACTGTATTATTAATTTTCCTGTTTACAGTTCTTAAAAGTTTTTTCTCTTCAGAAACAAATTTGTGGTTTCCTTTATAAATATCTGTGTCCTTATGAATCATTTTATTCATATTTATGCTAAGACAATCTACCGAGTGCAAATTATTTCTACTAAGACAGTCGAAGTCTTAGTGTGCATGATGAGGTTTAGTTGGTTACTAATCCTGAGTATGGGTCTTAGATTTTGCTTCAGCCATTTTCCAAGTAATACATGTCCTATTTGATTAAAAGATTTCGTTAAACATTATTATTTTAGTAATTTTTCAGAAATATAATAAATTTAGTTCTTTACATGTGTCAAATTATTTTATAATGTTAAAACATAAGAAGAAACTTCATATCCAGTAGTCTTGTGTTTATTATATTTGTGAAATGGGTTGAAGTGTACCAACAAGAGAGCGCCTTGAGCAATGTGATGTGAAGTTGCGACATGAATTAATCAAAATATCTGACACTGAAGTATTTAGAACGTTCTCGCGGGTCGTTTTGCAAGTCTTTCACTGTTTTCATCCATTTTGCATTGTTCGATCCACAAATTTCGGAGTTTAACACTTAACATCCTCACAACAGGAACATACACTTGGCGAACTTCGCTCAAGGGCCACCGTAAATAATATGTTAAGTGATGTCCACCAACATAACGGACTATCAGGAGCCTAAATTTATCTTGTGACTTAATAAAATACGATATTTTCTGTGAATCAATTGCTCATTCTTTGAGACGTATTTGTACATCGGTGAAGCGTATGAAATAAATGACAAATCGTTATATAATTATGTATATAAAAGTATTTAATTTGAATAATATGAAGGGCTTCAGTAACGACTGGAAAAGAATAATTTTTAGGATTATTGAGATACCACTGAACGTAAAGAAAAAGCAGAAAGTATAGTAGATGAAATATTTTGTTAAGTTATAGTAGAGTATTTAAAACTGATTGTAATTTACTTTCTAATAAAGCAATATGTAATGTTGATAACAATGTAATGCGTCATATTTAGAAGAAATGAAAGAAGTCTCTGGATGAGGAATAGATGTGGAAACACAGGAGGGATAGAGTAATGGTAACACATACACTTTAGGAAACCAGATTTAAATCGTGAATCATATCCATGGGCAGATGCTGACCATGACCACAGTTTACTGGTTGTGAACAGCAGTTTAACACTGAACAAGAAACTGAAGAAATATACGATACTAACGATATGGTACCTGAATCAGTTCAAAGAAGCAGAGGTTGCTGAGAGGTTCAAGAAGAGCATCAGGTAACGATTGACTGAAGGAGCGGCCAAGAATGCAACAAAAGACCTGTGAGTAGCCTTAGGACTCGAAGTAATCAATTTATAAAATAATCAAATACGCTGAAAGACAAACTCAGTATAAAACCGTGTATGATGCACTAAGTATTAAATCGAATTGGCGAAACGAGAAAATATAAAACTAGAACCAATAAACAAGCAAAGGGAAGGAGAGACGTGTAACAAAATGCGTTTGGTAGAAAGTGCTAAATGTAGAAGCATGAATGTCGTGAACACTACTGCATGGATATTTTCTATGGAGAGAAAATTGGGATTAAACACAGGCAGCGCAACGTTATCTATAAGTGGTACAGAAGCAAGCCCACAGTCGAAGGGCATGAAAGGGAAGTAGTGACTGAATATGAAACTAGTCGGTTTTGTAGCCTATCCCCACACGCTATTAAGTCTGTAAGCTGATTAGCCAATATAGGAAAACTAGGAGAAATTGGGAAAAGGAATTTAGGTTCAGTGAGAAGAAATAGTTTTGCAGATGATATTTTACTTCTGTCAGAGACAGGTACGAACATAGAAGAGCACTGAATTGAATGAATTGCGTCTTGGAAAGAGGTTCGACAAGAAAAAGTTTTAATAATGGGTGGTCGGCGATAGTTGATTTAAATCATGTGAATCTGATGCAATAAGAAGGCAAATGTGACACTGAAGGGAACAGATGTGTTTTGCTATTACAGAAGCTAAATAATTGATTGTGACTGCAGTAATGAGCATTTAATATGTAGACTGGCGATAGCATGATAAGCAGTTCTGAAACTGATAAATCCGTTCACATGTAATGTAGATTTAACAATTAGGAAATCTGTTGTGAATATATCTGTCTAGGGGAATGAATGGATAAAAATATACAGAAAAAATAATAGGTATACCCATATAAATAAACTAGTATAAGTTCCAATACATCTTTCATGTCCAGGCTCCAGCCAACTGTTGAGTTATGATATTACACCTTCTTTCTCACATGTGAACTGAGGCCTAAATATTCTCATTGGCAACATACCATACGTCCTTGGAGAGATACAAGCGGTACCAAATTTGTTACAAAAGTCAGTAAATTACTCAACGGACAGTATTTCTCAGTACAGGTATTTCGTTCATTCCATGTCACTATAGATTCGTAACGTCATCATCTAAACACGAGTTGACTAATCTGAATCTGTTTTAGCAAACTAATAGTATCTTTCAGGTGATGACATTTTATTGGTAATGAAATACAAGTTCTTGAAGTTTATTCAGAATGGGAAATGTTTATTGGTACTTGCAGGCCATTATTTATCTGTTTAATATAAAGGTGTTTTGAATTTGGTGCACACGAAGAAGAATGAATTTATGTGTGACTTTTACTCTGAGACGAGTTATCACTTCGAGTGCTAGAAGTGTGCGTTTACAGTTCGCTGACCTGTGCGATGAATTTTATTTTCTGTGATTTTGACCCGAATGGAGACAAATGCAATTTCATTTAGACATCACGTGAGATAGACGGATCACGTTATTACAAAAGAGTCCTTTAGCCCATTAGGGAAAACTGAAACCTGCGCGCTGGATTTGAAATACGTTACACGCTAGTGCGTGATCAGGGTGTCCAGTGAATCTCGTATAACAGTTGAAAACGCGCTTGGACTTAAAGCACGAATTGGAAATTAATTTTGAGAAAATTGCTGATTTTGACAAAAATGAACCGAAAGTTCATTCAAAATATCGAGGTTCTGTTTTAATTGAGACACACATCACATTATTGATGACGTGTCTTAGCAACACTGTAATGCAGATTAATTAATTCATTAGAACGATTTGCGACGTAATAAGCCCCATTACACATACTAACTGTTACACGAAATTTGCTGACCGCATGAGAGTATGAGTGTGGTGGTTTTTCGGCATTTCTGGAAATAAAAGAAGTTTCAAAAGTTAAATTACTAACTGTTGTGTAACTTCATTGATAGTCCCACGCCACTACTGAACGTGTTGTATCGCGTCTCTTCACAAGAGGTCTCAAGAAGCCGGGATAAACAATAAAGAAGAATCAAGAAGAAGAGTTTGAAAGTGAGGGGTGACGGGAGTGAAAGTGGATGTAATCCTCATGAGGAGGTAACTCAGCAACCAATTATGGACCAGAAATCGCATAATTTGAGTGAAGGAAATCTTGGTGAAAGTGTCCAAAATGTAATAAATGTAGGACAGCAATGACATAATTTGACTTATAGTAATATCGTTGAAGTGGAGGTGACAGTAGAAGCACACCCGAGTACAAGTAGAAATAGTAGTAGTAATATACAGGAGTCTATAAATACCAAAGTTACACAGGGAAGTGCGAATCTTACATAAAATGTTACACAGCTTAAAGATGATACTATTATTAAATTCATGGCGAGTATGCAACGTCAGTTAACTGAGAATATACGACGTTTAGTTGAGAAGTTTGATACTAAATTTGATTTCCAACCCGAAAAAGTCAACACTCAAATGGAAAATATGTGTTCACTAAATGAAAAATTTGACAAGTTCGAGTCACTTGCAAATCAAATCATGTCACTTAAAGATGATAATAGACTATTAAATGAGAAATTCAATAACTTAAAAGTAGAGTGAACACAACGATTAAATACTACATTTAGTGAATCAGAAAAAACAGTTTCCATCGATATGACTAACCTACACACCGAAGTTTAAGGGTGAAATTAATGAGATGGAGAATAAATATGAAACTACTTCAAAGGGACATATTGATTTGTCAGATAAAATCTGTAACTGTGAAAGAGGTTACTTGAAGACTAATGTGCAAATTGAGGATCTGTCTCAAAAGATGTCAGAATTTGAAATAAATACTTGCAAGTATATAGATAAATATTTAAAGGACCAAACTAAGAAATTAGATAATGATCTTTCTCAGTGGATAGAAGTTAAAAAAAGAAAATTGAAGGGAAAGTCAATACCATTCTCGAATTGAAACAAGCTGAGGTGGTTATGGAAAACCGATGGGAAATGATGAACTTATCAAGTTATTTACTAGTGTGTTTCAGGCAATTAAGGATAAAGTACTTGAAGAATTACTAGGTGGAAAAGTGAAACATATTGTAAATTGTCAGTATTAGAACAAAAATCTTGACGAAATGTACTCACTAAAGACAGCTATTCCGAAGGAATAATAAACCATGTAGTGAAGTAAAATGTAGCTGTTGTGGGAATACATCCGATAAATTTAGTGATTGTTATGGAAATGAAAATGATACTTTTGTCCAAAGAGGGTGCTTGTCGTCTTTAAAGTTTGAGACAAGCATATTCAAATCCAGACATTTTTCCACCTTTTCGACTAAAAAGGATAACATACACCCAAAAATTTTCATCTACAATTTTAAGTGTAATTTTCCTCACAGTTGGTTTGAACATGATAGGCTTCAATATATTGTGTCCAGGATCACACGTGAAGCAGCACTGTGGGCTGCAGAAGCGAGTGAAAATTGTAAACATGCGCGGAGTTTGAACAACTTTTCTTAGCAAAATACTGGTCGAGTAGCAAACAAGAGAGGCTACGGAAGGCGGTGTATCAACCGGATATAATACTAGTAAACAACGTTCATTAAGACATTATTTCGAGATATACATTAATAAAACGAGGTACTGGAGTAATCAAATTTCGTATAGAAAAGTGATAACGTATTTTGAAAGGAAGATTACTTATTCATATACGTGAGAAACTTTTAAATGTCCCTGACTATGACGTGGAACCGTTTCCTGTCTGTAGTCGATTCGATCGATGTGATACTAGAGGATGCCCGAATATGAAATAATAATTAAATGCCTACATCACAACATAATAATAATAGTAATAATAATAACAATAATGACAACCGAGATAGAATTACTAAACCTATAATAACGAAGGAGGACATGCGACATCTTATGGCTATAGTAAAGCCAATAATAATAATAATAATCAATATAAACGTAACACCTATTATACTAAAGAAACCTATGGAAATAATTAATCATGTGAATCAGATTTGCACAGGAAAGCCAAATGGAACAATCAGTGTAGTAATTCACGCAGACGTGTTATATACCCAGAAGACAATCCTGATAGTACACAATCTTGGAAACACCCCTCGACACCTGAAGTTCGATGGGTAGGTACAAATGTAACTCAACAAGCACAATAACCACAAGGACCGATACCACTCGGTAACGGAGCAATAAAATCGCAAAGAGAACAACTACCAAATTCCGACCATTCTTTACATATCGTTGAAGTACATGGACCACCAAAAATGACATCTACCAAAAGATTAAACTAGAACCGGTCACTGAAAGCCTTCCTAGGATGACTGGAGAGAATGGATGAGGAGGGCAGGCATCATTGTAACTAAATATACTGAGGTATTATGATGATTTGGAACTAAGGGGAGGGACTGATTGAAGAAACACCTTACATTTCGAATAAGTGTGGACGAATTTTGCAGGCAGCATTTCAAGCAGTAATAAATAATATTGATGTTGAAACTTTGATTGATACTGGAGAAACCATTAGCGTAATGACGCAGATTTGTTTTAAACAATGCTTAAATTTCCTGTAACTGGATGTACTGCATCTGGAGCATTTAGTACAAAATCACAAAAGGTGTCAAAGCAGGCACGAATCGACATTATGATGCCGGGTGGATGGGGGGGGGGGGGCGGGCGCTTAAATTGAAAGTACCTTCTTATTTGTTTCAAGAATGACTGTACCGTGTGTTTGGGGTCTAGATTTTTTTGTGTGATGCTGGAGCAGTCATCAATTTAAAAGAAGTAACATGTGCCTTGAACTCTGAAGGCGACGTTTTGACAGTCTCTATGATAAAAGGCAAAATAATCCCGGATCAGTATTGCATGAATTTAATGGTTAGCTATACTGGTATTGATTATAATTTAGTTGATGATATTTTCTATATTGAATATACTGGAGAACAAATATGTCACGCAGTGGCTAACACACTGGACTCGCATTCGGGAGGACGACGGTTCAATCCCGCGTCCGGCCATCCTGATTTAGGTTTTCCGTGATTTCCCTAAATCGCTCCAGGCAAATGCCGGGATGGTTCCTTTGAAAGGGCACGGCCGATTTCCTTCCTCGTCCTACCCTAATCCGATGAGACCAATGACCTCGCTATCTGGTCTCCTCCCCCAAAACAACCCAACCCCAACCCAAATAAGTTAAGTTACACTTCACGAGAAAATCTCCAAACCCGAATACCTATCTGCAAGTCAATGAGAAGATCTGTGTTGCTTGTTAAGTAATTATCTTTTCGTATTTAGCAAAGATCCCGGAAGAATCAAAAGTTTTGAATACGGCATTAGGGCGTATCCACACGAATCTTTTTGTCACTCTTCCTACTCTGTCCCTTGGTCAAAGAGAGAGGCAGTCAAGAAAGAAATTATAATTCCTCACTCTAACATTTTGTTAGAGCCCTCTCGTTCTGAATACTGTAGCCCTCTTTTGGCGGTCCTCAAAGCGAATGGTGACGTCAGATTCGTAGAAGCCAGAGAGATAAACAAGATAATCATACCGGTACAGACAAGACCTGAGAATTTGATGAGTTTATTCAGAAATTTTGTGGTGCCCGCTTCCTGACATCCCCTGATAAGTTCATACTGGGAAACGAAAATCTCTGTTGAATGTCGAAAGTATACTGCTTTTATTTTTCTGGGCAGAAGTTATCAATTAACTGTTACGCAATTTGGACTAAATATCAGTGGAGATGTATTTATATAGGCCCTAGACACTGTACTTGGACGAGATTTGCTCGACAGAGTTACCTTGTATGTGGACGACCAATTGATCGCTATTGAAACACAAGAGGAGCATCTAGATCTGCCTGAAATAGTATTTGCGAAATTCTTAGAGTATGGAGTAACAGTAAATTGAATGAAATCTAGATTCGCCAGAATTCAACAGAAGTTCCCAGGACATATAATTACGCCGGACGGTATTATGCCGAATCCTAAGACAATGAGTGCTATCAAAGAGTGTCTCTGTCTTAAAAACAGAAAGTAATTAACATATTTCATAGGATTAGCCTCAATTTTTCCGCTGACTTTTGCCTCATCAATTAATCAGCCAAGAACGTTTATTACAGTTTTTACGGAAGAACATCATGTGAAATACACCCCTGCTGTGTAGTCAAGCGTTTGACAAAATCCGAGACGCTTTAGTTAACGGCCAGTTGTTACATCATCCGAAACGTGAACAGTATTTTCACACTGCCACTGATGCTTCCAAAAGAGGCCTAGGCACTACGTTTTCCAAATGGATGATCCGCGACATATGAAAACCATTAAGATTATAGGATTTGCGAGCAGAACGCTCTCTGAATGTGAAAGGGCATACTGTACCACAGAGTTAGAGGTATTAGCTGTGGCGTTGGCGCTTAAAACGTTTAGATATTTTGTCTATGGAAAAATAATAACCATATTTTGTGACTATAAAGCTTTGTCTTATGCTTTAACGGGGAGAATGTTTCACTCAAGGTTAACCAGACAAGCCTTGTTACTTCAAGAATATAACATTTCAGTGCAATATTTTAAAAGGAAAGACAACATGGTATCTGATGCTCTATCTCGTTTCCTAGAAGACAGGATAATGAAGAATTTGAAGAACAGACTTTAGATTTCAAAGTAATGAATGTGTCTATTGTATTTTCTAAGAAACAAATTTCATAGTCGCAAGAACAAGATCCTGATTGGAAACCTATTCGAGATGTAATCAGCCAAGGAGCTACGAGTTATTTGGGTAGTCTATATACTTTAAATCGAATATATTATTTCGAAGAAAAACTCAGGCCGAACCATGGAAAGTATGTGTTCCAAACGAACTTCTGGAATTTTTACTGTAATATGCACATCTGAAGTGGGGACACTGTGGATCTTTAAAATGCAAAGCCAATTTAGCCCAATTACCATCCGAATTTAGAACGCTTGGCTAGTAACATTCTAAGGAAATGTAAGATTTGCCAGGAAACTAAACCTATCAACAATTGCCGAAACATTGAATTACATCCAATCATACCACACCAACCTTTAACACTGATATCTTGTGATGTGTGTGTACCATGTGCCTTACTACTCTTGGAAGATTTAAGTATATTCTGGCATTCTTCGACATTTTTTCGAAGTATGTGAAATTGTATCCTTTGAGGAATCTACATGTGCATCTTACGTTAAAGAAATTCGTCAATGATTTCATGCCGGCCGCTGTGGTTGAGTGGCGCTTCAGTCCAGAACCACATTGCTGCTATGGGCGCAGGTTCGAATCCTGCCTCGATCATGGATGTGTGTGATGTCCTTAGCTTAGTAGGTTTAAGTAATTCTAAGTCTAAGGAACTGATGACCTCAGATGTTAAGTCCCATAGTGCTTGGAGCCTTTTGAATTTGAATGATTAAATAACAGAGTTTGGAAAACTGAAGATGATATTGACAGACATTGCTGCCTACTACACCATTAGAGTTTGGAGAGTGACCATGAAGGAATACAATATGAAACATTTTATATATATACACACACACACATTTTTATACCTGTGGGAATCCAATCGCAAAATTGTTCCATGACTTAAATCGGTACCACACATCAACATTACAAATGGATCGAGTGGTTATCAGAATCTGAAAGGATTTATAACGACTTGCCTCATACTTCTACAGGATATTCGCCCAACCAAGTGATGTATGGCAAGGATGATTCTCAAGACTGGCTAAAGGGATGGCCACAAATTGAAGAAGACAATCTCACTAAGGAGGACATCTCGACGAAAATTTACTTAGATCTACAACATGAAGCTCATTTGCGAAAGGAAAAATTCAATAAAAGTGTGAAGAAGGTAATAATCTATGCTGTTGGAGAAGAAATATTGTTGAGAAACCATCCACAGGCCTCGAGAAAGAAAAAGTTAAATAAGAAATGGCAGTATTTATATGCTGGACCATACAGAATAATACAAATTCCCCATGAAGGTAGTTATATACTTGCAGATTGTGATTCTTATATGATATAGGGTTTATATTATAAATGAGAAGATATGTACCGTTTATGAAGAGAAAATAAAGGAAGAGAGAACGAGAAGAGTATTCACATACAGGACACCGATATTAGACCTGAGCCATAGGATGAGCTACAAGAGATATTATTTTGTTCATTATATATATATATATATATATATATATATATATATATATATATATATATATATATATGATTATACTTCTCAATTATTATTAAATATAATGTATGTGTTATGGCAAACACACCACGATAATATAATTTAAGAGAAGTAAAATGAAAAAATTATCATAAAAGACAATTTCTGCAAAGAGAAAGCAGCAGTTAATACATTGAAGAACACAAGAAAGCAAGATTAACTGACTTCAAGACGGTTAGTTAGGTTTAAAAGAATGCTACCCTAGAGGCATAAATATTTTATGTTTATGAATTGCTGAAGGAATTTTGTATGTATTAGTGGCAGAAAGTATACTTCATGTATGTGTAATGGGCACGATCAAAGCTAAAGGACATATGAGAAAGGAATGAAAAGGAAGCTGATGTAACTGTCTAATCGACGTTATAATCTGGAAAACATAGTAGGAAGAAAACCATGTGTTGAAGACAATGAAAGCATGATACAAGTTATACGAAAATAATTATTTGAATTTCATGATAAGCCGATAACCATTATGGTAATGGAAATGAATACAAATCTCATGAAGATGCAGTGGTAAGTGTGGTGTCACCGCCAGACACCACACTTGCTGGGTGGTAGCCTTTAAATCGGCCGCGGTCCGGTAGTATACGTCGGACCCGCGTGTCGCCGCTGGCAGTGATTGCAGACCGAGCGCCGCCACGCGGCAGGTCTAGAGAGACTTCCTACCACTCGCCCCAGTTGTACAGCCGACTTCGCTAGCGATGGTTCACCGACAAATTACGCTCTCATTTGCCGAGACGATAGTTAGCATAGCCTTCAGCTACGTCATTTGCTACGACCTAGCAAGGCGCCATTATCAATTGCTATTTATCTTGTGATGCATGTGCCGTCAGACCGATGTTCACCAATTATGGATTAAAGTTAAGTATTCCAGAAGCTACGTACTTTTTTTACTAGACTCAACTCCTTTAACTGTTCCAGACCTCACGCCCGCCTGCGTGAGCTTCAACGCGTGCCTTTCGGCTTCCTGTCCTAGTGGCTTGGCTGTCTTGCCAAGTCACAACAGTAAGAAAATGGAAAGGCTATTGTCTAATATAAACCGAGGACAATTATGTAAGGGAACAAACTTCAATATTGAATGATGACGTATACAACTGGAAAAAAATGCACCAAAACAAGCACAAGTGAACAATACTCACAGTATTTATGTTGAAGACGCAAATCTACAAAAGAAGGGGAAAATGTGCTATTGCTACAAGCGCTTATCTTAATCGCATTTTTATTTACATCTTTTCATTGTTCTTGGCTTGACAAAAAATGTCGAATATTCGAAGGGTATGTGCTGTTTTGTTTAAGCGACAGAAAACGGCGTGGAAAACGGAAAAATACCTGACGTGGAAACTTTGTTTATTTTACAGCTTATCATGATATGTTGTGCCTTGACTGAGTTTATCGCGCATAGTAACCTACTGGTTCCGTGGTAGCAACGTAATGAAGCAAGTTATACAACGCTTTTTCATCTGTAAAGAAATTTGCTTAATGGTTGTTGAAGAAGAATTGAGAAAGCTGAAGGTTAGAGAGCAAACCATTTACGTTGATTTCTTTAAATCGGTTGAGGTAAAAGCTCGGGTATTTCTTCTGAAACCAAAGAGCCAACTTGATTGCCTATCCATCTCAGTCTGATCAGTAACCAATTACTTTGACATGTTCCGTGGTTCTGCTGGAAAAGATAAGTTCAGGAAATGGAAGTAAGTTTCACTGAAAAGTGAAGGTGAATAATGTGAGAGGTTTCCTTTTTTTTTTTTTTTTACGAAATACGTCTGTAGAAATGTGTTTATTTAAGAATATACGTGAGCAGTTGCATCCATATGCACATGTGAATAATTACTTCACTTTCAGCACCCCAGAAATGCAAATACAAAAACCACTATCGAATGTATTGAAGTTATGGCCAATGTATGGCTACTGAAAGAACTAATAAAATGTAAATTACTGAGAACAGAGTTAACCTCAACGTAAATTTATCTTAAGCACTTTACCCTCGAAAAAACTGCCTTTAAAGGATAACAGTTCAAAGAGTTGCATACACAAGTTGTTAGATAGCCCTCAATAGAGAAAATCTCGTGAGTGAATGTAATGGAGAGAGATCCCACTGTGATTTCAACAATACTAAGGTATAGGTAGTTCGGTGCAAAAGAAAAGGGAATGAAATTTACGCTATTACTGTTTTAACCCATTGTATTAAGTTATTTCTTGCATGGAGTGACATTTTATGTTTAATATTGGTATCAGTGTCACATGAAAAAAATTATACTACGTGATGCACTAAGTTCCCAAGAGCGCCAACTGCAATATAAATTTCTTATTGTTTGTGACATAAGAAAGGAGTGAACTGCCCCGGTTTCCAGTGTGGAATATAAAGCTACGAGCTCCAGTAAGTTAATTATTGATGAAGGTATTTGTTAGTCAAAAACTGAGACAAGCGTTAGTACTTCGTGTGAATATCATTCCACACGTTTTCTTGCGTAGTACAGGGGGAGTTGACACTTTAAAGTTGGAAATATAAACGTGAAGGTGTGATTCTTGTAGTAACGTAAAATCAATTTATTTCAGCAAAAGAGTGACTAGTTACACTTTCAGGAAGATGTTGGAAATTTCATGATGATTGTTAAACGGTTTCATGGTAAAAATATGGAAATTATACTTCCCTGTGTAAGGAAGGAAAGGGAGTCTGTAGGATCCCTGACAGAAAATACTGTTTTACGGATATCCGGGAGAATTTTTAAGATGTGTTAGGGAACACCAGCGAGTTCATTTCTGATGATTGTAATCTCCTTCTGCAGTTGCGCATGATGAAACAACTGTTCAGGTTACGATAGCAAATGGATAGGGAAGTGGATGGAGGAACTCCAATTGCTGAGTTGGTAAAACTCCCTTTCGCCCCCTCTCTCTTATCACATTCCATCCGTAGGAAGAGAAACATCTGGTGAGCATGTTGCCCTCCAAAATCGTCCATAATTCATCTACCACCGACTTCTTTGATTGCAGAATTGCGGAAAAATTATGCCACCCGACCAAAGAGCTTTCAAAAATTAAGGAACATTTCTAGAAGCTGTATCGCTACAAGAAAAGAATAAACAACTACAAAGGATGCGAATAACACTAAAAAAGATAAAAAGTAAAACGGCCATTTGCGAGCAGGACTCACGCGCTGCGTGTGCCGTGCTAAATTACCTACGTATAACGACAGTTTGTCCACTCAGGGAATAGAGGATATCGATGATTTTCGGCTGTTATCCACGCTGATACCGGCACGATATCGGTTCCAGGGATCTCAAGGTTTTTAAGATTGTTTTAAGTGTGAAGTCAGACATCAAATGAAAAAGAATTGTTTTTTTTAATATAATTTAAATACAAGTTAACAATATTCTGACTTTTTTCCTTTAACTGAACAGAAAAATGTTTCTTCTAGTCAAATTTCACGATTCTACGTGGTAGGGAATTACCCCATAAGTTTTAATGAGTGATTTTGCAAGTATCGAAATGTGTAACATAAATGGCCGTAACTTCTTACTGCATTGACCAAGTAGCTTAAAATGTTTGCACCGCAAAATGACTATAGACCTCAGTACGTGTGACAAATTTAAGCCTGATACGTCAAACCATTCCACAGAAAAATAGGATTTGACCGACGGACGGACAGTTAACAAATAACTTTTTTTTCGTGTGATGAGTTAGAAATGAACAGTTTCCGCGTTGTTTCTATGGTTATAGCGTGAGACCCCGCTTCTTCGAAAAAAGCGTGTTTATTGGTCAACAAGAAGTACCATGAAGGCTGTGATGCGTTAGTTTCCGAGTATCAAAATATATCGCAAAAGCGTCCGTGTTTTTCGATGGCATTGACTTTAGTTGCTTGATGGTTTAACATCCCCAAGGGAACGTAGATCTTAATATGTGACATCGATTTCAACATCATACGTCTACACGTTCCAGAGAAAAAGCGTTTTGATCAGTCAGATCAACAGACAGGAAGACAGCACACGGACAACAGAGTGGTGCTATGACGTTTCCGTTTTTACCGTCAGAAGTAGGGAACACTAAAATCAACCCTGATTAATCGATGCTCCTATTCGTCCTTATTACGAGCTTACTTGGAGGTCAGTGATGATTAGACCTACGTTTATGTGACTCTCGTTGACGAAAAGCATTTCTTCAATACATTCAAAATAGTAAAAAGCTTGAGTCTTATGGTTGAGGCACAGATACCCATATTTCACGAGATACAACGTTCGGAAGACAATAACTGAATTTCGGAAACAAGACTTTACTGTCGAGTTTTCATTTTAAGGCTTGCAGGATGTTTGCTTAACCAGCAGAACGCTGGTTTTCTTATCGTTGTTTGTTTTACACTAATGGCCTCAGGAAATTATGTGTTTCAGTTCATGATTCAATCATCACAATAGGTATGTCTCTTCAGATAAATGTCGTAGAATATTTTTACGGAACACCGCAAATTTTCAAAAAGAAGTGGTGACCTGACAACCTAAAAGCGTTTCGAAAATGGTAGCAAATTTGTACAGGAGCGAAAATCGATTGTGGAAGAGGAAATCGGGCAGTTAGAACCGGATTTCCAGAATCACATTGATGTATTTACACAGTCAACCAGAAGCGGTATCGGAAAGCTGGTGTACGAAATCCGGTTTTGAATGCCTCACGGCAACGTTGTGGCTACTACACTCAGCTGACTAACACACAAGCAACAGTATGTTCAGTGTCGGTGACCAGACTCCTGCTGGGACGACCGACAATCCTCACCTCAACTGAGGACCGCTGACGTCACTAGATCAACCAACTGGCTGCCGCATCATGAGCGTGTGGAGGAGGAGAGAGGGCAGCAGGTGGCGTGCTGCTCCCCCAGCTGCGCTGGTCCTCCCTTCCACAGACAGGCGGCGACCGTCGTTGTCGCTGCCCTGAAACATTGAGAGAACACCATCACCAGGTGTCCTTCCTCAGCCATGACGACTTGGGAATGTCAGTCCATATAGACAGCCGCTTTGACTAACTTTATTTCAGATGGTGACGAAAAACTTGTCAAAATTAACTAACTGCTGTTATTACTTGTATTGCCACTCATCAGTTGAAACTAAGAGCGACCCACTGGCTGGGAGGTAACTTTCCCAGTGACGCAAGTATACACTTTTCTTAAACTAAACAGACATAGTTACATAAGAGAAAAGTGCAACTACGATATTACACTCTGCAAGGAAATCCATCCTTGTCAGCTCTTACCCACAACTCCCCAACTAGCAACATTTCCGGCTCTTGGGGCCATAGAGTTCAAAGCCAAGTTTCACTTCGTAAACGAGAAAGACATTGGTAGCTGATATGTGACGTATAAGGCGGAGCGAGGTGGGCACATATTTTCATTTAGTTACAATTATGGAGTATAAAACTCAGACTTGACCCCTTAGTGCTGCAGAAGAGTACGGAGATAATTAAAGCAAATACCTGCGATTGTCAAATCTAGTACTTCTTATTCCATTTCATTATATTTAGATGGTAAATTTGTAGTTTTTGAGTCGTTCGTGCCAGAAAGCGACAGACCAGGCTACCCTACTCTGGGGGTAGTAGAACTACATTCGTAATAGCAGCGGCTACTGCATGACGTAATGTGCCTAGTAATTAGACAACATACCATTTCAAAGTGTCTTGTGAATTATATATGTATTCTGTATGCTGAAACGAGTCTATCCACATCTGACTCGTTGAGTACTTAATTATTGTCTTCCCTGCGTAACATCCGCTGAGAACAGGCCATGTGCATTACATAAACATTAACAACTATAGAAGCTCTACGGGTGTTAGGTCCTGGCAATGAAAAGTCAAAGGGCACCCAATGATCCAGCCAGGTGCCAACATATTGGGTGACCAAGTATACTGATAACAAATGGGCCAAATGGCTCTGAGCACTATGGGACTTAACATCTGAGGATGTCAGTCCCCTAGAACTTAGAACTACTTAAACCTAACTAACCTAAGGACATCACACACATCCATGCCCGAAGCAGGATTCCAACCTGCGACCGTAGCGGTCACGCGGTTCCAGACTGAAGCGCCTAGAGCCGCTTGGCCACTGCGGCCGGCATACTGATAACACTATAAGCTATCAACATGGTGCATTCAGTACAAATATCGACAATTATAGTAAATTCAGCATTTCCGGGCAAGGGAAAGGGAGAGAGAGGGACGAAAGGGGTAAAGAGAGAGTGGGTAGGGAAACTGATACATCATGAAAAACCAATGGTAGGCCTAAGAAGTAAAGTTTCACCACACAGTCAGAGACACCTCTCCCTCCCTCCACCCATCCCCTAGAAACATACTGAAGATCAGGGAAAAATGGCACTCAATAAGGTGACGAAAAAGAAAGTCTAACAAACCTCAGAAGCAGGGTGATCCGAGCAGTGAGTCAGGGAAGTCAGAGAGACAGAAGCATGGGAGTAGCCAGGCACGGCTAGGCAGAAATAGCTGCAGTAGCATCAGCGCTTTTAATGAAATCATAAGAGAATAGCTGGGGAAGTCCGTGTGCCTTGTACTGAATGTGGGCTCAGTTAATACGACTGTGTCTTCTCAGTCGGAAAGAATAGTGTTAGCCAGTAACTCTCGCTGTACTAAGACTTGGAAAATTTGTGGGTATAGCTCCTCCAAAACAAGTAGAGCAAGAATATAAACTGTTTTCTGAATGAATTTAGAAGTCACAAACACTTGTAATTGACAAACAATCCTGTCGGAGGAATATCCGCAACTGACCATTATAGCCGAGTTTGAAAATACCTCCTTAGACGTAAGGTTCTTCTAATTTCAAATAAAAGTAACTTTAAAACTAAAGCGGTATTTTCAATCTGTGCTACTTCTTGTAGTGGTTATTTCAAGTAAGTTTCCAGCGCTTACCTTTTGTAATCAGAGGTTTACCATTTTAGCGAGATCAAGAATTCCTCCCACAGCGGCCAGCTCATAGTTGGGACGCGACACCTGTTCTAAAATACATCTTAAAGCAGGCCGAAGTGCCACCAGAAGGACTGAGGCGTCGGCTGAAGTCTTGCAGTAAATGGCGGTTAGGTGACTTTTGCAGGTCGCTGTGTCACTGAGCCCCCAGCCCCTTACACCGCCCCAGCTGAACACAAATCAATGTGTTATTAGTTGTGCCTGAAAGTAAACTAGCCAACGTTACATAAACTATCCTTTTATGCAGACGATGACGATGAAACTTGCCATTGCTGCAGAGACTGATAACTGTCACACCACCCTACAAAAATTATACAATATGTTGCAGTTCAACACACCACACCTAACTTCCTCAGTCTTGCAGTCCCCTATGAGGGGCACAACACATATCATTATTTGAAATTTTTTCCCCGAGCTCGTATCATATTGTCACATTGAAAAGTATTTTTAAACGAAGTTCAGACGTGGCAGAACCTCATGCAAGGGAAATTTATCTTTGCTGTGTTGAATGACATTATTGCCAGGCTGAAAATGGCTGTCTGAAGAAATCGTGTTTTCAGAGGTGAGGCTCTTTGTAAGTTTCTTATTAATATTTTATTCTGTTTCAAACAATATAATTTGTATGGGATTATGTAAATGAATAGTCAGAGAATAATTATTTAAAATTGTAATTTTAATAATTGTACGATTGTCTTAGCAAAATGTATTGAAATTGGAGTGTGCCCTGTAGGGAACATCAGGAGTTAGTGCAATGTATAACATGATTTGTCAACAAAATACATTTCGTCTTTTTTTTACAATAATAATATTTTAATTGTTCATTTTATATTTGTGATAAATATCAGATTAATATTAATTACGTTTCAGGAAACTGTAATTTACAGATGAACAATTTTACAATTTTTAGGTCTAATTTCGAATTTTTTTTCTGATTCAAAGGTATTTGAAGATTTTGTAAATGAATTATTTGATGGAGATGTTAGTGAATTGGAGCTCTCTAATAATGGCGATGATGCTGATGATGAAGATGATATCAGTACAGATCCATATAACCATGTCAGTGATGAACAGGAATTAGATATAGCTAATGATGATGAAGATGTGAAGACAGCAACGATAGCAGGTCTGAATGATTCCGCTCTACTCAATCTACCATCGACAGGACATTTTGGAAGAAGACCTTGGACTTTTTCCCTTTAGCACCTACACCTGAACATGAGGAACAAGTGGCTGTCGGATTGAAATTACCACCTCATGACTATGTGAGTAAATATCTGTCAGAAAATATTTTTAGCATCCTTTCCAAATATTCAAACAGAAGGTATCATAAAAATACTGAGAGAGAGCTGAAATGTACTGTAGATGAAATGAAAATGCTTATCTCTGCAACAGTGATGATGACATACATGTGCTATCCTAGGATTAGGTTGTATTTGAACGAAAAGACTAGGGTGATAGGTATTGCTAAAAAAATTTGCTATGACAGAAGTGCCCCTCGAAGTAAAACCAAATAATCAGTTTTGAAAATGCGACCTATTCTATAAAGTGAGCAGAGTGGTAGCAGGTTGAACCCCAGGCCCACAAACGTTTTCGATGATTAACAGATGATTTCATTTTGGGGTCACAGTCCAACAAGACAAGTCATAAAATCGAAACCTAACCCTTGACTAAAGAATTTTGTACTGGCTGCGACTGATGGCGTTCCTTTCGATTTCTTCTTTTTTCAAGGGAAAGGTGATCCTGTAGTGATTGATACTCAATATGAAAATTCGGATGTAGGCGGAAACGCTGTTATAAATCGGACAACCACTTTTCCTCAAGGAGTGACCATACACATGAACCGTATTTTCATATTGGAATCGCTTTTAGACAAATTACACACTGAAGTTGAGTGTCGAGCCACTGGAATACGACAGAACTCTATAATCCAGAGGCTTCCAACTGTCACTGGACAAGGATATGAAAAAAATGGTAGGAGATCCACTGATCAGTCACTGAGTAATGATGGCCAAGATTGTGTAGTGCATTGGTTTGACAGTCGCCCTGTTATCTCCACGTCCTGTAGAGAAGGAGTAATTCCAGTTGATGAATGTCACCACTGGTGCAGGAAAGAAAAAAGCTACATTCAAGTGGACCATCCCACAATTCTAAGCACCAAAAATTCAAATATGGGAGGTGTTGACTTTCTCGACAGGTTGATCAGCTATTATAGAATAAGTGCCAGAATTAAGAAATGTACTCTAAAAGTGATTATGCACTTCATTGATTTCACTATTTGTGCTTCATGGCTAGAATATAGACGTGATCAATCTATCTTGAGTACATTGAAGAATGAAGTTCCAGACTGCCTCCAGTTCCGAGAAAAGTATGAGGAATATCTGTAGCAGCGCCACCATTTAAGACAGGAAAGTTAGATTTGGTGCAATATTTCTGAGCACACAAGTTACAGTAAGGCGCAGGCCTGTTGACAGTAAGTTACAAAGTTGTGAAGTAGAATGAAGGTGCTGAAAAGAGTAAACAGAGAGGTTTGCATGGCGTAAGTTACTGGTAGAAGGGGCCCACTGGCGCAACCTAGGCGTTATGGGTACCTCACTCGGAGAGGTGTGGTAGCAAAACAGAGGTGCACAGGTGCGTATAAATAGGTGCCGGTTTCCTAACGAGGGGGATTCAAGGGTGATAACTCTCCTGGACGGCGGGGCGAGTCAAACCACCGGCTACACGCAGCAGCAGATGGAGCGCCAGCTTTCCAGGTCACGGCGGGTCACTGGTTCGACCTTCTGATGCCACCGCAGGGTCTGTAGCCAGCCAGCGATGGGCCACTCCACGGCTCGCTACCCCAGGCAGTCTTCTGGGCTCCCAACACACGCCGGAGACATCCCTAGGCGAGGGCCGCAAATTTGGATGTCGGATGGCAGGCGCTTGTTGTCGCCGTGATCTTAATCACGATGGCGAAGAAGCACACAGCGGACTGCCCTGCAGTTCCTAGCGAGTGGCGCTGAGGCAAGAGGAATGAAGGCCGCTGAGTCGGCTACTGGCGCATCCTGATGTCATCAAAACACCGCAGCTGTACACGGCCGGCACACCGCAGTATGTTGCACGGGTTGCTGAGGTAGCCCTTCCATGCCAAGCCGTTTTGCAGACAGCGAAGTGGCGTCTGCGGCAACACAGGACCATGTGACATAGACAGAGAGGAACGCGACATTGTAGATGGGAATAATAAAACACATGAGGGTCATGGCCGAGTTTTAATATGGCGCATCCTGACAGTTTCCATCCGTGTCCAACATCCCTTGACCCCATGCCAACATCTTCATTTAGCAGTGACTGTAGGCAGCAGAGGATCAAGTAGGTAAAAAGACGAGGGCTAGTAGAAATCCTTGGGTAACAGAAGAAAAATTGAACTTCATTGGTGAAAAGATAAAATGCAAAAATGCAGTAAATGTAACACGCAAAAAGGAATACAAACGTCTCAAAAATGAGATCGACAGGAAGT
This sequence comes from Schistocerca serialis cubense, assembly GCF_023864345.2. Classification (NCBI taxonomy): domain Eukaryota; kingdom Metazoa; phylum Arthropoda; class Insecta; order Orthoptera; family Acrididae; genus Schistocerca; species Schistocerca serialis. The sequence goes on from NC_064646.1 coordinate 454,618,700, forward strand.
GCAAAATGGCTAAGCAGGAATGGCTAGAGGACAAACGTAAGGACGTAGAGGCTTATCTAACTAGGGGTAAGGTAGATACTGCCTACAGGAAAATTAAAGAGACCTTTGGAGAAAGGAGAAACACTTGCATGAATATCAAGAGCTCAGATGGAAACCCAGTTCTAAGCAAAGATGAGAAAGCAGAAACCTGGAAGGAGTATACTGAGGGTTTATGCAAGGGAGATGACCTTGAGGACAATATTATGGAAATGGAAGAGGATGTAGATCAAGATGAAATGAGAGATATGACACTGCGTGAAGAGTTTGCCAGAGCACTGAAAGACCTGACTCAAAACAAGGCCCCAGGAGTGGACAACATTCCATTAGAATTACTGACAGCCTTGGGAGAGCCAGCCCTGACGAAACTCTTACCATCTGGTGAGCAAACTGTATGAGACAGACGAAATACCCTCAGACTTCAAGAAGACTAAAATAATTCTAATCGCAAAGAAAGCAGGTGTTGACAGATGTGAAAATTACAGAACTATCACTTTAATAAGTCACGGCTGCAAAATACTAACGCGAATTTTTTACAGACGAATGGAAAAACTAGTAGAAGACGACCTCGGAGAAATCAGTTTGGATTCCATAGAAATACTGGAACACTTGAGGCAATACTGAACCTACGACTTATCTTAGAGAATAGATTAAATGAAGGCAAACCTACTTTTCTAGTATTTGTAGACTTAGAGAAAGCTTTTGACAATGTTGACTGGAATACTGTCTTTCAAATTGTGAAGGTGGCAGTGGTAAAATGTAGGGAGCGAAAGGCTGTTTACAATTTGTACAAAAATCAGATGGCAGTTATAAGAGTCGAGGGACATGAAAGGGAAGCAGTGGTTGGGAAGAGAGTGAGACAGGATTGTAGCCTCTCCCCGATGTTAATCAATTTGTATATTGAGCAAGCAGTAAGGAAAACAAAAGAAAAATTCGTAGTAGGTATTAAAATCCATGAAGAAGAAATAAAAGCTTTGAGGTTCGCCGATGACCATGTAATTCTGTCAGAGACAGCGAAGGACTTGGAATAGCAGATGAACGGAATGGATAGTGTCTTGAAAGGAGGATATAAGATGAACATCAACAAAAACAAAACGAGGATAATGGCATGAGTCGAATTAAGTCGGGTGATGCTGAGGGAATTAGATTAGGAAATGAGACACTTAAAGTAGTAAAGGAATTTTGCTATTTGTGGAGCAAAATAACTGATGATGGTGGAAGTAGAGAGAATATAAAATGTGGACTGGCAATGTCAAGGAAAGCGTTTCTGAAGAAGAAAAATTTGTTAACAGCGAGTATAGATTTAAGTGTCAGGAAGTCGTTTCTGAAAGTATTTCTATGGAGTGTAGCCATGTATGGAAGTGAAACATGGACGATAAATAGTTTGGACAAGAAGAGAATAGAAGTTTTCAAAATGTGGTGCTACAGAAGAATGCTGAAGATTACATGGCTAGATCACATAACTAATGAGGAGGTATTGAATAGGATTGGGGAGAAGAGAAGTTTGTGGCAAAACTTGACTAGCAGAATGGATCGGTTGGTAGGACATGTTCTGAGGCGTCAAGGGATCACAAATTTAGTATTGGAGGGCAGTGTCGAGGGTAAAAATCGTAGAGGGAGACCAAGAGATGAATACACTAAACAGATTCAGTAGGATGTCGGTTGCAGTAGATACTGGGAGATGAAGAAGCTTGCACAGGATAGAGTAGCATGGAGAGCTGCATCAAACCAGTCTCAGGACTGAAGACCACAACAACAACAGTTACATTTGGTGTCTGAACATCAGGCGTCATCTGTACAGTATGACGTTCGAGCCCACCACCTGCATTACAGTCACAAAATGGGGTGAGTGTTGACCAATTTTTTTTTTTTTTTTTTTTTTTTTGAGTGTTGGGCGTTTTCTTTCCTTTCGTTGTCAGAGTAAGTGTTAGTGTGTTTGGGGCGGTAAGATTTTTTCCTTTCGTGACATTTAATTACTTTTTTATTGGGTGAGTATGATGTTTTATTTATCACCTCCTACTACGTCATGGCATACAACGTAAGTTGAGGTATTGAGCTGTAGGAAGACAGTTTATTTTTGTAGTTAAATGTTTGTTTGTGTGAGAATTTATGGGTTGCTTTGGGACTAACTGGGAACGAATTTTAGAACAGTGGAGTGCTGTGCGTCTCTATCTAGATTCTAAATGCCTAGAAGAGAGTCTGGTTGCGGCAGAAGAAATTCGCCGATCCCTCAATGACAATATTTTAATATTATTTTATTTAGTTTTGGCCTATATTATAACGAAATTCACAGATTTAAAAATGAATTTCCAGAGTGTTAAAGTTATTATTATTGACTTTCATAAAATAATGGTAGAAGGTTCACAAGGATATGTTGTTTTCCTACGTGGACCAATAGTACGTCATAACCAATAAACTTATTGACATTGACCCTGACAACAGCTCAATGTCCCTTTCTGACAGTAAAAAGTATTTACGAGTTGAAGATCTGAAGGCAATTCAGAAACCAGATATATATAATGAACTGGATGCCATGAAAGATTTGTACTGCAGATGTAGGGATTTCATGCAGAGGAGATGTTCAGAAATGGAAAAAAGATGTAACTTTGATGATAATTTATTGCCGTTGCTTGCAGTTTTAAATTCAGTCAATAAGTACGTGAAATATGAAAATAGAAATTTTTGTCGACCTGGAAGCCGTCAGACAGGTCATCTGCAACAAAAACTCAAGGACAGACCACCACAAACGGATTTTATAATACAGACTGTCGATACATACTATCTCTTAACGAAATGAACGATAATTTCGACGCAGTTGTATGATCCAGTAACGCTGAAATGTTGGCAACGCTGGTGGGCAGGATTTCGACTCCTTGGTGGGGACTTCGCAAAATTTCGTCAGGAGTAGCACGATCTCCCCTTGCCCCCACCCCACCTCCCACCCCACCTCGCCTCTTATCAGTGGATTAAACTGAATATAACCGGTTATAATTGGTTATAACACACTGACAACCTACCATGACCTACTCACTCTCCATCCCCTTACATCTGGCTTCCTGCTTTGGTGGGAAGACCCATTCCTTATACTGACTGCGGCATACAAATTTCCGTACATCATATTTTAATGCTATACATTTTTACTGTTGGATGAGAGATGAGTGGTAGACTTATGTGGGGACCTGTCCTGTACTTACCAGCTCCCAAGATGAATGTGATCTGCATTTTATAGTTTTGTGAATTGTCCTGACTACGCCTTAAACTCTTAGGTTGGAAGTATTAGTGTGTTTTAAAGTAAATGACTCGTCCTTTATTAGCGCTGTTATCAGCTAGCCGTAATTTCTCCTGTTTTACATCTTTGATTAGGTCTCCTCTCTTTTAATTGATTGTTTTAGAAATAGTGGTAGGCTTGATATTAGAGTGGGTGCATGTGTGCATGTGTTTATGTGTGTGTGTGCATGTATTTATGTGTGTGTGTGTGTGTGTGTGTGTGTGTGTGTGTGTGTGTGTGTGTGTGTGTATGTGTGTGTGTGTGTGTGTGTGTGTGGTGTATAACGTCTGGGGTTTCTTAGTTCTCTCTAGGTTGTTTTAATTCATGCTGAAACTTGTATGAGTTTTTTTTAACCCAACTAGTTTCAGAGATTTTCACAAAGTTGCTAAAGGCCATGCCCCTCTGCACCCAACAACATATATCATCACATCATCAACACCACCACAGTCTAATGTGTATCATTTGTGCGGCTGAGTCATAAAACATGGTAACTGATATTTTAGTGGTTTGGAGATTTTAGAATACATAGTTTAATAAAAGTGTAACAATACATTTCACCTTGTTATGTCTTTTCTTTAAGTTTTAACTTATAATTTGCACGTTACAGAATGTACTGGTAAGGTTTCAAAATGGAAATAATATTTTTTATTGGAAAAAAGAAGAAATACGTAACACATTGACACAAATTATATGGTAGATATTATGTTATTCGTGAATGTAAAATGTCGATACCATGTTATTCATTGCATTCAAAATTTCATTTCCCACAGGAAATTTGACATTATGATGTTAGTTGATAACAATTTAAGCCAATATATTAATGACACAATATAATTTAATTAAATTGAACAGCTTTAATAACTGAAAATACTAATAGTGGTATTCAAATTTCACTGTTACTGCTCTCATCCTTTGCCTTGGATTGCTCAGCTGTTTTTAATATCTTGTAATAAGCATGCTGTACTTCTCGTATGTATAGTAAACAATATAGAACATCATTCAACTTGGTTGCTTCAATGGGCTTTGGACCACTGTGTAGGGTTGGTAGAGGACATTTAAAGCCTTTGAGGAACAGTACTGGGCGACCTCTTCGCCTTAGTGATACAGTACCCATTTCACCATGGTACGAGTTGCATAGTTACATTTTTCTGGATTCGTACTTTCACAACTCCATTTTCACAACATTTTGTTGACTAAAATTGGCTGTCTTTTCTTAGGGCTCAACATTCATTTTCTTTTTATGGGGTTAAGATATAGTGGTTCAAGTTCCTATATCATCATAATGATATCTGCTCTCGTCGATTCCCTTAAAAGGGTTTGAGGTAATTCCTTCCATTAAAAGAGAACAGCCAATTTCCTTCCCGTCCACCCAATAAAACTTTTGGTTCATCTCGGATGACCTTGTAGTTAACGGACATTTGCCACTAATCTTCTTTCTCTTCTCTTTTTTCCAACATTGCTCATTGATTGCAAGTATCGCACAATCGTTAAATTGTCGCAGTCCGTCCCCTCTGCTACTTATCGTGTACACTGACGAAGATCACAATTGAAAGTCATAAAAACAATACTTCATCAAAGCCCGTTGCTCTTCCCCCATGCGGAGAATAGCTCACATCTCACACGATTAATTTAATGCTACTCACTGCACACACAACACAAGCTTACTCGTGCCCCACAACTGCATTCACCCCGCACTAAATCCAAAGAAAGGAAAACGTGTCGAATCACAGAGTTTTCCTCTTTTATATTCCGACGTTTAACGCTTAAACAAGGCTCCTCAATATTTTCATATATGTAACATTCAAGAAATCGCCCAAGATATTAAATTAGGACATGAAATAAAAAGTGCCGTTTCATAATTACACTAATAGCAACCAGGCTGACAATTCACCTTATAAAATCTCTACGAACATATGCGCCGATTTCACTTTTGCCTGCAGTGGTACATACCATACTTCAGTATACCATGAATCGTATGCTGCATGAGGAGTGTCCACAACGCCTTTGTTGCTACACGATGTTCACTCGGCCTATTGAAGATCTTACGCGCCGCAAACTAATCTGAACCACACTGAGGATACAAAAGTCACGGGATAGCGATAAACACGTGTACAGATGGGGGCAGTATGGCGCACACAAGGTACAAAAGGGCAGGGCACTGGCCGATCTGTCACTTGTACTCATGTGGTTCATGTCGAACGGCTTGTGACGTGTTTATGGTACACACGACGGGAAATAAGTGACCTTGAACGCGGAATGATAGTTGGAGCATGAAGAATGGGACATTCCATTTCGGAACTCGTTAGGGAATTCAATATTCCCAGATCCGCAGTGTCAAGAGTGTGCCGAGAGTACCTGATATCAGGAATTATCTCTCACAATAGATAACGACAGAGAGCAGCGGTGTAAGTGTAGAGTTTTCAGTGCTACGGTATAAACAACGCTGTGTGAAATAACCGCTGCCACAGAAACTAATGCAAGACGTGCGACGAACGTATCCGTTAGGAATGTGCGGTAAATTTGGCGTTAATAGTCTATGGCAGCAGACGACAGACACGAATACCTCTGCTAACAGAACATCGCCTTCAGCGACTGTCTTCAGCTCGTGACTACGTCAGTTCGACTCTACACGACAGGAAAACCGTGGCTTGGTCACATGAGTGCCTATTTCTGTTGGTACGAGTTGATAGGACGATCCAAATGAGGCGTAGACGCCACGAATCCCATATGCAGTGGACAGAGTCCTGTACTTCAGCTGAACTGATCATGGACTGGAGATCGTTACTGTCGTCTACTTGGAGACAATTTCCTGCCATTCACAGACTTCATGTTCTCTAACAACAACGGAATTGTTATGGCTCAAAATGTGCCAAGTCATCGGAGCACAATTGTTCGCGATTCGTTTAAAGAACATTCTATACAATTCAGGCGAATAATTCTACCACCCAGGTCTCCCAACATCAATCCCATGGAATGTTTATGGGACATAATCGAGATGTCAGTTTGTCCACAAGATCATGCACCGACAACACTTCTGCTATTATCGACTGGTATAGAACCAGCATGGCTCAGTATTTCAACAGGGGTTTGTTGAGTCTGTGGTATGAGTTGCTGCATTACTTTCGTCACCTCACAGCAAATAACACATAAATTAAATGATTAACGAAAGTAGCCCGCATCTTTTGGAAAAGAGGAAGCTGCACTGAAGGAAGTAAACAGGATTTAAGAATGCGAAATTACTGGCGCCGAACAAAGTGAGAATGTTAGTTATCGTTTCGAATGGAGACAGCAGTGTCCGTACGAATTCTTGATTCCTGTAAGTTAAATCATATTGTAGTAACTGAAACTGAGTGTCCTGATCGTGTTACCAAACTAAGCAAAAATTAACACATTGAAATAACTGTCGGAACGTGCATCTCAGAAATCGAGGAAATATATATTTTCATTGTGGTTTCTGTTAGTATCGTTTGCTTTCAAGATATCATTTTTTCCATTTATTAGGTTAACGCAGCCGGGATTTTGATCAGAATAAATGTTTCATTTGATTATTGACGCCTAGGACATAAGTCTGAGCATATCCGCTTGAGTTAAACAATACGAACTGATGGAAAATGTCTTAGTGGTTATCAAAACAGTGGTATGAAATGAAAGTCATGTGAGGCATTAAATGTGAGGAGTGAATTATATTTTCGTGACACGCGTTAGTGCTCAGAGAATAGTTCTGAGGGCTTGAGTTCATGGCTATAAAGGCGTTCCAAGATTCCAAGTATGAAAGACAACTATTGACAATGTTCCATTTATTTTGTTTCTATACGAGATACGTGCGAGCACAAACGTCGAATGGGTATGGACAGGGGAGAGAGAGAATCAAAGGCTAACGGGTCAGTTTGTCCAGATAAATATTCTGTATTATCACGCATTTCACGGCCTCTTTCCATGTATACTGATGTGTGTGGTTATAGGATAGCTCTGGAAATTTTGACAAATAGACATTAAAGATCAGTAAGCAGTAAATTTTGGATTGGGCTTGGTTGTGCATGGAAATAATAATTTAGGAAACTGAAGAAGCCTGCACTAGAAAGAAAAGGAAAGTGGTATGGGAGGGCCTTCCTTAAATAGACTCTAGCCACATATTAATTTAAAAACAGCTGTGCCAAGTTGGAAAGGACATCCATATGTGAGTGATTGCTGCACTATCAACTCCCCAGACATACCAATATGGTAAACCACCATTTTATGTACTACAGTTACGGTTAATCCATGGCGGTGAAAGATCAAATGAAAGTTACATAATTTAGAACATCACTCACCTAAACCTAACGGTTTCTGAAAGACATTCCACTTGCTATATAAATTTATGGAGGGTAATAGTTCAAACAGTTGCACTCTCGAGCTGTGAGGTGGCCTTGTAAGTGTAAATCTCGTGATTGAATGTGATGACGGCAGACACCACTGCTGAAGTATACTATGCTCTGCACCATGGAAAACGAAAGTAAAGTTATTCTATTAGAATTAATAGTACCAGTCCAAAGTCGTTTCCTACAAGAAGTGCCTTTATCTTTTTTAACATTGTTATAAGTGTAAAGTAAGAGAAAAGTATGACAAATGATGGATTAAGCCTCCAAGTCCCTAGTGTAATATTATTTTCTTGTTGTGTGTGACATAAGAAAGGAGTAAATTGCCTGCACCGCCAGTGTAGAATATGTTACTAGTTCCAGTAACTTAATTATTGATTAACGTGTATGTTAACCAACAACTGAGCAAGCGTCAGTATACGAACATATGCGTTCATGTGAATGTGATTCTGCAACATTTGTTGTGTTGCTGCAAGTGCTGCAGCACCGTAAAGTTGGATGCAGTAAACCTGAAAGTATGATACTCTCAGGAATGTCGATTAAGTTTATTTCAGCAAAACAGCAAATACTTAAAGACTGAAAATTTGATGACAATTCATCAACGCTCATTTGAATGCTACGTAAATTATACTCAACTAAGCAAGAATGTTGTCTTCACTTAATAATAACAGAATAAAGAATTCCGTGTGATAGCTGACATTCAATATTGTTATGTGGATAGTCAGAGAAGTTCTTTGGATATGTTAGGGAACCCCAGCGAGTTCAGTTCTGATGTCTGTAGTCTCTCACTTGAGTTACACTTCGGGAAATGACAGAACGGGTTGCGATCGCAAATGGGTAGGAAAGAGTAAGGAAGAATTTCAATTGCTGATATGGTAAAAATCCCCTTAGCTCCCTCTCTCATCTCACATACCATCCGAAGGAAGAGGAACACCTGGTGAGCATTTTGCCCTTCACAGCCATCCATAATTCATCTGTCACCGTCTTCCGAAATGCTAGAATCCGAGTTACGTTCATCGTCCTACCAAAGAGCTTTAAACATTAAAGATTATTTTTAAAATCTGTGTCGATAAAAGATCAGAACACACAACCACAAAGAATATAAACATTACACAAGAGTCTATGATAATAAATTTAAATATCATTAGTTCTGGTGCCGTGTCTCATAAGTTTTTTTTATACATTAATTGTTGGAATCATGGTTTTCATACTCAGGTTGAGTACCAGGAATTGCTCAATATTTTCAAAAGGAAAGAGTTTGATTCTTAACGTTGTAGCTTTGGTTACACATACTGAACACAACTTATGGGAGAAAATGGAGTCTTCTGTTTCCCAGCAAACAGTGGACAGTGATGTACTTGTTACATTTACACGAGATACGACTCGCGCATGATGGAACCTGAATTTCGGAAACCAACTTTCTCTGACGTGTTTTCAAGTTAAGACCTGAATCGGCATTGCTTGACCGGGCCCCATCAGTTTTCTGGGCATTTGCTGTCTACCACAAATGGCCTCTGGGAAACATAAATGTAATTTCAGAATTTAATCATCACAATAGCTCTTTCTCTACAATGGAACAACGTAGGTAGTCAGTTTTGTGCTCAGTCTTATTTTTCTACCTCTCTTTCTTTGTACAAACGGCCATTCCAATTTTTAAAAAAAAAACAAGACGTAACGAACGACCCAAAGACATTCCAAAACAGTTTCCTTGGAAGTCTGTTATTGAACACAAGTGACGTATATCACAATGTTGACTTACGATTCTACCTTAATTGTTGGTCACACACACTCAACAAATGCAATATAATTGTACAAAACTAGTGGGGTACTTAATTATGGTGTTCCATGTGTAACATAGACACAAGACAGCCAAGTGTTGTAGAAATAGATTGGGTTGTCTCGAAAGTTCGTTCGCTTTCGTGACAGTGGAATCACACAGAACGCCTGAGAACACACTTCCCTGCACACAGCTATGGCACAGAGTTTGCCAGTTTGTCACCTATTACACTTCACACATAAGGTCGGGTATAACATAACCAAAATACGGATCGATTTTGGAAACGAAACTATTAATTTCATGCAGGGTATATCGCTATTTTCGACGACATATTGCCTTTTCCCCGATAATTTGTAAATGCCTTTTTTCGAAAATGTTGGGGTTTTTGAGATCTGTAGCTCTCGAAGGAGTTGAGGTATTAGCCATTGAGGAAATTCTGCTGGGAACGGAGTAGATGAAATTCGGAATAGGCAATGTCCGGTGATTAAGGTGGTTGGGCAACACATCCCGAAGGAAAGAACTCAGCTTTTGATGGGCCACTATAGAGATATGTGGTCTGTCGATGTTGTGGTGAAACATGACATCTTGTCCAAAATCCGATCATTCAATGGCTGCCTTGCGACGGTTAAACTGCGAACACTAGATCTCTGAAGTGATAGTCTAATTCGGACGAACTTTGTAATACAAGACGTCTTTGCAATCCCACCAGGCGCATAGCTGAATCTTTCCGAGAAGCATCCCTGGCTGAGGACCCGATAGTGGTGGCTGCCATGTCTCGCACCACGATTTATTCTTCCGGGCGTTGTTGTACTCGATCCACTTTGCATCTTCAATTACCAGTCATTAACAAAGAGAATCACTGTGACTGCGTCTCAATAAGAAGCCACAGACGGACACTCTGTGAATCAAAATCGCTTCTCTCAGTTCATGAGGAACTCACGCATCGCGAATACTTACGAACCCAGCTCCAAGTTCCTGGCTGCAACAGCACGACAGCTATGGAGCTCCAATGCCGACACCCGCGTTGTCATTTGTGGATTATTGACTATCATATCATTAAGCCACCCCGCATCTGTAAACGTTGGCCGACCAGATCGGATGTTGGTCTCTTAGGGACAAATTCCAGGTTGCAGTCGACTAAACCACTTCTGACTTGCTCGAGCCATTAGTACATCTATCCATTATACAGCACAATCCTTCACCCTGCACTGTGAGGCGGTTTTACCTATACGATAGTAAAACAGCGTAAGATAGTGCTAACGTCCTTTCCTGCTTTTCGTAGCTTGTAAAGACACATTCATGCTGTTTCATCCAACCTCAGGCAAAAATTCACATTGACATATCCAATGGTGCGTCATTTTGTTGATCCTTGATGAGTTTCCCTATTTTTTAGAGATGGATGATACACGAGATATTTAGATGTCTCAAAGATACTTAAATGTTATAGTTTGGGATTTGTATTCGGTTACACATGCCGCCGGAAGTCCACTCTCCACACAAATACCATATACTATCTGTGCTAAAAGTCACGGATCAACTACATTTATAATGTTTTATTAAGTTTCACACTTAAACATATATTTAAAGTACAGACAATGTAGATGAACACCCGTCAATATTAATATTGGGCGGCATCCGTAGATATGAGTAAAGTACTCACTACCAGTTACCTAGGAAAGCAGTGCGAATCTTATGTATGCAAGGTATTGTGAGCTGGCAGAGAGGCAGGAGTGTTAAATGGAACTGACATGCCGAACATTTATCAAGTTTCCGGTATCACGGCGTTCACATCGACTGTACAATAAATGTTCATCTGCAATATAAACATTGCTAATTCCAATAAACATACGCTCTGCATTCGAGATTACTGCAACCGTAATGTCCCTGGCGATAGCTTAGTTTTGAAATTGCTCTCCTTCAGTAGGTTTGTGTGATGCCATTTCTTTTACTGCTTCTGTCATTCTGGTTAAAAAAAATAGAACCAACTTTCGTCTATGAAATTTTTTTTCCAGAACAGCCTCTCCCTTCTAACGAAAGCGTGCATCAGTTGGGATGCAGTTCTTTCCCTTGCCTCTTTATTCTGGTCAGATAAAGTTGTTCGTAATCAAGCTGTGCAAACATATGAGTATCCCAGTTGTTGAGTAATCGTTATCACGCTGCCTTTACTGAGTGAGGAATTCAACTTCTAACATTGGTTATATCCACTGTTACATCACCGTACACAGCTGTCAGTCCTTCGTGAATACGAATTTGCATTTTACAGTACACAGTTGTCAGTTTTCATGAATACGAATGGGTGTTTCACCTTCTGCATCCAAAAACTCTGTCACACAACGTGCCTAATACGGACATCTTTGATGGCAATTTTGCATGCGACTACAATGTAGGCATCTGCTGACGCAGGAAGTTACTATGGCAGTAGTTTGCAAAATAATTTAGAAATGGCGCAACATTAATTAGTTCACTTCCTAAACTGTATTCAAAGAGGACAAAGCAGGTAGCATTCATTCTGGAATGACCTCATAATTTATACCTCATTGCTTAATGATAAAAAATTCTACTTCTCTTTTATAAAAATCGACAATATTCTTGTAATCATATTTTGTGGTCCCGAAAATCACCGTGTTCAGTACGCATGAAATATGAATAATAACGTCTCGCGTCACCGAAAATTTTATGTTTTATTAAGTCCCACAACGCATTTCGGATTCAATGTACCCATTAACGTTTTACCTAACCCTTTTGCTGAGCCCTTCACTCAGTCTAAGCCGTTCTTTTATTGGCATACATGAAATGGTTCCATTGCCATGCAGCCATCTTATCTACTGGCTTCCTCTTATCAAATTTCAATTATGGTGCGAATGTTATATGATTCAGTCCTTTCCTACTGTTGCAGGCCATTAATAATAGATACCCTGTGCTTCACATTAATCATATTACAAGCCAGAGGGCTATTTCACTGATTGCTGTTATTAAATATCTTTCTTAGGCCATTAATTGTATTTTTGTAAAACAGTGAGATATTTTGTGTAATACATGATAGTCAGGAACACTGATTCCAAAAGTATGTGGACATTTCGATTTTAAATCCCATTACGACTTCACTAGCTTATTTGTAGACTTGTCTAGTTATACTTTTTGAGTCTACAGATACGATGAGCACCGCCTTTCTCTATAATCAGAAAACTACTCATTATTTAACTTTAGGAGATATTTTTGCTGTGTGCTTACCTACTATTTTTCTTTAGAATATATAGCTACTGATGTTTACCACCATTGCGCGTATGTTAAGTATGTGATTCGGTGAATATCACGTTAATCATATGTGGTAAGATCACATATGCAGCTGTATACAGGGTCATAAATTGTCGTATAGCTTAACACATCAAGACGTTACTTAACTACTTACAATAGCAGCTTATTCATACAATACAGCGCACTGCTTGAAACGTTTGCTTTTCACCGAGATGATGTGAAATATGCGTTCCTGTTGTGAGAGGGTTGCATGTTAACCTTTTAAATTCTCAATTTAAATGATGTCGAAGGAGATGAAAAATAATGGAAAACTTCCAAAAGGGTTCTGTCAGACTATTTTAATATCTTTATAATGTCAGCAAACGCAGATTGCTTATGGTAAAACTCCACAGCATTTAATTCTGCGCCCACACATTCTTCTATATCCCGCAGATAGAGCATCATATGAGATGATCAAAATGATATAGTTCCAGATAGTAGCGCTATAAAACAGCATAACACACGAAAAGTGATAATTGAAACGGATATTTTTTTTAAATTACTGAAATAACCATCAGTAGCGAAAGGTGCCCGTTATTTCAAGCTTTGTGTTTTTATGCAGATGTATTGCTCTATGCTCGAGCAGATGAAGAGACTAACAATTCATCTGATTGTGTAATGTTACCAAACTGGTTTCTGTCTACTCTCTGATGTGTTAAGTTTAGCCCAAATGTTGTGCAATATCTTGCCCACGCGCGAAGCGATTTTTGTGAAGAGACAGAACTCCAGGCAAGATTTGCGGAGATTTTTGACGGATCCTACCTGTTGATATCCATTGGGGAACGGTAATACGAAACACTGGAGAAATGACAGCGCGTTATTAACGCGAAATATCCGCAAAAATTACGTGATTGACTGTTGTGGCTTAATGATGACACACATCTCAATATCACAAATGTCGTAACGCAGAATTATTGGTGTCTTGGGGTTTCCTACCGTTGGGTTTCCTACAAGCAGGGGCACACTAAACCTGTCGGAGACCCGAGCCGGCAAAACAAATCGAGGCTCCCCTTGCTGCCCCCTCCCACCCTCCTCACCACACAGAAGATCTAGGAGAGTTTCAAACGCAAACGTAAGGAAGTCCCTCATTGCTTATCATCTTCAATTTGTGTCGTGATAATTTACAAGGTATAACGTTATTTTACGTAACACTGAAAGTGAGTGCTCTCGTAATCTCGTTGCTCTTATTTAATAGCTATGTTGCCCTTATACGACAGAATTCATTACATGATTTCTGTTGTTCGAATCTTTTATTTATGTTTCGCAGCTAAGTCTGCATAGAGCGAGTGGGGTGTATAAAAATGAATCTCTATTTCCCAAACCAAGAGGATGGTCACTTTCTAAATAAAACTTCGTTCAGTGCGTTGTGGAGGGTACTTTCCTTAAGAATTTCAACAAAAGCCACAGTGTTGCTCCGATCTTGATGAAATGTTTTCCCTTCGATCTTCAAAACAAGGGGAACTTCATCCTCTATGTGAAATTTCATACGGTGTATTGCGGAGGGTACCTTACAACAGAGTTACACGCCGTTCGACTTACAGCTTGGGAGTTGGCTCATGTATGTATGTGTCCGTGGTGAAGGCATTTATACAGGTCAACGTATTCTGGATGGCAGAGGGTTGCCCTACCTTTAAATGAATTCAATATCGTTTCGTCAGTCAGCATGAAAGTTGGAAGATCTACGTATTTTTTCATAGACGGATACAGAGGAGATGGTATGACGGAGGCAGAGGAGGAGATATACGGAGAGAGGAGAGCGTGATGGGGGTGGGGAGAGGGGAGGAGGTTGGCTGGTTGAAATGGCTCTGAGCGGTATGGAACTTAACTTCTGAGGTCATCAGTCCCCTAGAACTTAAAACTTCTTAAACCTAACTAACCTGAGGACATCACACACATCCATGTCAGAGGCAGGATTCGAACCTGCGACCGTAGCTATCGTGCGGTTCGAGACTGTAGCTCATAGAACCGCTCGGCCATTCAGCCGGCGGAGAGGGGTGCATCCAGAGAAGTGAGAGAAGAAGATTAAGAGAGAGGGAGCAGCAGGTAAACAGAGAAAGGGGAAGGTGGCGAATTACTAATGGAACACTGTAATAAATACATAAATTACGGGTGTCATTGTGAATTTGATGTACTATTAAAAAAAGCGAAGGAGGAGGATGGAGAGGAGGAGGAAGTGTTGTGGGAGAGGAGGGCAGATGGAGGAGATGTAAAAAAGAGAGACGGATGGGCGGAAGGAGGAGGTGGATAGAGAGACGAGATAGGACTAATTGGACAAGAGAGATGAGGGAAGAGGGGATGAACTGATATAAAACTGGGGTGAATAAATATCCGGCGGACGCCGGGTGTACTGTTAGTAATTAGATAAAAATTTACGTGACAATGGACGTGTTCTTCTGAAAGGAATTACAGAGTATTTTCCTAAGGTTAGATGAGGCGTATTAAGTCTCGATAACTAGAGTGTTGTTCTTGATGTCTACAGATGATCAAATTCGTTGCTTAATATAGATGACTCCACCAAAGTTCATCTAGTTGGAATTTCATCTTTATAAAATGAACTACATAATAATCAGCTGAAAAATGCTCCTGTTGCAGCACACTAAAGGCAGATATGATCGTGTTTAAAAGACTCTGACAGAAAAGTGGGCAATCAGCTGTCTCAGTCCTCAATCCTCCTTCCTCACCAAAAATTCTGGAAGCTTCACAGAACGAGTGCCCATGTTATATAATAAATTTCCCAAATAAATTTCAGTTTTGTTGAGTTAAAAAGTCAGTAAATAGCACATTTTGTATTAGAACTTTAGATATTCCGTTAAAAGCATACTTTTGTGAGTGAGATCAGCCAAATACAAATAATTAGTTTCGTATGACATTTATGACGAAATTCCAGAATCGGAAAGTTAACTTTGCGAAATTATTGATGCTAGTAAAATGTGTGCTGTACTTACACATACCGATTTGAAACAACAATATTTTTAAGGTCCACAGCAAATCCTACAATTTTTCACACAGAACAACACGGTAAATTTTTTATCACTCAACGTTTCGAATCTGTAGACCCACTACGTGGTGACGCTCGTGTTTCCGACTGTAAATAAATATCGTAACCCTGAACTTTCCGTCTGACATGAACATAAGAACATTCCTTCACATTTTATCCAGGCTTAGGACTGGCTATGCACGTAGTACATAGGCATGTTTAAATGTTCTTTTTTAATTTTATATATTTACTTTTTGTTTCTGTTGTTGTTTACTTTTTTGTTGTTTTTGTTGTTATTGTTGTTGTTCAACATTACAGTAGCAAACTGATAACCTTTTCTTCTTATCAATCGTAAACTCTTATTCAGTTTTTTCTAAAAAGGCTAGAGATTTTTAACACCTTTTTAAATCTCCAGAGTCTTCATATGTTCTCATAATGTTTTTTAATCTTTTGTCAAGATCTATGCACCTCTTCTTACTTTTTTGAAGATGTAGGCCAATGGAATATTTATTAATTTCAAAAATAACGTTCACTGCCTCCTTCTTCAGCTTTTGAATCAGAAAGTACACATTTGGATGTTTCTAGTTTATTGAGGAGTTCTGTTTTCTATGCCAACCTTCGACAGCATTCGTCGCTCTGTGTCGTCGGTTAAAAACATTCCACATTTCAATAGGTATATTAGGATTTTCCATCCACTGATCAACCATATAGATTGTAAATGCTGTGATCTTCTCTCCACTGGGCATTTATTCCATTATTAAAATTCACGCTTCATCGACAGTGTTAAGTGGAAGATGTGCCACTGCACACACGTGCCACAAAACAAACACGCTACCTCCCTATCCCTGTAGTCTTCCGTTAGTCCTAGATCCTGTATCTTCTTCCATAGACACTGGTTAAAGTGAAAATTACAGCCGGAAAGGTGTGTTTCAGGGAACACTGAATTCATTGCTTTAATTGTAGCCATTTCAAAATCTAGCACTGCAGTTTTTGCTGACCACCCAGACATCTTAGATATCAATGCTGAAAAAAGTTTTACATATGAATTTTTACTTTTTTCTGGCAGCAAAGCAAATAAAACAGGAAATATCTTAGTTGCCTCTTCTGTACTTCCGATGTCAACATGGATTGTGCACAATTGTTTGAAGTATTTCGAAGAGCTGTCAAATGTCCCATCCATAAGCACAGTTCCTTTGTCACAAAGGATTTTCTCTGCTTCTTCGCAAGTAAATACTAGAAGCCTCTTGCCTGGAACAGAGCCATCATCAATCTTCAAATAACTATTACCTTCCGCTAATTTCAAAATGCCTTTGCTTGGGTGAATTTCCGAACTGGAGCTAGGGTTCTCGGTTGTCCCAGTAGCTCCTCCTCTCGCCATACACAACAGAGTCTTGGAGCTATCATAATTCGGAATATATGCCACGGATTCTAATATTTTATCTTTCAAATGTTGAAATTTCTGCTTAAAAATTTGGGCTACAGGCACTGTCTTTTCTTCACGAACTATTTTTCTGCAATTACGTAGTCTTTTCATTATCTCCACATCTGTTTCGTCAGGTGGATAAGAAGTTGCTGTTGAGCAACGATTTCACCATTTGCAATTTTTAAGTGGCATTTGCACTTACTTCGTTCATAATTGAAGCACATCCAGTTCGTATATTCTTCATTCCTCCTTTAAATACGGTAGCGATGACCATCCTTGATAAGACACGGCCTCCATTTCGTTGATGTTGTCACTCCCAACGTATACACTGCATAGAACAGAAGTCATATGGGAAAACACTAGGAACGAAAGCTATCGACGACGACACTGTCTGAGAAACGGTGATAACACATGTACTCAGGGTGAGCGACTGGGGTAGGCAAGCAGTGGTGGAGGGTCAGTTCTCAAACACCTCGTTAGGGAACCGGATGCTCGGGTCAGCTTCGCTTACTACTGCACCCTTGTAGGAAACCCCACGATAGGAAACCCCATGTCAACCCAAGTGGGAGACACACGAACACACACACCATGCGATTATCACGGTTTTGGTCCCTGAAAAAAGACTTTGAAGGATGGACGATTTTGTTGTACGAAGATGTGCAGCAGGTAGATAAGGCTTCTTCACTCAGCAGTATACGATATTTACCAAACGGGTGTCTTCATAATTTTGCGTCGATGGGGTGATTGCCGCAGTGCTGAAGGCGAGTTTGACTAATCAGCATACTAATTCTGAATTGTAAGGCTTCGAAAGGAAACATTTTAAGCTTCTTTCTCATATCTTTCATAAACCTGATTTCATATTTTGTAGCTTACTTTTCGATACACTTTGGCCCACTGTTGGAATGCCATCTACAATGTGTCAGTCATCTCTTTGTTCACTCTACTTTTCACTGTCTTGTCCATCTAACGTTCATAGATTAATTTTCATGGTCGTGTCCACACTAACATATATGTGTCCCCGACGGTTTTCCAGAATTGACCTAAAAGTCCATTGTCTGTAGCTAAAATACACTCGTGTGTGGCCAGTTAATTATAGATTTTGCATAGTATTTGGTAAGAAGATAATCTTGTTTGCTTGATAACAGGTTTTGAAACTGCTGCCTGAATAGGCAGAAAACTTGAGTATTATATTTTATAAACCCCACTGTTGAATCTTACGGAGTCAGTCTTTATTGCTGTGGGATAATAGGTATCGTAACTCATTCACAGTAAAGAAAGAACTCGTTATTTTTTTAATAATAGATCTGCAGTTATTAATTCCATTTGGCCCAGACGTATGATGTCTTATTTTGCATATGACGTCTTTTTCTGTTTTGGACCCATTCACCAGGACGGTATTTTTTTTCATTGTGATATATTTGGTTGTAAGTCTATTTTTTCCAAAGTAAGTGAGTGTGCTTTGTAGAGTGTAGCCCTAAATGCTACTTGTTTTTGGGCGGTGAGTTAGCATGTAGCGTTCTCTATCTTTTTGTGCTGTTGATTTTAACAGGAATGAAATTTATGCTTTTCTCGTCCTCATGCTAGACTACAAATGTCATACCTGTGTGCAAAAGGTTTCATTATGTATGCGACTCTTCAGTATCCTCTCATGTACCACTATGTAGTAGCAAGACCGTCTTTCTCCCGGTAAACTTTGCCATTAAAAGTATGCTAATTGTGCGACCACATTACTTGCATAATGTCGGTAACTTCGGATATTTCGGAGGCAGGACCCTTTTTATGTTCTACTAAGTTTTGTAGAAAATAGCGAAATTGCTGAGTATTTTCCGTTTTCACCACATACGTATCTCCAAATGTGCCTACTGTTATTGGAGTTTGTCTAGCATTTACATCTCCCGTAAAGAAAATCTGATTGTTATTCGTACTGTTCAATATCACCTGCGATAGTATGAAAAAGACCTTAGAGTAGTCAATATTCCCCTCATGTTGGACGTTAGCTGCTATTATTCTTTGGATTGCTCTTGTATCTTTAATTCGTAACAGAACACTGGGTCCTTTTCCATTTCATAGTCAAGTGTTTTACCTCATTTTTTTGTAGGAATGTGGATGGTAACACCCTTACTTGTTCTTCTTTCTTAATTTACTGCGCTGTAGATCATAGTATAGCCATATACCGATCTAGTTCAAGATGTTTTTTCTGTAATACTTGTAAAATCTATTTCCTTTCCTTTCAAGTGTTTTGCTAATTCGAATGCCTTAACATCAGTTATCTAACGTACAAGGAGAAAGCTTTCCAAGCTTCCTTAAACAACTGTCTCTTGCTCCTATTTCTCACCCATATCGTAGCACGCTAATCCGTCCTTTTCCCAAGGCTAGACGATGTAGTGTTAGTACGTTTATTTTGTCTCTGAATGGGTTACTAGCCCATCTCTATCACAGGAATTTTCCCATGTATGGTCCCAACACTCACTACACTGACACATATAAGCTGATTTATACCTAAAAATATTTTTTTTCTTTTTTCATTGTGGATACCAAACAGTGACATACTAAGATTGTAGCGACCATTGTCTAAACACATAAAAGTTTGTCTGTTTCATAGTGAACCACTGATAACGAGTTGTCAAAAAAATTTATAAGTGTACAAAACATATCAAACGAATTATCTATAAATGTGGGCACGATGTACAACTCAATTCCTGACGACATATTAACATACATTTTGCAGAAGTTCAGAATTACCGGAATTTAAGGATTTAAAGAGCAATTGATCACCTATGGCCAAGAGATGGATCAGGAGAAATTATCATATCGAGATCAGTCGAGAAGTAGTAGGTGAGGCCAGAATATCATGTTTGGTCATTTAATGATACAAGTTTAAGTAATTGTAATTGTGTTACTGGATATTGGGAAGCTTCGATTATCCTGTAGCCATTTTATAATAATGAGTGAATTTACAGATTATTGTTCAAGAATTTCCACCAAGTTTTACTTGTCTTCTCAATACGTCACTGAGGTTTGTTTGTCATTGATTTCCGACGTGGTACAGGTAAGGCTGTGAAATTTTTTATTAATTATTAAGTTAGTTTCATGTGTGATGCTAGATATGTTTTTGAATGTAGGTTTCATTACGACGCTATTTATATTGTTATTTTACTTATGTACAGAGGTGCATGATAAAACTATATTGTGGTGCAGCAGAAGACATTAACAGCAGCACTAGCAAAGCCAAAGGCATCATACACCGCTCCGCTCCAACTGGAGAGTGGAGGAAGTAACATTGGGGAAAAAATTTCGGATATTTGAAAGTAATGCAAAAACTGAGCTTCTATATGGTTGTTAAACATGTAAAGTGAGAAAGCAGCCAGTCCATAACTGCGAGACATTCAACAACTGATATCTGAGGAACATCCTATGGATATGGTGGCCGAGTGTCATCTTTAACGAAACACTCTGAGAAAGAACCAGCTAGAAGCCAAATGAGCTGCAAATAAGAAACAGAAAGTGGAGATTGTTAGGAAATTCACTTAGGAGACTCAATGAACATATTGCGAAGCAGTTCTTCATTGAGTGCTACATGGACGATGGAGACGAGGCAGGTCCAAAATGAGGTCCAGATGAAGCAGATGGTCAACAGAAAATACGTATATTTAAAATGATGGTGTATTACCGTAATTTAAATGGTGTAATATTCTCAACAAGTTGGTGAGTAAGATATGGTATGTTTTAAACAATTCCTTATATTGTTGCACGCTTAGGGGAATATAGACGTATTATATCCCAGCGAGGACATGACTCTGAGCCATACAGCAGTGTTTCACTTCTCACTGTTCCACGCTACATTATTTGCCCTTTTTTCCATTTAACTGTGTGACCTACCATTTTCTGTTGCGTTTACACTCTGAGCTGTACTCCAATTACGTTGTTAGCGATTTACTATTATCTTACATTTGTCACAAAGCCTGAGCAGATTTTAGATTACATACTTAAATTGGACTGTGGCTTTTAAAACTGAACAGGTTTCTTTTTTCATCCATCTTGCTTGAGGCTCAACTAACATATAACTTGATTAATTTTAGTTCTATTTATTATTTCGATGATAGTAACACTGTTATTGACAAGATTGTTCCTGTGTTGAGTGACAAAACCTAATTAGAAACTTGTTGAACATAAAAAGACAATAATCATTTCTTATTAACTTTTATAATGTTCCACACTATTAGTCGTTATGTTGGAAATATGTATATGTATGGTATAATACTATAAGTAGCATCGTCGCAGAACAATTCCAACTGGTCACTAGAAAAGGAAAAATCAATCTTAACATTGAATCAAACAAAAAAAGCCAAAATCTTGTAGCAAATGAGTGATATATACATATTCTTGTGAGGTTCGAGAAATAATTCTGTTGAAAAGTCGCTGTTTATGATGTACAGCTAAATTTGTCTTCAATTAAGTAATTACCTAGAAATGGTGTACTAAGCTAATGATGAACATCATTGAGATGTTGCATTTAGCTGACAAGTGAAAGTGAGCTTATGAAGCAACGATTTTTGTGAGATGTTCGGATTAAAAAGAAATAATGAGAAAATAAATGAATTTTCTTATGATCATGATGACGATAGCATTCCTTTCAACAAAGTTATGAACTTTTTAATGTTGGATAATTGTTTGAAATGCTATGATATTTATGACTGGATGGTCAACGAATAGTCATGTAACGTAGAGTGATGTTTATTTTCATTCATGTGACAAACATATAATGGAAGTGCATACAATTTACTTTAGTAAATGAGGGGATGCTTATTGACAAGAAAGATATTAACATGGCAACTATGAATGCTTTTGTACAATGAAGAACGGTTGCCTTTTATAGGTAGAGCAGTGAATTAGTGGTAATTAACTGAGGATTATATTATGATAAAATTTTGTTGCTGTCTAAATCTTGTTACCATCTGCTGTAACAGACAAACAAGACGTGATAGCTAATAAAAGATGGAAACATTAACGATAATTTAGTGAGATTTAAGGGAGAACCTGATTACCCTTCACTATGGACCTTGAGTTCACAGGGTGCCTCATCAGTACAGATATCCATACTGTAGATACAACGACAGTGGACGGATCTCTGTTGAAATATCAGACAAACATATTTCTCCTGAAGAGAAGGTCCAGCCTTTCCGGCAGTTGTAGGGCAACATTCTGTGTCATTGGCTGATCTGTACTTGTAACTACAACGAAATCTAACCTGCTGTCATGGTAAAGTGAAACAGCTCAAAGCAAGTGGAAACTACAGCTGTAATTTTTTCTGAGGGCATGCAAATTTAATGTATGGGTAAATGCTGTCGTTACCCATTCACACCTCTGGGTGGAGATATCATGAGAACGATAACTGTCATTCTATAGATTGTATAGTGTAATATTAGACTGCTAATCAGGTAGGTTAGAAAATTTAAGAAGATTGAAGATAGATATAGTTGGAATTGGTGTAATTCAGAAGCGGGAGGAAGGAGCAGCTCTTCTGGTAAGATGATTTCAGGGATATAAATAAAAAATGAAATATGGTAATGGAGAAGTAAGTTTAACAATGAATACCAAAGTAGGAAAGTCCTTTAGCTGGCCTGGACAGTACAGTGAAGAGACTGACACTAAAGCCGCATCTGCCATTGTAGCACCGGTTCATATGATAATTAGTTCTGCAGGTGATGAAGAGATTGTAGAAGTGTGTGATGACACGAAATAAATTATTCAGATAGTTAAGGGAGACGATAATTTAACTGTCATGGCGGGCTGGAATCCGATAGTTGGAAGCATTGCAGGTGAATGTGGACTGGGGGGGGGGGGGGAGGATTGAAAGAGGAATAGCTTAGTAGAATTCTGCACAGGGAATAGTTTAATCATCGCTGACACTTAGTTACAGACTCATGAAAAAAAGAATATATGCTTGGAAGAGACTTGAAGACACCTTAAGCTTGTAGATTGATAATAGAATGGTAAGACAGAGACATCGGGAACAGATTTTAAACTATAAGACAATACAAGGGCCAGATGCAGACTCTGGTCACAATTTAGTGCTTGTCAACTATAGACTGAAAGTGAAGAAACTGCCAAAATGTAGGACATTAAGGAGATAGGACCTGGATAAGGTGAAAGAACAGGAGGTTGCTGAGATATTCATAGGGTGCATTAGGCAACGATTGGCTGTAACAGGGAAGAGGAATACAGCAGAAGACGAATGAGTAGCTTCGAGAGATGAAATTGGAAGGAAGGCCAGATTTGGCCGGAATTTTGACGATTTAGTAACAGCAAAATTGATTTTCGATAACAATATGATCACCTTCAGCGTCTTAGTGACCAAATTAAAGCTCGTAAGCTCTGGTGTCTAGTTATTAGCAGTGATCGTTTCATAACTTCTGTTACTGCTAATAACTAGACACCAGTTACCTACGAGCTGTAATTTGTACGCAAAAGCAGTGAAGATGATCATTATGTGATCGAAAATACGTTTTACTGTTAATAATGCATAATAATTACTGCTGGCCTTCCTCCTAATTTTATTTATCATACGGTAGTTGTGCACACAGCACTCCATGGAGTCACCAATCAATTTGAGAGATGTAAGAAGGAAGGCAGCAGATCATCAGATAGGTAGGACAATATTGAATTCAATTTAGTAAAGAAGAAAATATAGAAATGGAGCAAAAGAAGTAGGGGAAACGGAATACAAAAGTCTAAATAATCAGGATGACAGGAGGTGCAAAATGACTAAGCAGGAATGGCCAGAGGACATATGTAAGAAATTAGGCTCCTATACTGCTACGAGAAAGATAGATACCGTCTACAGGGTGCTTTGGAGAAAAGAGAAGTAGCTGTGTAAATATCGAGACTTGAGATGGAAAAACAACCCTAAGCAAACAATGGAAATCTTGAAGATGAGAATAAATGGATGGTCTATATAAGGGATATTAACGTGAATATAATATTATAGAAATGTATGAGGACGTAGGTGAACACGAGATGGAAGATTTGACACTGCGAGAGGAATTTCATAGAGCACTGAGAGACCTATGTCGAAACAAGGCCAGAGGAGTAGACGACATTCCGTCAGAACTGCTGTATAAATGGGAGAGCCAACAAACACAAAACTCTTCCAATTGGTGTGCAAGTCGTATGAGACATGCGAATTACCGTCAGACTTCATGGAAAATATAATAATTGCAATTTCAAAGAAATCATCTGCTGACAGGTGTGAATATTACAGTACTGTCAGTTTAATAAGTCATGGTTGCAAAATACTAACACGAGTTTCTTAGAGAAGAATGGAAAAACTCGTAGAAGCTCACTTTGGAGTAGATCAGTTTGGATTTATTTTGAAATGTATTACCACATGTGGCAATAGTGAGCGTGCAACTTTCCTTAGAAGATAGTTTAAGAAAAGGCACCCCTACTTTTGCAGCATCTATACACTTACAGATATCTTTTGATATTTTTGACTGGAATACGATCTTTTCGAAGGTAAAATACAGGGAGCGAAAGCCTATTTAGAACTATTACATTAACCTGACGGCAGATGCAAGAGTCGCAGGGTATGAAAGGGAATCTGTGGTTGATTAGGAACTGAGACAGGCCTGTAGCCTATCTTGGATCTTACTCAGTTCGTACACTGGGCAAGCAGTAATCAAAACCACGGATAAGTTTTGAGTAGGACTTCAAAGTCATTGGAGTAGACAACTAGTTCGGTCAGAGACAATAAAGTCTTACAGGAGAAGCTGAGGGTTGTCTCCATGGATCCATCGTGGATGCGGGACAGCGGCTGGCCATTTATTTATGAAAAACTAATCACTAAACACCCATACGTTTTTAGAAATGGTTATTTTGATTACGAGACCAGTTTCGGCAATCCATTAACTCCACCTCCAGGCGGCTGCGTGTTAAAAACAACTAGTATAAGTATAGTATACTGAAATTGATATTCTAGAAAGTGAAACGTAGTGAGATAAATTCTCAAAAACCTACAAAATGTATTGGGCGGTGTTAAGAAGTGTACCTGTGCACACAACACACAACAGAGTAGAATAAGTAGACGTGCTGGTAGCAACGAAACTAACAACTTTGACATCACAGAGTTATAATAGAAAATGTCAAAATTTTCAAAAACAAAAATTAGAAAGTGTACAAAATCTGAATCACAAAGGACTAATGGTTGTCTTGCTTTTTTAAAAATATATCCACAACCCTTACAGATGAGAATCACTCTGGTTCTTAGGAATCACTATCCGCACTCAAATTAAAAACTCGCGATACGACATATCAAGTACACAATCTTGTGAATACCTATTGATTAAGTAACACTAGTGATATATGAGATGTATTTATGGCAGTATCAAAAATCTCTACCAGAAGCAAAAAACCGGCGGGCAAATTACTATGTAAATGATGGTTAGTGAAGAACCTGCACGGGATACTCATAAAATAGTCAGAGGGCCAAGTAAAAACTGAAACGGTATGACTTACTGTGTCTTAAACATCAATTAATTGGCGGTGGGACAAACAAGGGACCCCAAACACCATACTATTACGTTGACGATATATTCTTTGTATAGGGGAAATAAGAACGAGGCACTCAGACTACAAGAAATTTTTAACTCTTTATACCACAAGTTTCATTTCACTATGGACTTTCATGTTGAGGGCTCTCTTAACTTATTTTATGTACAGGTATGTGAGAATGGCCAGTGTTTAGAATACGAAGTTTCTCGTAAGCCGACAGCAAAATTTTCATTATTGCTGCGAATTCCGATCATCATCCATTACTGAAGAAAGCATTCTTTCTTTCAGTGCTTCACAGGTTAAAATTATTTGCACCTGACCAGGTGGCAACTGCATCGAGAAAGCCTCCATTGTAAAGATACGCATTGTTAATGGATTTAGAGAAAGTGATGGAAAGGAAATGGGTAATAAAACTCTGTCAAAGATGCGCGAAGTGAAAACTTTATATGCAATTAACACACTGGGGAAGCTCCCACGACAAAATATGAGATTGTGACTAGTTTTACATCGCACAAACTTGAAAGCAGTTCATAACTCGACTTAGGGAACCGGTTATCCTGGCTGTGATAGGAAACTATGAGATCATTTACGTCAGTTCATCAATCAGCTTCGTGACATCGGAAACAATTTACAGATTCTTCATTATAAGAGTAGAGATGTTAATTTGGATACCTCAGAGGACTTAGAAATTTTCATACATACAAGGCGCTTCCATGACCGATTATTAAATGACAGGATCAGTGGAGCAGGAGATTGGTTTTTAATACTTTTGATAATGGCTTCAATTGCCGTTGGAAATACTACTTGTAAGCTCATTGCGGCCACCGTTTAAAACACCAAATGTGCAGTGACGTTTGCCGATACTTTGAGTATATTTTTATATGCATTTATTTTCACATATGTATCATTTGCTGTCATGTCTTACACGTTTTTATGCCTTTTCGCTTCACTTCTGTCATTGTGCCGTGCGCGGTTCGTGTTCATGCCTTTTATTGTTTGTCATCTTCTCTTACGGTACTGCCGCCTCGTTTTCGTATTCCATTTACTGGCGTCACTAACTTCCTGCCTTATCTGCCGTGAGTGGAAGCAGCAGCGCTTATCGATAAGCGCACTGCCGTACCATCTCTGTAGCGACCGATAGTATTTCCGGGTCGACGTCTGTCTGGAGTTCAGTTGCCAGCTCAGTCGGGACGCAGCAGAAGTGAAGTCGGGCACAGCCTGGATTTGGCGACCGCTGGTCACACACATGAACTATCCGACGGAAGCACGTTTGAGCGGAGACGACAGTTGGTTGGTCGTTCTGTCGGTCTTGTCATCGGGTGTCGTGTATTTGGTTTTCCAATCGCTTCTGGGCCCTTTCAATTGGTCATCTTGCAGGACGTGGGTCGGTTCCTTCCTTGTGCAGAGACGTCGGGTGGCCAATGGGCCGGTGTTCCCTCTGCATGGTTGGATCTGAGCCATCGTCTCTGGGTCGTCGTGCGTACGAGTTGATTCCGAACGCAGCAGCAGCGAAGTCAGCGACGGACCAGCAGTGAGTCGGTGGATAGAGTCGGTGGAGTGTGCAGTGAGTCGACAGAGTCAGTCGGAAGGCAGACAGTCGCATGATAGTCAGTCGGCTCTGAGTTTCAGTCGCTTTTGGTTTGTGGACTGAGTCGGGTTCGTCGTTACTCGGCTGTCGGACTAGTTGGCAGTCAGTAGCAGGCAGGTCCGATCGGTGCAAGTACGCCCCAGGACCGTGGCTGACGCAGACGGAAGGCCATTGTTCGGTCGGTCGGCTTGTCGTCGGATGGCGACATGTGGTCTTCTGATCACAGACACCAGTATCAGTCGGGCAATAGTGGGCAGCCTGCAACAGTAGGGTCCGTATGGTGTTAGTATTCGCCGGGACGACTGTGGGCGAAAATGGGCTGCCGTTGGTCGTTTGCTCGGCCAGTCGTCTCAGTAGACGCCTTGGACCCTCAGGACGAACACCATTTCCAGAGTTGGGATGTGGTTGGACCTTGTTGGTTCGTTAGGACTGAGCAGCGACGTAGTCTCCACAGTGTGGAGCCACGCCGCGGAATTTGGCGGCGGGCACGCGCTGTTGCAATTGGAAACAACGCTAGCTGCGTGAGTAGCTTTTCGCTTTCCTCCGAAGCAGGATCCTCAAATTGAGTAATTAGTTACCTGTTCTTAAAACTGGGTTGTTACGATTTGTTCGTTATTTGTGGATTGTTGTTTCCCCAGCCGTTGATGCGTGTGATTACCAGTCGTGTGTTTTGTTGCCTAGAATCTGCAGCCTCCCATAGTTACATGACAGATATGACTTGTGTTTTCGGTATTTTTTTAAACTTGTCTTGAGTGGTGTTTGATGCCTTGATCTTGGTGAGGCCGAGATAGAAGTTATTGGTATCTTGGTTTATACTTCATCGGCCGATATTTTCCATTAATTGTGCAGTTGTATCTGACCATTAGAAATCGGTCAGATTGTAGGTCGGTCGTGAACCGTTCCTAGGTTGTGTTGCCTTCCGATTAAGAGGTTGTCTGTGTGGCTGCCTGTCTCACGTATACGTGCGGTAGTGTTACCTTCCCAGGCCGATCCTTGGAACCTTCTGAGCGTCGTTCCTTGTGTTTTACATAGTGATTTCCTTTTTAGTCTTAACTACGCTGTGTGACCTTCAGCCAAGTTTTAGCCTATTAAAATTGCAAGGTTTTTCTTCTTAGATCTTAAGCCGTGAAAAAAAATTGTTTCTTGTTTGGTATGTGGCCTTCATCCGAGTTTCAGCCTTTCAAAATTAAAATTTAAAATTCTTTGTGTCTAGGCGCTAAGACATAAATTGGTTTCAGGTTGGTATGTGGCTTTCAGCCGCGTTTTCAACCTTTTCAAATCAAAAGTTAAAAAGCTGTGTCCAGGCCTTAAGCCGTAAGAAATATTTTCTAGTTTTTATGTGGCCCTGAGCCGAGTTTTCTAGTTTAAATTAAAAATTGGAAATTGCTTTGACTGGGCTTTAAGCCGTGTGTTTGTTTGGGTTTCGTATGTGACCTTCAGCCGAGAGTTGTGTGAAGCATTTTAGGATAAAGCCTTTAGTCGAATTTAGACGAAATTTTAGAAGCTCTTCCCTTTAGGCCTTAAACCGTAAAATTGTTTTCTGCATGGTGTGTGGCCTTCGGCCGAGTTTTAATCTCTCTTAAATTAAAAATTCAAAATCCTTGTCTTGCCCTTCAGTCACAAGATTGTTATTCTTTAGCAAGAGGCCTTCTGCCGAGTTTACACGAAATATTTTAAAATAAGGCCTCCAGCCTTTTCAAATTGAAAGCTCTTCTTCCTAGGCCTTAAGCCGTTAAATTGTTTTGCTGATATGCGGCCTTCGCCGAGTTTCAGCCTATTTAGATTAAACTTTGAACTTCTTTATCTCTGCCTTAAGCCGTAACGCTGTTCTGGATTGATGTGAGGCCTTCAGCCGAGTTCTATGGGAAAAATTTAAGCTAAGGCCTTCAGACTGTTTACATTGAAGGTAAAAAGAAATTTTCTAAAGAACTGAGACCTCCAGAGGAACTCCTAGACCTCAATTCCTCGCTTAGGTCTTGTGCCTTGGATTTTCGATGTGGCCTTCAGCCGATCTAAATTAAATCAAAGGAGGTCTTTCGTTACAATGTTGAGATGTTTGATTCTTGCTTGTGTGATTGTGGGTTTTAAGAAATAAAGTTCATACGTTGAGTGCAACTGACAGTAACTTATTTTGGCCCCTTACCACAAATATAACCTCATCCGTTCCGCCCTGCTATCCCAGGGATTTCAGTCAGGTATGTGGATATACATCTCATATTAAATTTCCTTATGATACTGGCGGCTCCGCCACATGGCGTTGTATTAACCCAAGCTCCAAATGCAGTAGGGTTTTGGAATATATACTGTATTCGAACATTATGAAGTACCTCGACGAAAACGATTTATTGACACATAGTCAGCACGGTTTCAAAAAATATCGTTCTTCAGAACCACAACTAGCTATTTGTACC
Organism: Schistocerca serialis cubense; assembly: GCF_023864345.2. Lineage (NCBI taxonomy): Eukaryota > Metazoa > Arthropoda > Insecta > Orthoptera > Acrididae > Schistocerca > Schistocerca serialis. Next base: position 454,648,379 of record NC_064646.1, read on the forward strand.
CAAGAAGTAATAAGATATGTGCCACAGGGCTTCCCAGAATTCATCGTAAATTCCGAAGCCGTCGCTAAAATACACTCATATGTGGTCAATTATTGGCAGATTTTCCGACGGTTTTCGGTAAGAAGGCAATCTTGTATGCTTCGACATAGGTTTTGAATCTCCTAAATAAGGGGCCACTAAACTGGAGCATGATAACTTATATACCACACTTCTGTTCAATTTTAGAGAATTTTATTTATTACGTGGACTGGAAGATATCCTAACTTATTCACGGTGGAGAAAGATATCGTTATTTTTTAAAAATAGCTGAGCAACTATTTGTGAAATTCGGCTATATAAGTGATGCTTCATTCATTTGTATTCGTGTGCGTAGAGTGCATTTTTTTCTGTGTAGCAATTGACCATGGCAATACCTTATTATTGTGCCAAATTCGGCGGTAATTCTATTTTCTTCCAATTTAAGTGAGTGTGCTTCGCGGAGTGCTGCGTAAATGCTCCATGTTTGTGTGGCGCGAATTGGTGTTATATGTCTTCAGTTTTTATAGTATGTTGTAGATTTTAATAGCAATGAAATTTATGCTATTGTCATCCTCATGCTACAGAATTAATTTCATACCATCGTGGAAAATATTGTATTGTGTAAGCAGCGCTCGAGTCCCCTCCCAGGTGTAATCATGTACAAGCAATTCATCATCAAAATACCTCAACTAGTATACTGTTTTTTATGAAGCCTATTTACTACCTTGAAAACATTAATTTCCAAATGAATCAGATATACCTCTGTCAGGAAGCTTGATCCGGACCCTCTTTCTGCTGATAAACTTTCCCATTAAAAATAAGCTGATTATGAGACTGTATCATTTGCAAATGCCAGTAACTTCTAATTTTTCTGAGACAGATACACTTTTGTGTTTTACTACATTTTTAAATAACGTAGGACCCTCTTACTGCTGATAAACTTTCCTATTAAAAGTAAGCTAACTGTGAGACTATATCATTTGCAAATGCCAGTAACTTCTCATTTTTCTGAGACAGATTCCCTTTCATGTCTTACTAAATTTTTAAATAGAATAGCAGAGTCGCTGAGTATTTTTACGTTTTTTATTACATACGTTTATCCATATGTGCCTGCTAGTATTGGGGTTGGTATATTTCCAATGCTAAAATTTAAATCTCCCATAAAGAACATGAGGTTTTTATTCAAGAACTTAAACATTAGTTGTGAAAGTCAATATTTCCTTCTTGTGGAGCATTTGTTTCTATTGTTCTTTAGATTACACTTGTACCTGTAAGTACTATTAATACAATGCGTTCATTTTCGTTCCCTAGTCAGGTATTTTATTATATTATATTTTCGCCCTGGAGATGGCAACATTTGTACTTCCTTTTTGTTCATTTTTCCCCTACTGTAGATCAAAGTATAGGTTTTTATGTATTCATTTCCAAATGTTTTCTTCTTTGTTTCTGTAACTGATGGAAAATATGTTTTGCATTCTGTGAATTGTTTCAACCATCCCTTCGTACACTCTATTGTTTACTATCTTGTCCGTGTAACGTTCATAGATTAATTTTCACAAAGAAGGTCTTTAACTTGTAATTGTTTATGTTTTGCGACGAAGTCATAGGTTCATTCCTTCATAATACTCGAAACAACTAACTTCCTGTCACTGGAAAACCATGAGAGACCACTCGGAATTTCTTAATGTAACCACTCACAAAAATCCACTCTTGGTGGGAACGCCTCATTTGCGAACTGCGCATAATACCTTGAAGGTCGTGTCCACACTAACATGTATGTGAGCCCAGGGAGGTTTTCAGAATTGATTGGAAATTCCGTGGCCCATAGCTAAAATAGGCTGTTCTGTGGCCAGTTAATGGTAGATTCTCCATAGTTCTGGGTAAGAAGGCAATCTCGTGTGCTTGGAACCAGGCTTGGAAACTGCTGCCTGAGTGGGCGGTAAAGTGGAGCGTGATAGTTTATTAACCCCAATGTTGAATCTTACGGAACCAGTCTTTAGGCTCTAGACTCATCGATACCCTAACTCATTCGCAGTGGAGAAATAAATCGTTGTTTTTAAAAACTGTGGGCAATTACTAGTGATGTTTAGCCCAGATATCTGCTACCTGATTTTGTATACGACATTTGTTCATTTTTAATTTCCTTGTATATAATATGAAACTATGTAAGCAACTCTTCATTCTCATCACTCGCGCCAGTATGTAGTAGCAAGACCTTCTGTCTTCTGGTAAACTTTCCCATCGCAAGTAATCGAATTATGCTATCATATTCCCTGCATAATGTCAGTAATTTCCGATACTTCGAAGGCAAACATCGTATATACTCTACTAAGATTTGAAGATAAACAGCGAAATTGCTGGGGGTTTTTCCGTTTTCATCATAATCGTTTCACCAAATGTGCCTACTGCTATTGAAATTCGTATGTTTTCACTTCTATCGTCTTGGTCTCCCGTGAAGAAAATCTTATTTCTACGGAAGGTGCTCAATATCATCTGTAATAGGTTGTAAATGAGTTTCTAGAAGTCAATATTTCCTTCGTCTGGAGCATTAGGTACTATTGTTCTTGGGATTGATCTTGTACCTTCAATCTCTATTAATACAGTGCGTCATTTTGCATTTCATAGTCAAGTGTTTTAGCTTACTGTTTTCTTACGATGTAGAGGCAACACTTTTACCTTCTCTTTCTAACTGCTTTACACCGCTGTAGACCGTAGTATATCCATCTACAGTTGACTTCGTGATGTTTTCTTACGTTTTTCTGCAATATCTGAAAAGTTTGTTTCGTTTTGTTTCATATATTTAGCTGATTCGAGCCCCCTAAGATCAATTCCCAAATGTACTAGAAGGAAGCTTTCCCAGGTTCACTAACCCAATGTCTCGTGCTCCTGTTTCTCACCCATGTCGTATCCTAATTATCCGTTCTGTTCCCGAGACTAGTCTGGGTACTCCAAGTACATTTATTCCGTCTCTGAGTGGGGTACTGGCCCATCGCTGCTACAGGAATTTTCCCATGAGTGATCCTACCACGCACTACACTCTCATCTATCAGCTGATTTAGCAGCTATGATCTTTTTTTCTGTATTGTGGTTAGCAAACCAAGTCATTCTAATGTTGTAGTGATAATTGATTGAACACATAAAATTTTTGTGCTTCATGGTGGACCAGTGACGATGAGTTGTCAAACAAATTTGTGAACACATCAGAATTATCAAGCGAATTATCTGGAAATGTGGAACACTCAAGATCAGACCAAATATTTACGTCAAATTTCAGGAAGTTCATCATCATTAAAATATCATGATTTAAAGCGGAATTGATCATCAATGGACCAGAGGTGGAGCAGTAGAAATTTTCATATTGAAATCGGTAGAGAACAGTGTGGAGAGGCCAGAGTATCACGTTTGGTCGTTACATGATACTAATTTAAGTAATTGTACATGTGGATTTTCTCTGTGTTACTGAACATTGTGACACTTAGATTATTCTTGTGTTATTTGGTAAAAATTAGCTAATTAAGACACTGTACTAAGTTTTGAAATCAGACAGCGAAATTGCTAAGTATTTTTCCGTTTTCATCATACTCGTTTCACCAGATGTACCTATTGTTATTGATATTCGTATGTTTGCATTTCTAGAATTTTGGTCTCTTGTGAAATAAATCCAATTTTTAATGAAGGTGCACAAGATCATCTGTAATAAAACTTCCTGGCAGGTTAAAACTGTGTGCCGGACCCAGACTCGAACTCAGGACCTTTGCCTTTCGCGGGCAAGTCCCCTACCAACTGAGCTACCCAAGCACGACTCACTCCGCCTCCTCACAGCTACACTTCTGCCAGCACCTCGTCTCCTACCTTCCAAACGTTACAGAAGCTCTCCTGCAAAACTTGCAGAATTAGCACTCCTGAAAGAAAGGATATTGCGGAGAGATGGCTTAGCCATAGCCTGGAGGATGTTCCCAGAATGAGATCTTCCCTCTGCAGTGGAGTGTGCGCTGATAAGAAACTTCCTGGCAGATTAAAACTGTGTGCCAGACCGACAAACGAACTCGGGACCTTTGCCAGGAAGTTTCATATCAGCGCACACTCCGCTGCAGAGTGAAAATCTCATTCTGGAAACATCCCGTAGGCTGTGACTAAGCCATCTCTCCGCAATATCCTTTCTTTCAGGAGTGCTAGTTCTGCCAGGTTCGCAGGAGAGCTTCTGTAAAGTTTGGAAGGTAGGAGACGAGGGGCTGGCAGAAGCAAAGCTATGAAGAGTGGGCGTGAGTCGTGCTTGGGTACTTCAGTTGGTAGAGCACCTGCCCACGAAAAGCAAAGATCCCGAGTTCGAGTCTCGGTCTGGCACACAGTTTTAATCTGCCAGGAAGTTTCTTATCAGCGCACACTCCGCTGCAGATTGATAATCTCATTCTGCAATAATATGTAATAGGTTGCAACAGGGTTTCCAGTAGTCAATATTTCTTTCATCTTGAGCATTAGCTGCAATTATTCTTGGTATTGATCTTGTACCTTCAGTCTCTAATAATACAATGCGTAATTTTGCATTTCATAGTCTAGGGGTTTAGCTTACAATTTTCTTGCGATGCAGAAGCAACACCTTTACCTTCTCTATGTTCCTGCTTTACACAGCTGTAGATCATAGTACAGCCGTCTACAGATGTTTTCTTATTTGTTTCTGTAATTTCTGAAAAATGTATTTCCTTTTGTTTCAAATATTTAGCTGATTCGACTTCCTTAAAATCATTTCCCTAACGTCCAAGGTTGAAGCTTTCCCAGGTTCATAAAACCGTTGTCTCTTGCTCCTGTTTCTCACCCATGTCGTACCCCAGTTCCACGTTCTGTTCCCGAGACTAGTCTGCGTACACCAAGTACGTTTATTCCTTCTCTAAATGGGGTACTGGCCCATCGCTGCTATGGCAATTCTCCCATGAGTGATCCTACCACCCACTACACTGTCATCTATCAGCTGATTTAGCATCTATGAACTTTTTTTCCTTTGTGAATTGCGGGGGTCAAACAAAGTCGTTCTGAAGTTGTAGCGATCGTTGTTTGAACTCAAGAATTTTTTTGTGCGTCACGGTGAAACGGTGACGACGAGTTGTCAAACAAATTTGGGAGCATATCAGATATATCAAACGAATTATCTGGAAATGTGGATAAGCTGTGGAACTCAATACCAGATCAAATATTTACGTGAAATTTTCAGAAGTTCATCATTATTGAAGTATCAGAATTTAAAGTGGAACTGAGCACAAAAGGTGCAGCAGGAGAAATTTTTATATCAATATCTTCGAGAAGAGTGTGGAGAGGCAAAAGTACCATGTTTGGTCATTTCATGATAATATTTTAAGTAATTATACATGTGGATTTTCTCCTTATTACTGGATATTGTGAAGCTTAGATTATGCCTGTGTCATTTCCTAAAAGTTAGTGAATTTATAGACTGTTGTGGAAGAATTTTTTCCAGATGTTAATTGTCTTCTCGACATGTGAGAGGTTGATTTTTTCCATTGGTTTCCAGCAAGGTACACGGCTGGTTGTTAAATTTGTTATTATTTATTTGGTTTCATGTGTGATACTGGATATGTTTGAGAATGTAGGTTTCATTATGACCCTACTTTGACTGATAATTTACTTATGTACAGATGTGCATGATAAAACTATATTGTGGTGCAACTGAGGACAGTAACAGCCTCACCAACAAAGCCAAAGGCACCTTATACCTCTCCGCTCCATCTGTAGGACGAAGGAAATAACAGTGACGACCAAAATGCGGATACTTGAAAGTAATGTAAAATCTGTTCATCTGTATGAATGTGAAACATGGAAAGTGACAAAGCAGCTAATCCCTAATCTGTAGACACCAAACAACAGATTTCTGTGGAACATCTTGGAGATAAGGTGACCAAATGTTACCTCTAACGAAACACTCTATGAAAGAAGCAGCAAGAAGATAGCTGAGCTGCTGATAAGAAGCAGGCAGTTGACATGGTTAGGACCCACATTTAATAGACCAAATAAACACATTGCGTAGGAAGCACTTTATCGGATGCTGGATGGACGATGAGGACGAGGCAGGCTCAAGATGGGGTGGAGATTATCAGGTATAGCACAAGGTTAATACCAAGGAAGAGGATGGGAGAAACTGAAAAAAATATCAGAAGACAGAGCAAGATTGCAATCCTTTATTGCAGGCCTATGTTGTATTATTACCTCATTTTTTTCATTTACCTATCTAGCTTATCCTTTTCTGCTGCTTCAACACTCTGAGAACTACTCCAATTACATTTTTATAATTTCAATATTATCTCACATTTACCAAAAACCTAAGTACATTTTAGATTACATACTTCAACCATTCTGTAGCTTTTAAAACTGAACAGGCTTCTTTCTTCATCCAACTTGCTTCAGGCTCAATTGATACATAACTCGATTAATTTTAATTCTGCAAATTATTTCGATGACATAAATGTTACGGTGTTATGGACAAAATTGTTGCTGTGTTGAACAATAAATCCTAACAAAAACATTTCGAATGTAAGAAGACGGTAATTATTTATCATTCACTTTTCTAAAGTGAGGTACTAGCATCATTATGTAAAAAACAGGTATGTGTAAGGTACAATACCGGATATATATGGGTGGTCTATGTAAGGGAGATGAACTTGAAAACAATATGAACTGCTGTAGAAATGGGAGAGCCACAAAGACCAAACTCTTCCATTTGGTGTGCAAGATGTATGAGACTTGCGAAGTATCCTCAAACTTCAAGAAAAATATAATAACTGCAATTTCAAAGATAGAAGATGCTGACAGATGGGAATATTAACGCACTATGAGTTTAATAACTCATGGATTCAAATAACAAACACGAATTCCATACACAAGAATGAGAAAACTGGCAGTAAGAGACTTTTGAAAAGATCAGTTTGGATCGAGAAGAAATGTATTAACACATGTGCCAATACTGAACCTGCGGCTTACCTTAGAAGATAGTTTATGGAAAGGCAACACTCTTTTTCTAGCGTCTGTAGACTTACAGACATTTTTTGGCATTGTTAACTGGAATACTCAAATCTACAATGTAACAGAGGTAAAACACAGTGAGTGAGAGCCTATTTAGAACTTTTACATATACCAGACGGCTGCTGAAACTGTCAAAGCGCGTGAAAGGGAATTAGTGATTGATAAGGAACTGAGACGGGGTTGTAGCATATCCTTGATCCTATTAAGTGTATACAAAGAACAAGCAGTAATCAAATCCACAGCAAAATTTTGTGTAGGACTTATAGTTTAGGGAGAAGAAATAAAATCTATAGGGATTGCCGATGGCAATGTAGTTATGTCAGAAACAACAAAGGGCATAAAGAAGAAGTTGAAACGAACGGACTGCCTCTGTCGATCCATCGTGGATACGGGACAGCGCCTGGTCAGATATTTGTGGAAAACAAAATTCAAACAGCCGTACGTTTTATAAATTATTATTTTATTAACACGACCAGTTTCGGCATCCCAATAATGCCATCTCCAAGTGGCTGCATGTTAAAAACGAGTATACGTTTTGTAGGTGACAAGGTATACAGCAGTTGAGTTGACGTAACAGAAAGTAAATTGCAGTGGTAAAAATCCTCAAAAGCTTACAAAATGCAGTGTGCAGCGGTAAGAAGAGTATCTGTGCACACAACTCATAACAAAGCATCGAAACTAACTACTTTCACATCACAGAGCTATAATCGAACGTGTCAAACATTTTAAAAACAAGTTTAGTAAATCAGCAGCACAAAGGAATAATGCTTGTCTGGCTTTATTATAAAAAATATCCACAACACTTACAGACGAGAATCACTCTAGCTCTTGGGAAAAATTATTCCCATTGAAGATAAAAACTCGCGATATGACATATGGAGTACAAAGTAGTGTGCTTACCTGTAGCCTAAGTAACACTAGTAATATTGTATTCCAGACGTAATTATCACAATATCAAAAAACGCTGCCAGAGGCAAAACAAAGCGGCCTACAAATTATTAAGTGAACGTCAGTAAGAAAACAACTTGCAGGGGATACTCATAGCACATCTAGAAGGCATCATATTATATGCGGAGTGAAGAATGAAACGTCATGACTTGGTGTCCCTTAAATGCTACTTTATTGGGGGGGGGGAAATAGCACAGTAGAACAAACAAAGAACCCCAAACACCAAATTTTTATGTTGACGATATATTAGGTGTTTTTAATAAGTGTATGGATGAGTCGATCAGGCCACAATAAAATTTCAACTCTTTACACTAAAATTTTAACTTCATTACGGAGTTTTAGTTGAGGGCTAGCTTAATATTTTTCGTTTACAGGTAATCAGGATGGCCAATATTCAGAATACTAGATTTTTAGAAAGCAAACAACAATACATATCATTATTGCTGCGAATTTTAATCCTCCCCGATTACACAAGGAGTGTTTTCTTTGTTCAATGTCTCACAGGTTAAGACAATTTGCAATTCACCAAGTGGAAACCGACAGACTGATAGCCACCACTGTACATATAGGGACTGCTAATGGATTTTGAGAAAATAATATTATGGAAATGGGTGAAAAATTTTTGTCAAAGACTCACAAAGAGACCAGTGTAAAGAAGCAAGATGTCAGATATGCTGCTAAGACACATGTTGGCCCAACCTCTCTGAAGACTAGTAATGAGTTTAAAAAGCATAATATGGTGGTAAGTTTCAATGCCATTAACAGACTGGGGAAGCTCCTTCGACATAGCATAGAGCAGCCTGTTACTACATTTTTCAATGCCCGGTCTACAAGTTTGAGCGTGGAGCTTGTGACAGATCTTACATCGGACAGACTGGGAGCGAGTTCAGGACACAAAATAGGGAACACTGTTATCCTAGCTGTGGTAGTGTACTAGGACCTCATTTACGTCAGTGCACCCGTCAGCTTCGTGAACAGAAAACAAATTACAGTCTTCATTGTGAGTGTATAGTTGTTTAACTGGATATCTTGGATGACCTAGAACTTTTCGTACATAGAAGACCCTTCCATGAAAGTTTGCTTAATGAGCACATCACTGGAAAAAGAAATTGTTTTTTCATACTTTTGATAATGTTTTCAGTAGCGATTGGAAGTAAAAATCGAACACCCTTTGCGGCCACTCTTTATAACAACAAATGTACAGTGGCGTTTGCTGCAATTTTGAGTATATTTGCATATGCTGTAATTTTCACATCCGTATTTTTGGTGTCATCTAACATGTTTTTATGCCTTTTCAATTTACTTTTGTCATTGTAAGTAATCTGGATATACAACTGTTTAAACATCCTTATGATACTGACGGCGAAGCCACCTGGCGTTGTGTTAGCCCAGGTGTCCTCTATCGGCCGCAACGCGCGTTAACTACAACTCTGGCTCTGGCAAATTTGGTTTCTGTATATGCGAGTGGGAAGCTATTGTACCTGAAATACCGCATGCATTTCTTGATGTACGGTATTTACAATTGCCTGTTGAGCTCGTAAAATTGCGTATGGTATGTACATTTTCGCCTACTGAGACCTTCGATTTTTTTTAAATTTTTGTACCTATGTTAGCCATGCAATTGTGTATACTTGCATTCGTATTATGGGAAGGGTTTGTAATCCCAAACTTTAATTGCTGACAGGTCACCAGTAAGAAATCCCCAAAACAGCTACACGATTTTTTCAGCAACCACCAAGCACTTTTAGAGTCAATTTTATTATATTTGTCATGATTACCTTCTGGTGCCAGACATTTCAGTGTTAGATAGAACAAACGATCCTCCTTTTTGCGCCAGTATGAACGTTAAATAGTATCCTTTTGCTTTGTAGTTCGGTTGGTTATCGTACACTCACTCTGCTCTTAACCTGACCCTTTCCCTCAGTACCTTCTGTGCTACAGCTTTGTATGTGTTAGTTACTATCTGGCTGGGTTTCATCATTCATTACACAGGTTGGTATCTTGTATTCACGAGTGAACAATAATGACATAGTCAAGTGAGACCCCTTATGGTTGACATGTTTGTAGCGGCTCTCTACTTGTTCCTACCTAATATTTTCCGGACAGTTAGGATCAAAATATCACATTTTTTCATCTTCATTTTGGTGTATAGTGTTACGCCCTCAAGGTTTTTTATGATTATCGCCCGCATATTCTTTTGTTACCGTCATTTACTTAGAAATTTTGTCGACCTTTGGGTTTTTCCTCTGTTAACGCTTTTTGGTATTGTGTTGACTACATCTGATATATCACTCCTGTTGATGATACTTAGACATTATGTATGCAGAATATAGTGTACTCCATATGACATATCGAGAGATTTTAACTTTAGTGAGAGTAGCTTCTCGTAAGAACTAGGGGGATTCTCATCTATAAGAATTATGGATATTTTTTATAAAAATGTAGGCAAGATACATTCGATTGACCTTCTGATTTTGAAAATTTTCTATATTTGGTACGATCTATTGCAAGTCTATGATCTCAAAGGAACTAGTTTGGATGCTAACCAATGAGTGTTACGTACTGTGCTTTGTTGTGCTGTTTGTGCATGGGTAGCCTTCTTAAGGCTTCATACTGCATTATGTAGGTTTTAAGCACTTTTATTTCTACGCCTCATTTTCTCTAATGTCAACGGTTGTATATCTTGACATATCGTACACGTATACTCGTTGTTTTTAACATGCGGTGGCGTAGAATTGGCGTTAATGAGATTCCCAAAGTGGTTGTGTAAATACAATAAAAACTTCTGAAAATATACGGCTGTTTGGCGATTTTTATTTCCCAAAATGAACGGAAAGTACCTTGAAAGGAGGATGTGAGATGTACATCAACAAAAGCAAAACAAGTGGATTCGAGTGTAGTCGAAATAAGATCAGTACCATTAGAAGGCCGTAAAACTGACTGTCCTGATTTCTTCTGAACAGTGAGTTCTTACACTGGTTATGAAATGCTGTTAGATGGCGTGAGTTCGTATCAAGTGTGTAGGTTGCTGTTAACTTGGAGAGAAATAAAAGGTCGGATTTCTAATATTATTGAAATTACTGTAAAGAATAGTATTTTTGTGCTTTCTTATTAAGTACTGATGCATAATATAAGAAAAATTCGTTACGTCTCAACCATGCTTGCATGTTATCGATTAACATTTGTATTCGGTTACACATGTGATAGGAAGTCCACTCTCAAGACAAGTACCATATCTTACCTGTGATGGGAAGTCCACTTTGAACACAAATACAAGATTCTACCTGTTGTAAAAGTGAAGGTCAACTGAAGTAATAATTTTTTGTTAACTATCTCACTTCATCATATAGTTAATGTAGAAAACATGTAAATTAACATTCGTGCTGCTTAAGAGTGGCCTACATCCACACTATTCTTTCACTGGCAAAACAGTACTCACAAATGCATATGCGACCTATTAATTTTAAAAGCTGTCTTAATCATATGCATGTATGGACGGAGTAGTTGCTGAGGTGGGGAGTGTGTGGAGGGGAACTGGTATGCCAGATACTTATGAAGTGTCAGGTACGAATTTATTCGAATACAGTGTACAAGAGATCTTCATGTGCTATGTAAACACTCCTTCTTCTAACTTTTTGAGTGATTGAAGCAAATAGGACCGTAACAAAGAAGAATAATACCGGAGTACTAACAAACTTTATTCCGATTCGAGATATGAATCTGTGAAATACCATTTATCGTATTATACGAGGGAAGTCAAAAAGTAATAAACTCTTCTTTTTTTTAAGATGTTAAGAATGCAACTACTTGGGTTGAAAACACAACATTGACGATTAATTTAAGTATTTTCAATATAACTGCAGTCTATTCTCACTGTCTGGACCGTCTTTTAACAACGGCATTTACTTCAGTACAGATAAAAGCTAGGTCCTGCTTCCGACGCATTTGATGCAAGAACGTTTCACAGTGTCCTCATCTTCAAGGTGAATCCCACGATGAGCTCCTTTTAGGGCCGAAACAATTGGAAGTTTGATCGTCATGCAAAAGTAGAACATCCGCCATAACTCTCGTTGGGCAAATTCTCTGAAGATGTGCTTTAAAGTGCTAGGAGGTAGCGAAGTTTCGGTCTGTATTGATTGACGATCCCTGCTCCAAAAATCGACCATAATCACACACTTTGAATTCCACAATACGGTAATATGTTTTGAACTTTTCCTCCTCCAATGAGTTTTGGTTAAAAGTTTCTTCTTTGTGTAGTTTCTTTCAAGAAACTCCTCTCTGTCCAAACGGAAGCGCTGCATGAGTTGAGAGGCCATTCTTATTCTGGCATCTTTATCGTGATCGGTTAACGTTCTTGGTACTCAAGTTGCACAAACAGTCGAGTATCCTAGTTGTTAAATAATCGTAATCACCCTGAATTTACTGAGGGAGGTAATGCGAAACAAATCATATGCAGTCAGCCGGTGACCACCACTGACGAAGTCGACTCGCTGAATGTTATGTGGAAGCCTTAAAAGCACCAGTCTGCCGCTCAGCGATTCATCAGCCAACGGTGTTTGCCCTTCACTTTTGTTACAGCGATAAATTCATTTTCTAAAGTTCCTGATATCCACTGCTGAATCACCGCACACATTTTCTGTCTTCCATTATTACACATGCGAGTTTCACCTTCTGCATTCAAAAATTCTATCACAGATCGCTGCCTAATTTGAACATCGATGAAGATCGTTTTAGAAAGTGACTACATCTGGTGACGGGAGAAGTTACTGCGGCACTGGTTTACAAGAGAAGCGATGAGGAATAGCGACAGATTAAATTTTTCATTTACCAAACTGTATTTATGAAGGTGAAAGTAGGTGGAATTAGATCTTGACTAACCTTCGTACAAACATATGATGCCATAGCAATAACCTGTATCTCATTACTTAATGATAGTAAATACTTCTCCTTTTACATAAAAAATGTAAATATTCAGGGAAGGACTCTTCTTGGAACTATATTTCGCGGTGGAGATTGCGACAGTACTCAGTACACAGGAAGTATGCACAATTACGTCTTGAGTCACCGATTATTTAGTGTTTTATTAATTTACACATCGCTTTCGGGCCCTGTGCATCCATTACCGTTATTGGTAACTTTTCTCTGAGTCTCTTCACTCAGCTTAAGCCATTATTTTATTGTCGTACGTCGTATTTTATTGTCGTTGCCGTGCAACCATCATCTTCCCACCTGTTTCCGTACGCTACTAGTCATTGTACGAATATGTAAATGATTCAGTCCTATGCCACTGCTGCAGGCCGTTAACAACAGATATCGGACTCGTTCCATGCATCATATTACTCTTGCAGAGAAGTACATTATTGACAGAAGTAAAGTAGTAATTTAAAACAAGTTTTTAAAATTTCTTAAATAACCATGAGTAGCAGAAGCTGCCAATTGATTCAACCTTCGTGATTTTATGCAAGTGAATTGCTATTTGCTCGAGCACATGATTGTGTAATGTTACCAAATTGGTTTTTGTCTTTTTTATGGTATGATGAGTTTGGTCCGTATGCCGTGCAATACCTAACCCACACGCGAGGAAATATCAGTGAAGAGCCACAACGCTAGGCAAGCTTTGCGTAGATTGTTGACGGATCCAACCCTCTATCTCAGACTAGTACTTTTCTACTAAAGTGCAGGCCACGTCGTTATGATCTGACCAGAGACCTCTAACAGCGAATGTATGTTAAATCGGCGGATTATCGTTGCTTATCCGCGGTAACAGGACTCCGCGCGGTACTCGAAAGGCCAGAGATCCTAGGCGACGCATTTCTGTAGTCGTCGGCAATTTATACGCTATGTGCTCATATACTTCTCAAAAAAAACAAAAAAAAAACAAGAAGAAATAATGGTCAGTTGATTGCAAAAACTCAACACCTCGCCATATAGATGTGAATCAGAATCTTGAGAACTTCTCTGAGAAAACTCAAACATCGACATGCTTGGAAAACTCCAGTAACTCTAAACACTGGTAAACAATGGTTGTAACACAGTTGGGGGATAATATTATAATCAATATGGAACAAGGAAATTTCTATTGACACTCCCAAAGGGTTGTTTCATTTAAAGGGTGATCAGAAAGACCGTCTGATATCTTTTCTATTTGAGCGCATATGGAGTGTAGCGGCGCACCCATGCAGGTATATAACCACTAACATATAGGCAAGAGATTTGAAAGGCAGTCGGTCTTTCCGAGGTATATTCGGTAAATGCAAAGACGTTTTTCCGTATGAAGGCAGTCTTGTGTGCTTTGACACAGGTTTTGAATCTCCTGCCTGAGAGGCTAGTAAACTGGTGACTGATAATTTATATACCACACTGTTGCTGAATTTTAGGGAATTTCGTTTATTCTGTGTACTAGAAGGTATCGTAACTCATTCACAGTGCAGAAAGGAAACGTTAGTTTTAAAAAATAGTTGAGCAATTAATTGCGAAATTGTGCCTAGGTAAGTGATGCTTTATTTTCGTGCTTTTGTGTGTATAATCTTTGTGCTTTCTGTGTAGCCAATGACCATGGCAATATTTTATAATTGTGCAAAATTCGGTGGTAAGTCTGTTTTTTTTTCAAATTAACCGAGTGTGCTTTGTGGAGTGTGGCCTAATTGTTGTGTGTTTGTGTGGCATGTGTTGAAGTTATGTATCTTCAACTTTTGTTGTATGTTGTAAAGCTTAAGAGCAATGAAAATTAAGATATTGTTATCCTCATGCCTCACAATGAATATCATACCATCGTGGAAACTATTTTATTGGCTAATCTGTGCTTGAATTCCTTGTCTTGTGTCATGATGTAGATCCAATTTATCATCAAAATAGTTCAGTTAATATACTGTTTTTATTGGAGACTATTTACTCCCTTAAATCATTATTTTCTAAATGAACCAGAGATACATCTGCCAGGAAGCTTGATATACTACTGCACATGGCTGGACCCCTTTCTGCTGATAATCTCTCCCATAAAAATTAAGCAGATTATGAGATCATATGTCCTTTTCCATTAAAAGATGTCGTTAAACATTAATATTTAAATAATTTTAAGAAGTATAAAAGGTTTCGTTCTTTACATGTGTGAAATTATTTTATAACGCTAAAGTATAAGAAGACGCTTCATATTCGTTCGTCTTGCATTATATTATATTTGTGAAGTGGGTTAAAGTGTACAAACAAGAGAACGATTTGAGCAATGTGTTGTGCTGTTGCGACATCATTTAATGGGAATTCCTGACATTGAAGAATTTAAAACGTTATCCTGGATCATTTTGCAAGTGTTTCGCTGTTTATTATTCCATTTGCAGTTGTTCGATCCACAAATTTTGGAGTTTAACAGCTACTATTCTCACAAGAGAAACATACAATTTGCGTGACTTCGCTCAAGAGCCACCGTAAATAATGTGTTAAGTGACGTCCACCCAGATAATGGAATAACAGGAGCCAAAATGTATCTTGTGACTAAATAGAATAAGAAATTCTATTTGACTTAATTGCATATTATTAATACTTTCTTTGAGAGATATTTGTACATTGGTGAATCGTATGAAATAAATGACAAATATTTATATAAATATGTATATAAAAATCTTGATTTTGGGTAATACAAAGGGCTTCCTAACTGCTGGAAACGAATAATTTTTAGGAATATGGAGATACCACTCAGTGTAAAGAAAAAGAAGAAAGTATAGTAGATGAATATTTTGTTAAGTTACTGTAGCGTATTCGAAACTGATTCTAATTTACTTTCTAATAAAGCAATATGCAATGTTGGTGAGAATGTAACGTATCATGTTTGGAAGTACCTGAATCAGTTCAAAAAAGCGGAGGTTGTTAACGGGTTCAAGAAGAGCATCAGATAGCGATTGAATGAAAAAGGTGCAAAGAATGCAACAAAAGACGAGTGAGTAGCCTTAGGACTCGAAGTAATCAATTGACAGTATAATTAAACAGGCTGAAAGACAAACTGAGTACAAAACCGTACATGATGCACAAAATATAAAATGTAACTGGCCAAACGAGAAAATATGAAACTAGAACCAATAAACAAATTGTACAGAAACTAGCCTGGAGTCGAAGGGCATGAAAGCGAAGTAGTGACTGAATACGAAATCAGGCAGTTTTGTAGCATATCCCCATACAATAATAATTCTCTATGCTGAGTAGCCAATAAGGGATATCTAGGAGAAAATTGGAAAAGGAATTTTCGTTCAGAGAGAAGAAGTAGTTTTGCAGATGGTATTTTAATTCTGTCAGACAGAGTTACCGACATAGAAGAGCACTCTATGGAATGAATTGCGTGTTGGAAAGAGGTTTGACAAGAATAAGTTTTGAATAGGGATGGTGGGCCGTTGTTGCTTCAAATCATGTGAGACTGATGCAATAAGAAGAGCCAATGAGACACTGAAGGGAAAAAGATGTGATTTGCTATTTGGGAAGCTAAATAACTGATTATGGCTGGAGTACTGAGACTACCGATAGCACGAAACGCAGTTCCGAAATAGAAAAAAATGTTCACATGTAATCTAGATTTAACTGTTAGAAAATCTGCTGTGAATCTGTTTGCCTGGAGTTTACATTTATACAGAAGTGAAACATGCACGAAAAGTAGTTCAAACAAGATGAGAATAGAGAGTTTTTATATGTGGTGCTACAGTAAAACTCCAGTAAAGAAGCATGCGGACACATTTTAAGACAGGAAGTGATCAACACGTTAGTAATAGAGATAGAGAGATGTGTGGGGGGTAAAATTGTAGAGAGAGACCAATATCTGAATACAGCAAGGATGTTCAAATGGAACTAGGTGACAGTAATATTTCGGGGATGGGGAGGCTTGCATTTAATAGAACAATATGGAGAGCTGCATTACACCACTTTTCAGACTAAACACGACAACAACAACAACAAAAGCAAACTGTGCTTACTTGACTTCTAAAAGTCTGTATAATAATGCACATTTCATGCTACTTGGGTTCGATCTGACTCTCTGTCTTTTAAACTGATGGCTTATACGTGTATTAAACGAACTGATTCTGAAATTATGCTTGTCGTTGTGATTTGTCTGATTATCTTAAAATTCAATTCTATGCAGCACGGTAGTGAAACGTTAAAATCAATAACCATTACTTCTACTACTATGTTTTCCTTCATTTAGATCATCACTCTAATGATAAATCACAACGAATCACTTAAATAACTGAAATACATGCACTGTAATTTTCAAAAGGGGAGCTGCAAATACTGTGTGGGGTAAGCTCTCTCATTGTATCACCGACTATAAGGTGCGTGTTTGACAGAATAAATATGCTACGAGTTTTTCCTGTTATCCATTCACTGTTAGCTAAGGGGTGAACATTGTTATATTAGCTTTGTCAGCGCTAATTACATTAATTTGTCTGCAGGATTCCCTTCTTGCAGTCATTACTCAATTTGAGTGTACACTGTGTACCCAATCTGTCTGTGTCTAGTGTAGATATGTTGAAGTGCGAAGACATTTTCAGAATGTTTGCGTAGCATCTAAATGAGGCGGGACGTGGGTACCAGCCCGGTATTCACCTAGTTGGATGTGGAAAACCGCCTAAAAACCACATCCAGGCTGGCCAGCTCACCAGCTCTCACCATTAAGCCAAGATTTAATCAGAGGCTGACTCGCCTCCCCGTGTCCCGGAAGCTGATGCTTTAGCATTCTCGGCTATCCGGGCGGGTAAACACTAATTACTAACGTTAATTTTCACTAAATGCTTTTAATCACATTTCACTTATTAACAATGGGAGTAAGATGTTATCCTCTGGCTGTCTTTACTGTTATGCAACAGGAAAGCTACTTAGGCTTCATTTGAACTGACAATGGTGCACACAGATAATTTAACACAAGGCTTGCATTACATTATTCCTAGGATGGCACTAAACTGTGCGAAAGGTGCTGGAGCACCTCTATGAGAGTCGAACACAAAAGAATTTCAGCAGCCAGCGAACGACACCTAAACCACATGTTACGTCATCAATTTCTTCTTCAGTGTCGCATTCGTTAATTGCCAGGTTTTCCAGTGCTTGCCACCGCACAAGACCTGAACCATGTCTTACCTCGTCCGACTCCTTACCTTTCTCTGCATCTTCTTCTTGCTCCTCCTCCTCTGGCAGCACCTCCAGCAGCCGGCTTTCTCTGGGCACAATGTCCTCTGCTCCCTCCTGTGGCGGCGGCTGCTCGAAACCCCCACCTGAGGAAGAAAAAACGTGACAGATGAAGAATTGGCCATTATACTGTTTATAAATCACATGTGATTTATTGCTGTTAACTGGGCTTCCAACATTCTGAGTTTCAGGGATCTACTTTCGTACGCAACCTAATGGTCTGGTATCGTGACTACATACGAATTACATACATGAGACACCTTTCTTTTAAACGGATAAACTCTCCCCTGTCTCGCTTTGTCCTCTACAATGCTACTTCGCAGAGTCATTTGCACAATATATTAAACGATTCTCTTTTCTTCCTGGTTATATATCATTCTTACTTACGCTTTAGCGCAGAGCGCATCACATTTACTATTTCTTCCTCAAAACACAAGAACAAAATTTACACCGATATAAGGCAAATTCGTTTCTCTTTGTAGAGATATATGCGATATAGCCAACCGGATTAATGCTGTCAGAGTGTTCAAATAATTTTTCATCTCAGTAGTCTCACAGAATTGCATTATCACGTAAGATTGAGATTGTTTCGTAGTTGTCTGATATCACTATGCAAATCAATGCCCTGATGACCATGTATCAACTGCTACCATTTCTGTTCTAAGCATTTAAGTCACATTAAACAACGTACGTACTACATAACCCAAGAAATGAGGGAATAGTTGTCTTAGTACTATGATGAGAATGGAGACAGAGAAATAAAGTGTTGAGGAACACCAAAATTAGAAACAACATCTTCTCGGTGCGTATTCCCAAAACTGATTATTCTCCCTCCTTCACTATTCTCAAGCTAGTGTGTAGTTAATATCCTTCGGCAAATATTCCTCAATTACATAAAGGAATCAGTCGCTTCCACACCTCAAATATGTCTATGAATACATCACAATTTAAGTATACTGTTTACAATGAAACAAAAAAATTCTAGAATCTTCATGCTGCACAAAATCTCAGATAATGAACTACCGTCTTGAATCATTTAGTACCAATAGAATTGACCTCTAGACGAGGTGTGGGTACTTACAGTAATATTCCGGCAAACCCGGCCAGTCGCCGTCCCAGGGATTCTCTTCTTCTTCCACAGGATACTTACCACCACAGGAGCCTTGAATTAAGTTAAGAACTGCCTCCAGCTCATCCCTGGAGTAACTGTGTACCAGTGGTACACAGCGACAGTCCTCCGGACCACCTACTGTCTACAAAACAATAAAATAATATGTGAGATTCATTGAAATATGTAATCTATAAGAAAATTTTAGCAACGTGTGTAAATCCGTAAAACGAACTACAGGTATAGTGATATTCTCCTAAAGCACTATTTATAATGCGAATGCACACAGAAAAGCAGAATATTATTCACACAAATGCTGATGAAACAATTTTAAAGCCGATACTCACAGGTTTATGCTGATTACGTGCATAGTTCGGAGATAGTAAATTTGTAATTGACAAGCCAGCAACGGCCATACCTGTGTACAGACCATTGTAACGTGAATCAAAAAATTATAATTTTATCAAACACGTTTACCGGAACGGTAGAAAATGAAAAAAACACATTAATTGAAACAAATATAGTCGGAAACGTAAGAAATAGAGATGCGAACGTGGATACACGGGTAACAGGTAGACCTTAAAGTGGAAGGGATACAATGTGGGTGCGCAATTCGTGTGTCTACGTGAATACATTTATGTTAACTTGTATTTATCTCCACGCCTTTACATTCATAAAGATACAATTACTCACATCAGACTTCCCTACATGTGTTGCCAATTCTTATCGAATGCAACGATTCTAACACTAAAGGTCTTTACGAGGGCTTACATCTATCTAAAAACAAAGTAACGTCAACGTATCAGAAATAATAGAAAATTCGTAATTCTCATTAACTTGCTATCAGCGTTTTTACTTCGCTTCGTGAGATGCAATATCAAATTCAGTTTAGATGCCACAAACTCCCGTAAATGCAGTACAACAAGAATCACATGCAACTAATGCCGAAGGAATAAAAAAATAAAGGTGACGAATCGCTTTGTGTCGCTGGAAAAAGTGTAATATCGCTGGACGATAACCGAAAAACGTTCGCCGCATCGTATCTCGATCTGCTAAATGCTGGGCAACTGCTTAAGTTGTCATGTCATTCGTTACAATATCAAATGTCGTACTCGCATAACGCAACATACAGGATATATGTAGCTTTTACACACGTAAGTCTGAGCCGATATGGAAATTTGGCTTACCATCGTTCGCACAATAGCACTCGGCTCGCAAGGCATCGCATCGGCAATCTTGAGCCAACTGACAGGGATCGTTTCCCCGGAAATGAATTTACCGATCGTCAACTGTCTTCAATTGTTGCGTGCGCAATGACGTAACGTGGGTGCTACGTGCATCCGATTCAGCGAGAAGCCACGTCATATGGGAACTGCTTTCGCATCTGCTAGAACAATGTTCTGATGTGGAACGTTAACACGAGATAGTTATTTCACTGAATGCCTGGTTTTATCAGTTTTTGTATATATTTTTGTGTTTCGCAGAGTTCTACTTTTAATACGATGTGTGAATGAGCAACATTACTTTCATATTGTATTACAAGAAATGTGTCTAGCGAATATAGTGATTCAGGATACTAATGCAACAGCGTTGTCCGCCTAATGGTGTGGTACGGAAATGTAACTTATTGATTTCATTAGTCGTAATAAGTAAACCACCTAATTTCTAAAATCGCTTTGACAAAACTTGCCTCTTGGATATGAAAACGAAACGATGGTGGTGCTGTAAATATCGACCAGTCAGTAATTTCCAAGATGTTGGCCAATCTAAGCCGCGGGCAACAAACTATAGATATCGAAAGTGCGATTCTAAATCGATCACGTGACGGGGGGCGGGCGTCATGATGAATTATTTTTGGGATGCTAGGGAATCCAAACGATTTACGACAGTAGTAAGTGGGATTGTTTTGTATTGAAGGCGTTTCTTCGGTCGATTGCCTCACGTGGAAGAATCTAATTCTATGGTTGTGCAATGTAGAAAATTGTTTGAATTTTTATCGGAAATGTGACACTCTACCCATATTTTTGCGTGACATTGACAGCGTTTACCCATGTTACGGCAAAAACGGAATGCTTCCAGTAGCATACATATCAAATGGACTTTCTCATGACGACAACCTCGTCGACGAGTGAGGTAAGTCGTTCATTTGTAATTACAACTATTTTAGCAACTCTCTTATTTTGTCGTGTCGGTAGCGACTACTATAAACATGCCCATAACGCCAGCCACCACATAGCATAATCGATGTAGAATCGCAGGTTCGATATTTACCGTTTGGTACCCGCGGCTTCGATAGGCAAACATTTTTGGAAATTACCTACAAGTCAATAGAGCAGTCCAACTCAGGACACTACAATGTCTCTGTCGTTAGGCCTGCATCGATAACAGAGGCCGCGGGAGTAAACATCGTGTCACAGTCGAGACAACATATTCGTCTTTATTCCGTATTAAATTCCACATTTTTCAGTGCCTGAGGATTTAGTGCATATGTAATCCGTCAGTTCTGCCGGGCCAGGCTACACGAGCCTTGTTACTCCTACCGAGAGAAATATACCAATATTCTTACGCTATGTTAGCCTTTAGCTCCTAGTCGCTACGTAAAATAGGAAGAGTATTAAACTACTAGTAAAATGCGTTCATCAACTCAGCACCTGTACAAAGACGTATTACCGACTAGCATCAAGCTAAGGTATGAACAAAAGTACTAAAGATTATTTGTGAAATCTACGTAAATAATTCCAAGTTTCTCTTAATACAGACGGTAATAGGGTGGTCAAACATGGAGTGCCTCCATTTCTGCGCACAAATGTTTTGATTGTTGCTTATGGACACGCACGCTGCAGTTGACAGCATTGAAGACCACTGGTCTGGTAAGCAACGTCCAGCACTAAAGGAGCAGTTAGGAGACTAAGCTGAGACTGTTGTCGCTCCGTGTTGGAGTTGAAGACTGGGAAGACCACTGACCGGCTAAAGGAAAATTTCCCCCGAACTTAGAGCGGGCAATGACACATTTGACAATTTTCTGAAACGTAAGTAGAAAGTGACACATGGGAGTGTCTGTGGTGAAACAAGTAGATTTCGCATAAACCAAACTGAGAATTACACTGGAAATACTTTTTCCGGAGAGAGAGAGAGAGATGGGTGGGGGGGGGGGGGGGGGGCATGCAGTGCTTGCCTCACGATGACAGTATATTCCAATACGTTGTGAATGTCAGTGAAGCAAAAGATAAGTCGTTTAATTGATGCTGTGGTTGAATTTGGAATTTAGTGAAAGGAACACTTGCAGCAAGGCCCATATTCCAAGTAGCAGTGGACAGACTGCCAGGAATCGAAGAAGACACCTGATAGATTCGGAGATTCTTATGGTTGAGTTCAAAACGAAGCAGGAGTAAAACTTTTTTACGATGTAAGTCATGTCCATGAATCGAAGAGAGCCAGAAGGTAGCATTGCGGTGAGCCAAAGACATTTACCAGGGAATGATTCTTTAATTCGGTTATTTTCCGACGCCATCTTTATCAAGGCGTTGAAAATGTGATAAAATGATCGTTTAGATTATTTCACTCTTAAAACGCGGTTCCAGTTTGTTGATTCAGTAATTGGAACAACGTCAATGTTTTGTAATTTCACCATTGTAGTTAGTGCCCGTCATCATCCCAAGGGCATTATTACCTTTGATATGGCAATTTATCTATTCCATATTACAACCCAGTATAGCTGGATTGATTACGTAACCGAATTGGTATTATCAAACGAATCCACTACATTATTTTGTAATCGTAATACAAATTTAATTTTCACACACATAGTACTCTCAGCAATCGAGGTAGCAGCAACAGCACATTTTATAACATTTGTGCTGTCTGTCCTGTGATCCCGGTTCTCTCAACACACCTCTAATAAACGAGCTGAATGAGGCTGTCATGATATGATTTCCTGTAAACAGCGTGATGGTGAGACAGACAAGGCCACGTGATTAATGTCTGTGCTTTTGTTAGCTGCAAATAGTAGCAATAGTGCATATCGTAAAATCCAGCATCTTGTTAATCTAGCTGACAATGTCTCAGGAACCGACGTCTGACATTTGATGCTACGCACTCGGATAACAGTACCATGTCCCTCCCTCAGACCTTGCGGATGTCTTAGCCGTTGGGATAGTGACGCCCCATTTCACTGTGCTCATACTATTTAATTGTCGACACATGTGTGGGTGGAGAAGAGCAGTGTGTGTACCGTTCCCCATTTATAACTGGATGAGACGTTCGAAGTGGCCACCGCGACATGTACAAGTAGAGTGAAATATTGACCAACATGAAATCATTCCCTGCACACAGGGCTTCCGTCGCAGCAGGTTTCGTATCAAGAACACACAAGAATTAAGATTATGAGATACAGACGGCTGTTAAGTCTTCGAACAAAGCTCGGTCTGCGAATTAGTTAATGTACTTTTCCATTCGACGTACATACAACCACATTTCGGTATGTGGAACTATGACTGAACTGATGTACAGTGGTGACGTCCTCGACGCTTAGTTACATCCTTGTATCGGTCCAGTGGTAGTGTGTATCCTCGTACATAAAAGTGTTCGAATACCTGCTATTTGTCTTACAGATCAACATCTGCAATAGTGTCCAAGTCATCATCTGGATGTCCCCGTCTAAATCGCAGAGGACACAGCGAGTTCTTCTCATGAGGTGATCTGATACTCGGAGTACCATTTATGTGGTGATCATAAATCTGCAACGCAATTATCGCCTATGAAATTGTCATTAAACTCCAATGAGTTGGAAGTTTTCGATGAGGTGGTTGACGTTCCAGACTTGAGTCTCACAAAATACTTTCCTCACGTGATCCATGGTATTTTAGTAATGCATAGTTCCTGAGATATCCTACAAAAATTTTATTTCTTCATTTCTGAGGGAATAAAACGGACATGAATGTTTTTCGTGAAATGAGTAGACTATCTAAACGAAGAAAGTTTACTCTCTCTGAGTATTGTTAGTATAGATTTGTGGCCAAGAGGTATTAATGTGAAAACCATCATAAAAGTAAAGCATGATCACTGAGTAATGGAGATATGCTTGTAGCGATTAATAGGAAAGACACGAAAATTTATTAGCGGCCATATTGCACAGGTGTGAAAGACGTACTTAACATGAACAAGAAACATGAATCTGGGGCTCTGGAGCTAATGCTGCGAGGTGACATGTATTGAGCAATATGTATTAAATGTCTTATAATTATCTAAAGCTATTGTCGTAGCCTATGTGAATCTTCAACGTCCCCTCTTCCGTTATTTACCACGTCAATTGGAGACAACAAATTATCGTAGCTGCTACTGTGTAGTAAATAATTACGTTGCGAAGTTAAGTTGTGTTTGACGAATTAATTCGCACATATGGCAGTCTTTAGGGAGTGGGTGTTGGCGATGTAGTCTCAAAGGAGAAATGCACTCAAATTCAGTGGATGGAGTTTTAGAGAAGTCACCCGAGAGGTTAGATGAGTTTGGTGGAATTATTCTCTGAAAATAATGCAAATTATTTCTGTTCAGCTTCATTCATAGCGGAATAGCATCTACAGTTATAGTGATTCTTTTACATTATTTCTTTAGTTTAAATGAAGGATGCTTCAAAGTACATAGTGTGTGGGGAGAAAAATAGATTAATTCTGGAGGAACCGAAACCAGTCATTGGAAATCATTTGCTTGGTAAACATTCAACAGTTGGAAATATTAGTGGAGGGATATACAATGTATGGGTGTTGTGCTTGCTAGTAAAACGTGCATATTATGAAAATATATGGAAAATGTAAGAAAATAAAATCACTCAGACAACATTGTTCCACTCCATATGCTTACTATGGAGACAAGGTTTTACTTTATCGTAATACAGACAGTATTATGCAAGTTATACTTACACAAAGAAAGAAAAGCATATTAAAAGTACTCTTACTGAGATGCTGACCATATCATTATGCTAACATACACATACCGGCGTTTGGAATTGTCCGTACAGTTTGCTGTATCTGTCGACACTGAAGATATGTGAGAATAGCCTATGGCAAATTTTGGAAAACAACGAGTTGTGCACGTTAAGTTAACAGTACATTTTCTACTATAAAATCAACAATATACTTCTGGCGTTATTAGGAAGTACGTCTTACTGCAGAAAATTATAGTAAAATCTAAAGTAATATTTTCGGCAACTATTAGTTTCAGCGTGGTGCGAGTCGTTTATATTCCACTGTGTATGTGTTTGTCTATGAGAAAGATGTGCCTAGAGCCATTTGCGACATTGTACTTAAGTTTATGCGATTATTTTACGACAAAACATCTTTTTCCATTTTTATCTGACGTTGGAGGTTAAATTATGTTCTTTTGAAAAGTACGTAGGAAAAGTACCAAAAAAAGTCTCATTTGTTTTATGCATATGTGGGTTTGGGATAATGCATGCTCTCTCACTGCTTAGAGCATCAACTTGCATGTTTTACATGTTATGGCCCACTCAGGGGATAGACAGGAGAGCTTATCTAAGCAAAATGCAGACATCATCGGTTCTCAGTGTAATCACTGCAATTATCAACTACGAAACGTGTGATACAAGTGATCACGTGGACATATGGGCATATACCACAACGAAATTAACTCATCCAAGGATACTGGTGCGGACGTCCTCCAAGAAAATGTCTTCAGGTAATTCAAAACGATATGCAAACGCTCTGCGTTGATGATGATGATGATGACAACTTTCTGAACAGTCTTAACGGTCACTTTGCGATAGCCAAATGTTATGCAGTCACAGAAATGTGTATCACTGCTTGCCTTATGATTCCTCCATCGCTCACCGATAATAACGCAATTCTTATGAGAAGTAGGTGACTTAAACCTAATAGAGCATTCTAAGAAGGAAACCGGTGTGTATTAAAACCAAATGTGATTTGCCAAATAAGTGACCAGTGTCCCTGGTTCCCCTGCTAGGTAGCACTATTCTCACCTCCACTTCGAATCTAACTAGCGGCCATGGTGCCCTCGCAAACACTGATGTGCCTAGTGTTTTCAACCGAATCCCATTCACGCAAATGTCTCGTGAACATGGTACTCTCCATGCTCTGACACAAGTAGTTGTAGCTATTCATGTCTTCTTTTATTTTAATGCATATGTTTCTCAATAAGGCATGCATGTTAAAACTTTGTTGTACGCCAATGGTTTCCCTACAATTCATCCAAGTAAGGCACGCCCTGACGACGACAAGTTGCGGTATCGGATGTGCCACGTCCGCTTTCTACACAATTGCTTCCACGTCTCAAGACGTCTTAAACTGTCCTAATGGAAGTCGATAGAAAAATTTCTCTGCCTTGTTTGTTTTGCTGCACATGTGTACTATGTAAGATGTCAGTTTTCGCTATTACTTAATTGTTTAATACTCATGTGAGAATTTTGAACCCCAGACAATATTTATGCGAAAATTTGAATGCCAGACACAATCACAACATGAAACTTTTGTGCTGCTCATTAAAGAACGTGATTTCACTTTTTGCAAAATGTTGTGATTATTTTCATCAGTGAATAGATAATTCGTATTACTTAATGACAAGTATAGGTGCAGGTGATATATAAGAGTATCAGACCATCACAATTTCCTACCAACACTAAACCTTCCCACTCCCACACATCCCCCCTCCGTTCCCCACCCTCCATCCATCAACCTACATTCCTTGTAAACTGTAATACTTGGTGCAATCTGAATGTACTTCTGTTTCACGTAAATCCCTTAGGTGAATGGATTTAGCAAAAAAGTTTTCCCACTCTGCTTGGCAACTAGATGACATACTTACCGCTAAAACGTGTCACCGATGTCCTTTTCAACATTTACTTTAGTAGCTCAGTATCACGGCCACAAGTGTCAGTTCGGCTCCACAGCATTATAGTATGATACCTCACAAAATGATGCACAGACGGCGACAATATGGACGAGAAGCTGGTGTTGCAAATTGTGGATAAATATCCTGGTGCAGCTAATCTGTGCAGTCAAAGTGCCACAGCTGTTAACAGTAGTACGTACTGAAAGGTTTCAGCTGAAGTTTCGGTTGAAATAATTAATTATTGTACAATATTCTTCTCAATTACTCGTTTGTGAGAGCCCTTCTGTCGCTTATTGCCATTTTTTTCAGTTCAGTTAAAATGGTAGAAGCTTCGCTTGTTCTTCATACCCAGTATCCGCATTTATCTTATCCGCTGATTTAATCGTCAGAACAAAAGCAGATCAAGTCAGAATACTTGATACAGGTAACTGATAGCGAAAGTCTGACTCTACAACCAATACAGATAATTTATCGCTGTGACAACATATCAGTTCCTGTTGGAGCACTTAATCAAATGTCGAAATGTGTGTGAATTCCTAAGGGACCAAACTACTGAGATCATTGTTCCCCAGTCTTAGACATTATTTAAGCTACTTTAAACTAAGAACACACACACACCCATGCCCGAGGGAGGACTCCAATAACCGGCGGGAGCGGCCGCGCAGTCCGTGACATGCCGCCTCAAACCTCAGGGCCACTCCGTGCAGCCACTTACCCCAACTACTGAATGTTAAGTACACACTACAGCAACCAGAAAACAATGAATGAACAGTCGTGAGGGACGTAGAATGGTTTACTGAATTGGCTGAAAATGGTGACCAACGCTTTATGAGTCTCGGAATCTCCTGCGTTTAGCCAGATGTGGTGAGAGGAAAGACTTCCTCTTAGGTTCTGGGAGACAACACTTCGTTCCAGGTCCGTGGTGCCATTGTCACGGATGATGAAATACGATCAGATTTTTAACACCACTGTCATACTTGGCCCAAGACTGTGCCAAGTGTGGTAGAGATGCGTACTCCCTCTGTCTTCAGGCCACGAGTGGCCTATCGGGACCATCCGACCGCCGTGTCATCCTCGTAGGACGATGCGGATACGAAGGGGCGTGGGGTCAGCATACCGCTCTCCCGACCGTTATGATGGTATGCTTGACCGAAGCCGCTACTATTCGGTCGAGTAGCTCCTCAGTTGGCATCACGAGGCAGAGTGCATCCCGAAAAATAGCAACAGCGCATGGTGGGCTGGATGGTCACCAACCCAAGTGCAGACCACGCCCGACAGCGCTTAACTTCGGTGATCTCACGGGAACCTGTGTATCCACTGCGGCTAGGCCGTTGCCACGTGGTAGGGATGTGTAGTACTGGAAAACGATAGTCTCTGGTGACCGCAAATTCCATTGATTATAGTTAGATTTTAGTGAACTAAATACATTCACACACAGAGAAAGTTCAACTAAGGGTGCTCTTAGGCAAGGAAATAGTAGGTGCATGTTCTTTTCTAAATCTGATCCTTCACGCATGCCGCCATTTGTTTGTCAGATTTCGTGCGCGAATACTGTCACCTGTTGACTGTCAAAAAGAGATTTCAGTTACCCCACCGTAAAGATTTTGAGTTACTATTTAGTATGTGACTTAAAAAAATTCAGTGTGGAGTAAATTAAATTCTGATGTGATGCAGTTTATTAATCATTTACAACAAGATCTCGAAATAATGGAAACACTATTCCAATCACATTGAAGATACTTCAGTGTTTTCTGCTTCGATTTTCATTGTTGTCGTCAGCAGTCCACGAATTATATTGTTTTTTTTTTTCTTAACGGTGTAATACATGTATTTTACATGAGATCTTTGTGTATCTCCTAATTGATTCATATGTTGGGAAAATTCACAAACCATTTGTCTGTAATGACGTTTGGAGAAGCGGAAGGGTGAAAGTACCCGACTTTTCAAAACAAAGAATCCATTACTTGGCGTACTCGCATTTTCATACGACTCTTATTTAAAGACAAAGAGTTCTCGATTCCAGAATTTGTTAATATGCATTTCAGTTAGATATATGCATTCAAGCAAAAGAAAAAAAATGGTGATGGTGAAGTGGAGCTGCCGACATTACAATTTGCAACCCAGAACGTCGCTCACTGAGGCACACGCGTCATTACCACTCACAAGCGGACACTGTTATATATAATAATGGCTGATATTTTCGAAGTCACTTTTTTTCCTTCCTGTGACAAAAAATCTATCGACGTGGTATGTTACGCAGGATATTCAAATAAAAAGTTTCGAGAGTTTATGGAGGCTTTAATACGCATAAGGTCGGAAACAAATTTACTATAAACATTCATCGTAATTTTCACATGGTGCATTCTGTGTTGTGGCACACCATTATACTTCTGTAAGTAGTTTCTGTGTCTGTGACTGGATTACAGCTCCGAATAGAAGTCTACTACTGAAGACGTGACAGGGCAGGTATGGTCTTCTGCTATGGGAATGCAGACGGAAGCAGCATAAGGACATGTAATCCCTATGTTGCAAACTAACGACGACGCCATATACCAACTGCAAAGATGCATCGTATCCCGATGTAGTGTCTTTCGGAAACGGGGTGCTTTGTACTAAGAGCACAGGATCGTGGCTGACCTGAAAAAGCTTCCCCAAATGATATGGAGCAATGGGTATTAGAACATGCGTAGGACAACACTCCAACGAATGAAGTGGAAGGTATTCACAAGTGTGTTGTCTGGTGTTGCCTGGAGAGCCATGAACAGTAGCTCTGTCCCTGACGTATGGAGCGAGTCCAGGCTCTGCTGACAAACGAGCGACATGCCAGGTAGGAGTTCTGAAAGTCGTTTCTCCAAACGAGTGCTCATGATCAGTAGTTAACAGGGCAAGCGTTGTTTGCTGATCAGGTGAGCTTCTGGAGAGACGGTATTCTAATTTTCCGTTATATACATATACTGGCTGAAAGTAACTTGAACACACATCGAGAGAGACAACACCGGCACACTTTTAGTATCCGTATTTCAACAAGTGCCAAATGGGACAAGCCACGTTCTACAGAACACTGTGGCTATTGCTAAATACAGTCAATTCCATCAGATCCCGTTACCTGTGTTACTGTAGGATTTGTCATTATATGAAAGACTGAAATCGAGCTACGTCCATGATGGGGCAGCGGCCTATTTTCAACTTTGAGTGAGTGATGCGTTGGTCTGCAGTAGCCATCATCTTGACTAACCCATTCTCCTGAACTTGACTCTGTGGATAGGCTTTAGGGCCAAGTAAAGACCTTGGTGTATGCATTCCCCAGAATGATGTGTGTACAGTATGACAATGCGTGTTTACTGCCTGTGACATAATCCCAGAACAACAAGGGGTGTGCCAAACAATGGGTTATTCCATGAGACCTATGGTGGATGACAGTGCTACAATGGCTGCCAGTAGCGTTGGGCACATGTTGTGATGACTAGTGCATGACCATCGTGATCATTACAGTAGTAGTAGTAAACCATATATCCGAAGAAAGGCATTACGAGCACTGTTTATAGGAAGTTTTGCCTTCCCTTGGTACGTAATACATGCTCTCTGTAAATACAGAAATCTTTCTAACAAACACAGTGTGGTTTGAAATCGTTTGCCAAGACGATTATTTCAGCGAGTGGAGATTTATTTATAGGAAATACTCCAGAAGCAACCAACTACAAATGTGAAAAACGTGTGGTAACAAATTCACTCAGACATGGTGTGTAATACATTCAGATACATGAAGTTTCAGGTCACCCACTTCCTTCTGATTGGACTTTTCAGAAAACATCTAGGAGGCAAAAACTTCACTCCAAGGCAAATATTATGTTTATATACACTCTTCGTCACAAAAAATGAAACTTCAGATTTCAAACATTAGTGAAGGACTCCTCTGCCCAACTAACCTATGCAGCAGGTAGCTTCGAAGCGGCTTGGAGTTTTATATGCTGTTTTGACATTGCCGTTTTATATAGTTTTCTACCCATGTGGTCTACACAAAAAGTGTTGAATTACATTACAAGCATTGACCCACAGACTCACAGTAAGGGAGAAAATGTAAATGGAGGGAGGTTGCCGCTCACCACACATAAAAAAAAAAGCTGGAGTGGGGAGGGGTTACGAAAGAGAGGCAGACAGCCATGCAGAAAGGACTCTCTGAGCAGTGGTCTGTTTTAATTTCAGTGCTTCCTTATCACCCTGTCTTCTTTTTCAGAACAGTGATTATAATAAGGTGGGGCAGTATTAACATTATGTGTTGTCTTACTTCATTCATGTAACGCAATCAAATGTTGTGGACTGACAGCAACACTAGATGCTAGTGCTGTATAAAATTTTTCATTCCACAATAGAAAGAAGAGGGAGCACAAAACGCAATCAGACATTAATGTATAAATGTGAATGTACATGATATTATTTAAACGAATATTTCAGAAAGTACTTCATGAAATAGTGTGTTAGATTTTCTGGGTGTGGTGAAAGTAGACAACTTCTAATTATTCATCCATATCAAGCCTATTAAGAACATTCAAAATAACCAAGTCATCTTATTTTATTTTTAGATTAACAATATATTGAAAAGTACCTACCAGTGAAAATGCAGGAAACAAAAGCCTGTAAGTGGAATAGAATGTGATACTTCTATTTGTTATTAGTTAACAATACACATCACTAACTGTACAATTAGGGTTTAAATTAAAGAGCACAAATAAAAAGCACATACAGATTAGCTGGATGCAGAAACTGAAAGTAGCATTCATTATACATATGTGTCAGTTAACAGTATGTTAAAATACCCAAAAGCATGCTCGTAACACGAAATCAAAGTCTGCTGAAAAAGTATCAGGAAAAAAGATGGTGTAACACTTAATCCTCATAACTAAACTCTGTAAAGAAATGTTATACAAGTGCTGAAATTTACCTGTTGTCATCAAAACTAAGCGTATTATGTAAAGAAATATCCTACAAGTGCTGAAATTTATATGTTACACAGTTTCTCAAAGTTACACACTGTACTAACACAGGCCACTCCACTCTATACCCTATATGACTAGCACTTGTGCCTGTGCTACCGCCTAGCAGTAGCCAACCAGTGATATAGACCACGGATTTTTGATAAAGAACCTTTATGTGCACTGAACGATGGAGATAGAAAACAAATGTTTCCATCCTGGCCAGAAAACTGAATGGAAAGCATAGGGAACATTTAGGTAGTAGAGAAGCTTGAAAACTCAACAAAAATTAGACATTCCTAAACTGAGTCCCAAATATAAAATTTTTTGCTGTGTCTAGAAAAAGTATCAAAACTACACGCAAAGGAAATATTGTGTCACATAATACATCTCTAATTCACATTAAAGCTAAACATTTTGAGCCAGTGCATGCATAGCAGAAGCTTTACTGACTATAATCTGGCCAAAAACAAAACATTTTCAGGCGGAATCTCGGTCTTCTCCATACTGCTGTTTTCCTCAGCTGCGCATCCGGCCATCCTGATTTAGGTTCTCCGTGATTACCCTAGATCACTTCAGGCAAATGCTGGGATGGTTCCTTCGCAAGGGCACGGCCGATTTCCTTCCCCATCCTTCCTTAATCCGAGCTTGTGCTCCGTCTCTAATGACCTCGTTGTCGACGGGACGTTAAACACTAATCTCCTCCTCCTCCTCCTCCTCCTCTTCAGCTGCCTCTGCTGAGGTGTTACTACACTCATTTTCTTCTGTGGGATGCTGATGGCATAGTTGAGGTTTCTTCCTTTTAGGCTTTGTAGCTACTCGAAAAAAATTACTGCTGTGGCCTTGGACTTGTGTTTCATCGTGCCACTGACCCTCACTTTCTCCACCTGGTCATCAGTGAAATAATTCTACAAAAAAGAAGGGAAAGAAAACATTTGTATCATGATATCATAAAAACATGTATAGGCACGACTACACTGAAGAGAGAAAGAAAGAGCAAGACAAAATCTGAAAAGACAGTAAAGATAAACTGATGAACGGCTTGTCAAATAATATGGTATCACTAACTGCATGTCACTCAATGAGGTGTTTGCAGCTCAGAAGAGTCTTTCCACATTCGACACATCGCCCTATTTTTATTCTGTATTTAATAAGGTGTGCTATAAAATATTGCACACAATCAAATATACATGCTATACATGTCAAATGTCACGTCTCACAGTACCATATATAACGCAATTCGTGTTATAAGCTGCTGGAAAACTAAAATCACTTAGAGGAAGCAGCGCAAAATGGCGGCAGAATGAACAACAAATCGTCAAATACATATGGCACAAGTGAATATCGCGGTTGCCTAAAAACTGTACCGAATTCACCACAAAACTCATTCTCGTTTGTACTCGTGTTGAAGCTCGCACATCTAACACCTGTGCAAAAAGGTGTCTGAATTAAGTTCAAACATATATACAGAGAATAACAACGTTTGTAACTCTGATTGTTTCCGTTAGTCTCCAAAACAATAATCAAATCTCGGAAAGCGATATGATGCAAGAGAGAGAGAGAGAGAGAGATACCGGTGGCAGAAAATGGCGTCGCAGCTGATCAGCCAATCACGTGCGATTTCGCCTAAGGCCACTCTCTCCCTGCATACAGGCTCTCTAACCACGCCTGTTGAAATTCAGATGTCTTACATAATTACGTTATACGCACTTCTCGTTCAGTAGTTCTTATGAGCTTGCGGGATTCTGGAATTCATACCATTACAGCGATGTGCTACAAGCTCAGCTGTAACCTGAGGCATAACAGCGATCCTCTCAACAGTAATTGTCATTTAAGTATCTCCATGGGCATATTTCTTCAACAGCTTCAGTATTAACAGACGCAAACAAAGAGCTTGGGCAGATAACAGCTCACACCAGCTGGGTAGAATGTTTCTGGCTGACTAGGAAAGTTCACTACGCGAAGTCAGTGCACCAGAATAGAGCAGCTAGGTGATACAGTTGTAAGTGCGAAGCCACACCATTAACATATTACTAGCAGCCCTCAAACGTAACTGCTTTAGTGGATCGCAAATCCCAGACCTTTGCTGCATAGAGAGTGTAAACAGGAAGTTTATTTTGTTATGATAACTAATTTTGTGGTGTCACCGCCAGACACCACACTTGCTAGGTGGTAGCCTTTAAATCGGCCGCGGTCCGTTAGTATACGTCGGACCTGCGTGTCGCCACTATCAGTGATTGCACACCGAGCGCCGCCACATGGCAGGTCTGGAGAGACTTCCTAGCACTCGCCCCAGTTGTAAAACCGACTTTGCTAGCGATGGTTCACTGACCAAATATGCTCTCATTTGCCGAGACGATAGTTTAGCATAGCCTTCAGCTACGTCATTTGCTACGACCTAGCAAGGCGCCATTATCAGTTGCTATTGATATTGTGTATCATGTACTATCAAGACCGACGTTCACCATTAATGGATTAATGTTAAGTATTCCACCAGCTACGTACGTTTTTCTAAATTCTAATTTCCTTGTCCTGTTCCAGACCTCACGCCAGCCTGCGTGAGCTAAAACGCGTGCCTTTCGGCCTCCTCTAGTAACCCGGTGTTGGCTCTCCTGCCAACCAAAACGAATTTATCGAAGGTTACCTTTGAACAAGGATTCAGATTGTTACGATCTCCAACTACCTTATGAGTGATACTGTGGTTGTCATTTTATTACATCAGCCATTAGAAGCAGTATAACATTTACTGCTAAATGTGTTGTTTATGGGAAAAAAGTTGATTGAAATCTTTATTAAAAAGACACACGCTGATTACGATCTTAACCCCTTAACTTATCGGTACTTTCCTGCCATCTGTACAGTTTTTATGGCAGGTACAGAGTGTTTTGTAGACAAGGATATTCTTAAACCACAGGCTGTAAACAGAGATAAAAACCCCGAATAACTAAAACTCAGTTCATATCATTTTAACTACTGACTCATTCCTGATAAGAAACGGGTTATTGACAGAGGTCGGGAAGTCAGCTGCTTGCAGAGACATTTGAAAAATGCACCCAGTGAAATTTGTGCCCAATATGTCTGTCAACTACTTGCTGACTGTGTCACAACCTACTTGCTACACGAGTCCTACTCCGCCCCCAATCTGCGTCCTCACTGGGGTGCTTTGAGGACCTGTTCGAGACGCGTAGACGCCGCCGTGAAAATGAGCCTCAGCGTAAACAAAATTCTCTTTTATGATGTTTATCTATATGACTACTCTGAACTTCACACTTAAGTGCTCGGCAGAGGGTTCATCGAACCACTTTCATACTATTTCTCTGCCGTTCTGACGTCGAATAGTGTGTGGTGGTGGGGAGGGGAGGGGGGCGGGAGCTAGAGGAACACCAAAGTGTCAGTTCTGGTTTCTATTATACTATTACGATGATAATTTCTCACTATGTGGGTGGACGTCAACTAAATGTTTACGTAACCAGAGAGCAAAGTTGGAGACTAAGTTGGTGGAAGGTCTCGCTGCATCAGGAAACGCCTTTGTTTCAATGACTGCTAGTCCAGTTCATGTATCATATCCCAGGCACTCTGTCCCCTGTTTCACGACGAGACAAAACCAGCTGCCGTTACTTGAACTTTGTTGATGCCCTCCGCCAATCCTATCTGGTAAGGATCCCACAATGCACAGCGAGATTCTTGCAGAGGACGTACATTCTTAGTATAGGTATTCTCTTCAGCGTATTTGTTGCATCTTCTGACTGTCTCGCCATGTAACTGCAGTCTTAGATTAGCCTATCCCATAACGTCATCTACGTGATCGTTCCACTGTAGTTTGTTCGTAACTTTTATTCCTAGATACTTTGTGCAATAGGCAACATGTAGATTTGTCTGATTCATCTTGTAACTGAAATTTAACAGATCCCTTTTAGTACTGATGTGAACGGTCTCACACCTTTTATTTTTTACGGTCATTTGTCACTTTTCACACTGTATTGATATTTTCTCTAAAGAACTTTGCAATTTGTTTTGGTATTCTGACGATTTTACTAAACGAGAAACAAGCTGAGATGACTGCTCAGATTGTCTCCTAAATATTGAATCTGTGCTGAGTTGCTGGTGTGGAGGAATCTCGCAACAAGAAAAACAAATCAGCCTCAATTGGCACAATATGACGTTGTTCAATTCTGTTTGCGTACCATTTATTTAATCAGTTTGTGGAAGACATGGATCCTGCCCTCCCCACTTCTGAATTGGTGGGAAAAAAGGCTGGAGAGATAGGTGCTGACTTAATTTTTGGTGGGAAAAATAGCCCACTCTGTTTGCACCACCCTATCAAATTAATCCTTTCACAATTTGCAAGAGTCAAATAAATCAATTAAAACACTCATGGTCACGCTACAAAGTTTCATCTTCGTAATAAAAAGTATTTTTAATGTTTGAGAGGCACATATACAATATGCGAATCAAGTAATTACATTTCAGCCTAAAATAGAACACAGAGCTAAACATATCCACTGATGTTTGGGAACACAAGGAACACCCTCCATGGACTGCCAGACACTCTTCTCCACCAGAAAGCTTCCACCTTACACTAAACACATGTGGCGAAAAGTACATCTGATGGCAGACTCTCGCGATCATGGAGCGCGCATCGTCCGCCGACTGCAGGAGCGCCAGGAGACGTGGCTGTGCTGGCCGGGGGAAGACTCGAGACCTGCAGGTGTGTTGGCCGTGCCGGCAGCTGCCTCTCTGCCCATCTCCCGGTGTCCACACGCCAACCGTCCACAACAGTCAATGGACTAAGGGACTATCAGTGTAACTGCTCACCTGTCAACCAACCATTTTACATTGGAGGAATAATCGTCCAAATCAAACAACGCCATATTGTACAGATTTAGGATTTTCAACAGAGAAGAAGGTCCATTTTATATGCTCATATTTTTGCGGAACGATTCAAAGAAGAATGAAGTAGATAGTTGCAGTGAACAGAAGTGATATAAATCACGCAGGAGCCCTATGAAACTGTCAAAGTCTTATTATCCATATGAAGTAAGCAACTTTTGTTTCCCAGTAGCATATTAGAGAATTTCCTGCATGCGTGTTATTGTGAGAAGTGAAATTTAGCTTGTAAACTGATTGTGTGCAATTTTTATTCCACACCTTATCACATTGATTCTGATTTCCATGTAACAATCAAGGAATTCACACAACACGAATGTTTGGTTCTGTCGATGCTCAAGCAGCATACCAGTTAGATTGCTATTTTGACACTCAAGAGAGCGCTGCGAGGGACGCCGCTGGACTTGTCCCACAGATGCGGCCAAGAGCCGATTAACTTAAGAACGTCTCTTTGTACCGGCCAGTTGCAAGAGAGTATGCCGCATCTTCAGGTCCGCCACTGACCGCATACGGGCCTGGCTTACTCCTAACACACTGCGAGGCCAGCAGACGTGGCTTGCGTACGGACCTCCAACTGCAATTCCACCCTGACATACACTTCACAGGTTAAAAAATTCACTGTAGTTAAACCGAGACGGGCAGGTTGTGCATCCACCTTCAACTTCTCAAAGGAAATGTAGATTCCTCGCTTTTGAATGTGTTATTTTAGAAGCCACAAGAAAACGGAGCATAGATCCGTTTTCACATCGTTAAATTATCGTTAGTTGTTGTCAAAACCCTGTACAACAACATAGCATAGATTATACATCATCTATGTATTATCATATCAGGTAAAAGAAACTCTTCTTATCAACCTGATGTCTGCTACGTTCTGCATTACAGCTGTGGAATATTACACTTATTTTTTGCTCATGACAAAGTGCTAAGAGCATGCTCCAACTCCGCTCAAGGATGCCTTCTCACTTTTGAACTCTCTTGAGGTATTCAAATGCCTCAGTATCTAGAAAATCTATTACGTTATTGAAATAGCATCACCTATTTTATGTAAATATCTAGTTAATATTGCATATTACTTCATAAATTTGGTAATATAGCAGATCTTATTACGATGCCCGTCTCTCTCTGTGTAGGTGGGAGATGGTTACACCTGACTACAGCTCCAAATCTCTAACCATATCTATGGCACACTTGCCCTCACTTGCACCAGGCCATTGGCTGCAACTAATATCAAATTCCAGAATGAGATTTTCACTCTGCAGCGGAATGTGCGCTGATATGAAACTTCCTGGCAGAGTAAAACTGTGTGCCCGACCGAGACTCGAACTCGGGACCTTTGCCTTTCGTGGGCAAGTGCTCTACCATCTGAGCTACCGAAGCACGACTCACGCCCGGTACTCACAGCTTTACTTCTGCCAGTATCTCGTCTCCTACCTTCCAAACTTTACAGAAGCTCTCCTGCGAAACTTGCAGAACTAGCACTCCTGAAAGAAAGGATATAGCGGAGACATGACTAAGCCACAGCCTGGGGGATGTTTCCAGAGTGAGATTTTCACTCTGCAGCGGAGTGTGCGCTGATATGAAACTTCCTGACAGATTAAAACTGTGTGCCCGACCGAGACTCGAACTCAGGACCTTTGCCTTTCGCGGGCAAGTGCTGTACCATCTGAGCTACCGAAGGTAGGAGACGAGATACTGGCAGAAGTAAAGCTGTGAGTACCGGACGTGAGTCGTGCTTCGGTAGCTTAGATGGTAGAGCACTTGCCCGCGAAAGGCAAAGCTCCCGAGTTCGAGTCTCGGTCGGGCACACAGTTTTAATCTGCCAGGAAGTTTAATGTCAAATTGATTGGATAAATGATTACACAGTACTGCGTAATCACTCACAGCAGCCAGATGCAGTCCTTCATTATACTGTTCGTCTAATGTGCTGTACCACCCCTCCTGAAACTGTACCCAGGTACAGTGTTGTTCTCTAAGCTTATTGCGCTGTACCATCAGCATGTAAGGGCGAAGCTCATAATGGGCAGATTGTGTGTGTGTGTGTGTGTGTGTGTGTGTGTGCGTGTGTGTGTGTGCATGCTCCACCTGTTCAGTATATATTAATGTCTGCGATTTGTCATGTTGGCTTGTTCTGCTCTAAATTT
The DNA here is from genome assembly GCF_023864345.2 of Schistocerca serialis cubense. Lineage (NCBI taxonomy): Eukaryota > Metazoa > Arthropoda > Insecta > Orthoptera > Acrididae > Schistocerca > Schistocerca serialis. Next base: position 454,687,495 of record NC_064646.1, read on the forward strand.
TCTAACCTTCAATTTATTGGTCGAAACAGGAATCCAAATGACAAACACATTCAAATGTGTGTCATGTCTTTCGGAGATACCTATGTGGTCAATTTCTCTACTACATCTATGTCAGGACTGAAAAACCATGTCTTCTAAATACAGGTGACAATGTGATGTCAGCAGGAATATTAGGTATAAAGAGCAAGAAAGCGTCTAAAGAACCATGATCGAACAATATAAGTTATAACGTCTGACATTAAAAAGGGCTGTTTTGATGAAGCAGGTGTCTGGGACATCTAAGTAGTTGCCAGTTCTTACAATTCGTTTCCCTGTATCTTACGTTTATTTTCTTAGAATTTCAAGGATCTAGCCACTTCCTCATCGGAAATCTACCTTCCTCGCAGTGGCTGTGTCGCAGACTCTTCCTGCTCCTTTAGTAACTTGATATAGAGATTCCTCCACTAAAAAGAATATTATTTTATGGTCTAATTTGTAACAATGCAAATGGATTGTAGTGAGATTGATTCTGCTTAAATGTTGCGGTTCATAAGTACATTTCAAAAATCGATATGGGATGTATATGGTGCAAAACAACATCAGTTGTAACCCTTTGTAGGCTAGTGGTTGATATATTGATCACCTTTAATAAGTGTCAAACAGGGAACTTGTTATACTGAAAGCTGGCCCTTAACAACACATTAGGTGTTCCTAAATGGATTACTTGAATCTTAAGGTACCAGCTTTCGTTATGTGAGGTTGTTAGAACGTTCTTATTGAGATGGTAGCCGGCTAGGAGAACACGGTCCACGTGAAATGTGTCTTTGCCGCCATTTTGTGTGCGCGACGTATATTCATTCATGTAAGGATTTGTTGATCAGAAAATTACTTAAAAATAATGTAGCAAATTTATTGGGCTAATAGTTGTGTTTTGCATTATATATATCTTTGTTCATTCTAAATACAAAACTCAAGTAATAACACAAAGAAATCCGAGAGCATGGTAGCGAAATTGGAGGGTTGTTATTTACGTTTTTGTAAACGTACTCTTGTATCATATATGTACGACGGACTACACAATTTTTACGTTATATTTAGGTTTCATGCCAGTAATTCACATTATATACAAACTGGAGTTAGTGTTTGGTTAACGAATTACTAACAAATGAACTTTTGTATAATGTAAAATGACGTATTCTCCGATTTCCTTTGTAACGATGCATAGAATGACAAATAGATATTCATTTCAAGAATTGGAAGAGATGTCAGCACAGGTTCTCCAATGTTTGATAGATGAAATAGACGATGATCAAGCTGTTGATTCTGAGTATGGAGATGATTTAGCTGCCGAAGATATATTCCCAAATACTGACCACATTGTTAACAGTGGAGATAATTCATTCCATGATTCTTGCAGTGATATCACTCCCCCATTATCTCAACAAACATGTGTATCTCTGTAATTGATAAGGACAAAGAGGAAAATGAAGAGTGGGATAAACGTGACAATGCTAAAATAGGCTTAACGTGCAGTACAGGTTTTCAAAAATCTTTACTCATCCACCCCTTCACAATTCAGTACATTTTTCGAGGGTTTTCAAATAAACATCGATGTCAATTTACAACTCCTATAGCTATCTTCTCACTGTTTATTTTTCCGGCATCATATTAGAACATATTGTCAGAGAATGTAATATTGTTGTTAGTCAGAAAGGTACTGATCTAAATTTGACCACAACTGAGTTGAAAGCATTCTTTGGTGTATGTCTTATAATGAGCCATTGATTTCCAGACATAAAACATTATTGGTCATGTGATTCTAATTAATCTGTAAACACTGCAGCTTCACTTATGTATGTCAGAAGGTTTTTTTAAGATATTAAAGGTTTTGCACGTAAATGATTCACTAAATAGACCAAAACATGGAGAATATGTGTATGATAAATTGCATAAGCAACACCTTCTTCTTTCCCATCTAAAACAATTCTTTAAAAAGAGAAAGACCATGCCAATCTCCCAATATTGATAAAAGCATGCTGGCTTTCAAAAGTAGGACTTTCCTAAATCTGTACAAGCCAATAAAGCCAACGAAACGAGGATTCAAAATTTGGGTTACATTGTGTAGCATTACAGGGTAGTGTTAAATTTTCAGGTTATGTAGGCATTTCTCACTTAAGGAAGGAGGGCCCCTAGGAGAGAAAGTTGTTTTGTCCTTGTAAAAAACTCCTCCCGAACAGGCATTGAAGGCCCAGAGAAACCGACCGGCCGCCGTGTCATCCTCAGCCCATAGGCGTCACTGGATGCATATATGGAAGAGCATGTGGTCAGCACACCGCTCTCCCGGCCGTGTGTCAGTTTCCGAGACCGGAGCCGTTGCTTCTCAATCAAGTAGCTCCTCAGTTAGCCTCACAAGGGCTGAGTGCACCCCGCTTGCCAACACCGATCGGCTGACGAGATGGTGATCCCATTCAAGTGCTAGCGCAGCCCGACAGCGCTTAACTTCGGTGATCTAACGGGAACGGTGTTACCTCTGCGGTAAGGTCGTTGACTTCCTGTAAAAACCATTCCAGTTTTTGTTTACTGCATATTTTGACAGATATATACAAATTTTCCATTTCTTTCAAAATTATTAACTAGAGAAGCATTTGGTTGTGGAAAAATGCTCCAAAATAGAAGATATTTTCCTAAAATGTTACCGAAGGCAGACATGCAGATGAAATTAGGACAGGATGACTGTACTATGGAACGTGATATTTCCATATCAAAATGGAGAGAGAGATACAAAATCAGTTTTGATGGCTAGTATAATTGAAATACCATGCCACACCAAAAATTAGTAAGTATCTTGGCGAATGGAATAACTGGAGATTTTACTACCAAGAAGAAATATGGAACACAGACATCCCCAAAGTTTTTATCACAAATGCAAAGTATATGGAAAAAATGTCCGAAACATTTAACCACAGATAGTGACAAATGAAGGGGTACATTTTTCATGCGGGGTTATGAGCAAAGGGTGTGCTCATTGTAGTACAAAACAGCCTTCTTTTCTTCACCCATTTCATTCTAAATAAAATGTATGGCACTGCAGTTTGTAATATTTCATTGTGTTTAGGTCTGTTATCTTGTTTGAATATTGTAATCTGCTCCATTTTTGTAATTCAGTAATTAATTAATTTATTGTATCGTCTTTGCATTCGAAATGCCACGGTTTTCTTTTTTTTTTTTTTTTTGCACATGTATTTCTGACATAAGAAAGTGGTCTTTTAAATGACCACCATCCACAGTAGTCGAAACCTCACGCAATATGGACAATGGTCTGTAATTCAGGCACCTATTTTTGTGTGCTTTAAATTCCAAATTTATTGCAGGCAATACCTGTTAGAGTACATATACCATCTAACTTTGAACTTTTGTTGATCTTAAAGTAACTGAGTGATCGAAATTTCAAACAGTACATCTCCATCTCAGTCCACCCAATATCTGAAGGAATACGATTCCACAATTCTACTCTCGCTCCACTGTAGCACATACCACATCTGCAGCCGGCCGTGGTGGTCTAGCGGTTCTAGGCGCTCAGTCCGGAACCGCGCGACTGCTACGGTCGCAGGTTCGAATCCTGCCTCGGGCATGGATGTGTGTGATGTCCTTAGGTTAGTTAGGTTTAAGTAGTTCTAAGTTCTAGGGGACTGATGACCACAGATGTTAAGTCCCATAGTGCTCAGAGCCATTTGAACCATTTGAATCACATCTGCAGACCATGTGTGTTCACAGCATTTTGTTGTTTTAGAAATACTTCCTGTGATGACTACCAAGCAGTTAATTTTAGCGTATCAATACCAAGCACAATACGTCTTGGTGCATAACACTGCTGCTGCCGAAGACATGAATCCTGGCACAGAACATGACCTACTTACCCGTCAACTGAGCCTCGATGTATATGAAACTTGGACGCACAATTTTCCCCACTCTATGTGAAAGAGCCCAACCATTATACCTCACTGCATATCACGATTTCCTCTATATTTTTGAGGTAACGTCAGCTGCTATACCGACATAACACGCATAGAAACGTTTATGGTTAAATAATGTGTATTGATGAACAGCAACATTGATTCGACAGGTCAACACAACAAAGTCGCTATATACCGGTGTCTGTTCATGTTACCCGACTGATCCGCGAAGCAGAGGCGTCATGTGGACGTCGCTAGCATCGCAATGGTGCATTGATACAAGAGCGGAAGAATATCTCTAGGACAGATGACGTATTTCTCCCAGAAATTTAGGGATGGACGAGGGTATATATGAAAGTACATAGGCAAATTTTTAGTCAATTTGCGCGTGAGATTGGGACAGAGGGGTAATCGACAATACTGGTTCTATGAACTCTCGACCACGCACTCTACAGCCCCTTGCAGTTTATTTCTTTTAGATGGGGATGTTCGTAGGTGATGGAGATGTCTGCAAGCTGGACGACCTGTTGTGCAGATGGCAGCTGACCTGAACGTAACAAAAATCTCTTGCACATTAATAGGACTAGAAATCCCGTACCGTGTCATCGGAATCGTTAACTGCCGTAAAAATATGCCTAGCGGTAAGCATCTGGAGAGCTGAAATAGAATGCACATGTCAGGTTCGGATTCACTTGCTGGAATCTTGAGGGAAGAAAAGCAAACGCTAAGAACTGGCAAGTTGGTATGATAAAGCGGAAGAATATGTCAAGCTCAAATTCACCTGCATGGATTTTTAAGGGGTGTGTCGTCGATACACTAAGATGTGAATTTTTAGAAGCCGAGTTACAGCAAATACCGTCGGTTTGTCACCTAGAGACTGTTGTGCTACTGTTCCGATTTAGGTGTAAGAGGTACAAACATGGCAGCTGTTGCTAGAAAAAAACCAATGACGATTTGATCTGGTTTGTAACTGTTTGTTAATTGGCTCTGGATGTACGATAGTTGGATACGCATGTAAGTACTTGATTTGCTTCTGAATAAATAACCATCACTTTGCACATGTGCACTACCCAGTGGTAGAATACAGCATCATGGTCGATCCGCTGTTGAGCAATAAGTAGGAGTAGAAACTGAGTAATGCTGTGTTTAAGACACGAATATCCCCTAATCTTGCAGTAGCTCTGAATTGTGCGTGCAGTTATGAGGTTTCTGCACCGATGTAAATGATTTAGTGGATAGTGCATTGCAAGCTCTGTGACCGTTAGATTCGCATTACGGATGTATGCTCCATTTAAAAAAAAAGCCTCTAACACACAACCACGGTGCGACTGCAATGAAAGAATTAAGGGCTGATACGAAGATTTTTATTGAGAGACAACCAGCAGTAGAATTTCCGTCTTTCGTTTTCTCGATAAATAAGGGACAACAATATCTATATGCATACTTCGCAAGTCATCTATGGTGCCTGGCGGAAGGTACCCTGTACATTGCTTGTCTTTCCTTCCCTGTTCTAATTGTAGATACAGTGAGATGGAAGAAAAGAGTGAATATATACCTCCATATGAATGCAAATTTCTCGTATCCAATCTTTGTGGTCTTTATGCGAATTCAATGTTGGCAGAAGTTGAATACTTCTGCAGTCAGCTTCATATGTCGGTACTCTAAATTTTCTCAATAGTGTTTATCGCCTTATCTCCAGGGATTCCCATTTGAGTTCTCAAAGCACCCATCCACTTGTTTGGGAGCAACCAATAGGAACACTTCAAGAGGGCTGTACTCTGACAGAAACCCCAGTCTGCAAGCTCATCCATGTTTGGGATGGGGCGGTGGTCAGGCAGGTATTTTGGTATTGCTCACTGGGTCAGTCCTCCCGGCATTTCTCGAAAACACGCCTAAGAACGTTTCGGTTTGCAGGTGAGAGGAGGGAAACCATATTTATCAACATCTTGGCATTTACCCCAGTGACATTTAGGGGCCCAGTAGTTCCGCGAAGGATAGGACAACTATTCTGAGTCGGAAATCATTAACAGCTGTCCAGCACAACGAGCAGAGCGGTACAGGCCCCACGTGTGGGCAGAGGTTTGTAATGTCGTGTCAGCGGTGGCAGATATTCACAGGTGAGCCGGTATCAGCGGCCGGGATGTGGCGGAGGTGTCATGGGGATGGGGCAGAAATGAAATACCTCCCTGCCCCTATAGAGCCCTAGGAATCAGCAGCATTAGTTTGGGAGCAATATACCGGAATTCTAAGTGACTTTCCTCCACTAGTACGACAAGGTAACCAAAAGGCAGTACGTAATTAGCGATGCATATCTTCAACTATTTGACGTCGGATACTACCCATTTTGGTATCGGAAGAAGTGACGACCTAGCTTTAGGAAGCATCCAGTGACGTCGTACAAGCGTCTGCAACGGTTACGTGGCGAGTCTACCCGACTGAAGGAAAAAATTTACTCACCATTTATAGGGACTCACATAATCAATTTCATTAATTATTCAGACAGTTAGATACCAGAGGCGTGCCTCAAGGTGGGTGGAATCGAGGGCGAGACTATCACAGATGTGATACGCTAGATGGAACTGTCAGGAGTTGTCTCGCTGCAGCGAAATCTTTTACGAAATCTCTCATCTCCACTGGGAAAAATGGCCATCGTAATAAAATCAGCTTTATTACCAGATTTGTAACATGACATTTGGTGTTAACCTGATCTTTACATCTCTTCTGTGATGGTATTTTGTTACCTTAAGAGACTCCATAGGTAATGAAGCATTTAAATGCATTAAGTGTGTTCCAAAGTGAGGGGATATCTTGTGACACAGGTAGAGTATGCTCTTACCACCTTGTCGTGAGCCAAAAGGAGTTCAATATTCTACTCCTGTGATGATGGACGTAGCGAATATTAAGCTAATACGAATAGTTTTTTTAACTGACGAGAGAAAACATGGAGGTGGTATAGCTTATACCATTTTGTTGTACTGGGTTATGACAAGACGTAAAAATACCTGAGCGACATGGAAATGCGAGTATGGTCCGATTTTTTGAAAATAAAGTGTACAGCACGGACGAATCTACAGTTTGGATGAGATATTTGAAGCATATGGACGACAGCATCCCAATCCAGGATTGACTCAAGTGGATTTGCATCATATATATATATATATATATATATATATATATATATATATATATATATACACTCCTGGAAATTGAAATAAGAACACCGTGAATTCATTGTCCCAGGAAGGGGAAACTTTATTGACACATTCCTGGGGTCAGATACATCACATGATCACACTGACAGAACCACAGGCACATAGACACAGGCAACAGAGCATGCACAATGTCGGCACTAGTACAGTGTATATCCACCTTTCGCAGCAATGCAGGCTGCTATTCTCCCATGGAGACGATCGTAGAGATGCTGGATGTAGTCCTGTGGAACGGCTTGCCATGCCATTTCCACCTGGCGCCTCAGTTGGACCAGCGTTCCTGCTGGACGTGCAGACCGCGTGAGACGACGCTTTATCCAGTCCCAAACATGCTCAATGGGGGACAGATCCGGAGATCTTGCTGGCCAGGGTAGTTGACTTACACCTTCTAGAGCACGTTGGGTGGCACGGGATACATGCGGACGTGCATTGTCCTGTTGGAACAGCAAGTTCCCTTGCCGGTCTAGGAATGGTAGAACGATGGGTTCGATGACGGTTTGGATGTACCGTGCACTATTCAGTGTCCCCTCGACGATCACCAGTGGTGTACGGCCAGTGTAGGAGATCGCTCCCCACACCATGATGCCAGGTGTTGGCCCTGTGTGCCTCGGTCGTATGCAGTCCTGATTGTGGCGCTCACCTGCACGGCGCCAAACACGCATACGACCATCATTGGCACCAAGGCAGAAGCGACTCCCATCGCTGAAGACGACACGTCTCCATTCGTCCCTCCATTCACGCCTGTCGCGACACCACTGGAGGCGGGCTGCACGATGTTGGGGCGTGAGCGGAAGACGGCCTAACGGTGTGCGGGACCGTAGCCCAGCTTCATGGAGACGGTTGCGAATGGTCCTCGCCGATACCCCAGGAGCAACAGTGTCCCTAATTTGCTGGGAAGTGGCGGTGCGGTCCCCTACGGCACTGCGTAGGATCCTACGGTCTTGGCGTGCATCTGTGCGTCGCTGCGGTCCGGTCCCAGGTCGACGGGCACGTGCACCTTCCGCCGACCACTGGCGACAACATCGATGTACTGTGGAGACCTCACGCCCCACGTGTTGAGCAATTCGGCGGTACGTCCACCCGGCCTCCCACATGCCCACTATACGCCCTCGCTCAAAGTCCGTCAACTGCACATACGGTTCACGTCCACGCTGTCGCGGCATGCTACCAGTGTTAAAGACTGTGATGGAGCTCCGTATGCCACGGCAAACTGGCTGGCACTGACGGCGGCGGTGCACAAATGCTGCGCAGCTAGCGCCATTCGACGGCCAACACCGCGGTTCCTGGTGTGTCCGCTGTGCCGTGCGTGTGATCATTGCTTGTACAGCCCTCTCGCAGTGTCCGGAGCAAGTATGGTGGGTCTGACACACCGGTGTCAATGTGTTCTTTTTTCCATTTCCAGGAGTGTATATATATATATATATGTATATATAGAGGAACTGGCTTTGAATCATGACTCTGATGACTCTAGGAATGTACTAAAATCACCACTGCATTCTTTCTATAGGGATCATGAATACACAGTTAGATTAGTCAGTGTCTGTAGAGATATTTAAACATTCTTCTTGCACACTTCATGTGAATGGAACTGGAAGAAGCCCTAATAACAGAGACCATCGGATGTACGCTCTGTCATGCACTTCACAGTGATTTGCTGGATTAAGTTGGTGATTTTACTGTAATGTTACCAATCTTGTTTCGTAGCATTAAAAACATTACATGCAATTTACATCCGATTGAACATTTGGAGAGAAAAGAAACAGCAACTTATATTCCTGACATATTGAGGAACAGACTGTTGGAATCACATATTTATACCATCCCACAGGTCTCACACAGCTGGTAACGGGATTGGAAGTTTCCATCAGACGCCGACAGCAGTCGTGTGGGGCCTGAAAGACCGGATGGTACACGCCTGCTGAGCCATACCTCCATAACGCACTTTTTGTAATGAGTCTATATGCGTTTGGAGATATAGAATGTATCATCTCTTTGAAGTATTCACATGTTCACCAATCATTTCTGCTCCTGTCCAGGTTTCCTATGATGACAGTTGCGACCACACTCTGTAGTCCAACTCTCCGCACCATTTTGTAAAAATTCGTAAAAGTTACTAAATTCAGCTACAATCAGTTTGAGATCATTTGATTATCTGTCTATGAATGTGGCAAATATTGAACTCATACAAAAACTGAAACTTATCTTCTGCCTCCTAGAGGAGTTGCAATTCTACTGTGACTAATAGTTAGGGTCAAGGCAGAAGAGGAAGCTTCAGTGGACAAAAGGCGTTATCTGTTCATCAAGTCCGTGACTACTACCCATACCAGCTGTTGATACTCGCCTTAATTTGAGACCGAAAGCACAATATTGTGCGGGCGTTAAGAAGTCATTATAGTTCTTAGTGCATCCGCCCCAGTCGGTTTGCCAGCTTCTCTTCTGACCAGTGACTGCTGCAAAAGGACTCTGATGTGCAGGCGATATGCTCTAGACACTTGTCGCGTAGACTAAACAGCAACTTTAGCTAACTCAGTACCTCATCAACGGCAATAGCGTGTAATATCGGTTGGCATTATCATGTTGCGCTCTAGCAGTGAGACGATACACTCAGCAGCGTGATAGTAAATCATCGCACTCATCCATTGAATGTCCCCTCTTGGGCTACCTCATGGGTTCATCTCTATCAGCAACATGTTAGGCGCCTCACACTAATTCCACTCTGTCCTGCATTTTAAACTCCGGCTGTCGTTTAAATTAATTTAAGAAGCATTGATGGTGGTTCCTGAATTCATTAATTATTATCTCTGTAAATCAATAATTTATCTGGTCAGTAAAGTCGTTCTCGACTGTACATCTGTTAATTCTAAAAGACTGAATCTTACTGCTTAACTGTAGTTAGAGCTGCATCCCCTATACAACTCCCTCAGTCTCTTAGTTAATTGGGGTCACAGAGAGGGGGAATGGCTCAGAATTCAGCACTACAAGGAACATTACAGTTTTCTTCAATTTCTATAGAGTGATGAAGAAGGTGCGAGTACATCTAATCTGGTTGAGCAAAAAAAAACAAATATAATTTATTTTTTATGAATTCTGGTTTTCACATTCATGTAATTTAGATTTTCTGTTTATGAACTGGTAACCAAATGTATAATGTGTTTTCTGGCGTGGTGACACAAGCGCTGCATCATTTGAGGGATACAGAGGCCAGCGAGTGTGCCGGGACTTACCCCAGTCCACTGCTGCCAGCGCCACGTCATCATAACGCGCCTGTTCGTAACATGCGATTATTGCGCCATAATTTAAGAAAGAACTTAAACATTAAAGTTGCTTTCCCATACTTTGTCAACATATGCTTCTGTTAAATTACTGAAAACACAGTTAACCTCAACGTAAAGGGATCTGAAACACATTGCCCTCGAAAAAACTACTTTTGGAGGATAATAGTTCAAAGAGTTGCATACACATGCTGTTAGATAGCCCTCAATAGAGGAAATCTCGTGAGTGAATGTAATGGAGAGAGATCCCACCGTGATTTCAACAGTACTAAGGCACAGGTAGTTCGAAAGGAAATGAAATTTACGCTGTTCCTGTTTGTACCCATTGTATTAATTTATTTCTTGTATGGAGTAACAGTTTCTTGTTTAATGTTGGTATCAGTGCTACATGAAATAAATTATACTACGTGATGCACAAAGTTGCCAAGAGCGCCTACTGCAATATAAATTTCTCATTGTCTGTGACGTAAGAAAGGAGTGTATTACCCGGATTTCCAGCGTGGAACATAGCGCTACGAGCTGCAGTAAGTTAATTATAGATGAAGCTATTTGTTAGTCAAAAACTGAGACAAGTGATAGTATAACAGTTACGCATTCGTGTGAATATCATTTTGCAAGTTTTGTTGCGTAGTACAGGGGGAGTTGACACTCTAAAGCTGGAAACAGTAAACGTGATGGTGTGATACTCGTAGAAACGTAGTTTCAGCAAAAGAGCCACTAGTTAAACTTTCAGGAGGATGTTGCAAATTTAATGATGATTGTTAAACGGTTTCGCGATAAAAGTATGGAAATTATGCTTCTCTGTGTAAGGATGGTAAAGGAGTACATGGGATGGCTGACAGAAAATAATGTTTCACATTTAGCCGGGAGAATTTTCAAGATGTGTTAGGGAACACCAGCGAGTTCATTTCTGATGTTTGTAATCTTTCTCTGCAGTTGCGCATAATGAAACAACTGTACAGGTTACGATAGCAAATGGTTAGGGAAGTGGATGCAGGAATTCCAATTGCTGAGTTGGTAAAAATCCCTTTAGCCCCCTTTCTCATATCACATTCCATCCGAAGAAGAGGAACATCTGGTGAGAATGTTGCCTTCCAAAATCGTCCATAATTCATCTACCATCGACTTCCTTGATTGCAGAATTGTGGAAAAATTATGCCATCCGACCAAAGACCTTGCAAAAATTAAAGAATATTTCTAGAAGCTGTATCGCTACAAGAACAGAACAAACAACTAAAAAGGATGCGAATAATACTAAAAATAAATAAAACGGCCATTTGCGAGTAGCTCTCACACGCTGCGTGTTCCGTGCTAAATTACCTACGTATAAAGACAGTTTGTCCACTCGAGGAATAGAGAATATCGACAATTTTTGGCTGTTATCGACACCGTCGGTTCCAGGGATTCCAAGGTTTTTAAGATTGTTTTTAATGTGAAGTCAGACGGCAAATGAAAAAGAATTATTTTTTTGATGTAATTTAAATACAAATTAACAACATTCTGATTTTTTCGTTTAATTGAACAGAAAACCGTTTCTTCTAGTTAAATTTCACGATTCTACGTAGTGGGGAATTACCCCATAAGTTTGAATGATTGATTTAACATGTGTCGAAGTATGTAACATAAATGACCGCACCTTCTTATTGCATTGACCAAGTAGCTTAAAATGTTTGCACTGCAAAATGACCATAGACCTCAGTACGTGACACAAATTTAAACCTGATACTTCAAACCGTTCCTCACAAAAGTAGGATCTGACCGATGGACGGACAGTTAACAAATAACTTTTTTTCCTGTGATGAGTTACAAATAAACAGTTTCCGAGTTGTTTCTACGGTTATAGGGTGAGGCCCTGCTTCTTCGAGAAAAGCATGATTATTGGTCAACAAGAAGTACCATGAAGGCTGTGATGCGTTAGTTTGCGAGTATTAAAATATATCGCAGAAGCGTCCGTGTTTCTCGATGGCATTGACTTTAGTTGCTTGACGGTTTTACATCCCCAAAGGAACGTAGATCTTAATATGTGAGATCGATTTCAACATCATACCTCTGCACGTTCCAGAGAAAAAGGGTTTTGAACAGTCAGACAGACAGACAGGAAGGCAGCACACGGACAACAGAGTGATGGTATGAGGGTTCCGTTTTTACCGTCAGAAATAGGGAACACTAAAAGCAACCATGATTAATCGATGCTCCTGTTCGTCCTTATCACGAGCTTACTTGGAGGTCAGTGATGATTAGACCTACGTTTGTGTGACTCTCGTTGACGAAAAGCATTTCTTCAATACATTCAAAATAGTAAAAAGCTTGATTCTTATGGTTGAGGCATAGATACCCATATATTTCACGAGATACAACGTTCGGAAAACAATAACTGAATTTCGGAAACAAGACTTTACCGTCGAGTTTTCATTTTAAGGCTCGCAGGATGTTTGATTAGCCAGCAGAACACTGGTTTTCTTATCGTTATTTGTTTTACACTAATGGCCTCAGGAAATTGTGTGTTTCAGTTCATGATTCAATCATCACAATAGCTATTTCTCTTCAGATAAATGTCGTAGAATATTTTTACGGAACACCGCAAATTTTCAAAAAGAAGTGTAACCTGACAACCTAAAAGCGTTTCGAAAATGGTAGCAAATTTGTACAGGAGCGAAAATCGATTGTGGAAGAGGAAATCGGGCAGTTAGAACCGGATTTCCAGAATCACATTGATGTATTTACACAGTCAACCAGAAGCGGTATCGGAAAGCTGGTGTACGAAATCCGGTTTTGAATGCCTCACGGCAACGTTGTGCCTGATACACTCAGCTGACTAACACACAAGCAACAGCAAGTTCAGTGTCGGTGACCAGACTCCTGCTGGGACGACCGACAATCCTCACCTCAACTGAGGACCGCTGACGTCACTAGACCCACCAACTGGCTGCCGCATCGTGAGCGTGTGGAGGGGGAGAGAGGACAGCAGGTGGCGTGCTGCTCCCCCAGCTGCGCTGGTCCTCCCTTCCACAGACAGGCGGCGACCGTCGTTGGCCGCTGCCCTGAAACATTGAGAGAACACCATCACCAGGTGTCCTTTCCCCGCCGTGACGACTTGGGAATGCCAGTCCATACAGACAGCTGCTTTGACTAACTTTGTTTCAGATGATGACGAAAAACGATATAACTCTTTTAATTAACTCTTTAATAACTCTATAATTAACTAAGTGGAGTTATTTCTTATATTGCCACTGATCAGTTGCAACTAAGAGAGACCCACTGGTGAGAGGTAACTTTCCCAATGACACACCTACTCACTTTCTTAAACTAAACAGAGAAAGTGCTGCAGAAGCGTACGAAAATAATTAAAGCAAATACCTGTGATCGCCAAAAACTAGTATGTCTTATTCCACTTCATTGTATTTAGATGGAAAATTTGTAGTTTCTGAGTCTTTCGTCCCGGACAGCGAGAGACCAGGCTACCGTACTCTGTGGGTAGTAGAACTACATTAGTAATAGCAGCGGCTACTGCGTGACATAATGTGCCTAGTGACTAGAGAACATGTAATTTCAGAGTAGCTTGTGAGTTGGATATGTATTCTGTATGCTGAAACGAGTCTGTATATATCTGACTCGTTGAGTACTTAATTATTGTCTTCCCTGTGTAATATCCGCTGAGAACAGGCCATGTGCAATACAAAAATATTAACAACTATAGAAGCTCTACAGGTGTTAGGTCCTGGCAATGAAAAGTCAAAGGGTACCCAATGGTCTAGCCAGGTGCCAGCATATTGACCAACTATACTGATAACACCATAACCTATCATCATGGTGCATTCAGCACACATATCGACAATTATAGTAAAGCCAGCACTTCCTGGATAGTGAGAGAGAGAGAGAGAGAGAGAGTAGGACGAGAGGGGTAAAGAGAGAGTGTCACATCATGAAAAACCAATGGCAGGCCCCAGACGTAAAGTTTCACCACACAGGGAGAGACACCTCTCCCTCCATCCATCCAGTCAGAAACATACTGAAGAGCAGTGCACAGTTGGAGTCGATAAGGTGGTGTGAGGCCTTCGGCGCCATTTCATGTCATGTCAGGGACAGGAAAGTCTAACAAACCTCGGAAGCAGGGCGATGCGAGCAGTGAGTCGGGGAAGTCAGAGAGACAGAGAGAAGCATGGGAGCAGCCAGGCAGAGCTAGGCAGAAGTAGCTGCAGTAGCATCAGCGCTGTTAATGAAATCATAAGAGAAGGGCCGAGGAAGTCTGTGTGTCTTGTAGTGGGTGTGGGCTCAGTTAATGCGACTGCCTCATCTCAGCCAGACAGAATAGTGCTAGCCAGTAACTCTCTCTGTACCAAGACTTGGAAAATTTGTGGGTATAGCTCCTCCAAAACAAGTAGAGCAAGAATATAAACCGTTTTCTGAATGAATTTAGAAGTCGCAAACACTTGTAATTGACAAAGAATCCTGTCGGAGGAACATACGCAACTGAGCATTATAGCAGAGTTGGAAAATACCTCTATAGTTGTAAGGTTCTTCCAATTTCAAATGAAAGTAGCTTTAAAACTGAAGCTGTATTTTCAACCAGTGCTACTTCGAGTTGTTATTTCAAGTCAGTTTCCAGCGCTTACCTTTTGGAATTAGAGATTTACCATTTTAGCGAGATCAAGAATCCCTCCCACATTGGCAAACTCACACTTGGGACGCGACACCTGTTCTAAAATATATCTTAAAGCAGGCCGAAGGAAGAAGGAGTGCAGCGTCGGCTGATGTCTTGCAGTAAAAGGCGGTCATTTATGCAGATGATGACGATGTAATTTTCCATTGCTTGCAGAAACTGATAACTGTCACACCACCCTACAAAAATTGTATAATATGTTGTGATTCAACCCATCACATCTAACTCCCTCAGTCTTGCAGTCCCCTATGGGGGACGTAGCACATAGCATTATTTGAATTTTTTTCCCTGAGCTCGTATGACGTTGGCAACACTGAAAATAGTTTTTAAAGGAATTTCAGGCGTGGCAGAACCTCATGCAAGGGCAGTTGATCATCACTGTGCTGAATCACATTGTTGCAGGCAGAATAGAAAATGGCTGACTGAAGAAAGTGTGTTTTCAGAGGAGAGGCTCTTTGTAAGTTTTTTTTTCTACTTTATTGTGTTTTAATCAATACAATTTATAAGGGATTATGTAAGTGGATGGTCAGAGAATAATTATTTAAAATTGCAATTTTAATAATTTTACAATTGTTTTGGAAAATGTATTGAAATTGGAGTGTGCCCTGTAGGGAACATCAGGACTTAGTGCAAAGTATAACATGATTTGCAACAAAATATATTTCATCTTTTTTTACAAAAATAATATTTCAATTGTTCATCTTACATTCTGTGGTAAATATCAGATTAATATTAATTAAGTTTCAAGGAACTGTAATCTACAGGTGAACAATTTTACAATTTTTAGGTCTAATTTCGAATTCTTTTTTCTGATTAAAAGGCATTTGAAGATTTTTTAAATGAATTATTTGATGGATCTCTCTAATGATGTTGATGATGCTGATGATGAAGGTGATATCTGT
This sequence comes from Schistocerca serialis cubense, assembly GCF_023864345.2. Taxonomy (NCBI): domain Eukaryota; kingdom Metazoa; phylum Arthropoda; class Insecta; order Orthoptera; family Acrididae; genus Schistocerca; species Schistocerca serialis. Next base: position 454,703,470 of record NC_064646.1, read on the forward strand.
AGAGTTCTAGATAACCATGTTAGTGATGAACAAGAATTAGATATAGCTAATAAAGATGAAGATGAATCTAAAGACAAAACGATAACAGGTCTGAAAGAATTTGCTCTACTCAATCTACCACCGACAGAACATTTTGGAAGAAGACTTTGGACTTTTTCCGCTTACCTCCAGCAACTGAACATGAGAACCAAGTGGCTGTCGGTGTGAACTTACCACCTCATGACTATGTGAGTAAATATCTGTTGGCAAATATTTTTAGCACCCTTACCAAATGTACAAACGGAAGGTATCTTAAAAATACTGCGAGAGAGCTGAAATGTACTGCAGATGAAATGAAAAGGTTTATCTCTGCAACAGTGGTTTTGTCATACTTGTGCTATCCCAGGATTATGATGTATTTGTACAAAAAGACTAGGGTGATAGGTATTGCTAAAAAAATTAGCTGTGACAGATATTTTACAATTACAAAACATCTGAAACTTGTTGATGATGATGAAGTGCCCCCGAAGTAAAACCAAAAATTCTGTTTTGGAAAATGTAACCTATTCTTGAAAATGAACAGAATGGTTGCAGGTTGGACCCCAGGCCTACTAACGTTTCTATTGATTAACAGATCATTTCATTTTGGGGTCACAGTCCAACAAGACAAGTCATAAAATCGAAACCTAACCCTTGTGAAGTAAAGAATTTTGCACTGGCTGCAACTGATGGGCTCCCTTTAGATTTCTTCTTTTTTTCAAAGGAAAGATGGTCCTATAGTGATTGATGCTCAATATGAAAATCTGGATGTAGGTGGAAAAGCTGTTATAAATCTGACAGCCACTATTCCTCCGGGAGCGACCATGTACATGAACTGTTATTTCACATCGGAATTGCTTTTCAGACAAATTGCACAGTGCAGTTGAGTGTCAAGCTACTGGAACATTACAGAACTCCAGAATTCCAAAAGCTTCCACCTATCATTGAACAACGATATGAAGAAAAATGGTAGGAGATCCACTGACCAGATAGCGAGAAATAATGGCCAAGTTATCTCCATGTCCAGTAGAGAAGGAGTAAATCCAGTTGATGAATGTCGCCACTGGTGCAGGAAAGAAAAAAGTTACATTCAAGTGAACCAACCCACAATTGTAAGTACCAACAATTTAAACATGGGAGGCATTGACTTTCTCGACAGGCTCGTCAGCTTTTATATAATAAGTGTCAGAACTAAGAAATGGACTGTAAGAGTGATTATGCAATTCATTGATCTCACTATATGTGCTTCATGGCTAGAATACAGACGTGATCAAGCTGTCTTGGGTACATTGGAGAATGAAGTTCTAGACCCCTCAGGTCAGAGAAAAGTATGCAGGATATCCGTAATGGAAAGAAAAGTTAGATTGGATGAGATATTTTTTTTTAGCACACATGTTACAGCCAGATGCCGGCCTGTTGCCAGTAAGTTACGCTGCCCAGCGGTTGCGAAGTAGAGTGGACGCCACAGGGCCGTCAAATGGCTGAAAAGAGTAAACACAGCGGTTTGCATGGGGCAAGTTACAGCCAGAAGGGACCCACTGGGGGTGTTATGAGTACGTCACTCGGAGCAGCGAAGTAGCAAAACAGAGGCGCACAGCTGCGTATAAGCAGGTGCTGGTTTGCTGGCAAGGGAGATTCAAGTGTTGCAATTCTCCTGGAAGGCAGGGCATGTCACAGCACCGGCTATATCCAGCAGCAGATGGAGCGCCAGCGTTCCAGTTCACAGTAGGTCGCTGGTTCGACCCTATGTGGCCAACGCAGGATCCGTAGCCAGCCAGCGGTGACCCACTCCACAGCTCGCTACCGTTGGCAATCTTCTGGGCTCCCAACACACGCCAGAGGCATCTCAATGTGAGGGTCACAGATTTGGATGTCGGATCACAGGGGCTTGTTCTCGCCACGATCTTAACCACGACGGCAAAGAAGCACACAGCGGGCCACACTGCGGCTCCCAGCGAGAGGCGCTGAGGCAACGGGAACAAAGGCCCTGAGTCGGCTGCCAGCGCATCCTGACGTCATCAAAACAACACAGCTGTACACGGCCGGCACACTGCAGTACGTTGCATGGCATGCTGAGGTAGCCCTTCGACGCCAAGCTGTTTTGCAAACAGTGAAGTTGCGTCCATGGCATCACGGGACCCTGTGACGTAGACAGAGAGGAATGCATCACTGTAGCCGGGAGTAATAAAACACTTGAAGTTCACGGCTGAGTTTTAATGTGGCGCATCCTGACAGTTTCCATCCATAACCAACATTCCTCCACTGCACGTCAACATCTACATATGGCAGTGACCAGATACATTTGGTGTCAGAATAGCAGGCGTCATTTGTATATTACAACGTTCAAGCCAGTTGCCTGCATTACAGTCACAAAATGTGGTGAGTGTTGACCAGTTTTTCTTTTTGAGTGTTGGACGTTTTCTTTCTTTGCGTTGTCAGAGTAAGTGTTAGTGTGTTTGTGGCAGTGAGATTCTTTTCTTTCGTGGCATTTTTGTATTGGGTTGAGTATGATGTTTTATTTATCTCGTCCTATTACGTCATGGCATAAACATAAGATGAGGTATTGAACTGTAGGAAGTCAGTATATTTTTGTAGTTAAATGTTTGATTCTGTTTGACTTTATAGGTTGAATTGGGACTAACTGGGAACAAAAGCAACACAATGGCAGAGTCAGGGATGCAAGGTGTGTCGGAACCAGAAGCGGTGCAGATTTTGTTGGAAAAGGTAGCAAAATTGACAGCGGACAATACGCAGTTGAGAAGTGAATTATCATCTAGGAGTGGGCGAGAAACCGCATCTGATCAGTTGTTGTTGCCTAGGGTGCCACAGCAGGATATTGATCCAGTTGCCACGAGTTGGATTACTCTATTTTCTGGCAAGGCATCTGAGGATGTGCGTTCGTTTCTGGAAGACTAGGAAACTTCAGCTGTGATGAGTGGTTGATCTGATGAACAGTTGTTACATGTAGCCAAGATTAGGTTAACAGGTGAAGCGAAGACATATTTAATGTGTTCTCAGGCCTTAAGGAAGGCAGGGCAGTTTAAGCAGTTGGAGGAGGGGCTTTTACAGAGGTACAAGAAACAGAATAGCCCTTAGTACTTTAGGGAGAGGCTGAGTGCAATGACGAAGAGACAGGGGAGACGGTAGAGAAATTTGCGGACAGAATACGAGAAATTAACGAGTATACTTACAAGTTGGGTCAGAGCGATGAAGCGAATGGTGTTCTGTTGCAGGAGGCAGAGCAACGGGCACTTGAAGTGTTTTTGAGGGGGTTACCGGCGCATATGGCGCGGAAAGTGCTAGAAGGGACTCCGAAAGATTTGTATTCGGCCATTCATCTGGCAATCCAGTGTGAAGAAAAAGACGTGGCAACGGGGGTACCTGATAGACAAACAGTGTTTACAGCGTGTATCAAATGTTATTAGTATGGTCGTACTATGCAGAGGTGCAATGTTCAGTAGTAGGAGCCCTAAAAACTACAAAGTTTAAGATTTTGTTGGACACAGGGGCGCAAGTGTCAGGGGCGACTAAGAGTTTAATGGGATGAAGGAAGTTAGAACAACCCCGTTATAGGTTGCATGGAGTGGAGGATAAGGAGGTCACACCTTTGGGGTCAGTGATAGTTGACTTTCGCATATTGAAAGTCCGATTTGACGAATGCATGGAGGTAGTACCAGGGGTAAGCGAGGGCTACGACATGATCCTAGGGGTAGATTTCTTGCATCAACATCATGCCTAAATTGACTGTGGACGACGAACTGTGGAACTTGCTAGAATGTTATTTCAGCTAGGGGAAACTGTTGTCGATGAAGAGTTGTCGCGAGGAGTGTTCAACGCAATGAACAAACCAATTGAGCCACGTACATTAGCATTAAGGCTTAATTCGCATGAATGTGGGTCTAGCGACACCGGGAAGTCGCTTTGGGTAAGTGTAGAGTCAAGTCTACCAGTGGTTACGTTACGTGTTATTGAACCATTGGTGGTTAATGAAGCATTGAATCCATTAGGTTGTTTTGTGAAATGTAGTATTGTACGCGTAAAAGAGGGAAACGGCGGGCGAGTAGTCAAAAATGGTTCAAGTGGCTCTGAGCACTATGGAACTTAACTTCTAAGGTCATCAGTCACCTAGAACTTAGAACTACTTAAATCTGACTAACCTAAGGACATCACACACATTCATGCCCCAGACAGGGTTCGAAGCTGCGACCTTAGTGGTGGCGCGGTTACAGACTGTAGCGCCTAGAACCGCTGGGCCAACCCGGCCGGCGGCGAGTAGTCCCCGTGAACGTGGATAATTTTAGGGCTGTAATCGCGAATTTGGGAAAAAGGAGTTTTAATAGCAAATCTGGATGTACCAGATGTCAAAGACTGGTGTTCGAGAGATAGGCGTAGCGATCAACCACTAGCTGCCGATTGAACTGCATTGCGTGACAAAGTTAAGCATTTGAAATGAGGAGAAAAAGAGCATATGGAAGAATTGTTGTGGGATTGTAAGGATTTGTTTTTTTCACGAGAGCTGTTATCAGCAACTCCATTAGTTCCACATAGGTTACCAACAGGGAACGAAGCACCTTTTTGCTGTAAACCATACGGAATACTGAGGTATTTGCAGCCACCGATTGAGGAGGATTTCATTGATCAGCAGCTTGCGGACGGGATTACAGAGCATAGTAATAGTCGCTGGGAGTGGGCATTGTCGTTGTGCCTAAAAAATCTATGGATAGAACTAAGAAGTAAGGCTCTGTTGTAACTATCGACACCCAAATAACAAGACAGTAACGGACTCATACCCCATCCCAAACATATCAGAGACTTTGGATCACTTAGTACAGTGCCAGTACTTCTCTAAAGTGGATGTGTCAAGTGGTTACCATCAGTTAGAGGTGGTTCCAGAGGGTCGTTCAAAAACTGCTTTCTCTACTCCTAGAGGCCATTACCAGTACATCAGAATGCCATTCGTTTTGAAAAACGCTCCGGCAACATTTCAGAGGTTGCTAGACAGTGTGTTAAGGGGTTTGAAACCACGTCAGTGTCTTGTCTGTTTGGACGACATTACAGGTCATTATAGTGTTTTCAAGTAGTATGGAGCACCATAGACAACGGTTAAGGGAAGTCTGTATGAGGTTAAGAGCAGTTCGTTTGACGTTGATCCTGGAGAAGAGTCATTTTGCATTGGAAGAAGTGAAATATTCAGGTCATATCATCAGTAAGGACAGATTGCAATCAGATCCGAGGTTGGTACAGGCTGTAAGGGATTTTCGGGACCGAAAACAGTTAAGGAAGTGCAATCATTCTTCGGAATTTACAATTTCTGTCGAAAGTTCGTGAAGGGCTTTGCAGATTTAACACGGTCATTGATGCGATTGTTAGGGATGGGTGTGAAATTTGGGTGGTCAGAAGAGTCTCAGAAAGCGTTTGACAAACTGGAAGAAGTGTTAACATCAAGCCGGGTTCTTGGGTTTCCAGATTTTGAAAAGGAATTTATTCTAGCATGCGATGCATCGAATCAAGCATTAGGGTGCGTTCTTAGACAGGAAATCGATGGGAAAGAACATCTTGTAGCCCACGTGACTAGGCAGTTTAATGCAGCAGAGAGGGATTACTCAACAATAGAGAGGGAGATGCTTAGTGTAATCTATGGAACCACATATTTTAAATGTTATTTATATGGGAGAAGATTTCGGGTAGTGACAGATCATGCTGCACTGAAGTGGTTGCTTGGGTTGAAGGATCCGTCCACTAAAGCCGTTAGGTGGGCTGTGAGGCTTAGTGAATTGGACTACGAGGTGGTGCAAAAACCTGGCAATACGTACGGTAATGCGGATGCACTGAGTAGAAAGGTGGCAAAAGTAGAAGTCGTAGGTTATGATCTAGCAGTATGGCAAGAATTATAGGTCGCTGACAATGGTTGTAAATTGTATCGGACACAGCCACAATTTAATATGTACGACAGTCTTCTGCGCTGAGAAACGAAATTAGGGCCAAGGATAGTAGTGCCAGTGAAGCTGAGAGGTAAGGTTTTAAGAGAAGCACATGATCACGTGTTATCTGATCATGGTGGGAGTAGAGCAACGAATAGGAGAATTGCGGAGAGGTATTGGTGGAGAGGTAGGAAAGTAGATGTGGATCAGTATGTCAAGAATTGTATACCATGTGCACAAAGAGCAGATTTGAGTTGGAAACGGATACAGCTACAACGACTGCTGGAAGCGACGTGTCCATTTTCTGTGTTGGGAATTTATGTCTCAGGACCTTTCAGTCGAACACCATCGGGGAACAGATTCGTTCTGACAAAAATAGACCATTTTTAGAGGTATGCAGACATGGTGGCTATACCAAATCAACAGGCAGAAATGGTCGCCCAAGCGTTAATAAACTATATTTTGAAGATTGGTGTACTGGAGACAGTAATTGCTGACCAAGGGACCAACTTCATGTGGGATTTAATGAAGGAACTGTGTAAATTGTTGGAACATAAAGAAGTTGAGGACGAGTGTGTTGCATCCACAGGCGAACGGAAGGGCAGATCGGGTACACAGAACAATCGGGAAGATGCTGCGTTTTCATGTGGATTCTCATCACCGTCAGTGGGACTAGTATTTGAAGCATATTGTATGTACATACAATGCAAAACTCCATACCAATACCGGTTTGTCTCCATATGAGGTAGTGTAAGGCGAAAAATTCTGTCACCGTTTGATTTAGTGAAGCTACAGAAAGTAAGGACTGGTGAATCTATAAGTCAATTCACGAGGACAATTCAGGATGTTTGAGAACGAGTACAAAAAACGAATACGTAGGCTTTGGAAACGTAGAAAGACACAGTGAAGTGGAAAAGGAAGTTTACCGCACTATAGAGTAGGGCAATGGGTAATGCTATCCAGCTCCTATACGCCAAAAGGGGAAACGAAGAAGTTCGTCACGAGGTATCAAGGGCCATTCCAAGTAGTTGAAACCACATCCCCCGTTAATGTTAAGCTTCAGCTGTCAACTAGAACAACGATAGTACACATTGGGTGGTCGTGGCCATTTAAGTGTTGTCCAGATGTGATTCCAGGCACGTCCCAGGAAGGAAAGAGGAGGAAAGAGAGAGTGGAGAGAGGTGTTAAGGGCAGGAAGATAGAGTACAGCATGATGTACCTTATGCTTTGCGTTGCAGAAAGTAGTAGAGTAGTTTTACTTTTTTGTTTTCTTGTTGTGTATCATTGGGCTTACATAGATTAATTAGTCATTGTATTTTCATATGTTGTATGTGTTTTCGAGTATTGTGAGCCTGCTGGGGACAGCAGTCTTTTCGAAGAGGAAGGAAGGGTGATGTTGATCCCTGTCCTCAGGTCACTGAAAAGGGGAGCTTGGAGCAAGTTTGTAGAAGTAAAAACTGAGGAGGTATTGCTGATCTCGGCAGTTAACAGCTGTAATACGATATATTTAAATGCTTTTACTAATTAACACTGTTTACAAAGGGAGAAACAAGCAACAAAACAAAATAGTATTTAATGTTTACAGCAGTGAAGTTCACCCAACGTAGGCCAAGTTAATATATCATTCCAGAAGGATGACACACTTTCACTTTCAGGAACAAATCGTACACATTGTTTAATGTCTTCCATTTTCTTCACCCCCAATAGGTACTTTCGTATCCTTTTAACACTTTTCATCTGGCAACTGTGGTTTCTTCCTTTGATCAAATTTCAAGGAGAAGTTATTGGTCTGAAGCCCATTAATGAATTCCATTGCTTTCACAACTCTTGATAGTGATGATTTATAGTGGAAATGATGAAAGTTTCAAGTATTTAGTGGAACCTTACCAGGCCTTGGAATACCTCGTTTCGATATTTCAATAAAAAAGCAAGTCTTCTTATAAATTGATGGCCAACACTTCTTCAAGTCTACTATTTTATCTCCATCCACTAAATGCACGACGAAATTACAGATTGCAGTTAATGTACGCTCCATTAATTCATGAATCGTGTACATTCTCTCTACTTTCTTGAGATGTCTCATTATTACCTCAAATACCCTATCACATGGTAGGAATGAATGACCGCGGACAGGGTAAAAATTTTCAGTATTTTGAAATCGGTCTAACTTCATACGCACTAAATACCGGTAGATCATTGTGTTGTGTTCATTCTGTCCCGGGCTGTTGTCGGAAAACGGAAGTAAATTAAAAAAAAAATGGTTCAAATGGCTCTGAGCACTATGGGGCTTATCATCTGAGATCATCAGTCCCCTAGTACTTAGAACCACTTAAACCTAAGGATATCACACACATCCATGCCCGAGGCAGGATTCGAACCTGCGACCGTAGCGGTCGCGCGGTTCCAGACTGAAGCGCCTAGAACCGCTCGGCGACACGGCCGGCTAGGTTTTTCACATCTTGGGCTGTGTATTCATTGATGTAGCTTGACAGAAAAGGACAAACTCAATTAGGTCCTCTCTTCGAATTCCACCCGTGATTGAGATAAAAAACATATGACCTCGTATGTGGATTATGTATACAAAATACTGCAACAGGCAACTGGCGCAAGTAGAAGAGCTCTTGCATTGGGACACGAGGAAGTCGAACATTTTGTATGTAGATGTAGTCGAAACATAAAGCAGTATTTCTAGCATTAGTCTCTGACTGTCTTTTCCCGTTTTGGAGAACGTCATAAAACTTCTCAGATCTTTGCATATGGACAATCTTCTGCTGCTCATTTTGCTACCTCTTTGAGTGTTTTTTACTTCATCTTTACCGTCAACTCTTCACAGGTGCAGCAAGTGTCTACTTTAGGCCTTCCGAAAGCGCGAGAAAAGTTTTCAGGAAAAATCTTATTATAGTACTCGTATGTCACTGGCGAGTTAGAATGTTTGGCAATAAAAAGTTGGTGCATTTTTTTTCACACGTAGTTCACAGTCAAGGTAGTGCATAGTGCGGCTACCATAATGACTTTCCTTAGTGGGAATGATCTGGTGTGATCTGTAATTTTGACAATTTCCTCTGGCGGCATAACGTTAACACTCTTACATTTCCCTCTTCCGTTTTTCGGTGCCTGCCCACTACACAGCAGTTTGCGAATTCTTTTAGCTCTCGCATCAGTTACTGCATATATACTTCGAAAAACGTTTCTACATACTTCAAATGGTTTGTCTCCAGCGCGGACACAGTAGCTAAAAGATTTTTCATGCCTTCACCTCTTCTCACTTCTTGGGCGGCGTTTTTTTAATATCACTATCTCTTATCAGTCTTTGCAGGAAAAGGTCATGGTCATTCTTGCATTCTATGTTCAAAAATTTGCTAAAGCTTGAATGCTGTTGTCTTCTGCAATAATACTAAAACAGCTTCTTCGACACTTGCAGTCTTCTCCTGTCACCTTTTTCGGAACTTCTTTGCCTCTATAATTCACATGTTCCTCTCCATGAATTTTAGCTTTCTTCATAACATTTCTTTGATATTGCGAAGAGTGTTTTACCCTTTTCTTCTCATAACTGCTAGTACACACCACTTCATTCAATTTCACAAGAATACTAAAATCAACAATGCCAATTTCTTCCGTACAGTTGTACCACACTTAACTGTAGTGACAACAGTTGACAAGAAAGCCGGCCGGGGTGGCCGTGCGGCTCTAGGCGCTACAGTCTGGAACCGCAGGTTCGAATCCTGCCTCGGGCATGGATGTGTGTGGTGTCCATAGGTTAGTTAGGTTTAAGTAGTCCTAAGTTCTAGGGGACTGATGACCTCAGAAGTTAAGTTCCATAGTGCTCAGAGCCATTTGAACCATTTTTTTTTTTACAAGAAAAATAACAGAAGTCCTGGACTTCGGATGTTCCCGCACTCAGCTCAAACTTCCTACCTCTGTTTGAACGTCAACAAACGATGACTTTGGCTGTTTTCATGCACGCTCTTGTGGAGCTACATGCAGAGTATGCATTTTTTGCCTTTAACTCAGTTTTCACCAAAAGAAGACTTAGGAGGTTTTTGCAATCATCGATTGAATTGCATTTTAGAGACCAGATGTTGACAATCGGATTATTACCTGTTGAACAGACTGCCAAGCTCTCGGCAATCTTCTAATCAAACTATTCAACCCATTTCTGAGTTATATTCTACGTAAGTTCACCATGCTGAATGATCTGTTCCAGTCAGTGTCTGTAGCCGTTGCGAACTTCCATGACAGAATCTCTACAAACTACCAAGAGTTGTTACAATCGTACATGTCCAAGGATTATATTTATCAAACTGATTTGAACGAATTAGATCCATGCAACGAGACACGTTGTTTACGGCCGGGAAATGTGTGCTTTGGCGTTGAAGCAAGGAAAATGTTAGACCAAGTTGAAATTTTCAACAACTTGCATAGAATTTCTAGTTGATGGCTGTAAGGAAATTAAGAAACGCTTCAATTTTTCGCATCGCGTTCTTAAACTACTGACTTATCTTAATCCTGCGAAAGCAGTGTTAAAACAAGAGGCACGCTGGCAAGTTTGCTATCGTTGATGGAAGCCTTGCCTCCTGTTGTATCCACTGACAAATGCCAAATAATCGATAATGTGTTGCGCCAATTACCATCGTTTGAGCTCCCGGCAGATAACGAAATAAAAAGTTCAGTGGATTTTTTTTGGTCGAAATTGATGGCTTGCGTAGAAGGCGACCAAGGAATGAGTTTCAAAAATTTATCTAGACTTGTCTTATATGTTGTTTCACTTCCGCACTCGAATACTGATATTAAACGCTCATTCGGACAAATCAATTTATAAAAGCGAAAACACGATATTGGTTCAAATGGTTCTTAGCACTATCGGACTTAACATCTGAGGTCATCAGTCCCCTAGACTTAGAACTACTTAAACCTAACTAACCTAAGGAAATCACACACATCCATGCCCGACGCGGGATTCGAACCTGCTACCATAGCAGCAGCGCGATTCTAGACTGAAGCGTTCAGAACCGCTCGGCCACAACGGCCGGCGGAAACACGATATTAAGTAGTGAATATAGACGTGTGAAACTAGCACTATTACAAAGAAAGTAAACAACAGCTGAACGCAACTTTGGTAAAATTCGCGATTTGTATTCTGCCATAGATGTGGAAGAATCTGATAGCATTTTAATGCTTAACGAGTCTTAAGTTCCAAAACAGTGACATTTAGTTAGTAAAAATGACTGTTACATCAAAGAAATAAATGTTTATTCTATAATTGTTCCTATTGTTGCCAAAGCTTCGAAGCTTTTATGATGTTTACATAAATATTTTTATTTTCTGTGTGTTTGAATATAAAATAAATATTAACATAAGCATAAAAAAATTGCCAGTGGTTTCATTTGGCACTGCATTTTCCTTCCATTTCCTCACAAATTCAACATGTACAGGTTATTGAATAAGAGAACCGTTTTTCGAGCGAGTATTAAATTTTGCCCGTTAAGTAAATTGAAAGTTGGGTGTACTGATGTGTTTTTCTTTTTTATGTGTATACGTTATAATCTCAGTGGTGGAGAGAAGATAGCTTCGGCTACATGTGTAAAATCTTCGCCAATTACGACGGCGAGAAGGTGGTAACTGTAAGGTGCTCACTTTCTGTGTAACCCTCCACCCCATAGTTCTTATTGTAACAGATATCAGAAAGTTTCGTGGGCCTCACAACCGTAGCCAGTATTCACGATTTAACACTGCACCCAGCATTTTGGTTTTTGCATTGGTAACAGCATTGTATTTTTGGCGTGTTGATTTGCATCCTTCGAAGAAAATGAGTTAAGTTATTCAAATAAAAGCGCTGCTCAATTACTTCAAACTTAGGGCGCAGAACAAGTACATCAAATGTTTAGTGCTACCTGTGAACAGCGTTCAGTTCCTAAGAATGGTGGAAATCTTCTCCCCTCGACCTTCCATTCTCTCGCCGGCATCTGCTTTTCCTTTTCGTCTCGACTCATTCATCGTAACCGAGGACCATAGGCGAACGGGTCGCGTCTTATATTCTGTCGCTACGTGTGGGGAAACGTGTGAGAGGAAACGCTGATGTAATCCAGGTTCGGCGCTGCCAATCGACAATGTGCGTGCGATTGATACGCCTAGCGCCTCTCGTACCGATCAGCTGTTATGGTTTAGGTTTACATTGAGCTAATACAAATTCGTGAAAAGGCATTATCGCGACCATCGCCTGCAAGTGCATAACTACATCATAGTAAGGAATGCAACACTTATTTCCGTAATGTAATTGTTGTGTCATAACTGTTAGGTCACTGGCGCTGGAAACACTGGGAAAAAGAAGAGAGTGGACACAGAGTGTTTTGGAAAGAGCCGCCATGCAACGGAACTTAACCAGGGCCAGCGCACAACTTTTCACGGAGCAGTTTTATACATCACGCACAAAACATTAAATTCTAGTTCAAAGAAATCTCTGTTGATTTGAAAACAGTAGCATATTTTACAAGAGAGAGAGTACACACAAACAGATTTGACACTCGGTGTTTTGTATTATGATCATTATACTAAATAAGTACGTTACGACAATTTTACGCTCCCGCTACGATAACTGCCTCGTTTCAGGTCGTGAACACTGGTTCAAACAAATTCGAAGCACAATCATTTAAGCGAAAACTATGATTTTCTCCAACCACTTGGTAATCCCAGGCTCCTTCAATTGCAGCGAAGTGCAGTTCACCGTCTCCTGCTGAATTTGGCCGGAAAAATGAAGTTACACTTCTGGAAGACGCACCTGCAATTTCTGCTTCTGATGTTTACTTGAATTTACATGTAGCTCAACATCGCTCTCCCCTCCACGACACACCCAAAACTCGGTGTTACAAATGGTGCAATGAACATCAGATTCGGACCGCGTTTCCTTTACGAATGTGTACGAGCGATAAAAGATAAAGTAAAAAGACTTGGTATTTGTTGACGTATCCCTAATTATCGGGAGTTAATTTAAAGTTCTCTATAAACTGCAAGTCCTCTACCATGGACTAAGGTACTTACTTTTCTTGCAACGCATCAGTGAACGCACACTTTCGTTTCGCTATCTTGAATCTCTCACGGAACTTCCGAAACAATGCGCATCACACTCCATGTGTCAAGGAGTCAGTTATGGAATGGAATCGAATTGTCGAAGCGAAGCGCGGGAAAAAGGTTAATGTCGACAGTGTGGCCGTTTAGATGATTTGTTTTTTGTAACGAATTTAGTCCATCGATAACATAACTTTCGTTCTCAGCAGTTACTGAGATAAACATTTAAATATTATGAACCATAACATATAGATTAAAAAATAAATGCTACTTTCTAACAAAACGGGATAAAGAGGCGTCCCGACAAATCCATGGGGACAGCGGGACCGCAGGTTGAAAAATGGTACTGCCCCATTCCAAATGGGATGTGTGGTCACTTTACTTAAGCAACGATCACTTTAAATATCATGAAATTATCGTTGTAGCAAGCAGAAATCTACAGATACCAGTCTGTGAATGCTGACCCCTACTTTGACCGGAGCCGGGGTTGGAATATTACTACACATTGGTCAGCGGCCCTGAAGATGGCGTAATAAATCGCCGAAACTTGTAGCCCAATAAAATTACACTTAGGAAATTAGACGGCTGAAAGGTGTTTAACTTCCCACTCTGCACTGAGCAGCCGAGTCCCGTAATCATCCCTGAAAATACAAAACTATTGAGGCTTTCGTGGCCACTTGTTGACAAACTGCCTACTGGCTTCTGTCTCGGGTTCTTCGGCCGACGTTCATCTAATGATTTTTCTGACGTTTCGCCAGCACGAGTGGGTGGCATTGTCAAAGCTTCACCCTCCATTGCCGGTGGTGAACTGGAGCCGAGCTCGCGGGCGTAGACTATATGTACCTGGCGCGCCAACGTCCGAGGGCTTCTCCGCGGTCATTTCCGGTGCGGTTCTCCTCTTGCTACCTGCGACGGTCGTTCGCTGCAGTACGGGAAGCCAGGATCCGTTTACGTTAAGGCTTTCCTCTTTCTTGTTCAAACTGTTCGCGTGTTTTTGTATTTCCACAGCTTCTCTGAACAAGCGCGTGTGATAGTGCTTCTCTACAGCCAGAATTTCCGTGTCGGCGAATTTTATTACGTGGTCGGTCTCATTCAGTGCGTGCTCTGCCACGGCCGATTTCTCCACCTACCCCAACCTGCAATGTCGCTTGTGCTCTTTGATCCTGGTGTTAATGGATCGTCCAGTCATTCCGACATAAACTTTTCCGCATGTGCATGGTATACGGTATATTCCCGACATTGCAAGTGGGTCTCTTTTCTCCTTCGCCGATCTAAGACACTCTTTTGATCTTCCTTGTCGGTTTGAAAATCGTCTTTACGCCATGTTTGCGCAATATACGGCCGATTCTGTCCGTCACTCTGGGAATGTAGTGCAGAAAGGCCGTACCCGACATTTCTTTTTCTGGTTCCTTACTTCGCCGAGTGTTTGGCTCTGTTACACTTCTAATATAATTTGTGGAGTACCCATTGCTCCTCAGGACAGTTTCCAGGTGTTGCATTTCTCGTTTGAGGTGTTGCGGCTCACATATTCGTCCTGCTCTCGTTACGAGCGTACTAATCATGCCTCTTTTCTGGCTCGGGTGGTGGTTTGACAGTTTGTGCAGGTATCGGTCCGTGTGTGTCGGTTTTCGATACACACTGTGTCCCAGGTTTTCGCCGTCCCTTGTGACCAACACATCTAGAAATGGCAGTTTCTTGTCCTTTTCTACTTCCATGGTAAATGTTATGTTGGCATGGAGGCTGTTCAAGTGTCTTAGGAAGTCACCGAGCTGTTCTTCACCATGGCTCCACACCACGAAAGTATCATCGACGTACCTGTACCACACCTTAGGTTTGCAAGTCGCCGAGTCCAGTGCCTGTGCTTCGAATTGTTCCATGAAGTAGTTGGCCACCACTGGACTGAGAGGACTACCCATGGCGACGCCTTCCAGCTGTTCGTAGAAATCGCCATTCCACGTGAAATAGCTCGTGGTGAGACATGCATGGAAGAGCTTTCTGATGTCTTGCGGGAAAATGGAACCGATGTGCTCCAGAGCGCCACTGAGTGGCACTTTCGTAAATAACGGAACAACATCAAAGCTGACCAGGATGTCGTTTGGTGCGAGTTTCAGTTTCTTCAGCTTCTCAATGAAATGTCCTGAGTCCTTAATGTATGTGTCGGTCTTCCCCACGTGTGGCTGGAGCAGAGAGGCCAAGTGTTTTGCCAGTTTATATGTCGGTGATCCAGGAGCGCTAACGATCGGCCTCAGTGGAACGTCGTTCTTATGGATCTTGGGTAATCCATACAGCCGAGGTGGTAGGGCTTCTGTGTTGCGCAGGTTTCTCTGTATGTCCGCCGGCAGAGAAGACGCCTTGATTAATCGATTCGTATTCCGTGTGATACGCTGCGTCGGATCTGCGCTTAGTTTTCGGTACGTCGTCGGATCTAATAGGTCTCGGATCTTTTGCTCATAATCTTCGGTTTTCATTACGACGGTCGCATTCCCCTTATCGGCAGGCAGTACCAATATACTCTTGTCGGCGTTGAGATTCTTAATGGCTTGTACCTCTTCTCTCTTCAGGTTGCAAGCTGGTGGTTTTGCTCGGCGCAGTATCCTGGCTGCTTCAGTGCGTATTTCCTCCGCCCTTTCACAGGGAAGGGTCCGAATGGCTGCTTCGGTGTTGGCAATGATGTCCTCCATAGGTATAGTTCTCGGGATGATAGCGAAATTCCCCCCTTTTTGAAGAACAGACACTTCCTCTTCGGTCAGTTGTCGTTCAGTGAGGTTGACCACTGTGTGTGACATGTCGGAAATCGCCTTGTCGGTCTGCTTCCGACATCTTTCAAACTTTTTCTTCTATCGCTCGGTGCAGCGCTCGAGTTCGTTCTGCATGCTCCTGTGAGTGATGCTGTCGATCTTGTCCCAGTCGTCTCGCTGCATTCTGCTACTTAGTTGGTAGAAAATGTCCAGTAGTTCCTGATCCGTTCTTGCCAAGTCTCTCCGTGTTGTATGTATTCGCTCACGAAGAAAAGGTCGTTCCATTCTGTCGTAGATACGATGTGCTTGGGCGGTGGTGAATAGGCGCTTACATCTCAAGAACTTCGGTGTAGCGCGTTCATCTCGGCACCGTGACAGAAAGGCGAGAGAGGACATCAGCCGCGCTTTCTTCTTCCGTCGTTGGTCAAGGCGCCGATACAATCGGCAAATCTCCTCCCCGTAGAGGCGTAATACAAAATTGTTGAGGCTTTAGTGGCCACTTGTTGACAAACTGCCTACTGGCTTCTGTCTCGCGTTCTTCGGCCGACGTTCATCTAATGATTTTTCTGACAGAAGCCAGTAGGCAGTTTGTCATCCCTGAAAAGATGGACGTACAGAGACTATCCGTAAATCCGTCCATAGCGGCGGCCTGAAGGTGGAAGGCTCGCCCCGGGCACCTAGCCTGGGGGGCCTCCAGTTATCGAAGGCTTCGAGACTTGGAGACTCTCCAGGACCAGACCATTTCTCATCATATGCTAAACAAAGTACAACTATGTCCAGCAAATATAAACTTATTATCAGGCCGTGGCAATTGTGAATGGGGGTATGTTTAGAATTTTTTGTAAAACGTTGACTGAAAGAATTAAAACCAGTTGTCTGCTAGAGGCAACTATTCTGCATGAAACATTTTTGATATCTATGTCATCTGCACAGCTGTGCTATAAGAACAGTATAAAAATACACGCAAAAATGCACTATAGAACTTACAGTGATTTGTTAATTCGTTAACTAAAACTATTTTCGCGAAGACTGTACGTAATTATTATGTAATTTATTTAATGAATATGAAAATTCAGCTAGACGAAATAGAGTAAAGCCATCTAGATTTGAGCAACGGTTTTTACCAACTGTCGACATCGAGATCATCACTAGAGGCATCTAGACTTCATATGCCGGAACTAATCGTATAAAAACGTTTTGTAACATTTATTTCCAGCTGAATACACCAAAAATCGCAAAAGAAAACATAAATATATCCGTACAACAGAGAAATTGTGAGGTGATTTATTCAGTAAAGGGAGCGATATATCTATTACAGAATAGAAAACTTATTGTGGTAAAATTAGGTTATAATTTGTAACTTCTTAGGTGACGAAATGAAGATGGTAGCCGCTAAGGGATACAAACATGGCAAAATATTATGGAATAATGTGTGACAGCGCTCCTGATAAAAGCAAAACTGTGAAAATGAGTCATATAAGCATATATCTAGGAGACAATATTGTGGAAATTCGAAAACCCTTCTTTGTTTTTTATGTCGGGAAAGACTGTAGAAGATATGCCAAAAGATATTCAACAACAGCTGGAAAAAGATAGACAGTATATTGCGTTGTGCAAGGCTCAAGGTTATTTCAACACCGCGTCAGTGTCGCGTGTACGTGGAGGAGTACAACGAAAAATTCAAGAAGTCAGTCCAAAAGCTCTATTGAGTCCCTGGGCTAAAAGTTCCTTAAATCTTAATATTGTTATGCGGTCTCTCTGGCGTAACTTGTTTCGAAAATGTCAAGAAGCTATAGTCATTCTTCTCGTCTTCTACGTATCGACAAGAATTGCGTGGGGGAAAAAAAGATTGAGACAGCCTCATGAATCCATGGAACCTGCACGTCAGCAGTGGACTGTACAAGCTGGTGGAGACTCTATAATGGAGTGGGGTGTGTGCAGTTGATGTGATATGGGGCCCCTGATACGTCTAGACACGACTCTGACAGGTGACACATACGTAAGCGTCTTGTCTAATCACCTGCATCTATTCATGTCCATTGTGCATTACGGTGACCTTGGGCAATTCGAGCAGAACGATGCAACACCCCACCCACACGTCCACAATTGCTACAGAGTGGCTCCAGGAACACTCTTGTGAGTTTAAACACTTCCGCTGGCCGCCAAACTCCCCAGATATGAACATTACTAAGCATATCTGGAATGCCTTGCAATGTGCTGTTCAGAGTACATCACTCACAATCCAGTAATTCTTGACTATTTATGTGTCACCCGCATTTTGCGAGAAAAGTTTTCTAAACTGAAATCAGTAAGAAAAAAAAAGCTATGTTCGCTCTACGATGAATCAAAAACGACTAGCCAATCCGTACATTCTATCAACTGAAAGAAAAGTTTCAAATTGAATGGATTTCAGTACATTATTGAGAATTTCAGTAAAATAATGGCACGGGAATACAGTAATAATATTAATAATAACTGTTGTCTTTTATTAAGGTTACGAAAGTAAGTGATACTATTATTGTCAGAGCTTTGCTTCCAGATAGGCAATAAACTGCCCAAGAAATTGGTGTAGGCACGCGTATTCAAATACAGAGATATGTAAAAAGGCAGAATACGACGCTGTAGTCGGCAACGCCTGTATCAGACAAGTGTCTGGCGCAGTTGTTAGATCGGTTACTGCTGCTACAATGGCAGGTTGTCAAGATGTAAATGAGTTTGAAAGTGGTGTTAAAGTCGGCGCACGAGCGATGGGACACAGCATCTACGAGTTTGGGATGAAGTGGGAATTTTTCCCCGTACGACCACTCCACGAGTGCACCGTGAATATCAGTAATCCGAAAAAACATAAAATCTCCGATATCGCTGCGGCCGGAAAAAGATCCAGCAAGAACGGGACCAACGACCACTGAAGAGAATTGTTCAATGTTCCGCAAATTGTTGCTGATTTCAATGATAGGCCATCAACAAGTGTCAGCGTGCGAACCATTCAACGAAACATCATAGATATGGGCTTTCGGAGACGAAGGCCCACTCGTGTACCCTTGATAACTGCACGACACAAATATTAATGCCTGCCTGGGCCCGTCAACAGCGACATTGGAGTGCTGATGACCGGAAACATGTTACCTAGTCAGACGATTCTCGTTTCTAACTGTATCCAGCGGATAGACGTGTATGGAGACAACCTCATTAATCCAACGGCCGTGCATGTCAGCAGGGGACTGTTCAAGTTGGTGGAGGCTCTGTAATGGTGTGGAACATTTGCAGTTGGAGTGATATGGGACTCCTGATATTCTAGATACGACTCTGACAGGTGACACGTAGGTAAGCGTCCTGTCTCATCACCTGCCTCCATTCATGTCCACTGTGCATTCCGACGGACTTGGGCAATTCAAGTAGGACAATGCGACACCACACACATCCAGAATTGTTAAACAGTGGCTGCAGGAACACTCTTTTGAGTTGGGAGTCCTTGCAACGTGCTATTCAGAGGAGATCTCCAGCCCCTCGTAGTCTTACGGATTTATGAACAGCCCTGCAGGATTCATGGTGCACAGCACTACTTCAGACATTAGTCGTGTTGCTGCACTTCTGCGTGCTCGAGGGGCCCTACTCGATATTAGGCAGACGTACCAGTTTCTTTGGCTCTTCAGTGTATAAAATAAAAAGTAATTTTCTCATTCCATTCTGTATTATTTCTTTGCAGCCCACTTGATCGTTCCGTGCTAACTGCTGATTAATATTCTAAGTTTCTCCCCCATATGTTTAAGTGTGTATATTACAACTGCGGGAGCATAGAGTACACTCATTACAAATACTTGATATTTTTGTCAGTGACTACATCCATGTTATTTTCTTCTTTTTTTTTTACAAAATGTACATTACAAATACATTAATTTCTGAGCAGAACGGGAGCCTCACTTACTTTCGCGGGGAGCTTCATTTTGTTTCGCTGCTTCAGGCATCCGATGCGCTTAGTCCACAGATTTACACAGCGTAAGCGCTGGCGGGTTACGACTGGTTTACTGTTATTAACGTGGGCTGGATGCCACTCCCTGAATGGTTGATTTAGCAGAAGCGTCTTTTCTGCCAGCGAGATCAGTGGTGTCGGTTGCGATTACGCATGCTTTGTTTAAACAACACAAATTTCTCTATGATTGCTGGGGGGACGGCCTAGCGTTGCGTCAGCTCCTCGATTTGGTTCGGCTGCGGCGAGAATCCAACAGTCTTGGTCAGTGGTCGTCAAATTGGGGCGCAGGACCGCATGCGAATCAAGAATCCGTAAGGCCCACGGTTCTCAGCCTTCTTTCGTAATAATATGCATTTATCAACTAACAGGCGAATACAAAAACATCAACTACCTTTTAGAACTTCCTAAGAGCATGGTTTTCAGAGCGGTAAGTGGCGCGATCACTGCAGGGTTAGGGGATATGAGACGAGTAATGTTATATTTTTTGTCTTCCGTACTGACATACCACGGGCGCTGCTACGGTCTAAGTTTTTGACACGGATGTAACGTGTACTCGCCGACGCGCATCTTAGACACTGTAAGGTACGCTTCAAACGCACCACATATTTGTAACAAGGAGTATGAAATCAAATAAAGGCCGTTGTAATACAACGCAATGAGTAGGAGAAACATAACGTTCAAAGCATTTAGTAAGTATTTGTCATCGTGTCTCATACTGCATAATACACTTAAATGTAAGTGCAATTATTATTATTAATCAATTAATCATCCACATACATAGGCAATAAAACATCACTTCATAATGCAGTTACAGTCACAACTTCTTGGTCGCTCAGAGTGGCACCGTTCTGAAGCGCAGAACCATGGACATGAAGTGTTTCGAATGGTGCCGACTTTTAACGATCAGTACCCGGGTGCCGGCGCTAACTTATCACGTCTTTGATACAGCTCGTCTGCTAAGGACTCACAACACAATAATTTTTACAGGTTACCAGTTAATAATAAGACCAGCGCATATGCGGCCAGAGACGTCAGCCCACAGTGTCACTATCGATCGTTCAGGCAAAAAAGTCTGACGACGACTGAGGCATGACTTACAGTCAAACAATGCAAAATCCAGGAAGGAATGTAACAATATTAGGAAGAGGATTCACACCATATAGCGCAGATGCTGAGTCGCAGATAGGCCCATCTGCGACTGAGCATCTGCGCTATATGGTGAGTAGCAACTTTCCTTTTCATAATATTGATAGCGAGGGGTTATTTGTTTATGTATTTCAGTGTGGTATCTTAATGGCATTTAAAGTCTTTGCACGAGCTTACTCATTGTTAATATTGCTCTGTGGTAGTTGGTTAACATCTTATTTAGGATAGAGATGTCGGTATTTAGCAAAAATCGGTGTAAATTACAACACATTGCCTCAGAATAGCAATTGGTTATGAGATTACTCTGCCCAGATGTAGTGGCTGTTCTCTGCTGGCGAAATTCGCGTAATTAGAATAACAAGTATTTACCCACACCCTACATATGCTGCATTGTGGCTGGGTGAGAGCATCACGACGTCGATGAGACATGATGTGACATTGACATAACACGACGTTGACGCGACGAAAAATTGACGTGATATCGTGGGACAAAACTCGCTTGGTTAGAATGATAATAAATTAAATTAATTTGTTATTATTATTTATAAGAAATAACCCACACCCTGATCCCAAACATGATACTTTCCCTGTGGAGCACAGAACAATGTTGGCATCGCCCATGCAGTTGCTCTACTTATAAAAGATATGGAGGATAGGAGGGGGATAGAATTTTTTGGTCCAGGGGGGAAGGAATGAGAGAAGGGTCTGTGGGCATCAGCATTGCCAACTGTACGAATTGGATCGCACATATACGATAGTTTGATATGGTGCACGATCATACGATCCACCCTTCGGATCGTACGTCCATTGTACTATCTTTTGAAACGCTTACTATTGTTGAGATTTCATCTTTTTAACGGTTTATTTAATTTTCGACAGTTAGTTCCAGAAATACAATTTCGAGAAGCTTGCATGCCATTCTGCCCAGCCATGCGATTCCCAAATTTCATTACGCGGCAGCTGCAAAAGTCAACTGGTTATTCCCAGAGACGAATCCCCTGGGGAATTCTCCGTATTGGCTGCTTTGCGGTCTGCGCGGTGCTCATACGTAAGTGAAAATGATTACCGTGACCTTTTTGGCTCAGGTGAGGACACTGAGTGCTTCAAAAGGTGTTGCTTAGTGCAAAATTGTGCCATTGGAAACAGAAGACAGTGATATTCTTCTTCTTCTGCTGCATATCCACCAAAGGATGTTGGTGATCACGTTTTCTCAGCCTTTTCTATCTCTTCCAGCATGGATCAATTCGCCGGCGTTTCTTATTCCTGCCCACTGTCTGATGTTGCGGAGCCATGACATTTTTCACCTGGCAATTCCTCTTTTGCCCTCAGTCTTCCCCTCGATTACCAGTTTAAGAAGGTGATACCTTTCATTTCGTATCACATGGCCTAAGTAAGCTGTTTTCTTACGTTCGATTGTGGTTAGCGGTTTGCTGTCTCTTTTTACTATTCTCAAGATCTCTCGATTTGTTTTTCTTGCTGTCCGTAGAATTTTAAGTATTCTTCGATATAGCTACATCTAGAATGCTTCCAACTTTTTCACAGTGTTAACTTTCAACATCCAACTTTCAAAATCATACAAAAGCACTGACCACACATAGCTCTTCATAAATCTAACTCTCAGGTTAAGAACAAAGTCAGCGCTAGTGAACACTTTGTTAAATTTCATGAATGCACTGCGGGCCTTCTCTACTCTGCATCTGATTTCCACGTCCGATGACCAATTTTCGCACAACCACGTCAGCAAGTAGTTAAATCTGTTCACCATGTCTATGGGTCGATTATTATACATTAATTCTGCATTTTGATGCTGATCTGAATTGCGAGTGACTATCATAAATTTATTCTTTTTGGTGTTGATACTGAGACCCATATTCCTGCTGTGTTCTCCCACTGCAGTCAGAAGATCTTGCTGATCGTTCATGTTATCTGCAATTAGGACTGTGTCATCTGCGTATCTTATGTTGTTAGTCCCTACCCCATTTCCTTTTATACCTACCTCACAATCTTCAAGCGCCTCCTGGAATATATGTCCTGAGTAAAGGTTAAAGAGGAGAGGTGAGAGCACATTCCATTGTCTAACTGCTTTACAGACATTTTGCGCTTCTGTTAACTGCCCGCCAGTTCTGACCTCAGCAGTTTGATTCCAGTACCGATTTTCTGTACAACTAATATCTTTTCCGCCCATGTCCAGTCTTCTCAAAATTTGTACAAGTTTATGGTGTTGCACTCTGTCAAACGCTTTTTCGTAGTCTATGAAACACAGCATTACATTCTTCCTCTGACCGTAGCATTTGAACAAATACCTGAATCGCGACCAATGCTTTCCTCGCACCTAGACCCCGTCTGTAACCAAACAGTGAAAATCCCATATCCCTTTCTCACTTAGCTGTGATTCTATATTGAATGATCTCAAGAAATATCTTCAGGGTATGGCTTATCTGGCTAATTAATCTGTAGTCTCCGCATGTCCTTGCATTGTTCTTCTAGGGCAAAGGAATGAAGTGTACGACAGCCATTTGTCAGGAAATTTGCCCGTATTATAAATTTGATTAAATATTTCTTGGAAAACTGAGATGACGTTATGATCTAATAATTTCAGAATTTTGACTGGTATTTGATCTGGACCACTTGCTTTTCTATCTTTTACCGTTCCTATTGCTCTTCTGATATCATCTTTTGTAATGGCGGACACGATACACCCTCGTCATCTTTATTTTCTATTTCAGGCTTTCTTACGATAAATACCAGCCGTTTCCTTTATGTTCTTATGTAAGTTTAAGTCGTCATGTATTTGCTGCAGTCGTTCCAACTCTTTACATTGTTGTGTCAGCCAGTTATTTGTTGCTGCTCATATCTCCTTTCTTATGAATTTCTGCATGTCCCTGCACTTATCCTGGTTCCTTTCGTTTTTATATTTTATTCTTTTTTCAAATAATACCAAAATTTCGTCTGTCATTCAATTTTTCTATCGTGTTTTCTGTTTGTGATCTACTTCACTTTCCGCAACATCTGTCACAATATTTTTCATTTCCTCCCGTACGTTGTTTATATCTGATCCTTCTTTTAGTTGTGGTTTCACTGTATCTGTAATTATTTCCTGATTTTTGTGGTTACCCTGTTTTTGATATCTTCATTTTTAATGCGATCATATTCTATTTTCCGCTGTTGTGCATGTTTTTTGACATTTTTAATTTTTATTTTTATTTCTGCTACTAGCAGGACATGGTCTGAGGGAACGTTGGCTTCTGGATAGGTGCATGCCCTCGTTACCGAGGATCCAAAGCGCTTGTTAATCAGAATGTAATCTATTTTATTCCGTACTATATTGTCAAGGCGATCAGCTGGAGCTCTCCATATGCACAAGCGACCAGGTGGCAGCTCAAACCAAGTGTTCGTTATCTTCACCTTTTCCTCTTGACAAAATTGACAAAGCCGTTCGCCTCGATCATTTCGTATCCCTAGTCCATATGGAACGACCAGTTCTTCAAATCTTCCCTCTACTATTCTAGAGTTAACATCACCCATTCATCTCATGTTCTTTTACCAGCTTAAGAAGTTATTTCAACTCTTCGTAGAATACCTCAATTTCATCTTCTGTTGAATCTGATGTGGGCGCATGTACTTGGATGATGTTGACATCAATTGGAATGGCATTAAGTTTAATTAAAGCCATTCAGTCTGAGTGTGGGAAGAAATCTACTAGAGACAATTATTCCCACGCTTTTCGTCTATTGTGTTGGTTGCCTGAATACTAGATAGTTCCTCCGTGAACCTCACACATTCCAGCATCTGGCCACCATGTCTTTGCCACTCCTAGAATATTTAGCATAAGTCTTCCCGTTTCCTGTATTAATATATCTAATTTCCAGATTCATATAAGCTCTGTACGTTCCAGGTACCGATCCTTACTTTGTTTCGAAGAGTCATGTTCCTACTCTCATCAACATTTCCCAAAAATCCGACTCGGGAACTATTTATGCCACCAGGAAATTTTGAATTAAATGTCCTTGTCATTTTGGCTTATTTGGTTCTTTTGGGAATAATTGTCGGAGGCGGTTTTCCGTTGCCTTCCTCCGCTTGTAGTAAACAGCTGCTGTTAACCTCGAGAACAGACACTGTCGGGAAGCCGCTCCTCTGGAGTACAGACGCTGCCCACGCTGCTAGTTGTGGTCCACCCCCGGTATTTCATTTCCCCCATACCGTACATATCTGGGAGGCATTCCCCGATCCTCTACCTGGGGAGGCGCCCGATGGGGGACCGGCAACCACTCACGGGAAGACAGTAATAGTGTAGATTTCTGGGGAAATGTTCCCCCAAGAAATCCTCAGCGGGCGTGTGTAGATGCGAGAGGCGAAAACAAAAATATAGAAAAGTCTGTGAAACTAACCCTGAATTTAAAGGTTGGTTATACAATGTGAAAGTGTTAGATGTAGAACCTGTAACGTAAATTTTGTGTCTGACTTGTGATGTGTTAAAAACATTCTAAAAGTGAAAATCGTGTCAAAAAAGTGAAGGTAGTTTAAACGCCCGCTAAATCACGCAGGGCTAACAGGTAATTTGGATTGTGTCAAGGGCCAAGGTAGTTGCGGTCGGATTCATTTCACAATTGTAATTTATTATCATTTAGTTCACAAATACAGTTTTCAAAGAATTAAATTTGCTTCACGGATGAAGGCCTCCAAAGAGATGCTTTACAACAAGTTCAATTTTGCAAATACATGACACACAGTTAAATTTACGAATATGATATATCGTATACATAAATGAGATCAGCATGCAGAGAGACTGACGGCCGCCGGATTAAATCTTAAAATTTCCAAATAAACTATGATGATTACTGAAGGCCTCAATGATTTAAGATGCCAACAGGGCTGATGGCCCACAAGGTGCCCAGAAAGAGATAAGCAAACGCAATAAGATGGCTGAAGGCCGTAAGGTTAAATTCTGCAAATTAACAAAATATATATTGCAACAATTGGTAGAACAATACAGTAAGTTTGAGAGGTCGCATGAGCCCCTTCTCATATTTTTCTGAGTAATTGGATCTTCCTCTCTAATTGCATGTGGTGAAAAGTCGCTTTCCCTTCACACGCAGACTTTCCACGCAGCGTCTCTCGTCTCGCGGGTGGTCCGTTGACAGGCGTGCACTGCTGATCTTGAAAGGGTTAAGCTGACGGGTGTGAGGGAGTCGAGTGAATGCTTTCCAGACGTCGACATTGTCAGAAGAGCGGCGGCGACACGCCCACAGGGGACTGATGGAGTGGCTGGGCTAGAGATTCCGTTACTTTGCAGAAACTTAGTGACAACCGTTTTTGGCGGGCTACCAGCGAGGCGTAGGAAAGATTTGTGTTCCCAGGAAGTCTTGGCGGGAAAATTCCCGCGCTTTCTGCAAAATCGTAACTGTGATTGGCTTGCTCAGGCCATAGCTCCGCGACGTAGCAAAATCGGCTCAGAAATTGGCGCCAAGAATCTCCAGTGGTGGAAAGGTAGTGCTTCGGCAATAGAGTGGAATTTTCCGCCGGTTTTCGAGTTGCTGATTGGAACGTTTAACCATGGCCACTGTCGTGGGGGCGGGAATGTTCTGTGTTCGGTTTGTATGGGTGCTCTTGTGAGAGTCGACTCTCGCCTTTCGGTTAGAGTAGGTTACAAGACTGAGCTCTCGCTGCTCTGGACAGCCTGCCTTCCGTTGGCTGCCTAATATACTTTTATTCAATTTTAACTCATTGACGAAGTTGCTGAAGTTTCGACTTCAACGTAACTTTCCGAGTACAGTTGGCAATTGAGCGTTCTGCGTACAAGCGGCCTATGTTGACTGTCTTGAGCAGCTTTGGCTAAAGTTGTCTGTATCGGAGTTACTGTGTGACTTAGCTTGTTAAAATCAATCACTGTACCATCAGTGATTGTGTGGCGAGCCTTCTTGGTCTCCCTCAGAGGCGCATTTGTATTGCTAGGAAGTCTTTAGTCTGGAACAACCAGACCAGGATAATTTGTTTCGGGCTATACTCGCGACATTATCATCACCACGACGACGGGACGTCGAAGCAACCAGCCCTCGCCTCCGGTACGCCAGATCGTGTTCTTGCAGTTAAGAAGACAGCTTGGTAATGTAGGTCCGCAGCACTGGCAGATTAGTGATTTTCCTAGCTGATAATCAGAGCTCAGCAGAGCGCGCCTGTTCGTCTTTTTCTAACTTTGTTCTGTCTTGGGTGTTCATTGTCTGAGTTCTCACTACTATAGCAGCAATTAATGTTGGGCTGGCTGTGTGTTGCTCTTAAGATTTAAGTTGCAAGGAATTGTCTCTACATATCACTTCGTCATAAATGTCACAACCTAGTTTAGGGACAACTTCACCTTCACAGCATTAATTTGAGTATCCAATTTGAGCCAATTTGATGTATTGTAAGTGTTTCATGTCTTTTGTTTATTATTTTGAGTTTAGTCATAATAAATCATATTGTTATTTTCGACAGAACTGTCATTCTGTTAATCGGTAGAGCAACCCTTTCATTTCTCACTACGTTAATGAAACTTTCCTTTATTTAACTTATTTATCAAATTAAATTATTGCAGGTGCCAAACTCTTCTCTACTCCACTTGCAGCGTCGATTACAGTCAGTTCGCGATTCTTTTTAATCCATGTGCAACAGCAAAAGTCGTTAGAATAGGGGGGCTTAGAGCATCATTTAAATATGAAGATTCTAGAAGAATTTAGTGTTAAATACGCTGCTAGCCAGGCACCTCGTAAGTTTACACATCTCTCTTTGCAATACCAACGGCGGAAGACCCACAATAATATGTAAAATCTTTTAGAGGAAATTACAATAACCTTTCAAGAGCAGAGGGCGATAATGTTTGGACTTGAAGGAAACTCTGGGAACATGTTTCCAGGGCTGAAGGCCCGCAAATAACCTTGCTAAATTAAAAATATAAAATGCAGTTAAATTACAACAACGTTAACACTGCCAAAAGGATAATTAATAGAACGGCACTCTGGAATCTCCAGTGGATCGGTCTGCCCTCGTTCACTTAGGCGAGACAGGTGATGAGTCCAACTACACTTAATTCGTGGAAACCCAACCAAGGAACAGTCACGGACCGACCGACCAACCGCTTGCTTGCTACGACGGAGTACACGAGAATTCAAGGTGTCCCCCCCCCCCCCCCCCCAAAAAAAAAAAAATTACAAGAATCACTATCCCTAAACAAACGCGTATGTGAACTGAGCTGCCAAAACTACACACCATGTTGAGTAGCAGCAACAGGTGAGGAAAGACACTGCCTAAAAACTACGTTAGAGGCCAGGGCAGGTAACCAGAACACTAACGGCCACAAGGCAAAAAATTCCGCTGGTGCACTTGACTATGGGTAAATTAATTTGATCAATTTCACCTGTTTTAGCTATCTCGAGCACTTCACTCGTTGTTGCTCACAGGAAAACTTCCACAACAGCAACGCCAGAACCAACAACGTAATGCTCAAAACCACTGAACCGTCACGTCCTGGGTCGGTGTGCGACGATGCTCGTACCAATCGGACAGCTCCAGACAGACTCCCATACTCCGCAGAGACCGTCAACCGCCCAGTCGACTACGCAGAACGGAAATGTCCTCGGACGAACCGACCGACCAACAATCCACCAAAAGTCAGGCCTGGCTTAAGTGATGCGTGGCGGCAACGGTCGGGCTGGCGATGTCCACGCAGGGCTCACTGCTGCTTCAAGCCAGCGACTGGCTGGCCCAGGCTGCGCCCCAGGCCCGTTGCAACTCCGTGGCAGGGCCCAACTCACGACCCGAACTGCCGCCGTGAACTCTCTTCCTCGCGAGTTCCGACTCACTCCACGACAGATGACAACCGGGAAGTCACAGCAGCCGAGCAAAGACCGATCCTATAAAAGGGGATATATCGATGCACGCTACTAGCGCCGATAACGGTGAGGGAAAACAGCAACTCAGTAACGCCAGTAATTTAAATCAGCATGGTGAGATTGAAATACGTTAAAACAGGGTGTAAAATGCCACATGGTGGGAGCGCGAGCCATGCACGGCTCCACCTCCCCCCCCCCCCCTTCAAACTTAACCCAGGAAGGGGAACCCCCAACCCTGAAGTACATGAACTTAACTAGACTGAGGTGAACCCGATACTGCTTGCCCGAGCTGTTATCCCTCACCAAGAGATTGACTGGGCCTAATACACATATAACAGAGCACGGCCCCCCAAAACGAGGAGGTTGCCCCCGTGCACCTGCCTTCCATGGATATTGCGGACATAAATTTGGTCGCCGGGCCTATCCTTAAAGGTTCCGTGATTACGGTTGTAACACTGGGATTGCCTATGATGAGCTCTCAGTATATTACCCGTGGCCCGGTTCCAATTTTCCTTGAAGACCTGCGGATTAACCTGGGGTGGAATAAGATCATGAATTTCCCACAAGTTTGAAACAGTGTAGGAAAAAGTCAAGGATGCAGGCGTAACTCGCGAGACCTCATGAATGGCTGTATTAAAAGCCAAACTGAGCCAGGGAAGACTGGAATCCCATTTGCTGTGTGTTTTCTGATGGTCAGTAATCAAAGCGGATTCGAGATTGCGATTAACCCGTTCCGCAACGGAACCTTCGGGATAATACAGGGTGATGGTAATACGTTTAACACTATTCTGGAAGCAGAAGGTCTTAAAAGGGCCCGAAAGAAACGCAGGAGCGTTATCACTAACCAGCTGCTTAGGTGGCCCGAAAACACTAAAAATACTAAGCAAGTGATTAATCGTGGTGGTAGCGGTAAGGTTTCGACTAGGAATAAGCCAAGTAAACCTAGGAAATGCATCAATTACCACGAATACATATCGACGACCCCTTTTAGTGTGAGGCAAAGGCCCCAAATAATCTATGTAGAGTTTGTGCATTGGACAGGACTCTCGTTCGGAACCCAGTCAGCCTTGTTGAAGGGCATTTTTGGGTTTAGCTACGTTACATAAGAGACGCAGAGCTACCATCTGTCTAACATCTTGGTCCATGGAGGGCCAAGTTAATTGCCCCTTGATCTTTTGGAGCGTCTTATAAGTGCCCAAATGATCACCCACCAAGGAATCATGAAAATAACTGAAAACCGGACGAACCAAGGTAGCAGGCAAACAGATTTTTGACTGCCGAGCTTCGCCGACCTTCCTGCACAGAGGTCCCCTCTTAATCTCATATTCTTGCGCGAGCTCTCCTGCCAACACACGCTGCTTAATGCCAGCTGTTGTGGGTTGGCAAGAGAGCCAACCCGTTTTTGAGAGGAAGCCGAAAGGCACGCGTTTTAGCTCACGCAGGCTGGCGTGAGGTCTGGAACAGGTCAAGGAAATTAGACTAGCAAAAAAGGACGTAGCTGTGGAATACTTAACTTTAATCCATAAATGGTGAACATCGCTCTTGACGGTACATGATTTACAGCATCAATACTAACTGGTAATGGCGCCTTGCTAGGTCGTAGCAAATGACGTAGCTGAAGGCTATGCTAACTATCGTCTCGGCAAATGAGAGCGTATTTTGTCAGTGAACCATCGCTAGCAAAGTCGGCTGTACAACTGGGGCGAGTGCTAGGAAGTCTCTCTAGACCTGCCGTGTGGCGGCGCTCGGTCTGCAATCACTGATAGTGGCGACACACGGGTCCGACGTATACTAACGGACCGCGGCCGATTTAAAGGCTACCACCTAGCAAGTGTGGTGTCTGGCGGTGACACCACACTAGCCCACACAGGAACCTGATCCTGATGGTGTGCAACGTCCTAAAACAGAAGGGGGAATTGACCTAATACGCTGCAGCTAAGATTGTCACAACCAAGCTGCTTCCCTCCAGTAGTAGACACCTTTTCAGTAAACATCTTGCCGAGGACATCCACCAAGACATTTTCGGAACCTTTAACATGCTTAACTTAGAACTGATATGCTGAAATACGCACTGCCCACCTTACAATGTGCCCAGTCTTACGCGGCCTCGCCAATACCCAGCCCAAAGCTTGATTGGAAAACACGGTGCTCGAGTTAGAATCGATACTTCTCTAACGCAAATAAAACGGCTAAGGCCTAACACTCATAGACCGAGTACTTAAGCTCAGCATCTGTTAACCGCCGAAACGCCCCTCTAATTTCTGTAAAAGAACAGCTGAAATACTGGCATTAGAGGCATCAGTCTATATAATAAACCTTTTGCTAAAATCCGGTACCCCAAGAACCGGCGGATTAGCTATGGCTATTTTAATATGCACGAAGGCACTCTCCTGGGCAGGTCCCCACTCAAAACGCACACTATTACAGCGTAACTGATTTAAGGGTGCCGCCAGCTGAGCAAAAGTGGGGACAAAACGCCTAAAATAATTTGCGTGCCTATAAATTTTTTCGATTCCCCGCTTATCAACAGGAGGAGGCAATGCCCGCAGGGTTTTCGTTCGCTCTTGATCAATACGAATACTCCGACCGGAGACTATATGCCCTAAGAAGCATACCTCTCGCTTAAACAGCGTTATTTTACTAGATTTGACTGTCAGACCAGTTTGCTATAACCTTAAAAGAACTTGCTGAATATGCTGCAAATGACCCTCGAACGTACGTCTGTAGATGACCAAGTCGTCCAAATACTTGTAGACACAAACTAACTTCAAGTCCCCAAGAATATTTTCCAATAAACGAGTAAGCACTGCCTCTCTGATGGCTAACCCAAAGGGAACTCTGTCAAAGCACGAAGAAGTTCCAAGCCATGCAAAAGGCGGTGACACGTTTACATTCTTCAGACAAAGGTATTTGATTATATGCCAGATTTAAATCGAGAACAGTAAACGGTAAACCAAGTAAAAGAATTGTGCAAATCGAGCAGGGGTAATGACTCGAGTACGACGTTGGTCGGCCGGCCGGAGTGGCCGTGCGGTTCTGGGCGCTACAGTCTGGAACCGAGCGACCGCTACGGTTGCAGGTTCGAATGCTGCCTCGGGCATGGATGTGTGTGATGTCCTTAGGTTAGTTAGGTTTAATTAGTTCTAAGTTCTAGGCGACTGATGACCTCAGAAGTTAAGTCGCATAGTGCTCAGAGCCATTTGAACCATTTCAACGACCTTGGCGTTCAAACGCCGGTAATCCACCACTGGTCTGAAATCGCACCCTAATCCTTAGGCACCAGAAAGATTGGAGAGGCATAAGTGGAAGTAGAGACTCTGATAACTCCCTCTTCCAGCATCTGAGATATCTTAGCCCGGAGTATCTTAACCTTCGGGAGTGAGAGGCGATAAAGAGATTGCTTAACGAGGTGTCATCGCACAAACGTATATGAAATTCAAGAACGCTGGCAACCCCCAAGTTATCGCTGAGGAGTTGAGAAAAACTGGAACATGTCGTGCATCTGGGATGCCCGATTGGGTGAAAGGTGGTCTAGATGAAATTGATTAGCAGCAACCACCACGCCGAAAGTCCCGAAGGTTCGGCCTACTCCAGCTTTTGCGCACTAATAAAGTCCAAACTTCTCACTAGAAGCAAATTTAAAGGAAAAGGCGCGTCCAGAATAATCCAAGATGAGTCCGGTTTTATAAATGGAACCACACCCCAATATTAGATTAACAGGGAGTCCCTTAGCCAAGGCTAAGAATACAGGAAAGGAAAAATCGGCAACTGATACACTCCCCTGAACCAGCCTTGCAAAGGCGGCACCTGGCCATTGGCCTCCTGACATCTCTGCACTGGGGACGGGGCCGAACGAAGTCTAGTAAGATGAACAAATTCCAAAAACAATTCAAGACTCAGTAATGACAAGGAACTGCCAGAATTCTGGAGAGCGCAAATGGGCTCGCCACCTACCCGAGCACAAAAATAAGGCAAAAGGGAAGATTATTCGGGTATACCAGGGCCTAAAGGTTCGATGCCGGGTTCGTGGGACATCCCGGCGTCATCTATTAGCTCTAGGAGCGCGTGGCTGACCACAAGAGCGTGCCAAATGAGCTGAACTTCCACATCTTTTACTAATGTCTACAGATGTGGGCAATCCGGAATCGACACCCATGTCGCGTCTCGCAACCTCTCGACGTCCGTGGCTCTCAATGGGTAATGCGGATGCTGTTATAACGGCATCACGGAGTTCTCTCCAGGTTTCAGGCTGCTTACCAAAAATAAAATGCGGTTTATCCACCGCAAGCAATCCCTTAAGGACGATAGACACTAGTTCATGTTCCGGTAGTTGAATCAACAACGCCAAAAAGGCTGTGTGGACTCTATGAAGATACTGATATAACTGCTCATCACCCCGCTGCACTTCCCAAATGTGACGGCACTCCAGTTGTTTCCAAAACCCGATGGTTAAGCGCTGACTAATTTCAAGTCAACTTATTCGTTCCAAGGAAGACCCATCGGCCATGGCTCGTGAGAGGATGCTCTGCAACTCGCCTCTAGCTAGCGGGTACAGCAACGACAAAACGATGCGGCGCGGAGCGCGAAAAGCGGCCTCGTGCTGTTCGAGACGAACCAGCAACCACAGAAAATTCTCTACTTGATCAATCCGCTGTACCATCAACTCGGTCAGACCCTAAAAGAAATAAGCCAAAGGGTTCGGCATCTTAGCTAACGCGGTGTTTTCTGGGTTCCTACCTTGACAACTCCATCTTCACAACATTTTATTGACTAAAATTAGTTGTCTTTTCTTAGGGCTCAACGTTCATTTCCTTTTCACGGAGTTAAGATATAGCGGTTCAAGTTTCGATGTGATCATAATGATACCTGCTCTCGTCGATTCCCTTAGAAGGGTTTCAGGTGAATCCTGCATTACTTCCATTAAAAGGAACAGCAAATATCCTTCCCAGTCCCCTCAATCAAACTTTTGGTTCGTTTCGGATGACCTTGTCGCTAATCTTCCTTCTCTTCTCTTTTTTCCAACATTGCTCATTGACTGCAAGTATCCCACAACGGTTAAATAGTTGCAGTTCGTCCCATCTGCTAATTATCGTGTACGCTGACGAAGATCGCAATTGAAAGTTATAAAAAACATACTTTATCAAATCCTGTTGCTCTTCCCCAATACGCAGAGTAGTTCACATCGAAATGATACTACTGTAAACGGAAATATTGTTTTCTCACACGATTAATTGAATGCTTTTTACAGAACACACAACACCACCTTATTCATACCGCAAAATTGCATTCACCTTGGCACTAAATCCAAAGAAACGAAAACGTCTCGAATCACAGACTTTTCCTCTTTTATATTCAGACTTTTATTGCTTAAACAGGACTCCTGAATATTTTCATACATGTAACAAGCAAGAAATCGACTGAGATATTTATCTAGAACATCAAATAAAAAGTGACATTACGTAATTACACTGATAGCAACCAGGCTGACAAATCTCCTTATAAAATCTCTACGAACATATGCGCCGATTTCATTTTTGCCTGCAGTGGTACATACCATACTTCAGTATACCATGAATCGTATGCTGCATAAGGAGTGTCCACAGCGCCTTTGTTGCTACACGATGTTCACTCGGTCTATTGAAGATCTTACGCGCTGCAAACTAATCTGAACCACACTGAGGATACAAAAGTCACGGGATAGCGATAAACACGTGTACAGATGGGGGCAGTATGGCGCACACAAGGTACAAAAGGGCAGGGCACTGGCCGATCTGTCACTTGTACTCATGTGGTTCATGTCGAACGGCTTGTGACGTGTTTATGGTACACACGACAGGAAATAAGCGACTTTGAACGCGGAATGGTAGTTGGAGCAAGACGAATGGGACATTCCATTTCGGAACTCGTTAGGGAATTCAATATTCCCAGATCCGCAGTGTCAAGAGTGTGCCGAGAGTACCTGATATCAGGAATTATCTCTCACAATGGATAACGACAGAGAGCAGCAGTGTATGTGTAGAGTTTTCAGTGCTGCGGCGTGAACAACACTGTGTTAAATAACCGCAGCCACAGAAATTAACGCAAAACGTACTATGAACGTATCCGTTAGGAATGTGCGGCAAATTTGGCGTTAATAGTATATGGCAACACAAGACCCACCCTAACATCTTTGCTAACAGCACATCGCCTTCAACGATTCTCATGGACTCGTGATCACGTCAGTTCGACTCTACAGGACCGGAATACGGTGGGTTGGTCACATGAGTGCCTATTTCAGTTGTTAACAGTTGATAGGACGATCCAAATGGGGCGTAGACACCACGAACACCATATACAATGGACAGGGTCCTGTAGTCCAACTGAACTGATCATGGACTTGAGATCGTTCCTGTCGTCTACTTGGAGACAATTTCCAGCCATTCACAGACTTCATGTTCTCAAACAACGATGGAATTTTTGTGGATGTCAATGTGCGATGTTACCGGAGCACAATTGTTCGTGATTCGTTTGAAGAACATTCTGGACAATTCAGGCGAATAATTTGGCCACCCAGATCGCCCAACATCTATCCCACGGAATGTTTATGGGACGTAATCGAGATGTCAGTTCGTGCACAAGATCATGCACCGACAACACTTCTGCTATTATCGATGGGTGTAGAAGCAGCATGGCTCAGTATTTCAACAGGGATTTGTTGAGTCTGTGGCACGAGTTGCTGCATTACGCCGGACAAAGGAAGTCTGACACGATATCAGGAGACATCCCATTACTTTCGTCACTTCACAATAAATAACACATAAATTAAATGATGAACGAAAGTAGCCCGCATCTTTTGGAAAAGAGGAAGCTGCACTGATGGAAATAAACAGGGTGTAAGAATGGGAAATTACTGGGCGCGAACAAAGTGAGTGTGTTAGTTATGGTTTCGAATGAAGACAGCAGTGTGCGTACGATTCCTGATGCCTAAAAGTTAAATGAGATTGTAGTAACTGAAACTGAGTGTCCTGCTCGTGTTAACAAACTAAGCAAAATTAACGCATTGAAATAACATTCAGAACGTGCATCTCCGAAATCGAGTAAATATTGATATTCATTATAGTTTTTGTTAGTATCGTTTGGTTTCCAGGTATCATTTATGCCCATTTATGAGGGCAACGGAGCCGGGATTTTGATCAGAATAGATGTATCATTTGATTATTGACGCCTAGGACGTAATTCTGAGCATATCCGCTTGGGTTAAACAATACGAACTGATGGAAAATATCTTAGTGGTTATCAAAACAGTGGTATGAAATGGAAGTTATGTGAGGAATTATTTGTTGGGAGTGAATTGTATTTTCGTGACACGTCGTTAGTGCTCAGAGAATAGTTCTGAGGGACGGAGTTCATGGCTATAAAGGCGTTCTTCCCAGAATGAAAGGCTATTGTGGGCAATGTTCCATTTATTTTGTTTCTATAGGAGATTCGTGCTATCACAATCGTTTGTGGCCGATGCGTTAATCGAGCACTATAGAAAAACGTCGTATGGGTATGTACAGGGGAGAGAGATAATCAAAGGCTAACGGGTCAATTTGTCCAGAGAAATATTCTGCATCATCCACGCATTTCACAGCCACTTTCCACGTATACTGAAGCGTGTGGTTATGGGATAGCTCTGTAAATTTTGACAAATAGACGTTAAAGATCAGTAACCAGTAAATTGTGGATTCGGCGTGGTTGTGCAGGGAAATAATAATTTTGGAAATTGAAGAAGGCTACACTATAAAGAAAAGGAAAGTGATATGGGAGGAACTTTCTTAAATAGTCTCTAGCCATGAGTCTATTTGAAAATAATTGTGGAAAAGACATCTACGTGTGAGTGATTGCTTCACTATCAACTCTCCAGACATACCAATATGGTTAACCACCACTTTATGCGCTACAGTTATGGATAATGAATGGCGATTAAAGAGCAAATAAAAGTTACATTATTAAGTACAGCACTAACTTTAACCTAACGGTTTCTGAAAGACATTCCACTTGCTATAATAAATTATGGAGGATAATAGTTCAAATATTTTCACTCTCGAGCTGTAAGGTAGCATTTGTAAATGCAAATCTCGTGATTGAGTGCAATGATATGAGACACCACTGCTGAAGTGTACGATGCTCAGTACAATGGAAAACGAAAGTAAAGTTATTCTATTAGAATTAACAGTACTAGTATAAAGTCAATTCCTACAAGAAGTGACTTTTCCTTTTTGACATTGTTATAAGTGTAAAGTAAAAGACGTGTATCCCAACTGATGGATTAAGCTTTTGAGTCAATAAGTGTAATATTATTTTCTTATTGTGTGTGATTAAGAAAGGAATGACTTGCCTGGACCGCCAGTGTAGGATATAAGGTTACGAGTTGTAGTAACTTAATTATTGATTAAGGTGTATGTTAACCAACAACTGAGCAAGTGTCAGTATATGAATATATGCGTTCATGTGAATGTGATTCTACAAGATTTGTTGTGTTGGCGCAAGTGTGCAACACCGTAAAGTTGGATGCAGTAAACCTGAAAGTATTATACTCGCAGGAACGTCGATTAAGTTTATTTCAGCAAAACAGCAAATACTAAAAGATTGAAAATCTGATGACAATTCTTCAACGCTCATTTGAATGCTACGTAAATTATACTCAACTAAGCAAGAAAGCTGTGTTCACTCAATAATAGTAGAATAAAGAAATCCGTGCGATAGCTGACATACAATATTGTTATGTGGATAGCCAGAGAAGTTCTTAAGATATGTTAGGGAACCCAAGTGAGGTCATTTTTGATGTGTGTAGTCTCTCACTTGAGTTACACTTCGGGAAATGACAGAACGGGTTGCGATCGCAAATGGGTAGGGAAGAGGAATCCCCTTAGCCCCCTCTCTCATCTCACATACCATCCGAAGGAAGAGGAACAGCTGTTAACCATCTTACCCTTCACAACCGTCCATAATTCATATTTCACTGTCTTCCCCAACGCTAGAATCAGAGCTACGTTCATCTCCCTACCAAAGAGCTTGAAAAATCAAAGATTATTTTTAGAAGCTGTATCGATAAAAGAACAGAACATTCAACCACAGAGAAGACAAATATTAAACAAGAGTCTATGACAATACATTTAAATATCATTAGTTCTGGGGCTGTGTGTCATAAGATTTTTTATACACTGATGGTTGGAATCATGGTTTTCGTACTCATGTTGAGTGCCAAGAATTGGTCAATATTTTCAAAAGAATAGAGTTTGATTGCTAACGTTGTAGCTTTGGTTACACATACTGAACGTAGCTTATGGGAGAAAATGGTGTCTTCTGTTTCCCAGAACAGTGGACAGTGATGTACTTGTTACTTTTACACAAGATACGACTCGCGCATGATGGAACTTGAATTTCGGAAACCAATTTTCGCTGGCGTGTTTTCAAGCTAAGACCTGAAGCGGCATTGCTTGACCGGCCCCCCATCAGTTTTCTGATCGTTTGCTGTTTACCACAAATGGCCTCTGGGAAACATAAATTTAATTTTCGGATTTAATCATCGCAATAGCTCTTTCTCTACAATAAAGCAACTTAGGTAGTCAGTTTAGTGCTAAGTCTTATTTTTCTACCTCTCGTTCTTGGTACAAACAGCCATTCCGAATATTTTTTTAAAAACAAGTTGTAACGAACGTTCCGAAGACATTTCAAAACAGTTTCCTTGGAGTCTGTTATTGAACAGAAGCGATGTTTTTCATGATGTTGACTTACGATTCTACCTTAATTGTTGGTCACACACACCCAACAAATGCAATATAACTGTACAAAACTGGTTGGGTACTTAATCTTGGTGTTCCATGTGTAGTATCGACACAAGACAGCCAAGTGTTGCAGAAGTATATTGGGTTACCTCGAAAGCTCGTTCGCTTTTCGTGGCAGTGGAATCAGACAGAAGCCTGAGAACACACTTCCCTGCACACAGCTATGGCAGAGAGTTTGCCAGTTTGTCACCTCATACACTGCACACGCAAGGTCGGGTACAACATAACCAAAAAACCAATCGATTTTGTAAACAAACTATTAATTTCATGCAGGATACATCCCTGTTGTCGACAATATATTGCGTTTTCTCGGATAATCTGTAAAATGTTGGGGTTTCTGAGGTTGATGACCTCTTAACGGATCGGTCTGTAGTTCTCGAAGCAGGTGACGTATTAACCATTGAGGAAATTCTGCAGGGAACGGGGTAGATGAAAGTCGGAAGAGGCAATGTCCGGTGATTAAGGTGGTTGGGCAACACATCCCAAAGAAAAGAACTCAGCTTTTGACGGGTCACCATATAGTTATGTGGCCTGTCGATGTTGTGGTGAAAGGTGACATCTTGTCCAAAATCCGGTCATTCAATGGCAGCCTTGCGACGGTCAAACTGCGGACACTAGATCTCTGAAGTGATAGTCTGATTCGGACGAAGTTCGTAATACAAGACGTCTTTGCAATCCCACCAGGCGCATAGCAGAATCTTTCCGAGAAGCATCGCTGGCTTAGGACCCGATAGTGGTGGCTCCCATGTCTCGCGCCACGATTTATTCTTCCGGGCGTTGTTGTACTCGACCCACTTTCCATCTTCAATTACCAGTCATTAACGAAAAGGAGCATTGTGACTGCGTCTCAATAAGAAGCCACAGACGGACATGCTCTAAATCAAATT
This sequence comes from Schistocerca serialis cubense, assembly GCF_023864345.2. Classification (NCBI taxonomy): domain Eukaryota; kingdom Metazoa; phylum Arthropoda; class Insecta; order Orthoptera; family Acrididae; genus Schistocerca; species Schistocerca serialis. Next base: position 454,742,886 of record NC_064646.1, read on the forward strand.
TGCTTCTCTCAGTTCATGAGGAACCCACGCATTGCGAATATTTACGAACCCAGCTTCTCCAAGTTCCTGGTTACAGCAGCACGAGGGTCATGGAGCTCCAATGCCGACACCCGCGTTGTCATTCGTGGATTATTGACTATCATATCATGAAGCCACTCCACATCTGTAAACGGTCGCCGACCAGATCGAATGTTGGTCTATTAGGGCCAAATTCCAGGTCGAAGTCGACTAAACCACTTCTGACTTGCTCTAGCCATTAGTACATCTACCCATTATACAGCACAATTCTTCTGCCTGCACTGTGAGGTGGTTTTCCCCATACGATAGTAAAACAGCGTAAGATAGCGCTAACGCCCTTTCCAGCTTTCTGTAGCTTGCAAACACACATTCGTCCTGTTCCATCCAACGCCATGCACAAGTACACATTTACATATCCAATGGTGCATCGGTTTGTCGATACTTGTTGCGTTTTCCTATTTTTTAGAGATGGATGGTACACGAGCTCCTTAAATGTCATAGTTTGGGATTTGTATTCGGTTACATATGCCATCGGAAGTTCACTCTCCACACAAATTCCAGATACTATCTGTGTTAAAACTTACGGATCAACTACATTTATAATGTTTTGTTAAGTATCACACGTAAACATATATTTAAAGTACGGAGAATGCAGATAAACACCCGTGAATATTAAGATTGAGCGGCATCCATAGATATGAGTATAGTACTCATCACCAGTTACCTATAAAAGCAGTACGACTCTTATGTATGCATGGAATCGTGAGCTGGCAGAGAGGCAGGAGTGTTAAATGTATCTGACATGCCGAATATTTGTCAAGTGTCCGGTATCACTGCAATCACATCGATTATACAATAGATGCTCATGTGCAATATGAACATTGCTAATTCAAATAATTATATGCTCTTCATTCGAGATTACTGCAACCATAACGTCCCTGGCGATAGGATAGTATTGAACTTTCTCTCCTTCAGTGAGTTCGTTTGATGCAACTTCTTTTACTGCCACTTTCATTCTGCTTAAAAAAATGAAACCAACTTTCGTCTATGATTTTTTTTTCCCAGAATCGTCCCTCCTAATGGAAGCGCTGCATCAGTTGGGTCGCAGTTCCTTTCCTTGCCTCTTCATTCTGGTCGGATAAAGTTCTTCGTAATCAATCTGTACAAATATATGAGTATCCCAGTTGTTGAGTAATCGTCACACGCTGCCTTTACTGAGTGAGGAATCGAACTTCTAACACTGATGATATCCACCGATGCATCTCCGTACGCAGTTGTCGTTTTTCGTGAATACGAATGGGCATTTCACCGTAGACAGTTGTCAGTTTTTCATGAATAGGAATGGGCGTTTCTGCTTCTGCATTCAAAAATTCTGTCACACAACGCTGCCTAATACGGACATCGATGATGGACATTTTGCAAGCGACTAAAATGTAGGCATCTCGTGACGCAGGAAGTTACTATGGCAGTAGTTTGAAAAAAAAAAGCATTCAGTAATGGCGCAACATTAATTAGTTCACTTCCAAAACTGTATTCAAAGATGATGAAGTAGGTAGCATTCATTCTGGAATGACCTCCTTACACAATACACAACGAAACACTAATAATTTATACCTCATTGCTTAATGATAAAAAATTCTACTTCTCTCATATAAAAATCGACAATATTCTATAGGCTTCCTCTTATCAAATTTCAATTATGGTGCGAATGTTTAAATGATTCAGTCCTTTCCTACTGTTGCAGGACATTAATAATAGATACCCTGTGCTTCGTATTAATCATATTACAAGCCAAAGAGCTGTGTTACAGGCTGCTGTTATGAAATGACTTTCTTAGGCCCTTATTTGTATTTTTGTAAAACAGTGAGATATTTTGTGCAATACAGGATAGTCAGGAACACTGTTTCCAAAAGTATGTGGACATTTCGATTTTAAATCCCATTACGACTTCACTAGCTTATTTGTAGACTTGTCTAGTTATACTTCTTGAGTCTACACATGCGATGAGCACCGCCTTTCTCTATAATCAGAAAACTACTGATTATGTAACTTTAGGAGATGTTTTTGCTGTGTGCTTACCTACTATTTTTCTTTAGAATATATAGCTACTGATGTTTACCACCACTGCGCGTATGTTAAGTATTGACTCGGTAAATATCACGTTTATCATCTGTAGCAAAATCACATATTAAGTTGTATACGGGGTCAGTCGTGTAGCTTAACACATCCAGACGTTACTTAACTACTTAGGATAGCAGCTTATTTATACAATACAGCGCACAGCTGGAAACGTTTGCTTTTCACCAAGATGACGCGAAATGTGCGTTCCTGTTGTGAGAGGGTTACATGTTAACCTTGTAAATTCTCAATTTAAACGATGTCGAAAGAGATGAAAAATAGTGGAAAACTTCCAAAAGGGTCCTGCCAGACCATTTTAACATCCGTAATGTCAGCAAACGTTGACAGTTTATGATGGAACTGCACAGCATTTAACTCTATGCACACACCTTCTTCTATATCCCACAGATAGAGCATCATATAAGAGAATCAAAATGATGCATTTTATGTAGTGCCAGATGGTAGCGTTATAAAGTAGCATAACACATGTAAAGTGATAATTAAACGGCTTTTTTTAATTACTAAAATAACCATCAGTAGCGTAAGGTGCCCGTTAATTCAAGCTTTGTGGTTTTATGCGGGTGTATTGCTGTATGCTCGAGCAGATGAAGAGACTAACAATTCATCTGAATGTGTAATGTTACCAGACTGGTTTCTGTCTACTCTCTGATGTGTTAAGTTTAGCCCATTGTTGTTGTTGTGGTCTTCAGTCCTGAGACTGGTTTGATGCAGCTCTCCATGCTACTCTATCCTGTGCGAGTTTAGCCCATATGTTGTGCAATATCTTGCCCACGCGCGAGGCGATTTTTGTGAAGAGACAGAACTGCTGGCAAGCTTTGCGGAGATGTTTGACTAATCCTACCTGCCGATATCAAGCGTGCTATTTTCCACTAACATGCAGGCCCTGTCTTTGGGTTCCGAGCAGAGGACTCGAACTATTGTGTGTATCTTACATCGGTGGATTTTCGTGATTTATCCGGGATGCCAGGACTGTGCTGCATGCTCAACACACCAAATATCACAGGCGACATATTTCTGTAGTTTCGACTATGTGTCGTAGAAAGTAATGTGTACAGTGCAGCGATTTCAGGCATATTTCTTACGGTGAATTTTTGGATTTTGTAACTATTTATGAAATTTGAGGCGAAGTTAGTATGCACGACAAAAGGAAGAAATTTGGGGCAGACACCGGCGACTTATACGCCATACCCTCATACATTTCTCAAAAGAAATATCGGTCAGTGGATTGCCGAATATCAGACTGTCACATGGGTCTGACTGAGAAACGTGGGAACTCCTTTGAGATTAATGAAATGTCGATATGCTAAGAAGACTATGCTCTTGATCCTTCGTCAAGTAGAGTAACTCCAAATACCGGTAAAATAATGGTCGTAACACAGTTAGTGGTGATACAATAATGAACATAGTCGAAACAATTTTTTATTGGCTCTCGCCGGCGAGTTTGATTATACAAGGAATGATCAAAGGAGTGATCAAAAAATTGCGTTTGAGGGCATTTCCATTTGAGTGTTTATGGAAGGTAGCGGGGCTTCAGCGCACATTTGTGAACACTAACATGTAGGCAACGGATCTGTGTAGGATTCGCGTCTTCCCGAAATACACGCCGTAAATGCACAAATGTGAATTATGTCGACATTACTACCAAACGCATCCAAACAGAATAAATGCGATGTTATTCTCTTCATAGCTGCCGAGACCAACGCTCGCAGACACTCTTCAGGGAATGAACAACACTTCATCCGTCGTCCCTTCGTCCTAAGAAGTTCAGGGGTCAGCAATTTGTTGTTTTGGTTACCGATGCCCATTGCTTGAAGATTTCACTGACCCTGGTCTCTTAACCATCGGGGAACGGTAATGCGCAACACTGGAGAAATGAGGGCGCTTTATTAACGCGAAATATCGGCAAAAATTGCGTGATTCACTGTTGTGGCTTAATGATGACACACATCTGAATATCGCAAATGTCGTAACGCAGAATTATTGGTGTCCTGGAGTTTCCTACCGTAGGGTTTCCTAGAAGCAGTGGCACACTAAACCTGTCAGAGACGCGGGCCGGCAAAACTAATTGTGGCTCCCCTTGCTGCCCCCTCCCACCCTCCTCACCATACAGGATTTCTCCGAGAGTTTCAAACGCAAACGGAAGGAAGTCCCATATTGCTTATCATCTTCATTTTGTGTCGTGATAATTTACAAGGTATAACGTTATTTTACGTAACGCTGAAAGTGACTGCTCTCGTAATCTCGTTGCTCTTATTTAATAGCTATGTTGCCCCTTATATGACAGAATTCATTATGTGATTTCTGTTGTTCGAATCTATTATTTATGTTTCGCAACTAAGTCGGCATAGAGCGAGCGGGGTGTATGAAAATGAATCTCTATTTCCAAAACCAAGACGATGATCACTGTCTACATAAAACTTCGTTCAGTGCGTTGTGGAGGGTACTTTACTTACGGATTTCAACAAAAGCCACAGTGTTGCTCCGATCTTGATGAAATGTTGTACATTCGATCTTCAATGCAAGGGGAACCTCACCGCCTTCGTGAAATTTCATGCGGTGTATTTCGGAGGGTACCTTACAACAGAGTTACACACCGTTGGACTGATAGCTTGGGAGTTGGCTCATGTACGTATGTTTCCGTGGTGAAGGCATTTATACAAGTCAACGTAGACTGGGTGGCGGGAGGCTGCCCTACCTTTAAATAAATTCTATATCGTTTCGTCAGTCAGCATGAAAGTTGGAAGATATACATAGTTTTTCATAGACGGGGAAAGAGGAGATGGTATGACGGAAGCGGAGGAGGGGATATACGGAGAGAGGAGAACGTGATGGAGTCGGGGGTGGGGGAGGAGGTTGGCTGGTTCAAATGGCTCTGAGCACTCTGCGACTTAACTTCTGAGGTCATCAGTCCCCTAGAACTTAGAACTACTTAGCGCGTCGCGGTCACGTCGTTCGAGACTGTAGCGCCTAGAACCGCTCGGCCACTCGGCCGCCGGAGAGGAGGTGCATCCAGAGACGTGAGAGAAGCAGATTAAGAGAGAGGGAGCAGCAGGTAAACAGAGAAAGGGAAGGAGGTGAATTACTAATGGAACACTGTAATAAATACATAAATTAGGGGTTTTATAGTGAATTTGATATACTATTAAAAAAAGCGAAGGAGGAGGTGGACAGAGACGAAAAGATGGATGGAGAAGGAGTGGAGGATGGAGAGGAGGAGGAAGTGTTGTGAGAGAGGGGTCAGATGGAGGAGATGGAAAGAGAGATGGATGGGCGGATGGAGTAGGTGGATACAGAGACGTGATAGGACTAAATGGACAAGAGAGATGAGGGAAGAGGGGATGAACTGATATAAAACTGGGGTGAATAAATATCCGGGCAACGCCGGGTTTACTGTTAGTAATTAGATAAAGATTTACGCGACAATGGACGTGTTCATCTGAAAGGAATTAGTGAATATTTTCCCATGGTTAGATGCGGCGTATAAAGTCTCGATAACTAGAGTGTTGTTCTTGAAGTGTACAGATGATAAAATTCGTTGCTTAATATAGATGACTCCACCAAAGTTCATCTAGTTGGAATTTATTAAATAAACTACATAATAATCAGCTGAAAAATGCTCCTGTTGGAGCACAATTAAGGCAAATATGATCGTGTTTAAAAGACTGACGGAAAAGTGGGCAATCAGCTGCCTGGGTCCTCATTCCTCCTTCCTCACCAAAAATTCTGGGAGCTTCACAGGACGAGTGACCATGTTATATAATAAATTTCCCAAGAAAAATTTCAGTTTTGTTGAGTTAAAAATTAAATAAATAGTAGATTTTGTATTAGAACTTTAGAAATACCGTTGAAAGTGTACTTTTGTGAGTGAGATCCGCCAAATACAAATAATTGGTTTCGTATGACATATATGACGAAACTCCAGAATCGGAAAGTTAACTTTGCAAACTAATTGATGCTAGTAAAATGTGTTCTGTACTTACACATACCGTTTTAAAACAACAATATTTTTAAGGCCCACAGTAAATCCTAGAATTTTTCACACAGAACATGACGGTAAATTTTTAATCACCCAGCTTTTCGAATCTCTAGACCCCCTACGTGGTGACGCTCTTGTTTCCGACTGCAAATAAGTATCGTAACCCTGAACTTTCCGACTGACATGAAAATACGAACATCCCTTCACATTTTATCCAGGCTTAGGACAGGCTATGCACGTAGTTCATAGGCATGTTTAAATGTTTTTTTTTCCATTTTATTTATTTTTATTTATTTATTTATTTTGTTTCTGTTGTTGTTTACTTTTTTGTTGTTTTTGTTGTTGTTCAACATTACAGTAGTAAATTCATAACCTTTTTTTTATCAATCGTAAACTCATATTCAATTTTTTCTAAAAAGGCTAGAGATTTTAAACACTTTTTTAAATCTCCAGAGTCTTCATCTGTCTCATAATGCTTTTTAATCTTTTGTCAAGATCTCTGCACCTCTTCTTCCTTTTTTGAAGAGGTAGGCCAATGGAATCTTTTTTAATTTCATAAATAGCGTTCACTGCCTCCTCCTTCAGCTTTTGAATCAGAAAGTACACATTTGGATGTTTCTAGTTTATTGAGGAGTTCAGTTTTCTATGCCAACCTTCGACAGCATTCGGCGCTCTGTGTCGTTGGTTAAAACATTCCACATTTCAATAGGTATATTAGGATTTTCCATCCACTGATCAGCCATATAGTCTGTAAATGCTGTGATCTTATCTCCACTGGGAATTTATTCCATTATTAAAATCCACGCTTCATCGATAATGTTAAGTGGAAGATGTGCCACTGCAACACCCATGCGACAAAACAATCGCGCTTCCTACCAATCCCTGTAGTCTTCCGCTAGTCCCAGTTCCTGTATCATCTTCCACAGACACTGGTTAAAGTGAAAATTACAGCCGGAAAGGTGTGTTTCAGGGAACACTGAATTCATTGCTTTAATTGTAGCCATTTCAAAATCTAGCACTGCAGTTTTTGGTGACCACCCAGGTATCTTAGATATCAATCCAAAAACAAGTTTTTCATATCAGTTTTTACCTTTTTCTGGCAGCAAAGCAAATAAAACAGGATATATCTTAGTTACCTCTTCTGTACTTCCGATGTCGACATGGATTGTGTACAATTGTTTGAACTATTTCGAAGAGCTGTAAAATGTCCCATACATAAGCACAGATCCATTGTCACAAACGATTTTCTCTGCTTCTTCGCAAGTAAATACTAGAAGCCTCTTGCCTGGAACAGAGCCATCATCAATGTTCAAAAAACTATTACCTTCCTCTAATTTCAAAAGGTCTTCGCTAAGGTGAATTTCCGAACTGTAGCCATGGTTCTGGGTTGTCCCAATAGCTCCTCCTCTCGCCTTACAAAATAGAGTGTTCGAGCTGTCATAATTCGGAATATATGCCACGAATTCTAATACTTTATCTTTCAAATCTTGAAATTTCTGCTTAAAAATTTGAGCTACAGGCACTGTCTTTTCTTCACGAACTATTTTTCTGCAATTATGTAGTCTTTATATTATATCCACATCTGCTTTGTCAGGTGGACAAGAAGTTGCTGTTGAGCAACGATTTCACCATTAGCAATTTTTAAATGGCCTTTGCACCTACTTCGTTCATAATTTAAGCACATCCAGTTCATAAGTTCTTAATTCAACCTGTGAATACGGTAACAATGACCATCCTTGATAAGACACGGCCTCCCTTTCGTTGTTGTTATCACTTCCATCGTGTACACGGCATAGAACAAAAGTCGGATAGGAAAACACAAGGAACGAAAGCTATCGACGACGACACTGTCTGAGAAACGGTGATAACACATGTACTCAGGGTGAGCGACTGGGGTAGCCAAACAGTGGTGGAGGCTCAGTTCTCAAACACCTCGTTAGGGAACCGGATGCTTGCGACAGCTTCGCTACCTGCTGCACACTTGTAGGAAACCCCACGATAGGAAACTCCACGTCAACCCAAGTGGGAGACACACGAACACCCACCCCATGGGATTATCTCGGTTTTGGTCCATCAAAAAAGACTTTGAAGGATGGACGATTTTTGTCGTACGAAGATGTGCAACGGGTAGATAAGGCTTCTTCACTCATCAGTATACAATATTTACCAAACGGGTGTCTTCCTAATGGTGTGTCGATTGTGTGATTGCATAGTATTTGGTAAGAAAGTAATCTTGTGTGCTTGAAAACAGGTTTTGAAACTGTTGCCTGAATAGGCGGAAAACTGAGCATTATATTTTATGAACCCCTCTGTTGAATTTTAAGGAGTCAGTCTTTATTGCTGCGAAATAATAGGTATCGTAACTCATTCGCAGTGGAGAAGGAACTCGTTATTTTTTTTAAATAGGTCTGCAGTAATTTATTCCATTTGGCCCAGACATGTGATGCCTTATTATGCGTATGACCTCTTTTTATTTTTTGGACCCATTCACCACAACGGAATTTTTGTTTTTTCATTGTGATGGATTTGGTTGTAAGTCTATTTTTTCCAAAGTATGTGAGTGTGCTTTGTAGAGTGTAGCTCTAAATGCTACTTGTTTTTGGGCGGTGAATTAGCTTGAAGCGTTCTTTATTTCTCTGTGTTGTTGATTTTAACAGTAATTAAATTTATGCTTTTCTCGTCCTCATGCGAAACTATAAATGTCATACCTGTGTGCAAAAGGTTTCATTATGTATACGACTATTCAGTATCCTCTCCTGTGCCACTATGTAGTAGCAAGACCGTCTTTCTTCCGGCAAACTTTGCTATTAAAAGTATGCTAATTATGCGACAACAATACTTGCACAATTTCGGTAACTTCGGATATTTCGGAGGCAGGACCCTTTTTATGTTCTATTAAGTTTTGAAGAAAATTGCGAAATTGCTGAGTATTTTTCCGTTTTCACCACATACGTATCTCCAAATGTGTCTACTATTATTGGAGTTAGTTTGTTTCCACTTCTAGCATTTAGATCTCCGGTAAAGAATATCTGATTTTTATTCATACTGTTTAATGTCACCTGCAATAGTTTGAAAAAGACCTTAGAGTAGGCAATATTTCCTTCATGTTGGACGTTAGCTACTATTATTCTTTGGATTGCTCTTGTATCTAATTCGTAATAGAACAGTGCGTCCTTTTTCATTTCATAGTCAAGTGCTTTACCTTATTTTTTTGTAGGAATGTAGATGGTAACACCATTATTTGTTCTTCATTCTTAATTTACTCCGCTGTACATCATAGTATAGCCATATACACACCTAGTTCCAGATTTTTTTTCTGTAATACATGTAAATCTATTTCCTTTCCTTTCAAATGTTTTGCTGATTCGAATTTCTTAACATCAGTTACCTAACGTACAAGGAAGAAGCTTTCCAAGCTTCCTTAAACCACTGTCTCTTGCTCCTATTTCTCACCCATATCGTAACCCGCTAATCCGTCTTTTTCCCACCGCTAGACTATGTAGTGCAAGTACGTTTATTTTGTCTCTGAATGGGTCACTAGCCCATCTCTATTACAGGAATTTTCCCATGTATGGTCCCAACACTCACTACACTGACACAAATAAGCTAATTTATACCTAACAACATTTTTTTTCTTTTTCCATTGTGGATAGCAAACAATGCCATACTAAAATTGTAGCGATCATTGTATAAACACATAAAAGTTTGTCTGTTTCGTAGTGGAACACTGATAACGAGTTGTCAAAAAAATTTATAAGCATACAAAACTTATCCTCGGGGCGGTTAGTAGACCCGCAACCGAGCGCCTCCCCAGGTGGCGGATAGGGGAATGCCTGCTAGATATAGGTGGTACCGAGGAAATGAAATACTTGGGGCGGACCAAAACTACCAGTAGCGTCTGTTTCCACAGTGGACGGCTACAAAAGGCGTCTGCTCCACATGTCAGTGGCGGCCTCAACCAACCTCCTGATTTGGAAAGTCAGGCTGTACTCGGCAGCATGCCATACATCCAACTACTAAACATCATGATGGTACAACGAAAAAATCTCATTACCCCGGGCCCCAGTCAATAGACTGGGATCGTCGTGAGCATCGGATTCCGGGGACTCACGGACATCATGAGAAGAATAGGAGCTTCTCAAACTCCCTCAAGACCAAACGCAAACACTACATTGGCACACTCAACGTGACCACACTGTTGAAGACAGGAAAGATGAAACAAGTGACAGACACTCTCGAAAAATTTTAAATCAAAATATGTGCGCTGCAAGAATCACGATTCACATACGAAGACCATTTCAACACGGAGAATTTCAGAATATACAAAGGAAAACCATTGAGACAACTGAAAAACCTAAGGCTTTTTGGCACAGGATTTGCAGTACACAGGTCCATCACGGACAGCATAATTGACTTTTTGTCACCAAATGAAAGAATCAGCACCATCACAGTGAAATGAGCCAACAAATCCTACACAATAATCAACGCACATGCACCGACTAATGAGTAGAACAGGAAAATCCCGGATGAAATTGATGACTTCTGGACGACAATGGAAGAAACTATCAGAAAAATTCCTGCACATAGAGTCAAAATAATACTGGGAGACTTCAACGCTAAACTCGGAAAACAAAAGATGTACAGACATACCACATGAAAACATTCTCCACGCAAGGACACAAACAATAACGGAAAACACCTGATAGACTTTTGCAAAAGCCACGACCTCTCCATTATGTCAACAAAATTCAAGAAACCAACACGGAAACATACCACATGGAAATTCTCCAGCGGAAAGCAAGAACTACAAATCGACCACGTAATAGTCCAGAAAGACTCACAAAAAGAAATTTTGAACATAGACACACGTAAAGGCTATTTCGACTCAGACCACCACCTACTACAGATCAGTACTCGTCTTTAGCCCAAGAAAAAGCTCCAGAAGAACAAAATTATTAGACCATATCCAGAATACCTTACTTTAAACCAGACACAACTATTAGACAAAATTAAAATGGAGAAAACGACAGACTGGACACAACTTTCAGGAAGAATCCGAGAGGCCATGAAACTAGCACAAGCACCACGCACAAGGAAGCACCGTTGGTTGAACCACACATGTGACCAAGCTATTGACCAACGAATCAGTGCATGGAAAAAATTTAGTAGCCATAAATCCCAAGACAATTGGATGAACTTCCTGAAAACACAAAAGCAATCAAGCAAAATCATTCGCAGTGTAACACGACAGTATGATAAACGGCGACTGACGGAGATCGAATCGGACTTCATGAAGAACAATACAAGAAACTTCTACAGAACGTTCAGAGAAAATATGACTGGATATCAATCACCCAACTTGTGCTTCAGAAGAGCGGATGGAACCCTAGAAACTAATACCAAAAACAATTGTGACATTCTGGCAAAGCACTTTGAAAAACTGCACAACATGGACCCCACTATGGAAGAAATGATGAGAGAAACTAGCACGTACAATCCAGATAGTGAACCTCCAACTCTAGAAGATGTTCAAGAAATAATCAAGTCACTCAAGAGTCGTAGAGCACCAGGAGAAGATGGCATCATCGCGGAAATCTGGAAGTTACAAGACCCAGAACTCACCAAAGACATCCACAGGATCTTGAAAGATATCTGGAAGACAATGAAAATTCCTGACGGCTGGAAAACTGCCCTGATACACCCACTACACAAAGAAGGTGACAAGACTGACCCGAACAACTACAGAGGAATATCCCTGCTACTGGTCACATACAAGATCCTCTCTAAAGCTTTACTAAACAGACTAGAATGCCAGACCGACCACTTGATTGGGGAATACCAAGCAGGCTTCCGTAAAGGGCGGTCTTGTGCGGAACAAATTTGGAACCTGAAAATGATTTTACAACACAAACAGAACCTGATCATTACCTTTGTTGACTTCAAAAAGGCGTACGACTCTGTCGACTGGAAAACTCTCTTCAAAATTCTAGCAGAATACAAAGTAGACAAGAAATCACGGGCTATCACAGAGCAAACTTTAACCAACACGACCTCCAAAGTAAAGTTCTGTGGGGAACTATCAGAGCCCTTTGAAATTCGCACAGGTGTCCGACTAGGCGATGGCCTCTCACCTCTCCTTTTCAATCAGGTGTTAGATAAGGTAATAACAGAATGGGAAACATCACAACAGCGGATAACCTTAGGAAACCTACAGATTAAATGCTTGGCTTTTGCAGACGATTTGGCGATTGTCACGAAAGGTATAAAAGAAACAAAAGACGCTATTGAAAAACTACACGAAATCGCTTCCAAAACTGGACTGCAGATCTCTTATGAAAAGACACAGTTTATGAGCATAAAGAAACTCTCATCTCTGAACACAAAGTATGGCACGATTTACAAAACGCAAACTTCAAATACCTCGGTGAAAAACTACAAATGAATGGACGTAACAGAGACTCAAACGAAGAAAGAAAAACTAAACTGGACAAGGCATACATAGTAGTGTGGAATCATTACAACAAGAAGTCTATCTCACAAAAAGCCAAATTACGCCACTACGACACGGTGGTGCTCCCCGAGGCACTATATTCAGCAGACACCACACTAATTCTAGGGCATACACGTATCAGACAACTAGAAAAAGTAGAACGGAAAATACTTAGGAAAATACTTGGCGCAAATAACAACAATGGAATATGGATCAAGAAACCTACAGAGTAACTATAAAAGCATACGGAGACAATCACAGAAAAGATTAGAAAACGCAGACTACAATTCTATGGACACTTATACAGAATGCCATCACACAGACTGACCAAACAGATCTTTGACTGGGTAACCACTAGAAACAACAAATGGGTGGCAAGGGAAAAAACGACCTGAATCAACTCAACATAACAGTAGACTCAGTATAGGAGAGAATAAAATTCAGAAACATCATTAATAAAAGTAAACTACATGAGATACAAAGTGACAAACGAACAGGCGTAAAATGGACTGAAGAACCCAAGCAAGATCACAGCCGGAAGATGAAAGAAATATGGGCAACCAAAAAGGCAATCAAGATGAAGCCGAAGACACAAAGCTGACAAGAAGCATGGACAGAGGACCGGAAACAGAAACACAGTGAGCAGATGAGGGAAGTTTGGGCAGCAAGGAAGGCAGCAAAAGGAACTGGCCATGTAGTTTAGTCCTTATGTGCTCTTTAAGGGCAAAACACCAATAATAATAATAATAATAATAATAATCCAAAACTTATCAAACGAATTATCTATGAATGTGGGCACGATGTGCAACTCAATTCCTGACGACATATTAACATACATTTTGCAGAAGTTCAAAATTACCGAAATTTAAGGATTTAAAGAGCAACTGATCACCTATGGCCAAGAGATGGAGCAGGAGAAATTACCATATCGATATCAGCCGAGAAGTAGTAGGAGAGGCCTAAATGTCATGTTTGGTCATTTAATGATACAAATTTAAGTAATTGTACGTGTGTTGCTGAAAATTGGGAAGCTACGATTATCCTGTAGCCATATGGTACTAATGAGTGAATTTACAGATTATTGTTCAAGAATTTCCACCAAGTTTTACTTGTCTTCTCAATACGTCACTGAGGTTGTCATTGATTTCCGCCGTGGTACGGGTTAGGTTGTGAAATTTTTTATTAATTATTAAGTTAGTTTAACGTGTGAAACTGGATATGTTTTTGAATGTAGGTTTCATATGACGCTATTTAGATTGTTATTTTACTTATGTACAGAGGTGCATGATAAAACTATATTGTGGTGCAACAGAGGACATTAACAGCAGCACTAACAAAGCCAAAGTCGCCTTACACCTCTTCGCTCCATCTGGAGAGTGGAGAAAGTAACATTGAGAAAAAGTTTCAGATATTTGGAAGTAATGTAAAAACTGAGCTTCTATATGGTTGTTAAACATGGTAAGTGAGAAAGCAGCCAGTCCATAACTGCGAGACATTCAACAACTGATATCTGAGGAACATACTAGGGGTATGGTGGCCAAATGTCATGTTTAACGAAACACTCTGGGAAAGAACCAGTTAGAAGCCAAATGAGCTGCAAATAAGAAACAGAAAGTGGAGATTGTTAGGAAATTCACTTAGGAGACTCAATGAACATATTGCGAAGGAAGTTCTTCATTGAGTGCTACATGGACGATGGAGACGAAGCAGGTCCAAAATGAGGTCCAGATGAAGCAGATGGTCAACAGCAAATATATATAAAATGATGGTGAATTACCATAGTTTAAATGGTGTATTATTCTCAACAAGTTGGTGAATATGACATGGTGAGTTTTAAACAACTCGTTATATTGTGGCACGCTTAAGGGTATATAGATGCATTATATTCCTGCGAGTACATGACTTTGAGCCATGTAGCAGTGTTTCATTCCTCACTGTTCCACAGTAGGGTATTTGCTCCTTTTTTCCATTTTACTATGTGACCTACAGTTTTCTGTTGTGTTTACATTTTTAGCGTTTTACTATTATCTTACATTTGTCACAAAGCCTGAGCACATTTTAGATTACACACTTAAATTGGACTGTGGCTTTTAAAACTGAACAGGCTTCTTTTTTCCTCCATCCTGCTTGAGGCTCAACTAACATATAACTTGATTAATTTTAGTTCTACTAATTATTTCGATGATAGTAACACTGTTATTGACAAGATTGTTGCTGTGTTGAGTGACAAAACCTAATTAGCAACTTGTTGAATATAAAAAGACAATAATTATTTCTCATTAACTTTTATAATGTTGCATACTATCAGTCATTATGTGGAAAACATGTATATGTATGGTATAATACCATAAGTAGCACCATCGCAGAATAATTCCAACTGGTCACTAGACAAGAAAAAAAATTCTTAACATTGAATCAAACACAAAAAGCCAAAGATTTTGTAACAAATGTGTGATATATACATATTCTTGTGAGTTTCGAGAAATAATTCTGTTGAAAAGTCACTATTTATGATGTACAATAAAGTAATTACATACAAATGGTGTACTAAGCTAATCATGAACATCATTGAGATGTTGCACTTAGCAGACAAGTAAATGTGAGCTTATGAGGCAACGATTTTTGTAAGATGTTCTGATTAAAAAGAAATGATTGGAAAATATATGAATTTTCTTATGATCATGATGATGATAGCATTCTTTTCAACAAATTTATGAACTTTTTAATGTTGAATTAATTGTTAGAAATGCTATGATATTTATGATTGGCTTGGCAATGAATAGTCATGTAACATAGAACGATGTTTATTTTGATTCATATGACGTACATTTGCTGGAATTGTGTACAATTTATTTTAGTAAATGAGGGGATGGTTATTGACAAGAAAGATATTAACATGGCAACTATGAATGTGTTTGTACAATGAAAAACGGTTGCCATTTATAGGTAGAGCAGTGAATTAGTGATAATTAACCGAGGATTGTATTATGATAAAATGTTGGTGCTGTCTAAATCTTGTTACCAACTGCTGTAATGGACAAGCAAGACGTGATAGCTAATAAAACATGGAAACATTCAGTGAGATTTAAGGGAGATCCTGCTTACCCATTCCCTTATGCTATGGACCTTGAGTTCACAGGGTGCCTCATCAATACAGATATCCATACCGTAGATACAACGACAGTGGAGGGATCTCTGTTGAAACATCAGACAAACGTATTTCTCCTAAAGAGAGGGACCACCCTTTCTGGCAGTTGTAGGGCAACATTTTTTTGTCATTGGCTGATCTGGACTTATAACTACAACGAAATCGAAGTGCTGTAATGGTACAGTGAAACAGCTGAAAGCAAGTGGAAGCTACAGCTGTAATTTTTTCTGAGGACATGCAAATCTAATGTATGGTTAAATGATGTCGTTACCCATTCACATCTCAGGGTGGAGATATCACGAGAACGATAACTGTCATTCTATAGATTGTAGAGCGTAATTTTAGACTGCTAATCAGGTAGTTTAGAAAATTTAAGAAGATTGAAGTTAGATATAGTGGGAATTGGTGTAATTCAGAAGCAGAAGGAAGGGTAATGGAGGAGTAAGTTTAACAATGAATACCAAAGTAGGAAATTGCTTAAGCTGCCCTGGACAGCACAGTGAAGAGACTGACACTAAAGCCTAATCTGCCACTGTAGCACCAGTTCATATGATAATTAGTTCTGAAGATGATGAAGAGATTGTGGAAATGTGTGATGACACGAAAGAAATTATTCATATAGTTAAGGGAGACGATAATTTAACTGTGATGGCGGGCTGGAATTCGATAGATGGAACCGAGGAGGCAGAAGCATAGCAGGTGAATATGGACTGGAGGGAGGAATTGAAGAGGAATAGCTTACTAGAATTCTGCACAGAGAATAGTTTAATCATCGCTGATACTTAAGTTTCAGACTAATGAAAAAAAGAATGTGTGCTTGGAAGAGACTTGGAGACACCTTAACCTTGCAGATTGATAATAGAATGGTAAGACAGAGACATCGGAAACAGATATTAAAACATAAGACAATACAGGGGCCAGATGCAGACTCTGGTCACAATTTAGTGCTTATCAACTATAGACTGAAAGTGAAGAATCTGCCAAAATGTAGGACATTAAGGAGATGGGATGTGGATAAGGTGAAAGATCCTGGGGTTGCTGAGATATTCATAGGGTGCATTGGGCAACGATTGACTGTAACAGGGAAGAGGAATACAGCAGAAGACGAATGAGTAGCTTCGAGAGATGAAATTGGTAGAAAGGCCAGAATTGGCCGTAATTTGGATGATTTATTAAAAGCAAAATTGATTTTCGATCACAATATGATCACCTTCACCGCTTTATCGTACAAATTGAAGCTCGTGGGCTCTGGTGTCTAGTTATTAGCAGTGATTGTTTCATAACTTCTGTTACTGCTAATAACTAGACACCAGTTTCCTACGAGCTGTAATTTGTACGCAAAAGCAGTGAAGATGATCATTATGTGATCGGAACTCGATTTTACTATTAATAAAGCAAAATAATGACTACTGACCTTCCTCCTAATTTTATTTATCATATGGTCGTTGTGCTCACAGCACTCCATAAAGTCGCCAATCAATTTGAGAGATGAAATAATGAAGGCAACAGAACATCAGACAGGTAGGACAATACTGAATTCAATTTAGTAAAGATGAAATTATAATAATGGAGCAAATGAAGTAGGCGAAAGGAAATACAAACGTCTAAATAATCAGGTTGACAGGAGGTGCAAAATGACTAGACAGGAATGGCCAGAGGACATATGTAAGTATTTAGAATCATATACTGCTACGAGAAAGATAGATACCGTCTGCAGGGTCCTTTGGAGAAAAGAGAAGTAGCTGTGTGAATATCGAGACTTGAGACGGAAAACCAGCGTTAAGCAAACAATGGAAACCCGTTTATTCTCATCTCTCAAGATGAGAATAAATGGATGGTCTATATAAGGGAGATGAACGTGAATAAAATATTACAGAAATGGTTTAGGACGTAGATAAACACAAGATGGAAGATTTGACACTGAGAGAGGAATTTGATAGAGCACTGAGAGACCTATGTCGAAACAAGGCCAGAGGAGTAGACGACATTCCGTCAGAACTGCTGTATAAATGGGAGAGCCAACAAAGACAAAACTCTTCCATTTGATGTGCAAGATGTATGAGACTACCGTCAGACTTCAAGAAAAATGTAATAATTGCAATTTCAAAGAAAACAGCTGCTGACAGGTGTGAATATTACCGTACTGCGAGTTTAGTAAGTCATGGTTGCAAAATACTAACACGAATTCCTTACAGAGGAATGGAAAAACTCGTAGAATCTGACTTTGGAGTAGATCAGTTTGGATTTATTTTGAAATGTATTACCACATGTGGCAATACTGAGCCTGCAACTTACCTTAGAAGATAGTTTAAGAAAAGGCACCCCTACTTTTGCAGCATCTATACACTTACAGAAATCTTTTGATATTTATGACTGGGATACAATATTTTCGAAGGTAAAATACAGGGAGCGAAAGCCTATTTAGAACTATTACATTAACCAGAAGGCAGTTGCAAGTGTCTCTGGGTATGAAAGGGAATCAGGGGTTGATTAGGAACTGAGACAGGCTGGTAGCCTATCCTGGATCTTGCTCAGTCCGTACACTGGGCAAGCAGTAATCAAAACCACTGAAAAGTTTTGAGTAGGACTCAAAGTTCAGGGATAATAAAGAAAGTCATTGGAGTTGACAACGTAGTTCTGTCTGAGACTTTAAAGTCTTACAGGAGAAGCTGAAGGTTGTCTCCGTTGATCCATTGTGGATGCTGGACAGCGGCTGGTCATTTATTTATGAAAAACTAATCACTAAACACCCATACGTTTTTTGAAATGCTAATTTTATTTGCAAGACCAGTTTCGGCAATCCATTAACTCCACCTCCAGGCCGCTGCGTGTTAAAAACAACTAGTATAAGTATAGTATACAAAAACTGATATTCTAAAAAATGTAGCGTAGTCAGATAAATTCTCAAAAACCTACAAAATGCGTTGGGCGGTGTTAAGAAGTGTATCTGTGCACACAACGCACAACAAAGCACAATAGATACAGATGCTGGTTAGCAACGAAACTAACTACTCTAACATCACAGAGTTATAATAGAACATGTCAAACACTTCAAAAACATAAATTAGAAAGCGTACAAAATCAGAATCACAAAGGAATAATGCTTGTCTAGCTTTTTTAAAAATATGTCCACAACGCTTACAGATGAGAACGACTCTTCTTCGTAGGAAACATTATTCGCACTCAAATTAAAAACTCACGATATGACATATCAAGTACACAATATTGTGAATATCTATTGATTAAGTAACACTACTGATATATGAAATGTATTTATGACGGTATCAAAAATATAGACCAGAGTCAAAAAACGGCCGACAAATTACTATGTAAATGATGGTAAGTGAAGAACCTGCACGGGATACTCCTAAAATAATCAGAGGGCATAATACTGTATCCCAAGTAAAAACTGAAACGATATGACTTACTGTGTCTTAAACATCAATTAATTGGCGGTGGAACAAACAAGGGACCCCAAACACCATACTATTATGTTGACGATATATTCGTTGTATAATGGAAATTAGAACGAGGCACTCTGACTACAAGAAATTTTTAACTCCTTATACCACAAGTTTCATTTCACTATGGACTTAACTTATTATTCTTATTTACAGGTAAGTAGGAATGGCCAGTGTTCAGAAACGAGGTTTCTCGTAAGCCGACTGCAAAATTGTCATTATTGCTGCTAATTCCGATCATCACCCATTACGGAAGAAAACATTCTTTCTTTCAGTGTTTCATAGGCTAAAATTATTTGCACCTGACCATGTGGTAACTGTATCGACAAAACCTCCATTGTAAAGATAGGCATTGTAAATGAATTTAGAGAAAGTGATAGAAAGGTAATGGGTAATAAAACTCTGTCAAAGTTGCGCGAAGTGAAAAGTTGATTTTGTATTAACACACTGGGGAAGCTCCTACGACCAAATATAACACTGTTGGTTAAAAATTTTGCAATTGGTGGTCTATTAAGTGTGTAGATTGTGACAAGTTTTACATCGCACAAACTTGGAAGCGTTTCAGAACTCGACATAGGGAACCGGTTATCCTCGCTGTGATAGTGAACAATGAGATCATTTACGTCAGTTCATCAATCAGCTTCGTGACATCGAAAACGATTTACAGATTCTTCATTATAAGAGTAGAGACGTTAATTTGGATACCTCAGAGGACCTAGAAATTTTCATACGTATAAGGCGTCTCCATGACCGATTAGTTAATGACCAGATCAGTGGAGCAGGAGATTGGTTTTTAATACTTTTGATAATGGCTTCAATGGCCGTTGGGAATAAAACTTGTAGGCTCGTTGCGGCCACCGTTTATAACACCAAATGTGCAGTGACGTTTGCCGATGCTTTGAGTATATTTTTATATGCATTTATTTTCACATATGTATCATTTGCGGTCATGTCTTACACGTTTTTATGCCTTTTCACTTCACTTCTGTCATTGTGGCGTGTGCGGTTTGTGTTCATGCCTTTTATTGTTTGTCATCTTCTCTTACCGTACTGCCGCCTCATTTTCTTATTCCATTTACTGGCGTCACTAACTTCCTGCGTCATCTGCCGTGAGTGGCAGCAGCAGCGCTTATCGATAAGTGCACTGTCGTACCATCTCTGTAGCGACCGATAGTATTTCCGGGTCGTCGTGTGTCTGGAGTTCAGTTGCAAGCTCAGTCGGGACGCATCAGAAGTGAAGTTGGGGACAACTAGGATTTGCCGACCGCTGGCCACATACGTGAACTATCCGACGGAAGCACATTTGAGCGGAGACGACAGTTGGTTGGTCGTTCTGTTGGTAGTCTCATCGGGCGTCGTGTATTTGGTCTTCCGACCGCTTCTGGACCCTTTCAATTGGTCATCTTGTGGGACGTTGGTCGGTTCCTTCCTTGTGCAGAGATGTCGGGTGGCCAATGGTCCGGTGTTCACTCTGGATGGTTGGATCTGAGCCAGTGTCTCCAGGTCGTCTTGCGTACGAGTTGGGTCCGGATGCAACAGCAGTGAAGTCAGGGACGGACCAGCAGTGAGTCGGCGGATGGAGTCGGTGGAGTGAGTCGGTGTAGTCAGTCGATAGAGTCAGTCAGAAGGCAGACAGTCGCATGATAGACGCCGGCTCTGAGTCTCATTCGCTTTTGGGTTGTGGACTGAGTCGGGTTCGTCGTTACTCGGGTGTCGGACGAGTTGGCAGTCAGTAGCAGGCAGGTCCGCACGGTGCAAGTACGCCCCAGCACCGCGGCTGACGCAGACGGAAGGCCATTGGTCGGTCGGTCGGCTTGTCGTCGGATGGCGACATGTGGTATTCTGATCACAGACACCAGTATCAGTCGGGCAATAGTGGGCAGCCTGCAACAGTCGGGTCCGAATGGTGTTAGTATTCGCCGGGACCGCTGTCGGCGAAAATGGGCTGCCGTTGGTCGTTTGCTCGGACAGTCGTCTCAGTAGACGACGCCTTGAACCCTCAGGACGAACACCATTTCTAGAGTTGGGATGTGATTGGGCCTCGTTGGTTCGTTAGGACTGAGCAGCGACGTAGTCTGCACTGTATGGAGCCACGCCGCGGAATTTGGCGGCGGGCACGCGCTGTTCCAATGGGAAACGACGCTAGCTGTTTGAGTGGCTTTTTGCTTTCCTCCGAAGCAGGATCCTTAAGCTGAGTAATTAGTTACGTGTTCTTAAACCGCGACTGTTACGATTTTTTCGTTATTTGTGGATTGTTGTTTCCTCAGCTGTTGACCCGTGTGATGACAAGTCATGTGTTTTGTTGCCTAGATTCTGCAGCCTCCCATAGTCACTTGACAGGTGTGACATGTGTTTTCGGTATTCTTCTAAACTTGTCTTGAGTGGTGTTTGATGCCTTGATCTTGGTGAGGCCGAGTTAGAAATTATTGGTATCTTGGTTTATTCTTCATCGGCCGATATTTATCATTAATTGTGCAGTTGTATCTGACCACTGAAAATCGGTCAGACTCTAGGTCGGTCGTGAACCGTCCCTAGGTTGTGTTGCCTTCCGATTAAAAGGTTGTCGGTCTGGCTGCCTGTCTCACGGACACGTACGATCAAAAGTTGAATGTTCTGTCCAGGCCTTTAGCCGTAAGAAATAGTTTCTAGTTTTTATGTGGCCCCAAGACGCGTTTTCTAGATTGATTTGTCTGGGCTTTAAGCAGTGAGTTTGTTTGGGTTTCGTATGTGGCCTTCAGCCGAGAGGTGTGGGAAGCATTTTAGGATAAAGCCTTTAGACGAGTTTAATTGAAATTTAGAAGCTTTTCCCTTTAGGCCTTAAGCCATAAAATTGTTTTCTGCATGGTGTGGCCTTCAGCCGTGTTTTAATCTCTCTTAAATTCAAAATTCAAACTCCTTTTCTTGCCCTTCAGTCACAAGATTGTTATTCTTTAGTATGAGACCATCTGCCCAGTTTACACGAAAGATTTTAAAATAAGGCCTCCAGCCTTTTCAAATTGAAAGCTCTTCTTCCTAGGCCTTAAGCCGTTAAATTGTTTTGCTGATATGCGGCCTTCGCCGACTTTCAGCCTATTTGAACATCTTTATCTCGGCCTTAAGCCGTAACGCTGTTCTTGATTAATGTGAGGCCTTCAGCCGAGTTCTATGGGAAAAATTTAAGCTAAGGCTTTCTGACTGTTTATATTGAATATAAAAAAAAATTCTAAAGAAGTGAGACCTCCAGAAGAACTCCTGTACCTCAATTCCTCGCTTAGGCCTTGTGGCTTGGATTTTCGATGTGGCCTTCAGCCGATCTAATTTAAATCAAAGGAGGTCTTTTGTTAAAATGTTGAGAGGTTTGATTCTTGCTTGTGTGATTGTGTGTTTTAAGAAATAAAGCTTATATGTTGAGTGCAACTGACAGTAACTTATTTTGGCTCCTTACCACAAATATAACCGCATCCGTTCTGTCCTGCTGGCCCAGGGATTTCAGTCAGTAATGTGGATATACATCTTATATTAAATTTCCTTATGATAATGGCGGCTCCGCCACCTGGCGTTGTATTAACACAAGGTCGATTTGCAGTAGGGTTTTGGAACACATACTGTATTCGAACAATATGAAGTGCCTCGAAGAAAACGGTTTATTAACACATAGTCAGTACGATTTCAGAAAGTTTCGGTCTTTTGAAACACAACTAGCTCTTTATAGTCATGAAGTAATAACATGTGAGCCACAGGGCATTGCCGATATCATCGTAAGTTATGAAGCCATCGCTAAAATACACTCATGTGTGGTCAATTATTGGCAGATTTTCCGAGTTTTCGACAAGAAGGCAATCTTGTATGCTTCGACACAGGTTTCGATCTCCTGCCTGAGGGGCCAGTAAACTGGAGCATGATATCTTATATACCACACTTTTGTTCAGTTTTAGAGAATTTTATTTATTATGTGGACTAGAAGGTATTAACTTATTCACAGTGAAGAAAGAAAACTTAAAAAAAAAATAGCTGAGCAATTATTTGTGAAATTCGGCTATATAAGTGATGCTTCATTCTTGTGTATTCGTGTGCATAGAGTGCATTTTTCCTAGGTAGCAATTGACCATGGCAATATTTTATTACTGTGCCAAATTCAAATTCTGCGGTAATTCTATTTTCTTCCAAACTAAGTGAGTGTGCTTTGCAGAGTGGTGCGTAAATGCTACATGTTTGTGTGGAACGAATTGGTGTTGTTTGTCTTCAGTTTTATTGTATGTTGTAGATTTTAATAGCAATGAAATTTATGCTATTGTCGTCCTCATGTTACACAATTAATTTCATACCATCGTGGAAAATATTATATTGTGTAAGCAGCGCTCTAGTCCTCTCACATGTGTAACCATGTACAAGCAATTTATCATCAAAATACCTCAAGTAGTATACTGTATTTTTATGGAGCCTATATACTTCCTTAAAAACATTAATTTCCAAATGACTCAGAGATACATCTGTCAGGAAGCTTGATAATACTGCTGCACGTGGCTGGGCCCTCTTTCTGCTGATAAACTTTCCCATTAAAAGTAAGCTGATTCTGAGATTATATCATTTGAAAATACCGCTAACTTCTGATTTTTCTGAGACAGATACCCTTTCCTGATTTACTAAATTTTTAAATAAAATAGCAGAGTCGCTGAGTATTTTTACGTTTTTCTTTTACATATGTTCATCCACATGTGACTGCTACTGTTGGGGTTGGTATATTTCCAATTGTAGCATTTAAATTTCCCGTAAAGAACATGCGGCTTTTATTCGAACTCTTAAACATTACTTGTAATTACTGGTGAAACTCAATATTTTCTTCTTGTGGAGCATTAGTTTCTATTGTTCTTCGGATTACACTTGTACCTGTAAGTCCTACTAATACAATGCGTTCATTTGCATTTCCTAGTCAAATATTTTATTATATTATATTCTAGACTTCGAGATGGCAACATTTTTACTTCCTTTTTGTTCATGTTTCCCTACTGTAGATCAAAGTAGAGTTCTACACATTCATTTCCAGATGTTTTCTTCTTTGTTTCTGTAACTGATGAAAAATCTGTCTTACATTCTGTGAAGTGTTTCAACCATCTCTTCGTACATTCTACTGTTTACTATCTTGTCCATGTAACGATCATAGATTGATTTTCACAAAGAAGGTCATTAACTTGTAATTGTTTATGTTTTGCGATGAAGTCATTGGTTCACTCCTTCAGAATACTCCAAAAAACTAAAACTTCATGTCACTTGAAAACCATGAGAGACCACTCGGAATTTCTTAATGTAACCCCTCGCAAAAATCCACTCATGGTGGGAACGACGCATTTGCGAACTGCGCATAACACCTTGAAGGTCGTGTCCACACTAACATACATGTGAGCCCGGGGAGTTTTCAAAATTGATCGGAAACTCCGTGGCCCATAGCTAAAATACACTCTTCTGTGGTCAGTTAATGGTTAATTCCCCATAGTTCTGGATAAGAAGGCAATCTTGTATGCTTGGAACCAGGCTTGGGAACTGCTGTCTGAGTGGGTGGTAAAGAGGAGCCTGTTAGTTTATTAAGCCCAATGTTGAATTTTAGGGAACCGGTGTTTATGCTGTGGTCTAATAAGTACCCTAACTCATTCGCAGTGGGGAAAAAATGGTTGTTTTTTGAAAACTGCTCGGCAGTTACTAGTGATGTTTAACTCAGATATCTGTTGTCTGATTTTGTGTACGATATTTGTTCCATTTTTAATTTCCTTGTATATGATATAATATTATGTAAGCAGCTCTTCATTATCGTCTTTTGCGCCAGTATGTAGTAGCAAGACCTTCTTTCCTCCGGTAAACTTTCACATTGAAAGTAACCGAATTGTGCAACCATATTACCTACATAATGTCAGTAACTTCTGTCATTTCGGAGGCAGACATCGTATATATTCCACAAAGATTTGAAAAAAGGGAGCGAAATTGCTGAGCGTTTTTCCGTTTTCATCATACTCGTTTCCCCAAATGTGCCTACTGCTATTTCAATTCGAATGTTTTCACTTCTGTCATCTTGGTCTCCCGTGAAGAAAATCTGATTTTTACGGAAGGTGCTCAATATCATCTGTAATACGTTGTTAGACGGTTTCTAGTAGCCAATATTTCCTTCATCTGGAGCATTAGCTGCAATTATTCTTGGGACTGATCTTGTACCTTTAATCTCTAATAATACAGTGCGTAATTTTGCATTTCATAGTCAAGTGTTTTAGCTTACTATTTACTTGCGATGTAGAGGCAACATCTTTACCTTATCTTTCTTCCTGGTTTACACCGCTGTAGACCATAGTATAGGGGTCTACAATTGACTTCCTGGAGTTCTGTTACGTGTTTCTGCAATTTCTGAAAAATCTATTTCGTTTTCTTTCAAATATTTAGCTGATTCGAGTCCCTTAAGATCAATTCCCTAACGTACTAAGAGGAAGCTTTCCCACGTTCATTAAACCATTGTCTCTTGCTCCTGTTTCTCACCCCCCAGGTATCCGTTCTCTTCCCGAGACTAGGCTGAGTACTCCCAGTATGTTTATTCCGTCTCTAAGCGGGGTACTGGCCCATCGCTGCAACATGAATTTTCGATGAGTGATCCCATCAACCACTACACTGTCATCTATCAGCTGATTTAGCATCTATGAATTTTTTTTGTGTTTTGGCTAGCAAACCAGTCGATCTGATATTGTAACTATCATTGTCTGGGTAAGCGATGGAACACTCAATACAAGACGAAATATTTACGTAACATTTCCAGAAGTTCATAAAAATTGAAATATCATGATTTAAAGCGAAATTGATCATCTATGCACCAGAGGTGGATCAGGAGAAATTTTCATACCGAAATCGGTAGAGGACAGTGTGTAGAGGGTGGAGAACGGTATAGAGAGGCCAGAGTATCGTGTTTGGTCATTTCATGATACTAATTTAAGTAATTGTAATTTTCTCTGAGTTACTGGATATTGTGAAGCTTAGATTATTCCTGTATCATTTCGTAAAAGTTAGTGAATTAATAGATTAATTGCAAGAATCTTTTCCAGATCTTAATTGTCTCCTCAACATGTTGGTGAGGTAGATTTTTGCCATTGGTTTCCAGCATGGTACACGTTCGGTTGTGAACTTTTTTATTAATTATTAAGTTCATCTGGTGTGTGATACTGGACATGTTTGTGAATGTAGGTTTTATTATAACCATACTTTGATTGATATTTCACTTATGAACAGAAATGGATGAGGTAAAGCATGAGGTCAATACCAAGGAAATGGATGGGAGGAACTGAAAAAATTATCAGAAGACGGAGCAAGATTGCAATCCTTTATTGCAAGCCTATGCTGTATTATTATCTCATTTTTTCCATTTGCTTATCTAACCTATCATTTTCTGCTGCGTCGGCACTCTGAGTACTATTCCAATTATTTTTTTATCTATTAAATATTATCTCACATTTACCACAATCCTAAGAACGCTTTAGATTACATACGTAAACCATTCTGTATCTTTTAAAACTGAACAGGTTTCTTTTTTCATCCAACTTGCTTGAGGCTCAACTGACATGTAACTCGATTAATTTTAGTTCTGCTAATTCTTTCGATGACATAAATGTTACGGCGTTATTGACGAAATTGTTACTGTGTTGAACGATAAATTCTAATAAAAACAACTTTTGGAATGTAAAACGACAGCAATTCATTATCATTCACTTTTTTGAAATGAGGCACTAGCATCATTCTGTAGAAAACAGGCATGTGTAACGCACAATATCGTAAGTAGCACCTTTTCAGAACAAAGTCAATTACACCTTAAGAGAAATGCTGATTACTAGAAAAGGGAAACTAATTCATAATAAAGAGTCATACATAAAAATTCGAAGATCTTGAAACAAATGAGTTATGTATGTTCTTCTGAGACTCTAGATAATGTAATGTTAAATTTGTCTATTTCTGAAGCACAGCTAATTTTGTGTTCAGTTAAGTAATTAGATAGATTTGGTGTACTAAGTTAATGATGAGCATTGTTGAGATTTTGCACAAAGCTGAGAAGTAAGGCTGAGCTGATGTAACAAGGCTTTTGTAAAATTATAGAATTACAAAGATATGTTTGGAAAATAGATGAATTGTCTTATGATCCTGGAGATAATAGTGTCTCATACAAGAAAATTATAAAGTTTTGAATATTGGATAATTATTTCAAATGTGATGTTAACTCTGCTATGATATTTATGTTTGGGTTAGCAAGAAATACTCATGAAATGTAGAATGTTGCATGCTTTCAATCATGTGACATATATTTACTTAACGTGTACATGATTAACTTGAGTAATCGAAGGATTGGTTATTGAGAAGAAAGATATTAACATGGCAACTATGAATGTGTTTGTACAATGAAGAACGGTTGGAATGTATAGTAAGAACGCTGAATTAATGATAATTAATTGAGGATTATATTATGATAAAATATTATTGCTGTCTGTATGCTACTATCAATTGCAGTAGTGAAGGTACATGTAGTAATAGACAATAAGAGAAGGAAATATTGATGATAAATTAGTGAGCTTTTAGGGAGACCCACCTCATCATTCACTAAAGATGATGCCCTTATGCTAACGACCTTGAGTTCGCAGGGTGGCTTGCCTGTCTCATCGATACAGATGAGCACACCATAGGTACAACGACAGTGGAGGGATATCTGTTGAGAGATTAGATAAACATATTTCTCCTGAAGAGAGGGCGCTGCCTTTTCAGTATTTTCAAGGGCTACATTCTTGATGATGGACCGATCTGGCCATGTAACTACAACCAAAACGGAACTGCTGTGTTTTTACAGTGAAACAGCTGAAAGCAAGATGGAATTATGGCTGTAATTTTTCCCCAAGAGTATGAAAATCTAATTTCTGGTTAAATGATGAAGGCATTCTCTTGCTTAAAATATTTTAGAAGTAAAAGAATTCCCCACAAGACCGCTGGATGGAGACTATTCAGGAGGAAGTCGTCATCTAGAGAACGAAAACTGTCATTTGATAGATTGGAGAGTGTAAAATTATACCCTTTAATCAGGTAGGCTAGAAAATTTAAAAAGACTGAAGTTAGATATAGTGGTAATTAGTGAAAGTCAATGACAGGGAAGCAGCACTTCTGTTCAGGTGAATGCAGGGTTATAAATACAAAATAAAATAGCGTAGTGGAGGAGTAGGTTTAATAACGTATAAGAAAATAGGAATGCTCTTAACCTACCATGAGCAGCATAGTGAGCACATTATTGTAGCCAAGATAGATACGAATGCCACGCTTACCACAGAAGTACAAGTTCGTATGACAACTAGTCCTGCAGATAATGAGGAGATTGTGGAAATGTACAATGACATAAAAGAATTTATTCAGATAGTTAAGAGAGAGACAAAATTTAATCTTGATGGGGGATTGCAATTCGATAGTAGGGAACGAAGAGGAAGAAGCATACAAGGTGAATATGGGTGGGGGGAGGAATGAAAGAGAAATAGTCTAGTAGAATTCTGCACAGAACATGGTTTAATCACCTGTAACATTTGGATTAAGAGTCGGGAAAGAAGAATGTATAAGTGTAAGGGAACTGGAAACATCGGAAGCTTGCAGATTAATTACACTATGGTATGACAGAGATACCGGAAACAGCTTTTAAAACGTAAGACAATACAGGGGGCAGATGCGAATTCTGGCCACAATTAGTGCCTATCGACTATAGGCTGAAAGTGAAGAAACTGCAAGAATGTAGGACCTAAAGAACAAGCAACCTGTTGAAAGAACCACAAGTTGTTGAGAGATTCATAGGCAGCTTTAGCCAAATATTGACTATACCAGGGGAAAGGGAAGAAGTAGACGAGGAATGGATAGTTATGAGAGATTAAATAATGAAGAGAGCAGAAGATCAGATAGGCATGGCACAACTGAATTCAGTTGATTAATGAAGAAAATATAAAACTGGAGCAAATGAACTAGGCGGAAGGGAATACAGACGTCTAAATAATCAGGATGACAGGAAGAGCAAAATAGCTAAGCAGGAATGGCCAGAGGACGAATGTAAGGATTTAGAAACATATACTTCTAGGAGAACGATGTATACCGTGTACAGGGTCCTTTGGAGAAAAGAGAAGTAGCTGTGTGTTTATCGAGAGCTGAGATGGAATATCAGCCCTAAGCAAACAACGGAAAGCTGAAAGATAAAAATACATGGATGGTCTATGTAAGGAAGATGAACTTCAAAACGTTGTGAATTGCTGCAGAAATGGGAGATCCAACGAAGACCAAACTCTTCCATTTCGTGTGAAACATGTATGAGACATGCGAAGTATCCTCAAACTTCAAGAAAAATATAATAATTGCAATTTCAAAGAAAGCAGGTGCACACAAGTGTGAACATTGCCGTACTACGAGTTTAATAAGTCATGGATTCAAATAACTAACACGAATTCCTTACAGAGGAATGAGAATACTGGTAGACTGGTAGAAAGAGTCTTTGGAGTAGATCAGTTTGAATCGACAAGAAAAATATTAACACATGTGGCAACACTGAGCCTCCAGCTTACCTTAGAAGATAGTTTAAGGAAAGGCAACCCTCTTTTTATAGCATCTGGAGACTTGCAGAATTTTTTGTCATTGCTGAAGGCAACCCTCTTTTTATAGCATCTGTAGACGTATAGAAATTTTTTGACATTTCGAATGTAGCAGAGGTGAAATACAAGGAGTGCAAGCCTATTTAGATCTTTCACATAAACCAGACGGCTCTTGCAAGCGTCAAAAGGCGTGAAAGGGAATCAGTGCTTCATAAGGAACTGAGACAGGGTTGTAGCATATCCTTGATCCTATTGAGTGTATACAAAGTGCTAGCAGTAATCAGAACCACAGTACAATTTTGTGTAGGACTTATAGTTCAGGAAGAAGAAATAAAATCTTTGGGATTTGCTGATTACAATTTAGTTCTGTCAGAAGCAACAAAGGGCATAAAGGAGAAGTTGAAACGAACGGACTGCCTCTGTCGATCCATCGTTGATAAGGGACAGCGGTTGGTCAGATATTTATGGAAAGCAGATCACCAAACAGCCGTACGTTTTCAGAAATTATTATTGTATTTACACGACCAGATTCGGCATCCCATTAATGCCTTCTCCAGGCAGCTACATGTTAAAAACAACTAGTATACATTTTTAGATGTCAAAGTATACAGCAGTTGATGTAACAGAAAATAAAGCGTAGTGTTAAAAATCAACAAAAACCTACAAAATGCAGTGTGCAGCGTTAAGAAGAGAATCTGTGCACACAACGCCCAACAAAGCATCGAAACTAACTACTTTCACATCACAGAGTCATAATCGAACGTGTCAAACACTACAAAAAAAAAGTTTAATAAATCAGAAGCAGAAAGGATTAATGCTTGTTTGGCTTTATTATAAAAAATATCCACAGCACTTACAGACGAGAATCATTCTAATTCTTGGTAAAAATTATTCCCATTCAAGATAAAAACTCGCGATATGACATATGGAGTACAAAGTAGTGTGCATACCTATAGCCTAAGTAACACTAGTATTACTGTACTTCAGATGTAGTTATCACAATATCAAAAAACGCTTCCAGAGGCCAAACATAACGGCCGACAAATTACTAAGTGAACGTCGATAAGCAAACAACTTGTAGGAGATACTCACAAAACATCAAGAGGGCATTATATTATATCCGAAGTGAAGAATGAAACTTTATGACTTGGTGGCCGTTGAATATCAATTAATTGAGGGGAAAATAGTACGGTGGAACAAACAAAGAACCTCAAACACCAAATTTTTATGTTGACGAGATTTTCGTCGTTTTTAACACTAGTAAGTACGAGGT
Source organism: Schistocerca serialis cubense (assembly GCF_023864345.2). Lineage (NCBI taxonomy): Eukaryota > Metazoa > Arthropoda > Insecta > Orthoptera > Acrididae > Schistocerca > Schistocerca serialis. Next base: position 454,773,989 of record NC_064646.1, read on the forward strand.
GATTAATCTAAAGAACTTTTCAATGGGCTGTCTATAAGATTCAGTATGGACCTTGTGACAGGTTTTGCATCGGACACACTGGGAGGGAGTTCAGGACGCGATAGAGGGAATACTGTTATCCTAGGTGTGGTAGTGCACTAGGACCTCATTTACGTCAGTGCACCCATCAGCTACGTGCCGTAGAAAACAAATTACAGTCTTCATTATGAGAGTAGAGATGTTTAATCAGATATCTTGGGAGACCTAGAAAATTCATACAAAGAAGATGCTTACATAACCGTTTAGTTAATGAGCACATCACTGGAACAAGACATAGCTTTTTCACACTTTTGATAATGTTTTCAGCTCCGATTTGAAGTAAAAATCGTACACCCTTTGCGGCCACTCATTGTAACAATAAATGTACTGTGACGTTTGCAGCAATTTTCAGTATATTTGTATATGCTATAATTTTCACATACGTATTTTTGATGTCATCTTACAAGTTTTTGTGACTTTTCGCTTTACTTTTGTCATTGTTAGTAATCTGGATATACAACAATTATTAAATATCCTTAGGATACTGGCGGCTAAGCCACCTGGCGTCGTGTTAGCCCAGGTGTCCTCGATCGGCCGCAGCGCGCGTTAACTGCAGCTCTGGCTATGAAAAATTTGGTTTCTGTCTATGCGAGTGGGAAGTGTTAAGTCAGACATCAAATGAAAAAGAATAGTTTTTTTAATATAATTTAAATAGAAGTTAACAATATTCTGACTTCTTTCCTTTAACTGAACAGAAAAATGTTTCTTCTAGTCAAATTTCACGATTCTACGTGGTGGGGAATTACCCCATAAGTTTTAATGAGTGATTTTGCAAGTATCGAAATGTGTAACATAAATGACCGTAACTTCTTACTGCATTGACCAAGTAGCTTATAATGTTTGCACCGCAAAATGACTATAGACCTCAGTACGTGTGACAAATTTAAACCTGATACGTCAAACCACTCCACAGAATAATAGGATTTGACCGACGGGCGGACAGTTAACAAATAACTCTTTTTTCGTGTGATGAGTTAGAAATGAACAGTTTCCGCGTTGTTTCTATGGTTATAGCGTGAGACTCCGCTTCTTCGAAAAAAGCATGATTATTGGTCAACAATAAGTACCATGAAGGCTGTGATGCGTTGGTTTGCGAGCATCAAAATATATCGCAAAAGCGTCCGTGTTTTTCGATAGCATTGACTTTAGTTGCTTGACGGTTTTACATCCCCAAGGGAACGTAGATCTTAATATGTGACATCTATTTCGACATCATACATGTACACGTTCCAGAGAAAAAGGGTTTTAAACAGACAAACAAACAGGAAGGCAGCATACGGACAACAGAATGATGCTATGAGGATTCCGTTTTTACCGACTGAAGTAGGGAACCCTAAAAGCAACAATGATAAATCGTTTCTCCTCTTTGTCGTTGTCATGGGTTTACTTGGGGGTCAGTGATGGTTGGAACTACGATTTTGGAACTCTCAATGACGACAAGGAGTTCTTCAATATATTCAAAATAATAAAAAGCTTGATACTTACGGTGGTAGCATTGATATCTATATTACACAAGATACAACATCCGGAAGACGAAAACTGTAATTCGGAAGAAAAGACTTTGCTGTCATGTTCACATTTTAAGGCCGGCAGGGTATTTGCTTAACCAGCCGAACATCGGTTTTCTGATCGTCAGTTGTTTTACGGTAATGGCCTCAGGAAATTATGTGTTTCAGTTCATGATTTAATCGTCACAATGGCTATTTCTACTCTCGTATAATATGCTTATTTCTCCTTCTGTGTACGATCGCAATACGGAAAATTTTTAAAAAGTAGTGGTAACCTGACAGCGTAAATGGGTTTCAAAAATGGTAGCGCCTTTATACGGGAGTGACATTCGATTGTGGAAGAGGAAATCCGGCAGCTAGAACCCCATTAACTAAATCATATTGATATATTTACATAGTCAACCAGAAGCGGTATCGAAAAGCTGGTGTACGAAATCCGGTTTTGAATGCCTCACGCAAACGTTGTGTCAGCTACACTCAGCTCACTAAAACACAAGCAACAGCAAGTTCAGTGTCGGTGACCAGACTCCTGCTGGGACGACCGACAATCCTCACCTCAACTGAGGAGCACTGACGTCACTAGATCCACCAACTGGCTGCCGCCTCATGAGCGTGTGGAGGAGGAGAGAGGGCAGCAGGTGGCATGCTGCTCCCCCAGCTGCGCTGGTCCTCCCTTCCACAGACAGGCGGCGACCGTCGTTGGACGCTGCCCTGAAACATTAAGAGAACACCATCACCAGGTGTCCTTCCTCAGCCATGACGACTTGGGAATGTCAGTCCATACAGACAGCCGCTTTGACTAACTTTATTTCAGATGGTGACGAAAAACGTGTCAAAATAAACTAACTGCTGTTATTACTTGTATTGCCACTCATCAGTTGAAACTAAGAGCGACCCACTGGCTGGGAGGTAACTTTCCCAGTGACACAAGTACACACTTTTCTTAAACTAAACAAAGTTACATAAGAGAAAAGTTCAACTACGATATTACACTCTGCAAGGAGATCCATCCTTGTCAGCTCTTAGCCACAACTCCCCAACTAGCAACATTTCCGGCTCTTGGGGCCATAGAGTTCAAAGCCAAGTTTCACTTCGTAAACGAGAAAGACATTGGTAGCTGATATGTGACGTATAAGGCGGAGCGAGGTGGGCACATATTTTCATTTAGTTACAATTATGGAGTATAAAACTCAGACTTGACCCCTTAGTGCTGCAGAAGAGTACGGAGATAATTAAAGCAAATACCTGCGATTGTCAAAAACTAGTACTTCTTATTCCATTTCATTATATTTAGATGGTAAATTTGTAGTTTTTGAGTCGTTCGTGCCAGAAAGCGACAGACCAGGCTACCCTACTCTGGGGGTAGTAGAACTACATTCGTAATAGCAGCGGCTACTGCATGACGTAATGTGCCTAGTAATTAGACAACATGCCATTTCAAAGTATCTTGTGAATTATATATGTATTCTGTATGCTGAAACGAGTCTATCCACATCTGACTTGTTGAGTACTTAATTATTGTCTTCCCTGGGTAACATCCGCTGAGAACAGGCCATGTGCATTACATAAACATTAACAACTATAGAAGCTCTACGGGTGTTAGGTCCTGGCAATGAAAAGTCAAAGGGCACCCAATGATCCAGCCAGGTGCCAACATATTGGGTGACCAAGTATACTGATAACAAATGGGCCAAATGGCTCTGAGCACTATGGGACTTAACATCTGAGGATGTCAGTCCCCTAGAACTTAGAACTACTTAAACCTAACTAACCTAAGGACATCACACACATCCATGCCCGAAGCAGGATTCCAACCTGCGACCGTAGCGGTCACGCGGTTCCAGACTGAAGCGCCTAGAGCCGCTTGGCCACTGCGGCCGGCATACTGATAACACTATAAGCTATCAACATGGTGCATTCAGTACAAATATCGACAATTATAGTAAATTCAGCATTTCCGGGCAAGGGAAAGGGAGAGAGAGGGACGAAAGGGGTAAAGAGAGAGTGGGTAGGGAAACTGATACATCATGAAAAACCAATGGTAGGCCTAAGAAGTAAAGTTTCACCACACAGTCAGAGACACCTCTCCCTCCCTCCACCCATCCCCTAGAAACATACTGAAGATCAGGGAAAAATGGCACTCAATAAGGTGACGAAAAAGAAAGTCTAACAAACCTCGGAAGCAGGGTGATCCGAGCAGTGAGTCAGGGAAGTCAGAGAGACAGAAGCATGGGAGTAGCCAGGCACGGCTAGGCAGAAATAGCTGCAGTAGCATCAGCGCTTTTAATGAAATCATAAGAGAATAGCTGGGGAAGTCCGTGTGCCTTGTACTGAGTGTGGGCTCAGTTAATACGACTGTGTCTTCTCAGTCGGAAAGAATAGTGTTAGCCAGTAACTCTCGCTGTACTAAGACTTGGAAAATTTGTGGGTATAGCTCCTCCAAAACAAGTAGAGCAAGAATATAAACTGTTTTCTGAATGAATTTAGAAGTCACAAACACTTGTAATTGACAAACAATCCTGTCGGAGGAACATCCGCAACTGACCATTATAGCAAAGTTCGAAAATACCTCCTTAGTCGTAAGGTTCTTCTAATTTCAAATAAAAGTAACTTTAAAACTAAAGCTGTATTTTCAACCTGTGCTACTTCTTTTTGAGGTTATTTAAAGTCAGTTTCCAGCGCTTACCTTTTGTAATCAGAGGTTTACCATTTTAGCGAGATCAAGAATTCCTCCCACATCGGCCAGCTCATAGTTGGGACGCGACACCTGTTCTAAAATACGTCTTAAAGCAGGCCAAAGTGCCACCAGAAGGAGTGAGGCGTCGGCTGAAGTCTTGCAGTAAATGGCGGTTAGGTGACTTTTGCAGGTCGCTGTGTCACTGAGCCCGCAGCCCCTTACACCGCCCCAGCTGAACACAAATCAATGTGTTATTAGTTGTGCCTGAAAGTAAACTAGCCAACGTTACATAAACTATCCTTTTATGCAGACGATGACGATGAAACTTGCCATTGCTGCAGAGACTGATAACTGTCACACCGCCCTACAAAAATTATACAATATGTTGCAGTTCAACACACCACACCTGACTTCCTCAGTCTTGCAGTCCCCTATGAGGGGCACAACACATATCGTTATTTGAAATTTTTCCCCGAGCTCGTATCATATTGTCACATTGAAAAGTATTTTTAAACGAAGTTCAGACGTGGCAGAACCTCATGCAAGGGAAATTTATCTTTGCTGTGTTGAATGACATTATTGCCAGGCTGAAAATGGCTGTCTGAAGAAATCGTGTTTTCAGAGGTGAGGCTCTTTGTAAGTTTCTTATTAATATTTTATTCTGTTTCAAACAATATAATTTGTATGGGATTATGTAAATGAATAGTCAGAGAATAATTATTTGAAATTGTAATTTTAATAATTGTACGATTGTCTTAGCAAAATGTATTGAAATTGGAGTGTGCCCTGTAGGGAACATCAGGAGTTAGTGCAATGTATAACATGATTTGCCAACAAAATATATTTCGTCTTTTTTTACAATAATAATATTTTAATTGTTCATTTTAAATTTGTGATGAATATCAGATTAATACTAATTACGTTTCAGGAAACTGTAATTTACAGGTGAACAATTTTACAATTTTTAGGTCTAATTTCGAATTTTTTTTCTGATTCAAAGGTATTTGAAGATTTTGTAAATGAATTATTTGATGGAGATGTTAGTGAATTGAAGCTCTCTAATAATGGCGATGATGCTGATGATAAAGATGATATCAGTACAGATCCATATAACCATGTCAGTGACGAACAGGAATTAGATATAGCTAATGATGATGAAGATGTGAAGACAGCAACGATAGCAGGTCTGAATGATTCCGCTCTACTCAATCTACCATCGACAGGACATTTTGAAAGAAGACTTTGGACTTTTTCCCTTTAGCACCTACACCTGAACATGAGGAACAAGTGGCTGTCGGTTTGAAATTACTACCTCATGACTATGTGAGTAAATATCTGTCAGAAAACATTTTTAGCATCCTTACCAAATATTCAAACTGAAGGTATCATAAAAATACTGAGAGAGAGCTGAAATGTACTGTAGATGAAATGAAAAGGCTTATCTCTGCAACAGTGATGATGTCATACATGTGCTATCCTAGGATTAGGTTGTATTTGAACAAAAAGATTAGGGTGATAGGTATTGCTAAAAAAATTTGCTGTGACAGATAGTTTACAATTAGAAAACATCTGAAACTTGTTGATGATGATGAAGTGCCCCTCGAAGTAAAACCAAATAATCAGTTTTGGAAAATGCGACCTATTCGTGAAAGTGAGCAGAGTGGTAGCGGGTTGAACCCCAGGCCCACAAACGTTTTTTTGATTAACAGACGATTTCATTTTGGGGTCACAGTCCAACAAGACAAGTCATAAAATCGAAACCTAACCCTTGACTAAAGAATTTTGTACTGGCTGCGACTGATGGCGTTCCTTTCGATTTCTTCTTTTTTCAAGGGAAAGGCGATCCTATAGTGATTGATACTCAATATGAAAAGTTGGATGTAGGCGGAAAGGCTGTTACAAATCTGACAACCACTTTTCCTCAAGGAGTGAACATACACATGAACTGTATTTTCACATTGGAATCGCTTTTAGACAAATTACACAGTGAAGTTGAGTGTCGAGCCACTGGAACACTACAGAACTCTAGTATTCCAAAGGCTTCCACCTGTCACTGGACAAGGATATGAAATAAATGGTAGGAGATCCACTGATCAGTCACTGAGTAATGATGGCCAAGATTGTGTAGTGCATTGGTTTGACAGTCGCCCTGTTATCTCCACGACCTGTAGAGAAGGAGTAAATCCAGTTGATGAATGTCACCACTGGTGCAGGAAAGAAAAAAGCTACATTCAAGTGGACCATCCCACAATTCTAAGCACCAAAAATTCAAATATGGGAGGTGTTGACTTTCTCGACAGGTTGATCAGCTATTATAGAATAAGTGCCAGAATTATGAAATGTACTCTAAAAGTGATAAATGAACTTCATTGATTCCACTATTTGTGCTTCATGGCTAGAATATAGACGTGATCAATCTATCTTGAGTACATTGAAGAATGAAGTTCCAGACTGCCTCCAGTTCCGAGAAAAGTATGAGGAATATCTGTAGCAGCGCCACCATTTAAGACAGGAAAGTTAGACTTGGTGCAATATTTCTGAGCACACAAGTTACAGTAAGGCGCAGGCCTGTTGACAGTAGGTTACAAAGTTGTGAAGTAGAATGAAGGTGCTGAAAAGAGTAAACAGAGAGGTTTGCATGGCGTAAGTTACTGGTAGAAGGGGCCCACTGGCGCAACCTAGGCGTTATGAGTACCTCACTCGGAGTGGTGTGGTAGCAAAACAAAGGTGCACAGGTGCGTATAAATAGGTGCCGGTTTCCTAACGAGGGGGATTCAAGGGTGACAGCTCTCCTGGAAGGCGGGGCGAGTCAAACCAACGGCTACACGCAGCAGCAGATGGATAGCCAGTGTTCCTGTTGATGGCGGATCACTGGTTCGACCTTCTGAAGCCACCGCAGGGTCTGTAGCCAGCCAGCGATGGGCCACTCCACGGCTCGCTACCCCAGGCAGTCTTCCGGGCTCCCAACACACGCCGGAGACATCCCTAGGCGAGGGCCGCAAATTTGGATGTCGGATGGCAGGCGCTTGTTGTCGTTGTGATCTTAACCATGACGGCGAAGAAGCACACAGCGGACTGCCCTGCAGTTCCCAGCGAGCGGCGCTGAGGCAAGAGGAATGAAGGCCGCTGAGTCGGCTACAGGCGCATCCTGATGTCATCAAAACACCGCAGCTGTACACGGCCGGCACACCGCAGTATGTTGCACGGGTTTCTGAGGTAGCCCTTCCATGCCAAGCCGTTTTGCAGACAGCGAAGTGGCGTCTGCGGCAACACAGGACCATGTGACATAGACAGAGAGGAACGCGACATTGTAGATAGGAATAATAAAACACATGAGGGTCATCGCCGAGTTTTAATATGGCGCATCCTGGCAGTTTCAAACCGTGTCCAACATCCCTTGACCGCATGCCAACATCTTCATTTAGCAGTGACTGTAGGCAGCAGAGGATGAAGTAGGTAAAAAGACGAGGGCTAGTAGAACTCCTTGGCTAACAGAAGAAAAATTGAATTTCATTGGTGAAAAGATAAAATGCAAAAATGCAGTAAATGTAACAGGCAAAAAGGAATACAAACGTCTCAAAAATGAGATCGACAGGAAGTGCAAAATGGCTAAGCAGGAATGGCTAGAGGACAAACGTAAGGACGTAGAGGCTTATCTCACTAGGGGTAAGATAGATACTGCCTACAGGAAAATTAAAGAGACCTTTGGTGAAAAGAGAACCACTTGCATGAATATCAAGAGCTCAGATGGAAATCCAGTTCTAAGCAAATATGAGAAATCAGAAAGGTGGAAGGAATATACAGAGGGTTTATGCAAGGGCGATGTCCTTGAGGACAATTTTATGGAAATGGAAGAGGATGTAGATGAAGATGAAATGAGAGATATGACACTGCGTGAAGAGTTTGCCAGAGCACTGAAAGACCTGTGTCGAAACAAGGCCCCAGGAGTGGACAACATTCCATTAGAACTGCTGACAGCCTTGGGAGAGCCAGCCCTGACGAAACTCTTACCATCTGGTGAGCAAAATGTATGAGACAGACGAAATACCCTCAGACATCAAGAAGACTAAAATAATTCTAATCCCAAAGAAAGCAGGTGTTGACAGATGCGAAAATTACAGAACTATCACTTTAATAAGTCACGACTGCAAAATACTAACGCGAATCTTTTACAGACGAATGGAAAAACTAGTAGAAGCCGACCTCGCAGAAGATCAGTTTGGATTCCATAGAAATACTGCAACACTTGAGGCAATACTGACCCTACGACTTATCTTAGAGAATAGATTAAGGGAAGGCAAACCTACTTTTCTAGCATTTGTAGACTTAGAGAAAGCTTTTGACAATGTTGACTGGAATACTATCTTTCAAATTGTGAAGGTGGCAGGGGTAAAATATAGAGAGCGAAAGACGGTTTACAATTTGTACAAAAATCAGATGGCAGTTATAAGAGTCGAGGGGCATGAAAGGGAAGCAGTGGTTGGGAACTGAGTGAGACAGGATTGTAGCTTCTCCCCGATGTTAATCAATTTGTATATTGAGCAAGCAGTAAGGGAAACAAAAGAAAAATTCGGAGTAGGTATTTAAATCCATGAAGAAGAAAAAAAACTTTGGGTTCGCCGATGACCATGTAATTCTGTCAGAGACAGCAAAGGACTTGGAATAGCAGATGAACGGAATGGATAGTGTCTTGAAAGGAGGATATAAGATGAACATCAACAAAAACAAAACGAGGATAATGGCATGAGTCGAATTAAGTCGGGTGATGCTGAGGGAATTAGATTAGGAAATGAGACACTTAAAGTAGTAAAGGAATTTTGCTATGTGGGGAGCAAAATAACTGATGATGGTGGAAGTAGAGAGTATATAAAATGTGGACTGGCAACGGCAAGGAAAGCGTTTCTGAAGAAGAGAGATTTGTTAACAGCGAGTATAGATTTAAGTGTCAGGAAGTCGTTTCTGAAAGTATTTCTATGGAGTGTAGCCATGTATGGAAGTGAAACATGGACGATAAATAGTTTGGACAAGAAGAGAATAGAAGTTTTCAAAATGTGGTGCTACAGAAGAATGCTGAAGATTACATGGCTAGATCACATAACTAATGAGGAGGTATTGAATAGGATTGGGGAGAAGAGAAGTTTGTGGCAAAACTTGACTAGCAGAAAGGATCGGTTGGTAGGACGTGTTCTGAGGCGTCAAGGGATCACCAATTTAGTATTGGAGGGCAGTGTCGAGAGTAAAAATCGTAGAGGGAGACCAAGAGATGAATACACTAAACAGATTCAGTAGGATGTCGGTTGCAGTAGATACTGGGAGATGAAGAAGCTTGCACAGGATAGAGTAGCATGGAGAGCTGCATCAAACCAGTCTCAGGACAGAAGACCACAAGAACAACAGTTACATTTGGTGTCTGAATAGCAGGCGTCATCTGTACAGTATGACGTTCGAGCCCACCACCTGCATTACAGTCACAAAATGGCGTGAGTGTTGACCAATTATTGGTTTTGAGTGTTGGGCGTTTTCTTTCTTTTCGTTGTCAGAGTAAGTGTTAGTGTGTTTGGGGCAGTAAGATTTTTTTCTTTCGTGACATTTAATTACTTTTTTATTGGGTGAGTATGATGTTTTATTTATCATCTCCTACTACGTCATGGCATACAACATAAGTTGAGGTATTGAGCTGTAGGAAGACAGTTTATTTTTGTAGTTAAATTATTGTTTGTGTGAGAATTTATGGGTTGCTTTGGGACTAACTGGGAACGAATTTTAGAACAGTGGAGTGCTGTGCGTCTCTATCTTGATTCTAAATGCCTAGAAGAGAGCCTGGTTGCGGCAGAAGAAATTCGCCGAACCCTCAATGACAATATTTTAATATTATTTTATTTAGTTTTGGTATATTATAATGAAATTCACAGATTTAAAAATGCATTTCCAGAGTGTTAAAGTTATTATTATTGACTTTCATAAAATGATGGTAGAAGGTTCACAAGGATATGTTGTTTTCCTACGTGGACCAGTAGCACGTCATAACCAATAAACGTATTGACATTGACCCTGACAACAGCTCAATGTCCCTTTCTGACAGTAAAAAGTATTTACTAGTTGAAGATCTGAAGGCAATTCAGAAACCAGATATATATAATGAACTGGATGCCATGAAAGATTTGTACTTCAGATGTAGGGATTTCATGCAGAGGAGATGTTCAGAAATGGAAAAAAGATATAACTTTGATGATAATTTATTGCCGTTGCTTGCAGTTTTAAATTCAGTCAATAAGTACGTGAAATATGAAAATAGAAATTTTTGTCGACCTGGAAGCCGTCAGACAGGTCTCTGCAACAAAAACTCCAGGACAGACCACCCAAAACGGATTTTATAATACAGACTGTCGATACATACTATCTCTTAACGAAATGAACGATAATTTCGACGCAGTTGTATGATCCAGTAGGGCTGAAATGTTGGCAACGCTGGTGGGCAGGATTTCGACTCCTTAGTGGGGACTTCGCAAAATTTCCTCAGGAGTAGCATGATCTCCCCTTCCCCGCACCCCCCCACCCCACCCCACCTCGCCTCTTATCAGTGGATTAAACTGAATATAACCGGTTATAATTGGTTATAACACACTGACAACCTACCATGACCTACTCACTCTCCATCCCCTTACATCTGGCTTCCTGCTTTGGTGGGAAGACCCATTCCTTATACTGACTGCGGCATACAAATTTCCGTACATCATATTTTAATGCTATACATTTTTACTGTTGGATGAGAGATGAGTGGTAGACTTATGTGGGGACCTGTCCTGTACTTACCAGCTCCCAAGATGAATGTGATCTGCATTTTATAGTTTTGTGAATTGTCCTGACTACGCCTTAAACTCTTAGGTTGGAAGTATTAGTGTGTTTTAAAGTAAATGACTCGTCCTTTATTAGCGCTGTTATCAGCTAGCCGTAATTTCTCCTGTTTTACATCTTTGATTAGGTCTCCTCTCTTTTAATTGATTGTTTTAGAAATAGTGGTAGGCTTGATATTAGAGTGGGTGCATGTGTGCATGTGTTTATGTGTGTGTGTGCATGTATTTATGTGTGTGTGTTAGTGTGTGTGTGTGTGTGTGTGTGTGTGTGTGTGTGTGTGTGTGTGTGTATGTGTGTGCGTGTGTATGTGTGTGTGTGTGTGTGTGTGTGTGGTGTATAAAGTCTGGGGTTTCTTAGTTCTCTCTAGGTTGTTTTAATTCATGCTGAAACTTGTATGAGTTTTTTTTAACCCAACTAGTTTCAGAGATTTTCACAAAGTTGCTAAAGGCCATGCCCCTCTGCACCCAACAACATATATCATCACATCATCAACACCACCACAGTCTAATGTGTATCATTTGTGCGGCTGAGTCATAAAACATGGTAACTGATATTTTAGTGGTTTGGAGATTTTAGAATACATAGTTTAATAAAAGTGTAACAATACATTTCACCTTGTTATGTCTTTTCTTTAAGTTTTAACTAAGAATTTGCACGTTACAGAATGTACTGGTAAGGTTTCAAAATGGAAATAATATTTTTTATTGGAAAAAAGAAGAAATACGTAACACATTGACACAAATTATATGGTAGATATTATGTTATTCGTGAATGTAAAATGTCGATACCATGTTATTCATTGCATTCAAAATTTCATTTCCCACAGGAAATTTGACAATATGCTGTTAGTTGACAACAATTTAAGCCAATATATTAATGACACAATATAATGTAACTAAATTGAACAGTTTTAATAACTTAAAACACTAATAGTGGTATTCAAATTTCACTGTCACTGCTCTCATCCTTTGCCTTGGATTGCTCAGCTGTTCTTAATATCTTGTAATAAGTGTGCTGTACTTCTCGTACGTATAGTAAACAATGTAGAACATCATTCAATTTGGTTGCTTCAATGGGCTTTGGACCACTGTGTAGGGTTGGTAGAGGACGTTTAAAGCCTTTGAGGAACAGTACTGGGCGACCTCTTCGCCTTAGTGATACAGTACCCATTTCACCATGGTACGAGTTGCATAGTTACATTTTTCTGGATTCGTACTTTCGCAACTCCATTTTCACAACATTTTGTTGACTGAAATTGGCTGTCTTTTCTTAGGGCTCAACATTCATTTTCTTTTTACGGGGTTAAGATATAGTGGTTCAAGTTCCTATATCATCATAATGATATCTGCTCTCGTCGATTCCCTTAAAAGGGTTTGAGGTAATTCCTTCCATTAAAAGAGAACAGCCAATTTCCTTCCCGTCCACCCAATAAAACTTTTGGTTCATCTCGGATGACCTTGTAGTTAACGGACATTTGCCACTAATCTTCTTTCTCTTCTCTTTTTTCCAACATTGCTCATTGACTGCAAGTATCGCACAATCGTTAAATAGTCGCAGTCCGTCCCCTCTGCTACTTATCGTGTACACTGACGAAGATCACAATTGAAAGTCATAAAAACAATACTTCATCAAAGCCCGCTGCTCTTCCCCCATGCGCAGAATAGCTCAAATCTCACACGATTAATTAAATGCTACTCACCGCACACACAACACAAGCTTACTCATGCCCCACAACTGCATTCACCCCGCACTAAATCCAAAGAAAGGAAAACGTCTCGAATCACAGACTTTTCCTCTTTTATATTCCGACGTTTAACGCTTAAACAAGGCTCCTCAATATTTTCATATATGTAACATTCAAGAAATCGCCCAAGATATTAAACTAGGACATGAAATAAAAAGTGCCGTTTCATAATTACAGTAATAGCAACCAGGCTGACAATTCACCTTATAAAATCTCTACTAACATATGCGCCGATCTTATTTTTGCCTGCAGTGGTATTTACCATACTTCAGTATTCCATAATTCATATGCTGCATGAGGAGCGTCCACAACGCCGTTGTTGCTACACGATGTTCACTCGGTCTGTTGAAGATCTTCCGCGCCGCAAACTAATCTGAACCACACTGAAGATACAAAAGTCACGGGATAGCGATAAACACGTGTAAAGATGGGGGCAGTATGGCGCACACAAGGTACAAAAGGGCAGGGCACTGACCGATCTGTCACTTGTACTCATGTGGTTCATGTCGAACGGCTTGTGGCGTGTTTATGGTACACACGACGGGAAATAAGTGACCTTGAACGCGGAATGATAGTTGGAGCATGAAGAATGGGACATTCCATTTCGGAACTCGTTAGGGAATTCAATATTCCCAGATCCGCAGTGTCAAGAGTGTGCCGAGAGTACCTGATATCAGGAATTATCTCTCACAATAGATAACGACAGAGAGCAGCGGTGTAAGTGTAGAGTTTTCAGTGCTACGGTATAAACAACGCTGTGTGAAATAACCGCTGCCACAGAAACTAATGCAAGACGTGCGACGAACGTATCCGTTAGGAATGTGCGGTAAATTTGGCGTTAATAGTCTATGGCAGCAGACGACAGACACGAATACCTCTGCTAACAGAACATCGCCTTCAGCGACTGTCTTCAGTTCGTGACTACGTCAGTTCGATTCTACACGACAGGAAAACCGTGGCTTGGTCACATGAGTGCCTATTTCTGTTGGTACGAGTTGATAGGACGATCCAAATGAGGCGTAGACGCCACGAACCCCATATGCAGTGGACAGAGTCCTGTACTTCAGCTGAACTGATCATGGACTGGAGATCGTTACTGTCGTCTACTTGGAGACAATTTCCTGCCATTCACAGACTTCATGTTCTCTAACAACAACGGAATTGTTATGGCTCAAAATGTGCCAAGTCATCGGAGCACAATTGTTCGCGATTCGTTTAAAGAACATTCTATACAATTCAGGCGAATAATTCTACCACCCAGGTCTCCCAACATCAATCCCATGGAATGTTTATGGGACATAATCGAGATGTCAGTTTGTCCACAAGATCATGCACCGACAACACTTCTGCTATTATCGACTGGTATAGAACCGGCATGGCTCAGTATTTCAACAGGGGTTTGTTGAGTCTGTTGCATGAGTTGCTGCATTACTTTCGTCACCTCACAGTAAATAACACATAAATTAAATGATGAACGAAAGAAGCCCGCATCTTTTGGAAAAGAGGAAGCTGCACTGAAGGAAATAAACAGAATTTAAGAATGCGAAATTACTGGCGCCGAACAAAGTGAGAATGTTAGTTATCGTTTCGAATGGAGACAGCAGTGTGCGTACGAATTCTTGATGCCTGAAAGTTAAATGAGATTGTAGTAACTGAACCTGAGTGTCCTGGTCGTGTTACCAAACTAAGCAAAAATTAACATATTGAAATAACTGTCGGAAGGTGCATCTCAGAAATCGAGGAAATATATATTTTCATTATGGTTTCTGTTAGTATCGTTTGGTTTCAAGATATCATTTTTTCCATTTATTAGGGTAACGCAGCCGGGATTTTGATCAGAATAAATGTATCATTTGATTATTGACGCCTAGGACGTAATTCTGTGCATATCCGCTTGGGTTAAACAATACGAACTGATGGAAAATGTCTTAGTGGTTATCAAAACAGTGGTATGAAATGAAAGTCATGTGAGGCATTAAATGTGAGGAGTGAATTATATTTTCGTGACACGTCGTTAGTGCTCAGAGAATAGTTCTGAGGGCCTGAGTTCATGCCTATAAAGGCGTTCCAAGATTCCAAGTATGAAAGACAACTATTGACAATGTTCCATTTATTTTGTTTCTATACGAGATACGTGCGAGCACAAACGTCGAATGGGTATGGACAGGGGAGAGAGAGAATCAAAGGCTAACGGGTGAGTTTGTCCAGATAAATATTCTGTATTATCACGCATTTCACAGCCTCTTTCCATGTATACTGATGTGTGTGGTTATAGGATAGCTCTGGAAATTTTGACAAATAGACATTAAAGATCAGTAAGCAGTAAATTTTGGATTGGGCTTGGTTGTGCATGGAAATAATAATTTAGGAAACTGAAGAAGCCTGCATTAGAAAGAAAAGGAAAGTGGTATGGGAGGACCTTTCTTAAATAGACTCTAGCCACAAATGTATTTAAAAATAACTGTGCCAAGTTGGAAAGGCCATCCATATGTGAGTGATTGCTGCACTATCAACTCCCCAGACATACCAGTATGGTAAACCACCATTTTATGTACTACAGTTATGGTTAATCAATGGCGGTGAAAGATCAAATGAAAGTTACATAATTTAGAACATCACTCACCTAAACCTAACGGTTTCAGAAAGACATTCCTCTTGCTATGAAAATTTATCGAGAGTAATAGTTCAAACAGTTGCACTCTCGAGCTGTAAGGTGGCCCTTGTAAGTGTAAATCTCGTGATTGAATTTGATGACGTCAGACACCACTGCTGAAGTGTACGATGCTCTGCACCATGGAAAACGAAAGTAAAGTTATTCTATTAGAATTAATAGTACCAGTCCAAAGTCGTTTCCTACAACAAGTGTCTTTATCTTTTTTAACACTGTTATAACTGTAAAGTAAGAGAAAAGTATGCCAAATGATGGATTAAGCTTCCAAGTCCCTAGTGTAATATTATTTTCTTGTTGTGTGTGACATTAGAAAGGAATAAATTGCCTGCACCGCCAGTGTAGAATATGTTACTAGTTGCAGTAACTCAATTATTGATTAACGTGTATGTTAACCAACAACTGAGCAAGCGTCATTATACGAACATATGCGTTCATGTGAATGTGATTCTGCAACATTTGTTGTGTTGCCGCAAGTGCTGCAGCACCGTAAAGTTGGATGCAGTAAACCTGAAAGTATGATACTCTCAGGAACGTCGATTAAGTTTATTTCAGCAAAACAGCAAATACTTAAAGACTGAAAATCTGATGACGATACTTCAGCGCTCGTTGGAATGCTACGTAAATTATACGCAACTAAGCAAGAATGTTGTCTCCACTTAATAATAACAGAATAATGAAATCCGTGTGATAGCTGACATACAATATTGTTATGTGGGTAGCCAGAGAAGGTCTTCGGATATATTAGGGAACCCCAGCGAGTTCAGTTCTGATGTCTGTAGTTCTCATGTGAGTTACACTTCGGGAAATGACAGAACGGGTTGCGATCGCAAATGGGTAGGGAAGAGGAAGGAAGAATTTCAATTGCTGATATGGTAAAAATCCCCTTAGCCCCCTCTCTCATCTCACAAACCATCCGAAGGAAGAGGAACACCTGGTGAGCATTTTGCCCTTCACAGCCATCCATAATTCATCTGTCACAGTCTTCCGAAATGCTAGAATCCGAGTTACGTTCATAGTCCTACCAAAGAGCTTTAAACATTAAAGATTATTTTTAGAAGCTGTGTCGATAAAAGAACAGAACACACAACCACAAAGAATATAAATATTACACAAGAGTCTATGATAATAAATTTAAATATCATTAGTTCTGGTGCCGTGTGTCATAAGTTTTTTTTATGCATTAATTGTTGAAATCATGGTTTTCGTACTCAGGTTGAGTACCAGGAATTGCTCAATATTTTCAAAAGGGAAGAGTTTGATTCTTAACGTTATAGCTTTGGATACACATACTGAACGTAACTTATGGGAGAAAATGGAGTCTTCTGTTTCCCAGCAAACAGTGGACAGTGATGTACTTGTTACTTTTACACGAGATACGACTCGCGCATGATGGAAAATGAATTTCGGAAACCAACTTTCTCTGACGTGTTTTCAAGTTAAGACCTGAATCGGCATTGCTTGACCGGGCCCCATCATTTTTCTGGGCATTTGCTGTTTACCACAAATGGCCTCTGGGAAACATAAATTTAATTTCCGAATTTATTCATCACAATAGCTCTTTCTCTACAATGAAACAACGTAGGTAGTCAGTTTTGTGCTCAGTCTTATTTTTCTACCTCTCATTCTTTGTACAAACAGCCATTTCAAATTTTTTAAAAAACAAGACGTAACGAACGACCGAAAGACATTCCCAAACAGTTTCCTTGGAAGTATGTTATTGAACACAAGTGACGTATATCATCATGTTGACTTACGATTCTACCTTAATTGTTGGTCACACACACTCAACAAATGCAATATAATTGTACAAAACTAGTAGGGTACTTAATTATGGTGTTCCATGTGTAACATAGACACAAGACAGCCAAGTGTTGTAGAAATAGATTGGGTTGTCTCGAAAGTTCGTTCGCTTTCGTGACAGTGGAATCACACAGAACGCCTGAGAACACACTTCCCTGCACACAGCTATGGCAGAGAGTTTACCAGTTTGTCACCTCTACACTTCACACACGAGGTTGGGTACAACATAACCAAAAAACCAATCGATTTTGTAAACGAACTATTAATTTCATGCAGGGTACATCACTATTTTCGACGATATATTGCCTTTTCCCCGATAATTTGTAAATGTTTTTTTGAAAATGTTTGGGGTTTTTGAGGTCTGTAGTTCTCGAAAGAGTTGACGTATTAGCCATTGAGGAAATTCTGCAGGGAACGGGGTAGATGAAAGTCGGAAGAGGCAATGTCCGGTGATTAAGGTGGTTGGGCAACACATCCCAAAGAAAAGAACTCAGCTTTTGACGGGTCACCATATAGTTATGTGGCCTGTCGATGTTGTGGTGAAAGGTGACATCTTGTCCAAAATCCGGTCATTCAATGGCAGCCTTGCGACGGTCAAACTGCGGACACTAGATCTCTGAAGTGATAGTCTGATTCGGACGAAGTTCGTAATACAAGACGTCTTTGCAATCCCACCAGGCGCATAGCAGAATCTTTCCGAGAACCATCGCTGGCTTAGGACCCGATAGTGGTGGCTCCCATGTCTCGCGCCACGATTTATTCTTCCGGGCGTTGTTGTACTCGACCCACTTTCCATCTTCAATTACCAGTCATTAACGAAAAGGAGCATTGTGACTGCGTCTCAATAAGAAGCCACAGACGGACATGCTCTAAATCAAATTCGCTTCTCTCAGTTAATGAGGAATCCACGCATCGCGAATTTTTACGAACCCAGCTTCTCCAAGTTCCTGGTTACAGCAGCACGAGGGTCATGGGGCTCCAATGCCAACACCCGCGTTGTCATTTGGGGATTATTGACTATCATATCATTTAGCCACTCCCCATCTATAGACGTTGGCCGACCAGATCGGATGTTGGTCTAATAGGGCCAAATTCAAGGTTGCAGTCGGCTAAACCACTTCTGACTTGCTCGAGCCAGTAGTACATCTATCCATTATACAGCACTATTCTTCTACCTGCACTGTGAGGCGGTTTTACCTATACGATACTAAGACAGCGTAAGATAGCGCTAACGTCCTTTCCTGCTTTTCGTAGCTTGTAAAGACACATTCATGCTGTTTCATCCAACGTCCTTGTTGCGTTTCCCTATTTCTTACAGATGGATGATACACAAGATATTTAGATGTCTCAACGATACTTAAATGTTATATTTTGGTATTTGTTTCGGTTACACATGCCATCGGAAGTCCACTCTCCACACAAATACCAGATACTATATGTGCTAAAAGTGACGGATCAGCTACATTTATAATGTTTTGTTAAGTATCACATTTAAACATATATTTAAGGTACAGACAATGTAGATGAACACCCGTGAACATTAAGATTGGGCGACATCCATAGATATGAGTATAGTGCTCACCACCAGTTACCTATAAATGCAGTATGAATCTTCTGTGTGCATGGAATCGTGAGCTGGCATAGAGGGAGGACTGTTAAATGGATCTGACATGCCGAATATTTATCAAGTGTCCGGTATCACTGCATTCACATCGATTGTACATAGATGTTCATCTGCAATATGAACATTGCTAATGCCAATAATCATATGCTCTGCATTCGAGATTACTGCAACCTAACGTCCCTGGCGATAGCATAGTATTGAACTTTCTCTCCTTCAGTGAGTTTGTTTGCTGCCATTTTTTTCTGCCACTTTCATTCTGCTTAAAAAAATGAAACCAAATTTCGTGTATGAATTTTTTTTCCAGAATCGCCTCTCCCTCTTGATGGAAGTGCTGCATCAGTTGGGACGCAGTTCTTTTCCTTGCCTCTTCATTCTGGTTGGATAAAGTTCTTCGTAATCAATCGGTACAAACATATGGGTATCCCAGTTGTTGAGTAATCATCACGCTGCCTTTACTGAGTGAGGAATCCAACTTCTAACTTTGGTGATACCTACCGATGCATCATCCTACGCAGTTGTCGTTTTTCGTGAATACGAATGGGCATTTTACAGTACACAGTTGTCAGTTTTTCATGAATAGGAATGGGCATTTCACCTTCTGCAATCAAAAACTCTGTCACACAACGCTGCCTAATACGGACATCGATGATGGCCATTTTGCAAACGACTACAATGTAGGCATCTGCTGACGCAGAAAGTTACTATGGCAGTAGTTTGGGAAAAAAAATTAGTAATCTATATCTACATCTACATGATTACTCTGCAATTCACATTTAAGTGCTTGGCAGAAGGTTCATCGAACCACAATCATACTATGTCTCTACCATTTCACTCCTGAACAGCTGGCGGGAAAAACGAACACCTAAACCTTTCTGTTCGAGCTCTGATTTCTCTTATTTTATTTTGATGATCATTCCTACTTTGATGATCATTCCTACCTATGTAGGTTGGGCTCAACAAAATATTTTCGCATTCGGAAGAGAAAGTTGGTGACTGAAATTTCGTAAATAGATCTCGCCGCGACGAAAAACGTCTTTGCTTTAATGACTTCCATCCCAACTCGCGTATCATATCTGCCACACTCTCTCCCCTATTATGTGATAATAAAAAACGAGCTGCCCTTTTTTGCACCCTTTCGATGTCCTCCGTCAATACCACCTGTTATGGATCCCACACCGCGCAGCAATATTCTTACAGAGGACGAATGGGTGTAGTGTAAGCTGTCCCTTTAGTGGACTTGTTGCATCTTCTAACTGTCCTGCGAATGAAACGCAACCTTTCGCTCGCCTTCCCCACAATATAAACTATGTGGTTTTTCCAACTGAAGTTGTTCGTAATTTTAACACCCAGGTACTTAGCTGAAATGACAGCCTTGAGAATTGCACTATATATCGAGTAATCGAATTCCAACGGATTTCTTTTGCAACTCATGTGGATCACCTCATACTTTTCGTTGTTTAGCGTCAACTGCCACCTGCCACACCATACAGCAATCTTTTCTAAATCGCTTTTCAACTGATACTGGTCTTCGGATGACCTTACTAGATGGTAAATTACAGCATCATCTGCGAAGAACCTAAGAGAACTGCTCATATTGTCACCCAGGTCATTTATATAGATCAGGAACAGCAGAGGTCCCAGGACGCTTCCCTGGGGAACACCTAATATCACTTCAGTTTTACTCGATGATTTGCCGTCTGTTACTACGAACTGTGACCTTCCTGACAGGAAATCAGGAATCCAGTCGCACAACTGAGACGATACCCCATAGGAACGTAGCTTGATTAGAAGTCGCTTGTGAGGAACGGTGTCAAAAGCTTTCCGGAAATCTAGAAATAAGGAATCAACTTGAGATCCCCTGTCGATAGCGGCCATTACTTCGTGCGAATAAAGAGCTAGCTGCCTTGCACAAGAACGATGTTTTCTGAAACCATGCTGATTACGTATCAATAGATTGTTCTCTTCGAGGTGATTCATATTGTTTGAATGCAGTATATGCTCCAAAACCGTACTGCAAACCGACGTCAATGATATAGGTCTGTAGTTCGATGGATTGCTCCTACTACCCTTCTTAAACACTAGTGCGACCTGCGCAATTTTCCAATCTGTAGGTACAGATCTATCGGTGAGCGAGCGGTTGTATATGATTGCTAAGTAGGGAGCGATTGTATCAGCGTAATCTGAGAGGAACCTAATCGGTATACAATCTGGACCTGAAGACTTGCCCTTATCAAGCGATTTGAGTTGCTTCACAACCCCTAAGGTATCTACTTCTAAGAAACTGTTCGTGTTTCAAATTCTGGAATATACCATTCGTCTTCCATGGTGAAGGAATTTCGGAAAACTGTGTTCAATAACTCAGCTTTAGCGCAACATTAATTAGTTCACTTCCTAAACTGTGTTCAAAGAGGAGAAATCAGATATCTTTCAATCTGGAATAACCTAATAATTTATACCTCATTGCTTAATGATAAAAAATTCTACTTCTCTTATATAAAAATCGATAATATTCTTGTAATCACATTTTGTGGTTGTGAAAATCACCATGCTCAGTACACATGAAATATAAATAATAACGTCTCGCGTCACCGAAAATTTTATATTTTATTAAGTCACACAACGCATTTCGAATCCAGTGTGCCCATTAACGTTTTACCTAACCTTTTGCTGAGCTCTTCACTCAATCTAAGCAGCTCTTTTATTGGCATACAAGAAATGGTTCCATTGCCGTACAACCATCTTATCTATAGGCTTCCTCTTATCAAATTTCAATTATGGTGCGAATGTTTAAATGATTCAGTCCTTTCCTACTGTTGCAGGACATTAATAATAGATACCCTGTGCTTCGTATTAATAATATTACAAGCGAGAGAGCTATGTTACACGTTGCTGTTATCAAATGTCTTTCTTAGGCCATTAATTGTATTTTTGAAAAACAGCGAGGCATTTTGTGCAATACAGGATATTCAGGAACACTGTTTCCAAAAGTATGTGGACATTTCGATTTTAAATCCCATTACGACTTCACTAACTTATTTGTAGACTTGTCTAGTTATACTTCTTGAGTCTACACATGCGATGAGCACCGCCTTTCTCTATAATCAGAAAACTACTCATTATTTAACTTTAGGAGATGTTTTTGCTGTGTGCTTATCTACTATTTTTCTTTAGAAAATATAGCTACTGATGTTTACCACCATTGCGCGTATGTTAAGTATGTGACTCGGTGAATATCACGTTAATCATCTGTGGTAAGATCACATATTCAGTTGCATACAAGGTCATAAACTGTCGTATAGCTTAACACATCAAGATATTACTTAACTGCTTAGGATAGCAGATTATTCATACAATACATCGCACAGCTTGAAACGTTTGCTTTTCCCCGGGATGATGCGAAATGTGCGTTCCTGTTGTGAGAGGGTTACATGTTAACCTTATAAATTCTCATTTTAAATGATGTCGAAGGAGATAAAAAATAGTGGAAATCTTCCAAAAGGGTCCTGTCAGACTATTTTAATATCTGTAATGTCAGTAAACGTTGACTGCTTATGGTGCAACTGCATACCATTTAACTCTACGCACACACTTTCTTCTATATCCGGCAGATACAGCATCGTATGAGATGACCAAAACGATGCTTTTTATGTAGTGCCAGATACTAGCGTTACAAAACAGCATAACACATGTAAAATGCTAATTTACACAGCTTTTTTTAAAATTACTAAAACGCCATGCGCTCATACATTTCTGAAAAGAAATATCGGTCAGTGGATTGCCGAATATCAGAACACTGCCTCATGGGTTTGACTCAGAAACGTGGGAACTCCTTTGAAATTATTGAAATGTCGATATGCTAGGAAGACGGTGCTCTTGATTCTTTGTCAAGTAGAGTAACTTCAAATACCGGTAAAATAATGGTCGTAACACAGTTAGGGGTGCTACAGTAATGAACAGAGTGCAAACAATTTTTTATTGACTCTCGCTGGCGAGTTTGATTATATAAGGAGTGATCAAAGGAGTGTTCAAAAAATTGCGTTTGAGGGCGTTTCCATTTGAGTGTTTATGGAAGGTAGCGGGGCTTCAGTGCACATTTGTAAACACTAACATGTAGGCAACGAATCTGTGTAGGATTCGTGTCTTCCTGACATGTACGCTGTAAATGCACAAATGTGAATTATATCGACGTTACTACCAAACGCATCCAAACAGAATAAATGCGATGTTATTCTTTTCATAGCTGGCGAAACCGACGCTCGCAGAACCTCTTCGGAGAATGAACAACACTTCATCCGTCGTCCCCTCGTCCTAAGAAGTTCAAGGGTCAGCAATTTGTTGTTTTGGTTACCGATGCCCATTGCTTGAAGATTTCACTGACCCTGGTCTCTTAACCATCAGGGAACGGTAATGCGCAACACTGAAGATATCACGGCGCCTTATTAATGCGAAATATCTGCAAAAATTGCCTGATTAACTGTTGTGGCTTAATAATGACACACATCTCAACATCGCATATGCCTTAACGCAGAATTACTGGTGTCGTGGGGTTTCCTACCGTTGGGTTACGTTCAAGCAGTGGCGCACTAAACCTGTTAGTGGCCCGGGCCGGCAAAAAAAAAATTGAGGCACCCCTTGCTGCCCCCTCCCACCCTCCTCACCACACAAGAGTTCTAGGAGAGTATTAAACGCAAACGGAAGGAAGTCCCAAACGGAAGGAAGTCCCACATTGCTTATCATCTTCATTTTGTGTCGTGATAATTTACAAAGTATAACGTTATTTTACGTAACACTAAAAGTGACTGCTCTCGTAATCTCGTTGCTCTTATTTAATAGCTATTTTGCCCCTTATTTGACAGAATTCATTACATGATTTCTGTTGTTCGTATCTATTATTTATGTTTCGCAACTAAGTCGGCATAGAGCGAGCGGGTTGTATAAAAATGAATTTCTATTTCCCAAACCAAGAGGATGGTCACTGTCTACATAAAACTTCGTTCAGTGCGTTGTGGAAGGTACTTTACTTACGGATTTCAACAGAAGCCACAGTGTTGCTCTAACCTTGATTAAACTTTGTACCTTAGATCTTCAAAACAAGGGGAATCTCACCGTCTACGTGAAATTTCATACGGTGTATTGCGGAGGGTACCTTACACCAGAGTTACACACTGTTTGAGTGATAGCTTGGGAGTTGGTTCATGAATGTATGTTTTCGTGGGTAAGGCATTTATACAAGCCAACGTATGCTGGATGGCGGAGGGTTGGCCTACCCTTAAATAAATTCAATATCGTTTCGTCAGTCAGCATGAAAGTTGGAAGATCTACGTATTTTTTCATAGACGGATAAAGAGGAGATGGTATGACGGAGGCAGAGGAGGAGATATACGGAGAGAGGAGAGCGTGATGGGGGTGGGGAGAGGGGAGGAGGTTGGCTGGTTGAAATGGCTCTGAGCGGTATGGAACTTAACTTCTGAGGTCATCAGTCCCCTAGAACTTAAAACTTCTTAAACCTAACTAACCTGAGGACATCACACACATCCATGTCAGAGGCAGGATTCGAACCTGCGACCGTAGCTATCGTGCGGTTCGAGACTGTAGCTCATAGAACCGCTCGGCCACTCAGCCGGCGGAGAGGGGTGCATCCAGAGAAGTGAGAGAAGAAGATTAAGAGAGAGGGAGCAGCAGGTAAACAGAAAAAGGGGAAGGTGGCGAATTACTAATGGAACACTGTAATAAATACATAAATTACGGGTGTCATTGTGAATTTGATGTACTATTAAAAAAAGCGAAGGAGGAGGATGGAGAGGAGGAGGAAGTGTTGTGGGAGAGGAGGGCAGATGGAGGAGATGTAAAAAAGAGAGACGGATGGGCGGAAGGAGGAGGTGGATAGAGAGACGAGATAGGACTAATTGGACAAGAGAGATGAGGGAAGAGGGGATGAACTGATATAAAACTGGGGTGAATAAATATCCGGCCAACGCCGGGTGTACTGTTAGTAATTAGATAAAAATTTACGTGACAATGGACGTGTTCTTCTGAAAGGAATTACAGAGTATTTTCCTAAGGTTAGATGAGGCGTATTAAGTCTCGATAACTAGAGTGTTGTTCTTGATGTCTACAGATGATAAAATTCGTTGCTTAATATAGATGACTCCACCAGAGTTCATCTAGTTGGAATTTCATCTTTATAAAATGAACTACATAATAATCAGCTGAAAAATGCTCCTGTTGGAGCACAATAAAGGCAAATATGATCATGTTTAAAAGACTCTGACAGAAAAGTGGGCAATCAGGTGTCTGGGTCCTCATTCCTCCTTCCTCACCAAAAATTCAGGAAGCTTCACAGGACGAGTGACTATGTTATATCATAAATTTCCCAAGTAAAATTTCAGTTTTGTCGAGTTAAAAATTAAATAAATAGCAGATTTTGTATTAGAACTTTAGAAATACCGTTAAAAGCGTACTTTTGTGAATGAGACCGACCAAATACAAATAATTGGCTTCGTATGACATATATGACGAAACTCCAGAATCGGCAAGTTAACTTTGAGGAACTGTTTATGCTAGTAAAATGTGTGTTGTACTTATACATACTGTTTTAAAACAACAATATTTTTAAGGCCCACAGCAAATCCTAGAATTTTTCACACAGAACATCACGGTAAATTTTTTATCATCCAACTTTTCGAATCTCTAGACCTCCTACGTGATGCGCTCGTCTTTCCGACTGCAAATAAATATCGTAACGCTGAACTTTCCCACTGACATGAAAATAAGAACATTCCTTCACATTTTATCCAGGCTTAGGACTGGCTATGCACATTGTACATAGGCATGTTTAAATGTTTTTTTTTCATTTCATTTATTTTTATTTATTTATTTATATTGTTTGTGTTGTTGTTTACTTTTTGTTGTTTTTGTTGTTGTTCAACATTACAGTAGTAAATTGATAACCTTCTTTTCTTATCAATTGTAAACTCTTATTCAATTTTTTCTAAAAAGGCGAGAGATTTTAAACACCTTTTTAAATCTCCAGAGTCTTCATATGTTTTCACAATGTCTTTTAATCTTTTGTCAAGATCTGTGCGCCTCGTCTTTCTTTTTTGAAGAGGTAGGCCAATGGAATCTTTTTTAATTTCAAAAATAGCGTTCACTGCCTCCTCCTTCAGCTTTTGAATCAGAAAGTACACATTTGGATGTTTCTAGTTGATTGAGGAGTTCAGTTTTCTATGCCAACCTTCGACAGCATTCGTCGCTCTGTGTCGTTGGTTAAAAACATTCCACATTTCAATAGGTATATTAGGATTTTCCATCCACTGATCAACCATATAGTCTGTAAATGCTGTGATCTTCTCTCCACTGGGAATTTATTCCATTATTAAAATCCACGCTTCATCGATAATGTTAAGTGGAAGATGTGCCACTGCAACACGCATGCGACAAAACAATCGCACTCTATCCCTGTAGACTTCCGTTAGTCGCAGTTCCTGTATCTTCTTCCACAGACACTGGTTAAAGTGAAAGTTACAGCCAGGAAGTTGTGTTTCAGGGAACTCTGAATTCATAGCTATAATTGTAGCAATTTCAAAATCTAGAACTGCAGTTTTTGGTGAGCACCGAGGCATATTAGGTTTCGATCCAGAAAAAAGTCTTGGATATGAATTTTGACTTTTGTCTGGCAGCAAAGCAAATAAAACATGAAATATATTAGTTGCCTCTTCTGTACTTATGATGTCGACATGGACTGTGTACAATTGTTTGAACTATTTCGAATAGCTTCCAAATGTACCATTCATAAGCACAGTTCCACTGTCACAAAGGATTTTCTCTCTCTTTTCGCAAGTAAATACTAGAAGTGTCTTGCCTGGAACAGAGCCATCATCAACCTTCAAAAAACTACTACCTTCACCTAACTTCAAAAGGTCTTTGCTAAGGTGAATTTCCGAACTGGAGCCAGGGTTCTGGGTTGTCCCAATAGCTCCTATTCTCGCCTTACACAATAGAGTCTTAGACCTGTCATAATTCGGAATATATGCCACAAAATCTAATACTTTATCTTTCAAATCTTGAAATTTCTGCTTAAAAATTTGGGCTAATGGCACTGTCTTTTCTTCATAAACTATTTTTCTGCAATTATGTAGTCTTTTCATGATCTCCACTACTGGTTTGTCAGGTGGGCAAGAATGTTGCTGTTGAGCAACGATTTCACCATTTTCAATTTTTAAATGCCCTTTGCACCTACTTCGTTCATAATTGAAGCACATCTAGTTCGTATATTCTTCATTCCTCCTGTAAATACGGTAGCGATGACCATCCTTGATAAGAAATGGCATCCGTTTCGTTATTGTTATCACTTCCATCGTGTACACTGCATAGAACAGAAGTCGCATAGGAGATAGCAAGGAACGAAACCTACCTACGACGACACTGTCTGAGAAACGGTGACAACACATGCACTCAGGGTGAGCGACTGGGGTAGGCAAGCACTGGGGGAGGCTCAGTTAGCAAACACCTCGTTAGGGAACCGGATGCTTGGGACAGCTCCGCTACCTGCTGCACCCTTGTAGGAAACCCCACGATAGGAATCCCCACGTCAACCCAAGTGGGAGACACACGAACACCCATCCCATGCAATTATCACGGTTTTGGTCCCTCAAAAAAGACTTTGAAGGATGGACGATTTTTCATGTACAAAGATGTGCAGCAGGTAGATAAGGCTTCTTCACTCAGCAGTATACGATATTTACCAAACGGGTGTCTTCACAATGGTGCGTCGATGGGGTGATTGCCCCAGCACTGATGGCGAGTTTGACTAATCGGCATATTGATTCTGGAATGTAAGGCTTCGAAAGGAAACATTTTAAGCTTCTTTCTCATATCTTTCATAAACCTGATTAAATATTTTGTAGCTTACTTTTCGATACACTTTCGCCCACTGTTGGAATGCTATCTACAGTGTGTCAGTCATCTCTTTGTTCACTCTACTTTTCACCGTCTTGTCCATGTAACGTTCATAGACTAATTTCCACAGTCGTGTCCACATATATGTGACCCCGACGGTTTTCCAGAATTGACCTGAAATTCCATTGTCCATAGCTAAAATACGCTCGTGTGTGGGCAGTTAATAATAGATTTTGCACAGTTTTTGGTAAAAAGGTAATGTTGTGTGCTTGAAAATAGGTTTTTAAACGGCTGCCTGAATAGGCGGAAGACTTGAGCATTATATTTTATAAACCCCACTGTTGAATTTTAAGGAGTCAGTCTTTATTGCTGTGGAATAATAGGTATCGTAACTCATTCAAAGTGGAGAACGAACTCGATATTTCTTTAAAAATAGGTCTGCAGTTATTTACTCCATTTGGCCTAGACGTATGATGCGTTATTTTGTGTATGACCTCTTTTTCTCTTTTGCACCAATTCACCATAATGGTATTTTTTCTCATTGTGATATATTTGGTTGTAAGCCTATTTTTTTCAAAGTAAAACAGTGGTCTTTGTAGAATGTTGCCCTAAATGCTACTTATTTTTGGGCAGTGAGTTAGCATGTAGCGTTGTCTATTTCTTTGTGCTGTTGATTTTAACAGTAATGAAATTTATGCTTTTCTCGTCCTCATGCGAAACTATAAATGTCATACCTGTGTCCAAAAGGTTTCATTATGTATACGACTCTTCAGTATCCTCTCCTGTGCCACTATGTAGTAGCAAGACCGTCTTTCTTCCGGCAAACTTTGCTATTAAAAGTATGCTAATTATGCGACAACAATACTTGCACAATTTCGGTAACTTCGGATATTTCGGAGGCAGGGCCCTTTTTATGTTCTATTAAGTTTTGAAGAAAATTGCGAAATTGCTGAGTATTTTTCAGTTTTCACCACATACGTATCTCCAAATGTGCCTACTATTATTAGAGGTAGTTTGTTTCCACTTCTAGCATTTAGATCTCCTGTAAAGAAAATCTGATTTTTATTAATACTGTTTAATATCAGCAGCAATAGTTTGAAAAAGACCTTAGAGTAGTCAATATTCCCTTCATGTTGGACGTTAGCTGCTACTATTCTTTGGGTTGCTTTTGTATCTTTAATTCGTAATAGAACAGTGCGTCCTTTTGCATTTCATAGTCAAAAGTGTTCCCTTATTTTTTTGTAGGAATGTAGATTGTAACACCCTTACTTGTTCTTGTTTCTTACTTTACTCCACTGTAGATCATAGTATAGCCATATACATATCTAGTTCCAGATGTTTCCTCGTTTTTTTCTTTAATAGCTGTAAAATCTATTTCCTTTCGTTTCAAATGTTTTGATCATTCGAATTCCTTAACATCAGTTACCTAACGTACAAGGAGAAAGCTTTCCGAGCTTCCTTAAACCACTGTCTCTTGCTCCTATTTCTCACCCATATCGTATCCCGCTAATCCGACCTTTTGCCAAGGCTAAACTATGTAGTGCAAGTACGTTTATTTTGTCTCTGAATGGGTTACTAGCCCATCTCTATTACAGGAATTTTCCCTTGTATGGACCCAATACTCACTACACTGACACACATAAGCTGATTATTCCTAAAAACATTTTTGTTTCTTTTTCCATTGTGGATAGCAAACAATGCCATACTAAAATTGTAGCGATCATTGTCTAAACACATAAAATTTTGTCTGTTTCATGGTGTACCAATGATAATGAGTTGTGAAAAAATTTATAAGCATACAAAAAATTTTCAAACTAATTATCTATAAATGTGGGCACGATGTACAACTCCATTCCCGACGACATATTAACATACATTTTGCAGAAGTTCAGAGTTACCGAAATTTATGGATTTAAAGAGCAATTGATCACCTATGGCCAAGAAATGGAGCAGGAGAAATTATCATATTGAGATCAGTCGAGAAGCAGTCGGAGAGGCCAGAATATCATGTTTGGTCATTTAATGATACAAATTTAAGTAATTGTACGTGTGTTGCTGGATATTGGGAAGCTTCGATTATCCTGAGGCCATTTGGTAATAATGAGTGAATTTACAGATTATTGTTCAAGAATTTCCACCAAGTTTTACTTGTCTTCTCAATATGTGACTGAGCTTGTTCTTTGTCATTGATTTCCGACGTGGTACAGGTTAGGTTGTGAAATTTTTATTAATTATTAAGTTAGTTTAACGTGTGATACTGGATATGTTTTTGAATGTAGGTTTCATATGACGCTATTTAGATTGTTATTTTACTTATGTACAGAGGTGCATGATAAAACTATATTGTGGTGCAACAGAGGACATTAACAGCAGCACTAACAAAGCCAAAGTCGCCTTACACCTCTTCGCTCCATCTGGAGAGTGGAGAAAGTAACATTGAGAAAAAGTTTCAGATATTTGAAAGTAACGTAAAAACTGAGCTTCTATACAGTTGTTAAACATGGAAAGTGAGAAAGCAGTCAGTCCATAACTGCGACACATTCAACAACTCATATCTGAGGAACATCCTAGGGACACTCTGGGAAAAAACCAGCTAGACGCCAAATGAGCTGTAAATAAGAAGCAGAAAGTGGAGATGGTTAGGACATTCGCTTAGGAGACTCAATGAACATATTGCGAAGGAAGCTCTTCATTGCGTGCTGCATGGACGATGGAGACGAGGGAGGCCCAAAATGAGGTGTAGACGACTAGTTGAAGCAGAAGGTCAACAGCAAATAACAGGGTGGGAAGAAGCGAAAATAGTAGCAGAAGACAGAACAAGGTAGCGATTCTTTGTTGCCGCTCTATGCTCGACATAAGGAGTTAAAGGTCTTATTAATACATAATAATAAATAATACAGAGGTTTCTGTTTATTTCGCTACTATATCTATAAAATGATGGTGAGTTACTGTAGTTTAAATAATGTATTATTCTCAACAAGTTGTTGAATATTATATGGTGTGTTTTAAACAACTCGTTATATTGTTGCACGCTTAGGGGTATATAGGGGTGTATTATCCCTACGAGTACATGACTCTGAGCCATGTAGCAGTGTTTCACTCCTCACTGTTCCACGCTACATTATTTGCTCTTTTTTTCAATGTAACTATGTGACCTACCTTCTTCTGTTGCGTTTTCACTCTGAGCTGTACTCCAACTACGTTGTTAGCGTTTTACTATTATCTTACATTTCTAACTAAGCCTGAGCACATTTTAGATTACATACTTAAATTGGACTGTGGCTTTTAAAACTGAACAGGCTTCTTTCTTCATCCATCTTGCTTGAGGCTCAATTAACATATATCTTGATTAATTTTAGTTCTATTTATTATTTCGATGATAGTAACACTGTTATTGACAAGATTGTTGTTGTGTTAAGTGATAAAGCCTCATTAGAAACTTGTTGAATATAAAAAGACAATAATTATTTCTCATTAACTTTTGTAACGTTGCATACTATTAGCCATGTGGGAAACATGTATATATGTATGGTATAATACCATAAGTAGCACCTTCTGAGAACAATGCCAACTGGTCACTAGAAGAGGAAAAAAAATTCTTAACGTTGAATCAAACAGAAAAAGCAAATATCTTGTAACAAATGAGTGATATATATATATTCTTGTGAGGTTCGAGAAATAATTTTGTTGAAAAGTCACTATTTATGATGTACAGCTAATTTTGTCTTCAATAAAGTAATTACATAAAAATGGTGTATTAAGCTAATGATGAACATCATTGAGATGTTGCACTTAGCTGACAAGTAAATGTGAGCTTATGTAGCAACGATTTTTCTATAATGTTCGGATTAAAAAGAAATGATTGGAAAATAAATGAATTTTCTTATGATCATGATGACGATAGCATTCTTTACAACAAATTTATGAACTTTTCAATGTTGGATAATTGTTTGAAATGCTATGATATTTATGATTGGCTTGGCAATGAATAGTCATGTAACATAGAATGATGTTTATTTTGATTCATGTGATGTACATTTACTGGAATTGCGTACATTTTATTTTAGTAAATGAGGTGATGGTTATTGACAAGAAAGATATTAACATGGCAACTATGAATGTGTTTGTACAATGAGAAACGGTTGCCATTTATGGGTAGAGCAGTGAATTAGAGATAATTAACTGAGGATTTTATTATGATAAAATGTTGGTGCTGTCTTGTTACCAACTGCTGTAATGGACAAACAAGACGTGATAGCTAATAAAAGATGGCAACATTAATGATAATTCAGTGAGATTTAAGGGAGAACCTCCTTACCCTTCACTATGGGTGATCCCCTTATGCTAAGGACCTTGAGTTCACAGGGTGACTCATCAGTACAGATACCCATACCGTAGATACAACGACAGTGGAGGGATCTCTGTTGAAATGTCAGACAAACATATTTCGCCCGAAGAGATGGTCCAGCCTTTCCAGCAGTTGCAGGGCAACATTCTGTGTCATTTACAACGAAATCGAACCTGCTGTCATGATACAGTGAAACAGCTGAAAGCAAGTGGAAACTGCAGCTGTAATTTTTTCTGAGGGCATGCAAATCTAATGTATGGTTACATGATATCGTTACCCACTCACACCTCTGGGTGGAGATATCATGAGAACGATAAGAGTCATTCTATACATTGTAGAGTGTAATATTAGACTGCTAATCAGATAGGTTAGAAAATTTAAGAAGATTGAAGTTAGATATAGAGGGAATTGGTGTATTTCAGAAACAGGAGGAAGGGTAATGGAGGAGTAAGTTTAACAATGAGACTGACAGTAAAGCCGCATCTGCTACTGTAGCACCAGTTCATATGACAATTAGTTCTTCAGATGATGAAGAGTTTGTAAAAGTGTGAGATGACACGAAAGAAATTATTCAGATAGTTAATGGAGACGATAATTTAACTGTGATGGCGGGCTCGAATTCTATAGTTGGAAACGAGGGGGAAGAAGCATAGAAGGTGAATATGGACTAGGGGGAGAAATGAAAGAGGAATAGCCACTAGAATTCTGCACAGACAGTAGTTTAATCATCGCTGACACTTAGTTTCAGACTCATGAAAAAAAGAATGTATGCTTGGAGGAGACATGGAGACACCTTAAGCTTGCAGACTGATAATAGAATGGTAAGACAGAGACATCGGAAACAGATTTTAAAACATAAACAATACAGCTGCCAGATGCAGACTCTGGTCACAATTTAGTGCTTATCAACTATAGGCTAAAAGTGAATAAACCGCCAAAGTGTAGGACATTAAGGAGATGGGATATGGATAAAGTGAAAGAACTGGGGTTGTTGAGAGATTCGTAGGCTGCGCTGGCAACGATTGACTGTAACAGGGAATAGGAATACAGCAGAAGACGAATGAGTAGCTTTGAGAGACGAAATTAGAAGGAAGGCCAGAATTGACCGTAATTTTGATGATTTATTAACAGCAAAATTGATTTTCGATCACAATATGATCACCTTCACCGCTTTAGCGTACAAATTAAAGCTCGTAGGCGCTGGTGTCTAGTTATTAGCAGTGATCGTTTCATAGCATCTCTTATCGTTAATAACTAGACACCAGTTACCTAAGAGCTCTAATTTGTACGGTAAACCACTGAAAATGATCATTTTGTGATCGAAAATCGATTTCACTGTTAATGGAGCATCACCATGACTACTGACCTTCCTCCTAATTTTATTTACCATATGGTCCTTGTGCACACAGCACTCCATGTATAACACTCCCCGTCTGCTAACTACTGTACCATAACCTCAATGCCAGAAGCAGGTTGTAACATAAAACAATTTTGTAAAAGTAACTATGGCACAAAGCAACAGAGCAGTGTTACCCTCTGAGAGGAATTTTGTTAAGTTGACCGTATTGTTCCTAATGGAAGTGGCTTATCGGAAATGAAAGTCAGAATTACGTTAATATTGGAATAGTGACAAACAAAATTTTGCCTAGCTATACTGTTTATAGAATAAGGGAAACGGTCGCCAGCCTAATTAGGCAAGAGAAAGATTAACATTCTCGTTTATGAAAGTAGGTATAAGTAACTATAATGGACAACACAACAGACACAACCTAGACTTAGCAAGACGCGAGTGCAATGAACTCTAACACACATATGTTTTAAGATTGAAGCTAACAGTTAGAGCAGCAGGAACTATTTTCAAAATTATAACAGGTACAGAAAAACACTATCACTTTCAGGGTTTACACAAACTGAGTGGTCTTTATACTGTTAATATGCACACAAGAGACAAACACTTGGCATACATGAGAATGTAACGTTTCACAACTGCAGCTTTCTCACTTTTACTACAACGAAACACAATGTTGACAAAATTGCAAGGAATTGACTCTCCTTTTTAGAATTTACTACAGACAACAACGTGATCATTTACTTTATAAGACTCAGCCTAAAGTTTGAAGTTGGTAACAGCACTTTAAATAACAGTTTCAATAGGAAAATTATTATTGGACAAATAACATTTGCTTTAACTCACTCTGTTACCACATTAGCTTTACTATCTTTCAAATAAGTTCAAGAGGCATTATTTAACAAAGCTCTAGGCTTCAACGTACTTTGAGTAAGGACACTCGGTAATCACTTTACTTCAAACGGAGAGGACCCTGAGAGGTGTTATGATGAGGAGTAAAATCAAGGTAGGTAAATAAATTCCGATATGAATTACCTTATATTTCAGCACACTAACACATCCATTAGGCTGATCCTTCACTGTACATCAATATAGTATTACGTTACAGTGATTGCGCAATGTGGTGGCAACTGCATGTTGGTAGGTGGAATTACAGGTAGAATTGCCGGACTTTATCGTATCTTCATGGCGATGATTCATACAAATTCCAGAATAGATCCAGCTATTTATCCACCCATCCGAGGCATTGGAAAGAAGCAGTAAAAGCCTCTCTCTGAATCAGCATGATATGCACCTTTACATTGACAGTGCACAGACTGGTAGCTCCTTTCCGACTGGTGGCTCGTCTCCGACTGACTATCAGTTCCACCTTTTCCACCTATGCCAACCACAATTTGCGCGTGCTACGCATTTCCGTTCCAGAGGGGAACCACTACACCATTTACATACAAACTAACTAAGAACCCTAAGTGAGGATCAGCAATTTACATAACAGCAAACAAATACATTAAATAAAACAGAACATTTTCACATATTGACACTTCTACAAAAAAATTATTCACACAAAATTACAATTACATACAATAAGTTCTGTTCCCTCCAAATGGGACAAAGAATACAAATTGCAGATACACTACTTTGCATAGAATCAAATCACGACATCAAAGGTTTGACAAAGAAAAGAATACACAATTTTATGTTATCGATTTGAACACATTCACAGGCGATCAACAATGTAACATTAAATAAAGCAAAATGAATCCATACAGCATAAGAGCTGTGGTGTTACACATGCCCCATGTTTCGTTGAAGTTTCCCATCAGGGATACTTCAAGGAAACATCCATAACACCTGAGTGGTGCAGGCTGCAAAAAAAAAAATTTATTCCATCCAACTTCAGTTGGGAGAAAAAACACACACACACACACACATTACAAATATACAGTATATACACTAAGAAATTGCATGTATTTCTTCCAAAATATTTTCAAAGTAAAATATCTAAAGCAATTTTCAATTTCACACTGGTTTAAGGAAACTAATTTTGCACCATTACACAAGATATCTTTAAGCATGTTCTTTTCATACACACACAGTTCAATTAATACGCAATCAGTACACAAACTCATCTACATATAAGTAGAATAGGAAAAGCCTTTAAATAATATGAAAAAAAATTTAAACACATATACAATAACACAGGACATTCTAAGTTAGCAAAACAGAATTTTGTCTCTCAATAATTATAGAGGAATGTAAAATTTCACAGACACACAAGCATATTAATGATCACAGTATATTTTACAAGGTTCAGCAATTAATGAAATATTGAAAATTTCAGTTTGCATCCGGATATGCACAATTATTTATACAAACAACTATGAGAAACCTTTTCCAACTGACTCCTTAAATACCAAAGTAACTTTGCAAGGTTGTTTCAAAATAATTAACTTTAAAGCTGCTCTTCATTAATAGCAGTCCAAAATATTTGTTACACATAAACACACTAACATATTCAGAGCCTATCTTTAATTATCACTGCTGTGTTTCAAAACAAGGCAGTCCAAAACTTTACGTTATTTCAAAAAACCTAGTATCAAAAACATCTACATCGA
The DNA here is from genome assembly GCF_023864345.2 of Schistocerca serialis cubense. NCBI lineage: Eukaryota > Metazoa > Arthropoda > Insecta > Orthoptera > Acrididae > Schistocerca > Schistocerca serialis. Next base: position 454,810,155 of record NC_064646.1, read on the forward strand.
TTTAAATAAGATTCCTTATACATTTTATAATAACTTTTCACTGACTTCAATAAGAATAGTCAGTTTATAACATATTGCTCAAAAAAACCTAACTTAATTCACTGCTTGCCTCAGCACTAGCAGTCCATGTTACACATTCTACCCATTATTGGTTTAGCAGTCTTTTTACATACACATTTAGACACAAAAACACAATTTAGATTAAGAATACACAAAAAACACATTTTTAAATTGACACACTGCCCCATCCTCTAGGTTTGGCAGTTCATGACCACTTATCAGCTCCTTGCCCCACAATGGCAAGTCCTTTGGTTACTGCTCACATCGTATATTTTGTAGTCCTTAGCATCAGGACCATAGCATTTTTATTATTTGTCTTGTTTTACTGCCCATCAACATATTTTTGAGCAGTTTATTGTCATCATTTCCAGGTTTTTTATCATTCTGACACACTTTTGGTAAAATTTGCATTAGTGGTATAAAACATGAAACCTGTAACTTTGAAACAACAATTAGACACTGGTAACAAAACCATTTCTTTTCAAATGACACAATCAGGTAACATATACATTAATCGAGAAAGAATTGAGTGTCATATTCAGGATCAAGTTAGGATAAAGTATTTCTTACTACTCCTTTATCATTGCTTTTCCACACACAGTTAGGTCATTACATACATCAAGATCAGGACAATAATTTCATATCCTATTGCAAGTGATTTCTGCCAACTCTTTTGCTGGCACTAGACACATACCTCACATCTACTTTACACATACCTTAGCCAGGTTCATCTCCTCAGTTTTAAACACATATACAGTTTTTCAACACCATATTTGCCCCTTTCTTTTTCAAAAACATTTACATTTAATTATATTATGGCATTCATTTACCTTTTCTTTTCAATATTCTTACCTTTTCTCATGCATATTTCTCTTTCCAATTTCTTTTTAATTTCATTTTTCCTTTACAGTACCCACTATATTTTCATTATTCTTTGCCATTTTCTAGTGTACCCATATTATTTTTCCATTTACTTGTCCACAAACAATACACAATATCTTACATCATTGCCACACTATTCAATACACTCTGATAGAGAAGAAGGAAAGAAGATAGTAAAAGTTCTGAATGATGAAGAGGAAGGTTGGCAGCACGAAAAGAAATGGAAGTAGTGCTAGCAACGACTCGGGTCCCTGGTGCTCGTCAGGCACCTGACAATGCAAAGAGTGCATTGCCCCCCTGAGGGTTGTACATTTCATTCATTATTGGTTTCTGTGGACATACATTTTCAGGTCAACTATATGTCTAACTCCTAAAGGCTTCCTTGACCTAGGGTACACAAGAAAATAAGCATTTGCATGTGGAGTTCCTTGCACTTCAAAAGGTCCATTGTAAATATATTTGAATTTAGAAATTTCATTATTAATTTCGCTAGATTTTTCATGGGTCTTTACTAAAACATAATCTCCAAGCTTAAATTTAGTTGTTTTGAGGTTATTATCATGCCTCTTAGATCTAGCGGCCGCTTTCTCTTTCATTCTTTTCTTAACTAACTCTTTTTTCTCATGCAGGTTAATTCCTACAATAGGGGGGAATTGCAAGATCTCTTCAATAATACTTTTACTTTTATGGTCCAACAGAATTTCTTCAGGGGTAAAACCTGTGGTTTCATGGTATAAGGTGTTCATGGTCTTTTCAAAGTCATTTACAAATCTGCCCCAAGCCTTATGGTTATGGTGACAGTAGGTTCTACCTAACCTTCCTAATTCACGCATATATCTTTCGACAGGGTTACTAGCCGGGTGGTAAGCTGAAATATATTTAACTTGAACATCATGTTGCTTCATGCCTTCCTTCCAGATTTTTGAGATAAACTGTGGTCCATTATCAGACAAAACTGCTTTAGGTTTACCAATGGTGTTAAAATACTCAGTCATCTTGCTGAAGACTGCTTTAGCAGTGGCTTTCCTGATTGGATATAATTTAATAAATTTGGAGAACACTTCCAATACTACAACAATGTAAGACCAATTACCTGAGGTTTTAGGTAAAGGACCATACAAATCCACTGACAGTAATTCTAATGTGTCCTCTGGTACGGTATTCTGCATGAAACCTTGATTTTGTTTGTTTGTTACTTTTGCCCTCTGACATACATCACAAGATCTTATTCTCTCATTAATTTTCTTAGTAACACCTACATTAATTGCAACAACATCATTTAACTTTTCAATGCATTTCTTGGGACCACAATGCCCTAAGGCAAGATGAAAATAATCAATTACTTCAGTCTCAAATTGCCTAGGCCAACACACCTTCCATTCTTCAGTGCTGGTATTCTTTCTCCTATATAAAATTCCATTAAATATCTTGTAAAATCTACAGATTTGTGGGTAATTCGGGTTACTAAAATTAACTTTCACTGATTTCCAAATTTCATCCTCATTCTGGTGGAACCTCATACTTTTACAAATTTGCTCAATTCTTTTCCTACCTGGAACCTCCTTAATATATCTTACATGGAATTTGCCATCTTCATTATCTTCCCTTGGTAAGTTGTTCATACCCTCAGGCAACCGTGATAAAGCATCAGCTACATAATTGTCACTACCTTTAATGTATAATATCTCATGATCAAACTGTTGTAAGTACAACGCCCATCGACTCAACCTGCCAGTAAACAGTCGACAGTTTTTTAAAAAGGTTAATGCCTTGTGGTCTGTATGAATTATAGTTTTATGTCCCCATAAATAATTCCTAAATTTCTTTAATCCCCAAATGATTGCTAAAGCCTCCTTCTCTGAAATAGTATAGTTTTTCTCATATTTAGTTAAAGTTCTACTAGCAAAAGCAATGGTATTATGTTCAGTTTCCCCAGATTCTGTGTATTCCTGAAATATTTCAACACCAATACCATAAGCACTACTGTCTGTAATCATGTGGAATGGCTCACTTAAAACTGGATGATGTAAAATGTTTTCCCTTACTAACTCGGTTTTCAAATTTTCAAAATCTTTCTGACATTCAGATGTCCAAATATATACACTATTTTTCTTTAACAAGCCATTCAAATGTAGGCTGTTAAAAGCTTGCCCTTTCACAAATTTGCGGTAAAACCCACAAAGAACTAAAAACGCTTTCAACTGTTTCCTGTTCTTTGGAGGAGGGCAATTTTCAATAGCATTAAGCTTTTCTGGGTCCTTGCTAATCCCAGATGTGGTTATTATGTGTCCTAAAAACTTAATTTCTTGTCTCACAAATTCACACTTTTTTAACTTTAAAGTCATGCCCCCTGCTTGAAGAGCAATAAGGGTTTTCTTTAACAGGTCACAATGTTCTTCCCAGTTATCAGTAGCAATCAATAAGTCATCCACATATACAGTCAATCTAGCACAAAGTTCTTTTCCCAACACAGAATCCAAAGCCCTAATGAAATCAGAAACAGAAGTATTCAAACCAAATGGTACAACTTTGTATTGGTAACATTTTCCTGCAAACAAAAAAGCTGTGTATTTTCTAGAATCTTTGTGTAATGGGATCTGCCAATATCCAGCAGTAAGGTCTAAACTGGTTAGATATTTCACATTATGGAACTTTTGTAATAAATCATCTAAATTTTCAGGCCTGTCTACTTCTCTCCTGACAAATTTATTCAATGTTCGTGCTTCAATGACTACTCTTACACCTCCATCCTTTTTGTTGACTATAATAAGTGGACTATTGTATTCACTATTGCTTCTTTCTATTACCCCCCATTCCAACATTTTATCAATTTCAGCTTGTACTGCCTCTTTCTTAGCTATAGGTATTGGATATGGTCTGGCAAAGAATGGTTCATGTTCCAGGATATCCATACGGTATTCAAAGTTATTTACGACACCTGGTTTATCAGAGAACACTTTCTTATTACTATTCAAGATATCAAATAAATCATCTTTCTGTTCACATGATATTCCTTGGATAACACCAACAATTTCCCTTAGACTGTCAGTTTTTTGATCATCCTGCAATAAACCTCTCACATGGTATATTTCATATAGTTGGGATAAACCATCATTTTCAGATTCTATTTTTAATAAAATGGATTCCACATTCACAGCTTGGACCTGGTTGTTACCTTCAAATTTAATTTCTATTGTCTCGGTTTCCCTACTAATCTTAACAGTTCCACTACCACAATCTAAAATTACTTTTTCCTTGTCTAGCCAATCAATACCTAGGATCATTTCAGCACTTAGTTCAGGGACCACTAAAAAATCATGTTCAAATTTTTGGCTTCCTATTTCAAAGTCCATCAATACTTGTTTTTGAATGGGCTTGCTGGATCTACCAGTAGCTCCTATAATTTTCACTCCACTAACAGACATTATTACTAACCCTGGATTACATGAAATATGATTAAAGAAAGATTCTGATATGGCACTGATTTGGGATCCTGTGTCTAAAAGTACTTGCAGTTCAGTGTTACAAACATTTACAGGTATTATAGTTTGTTTAGTAATTCTCTGTTCCTTTACCTCCTGTTCTTCCCATAATAAATCCTGCTCAACCATTATATCTTTCCAGGAAATATTACCTACTGATTTCAATCGTATATCAGGTGGCTTTTTGGGTTTGTGGATCTCTACATCTTTACAGATCTTTAACAGTTCACGGTCTACTATATTTATCTCTGAACATTCTTTAGGTTTCTGTAAATCTATTTCTGTCATTTCATTTAGTAAAGCCCGCCCTAATATAGTATCATCCGGCGGCTCTTTCGGTTTTGTTTCAGTTACACATTCCGGATTTTGTTTCGAAAAGATGTCATTAATTTTTTCGTAACCTCTTTCTGTAAAGGTATAATTATGTTTGTCGACCTCCGAAAATTCATCTGTATCTGAATCTGTCGTCTCTCCTTCGTCTGAACTATCACTAGGTTCTATTTCGTTATCAGATTCGAGCAGGAAAGCAACTTTTAGACAGTGAGGCAGATTATCACTAGATGTCTCAGCCACTTCGTTTTCCGACTCCTTTTCTACATAATGCACATCGTTTGGACATGCAGGCACTTCAGTTATATCACTTTGAACGATTTCAGCCTTAACTTCATATTTAGTATAATCGTCATGTACTTCGATAACTTTCATTCCATTTTCCCCTTTGTTATCATTCTCAGGTAATCGTGCGAAATACTTACTAGACCCTTCTGCATTAGAATCATAAAACACTTTTCCATCAACAACAATTTCATCTGCACTGTTCATAATGACATGATTACTAACGTCCTCCTCTACCTCATTTTTGCCTATTATTAATTGTGCACACGTCTTTTGCGTGGCATATTCTACCTCCCTTTCCTCTTTATTCATCACAACCTCCCCCACATTTACGTCTTTTACTTCATACACATCATTAACAGTACAAATGTTCTCCTTTCCACTCGCCTTTTCTGGCTCCCTTTCATTCTTTAAAAAAGTCTTTTCACACGATTCCGATACCGAGTTATCATTATCATATGACATATTAACTTTATTTTCATCTCTACATTCATCTACTACTGAAACCGGCCATCGGAAGTGTCCGATCCCGCCTCTTCTGTCTCTCTCTACGGCAGCCATCTTGTTCCGACGTCTGCCATTTGTGTCTGCTGCCAAGTGCAATGTACGCTGCTTCGGCAACGGCTGGCCCGAGCACGAACGGTCACGTGACTTCGCACTGGGAACGCCACTATGTATCATTCCGCGCCCGTCTGCTATAGGCGCGCCCTTAACCATCCTGCCCCGTAGTTCACGTTTTTCCTTCTCGAATCTAATATTTGGCATCTTTTCTTTGGGCCCAAAATCGGTTTCCGCGTGAATCCGGCCCGTAACACACGCGGTTTTCAGTTTTCCATTTCTTCTCTATTTTGGAAATTCCGCGTCATGTATCCTCTACCGCGCGTAGTGTAATTTCCTCTACCTCTCGCACGACCTCTTTGAATCGTGTTTACACGAAATCTACCGTTTTCCTGTCGTTCAGCTTGGTCATTACTTTCTCGCGAATAATTATTGCTATTATGGGGACGGTCCTCGCGATTTCTTCGCCAATGATCTTCATCTTCTACCCTTTCCAAGAACGCAGAAAAACTACTGTGTGTACTCCCAACATATCGTTTCGAATCCTCAGGCAGTTTCTGCCAAAGAACCCAAACGATCTCAGCTTCAGTTCTTCTAGCCTTCAAATGTATCAGTTTTCTGTACCATGATTCGCAGAATTCTTTCATGGTTTGCCTACCTCTGATGTCATACAACCTGGCCATTAGAAATTCACGCCACAATTGGTCTTGTTTTTGTTCTGACCAGTATTCGTCAATAAATTTTTGTTTGAAAGTTTCAAAAGACATCTGGTTAGTATCAAGATTCAACCCCCACCTTTTTGCTTCTCCTGTTAATGCACTGATTATGACATTAATTTTTTCCTGATCAGACAAATATTCAGGAAAATTTCTTTCGCAATTCTTTACAAAGTCTAGGGGGTGCCATCCGTTATGCCTCTTTGCAGGGTCGAATTTCTCTTCGCCCTCTAATATTTTACTGAGAGGCATTCTTTCAGTAAAATGTGTAGGTCCGGTTTGTATTTTCCTTTCCAAGTCATACACTTTGCCTTGGATTTGTGAAGTGTTATGCTCATACTTCTTTTCGCAAGTAATAATCTGTTTGGTTAGAGCTCTGCTTGTTTCTGTTACAGACTGTTTGATCTGTGCAAATTCCGCGTTACACTCTGTTTGTATTTCGGATTTAATACCGAATACCTTTTCGTCAACCTTAGTACAGACTAAGGGTTCAATTTGATCTTGAATTTTAATTACTTCAGAGTCAAATCTTTCGTTAATGTCATCAATTTGTCCTTGTATGTTGGCAATATTGCCATTGATGACAGTAATTTCGCTTTTGAGGTTTTTAATTTCATTACTCACAATGTCTACTTTTACATCAACTTTCTCAATCTGTTTACTAATATCACTACCCTGTGCTGCAATTAGCTGTCTTTGTTCTACATTTTGTTGCCCTAGTGCTGCGATTTGTACCTTAATACTGTCATTTTCTGCTGCATTTTGCTGTCCCTGTGCTGCAATTTGTGCCTTAATATTGTTATTTTGCGCAGACAGTATTCTAAGCAAATCAGTCAGATCTAGTGTCTTTTCACTTTTAGATTCTACTGCCTTTTCGTGTTCAGATCCTACACCCCTTTCTGGTTTTGGTGATTCAAACATATCCCTCGATTCATCAGCATAGCCACTGTCTTCGACAACATCGCCTACATTGCCTTGCTTAGTACGCGCTACACACATAGCTTCGATCTGTTTATTAATGTCTGCGTGATAACGTAAGTAATTTAACTCGCGCGTCATGCCATCTGTTGGTGTGCTGCCTGAACTGCTCTCGGTTACATTTTGCTCTCGCGCGTCTAAATTTATTTCTAATTTCCTGTCCATTTTAGCTATTATTAAGTACTGATACCTTTTATTTTTAATTTAAACTGAACTTTCACTACTAGTTCTGTCAAGTAATGTACAGGTTCGTGCCGCTGGACGTTTTATGTTCACTCAATGTTTGTAAAATGCTAACTACTTATAATTTTTTCCGTCTGTAGGTGCAAACTGAACAACGTCCTGTCACGCGGCGCCACGTATAACACTCCCCGTCTGCTAACTACTGTACCATAACCTCAATGCCAGAAGCAGGTTGTAACATAAAACAATTTTGTAAAAGTAACTATGGCACAAAGCAACAGAGCAGTGTTACCCTCTGAGAGGAATTTTGTTAAGTTGACCGTATTGTTCCTAATGGAAGTGGCTTATCGGAAATGAAAGTCAGAATTACGTTAATATTGGAATAGTGACAAACAAAATTTTGCCTAGCTATACTGTTTATAGAATAAGGGAAACGGTCGCCAGCCTAATTAGGCAAGAGAAAGATTAACATTCTCGTTTATGAAAGTAGGTATAAGTAACTATAATGGACAACACAACAGACACAACCTAGACTTAGCAAGACGCGAGTGCAATGAACTCTAACACACATATGTTTTAAGATTGAAGCTAACAGTTAGAGCAGCAGGAACTATTTTCAAAATTATAACAGGTACAGAAAAACACTATCACTTTCAGGGTTTACACAAACTGAGTGGTCTTTATACTGTTAATATGCACACAAGAGAGACAAACACTTGGCATACATGAGAATGTAACGTTTCACAACTGCAGCTTTCTCAGTTTTACTACAACGAAACACAATGTTGACAAAATTGCAAGGAATTGACTCTCCTTTTTAGAATTTACTACAGACAACAACGTGATCATTTACTTTATAAGACTCAGCCTAAAGTTTGAAGTTGGTAACAGCACTTTAAATAACAGTTTCAATAGGAAAATTATTATTGGACAAATAACATTTGCTTTAACTCACTCTGTTACCACATTAGCTTTACTATCTTTCAAATAAGTTCAAGAGGCATTATTTAAAAAAGCTCTAGGCTTCAACGTACTTTGAGTAAGGACACTCGGTAATCACTTTACTTCAAACGGAGAGGACCCTGAGAGGTGTTATGATGAGGAGTAAAATCAAGGTAGGTAAATAAATTCCGATATGAATTACCTTATATTTCAGCACACTAACACATCCATTAGGCTGATCCTTCACTGTACATCAATATAGTATTACGTTACAGTGATTGCGCAATGTGGTGGCAACTGCATGTTGGTAGGTGGAATTACAGGTAGAATTGCCGGACTTTATCGTATCTTCATGGCGATGATTCATACAAATTCCAGAATAGATCCAGCTATTTATCCACCCATCCGAGGCATTGGAAAGAAGCAGTAAAAGCCTCTCTCTGAATCAGCATGATATGCACCTTTACATTGACAGTGCACAGACTGGTAGCTCCTTTCCGACTGGTGGCTCGTCTCCGACTGACTATCAGTTCCACCTTTTCCACCTATGCCAACCACAATTTGCGCGTGCTACGCATTTCCGTTCCAGAGGGGAACCACTACACCATTTACATACAAACTAACTAAGAACCCTAAGTGAGGATCAGCAATTTACATAACAGCAAACAAATACATTAAATAAAACAGAACATTTTCACATATTGACACTTCTACAAAAAAATTATTCACACAAAATTACAATTACATACAATAAGTTCTGTTCCCTCCAAATGGGACAAAGAATACAAATTGCAGATACACTACTTTGCATAGAATCAAATCACGACATCAAAGGTTTGACAAAGAAAAGAATACACAATTTTATGCTATCGATTTGAACACATTCACAGGCGATCAACAATGTAACATTAAATAAAGCAAAATGAATCCATACAGCATAAGAGCTGTGGTGTTACACATGGAGTAGCCAGTCAATTTCATAGATGAAATAATGAAGGCAGCAGAACATCAGATAGGTAGGACAATATTGAATTCAATTTAGTAAAGAAGAAAATATAAAAATGGAGCAAAAGAAGTAGGCGAAAGGGAATACAAACGTCTAAATAATCAGGATGACAGGAGGTGCAAAATGACTAAGCAGGAATGGCCAGAGGACATATGTAAGGATTTTGAATCACATACTGCTACGAGGAAGATAGACACCGTCTACAAGGTCCTTTGGAGAAAAGAGAAGTAGCTTTGTGAATATCGAGAGCTGAGACGGAAGACCAGCCCTAAACAAACAACGGAAAGCTGAAAGATGGGAATAAATGGATGGTCTATATAAGGGAGACGAACTGGAATACAATATTATAGAAATGGATGAGGACGTAGATGAACGTGAGATGGAAGATTTGATACTGCGAGAGGAACTTGATAGGGCACTGAGAGACCTATGTCGAAACATGGCCAGAGGAGTAGACGACATTCCGTCAAAACTGCTCTATAATTGGTAGAGCCAACAAAGACAAAACTCTTCCATTTCGTGTGCAAAATGTATGAGGCATGCGAATTACGGTCAGACCTCAAGAAAAATATAATAATTGCTATTTCAAAGAAAACAGCTGCTGACAGGTGTGAATATTACCGTACTGTGAGTTTAATAAGTCATGGTTGCAAAATACTAACACGAATTCCTTACAGAAGAATGGAAAAACTCGTAGAAGCTGACTTTGGAGTAGATCAGTTTGGATTTATTAGAAATGTATTACCACATGTGGCAATACTGAACCTGCGACTTACTTTAGAAGATAGTTTAAGGAAAGGGACCTCTACTTTTACTGCATCAGTACACTTACAGAAATTTTTTGATATTTTTGTCTGTAATAAACCTTTTCTAAGGTAAAATATTTAGTACTACTACATTAACCAGACGGCAGATCCAAGAGTCGCAGGGTATGAAAGGGAACCAGTGGTTGATAAGGAACTGAGACAGGCTTGTAGCCTATCCAGAATCTTACCCAGTCTCTACGCTGGGCAAGCAGTAATCAAAACCACAGAAAAGTTTTGGGTAGGACTCAAAACTCAGGGAGAATAAATAAAGTCATTGGAGTTGACAACGTAGTTCTGTCTGACACAATAAAGTCTTACAGGAGAAGCTGAAGGTTGTCTCCGTTGATCCATTGTGGATGCGGGACAGCGGCTGGTCATTTATTTATGAAATACTAATCGCTAAACACCCATATGTTTTAGAAATGGTTATTTTATTTTCAAGACCAGTTTCGGCATTCCATTAACTCCACCTCCAGGCCGCTGCGTGTTAGAAACAACTAGTATAATTATAGTATACAGAAATTTATATTTTAGAAAATGAAGCATAGTGAGACAAATTCTCAGAAACCTACAAAATGCATTGTGCGGTGTTAAGAAGTGTATCTGTGCACACAACGCACAGCAAAGCACAATAGGTACAGGTGCTGGTTAGCAACGAAACTAACTACTCTAACATCACAGAGTTATAATAGAACATGTCAAACATTTCAAAAACCTAAATTAGAAAGTGTACAAAATCAGAAGCACAAAGGAATAATGCTTGTCTAGCTTTTTAAAAAATATATCCACAACCCTTACAGATGAGAATCACTCTTGTTTTTAGGAGAACATTATCCGCACTCAAATTAAAAACTCGCGATACGACATATCAAGTACACAATAGTGTGAATACCTATTGATTACGTAACACTAGTGATGTATGAGATCTATTTATGACAATATCAAAAATCCGTACCAGGGACAAAAAACGGCCGACAAAATACTATGTAAATGATGGTAAGTGAAGAACCTGCACGGGATACCCATAAAATAGTCAGAGGGCATAATACTGTATCCCAAGTAAAAACTGAAACGATATGACTTATTGTGTCTTAAACATCAATTAATTGGCGGTGGAACAAACAAGGGACCCCAAACACCATATTATTATGTTGACGATATATTCGTTGTGTAATGGAAATTAGAACGAGGCACTCAGACTACAAGAAATTTTTAACTCTTTATACCACAAGTTTCATTTAACTATGGACTTTCATGTTGAGGGCACTCTGAACTTTTTAATTTACAGGTAAGTAGGAATGGCCAGTGTTCAGAATACGAGGTTTCTCGTAAGCCGACAGCAAAATTGTCATTATTGCTGCGAATTCCGATCATCATTCATTACAGAAGAAAGCATTCTTTCTTTCAGTGTTTCACAAGCTAAAATTACTTGCACCTGACCAGGTGGCAACTGCATCGAGAAAGCCTCTATTGTAAAGGTAGGGACTGTAAATGGGTTTATAGAAAGTGATATTAAGAAAATGGGTAGTAAAATTCTGTCAAAAATGCGCGAAGTGAAAATTTTATATGCAATTAACACACTGGGGAAGCTCCTACGACAAAATGTACGGCTGTCGGTTTATAAATTTTGCAATTGGTGGTGTATGAAATTAAGTGTGTAGATTGTGACAAGTTTTACATCGCACACACTAGGAAGGAGTTCAGAACGCGACGTAGGGAACCGGTTATCCTGGCTGTGATAGTAAACTAAGATGTCATTTACTTCAGTGCATCAATCAGCTTCGTCACATTGAAAACAATTTACGGATTCTTCACTATAAGAGTAGAGATGTTAATTTGGATACCTCAGAGGAAATAGAAATTTTCATACATATAAGGTGCTTCCATGACCGATTAGTTAATGACCAGATCAGTGGAGCAGGAGATTGGTTCTTAACACTTTTGATAATGGCTTCAATTGCCGATGGAGATACGACTTGTGCGCTCTTTGCAGCCACTGCTTATAACACCAAATGTGCAATGAGGTTTGGCGATACTTTGAGTATATTATTATGTGCTTTAATTTTCACACATGAATTATTTGCTGTCATATCTTATACATTTTATGCCTTTTCCCTTCACTTTCGTCATTGTGCCGTGCGTGGCTCGTGTTCATGCCTTTTATTGTTTGTCATCTTCCCTTACGGTACTGCCGCCTCGTTTTCTTATTCCATTTTCGGGCGTCACTAACTTCCTGCCTTATCTCCCGCGAGTGGCAGCAGCAGCGCTTATCGATAAGGGCACTGTCGTACCATCTCTGTAGCGACCGATACTATTTACGGGTCGTCGTGTGTCTGGATTTCAGTTGGGAGCTCAGTCGGGACGCAGGAGAAGTGAAGTCGGGAACAGCCAGGAGTTGCCGACCGCTGGCCACACACGTGAACTATCCGACGGAAGCACATTTGAGCGGAGACGACAGTTGGTTGGTCGTTCTGTTGGTAGTCTCATCGGGCGTCGTGTATTTGGTCTTCCGACCGCTTCTGGGCCCTTTCAATTGTTCATTTTGCGGGACATGGGTCGGTTCCTTCTTTGTGCAGAGATGTCGGGTGGCCAATGGGCCGCTGTTCCCTGTGCATGGTTGGATAGGAGCCAGTGTCTCCGGCTCGTCGTGTATCCGAGTTCAGTCCGGAGGCAGAAGCAGTGAAGTCGAGGACGGACCAGCAGTGAGCCACTGGACAGAGTCTGTGGAGTGAGTCGGTGCAGTGAGTCGGCAGAGTCAATCGGAAGGCAGACAGTCGCATGGTAGTCAGTCGGCTCTGAGTCTCAGTCGCTATTGGGTTGTGGACTGACTTCGTCGTTGCTCGGCTGTCGGACGAATTGGCAGTCAGTATTAGGCAGGTCCGTACGGTGCAAGTACGCCCCAGGACCATGGTCGACGCAGACGGAAGGCCGTTGGTTCAAATGGTTCAAATGGCTCTGAGCACTATGGGACCTAACTTCTGTGGTCATCAGTCCCATAGAACTTAGGACTACTTAAAACTAACTAACCTAAGGACATCACACATATCCATACCTGAGGCAAGATTCGAACCGTCAACCGTATCGGTCGCGCGGTTCCAGACTGTAGCGCCTAGAACCGCTCGGCCACGCCGGCCTGCGGAAGGCCATTTCTCGGTCGCTCGACTGGTCGTCAGATGGCGACATGTGGTCCGTTACACACTGACACCAGTATTAGTCGGGCAATAGCGGGCGGCCTGCACAGTCGGGTCCGTGTGGTGTTAATATTCGCCGGAACTGCTGTCGGCGAAATTGGGCTGCCGTTGATCGTTTGCTCGGCCAGTCGTCTCAGTAGACGACGCCTTGGACCCTCAGGACGAACACCATTTCTAGAGTTGGGATGTGGTTGGGCTTCGTTGGTTCGTTAGGACTGAGCAACGACGTAGTCTCCACAGTGCGGAGCCAGGCCGCGGAATTTGGCGGCGGGCCCGCACTGTTGCAATTGGAAACGACGCTAGCTGTGTGAGTGGCTGTTCGCTTTCCTCCGAAGCAAGATCCTTAAGTTGAGTAATTAGTTACCTGTTCTTAAACCTCGACTGCTACGATTTGTTCGTTATTTGTGGATTGTTGTTTCCTCAGCCGTTGACGCGTGTGATGACAAGTCATGTGTTTTGTTGCCTAGATTCTGCAGCCTCCCATAGTCACTTGACAGCTCTGACTTGTGTTTCAGCTATTCTTTTAAACTTGAGTGATGTTTGATGCCTTGATCTTGGTGAAGCCGATTTTGAAGTTATTGGTATCTTGGTTTATTCTTCATCGGCCGATATTTTCCACTAATTGTGGAGTCGGATCTGACCACTTAATATCGGTCAGATTGTCGGTCGGTCGTGAACCGTCCCTCGGTTGTGTTGCCTTTCGATTAAGAGGTTGTCTGTCAGCTGCCTGTCTCACGTAAACTTGCGATCAAAAGTTGAAAGTTCTGTCGAGGCCTTAAGCCGTAAGAAATATTTTCTAGTTTTTATGAGGCCTTCAGCCGAGTTTTCTAGCTTAAATTAAAAATTGGAATTTGCTTTGTCTGGGCTTTAAGCCGTGAGTTTTTTTTGGTATCGTATGTGGCCTTCAGCCGAGAGTTGTGTGAAGCATTTTAGGATAAGGCATTTAGCCGATTTTAGTTGAAATTTAGAAGCTCTTCCCTTTAGGCCTTAAGCCGTAAAATTGTTTTCTGCATGGTGCGTGGCCTTCAGCCGAGATTTAATCTCTCTTAAATTAAAGATCCTTGTATTGCCCTTCAGTCACAAGATTGTTATTCTTTAGTATGAGGCCTTCTGCCCAGTTTACACGAAATATTTTATAAAAAGGCCTTTAGCTTTTTCCAATGGAAAGCTCATCTTCCTAGGCCTAAGCCGTTAAATTGTTTTGCTGATAATCGGCTTTCGCCGAGTTTCGGCCTATTTAGATTAAACTTTGAACGTCTTTATCTCGGTCTTAAGCCGTAACGCTGTTCTACATTAATGTGAGGACTTCAGCCGAGTTCTATGCGAAAAATTTAAGCGAAGGCTTTCAGCTTATTTATATGGAAGATAAAAAATGTATTTTATAAAGAAGTGAGACTTCCAGAAGAACTCCTGTACCTCAATTCCTCGCTTGGGTCTTGCGCCTTTGACTTTCGATGTGGCATTCAGCCGATCTAAATTAAATCAAAGGAGGTCTTTCGTTAAAATGTTGAGAGGATTGATTCTTGCTTGTGTGATTGTGTGTTTTAAGAAATAAAGTTTATATGTTGAGTGCAACTGACAGTAACTTATTTTGGCCCCTTTCCACAAATATTACGGCATCCGCTCTATCATGCTAGCCCAGAGATTTCAGTCAGTAATGTGGATATACATCTTATATTAAATTTCCTTATGATACTGGCGGCTCTGCCACCTGGCGTTGTATTAACCCAAGGTCGATTTGCAGTAGGGTTTTGGAATATATACTGTATTCGAACATTATGAAGTACCTCGAAGAAAACGCTTTATTGACACATAGCACGGTTTCAGAAAATATCGGTCTCCTGAAACTCAACTAGCTCTTTATACTCATGAAGTAATAGTATGTGAGCCACAGGGCTTTCCAGAATTAATCGTAAGTTCCGAAACCGTCGCTAAAATACACTCATATGAGGTCAATTATTGGCAGATTTTCCAAACTTTTTCGGTAAGAAGGCAATCTTGTATGCTTCGACACAGGTTTTGAATCTCCTGCCTGAGGGGCCAGTAAACTGGAGCATGATATCTTATATACCACACTGTTGTTCAATTTTAGAGAATTTAGTATATTATAGGGGTTATAAGGTATCCTAACTTATTCACAGTGGAGAAAGAAATCGTTATTTTTTAAAAATAACTGAGCAATTATTTGTGAAATTCGGCTATATAAGTGATGCTTCCTTCTTCTGTATTCGTGTGCATAGAGTGCATTTTTTCTGTGTAGCAATTGACCATGGCAATATTTTATTATTGTGCCAAATTCAGTGGTAATTCTATTTTCTTCCAAACTAAGTGAGTGTGCTTTGCAGAGTGGTGCGTAAATGCTACATGTCTGTGGGGCGCGAATTGGTGTTATATGTCTTCAGTTTTTTTGTATGTTGTAGATTTTAATAGCAATGAAATTTATGCTATTGTCATCCTCATGTTACACAATTAATTTCATACTATTATGGAAAATATTGTATTGTGTAAGCAGCACTCGAGTCGCGTCTCATGTATAATCATGTACAAGCAATTTATCATCAAACTACCTCAAGTAGTATACCGTTTTTTATGGAGCCTGTTTACTTCCTTAAAAACATTAATTTCCAAATGAATCAGAGATACATCTGTCAGGAAGCTTTACAATATTACTACACGAGGCTGGACCCTCTTTCTGCTGATAAATGTTCCTATTAAAAGTAAGCTGATTATGAGATTGTATCATTTGCCATTAACTTCTAATTTTTCTGAGACAGATACACTTTTATGTTATACTATATTTTTTATTAACGTAGGACTCTCTTACTGCTGATAAACTTTCCCATTAAAAGTAAGCTGACTGTGCGACTATATCGTTTGCAAATGCCGGTAACTTCTGATTTTTCTGAGACAGATACCCTTGTACATTTTACTAAATTTTTAAATAAAGTGGCAGAGTCGCTGAGTATTTTTACGTTTTTTAATACATACGTTTATCCATATGTGCCTGCTGCTATTGGGGTTGGTATATCTCCAATACTAGCATTTAAATCTCCCATAAAGAACATGCAGTTTTTTTTTCAAACTCTTAAACATTACTTGTAATTGTTTGTGAAAGTCAATATTTCCATCTTGTGGAGCATTAGTTTCTATTGTTCTTTGGATTACACTTGTACCTGTAATTCCTACTAATACAATGCGTTCATTTTCGTTTCCTAGTCAAGTATTTTATTATATTATATTCTCGCCTTGGAGATGGCAACATTTTTACTTCCTCTCTGTTCATTTTTCCCCTACTGTAAATCAAAGTATAGTTTTCTATATATTCATTTCCAGGTGTTTTCTTCTTCGTTTCTGTAACAGATGAAAAATCTGTTTTACATTCGGTGAAATGTTCCAACCAACCCTTCGTACACTCTACTGTTTACTATCTTGTCCATGTAACGTTCATAGATTGATTTTCTCAAATGAGGTCCTTAACTTATAATTGTTTATGTTTTGCGATGAAGTCATTGGTTCACTCCTTCATAATACTAGAAACAACTAAATGTTCCTGTCATTGGAAAACCATGAGAAATCACTCGGACTTTCTTAATGTAACTCCTCGCAAAAATCCACTCATGGTGGGAACGCCAGATTTGGGAACTGCGCATAATACCTTGAAGGTCGTGTCCACACTAACATACATGTGAACTTGGGCGGTTTTCAGAATTGATCGGAAATTCCGTGGCCCATAGCTAAAATAGACTCTTCTGTGGCCAGTTATTGGTAGATTCTCCATAGTTCTGGTTAAGAAGGCAATCTTGTGTGCTTTTAACCAGGCTTGGAAACTGCTGCCTAAGTGGGCGGTAAAGTGGAGCGTGATAGTTTATTAACCCCAATGTTGAATTTTACGGAACCAGTCTTTATGCTGTAGACTAATAGAGACCCTAACTCATTCGCAGTGGAGAAATAAACCCTTCTTTTTTGAAAACTGTTCTGCAATTACTAGTGATGTTTAGCCCAGATATCTGTTGCCTGATTGTGTGTACGACATTTGTTCATTTTTAATTTCCTTGTATATAATATGATACTATGCAAGCAACTCTTCATTCTCGACTCTTACGTCAGTATGTAGTAGCAAAACCTTCTTTCTTCTCGTAAACTTTCCCATCGAGGGTAACCGAATTATCAAACCATATTACCTGCATAATGGCAGTGACTTCTGATATTTCGGAGGCAAACATCGTATATACTCTACTAAGATTTGAAAAATGACATCGAAATTGCTGAGTGTTTTTCCGTTTTCATCATAGTCGTTTCACCAAATGTGCCCACTGCTCTTGAAATTAGTATGTTTTCACTTCTATCGTCTTGGTCTCCCGTGAAGAAAATCTTATTTTTACGCAAGGTGCTCAATATCATCTGTTATAGGTTGTAAAAGGGTTTCTAGTAGTCAATATTTCCTCCACCTGGAGCATTAGGTACTATTGTTCTTAGGACTGTTCTTGTACCTTTAATCTCTAATAATACAGTGCGTAATTTTGCATTTCATAGTCAAGAATTTTAGCTTACTTTTTTCTTGCCATGTAGAGGCAACATATTTACCTTCTCTTTCTTCCTGCTTTATACAGCTGTAGACCATAGTATAGCCGTCTACAATTTAGTTTCAGGTGTTTTCTTGTGTGTTTCTGTAATTTCTGAAAAACCTGTTTCGTTTTGTTTCGAATATTTAGCTGATTAGACTTCCGTAAGATCAACTCCCTAACGTACTAGAACGAAGCTTTCCCAGGTTCATGAAACCATTGTCTCTTGCTCCTGTTTCTCACCCATGTCGTATCCTAATTATCCGTTCTGTTCCCGAGACTAGTCTCGGTACTCCAAGTACGTTTATTCCGTCTCTGAGTGGGTTACCACCCGCTACACTGTCATCTGTCAGCTAATTTAGCATCTATGAACATTTTTTTGTAGTGTTGATAGCAAACAAATTCGTTTTGATATTGTAGCGATCAGTGTTAAAACCAAAAACATTTTTTGTGCTTCGTGGCGAACCAGTGACGACGAGTTGTCAAACGAATTTGTGAACATATCAGACTACTCAAATGAATTATCTATGTATGTGGGTAAGCTGTGGAACTCAATGCCAGACCAAATATTTACGTAAAATAATCAGAAGTTCATCTTTATTGAAGTGTCAGGATTTAAAGTGGAACTGAGGTGCCACAGGAGAAATTATCACATCGATATCTTTGAGAATAGTGTGCCAGAGTATCATGTTTGGTCATTTGATGATACTAATTTAAGTAATTGTACGTATGCAGTTTCTCTGTGTTAATGGATATTGTGAAGCTTAGATTATGCCTATATCATTTCTTAAAAGTTAGTGAATTGATAGATTAATGTGCAAGAATTTTTTGCAGATGTTACTCGTCTTCTCAGAATGTGAGTGAGGTAAATTTTTTTATTGGTTTCCAGCATGGTACACGGCTGGTTGTGAAATTTCTTATTAATTATTAAGTTAGTTTCATGTGTGCTACTGGATGAGTTTGTTAATGTAGGTTTCATTATGACCCTACTTTAATTGATATTTTACTTATGTACAGTAGTGCATGATAAAATTATATTGCGGTCCAATTGAGGACAATAACAGCAGCACCAACAAAGCCAAAGGCACCTTATACCTCTCCGCTCCATCTGGAGATCGAAGAAAATAACACTGACGACCAAGTTGCGGATACTTCGAAGTAATATAAAATCTGTGCTTCTGTGTGAATGTGAAACATGGAAAGTGACAAAGCAGCTAATCCCTAAGCTGCAGACATTCAACAACAGATTTCTGTGGAACATCCTGGAGATAAGGTGACCAAATGTTATCTCTAACGAAACACTCTTGGAAAGAAGCAGCAAGAAGATAGCTGAGCTGCTGATAAGAAGCAGGAAGTTGACATGGTTAGGACCCACATTTAATAGACCAAATAAACACATTGCGTAGGAAGCACTTTATCCTGTGCTGCATGGACGATGAGGACGAGGCAGGCTCAAGATGGGGTGGAGATTATCAGGTAAAGCACAAGGTCAACACCAAGGAAGAGGATGGGAGAAACTGAAAAAAATATCAGAAGACAGAGCAAGATTGCAATCCTTTATTGCAGGCCTATGCTGTATTAATATCTCATTTTTTTCATTTACCTATCTAGCCTACTTTTTCTGCTGCTTCAACACTCTGAGCACTACTCCAATTACTTTTTTATCATTTCAATATTATCTCACATTTACCAAAAACCTAAGTACATTTTAGAGTACATACTTCAACCATTCTGTAGCTTTTAAAACTGACCAGGCTTCTTTCTTCGTCCAACTTGCTTCAGGCTCAACTGACATGTAACTCGGTTAATTTTAATTCTGCTAATTCTTTCGAAGACATAAATGTTACGGCGTTATGGACAAAATTGTTACTGTGTTGAACGATAAATCCTAATAAAAACAACTTTTGGAATGTAAAAAGACAGAAATTCATTATCATTCACTTTTCTAAAGTGAGGTACTAGCATCATTATGTAGAAAACAGGTATGCGTAAGTTACAATACCGTAAGTAGCACGTTTCGAGAACAATGTCAATTACACGTTATGGGAAATGTTGATTACTAGAAAAGGAAAAAAATGCATAATAAAGAATCATACACAAAAATTCGAAGATCTTGGAACAAATGAGTGATCTATGTTCTGAGATTCTAGATAATATAATATTGAAAGTTTGCTGTTTCTTAAGTACAGCAAATTTAGTGGTCAGTAAAGTAATTAGATAGATTTGGTGTACTAAGTTAATGATGAGCATTGTTGAGATTTTGCATGTAACTGAGAAGTAAGTCTGAACTGATGTAACAAAGGTTTTTTGTAAAATGTTAGAACTACAAAGATATGTTTGGAAAATACATGAATTGTCTTATGCTCCTGGAGATGATAGAGTTTCATGCAAGAAAATTATGAAGTTTTCAATATTGGATAATTATTTGAAATATGGTGTTAACTCTGGTATGATATTGATGTTTCGGTTAGCAATAAATAGTCATGAAATGTAGAATGTTACATCTTTCCAATGTTGTGACATATATTTACTTGAAGTGTGCATGATTAACTTGTTGTCGAAGGTTTGGTTATTGAGAAGAAAGATATTAACGTGGCAACTATGAATGTGTTTGTACAGTGAAGAATGGTTGGCATATATAGGTAGAACGGTGAATTAATGAAAATTAACTCAGGATTATATAATGATAAAATTTTAGTGCTGTCTATATGTTATTACCAACTGCAGTAGTGAAGGCACAAGTCATAATAGATAGTAAGAGAATGAAATATTAACGATAAAATAGTGAGCTTTAAGGGAGATCATCCTTACCCTTCACTAAAGATGATCCCCTTATGCTAACTACCTTGAGTTCACGGGGTAGCTTGCGTGTCTCATCGATACAGATGACCACACCATAGGTACAACGACTGTGGAGGGATATCTGCTGAGAGATTAGATAAACATATTTCTCCTGAAGAGAAGCTGATGCCTTTTCAGTATTTGCAAGGGCAACATTCTGGATGATTGGCCGATCTGGCCATGTAACTACAACCAAAACGGAACTGCTGTGGTTTTACAAAGAAACAGCTGAAAGCAAGGATGAATTATGGCTGTAATTTTTCCCGAGAGCATGCAAATCTAATTGCTGGTTAAATAATTCTCTTGCTTAAGATATTTCAGAAGTAAAAGAATTCCCCATTACACCACTGGATGGAGACTATTCAGGAAGATGTCGTCATCTAGAGAAGGAAAACTGTCATCTTATAGACTGGAGAGTGAAAAATTAGACCCCTTGATCAGGTAGGTTAGAAAATTTAAAAAGACTGAAGTTAGATATAGTGCTAATTAATGAAAGTCAATGGCAGGGAAGCAGCACTTCTGGTCAGATGAATGCAGGGTTATAAATAGAAAATCAAATAGGGTAATGGAGGAGAGGGTTTGATAACGTATAAGAAAATAGGAATGCTCTAAACCTACCATGAACAGCACAGTGAACACATAATTGTAGCCAAGATAGACACGAATGCCGCACTTACCACAGAAGTACAACTTCGTTTGACAACTAGTCCTGGAGATAATGAGGAGATAGTTTAAATGTATGATGACATAAAAGAAATTATTCAGATTGTTAAGAGAGACAAAATTTTATTGTAATGGGGGATTTCAATTCGATAGTAGGTGAATATGGGTGGGGGAAGGAATGAAAGAGAAGTAGCCTAGTAGGATTCTGCACAGAGCATGGGTTAATCATCTGTAACATTTGGATTAAGAGTCGAGAAAGAAGAATGTATAAGTGTAAGAGAACTGGAGACACCGGGAGCTTGCTGATTAATTACATAATGGTAAGACAGAGATACCAGAAACAACTTTTAAAATGTAAGACAATACAGGGGCAGATGCAGACTCTGGCCACAATTAGAGCTTATCAACTATAGGCTGAAAATGAAGAAGCTGCAAAAATGTAAGACATAGGGAACATGGAATCTGTTGAAAGAACCACAGGTTGTTGAGAGATTCATATGGACCATTAGGAAACGATTGACTATAACAGGGGAAAGGAAAACAGTAGGACACAAATGGATAGCTATGAGAGATGAAATAATGAAGGCAGAAGAAGATCAGATAAGTAGAGTAATAGTGAATGCAATTGATTAAGGAAAAAAATGGACCAAATGAATTAAGCGAAAGGGAATACAAACGTATAATAATCAGGATGACAGGAAGTGCAAAATGGCTAAGCAGGAATGGCAAGAGGACTAATATAAGGATTTAGAAACATATACTGCTAGGAGAACGATAGATACCGTCTACAGGGTCCTTTCGAGAAAAGAGAAGTAGCTGTATGTTTATCGAAAGCTGAGATGGAATACCATACCTAAACCAACAGGGGAAAGCTGGAAGAGAAAAATACATGGATGGTCTATGTAAAGGAGATGAACTTGAAAACAATATGAACTGCTGTAGAAATGGGAGAGCCAACAAAGACCAAGCTCTTACATTTGGTGTGCAAGATGTATGAGATATGCGAAGTACCCTCTCATTTCAAGAAAAATATAATAATTGCCATTTCAAAGATAGCAGATGTTGACAGATGTGAATATTACCGTCCTATGAGTTTAATAAGTCAGGGATTCAAATAACAAACACGAATTCCTTACACAAGAATGAGAAATCTGGCAGAAAGGTACTTTGGAATAGATCAGTTTGGATCGAGAAGAAATGTATTAACACATGTGGCAGTCCTGAATCTGCGGCTTACCTTAGAAGATAGTTTAAGGAAAGGCAACCCTCTTTTTATAGCATCTGTAGACTTACAGAAATTTTTTGACGTTGTTGACTGGAATACTCAAATTTCGAATGTAGCAGAGGTAAAACACAGGGTGTGAAAGCCTATTTAGAACTTTTACATAAACCAAACGGCTCCTGCAAGTGTCAAAAGGCGTGAAAGGGAATCAGTGATTCATAAGGAACTGAGACAGGGTTGTAGCATATCCTTGATCCTATTCAGTGTATACAAAGAACAAGCAGTAATCAAAACCACAGCAAAATTTTGTGTAGGACTTGTTGTTCAGGAAGAAGAAATAAAATCTTGGGGTTTGCCGATTACAATTTAGTTTTGTCAGAAACAACTAAGGGCATAAAGGAGAAGTTGAAACGAACAGACTGTCTCTGTCGATCCATCGTAGATACGGGCCAGCGGCTGGTGAGATATTTATGGAAAACAAACCTCAAAATAGCCGTACGTTTTCAGAAATTATTATTTTATTTACACGACCAGTTTCGGCATCCCATTAATGCCGTCTCCAAGTGCCTGCATGTTACAAACTAATATACGTTTAAAACTTTGAACATAGGTGCTAAGGTTCAGTGACCGTGTCAGAATTATATTAGAACAAATAAGCCCTCCGTCACAAATATTAAGTCAAAATTGACCAGGTTTCGACGCTCCCCAGAGCGCCGTCTTCAGAATTAGACTAACTGTTCTAAAACAGATTAAGTATATAACACATTAATAAATTAAAGTTTGTACTGACTGGAAAAGATGCAGTCACATATTAAAAAAGATCTAAGCCGGAAAGGCGACGTGATGAATAGTTGTAAGTAAGATGGTGCAAGCCGCTAAGGGCTGCTCGTACTTTAGTGAAGAAGGGTTGCAACAAGACTGAGTTGCCCACGTTAGAAAGTGTGGGCAAGTAAACATGGTGTTGCTACGAACGCCATCTAGTAGCCGCAGAAACAACTAGGCTACTGTACATTCAAAATTATACACATGAAATTGTGATGCAGCTGATTCAGGCATAACATAAGCACTAATAATAATAGAATGAAGTTATATATTTATCTGCTTTAAACAGAGATACATTTTGTAACGTAAAAAAACGTTAGTTATGACATACAAGAAAACAGCAAGGATGCAACAGGAAAAAAACATTTCGGTAAATTACATGAGGAAATCTGAATCAAAGATCAAGCAATGGCTTTATACAGTCGGAAAAGTTTTTATTTCGCAGCTGCAGCTACTCGTTGAGAATGAGGCCATCATGACGAGAGAGGTGTTTGAAAATCTCCAATTCCTCTAAAACATCTAACCTACGCCCCTTCTTTTCGGTATGCAGAATATTGTTATCGCCTATGGCTTTAGGCACGTGTCCAGTAATTAAGAGATGATCGGCAAAGGATGAATCTAGGGGACTGGTGCCGTTCTTTCTCAAATGATGTTATTTATATCTGATGGTGAAAGCACGTCCAGTTTGCCCTATATAATAGGAGGAGCAGGTATCGCAGATGATCTTATAAACGCCAGAACGTTCTGTAGGGGAGCGAATGGATTTCAAATTATGAATGAAGTTTCTCTTTAGATTATTTTTGGGTTAATTTCAGTGCATGAGGTGTTGAGCACTAAGTAGCACTAGTGATATTTCAGATGTGGTTATCACAATATCAAAAAACGCTACCAGAAGCAAAACATAACGGCCGACAAATTATTAAGTGAACGTCAGCAAGCAAACAACTTGCAGGGGATACTGATAACACATCTAGAAGGCATCATATTATATCCGAAGTGAAGAACGTCATGACTTGGTCTCCCTTAAACGCCACCTAATTGGAGGGAAATAGTACAATGGAAGAAACAAAGAACCCCAAATACCAAATTTTTATGTTGACGATATATTCGTCGTTTTTAATAAGTGTAAGGATGAGTCGATCAAGCTACAATAAAGTTTCAATTCCTTACACTAAAATTTTAACTTTATTACGGAGATTTTTGTTGAGGGCTACCTTAACTCTTTGGATTTACAGGTACGCAGGATGGTCAGTCTTCAGAATACGAGGTTTTTCGAAAGCCGACAGCAAGAGATGTCATTATTGCTGCGGATTTTAATCCTCCCCGATTACACAAGAAATGTTTCCTTTGTTCAGTGTCTCACAGGTTGAGACAATTTACAATTCACCACGTGGAAACCGACAGGCAGATAGTCACCACTGTACATATAGGGACTGCAATGGATTTAGAGAAAGTAATATTATGGAAATGGGTGATAACATTTTGTCAAAGACTCACAAAGAGACCAGTGTAAAGAAGGAAGATGTCAGATATGCTGCTAAGACACGCAGGCCCAAACTCTCTGAAGACTAGTAATGAGTTTGAAAAGCATAATATGGTGGTAAGTATCAATGCTATTAACAGACTGGGGAAGCTCCTACGACATAGCATAGAGCAGCCTGTTACTACATTTTTCAATGGCCGGTTTACAAGACTGAGCGTGGAGCGTGTGACAGATTTTACTTCGGACAGACTGGGAGCGAGTTCAAGACGCAAAATAGGGGACATTGTTATCCTAGCTGTGGTCGTGAACCAGCTTCGTGACATATAAAACAAATTACAGTCTTCATTATGAGAGTAGAGTTGTTTAACTGGATATCTTCGAAGACCTAGAACCTTTCATACATATAAGACCCTTCCATGAATGTTTAGTTAATGAGCACATCACTGGAAAAGGAAATAGTTTTTCCATATTTCTGATAATATTTTCAGTTGCGATTGGAAGTAAAAATCGTACGTCCTTTGCGGCCAATCTTTATAACAACGAATGTATAGTGACGGTGGTGCACTTTTGAGTGTATTTGTATATGCTGTAATTTTCACATACGTATTTGTGATGTCATCTGACAAGTTTTTATGCCTTTTCGGTTTTCTTTCGTCATTGTTAGTAATCTGGATTTACAACTATTATTAAATACCGTTATGATACTGTCGGCTAAGCCACCTGACGTTGTGTTAGCTCAGGTGTCCTCCATCGGCCGCAGTGCGCGTTAACTGCAGCTCTGTCTGTTGAAAATTTGGTCTCTGTCTATGCGAGTGGGAAACTACTGTACCTGAAATACCATATGCATTTCTTGATGCACGGTATTTATAACTGACTGTTAAGCTCGTAAAACTGCGTATGGTATGTACATTTTCGCCTACTACCTTTTTTAATTTTTGTACCTTTGTTAACCATGCAATTGTGTATACTTGCATTCGTATTATGGGAAGAGTTTGTAATGTCAAATTTTAATTGCTGACAGGTCACCAGTAAGAAATCCAAAAAACAGCTACACGACTTTTCAGCAACCAACAAGCACTTTTAGAGTCATTTTTATTATATTTGTCATGGTTACGTTCTGGTGCCAGACATTTCAGTCTTAGATAGAACAAATGATCCTCCTTTTTGCGCCAGTATGAACGTTAACTAGTATCCTTTTGCTCTGTATTCTAGTTGGTTTACGTATACTCACTCTGCTTTTAACCTGACCCTTTCCCTCAGTACTGTCTGTGATAAAGCCTTCTATGTGTTAGTTACTATCTGGCTGGGTTTCATCATTCATCACATAGGTTGGTATCTTGTATTCACAAGTCAACCGTAATTACATAGTCAAGTTAGACTTCTTATGGTTGACATGTTTAGTGGGGTTCTCTGCTTGTTCCTACCTAATATTTTCCGTCCAGTTAACTGATGTTTTACGAACAACAAGTCATATCTTTTCATCTTTAGTTTGGTGTATACTGTTACGCCTTCTAGGTATTTTACAGGGGATCGATTGCAATTTCTTTTGTCACCATATGACATATCGAGAGATTTTAACTTTACTAAGAGTAGTTTTTCGTAAGAACTAGGGGGATTCTCATCTATAAGAATTATGGACATTTTTTACAAGAATCTAGACAAGATATATTCGTTTGACCTTCTGATTTTGTACATTTTCTATGTTTGGTATGATCTATTACAAATCTATGATCTCAAAGGAGCTAGTTTCGATGCTAACCAGTGGGTGTACGTACTCTGCTTTGTTGTGCTTTGTGTGCACAGGTACACTTCTTAACGCTGCATACTGAATTATGTAGGTTTTAAGCGCTTTTATTTCTACTCCTCATTTTCTGTAATGTCAACGGTTGTATATCTTGACATATCGTACACGTATACTCGTTGTTTTTAACATGCAGTGGCGTGGAAGTGGCGTTAATGAGATTCCCAAAATGGTCGTGTAAATAAAATATAAACTTCTGAAAATACACGGCTGTTTGGTGATTTTTATTTCCCAAAATGAATGGAAAGTACCTTGAAAGGAGGATGTGAGATGTACATCAACAAAAGCAAGACAAGGGGATTCCAGTGTAGTCGAAATAAGATCAGTACCATTAGAAGGCCGTAAAACTGACTGTCCTGATTTCTTCTGAACAGTGAGTTCTTACACTGGTTATGAAATGCTGTTAAATGGCGTGAGTTCGTATCAAGTGTGAAGGTTGCTGTTAACTTGGAGAGAAATAAAAGGTCGGATTTCTAATATTATTGAAATTACTGTAAAGAATGGTATTTTTGTGCTTTCTTATTAAGTACTGATGCATAATATAAGAAAAATTCGTTACGTCTCAACCATGCTTGCATGTTATAGATTAACATTTGTATTCGGTTACACATGTGATAGGAAGTCCACTCTCAAGACAAGTACCATATCTTACCTGTGATGGGAAGTCCACTTTGAACACAAATACAAGATTCTACCTGTTGTAAAAGTGAAGGTCAACTGAAGTAATAATTTTTTGTTAACTATCTCACTTCATCATATAGTTAATGTAGAAAACATGTAAATTAACAATCGTGCTGCTTAAGAGTGGCCTACATCCACACTATTCTCTCACTGGCAAAGCAGTACTCACAAATGCATATGCGACCTATTAATTTTAAAAATCTGTCTTAATAATATGCATGTATGGATGGAGTAGTTGCTGAGGTGGGGAAGGTGTGGAGGGGAACTGGTATGCCAGATACTTATGAAGTGTAAGGTACCAATTTATTCGAATACAGTGTACAATAGATCTTCATGTGCTATGTAAACATTCCTTCTTCTAACTTTTTGAGTGATTGAAGCAAATAGGACAGTAACAAAGAAGAATAATACCGGAGTACTAACAAACTTTACTCCGATTCGAGATATGAATCTGTGAAATACCATTTATCGTATTATACGAGGGAAGTCAAAAAGTAATAAACTCTTCTTTTTTTAAGATGTTAAGAATGCAACTACTTGGGTTGAAAACACAACATTGACGATTAATTTAAGTATTTTCAGTATAATTGCCATCTATTCTCACTGTCTGTTCCGTCTTTTAACAATGGCATTTATTTCAATACAGATAAAAGCTTGGTCCTGCTTCCGACGCATTTGATGCAAGAACGTTTGACAGTGTCCTCATCTTCAAGGTGAATCCCACGATGAGCTCCTTTTAGGGCCGAAACACCTGGAAGTTTGATCGTCATGTAAAAGTAGAACATCCGCCATAACTTTCGTTGGGCAAATTCTCTGAAGATGTGCTTTAAAGTGCTAGGAGGTAGCGAAGTTTCGGTCTGTATTGATTGACGATCCCTGCTCCAAATATCGACCATAATCACACACTTTGAATTCCACAATACGGTAATATGTTTTGAACTTTTCCTCCTCCAATGAGTTTCTGGTTAAATGTTTCTTCTTTGTGTAGTTTCTTTCAAGAAACTCCTCTCTGTCCAAACCGAAGCGCTGCATGAGTTGAGAGGCCATTCTTATTCTGGCCTCTTTATCGTGATCGGTAACGTTTTTGGTACTCAAGTTGCACAAACAGTCGAGTATCCTAGTTGTTGAATAATCCTAATTGCCCTGAATTTACTGAGGGAGGTAGTGCGAAACAAATCATATGCAGTCAGCCGGTGACCACCACTGACGAAGTCGACTCGCTGAATGTTATGTGGAAGCCTTAAAAGCACCAGTCTGCCGCTCAGCGGTTAATCAGCCAACGGTGTTTGCCCTTCACTTTTGTTACAGCGATAAATCCATTTTCTAAAGTTCCTGATATCCACTGCTGAATCAGCGCACACATTTTCTGTCTTCCATTAATACAAATGGGAGTTTCACCTTCTGCATTCAAAAATTCTATCACAGATCGCTGCCTCATTTGAACATCGATGAAGATCGTTTTAGAAAGTGACTACATCTGGTGACGGGAAAAGTTACTGTGGCGCTGGCTTAGAATAGAAGCGATGAGGAATAGCGACAAATTAAATTTTTCATTTACCAAGCCGTATTTATGAAGGTGAAAGTAGGTGGAATTAGATCTTGACTAACCTTCGTACATAACATATGATTCCATAGCAATAACCTATATCTCATTACCTAATGATAATAAATACTTCTCTTTTTACATAAAAATTAAAATATTCAGCGAAGGACTCTTCTTGGAACTATATTTCGCGGTGGTGAATGGGATAGTATTCAGTACAAAGGAAGTATGAGCAATAACGTCTTGAATCACCGATTATTTAATGTTTTATTAAGTCACACGTCGCTTTCGGGTCCTTTGGATCCATTATTGTTATTGGTAACATTTATCTGAGTCCCTTCACTCAGCTTAAGCCATTATTTTATTGTCGTACGTCGTATTTTATTGTCGTTGCCGTGCAACTATCTTCTTCCCACCTGTTTCCGTACGCTACTAGTTATTGTACGAATATGTAAATGATTCTGTCCTATGCTACTGCTGCAGGCCGTTAACAACAGATATCGGACTCGTTCCATGCATCATATTACTCATGCAGAAAAGTGCATTATTGACAGAAGTAAAGTAGTAATGTAAAACGAGTTTTTAAAATTTCTTAAATAACCATGAGTAGCAGAAGCTACCAATTGATTCAACCTTCGTGATTTTATGCAAGTGAATTGCTATTTGCACGAGCAGATGATTGTGTAATGTTACTACTGATGTGATAAGTTTGGTCCGTATGCTGTGCAATACCTAACCCACACGTGAGGAGATTTCAGTGAAGAGCCACAACGCTAGGCAAGCTTTGGGGGAAGATTGTTGATGGATCCAACCCTCTATCTCAGACTAGTACTTTTCTACTAAAGTGCAGGCCACGTCGTTCTGATCTGTCCAGAGACCTCTAACAACGAATGTTTGTTAAATCGCCGGATTTTCGTTGTTTATCCGCGGTAACAGCACTCCGCGCAGTACTCAAAAGGCCAGAGATCATAGGCGACGCATTTCTGTAGTCGTCGGCAATTTATACGCTATGCGCTCATATATTTCTAAAAAGAAAATAACGGTCAGTTGATTGCAGAAACTCAACACCACACCATATAGATGTGTGTCAGATTCTTGAGAACTCCTCTGAGAAAACTCAAACATCGACATGCTTGGAACATGACGTTCTTGAGCCTTGGAAAACTCGAGTAACTCCAAACACTGGTAAACAATCGTAGAAACGGTTGGGGGATAATATAATAATGAACATGGAACAAAAAAATTTCTATAGACACTTCCAAAGGGTTGTTTTATTTAAAGGATGATCAAAAAGACCGTCTGATTTCGTTTCCATTTGAGCGCATATGGAATGTAGCAGGATAACCTATGCGGGTTTATAAGCACTAACACATAGGCAAGAGATTTGAGTGACATTCGGTAAATGCAAAGACGTTTTTCGGTATGAAGGCAGTCTTGTGTGCTTTGACACAGGTTTTGAATCTCCTGCCTGAGAGGCTAGTAAACTGGTGACTGATAATTTATATACCACACTGTTGCTGAATTTTAGGGAATTTCGTTTATTCTGTGTACTAGAAGGTATCCTAACTCATTCACAGTGCAGAAAGGAAACGTTAGTTTTAAAAATAATTGAGCCATTAATTGCGAAATTGGGCCTAGGTAAGTGATGCTTTATTTTCGTGCTTCTGTGTGTATAACATTTCTTTTTTCTGTGTAGCCAATGACCATGGCAATATTTTATAACTGTGCCAAATCGGTGGTAAGTCTGTTTTCTTCCAAATTAACTGAGTGTGCTTTGTGGAGTGGGGCCTAATTGTTGTGTGTTTGTGTGGCATGTGTTGATGTTATGTATCGTCAATTTTTGTTGTATGTTGTAAAGTTTAATAGCAACGAAAATTAAGATTTGCAATCCTCATGTCTCACAATGAATATCATACAATCGTGGAAACTATTTTATTGGGTAAGCAGTGCTTGAGTTCCGTGTCCTGTGTCATGATGCAGATCCAATTTATCATCAAAATAGTTCAGTTGATATACTGTTTTTATTGGAGACTATTTACTCCCTAAAAACATTATTTTCTAAATGATTCAGAGATACATCTGCCAGGAAGCTTGATATACTACTGCACATGGCTGGACCCCTTTTTGCTGATAATCTCTCCCATAAAAATTAAGCATTTTATGAGATTATATGTCCGTTTCCATTCAAAGATTTCGTCAAACACTAATATTTAAATAATTTTTAAGAACTATAATAAATTTCGTTCTTTACATGTGTGAAATTATTTTATAACGTCTAAGTATAAGAAGATGCTTCACATTCATTCGTCTTGCATTATATTATATTTGTGAAGTGGGTTAATGTGTATAAACAAGAGAGTGATTTGAGCAATGTGTTGTGTAGTTGCGACATCAATTAATGGAAATTCCTGACATTGAAGAATTTAAAACGTTATCCCGGATCATTTTGCAAGTGTTTCACTGTTTTTTATTCCATTTCCCGTTGTTCGATCCACAAATTATGGAGTTTAACAGCTACTATTCTCACGAGAGGAACATACAATTTGCGTGACTTTTTCTCAAGGGCCACCGTAAATAATGTGTTAAGTGACGTCCTCCCAGATCATGGACTAACAGAAGCCAAAATGTATCTTGTGACTAAATAAAATAAGAAATTCTATTTGACTTAATTGTGTATTATTAATACTTTCTTGGAGAGATCTTTGAACATTGGTGAATCGTATGAAATAAATGCCAAATATTTATGTAAATATGTATATAAAAATCTTGATTTTTAGTAATACAAAGGGCTTCATAACGGCTGGAAACGAATAATTTTTAGGAATATGGAGATACCACTCAGTGTAAAGAAAAAGAAGAAAGTATAGTAGATGAATATTTTGCTAAGTTACTGTAGCGTGTTCGAAACCGATTCTAATTTACTTTCTAAAGAATCAATATGCAGTGTTGGTAAGAATGTAACGTATTATGTTTAGAAGTCATAAAAGAGATCTCTGGATGAGGAACAGACGAGGAGAAACAGGAGGGATAATGTAATGGTAACACATACTTTTGGAAACCACATTTTAAATCCTGAAACATTTCCATGGGCAGATGGTGACCATGACCACAGTTTATTCGTTACAAACAGCAGCGTAACACTGAACAACAAACTCAAGAAATATAGGATACTAACGACATGGTACCTGAATCAGTTCAAAGAAGCAGAGGTTGTTAGCGCGTTCAAGAAGAGCATCAGATAACGATTGCATGAAAGAGGTGCAAAGAATGCAACAAAAGACGAGTGAGTAGCCTTATGACTCGAAGTAAGCAATTGACAAAATAATTAAATAGGCTGAAAGAGAAACTCAGTACAAAATCGTGCATAATGCACAAAATATTAAATGTAACTGGCAAAACGAGAAAATATGAAACTAGAACCAATAAACAAATTGTACAGAAACGAGCCTGCAGTCGAAGGGCATGAAAGCGAAGTAATGACTGAATACGAAATCAGGCAGTTTTGTAGCATATCCCCATACAATAATAATGCTCTATGCTGAGTAGCCAATAAAGGAAATCTAGGAGAAAATTGGAAAAGGAATTTTCGTTCAGTGAGAAGAAATAGTTTTGCAGATGGTATTTTAATTCTGTCAGAGAGAGTTACGGACATAGAAGGTCACTCTATGGAATGAATTGCGTGTTGGAAAGAGGTTTGACAAGAATAAGTTTTGAATAAGGATGGTGGGCCGTAGTTGCTTCAAATCATGTGAGACTGATGCAATAAGAAGAGCCAATGAGACACTGAAGCGAAAAAGATGTGATTTGCTATTTGGGAAGCTAAATAACTGATAATGGCTGGAGTACTGAGACTGCCGATAGCACGAAACGCAGTTCCGAAATAGAAAAAATTGTTCACA
This sequence comes from Schistocerca serialis cubense, assembly GCF_023864345.2. Lineage (NCBI taxonomy): Eukaryota > Metazoa > Arthropoda > Insecta > Orthoptera > Acrididae > Schistocerca > Schistocerca serialis. The sequence continues at coordinate 454,843,091 of NC_064646.1, forward strand.
TGTAATGTAGATCAAACTATTAGAAAATCTGCTGTGAATCCGTTTGCCTGGAGTTTAGATTTATACGGAAGTGAAACATGCACGAAAAGTAGTTGAAACAAGATGAGAATAGAAAGTTTTTATTTGTGGTACTACAGTAAAACTTCAGTAAAGAAGTATGCGGACACATTTTAAGGCAGGAAGCGAACAACACGTTAGTAATTGAGAGATGTGTGTGCTTACTTGAGTGCTAAAAGTCTGTATAATAATGCACAGTTCATGCTACTTCGGTTCGATCTGACTTTCTGTCTTTTAAACTGATGGCTTATACGTGTATTAAACGAACTGATTCTGAAATTATGCTTGTCGTTGTGATTTGTCTGATTATCTTAAAATTCAATTCTATGCAGCACGGTAGTGAAACGTTAAAATCAGTAACCATTTCTTTTACTACTATGTTTTCCTTCATTTAGATCATCACACTAATGATAAACCACAACAAATCACTTAAATAACTGAAATACACGCATCGTAATTTTCAAAAGTGGAGCCGAAAAATACTGTGTGGGATAAGCTCTCTCATGGTATCACCGACTATAAGGTGCATATTTGACAGAAGAAATATGGTATGAGCTTTTCCTGTCATCCATTCACTGTTAGCTAAGGGGTGAACATTGTTATATTATCTTTGTCAGCGCTAATGACATTAATTTGTCTGCAGGATTCCCTTCTTGCAGTCATTACTCAATTTGAGTGTACACTGTGTACCCAATCTGTCTGTGTCTAGTGTAGATATGTTGAAGTGCGAAGACATTTTCAGAATGTTTGCGTAGCATGTAAATGAGGCGGGACGTGGGTACCAGCCCGGTATTCACCTAGTTGGATGTGGAAAACCGCCTAAAAACCACATCCAGGCTGGCCAGCTCGCCAGCTCTCACCATTAAGCCAAGATTTAATCAGAGGCTGGCTCGCCTCCCTGTATCCCGGAAGCTGATGCTTTAGCATTCTCGGCTATCCGGGCGGGTAAACACTAATTGCTAACGCTAATTTTCACTATATGCTTTTAATCACATTTCACTTATTAACAATGGGAGTAAGATGTTATCCTCTGGCTGTCTTTACTTATATGCAACAGAAAAAGCTTCTTAGGCTTCATTTAAACTGAGAATGGTGCACACAGATAATTTAACACAAGGCTTGCATTACATTATTCCTAGGATGGCACTAAACTGTGCGAAAGGTGCTGAAGCAACACTATGAGAGTCGAACACAAAAGAATTTCAGCAGCCAGCGAACGACACCTGAACCACATGTTACGTCATCAATTTCTTCTTCCGTGTCGCTTTCGCTTATTGCCAGGTTTTGCGGTGCTTGCCACCGCACAAGACCTGAACCATGTCTTACCTCGTCCGACTCCTTACCTTTCTCTGCATCTTCTTCTTGCTCCTCCTCCTCTGGCAGCACCTCCAGCAGCCGGCGTTCTCTGGGCACAATGTCCTCTGCTCCCTCCTGTGGCGGCGGCTGCTCGAAACCCCCACCTGAGGAAGAATAAACGTGACAGATGAAGAACTGGCATTTGTACTGCTTATAAAGCACATGTGATTTATCGCTGTTTACTGGGCTTCCAACATTCTGAGTTTCAGGGATCTACTTTCGTACGCAACCTAATGGTCTGGTATCATGACTACATACGAATTACATACACGAGGCACCTTCTAAACGAATAAACTCTCCTCTGTCTTGCTTTGTCCTCTACAATGCTACTTCGCAGAGTCATTTGCACGACATCGTAAACGATTCTCCTTTCTGCCACAATGACGCTGGCTTACTGTTTATATATCATTCTTATCCTTACGCTTTCTCACAGAGCGCATCACATATACTATTTCTTCCTCAAACCACAAGATCAAAATTTAATCCTATATCAGGCAAATTCGTTTCTCTTTGTAGAGATATATGCGATATATCTAACCAGATTAATGCTATCAGAGTGTTCATATACTTTTCGTCTCAGTAGTCTCCAAGAATAGTATTATCACGTGACAAGTATGTAGGTGCCAATTTGCCCTTTGCCTGGTACATCGCTAAGAATGAGATTGTTTCGTGGTTGTCTGATATCACTATGCAAATCAATGCCCTGATGACCATGTATCAACTGCTACCATTTCTGTTCTAAGCATTTAAGTCACATTAAACATCGTACGTACTACATAATCCAAGAAATGAGGGAATAGTTGTCTTAGTACTACGATGAGAATGGAGACAGAGAAATAAAGTGTTGAGGAACACCAAAATTAGAAACAACACCTTCTCGGTGCGTATTCCCAAAACAGATTATTCTCCCTCCTTGACTATTTTCAAGCTAGTGTGTAGATAATATCCCTCCACAAATATTCCTCAATTACGTAATGGCATCAGTCGCTTCCACACCTCAAATATGTCTGTGAATACATCACAATTTAAGTATACTGTTTATAATGAAACAAATAAATTCTAGAATCTTCACGGTGCACAAAATCTCAGATATTGTACTACGGTCTTGAATCATTTAGTACCACTAGAATTCACTTTAGATTCAAAATTGTACACTAGACGAGCTGTGGTTACTTACAGTAATATTCCGGCAAACCCGGCCAGTCGCCGTCCCAGGGATTCTCTTCTTCTTCCACAGGATACTTACCGCCGCAGGAACCTTGAATTAAGTTAAGAACTGCCTCCAGCTCATCCCTGGAGTAACTGTGTACCAGTGGTACACAGCGAGGGTCCTCCAAACCACCTCCTGTCTACAAAACAATAAAATAATATGTGAGATTCAGTGAAATATGTAATCTATAAGAATATTTTAGCAACGTGTGTAAATCCGTAAAACGAACTACAGGTGTAGTGATATTCTCCTAAAGCACTATTTATAATGCGAATGCACACAGAAAAGCAGAATATTATTCACACAAATGCTGATGAAACAATTTTAAAGTCGATACTCACAGGTTCATGCTGATTACATGCATAGTTCGGAGATAGTAAGTTTGTAATTGACAAGCCAGCAACGGCCATACCTGTGTACAGACCATGGTAACGTGAATCAAAAAATTACAATTTTATCAAACACGTGTACCGAAACGGTAGAAAATGAAAAAAAAACACATTAATTGAAATAAATATAGTCGGAAACTTAAGAAATAGAGGTGCGAACGTGGATACACAGGTAACAGGTAGACCTAAAAGTGGGAGGGATACAATATGGGTGCGCAATTTGTGTGTCTACGTGAATACATTTATGTTAACTCGTATTTATCTACACGCCTTTACATGCATAAAGATACAATTACTCACATAAGACTTTCCTACATGTGTTGCCAATTCATATCGAATGCAACGATTCTAACACTAACGGTCTTTACGAGCGTTCACATCTATCTAAAAACAAAGTAACGTCAACGTATCAGAAATAATAGAAAATTCGTAATTCTCATTAACTTGCTATCAGCGTTTTTACTTCGCTTCATGATATGCAATATCAAATTCTGTTTAGATGCCACAAACTCCCGTAAATGCAGTACAACAAGAATCACATGCAACTAATACCGAAGGAATCAAAAAATAAATAAAGGTGACGAATCGCTTTGTGTCGCTGGAAAAAGTGTAATATCGCTGGACGATAAGCGAAAAACGTTCCCCGCCTCGTATCTCGATCTGCTAAATGCTGGGCAACTGCTTAAGTTGTCATGTCATTCGTTACAATATCAAATGTAGTACTCGCATAACACGACGTACAGGACATATGTAGCTTACACACACTTAAGTCAGAGCCGAAATGGAAATTTGGCTTACCATCGTTCGCACAAGAGCACTCGGCTCGCAAGGCATCGCATCGGCAATCTTGAGCCAACTGACAGGGATCGTTTCCCCGGAAATGAATTTACCGATCGTCAACTGTCTTTATTTGTTGCGTGCGCAATGACGTAACGTGGGTGCTATGTGCATCCGATCCAGCGAGAAGGCATGTCGTATGGGAACTGGTTTCGCATCTGCTAGAACAATGTTCTGATGTGGAACGTTAACACGAGATAGTTATTTCACTGAATGCCTGGTTTTACCAGTTTTTGTATATATTTTTGTGTTTCGCAGAGTTCTACTTTGATATTGTATTACAAGAAATGTGTCTAGCGAATATAGTGATTCAGGATACTAATGCACCAGCATTGTCCGCCGAATGGTGTACCGAAATGTAACTTACTGATTTCATTATTCGTAATAAGTAAATCACCTAATTTCTAAAATCACTTTGGCACAACTTGCCTCTTAGATACGAAAACGAAACTATGGTGGTGCTGTAAATATCGACCAGTCAGTAATTTCCAAGAATGGCCTAGCAAAGCCGCGGGCAGTAAACGATAGATATCGGAAATGCGATTCTAAATCGATCACGTGACGGGGAGGGGGGCCTTATGATGAATTATTTTTGGGATGCTAGGGAAATCCAAAAGATTTATGACAGTAGTGAGTGCGATGTCTCGTATTGAAGGCGTTTCTTCAGCCGATTGCCTCACTTGGAAGAATCTAATTCCATGGTTGTGCAATGTAGAAAATTGTTTGAATTTTATCGGAAATGTGACACTCTACCTATATTTTTGCGTGACATTGACAGAGTTTACCCATGTTACGGCAAAAACGGAATGCTTCCCGTAGCATACATATCAAATGGACTTTCTCATGACGACAACGTTGACGACGAGTGAGGTAAGTCGTTTATTTGTAATTACAACTATTTTAGCAACTCTCTTCTCTTGTCGTTTCTGTAGCGACTACTATAAACATGCTCATAACGCCCGCCACCACATCGCGTAATCGATGTAGAATCGTAGGTTCGATATTTACCGTTTGGTACCCGCGGCTTCGATAGGCAAACATTCTTGGAAATTACCGACAAGTCAATAGAGCAGTCCAACTCAGGACACTACAATGTCTCTGTCGTTAGGCCTGCATCGATAACAGAGGCCACGGGAGTAAACATCGTGTCACAGTCGAGACAACATATTCGTCTGTATTCCGTATTATATTCCACATTCTTCAGTGCCTAAGGAAATAGCGCATATGTAATCCCTGAGTTCGTGTCGGAGCTCCAGGCTACACGAGCCGTGTTACTCTTACCGAGAGAAATATACAAATATTCTTACTCTATGTTAGCCTTTAGCTCCCAGTCGCTACGTAAAATTGGAAGAATATTAAACTACTAGTAAAATGCGGTCATCAACTCAGCACATGTACAATGACGTATTACCGACTGTCATCAAGTTAAGGTATGAACAAAAGTACTAAGTATTATTTGTGAAAACTACGTAAATAATTCCAAGTTTCTCTTAATTCAGACGGTAATAGGGTGGTCAAACATGGAGAGCCTCCATTTCTGCGCACAAATGTTTTGATTGTTGCTTATAGACACGCACGCTGCAGTTGACAGCATTGAAGACCACTGGTCTGGTAAGCAACGTCCAGCACTAAAGGAGCAGTTAGGAGACTAAGCTGGGACTGTTGTCGCTCCGTGTTGGAGTTGAAGACTGGGAAGACCACTGACCGGCTAAAGGAAAATTTCCCCCGAAATTAGAGCAGGCAACGACACACTTGAGAATTTTCTGAAACGTAAGTAGAACGTGACACATGGGAGTGTTTGTGGTGAAAAAAGTAGATTTCGCATAAACCAAACTGAGAATTACACAGGAAATACTTTTTCCTGAGAGAGAGAGAGGGGGGGGGGGGGGAGAGGCATGCAGTGCTTGCCTCAAGATGACAGTATATTCCAATACGTTGTGAATGTCAGTTAAGCAAAAGATAAGTCGTTAATTGATGGTGTGGTTGAATTTGGAATTTAGTGGATGGAAGGCCCATGTTCCAAGTAGCAGTGGATAGACTGGCAGGAATGGAAGAAGACACCTGATAAATTCGGAGATTCTTATGGTTGAGTTCAAAACGAAGCACCAGTGAAACTTTTTTATGTCAATGAATCGAAGCGAGACAGAAGGTAGCATTGCGGCGAGCCAAAGACATTTTCCAGGGAATGATTCTTTAATTCGATTATCTTCTGACGCCATCTTTATCAAGGCGTTGAAAATTTGATAGAATGATCGTTTAGATTATTTAACTTTTAAAACGCGGTTCCAGTTTGTTGATTCAGTAATTGGAACAACGTCACAGTTTTGTGATTTCACCATTGTAGTTAGTGCCCGTCATTAACCCAAGGGCATTATTACCTTTGGTATGGGAATTTATCTATTCCATATTACAACCGACTATACCTGGATTGATTACGTAACCGAATTGGTATTACCAAACGAACCCACTACATTATTTTGTAATCGTAATATAAATTTCGTTTTCATACTCATAGTAGTCTCAGCAATCGAGGTAGCAGCAACAGCACATTTTATAATGCTGTCTGTTCTGTGATCCCCGTTCTCACAAAACACCTCTAATAGACAAGCTGAATGAGGCTGTCATAATATGATTTCCTGTAAACAGCGTGATGGTGAGACAGACAAGGCCATGTGATTAATGTCTGTGCTTTTGTTACCTGCAAATAGTAGCAATAGTGTGTATCGTAAGATCCAGCATCTTGTTAATCTAGCTGACAATGTCTCAGCAACCGACGTCTGACATTTGATGCTACGCACTCGGGTAACAGTACTATGTCCCTCCCTCCCACCTTGCAGATGTCTTAGCCGTTGGGATAGAGACGCCCCATTTCACTGTGCTCATACTATTTAATTGTCGACACGTGTGTGGGTGGAGAAGACCAGCGTGTGTACCGTTCGCCATTTATAACTGGATGAGACGATCGAAGTGGCCACCGCGACATGTACAAGTAGTGTGGAATACTGACCAACAGGAAATCATTCCTTGCACAAAGGACTTCCGTCGCAGCAGGTTTCGTATCAAGAACACACTCGAATTAGATTATGAGATACAGACGGCTGTTAAGTCTTCGAACAAAGCTCGGTCTGCGAATTAGTTAATGTACTTTTCCATTCGACGTACATACCAGCATATTTCGGTATGTGGAACTATGACTTAACTGATGTACAGTGGTGACGTCCTCGACTCTTAGTTACATCCTTGTATCGGTCCAGTGGTAGTGTGTATCCTCGTACATTAAAGTGTTCGAATACCTGCTATTTGTCTTACAGATCAACATCTGCAATAGTGTCCCAGTCATCGTCTGGATGTCCCCGTCTAAATCTCAGAGGACACAGCGAGTTCTTCTCATGAGGTGATCTGATACTCGGAGTACCATTTATGTGCTGATCATAAATCTGCAACGCAATTATCGCCTATGAAATTGTCATTAAACTCCAATGAGTTGGAAGTTTTCGATGAGGTGGTTCACGTTCCAGAGTTGAGTCTCACAAAATACTTTCCTCACGTGATCCATGGTATTCTAGTAATGCATATTTCCTGAGATGTCCTACAAAAATTTTCTTTCTTCATTTCTGAAGGAATAAAACGGACATGAATGTTTTTCGTGAAATGAGTAGACTACCTAAACGAAGAAAGTTTACTATCTCTGAGTATTGATAGTATAGATTTGTGGCCATAAGGTATTAATGTGAAAACCATCATAAAACTTAAGTATTACTGAGTAATGGAGATATGCTTGTAGCGATTAATAGGAAAGACACGAAAATTTATTAGCGGCCGTATTGTACAGGTGTGGAAGACGTACTTAACATGCACAAGAAACATGAATCTGGGGCGCTGGAGCTAATGCTGCGAGGTGACATGTATTGAACAATATATATTAAATGTCTTATAATTATCTAAAGCAATTGTCGTAGCCTAAGTGAGTCTTCAGCGTCCCCTCTTCCGTTATTTACCACGGCAATTGGAGACAACAAATTATCGTAGCTGCTACTGTGTAGTAAATAATTACGTTGCGAAGCTAAGTTGTGTTTGACGAAATAATTCGCACATACGGCAGTCTTTAGGGAGTGGGTGTTGGCGATATAGTCTCAAAGAAGAAATGCACTCAAATTCAGTGGATGGAGTTTTGGAGAAGTCTCCCGATAGGTTAGATGAGTGTGGTGGAATTATTCTCTGAAAATAATGCAAATTATTTCTGTTCAGCTTCATTCAAAGCGGAATAGCATCTACAGTTATAGCGATTCATTTACATTATTTCTTTAGTTTAAATGATGGATGTTTCAAAGTACATAGAATGTGGTGAGAAAAAAAGATTAATTCTGGAGGAAGCGAAACCAATCATTGGAAATCATTCGCTTGGTAAACATTTAGCAGTTGGAAATATTAGTGGAGGGAAATACAATGTATGGGTGTTGTGCTTGCTAGTAAAACGTGCATATTAGTAAAAATATACGGAAAATGTAAGAAAATAAAATCACACAGACAACATTGTTCCACTCCATATGCTTACTATGGAGACAAGGTTATACTTTATCGTAATACGGACAGTATTATGCAAGTTATACTTACACAAAGAAAGAAAGCACATTAAGAGTACTCTTAGTGAGATACTGGAGATATCATTATGCTAACTTACACATCCCGGCGTTTGGAATTGTCCGTACAATTTGCTGTATCTTTCGACACTGAAGGTATGTGAGAATAGCCTATGGTAAATTTTGGAAAACAACGAGTTGTGCACGTTAAGTTAACAGTATATTTTCTTCTATAAAATCAACAATATACTTCTGGCGTTAGTAGGAAGTACGTCTTACTGCAGAAAATTGTAGTAAGATCTAAAGTAATATTTTCGGCAACTGAGTTCCATATGTCTACAAAGCAAAATCCATTTGATAAGTTGACGTGCTTCTTACATGTAAAGTAGAGAGATGATATTATTCTCTTCGTTTCAGCGTGGTGCGAGTCGTTTATATTCCACTGTGCATGTGTTTGTCTATGAGAAAGATGTGCCTAGAGCCGTTTGCTTCTTTATACTTAAGATTATGCGATTATTTTACTACCAAACATCTTTTTCGATTTTTATCTGCCGTTGGAGGTGGGGTGCTTTGTGGCCCTGTTCGAGACGCGTCGACGCCACAATGTAAATGAACAACAGCGTAAACAAAATCCTAACGCCGGAAGAAGAAAAAGAGCGCCCCGCTTGTTGACATAACCCTGTATGATATTCACCCTTACATACGCATATGGCACTGGCTTTACTTGATGAAATATTTTATCTTACTATTCTTTCTTTTATGTTTCGTATCTGTATGAATACTCTGAACTTCACACTAAAGTGCTCGGCAGAGGGTTCATCGAACCACTTTCATACTATTTCTCTGTCTTTCTGACGTCGAATAGTGTGGCAGGAAGGGAGGTAGGGGGGGAATAACCCCAAAGTCAGTTCTGGTTTCTGTTATACTATTACGATGATAATTTCTCACTATGTGGGTGGACGTCAACTAAATGTTTACGTAACCAGAGAGCAAAGTTGGAGACTAAGTTGGTGGAAGGTCTCGCTGCATCAGGAAACGCCTTTGTTTCAATGACTGCTAGTCCAGTTCATGTATCATATCCCAGGCACTCTGTCCCCTGTTTCACGACGAGACAAAACCAGCTGCCGTTACTTGAACTTTGTTGATGTCCTCCGCCAATCGTATCTGGTAAGGATCGCACAATGCACAGTGAGATTCTGGCAGAGGACGTACATTCTTAGTATAGGTATTCTCTTCAGCGTATTTGTTGCATCTTCTGACTGTTTCGCCAATTAACTGCAGTCTTAGATTTGCCTATCCCACAACGCCATCTACGTGATCGTTCCAATGTAGTTTGTTCGTAACTTTTACTCCTAGATACTTTGTGCAATAGGCAACATTTAGATTTGTGTGATTCATCTTGCAACTGAAATTTAACAGATCCCTTTTAGTACTCATGTGAACTGTCTCTCACTTTTTATTTTTTAGGGTCATTTGTCAGTTTTCACACTGTATTGATATTTTGTCTAAAGAACTTTGCTATTTGTTTTGGTATTCTGATGACTTTACTAAACGAAAAACAAGCTAAGATGACTGCTCAGATTTTCTCCTAAATATTGAATCTGTGCTGAGTTGCTGGTGTGGAGGAATCTCACAACAAGAAAAACAAATCAGTCTCAATTGGCACAATATGACGTTGTTCAATTTTGTTTGTATACTATTTATTTAATCAGTTTGTGGAAGACATGGATCCTGCCCTCCCCACTTGTGAATTGGTGGGAAAGAGGCTGGAGAGAAAGGTGCTGACTTAATTTTTGGTGGGAAAAACAGCCCACTCTGTTTGCACCACCCTATCAAATTAATCCTTTCACAATTTGCAAGAGTCAAATAAATCAATTAAAACACTCATGGTCACGCTACAAAGTTTCATCTTCGTAATAAAACGTATTTTTAATGTTTGAGAGACACATATACATTATGCAAATCAAGTAATTACAGTTAAGCCTAAAATAGAACACAGAGCTAAACATATCCACTGATGTTTGGGAACACAAGGAACACCCTCCATGGACTGCCACACACTCTTCTCCACCAGAAAGCTTCCACCTTACACTAAACACATGTGGCGAAAAGTACATCTGATGGCACACACTCGCCAACATGGAGCGCGCATCGTCCGCCGACTGCAGGAGCGCCAGGAGACGTGGCTGTGCTGGCCGGGGGAAGGCTCGAGACCTGCAGGTGTGTTGGCCGTGCCGGCAGCTGCCTCTCTGTACATCTCCCGGTGTCCACACGCCAACCGTCCACAACAGTCAATGGACTAAGGGACTATCAGTGTAGCTGCTCACCTGTCAACCAACCATTTTACATTGGAGGAATAATCGGCCAAATCAAACAACGCCATATTGTACAGATTTAGGATTTTCAACAGAGAAGAAGGTCCATTTTAAATGCTCATATTTTTGCGGAAAGATTAAAAGAAGAATGAAGTGGACAGTTGCAGTGAACAGAAGTGATATAAATCAGGTAGGAGCCTTATGAAACTGTCAGAGTCTTATTATCCATATGAAGTAACCAACTTTTGTTTTCCAGTAGCATATTAGAGAAGTTGCTGCATGCATATTATTGTGAGAAGTGAAATTTGGCTTCTAAACTGATGGTGTGCAATTTTTACGCTACGAGGGACGCCGCTGGACTTGTCCCACAGATGCGGCCAAGAGCCGATTAACTTAAGAACGTCTCTTTGTACCGGCCAGTTGCAAGAGGGTATGTCGCATCTTCAGGTCCGCCACTGACCGCATACAGGCCTCGCTAACTCCTAACACACTGAGAGGCCAGCAGACGTGGCTTGCGCACGGAGCTCCAACTGCAGTTCCACCCTGACATACACTTCACAGGTTAAAAAATTCACTGTACTTAAACCGAGACGGGCAGGTTGTCCATCCACCTTCAACTTCTCACAGGAAATGTAGATTCTTCGCTTTTTAATGTGTTATTTTAGAAGCCACAGGAAAACGGAGCATAGGTCCGTTTTCACATCGTTAAATTATCGTTAGTTGTTGTCAAAACCCTGTACAACAACATAGCATGGATTATACATTATCTATGTATTATCTCATCAGGTAGAAGAAACTCTTCCTATCAATCTGATATCTGATACGTTCTGCATTACAGCTCTGGAATATTACACTCATTTTTTGCTCATGACAGAGTGCTAAGAGCATGCTCCATCTCTGCTCAAGGATGCCTTCTCACATTTGTGCTCTCTTGAGGTATCCAACTGCCTCAGTATCTAGAAAATCTATTACGTTATTGAAATAGCAGCACCGATTTGTCGTAAATATCTAGTTAATACTGCATATTACTTCATAAATTTGGTAATATATCAGATCTTATTACGATGCCCGTCTCTCTCTGTGTAGGTGGGAGATGGTTACTCCTCACTACAGCTCCAAATCTCTAACCATATCTATGGCGCTCTTGCCCTCACTTGCGCCAGCCCAGTGCCTGCAACTAATATCAAATTGATTGGATAAATGATTACACAGTACTGCGTAACCACTCACAGCAGCCAGATGCAGTCCTTCACTATACTCTCCGTCTAATGTGCTGTACCACCCCTCCTGAAACTGTACCCAGGTACAGTGTTGTTCTCTAACCTTATTGCGCTGTACCATCTACATGTAAGAGCGAAGCTCATGATGGGCAGTTTGTGTGTGTGTGTGTGTGTGGGTGTGTGTGTGTGTGTGCGTGTGTGTGTGTATGCTCCACCTGTTCAGTGTATATTAATGTCTGCGATTTGTCATGTTGGCTTGTTCTGCTCTAAATTTTCTACCCTTCAATTTATTGGTAGAAACAGGAATCGAACAGACAAACACTTTCATATCTGTGTGATGACTTTCGGAGCTACCTATGTGGTAAATTTCTCTACTACATCTTTGTCAGGACTGAGAAACCATGTCTGCCAAATACAGGTGACAATGCGATGTCAGCAGGAATATTAGGTACAAAGAACAAGAAAGCGTCTAAAGAATCATGATAGAACAATATAAGTTAGAACTGTCTAATATTAAAAAGTGCTGTTTTGACGAAGCAGGTGTCTGGTACATTGCCGTAGTTGCCAGTTCTTTCAAATCTTTTTCTTGTATCTTATGTTTATTTTCTTAGAATTTCAAGGATCTACCTTCCTCGCCTTCCCCATGAACCATGGACCTTGTCGTTGGTGGGAAGGCTTGCATGCCTCAGCGATTCAGATGGCCGTACCGTAGGTGCAACCACAACGGAGGGGTATCTGTTGAGAGGCCAGACAAACGTGTGGTTCCTGAGGAGGGGCAGCAGCCTTTTCAGTAGTTGCAAGGGCAACAGTCTGGATGATTGACTGACCTGGCCTTGCAACATTAACCAAAACGGCCTTGCTGTGCTGGTACTGCGAACGGCTGAAAGCAAGGGGAAACTACGACCGTAATTGTTTCCGAGGGCATGCAGCTTTACTGTATGGGATAGGGTAGCATGGAGAGCTGCATCAAACCAGTCTCAGGACTGAAGACCACAACAACCACAACAACAACAACAACCTTCCTCGCAGTGACTGTGTCGCAGACTCTACCCACTCCTTTAGTAACTTGATATAGAGATCCCTCCACTAAAAAGAATCTTATTTTAATGGTCTGATTTATAACTATGGAAATGGATTGTAATGAGCTTGATTCTGCTTAAATGCTAGCGGTACTGATGTACGTTTAAAAAATCGGTATGGGATATATATGGTGCAAAATACTTCAGTTATAACCCTTTGTAGGCTAGTGGTTGACATATTGCTCACCTTTAATAGGTGTCAAACATCCTACTTGTTACATTGAAAGTAGGCCCTTAACAACACATTATGTGTTTCTATATGGATGACTGAGTCTTAAGGTACCACTTTTCGTTATCTGAGGTTTTTAGAACGTTCATATTGAGATGGTAGCCGGCTAGGAGAACACAGTCCACGTGAAATGTGTCTTTGCCGCCATTGTGTGTGTGCGAGATATATTCATCCATGTAAGGATTTGTTGATGAGAAAATTAGTTAAAAATAATGTAGGAAATTTATTGGGTTAATAGTTGTGTTTTGCATTATATGTATGTTTATACAACCTAAATACAAAACTCACGTAATAACACAAAGAAATCCGAGAGCATGGTAGCGAAACTGGAGGGTTGTTTATTACGTTTTTGTAAACATTCTCTTGTGTTATATACGTACGAGGGACTACACAATATTTACGATATACTTAGATATCATGCGAGTAATTTACATTACATACAAACTAGATTTAGTGTTTGGTTAACGAATTATTAGCAAATGAACTTTGATATAATGTAAAATGACCTATTCTCAGATTTCCTTTTTAACGATGCATAGAATGACGAAGACATATCGTTTCAAAAATTGGAAGAGATGTCAGCACAGGATTTCCAATGTTTGATAGATGAAATAGAAGATGATCAAGCTGTTGATTCTGAGTATTGAGATGATTCAGCTGCCGAAGATATATTCCCCGAATACTGACCGCATTACTAGCAATGGAGATAATTCATTCCATGACTCTTGTAGTGATGTCACTCCCCCATTATCTCAACAAACATATGTATCCCTGTAATTGATAAGGACAAAGACGAAAATGAAGAGTGGGATGAACGTGACAATGCAAAAATAGGCTTAACGTGCAGTACATTTTTTCAGAATTCTTTACTGATCCTTCCCTTCACAATTCAGTAAATTCTTTGAGGGTTTTGAAATAAACGTCGGTGTGAATTTACAACTCTTATAGCTATCTTCTCACTGTTTATTTTTCTGGCATCATCTTAGAACATATTGTCAGAGAATGTAATATTGTTTTTAGTCAGAAAGGTACTGACCTAAATTTGACCACAACTGAATTGAAAGCATTCTTTGGTGTATGTCTTATAATGAGCCATTGATTTCCCGACATAAAACATTATTGGTCATGTGATTCTAATTAATCTGTAAACACTGTAGCTTCAGTTATGTATGTCAGAAGATTTTTGAAGATATTAAAGGTTTTGCATGTAAATGATACACTTAATAGACCAAAAAATGGAGAATATGTATATGATAAATTGTATGAGCATCACCTTCTTCTTTCCCATCTAAAACAATTCTTTAAAAAAAGAAAGACGAAGCCAATCTTCCAATATTGATGAAAGCATGCTGGTTTTCAAAAGTAGGACTTTCCTAAATCAGTACATGTCAATAAAGCCAACGAAACGAGGATTCAAAATTTGGGTTACATGGTATAGCATTACAGGGTAGTGTTAACTTTTCAGGTTTATGTAGGCATTTCTCACTTAAGGAAGGAGGCCCCATAGGAGAGACAGTTGTTTTGTCCCTGTAAAAAACTCCTCCCGAGAGGTCCATGAAGGCCCAGTGGTACCGACCGGCCGCCGCGTCATCCTCAGCCCATAGGCTTCACTGGATGCAGATACGAAAGAGTATGTGGTCAGCACACCGCTCTCCCAGCCGTATGTCATCTTTCGAGACCGGAGCCGTTGCATCTCAATCAAGTAGCTCCTCAGTTTGCCTCACAAGGGCTGAGTGCACCCCGCTTGCCAACAGCGATCGGCAGACCGGATGATCACCCATCCAAGTGCTAGCCCAGCCCGACAGCGCTTAACTTCGGTGATCTGACGGGAACCGGTCTCACCACTGCGGTAAGGTCGTTGGCTTCCTGTAATAACCATTCCAATTTTTGGGTACTGCATATTTTTGACAGATATTTACGAATTTGCCATTTCTTTCAAAATTATTAACTAGAGAATCATTTGGTTGTGGAAAAATGCTCCAAAATAGAAGATATTTTCCTAATACTTTACTGAAGGCAGAGAAGCAGATTAAATCACGACAGGATGACTATACTATGGAATGTGATATTTCCATATCAAAATGGAGAGACAGAGGTACAAAATCAGTTTTGATGGTGAATATAATTGAAATCCAATGCCACACCTAAAATTAGGAAGTATCTTGGCCAATGGAATAACTGGAGATTTTACTACCAAGACGAAATGTAGAACACAGGCATCCCCAAAGTTTTTATCACAAATGCAAAGTTTATGGAAAAAATGTCCGAAACGGTTAACCATAGATAGTGACGAATGAAGGGGTACATTTTTCATGTGAGGTTATGAGCAAAGGGTGTGCTCATTGTAGTACAAAACAGCCTTCTTTCTTCACCCATTTCATTCTAAAGAAAATGTGTGGCCCTGCATTTTGTAATATTTCATTGTGTTTAGATCTATTATCTCGTTCGAATATTGTAATGTGCTCCAATTTTGTAATTCAGCAAATTAATTAATTTATTGTATCATCTTTGCATTCGAAATGGCATGTTTCTTTGTACATGTTTTTCTGACATAAGAAAGTGGTCTTTTAAATGACCACCATCCACAGTAGTTGAAACCCCACGCAAGATGGACAGTGATCTGTAATTCAGGCGCCTATTTTTTACTCTCAGTCCCAAGGAAAATAAACATAAAATACTTCTAAGATTATTAGATGCGTATATTAGTAATAAGGAATGTAATAAACGCATTATTTTTCAAATTTTGACAAAAACTTTGCCCTATAAATGTTTAATGGCTCGTTCGTGAATTACAGAAGAGAGTACCATACACAATATCACTGTTCATAAATAGCCCTGACAGTCGTTTGGGACCAATATTACACGCTTCTGATTCCAGTGCACTGTAGCATTAGTGGGTATTTTTCTTAGACAAATTACATTTTAAAATTATAATACAGTTTATATGCCTGTATATGAGATGGAAGACTCTAATTTTAATGGAACATTTGTAAATGGTGGAAGGGATCACCACACATAGCGTCACTGTATATAAATAGTCCTGACAGACTGAGATTAAGTTATATTCATCTAACTCCACTGTAGTGCTGAAGGGTATTCTTTTCTTCCTGAGCAAATTACATTTCCAAACTAGAATAGCATCAACATGCTTGTGCATGAAATGGAAGTCATTTGTTAATGGTGGGAGAGAGCAGCATATGCATCATCATTTTACTTATATATCCCTGACAAACCTTTGGTACCTATGTTACAGACACCTGATGCCATTGCTACTCTAGATGGACTGTATGTTCGTCGTAAGCAACGAAATCAGACTGGAGTTTATGAGCATGTACGTGGAATGGAAGACTATAGCTTTAACAGAACATTTGTTAATGGTGGTAGGGAGTTCCACACACAGAACACTGCACTTAAATTCCATTGACTGATGCTTCAAAGCTATGCGACATATTTTGCAATTTGGCGTATTTTTGTGTGCTTTAAATTCCAAATTTATTGCATGCAATACCTGTTAGAGTACATATACCATGTTGCTTTGAACTTCTGTTGATCTTAAAGTAACTGAGTGATCGAAATCTCGAACAGTACATCTCCATCTCAGTCCTCCCAATATCTGAAGGAATACGATTCCACAATTCTACTCTCGCTCCACTGTAGCACATACCACATCTGCAGACCATGTGTGTTCAAAGCACTTCGTTGCTTTAGAAATACTTCCTGTGATGACTCCCAAGCTGTTAATTTTAGTGGATCAATACCAAGCGCAACATGTCTTGATGCATAACACTGCTACTGCCGAAGACATGAATCCTGGCACACAACATAACCTACTTAGCCGTCAGCTGCCCCTCGATGTATATGTCATTTTGACGCACAGTTTTCCCTATTCTATCTGAACGAGCATATCCTTTATACCTCACTATATATTCCTAGTTTCCTCTATATTTTTGAGGTCATCGTCAGGACACACATAGAAACGTTTATGGTTAAATCATTTGTACTGGTGAATAGCAATATCGATTCGACAGGTCGACACAACAAAGTCGCCACCTACCACTCGTGTAAGCCGGTATCTGTTCATGTTATATGACATACGCGAAGCAGAGGCGTCATGTGGAGGCCGCTAGCATCGTACAGGTAAATTGGAATACATGAGGGGAAGAATATCTCTGGGCGAGATGACATATTTCTCCCAGGAAATTAGCGATGGATGAGGGTATACATGGAAGTTTATAGGCAAATTTTTACTCAATTATCGTGTGAGATTGGGCAGATGGATAATCGACAATACTGGTGCTATGAACCCTCGAGCACGCACTGTACAGCCGATTTCAGTGTATTTCTTTTAGATGGTGATGTTAGTAGGTGAAGGAGATGTCTGCAAGCTGGATGACCTGTTGTGCAGCTGGCAGTTGACCTGCATAAAACAAAAATCTCTTGCACATTAATAGGACTAGATATCCCATACACTGTCATCGGAATCGTCAACTGCCGTAAAAATATGCCTAGCAGTAAGCATCTGGAGCGGGCTGAAGTAGAATGCACATGTCAGGTTCAGATTCATTTGCAGGAATCTTGAGGGAAAAAATGCAAACACTAAGAACTGGCAATTTGTTGAGATAAAGCGGAAGAATATGTCAAGCTCTAATTCAGCTGCATGGATTTTTAAGGGGTGTGTCGTCGATACACTGAGATGTGATGTTGTAGGAGCCGAGTTACCGCAAATCCCGTCAGTTTATCACCTAGAGACTGTTGTGCTGCAATTCCGATGTAAGTGTAAGAGGTACTAAGATGACTGCTGTTGCTGGAAAAAAACAATGACGTTGATTTTATCTGGTTTGTAATTGTTTGTTAATAGGCTCTCGATGTACGATAGTTGGATAAGCGCGAAAGTACTTGATTTGCTTCTAAATAAATAACTATCACTTTGCATATGTGTACTACCCAGGGGGCAGAGTACAGTATCATGGTCGGTCCGCTATCGAGCAACACGTGGGAGTAAAAACTGGGTAGTGCTGTGTTTTCACGAATATCCCCTAATCTTGCAGTAGCTCTGAATTGTGCGCGGAGTTATGAGGCTGCTGCACCGATGTAAATGATTTAGTGGATAATGGATTGAAAGCTCTGTGGCCGTTAGATTCGTATTATGGATGTATGCTCCATTTAAGAAAAACTCACGTATTTCTCACGAAACGTTATGCTATCAACGAAGAGGAAGACTGATACTATTACACTGTCGTATTTATAGACTAGTAAAAACAGGAATACGATAAAAGAGACTACAACATGCTCAGGGGGGTATTTACAAACAACAATTCGATATCGATGAATTATAGGTGTTGTGGTTTTGAAGTTCATTGTGCAGTCCACATATACTAGTCATGGTTGTCACTTTTCTCATGTACGTGAATGTGTTACTTTTTACGTTGTGATAGCTCTCCACCCAGTCAGAGATGGGCCTATAGAGCCCTAGGAATCAGCAGCATTAGTTTGGGAGCAGCACACCGGATTTCTAAGTGACTTGTTTCCTGTAGTATGACAAGGTAACCAAGAGACTGTACGTAATTAGCAGTGCATATCTTCAGCTATTTGGCGCCAGATACTACCCATTTTGGTATCGGAAGAAGTGACGACCTAGTTTTAGGAAGCACCCAGTGACGTCATACAAGCGTCTCCAACGGTTACGTGGCGAGTCTAATCCGACTGGAGGAAAAAATTTACTCACCATTTGTAGGGACTCTCGTGATCAATTTCATTAATTATTCAGACAATTAGATATCAATGACGTGCCTCAAGGTAGGAGGAATCGAGGG
Source organism: Schistocerca serialis cubense (assembly GCF_023864345.2). Classification (NCBI taxonomy): domain Eukaryota; kingdom Metazoa; phylum Arthropoda; class Insecta; order Orthoptera; family Acrididae; genus Schistocerca; species Schistocerca serialis. The sequence continues at coordinate 454,862,176 of NC_064646.1, forward strand.
CGAGACTACCACAGATATGATACGCTAGATGGAACTATCAGGAGGCGTTTTCTCGCTGCAGCGAAATCTTTCAACGAAATCTCTCATCTGCACTGGGAAAAATGGCATCGTGGTAGAATCAGATTTATAACGTGATATTTAGTATTAACTTGATATTTACACCTCTTCTGTGATGCTATTTTGCTACCTTAAGAGACAGGTAATGAGGCATTTAAATGTATTAAGTGTGTGAGGAGATATCTTGTGACATAGGTACAACATGCTCCTACCACCTTGTCATGGGCTAAAACAAGTTTAATATTCTAGTCCTGTATGATGGACGTAGCGAATATTAAACTAATACGAATACTTTTTCAACTGATGAGAGAAAACGTAGAGGTGGTATAGCCTATACCATACATTTGTATTGGGTTATCACAAGAAGTAACGATACCTTAGCGATGTGGAAATGCCAGAATGGTCCGATTTTTTTGAAAATAAAGTGTACAGCAGGGAGGAATCTACAGTTTGTGTGAGATATTTGAGGCATATGGACGACAGCATCCCAGTCCTGGATTGGCTCAAGTGGATTTTTTAACCTGGGGGGGGGGGAGGGGGTTCTATGTCTGATGAAAATGTGGTTAGAGCTCTGCACCTGCGCCATGCGTGTTTGTCTGGCATATATATCAGGTGATCAAAAATTCAGTATAAATTGGAAAATTGAATAAATCACGGAAAATGTAGATAGAGAGGTACCAATTGACACACATGCTTGGAATGACATGGGGTTTTATTACAACCAAAAAAATACAAAAGTTCAAAAAATGTGCGACAGATGGCGCTTCATCTGATCAGAATAGCAATAATTAGCATAACAAAATAAGAAAGCAAATATATATATCCACTTGAGCCAATCCAGGACTGGGATGCTGTCGTCCTTATGCTTCAAATATCTCGCACGAAATGTAGATTGTCTGTTCTGTCAGACATGTTGACAGAACATCTGTCAGACATGTTGACAGAAGACACCACATATCTATATTTAGAGGAACTGGCTTTGAACATGACTCTGACGACTCTAGGAATGTACTAAAATCACCACTGCATTCTTTCTATAGGGATCATGAATACACAGTTAGATTAGTCAGTGTCTGTAGAGATATTTAAACATTCTTCTTGCACACTTCATGTGAATGGAACTGGAAGAAGCCCTAATAAGAGACACCATTGGATGTACCCTCCCTCATACACTTCACAGTGATTTGCAGGGTTTATATATAGATGTAAAGTGGTTGGATTGATGCACAGACTGTTGGAAGCTACGTGCCGTATCACATATTGATACACAATTGGTAATGGGGTTGGAAGTTTCCATCAGACGCCGAGCAGTCGAGTGAGACCTGAAAGACCCCATGGTGCAGGCCTGCTAAGCCATACGTCCATAACTCCGTGCCACGAGCGCCCTCTGCCTCTGCGACACGGGGCTGGTGGTGGCAGTCACTCACACCACTCTAACGTTGAGATTCTCCAGTATGACAGTTTCATTCACACTTGGTTCCGGGTGCCCTGTCGTTGTTGACATGGAAATAGCTGGACTCTGTATCTTGATGCACTTTTTGTAATGAGTCTATATGCTTTTGGAGATATACAAGTAAATCTCTTTGATATATTCACATGTTCACCAATCATTTCTGCTCCTGTCCACGTTTCCTATGATGACAGTTGCGACAACACTCTGTAGTCCAACTCTCCCTACCATTTTGTAAAATTTCGTAAAAGATACTAAATTCAGCTGCAGTCAGTTTGAGATCATTTGATTATCTGTCTATGAATGTGGCTAATATTGAACTCATACAAAAACTTAAACTTATCTTCTGCCTCCTAGAGGAGTTGCAATGCTACTGTGTCTAATAGTTAGGGTCAAGGCAGAAGAGGAAGCTTCAGTGGACAAAAGGCGTTATCTGTTCATCAAGTCCGTGAATACTGCCCCTTCTAGCAGTTGATACTCGCCTTCATATGAGACCGAAAGCACAATATTGTGCGGGCGTTAAGAAGTCATTATAGTTCTTAGTGCATCAGCCCCAGTCGGTTTGCCAGCTTCTCTTCTGACCAGTGACTGCAGGAAAAGGACTCAGATGTGCACGCGATATGCTCTAGGTACTTGTCGCCTTGACTAAACAGTAATTTTAGCTTATTCAGTACCTCATCAAGGGCAATAGCGTGTAGGAGCCACTGTTTAACATCGGCGGGCATTATTGTGTTGCGCTCTAGCAGTGGGACGATACACTCAGCAGTGTGATAGTAAATCATCGCACTCATCCATTTTCTGTCCCCTCCTGTGCTACCTCATGGGTTCATCTCTATCAGTAACATGTTAGGCGCCTCACACTAATTCAACTCTGTCCTGCATTTTAAACTCCGGCTGTCGTTTAAATTACTTTAAAAAGCATGTATGGTGGTTCCTGAATTCATTAATTATTATCTCTGTACATCAGTAATTTAGCTGCTCAGTAAGGTCGTTCTCGGCTGCACGTCTGTAAACTCTAAAAGACTGAATCTTACTGTTGTAGTTACAGCTGCATCCCCTATACAACTCCCTCAGTCTCTTAATTAATTGGGGTCACAGAAAGGAAAATGGCTCAGAATTCAGCACTACAAGGAACATTACAGTTTTCTTCAATTTCTGTAGAGTGATGAAGAAGGTGCGAGTACATCTAATCTGGTTTAGCAAAAAAAATCAAATATAAATTATTTTTTATGATTTCTGGTTTTCACATTCATGTAATTTAGATTTTCTATTTATGAATTGGTAACCAAATTTATAATGTTTTTCCTGCTGTGGCGAAACAAGCTCTGTGTCATTTGAGGGATACAGAGGCAAGCGAGTGTGCCGGGACTTACCCAGTTCACTGCTGCCAGTCATCACAACGCGCCTGATAGTAACATGCGATTATTGCGCCACAATTTAAGAAAGAACTTAAAAATTAATGTTGCTTTTTCATACTTTGTCAACATATGCTTTAGTATATTAATGTTTGAACTGACGAATCTCAGACTGACCAGATGAATATCTTTCCCTAAACACTGTACATCATTTTAAGAAAAAATAAGTGGGGCTAAATAATAAAGCTATAACGCCAAAAAACGACCATAATGTACAAATGTATGTCAAAATTAACTGTTACAAGTTTCAACTTGATCGGAAAATTTTTAATCAGAATCCACGTTTTTACGAAAAATACCTGGTGCTGAATAATAATGCTAGGAAGCTCAAAATTTGTATGAAGCCTGACTTCGATATAAAACCTTAAGTATGTGATCCCATTGGGCTAGCTCTGATAGTTTTCGAGTAATTAACTGAAAACTTAACTTGGAACAAAATCGTCCTTATTTGTTATAGATTAAGTGTCATTTATATTAATGACAGAAAGTTTTGATCACTGCACCGAACGAAAACCATTAAATAATAGAGCCACAACAAGTTTCAAGACCTTGATGTAAATAACAACCAATACAAGGTCTCTCAAAGTTATAGTTCAGAGGTCATGTTCTACAGTCAGTTTCGTTCTAAAAATTCTAGACGGCAAAGTTTAAATGCAAGTGGGTTAAATCTTTTTCCGTGATTAAAGCCTACTTAACTTCATTCATACAGAAATTGCGAAGATTCTATATTGATTCATGACGGTGTTGTAAAGTAATATGTGTGCGAGAAAGCGGCCATATAGATGCTGCTACTTGAGGATAGAGTGGCTGACAGCTTGTGTTTCCGTCGGCCGTCCGCTGCCCTCATATATAAATACGGCCTGAGAGGCTGTGACAAGACTTCACTATGCACCCAGATACCATAACGTCTGCGTCAGTCAAACGCTGGATTACGCGCTGGCTCACGTGACGTCATAGCCAGACTGCAAGTAAACTCATTTTCGATACAAATAGAGAGTGGACTCGCTTGGACTGTACACCGTCCTGGATCGCTTAGATTTGGCAGAAGTACCAGTAGTGTGCCGCCCTTAATGATACCAACACCGCATGGCAAGTGGTGAGATTATTTTCCTCTTTTTTTGGTGAGCAATTATCTTAGATTACTATAAGTCAGGGCGACAGACGATTTATTGGGAACTTTCCGTAGAGGTCACTTCTTAACTGCTCGTAGTGCTGCTTATGACAGACACATCAGATTTGTTATTTGTACACCACTGGCCATTAAAATTGCTACACAAAGAAGAAATGCAGATGATAAACGGGTATTCATTGGACAAATATATTATACTACAACTGACATGTGATTGCATTTTCACGCTATTTGGGTGCATAGATCCTGAGAAATCAGTACCCAGAACAACCACCTCTGGCCGTAATAACGGCCTTGATACACCTGGGCATTGAGTCAAACAGAGCTTGGATGGCTGCCCATGCAGCTTCAACACGATACCACAGTTCATCACGAGTAGTGACTGGCGTATTGTGACGAGCCAGTTGCTCGGCCACCATTGCCCAGACGTTTTCAATTTGTGAGAGATCTGGAGAATGTGCTGGCCAGGGCAGCAGTCGAACATTTTCTGTATCCAGAAAGGCCCGTACAGGATCTGCAACATGCGGTCGTGCATTATCCTGCCAAAATGTAGGGTTTCGCAGGGATCGAATGAGGGGTAGAGCCACGGGTCGTAACTCATCTGAAATGTAACGTCCACTGTTCAAAGTGCCGTCAATGCGAACAAGAGGTGACCGAGACGTGTAACCAGTGGCACCCCATACCATCACGCCGGGTGATATGCCAGTATAGCGATGACGAATACACGCTTCCAATGTGCGTTCACCGCGGTGTCGCCAAACAAGGATGCGACCATCATGATGTAAACAGAACCTAGATTCATCAGAAAAAAAATGACGTTTTGCCATTCGTGCACCCAGGTTCGTCGTTGAGTTCACCATCGCAGGCGCTCCTGTTGTGATGTAGCGTCAAGGGTAACTGCAGCCATGGTCTCCGAGCTGACAGTCCATGCTGCTGCAAACGTCGTCGAACTGTTCGTGCAGATGGTTATTGTCTTGCAAACGTCCCCATCTGTTGACTCAGAGATCGAGACGTGGCTGTACGATCCGTTACAACCGTACGGATAAGATGCCTGTCATCTCGACTGCTAGTGATATGAGGCCGTTGGGATCCAGCTCGGCGTTCCGTATTACCCTCCTGAACCCACCGATTCCATATTCTGCTAACAGTCATTGGATCTCGACCAACGCGAGCAGTCATGTCGCGATACGATAAACCGCAATCGCGATAAGCTACAATCCTACCTTTATCAAAGTCAGAAACGCGATGGTACGCATTTTTCCTCGTTACACGAGGTATCACAACAACGTTTCACCAGCAACTGCTGTTTGTGTATGAGAAATCGGTTGGAAACTTTCCTCATGTCAACACGTTGTAGGTGCCGCCACCGGCGCCAACCTTGTGTGAATGCTCTGAAAAGCTAATCATTTGCATATCACAGCATCTTCTTGCTGTCGGTTAAATTTCGCGTCTACAGCACGTCATCTTAGTGGTGTAGCAATTTTAATGGCCAGTAGTGTATTATCATCAGCAGTGTTATTACGTTGTGCTTGCGAAAGTTTATCAAATATATCTATCAATTAGAACTCCAAATGTTCATTTATAATCATAGTCCCTCATCCCACTGAGTAAATAGAGAAGAGAAATATTTCTGTCAGTGGGCAAGACAACATTGTAGTCTTGCAGACTGGAAACTATGGTCCGTATGTTCTCCATCGCTTTCTGGCTCACCACAGAAATAGTTCTCAGGCTGTTGTAGAAGACGGCGCAGCCGTCCAACACTGAGTCAGGAAAATTCTTTTCGATGATATTTGTTTATTCCAAAGGCATTATCTACCATATTGATACAAATTTATTGTTTAAGGTACTGTAATTTTTAATTTTATGTTGGTGTACGTTAATACAGTCTGAAATATCTTTCTTAATTCAGTACAACGGAAAAAATGTGAAATCTTATAATTCATTTGGAAGGAAGCAAAAAGGAAAGTTCTGAAAGTTTTAAAGTTTGAGGAAACGTTAATTCATGGTGCACTGATAATAAAAAAAATCTTTTTAAAACCATTGGTGGAGGGATTAACACGGGCAGCTGTAATTTATTTCGCTACTCATCTCAATCCCAAATGCAAATTTCCCCAACTACATAAGACTACTTTTAAAGAGGTTTTTTGTTCGTTGTGTGATAATACATAGCTGCGAAAGTGTAAGTTTATGGCTACAATCCGCAACAATATCAGACCAGTGGTTAGATTTCAATTCCGTTTTAAATTTAGTGAAGCAGTCGTATTTGCTAAAGAACAAGAGAAGGTCACGTTTTCTGTTGCTCGAAAGCGACACGAGGAAGAGTTGCCTAGCCAGCATAGGCGACGGCTGAGAGATGGCATAGTTCGCTGTCGTGTACTGAATGGGTTCAACGCGGGTGATATTGTCACTGTTCGAGTCTTGTAGCAGAGCTGCACATACGTACTGTTCCAGTAGAAGAGGAAGGACGCAGTTTATGCGGAGCAGGATTCCTTCAGTCGGTATGGATGGACTCGCCCATTTCTCTGAAATGGGAAGTACACAAAATAGTGCTCCGAATTTTGTAATGTTTTAAAGATAAGCAGAAATAATAAAAAATTCTTAGAATAATTATTTCAAGTAGAAATACAAATTTGCCCCAATTGTTGCTATTAGAAGTGTTCAGATCGTGTTATCTAGGAAGAGGGGGTAAATAACGTCACGACTGATGAAGAATACACATGTAGTGGTCGCAGTCCTTTCTTGAGAAATGAGATTGACGGGGTTCGACGGATCATGATGTAGATGCGAGTCGCATCTGTGTGCTGTTGTACGCTTGTGATCAACGAGAAAAATATTGCAAATCTCGAAGGAAGTGACGTATGGTATTGTTAACAAACTTTTGACTTTTCTTGTGAGATTGCTTCCAGTCATCCCTGCATACATCCTCGAGCCTATGATGGTAAGGTAGAGTATGCTGGTTGGTTTGCTGCTCGACTTTCTCAGTGTTGTTCTGGTATTCGCTGATACTCATCTGGTCGTGAAGGCAATGTAAATTGCGTCAAAGGGGGAGTAGTCTCTTTACCATCGTGCTGATAAAATGATTCAATATCCTGTTACGTTATGAATATTTTAGCAGGTGTCTGTAGACTTGAATACACACTGAGGTGACAAAATTCATGGGATAAATACATGCGCATATACAAATGGCGATAGTATAGCTTACACAATATATAAAAGGGTAGTGCAATGGTAGAGCTGTCATTATTGTACTCAGCAGATTCGTGTGAAATGGTTTCCGGTGTGATTATGGCCGCACAACGGTAATCAACCGACATTTAACGCGGATTGGTACTTCGAGCTAGACGCACGGAACATTCAGTTTCGGAAATAGTTTGGGTATTGAATATTGCGAGATTCATTGTTTTAAGAGTGTGCTGAGAATACCAAATTTCGGTCATTATCTCCCAACACAGACAACGCAGTACCCGTATAACTTTTGCTTGTGTGTTTAATTTCCCATGAGTTTCTAGAGCTCTTAGAGAGTACATTTATTACAGGATTACCTTGAACTGGTGGCCACCATAAAGTTTGCTTGGATGCTGGCGTTGAATGGCGGTTACTTTATTTGATGATGTGAGACTATGTGTACTGATTTAACAGGAGGACACAGAGCCGCAAAAGATGTAATCGATTTTTAAAAGACTATCTGGTACTTATTTACGATCTTCCCTGGATCAGCAAGCGCGAGTGCCCGCAGACACAATTTACCGTTGGATGAACTGGTGCGGTAAGAGGTGTGAGTCTTGCAGATTGCTGCATCATTGAACTCACAGCCACTTCCACTTCCCCGACTGAAAACAACCCTTGGGCCTGCCTGAAAGTTCCATCCCAACAACAGCATATAGTTTCCTTTCACAGTGACATTCACAATTTAACCACCCACAGATTCTAGATATCCAACAATGCTAATTTTTACAACACCTAGAAACTGAGAAAATAAGACGAGTTTTCTTGTATTTGAAGTCCATTTGCGTTCAAAGGAGAAAAAATGTTTTGCCACCAAACACTCAGTCTCCCATTAACTCATAACATTCCTTCTCAACAATAGGATAACAATACTCAAGCAACAGCATGCAGTAGAACATAGTATTGGTTGTAACAGTACCTTTCTGCTATATGAGCTGGCTGCCAACATATCCCAACTCTAAGCAGAATGATACCACTCCCTTGCATGCTGTCGTAACTGAAAAGGGTCTTTTGTCTTTAACAACTAGTTGTTTCGCTGAATGGCCTTTAGGACCCTTAGAGTGTCAAATCACACGAGATAAATATCTTTTCGATTGCACATAACGTGCTCCAGTGAATTTATAATTACACAGCACTTGTGTCAGAGACTGTAAATTCATCTTGAAGTCGAATCGTAAAGTTCTGATGGGGAAAAATAATGAGAAGCGGACAGCATAGGCCTGCCTGCCACACCAGTGTACATAAGTGTTAGTGCTCACCAATGTGAAGGTTAAGGGCTGATCCCCTCCCTCATCCCCAAAGCTGGCTATAGGATGTGTCCTACAGGTTACTGTTATGACTCTAGTGTAGTCATGGTGAATCGAGTCCATGTTCTTTAGATAGGATGGTAATGCAGATCCATCTGAAATATAGTAACAGTCCTCCCGTGGCCAAAGTAATGTTCCCATCATCCTTTTCTGAGTCACGTTAAAATAATTAGTACTTTTGGACCTCGAGATGCAACATATGACAAGAGATTCAAGAATTGGTTGGAGAGGCCATCGAAATTCTGGTACAGAAGTCGAGATACTGGACAGCGTTGTTAGAGAGGCCATCGAAATTCGCACAAATGACGACCTCATAAACGGTGACTGTGGCTATAATCTTAGCAAGGCTTCGGAACCAGCGATTGGGTTAATAAAGAGTAAATCGAGCAAACGTATAGTTGTGACGACCACGGCGGACAGAGCCATCACAGCGACGTCATCCCAGACGCCGTCGCAATCTGATCCACCGCGCGATGGTGGCGCGGGGCGCGGACGGTGGAGGGAGCGCGCCGCGGGCGGAGGGTATTTAAATCGGCCGCCGCCGCGACCGAATCCAGTTCCCTCCGAGCAGCCATAGCGTACGGATCTCCGTGCCGGCACGTTCACAGGAGCTCAGTCCGTCAGTTCACCTTGCCGAAATATTGTGCCCGTTGGACACTGTAGACCGGCAGTACATCCGTGGATATCTTGATTAATATATTTACAAACCAGTTCGAAAACACAATAAATCGAACAGAGTACAGCACTGTACCTGAAGGATAGTGTACTTAGGGACGCATGACTATTCGTGGACGGTGCTCCAATCCATTGACCGATTTTGGAATCATATGAAAGCCAGCATTGGTAATTACGTTTGTTCTTGTTGTAAGACATGAGCTTGTGTCTTGCGCAGCATTTGTAAACGAATTGAGTTAACTGAATGTCTTAATAATCTTCTGAAAGCCGAAAATCATAATGTGTGTTGCCTGACAGTAGTTTCCACTTCAAATTGTTTTTATCTTGTAACTCTGCTCTAGAATACGTACTTTTGGAAATACATATTTTTAAATCTGAATTCACTTACTTACTGCTTACTTACTGCTTACTTGATTTGTAGTACAGTAATAATGAAATACATATAATATTAAATAGAGCACTGTCAATTTCGTCTCAATTGAAACATTTATAAATTTGAATAAAATTTGTGTTGCTAGGTACACTTTCACTATATAACAGTTTCTGAATTTTGGAAAAAGCTTACTTTCCTGGAGTAGCTCTTTTAGTCGCAGAAACGAGTGCAACACATATAAAACTAATGTTATCATTTTAAGAGGGACCAAAAAAATATATTAAAGTCTGAACAGTGTTCCAAGATAAAAAGCTATCCGCTACTGCACCATTCGGCATATTAATTAGATACTGAGCTACAAATACATTTTTGGGGGGAGGGGTTGCTATGAAATATATCCCTACAAAAAATCCCTGGAAAGCTTCATGGGCAGTGGATAAATATCGTAGTAGGGAAAGGATAGAACACCTTTAGGGAGAGCGTTTGCAATGCCAAAATTTTTTTTTTTTCCAGATTGGTTTGTAGACAGCAACAAAATTCATTGAGAAATATTTCTCGAAGTTTCATTTTAGAAATCGTACGGGAGGCGATGAAAATAGTCGATGTTAACTCGTCACGCCCCCTTTCCTTGTTGCCTGTGCTATAACAATTTCTACAACCACAAGAAAATCATCCTTTAATGTCTAATGAATGCTGCGAAGGTCACATCTGTATTCCTGTCAAATTCTGATTTACTAAAGAAGGGTAATCATCAGAAAACTCATTACTCAAAATGTAAATGAGCCTCCGAATGTTCTTATCTGGAAATGTGCCCACAGATAACATTTTCGTCATCAACAGTTGTAAAATTTGCAACATATGATACCACAGTTGTTTTTAATAAGGAGACATAGGTGAACGGAAAGCATTACAGCGTTTCGGCTTCAAGGCTGGTGCACTGACTCTAACAATTGCTGACGAAATTTAGCGCCATCATTAATCCAGAGCTGCCATGTCTGTTCATGGCCTACCAAAGGATAAATGTCAAAACAAAAGAAATTAAATGACAGATCTTGACGACATAGAAGATCGTGTCTACAGTCCTGCAACATTCTGAGAATGTACAATCGAAGAAAATATAAGTCTGACCTTTAAATTAATTTTCCTGGAAATTACGTATTGTGACACTTGCATACCTATGTCTCATAACACATTAGATGTAACCCCTTGCTATTTGGACTATAGATTTCTAGACGTGTGGCAAACAAATTTTCCAATGTTTTGTTTAAACTACAACATTTAGTTAAATGTCCTTACAAGCCAATGGAGAACCCTTGGAAGAGGGTGCAAAATCTTACGAAAACTCTTTGTCATTGATATTCCAAACTGGTTACGTATGCAGTGTACATGGATGTAGGTGTAACACAGTTCATTTTGGTAGTGACAAGGTGAGAGAAATGCGATAATCAGTTATATGAGGTGTATTAAAATGATTATTTTATAATAATTTCAAAATTTCAATAGAAATTTTGAAAACTGAATTTGGAGTTGTATTGCACTAATACTAAGAAAAACAGAAAATTTTACTTATCCATCTTTAATATCTAAATCACACTGTATATTAGCAAGAGACTATGGGTTTCATGCATTTCCCACCTTAAGAGAACTTTGCAAGTCTACTTTCTATTATTACCACGAGATCCGAGTGTGAATCCCAGACTGGCAGAAAGTTTCGTTTATGGGGCATCTTAAATTAGTCCCTCCTAGGAGACTTCATGCTAGCCCCGCCTGACATCGGCTCTGCGCTTGATATGGGTCGAATTTGATGAGCAGTAGACGTCACGTGTCTATGCAAGTATGCCGTATCCAGCTTAAGCCACTCACTGATGATTAGATGCCACAAAGTTACCAAACTCTGGGAACACTGCTTGTTAGTTTCGTCCGCTGTTCGAAACAGCGCCAGATATTTTCTACAGAACAAAGACAGAGTGACACTGCGAGTCGGTCAAGGTAAGATAGGGTATGTAAGTATTTGTCAGACTGGGAACGAAGACGTGCTTCCCTGTCAACGTGATTGCAGCCATCTTCATAGGTGGACATGTTGAAGGAAAGTAAATACTTGGCTTCTCAACGATGTTTAAATAAAAATCCCAGTTGATGTTCGCAGTGAGCTGAATGGGCGAACCCATCACATGGTGGGGAAAACACCTCCAAAGCATCAGAGAAGTAATTTTGTACTCAACTACACTTTTAATACGCAGTCGGCGAGTCGCATATTTATTCGAAAACTCCTTAGCCCACTCCGCACGACTCTATTGAACTGGTGTGCAGCTTCCACGTGGCTTGGTCCAAAGCAGACGTCCAGCTTCACGTGCTGCTGTGAGGAATGGCATTGCATTCACCGACAGAACAAATTACTGCAGCGTTAGGTACCCACTGCCGTTGACATTCAGCCATTAACTTCCCCGAAAGCCCACCACTCCCGGAATTCAGGGTTGCTGCCGGGTCCGTTTCTCATCCGCCCGACAGATTAACGACGATGAACCTGACGTGGAAACTTTGTTTATTTTAGACAGACTTTCGTCGATAGCTTATCACGATATGTTGTGGCTTTACTGAGGTTATCGCTCATAGGAACCTACTGGTTCCCTGGTAGCAACGTCATCAAGCCAGTTATACAACGCTTTTTTATCTGTAAAGAAATTTGCTAAATGGTTGGTGAAGAAGAACAGCGAAACCTGAAGGTTAGAAAGCAAACCATTTATGTTGATTTCTTTAAATCGGTTGAGGTAAAACCTCGAGTATTTCTTCTGAAAGCAAAGAGCCAACTTCATTGCCTATCCATCTCAGTCTGATCAGTAACCAATAACTTTGACATGTTGCGTGGTTCTGCTGGAAAAGATAAGTTCAGGAAATGGAAGTAAGTTTCACTGGTAAGTAAAGGCAAATGATGTGAGAAGTTTTCCTTTTTCTAAAATACGCCTGTAGCAATGTGTTTATTTAAGAATATATGTGCGCAGTTGCATCCATATGCACATGTGAATGATCGCTTCACTTTCAGCACCCCAGAAATGCAAATATGGTAAACCACTATTGAATGTATTGAAGTTATGGCCAATGTATGGCTACTGAAAGAACTAATAAAATATAAATTACTGAGAACAGAGTTAATGTCAACGTAAAGGGATGTGAAACACATTGCCCTTGAAAAAACTACTTTTGGAGGATAACAGTTCAAAGAGTTGCATACACATGCTGTTAGATAGCCCTCAATAAAGGAAATCTCGTGATTGAATGTAATGGAGACAGATCCCACTGTGAATTCAACAGTACAAAGATATAGGTAGTTCGGTGCCAAAGAAAAGGAAATGAAATTTACTCTATTACTGGTTGTACCCATTGTATTAAGTTATTTCTTGTATGGAGTGACATTTTCTTGTTTAATATTGGTGTCTGTGTTACATGAAACAAATTATATCACGTGATGCACTAAGTTGCCAACAGTGCCAACTGCAATATAAATTTCTCATTAACTGTGACCTAAGAAAGGAGTGAACTGCCTCGATTTCCAGTGTGGAATATAAAGCTACGAGCTGCAGTAAGTTAATTATTGATGAAGGTATTTGTTAGTAAGAAACTGAGACAAGCGTTAGTATAAAAGAGTTACGCATTCGTCTGAATATCATTCTGCAAGTTTTGTTGCGTAGCGCAGGGGGAGTAGACACTCTAAAGTTGGAAATAGTAAACATGACGATGTGATACTTGCAGAAACGAAAAATCAATTTATTTCAGCAGATGAGCGACTAGTTAAACTTTCAGGAGGATGTTACAAATTTAATGATTATTGTTAAACGGTTTCACGGTAAAAATATGGAAATTATGCTTCCCTGTGTAAGGAAAAAGGAGTCCGTGGGATGGCTGACTAAAAATACTGTTACACAGATAGCCAAGAGAATATTTAAGATGTGTTAGGGAACACCAACGAGTTCATTTCTGATGTTTGTAATCTCTCTCTGCCGTTGCGCATGATGAAACAACTGTACAGGTTACGATAGCAAATGGATAGGGAAGTGGATGGAGGAATTCCGATTGCTGAGTTGGTAAAACTCCCTTTCGCCCCCTCTCTCTTATCACATTCCATCCGTTTGAAGAGAAACATCTGGTGAGCATGTTGCCCTCCAAAATCGTCCATAATTCATCTACCACCGACTTCTTTCATTGTAGAATTGTGGAAAAATTACGCCACCCGACCAAAGAGCTTTCAAAAATTAACAAATATTTCTAGAAGCTGTATTGCTACAATAACAGAACAAACAACTACAAAGGATACGAATAATACTAAAAAAAACCGGCCATTTGCGAGCAGGACTCACGCGCTGCGTGTTCCGTGCAAACTTACACTACTGGCCATTAAAATTGCTACATCACGAAGATGACGTGCTACAGACGCGAAATTTAACCGACAGGAAGAAGATGCTGTGATATGCAAATGATTAGCTTTTCAGAGCATTCACACAAGGTTAGCGCTGTGGCGACACTTACAACGTGCTGACATGAAGAAAGTTTCCAACCGATTTCCCTTACACAAACAACAGTTGACCTGCGTTGCCTGGTGAAACGTTGTTGTGATACCTCGTGTAAGGAAAAGAAATGCGTACCATCACGTTTCCGACTTTGACAAAGGTCGGATTGTAGCCTATCGCGATTGCGGTTTATCGTATCGCGAGATTGCTGCTCGCGTTGGTCGAGATCCAATGACTGTTAGCAGAATATGGAATCAGTGGGTTCAGGAGGGTAATATGGAACGCCGTGCTGGATCCCAACGGCCTCGAATCACTGGCAGTCGAGACGACAGGCATCTTATCCGTACGGTTGTAACGGATCGTACAGCCACGTCTCGATCCCTGAGTCAACAGATGGGGACGTTTGCAAGACAATAACCATCTGCACGAACAGTTCGACGACGTTTGCAGCAGCATGGACTATCAGCTCGGAGACCACGGCTGCGATTACCCTTGACGCTGCATCGCAGACAGGAGCGCCTGCGATGGTGTGGTGGTGGTGGTGGTTCTGAGCACTATGGACTTAACATCTGTGGTCATCAGTCCCCTAGAACTTAGAACTACTTAAACCTAAGGACATCACACACATCCATGCCCGAGGCAGGATTCGAACCTGCGACCGTAGCAGTCGCGCGGTTCCGGACTGCGCGCCTAGAACCGCTAGACCTGCGATGGTGTACTCAACGACGAACCTGAGTGCACAAATGGCAAAACGTCATTTTTTTCGGATGAATCCAGGTTCTCCTTAGAGTGTCATGATGGTCGCATCCGTGTTTGGCGACATCGTGATGAACGCACATTGGAAGCGTGTATTCGTCATCGCCATACTGGCGTATCACCCGGCGTGATGGTATGGGGTGCCATTGATTACAAGTCTCGGTCACCTCTTGTTCGCATTGACGGTACTTTGAACAGTGGACGTTACATTTCAGATGTGTTACGACCCGTGGCTCTACCCTTCATTCGATCCCTGCGAAAAACTACATTTCAGCAGGATAATGCACGACCGCATGTTGCAGGTCCTTTCTGGATACAGAAAATGTTCGACTGCTGCCCTGGCCAGCACATTCTCCAGATCTCTCACCAATTGAAAACGTCTGGTAAACGGTGGCCGAGAAACTGGCTCGTCACGATACACCAGTCACTACTCTTGATGAACTGTGGTATCGTGTTGAAGCATCATGGGCAGCTGTACCTGTACAAGCCATCCAAGCTCTGTTTGACACAATGCCCAGAAGTATCAAGGCCGTTATTACTGTCAGAGGTGGTTGTTCTGGGTACTGATTTCTCAGGATCCATGCTCGCAAATTGCGTGAAAATGCAATCACATGTCAGTTCTCGTATATTTGTCCAATGAATACCCGTTTATCATCTGCATTTCTTCTTGGTGTAGCGATTTTAATGGCCAGTAGTTTACCTACGTATAGCGACAGTTTGTCCACTCAGGGAATAGAGGATATCGATGATTTTCGGCTGTTATCGGCACTGATACCGGCACAATATTGGTTTCACGGATCCCAAGGTTTTTGAGATTGTTGTAAGTGTGAAGTCTGACAGCAGATGACAAACAATTATTTTTTTCATATAATTTAAATACAAATTAACAATATTCTGAACATTTCCTTTAATTGTACAGAAAATCGTTTCTTCTAGTCAAATTTCACGATTCTACGTAGTGGGGAATTACCCCATAAGTTTTAATGAGTGATTTTGGAAGTATCGAAATATGTAACATAAATGGCCGTACCTTCTTATTACATTGACCAAGTAGCTTAAAATGACTGTAGACCTCAGTACGTGAGACAAATTCAAACCTGATACTTCAAACCGATCCACAGAGAAATAGGATTTGACCGACGGGCGGACAGTTTACAAATAACTTTTTTTTCGTGTGATGAGTTACAAATAAACAGTTTCCGAGTTGTTTCTATGCTTATAGCGTGAGGCCCCGCTTCTTCGAAAAAAGCATGATCATTGGTCAAGAAGAAGTACCATGAAGGCTGTGATGCGTTAGTTTGCGAGTATCAAAATACATCGCAAAAGCGTCCGTGTTTTTCGATAGCATTGACTTTAGTTGCTTGACGTTTTTACATCCCCAAGGGAACGTATATCATAATATGTGACATCTATTTCAACATCATGTGTCTACACGTTCCAGAGAAAAAGGGTTTTGAACAGACACACAAGCAGAGAGGAAGGCAGCATACGGACAACAGAGTGATGTTATTAGGGTCCGTTTTTACCGGCAGAAGTAGGGAACCCTAAAAACAACATTGATAAATCGTTCCTGTTTACTTGGAGGTCAGTGATGATTGGAACTACGATTCTGTGACTCTCGTTAACGAAAATCATTTCTTCAATATATTCAAAATAGAAAAAGCTTGATTCTTACGGTTGTGGCATTGATACCCATATTTCACAAGATAAAACTTTCGGAAGAGAATAACTTAATTTCCGAAACCAGACTTTGCTGTAGAGTTTTCATTTTAAGGCCGGCAGGGTGTTTGCTAAACCAGCCGAACATCGGTTTTCTGTTCGTTAGTTGTTTTACGCTAATGGCCTCAGGAAATTACGTGTTTCAGTTCATGACTCAATCATTACAGTAGCTATTTCTCTTCAGATAAATGTCGTAGAATATTTTTACTTCTCCTTCTGTACAAACGCAACACCGAAAATTTTTAAAAAGGAGTGGTAACCTGACAACGGAAACGAGTTTCAAAAATGGTAGCAGATTTATACAGCAGCGAAAATCGATTGTGATAGAGGAAATCGGGCAGTTAGAACCGGATTTCCGGAATCATATTGATGCTTTTACACAGTCAATCAGAAGCCGTATTGGAAAACCAACGTACGATATATGGCTCTGAATGCCTCACGCAAACGTTGTGTCAGCTACACTCAGCTGACCAACACACAAGCAGCAGTAGGTGCAGTGTCGGTGACCTGACTCCTGCTGGGACGACCGACAATCCTCACCTCAACTGAGGACCGCTGACGTCACTAGACCCACCAACTGGCTGCCGCATCGTGAGCGTGTGGAGGGGGAGAGAGGGCAGCAGGTGGCGTGCTGCTCCCCCAGCTGCGCTGGTCCTCCCTTCCACAGACAGGCGGCGACCGTCGTTGGCCGCTGCCCTGAAACATTGAGAGAACACCATCACCATGTGTCCTTCCTCAGCCATGACGACTTGGGAAAGTCAGTCCATACAGATAGCCGCTTTGACTAACTGTATTTCAGATGGTGACGAAAAACTTGTCAAAGTTAACTAACTGCTGTTATTACTTGTATTGCCACTCATCAGTTGAAACTAAGAGCGACCCACTGGCTGGGAGGTAACTTTCCCAGTGACACAACTATTCACTTTCTTAAACTAAACACACAAAGTTACATAAGAGAAAAATTCAACTACGATATTACACTCTTCTAGGAGATCAACCCTTGTCAGCACTTAGCCACAACTTCCCAATTAGCAACATTTCCGGCTCTTGGGGCTATAGAGTTCAATGCCAAGTTTCACTTCGTAAACGAGAAAGACATTGGTAGCTGATATGTGACGTATAAGGCGAAGCGAGGTGGGCACATATTTTCATTTGGTTACAATTATGGAGTATAAAACTCAGAGCTGACCCCTTAGTGCTGCAGAAGAGTACGAAGATAATTAAAGCAAATACCTGCGATTGTCAAAAACTAGTACTTCTTATTCGACTTCATTATATTTAGATGGTAAATTTGTAGTTTTTGAGTCGTTCGTGCCAGACAGCGACAGACCAGGCCACCATACTCTGGGGGTAGTAGAACTACATTCGTAATAGCAGCGGCTACTGCGGGACATAATGTGCCTAGTGACTAGAGAACATGTAATTTCAGAGTAGCTTGTGAATTATATATGTATTCTGTATGCTGAAACGAGTCTGTCCATATCTGACTCGTTGAGTACTTAATTATTGTCTTCCCTGCGTAACATCCGCTGAGAACAGGCCATGTGCAATACAAAACCCCTGCATCCAGGCGACGGCGCGAGTTTTGGTGTTCTCTTAAAGATAAGTCGTTTTAGGTTATAAAACATATAGTTTACTACTGATTACGTGGTAAATAGGTGTATTAGTGCGCCTTTTAAGTGTACCATTGAAGGTTTCATTTTTCTTTACGTAGTATAGCAGAAAACGCGAAAAGATCGTACTGTCGTATTTTCTGATTATATTTTGCCGCAGCAGATCTATAGAATTTCGTTTAGTTGTTCTTTGCTCTCTCCAGTAATTTAATTGTTGCTTACCTCTTCATTATTTAACTAGCATTTCCGGAAAGTAGCGTAAAGTTTAAGTTGTTGTTTCAGAAACTTTGCACTGTTATTTTGTTTACACATAGTTGCGTATAGGCCAAATTTGTGGAACCATATTTTCATGTTTATCTGTAATTTAACTGACATATTCTTAGTAAACTATTACGTTTACCGTGAGTGAAAAGTGCTTGACTTGCCGTAGAATTGTTAGGTCGGAGCTTTGGTGTGATGGTTACTGTAGTTTTTTGCATGTGGGTGACTGTAGTGGTGTGGGAATATGGGAAGTAAATGACACTCATCAGTGGTTTTGTAGGATTTGTAGTAGAGATAGGAAGATACTAGAACAGGAGGGGAAAATTGCCGCCCTTCAGGCTGAGTTAGACAAGGCCAGGGGAGATCTTGACAGGTTAAGGAGGGAGAAGGGTAAAGAGAGGTGGGAAGTGGCAACAGGCAACAGGAGGAACAGGCCTAGAACTTTATCTGACAGCTTCATGGTGCATGTGGAAAATAGATTTGACCTGTTGCTTCAGTTAGAAACTGGTGAGCCTCAAGCAGTTGCAGGTGTAGACAGGGCACAACAAACTTTCAGCAGCAAATTGAAAAGTAAGAAAGTAGGGAAATCAGCAAAGAGAAAGAAAGTGTTATTGTTAGGTAGTTCCCATGGAAGACGTGTTGGCCAACTTTTGCAGGATGAACTAAGATCGGAATATCAGGTCACCAATTTTTTTAAGCCTAATGCTGGTCTGGAGCAGGTGACACAGGATTTAGGATCACTCTGCAAAGATTTCACTAAGGAAGACACTGTGGTAATAGTGGGTGGGGCAGGTAATAGTACTGACAGAGATCCTGCGTACAGTATAGAGTGTGACCTGGCAAAGATTGCATCAGTATCAAAGCATACTAGTGTTGAGTTTGTATCTGCTCTTGGGCGCCATGACCGACCTCATTTGAACTCTTCTGTCAAGAGAGTTAATTTGGAGTTGGAACAGTTGCTTATGTCAGGTGCACGGTCTCACATTGGTGTAGTTCCTGATGATTCTCTCAATAGGTGGGATTATACTAGACATGGCATTCACCTCAACAGGAAGGGGAAGGGTAAACTGGCTGGAAAAATAGCAGGAAAGGTAAAGGGGGAGGCACTGTCATGAGTGATAAAATACCAGATCCTTTTTTAGGGTAGTGAGGACAGAAAGAAACCAAATTTTAAAAGAGGTTAGGACTGAGACAAACCTTCAGATTGAGAAAGAAACCAAAAAACATAATTCCAGCTTATTACATTAGCATAAACAGCCATTGGTTAAGAATTTCCAACAGTCAGCAGATATTTTAACTCTACCCAATTTTAACTCAGTCAATGTGAAATGTCAGCTATCTTTATTGCATCAAAATATTCGAGGACTCAGAAATAAAATTAATGAATTAATTATCTGCATATATGAGTTAGAGTCTTCAAAACCAGCTGACATAATCTGCCTCTCTGAACATTATGTGACCACTAGTATAGAACTTTTTAGTGTTACAGGGTTTAGGTTAGCATCTCGCCTTTGTAGATCAGAAATGGAGATAGGAGAAGTTGCCACATTCATCAGGAACTGTCATTTTGCCTAGAACAGCATATGGAAGCATGTGCAACAGAAGCAGAATGTCACAAAAAATCCTTCATAATATTGAGTGTATATCGAGCACCTGCAGGTAACTTTAATCTGTTCATAAAGCACCTAGAAGCTGTACTGGCCCATTTAACAATCAAAAACAAAGAAATAGTGGTTGCTGGCGATTTCAATGTAGATTTCCTTAAAGACTCGCCCAATAATAACTTATCTGAGTAACACTATCATTCAACTTAATTCCCACTGTAAAGTTCCCCACTAGGGTAGCCAATTGCTCACAAACAGCCACTGACAATATCTTTATAGAAAATTCCAATGAACAAAATTATATTACAAAACCAATAGTCAATGGCCTCTCAGATCATGACATGCAGTTCCCTCTGTTAAATGTTAACACTGAACAAGATATAAAATCTGTTAAATCTGAGCTCAAGAGAGTAATCAATAAGCCAAAAATTGATTGTTTTAGGATACTCCTCAGAGACATTCACTGGACTGATGTCTACAGTGCTCATGGCATGAATGAAAAATATAACACTTGTGCTAAATAAGTGCTTAACTTATTTGAACACTGTTTTCCCCAAAAACTTACCAGGGTTAGAGGAAAGTCTACAAAGAAGCCATGGATTACTCAAGGAATAGGGGTATGTTGTAAAACACAAAGAAAACTGTATCTGTCAATCCAAAACAGTTTCATGTTGATGCTATAGCTCATTACAACAGATACTGCAAATATTAAAGGCTGTAATACAGACATCAAAGCAAATATATTACAAGGAAATGATAGTCATACCAGATAACAAAATAAAGACAATATGGGATATAGTAAAGGAGGAGACCGGTAGAACCAGACATGAAAAGGGACAAATAGCATTAAGAGTAAATGATACATTGGTGACAGATGTGTATAGTGTTGCAGAACTTTTTAACAAACATTTCATAACTGTTACTGAAAAGATGGAGTTGTCAGGTTCTGTAGATGCTGCTATGGAATACCTCAGACCAGACATTTCAAGTAACTTCCAGAATATGAATTTGACCCTCACTACCGCAGCAGAAATAATGCCCATCACAAAATCTTTAAAATCAAAAACATCTAGTGGGTATGATGAAATATCAACAAAGCTAATTAAAGAATGTGATTCTGAGTTAAGTAACATATTAAGCTATCTGTGTAACCAGTCATTTATGAGTGGAATATTTCCTGAATGGTTATAATATGCTGAAGTTAAGCCACTGTTTAAGACTGGAGATAAAGAAATAGCATAAAATTTCTGTCCAGTTTCACTTTTGCCAGCATTCTCAAAAATTTTAGAAAAAGTGATGTACAATCGGCTTTATAACGATTTTAGCTCAAATAACATACTGTGAAAGTCACAGTTCAGATTTCTAAAGGGTTCTGATATTGAGAAGGCTATCTACACGTACAGTGAAAATGTGCTTAATTCATTAGACAAAAAATTGCAGGCAACTGGTATATTTTGTGATCTGTCAAAGGCATTTGACTGTGTAAATCACACTATCCTTTTAAGTAAATTAGAGTAATATAGTGTAACAGGAAATGCTGCAAAATGGTTCAAATCTTATATCTCCGGCAGGAAACAAAGGGTGTTATTAGGATAGAGACATGTATCAAGCTATCAAGCATCATCCAACTGGGAACTAATTACATGTGGGGTCCCACAAGGTTCCATTTTAGGGCCCTTACTTTTTTGTGTGTATATCAATGACCTTTCACCAGTTACATTACCAGATGCCAAGTTCGTTTTGTTTGCTGATGATACAAAAATTGCAATAAACAGCAAATCAAGTGTAGTCTTAGAGAGATCAGCTAACAAAATAGTTGTGGACATTCATCCCTGGTTCCTAGCCAATTCCTTGTCACTAAACTTTGAAAAAACACACTATATGCAGTTCAGAACTTGTAAGGGGTGTCCCACGAGTATATGCCTAACATTTGATGACAAACAGATAGAAGAAGTGGACAGTGTTAAATTCTTGGGATTACAGGTTGATAATAAATTCAACTGGGAAAAGCACACCATAGAACAGCTGAAGCCTCTTAACAAATCTCTATTTGCAATGCAAATTGTGTCAGACATAGGGGAAACTAAAATGAAAAAACTGGCATACTATGGTTATTTTCATTCCCTAACATCATATGGGATTATTTTTTGGGGTAATTCATCAAGCCAAGCTGAAGTTTTCCAGGCACAAAAACGTGCAGTAAAAGTTGTATGTGGTGTTAACTCAAGAAAATCCTGCAGAAATCTGTTTAGGGAACTAGGGATAGTAACTACTGCTTCCCAATATATTTATTCTTTAATGAAATTTGTCGTAAAAAATATATCACTTTTTCAAACCAACAGCTCAATTCATGGAATCAATACTAGAAATAAGAATAATCTTCACAAGGATTTAAAATCACTTAGTCTCGTACAAAAAGGTGTGCATTATTCAGGAACACACATTTTCAATAACTTGCCAGCAGCCATAAAAAGCTTAACAATCAATGAAATTCAGTTTAAGAGAAGCCTAACACATTTATTGGTGGCCAACTCCTTCTACTCCATTGATGAATTTCTCAGTAGAATCAACTGATTTGTATATATATATATATATATATATATATATATATATATATAAGTACAATATAACTTCTGCAAAATTTCAGTGCAGTAATGTGTTCATTGTAAATAAGTGTGTATGCGTGTGTGTGTGTGTGTGTGTGTGTGTGTGTGTGTGTGTGTGTGTGTAAGTACAATCTAACTTCTGCACCATTTCAGTGCAGTAATGTGTTCATTGTAAATAAGTATTATAGTACTACACGTTTATGTAGTTGTACTACACGTTTATTACCTTATAAATAAATAAATAAACCTTTTTTTATTTAAATTCAGTGCATTAGTATTTGTAAAATGATTCCTTCATATAGTGTTCATTAAAAATGACGATCATTCCACTTGGGTTAGTTCAAATGGCTCTGAGCACTATGGGACTTAACATCTGAGGTCATCAGTCCCCTAGAACTTAGAACTACTTAAACCTAACTAACCTAAGGACATCACACACATCCATGCCCGAGGCAGGATTCGAACCTGCGACCGTAGCGGTCACGCGGTTCCAGACTGAAGCGCCTTTAACCGCGTGGCCACACTGGCCGGCTTCCACTTGGGACCTGTGGAATGGAACATTAGCTTATTTGTTTGCGTTATAAATATTTGTCATGTATTGTTGTTTTTCTGACATGTTCTACATCCTGGAGGACCTCCTCACTACAGATCAACTGGAATGAAGGTAAATCTAGTTTAATCTATTCTAAAAAATATTAACAAGGTCCACGAGTGTTAGGTCCTGGCAATCAAAAGTCAAAGGGCACCCAGTATCCATCCAGGTGTCAGCATATTGGGTGACCAAGTATATTGATAACACTATAAGCTATCAACATGGTGCATTCAGAACACATATCGACAATTATAGTAAAGCCAGCACTTCCTGGGTAGTGAGAGAGAGTGGGACGAGAGGGGTAAAGAGAGAGTGACACTGATAGGGACACTGATACATCAGGCCTAAGACGCAAAGTTTCACCACACAGGGAGAAACACCTCTCCCTCCCTCCACCTAGTCCCTACAAACATACTGAAGAGCAGCGCACAATTGCACTCAATAAGGTGGCGTGAAGCCTTCGGCGCCATTTCATATCGTGTTAGGGACAGCTGGGGGGAAAAGGGAGGTCTAATAAACCTCAGGAGCAGGGCGATCCGGCAGTGAGTCGGGGAAGTCAGAGAGACCGAGAGAAGCATGGGAGTAGCCAGGGAGGGCCAGGCAGAAGTAGCTGCAGCGGCATCAGCGCTATTAATGAAATCATAAGAGAATAGCTGGGGAAGTCTGTGTGCCTTGTAGTTGGTGGTGTGGGCTCGGTTAATACGGCTGCCTCATCTCAGTCCGACAGAATAGCGCTAGCCAGTAACTCTCTTTGTTCTAAGACTTGGAAAATTCGTGGGTATAGCTCCTCCAAAACAAGTAGAGCAAGAATGTAAACTGTTTTCTGAATTAATTTAGAAGTCGCAAACACTTGTAGTTGACAAACAATCCTGCTGGAGGAACATCAGCAACTGATCATTATAGCAGAGTGTGAAAAAACCTCTTCAGTTGTAAGGTTCTTTTTATTTCAAATAAAAAAAAGTAACTTTAAAACTGAAGCTGTATTTCCAATCTGTGTTACTTCTGGTTGTGGTTATTTCAAGTCAGTTTCCAGCGCTTACCTTTTGTAATTAGAGATTTACCATTTTAGCAGATCAAGAATTCCTCCCACATCGGCCAACTCACACTTGGGACGCGACACATATTCTAAAATATATCTTAAAGCAGGCCGAAGTACCACCAGAAGGAGTGCAGCGTCGGCTGAAGTCTTGCAGTAAAAGGCGGTCAGGTGACTCTTACAGGTCGCTGTGTCACTGAGCCTGCAGCCACTTACACCGCCCCAGCTGAACACAAATGAATGTGTTATTAGTTGTGCCTGAAATTACGCTAGCCAACGTTGCATAAAGTATCCTTTTATGCAGATGATAACGATGTAACTTTCCAATGCTTGCAGAGGCTGATAACTGTCACACCACCCTACAAAAATTGTATAATATGTTGGAATTCAACCCACCACATCTAACTTCCTCAGTCTTCCAATCCCCTATGGGGAACAGAACACATAGCATTATTTGAAATTTTTTCCCCGAGCTCGTATCATGTTGGCAACACTGAAAATTGTTTTTAAAGGAAGTTCAGATATGGCAGCACCTCACTCACGAGCAGTTGATCATCGCTGTGTTGAATCAAATTGTTGCCAGGCAGAATAGAAAATGGCTGACTGAAGAAAGCATGTTTTCAGAGGAGAGGCTCTTTGTAAGTTTTTATTACTACTTTAATCAATATGGGATTATGTAAGTGAATAGTCAGAGAATAATTATTTCAAATTGTAATTTTAATAATTTTACAATTGCTTTAGAAAATGTATTGAAATTGGAGTGTGTCCTGTAGGGAACATCAGGACTTAGAGCAATGTATAACATGATTTATCAACAAAATAGATTTCTTTTTTTACAAAAATAATATTTTAATTGTTCATTTTATATTCTGTGGTAAATATCAGATTAATATTAATTAAGTTTCAGGAAACTGTAATCTACAGGTGAACAGTTTTACAATTTTTAGGTCTAATTTCGAATTCTTTTTTCAGATTCAAAGGCATTTGAAGATTTTGTTAATGAACTATTTGATGGAGATGTTAGTGAATTGGAGCCCTCTAATGATGGCGATGATGCTGATGATGAAGATGATATCTGTATAGAGCCAGATAACCATTTTAGTGATGAACAGGAATTAGATATAGCTAATGAAGATGAAGATGAATCTGAAGACAGCTCTACTCAATCTACCATCGACAGAAGACTTTGGAAGAAGACTTTGGACTTTTTCCACTTACCACCTGCACCTGAACATGAGGACCAAGTGGCTGTCGGTTTGAACTTAGCATCTCATGACTATGTGACTAAATATCTGTCAGAAAATATTTTTAACACCTTTACCAACGTAGTAACGGAAGGTATCTTTAAAAACTGGGAGAGAGCTGAAATGTACTGTAGATGAAATGAAAAGGTTTATCCTTGCAACAGTGATGATGCCATACTTGTGCTATCCCAGGATTAGGATGTATTTGGACAAAAAGACTAGGACGATAGGTATTGCTAAAAAAAATTGGCTGTGACAGATATGTTACAATTAGAAAACATCTGAAACTTGTTGATGATGATGAAGTGTTCCTCGAAGTAAAACCAAATATTCTGTTTTGGAAGGTGCAACATATTCCTGAAAGTGAATAGAATGGTTGCAGGTAGAACCCCAGGCCCACTAAGATTTCTATTGATTAACAGATGATTTCATTTTGGGGTCACAGTTCAACAAGACAAGTCATAAAATCGAAACCTAACTCTTGACTAAAGAATTTTGTACTGGCTGCAACTGATGGCGTTCCTTTAGATTTCTTCTTTTTTCAAGGGAGAGGTGATCCTATATTGATTGATACTCAATATGAAAATTTGGATGTAGGTGGAAAAGCTGTTATAAAACTGACAGCCACTTTTCCTCTGGAAGTGACCATATACATGAACTGTTATTTCACATCAGAATCGCTTTTAGACAAATTGCACAGTGAAGTAGAGTTTCAAGCTACTGGAACATTACAGAACTCTAGAATTCCAAAAGCTTCCACCTATCACTGGACAAGGATATGAAGAAAAATGGTAGGAGATCCATTGATCAGTTAGTGAGAAATAATGGACAAGTTTGTGTACTGCATTGGTTCGACAATAACCCTGTTATCTCCATGTCCAGTAGAGAAGGAGTAAATCCAGTTGATAAACCTGGTCACTGGTGCAGGAAAGAAAAAACTGGACCATCCCAAAATTGTAAGTACCAACAATTCAAATATGGGAGATGCTGACTTTCTTGACATGTTCATCAGCTATTATAGAATAAGTGGCAGAACTAAGAAATGGACTGTAAGAGTGATTATGACATTCATTGATCTCACTATATGTGCTTCATGGCTAGAATACAGACGTGATCAAGCTGTCTTGGGTACATTGAAGAATGAAGTTTTAGACCCCTTCAGATCAGAGAAAAATATGAGGAATATCTGCAGTAGCACCACCTTTTAAGATCGGAAAGTTAAATTCGATGCAACATGTTTTAGCACACAAGTTACAGCCAGGTGCCGGCCTGTTGCCAGTAACTGACGCTGACCAGCGGTTGCGAAGTAGAATGGACGCCACAGGGCCGTCAAACAGCTGCAAAGAGTAAACAAAGTAGTTCGCATGGTGCAAGTTACAGGCAGAAGGGGCCCACTTGCGCCACCTAGGTGTTATGAGTACGTCACTCGGAGCAGCGCGGTAGCAAAACAGAGGCGCACAACCATGTATAAATAGGTGCTGGTTTGCTAACAAGAGAGATTCAAGTGTGGCAGTTCTCCTGGACGGCAGGGCGTGTCGCACCCCCAGCTACATGCAGCAGCACATGGAGCGCCAGCTTTCCAGGTCACGGCGGGTCGCTGGTTCCACCCTCAGAGGCCAACACAGGATCCGTAGCCAGCCAGCGGTAGGCCACTCCACAGCTCGCTACTGTGGGCAGTCTTCTGGGCTCCCAACACACGCCAGAGGCATCCCAAGGCGAGGGCCGTAGATTTGGATGTCGGATCACAGACGCTTGTTGTCACCAAGATCCTAACCACGACAGTGAAGAAGCACGCAGCGGGCTGCCCTGTGGCTCCCAGCGAGAGGCACCGAGGCAACAGGAACGAAGGTCGCTGACTCGGCTGCCAGCGCAAGCTGACATCAAAACAATGCAGCTGTACTTGGCCGACACTGCAGTACATGGCACGGGTTGCTGAGGTAGCCCTTCCATGACAAGCTGTTTTGCAGACAGTGAAGTGGCGTCCTTTGCGTCATGGGACCCTGTGACATAGACAGAGAGGAATGCAACACTGTAGCTGGGAGTAATAAAACACGTGAAGGTCATAGCCGAGTTTTAATATGACGTATCCTGACAGTTTCCATCCATAACCAACATTCCTCCACTGCACGCCAACATCTACACATGGCAGTGACCAGCTACATTTGGCGTCAGTATGGCAGGCGTCATTTGTACATTACAACGTTCGAGCCCACCGACTGCATTACAGTCACAAAATGTGGTGAGTGTTGAACAATTTTTCTTTTTGAGTGTTGGACGTTTCCTTTTTTGTGTTGTCAGAGTAAATGTTAGAGTGTTTGGGGCACTAAGATGTTTTTCTTTCATGGCATTTTTATTGGCTTGAGTATGATGTTTTATTTATCTCCTCCTATTACGTCATTGCATACAATGTAAGATGAGATACTGCGCTGTAGGAAGTCAGTTTATTTTTGTAGTTAAATGTCTGTTTCTGTGGGATTTTATTGATCGAACTGGGACTAACTGGGAAAGAAAGCAACACAATGCCAGAGTAAGGGACACGAGGTGTGTCGGAACCAGAAACAGTACGCATTTTGTTGGAAAGGGTAGCACAATTTACAGCGGACAAGACGCAGTTGAGTAGTGAATTATCATCTAGGAGTGAGTGGAAAACCGCATCTGATCAGTCGTTGTTGCCTAGGGTGCTACAGCAGGAGACTGATCCAGCTGTCACTAGTTTGATTATTCCGTTTTCTGACCATGTATCTGAGGATGTGCGTTCGTTTGTGGAAGACTTGGAAATTTCAGCTGTGATGAATGATTGTTCTGATGAACAGTTGTTACATGTAGCCAAGACTAGATTAACAGGTGCAGCGAATCCATATGTAATGTGTTCTCAGCCTTAAGAAAGGCAGGACAGTTTAAGCAGTTGAAGGAGGGGCTTTTACAGAGGTACAAGAAACAGAATAGCGCCCGGTACTTTAGGGAGAGGTTCAGTACAATGAGGAAGAGACAGGGGGAGACGGTAGAGAAAATTGCAGATAGAATAAGAGAAATTAACGAGTATACTTACGAGTTGGGTCAGAGCGATGATGCGAATGGTGTTCTGTTGCTGGAGGCCGAGCAAAGGGCACTTGTATTTTTGAGGGGGTTACCCGCGCATATGGCGCGGAAAGTGAGTGAAGGCACTGTGAAAGACTTGTATTAGGCCATTCAGCTGGCAATCCAATGTGAGGAAATAGACGTGGCAACGAGGGTAGACAAAGTGTTTACAGCGTGTATAAAATGTTATGAGTGTGGTTGTACAAGACATGTGCAGAGGGAATGTACCCAGTCACCGAGGAATAGAAGAAGGGGTGGAAATCAGCACCGTAGAGGATGGGGAAGTGGAGTTAGTAGGGGTGGGCAATCGTTAAACGGCAGAGGGGGCCCAAGACCCACGTAAGGGAGCTCCCGTTTAATTTCAATGCTACAATTAGGTATGCAGAGCTGAAATGTTCAGTGGTAGGATCCATAGGAACTAAAAAGTTTAAGATTTTGTTAGACATAGGGGCGCAAGTGTCAATGACTACTAAGAGTTTAACGGGGCGAAAGATGTTAGAACCACCACGTTATAGATTGCGTGGAGTGGGGGATAAGGAGGCCACACCTTTGGGGTCAGTGAAAGCTGACTTCCGCGTCGGGAAAGTCCGATTTGATGCATGAATGGGGGTACTACCATGGGTAAGAGAGGGCTACGACATGATCCTAGGAGTAGATTTCTTGCATCAACATCATGCCAAAATTGACTGTGGACAACGAACTGTGCAACTGTGGAATGTTATTTCAGCTAGCAGAACTTTTGTCGGTGCAGAGCTGTCGCAATGAACAAACCAATTGAGCCACGTGTATCAGCATTAAGGCCTAACTCGTATGTGTGTGTGTCTAGTGGCACTGGGAAGTCGCTTTGGGTAAGTGTAGAGTCAAGTCTACCTGTGGGTATGGTATGTGTTATTGAACCATTGGAGGTTAATGAAGTTTTGGGTCCATTAGGTTGTTTTGTGAAACGTAGTATTGTACGCGTACAATAGGGAAACGGCGGGCGAGTAGTCCCCGTGAACGAGGATAATTTTAGCGCTATAGACGCGAATTTGGGAAAACGAGTTTTAGTAGCGAATTTGGCTTTACCAGATGACAAAGACTGGTGTTCGAGAGGTAGGCGTAGCGATCAGCCACTTACTGCCGGTAGAACTGCATTACGCAACAAAGTTAAGCATTTGAAGGGAGGAGAAAAAGAGCATATGGAAGAATTGTTGTGGGAATTTAAGGATTTGTTTTATCCGCGAGGGCCGTTACCAGCAAGTCCATTAGTTCAACATAGGATACCAACAGGGAACGAAGCACCCATTTACGGTAAACCATACAGAATATACAGAATACCGAGGTATTTGCAGCTGATTGTGGAGAATTTCATTGATCAGCAGCTTGCGGACGGTATTATAGAACATAGTAATAGTTGCCGGGGAGCGGGCTTTGTCGTTGTGCCTAAAAATTCTATGGCTGGAACTAAGAGATACATGTTCTGTTGTGACTACCAACACCTCAGTAATAAGACAGTAACGGACGCATACCCCATTATAAACATACCCGAGACTCTGGATCACTTAGACAGTGCCAGTACTTTTCTACGATGGATTTGAGTAGTGGTTATCATCAGTTACAGATGGCTCCAGAGGATCGTCCAGAGCTGCTTTCTCTACTCCTGGAGGCCATTACCAGTACATCAGAATGCAATTCGGTTTGAAAAACTCTCCGGCAACATTTCAGAGGTTACTAGACAGTGTGTTAAGTGGTTTGAAACCAAAGGCAGTGTCTTCTCTATTTGGATGACATTATAGTGTTTTCAAGTAGTATAAAGCAGCGTTGACAACGATTAAGAGAAGCCTTTATGAGGTTAAGAGCAGCTCGTTTGACATTGAGCTCCGGGAAGTGTCATTTTTCATTGGAAGAAGTGAAATATGTCGGTCATATCATCAGTAAGGACGGAGTGCGAACAGATCGGAGGTTGGCACAGGCTATAAGGGATTTTTGGCTGCCGAAAACAGTTAAGAAAGTGCAATCATTCGTCGGATTTGCAATTTCTATCGAACATTCGTGAAGGGTTTTGCAATTATAGCACAGCCATTCACGCGATTGTTACGGAATGGTGTGAAATTTGAGAGGACAGAAGAGTGTCAGAAAGCGTTTGACAAACTGAAAGAAATGTTAACAACAAGCCCGGTTCTTGTGTGTCCAGTTTTGAAAAGGAATTAATTCTAGCATGCGATGAATCGAATCCAACATTAGCGTGTGTTCTTAGACAGGAAATTGATGGGAAAGAACATCCTGTAGCCTATGCATCTAGGCAGTTTAATGCAGCAGAGAGGAATTACTCAACAACAGAGAGGGAGATGCTTAGTGTAATCTATGGAATCACATATTTTAAATGTTATTTATATGGGAGAAGATTTCTGGTAGTGATAGATCATGCAGCGTTGAAGTTGGGTTGAAAGATCCGTCCACCAAAGCCACTAGGTGGGCTGTGAGGCTTAGTGAACTCGACTACGAGGTGGTTCACTAGCCTGGCAAGAAGTACGATCATGCCGATGCACTGAGTAGAAAGGTGGCAAAGGTAGAAGTCATAGGTTATGACCTAGCAGAATGGCAAGAATTACAGGACACTGACAACGATTGTAAATTGCTTCGGAAACAGCACAATTTAATATGTACAACAGTCTTCTGTGCAGAGAAACGAAGTTAGGGCCAAGGTCAGTAGTGCCAGCGAAGCTGAGAGATGAGGTTTTAAAAGGAGCACATGATCACGTGTTATCTGACCATGGTGAGAGTAGAGCGACGAATAGGAGAATGGCGGAGAGGTATTGGTGGAGAGGTAGGGAAGTTGATGTGGATCAGTATGTCAAGAATTGTATACCATGTGCGCAGAGAGCAGATTTGAGTTACAACGATTGCCGGAAGCGACTTGTCCATTTTCTGTGTTGGAAATTGATGTCTTAGGACCTTTCAGTCGAACACCATTGGGGAACAAATTCGTTCTGACAATAATAGACCATTTTTCGAGGTATGTGGAGATGGTAGCTATGCCAAATCAACAGGCAGTAATGGTCGCACAAGCGTTAATAAACAACTGGATTTTGAAGATTGGTGTACCGGAGACAATAATTACTGACCAGTTGACCAACTTCATCTGAGATTTAATGACGAACTGTGTAATTTTTGAACGTAAAGAAGTTGAGGATGAGCGCGTTGCATCCACAGGCGAACGGAAGGACAGAATGGGTACACAGACCAATCGGGAAGATGCTGCGTTTTTATGTGGATTCTCATCACCGTCAGTGGGACGAGTATTTGAAGCATATTGTATGTGCATACAATACAAAAATCCATACCAATACCGATTTGTCTCCGTCTGAGGTAGTGCACGGGCGAAGAATGCTGTCACCGTTTGATTTAGTGAAGCTACAGAAAGGAAGTATCGGTGAATCTGTACATCAATTCACGAGGACAATTCGGGATGTTTGGAAACGGGTACAAAAGGCGAATATGAAGGCTTTGGAACGGCAGAAAGACGCAGTGAAGCAGAAAGGAAATTAACTGCAGTATAGAGAATGGCAATGGGTAATGTATCCAGCGCCTATACGCCGAAAGGGAAAATAAAGAAGTTCGTCACGAGGTATTAGGGGCCATACCAAGTAGTTGAAACCACATCCGCCGTTAATGTCAAGCTTCGGCTGGTAACTAGAACAACGATAGCACACATTGGGCGGTTGTGGCCATTTAAGGGTTGTCCAAATGTGATTCCAGGCACGTCACAGGAAGGGAATAGGAGGAAAGAGCGAGCGGAGAGAGGTGTTAACCGCAGGGAAAGCCAAGAAGACAGAGTACAGCATGATGTACCTTATGCTTTGCGATCTAGAAAGTAGTAGAGTATCTGTATTTTTTTGTTTTCTTGTTATGTATCATTGGCTTTGCGTAGATTAAATAGGCATTGTATTTTCATATGTTGTATGTGTTTTCCAGTATTGTGAGTCTGCTGGGGACAGCATTCTTTTTGAAGAGGGAGGAAGGGTGATGGTCATCCCTGTCCTCAGGTGACTAAAAAGGGGAGCGTGGAGCAAGTTTGTAGAAGTAAAAACTGAGGAGGTATTGCTGATCTCGGCAGTTAACAGCTGTAATACTACATATTTGAATGCTTTCGTTAATGAACACTGTGTATCAAAGGCAAAACAAGTAACAAAACAAAATAGTATTTAATGTTTACAGCACAGAAGTTGACCCAACGTAGGCCAAGTTAACATTTCATTCCAGGATGACACACTTTCACTTTCAGGAACAAATCGTACACATTGTTTAATGTCTTCCATTTTCTTCACC
Source organism: Schistocerca serialis cubense (assembly GCF_023864345.2). Taxonomy (NCBI): domain Eukaryota; kingdom Metazoa; phylum Arthropoda; class Insecta; order Orthoptera; family Acrididae; genus Schistocerca; species Schistocerca serialis. The sequence goes on from NC_064646.1 coordinate 454,895,126, forward strand.
CCCAATAGGTACTTTCTTATCCTTGTAACACTTTTCATCTGTCGACTGTGGTTTCTTCCTTTGGTCAAATTTCAAGGGGAAGTTTTGGTCTGAAGCCCATTAATGAATTCCATTGGTTCCACAACTCTTGACAGTGATGATTTATAACGGAAATGATGAAACTTCGAAATATTCAGTTGTACCTTGTCAGGCCTTGGAATATCACGTTTCGATATTTCAATAGAAAAGCAAGTCTTCTTATAAATGATGGCCAACACTTCTTGAAGTCTACTATTTCATCTCCATCCACCAAATGCACGACGAAATTATAGATTGCAGTTACTATAAGCTCCATTAATTCATGGATTGTGTACATTCTCTCTACTTTCTTGAAAGGTCTCTATTTCCTCAAATACCCTATCACATGGCAGGAATGAATGTCCGCAGATAGGGTAAAAATGTTCAGTCTTTTCAAATCGGTTTAACTTCACAAGCGCTAAGTGCAGGCAGATCATTGTGTTGTGTTTATTCTTTTCCGGGGAGTTATCAGAAAACGGAAGTAAGTTTTTCACATCTTGGACTATATATTCATTGATGTAGCTTGACAGAGAAGTACAAACTTCATTGGGTCCTTTCTTCGCACTCCATTCGTGATAGAGATAAAAAACATATGACCTTGTATGTATATTATGTGTACAAAATACTGCAACAGACAACTGGCGCAACTGGAACAGCTCTTGCACTGGGACACGAGGAAGTTGAACATTTTGCATGTAGTCGATACATAAAGCAGTATTTCTAGGATTAGTCTCTGACTGTCTTTTCCCATCTTTCAGAGCATCATGAAACTTCTCAGATCTTTGGATATGAACAATCTTCTGCTGCTCATTTTGCTACCTCTTTGAGTGTTTTTCACTTAATCTTTAACGTCAACTCTTCGCAGGTGCAACAAGTGTCTACTTTAGGTCTTCTGAAAGCAAGAGAAAAGTTTTCAGGAAAATTCTTATTATAATACTCGTATTTCACTGGCGAGTTAGAATGTTTGGCAATAAAAAGTTGGTGCATTTTTTTTCACAGGAAGTTCACAACAAGGTAGTGCATAGTGCGGCTACCATGAAGACTTTCCTTAATGGGGAATGATCTGCTGTGACCTGTAATTTTGACAATTTTCTCTGGCGGCATAGCATTAACACTTACATTTCCCTCTTCCGTTTTTCTGTGCCTGCCCACTACACAGTAGTTTGCGAATTCTTTTAACTCTCGCATCAGTTACTGCATAAATATTTAGAAAAACGTTTCTACGTACCTCAAATCGTTTGTCTCCAACGAGGACACAGTAGCTAAAAGATTTTTCATGCCTTCACCTTTTCTCACTTCTTGGGCGGTGTTTTTTGACATCACTATCTGTTATCAGTCTTTGCAGAAAAAGGTCATGGTCATTCTTGCATTCTACGTTCGGAAAATTTGCTAAAGCTTTATTGCTGTCTTCTGCAAAACAGCTCCTTCGACACTTGCAGTCTTCTCCTGTCACCTTTTTCGGAATTGCTTTGCCTGTATAATTCACGTTTCTCTCCACGAATTTTAGCTTTCTTCATAACATTTCTTTGATATTCCAAAGAATGTTTCACCCTTCACATAACAGCTGGTACACACCACCTCATCCATTTTCACAAGAATACTAAAATCAACAATGCCAATTTCTTCCGTACATTTGTACCACACTTAACTGTAGTGACAACAGTTGACAAGAAAAATAACCGAAGTCTTGGACTTCGGACGTTCCTGCACTCAGCTCTAGCTTCCTACCTCTGTTTGAACGTCAACAACGATGACTTTGGCTGTTTTCATACACACTCTTGTGGAGCCACATGCAAAGTATGCATTTCTTGCCTTTAACTCAGTTTTTACCAAAAGCGGACTTAGGAGGTTTTTGCAATAAGCGATTCAATTGCATTTTAGAGACCAGATGTTGACAATCAGATTCTTACCTGTTGAACAGATTGCCATGCTCTCGGCAACCCTCTAATCAAACTATTCAACCCATTTCTGAATTATATTCTACGTAAGTTCACCATGCTGAATGAACTGTTCCAGTCAGTGTCTGTAGTCGTTGCGAACATCCATGACAGAATCTCTAAAACCATCAAGAGTTGTTAGAATCGTACATGTCCAAGGATGATATTTATCAAACTGATTTGAACGAACTAGACACATGCAACGAGACACATTGTTTACGGCCGGGAAATGTGTGCTTTGGCGTTGAAACAAGGAAAACGTTAGATCAAGTTGAATTTTCAACAGCTTGCATCGAATTTTTAATGGAAGGCTGTAAGGAAATTAAGAAACGCTTCAATTTTTCGTATCCCGTTCTTAAACTACTGACTTATCTTAATCCTGCGAAAGCAATGCTAAGACAGGAGGAACACTGGCAAGTTTGCTATCGTTGATGGAAGCCTTGCCTCGTGTTGTATCCACTGACAAATGCCAAATAATCAATTATGTGTGGCGCCAATTACCATCGTTTGATCTCCCGGCAGCCGGCCGAAGTGGCCGTGCGGTTAAAGGCGCTGAAGTCTGGAACCGCAAGACCGCAACGGTCGCAGGTTCGAATCCTGCCTCGGGCATGGATGTTTGTGATGTCCTTAGGTTAGTTAGGTTTAACTAGTTCTAAGTTCTAGGGGACTAATGACCTCAGCAGTTGAGTCCCATAGTGCTCAGAACCATTTGAACCATTTGAACCTCCCGGCAGATAGCGAAATAAAAAGTTCAGTGGATTTTTTTTGGTCAAAATTGATGGCTTGCGAAGAAGGCGACCAAGGAATGACTTTTAAAAATTTGTCTATACTTGGTTGGATGTTATTTCACTTCCGCACTCGAATACGGATTGTAAACGTGCATTCAGCCAAATCAATTTAATAAAAACGAAAACACTATATAAAGTAGTGAATATAGTCGTGTGAGACTAGCACTATTACACAGAAACTTCGGTAAAATTCACGATTTGTATGGTGCCATAGATGTGAAGGAATTTGATAGCCTTTTATGTCTAACGAGTTTTAAGTTACAAAACAGTGACAGTGTTAATAACAATGACTGTTACATCAAAGACAAAAATGTTTATTCTATAATTGTTCTTATTGTTGCCAAAGCTTCGTAGCTTATATGATGTTTGCATAAACATTTTTATTTTCTATGTGTTTGAATATAGAATAAATATTAACAGAAGCATAATAAATTTGCCAGTGGATTCATTTGGCACTGCCTTTTCCTTTCATTTCTTCTCAAATTCAACATGTACAGGTTTTTCAATAAGAGTACCAGTCTTCGAGCGACTCTTAATTTTGCCCCATTAATTAAATTCAAAATGGGGTAAACTGATGTGTTTTTCTTTTTTATGTATATACGATTTAATGTCAGTGTTGGAGATAAAATAGCTTCCGCTACATGTGTCGGATCTTCGGCGGTTACGACTGCAAGAAGGTAGTAACTATAGGGTGCTTACTTTCTGTGTAGCCCTCTGCCCCATAGTTCTTATAGTAATAGATATCAGACAGTTTCGTGGGCCTCACAACTGTAGCCAATATTCACGATCTAACACTGCACCGCACATTTTGGTTTTTGCATTGGTAATAGCATTGTATTTTTAGTGTGTTGATTTGCATCCTTCGAAGAAAATGAGTTAAGTTATTCAAATAAAAGCGCTGCTCAATTTCTTGAAACTTAGGGCGCAGAACAAGCACATCAAATGTTTAGTGCGGCCTGTGAACAGCGTTCATTTCCTAAGAATAGTGGAAATCTTCTCCCCTCGACCTGCCATTCTCTCGCCGGCATTTGCACTTCCTTTTCGTCTTATTTCATTCATCGTAACCGAGGACCATAGGTAAACAGGTCACTTCTTACATTTGTCGCTACGTGTGGGGAAACGTGTGAGAGGAAACGCTGATGTAATCCAGGTATGGCGCTCTGCCAATCGACATTGTGCGTGCGACTAGTACACCAAGCGCCTCTCTTACCGATCATTTGTTACAGTTTAGGTTTACACTGAACTAATACTAATTCGTGAAAACTCATTATCGTGGCCATCGTCTACAAGTGCATAACTACTTCATAGCAAGGAATGCAACACTTATTTTCATAATGTAATTACTGTATCACAACTGTTAGGTCACTGGCGCTGCCAACATTGGGAAAAAGAAGACAGTGGAAGTATTGGAACAACATTGTTGTGGCGCAAAGTACCGTTATCCAAGATGGTGTCGATGATGTCATCCAAGTTGGCGGCAAGGGCATCATCAATGATGGCAGCGATGGCGTCATCCAAGATGGCGAAGATGACGACATCCAAGATGGCTGCTTTTGGCAGGAAAGTACTATGCCCCCCAGAAAAATGGCGGGAAGTTCAAATTCCAACAGGATAATGCATCACACCTAAGGAGATGATGGGAAAGTAAGGTCACTTGGGCTACCTCCACTAATCTAAGTCACCTGACAGCCACCTCTTCCTATGAACTGGCGTCAAATTTGAATTTTGGCAGTAAAGAGAGGTCAATTCACGTATTTCTACTAAGCTAAGAAAGTGGCGCGAAAGAAAGGACACTTGGACTAACCTCAGTCACCCACCCGCCACCTCCTCCTAAGGATTCATGGGGAAAGAACTCGACCAGTGCTGGAAATAATTCTTTATTTTGCATGCACCAGTCTTTATATAAGCAATTTAATGCAGCACAGCTATCCAGTGTGTTCACTACAAGGTCTGGACTCATATTGACCTAGTACACAGCACCATGAGCAGAGGGCACTGTTGTCTGTTCCATCACATAATCCAAGATGGCCACTGAATGTCAGCTGATGTAATGTCAGCTGATGACACAAGTACCATTATCTAAGATGGCGGGAAACAGTGTATTTTCCATGAGGACCAGACCTAGCACTCATTACCACCACCAGAGAGTGCTGTCCGCCATTTCATGGTGTAATCCAAGATGGTGGGAGAAATGGCCAGAAAACGACTCTGCCTGTGCTGGACATGAGTCTTTATTTTGCAGGAAGTGTCTTCACCATGAGATCTAGACTCCAATTGACCTAGTAACAGAGTGTGCTGTTATCCCTCCTGTGACGTAATCCAAGATGGTGGTCTGGAGGGGAAAATGGCGTGAAAATAACTCAGCCTGCGCTGAGCTGCTGGGGAGAGTGAGGGAGGAGTGTTCTCTATCTATTTCGGAACATGTTATTTAGGGATCGAGTATGTTTACCACACTGACACAAAACACTCGCCCTGATGCACTTGGGGTTACAGTACACAGTCTGCAGATCTGTGAACTACTTCTAAATAACACTCTCCAGACATGCAAAAAACTCCTAATTTACCGAAATAATTTCAGTATAGACTTGCAGATTCCTACTAAATAATGCAGCACAGTGATGTGTAGACACGTTCAGTACTCGTAACCTGTGCAAATAATGCATAGTGCAGCTTACAGACCTGTTCGCAAAATAATGTAAGAGACACGCAGTCAACACCCGCAGACACCCTCTGCCATCCCCTGTCCAGTGAGTGCACAGGAAGCTAGCGACAGCCCCCGCGAAGTGACATGGCCATCAGCTGTCCAACCATGTACAGCTGTCCTCAAGCATGAGTCGGCGACATCCCCTTCATACTTGGTACCTGAGAAATTCCTATCGAAATACGTCCTCACCTAGGCACCATTGGTGACGCGACAGGACGCGTGCGCCCTCACAGCCATGAGCTGCTGCTGGACGCAGGTGAAAGTTGCCTCTATTTTCGAGTATACACTGTTATACTGACGTCACAGATCTCCAAGGCGCACTCACGCAGCCCCCATATGTGAGACACCTCCGGGCAGTATGTGTCTCTACAGTTGATGACAGAGTAGCACAGGGCAGTTTGTTCCTAGCGCGACATTACAGATATGTCTAACCGTAGTTAAATGTGCAGTGTGACTGACGCAACACTGCAAAGTGCAGTGCATAGCTACAAACCTTTGCAAGCGCATCTAACAAGGTTCTCAATCTTATACTCATGTCACGTGACTATTTAGAAAATAAGAACTGAGTTGACCTTGTGGAAATTGTATAGTGTCCTAAGAAACAGTTAACTATCGCTTTCTTGACGTCTCACCTTGTATGCACGAAAATTCTTACCCAAAAAGAATCTGTTTACGAAAATAACGCAGAATAACGTCGAATGCAGTCTTCCTCGCAGACTTAATGTGGTACCCAGTCCATCATGTGTTACCCTTCCTGCCTTCAACACACACATACATTCCCTCCGCTATGTAGAGGTTCCTATATCCCAGCACAAAGGATGTGAATGAATCGAACATTATGATTGGCTCTTATTGGATTTTTCTCGCCGAATTACTGATGCCACCAGTATTGAAGCACTATCCACCTTTTCTTTCTTTCTGCATACGGGACTTTCAGCAGTAAAATTATTTTGCACAGATCGCGAAATTGCATTGACAGTTAAGTCTGCAAAGTTGTCTACAGATCATCAAATACACAGGAGACTCACAAGAATATTGGAAGCCAGGAAGATATTTACCAGTGTAAATACAACTAAATATTACGATTGCTGCTACAGTCTGACACCAGTCGATGTACAGGTAATGTCTCCTCTTGACGACTCTGCTTCTGGAATGAATCTCAGTATCTATAGTGCACATAATTTTTCATGTAAAAAATCTCTCTTCTACCCTCACGGTTATCGATGTGCTGAATCTATACATCCCTCATGATAGGACACACAGTCATTCTCTCTAGTCATGCCACAACATAAACCATAGTAACTTTACAATGCAATGTATACACATTTTACACAACGTAAGCCATAGTAACTTAGAATACAATATATACACATTTTACACAAACAGTGCATTTATCTTTTATATCTGTACAGCACCCAAAAGAATTATAGTATGCCTACACTCACACCAGCTATATGTTGCGATGCTCTTTAGTCCTAGGGCTGCACCATCTGCCTTTTCTTTCTTTCTACAGATGTGACATTCAGTGGCAATAAACTATTTTACACTGATCACCATATTGCACCAAAAACTAAACCTCGCAAAGTACTATACATATCATCAAATATGGAAAGACTCTTATTCAATTACACTGCTCTCCCACTGAGGGCAGGATCTTGAATATTAGAGTGTGAAACCGATCTCCAACCCAGCAATATATCGCCGCCTACCGTGTCGATGTAGTAAACATACAGTTCATATCCTCCACCATCCAAAATCATCCCTTTTACGTCAGTGCACCCTCAGCGGACTGAAGTTGCTCTCAGAACTGTTCTGCAAATTCGGGATCGTCTCCCCTTGGCAGAAACGCGTTACTACTTCTGCTCCAAACCTGCTTTCTTGTTTGCTCGCTTTTCTACACACATCTCCAGACTCGGGGATTACTAGAACAGATGTATTTTCGCATGGCTTGCCACAATATTATACCATTTATGTGGTACTTCTTGATATCAAGCAGTAGGCAGCATCCTACCGATCGCTAGCGCAACGTAATTCCCAAGATATAGACTGAAAATTATTTCTCTACAAACCCCAAACTTTAGCAAGGTGCAGCATGCTATAAACCACTGAGTAACTAGAAACAAATAGAGGAAACTGATTTTTGCACTCTCAAATACCGGTGTCGGTGATGTAACAGATTCCAAATCATTCCTATAATTTACAAGCCAACTAAGGTTTTTTTCCATGTCTAGAGAACAGGCAAACGCGTCTTCTATATGCTAGATGCACACATCACAACTAAATAAAGGCGTAAAATGTGCAGAAACACTGAACTGGACGATTTACATAGGAGGGATTAATGGTCCAGTGCAAACGCACCTCTGTACACAATCTTCTCAAATTTCCACTTGATCACGAAAGCCGCCCAACAAGTTTTAGTTCGTTATTCGGTCGTCTAGACAACGACAAAGTTAACTCAGCTACATTCCTACACTCCAACAGGCCTCTGCATTCGGATGGCTGCTGCCATTAACAGGAAACGTGAATCATTCCCACCACAGGCCATGCATACATGGAATCATTCCAGAAACATGGTCACATATATATTTTATCATTATACTTACCATTAAACATTACGATTGCGGCCTCAATTGAATCGCATTCGACAATGAGCGAAGTATCGGAAATACGCCCTGCTGAAGGCTATGACTCTGGAAATGGAAATATCTGTACTTTCCTTATGACTGGACATAGCCATCTCCTTTACACATGTCGGAACACAAACACATACATTATAAGCCCAATGTTCAAATGTGAACATATCATGCACCCCTCACTACTACTACGTAGAATACTTGACCAATAAATGATTCCACATGATGTAAAATAATAGTGACCGAAAATCAACGATGGATGGCCATGTCTCTTAGGTTTTTCTTGCGAATGCTACCACTTTGTCTTAGAAAGAGAGACATAATCGTCCAAATGTTAGAAAAAAAACGATCGCAACAACTACTGTATGTTACCATCATAAACGGTGTTGGTTCTACAGCTGCATCCAAGTATCCATGTTAAAAGCTATACCACCTTTACAAATCGAGGTACGACATTACCTCTGAATGAGGTGGTTTTTTCCAGACAAATACCATGACAGTGATTATAGGAATGTGTATTATCAGAGGAACATGTAGCCCGTGATGCAACCTCGTGATAAAATTACCGCATTTTGAAAGTGATTTGGCTAAGGAATGTGGTATGTAAGCGGTGTTTGCGACTCCCTCACACAGCCCCAGCTAGATAATTCTATAGAATTTGTAGCGCTTTCTGTCTCGATATCATATCAGAGGTCCTGTGATATATCCAATGAGTTATATGTGACGACTGATTGAGAACGAACACAAACAGTAGTAGTAGTAGATGATGTGCTGATTTAGGTCGTAAGAAAATGTACACTAGCTTCTCACATCTCGTGTTACGCTGTAGGCTAGAAACGATGTCCATGATATGGTATCAGGCCTTTCCATTCAAGAACATACCAGAGTTGGATCCTATTGACAGTTCCTTTAATGATTACAACCACTACTCAATCATATTTCTGGCACTCTCATATCTCACAATGAGTCACCATCCTCGAACCTGTCTGCTACACTAAAATTACAACCTGGCTTTAGTCAGTCCCTAAGCATCTTGCAACTGAACCCGTTTCTACAGCTTTGCACATGTGATCATTCCAGTTTAAGTCGGAAGTGAGCAGAAATCGGAGAAAGACATATCCACCACCTTCTGCAACCTGTGTAGGAAAGAACAACCTGAGTGGTACATATCCAAACTAGACACAGATACTAAAGTCCTAAACAGATTCACGTCCATTCAAATCAATCAGCCCAATATCTATGTTGGCATGAGTATATTTGGTGTATCTAAACAACTAATGTATGATTTTCACTATAAAGTAATGAAACCAAAATATGGGAAAAATATTGAGTTGTGTTATGAAGATACAGTCAGCTATACCTGCAATATACAACCTTATGATTTTTATGAAGACATGTAACCAATGTTTGATTTCTTTGATACAAGTGGTTATCCAGCAGATAATATATATAGAATGCCACAAGTAAATAAGAAAGTTTTAGGAAAAATGGAAGATCAATGTAATAGGGAAATAACTAAAGAATTCTGTGGTTTGAGATCAAAGATAAATGCTTAGAAAGTTGGTGATAAAATAGAGGAAAAAATCTAAATGAGTTAAGAAATGTGTTGTTTAAAACAGGATAAGTATAGAAGATTACAAACATTGTTTATTTCACAATAGAGAACAATACAGAAAAATCAATATAATTGTAAGTGAACAGCATGAAATCTACACTGTTGAGGTAACAAGAAAGCATTGAGTACTCGTGATGACAGAAGATGTGTTTTGGAAACTAAAATAGGTACATTATTGTGCAGACATTAACCATTATTGACATCGTCTTCATAACCACTTTTTAAAATATATCTGCTGTTATAATTGTAATAATAATGGATGAGAGAACAGAAAAATGATTACCTGTTTTACTGAGTGTTTCCAGTTTCTTAAGCTATTATTTAAGAAAGAGAAATAATCTATTCCTTATTAAAAAAATTTCTGTATAAATCGAAGCCTTTCTGAAGAATCTTGACAACGTTAGCAGCACTACAGAGTTTAAAAAAATAAACGAGGTAGAAGTAAATGTTTCATATAACATTATATATTTAAACAGTAGATAGAGAAAATTTGTATGGAACTTAATAACGAGTTTAAGATTATTTTACCAGATATATATTCAAAATTGATTACTGATTGGAATTTTTGTTAGTTGAAGTAGGGCAAATGAAATTGAGATATAAAATAATGAAGAAACTTAAAATTAAAAATAAAGAATGTCATGATCTAGAATGCACTCTGTGAGTATTTTGTACAAAATACGATTTAGAATTCTCTCTGTGAATTTTATAAAGGTCCGATTAGATTTTATAATCTTTAAATGGACAATATCAAGACGCAGATGCAGTCTAAAGACTACTCTGGCAGTCGTCAGTCTGAAGACAGGATGCAGTCCGAAGACTGCTTCTCTGTCGCTGCTTTTGCTGTCGCAAGCAGAGTAGTCAATGTATGCATAAAACATTTTACAGAATATAGTAAAGATATACACTGAAATGATGGGTATCGAAACATTTGAAACGAATGTGTATTTTATTACCAGAAAATTAAAGTTATATGTGAATGTGGTAGAACTACAAACAAGACTTCTCTCAAAAAAGTTTGCAGTAGAAATCTTATTGCTGCCCATGAAAAAAGAATTGGGAAGAACGAATAATCTTATTTACCTTCATTAACCAATTCATTTATTTTTTCTTACATGCTCCTTTTATAAAAAAAAATATATTTTTTTCTTACATTCACCATTTGTAAGGAAAAAAGTTTTTTAAATGAAAATAAGTGAGGTAAACCTGAAAGGTAGGAGAATAGTAGATGATAAGTGAGTTCTGGATAACTTGGCTCAGTTCTGGGGGTGAGCCAGTAACAGCAACCTATAGTGAAGCTTACTCTATGTACTCTTGACAACGCAACTAAACACTTTCTCAACAACATAGATACCAGAAACGATAGCTTTAGCGTATCACTGATCAATACGTCATATAGATCCATTACCGCTTTTAGTGGTTCCTCTTCTAAGGCGTCGACGAGTAATTGTATATACACTCAGTGTGAACGTTATATATTTTTCCGAGAATTGGCGAATATGTTCATAAGCCAAAGATACAATTTAATATTGTTTATCTCTCGTTGTCAGGCCACGATAATCTCTATAAGTAGTGCCTTGCTACAACAATATCTTTGACTCTATTTAAATTTTATCATAATAAACTATTTCGTTAATATCAACCTTTCAGAATTAAACGGAATAACTTTTCAGTTATAATTAATCACTTTTCAGTAAAATGTAAACTTACTTTTCTTGTCTAAATAAAGATTAATCATCTTACTTTCCATCGCAAGTTATTAGCTGAAAAATACTATCCTTCTTTTTACTTTCTTTGAGCTTTGCTTTTACTGTTATCACAGTCTTTTACTTTTTTGGCCTTTGGATTTACTTTATTCTGAAAAGATACTTTCGAGATATTAGTCTGCTTTGAGATAAGACTTTGATTTTTTTTGTAATAGTTTGAGGATAAAGGACAACTCAGGTACTGATTTTCTCGGTTTACAACCGACGAGTCTTTATTTCCTGCAATTAATTGTTTACAGGTAAAAGTCGGCATTTTACTTTACGAGTGCTGGGTTCTGTTCCAAACCCCACTAAGTGGAAAAGTAATTAAAAAATAAAATAAAACAGAAAGCTAAATGTCTCCGCCACTTTTCAGCTATATGAACTTTAAATAATTAAACATAGCTCAAACACTACAGGCGTTGACTCAAACCCCAGCACTCGATGATCTCTTTTAGAGAGTATTAGCGTGATCTCTAATAAATGGTTCTTGATTTGTCGGTTAGGGACAAGAGGTAAAAGCTATCAAATTCTCAGTAAACTTCAGATTATTTCCCAGTAAGTAACTATTATGTTTGACGACCGTTCTCTTTAATGTAGACTGCACATCCAGTGCATGCAACAAGATTTCCGGACTTTAGTACACTAGGACGCTCACGCCGAAGTCATAATAAATCCTAACCAAGTCACTATTCCTCAGTACTGGCGTACACGTATAAACCACAATAATTCAATACAATGCAACGCTACTATCCCTTAGCGTGTGCTTTAATCTTCAGCCACAAAATAACTAAGCAGCTTCGCTTGAACACGTCTCTTCACATACGCCATCAACAGGAAAATCTCCTAGAAATATTGAAACACGGTTCGTTCACAAACGCGTGGCTATTTAGCAGTACAACGCTCCATTAATCATAGATGAGAGAAACTAATCTCTCACATTAGTAGATCGGAGTTTTCCTATACCTGACGAGTCTACACACTACCAAAATCAGCGAATTATCATTTTCTACACAAGCCGATAATCTTCTCAAAATATCTCGAAATAACTCCTTTGAATACACTTGAGTTATATCCCCGTTGCAGACTAATTCAACGTATCATATGTGTGAGCCGATCTCATCACTCTCTTGAGAGAATCTATCTCGAGGCTCGCTATTCGAGCAATACTCGGATATTACAACTGAAATTTTCAAGGCGGCCCAACATTTAAATACATACTTGATAAGCACCCTTGGACAAGCGTGTTTGCCCAAGCGTGCTTGACAGTGTGTAGGATAAATGTGCGCAAACATGAGGAATGTACAGACAGATTGATGCTTCATCGAATTTCGATTATGCATGCTTGTGCAAGCGTTCAAGCGTGTGTATGCTTGAGTGTGTGTACCGAGAATACGGAGGTTTGTGCAAGCATTTGTCAGTGATCTGCATTGATTTAATTTTCATTTGGCTTTTTAAATTACATTCTTTCCAAAGGTTGTACTGTACCATAAGTCAGGTCAGAAACACAATATTACAGTTGTGGAAGCGTGCTTTTCAAGGATGAAGTTACTTGTGTGTCCGCCTTAAAGAACAAGCCAGGAACCATTCTGTGCGAACAAACATATCAAGCTAATTCTCTCCTTAGCAATAAGTGTTTCTTCTTAGAAATCGCCAGCAAACGTTTATGGTGGACAGCTGCAAAGCAGTTGTTATATTTGCCGCACGCCGCGATTCAGCAGTCGGCTGGGCGTTGCAAACTCGCTGACTTGACAGGACACAGCTTTTCTCGACCATCAGGTGTGACATATCTACAAAAATTTAACACAAAAATATAAGACAACTATATAAACAAATTAACAAACACTTCATTCTCCTAGCGCATAAAAATCTATAGTAAGTTGACGCTATACAAACGATTGATGCGCTTTTTTCGGGCTGAAGACGGTTTGACGCATTAGAAAATACCACTCCCAGCACAACTAAGTGACACGGTAATGGTAATGATACAGCCGAGGGGCGAAAATGCACTAGTAATCAAAGTAGTATGCCTCTACAATCTGCTCGATTATTGCTTCCTAGCTCTCCTGCTGAGATACCTAATCACCAAAGACGTATTTATGCTGTTAACTGACCTGAATGCAAGATATCAGTTATTAGGAGACAGAGTACCCAATAGAAACGACCAAAATCTCTAGACTTCTAAATTACTGAACGTACAATACGGCTCCCCGCAGACCAAACCACATTTGTAGGTAACTGAGGACAGTCAGCACTGAAACACAGTCGATCACGAACGTTCTGATGCAATTAGTTTTATACGAAGTTAATTAGTTCAGGAGATATAAGATGGAAAAATACAGAAATCAAAACTGAACCTTTAGAACCAGTTTTTAGTGACTTAACAATTTTAGTGACCTAATGATATTTGCGAATTCTCTAACAAATGTTAAGCTGGTTTCCGGAGGTGAAATATATACTGTGTTGCTAAATTTATTGAATCTGCTTTCGATGGATCATTTTTTGTGCACATTTTTGCTACTGTTAGGTGATATGAAACTAAATCAGTGGCTACTAGTACTTTCTGTCTCAATGCTACAGTCGTCTGGGAAATCAGTATCTTGCCTTGTGAGCATTTGTTTGTGCTACCTTTCACCTTATTGAGTACTAGCGATCCAGCCCAGCTTTCCACCGAGAGCATTAAGTATCTACAACCAGACAGCTTGCATGTCATAGCGTATTTTGTTTGGGCGCCATGAATAAAATGCAGAGAACAACGTTAATTAACTGAATATCATCACATTCATACATAGTTTACGTGATACAAGCAATGCACGCCAGGAAAGCTGTCTCAAGGCGTGGATGGTGTCCACACCAGGTTACCTTTTGTAGTGAGATCTCATGGGTTTGTGTGTATGTGTGTGTGTGTGTGTGTGTGTTATTCAGTATGTGTCAGAGGTTGGCAGAGGTGGTGGAAATAAGAGAAAAAGTAGGAAAAAACACACACTATTTACATGTTTGACTCATATTACGGTACTCTTCTTGTGATGCATAACATATACTGTGACTCTGTGCTGAGACACATTGAGGCAATTCTTTGTCGTGGACTTTTCGTGACACAATTGTTAACCATGCCATACAAAAATCGTGTCCCCATCTAGGTTTGATTCAAACAAATCTGATAGCTAGAAGTTGAGACATTTTGTTGTGCTGCTGCAAAACGTTCTTTATATGAAGTAAAATTGCATCCCATGCTGCATTTAATCTACGCAAAAATAATTGAAAAGTTTTGGAATCAGATGTTTTCCGCTATGTAGCTGTTCTGAAACGACTACAGTCAGTTGGATGTCACTCAGGTGACTCGCGTATTCCTAACCAGTTATCTAACTGAGGAAATGGGAGCTACAGTGTAACATGTAATCTGAGCCATGTTTCGTTTCTGGCGAACCTCTACATCATTGAGAGTTGGACGCTAGGTTAAAAAGCAGAGTGGAAAAGCCAGGAATCGATCCAGCAACTTCTCTGCTTCCAGCTAAATGCTCTGTCACTAGACCATCGCACCAGGTGCAAATTTGGTCACGCTTTATGCTGTGTTACGGCATTGCTGCTCTCTCGAGTGATAGCAGCTGTTTTAGACGCGGTTGGTGGTTTCCGTACTGGAGAAGGACGCCAAATTAATCGACTGGAACTAACCTAGACGTCGGCCTACGCTACAGATCTACATGTCACCACAACGAAGATTTCAGGGGGGAGAATATCACACTCCAGCCAAACGTTTACATACTGTATCTTCTTTCCGTTTCACAATCAACTAATAAATAACATCAAAAGCTAGCTCCAACATAAAATCTGTAGGTTAGACATATCACTACCCTTTTTATGCACTTAATTTCGTAATCCAAACTGATAGTTACAACATATGAATTGCTTCTTATCAACTATTAATGCACTTCTGCTTATCTTAATTCAGTTGTTTGTAGATGAAATCAGATCCCTTCTGCGCCGCAAAATGACCTATAACTATTTCATTGAGATTTCATTTCCTTTTCGTGAGAACACATCACAAATGCACAACGTCTGTCCTCATTTATAGTATGCCGCTTTGATGTAGAGAAGCAGCAGAAAACTTTACAGAGGGCCGTCAGGGAAATCTAGCATGGCGCAACAACTGAACTGTGAATCAGTGTTTCAAATGACTTGTGTTTTCATTAAATCATGGCACTAGAGAGATGGATGGGTGAAGACACGTGATCAGTTTTTATTGTCGAAAGTAATAACACGTTCGCTCGTAACCATACGTGCATAGGCGTTGCCAACATCTGCGTGTGCGCGGCTCATTGTAAACTTTAGCCGAAGCAAAGCAGGGAGAGCATTCTGTTGTCATTGAAAAGGTTACTATTATCTGCAGAAGATTAACACTTTCAGGAAACGCTTTTGCCGAATTGTTTTCATAATGAAAATTCAACCAAGTCAAAGCACCTCGCGCTTACATTTCGGATGTATAGTACATGTAGTTCATAACGTAAGTCTAAACACTGTAATTTAAACAAATTGACAGCTATATTCAGTTGTTTTTCTCGGAAAACAATTTTATGTGGGAAAACAATGATTCAATTTTAAATATCACTTGTCAATTACACAACTCTTTGAACCGTCAATGACTGATCTGAGACAAGACGCGGCCTTAGCGGTCCCATTCCCAGTGATCATCAGTGTACAGCCAGGCCCTAACATGCTGAACAGAAGCTGCCAACTGAGATACGTATTCAACAGTTTTCACTGTACCAATATTCCCTGCTGGAATTGGTTGAAGAGAATGCCACAATGAGGCATGACTTTATTAAAAAGTAAATGAAGTCAGAAGAGGAAATCTCCGTCTTGCAGGAAACCCTTGAGTCCCATGACCTTGCTTATTGTCTTGTAATCATTATATCATCATCAACGATTTTTTCTGTGCACTCAACAATTTCCTTTTGGTATTTGTGTATAGTTGTTATGCTCCGTATTTGAAATTCCTTCTGATGGACTGAGGGCAAATAGGAATACGTTTCTTCACTACCTCATCAAGAACAGTTGTGCGTTTAACAGACTAGGAAAACAGGAATAAATTCCTTCAAGTTGCTGAAGAAGATCCGCACTTGTTTACTGCCTGTCACACGACGTTCAACAATTAAATTTAACTCATATGCATAACACTGAATGAAGTGAACATTTTTATACACCTCTGTAATTCTGATTTGAACTCCACTTTTGAGGCCACTCATAACAATTGCGCTGTCGTAGCACTGAGCAATCAGTTTCTCATGTATTTCGTTTATGTTCGTTTTTCTAGCTCGCTCAGAACGACTGCAGTTACATCTTCTGCAGTGTGACTTTTTGCGCATACAAAGGAAATAAATCTTTCGTTAATTTTTCCCAGCAACTCATACCGAACTATGACGACCAGTAGTGACAAATCTTCAGTCAGTGGTTTCGTCAACTTCGACAGGAAGGAAATTTGTCTTCCACAGTTCAGTCCTGATCAGATTTAGGCATATATCATAAATTGATTCCAACAGTTCAGTTGGATTTTTTTGGAAATGTATAAGAAAACACGGTTTCCCGATTTTTCGATGTGGTGCTTCAAGACGCCGGAAGTTCTGCCATCATATAAGTAGTCCTCGAATATTGT
The DNA here is from genome assembly GCF_023864345.2 of Schistocerca serialis cubense. Lineage (NCBI taxonomy): Eukaryota > Metazoa > Arthropoda > Insecta > Orthoptera > Acrididae > Schistocerca > Schistocerca serialis. Next base: position 454,912,255 of record NC_064646.1, read on the forward strand.
CTGGGTTCTTGGAATTTACTATTTCATTATGGCCCCTTAAAGGTAGCTCGAATTTGCAGTAAAATTTAATGCAGTCTATCAGTTCACTCAAGATATACCGTTTTTAGACATTTTCATTGTATTCCTTTATGTTAAGGCGGTAAGCACTTTATAGTTGGCAAATAATGTTCACTTCCATAGCGTTGAAAATTCAGTAACACCATTCAAATGTTTTTCTCTAGAATTGTGTTTTTTTCACCTTTGTGTGAAAATATTTTAAGGTTGTGACACCATCCTCAGTCCAAGTGCTATCACTACAGTTTGTCACAAGGCAAGTGGAACAGAAAAATGATTTCTCACTTCACAAACACATGACAACTCAGAAGTATTGTAAATTGTTCTACTAAAATTTTGTGTATACCCTTTTCTGGATTTATATTGTTTTCGTTCTTGACTGATTCTCAAGTCTGGTCTGGGCGCCCAAGTTCCTTCACAAATCCTGTCGGCATGTTCCAAATTTTTACCTCATAAATTGCACACTGAATTCATGCTGCGCTATTTTTGAACTCGTGGTACACTGTAGGTACTCAGAAGATAGTATAACTCATTTCACTGAGGTCAATACCCTCATATAGAGATACACAATCGCAAAAATAACGCACGTTACCCGCGAACATCGTGAGCATCAAGGAAACTAAAGTAACGAAACATATTACGCGCGTTGTTCCAGTAATTGTTCGTGAAACTCTCGCTGGGTGGTAATACTTACGTTACCGTGTACTAGTGCACTCTGGAGAGAGATTTCCAAACTCATTTGAAAAGTGTATAGAATAGCCAGTGGAAGAACAGAAACAACTATCTAAAAACTCTTCGAAAACAATAATACTGAACGTCGATTAATGACGTATCACAGCATAACAGAGATATACAGAGACAGGGGTTCGACAGCGGAGTTTCAGAAAATCTGTTCATTATCTTTTGGTATAAGCAGCGAATCGTGAAAAATGTGTGGAGGTTGGTAGGACACGCATAGACTGAACGACCAGAGCCTGCAGGGCTGCCCATAAGAGCTTTACTCAAGAGAAACCCCACCCCGAAACCTCTGCTTCGTAGAGCTAAGTGGCATTTCAAGGTGCATCCTTAAGTCTAGCTACTACCTCCTTTAAAAGCAATTCCATAAACATTGACCGGCATTATTTGAATCAATGTGGGAAATATGCGAAATGCATTGTGATGCATCGTTCAAACTGCCAGAATTTCTGTACTTTAAGCTACCATTTCCACTACTGAAGTGCAGCACTAAAGAGTTGTTCTATACAGAATCCACCGAGGTCTGAGGCCTGGGACAGTAGGACTTCACACCACCTATTTTATGTATATGACTCTTTCCTCATATTATGACCATAGTAATGTAGTATAAATTAGTGTCCATCTACATGATCTACATTAATAAGATCACCAACTACGTTAGATGTCAACACCCAATAACCACTCACAGATGGCAGGTGGCAGTACTAGCAGTGGAGGGTATATGAAGCATCTCGGGGCACACGATAAAGAGTACAGCCATTGTCATAATGCAGAAACAAAGTGATTTATCTGGCATCCAAGGGATATCGTCATTGCAAAAATGTTTAAATGTTCAAATGTGTGTGAAATCTTATGGGACTTAAGTGCTAAGGTCATCAGTCACTAAGCTCACACACTACATAACCTTAATTATCATAAGGACAAAAACACACACCCATGCCCAAGGGAGGACTCGAACCTCCACCGGGACAAGCCGCACAGTCCATGACTGCAGCACCTTAGACCGCTCGGCTAATCCCGCGTGGCTATCGTCATTGCCTTTTGGGTCTTGGGTGGAAACATTTCTGAACTGGGTAAGTTTGTAAGCTGTTCATATGTCAGTGTGGGCAAAATATACCATGCATGGTAACATGGCTCTGTCTAAAACTGAGATAGAGGCAACTGTGATACACCGTAGACCATAGATGACAGGGGTGAATGACGGCTGCGCAGATGTATACAGTTGAATAGTCATACAACTGTTGAGCAACTGACCACCTAGATGAACCAAGGGGCCACCAACTGTGTCTCCTCAACAGTCATTCAGTGAATGTTGCTGCGAATGAGCCTCTGCAGCGAGCTGTTGGTTCATGCACCCATGCTGAATGCTGTTCATCGGCGACAAGGGTGGAATTTGCATGCCAGTACCGCAACTAGATGTCTACCGAGTGACTGAAAGCTGGATCTTTTAGATGAATCTTGTTTTATGCTCCATCTGACAGATGGCCATTGGCGTGTATGGCATAAAACATATGAACTCAAACAACCTGCAACGGTGTTATGGTCTGAGGAAAGTTTTTGTGGCAAGGCACAATGGAATGTAAGTGTGGATTTATCCTCATGTACCATGTTCACAAAATGCAGTTTGCTTTTCCTCAGCACAATGGCATCTAGCAGCAAGACAATGCAATATGTCACACCGCTTATAGTGTATATCTGTGTTTGAAGGGCACCAGGATGAGTTTTCCATACACTCCTGGACACCAAACTCCCTGTATTTAAATTCACTCAAGAATCTGTGGAACCACCTTGATCGGACTGTTCACGCCCTGGATACTCAACTGAGAAAACTAGCACAGCTGCTGATGCCACTGTAGTTGGCATTGCTCCATAACCCTGTCCTCTCTTACATCACATGTCATAGTGGTCTATGCTGCAAAATGTGGCTATTCTGGCTTCTGATAGGTGGTCACTGTAATGTGACTGAACAACGTACATGCATCTGTTCTGTTTCTGTGGCTTCTAGATGATGTTCTTTTATGTATGGCAAATTTGTAGAATACCTTTACATTTTTCAGTGTCCTGTATGTATATGATCTCATTTTCCTTACTAACAAGTTTATAATGGTTTGATGGAAAAGCCCAAATGTATAATGACTGGTTTTCTTGATACTGTCCCTGCCACAGGTTTTGTTTCTCCACTAATTGTTGCAATGATGTATATGGTTGTTACACAGCTCTGTCTTACAGAAACATTTACCTTGCAGTATCAACAGCATCTCCATCAGCCGCACCTGGCACACCACTCACAGCTACACAAGAGACAATACTTTTGAATCTCCCACCAGTGGGCCACCAGCCGAGATTGCTTTCCTCCACTCGCTGTTCTCTGAGGAGTAGCACTCCGAGAAGTAGCGCCACACGTACATGCCACCAGAGCATGTGGAACCCACATGACCTCACTGCTTGAGACAGTGGTTGGCAAGCACACCTTTCTATAGCAGCGTCAATTCAGACCTCACCAAGTTTGAGTGTCTCTACAGATTTTTTGACATTAGTGTGGACGACTGCAGTGAGTAACATTACATCAAAGTAAGATTATGTGATCAAGTATTATTAATATTCAGAGACATACGTATGTGAATCATCACTCAACATCATTTTTTTTTTTGCTATCGAGAACATTACTCTAATTGTATATAACTCATCACCACAGATCAACCTACAGCATTCAGAGTTACACACAACTCAATTATTTAGAGTACATAGTGCAAATAAATGTATTAATTTATCGTATGTGTGCATGTGCGCTCGCGTTTCTTCGTGTACTTGTACTCTAGCTCGAATAAGAATTACTCCAAAATCCAGCAACTTTTCTTCCTTTTTTTTAGTCTGTCAGTCAATAAGAACGCTTTGGCTTTTGGCTGAATAGTCTCTCTGACTTCTAAAGTATTTGCATTTGACCATAATTTTCCCACAAATTTAACTGTATTTTCTACCCAGGAAGTTCTTGGTTACTTTTGACACTGCTCTACCAAGGTTACTCCCTATTTGAAGGAGATTCTTGGCCTTTGTAACCCTCTGACTAGTACTAATCTTGGCTTGCTTTTTTTTCTTGTATTGTCAGTCTTCCTGAACTTACTGGATTGTCAGCACATTGTGTCTACAGACTCCAGAGGAGTTGTTCTGTTGGTAGCATCTAGTGCAAAGCTAGCACACTTGCTGCATCTCTTGAACCTTATCTGTCAGGTTTGACCATGGTCACGATATCTATTCCATTCTTAATATTACTGCTGTCAACTGCTGCTCTCAAATGTTCTAATTTTGTTTGTTCTACTTCCTAGCCAGATCCCAGTTTTACAATTTGATGCACTTTCTCCGTAATCTTAAAGCACTAGACAACTACAAATCTGACTGCTCCACAAAACCCAATGTAAAAGAAAGTGTAGGCAGTCTTCAAACAGTCTAATATTTTTCACTACATCAGCGACAGAGCAGGTTAAGTTGTGTTCATTCTATGCAAGTACAGTGTGACACAGAAAAACGGGAACATTTCCACAATCCAATAAAACTAGATGTGATGAAGGAAATAAATAGCTTTCATAGTAAATGAAACCTTAAAACTTTGCCATTTACGAAACATTGACGGCATTTATCATTTTTTGAGAATTACACCTTTAGATGGCGTCCTCCTGTACGAACACATTCGTGACATCTGCTGTTGAGATTCCTCATTGACCGCTGTAACATCTCAGCTGGGATATTGTGAATTGCATCCCGAATTCTTTGTTTGAACTCATCCAGGCTTCTGGGTCGAGTCGTGTAGACTTTACTCTTCAGGTAGCCCCACAAGAAAAATTCACAAGCGGATAAATCTGGCGATCTAGGGGGCCAGGGAATGTTACCGAATCGTGAGATCACAGGGTTGTCAAACAATTCTCGCACATATGCCACTGACTGTCGTGCAGTGTGTGATGTAGCTCTGTCCTATTGAAACCAGGTTTCTTGAACGTTTGGAAAGGTGTTCAATGCAGATGTAACGTAAGTTCATAATATCTCCACGTAAAGATCGGCACTGAAAGTTATTGTGTTTCCCTATTCATTTGCGAAAAAATACGGTCCGATAATCCCATGTGATGAAACACCACGCCATACTGTCATTTACTAGCGTATAAATGGCGCTCACGAACGTCATTAGGATTTATGTTGGCCCAATAATTTGACTAGTAACAGTAGGTATGTTTATTCACATAACCTGTGAGATGAAAATGTGCCTCATCTGACATCCACAACTTGTTTAGAAATTCAAGGTCATTGTTTATTTTTGTTATCATTTGTTGACAGAATCCTAATCGTTACCGGTAATCGTTGTCCTTCAATTGTTGCACCATCTGTAGTTTATTTGCAGAATTCTTCATCTTGATTTAAAATTTCATCCTTACACTCTCCCAGGACATTCCAACCACTGCTGCCGGCCGTTGTGGCCGAGCGGTTCTAGGCGCTCCAGTCTGGATCCGCGCAACCGCTACAGTCGCAGGTTCGAATCCTGCCTCGGGCGTGGATGTGTGTGATGTCGTTAGGTTGGTTAGGTTTAATTAGTTCTAAGTTCTAGGGGACTGCGGACCTCAGATGTTAAGTCCCATAGTGCTCAGAGCCATTTGAACCGTTTGAACCAACCACTGCTGCTTGCTTATGAATTGAACGCCGCGGGCTCCGTGACACAGACTCGTGTACAACATTAATGTTTGGCGAAGAACGCACACTTCTTGGTAGTCCTGTTGGTTTCTTCTTGAGGGCAGATTCAGTCTCTTCAAAGTTATTAATCCAACATTTTATTGCGTGTTTCCTCGGAACGGCATCATGACGTCCCAAATTATAAAAACTTCGAAACTCCCTCTGCGCCGCTACCAAACTATTATTGTTGTTATAAAACATTTTTATGGCTAACACACGCTGTTGTGCGTTCCACTGATCCGTAATTACTGAAATGGCGAACTGTTTACTCGCTAACTGTCACGAACCCGCAGTGACTGCCACCTGCCCATGGCTCCCACTACTCATTTCAAACATTCCCGTTATTCTATGTCACCCTGTATAAAGTGATCAATAGTTAACTGTAAAATATAATAATGTAAATAGTTATTTCTGTCCTCTAAATCGTTGGAAACCTCTCAAATTCTCTACATAAACTAAAATATTTTCTATTGTTAAAAACAATATAGTTCATTGAACTTGGAATTTCAGCTATTATTATTGCTATTTGACAGTGATTATTGTCAAAACACTCATATTAACACTCCAGTTGTGCATGCTCTAAAACTAAACTTCTACTTAAACATCAGATTTACAGCAATTTTTAAATCATTAAAACATCGAAAATTAGCAGCACTTTCAATTTTTAGTGACGTTTACAGCATCAGTGTCAGAACAGTTCATTAAACTGCAAACTAGCTAGAACTGACAGAGAAAACCAATTCCAAATAACTAGAACTTCTGTCTTGGTATCTGCTTTAAAGTGATGGAATACTAATTCTCTGGTGTTGTTCACCCCAGTACGCGCTGCCTTAAACCCCACATGAAGACTGGTTACTGGTTCCATTACACCCCAAACCTTTGTACCCTCCCAGGCATTCCATCCCAAGAATTAGGTTAGTATGTTGTCTGACTGTATAGTATCACCCAGAATCGGCCATAAAGGACAGCATCACAGCTTCTTGCAAACGCACCACTGGAGGAGGAGGCAGAACCATAAACAGCAAAGTTCAATGCAGTGGGGCTACCAGCTATCGTGCGTTTGTTGCAAGAACGATGTGTTGATTCAGGAATGCCAATAACAAGTAAATCAGAAATCAGTTTGAAGCAAAATAAGTATCCAAGCATAGAATATCCAAAGAGTTATTCCAAAAGCAGATACAGTGAGACATAACCAGGTCAACTGCAAGACGCTGCATGGTGCATGATATGTAGCTTCATACAATACTGGAGTGTGACTGTCAGGCTGCTGCAATCGAGTGCTTAACAGTGTTACCTGGAAATGACCTGTGATCAGCAGACCCGGCACAAGCACCATGCACAGAGGATCGTATGCTGTCTCTTCTTGGCACCTCTAGGCACTCTTATGATACAAGTCAACTTCAGCGTTGTACGATATTGACATTAGCCCTGTCATCTAGGAGTAGCATCTGATAGTAGTTAAAACATCATGACAGCCAGGTTCGAAATGAGCCACAATTTAAATTTTAAATAAAATCATTAGTAATAGTGAAGGATTCTAGAATAAGGAGTCATCCTCATTAAGCCAAAAGCCTTGTCAAAGAAGACAGAGGAAGAGACAGAGTTTCAGGACAACCTCTTTCACATGAGGTAGTAAACTGCCCCTAAAAGGCAGAAAAATCTGCGATGACGAAAAGCATGAGGGTGCATAATGAAATGGGAACCATTGCATTAAAGACACACAATATCTATTCACAGCACACATGTAGCCCCTAATAGAAAAAGTGTCATTATGATCTTGCCTTTGGCGTGAGATTCCAGATTATTCCCCCCATTTGGATCTTTCAAAGGGATTGCTAAGTGGGAGGTTGGCATGAGGAACAGATTGAATATCCAACGAGAGGGAAACATTCTAAGAGTTGGAGCGTAGAACGTGAGAGATTTGAATGTGGTAGGGATGTTGGAAAATCTGGAAAGGGAAATATAACTAGTTAGAACGGGGGGGGGGGGGGGGGGTGAGGGAACCAGTTAAGTTAAATGGAAAAAGGGTAATGATTTCTGGTCAGATGAATATAGAGCACTGCCAATAGCAGCAGACAATGGTACAATGGGAGTGTGATTTATTACGAATAGGAAAATAGTTACTCCTTATGGTCCAGTGACTGGGTTGCTCTTATCGGAATTGCCAGCAAACCATTGCCAACAATATTAGCTCAGGTATACGCGCCACCGTCAAGAAACATAAAGAAAGAGGATACAAGAAATTAGGGTCATATGGAGGCATATAGATAATCGCTTTTCCCTCACTCTGTTTGCGAGTGGAACAGGAAAAGGTTACAAGTAGTGGTACAAGGTATCCACAGCCACGCACCGTACAGAGGCTTGCGGAGTATCTATGTAGATGTAGATGTAAAAGTGGTAAACATGAAATAGCTAAGATGATGAACTAACAACAAAAAAGGAGATGAAAAAAGAAAAAGACATGTAGTCTATACATGTGACTCTTTCATGTTTTCCTCGTTTTCAAACTCCTTAATACCGTGTAATTATTACATAAATCTATGAGATCTTTCTTTTTTCTTTCTTTTGCTTATGCGGAGAGGTTCATCTTATACTGAGCACAGTATATGTGCAGGTTCCAGATTTCGTGGGCGACGTCTTTTCTTGGTATGTAAAATTTGAAGGTCTCGATCATCATGAGAGTACTCGAATAATGCCATGCCACATTGACGTTTCCAGAATTACGTCCTGTGGTATCTTTCAGCGATCGCGGTGCTACAAAAGTTGTCGAGCATGCTAGAGTTCCGCCTAGTTTACGACCTCAGCTACGGCAGTCAGCATCATAGTGTAGGAGCAACGACTGGTTAAAGTTTCAGATGCACTTCCACTATTGTAAATGTCGAACATTGTACATCAAAAGAACAGTTTGTTACTTGGTGCATCAGGTGATGCTTTCATAGTCAATTCTAAATTATCAAGTACTCCTGTGGCAAAGAAATGTGGGAAAGTCAAGTAAATCTTTTATTTATTTATGTAAAAGAGTGAACTAGTATTTCATTTCTTCTAGTTTGACGTGCCACGTCAGCAAGCAATCAAAGAACCCACAGTTATGGCCGGGTGAAAGTAGCTCTGTCTGGTCACAACACATCCAAATAATCTTAAGCCATTTTACAGTTTCTCCATTTTCAGCAGTTTTCTTATTCCTAATTAGTTTCTTACGATTCTGACTGAAATCTAAAATTTAAGTTTCATCTAGTTCCGTCACTCTGTACTTATTCATTCTTACAATGGTATACCAGCCAGTACAATCAAAAACATCCACATGTTTACTTTTTCTTTCGATGCTGGCACATATTGAGTCCATTTCAACTTGTGAATGTCCAGACACAAAGAAGCATTATTTGATACTTGGAATGTACAGAATATTCACTGCAAGCGAAGATATAGTGTTTATGTTGACATTCCTGTTGTGCCCCCACATATATAAGAAAACAAGGTTACCAGACATTCTAGCTCAAAAATTTCCACACACATGAAGCTACGTCTATGAAAACCCCATTTTGCTGTTGTCTCGTCCCACATCTAGCAATCAGCTCTTTCCCCCACAATAAGAGTCGTGATATTTCTCTTGGAACATTGAGGTGTGGAATGTCCTCCACCACTTGATAATTAGGCTATGTTATAACGATCTTTACCTTGTGTGAATGTGATAATAATTGTGTCTACTTGTATGTGTGTTTCTTTCTATTCTAATTTACGAGTCTTTTCCTTACTCTGATTAATGTATGCTTTCATTTACCATTATCCATGTGTGCTTAGTTACACCTATTTCCATGTGTTCCATGTTCAATGAGCCTTCAGCTGTGGTCGCTGCACTTCAACATATAATCCTAGTTAAACTGAATAAAAGAGTCTAATGTGTTATTTGAGTACCGATATTTCGGTAGTTTTGAGATATTTTAGTAACCTCTTTTGTATTGATTAAAACAGTCTTGGTTGGAACCAAGACTGTTTTTAACTAGTACTGTTAAGCACTGGTTTGCTGTATGCCACATATGAACTGAAAGAACCTCTTTTGTTTTTAGGCACCGAATTTTGCGTGAACCAGTGGGACGTTCAGCTTTCCTATCTCATTGAACTGTTTGCGTTTCTTCATAACTGAATCTAGGCTTTGTAGTCGTGTAGTTTATTTTCAGTAATTTCGTGTTTTTCATCTGTTTTACCAAAGTGTTATCGATCAGTGATTTATTCCCTCACGTGTTCTTTCCCTTTCCTCATGTATTGTTGGCGCGATTTCCCATATTTATGTTTGTATCATTAAATTGTTTCAGTCAGTATAATCTCTCTGGGCAATTGAGTGGTAATGGTGATAGAGTGAATTCACATAAGAAGATAAAGTTTGGAGAGAAATTAACCGAGTGGATAAAGCTGTACGTTTCTTTTCCTCCTGCATGATCAATTAAGATGTACAAAGTCGTGTTGTTTTAACATGACATGAAGAGTTGTTTTGTTCTAATTAATTAATAGTTTTAAAAGTAATAATTATGATGGAAATTTGTTGCCGCCGCACAAGACACGCAACAATAGTGAGTTCGTTCAGGAGCATGTGTCTCAGCTAATTTATGTACAGCTACGCACACTCCACACGTAAAATCTGTAACATACGATACTGGACTATTAAATGATAGTTCTTGGAGACTGAAGTTATTTACCTCTTCTTTGAAGATTATGTTATGGCATGCTGCTTGCTCTTCTTAAATTTCCTGCTTATCCAAAGTATTACGGATGCCAGCAACGCAGATAGCTAGATCAGATGAAATAAGGTACTAGTAAAATGAAGTTGACTTCATGGTATAACAACTAAATTATTTCACATTAGTGAACTGAACAAAAATCCACATTCTCTATCATGGACGGTAAAAGACAGGCACTCCAAAATCGATGAAGCATCCGATAGGAGCCTTTACAAACATAATAAAAGTAATGTCCTTTATCTTTTCTCGCTAGCTCATTAGGCATGATTGCTACGGACATACCACGTTTAAAGATTTGCTTTAACTTACTTAGGCAAATGAATGGATAAAAATAGACAGAAAAATTTAAACATTTACCCAATATGTAACCCAGCATTAGTACCAATACAACTGTCCCTACTGGCCGGCCTTTGTGGCCAAGCGGTTCTAGGCTTTCCAGTCCGAAATTGAACTGCTGCTATGGTCGCAGGTTCGAATCCTGCCTCGGGCATGGATGTTTGTGATGTCCTTAGGTTTAAGTAGTTCTAAGCCTAGGGGACTGATGACCTCAGAAGTTGAGTCCCACAGTGCTCAGAGCCATTTGAACCATTGTTTGTCCCTACCGTGTAGTGGTGTGGTCCACTATTCCTGGACAACAGTATACAGTAGTGGTGCCTTTTCTACATACAACCACAACATATTAAAATTTATTTTCATTTATATATTGTCGCTTTGGCCCAACCAGAATTTAAAGTATTTTTTTGATGGCCAGTCTCATTTGGATGTATAGCTCAGACATGCTAGCTCTGTCTTATTTTACAGTTTTATTTCCATGCTCTGAAAGTTTAATTTTCCAAATCGATGCCATGACAAAGAGCATGTTCAGAGCTGAAGTTCATGGCTCCCTTATTGCGGAGTAACTGCTACACGCCTCTTGCAAGGCTGTTAGTAGTAGGGAAAAGTATGTGCCACCCCATGTGTCATTGTTGTCAAATTTATTCAAGATGGTGGATCCAAGATGGCGGCCAAGATGTGGTATGGTGGGCAGCTCAAATTTTGGTGGGAAAATGGTCAATTGGGCTACTTCCACTAATCTAACTCTCCTCTCCTCCCCCCTCCCCTCCCCTCCTCTCCCCATCTGAAAATTGGTAGGAATAGGACTCAGTCAGTGCTGGGTGCCAGGATTGAAGTGAGTCTTTATTTTGCATGCACTGTTTATTTAAACAATTTGAGCTGTCATAGGCAGCAGCTCCATCTAGTGTGTTCACCATGAGGTCCAGAGTCCAACTGACCTAGTTCATAGCACCACCACCAGAGGGCGCTATCACCCCTTTCCCTCTCCCCTCCTGTAATGTAATCCAAGATGGCGGTCTGGGGAGAAAATGGCGGGAAAAGGACTCAGTCTGCATACAGTTGCATGACTGGAAGGTCGGCCTTAATTGTCTACAGTGTTTAATGGATGAGATGTCTATGCTGGAGAAGGAGTATATTAGGATCTGAGGACTGTGTCAATAGCAATGATATTTGATGAAAAGAATATGCTTCTTGAAATAATGAAGATGGGGCTAAGTTACACTTCGCAACTCATGCTGATAAATGTGTCTACTGTAACTGTAGAAGCCCGCATCTCGTGGTCGTGTGGTAGCGTTCTCGCTTCCCACGCCCGGGTTCCCGGGTTCGATTCCCGGCGGGGTCAGGGATTTTCTCTGCCTCGTGATGGCTGGGTGTTGTGTGCTGTCCTTAGGTTAGTTAGGTTTAAGTAGTTCTAAGTTCTAGGGGACTTATGACCACAGCAGTTGAGTCCCATAGTGCTCAGAGCCATTTGAACCATTTTTTTGTAACTGTAGAGCATTCGATAAAAGTCCCGTCAGTCAGTCCTCCGAAGTACAAGAGACAAGACGTGCACCCCAGGGTCTCCACACCCTACTAGAAGAGAGGCAATGCGCTGGCTTGCAGCTCGATGAGGGAGCACGCCAGCTTACGGAACGGTCATGCAGCAGCCGCAGGTTCGCGCGCTAGCACTTCCCGTCATGTTGCAGATACCCGTGGCCGTCCTCCTTCCCATCCCTGGTGCATGGATACTCTTTGTTCCTGAACATGAACTGCTTCAAGAGTTACTAAATCCAACTGAGTATGTCTCTAAATGCACTTACATAAAGATCGCTACACAATAGTTTGCTTCAATTTCGCGATACGTACCACCACACTCGAACACAGACTCTAAAAAAAGATTATGGCACACTTGTGAAACTTTGCCCTAGACACTTCGCGCGCTTTTGTGGGAAATACCCTTGTCCTTGAGCACGAGCTGGTTCAGGAGTCATTAAATCCAGCAGAATACATGTGTAAATACACCTTCAAAAACATCGCTGCACAGTAGTTCGCATTAATTTTGCGCTGTATACCGCCACACTCGAGCATGGACTCTGAGAAAAGATTGCTGAACACTTGGGAAAACTTCCAGAGACACTTCAAATACTTTTGTGGGAAATAGGTTCCTAAACCGATATCAGCCGCAATATCTGATTTTACTCGCCGAAACGATGATATTTGAAAGTCGAAATAAATATCATTATAATTCTAAAAACAGGACGCTCACCACTTTTCGGGGCGTGGCTGCTTGTTTGAAGACACTGTTGGAGAAATAAAAATTTCTGAGTCCTAAAGCTGCTATGATGTTCATCACTTTTCTGAAATGGTGAGTGAGCTTAGTCTTATATTTTCTGCTGCTGCTGCTAGAGTCAGGGACGTCATTTTCCTCGCTTCTCGAAGCACTGTCTAAGCACAGACGGGAAAATCAGAACAATTCGAAGCACTGTCCTACAGACTAGAAAAATGGCTGGAATTTTCGGTGAATTTTCGATGTCCTGCAGCTGCTGGTCTAGAGATGCTCTAAAGCCACAATGGTGGGTGAGGGACATCATCCTGCCAGAGGTGGACGTGTCTCTGAACACTCAAATAATGAAGATATCATGTTACTCTCAGTCGTCACAGAACTTTCCGTAGATACCCTGCCCTCCGTCCTGTTCAGACCGGTCTGTAGAGGCTCCTAAGTCTCATACAAAGGATGTCTTGTGAATGAATCATTCTGATTGGTTCTTACTGAATTTACCTGCCAAATTGCTACTGCTGCCGGTGTAGGAACAGTGTCTGCCATTTTCTGTAAACGAGACTTCCAGTGGAAATACTATTTTGTACAGATCTAAAAGAAAAAACATACAGCCGTCATAGTGCACTGACAGTTAAATCCTGCAAAAATGCCCTACAGATCATAAAATACGGAAATTATCGCCAAAGACACTTCCTCAATTACACTGCCAAGAAAAGTTTGAATTTTTCGGTGTGAAACCCGCCAAACTGCTGCTGCTGCCAGTGTGGGAGCACCGTCTGTCAAAATTTTTGTGCAGACAGACGAATTACGAGACTTTCGGCGGCAAAACTGTCTTGTACAGATTGAAAAAAAAAGATACAGCGATCATATTGCACTGACAGTTAAACCCTGCAAAAGTGATCTACAGATCATGAAATACGGAGGCTACCACCAAAAGACACTTCTTCAATTGTGCTGCTCTGCTACTGTCAAGGAAAGCTTGAATATTTCAGTGCGAAGCAGATCAACTGGGCTATATCACCATGCTCCACATCAATGTGGTAAACACACAATTCGTGTATTGCACCATACAAAATCATCACTTCTGCATCTTGCATATAGCTATCGGCAGTAATCGGACAAATAGAGAACCAGCACACATTACAGGTTGCAGGTACATTCATGGGCAAAGGTTCTCTTTTGACTGATAGCTACTTGACCTATTGTTCTGCAAAGAGGATTAAGACCCCCTGGGGATAACGCAACCTTTTGATTGACAGGTCCTTCACTTAATGTCTGGTTAGGTGGTTTTCCGTATCACACCTATTCCTCCCACGTTCTCAGAAACTCAACACCACTTGTGATATCAAATTAATTGATTAATTAATCAATTTAATGAAAACTGGCGAGAAATAGCTCAACTGTGTCACTTTCGGTATTCACGAGCAGCTTCAGGTTATTTTACTGATTAATTAATTAAATATATATCCCTAGTTTTCCTGCCTCTGTCCCCTTCTGGAAACATTGCTTAATCGATTATATTGTATGGAATACTATTTAAACAATTTCGACAATGTGTGGAATATTGTTTATTTAAAAAATTAACGGGATGGGTTGATTTAGGGGAAGAGAACAAACAGCGAGGTCATTGGTCTCGGGAAGGATGGGGATGGAAGTCGGCCATGCCCTGTCAAAGGAATGATCCCGGCATTTGCCTGAAGCGATTTAGGGAAATCACGGAAAACGTAAGTCAGGATAGCCAGACGTGGGATTGAAGCGTTGTCCTCCCGAATGCGAGTCCAGTCTCATAACCACTGCGCCACCTCGCTCGGTATTAAAGGGATGCAAGATGGTGTATGGACTATACTTTATTTAAAGAATTAGTCAGGAAATCGAATGCCATGTGCGAAATATTTAAAACATTGCGGTGGTTTTTACTTTCCGATCGCGTATGGGCGAGCGTAATTACACCGTCACAGATCGCTTAAACATATCTGAAAAACTTTCTCGCGTCCTGCGACCCTCGCAGGCTGCTCCCCCCGCCGTGCACAGCAAGGCCCGCGGCATCTGCTGGGCCGCGCCACGCCGGCTCGGGCATGCACTGATCCTAGCCCACCTCCCCTCGGCGTCCACAGCCATCTCAAGTGGTCTGTGTGCATGAGGCGAAACGTAGGATACCGGCCCACGCGATAGACGTCTCCATTCCAAAGCAAATGCCTGCCTGGGAAACGATCCAGAAATACTGCTGAAGTTAATAAATAATTAATTCCCAGTCACATTATCGTGATGTAGGCGATATGGGGCGGACGTAGTAGCTATTTCACACACACAAATTGACGATGACAGAAAGCTAGTCCCAGGCTGACTCCAAAAGCACTTGTAAAAAGTTACATACAAACAGAGAGAGAGAGCTGTAGTTTACTTTGCGGCTGACATAGGAACTAGCATGGGATGTTTCATTTTGCCTTAGGCTCTAAGCTGCCCCAGCCCTACTGTGCACTTTTCTTGAGGTACACTTCGTGAATTGCTTCAGGAGTTACTACATCTGGAGTGGGATACCACATCTTGAAGATGTCACAAACGTTCCCTCAGAAGACGTGCCACGAAAAATATTAATTAAATCGTTACTATGGCGTTTAAACAATTTGCTTCACACAGTTTAAAACTACTCGAAATAAAAAAAATCAACACTGCCCATTAGTTTGCATGCATAAACAAGAGTGTTACATTTTTGACGAGAAATTTTATGAAATAATCCAAACCTATTATTATTATTATTATTATTATTATTAATTGACGTCATGATTAGAGCCAGTGGTGTATGAAACGATAGTTGGAATTTTAGATTTCGACGTTACAGTTATAGAGCTCCATCATGGTTATAGATCTCCTGACCGCTATTGGTCTACTAAATATACTTTCTTTTTTAAAAGTGCTATAGATTCCTAAGTTGACTGGTTCTCTCTGCTACACCAGGTTGAAAAGGAGGGAGGACAGAGTCTACCACGTGACAGGATAGTAAAAACAACAGATACCCCACGATGTATTGAGAAACACGATCCATTCACAGCTAGGTGACCGAGATTATTGAAAACACTCTTGTATCCCATGAACTCACCTTCCAGACGCACACACGCACCGTGCGACAGTACAGCGCCAACGGAGGAAACTGCCGCCATAGAGGCGGCCCTTGACCATGGCCCGCCGGCTGTGGATTACTCCCACCGCAGGAGAACCTGACTGGCTGGAGTTCGAACACTATCAATACTCTCAGCGCAAACACTCGTCCTATTGAATCTCATAGAATTTCTACGAAGTATACACGCATCACACGCGGTCCAGAAGGCAATGCTACACAAAACTGGGTATTAGTTCAAATTTCACCCATCCAGGTGGAGCTACGAGCCAAACCCTCCTAAGCTGGAACCTCTCTCGCTCTCTCTGAAGTGGTGTACAATGGATAGGCAAGCCCCAGCACAAAACAAAGATATCCACTGAGATACTGTTTCTGGCTCCGGGGTATACACGCATAACAGTGCTACATTTTATGAAATTTTATGAAATAATCCAAACCTACACTACTGGCCATTAAAATTGCTACACCAAGAAGAAATGCAGATGATAAACGGGTATTCATAGGACAAATATATTATACTAGAACCGACATGTGATTACATTTTCACGCAATTTGGTTACTTAGATCCGAAGAACTCAGTTCCCAGAACAACCACCTCTGGCTGTAATAACAGCCATGCTACGCCTGGGCATTGAGTCAAACAGAGCTTGGATGGCGTGTACAGGTACAGCTGCCCATGTAGCTTCAACACGATACCACAGTTCATCAAGAGTGGTGATTGGCGTATTGTGACGAGCCAGTTGCTCGGACACCATAGACCAAAAGTTTTCAGCTGGTGAGAGATCTGGAGAATGTGCTGGCCAGGGCAGCAGTCGAACATTTTCTGTATCCAGAAAGGACCTGCAACATGCGGTCGTGCATTATCCTTCTGAAATGAAGGGTTTCGCAGGGATCGAATGAAGGGTAGAGCCACGGGTCGTAACACATCTGAAATGTAACGTCCACTGTTCAAAATGCTGTCAATGCGAACAAGAGGTGACTGAGACGTGTAACCAATGGCACCCCATACCATCACGCCGGAAGATACGCCAGTATGGCGATGACGAATACATGCATCCAATGTGCGTTCACTGCAATGTCGCCAAACACGGATGCGATCCTCATGATGCTGTAAACAGAACCTGGATTCATCCGAAAAAATGACGTTTTGCCATTCATGCACCCAGGTTCGTCGCTGAGTACACCATCGTAGGCTCTCCTGTCTGTGATGCAGCGTCAAGGGTAACTGCAGCCATGGTCTCTGAGCTGATAGTCCATGCTGCAGCAAACGTCGACGAACTATTCGTGCAGATAGTTGTTGTCTTGCAAATGTCTCCATATGTTGACTCAATGATCGAGATGTGGCTGCACGATCCATTACAGCCATGCGGATAAGATGCCTGTCTTCTTGACTGCTAGTGATATGAGGCCATTGGGATCCAGCACGGCGTTCCGTATTACCCTCCTGAACCCACCAATTCCATATTCTGCTAACAGTCATTGGGTCTCGACCAACGCGAGCAGTAATGTCGCGATACGATAAACCGCAATCGTGATAGGCTACAATCCGACATTTATCAAAGTCCGAAACGTGATGGTACGCATTTCTCCTCCTTACACGAGGCATCACAACAACGTTTCACAGGCGACGCCAGTCAGCTGCTGTTTGTGTATGAGAAATCGGTTGGAAACTTCCCTCATGTCAGCACATTGTAGGTGTCGCCACTGGCGCCAATCGAGTGTGAATGCTCTGAAAAGCTAATCATTTGCGTATCACAGCATCTTCTTCCTGTCAGTTAAATTTCGCCTCTGTAGCACGTCATCTTCGTGGTGTAGCAATTTTAATGGCCAGTGGTGTATTATTATATCTTTGTTTCATGCTGGTGCTTGCCCATCCTTTGTACACCACTTCAGAAAGACGGAGAGAGCTTGCTGCTGATATGCTTTCTATGGCCACCTCCAGACCCACAAGAATATTGGGAACAAGGCCCATACTGATCAGTCTAACTACAATTAAATGTTATGATTTGCATTTAAGTCTGCCATAGATAGGTGTACTGGAAATATCTGCATTTGACAGCCACGAATCTGGAACGAATCTCAATATCTATAGCACACATAATGTTCCACATAAAATTTTCCTCATACTCCTACTCCTATGGCTGTCTATGTGCTCAAGCTATACCTCCCTCATGATAGGACACACAGTCATTTTCTCTGGACATGCTGGAACATAAGCCATAATAACTTTGCACTGCAACATATACACATTCCATATAAGAAGTGTAGTTATCGTTTATATGTGCACAGCACCCGTAAAAATTATGCTATGCCCACACTCACTCTGGCTACATGTCTCTGTTCTCTTTACTTGTAGGAAATTATTTGAGATTTAAGTTTTCCAGTCCGCGCTTCTGAAGGGTGTTGCATCCTGCCAAAACTCTCTCAACAACAAGTGTTATAAAGTGCAGGTGTCCAACAATATGTGATAATCAACAACGCTCCTGCGGACGAAAGGGTTGGAAAGACATCACCAGTATGGGTTGGTGTAATGTAATCAACATCACTGTCGATAGTGCAACAAGGAAAACGCGAGGATACACTTAGGGGTGATGACGAGGCGTTTTATTACAGGCGTATTTCCAGTCCTGTTTGTACATTATAGCAGGTCCAGTGAACCCTTGCATTAGCATATTGTGCAGCTCTTTACGAAATAAATCTATCACCCCTTACTTCCCACTTACTGTGGCTTATCTCGGAACATAGCTTTACGTTCAACCAGCAGCATAACATTTCTGATCCTTAATTATAATGTATAAAAAGATATTATGATACGTCCACACTCGCACCAGCTAGGTGTCGTTTCCACACCGGCAAGTAGCAAAAACGCCTGCTGCACACACTTACATTTGTCGATCAATAAAGGATGTAATTATAATTTAAAAAGCCCTAGCGTCTTGTTTTATTTTATCGATTTCACCACTTCCACGAAACCTTTTCGTGTTTTTAAATCATTGTAAATCCAGTTAATACACTGAGGCGTCCTTTTTATATATTCAGACCGCCAAGTAAGGGTTTAACTCAGTGCATTTGGTGTATAGCTACCACCACCCAGATCATACAAAAAGGAATATCTTGTTATGTATAAACCTCCTGTACGCTTGAATGCAAAGAATGCATTACCCTAAGAGTACAGTAGACTTGTGTTTGTCCCTTACACCACACCAGCTGCATGTAACTCAATAATCACTATGAATCCATCGTCATTCAATTATTTAACTTCAAGTGTGTGCATGATGTCTGTGAATAAGGTAATGCCGTAATTCTAATAGTGAATTTGAGCAATGGTAATGAGTGTATTGTGCAAAGTATGGTCATGCTTTAGTTATTGCTATGAAAGGGGGATAGTGACTGCACAACTCTACTTTTTTCTAACGTGTGGCAACAGCTCTGTTCTTGAATAAGCATTCTAGAGCTCTACTTCCTAATATGTCCAAATGTGTGTGAATTCCTAAGATCCAAACTGCTGTGGTCATCGGTCCCTAGACTTACACACTATTAAAACTAACTTATGCTAGAACAACACACACTTCCATGCCCGAGGGAGGACTCGAACCGCTGGCGGGAGGAGCCACGCAATCCGTAACATGGCGCCTCAAATCACACGACCACCCCACGTGGCCCTCAATATGTTACGACAATTATCCTTGAGCACTACGGATTCACTGGGAAAAGAGAATGCACTGCTTGCAGCGTGTTTGAGCGGGTGAATCAAGAAATGCGTTAATGTGCTCTCAGATATTTATATGAAGCTGTTTAAGAGTCTTCACTACATGAAAGCTTTTTATTACTACATGTTCGCTACACAACTTGTACCATTGGCGAATGATATATATTTTATTTTGCTGTCTTACGTACTTAAAAGGGATGACCCTGCTTTAAGCACTTTGACTCGAATGTATGATGCCACATTGATGGACCACCATCAATTACGATGTATTGTATTGTATTGTATGTATCGCTGAAAAAATCAATAATAATAATTATAATGTCTGTTCTGTAGCCAGTTAAGATGCTATTACTTTTTAATGACCTACTGCTTTACTCCATGGTTTCCATGATGATGAGTGCAGACAATTCATATTTAAAGATATGGCATACACAGAAGATGCCAGATTGATAGAGACATTCTCACCCAGCACTGCATAACCGAGGTCGTTCCAGAATGTGAGTTGCGCCAAAACACGAAAGACTGCAAAGTGGCTAACATATTTCTACCATGGAATTCACTGGGATGATCCCTGAATGCCTTATAAAAGTACGGTGACGTTGCTTCGATTATGCCACCATCATCTATGTGAAGGGGAAGGAGATCATCTCATGAATTCGTCGAATCTTCAAGTTTGCATTCAAGCCTACAGGAGCTTTCCACATAATGTGACATTCTATGGGTGTCCCGCTCTCTGTCGAATCAGGAAGAAGAAGAAGAAGATGTCTGAAAATAATGTGCCTGTGTCTGCTTATGAATATGTAAAGTTCCTTTGAGAAACAATGAATTTTGACCTCACAACCTTTGTGTGCTTTTTTCAACCCTGTTCCCACTTTGACAGTATATAGTTTTGTCCCGATACTATGTCAGTGGTTCCCTAGATATAATTTTAGACATTTTGCCATATACACTCCTGGAAATGGAAAAAAGAACACATTGACACCGGTGTGTCAGACCCACCATACTTGCTCCGGACACTGCGAGAGGGCTGTACAAGCAATGATCACATGCACGGCACAGCGGACACACCAGGAACCGCGGTGTTGGTCGTCGAATGACGCTAGCTGCGCAGCATTTGTGCACCGCCGCCGTCAATGTCAGCCAGTTTGCCGTGGCATACGGAGCTCCATCGCAGTCTTTAACACTGGTAGCATGCCGCGACAGCGTGGACGTGAACCGTATGTGCAGTTGACGGACTTTGAGCGAGAGCGTATAGTGGGCATGCGGGAGGCCGGGTGGACGTACCGCCGAATTGCTCAACACGTGGGGCGTGAGATCTCCACAGTACATCGATGTTGTCGCCAGTGGTCGGCGGAAGGTGCACGTGCCCGTCGACCTGGGACCGGACCGCAGCGACGCACGGATGCACGCCAAGACCGTAGGATCCTACGCAGTGCCGTAGGGGACCGCACCGCCACTTCCCAGCAAATTAGGGACACTGTTGCTCCTGGGGTATCGGCGAGGACCATTCGCAACCGTCTCCATGAAGCTGGGCTACGGTCCCGCACACTGTTAGGCCGTCTTCCGCTCACGCCCCAACATCGTGCAGCCCGCCTCCAGTGGTGTCGCGACAGGCGTGAATGGAGGGACGAATGGAGACGTGTCGTCTTCAGCGATGAGAGTCGCTTCTGCCTTGGTGAGAATGATGGTCGTATGCGTGTTTGGCGCCGTGCAGGTGAGCGCCACAATCAGGACTGCATACGCCCGAGGCACACAGGGCCAACACCCGGCATCATGGTGTGGGGAGCGATCTCCTATACTGGCCGTACACCACTGGTGATCGTCGAGGGGACACTGAATAGTGCACGGTAAATCCAAACCGTCATCGAACCCATCGTTCTACCATTCCTAGACCGGCAAGGGAACTTGCTGTTCCAACTGGACAATGCACGTCCGCATGTATCCCGTGCCACCCAACGTGCTCTAGAAGGTGTAAGTCAACTACCCTGGCCAGCAAGATCTCCGGATCTGTCCCCCATTGAGCATGTTTGGGACTGGATGAAGCGTCGTCTCACGCGGTCTGCACGTCCAGCACGAACGCTGGTCCTACTGAGGCGCCAGGTGGAAATGGCATGGCAAGCCGTTCCACAGGACTACATCCAGCATCTCTACGATCGTCTCCATGGGAGAATAGCAGCCTGCATTGCTGCGAAAGGTGGATATACACTGTACTAGTGCCGACATTGTGCATGCTCTGTTGCCTGTGTCTATGTGCCTGTGGTTCTGTCAGTGTGATCATGTGATGTATCTGACCCCAGGAATGTGTCAATAAAGTTTCCCCTTCCTGGGACAATGAATTCACGGTGTTCTTATTTCAATTTCCAGGAGTGTATCTTCGGAAGCATGCGCAGTCATGTGCCTCCTGCTCCCATAACCCAATTTGTACTGCATGATAGGTGTAATTCCATGCAACCATTCTATATATTTTGTTATTCTCGGTCTTATGCTTCACCTCCTTAATAGCTCTCATCTTCAGAAAAGCTAATGTCATTTGTGACCTCCACAGCCTTTATATATATAATTCAATAGGGGATAGGTTTTTTGTAAATAACAACAACAGAGATGTTGGTGACGAATTTTTTGTAATTTATTCAGTTCATACAAATACAATTCAGTTCTTGAGGTACAGTTCAGATCTTGCAGTACAATATAGTTTTTGAAGTACGATTTGATTCTGCTATTTCAATGCAGATATACTTTTAACTTACACACTACAACAGTAACAGAAGTCGAGAACATTTTTACAACCTTTTTTCCAATACTACTGGATGAGAATGTTTACAATATTTTATAAATCTACGCTAAAACCTAATGTGGAGATAATATTCGCACAAAGAAGGTTGATACTCGGCGCAGTGGTTAATAGGGACGACTGTAAATGGAAAATGCCTTTATGGTCGCTCCCATCAGTCACTGCGCCTAGTGTGAACTTTATTTGTGCGTGTAGTACATTTACTACAACTAAATTCCACAGTCCCATAGCATACCTTTTACAATAGTTCTGATGGACTGTGCACAAATCTACTTTCAACATCACCCATAACAAAGATTTTTACAATAATTTTATTTCCAGTGGGCTGTGAGCTATACAGATACATACACACTTAAAAACTGATCTGACTTGGATGGCTACCACCAGGTGAAAAACTTAAAAAAACTGTTCTATTTACAAGATGCACCTGGTGCACAGATATATATTTACAGGTTACAGATACATTACATATGAGTAAATAAATATACAATTTTGTTATTTTTGCCTATTCATGTTTTTTATTTATGCTTTCTTAACTTTTTTCTTTCACACATATGGTGTACATATATACATCCTTTTTTTCCTTTTTATTTTTTTTTCCACACATGGTCTATGTGTGTATTTACATGTGTACATACCACACACAAATATTTTCATCAGACTCACTCACACACTCACACACACACACACACACACACACACACACACACACACACACACTCACAAACAAACACAAACACAAGTACTTGCACTATGATAAAAGGGTAATACTACTACCCTGCAGACTCACTCTCTCTCTCTCTGCCCTTACTCAATCAAAGACTTGCTACAAGTGAGTAGTGTGAGTACAGAAGAGTTTCAGCCCCATCATCACAAATGATCCTTGTATCGTCATGAGGTGACTGGGCGATTTTACACTGCAGTGCAATGTACACCTCATGTCCTCTCAATTGAATACTGGTCTGCTGTACGATATGTGGCCGCTGCAGTGCAGCACTGTGGACACCACTGTACAGTCACCACAAATGGTCTTCAGTAGAGAGGGCTCTTGATGCAATATGACACAGACCCTTAACCTGCCTCTAGGTGGCACCTTTCAATGTGTGATACGCATACATTTTTGATTACAGACCTATAAACTCCACAATCAGCAATCCATTCCCCTCGTCCTTCATAAGGCTGATAACCTTCTTGTTCTTTGGCATAATACCATAATCATTATTGGCCGTGTATGAGGACCTGGAACCTCATTACTTCATATGGATTGCAGTTCTTCACCCAATAGATGAAGCTATCCGTATCCGTATAAAGTAATTTAGGATCTGCGAAATGAGTTTTCACAAACTCATAATGAAAGTGGTACATGTGAAGTTTGGATAAGTCTAGTATGCACATCCCTACATAAATAAGCTTCGTAAACTCTGTTGCTGTAGAGATGGCGAAGACTGCAATAAAATTTTTATTAAATATGGTGACCCATTTAAAATTTAGTATGGCAATTCATTTTCTTACACCATAACGCCCATCCCATTCGGTTCTAATCAAAATATCACGACGTTTCCTCAAATTCTCCATTTTTACCGAAAGTTGAATTATTCATTAATTTATTAAAATATTTCTGAAACTCACACATCATGGAAACTCTCTGTCTTGTATTCAAATCAATGTACTACTTCAACCATGGGGACTGCATGAAGGTGGTGGCCTATGTGATTCTAACCAACTCCATCGCCAAGTTGAGACACTGCTGGGGATAATTATAATGATGAACGTATCTCCACTTATTCCCCAGTGTTGTCATCAGTTTTGGGGTGGAGCCTCCTCGTGGAACTAGTTACTCCGGACACAGCAGCAAATCGGCGTTTGCGTCATGCAAACTAATAGGGTATGTAAGTTCTGCTTCCATCACACACCCTACATCAGAATCAGCCACCGTACCCCCCATAATTTTTCCACCTAATCCCTTGCATTCATCTTCGGACACACATCAAAACTCACCAATCGGCAGAGATTGCTGCATGGTATGCCCTTACAAGTTATTTACATCCAGGTACATTATGTAACTCGAAGCAAGGGATGCACTGAACCTGTCACCCATCCAAGGGTCATTTCCCTTTGCATGACTATGGATACATTAGTGAAGTCCCCCACAGATCCCACGCTCAAAGAAAAGGAGAATGTCAGCTTTGGTCAATAATTCGAGACTGCACTTCGTGTTTTTGCGCATTGCGTCCCAAGACAACCAAATGCTGTGTAATAAAATGGGGGATCCAGACAATATGTGGTCATGCATGGACACTGGAATTTCTCGAAAACGTCCGCAAGGAAGCACACGCCATGCATATTCTCCTAAAGTACAGATGTTGAATTCCTGCGACATTCAAAGCATGCTCATACTCTGCATCCGTTATGGCATCGCCTGTAAGGTTGTTGGAGAATGCAGTTAAGTCGAGTAGCCTGGTTTCGTTGGGTTTTGCCGTATATCCACATACTTGTATGGGAAAACCCCCTTCTTAGACACAAGTTGAAACTTTTTTTCACCAGGAAATGCAGCTCAAGTGATCTGCATATCTTCCTGCGGTATAGTTTTAACGAGTTTCTGTAGTGGTGCCTGAATAAAACGTAGTGTATCAAGGAAGCGGAGCGTAAGTCTTGGCGTATTTGTTTGGAGAGTGAAATGTATTTCTCTACGCTCTCAGGTAGGACATTGACCTGATCTTTCTCCATGCCGAAATCAGCTAAGTGCTCAACTAGAAAGTGAGCATCATACGCGCTTAAATTATGGGAGCAAACGGCTATGTGCCTTGGTAGCCGGTACTTCAAATTGTACATATTGTTAGCTGAGCCATGGAAGCTCCCTGTAAGATGATATTGGTCCCTGTGAGGAGTTTCCACTTTTCTATCTAAGGACAACTCGCAAATATGACATTCAACCGCGTTATTTTACAGATCTTCATTCTCCTTCGATTTGGACATGGGAACGTTGTCACTGTTAAGCTTATCAACCTCCCATGAAAGTTTTTCGAGCTCTGTGAGCAGCCAAACCTCAGGATTACCCCGACATAAAATTTGTAATGGTTAGGACTCCAATCACAGGACGATAGAATTTGTTACACTGCCGCATATGGTACGTGTTTTCTGTAAAGGCGGTATGTGAGGTCGCAGGTCACCTTCACTGAGGATCACAGGAGTGAGGAGGCATTCAAAGTCAGTGTACGCTACAAACGGGCGTCGCTCCTGGTGGTGAACATTTTAAAACCTTATGAATATTTCTTCCTCAATAGGCATAAAAACATGTACCAGGTTCTTGGAAGCGCAATCTACTAAATGTGCTACTAATAACTTGTCTGAGAAAAAGGCATTGAGGCACTTTAAGCAAAAATACTGTTTACCATTATGTTTACTCAGTTGGGTGGAAAGAAGCTGGGACATGTCTTTAATACAAACATAATTACGACTGCCTTTCTCATTATCCTTTTCATTGGAGAATAAGAGCATATT
Source organism: Schistocerca serialis cubense (assembly GCF_023864345.2). Taxonomy (NCBI): domain Eukaryota; kingdom Metazoa; phylum Arthropoda; class Insecta; order Orthoptera; family Acrididae; genus Schistocerca; species Schistocerca serialis. The sequence continues at coordinate 454,938,196 of NC_064646.1, forward strand.
TACATACATCTAATGCTCACCGGCAAATTTTGAGAAATGGAAGGGGCTGACTAGAATACATACATAATTGTTATTCTATTGATTGTAACTGCTGGGTGGAGGACTGTCGGATGGTCTATTTGCGGTCGGTTCCTACCAACTGCTGTATTTGTTGTTGCCACGTTCTGGGGTGCATTGCGTACTTGTTGGCCATAGCCCCTCTGTTCAGTATAAGCTAGTCTATTTTAATCCTGTATCTGATTTTCTTTAAAACCTCGTTTGTACTTTTGTTTCCTCCCTTACCAGGATTATTTCTTGTATTACTGTTATTGCATGGGGAATAAAGGGGCCAACAGTGTTGGTTATTACCACTGTTGCCATTCTACTGTTAGCTATTTTGTGGAGGCGCAAACTGCGTATTAAGGTTCTGTGGTTCTGACGGCCACCCTTCATATATTAGGTCAATCCAGTCGAGTAGGGATAGGAAATGCTCTGTATCATTTTCAGGAGTAGGGGGTCAGCTTTTCCCTGACATGGGCAGGCAGGCAACTTTTCAGTATTTTCAATGCATCCACGTGGGAAACTGGGTTTCTCCAATACCTGGTTTTGTTTAAGTATTTTTCGAAATACTTCCTCAGTCCCCCCATGATTATTATTGAATGGTGATGGGCTGAAAACCTCTCAACGCAGCCTCTCTTGGAGTGCTGCGGATCAATATCTGTCCAAGAAAACCTGTTCAAATTGCTTACAGGTATGGCATTTCTCAGCAGTATCTGTTGCCTACAATAAAACATCGCCCACAACGAACCGAATCTCCTGTGCTTCTGTCCAGTTCGGGATAACATGTTGTGAAAAGCTCTGATAAACACTATATGGTCTGTTCCCTTACCCTCTGTTGAAAAAATTGCCAATGATGCAGCAGACCCTCAGCTGCTGATAAAGTAGACAAACATGCAGTATTGTATGTTGCCTCCGTGCCATTGTTGAGATGCACGTGATTATACTCTAGATATGTTTGCGCACCTGCTATTGGCACTGGCGGTGCCTGTTGCATTCTGTAATACCTTTCTATTCCGTGTGAAGGGCCGGTAGCAAATAGTTCATAAGTATTACCACTATCTATGCTGCCCGATTGTACCTGGTGTCTCCCTCATTACACCCCCAACATTAATTACACTGCTCTGCAACTTCTCTTGCACTGCCTTTAAGCCTAGCTCAATCTTAGCAATCGATTCGTTTTCTCTTCCCTTACTACCTCTTCAACTGCTTTGACATAGGTCTTATGCTCTCGTACGTCCGTGCGAGGGTCATACCCTTATCTAGCATTCCCGCTTCAGCTCTGTCCTTTAATTCTTTACCTCATTTTTTACTTTTTTCTTGTGTTTCCTTTGTGAACTTAGTGCCTAAATCTAAATTACTCAGCTTTACCGGTAACTTCTGTACTTACTCTGGCAATTTTTTACGTACAGATTGCAAGTCATTAACAGCATCTGTCATAGTTTCTAATTATTTGCAAATTTTTAACTGATCCTCTTATATCTGAGTCTGCATGTCACTCACGATCTTTATCTCACCTGCCATTTCCTCTTGTGGCTCGTCTGTGGATGATACTTTTGATCTGTCTCCTGAGACAAATCAGTGAGTAATTCCACTTTTAATTTCTTTCCCATATGTGCAAGTTTTCATGTTAAACAGTTAGAAAGGTCAGTGCGTAAATTTTGACTTAAATTATCGAACCTCTGAGACAGATCATTCTTAAAACAACCCAATATTTGCCTGTGTTGAGTTTTAAAATCACGAGATTTTTCATCGAGTTTTCTGGCTTGCTGTGCATAAAAATTATTAAATGAATTGTTCATTAGGTTAGTGGGGCCTTCATACATGTCTCACATTGAATGCACTGATGATGCATTAGCGTCTTGTGTACCTACCGTGTCTTGATCCGTCATATTTGAAACAAGTTCTCGAGACATGAAGAAACTGAAAGTCACTGATTCCGCACTAGCGCGTCTTTCACCGGCTTCATGAGAGAAAATGCTTCTCGATAAGATTTGAGAATTAGCCTCGTCTTCCGTGAACATGGTGGCGTCATGAAATAAAACATTGTCATCAGCAATAAACTGATTTTCTGTAGTATTCCTGTCTGTCATCGATATGATCGACATTTTCGGTTGCTGCACCCACTGCGGCGATATTTTGTATCTCTACACTATATTCATTAGTGGGCACTATCGTTTCAATTGGTTCCATTTTGTAAATCGTTTTTAAAGTTTTAAAAGTGAAATAATATTGAGTTTTAATCGTAAAACAGATAGAGAGAATTTTCCCGTTCAGTACACGGCGTATTCTATGTTAGTAGTGCAGATTATTTCAGCCATTTACAATATTGTCACATTCCAAAAATCAAAACAATTCTATCCCAAATTACTATTCTTAAATGTTGTCGGTATAATTCCTCTGGTTGACCATTCATAGTTTATGCATACTACGTGGTGTTTATCTACGGTTTTCTCCCGGCAATGTTATTCCAATCATGAAACGAAGTGAATAAAAAGCAATTAGATTAGAAAGGTGCAATAATCACACGATATGAAACGTCATATGACATTCTGTTGTACTATCTGGCACTGTCCAGGCAACCGCCGCCAGTTCTGATTATTAATTAATAATTTTAAGAATAACAATTACGATGGGAATTTGCTGGCGCCATACAAGAAGCGCAACAATAGAGTGTTCCCCCACCCTCTCAGGGACGCACACACCAGGCAATCACATATATGATTTTTCGTATACACGAAAAATCAGCAACATATAATATTGGATTATTAGATGATAGATCCTCGAGCACTGAAGTTATTTACCTCCTCTTCTAATTAAGGAACTAGTAAATGTACATGATTTCGTGCTATCACAATGAATCAGTCACATTATTAATGAAGTAAACAGAAATCCACGTCCCCTCCATCATGGACGGGGAAAGAGAGAGTGTCCAAGATTGATGAAACATCCTATAGGAGCTTTTACAAACATAACAAAATTAATGTCCGTCTTTTCTCGTTAACTCCACGCGCTTGATTGCTGAGATTGTACCACGTTTTACTTTTTGCCGTAAACTACTTCGGGGAATGAATGGATAAAATATACAGAAAAAATAAAAGGTATACCCATATAAATAAACCAGTATAAGTTCCAATACATGTTTCATGCCTAGGCACCAGCCAACTGTTAAGTCATGATATGCCATCTTCTTTCTCACATGTGAACTGAGGACTAAATATTCTCATTGGAAACATACCATAAGTCCTTGCAGAGATGCAAGGGGTACCAAATTTGTTATAAAAGTCAGTAAATTACTCAACGGAACCCTGAAGTGTAACTTGACTTATTTCTTCTCCAGTATATTCAATATAGAAAATATCATAGACTAAATTACAGTCAATAGCTAACCATTAAATTCATGCAATACTGATCCGGGATTATTTTGCCGTTTATCATAGAGACTGTCATAACGTCACCTTCGGCGTCCAAGGCATCTACATCTACATTTATACTCCGCAAGCCACCCAACGGTGTGTGGCGGAGGGCACTTTACGTGCCACTGTCATTACCTCCCTTTCCTGTTCCAGTCGCGTATGGTTCGCGGGAAGAACGACTGTCTGAAAGCCTCCGTGCGCGCTCTAATCTCTCTAATTTTACATTCGTGATCTCCTCGGGAGGTATAAGTAGGGGGAAGCAATATATTCGATACCTTATCCAGAAACGCACCCTCTCGAAACCTGGCGAGCAAGCTACACCGCGATGCAGAGCGCCTCTCTTGCAGAGTCTGCCACTTGAGTTTGTTAAACATCTCCGTAACGCTATCACGGTTACCAAATAACCCTGTGACGAAACGCGCCGCTCTTCTTTGGATCTTCTCTATCTCCTCCGTCAACCCGATCTGGTACGGATCCCACACTGATGAGCACATGTTCCTTCTTTTAAATCGATGACTGTTCCAGCATCACACAAAAAATCTAGATCCCAAACACACGGTACAGTCATTCTTGAAACAATTAAGAAGGTACTTTGAATTGAAGCCGCCGCCGCCGCCGCCCACCGCCCCCCCCCCCCCCCCCCCCCCGCCCCACCCCGCATCATAATGTTGATTCGTGTCTGCTTTGAGACCTTTTGCGATTTTGTACTAATGCTCCAGATACAGTACATCCAGTAACAGTATATTTAAACACTTTCGCGCCTCGACTAATTTGTTTAAAACAATTCTGCGTCATTATGCTAATGGTTCCTCCAGTATCAATCAAAATTTCAACATCAATACCATTTATTACCGCTTGAACTACTGCCTGCGAAATCGTCCACACTTCTTAGAAATGTAAGGTGTTTCTCCAATCAGTTCCTCCCTTGGGTGCAAATGATCATTATACCTCAGTACATTTAGTTTAAAATGATGCCTGCCCTCCTCATCCATTCTCTCCAGTCATCCTAGGAAGGCTTTCAGTGACCGGTTCTAGTTTAATCTTTCGTTAGACATCATATTCGGTGGTTCTTATACTTCAACAATGAGTAAAGTATGGTCGGAAATTGTTAGTTGTTCTCTTTGCGAATTTATTGCTCCGTTGCCGAGTGGTGTCGGTCCTTGTGGTGGTTGTGCTTGTTGAGTTGCATTTGTACCTACCCATAGAACTTTAGGTGCTGAAGGATGTTTCCAAGGTTATATACTATCAGGATTGTCTTCTGGGTATATACCGCATCTGCGTGAATTACTACACTGATTATTCGATTTGGTTTTCCTGTACAAATCTGATTCACCTGATTAATTATTTCCATAGGTTTCTTTAGTATAACAGATGTTACGTTTATATTGATTATTATTATTATTATTATTATTATTGGCTTTACTATAGCCATAAGATGTCGCATGTCCTCATTCGTTATTATAGGTTTAATATTTCTAGCTCGGTTGCCATTATTATTATTATTATTATTATTACACTCCTGGAAATGGAAAAAAGAACACATTGACACCGGTGTGTCAGACCCACCATACTTGCTCCGGACACTGCGAGAGGGCTGTACAAGCAATGATCACACGCACGGCACAGCGGACACACCAGGAACCGCGGTGTTGGCCGTCGAATGGCGCTAGCTGCGCAGCATTTGTGCACCGCCGCCGTCAGTGTCAGCCAGTTTGCCGTGGCATACGGAGCTCCATCGCAGTCTTTAACACTGGTAGCATGCCGCGACAGCGTGGACGTGAACCGTATGTGCAGTTGACGGACTTTGAGCGAGGGCGTATAGTGGGCATGCGGGAGGCCGGGTGGACGTACCGCCGAATTGCTCAACACGTGGGGCGTGAGGTCTCCACAGTACATCGATGTTGTCGCCAGTGGTCGGCGGAAGGTGCACGTGCCCGTCGACCTGGGACCGGACCGCAGCGACGCACGGATGCACGCCAAGACCGTCGGATCCTACGCAGTGCCGTAGGGGACCGCACCGCCACTTCCCAGCAAATTAGGGACACTGTTGCTCCTGGGGTATCGGCGAGGACCATTCGCAACCGTCTCCATGAAGCTGGGCTACGGTCCCGCACACCGTTAGGCCGTCTTCCGCTCACGCCCCAACATCGTGCAGCCCGCCTCCAGTGGTGTCGCGACAGGCGTGAATGGAGAGACGAATGGAGACGTGTCGTCTTCAGCGATGAGAGTCGCTTCTGCCTTGGTGCCAATGATGGTCGTATGCGTGTTTGGCGCCGTGCAGGTGAGCGCCACAATCAGGACTGCATACGACCGAGGCACACAGGGCCAACACCCGGCATCATGGTGTGGGGAGCGATCTCCTACACTGGCCGTACACCACTGGTGATCGTCGAGGGGACACTGAATAGTGCACGGCTCTAGAAGGTGTAAGTCAACTACCCTGGCCAGCAAGATCTCCGGATCTGTCCCCCATTGAGCATGTTTGGGACTGGATGAAGCGTCGTCTCACGCGGTCTGCACGTCCAGCACGAACGCTGGTCCAACTGAGGCGCCAGGTGGAAATGGCATGGCAAGCCGTTCCACAGGACTACATCCAGCATCTCTACGATCGTCTCCATGGGAGAATAGCAGCCTGCATTGCTGCGAAAGGTGGATATACACTGTGCTAGTGCCGACATTGTGCATGCTCTGTTGCCTGTGTCTATGTGCCTGTGGTTCTGTCAGTGTGATCATGTGATGTATCTGACCCCAGGAATGTGTGAATAAAGTTTCCCCTTCCTGGGACAATGAATTCACGGTGTTCTTATTTCAATTTCTAGGAGTGTATTATGTTGTGAGGTAGACATTTAATTATTATTTCATATGCGGGCATCTTCTAGTGTATCGATCGAATCGACTACAGACAGAAACTGTTCACGTAATAGTCAGGGATATTTATAAGTTTCAAAATACGTATCACTTCTCTATGTGAAATACGATTACCTCAGTACCTCGTTTTATTAATGTATTTCTCGAAATAATGTCCTTATGAAAGTCGTTTACTATTATTAAACTCCGGTTGATACACCGCCTTTCGTAGCCTCTCTTGTTCGCTACTCGACCAGTATTTTGCTAAGAAAAGTTGTTCAAACTCCGCGCCTGTATTACAATTCTCACTCGCTTCTGCAGCTCAAAGTGCTGCTTCACATGTGATCTTGTACACATTAAATTGAAGTCTATCATGTTCAGACTAACTGCGAGCAAAAACACACTTAAAATTGTTGATGAAAATCATTTGGTGGAGGTTATCCTTTTCAGTCGAAAAGGTAGAAAACTGTCTGCTTTTGAATGTGCTTGTCTCAACCTCTAAAGACGACAAGCACCTTCTTTGGACAAAAGTGTCATTTTCATTTCCATAACACTCACAAAATTTATCGGGTGTATTCCCACAACAGTTACATTTTACTTCACTACATGTTTTATTATTCCTAAGCCTGTCTTCGGAATAGCTGACTTTTGTCAATACATTTCGTGAATATTTTTGTTCTAATTCTGACAACCTACAATTTGTTTCACTTTGCCACTTAGGTAATTCTTCAAGTAACTTCCTGGCAGATTAAAACTGTGTGCCTGACCGAGACTCGAACTCGGGACCTTTGCCTTTCGCGGACAAGTGCTCTACCATCTGAGCTACAGAAGCACGACTCACCCCCGGGCCTCACAGCTTTACTTCTGCCGGTATCTCGTCTCCTACCTTCCAAAATTTACAGAAGCTCTCCTGCGAACTTCTGTAAATTTTGGAAGGTAGGAGACGAGATACTGGCAGAAGTAAAGCTGTGAGGACCGTGCGTGAGTCGTGCTTCGGTAGCTCAGATGGTAGAGCACTTGTCCGCGAAAGGCAAAGGTCCCGAGTTCGAGTCTCGGTCGGGCACACAGTTTTAATCTGCCAGGAAGTTTCATATCAGCGCACACTCCGCTGCAGAGTGAAAATCTCATTCTGGAATTCAAGTACTTTATCTTTAATAGCATGAAGCTCACTAGCAAATAACTTGATAATTCAACATTTCCCATCTGTTTTTCCATAAGTACCTCAGGTTGTTTCAACTCGAGAGTGGTATTGACTTTCTCTTCGATTTCCTTATTTTTAACTTCTATCCACTCAGAAAGGTCATTATCTAATTTTTTAATTTGGTCCTTCAAATATTTATCTATGCCATTGCAAGTGTCTGTTTCTAATTCTGACATCTTTTTAGACAGATCCTCAATTTGCACATTAGTCTTCAAGTAATTACATTCACAGTTACAGATTTTTATCTGACAAATCACTATGCCCCTTTGAAATAGTTTATTCTTCATCTCATTAATTTCACCCATAAATTCGCTGTGTAGATTAGTCATATCCATGGAAACTTATTTGTGAATCACTAAATTTAGTATTTAATCGTACTTCCCACTCTACTTTTAAGTTATCGAATTTCTCATTTAATAGTCTATTATCTTTAAGTGACATGATTTGATTTGCAAGTGACTCGAAATTGGCAAATTTTTCATTTAGTGAACACACATTTTCCATTTCAGTGTTAAATTTTTCAGGTTGAGAATCAAATTTAGTATGAAACTTCTCATCTAAACGTCGCATACACGCCATGAATTTAATAATAGCCGCGCGGGATTAGCCGTGCGGTCTTAGGCGCTGCAGTCATGGACTGTGCGGCTGGTCCCGTCGGAGGTTCGAGTCCTCCCTCGGGCATGTGTGTGTGTGTGTGTGTGTGTGTGTGTGTTTGTACTTAGGATAATTTAGGTTAAGTAGCGTGTAAGCTTAGGGACTGATGACCTTAGCAGTTAAGTCCCATAAGATTTCACACACATTTGAACAAAAACATTTAATAATAATATCATCTTTAAGCTCTATAACATTTGATGTAAGATTCACACTTCCCTGTGTAACTTTGGTATGTATAGACTCCTGTATATTACTATTTCTACTTGTACTCGGGTCTACTTCTACTGTCACATCCACATCAATGATATTACTATAACTTAAATTATGTGATTGCTGTCCTACATTTATTACATTTGGGACACTTTCACCAACATTTTCGTCACTCAAATTATGCGATTGCTGGCCCATAAATGACTCCTGAGTTACTTCCTCATGAGGATTATGTCCACTTTCACTCCCCTCACCCGTTACTTCCAAACTCTGGGTTGCATTAGCTCGCGCTCTCCTTGTTTGGGTGTACATTTTTCCTAGTATCTTTATAGACAGTTATATAATTGTGTGTTGTGTTGATATGGTGTTTCTCCACAACATATATGAACAACTGCACTCTGTTCAAAAATGATTGTTTATGATAAAATCAAAATATACTTTCACCAACTGTAGAACTGTTGTTTTATACTATGTCTATCCTACTCATACGTGCGAGTATCTCACGTTGCCTGTGAGTATTTATCCTTTCCAACTGGTCGACGTTCGTGCCTTGGGCCTCAAGTAGTTTGTATATCCTTTTCAGGTCACAAGTTGCGGCGCCAAGTATATACCGATACCTCTTCTTCAGTCTTCTTCATGTTTCTTGTTTATTGTTTATCCAGGCTAAGCAACGTGATCAATAATGTGATGTGTGTCTCTATTAAAACAGAACCTCGATATTTTGAATGAACTTTCAGTCCATTTTTGTCAAAATCAGCCCGTCTCAAAATTAATTTCCAATTCGTGCATTAAGTCCATGCGCGTTTGCAACTGTTATACGCGATTCACTGGACACCCCGACCACGCACTAGCGTGTAACGTATTCCAAATCAAGCGCGAAGGTGTCAGTTTTCCCTAATGGGTTAAAGGAATCTTTTGTAATAACCTATCTGCAAGTCAACGAGAAGATCTGCGTTGCTTGTTAAGTAATTATGTGCCCGTATTTAGCAAACGTTCCGGAATAACCAAAAGTTTTGAATACGACATTAAGACGTATCCACACGAATCTCGCTCGGTTTTTGAGATATTTTAGGTCCTGAAGCGCAGGCGGAAATGCTTCATAGAATGGATTTTCAAATGTGATAGTAGTAGATGCCTGTTTGGCTGCGCGGCGAATCTTAGTTGATAGTGTGGCTATTGTTTGGTCTGTGGCTTCAGTTGTTATTATTGAGGCATCGTTGGAATTGTTCCCAGTCTATGACGTGTTTAGTAAATGGTGTCGGGGATGGGATGGCGTGGGATAGGCGTTCGATACAGATGATAATCTGATGTAAGGTCATTTATTGTCTTGAGGTTTAAGTTTGGATTTACGTTTTTGACCCTGACTACGTCAAGGACGTCTGGGCGATGGTTACGTGCAGCTGGTATGTGTGTTGGATCTTCAGGGCCGACTGTTAAGGCTTGTATGCGAACTTCTGAATCATAAAGGCTGTTTCCTCGTGCGTTTCCCCACCGTGAATTTCATGCTAGGTGTTTGGCGTTTAAATCGCCCCCTAGGAGTACTTTGTCATCTGAATCGAAGAGTTGAATGAAGTCCTGTTCGTGGAATAGGTCTGCTGGACTAAGGTATGCTGCAACGAGTGTTAGTTTTCCCTGAGTGGCGTTGATCGTAACTGCTGTTGCTTCAAGTGTGGCGAAGTGTGGAAGGGTTTCATGTTAGTGGGTAATAGTTGAATGTATCAACCCCTCTTCTGTTTGAGTCGGTCTAAGTGCGTTTCGGATAGGAGCATTACGTCTATTTTGTGCTTTTCAATTAATTATGTCAGTTCTGGGTTTTTGATCTTTACTCCATTTGCGTTGTAAATACATATTGTAAGGTTTTGCATTCTGTTTCTTTGTTCCATTATTCAGTGGAGAATATGTTCATTACGAGGATTTTTGTTATTAGATCTGGTGCATAGTTGAATTTTGTGCGATATTGATGATTGTTGTAATGATGTTATTTTGTTTGAAAAAAGTGAAGATGGGACCGACATTTGAAAGTGCTTTGAATATTTCTGATATTCCGGACATTTCTTCTGTTTTTGGTGGCTGTGATTGTTCCTGTCGTTTCAGTTTCAATAAATCACTTAGGCGGCGTTTATGTTGTGGTTTGGATTGTGATGTAGTTGATTGGTGGTCAGTTGACGGTGTCTTCAATGAAGGACATAGTTTCGGTAAAACTGAAGGATGGTGTAGCAGTCTGGTTTCGCTGGGGTTCTGTTTGTTTTGATGATATTCTGTTGGTCATAATAGCTTATTGAAATTCTTCACACCTCCTCCATGAAGCGGGATGGCCTGTTGACCGCAATTAGCGAATTTGGGTGGTTCTGTTCGTGGATGTGTACAGTCTTTGGAAAGGTGGTAGCCGCCACACCGCACACAGCGTACTGGCATTGAGCAATAGTTGCCGGAATTGTAGAATTTTTGACATTTTTTGCTTGTGCGGGGCCGTCTCGGGCATGGTAATCTTCGACTGTGACTCTCGTGTGGAACATATACTTGATATCATAAATGGCTTCATGGTTTGTTCCTTTTGGCAGTGTTAGGCAGTAGGCTGGTTGGGGAATGTGTCGTCTTGTATGGAGATCGCGTTTCTGGAACTGATGTACTAATGATATTTTGAAATTGAGATGGGTTACTTCGGCTTTGACCTCGTCTTCTGAAATTTCTTCGGGAATTCCCTTTATTACGAGTTGCAATTCGCGTTCTTCTGCAGGTTGGTGTGTGTATAGTAGCATGTTAATTTGTTGAAAGAATTGTAGAGCCTGACGGTGATCTTCAAGTGTTTCAAAATGATATTTAATCAAATTGTTTCGGTAAAGGGCCTTCACCAGACCTTGAATGGGTTGCTTTAAAGGTGCATTCAGTTGGAAGTATTTTCCCACGTAGTTTATGGTGATTGGTGGGACCTTAGGTTTTGCAGGTTGAGGTGGTGGTATTGGATGATCCTGGTTGTGGTTGTTGAGGATTGGTTTCGTCGCGGGGTATTTGCTTTGTGTAGGAACAGGTGTGGATTTCTTGGTGGATGGTGGCTGGTCGGGAAAACGTCTTCTTTTGGTGGTTTTTCTTCTTCCCTTTTACAATTTTCAAGGGAATTTCTGATTCGTGTGAATTGTCAGGGATGTCCAAAGAGTCTGTAGTTTCCATGTCTTGTATTGTGTTCTTATTGGGTGTTTCGTCTTCGGACATGTCACTGTCAGTTGGTAAAGTCTCTTGCAGTCATCTGATTGCCGCTTCTTGTGCAGATAGGTCGCGTTCTTGTCTTAGACCAACATCTCACTGACACTGAATCTTCCGAAGACATTTGCCAACACATCATACAAGAAAGAATAACACGACTGTGTTCTGTGTAGTCCTGATCGCGGAATCTGTGTGAGCCCTGATATCCTGGCCTGGCCTGGCCTTGAGGAACGCGGACTGGCCACCCTCAGGTGGAGCCCTTGGTCCTCTTCATGCCCTGACCTAACCATGACTATCAGTGCAGCTATCTTGCCTACACTCGTATGTCGGCCTAACTCAGTAAGGCACGACATCTTCGCTTCACAGTGCACGGCACCGGTTTTTGTAGCGGCAAAGACCACTAGTGGCACTCGATAGCGAGATCGCACTCGGAGGTGATACACAGGTGGCGTACGCTTCCTGCTCGGCCTGGCCGATGCCCAGCTGCCCAAGAAGCCGTGGTAGGTGTTCACGGAAACAGACCGGAGACTGAACAAACGCGAAACGTAAACGCCTCCACAAATTAGGAAACTGTCACCCGTAATAAGCTCATAAAAATGTGACCACGAAAGGGTTAAGTCGTCGTGGTTTGCGCCAGTTTGTAGTTCAGTGACTTGCTATGAACCGCCTATGCCATACCATGCAAAAACAACAATTTTAGGCACCCATAGTTTTTTTTTAAATTTATGTGGGAAAGATGGCTTCCCACAGAGCGCCAGATGGTACTATCAACTTTTTAGAAATTTTGTTCTACATCTCTCTACATCTACATCCATACTCCGCAAGCCACCTGACGGTGTGTGGCGGAGGGTACCTTGAGTACCTCTATCGGTTCTCCCTTCTATTCCAGTCTCGTATTGTTCGTGGAAAGAAGGATTGTCGGTATGCTTCTGTGTGGGCTCTAATCTCTCTGATTTTATCCTCATGGTCTCTTCGCGAGATATACGTAGGAGGGAGCAATATACTGCTTGACTCTTCGGTGAAGGTATGTTCTCGAAACTTCAACAAAAGCCCGTACCGAGCTACTGAGCGTCTCTCCTGCAGAGTTTTCCACTGGAGTTTATCTATCATCTCCATAACGCTTTCGCGATTACTAAATGATCCTGTAACGAAGCGCGCTGCTCTCTGTTGGATCTTCTCTATCTCTTCTATCAACTCTATCTGGTACGGATCCCACACTACTGAGCAGTATTCAAGCAGTGGGTGAACAATTGTACTGTAACCTACTTCCTTAGTTTTCGGATTGCATTTCCTTAGGATTCTTCCAATGAATCTCAGTCTGGCATCTGCTTTACCAACAATCAATTTTATATGATCATTCCATTTTAAATCACTCCTAATGCGTACTCCCAGATAATTTATGGAATTAACTGCTTCCAGTTGCTGACCTGCTATATTGTAGCTAAATGATAAGGGATCTATCTTTCTATGTATTCGCAGCACATTACACTTGTCTGCATTGACATTCAATTGCCATTCCCTGCACCATGCGTCAATTCGCTGCAGATCCTCCTGCGTTTCAGTACAATTTTCCAATGTTAGAACCTCTCGATATACCACAGCATCATCCGCAAAAAGCCTCAGTGGACTTCCGATGTCATCCACAAGGTCATTTATGTATATTGTGAATAGCAACGATCCTACGACACTCCCCTGCGGCACATCTGAAATCACTCGTACTTCGGAAGACTTCTCTCCATTGAGAATGACATGCTGCGTTCTGTTATCTAGGAACTCTTCAATCCAATCACACAATTGGTCTGATAGTCCATATGCTCTTACTTTGTTCATTAAACGACTGTGGGGAACTGTATCAAACGCCTTGCGGAAGTCAAGAAACACGGTATCTACCTGTGAACCCGTGTCTATGGCTCTCTGAGTCTCGTGGACGAATAGCGCGAGCTGGGTTTCACACGACCGTCTTTTTCGAAACCCATGCTGATTCCTACAGAGTAGATTTCTAGTCTCCAGAAAAGTCATTATACTCGAAAACATAATACGTGTTCCAAAATTCTACAACTGATCGACGTTAGAGATATAGGTCTATAGTTCTGCACATCTGTTCGATGTCCCTTCTTGAAAACGGGGATGACCTGTGCCCTTTTCCAATCCTTTGGAACGCTACGCTCTTCTAGAGACCTACGGTACACCGCTGCAAGAAGGGGGGCAAGTTCCTTTGCGTACTCTGTGTAAAATCGAACTGGTATCCCATCAGTTCCAGCGGCCTTTCCTCTTTTGAGCGATTTTAATTGTTTCTCTATCCCTCTGTTGTCTATTTCGATATCTACCATTTTGTCATCTGTGCGACAATCTAGAGAAGGAACTACAGTGCAGTCTTCCTCTGTGAAACAGCTTTGGAAAAAGACATTTAGTATTTCGGCCTTTAGTCTGTCATCCTCTGTTTCAGTACCATTTTGATCACAGAGTGTCTGGAAATTTTGTTTTGATCCACCTACCGCTTTGACATAAGACCAAAATTTCTTAGGATTTTCTGCCAAGTCAGTACATAGAACTTTACTTTCGAATTCATTGAACGCCTTTCGCATTGCCCTCCTCACACTACATTTCGCTTCGCGTAATTTTTGCTTGTCTGCAAGGCTTTGGCTATGTTTATGTTTGCTGTTAAGTTCCCTTTGCTTCCGCAGCAGTTTTCTAACTCGGTTGTTGTACCACGGTGGCTCTTTTCCATCTCTTACGATCTTGCTTGGCAAATACTCATCTAATGCATATTGTACGATGGCTTTGAACTTTGTCCACTGATCCTCAACATTATCTGTACTTGAGGCAAAACTTTTGTGTTGAGCCGTCAGGTACTCTGTAATCTGCTTTTTGTCACATTTGCTAAACAGAAAAATCTATTTATAGCTGAAATCATCGATGCAGTAACTGCTTTATGATCGCTGATTCCCTGTTCTGCGTTAACTGTTTCAAATAGTTCGGGTCTGTTTGTCACCAGAAGGCGTAATATGTTATCGCCACGACTCGGTTCTTTGTTTAACTGATCAAGGTAGTTTTCAGATAATGTACTTCAAAAAATTTCACTGGATTCTTTGTCCCTGCCATCTGTTATAAACGTTTGAGTCTCCCAGTCTATATTCGGCGAATTAAAATCTCCACCCAGAACTATGACATGGTTGGGAAATATACACGAAATATTTTCCAAATTTTCCTTCAGGTGCTCTGCCACAACAGCTGCTGAGCCAGGGGGCCTGCTTTAACCGCGACCTTCACCCAAATTATTTCACATTTCCGATCTCCGTCAATTTCCTTCGATACTATTGCACTTCTTATCGCTATAAACACGCCTACCCCTTCACTGTCCACCCGGTCTCTGCGGTATACATTCCAATCTGAGTTTAGGATTTCATTACTGTTTACGTGTGGTTTCACCCAACTTTCTGTCCCTAGTACTATATGGGCATTGTGACCGTTTATTAATGAGAGCAATTCTGGGACCTTTCTATAGACGCTCCTGCAGTTCACTATTAGCACATTAATGTTGTTATTCCCTGTTGCATTTTGCCTACTCCTACCGTGCCGCGTCTCAGGAGGCGTCTATGTAAATTTTGATATTGCAAAAAAAAAAAAAAAAAATACATATACATCCTTCCTAGATTATTATTTTTTTTACTCTGAAACTATTAACGAAAATTCAATCGCTGTGTGTTTTGGAACAGCCTCTAACTCAGACCTTCTAATGTGGGTGAACATCTGCCAAAGAAAATTGTGAAGTAGAGACGTTGCGTATGTGCAGTTCAAGATTTAAAAAGAAACGAGAATAATACCCTCAAATTGCAATATTGCTTTGTGTGTAGGTCCATGTTTGTCAGGAGCACCAGTGCTGTCTGTTTTTTTTTTTTTTTTTAATGAATACAGATGGACGTCCATGTCGTTTCCTTGGTGGAAATCCTGACTGTAATTTTCTTGCAATCTGTAAACAGAATGTTAGCTGCTCTCCATTTCCTGTAACTGATGCTGCCATTGTGAATGCGTTTTATAATGCACGCAGCAATCAGAAAATAAAAAATCTGTGCCACCATTTTAGCCATCTCCTTCCAACTTCATGTTGTTCTCGCCTCTGGTTGAAGAGTTCTACACCGTCCATTACACTGTTGTACAAACTTATGGCACTTGGACAACCAATGCTACATATGAAACCATCTCTTCCTTTTCTGAAAACGAGTGTTACATCCTTGGGAGGTGTTGCTATAGACAGAACTGTTACTGCCTTGCTACTTTATCGCAGCGACTGAATCTTTCATCTGCGCCTTGAACTCGCCTCGTGAAAATTTGTCTTTTTTCTTCTTAATTTCTGAAAGAACTTTTCTGTTGACTCTGACAGTACCTACAGAATATATTCCATTACAGAAGTGTTTTCATTAGGGCATACGAAGTGAAATAGTTGTCAAGTCCAACAATACATTTACTGTTTTTCATAGATAAACACAAGTCAATGGAGGGTGAAGCTTTGAATATGCCAGCCACTCGTGCTGGCGAAGCGTCAGAAAAATCATTAGATGAACGTCGGCCGAAGAACCCGAGACAGAAGCCAATAGGCAGTTTGTCAGTGCTAATATTGTCTTCCCCTTTTCCGCAATAGATCTGGAACTTCAGTAGATAGCCTTTCTTAACATCAGCCAGGCACCAAACTTTGTACCCTCATTTTATAGGCTTCATGGGCATATATTGTTTTATGCTCGATCTTCCCTTGAAAGATATCATATAATCTTTCAGGCTGATAATCTGTTGCTGAATCTGAGCCTCTAAGAAATTAGCATTTAGGGCGTCAGTCAGGGGCCTCACTTTACATAGTTTATCATATCCATCACCGCCCTTCCCCACTACCTTCCAATCATTCAAATGTTTTTTTTAAATTTTTTTGCACCGTTGACCTCAAGAAACTACTCATATAGACGATTCGTTTTAGAGAATGCTTTCTTGGGAAATGCTAAGTTTTCTCTAACAGAATCTATGTCTAAACACTAAGGCATTGTTTCATCCCAAACTGTTTCAGCACTCTCATCAACTATCACCCAAAGCTGGAATTTTTTCGACTCTGTGGGAGAACCTGCGGAGGCTGAACACACTCCATGGGCTGAAACATCGTATGCTACTGAAGGCATTTGTTGAAAAGTAGCAGGGGATTTTGAGTGGATGCTGAGTATATTACTTTTCTCATCAGTTGAAACATCGTCTGATTCAATGTCGGAAACTGACTCATTCTCCTCAGGAAGTGAGAAGAGATCACGTCTTCCTCTCTGGTACAGTAATTCTGCAGTACCAGACGCATGGCCAACTTGTGAATATGTGGGAATATTTGCTCCCACGGCCCAAATATATTTTTGATGTGTTAGAATTGACTATAACATTTCTTTAATGCGTTAACATGAAGAAAATTGCATAAAATGTCGAATAAGTACCGTGGAATTACTTACAAATGCCATTGTCTGCAGATATACAAACAAAATCACGAAATTACATCAAAACGACGTCTACTTGCCACCAGATTGAGCACAACAGACGTATAATCCTCCGTCAATTGTTGACAGAGCGACTGCTGGCAGCGGCGGGAATTTTCACGTGTTTCTAATTCTCGTCTATAGATCGCAGCACCAACCAGACGTAGGAGTCCTTTGGCCCCTGGAGGACATTATGGGAAGATATCTTCCCATTGCCCATGAAAGGGTTCAGAGATGAACTCCTCTCTCTCATTATATCAGTCAAACAGTTGCTCTAAACTCTTCCCACTGTCCTTGTGACGGCAGTGCAGACGTCCTTGCGGCCAACTACCAACAGACAACACAAACGCACCATGCCCAGTGGCGGATTTAAAAATTTTGCGCCCCTAGGCACACCATACCATATGCCTCCCCCCCCCCCCCCCCCCCAAAAAAAACATGTTTTAGATAATAGAGCTCCCACCCAAAACGGTGATCTGGTAATAGCTGTGAGCTGTTTGCGTACTCTGCTATTCGTTGTTCTAAAGGACGCGTCAGCGGTCTAGTCGCGTCTATCAAAATGTAATATGGAACCTGAACTGTACTTGGTGTACGGCAGCGGATAAAACAACCTTAAAACTCCATTGTGTTAACACATTCTTCTGTCGAAAGAAAACAGAAACGAACACAAGAAAAATAACTTTTCTTTTATGGCCTAAAAATTCAGCAGAGTGTGTAGGAGACAACGGATTTTTGTTATACATTCACTTTAAATATGTTCTTCTATACGAAATCGTTGAAGATGAAAATAAAGTTGTGTTACGATCTGAAAATTAAAGCGAACGTGTCATTCCTTATAAATTAATACATACTTTTACAGAGATGCGTTCAAAGTTAAAATTAAACTGTCGTTTTACGATCTGATAACTTGAAAGTGTAGCAGATAAAAAAACACGTTCGGTATGAATACGTGAATCCATACGAAAGCGTAAGAAATAAAAGTGAAAGAGATATTTCTGTGCACGAACTAATAACTAAATACTGACGAACAAACACAGAACTGGATTTGCCATTGCATAATTTTGCGGATTGGTGTGGAAAATCTAATTCGTTTTACGACCTGATAGTTAACGTGTAAAGCATTAGGGTCCGTGTAGCTCGATGCTGCATAATAAGAGTACACAATACCTTTAATCCATGTAAGGCTGAACAGTTTTGTACTGCAGCTACTGCTCTCACCATAGCGCTTTGTAACGGTATTAGCAAAGCTTTTACGTATTTATCGACAGACTTTTTTATCTGAGCGTACTCTCCAGTAACGTATATTTCTGCCATAACTATTATATTACAACTTATGCGTATTCTTAGTGTCTGCTGAAATGTATACAGTATGACTTGAGTGTACAGTGCCGAGCGGCCTGGGTAATACGGGTATTGTTTAGTCTCGTCTGGTACCTTCGGTCACGTCTGCACGTAAACGAGGTTTAGTTCCGCGTTCTGCCATCGGCAATTGTATAATAAACAGGTAATATAAATCTTTAAGACTAGTATGAATAAATAAACAAACTCACCAGTGAGCAAAGTTGGCTTCTGGCTTTGACGGCAGAAAACTCGTTGATCACATCTTCATGGTTCAGACGGTTATCAGTTGGGAGGTCGGCTTCGATGTGAAGAATGGACAATGCATTCTATTTTTCCCCAGACAACGTAGAACGTAGGTACGATATCAGTCTTTCAAGAGCCGAAAACGAGCGTTCTGCTGAACAATTTGTAAGTGCCATACACTGAAATATTCTAAGAGCAATGTCAACACTCGGAAACACGGACTGAACCTCTCATTTCGTAAAAATTTACTCATTTCGACTGGTATATCACTAATCTGAGAAGATTTCAAAAGTTCCGCGAAATGTACACATTGACTAGGGAAGGAAGGCTCTAAATCTGTCCCATGTGACGCTTGGAGTTTTGCTGCACGTTCAGCAATATCGTCAGGTGAACTGTTCGTAAGGTTACTGAAAACTGTGAAGGACTCCAATAGTTTAACTTCTCATGGTTGGGATTCACAGTCATATTATATTTCTTAATAGACATCATAGTCGCAATTTCGGCCTTAGGGTAATTTTCAAGTAACACTGCAAAAGTCGTACTCATCGGATCTTGTGTGACTCTCGCAGTCAAAAGGCTACATTTTGACGACCACATGTGCTCATGTCAGATAGTCTTATATTCTGACAGAATGTAACTTTTGCAGTGTCACTTGAAAATGGCCCTTAGGCCGAAATTGCAATCTAATAATAAATATTTCATACAGTCAACGGCGACTATGATGCTTGTAAGACTTAATAGTGTTCTATAACTATCCTTCCTCCTCACTAATTCGGCGTAAAAGTTGTCAAGTGTTGGGAGAAATGTTTCAACTGTGAAGGAGTTTTTCTGACTGGAAGGGAAAAATTTGGAGTCCGCTTCTTCATCATGAAGTTTGAGTTTTCGGGATCTTTTATAGGTGCAGAGACTGTAAGAGAGATGGAACAAATGTTAGATGATCTAAAAACAAAATTAGAAGAATATGGAATGAAGATTAACAAGAAGAAAACGAAAAGCATGGTAATTGGGGGAAAGGGGAGAGAATGCCGTAGAAAAATAAGGGGAGAGGAAAAAAAGCAAGTGAATAACTTCAATTATTCGGGAAGTGTAATAATGGATGGTATGTATTGCTCAACAGAAATTAGGAAAATATTTGCAATGGCAAAAGAAGGATTCAAGAGGAAACAGAACGGAAATGGATTGGACATTGTATGAGGGACTGTTCATTGAAGGAAGGAATAGAAGGAATGGTGGAAGGAAAAAGGGAAAGAGGAAAAAGAAGATGTCAAATGCTGGACAATATCAAAGGAGACAAATATTCAGAAATGAAAAGACTCTCTATGGACAGACAAAAGTTGAAGCTTAACCCATAACAAGATCTGCCGTAAGGCAGAGTGTCATACTACTACTGTAGTCTATATCAGTCACAATCTTCATGGATTTATTTTCATAATAGTCGAACATGCCACGAATAGATGCAATAAATCCTACAAGAGATTCATATAATTTTTGCACTATTTTTGTGTCAGTACTTACTCCAGAGATTTAATACTGTAAATCTGAAATTGCAAAGTGCATGTCCTTCCAAACTGTCATCATGAATACTGTTTCTAGTCTGCTGAGTTGATTCAGTAAAGCTGAAGCTTCATTCGCACAAGTGATTTTTCAAATTTTGATGTTGTTGTTGTTGTTGTTGTTGTTGTCTTCAGTCCAGAGACTGGTTTGATGCAGCTCCCCATGCTACTCTATCCTGTGCAAGATTCTTCATCTCCCAGTACCTACTGCAACCTACATCCTTCTGAATCTATTTAGTGTATTCATCTCTTGGTCTCCCCCTACGATTTTTACCTTCTGTGCTGCCCTACAATACTAAATTGGTGATCCCTTGATGCCTCATAATATGTCCTACCAATCGACCCCTTCTTCTAGTCAAGTTGTGCCACAAATTTCTCTTCTCCCCAATTCTCTTCAATACCTCCTCATTAGTTATGTGATCTACCCATCTAATCTTCAGTATCCTTCTGTAGCACCACATTCCGAAAGCTTCTATTCTCTTTTTGTCTAAACTATTTATCGTCCACGTTTCACTTCCATACGTGCCTACACTCAATACAAATACTTTCAGAAAAGACTTCCTGACACTTAAATCTACATTCGATGTTAACAAAACTTTTTACCGTTATACTTCCTGGTTTCATCCAAGAAAGAAGTTTATCCCAGCGCCATGTAGAAACAGAGAAAAAAATATAAAGGTTTTGCACTACATTAAAAAATGAACAGCAGCTTGCAGCACTAGCGCCGACTAAATTCAAAGAAAATGCTGCACAAGGCACATAATGCGCTTTCGGATTTCGTTATTTAATGTGTGCCAGCAAACCAGTGTAGGTTCCTGACATATTGCTTGCGTTGTCATCTGACTGGCCTCTACAGCCAGTAATATCAATGGAATTAGTAGACAGGACTTCTAGTACGGCCTCATCCAAGTTTTTGGACTTGAGTCCCGGGTTTGGTAAAAACAGAAGGAAACGTTCAACAGGTTCACCATTCTCGTTCACATATCTTAAAATGAAAGATAATTGATCAGTATGTGAAATGTCTGCCGTAGAATCTACTATTATAAAGAAATATGTGGCCTGTTTTATTTCACTAATGGTAATTCTTTTTATTCAATCAGAAAGAAGCTCATTATTTCATATTGTTGAAGAAAAATAGCTTCTATGTTCCTGCCCTGGATTTCCACATCGTTCAATGTGCTCTGCGAGCAAAGGATCGAACTCGGCTTTAAGTTCAAGGGACATCATAAATTGACCAGTATGTAATGAATGGAATCTTTGAACGTGTACATGTAGGGGAAATCAACACGACTTGTTAGCTTCTTCACTACTGCAAACACCCTTTTCAACACACTGCGCCAGTGCATTTTTTCTGTCTCAACATGTGACTCGAAGTGGTTATCTGTTGTTCCAAGTGACTTTTTTCTTGTTAAGAGTGATAGCTCAGAATTTTTGTGTTCAATTTAATTCTCGTGTTGAGATAAAATATTAGATATATTTTTCCAACCGGCAATACGATTAGTAGCAATCGCGGCCTTACCTCTGAACAATTTACATGTTGCAAAAAAAAAAAAAAGCACTGGTGCTACTGGAGTTTGCTAGAAAATCACGCAAAGTAGATTCACCATTTAAAAATTTACGGTGAAATATATTTTTGTTCAAATATCTGGTTTTGTAGCCCATTGATAATCTCGAATAAGAAAATCACCATTACAATTTTGATTAATGCCACGTTGTAAGAGAGCGTCGACTGTTGATTCGTTGACACAACTCGGTAGTGATGATCCTACAGAATGGTTATTTCTTTTTGTAGTGTCTGACTCGATACTTTGTTCCTGATTTCAGGTTTCACGAAAAACTATTTGATTTTCTTGTTGGTTTTTTTTCCCGTCTGTATTTACTTGTTTTACAACAGCTGCAGTGGCAGAAATATCATCCGTACTACTTGAACTCGAAGTCACCCCAGCAACATTTTTTGCGAAAAATTTATCTACTCTCCCAAGCGTTTTCAGAACAATGGCTTCTCGTTCTCGTCTTTCCTTCGATAATGTCCGAAATGCCGCCTCACTTAATTTTGCACGTATGCTTTTTTCACTGTTATTCATGTTAAGGTACTTACAAAATTGTCAACCAACATTCAATAGAAAAAAAATTGGAACTGGATACAGTCTTCCTTTCTTTTCTTTTACAATCGTACTACACGGCACATGAGCACTATGCGTTTTTACTTTACACACGGCAATCGAGCACAAAGATTTTTCCTTTAAACACGGAGCAATGAGCTGACCAACTCTGATTACTCGACATAACTGTGCTATGAAAGAACGACAATGCAGAATAATTTAATTTCATTGTCGCCTGTTTCTCTGTTATCAGTGAACAGTAGAAGCACACCTGCAGGTTGGATTTCGTCTCGTAAAGAAAACGGGACAGTCCGTTTTTTGGCTTCTGTTTCCCGCGTCGCCGGAATTTTAGCTGGGACCCAAATATGTTCTGAATATTCCTGACACTGTCGTTCTAATTTAAAAAGCAAATAATTTTTGCAGTTTCTTGCAGTGAGATGTGCTGGATAGACTCTTATCCCACTTATTCTTATAACACTGTAGTCGTCTTACTTAAACATCGGTAGTTGACACATCCGATATTTATCGATAATATTTTTAAGAACTATCGGTTGTTTGGGTCATTTATTTGAATAGAAAAATAACTTTGTAATCAATTTTCATTGCTTAAAATACTTCAAGATATGCAACTTTTGTTTATAAAAAATACGGTATTTAAGTTCTTATCCTTTGGTCTGTTGTTTAAAACACAACATTAAAAGATAAACGTAAGGCGTTCAAATTCTTCTCCTTTAGTCAGCTGCGTTTTAAAGTAATTATTTATCTTGCCTTGGAGAAAACTCTCTCTCTAGGACCTGAAGTCGCTGGACACAACAAAAATTTATTGGCCATTACACGCAACATGCTATTAACTTTTGCACAATATTCTAATACTCAAGCATGCTTGTCTATTATAGAGTTTTTCAAAATATTGATGTAGATCAGTTATGGAATCAGTGACTGGTGTATCGGCATAGACATTACGCTGTTGCCAATTGCGCAAAAACTGTAGAACATCCGATTTCAAATTGTTAGATGTGTTAAATGGTTTCAATTTTTCATTGACTGATTTAATCAAGGAATCCAGAACACTTCGTCCTTCAGTAGTCGTTAAGGTGCTTTACTAGTCTGAAAGCTTTGTAGGAATACCTCGTATAAGAGGTATAATTACGGAAGCTGTGATGTGTCACTACCCTGATAGTGTTGTTTTTGCTACTTCAAAAGGTTCAAGATGATCTATTATCTCTTTCATAGCTAAGTAATTTTCTGCTGTGAGGGTAGGCAGTGCATTTGAACTTTCATTGATCGCAATCTCAAGCTCACTTCGTACTTCCAAAATTCTTTTGAACGTGTGGCATGAGCTGTTCCATCGAGTCGGCACCTCTTGTATCAGTCTGTTTTTTTTTTGCTGTTTTTTGAAAAATGCGCAGTTTGCCACTGACTAGTGTAGAGTTATGAAAGAAAGTCACGATAGCGTTTGTTTTCAACAAAATTTTGGAGAAATTTCTGCTTTGAAACAATCTTCTAGTTATAAGTTGATGCAGTGAGCAAAACACGGTGAATGTCGAATCCTTGAGATTTAGGCAGCTTTTTCGTAACTACAGCGTTGTCTGTAACCACTACCACTGTCTTAACAAGGATATTATATAGCTCGTTCACGTTTTAATAGGCACATTGTAAATTGTTGAAGAACGGTGCCACAATCAATAATGGACAAAATAACGTTCACACCGGAAACAATATTTAATGTTAATGAGAGTGGTAACTCCACTGCGCATGTGCCAGGAAAAATATTAGCAGCTAAAGGATACAAGCAGGTTGGATCCATGACATCAGCTGAGCGTGGCAGTAATATTATAATGATTGCATGCATTAAAGCATTAGGCAACACTGTGCCAACCTTGTTCATATTTCCAAGGGTCAACTTTAAGGAACATGTGTTGAAGGGTGCACCACATGGATCTATAGGTTGTGCACATCCAAGTGGCTGGTCTAAGATCAGTATTTATCGGAAATATTTAGCAGCATTTTCTCATTTTCATTTGTCTTCACATGGGAAATGACTTGTTCTAATACTTGACAAGCACGAAAATGATATCACTGTGGAAGTATCACACTAGCAAAAGGACAATGGTATAATCTTTCTTACGTTGCCACCACACAGTAGCCACAAGCTGCAGCCTCTAGATAAAACTGTCTTTGGTCCATACAAAATTTTCTACAATACTATGTACATAATGGCTGCAGTCACACCCTGAAAAACCTATAACCACTTACGATGTTGCTGAAATTTCAGGTCGAGCTTATCCATCAGCATTCACATCTGTGAATGTTCGATCTGGATTTCGAGCAACTACGATATGGCCCATGGCCCATAAATGGGAACATACTCCAAGATGATGAATTCCTCACGTCGTATGTGACAGATAGACCGCAACCTACTTGAAGTACAGAGGCTGTATCTAGCAAAGATGAACTGGCAGCAGTAAGTAAGTATAGTAAGATTTGATCGATGACTTGAAAAAAAAAATGTAATGTTAAAGTAACTTCCAGTATGTCCAAAATTTTGCATAATATTGTCAAAAAAATTCCTTTTCTTACAACGTCTTGTTATCTGCAAATTACTTTCCTATATAAAAACAGAATTCTTATAAAAATTGGGCCAATATGTTACTCGTCGATGTTACGTTGAGCTTCAGCATCTTAGAAGCACAGAGGAAGGATGAAGAAGAAGAAGAGGAAGAAGAAGAAGAAGAGAAGGAGGGGGAGGAAAGTCACCATAAGGAATGGGGATGCGAGAGGGAAAGTCTTTACTGCTCTGCCACGCAAGGCTGCCGCCTTAGGTGTGCATGCTTGCTGATGAACTGCAGCAGATACGATGTAAACTGCACATGGGAATAACAAGATCGAAACTGAAGAAGCCACCCTTGATCTCTTCAACGCACTCATCATGTTTTTTCTCAGTTTAGTTGACACTCACAAGGGGACGCCACGACGTTTGGAACGCGGATTTTCTTCAAACTTCGTACACTCGTAGTACTCCATTAGGACAACAAAATGTGTAAGCAGTAGCCCGTACTTCTCAAGCGTTATTGAGAAAATTTCAAGATAATTTCGGTCATCAAGTATATACCTGTGCGTTGCCATTTTTACCATGAAGCGGCGGCAGCTGAGTGGTTAGCGTTCAAGCCCCGTAATCGCTGGATCGGGTCCCGTTCGTCAGTTTTTTTCCAACACAGTCATTCGTTACTATTTATATTACAATCGATTTAATGTAAAAAATACGTGTAATCGGATGAACTTTTATTAAATTTGCAATGCTGTTTGACAGTCTACAAATTTTTATTATCACAAATAATAGAACTATCGACTAGTAAACGACCAAACGCATTTTATTGGCGTTTTTTTTTTTTTTTTTTTTTGGTTTGCTAAATAGCTCTACCTCCTCTTTCTATGTAGTGAACTCTCTTGAAGTAGGCAACTTCCCAACACTCTCACGGCAGCCAACCACCCAAAGCTCTTAATGTAGTCAACTATTCAACTACCTTAGGGTAGCCAACTGTGCAATACTCTTTAAGGTAACGAACTATGCAACACTTTTAAGAGAGCCAACCAGCCAAGGCGCGTTTACACTGAGTTCGAAACACGTTCCGCAACATTTTTCGTGTCTAGTAGTGGTCTACCGACGTTCACATGTTGGCGACACAGAGTCAGTCTTCCACGGACGTGTCTGTCCATATCAAAGGAACACTAATGGCAAAAGGCCAGGTAAATGCCACTGCCTAGCGCTAGTGTTTGTTTTTGCTTTGTCTGTAGTGTTGCGTGCTGTTTTCGATCGTGTTCCTTTATGAAGTAGAAGCAAAATTTATGAACTTGTCACACTCTCTGACTTCCAACATTCCAGAGGCAAACCTGTGCTTCGTACTTGGCACCAGCAGGAGTGATACAGATTTTTTTTTAAATAATTTTTCTTGATACAACAACAGCAATGCCTTTAGAATTAGTTATCCTACTTCAGAAAAATTTGTCGTCACCAAGTTACGTGAGCTTCCGCCCTACGAAACTTCGGTGACGACAAAAAGTAAAAAAAAGTTCACAATACATTCCGTGACGCAGAAATGATGTATATAGGAGGTAGCAGTCAGTATTGCACATGGATGTGGCAGGGGGATCATCAATTGCAGATTTCTCCGTCACGCTCATTCGAAATATATTATCAATTAAATCCATATTTTTGTTTTCATATTTGTTTCAGTGCTGTTAACTTCACTGAATTACGTGTGCTTAATCTTCCAACCAGAGCTTCACAAACTGCAAACAAAGAGGTGCACGAGATTTGTAGTTCCACAAAAGCAGAAGTGATCCTGGCACGTTAGGATCCTGTCAAATTTTGTATCACCTTCCCATTGTATCTACCAAAACAGCTACATGTAAGTGTCACATTTGAAGATGCTTGCCTCTGCACCATATAATCACGAACTCAATCCTCCATTGCACCTGATCCGTACGAGCTCCGCACATGCGTGAGTTGTTAGCACTGGAAGCCAAACAAGCACACAGTCTCCCCTCTCACCTCCTCGCACGCTGCAACAACAGCGCTACTTTCCCTCTGTAACCCCTCTCTCTCTCCTCGGATAATCAATCAACTTCTAGCTCTCTGCATGTAATACAGTGCCATCGATTCAGGTTCTGTCGATGTAGCATATCTGTGTTGAAGAATAGCAATAAATTTACATATTCTTGATAATTTGTAATGTTTGTTATATATAATTTATTTGCTTTTTTAGTAACCTCAAGGTTCAAGCTGACTCCACACCAAATTTCATCGAAATCAGTTCATCGGTTGAGTTGTGGAAATTTCGCGTTTTTAGTATTGTTATGGATTTCTGTTAAAGTAAATCTATCTGTTCCAGGACATGTCTGTCAATGCTCTTGGAATGAATACATATAATGCATGACATTTTCTCTATGTATCATTTATGTATTTGATGTAGAGCATGTCTTCTGCAGTTGTTGGTTTCACGAAATGATTCAGCTGAAAAGCATTTGTCTACTCCTGCAAGAGGCTGTCCATGAATGATGAGGTAAGGCAGGCCAACTGGACTAAGAAATTTTATAGCCTGTACAACTGCTACTTATCTCCTGCTTGTGTTTGTTTCATGCATTAATGGATAAACATTAAAATAAAGTAAGCCTCACACCAACATACCATAGCTACGATAACTGTGTAGTTTCCCTTTTCTTGTTATATCTGAATCCTCAGTGCTCTTAATATTGTAGAGGTTGGAATGGCATCTGTCGATGAATGTAAGCAATAAGCCAACCCAGTCATCTTCATGTATAGGACTTTTTATCACTGTCAGATTACTTTCTGTCATGGGGAATCTTTGCAGTACTCCCATTTACTTTTTTAATGTAGTTGTATGCACAGTAACCACTAATGTAATGAACCAGACACACCTTTTTTTTCGTCCTTTATGAACATAACTCACGTCTACATTTACATTTTGAGAATAAACAATTTTTTCATCCACTATAGCTGATTCATCAAAAAAAGTTATTATAATGTTTAGTGTCATCTGAATTGAAAACTACTGAAAGATTGAAACAGAAAGTAAATTAAGAATCCAAAGCAAATGTA
Organism: Schistocerca serialis cubense; assembly: GCF_023864345.2. Taxonomy (NCBI): domain Eukaryota; kingdom Metazoa; phylum Arthropoda; class Insecta; order Orthoptera; family Acrididae; genus Schistocerca; species Schistocerca serialis. The sequence continues at coordinate 454,966,118 of NC_064646.1, forward strand.
TGACAAGCAAAAACATGATAGAAGACAGGTGTGGAAAAGATTATCATATATGTGGTGGCAACTAACAAACCAGTCTGAACTGGCTTCATAAGAAGATTGGTTGGTTGGTTTGTGGGAGTAAAGGGACCAGACTGCTACAGTCATCGGTCCCTTTTTCTAAGTACTAAAAACACCCACAGAGAATAAAAAACGATTACCAAAATAGAGCACAGACGACACAGAACAAGAGAAACTGAGACAAAGACCAGACAAAGCAAAACTAAAATCACACAGAGTGTGACGGTGGTTGCCCGACCATGGAAATAAAAAGGGAAAAGCCAACCACTTAAAACACACTAAAAAAAATCAGTTTAAAACCGGAGGCCAGAATCCACACAAAACAATAAGATAAAACAGAAACACTTAGATTAAATGATAAAAAACCCCTGCCCGAATAAAACGTAAAACTAAGTCAGCCGTAGCAGAGTCATCTGTTAAAAGGGCAGGGAGCGTGTCAGGCAGTGCGAACGACTGCCTCAGCACAGCTAAATGCGGACACTCCAATAAAATATGGACCACAGATAAAACGGACCGCAGCGACATAGGGGTGCGTCCCCACGGCGCAATAAGTGGCCGTGCGTAAGCCGAGTGTGCCCAATGCGCAGCCGGCAGAAGACAACAGACTCCTGGCGGGAGACCCGAATGGACGACCGCCACACAGTCGTCGTCGCCTTGATTGGACGGAGTTTGTTGGGCGTGGGCAGATTGCGCCATTCAGCGTCCCAAACCGAAAGAACTTCGAGGCGTAAGACTGCCCGCAAATCAGTCTCCGGGAGGCCAATCTCCAGAAATGATTTACTAGTGGCCTCTTTCGCCAGGCGGTCAACATTCTCATTGCCAGGTATCCCAACATGGCCTGGGGTCCATACGAAGACCACAGAGCAGCCGCAATGCGCAAGAGTATGCAGGGACTCATGGATAGCCATCACCAGACGAGAACGAGGAAAACACTGGTCGAGAGCTCATAAACCACTACAGATATGAAGGACTCACCTGAGCAGGAGCGGATATACTCTAGGGCACGAAAGATGGCGACCAGCTCAGCAGTGTAAACGCTACAGCAAGCCGGCAAGGAACGTTGTTCGGAATGGTCCCCTAGAGTTAACCGACTCGACCAGCGACCATCGAGCCGTCGGTGTAAACAACTCCAGAGCCCTGATACGTGGCCAGGGTGGAATAAAAGTGGCATCTGAAGGCCTCCAGAGGGACTGAGTCCTTCGGGCCCTGTGCCAAATCAAGCCGAAGGCAAGGGTGAGGCACACACCATGGGGGCGTGCGCAGAGGTGCCCGGAAAGGAGGTGGAACTGGGAAAAACCCAAGCCCAGAGAGGATCGGTGGTGGTGGTGGTGGTGGTGGTGGTTGTTGGGGTATTTAAGGGGGACTAAACAGCTAAGGTCATCAGTCCCCCATTCCAAAAAAAAAGGCGAGACAGAAATGCACGAAACAGGTAAAACCCCAAGGGGAAGGAGACTCCCCCCCCAGGCCCTAAAAGAACACAAACGCGGTAACGAACACTACAGACATGAAGACACCAGACAAAAGGAAAAAGAACAAAAGAAGATGACCGGAGACTGGTTGACTGACCACGACAACAAAAAAGGGAAAGAGTCAACCAACCGACTACACACTAAAATCTGCAACCAAATATGAGACACTCGAGGACAAGAGACACACAAAGGGAAAGGAGCAGGACCTCCCTAAATGGAACAATAAAAAGGACTACCACAGATAAAATTTAATACGTCTTCAGCCACGGAGGCATTGTCGCTTAAGACCAAAGGCAAAGTGCCCGGGAGATTAAAAGACTGCCGGAGGGTGCGCAGTCGGGGACACTCCAATAAAATGTGGGCGACCGTCAGCCGGGACCCACACTGACACAGGGGGGGATCCTCCTGACGCAAAAGATGGCCGTGCGTCAGGTATGTATGGCCGATGCGCAGCCGACACAGGATAACAGAGACCCTGCGAGAAGACCGCAGGGAGGAGCGCCACACATCGGTCGTCTCCTTGACAGCCCGCAGTTTATTAGGCGCCGTCATGCCTCGCCACTCAGCAGACCACACCCCAAGCACCTTACGGCGCAACACCAGCTGCTGATCGCGAGCTGTGAGGCCGATCTCCAAAGCTGGGGCGTCGATTGCCCCTTTGGCCAGCCTGTCAACACGTTCGTTCCCTGGGATGCCAACATGACCTGGCGTCCAAACCAAGACCACCGAACGACCAGAACGGGCAATGGCGGAAACAGACTCCTGAATAGAGGACACCAGAGGAGAAGAGGGATAGCAGCGGTCGATGGCCTGAAGGCTGCTCAGGGAGTCACTGCAGATGACGATGGACCTACCTGAGCAGAAACGCATATGCTTAAGAGCGCGCAATATGGCCACCAGCTCTGCAGTAAAAATACTGCAGCCAGCCGGCAAGGAGCATTGCTCAACATGGGCAGCATGAGCAAAAGCGCAGGCAGTGCGACCATCAACCAGGGAACCATCAGTGTAGACAGGCTCACAGCCCGGAAATGAGGCGAGGAGCGCAAGAAAACGGCGACGGAGGGCCACAGGCGGAACCGAGTCCTTGGGTCCCTGCGCCAAGTCCAGACGGACGGACGGCCGGGGCAAACACCAGGGAGGCGTAGGTGCACGGACCCGGAAGGGAGGCAGAAGAGGGAATGACCCCAGTTCCGACAGCAGGGACCGGACGCGGACAGCTACAGAAAGCCCAGACCGAGGTCACCGTTCGGGCAGATGGAGGACCATGGCAGGGAAAAGCAGGCGACGATTGGGATGGCCTGGCGAGCAATGCACGTGGACAGCATAGTCGGCGAGCAGACGATGGCGGCGAATCCGCAGCGGGGGAACCCCGGCCTCCACCAGTAGACTATCCACGGGACTAGTGCGAAAAGCGCCAGTGGCAAGCCGAACCCCACAGTGGTGTATGGGGTCTAACAACTTCAACACTGAGGGTGACGCAGACCCATAGGCCAGGCTCCCATAATCAAGCCGGGACTGCACAAGGGCTCTGTACAATCGCAGCAGCGTGCAGCGATCTGCACCCCAAGACGTGTGGCTAAGGCAGCGGAGGGCGTTGAGGTGCCGCCAGCATTTTTGCTTCAGCTGAGTAACATGAGGAACCCATGTGAGCCGGGCATCAAACACGAGTCCCAAGAAGCGGCAAGTGTCCACCACTTCAAGCAGGTGGCCGTCGAGGTAAAGTTCAGGATGAGGGTGGACCATCCGACGCCTGCAGAAGTGCATAACTCGAGTCTTGGGTGCAGAGAACTGAAAACCATGAGTCAGAGCCCATGATGCTGCCTTGCGAACGGCGACTTGCAGCCTGCGGTCGGCGACTCCCATAGTCGTGGAGCTAAATGAGATGCAGAAGTCGTCGGCATACAAAGAAGGAGACACCGACGACCCCACTGCTGCAGCCAGACCATTAATGGCCACTAGAAATAAGGAGACGCTCAACACTGAGCCCTGCGGGACCCCATTTTCCTGTATATAAGATGAACTAGAGGTGGCACCGACTTGCACCCGGAAAGAGCGGCGCAATAAAAAGCTTTGAAGAAAAGCCGGGAGCCGACCACGAAGACCCCACTCATGCAACGTGGCGAGGATGTGATGATTCCATGTGGTGTCATACGCCTTCCGCAGATCGAAAAATACAGCAACGAGATGCTGACGTCGGACAAAAGCCGTACGGACAGCAGATTCCAGCCGCACCAAATTGTCCACTGCAGACCGGCCCCGACGGAAGCCACCCTGGGATGGAGCGAGGAGACCGCGCGACTCAAGGACCCAACACAAACGCCGCCCCACCATACGTTCGAGCAATTTGCACAAAACATTGGTGAGGGTAATGGGACGATAGCTGTCCACCGCCAGTGGGTCCGCACCGGGCTTCAAGAAGGGGACAATAACACCCTCTCGCCATTGCGACGGGAACACACCTTCGCTCCAAATGCGATTAAATATCGCGAGAATGTGTCTCTGGCAGTCCCTGGAGAGATGCTTCAGCATCTGCGCGTGGATGCAGTCTGGGCCTGGTGCTGTATCAGGGCAATCGGCAAGGGCAGCGAGGAATTCCCTCTCGCTGAAAGGAGCGTTGTATGTTTCAGAACGACGTGTGTGGAATGAGAACGGCGTCCGCTCTGCTCGCTCCTTTAGAGAGCGAAAGGCGGGGGGATAGGATGCAGTCGCAGAGCTCTGAGCAAAGTGCGCGGCAAGCCGTTCAGCAATGGCGGCAGCGTCCGTGCAGACAGCGCCGTCCAAGGAGAGCCCAGGGACACCCATAGGGGTCTGGTATCCATAAATCCGCCGGATCCGGGACCACACGAGTGAGGGGGAGACATGGGAGCCCAAGGATGAAACATACCTCTCCCAGCACTCCTGCTTACGCCGTGCAATAAGATGACGGGCCAAGGCACGGAGCCTCTTAAAGGCGGTGAGGGTCTCGAGAGACGGGTGCCGCCTATGACGCTGGAGAGCCCGCCGACGGTCTCAAATAGCCTCAGCAATCTCCGGCGACCACCAGGGTACAGCCTTCCTCCGAGGGAGGCCAGAAGATCGGGGGATGGCAGCCTCGGCCGCTGAAATGATGGACGTGGTTAAAACACGGACCACCTCGTCAATGTCGCCCTGTGGGGGAGACTCAATGGCTGCAGCAGAAGTAAAAGCCGGCCAGTCCGCCCTGTGGAGAGCCCAGCGGGGCAGGCGCCCAGAAGAACGACTCTGGGGTAGTGACCAATAGATGGGAAAATGGTCACTACCGCACAGGTCAGGGTGCACCCTCCAGTGGAGGGATGGGACAAGTCCGGGGCTGCAAAGAGAGAGATCGATGGCTGAGAACGAGCCATGGGCAACATTGAAATGCGTGGGAGCACCGGTGTTCAAGAGGCTAAGGTCGAGCTGAGCCAACAAATGCTCCACGGCCCGACCGCGGTCATCAGAGACAGTCCCACCCCATAGAGGGTTGTGGGCATTGAAATCGCCCAGAAGCAGCAATGGTGGCGGGAGTTGAGCCAGCAGCGCAGCCAAGACATGTCGGGGGAGCTCCCCATCCGGAGGAATGTAAACAGAGCAAACAGTAATAGCCGGCGAGAGCTCAACCCTGGCAGCAACTGCCTCTAAAGGCGTCTGAAGGGGTACTGGCGAGCTACAGACAGAGTGGTGAACAAAGAGGCAAACCCCACCTGACGCTCGTTGACAGGCAGCATGGTTCTTATAGTATCCCCGATAACCGCGAAGGGCGGGGGTCCGCAGTGCAGGAAACCAAGTTTCCTGCAGAGCAATTCAGAGAACAGGGGAATCACTCAGAAGCATCCGGAGCTCAGGCAGGTGACAGAAATAACCGCCGCAGTTCCATTGGAGAATGGAAGCAGGAAGGGACTGGGAGGGCGTGAATGCGACTAAGAGGCAGACAGCGCTTCAGAGCCAACTGCCGCCACCGGGGGAGAGTCAGCTGAGGCCATAGGAGAGGCCCCCAAGGGTTCCGTGAGGGCGAGATCCGCGGCAGAGGCGAGGATCTCCACCTCATCCCAGGAGCCAGGACTATGGACAGCAGGCGGTGCTGAATCTGCCGGAACGTCCTTCTTCTTGGACACATGCCGTTCCTTCTTCTCACGTCGGCCCTTAGGGTGAGAGGGCTGGGAGAGCTTCTCTGAAGGAGCGTCGGAGGCTGACGACAACGCAGAAGCCCTACAACCAGCAGGTGGCGGAACCTTCAGCCACTGGCTGACATCTGGCTGGGAAGGAGAAGAAACGGAGGAAGGGAGAGCCCCGAGGGACCCGTTCCGCGAGAGAGGAACCGGCGGAGGCAACGCTGGCGGAGAAGGAGGGGGAGGAATCGAGCCTCCCAGTTGTGGAGCAGATGTCACTCCTGAAGTAAGCGTGGGGGGAGCGACAGAAGAGGGTTTGCCCCCAACTGCTAAGGGGGCAACAGAGGAAGGCTTGCCCCCAGACACGAGGGGGGCAGACAGAGATACACGGCCCCGAGGGCCCACTGAAGGCGGCACAGATGAGGGGACAACCGTCGCTCGTGTGGGCGACAATAACATGGCTGCAGCATAAGATGGTCAAATGGAAGCAGGATACAACCTTTCATATTTCAGTTTTGCCTCTCGATAAGTAAGCCGGTCCAGGGTCTTAAATTCCATGATCTTCCGCTCCTTATGAAGAACGGGGCAATCCGGCGAGCATGGAGAGTGGTGCTCCCCACAGTTGACACATACAGGCGGAGGCGCACATGGAGAATCGGGATGAGAGGGGCGTCCGCAATCTCGACATGTAGCGCTGGATGGGCAACGGGAGGACATATGCCCAAACTTCCAGCACTGGAAGCACCGCATCGGGGGAGGGACGTATGGCTTCATGTCGCAACGGTAAACCATCACCTTGACCTTCTCGGGCAAGACATCACCCTCGAAGGCCAAGATAAAGGCACCGGTGGCCACCCTGTTAGCATTGGGCCCTCTATGTACACGACGGACAAAATGTACACCACGTCGTTCCAAGTCGGCTCTCAGCTCGTCATCGGATTGTAACAAGAGGTCACGATGGTAAATAATCCCCTGGACCATATTTAAGCTACTGTGGGGAGTGACGGTAACAGGGACGTCACCCAGCTTATCGCACAAGAGCAACGCTCGTGACTGGGCTGGGGAGGACGTCTTGAGGAGGATGGACCCATTCCTCATTTTAGACAACCCCGCCACTTCCCCAAACTTATCCTCCAGGTGTTCCACAAAAAACAGAGGCTTCGTCATAAGAAAGGAGTCACCATCAGTCCTGCTGCAGACAAGGTATTGCGGTACGTAAGGCTCCCGCTTGGCACTAGATCGGCGTCCCTCCCATGGCGCAGCCAACGAGGGGAACGACTGAGGGTCATATTGTGCAGCATCAAAGTCGACTCTACCACGCTTAGAGACGCTGGTGGCCGTGCGACCACCAGCTTGGTGTGATTTATTGCGCTTCATTGCGCCACATCCGCCCAGATGCTACCTACTCCGAATGAGGGCTCTCCCCAAGGGCGCCACATAGCCAAAGCAACAGGTACCTGGCCGATATCCCGTTGCCCGGAGTCCCCGTGCCCCAGACAAGATGGGCACATACTCCTTGGCATGCATGGGGAGGAAACAGCTCTGGCATCTATAGTGTGATCCCTGCGTGGTCAGGGGGCTACCACCAAGAGGGTACATGACGACCCCACCACAACGGACTGGCTACCGTGCTGGATTTTAGGTGTTGAAAGGGTCCACAGTTGTCGTAGGCGCTAAGAAGAAGAGTGTGCACAAGGCGAGAAGGAGACAACCCAGAAGATGTTGGGCGTAGTCCCCCCCCACACGACAATAGGTAACATGCAAGATGGTGGAGCATGATGGACCAATAGAAAAACACCACGTAAGGTGTCCTTCCCCAAATGGCACGCACTAACAACGGAAATTTGGAAAAAAAAGGGAGGTCAAACCCAAGAGGGGACCATCACAGAAGGCCGAAACGTTTGAGACTCCTTTTAGTCGCCTCTTACGACAGGCAGGAATACCGCGGGCCTATTCTTACCCCCGAACCCGCAGGGGGGCTATTTAAAGTAACGGGAGTCTTATTTTACTTGTACTTGATTGAACTACAGACGGTGAAAAATTTGGTGCTGCAGTACAGTCTGGTTGAAATGGCTCTGAGCACTATGGGACTTAACATCTGAGGTCATCAGTCCCTTAGAACTTAGAACTACTTAATCCTAACTAACCTAAGGACATCACACACATCCATGCCCGAGGCAGGATTCGAACCCACGACTGTAGCAGTCGCGCGGTTCCGGACTGAAGCACCTAGAACCGCTCGGCCACCGCGGCCGGCGCTACGGTCGCAGGTTCGAATCCTGCCTCGGGCTTGGATGTTTGTGATGTCCTTAGGTTAGTTAAGTTTGAGTAGTTCTAAGTTCTAGGGGACTGATGACCTCAGAGAAGTTAAGTCCCATAGTGCTCAGAGCCATTTGATATGAGCCTTTTCCCAAGACTGCAATCTTCTCTAGGTCTCTTCCAAAGGTAAGTATGTGGGTCTGAATACTGATCCAGTACAAAAATATTCATAATTTCATTTCAATCCCTACCACGTGCACACCGGACTGCTAGTGAAAATTAACATGCATTTTTAATGTCTGTTCATGTGTTGCCAACATTCGCAATAGGTGTCGTTATTTCTGGTCAAACACGCACACATCTTACTGTTGGTGAGTAACCAAATGATACTTAAGCTATATTCGTGGATTATAAAGAAAGACGGTAGGTGTGCGGTTCGATTATCGCTCAGGCACAAAAATTTGTGTCCTTATTTTAGATTCAAACACCTAGCAGCTGGTAAGAAAAACCGATACATAACATTTGATTTTACTTAGTTAACAATCCGATTACGTGTTGGGTTCGTGTCTCCATCGCAGAACTTCACATCATGCACTTCATTCAAAAGTAACAAAGTGTGCATGCATTTAAAGATGAAGGTGTATCAGACATCTTTCGTAGTTAGTTAACAGGGACGAAAGGGACTTGATTGGAGTCCCAACTTATTACAAAAACTGTGGTCTTTTATTTTCAAATTTAGATTTGGTTATTGATACTGGCGAAAATTTCAGTAATTCATGACTCTTCATGGCTAGTCAGCAATATGATTAGATTAGATTTGATTTGATTCGATCAATATTTGTTCCATAGATCGTGAATACCACATGTCATAATGATGTGGAACGTGTCATTTTAATGAAAGATTTCTTTACATACCATGGTGCAATTTTTTTACAATTATTTAATCTCTCAGTCTTTTTTTATATTTATGTCTATCTCTCTCGTCTCTCTCTCTCTCTCTCTCTCTCTCTACACACAAACACACTTTTTTTTTATTTGTTTGTTGTGCTCGGCTATCGGCCAGGTACGATATCGTTGACGAACGAGTTTCTTAGCTTTGAGTACACTTACGAAAGAAATATAATAACAACTATGAGAGATACTGATTTATGATGCTTAGTTTACAGTCAGTTCTGAGTAATATTAGTAACTACGCGCCAGTCCCTATACCTAATAACAGAAATGCGAATCAGGCGCATTACGTATTCCAGGCCGTGCCAGCCGCGTCTTTGAGATGCCAGCTATGGTCACTTCCCAGCCCTCTGTAGGAACACATCGGTCCGTCTTCTTCCTACTGATACTGTAACTGAGATTTGGCAACAAGGCAAGGTATGTTTGGCAACTCTGAGGCTTAATTCCGTGCACACCAGGAAGTAATTCGTCGATCACAAAGTTCACTTGCCTTTTCCTGTCATTTCCATTGAATAATCTTATTATCGCTTGAGGTGTAACAAAAGGTTGTAAATTTATCGTATTCAGCCCAGGAAAGTCGTTGGACGTGGAAATCGCAACTAATCTTGTCCTTTAAGTAGCGATTTACGAGTTCTAGCCACTATCAGCTTCGTAATAGGAATCTCTCACACACACCTCTTCGCTGGCTCTGTGGTAACATGCTGATCCGTAAAAAAGCGTCTGTTATGGTTCGCGGTTCCAGTCTCGCTGACTGTAGCTCTTTCACACAGGGGTTAAAAGCGTCACAAACAGTCAGATCAAACATCGATAAGAAAAACGCAAGAAAATACTTTCGGCTCATAGTGCAATGGTGAAAAACTTACAATGGTGCACAGCAGGTAATGCCTCTTTCCGTTGCTGACAAGTAAATTTTCGGTTTCTGGGAATACATAACTTTATTTATGAAATGCTACATTTGCATGCCTCTTGAGTATGATACGACATAAAAAAGAAGCACAGACCCAATGGAAGACTTAAGTTAGTAGTATTTTACTAATTCGGTTCGATAGAGGCAAACTTCTGTACAGATACTCAGCATTATGAAAACAGACTTTCTCGTAAGGTTATCGTGTGTAGTTTTATTTCATTTCTTATAATACAGTGCACAATTTTCATAGGGTATCTTCTGGTGTTGCTTAAGCAATAGTAAACATGAGAGAGAAATCAATCATCGATATATGCGAATTCTCTGATGTTATCTATAACAATCTGACAATGCACATGCACTTTATTGATTATATCCATGTAGAAAACTTTTTCTGAGTTAAAGCTGTCAAACAAGGTTTGTAGAAGAATAAAATGCTACTACCACATGACAGCTAATGTAGAAAATACTTCTTAAACAACTCGTCATTATGTAAATAAACATTCAAAACGGCATCCAATGGGAACTAATGCTTAAATGAAAGAAGTCAGAATGACAGCAACCAATAACGTGCATAAGCAGTGATAAACAAATGTGTAGAAACATGAAGCAGCTCCCCATCCAGTGCGATATGGGTTCCTCGTCTCCAATATCCACAAAATTGGTTTTAAAACTCTTCTTAAAATAAAAGGGAAAAACCAGGGGAAGTGGATGAAGAAATACGAAATTTAAAAAACTGGACCACTGTAGGGTGTATGTAAAACAAAATTTGACAATATTTTGAAAAATAAAAATCATTAAAAAATCATGAACTAAGTGCAACAGGACACTAATGTGTGTATAAAACCAAATAATCTTTGAGTATTACACTCAACATCTTCTTATCAATATTTTTGGGTAAACTAGTGAAGTGCTTTGTAACGCCTGGAGTTTCTCTGATAGAATACAAGAGGACCTTCGACCATAGATATTGGTAGACTGGTCATGACGTATATTTCGTGGCACCTACATCTCTACTGCTATACCACGTGACTATTGGCAAAACAATGGTGGTATCCTGTTGTGCTTATGGTTGTACCGAGCGTTTTGTGAAGGGAAGTAACATTAAATTTCACGTGTAAGTATTATTAGTTTAATTTAGCGGCATTTCTTGAATACTGATAAGCTATTGTGTGTATCATATCCTTACCCAGAACGCCACAGTTAACGTAAATTGGCGGTTTGAAGTGCTGTGTGTGTTTCCAGGCGAACATTGCAATCGTATATATTTCTTGAAATGGTAAGCTACAAAGCTGCTTTTTCTCTTTCGTATAGGTTTCCAAAGGATGAAGGGCGCAGGCAGATGTTGATACAGGCAGTGAAACGAAAAGATTTCAAGCCTACTGCGCACACACGCATCTGTTCGAAGCACTTTGAAGAATATATATATATACATATATATATATTTTGTGTGTGTGTGTGTGAGAGAGAGAGAGAGAGAGAGAGAGAGAGAGAGATTTATTACCAATAACCCTTCCCACTCCAAAAGCAATGGCAATGTGCTTTGCTACTACATAAGAAGAAAGGATGTTTTTTACTATCCTGGATTAAATCTGACTTTGGTACAAAAAGGGGTGAATTATGCTGGTATTATTTTAAAGAACAATTTGCAAAAACAAGTTAGGGGTTTGATTTCTCATCAGGGTTTAGTTTTATTTTGTACTTCCCAGTTACAAGACATACGAATATCAGAAACAGATACTGAATACCATTTGCAAAAAGGTAGTTGTATGGCCTATGTTAGTTTCCAGATAATAAGCTGTAATGTTTGGGATAAATAATATGCTGCTACAAAAATCTTTGGTCATTTACCAAAAAGCATTAAAAGCCTGACAGATAGCCAACCAGCATTTAAAATCAAACTAAAATAATCTATGAATGACAGCTCCTACTCAGTAGACGATTTTTTTAGGTATAAATAAGTGATTGGAAGAATTATCATGTAACGATAGGTCTACCTTTCATTAAACTGACACATCATTGCGAAGTATCGTATTCATGATCTGTGGAACAAGTATTCATGTAAGTAGGTACTGATTTTGTAGATATCTTATTTGATACATCTACGAAACAAACTGTTTAAACCAAAAAAGAGCTTTCAAATGAAACTGCTTTACGTTTTGTGGGTGAACGACACAATTGAGTTCGTTACATTCGATGTGAACACGTGTGTTTACGTTACAGGTTTCGTTGTTTATGCCGATTTATGAAGTCTATAACACTTTCTACAACCACGGCACTAAAACACACACACGCAATATTTACATTTTATGCAGTGCATAACGCGTATTGTTAGTAGAGAATGCATCTCATAATTGGTAACACTGAAACATTCGCGGCGAATATATTGCCGAACATCGAAAGTGTTTCAGCAGTTCACAAAGTTCATTGTGAAGTAATGGCTGTAAAACTAAATTTGTACAGTGGTTACGCAATAATTTATCACTTCTAGCTGTGTTTACATAAGCTACATTTTAATGTGGTGAAATTGGCAGGAAATCCACTGAGAAATACTGGAAGTGAAATCAGGAATCAGAATGCTGCCTTGAACTCCCGCCGACGTTCTGCCAACAGTCACGTGATTCTATGTTGCAGCCACGGCAGATGTATAGCCGCTGCACTGCTTGCCCAGTCTATTAGTATCTATGGTCGAAGAAGAGGACACAACTCCCGTGTGTCCCACCTTTGAAGACCATGCACAAGTGTCGTACGAGGGCAGGGGGTGTAAGCAGTAAATTATACACACATGAAGGTTGGCAGGGCAGTGGTGATTGCTACCTTGGAAATATAGGTCTTCCTGACTGGAGGTCACTGTGTGATGGGTGGCCACATATTCAGTTGTTGTGTCATTCTTGGGATTTTCACTGCTGATCTGCAGTATCTCACTGAGATATACCTGCTGCGGGATCACTTAGCAGTTATTACCATCATAAACAGGAGTTAATAGTGAGCTCCTGCCTGTTGTACTTCTTAGTTGGTCCGAAAGAAGTGAGCATATTCCTCGTCCTGTGCAATAATCTTGATAGTAAATTAATGTAGGTTAATTCTTACAAGGAAGAAGAGAGCAACCAGCCACTATTAATACTGCTATTTATTTAGGTAAATATCAGTATTAATAGTAGTTGGTTGCTGTCTTCTTCCTTGTAAGAATTAACCTACATTAATTGTACACAACCATGGTCTCACCATGTCAGTTTTAGACAAAACAGAATCTTGATAGTGCTCATGGGAACTCGGCTGCCCCCAACGAGTTAAAATTTCATAGAGTGGCTATAGGTCCGCCATGTTTGAAGCAAATTGAAGTTCTGTCCGCCATGTTTTCTTTAGTCAAGGCATTCGTCTGCTGTGTCCCACCCCCCTGTAACTGCGTATGACTTACTTGAAATAGCCCCTACTAGCTTTATTTTTTCTAAAACAAGCAATAGACAGCAGTGATTTCAGTGTACACTGACAGCAAAAAGGGATGTTTTTGTCGAAATATGGCTAAACTTTTCGATGTAGATAACACTACAAGACAACTCAAATAAGTCTGTCCATCCACTATAACGTTACTTGTTGCCCATAAATTAATGCAATTAGAGCAGGTACCACCAGAATATTACGGTGAAACTCCAAAACACGCTGTGGTTAACTATTAGAAACAGTAACGGGCGCAGAAATGTGATATTTTTGTCGCTATTTCAAAGTAAACAGTCAAAGCCTCAAACACCAGTACACTGTGAACGAGAATATTATTTGAAATATGTGTTACAAGTAGTTAACACAAGCATAGTAATTCAATAATAATAATAATCTACAAGAAAGGTAAAATAATTTATTTACATTTAATTTTTACAATGTTTTAACTGACATTCGTATTTTTTCAGTCTTTTCACTGACCTTTAAATAAAATAAGCTTCGTGTATAGTTGTCTCACAACTTTACCTCTCTGCTCAGATGATTTTGACCTGCATAAGTGATTTATTCGACATACAAAAAAATGTTTGAGCAGCAGTTTTATCAGTTTAACATAATGGGTTTCTTCACCAAATTCGGTTTCTATAAAAAGATGTTCATTGTTTATAAATAAGGAGCCCCTCACCAATTGCAACACTTCTGTCTGGAACCTCAACAAAAGGTTTTTCTGACATTTCAGGATTATGTCTTCATTATTTCTGAAAACCTCACCAACATTACAAAGTTTAACAACATCATTAGCTGGATTGATTAAACTGGTTTTCACATCTTTCACTGCAATCAGTCCAGTTCTTTTAGCGTCAATACAAGCAAAAATACCTTCTAAGCAGTCAGTACAGTTAATTTTGTTTCTCACCTGTCTCATTATACACAGCCTCTTATTTTTTCCCCATCCCAAACAAGGTCCTTCTTAATAGCCATCTCATCAAACATCAATGTTGCAAAAATTTGGGTTGTGCTATTCTCAACTTCAGAGGCAATTTTAGTGAAACCCTCCTCAGTAAAACCTGGATGGCCACCCACTGACATTGCCCAACGGCGAAGTGTTCTTGGGTGGGGTAATTTCACAAATTTTCGTAAGTAGCTGTATGCCTTGGCAGAATAAAAGTGTAGGGTCAGGCCAAATTTCCTTATTTGCTGAGAATAATGGCATACTTTAGCAATGCACTGAAGTTCCAATAGCTCCTTCAACAAACCAACTACATGTTCACTGTTTAACATAGCAGAAACTGAACTACATAGCCTTCTTCTCAAACCAGCAACTAAAGTCTGTGTAACTGCACTATTCTTCTTTTGTGTCATGCACTAAGTTGCTTCATTTGCTTTATCCGCTTCTTTAGTCGCACATTCTCTACTTGTACTCAGTTATATTGTGTTTTCAACTTCTTAGGGCTTGGTAGACAGTAATTGTGGTCAGCAGAAACAGATGTGGGTCCGACAGGCACTGAAAGAATGCAGTTACATCATAAGTTTAAAACAGAGTTACACCATCAGATTATAATAAAGTATGTAATTCAAAGTAATAAGAACACCGAGTAAAATTAAATTATTGACTTACTTTGTGCTAATGATGTCACTGTAACAGCACTATCTTGCAAATTGTCGAAAGATCGCTTTCTGGGTTGTGGTCGTAATACTTTATATTGCTTTTGTAAATGTGATGGAAAGTTAAAGATAGTAGGTACTGCTTTTGACAAAAGGCGCCTCTGGACATTTGTGTGGTACATATATTTCTCTTCAAAATGAGCTGAACAGAGGTAACTGGCTGTAGTAGGAAACCAGTTTTCTCGCTTCATATTTATAATCCATCTTTTTGTAATTTCCTTATCTTTTAAAGGAAATCTGTAATCAACGATAAATAAACTACTTTCCTGCATTTGCCTTAAGCATAATTACAGTTCCAATGCAAATGACTCTTTAATAAACATTAAAAAACGTGTGTCGTATTTCGGTACTAATATACTTACTTATAATATGAAATATTAGTTGTTTTATCGCTGCGATTTGTGCAGTTGAACGCTGAACACACTGCAGGCATGTTGACTTTATATTTTGTAACAAAAAAGTCAACTAGAAAAGTTAAATATTGCAGTAATATCACAACAGCTGACTCACTTCCAACACAAACAACAGTAACGTTTTCCTAATGTTTTGACTAAGGAGAACATGGCAGCCGAGTTAGCGTTGGTTGCCACTAGGAGCGCTGTAACTAGTATCTCAGCCACTCTATGAAATTTTAACTCGTTGGCTGCCCCCATCATTTTTGTGTATTTCTTTTAATTATTTGTCTAAATTCCAAAGAGACTGCCAGCAGTAAATTGTGTGTGTCGTAGTGATTTAAATTTATCTGTAACTACTGCACTGTCTGGGCAGTATCTTACCACAAACAGCTTTTGTGTTGAGCGTCCAGACCTGATAGTTCACTACACAGCCCCTTTGCTTGAGGTGCATTCAAAGTACCAAGGCATTGATTTTGATTAATGCATTTATGTCGCCAAAGTGTCGTAGAGATGCAAAATTCGTGTCTTAAATTTTATATGACTATTTTAAAATTTTAAAGTATGGTGGTTATGTCATTGTTTTTCTGTTTTAGAGATCTAAAACTTAATTATCCTATTGTACCTTTATATTTGGCACTGGTCCCAACAAAACTAAACATACACTCCTGGAAATGGAAAAAAGAACACATTGACACCGGTGTGTCAGACCCACCATACTTGCTCCGGACACTGCGAGAGGGCTGTACAAGCAATGATCACACGCACGGCACAGCAGACACACCAGGAACCACGGTGTTGGCCGTCGAATGGCGCTAGCTGCGCAGCATTTGTGCACCGCCGCCGTCAGTGTCAGCCAATTTGCCGTGGCATACGGAGCTCCATCGCAGTCTTTAACACTGGTAGCATGCCGCGACAGCGTGGACGTGAACCGTATGTGCAGTTGACGGACTTTGAGCGAGGGCGTATAGTGGGCATGCGGGAGGCCGGGTGGACGTACCGCCGAATTGCTCAACACGTGGGGCGTGAGGTCTCCACAGTACATCGATGTTGTCGCCAGTGGTCGGCAGAAGGTGCACATGCCCGTCGACCTGGGACCGGACCGCAGCGACGCACGGATGCACGCCAAGACCGTAGGATCCTACGCAGTGCCGTAGGGGACCGCACCGCCACTTCCCAGCAAATTAGGGACACTGTTGCTCCTGGGGTATCGGCGAGGACCATTCGCAACCGTCTCCATGAAGCTGGGCTACGGTCCCGCACACCGTTAGGCCGTCTTCCGCTCACGCCCCAACATCGTGCAGCCCGCCTCCAGTGGTGTCGCGACAGGCGTGAATGGAGGGACGAATGGAGACGTGTCGTCTTCAGCGATGAGAGTCTCTTCTGACTTGGTGCCAATGATGGTCGTATGCGTGTTTGGCGCCGTGCAGGTGAGCGCCACAATCAGGACTGCATACGACCGAGGCACACAGGGCCAACACCCGGCATCATGGTGTGGGGAGCGATCTCCTACAATGGCCGTACACCACTGGTGATCGTCGAGGGGACACTGAATAGTGCACGGTACATCCAAACCGTCATCGAACCCATCGTTCTACCATTCCTAGACCGGCAAGGGAACCTGCTGTTCCAACAGGACAATGCATGTCCGCGTGTATCCCGTGCCACCCAACGTGCTCTAGAAGGTGTAAGTCAACTACCCTGGCCAGCAAGATCTCCGGATCTGTCCCCCATTGAGCATGTTTGGGACTGGATGAAGCGTCGTCTCACGCGGTCTGCACGTCCAGCACGAACGCTGGTCCAACTGAGGCGCCAGGTGGAAATGGCATGGCAAGCCGTTCCACAGGACTACATCCAGCATCTCTACGATCGTCTCCATGGGAGAATAGCAGCCTGCATTGCTGCGAAAGGTGGATATACACTGTACTAGTGCCGACATTGTGCATGCTCTGTTGCCTGTGTCTATGTGCCTGTGGTTCTGTCAGTGTGATCATGTGATGTATCTGACCCCAGGAATGTGTCAATAAAGTTTCCCCTTCCTGGGACAATGAATTCACGGTGTTCTTATTTCAATTTCCAGGAGTGTATTTTCCTATTGGAGGTTTGAGCTCAGCTTCTGTGCTTGCAGAAAAATAATAATGAATTAAAGATGGGTTCAACTTCTTGCAAATAAACAAATTATTGTTTTATTTTAACACTGAAACATGTTTCACCACAGTTGTGGCATGCTCAGTGGGTTTTTTTTCTTTTATTTTCCTGAAATACCTACAGGCAGGTTATGTTTAGGTTAGGGAATATGATACATCAGATTTTGTTGTTATTTAAGTTTTATATAAGCACTTTACCTTTTATAGGGTGGACAAATAAAAGTGGCCAGGATGAGTGGATGTGACTGGACGTGAATTTGTGGCAGCATTAACAGAGGAGGAAAAGATCTAAAGTTCCTTACAACAAGATGGAGCAACTGCCCATACAGCTGGCCGAAACTTGGAACACATTTACACAATCTTCAAGCATGACATAGTTCCTAGCAGAAGTCAGTTTTGTCATGGCCCTAGGTGGCCACCCAGGTCACCTGATCTGTCAGTGTGTGATTACTTTGTGTGGGGAGCCCTCAAGTTTAAGGTGTATCGCAGCAACTTTCATAGTCTTCAAGAACTGCAGCAAAACATTTCAGATGAGAGCAATTCTAGTAGTCCAGCTTCAATCTTCCTTCAGCAACTTGCTGACCAGGGCCCAAAAGTGCCAACAGATGAATCTTGGTCACTTTCAACATCTGCTACAGTCAAGTTAGTAATTTATTTCCTTTCCACTGCTGTGTTTCTTTGTACCCTGGCACTCTGTTCTATAGGCGATTTTTCTTTGCCCCACCCTGTATTTTACGTTTTGTGTGTCCTATGGCTGCCAACCAAAACTAGCCACAGGTCCTATTTAGTACACCATATCATCTGCAAACATAAGGGATCTTTTAAAATCATTTGCATTGAAATTTTGTTTATGATCCAATATTCAAAATGAATGTTCTGCTAAAATTTGTGGAGTATGGCTATTTTTGGCATTACCACTGTAATAACTGTCTAGTCCTCAGCTGTGACAAGTTTGTTTTTATTTACCAAAGGTCTTTTAGTGTAGTTGAGTTGAACATGTGGACACCAGTAAAAGTTTTGTGCGTTATTTCATGTAGTTTGCCAAATACAAAACATAATCCATGAATAACAAACTACATGAAACAGCTCACAAAAGTTTTACTGATGTCCACGGGTTCAGCTCAACTACACCAAAAGACCTTTGCTAGATAAAAACAAACTTGTCACAGATGAGGACTAGCCAGTTATCACAATGGTAAGGCCAAAAATGGCCATACATCACGAATTTTACAGAACATACATTTTAAGATTGGATTATAAACAAAAGTTCAGTGCAGTTGGCAACCACAAGAAACATATATATGTACTTAACCATTTGTTTTACATTGTAATTTAAATAACAATAAAATCTGATGCATCATATTCCCTAACCCAAACATAATCTGTATGTATTTCAGAAAAATAAAAGAAAAAAAAAAACCCACTGAGGATGTCTCAACTGTGGTGAAACATGTTTGGCTGTTAAAACAAAACTTAGTACACTGGACTTGCATTCAGGATGACGACGGTTCGAACCTGCGTCCAGCCATCCAGATTTAGATTTTCCATGATTTGCCTAAATCGCTCCAACCAAATGTTAGGGTGGTTCCTTTGAAAGGGACACCTGATTTCCTTCCCCAGCCTTGACACTATCTGAGCTTGTGCTTTGTCTCTAATGACCTTGATGCTGAAGGGACTTTAAACCCAATCTTCCTTCTTATAACAATACAATAATTTGTGTACTTAGAGAAGGGTGGACTCGTCCTTACTTCATTGCTAAATATGTTTATGATGAGACCGTGATATCTTTCATCAGACTAGCCAGCGGTTTTGGAATAAATTACAGCTTGTAATACAGACCATATGACTGTACCAGCAAGCAGAATAAACACTAAATAGAGGTAAAAGTGCATTTAAACTATTTTGTTAACAGCAATTTCTGATCTAGTTTGTGGTACATTTAAATATTTGTTTGTGTGTTACACTATCAGATCTTTTTGTGGCACCCTTCATATCTTTTTCATATTTGTAGTATTTTATGCATAGTAGACAGTTTAATAATCATTTTACAGGTACTTAACTGAATAATTAGTTGTGCTCAGATTACCAGCTTATCCTTTATCTAAACTATCTGTATTCAATAACTGAATAATTAGTTGTGCTCAGATTACCAGCTTGTCCTTTACCTAAACTATCTGTATTCAATATATTGGTGAAAATTTTCTTCTTAAGATTGGGCTCGCTTGATTATCAGTCTTGGATCCCTGCATCCTTAGTTTTTCAACACATTATACTTATGAAAGATCACAATTTGTGCACATAAAATCATACCACTGTCACTTACTTCTAGATACTATCATTAACAGCCGTCTGCCTGCTGCAAGTTAATTTTTAATATTCCTATTAAACAGATTTTTAGCTTGGATATCTTGGAATATTACCTTAACTTTGTGAATGAAGACTGTGCTTAACTTCTAAAAGTGTGGGTGTTGCAACACAAGGGCACCGATATGATAGAAAAAATGCTCCATACCCCGAGGTCTAGGGCCCTGTTCTACAGACTATTTCGCAAGATGACCAACAACTTGTAAGCAGGCATTAAAATATTCCAGTTCTGATCCTATAAAATTTGCATAAAACCTACTTTTAACTGATATTCTTGAAAGGAAAACACCTTATTAAACTAGAGTTTTCCCTTTACCTGAGAGCTAGGGAGAGGTGCCCCTCTCTCCCCCTCCTACCCCCCCCCCCCCCCCCCATGTCCCCGATGTATGGGCACCAATGCTGGAACACACACAAACTACCCCCACCCCCCAACACAGAAGTCAGAAGTTTCGATTTTCGAAAACTTGTTACAAATCTTACAAGGAGTTGTTTCTTTTTTTCTTTCTAAACTACTGTTCTAAAATTACGTTTTTTAAAGTTTCTTATAACCAAAAAAATAAAACCACAATATTTAATACAAGAACAAGTGCTACATCTGCCCCCATAACTGTGCCACTTTGCTCCTAGTGCTGCTTGATATATATCGGTAGTCTTCATTACTATGATGTCATGTTTTCAACTGCTGCAAGACACAGCATTCAAACAGTTGCATTGTAGCTAAAGTTGGGACATCAGAAGAGAAATGTCGATACAATCGAATATCTGTGTACCAAATATCAATATCAACTATTAACTGAATGGATAACATTGATATTTTGATGTATCTGTGCCACAAATATAGCCTTAAAATTCAGATTACAGGTTAAGACTCCGAGAGTTATTTAAAACTATGAATTAATAACAAGCCAGGAAAGGATAACAAAATTTAATTATATATTACATTAAGTAAAAACAGAGAAAACTTGCAAAAAATTAAAAACTGTTATGCTATAGCATATGAAAACACAGAAGAAAGTAAATACACAGAATCACTAAAAATATATATAATATAAATGCTTTTGCCAAGATAACGTAGACATTGCTGCCTTGACCGTATTTTGTCAACTTACTGGAACAACAGATGTGACCCTATCATGAGGTATTTCAAACTGCTCACAAATATTTTTCAGAATATGAAAAATATAGTCCGACATTTGTCATTCTGTAACTTCTTCATTTGTACATTAGGGGTTAATGTCAGTGTTGTTGCCTTACTTAATTCTTGCTGAGTCTTCAGATGAAAGATTTCATGTTTTTTGTTAATTAATTTTGAAAAAATTTTTGTGGTTGGTATTCTATACAAAGTAGTCACAACTTTTATAAGGTTGGTGAAATCTCCTTTCTTCACAGCATAAAATGCACACAATCGTAGCAAAAAATAAATGAAGCAGTTTTTCATTTTAGCAGTCATTCTTTTCCTTCTGCAAATGAAGCAACATTTTTCAAAGCAATACAAGTTCAATAAGCAGCTGACAAAGTCAAGGCAACTGCTGGACTAGAAGTGGAACTGAGGGGACTGCTTTTTATATTTACATTATCGGGACTTGATTGTGATGCCAGTTTCCTCAATAAGCCTGTAGCCATCCATTGCTGATGAAAAATTTTCAGATGCTGGGACTTTAAATGGTTAAGTCACTCAGAAAATGTCAAACATTCAGATGCCAATGGTGTGCAGCTACACTCTGAATTTTCAGGAGCGTACATTTTCCAGCAGTCATTATAGGAAAAAGTCACTTCTGCATCATACTGATAAATTACTCCAGTAACCATCATGTGGTTGAAAGAAAGGGTCCATAAACCACTGTCAACAACACAGTGGTAAACACATTGATTTTGGGCTGTTCGCTTGACACTGAGTGTTAAATGTGGAGTTTGTAGCTCCCTTACCCAAATGTGAGGCCTGTTGACTTTCCCATGTATCAGAAACGTAACTTCACACTAAAAGTTACAGGAGGCAGAATCAATTCATCTTTTTTCACGTTTCAGAGCATACAGGCACAAAATTCTACACACTTTACTGTACCATTTGCCCGATGAGCGTGTACTCATTTTAGATGGTATGATTTGTAAAGTATCTGGCATCTCAACACATGGTAGACAGTTGTTTGAGCTAGTTCAAGTTCCAACTTGCTCTGCAGGTTTATTTCATCACTTTAATACATTGCACATACTCTTCCAATACACAAAGTCTGCCTGGGATTTTACCTTTACACAAAGCCAGTTTTGTCAAATTGTTAACCCCATCCTCACTGGAGGTTCAACATTAAACTTACACCACAATGCACACTGCACCACAGTTGTAAGTACATTCACTTTTACTGAACTCACGAATGCACAAAATCTTTTATAGTAACCATCTCGCCTCAACTGACATAGTATACGCTATGGGCAGTGCTATGCTGCAGTGTTCTGGTGGTAGTATTCAGTTCACAATGTCCTCTTTCAAACAATTCAAAACAAATGTAGAGTAGGAAATATAACCAACCAAAATTGTGTCCCTCTCTTTGAATCATCCTGTACTATGAAATGAAACAGGTGTTGAGTCACCAACAGACACAATGAAAAAGACTAAATAATTTTCTGCTTACGGACATAGTCCTTGTCCTGAAATAGAAATTGCACACATGTTCACACAAGCACAACTCACACACTTGGTCCTATCTCCTGGTGTCAGCACCTGACTGCAACTGTGTCTGATCTGAGCTGCAAACTGCTAGGTTGGGTGGTGATGGTAAAGAGGTGACATGGGCAGGGAGGGGGAAGGATAACAGGGTAGCGGTGGGGGAGGACACTGTGCTACCTGCAGAAGTGTGCAAGAACATGGTGAGGACAGGATGGGGCTGCTAAGTTAGGTGTAGTGTTGGGAGGGGGGGAGGGGGGGGGGTAGGAAAGAAGAAAAGGGCATAGTGGGTGTGACAGCAGGATATAGGGCATGTGTAGTGCTGAAACTGGAGTGGGAGCAGTGAAGAGGATAGATAATTTCATTCCAGCATTACTATTTTTCCTCATTGAGCCTGTTCAATTCTATTTAAGGGAAATCATGTGTCAAACTGCTGAAGAAATGTGTTTATTGTACACATTTTGTGGATGGCTAGCTGGATTTAATTTTGGGCGCTAAACCCTGTGGTCGTTAGAATCTGGAACATACTTCCCATGGAAACATTCTGAATAAGTCATTACTTATGATGCTGTTGTTTATCATTATTATTATTATTATTGCAAACTGAGCTACATGTTTCACTGTTAACAACTGAGTATCATATTCATATAAATAATTTACTTTTGTCTTTACAAATAAATTCTGTACCACAGTTGTATTTTAGAACACACTTTACAATGCTGTTGCACACCTCTCAACCTCGTTTTGACAAATAGATCCTCTCATGCCAAAACCACAAATATCCAAAAACGGATATTTTTGACTTAGGTAAATTGCTGAATTTAATTTATTTGTGCTCTTCTGCAGTGAAATTTGATTCTGTGAGTCTCTGAGAAATTGCACGGCTCACTGTAACAAAAATTTAAAAATATTTCATTCGTAATGCCTCAGTAACAAACATGCCAGATTGATGACTTTTGGTAGGTTGTTGACTTACTAAGTTGTGCCACACAGTAAAAATGTCACATACACACTTTTAGTGCTCCACTAAAGGCTCCCCAGTTGTCGTGCAAGGGTGGCCAAGTTACATTCATTACGTATCCCGATTGTGTTGTTAAGATTGTGATACAGAACTGTTGGCCAATACCTACCCTCTGGAGATGAAAAAAATCAGTACTTCCAGTATTAACATGTAAAAATACACAAATTATTCTAGCTTTTAGAACTAATAGTTTTTTCTTCGGGGAGGAGAGAGAGTGATATGTTTGGGTTGGTTAAGAAGGAAGGGCGGGTACTCTGACTCCATGATGAGAGGAATCCACACGAACGAGGGGAGTGTTTTGAACAGTGAATCATTTGTCATTACATACATCACTACATACTTCAATTGTTCATCTATGTGCTCAGTTCATTGCAGATTGACTTACTGTTACAGAATAATTATCTTCCAAAGTATATTGAGCAATACGGCTGCCTCTGTATGTGGCAAATGGTTGAAGAAATAGTAAATAAAATATTAAAAGGCATTTCACTTTGGTTCCCTAAAGCCGAAGGAGGGAAAAATATGTACTTACCATGACTTTTCCTCGTCTGCCTCAAACATGATGAACTATCATGAGAAGTGCTCTTTCAAAATATTATGAGTGAATTTTTGATTAAGATAAATGTGACAAAAACAAGCCACTTTAACAGGCTGTCTGAAAATGGTGAAGATAATTTAAGACAGCAAGTCTTGAGTCATCCTACCATTGAATCATAGTACTGTTGACAGAAGTCATTAATAAGGTGTCTTTGCCTTTCGCAGGCAAGTGCTCTACCAACAGAGCTACCCAAGCACGACTCCCAAACCATCGCCACACAGCACACAGTTTTAATCTGCCAGGAAGTTTCATATCAGTGCACACTCCACTGCAGAGTGAAAATCTCATTCTGGAAGGTATCTTGTTTCAATCCTAAATATTACGCCAATGTACAATGACTATTTTGAAAGCATCTCACTTTGTTTACTACAGACTAGTATTCTTTTGGTCTGTAGACAAATGGGTATCACAAATGATGCATTTAAGTTGCTGACACAGAAACTGTTAAATCAGAACAATTATGACAAAATGTGCAGAGACGAGATTTGGCTTAAAATAAATGTGATGATGCAATTACACAGTGACTGTTTTTGAGTTACAAGCTTAATTGGAACACCCCTAAAGGACACTGTGGCCAAATCTTATAGCTATGATGGATGACAGCATGAAAGTTTTAAAAAACCTAATCAGAGCAGTGAAAACAAGATTTCATTATTAAACTCACCAGCAATGTTTATGCCCACACGATGGTGCTACCAGACATTACACAAGTAACAATAATGTCAGCACAATAATTCTAAATCAATTTGTGCAACAACCCTGTACAAACTAAGTGTTTTATCATGCATTTTTCAGTCAGACAGCACACCAACTGAAAAATGTCTATTCCAAGACAGAGGAAAAGAACGTATGCCCCACTGTACTTCATGAAGGATGCTTACAAATTATTAAAAACTGGAGGAATCTTCATCCTTTTAGTATCTGCACAATGATCTATCCTAAGTTTTAAATTGACCAGGATGACATACGCAACATTTAATTCAATGATACACGTGTACTCCAGTGTTAAAAAAACTACCCAGTTTTTTGCAAGACAATCTGATGGGACCTGTACCTACTGAAGAAGCTGTGAAATAGCCTTTTGGCATGTTTGTTTATTCCCAAGGCACTAAACAGAAGTTTCCATTGCAACAGCAAAATTTGAAGAATTGCTCACAATACAAGTCACAGAAAGTTCCCAAGGAACATCATGAATATTACTGCAGTTTATTGAATGGTGGAACTAAGCTTAATACATTGTATTACACACTGAAGATAGCTTGACGCAGAATAAGATTTACTGTTTACAGTTTAATTGATGACAGAATCTTGACTGTCTTTCAGTAAAAGTTATTTTCAAACCACCAAATTGAAACTTATAACCAGTATGTTTGATTTTCTTGTAGTACCATTGTGAAAATCCAATAAATCTTTCTAATGGCAGTACAAAGAATGTTAAATGGTTATCAACCCCAAATCCTAACATTCGTAGAATAAATGAAATGTAATACAATACAATCTTTTTTTTAAATACCATAGTTGATTTGTCACAATAAAACATTCAAATGCCTGTATCTCAAAACAAATGAAATACACATTCATGGTCTGGAATAAGTCAGATGGTGTAATCCATGCAGTTGCGATTTGATTCACTGTTGTACATTTACTAACAGGGAGAGGACTGTGACGACAGCATCAACAATCTAAGGATAAACCCTAACATTCCTCCCTGTTTAACAACATTAAATCCTTGCAGTTAATTATGCAATACTTGATGTAGGCTGTGGGTGTCTCATGTTCCTAATAGCAACATAGTTCCACAGACTGGAAGAAGTAATATGTACTCAAGCTTCAGAAACATGATGCTCCATTTATATGGCAGAGAATCACATCCAAGATAAATGTGATAATTAACATAACCTAAATATGAGCATCCTTTTAATCACTGTACCACACCACAGCTTCTGTACTGTGTAAGAGTGGGTCAAACTGCTGCTCTGAAGTCATGATCATATTAAAACAATGAGAAACTTCTTACAAAGTTTTTCTCCTTTTGGTTTCAGGTAAAAATCAAGTTCTCATCACCAGTAACTGCCTGTGATAACTGTAGTTATTAAATATAAAAGACCTCAACAGTATCAAACAAAACACCTCCACAGGATTAGTTAGGACATTCAGCCCCCGACACAGACTACATATTAAGTTGCTGAAAGCTGAAGTTCTCTCTCCGTTTTGACAGGTGAAAACAGAAAATTTTATTCTAGAATTTCTTCTATTCTAGAAGACATTCTCGCTAGGAAGTTCTGTTCCGATATAGGATTGTGTATTTCATAATAGCATGTATGATACACAGTTGTCTCCCACCTGTTACAGACAAAAATATTGCAATTGGTGGTTATAAATCTTGAGGTTGCATCCTGACTAACATCACACAAACAAGAACTGCCAGTGTTACCCAGTGAGATGTAGGGTCAGGAATTGAAACAGCTGCGTATGTCAAATAGCATTTTATTTTATTTCATTCCAAATTATGGTATAGCTACTTGCATCACCATTGAACAACATTGTGAGCACCCATTGGGATGCGTATTTCGAACAGACAGTACAGATACAAAGCGTGTTTAATAAGTATATACAATCAATGATTTGTTTGTTAGACCTCTAGTAACAAAACAATGTGAACAAGTACAAACAGATCAATACATAATTATAACAATGAAAACAAAATATTGTAAACCAGGAGAGAGTAACTTCAGATAAAGTAACTACAATGAAATTGCAACGCTATTGAACAGCAACAAATGCTAATATTTTAAAATTAATAAATACATACATCCTATGAAGTCCTTAAAAGTAATGGTTTTGAGAGATGAATTAGGAAAAGTGTTAGGCAATGCTAAAGTACAAGATAAAATTGTTCAACTATAGGAACAAATACTAAAACCGGGTATTAATAATTACATTAGTGTACTTAACATCCAAACGAACAAACAGTTCTATCAAATGGACAATTACCTTATGTAATTCAATTTTATTCATTTACTGTAACACGAAATACGGTTGGAGCAGCAAGTCTATATGCCAAATATTACCTTCTAAATAAAATTTTCTTTTCATTCAAACTTGACTCAAATGGTACAGATGGCACTACAGATACACTGTACAACAATTAACTTATCTGATGGGGTGAAAAGTTATAAATTTACTATTCTGTGACCAGATGATTATTACTGTTGCTGTTATTAATACTGTTTATTGCACTTAGCACTATTCACACAATGTAATTACACATTACATAACTGGGTGACAGCACTACAATTTTCCTACAGAAGAGAGACAAAATAAATAAATATGTAGGACAACTGAGCAAACACACTTCAAAAATACATAACATTTTGTGGACATCACAGAAAATATGAGCCTTTACATAACACTTTTAAAATGGAATAGCAACTCCTTGTAGAACACTGTTTCCGTAAAAAGGTGATGACAAATCTTAAAAGAACTGTAGTTGCTGACACTTTGGGGTTGTGGTCAGTACTCATATGTCTGCCAATAATTTCCTCTCGGCAAGGAAGCTGAGTTAAATATCCACTGACTTCCACTGAGAAGTATGGTGGTTGGGGTGTGACCCAGCAACAACACAATGAAAAGGATCCATGCAAGAATCCAAATTATCGGGAATAGGCTGTAAACTTAGGAACACAGTGTCACCCTGGAGACTGCGTACTAAACAGAAGAAATGCTGACAGATGACAACAGGTGGCTTGCACCTTAGCAATGCTCATCCATAGGAGACTTTTCATCACTGCACCAACCCCATCATAAAACAAGTTTCACATCCAGCAGCGTCATGGAAAACGACAAAAAAAATGATACTCTGGGTTTCAATCAGCATAGATCCTTGATGACCCAGGAAGTTGTGAAGTGACGCTGAGGGTTATCATGTATATCCATTCTGTTCCCACTGTAATTAATGCTCAGCTATCAGAGGCCAGTTCAGTGGTATGCAGCATTTAACAGTGGTCTTGCAGTAATAACAGTGTAAAATGTTTTCCACCAGCTCCACCATATCTTTTGCTGCTGATATTCCCACAGAACTGTGGCAGCGCAGGTCCTGACAATCACATTATCTCCCTAAAGAGCAAGGCTCTATAGACCCTCTTCAGACTGTTCCTGATGACACTTCTGTACTGAACTCCAGTGCTCCAGTGTTAGTGCCATGTACACTCATTCATAGACTCTTGGAATAGATAATACTTTCAGTAGCACCTGTAGAAGGGCACATTGAAGGTAGTCAGGACGAAATATTGGTGGTGTAGACCATTGTACACATGGGCTGATGTGACTACACTTGCTGCTACGAAAGGTAACTGTAACTGTTCATCTTCCTTGTCCATTCCATTGACTTCTCTTCTCATAACACTTACTGTATGCATGCAGTCAGAATTATTTTACTATTTGTGAAGTGAATACAAGCATTTTTCAGCATCTAATAGTAAGAATCCATTGATATATAGTAACAGTAAACACAAGCTACACATATGATGTTTTGAATGTTTTTACAATAAAGTAAGATTGTTTCTTAAAAATTTGGACTCTTATGTGGTAAACTAATAACCTTTGCAATACAAATGTTTGTAAAGATTGTACTGCATTGTTGAAAGTGTAACTGATAACTGCAATATAAACATGACTATATCAAAAAATGCTTCAAATGGCTCTGAGCACTATGGGACTCAACATCTGAGGTCATCAGTCCCCTAGAACTTAGAACTACTTAAACCTAACTAACGTAAGGACATCAAACACATCCATGCCCGAGGCAGAATTTGAAACTGCGACCATAGCAGTCACATAGTTCCAAACTGGAGCGCCTAAAACCGCTCTGCCACACCGGCCAGCACTATATCAAAACTTGTCATATTTATGACTCAATGGATAAACAAAATTAGATAAGTTTACATCACATGGAAAACAAATATCTACTGCCAATACTCACAAAACATCATTAGCAACTGAACATGCCTTAATTACAATCTCTATAGTCCTGAATGTTGTTACGATGAAGATTACCATCGAATCAACAGAAATGCCACAGGACTATCTGAGGGACGTGAATTTGGCATTATTGAGAGTTATGTAGCAAAGGAGAATTACATGTTTACATTGACAAATAACATTTTACAGTAATGTTCTGATTACAACTTTTAAGCGTATCCATGATTGATACTATTGTTGATCTATGTATACAGAGTAGATTACATTTACATAAAAAAGAAATATTATTTTGATTTGTCCAATTTTATAGATGCATAAGACAGCACCTAACAAAGATAACAGTCACAGCATCAAATACCATTAAGGCACTTTTACATTTAAAAGGGCCTATAAAAGAAATATCTATCTGCATTGTCAGTACACAGTTAGAAAGGCATAACATTTTTAAATATTAATTGTATTATTATAAATTTATTTTGTAATTTTTGATAATTTTTTTATAAAAAGTGCAAAAACTACTTTAAACATTGTCAAACAAATGTCTACTAGGGATTTTTACCAATTGCAACTTAATATCAGGATGAACAATAAACATTTACATAGCAAAATGTATATACAGGTTATGATATAACAATAAGAAACTACTTACTTCACCAAATAACTGAACATAAAAGAACAATAGTTTGCCATAAAACAAGCTACTTTAAAATAATTATACTTTTGATAATTAATGTAACTGTAGATTTGGAAAATGATGACTACTATATACATATACAATCTTCAGACATAATTTACAGTTCACAGTAAATTATCAGTTTTGAAGTACATGTAAGAAATTTAAGTTAAGCACATTATCTGACAACATTTGAGCAGTGAACTATGTCATTAAATTGTAAAGTTCGAAAGCCATGGTTTTGGACAAAAAGACATGCACTTATCAGTTGTAGCTTATCCACCTATTGTACAGCTGAATTATGATGAACACAAGTTCACTTATAGTTGAGCAGTCTGAATAAATCTACACATTACATAGTCTTTACATCATCTCCTGCAAGACATTCATCTTCAAGTACCATTTGGATCACAAGTGTATTTACATACAGCAGCTCCCTTTCCTAATAATCCTGTCAAGAACCACAGTTTGGGTAGTCATGTAATTTCAGGTTCAATTTCAATTTTTTTGGCATGCATAAAACATTAGCAATTACCTCACAAACAGCAGGAGTCATGATAGTGAAATATGAGCAAGACTAAACTTACATTTACTTAAAGAAAACAAAAAACACAGTACATTTTCTGTATGGGAATGTATAGTATAATGAACTGCTCAAGAGACAAAGGACAACTAAATTGAAATGTTTAAGAACTTATTTTAAGCTTACCTACCAAATAATTCATACTACAAATGAAAGCATTATTTACACAAATAGGTAATCATGAAAATTTAACATTACTTCACAACAAACAACTGCCATTTTACAGTAAACTGTCATAGTTTTAGTGAATCTTGGCTGCTCATAATCTGTTACATGGTGGGTAATTTCATTCCAATTCATTTTGCTGGAATTCACTCAATCATTCATTGTGGTGAAGTTGTGGCTCGACTCTTTCAGACACACAAAAAAGAAAACACAAATAATTCAAAAGAATGGCAGAAGTATCATGAAAGTGCTGCTGATAGCTGAGAGTGAGCAGACTAGCTACATGATATGAATGAAGACTGTAAAAGTCTTTTTTAAATCAGTTATAAACTTGTTTGATATGTATCTAAAAAAAACAATACACAACATATGAAAATCGACAGCACTGCTTGAAATAGTATTCCTGTGGTCAATGAAAGTGTCTGATTCCACTTGTCTGCTTTGACCCATGACGTAATGCCATTGTTATGTGTGACGTCACTACAGTGTGGAGTTTGAGTCATTTGTGTTCAAAGATGTCATGTTGTTGTGTTTGAAGGTGCTCTCTGGTGGGGTATGTGTATGTGCTGAGTAACGTGTCATATCAGGTTCATTTGATGTTTAGTTGTGATAGTGGTAATGTTGCTTTGGGTTTATGTAGTTGGTGTGGTAATGTGGAGTGTGGAAGTGTTTTCAGTGAGTTAGTAAGGGTCTTTCTTGTTTGTGTTTGGCTTTTTGTTAGGTCATATTGGTTTGTTGTGCAAAAACAAATTTGTTGTGTGTGTGTGTTTTTTTTTTATTTTTTTGTTAGTTGACAGTTAAGTTCACTAGTGCATCACTGTGTGTGGAAATGGCTGAAGATATGATGGTCTATCATAAAATTTCTGCAGTTGGTCTCATTCCAGAATATGCTAGGTGCCACATTTGTGGCAATAATATGAGGCTTGCTAGAGTTTTGGTGGCTCGGACCAGTGATGCGTATATGTGGTGATGCCGGCGGGATAACTGACGATTGATTAGAAGCAGCATCTTGTTCGAGAATTCTAGGTTCGTCATGAGTGAGACTGTTTCGCTCACTTATAATTCTTATTATAGGTCCTCTATCAGTTTTTGTGCGCATGAGACTGGTAAGTGAGAGAACGGTGCTAGATTGGCTTTTGTTTTGTGCAGAGGTTTGTTCAGAATACGTTAAGTGAAGTATTGGGCGGAGGGGGAGGGGGGGAGGAGTTGTGCAGGCCAGAATTGGTTGTTTAGATTGATGAGTCACAGTTTGGTAAGAGGAAGTATGGGAGTAGTAGTTCTCATGTTGGTTGGTGTGTGTGTGGGGGGGGGGGCTGTTATTTCAGGGGGTGGGTGTGCCAGTTGTGTTTCAGGGTTTTCCAAGATCGTAGTAGGGGAAATTTGTGTGTTTGATTGAGGAATACGTTGATGAGAGTAGCAATAGTTTATGATGCACTTTTGTCTTATAGGGGTTTGTGGAAGACAGGTTATAATCATTTAGTAGTTAATCACAGCACTGAGTTTAAGGATTATGAAACTGAGGCTTGTACTAAGACAATATATGGGTTTTGGGAGGCAATTAAATCAGTTATAGGGAGGGGGAAGATGTGCTCTTCCCACCTGCAATCTCATTTAGATGATTCTTGCTGGCAGAAGAGCGTCCCTGGGAATTTTTGTACTTTGGCGTTTTTTTGAGGTGTGTTGTGAGGATGTGTAGGCCAAGGGTGGTGAGTTAACTTGATTGGTTTGTGTGCTTGCTGAGGGGGTTGTGGGTAATGGTTGTAAAGTTAATGGGCCAGGTTTTGGATTGGGGGGTTCAGATTATTTTGGAGAGGACCAGTTTGGTTACAGTTTTGCTCTTCTGTAGGTGCAATTAATTTTGGTTTATTTTTATGTTTTTCTATTTGCTGGTGGTTTTCTTTGGGTGATTCGGGAGGTAGGTTGTGGGCGTTTTAGGAGTTTTTGTGTGTGTGTGTGTGTGTGTGTGTGTGTGTGTGTGTGTGTGTGAGGGGGGGGGGGGGGTGCTCCAACCTGGATGATGTTTTCGCTAAGTAAATTTTGTTTTGGGTTTATTCTCTAGGAACTGTGAAGTTTTGCATTTTGTAGGTGTTTGTTTTCAGGTATCGACAGTTGCATTTGAGCTATATATGTCAAGGGAAATGTCAAATTCTGGCAGTTTTTGTTGGTGTAGTGGACTGTTGTAATAAAATTAATAATAAGGGTGAACTGCAGTGACAGTTTCCTGATTGGAAATGGAGAAAACAGTTCGCCATGAGACAGTTTGACCATTCAGTTGACAAGCATGCCACCCAACTTCGACTTCACTTACTGCTTCACAGCCCACCACATCACATCCTTGCTCACTCCCACAAGCAGCACTGTAATATCTTTCTCCACCCCTATCCTGCTATCCCTTCTCATCCCCTCCTCACAATCCTTCACCCCCAATACCCAACGAAGCTGAGATTACGGCCCACTGCAGTCAGTGGTTTGTTTAGAAAGTGTGTTCTGTTACATTAACACTTCTTGCATTCCTTTGAAAAGGCGTAAGGATCAGAACAAGATGAAACATCAACGAATAGACTAAAGTAAATGTGTACAGCCCTTTCATTTTGTAGGCTATCAAATTAAGGCACACTAGCACGGTTTTGCTATTCACATAATATGTAAAGTGGCATGAAATACTCAAATATTCTTATGTTGTGCAGGAGAAGAACATATGGCGCTGACAAATAGATTACTGTAATTAAAAACGGAAGCCATTGAAGTTGAGCACAATAGCCCAAAGATGGTAAAGGAATTACAATAAAGCTTTTGAAAAGTATTTGTGGCTGGTGGTGATCCATAGCAGCTGTGGACTTCAACAAATCAACACTAACTGAAGATTCATAGGGCAAGTCCTCACATGTCCCACGCCTATATAAACACTGTATATACTAATGATTTAAGGCGACTGCCATATACTGTAACTGGTTTCTTTATATCTGTGTGTCACCTTGCTTCTTATTTATCTACTTAAAGTCTTGAAAATGACTGTGTGCTGAAACTGGCTGGTTATATACACTGAGTAACATGTTAAACTACTGAACAAAAGATCGAGTAATTAATTGTCTTAAGAACACTTAGGGGCTAACATAACACTCAAACAATAGTATGTGCTAACTACTAAGTATGCATATCCTGTTATGGTATGGAGAGCTGGTCTGGGGAAGCAGAACTAAAATTCCGGAACTATAAATAAATATAGTGAAAATGATT
Organism: Schistocerca serialis cubense; assembly: GCF_023864345.2. NCBI lineage: Eukaryota > Metazoa > Arthropoda > Insecta > Orthoptera > Acrididae > Schistocerca > Schistocerca serialis. The sequence continues at coordinate 454,999,783 of NC_064646.1, forward strand.
ACCAACAGAAAATCCTGCAGGAACATTTTTAAAGAATTTGTAGTTATGACCATCTATCCTAATCTACGTGTCACCTCATATCGGACAATTTTCAGCAACCAACAATGAAGTGCACGAGCATTAAACTGGACGTACGAATGATTTTCATAAGAAAGTGCAAAGCAGTTAAAACCACTGAGGCTAAGCTTTTGTTTGAATTCACCAGGAAGGGCATCATAAGCTTCCGGAAAGTTGGATATGAGGTCACCTGGCATTGTTTTTGATAATAAAATCATCAGCAGAAGAGCCAGTCAAATTTTAGTCATCGTACTGAGAAAAATATTAAGGTTGAACACCCAAAACTTGAAACCAGTAGTGGTTGTCAGCAGTATTACTTTGTTGGCAGGTGTCCCTATTTTAAATTGTGTACATAACTACTCACTGAACTGAAGTGAGCAAGTTACCCAGCTCACATCACTCGGCCCTGAAGTAGCTGGGTGCATTGCAGCTGCACATATGAGCAACTGCAAAACATTCCTCCTATATTTTTAGTTTTATGCAAACTTTTCACAGGGGTTAAGCAAGTGGGCTCAGGAAAGGCCAATACATCAAGAGTGCAAAGAGAGAGATTATATCTTCAAGCACACAACTGATATCACTGAATTGGCTTTATACAAAGGGGAAGAGCTGCTTTCTGCCTGGTAAAGTTCAGATTGATTAGTTACAAAACGTGTTTGGAAAACATTGCCATGTGTGTGGTGGCAACTATCTTTTTTTTTGCCATATATTTGAAACAGAAACTAAATTAGGAACCCAAAGCAATCTTTCATTAGTTTTCAAGTTGGATCATGGTGTAAACATTCTGATTAAAGAAGAGTATTTTGTTTTGATGAATCAACTACATTTTGGTTGATGTAAATATACAGTGTAAACAGTTAACTATTCTCAAAATGTAAATGTATAGTTGAGTGACATTCTGAATGGAACATGTTGTGTCCTGCTCATTACATTAGTGGTTACGGCACATACAATTAAACTAAAGAAGTAAACCTGAGTCCTGTGAAGGTTCCCCATGACAGGAAGTAATCTGACACAGATAAACAGTATGCTACTTGCAACTGACATCTTGGCCTTACCACACTGTCCAGGAACACTCGCTTGCAGGACCATACAAATATTTTTCATCTGAATCATTTTAAAAAGAATCAATTACTGTAGAAGACACACTCTACATCAAATACATTAATGATACACAGAAAAACCTCACAACATTATGTGCTCGTTCCAATGGCAGCAACATAGATCTCCTGGAAACGATGTAAGTCCACACTAACATTAAAAACACAAACATAATTATATTACATTTTCACAACTAAACCACTGAACCAATTTTGAACGAAATTTAGTATGGAGACAGGCTGAACTGAACCTTGAGGAATACCATGCCACCCCCCCCCTCCCCCCCCCCCCCCCCCCCACACACACACACGTACTGTATGTGCATACGAAGTTCACACTTGGCAAAGTGTGTTATGGGAGTGACTGCCAATTATCTGTTTCTCTACAGTCACTCCCACCAGCCATCATGAAGAACGTCAACTTAGTTTGTGTGTATAGTAGTGCTGGAGAAGATCGACTCCCTCAGTAGTGAGGGGTAGAGAGGAAAAGTAGCATGGTCGCTGCAACATGTGAGGATGTGAGAGGGGAGAAAGTGTTCTTTTTGTCTTTCAGTGCTGACAACTTAGGGGGGTGCGACCTCTTACTGATCTGGTGCACTGGCAAAAACTGCACACACACAAAGTGGGTTCATGACTGTACATTACAGAGACAATGATCTTGAAATGTGGCATTTGTTTGCAGCTGTTTATACAAAGCAGTTAGTAGATACAATGTGCAGGTAACACAAAAAGTATACACAATATTAGCCTTTAACTACATGGGTGGGGTCTCAGCTGACCCCACATTTTTTGTTTATAATTTCTATTGTTGGCACACTACAGACTCATCATTGTAGGTATTATCAGTGTGCTGCTGACGCTTGCAATAGGTGGACGTGCGAAGCGCTCTCGCAACAGTAAGTGCCTGATTTTCCATTGTTGGGGGTATCTGTAGACCCCACGCATGCTTTTACGTAGTATTTCTTTACAATATGCTAATACAGTAATTTCTTCTTATTTCAGTACATTTATGACTACTCGTTTTCTGCGTGATGTGGATATTGCACGACTGTTGGAAAAGGCACTGACTCAGAATGTGAAGAGACAGAAATAAATGACCCAGACAAAGATGTTGACATCAGTGATCATGATTCGATACACAGTGAACACCTTTCTGGTTCAGAGATGGAGCTAAGTGAAGGCTCTTCTAGTGAAGAAGAAAATGAAGAAAGCTCAGGCAACTATTTTTACAGTAAGAACAGATTCAAATAGAGTAAATCTGCCCAACAACATAGATTGCTGTGAGTTACGAGCTTACCTTGGATTACTTCTGTTTACGTCGATATTAAAGTCAAATCATGAAAATGTTAGATCGCTTTGGGCGACGGATTTTACTGGAAGAGACATATTTCGAGGTGTAACAGGGATAAACAGATTATTCATTTCAATGTAACCTTTGATGACATCAGCACACGAGAACACATAATGTGGCGTCATTTTTTTGTCTTGTTAGTTTTTTCTGTTTTATAATTTTCTTTTAATTTTATGCTCCACTTCTGTACAAAATCAGAAAAGTTTAGTTAGAAGTTAGTATTCGTCGATTTTTATGTCATTTTAATTGAGCTATACAAACAGAAAACCAAACTGACACGTTTTCGTAAATGGCTTAAAGTTTCTGATAAGACTGATTAATATAAGCACACTAAATGACTGAAATAATAAATACATTGTCTTTTATTATGTAAATATAAAAATATCCAAGTTATTTGCAGTAATTACTTGTAAGCACACCTAAACACTGTTGGGTACTTCTACACCCCACATGTGACTTTACATTACCAGAAACAGCGCGTGTACTTTAAGGTTAATGTCCCAGTGTGATTGCTGCTTTCATAGAACAATAAGTCTCATGCACAAATTTTTTTTGCCTGTGCCGTGTATGATGAGCAGAACTTGTTCCCTTGCGGCCACACCAGTTCCCACGAAATTATGAGGATGAATATGATTCAGCTACGTGCCAAGCATTAGTTATTTTTTTTAAATTGTCTACAGAAGTTAAGAATAATTATTAAAAAATGCAGCTGTATTTAAAAGCTGCCTGCTTCCACAGTATTCCAGTTAACATTTATGAGTACTAATGCACATGAAACATGAATCTTTCAATAAATTCAAACCAAAACAAATCTCTTCAAGCGAGGATTCGACAGTTACTATAATGCTCCATCGGTTTGATCACTGACGTTTACAGCAATGGGACAAAGAGCGTATTTGACACGAAGTGGTTTGAATGGTGGCAACATTTAACAATCAGCACTTTGTGGGCGTCAACTAATTATCTGCATATTATCGCTCGAGGACAATTGCTTCTGCCAGAAATAAACTTTAAATGCCCACCATATTGGTCACTATTGCAGCTTTGAGATAATTTCTATTACGCCTCTAACATTCAGCAACATCTGTACAACTGCAAAATACACATCTGTAAATGCTGCTGCTCATTCGTTTCCGTCCAGTCTCACGAGGAGACCACACGACAATCCGATTTCTTAATTATGGTACACGAAATTCAGAATTTAATATTAATTTTAAGAAGCGGTTCAGTATAACACGAAAAAATTCTGAACAAAATCGGCTTTGAAGCTTTCGGAGTACCTTTAATACCACAGAGTAGGCGCTTTTTCGATGGGCAGTGTGGCTCTGTGGTACAGTGCTTGGCTGCTACGTAGGTAGTCCAGGGATGATCAATGAAATATTCTGCACTTATGGAAGGGACAACAACCCATTATCTGCAAAAAGAAAGGTGTCCGTCGCACTGAGCTCCGATCGATCACGCTGCTCTGCGCCAACTGAGCTCCGACCGATCATGCTGCTCTGCACCACTTAGAAACTGATAGCGAAATGTCTCTCAAACAATATAAAAACGGCAATGAAGAAAGCAATAAGCCGACGGCAGACACGCGCAGTACCAGACAGAAGCAGTTTCGACGCCACCTGCACATACAGAGCTGCCACAGCACTTTCAGCCACCACCAGAACTGCAGCTGCCATAATATCAATGGATTTCGATAAGGCTTTCGACAGAGTCTACCACTGTTATTTGACAAAAATGCTCAACAAACCCGGTTTCAGAGAAAAATTGATTGGGATCGTACATGAACTACTGAAGAACGCTTGATCCAAAATAGCAGTGAACAATAGGACCTCGAAACTGGACTGATCAGTGAGGCAAGGCTGTCCACTATCGATGGCCCTATTTGCTTTAGCACTTGATATGCTGTTGCGAAGGCTTTCAGGCACTATCAAAGTATTGGAAACGTAACTGTTGCCCATGCTCCTTAGAGTGACAACATGGGAATTTTCACTGAAGATGAAGAAGATGTAGATAAAATACAACCTCTCATGGAAGCTTTCAAAAATACATCAGGTGCAAAAATCACTGTTCAATAATGAAATTTATACATTAAGGCCAAGTTGTTATCCAAATAAGCAAAAAATAGGAAAAGTTTGTAAAATTTTTTTGGGAATGGAAAGACATACAAAGGATCTGTTTCTGGATTATGACTGACAATACTTTGAAGTTCATTTTAGATTTTCAATACAAAAGAAACGGCGCCAGCAATTGCGGTTTGATGAAGGACACGTGCATTTGAAGTACGCAGACCGTGTGCAGTGTAGCCCCTTAGGATACCATCAGTCAATACTACATTAAATTCCTGGGAGCTTATACCCAACAACAATGAAATAACCTTAAATTTGACAATATGGTGCTAACCCAAACTTTTGAGTTCAATTTTCGGGGGTTTGTTTCACTCTTCATGGCTTTACAGAAAGTAGTTAATACTAATAAATTTCATATAGTTATAAGTTCCCAAGAAAAGCATTTACTTTTCGGCGGTTAAAGAAATAGGTTAATATATTGAAACCTGTTTATTTTATGCTGCACGCAGTTTCGAAAAATCGTTTCCCAAGAAAAAACCTGTTTAAGATTAGGGAAAACATTTATATACATTTTTAGCCCAAGTTTCATAAAAACTAAAGGATGATATATTTTTTGATTTTGAACACAAATCTGAAGTTAGATTTTCAAAATTCGAAATAGTAACTCTAATGCAGTGGACCAGAAATTACGTTCTGACCAGTTTTTACCAAAAGAAAGTGGTTTCATTACCGATATTTAGACCGCAATTCCAGGACCGCATTCAACTTCTCCCCTCTGACTCTACTGTTGTTCTTGGCGAGAAAGGCCGATCTGGTTATGCTGTGTTCGCAGCCTGTACACGTTGTTCATCATCTTTTGCGGCGAATACGTCTGCATGCAAATTGCAATATGTATCATTTTGTGAATGCGTGTCACAGCACGGAAAGTTTCCTACCTGAGCCGGGGATCTCCAGCTGAAAGCGTCCCATGGTGGCCACGACAATGGGCTGTAGAAACTTTGTAACCCAACATTCTAGACACACACTTTCTACATGGCTCATCATCAAAGAGCTGATTTTTAAACGAGTCCCAGATTCACAGTGAAGTAAGCATCGACCTGATAATAAGCTTTTCAATGTGATTTCGGGATGTAAATTTCCTTGGGTACCAGTACTTTGTTATCTCATGTCTGGTTCTTTGTTATGGCATAATGCCATACGTACTAGAAGATGAAAACATACACTTGCAATGCACCGAACAGTTGAAACTGGGCAATAGTTTGAAATTAAGCCCTTTGTTGCAAATATATTGACTGTCTCAGCGGAAAAGATTAATGAAAGATAATTTCTTCAGCAAACCGATAAAAGTAACTTCATTGTTCTGCATGGCAATTAATGCTCGGCTGTCAGAAAGATGGAAATAAAACAAAATCTGAAACTAATAACGCATTTTAGCCTCCCGTAATTATGTGAATTTATTTGAATTCACATGATAGCTCCCAGCCAAAGAAATCAATTTTGTTTTTATTTGACGTGAGTGCTGTAGACAAAGAGGAAACAGCAAAATCACTAAATGTAAACACGGGTCACATGGAGACTACCCACTTCCCTATTGTAACTCAGACTGCTCTGCGCACAAGACCCGTACCTATGATATTTCCGAACCGGGGCAATAGTAGATAGTGACGACCCTCGCGCGTTTGAGATAGGACATCAAAAATTTTAAAAAATCAAATTTTCAAAAATATGTTCATTTTGAGGCGCACATCTTTCTGAAGTCTGATACATAAAACCTATGTGTCCGAGGAATTTTAAGAAATGTTATTTGATCTTAAGTGTGCCAAAATGCAGCGCCACACCTCTTCACACAGCATTCTACTATCGCACATCACTGTATTTCGGTCTGTGGAATTGAAACATGTATATTTTGTACTGGATGACATCAAACTATATTCAGGACAGTGGAAATTAAAATGTCCCATGGTGCCTCTCCTGCTTCCAGTCAGCCGGTTTGACATCCCTCCCCTCTTCGTAAAAAAAAAACTCTTCAAAAAATTTGCACTCTTTATTCCGTGTTAGCTAACAACTTGCTGCTTTGTGTGACATAAAATTAAGTACAGGATACATAAAAACCAGTAAAGAGAAGAGACAAGCAAGACAGTACACATGTCTTCAATCTTTAGCTCCTAGAATTTTTCTCTCTCTAATCTTGCTACAGCTTTACATGGCGTGCTTTCCTTTCTTCAGAAGGATCTGTTACCTCATCACACCAAGAAGATAATACATAATCTTTCTTACCTGTTATTCCTGTTAGTCGTTTATTCGCACTCTGGTAGTCTGAATATATAGATTTCACTGGTAATCATATCAAAGATCATCATTCGCAAACCCAATCAACCACATAATCAAACGGTGGTTGGCTTTCTTTTGTTCAGCTATACTCTGCTCAGCTCGTATAGCCCCTTTTGTCTGCAGCAAAGTTTATTTCTAGATCTGGCGAGGATTCCACTCACAGAGACATCACGTACACTATGCATGCATTCAGAAATCAACTTATGATTCTTTCAGAAATCAACTTAGATTGTGTTCAACAATGTTCGAAAACTGACAGGGACACATTTCAAAGCCACACGAATAATAGGTAGATCAACGTGCTGGATGCTAGGCGCTTTGTGAAACAAGGTTTTTTCCTCAAGAATATGAATTGCACTCCACACACACACACACACACACACACACACACACACACACCATTGCATAGTCCTCCTAAAGCCTTTGACACATTTTGCTGTTGGCAGACACTTGTATAAACACTGTGTTTAGTTGCTGTATATGGCGCATTTCCTTTGCAATTTCAGCTTTTTCTCTCTTTCATGTTGTATTGCTGCAGTATTATTCTGCAGTAGCAGGATACAAAAATATCCTTTGTTAGAGTATTGGTTCTTACCAGTAAAATTACAAATTTAACTGAGAACAAAAACAATGAAAAATTCCCGGTTTTCTCCCGGATGAAAAAATTCCCATATTTTTCCCGGATCTCCCAGTTATCCCGGGTCGTATACACCCTGCTCCCAGCAAATCCGTTTCTAAAATTTGATTAAGTAACAGGCCCAGGCGCAGAGTCATTTAAAGACCAGAAGAAAAGCAGTAGAAGGGTGCCGCCTGAAGTGTTTAATAAGAGCACGGTGGCGGTCTTTTATGGCTGCAGCAATTTCCGGAGTCCACTGAGGGACCGTCTTCCGACGGGGGGAACCCGAGGAAGAAGGGATTGCTGAAACAGCTGCTGAAAGAATGGCAGCAGCAGTCAAAGCCTGAGTAGATTAATCAACACTGTCATGTGGCAATACAGGGGGGATGGGAGCAGAAGAGAAGGCACCCCAATCCGCCTGAGATATGGCCCACCTGGGAGTGTGATGGAGCGAGACACACGGAAGGAAGGTCAAAACAATCGGATAATGGTCGCTGCCACATAAGTCGTCATGGAGGGAAGGAGGCCAGGACTGCAGATGGAGAGGTCAATGGTAGAGAAAGTGCCGTGTGCCAAACTAAAGTGTGTGGGAGTGCCTGTGTTTAGTAAACAGAGGTCAAACCCTGCCAGAGCAGCTTCAGCTGTCCTGCCCACGGCAATAGTCGTATGACAACCCGAAAGAGGGTTGTGGGAATTAAAGTCCCCTAATAGCAGGAAGGGAGAAGGGAGTTATTGAAGAAGGGTTGTTAGAGCATGGGATGTGGGTGGCCTGTCAGGTGGGAGGTAGAGATTACAGATGGTGATTAGGGAGGCCAGACGGACCCTGACAGCAATGGCTTCCAGAGTGGTATGGAGGGGAACCCATTTACTAACAATGTCCTCGAGGACCAAGGTGCAAACACCACCAGAAGCCCGCAAGGAACCAATTAGTTCCGACAAAGTGTGGAACCAATGTAGGGCGGGTGAGTAAGAATTGACAAAATGGGTTTCCTGGAGCTCAATACAAGCAGCATAGTAGAAAGAAAGGAGGAGCTGCAACTCTGGAAGGTGACGCAAATATCCATTGTAATTCCACTGGAGGATTCTCAAGCCAGAGTCCAAAGGGGAAGCGAATGGACCGGAGTCGGTTATACTGCCGAGTCGCCATCCGTCACTGATAAGGATGGGGTAATATCCATATAGGTGGGGTCAGACTCTGCTGGTTCATTGACTGCAGGAGGAGAAGGCTGCACCTAAACTAAAACTATGATTACATAAATTACCATTGATCAATTTTTTCAACTGCTAGCAGTAATGCATGACTCAAAGTGTAGGTTACAGCTCTAGACATTATACATATATTACATGTTGTACTAGTTATTTTACTCTCATCTCAGCAGCATCCTGTTCCTCGACATCCACCTCTGGATCGATAAAATACACTTTTGCCAGGCTGCTTCCTCCCCTCTGACACACACCCGTTGCCCTATGTATGAAACGCGAGAAAATTCAAAAATTGGCAGGAAATTAAAAAATAGCCCAACTGTACTACAGGATTTATCCTTCCCCCTCACTCCTATGAAGTCACTGTGGAAGTAGGGCTGTTTTCCTAAGAGTAAATTGGCACGAAATTAAAAAAGCCAAGATGTTGCATTATTCTGTTGGTGGAAGTAGGATACCTTTGCTAAATATAGAATTCAGTGGATTTTTACCTAATATCACTGTGTAAGTAGGGTTTTTGTCGAACGTAAAAGTTGGTGGGAAATTCAAAAATTCAAGATGGCATATTGTGAGTTGGTGGAAGTAGGTCACTTGTGTTAAATATAGGGGGGGGGGGGGGGAGACCAGAAAGATCTCGCCCTTGTTCTTTTGTTTCTGCTTCTTCTCTTGGGAAGGAAGAGGACAGACTACAGCGAGGGCGGGCAATCTTGGCGCCCACTGGCCACGGATCGCACTGCCGATGTGGAGAAGTAGATCACCTTTCCGGTGTGGGGGGGGGGGGGGGTACCGTGAGGGAGCTCCAGTACTGGTGGCCGCCAAAGGAGGGGAGCACTTCTCTGGCAGGGGAGGGGGAGCAGCACCCGAAGGGGTGAGTATGGGTACTGACTGGGAGGGGGAGTGGGAGGAGGAGGCAGCTGAAGGCATAGGGCAAATGGGGTGGGGCTGGGAAGAGGAGGGGGAATGGACATAACTGAAGCAAAAGTAGAAGCCATAGACACGGGATGGAGCCGGTCATACGTTTGACAAGCCTCAGTGTAGGTGAGCCGATCTAAGGTTTTGTACTCTTGAATCTTTCTATCTTTCACAAACACCTAGCATGCAGGCGAGCATGGACAATGTTGTCCATGACAATTTACACACACTGGCGGGGGACCGGGGGGCACAGGCACTCCCCTCATGGAAGGGGCGCCCCACAGTCACTACTGAGGGGGATCAGTGGTGCAGCAGGAAGACATGTCCAAACCGTAAGCATTTAAACCAACTTATTGGTGGTGGGATATAAGGTTTTACATCACACCGATACACCATTACCTTGACTTTCTCTGGGAGGACAGTCCCCTCGAAGGCCAGGATAAAGGTGCCCATAGCGGTGCGATTGTGAACCCCTCGCTGCTCGAGGTTAGCACGGAGCTCTTAGTCAGTTTGGAGAAGAAGATCTCTGTGGAAAATAATGCCCTGTACCGAGTTCAAAGATTGGTGGGGCGTGACGGAGACTGGGAAGTCACCGAGACAGTCACAAGCACACACGGCGTCAGATTGGGTGGCAGAAGATGTCTTTATGAGCAAAGCACCGGACCACATTTTACGCTTCGATTCCACTTTGTCACACCTATCTTTTATCATCTCCATGAAAAACAAAGGCCTAGTCGTGTCAAAACTTCAGCCATCCGTCCTGGTACAAACCAGGTACTGAGGGAAAGGTTTCAACCCAAGTCGGCGAGCTTGACCCTCCTCCCAGGGGGTGGCCAGGGAGGGGAAGGCCGAAGGATCAGAAGAAGTAGTGTCACGTCTGCTACCATTCTTAGAGACGACTGCAGAATGGCCAGGATGGTGACGCTTTTGTTGCTTCATGTGCAAGCCGTCCACCCTAGTGCCACCCACTCCGATCAGGGGCTCGCCCCGTGGGCGCCACCCAACCACAACAAGTGTCGTCTGGCACGGCGGCCATTGCTGAGAGTTCTGGTACCCAGAGTGATGAGCATCAACTCCTGGGCACACACATGGTGCTAACAGCTCAGGTACTAGCAGTGTGATCCCTGTGGTTTCAGGTGGCTGGGCCAAGTGGGTACTTAACAGCCCCACCACACAGACTGGCTACTGTGCTGGTGACCTAGCAGGAGGGGGGGGGGGGGGGGGCAGGGTGCGAAGGGAAATGGGAGGTGAGAGGGAAAGGAACTTGCACCATGGAAGCTAGATACAGAGTTCATCCCCAAATGGCTCACACTGAATGGAAAATTTTGGAAATGGAGGTCAAACCCAAAGGGGACCAAAAAACGCTGAAAAGGAGATGGAAACAGCAAACTAAACAATAGCACAGACTGAAACAAAGCCAGGAAGATAGCCAGGTCAACATAAAGAAGTTCACTAAGAGGGAAAAGAAGGGGTAGGGACAAAGGAACAAGGATAGGGAGGGAGAGGAACAGGGATGGTAATGCAGCCTGGAAAGGAAGGGACACTGCAATAGCTCGGGGCCCCGTGCGTGCCACACACGTACCCACGGAAGGACTGTGGCCCCCTGGGGGGGCAGACGTGTTTATATAGAGTTAAAAAATTTGTTTTTGTTCGTAACTTGTTGGCAACATTGTTCATTCTTGGCGACCCTGCATACACTAGTGACAAATGTTTCTACATTGGTATTCACATCGTTTGCTATGCTGAACTGACAGTTAACGTTTAACATTGTGTATTCGCATCAAGAGCTATGCTATGACAAACAGGGTTGCTAACTTTTTACTGGGAAAATAAGGGATTGAGAAATAAGCCTACAAAATAAGCATTTCAAGTAAGACTTTTTTTACAAAGAACTGAAGTTGGACACTTTAGCAGTGCATGGTGCGCAATGTCAACTGCTCTGCAGCTGATATAACTGACATTCATTAAGTGTGTGTGCATTTTATTAAGTTTTTGGAGGTAAAATACTATGCTATCTGCAGTAGTTGTTTCCACAACATGATTAGAGAGAGATTACAGTCAGTATGGTGCAAGGTAAAGATGTCTCCTATGTGGAAGCTTGCGAAATAAGTGCTGACAAGTGTAACTTTTGCAAAAAGTGTTCGAAGTCTGTTACAAGTGGTACAGTTTGTGTACAGTGTGATGATAGATTTCATTTTCATTGTGGAAAAGTTGACTCTTCTGTGACAAATGATGCGAACGTTGTGATGGCGTGGACATGTGAAGAATGTGAACAAAATGCAGTCAGTAGCTGTTATGGAACATTCAGTGTGCACATGTGACACAGCAAGAACAATTGACAGCATCAGAAATGAAACCAAGTCTCTCATAAGAGTAATTGAAGCCTTTCAGGGAGAAATAAAAAAGCTGTACATGAAATACTAAACAAATTCGTATCAGGCTGTTAATTGTGTTTCACAAACTTCCCAAGAAAACTTAGTAACTTTCAACAATTCTGAACAATCTACGCAGCAGAATCCACATAAAATAATGTGCACATAGGTTGTAAATAGTGTTTTCTCTTTAGTACCAGCTCATAAGAACCAATTTGACACGTTACTACAAAACCGTGGTCACAATTACAACCCATTTCCAACTGAAAATGTGCTGCGCAATAGTCAGAGCAAGGAAGGCAAACAAACCATTCATGTATCACTAACAAAGGTAACATGAAAGAAAGAAAGTCCTTTAATATTTCTACACGATCGGATGTCACCTCCACAAGATGCAGTGTCAGGTGGAAAGTTCAACTATTCAGCAACAGCCATGGGAAAGGTGTCTCAAACATTCTACATAAAAGCACGGACTTTTCAAGGTTATTGCCACTGTAAAAGGCGTTGCGAAACTCAAAAATGTTTTAGAAGATTTAGATAAATGTAACAATTAACTCTCTAAAAATGATAGTGTTGTTATTATTGCTGGTTCAAATGACATTTACTGCAATGAGTCATGTAACATGATAACTTAGCTATGTATAAAACTGCAACAGTTAAGAAACTCCAAAGTAATTGTTGCAAACTTCCCAAAAAGGGATGATCTCCCTGACTGGTCATGTGTAAATGTGGAGATCAGGAAAGTTAATTACAAATTGCTTAGTATTTGGAAGAAGTACAATAATGTCAGTGGAATAGATATCAGCAATTATGCGAGACTTCTTCACAACTCACGGTTTGCATAGGAACAGAATGGGTAAACAGAAATTTACAAATCAGCTTAAAAACTTGCTAAGCTCTAAGTCAGAATCAAACTCTGTAGGCACAACAGCACTCAGCTAGGCAAATAAGGGAAACTTGTAAAGGGCCCATCGAAATTTTACATGGGCATCCACTCAACTTACAAAATGCAGAGCTTGAACCTTGAGATGTGAAGCAAAATATCCCAAACCTGACCAAGATAATTGTGAAAGTGAACAACTTGAGCACTTGCTAAATAATCCAGAATCTGATTTAGGTTTACCAGAGATGAATACTGAACACCTTTGTTTCTTTCATATAAATATACATTCATTATGAAACGAATTGCCTGAACTAGAACTAATTTTAGAAGAGTTACATTGTGATGTTTCATGTCTTAACGAGCACTGGGTCACAAGAAATGAAAGCCAGTTGTAGATTCCTGATGGTTACAAAATGGCATCTGTTTATTTTAGATCCATTATGAGGAAAGGAGGTGTAGGTATACTTGTAAGAGATTGTGTTAAACTTAAATTCAGTGTAATAGATATTAAGCATGTAACTCAAGGAGGAGAATTTGAAGCTGCTGATGTTAAGTTCCCAGACTGCCTCGTTATTGTGATTTCCATATACTGCACTCCCAGTACTGACTCAACACTTACAGTGGATCATAAAGAAAAATTGTTATTGTTTCTACTCAGATATAAGACATATAAAATTCTTATCTTTAGAGATATTAATATAGATGTGAATGTGTATAACTCTCAAACTTTCCTCCTGTTAGATACATTGATATCATATAATTTCTTGTCTCAACAGTAAACCCACAAGACAAAATGCATGCCTAGATAATGTTATTTCAAATGTCTCCAGAAATAATGTCGTCTTGAATGTTGTGAAGCTCATGATGTCTGATCATGATGACATATTTCTAAAACTAACTGGGCTTGGCAAAGGTCAAGAGAAAATAAAAGAACCTAGGGCAGTAAGACAGCTAAATCATACGAACATAATAAATATGACACACAGAATTATGAATGTAGACTGGAATTCCACTGTGATTCAAACTGAGTCATTTGATTGCTTCCTACGTACAGATGTAAATATCTTTAACCCTTTAACTGCTCTGGACGTGTTAATGCACGCACCTTTGTACACACAGGGACAGGTACAAAGGTGCATGCGTTAACACGTCCAGAGCAGTTAAAAGGGTTAATGAGTGCTGCCCAATCAAAACAAAATCAAATTGGTTACATACCAAGAAGCAGAACAGAAGTTCCAGCAACTGGTGTACACCTTATCATAAATTAAGGATCTTACTAAGAGTATTATGAAAAATCACACACAGACAATTGCTCTGAACACGCTTATGATAAACTAAAAAAAATATACGGGAAGGAGATTGTTGAAGCTAAAAAAAAAATGGCCAATGGTGATTACATTCTTAATCCCAGCAACAAATGCAAAGCAGTGTGGAATGTAATTAAAACAGAAACTAGGACTAACCCAGAAAAACTACCCATTCCCTCAAGTGCAGAAGAGCTTAATAATTACTACATAAATGTTGGACAATTTTCGATGACAGATTAAGTCAAGGCTAGTTATAACCACAGAAATGCAAATAGACTGCCTGTTTTATGGAAAGCTGGGTCTAATACTAGTTTAGAAACTTTTCAGTGGAAAACTGTTGACCCTAAGGAAATAATAGATGTCTCCAAGATGAGCAGCTCTAGAACAGAGGATGTCTATGGTCTGTCCAATATTATCCTTAAAATAAATTGTAAATACAATCTGTCACCCTACGAGTTGCCTTATAAATGTTATGTTCACAAAAGGAGTATTTCCAGACAGCTTGTAGATAACCATATTGCCTGTGTATAAAAATGGAGACAGAAACACACCCAAAAGCTATAGGCCTATTGCAGTTGTCCCAATAATATCAAAAATTATTGAAACTACAGTAAAAACTAACTGAATCATTTTTCTCAAAGTGATAACCTTTTAAAGAAGGCACAGTATGGGTTTCAAAATGGGCTGTCTACAATTAAGGCCACTCAAAATGTTGCATTATCTGCTCTACACAGCTTTGAAGATACACAACATACCTATGCCACTCTGTTGGATCTTAGCACGGCCTCTGACACTGTTTCACATTATATTTTAATAAACAAAACTGAACATTATGGAATAAAAGGCAATGAACTGGTATTTTTGAGATCATATTTACCTAACAGAAAACAAAGGCTGATCATAAATCCAAATAAAAAAATCTTATTTTCAGAATGTTACATATGGGATCCCACAAGGTTCTGTGCTGGGACCCTCCCTGTTTGTTATATGTGTAAATGACTTGCCAAGTATTGTGCCATGTACAGTAGTGATGTATGCAGATGACACTACTTTCATCACATCTCATACAGATGAAAAGGCTGTTGAACTAATGGAGGGGCTAGTGAGTGGTTCAGGGAGAACAGAGCAAAGCTAAATGATGATAAAACAGAACACATACTTTTCTCCCTCAGGAACCTTGATACTGACCTGTGCAAAGCAAAGAAAACTCAGTGAAATTGTTAGGCACCCATCTTGACAGTAAGTTATGTTGGAATACAGAAAAAGTTTGTAATAAATTATCAATAGTAGTGTACCTGATACGAAAATAAAAAATGCATAATAGGCCACAAGGAGGTGGTCTTGATTGAGACAGATTTTTTACACACACACACACACACACACACACACACACACACACACACACAATTTGAACTATGGGATAACACTCTGCTGAGGCTAAGAATGTCTTCCTGTGGCAGAAGAAAGTAGTAAGGTGCATTTTGTGTCTACAAAACAACTTCCTGCAAAGAATACTTCACCAAATACAAAATACTTACTGCTCCCAGCTTGTACATACTGCGAGTTTTTGTCTATGCCAAAGAGAACGCTCTTATGTATGAAACCAGGGTTAATGTCAATACTTGTGAAACCAGGAACAGAAAATTCATAAATGTCCCCAGGACTAGACTATCCAAAGCCAAAAACAATTTTACACACATTGGCAAGGTGTTTCTGAACAAAATATCACGAAGTACTAAGGAATTGCCACATAACAAATTTAAAATGGTGACGGAATCATTGCTAAAAAGAAAGGATTTTTATAATGTTCAGGAACTTTTATGTAATACTAAAAATTATAACTGTAATGTGAACTAAATTATGTATATTATAAACTGGATAACATTAAAGTGTACATTGAAATTGATGTAAGTTTAATTTGTAACACTGTATCCTGTTACGTACAAAGAAGTAACTTATACTAGTATAAATTAAAATTTATGTAAGTTATATGTAACACTTTATTCTGTTGTCCACAAAAAAGTAACTTGTACTTGACGATGTTTTATGAAACAGCAATGTTGCCTTCAGACAAATAAATGGGACTGATTGAAGGAACACATTATAATGAGCATGCATATTTTATTTTACAATATTGCTTGTATTTATTAAGTCTTTCCTTCTTTTTGCAAAGATTCATTCGATTCCACTTACATAAAACATATAAAGCTAAAATTAAAATTCACTGTTACTTGCAGTTCTGCTTTTACAAGCTCGGGAGTATTTCTTGCGCGATTCGGTCTATTTATGGTGCATTAGAGCAAAAATTATTTTTGCGTCAGCATTTGAACTAGAAATAATTCTTAATACAAACTGAACTATTTTTAGCAAATTTGGAACCCGAATGTCGTTGGCTCTCAAGGTATAGAAAACATTAAGTTTGTGTGAGTGTGAGTTTTGTATGTGTGTGATTGAACGAATGTCTGTGCTGTGCTACCTTTCTGAAGAAGTCTGTGGACGAAAACTTACTTGAAAACTGCTACTCACGCGTCGAGCGGCAGGCAGGCAGGCACGCACGCACGATGAAAGTAATCTATCAGCTTCACAGCATAGTTATGCCCTCACGAAATTTGCTGCAAATAATCCACTACACTTCAACAGGAACAATGATGTACGTAATTACACTACCAAAAGAAAAAATTACATTCATTACGCCACATAAGATTGTCTGTAGCACAAACAGCGGATCACAACGTTGCAATCAAAAGTTATGATCAGTTACCCAGTGATAGAAAATGCCTGACTGACAGCAAAGCAAAGCAAAATTTGAAATAAAACTGGAAACTGTACTCTTTGATAGCAACCTATATTCCGCAGAAGAACGTGTAAATGGTTGGTCTGTAGGAATTACTGACATATGTGTCATAAATAAAGAAAAAAACTAATAAATGATTAGCATGGCGGCTTGCATACAAAAAATGCTGTTAATATAGGATGAATCATTCCACAACTTTACGATTTATCGTGTGAATGATACATGGAACAGAAAGCATGGTACAGACCTAAATATTTTGAAAATCTCAAAATGAAATTCGAAAGTAAAATGAAGCACATGCCCAAAAAATTACAAGCATCCCAGAATAGAAAAACGTTCGAAATTGCCCTTCTGACACAACGTTATTCATGTAAGCACAATAATTTCTAGTATGTAAAACTCTTGTTGCGTGCACACGACAGAAATAATGATTAAGAAGCATCTTGAACAGCAGTCTGCTAATGTTTGGGGCTATTTAATGTGGCGGCACGTTCTGACCACACTGGCTTTACAACAACGGACAGCGTAAGTATAAATCTTCATATCTATCTATCTGTCTCTCTCTTACTTCTATGACAAAAACATACCACGGAATATCTGTCGGGAATGACATGCTGTGTGAATTGAATTTAGAGGACTTTTCGTTTTTGTTAATCTACATCACTGCTGCTGATGGAAAAAATACCAATATTTTGCTGGCAGTCATGTTTCTGTTTAATATTTTTATACCTATGACTTCGAAAATTGCAGAGGCACACCCCTGCTTCAGAGAATGTGTGTAGTTCGCACATTTTGCTTCTAGTTCAATTTATTTCGTAAAGGAACACACGCGAAGACAGTACTCAACATTACATACAGAGCAAAACTGAACACTAGTGCTGTGTACCGTCATTTAGTGATAGCAGGTCAGAACAACGTTCCTTCGATACCAGCCGACATATACGTGTAACACTGATTTTGTGTTGCAAACATCTGTAGTTCAGTACTAGGCCCAAGTCCGCGATGGCGCGGCGATGCGAAAGCTTCCGCCGCCAACCGCACAGCGCGTTAAGGCCGGTTCCCACTAGAGCGCGGCAGCGCGTCGTGCGGCAGCGGCAGCGGCAAGCGTTTTCCGCTTTGACGCGGCGGCTCGCGGAATTGGCGTTCCCATCTGGAAGCGGCAGATGCTAGCGGTAGCCAATGACGGACAGCCACTGAGGTACGGGGCAGGACCCACTGAAACGCGCGGTGCGTTTGATTAGCTATATCTTACACCTACATGAAGGAAAGACGAAGTTGGGTGAAGACATACCAATTTTTCATTTTCTGTACAATGTACTCTTTCACATATTTCATTATTCATGTTTTCTCATTTCACCATAAACAGATTTCATGACTACCGTTCACGATTGTTCACTATCTCCTAACACATTGAAACAATGTACGACAAAAGAGATTATTCAGATAGTTAAGCGAGACAAAAATTTAAAATGTGATACGGTAGCAGGTACACGAAAACAGTAAGAACACAAAGGCTAGGTGGAAGGGATGAAAGTGGAAGCCACCTGATAGAATTTCCCACAGAGCATAATGTAATCATCGCCAGCACCTTGCTTAAGAATCACGAAAGAATAATATATATTTGGAACAGTTTTCGAAACCAGATTTTAAATTGTAAGGCATTTCCTGGTGCAGACGCAAACCTGACTGAAGACTGTCAATAGCAAGAAAAGCGTTCTGAAAAAGAAAATTTGTTCACACCGAATATAAATGCTAATGGTTGGATACTATTTTACAAAGGTATTTGTGTGGAGTGCAGCCTCGTATGTAAGTGAAACGTGGACGATGAACACTTCTGTCAAGAAGACAATGGACGCTTTCAAAACGTGGTGATTCATAAGAATGCTGAACTTTAGATACGAGGATCGTGTGACTAAAGAAGAGGTACGGAATTAAATAGAGGAGGAAGAGGAAATTACGGTACAACTTTGACAACAATAGGGGTTAGTTGACAGGGCGTATTGTGGGGCGTCAAAGAGTGAGGACAAAGGGGTTGGGTGATAGTATTCTGATAATAATCATCTGTTGAAATACTATTCTACTATTTTATCTATTAATGTAAGCAGTGAATTTACTCTTCCATGCACTCCTTAAAACATTTAAACCAAAACTAAAATCAGCTGAACACCAAATTTTTCAACCACTGTCTGACAACTACTGGATTCACTTTCAACGTTCTATAACTATCACTGGCTAGCCACACACACATACAGATATAAGGAGAACAAAAATAAACAAACATTAGTTTTCAGCATATAATTCTGCAGGTTGGCAACATGTACATAAACAAACCAGACAGGAAGGGACATGAGGTGAACACACTGTAGTTACGACTTTAAATCAGAGTTTTCGGTAAAACGTCTACTGCTAGTGACAGAAGAAAAAAGAGCGAACATGAAAATGTGCTTATGTTCCATAATCTAAGTTTTAGTTCAACCTCCAGCATGTGAGCAGGTGAGGGGAAACGTATATGTCCGCCAAAAACTCAATTCACTGTAAGTAATCAGTCATTCACGTAAACAAAGATGTGAACTGTTTTATAATCTCCAAGTATCACAGATCAAAACAAAACTGAGTCATTCTAGATTCCACCGAAGATGCCTTAAAGTAAAAGGCGAAACGCGTCTTGAATCAGTAAAGTACACTGGATAAAGAAAAAAGAAAGGAAATAATCAATAGCTCTACATATTTAGTAAATTACATCTTATGACATACCAGCAAATTAGTTTCGGTTTAACTTCTCATTCGACATGCTATTAATGCCATTTAAAAAAATTAATCTATCCCTTCTGAAAAACTGTAGTTACTTTCATATCTTGGCAGATAAACACATTTAGGATATTTATCATGCGACGAAATACATGACTTTTCACAAGTTATCGTTTGCAAAAAAAAAAAAAAAAAAAAAAAAAAAAAAAAAAAAAAAAACCACACCACATTTCGATTTCTTGAACCGTTTACGAAATTTGCGGTTGATACAACCACATGGTTTACGACGAGCAGGACGAAGTACCGGTCGCGTCGCCGAGCAACCCGCGCGCGGTCACGGCATAGCCCGTCCGCCGACATATCAGACAATATCTCGAGAACGGTGATAGCTATCGATCTGCTCTCAGCTTTAAAAACAATTTCGATATGTTGACTAAATTTCATACGCAATAATGTATTACCTAAAATGAACTGTACGCAAAGTCCACGCAATGCGTTTTTACCTCTGCACACTCATTAAAATTTCGTGTAAAGGTTTACGTAAATGCGATACAGCAAGTAACCACGACGAATAACGAAAAGAAATTCGGTCCTTTATCGAGAGAAGATATCAGGCTGTAACATGCCCAAGAATCAAATTTTTCTACCGAATAGTTTCCTTGGAATCGGATGATAAGTATTTCATAGCTGCCGCCGCGTCCGCGCCAGCGGTTCGGCGAAAGTTCGTGTGGCCCGGGAGTCCGTACCTGACGTCACGCTCAGCGCGTTCTGTGATTGGCGGCGCGCACCTGGAGCGCGGCACGCGGCAGCGGAAGCGGTTCGACATGGTCAAACCGCGACGCAGAGCCCGCCGCGCCTTGCCGCTGACGCCATTTCCATGGCAACCACGCCGCTGACGCGCCGTTTTGACGCGCGGCAGCCCTAGTGGGAACCGGCCTTTAAGCCCGGTTCCCACTAGGGCTGCCGCGCGTCAAAACGCCGCGTCAGCGGCGTGGTTGCCATGGAAATGGCGTCAGCGGCAAGGCGCGGCGGGCTCTGCGTCGCGGTTTGACCATGTCGAACCGCTTCCGCTGCCGCGTGCTGCGCTCCAGGTACGCGCCGCCAATCACAGAACGCGCTGAGCGTGACGTCAGGTACGGAATCCCGGGCCACACGAACTTTCGCCGAACCGCTGGCGCGGACGCGGCGGCAGCTATGAAATACTTATCATCCGATTCCGAGGAAACTATTCGGCAGAAAAATTTGATTCTTGGGCATGTTACAGCCCGATACCTTCTCTCGATAAAGGACCGAATTTCTTTTCGTTATTCGTCGTGGTTACTTGCTGTATCGCATTTACGTAAACCTTTACACGAAATTTTAATGAGTGTGCAGAGGTAAAAACGCATTGCGTGGACTTTGCGTACAGTTCATTTTAGGTAATACATTATTGTGTATGAAATTTAGTCAACATATCCAAATTGTTTTTAAAGCTGAGAGCAGAACGATAGCTATCACCGTTCTCGAGATAGTGCATGACATGTCGGCGGACGGGCTGTGCCGTGAACCGTGCGCGGGTCGCTCGCGACGCGACCGATACTTCGTCCTGCTCGTCGTAAGCCATATGGTTGCATCAACTGCAAATTTCGTAAACGGTTCAAGAAATCGAAACGCGTTTTTTTGCAAACGATAACTTGTAAACAGTGATGTATTTCGTCGCATGATAAATATCCAAAATCTGTTTATCAACCGAAATATGAAAGTAACTACAGTTTTTCAGAAGGGATAGATGAATTGTTTGAAATGGCATTTAATAGCATGTGGAATGAGAAGTTAAACCGAGACTAATTTGCTGGTACATCATAAGATGTCATTTGCTAAGTATCTACAGCTATTGATTATTTCCTTTCGTAAGTAACAAACGTTTTTTTTATTTATCCAGTGTACTTTATTGGTTCAAGACGCATTTCGCCTTTTACTTTAAGGCATCTTCGGTGGAATCTAGAATCATTATTGGTTCAAGACGCGTTTCGCCTTTTACTTTAAGGCATCTTTGGTGGAATCTAGAATGATTAAGTTTTTTTTTGGTATGTGATACTTGCAGATTATGAGACAGTTCACATCTTTTTTTACGTGAATAACTGATTACTTACAGTGAATCGAGTTTTTGGCAGACATCTGCTTTTCCCCTCACCTGGTCACAAGTTGGTGGTTGAACTAAAACTTAGATTATGGAACATAAGCACATTTTCACGTTCGCTCTTTTTTCTTCTGTCACTAGCTGTACACATTTTACCGAAAACACTGATTTGAAGTCGTAACTACAGTGTGTTCACCTCATGTCCCTTCCTGTTTGGTTTGTTTATGTACATGTTGCCAACCTAAAGAATTATATGCTGAAAACTAATGTTTGTTTATTTCTGTTCTCCTTATATCTGTATGTGTGTGTGGCTAGACAGTGATAGTTATAGAAAGTTGAAACTGAATGTAGTAGTTGTCAGACAGTGGTTGAAAGATTTGGTGTTCAGCTGATTTCAGTTTTGGTTTAAATGTTTTGTGGAGGAGTGCATGGAAGAGTAAATTCACTGCTTACATTAATAGATAAAATAGTAGAATAGCATTTCAACAGATGATTATTATCAGAATATATCACCCAGCCCCTTTGTCCTCACTCTGTGACACCTCATAATATGTCCTGTCAATTTACCCCTCTTGTAGTCAAAGTTGTGCCGTAATTTCCTCTTCCTCCTCCATTTAATTCCGTACCTCTTCTTTAGTTACACGATCCTCATATCTAATCTTCAGCATTGTTATTGATCACCACGTTTTGAAAGCGTCCATTGTCTTCTTGACAGAACTGTTCATCGCCCATGTTTCACTTACATACAAGGCTGCACTCCTCACAAATGCAGCACTCCACACAAATACCTTTGTAAAATAGTACCCAATCATTAGAATTTATATTCGATGTGAACAAATTTTCTTTTTCAGAACACTTTTCTTGCTATTCAGTCTTCATTTTATATCCTCTCTACTTCTACCTTCTCAATTACTGCTTCCCTTTCAAGTCATTTAAGTCTTAGAAATGCAGTTTGGTTTCTGTACAAGTTGTAGATAATCTTGTGGCCCTGTGTTTTATCTATGACATCTCCAGAGCTTCAAAGAGTGTTTTAATTAAGATTGTCAAAACCTTTCTCTAAACAAGCAAATGCTATAAACACAGTTTTGCAGTTCTTCAGTGTGTCTACTTAGCTAAGTGGTAGGATCAGTATTGCCTTGCGTGTTCAGACATCTCACAGGAATCTAACATTGTGCTTATGTTAGTTTGTACAACCCCTCCCCCTCTCCTCTCTACAAATTCCTTCCACTTTCTAGCCTTCTCTTATTTGCTAAGTTCTGGCTTGCCAAATGAGTGCGAAATTCTATCAGTGGCTTCCACTTTCATCCCTTCCCCCAAGCCTTTGTGTTCTTAGTGTTTTCCTGTACCTGCTACCGTATCAGATTTTAAATTTTTGTCTCGTTTAACTATCTGAATAATCTCTTTTGTTGTACATTGTTTCAATGTGTTAGGAGATAGTGAACAATCATGAACGGTAGTCATGAAACCTGTTTATGGTTAAATGAGAAAACATGAATAATGGCATATGTGAAACAGTACGTTCTACAGTAAATGAAAAATTCGTATGTCTTAACCCAACTTCGTCTTTTCTTCATGTAGGTGTAAGATATAGTTAATCAAACGCACCGGGCGTTCAGTGGGTCCCTCCCCATACCTCAGTGGCCGTCCGTCATTGGCTACCGCTAGCGTCTGCCGCTTCCAGATGGGAACGCCAATTCCGCGAGCCTCCGCGTCAAAGCGGAAAACGCTTGCCGCTGCCATTGCCGCACGACGCGCTGCCGCACTCTAGTGGGAACCGGCCTTTAGTATCGCGCAGGTATAAAAGACGCGGCCCTTGACGGCGTCAAGTGTGCCGGCCCACACTTGACAAACACATGTAAGAAGAGCCGTGCAACCCCGGCAAAATGCGCCCTATGTGGGGGCGATCACCCGGCGAACTACAGCCGATCCCACACGAATACAATTGATGTCCACCCGCCCCCCTCGGTCGGTAAACGGTGCTGCCCTGTCTCGAGGCGCTTCCGCCTCTACGACGCCGCCGCTCACATCTGCGGGCAACGTGCAGGCAGCTAGCTCTGCCTCCGCCAGCAGCCGGAGAGCGACTGTGCCGGGGCGAGATGCCTTTCCCTCGCTTCCCCCACCACGCGCCCCGACGGCAGCTGCCGCCTGGCCTCCCCCTCCACGCCACCAGCGCACTCAGGCGCCCGCAGCTGCCGCGCCGCCTCAGTCGGCTGCTGGCCAGCAGCCAGGGACGCCGCTCGGCGTCTTTGACGAGCTGCGCCAACTGTTTGCGGGCTTCAGCCTGACAAACATCATGTTCACAATTAGGGACACCATGGCGCGCGTGCGGGCGGCGCCTGATGGCCTAAGTAAATTCATGGCCCTCGCAGAGGGAGCAATTTCATTATTCGACGCTTTTAATGGATCCCCCTAGATCCAGGAAGTTCACCATTTTAACTTTTAACGCCAATGGCGTAAAAACACAGAAACATATCCTAGAGGAGTTTCTAGACCGGTATGCGATCGACGTTGTGCGCCTGACGGAAACCCACCTTAAGCCCAAGGACCGCTTTTCTGTGAGAAATTACTCCATCCATAGAGTAGACCGCGTAGGCCGCGAGCGCGGCGGAGTAGCGGTCCTTGTAAAAGGCAGAAGGTGTTTCCGCACAGTGGACCTACCGCAGACACCCAGCATCGAGGCAGCCGGTATAGAAATCAAAATTCAAAACACACCATACACCATCATCTCCGCCTATCACCCCCCGGGCACCACCATACTGACACAGGACCTTCAGGCTCTGCTGGGTACTGGCGCTCGTGTGATTATGGGAGGGGACCTAAACTCGAAACATACGGCCTTTGGCTGCCGCGCCGAGAACAGAAGTGGTGAGAGATTGCATGGACTCGTCGAGAGGCGTGCCGCCCTCAGCGTCATCGCACCCGACGAGCCTACGCATATCCCTGCGGACCCGACAAAAAACCCGGATATCCTGGATATTTTTGTCGTTAAAAACTTTGCTCTCGACGCGACAGTCACTGTGCACTACGAGCTGAACTCTGACCACAACCCGGTCGTTCTCGACATAGCCAGTGTCGAAGACGAAGCCGGGAGGATGGCAAAAACAGAAGTAATAACAAATTGGGACCGATACAAATACCTGGTGGGTGAGCACGTGGAGGAAATCCCACAGATGGAAACAAAAGAAGAGATAGACGAAGCAATCACCAACTTCACAGACGCCCTCCACGCCTGTGCTCGCGCTACAAGCGTCAGGCTCACCACAGAGCCTGGCGCCAGGGACCTGCCCCCTGACATCTGGGACCTCATAGTCGCCAAACGCAGGTTGCGTAAGCAGTGGCAGCGTCACCGCGACCCAGCTGACCGCCGCCGGCTGCGGCGACTGGAGGATCAGGTGAAACTCCGACTGCAGGAGCACAGGAGCCGCTGCTGGGAGGAGATATTACAAACCGCCGAAACAGAGAGCAGCAAACGCAAGATCTGGCGAATAGCCCGGCAGCGGAAAACCCCCACCAGAGAGAACAGGCCACTCCACGGCGTGAACGGTCTAGTGTACGAAGATCACGATAAGGCGGAAATAATGGCACAATCACTAGAGTCACAATTCCGAACTCACGTCATCGACGATGACGAGAGTGAAAGGCAGGAAAGATTAGTCGTCGGACGAGTGACTCAGATTAGAAATACGCGCCCAAATACAGAATTCGTGCCCGTAAACGAGCCGACAATAAGCGCACTTATCAAGCGTCAGGGAAACCACAAAGCTCCTGGCCCTGACCGCATCCGCAGCCCACTCCTAAAGCACCTTCCACCTCCTGCCATAACATTTCTGGCAAGCGTCTTCAACGCTTGCCTAAAGCTCACCTGCTTCCCCTCAGTGTGGAAAACTGCGAAAGTAATCACCCTCCCCAAACCTAATAAAAACCTGCTCCTTCCAGAAAGCTATAGACCTATCTCCCTACTAAATGGCATGAGTAAAATACTCGAGCTGCTCATCCTCTCACCCCTTCAACACTTCCTTACTGCACACAACATCCTGATGCCCGAGCAGTTTGGATTCCGCTCTGAACACTCCACAACCCAACAATGCCTGCGCTTGGTAGAGCACATTTGTCTGGCCAGGGCAAAGAGAGAATCTACAGGAGCAGTGTTCCTGGATATAGAGAAGGCATTTGACCGCGTCTGGCACGATGGCCTAATATATAAACTAGACCAAATAGGGTGCCCAGGACATCTAATACAGATCATTGATTCATTTCTTGCGGAGCGTCAATTCTTCGTAAGAAGTGGATCGAGATCGAGCCAGACACGACCGATTGCGGCCGGAGTACCGCAAGGTTCGGTCTTGGGTCCCGTTCTATACTCAGTCTACACTAACGACATACCCAAGCAGGTCGGCGGAGGGATTGCTCTCTACGCCGACGATACAGCAATCTTCAGGAGCTGTCGTAACCTTGCATTCATACGACGCAAGCTACAAGAACACCTCGACGTCATCACTCAGTGGTGCAACATTTGAAAATCAAAGTTAACCCCGAGAAATCCCAAGCAATATACTTTACGACCAGGCTGAAACTCCCAGACCAACAACTCACCATTGGTGGTCGGGACCTAGCCTGGCGAAACCGTATTACATACTTAGGGCTCGAAATAGACAGGCGTCTTACGTGGCAACAACACGTCCACAAAACTGTCAACAAAGGCTGCGCCCTCCTGTCGCAGCTATACCCCCTCCTAAAGGGTGACGGCCTCACCTTAAGCTGCAAAATGCTTCTCTGGCGCCAGCTCATGCTACCGGCCATCTTGTATGGATCGGAAGTATGGTCGATGGCGTCAGACACCACGCTGGCACGATTACAGCGACTCCAGAACAAAACCTTCCGAGTCATCACAGGCGCTGACAGATACGTCCGAAACACACAAATTAGAGAATTTTTAGGCCACCCAACCATATACTCCCTCATAAAGGAGAAGTCCACCAAACTATATGAGAAAACACAAACATCGCCCCACAACCTCATACAAAATTTAGGTCGCGAACACCCCGATTTTCAACATAAGCGCCCAAAACTAACACTCACCCGTCAATTTAGAGACATTTAGAGAACACTTACCCACACACAGAACAAACATTTACATAAAAACACGCACATAGCACAATACCTCACTTTCATAAATCCCCAAGCGCATAACTTGAAGTCAGACGGGCACAGCCCAGTGGCACTTCGGTACACTATAACAACCTGAGCGCATCTCCTGCCCCCGCCGCCACTTCGAGTCTGGGATCCGATGCGAGAAGACGTCTGTGCTCTCTGCTCTCCTGACTCAGCCTCCGTAGACGTGCCGCGCTCCGATTGGCCGGGCTACCCCCCACCACTCGGCGCTCACTCTACGCACCACGGTCCGCGCCCAGGGCGCAACCGACGGTACAAGTAGCGTGCCGCTCGCCGCTACAGCTCAGACGCTGACGAGAGGCCGAAGCAGCCACCTCGGTGGCAGGCTGCCTCCACCAGCTCTCATCTCCTCTTCGAAGAAGAACACCGCGAAGAAGAGGAAGACTCCGAAGAAGAAGACGGCGCTGAGGAACCTGCAGCACCTACCACACAGCCTGTGTGGTAAAGCAAAATTGTCGTGTAAGAGTCTTCCGACTCGCAGGTCCTGCAGCTTGCTGCAACTTCTTCCTGCGTGGCTGTAGATTGTCAGGACAATCTGCAGTACACTTAGCGCGGTTGACTTGGGAATTGTTCAGAAACAATTCGCAGTGCACCTAGGGACCGTTAGGGAACGCTGTGATCCAGGGCCCCCTTCGCGTGGGACCAGCCCGCGGTCACTAGGCCAGACAGATCTATCTTCTGTAGCCCCTACTTCCACACGCCACCATGGACAGGGAAACACTAAAACCTCCCTCCCCCTCTCCTGATGACTACTTGGAAGATCAGAGAGAGCTTCTTAGTGTACTACAGGAAGCTGCCGAGGCAGAAGAAGTGGAATCACCGAACTGCTTCAGGTACGCCCTGGGGATCTACCCCAAACTGGAGCTCACCCCAGGAGAAGAAGAAGCAACAGTCGCAGAGTCCCGATCGGTGCAAGCCGACGACGGGACAACCACCGGCCTGGACGTGGAGCCTTCAGCCGCCAACGCCATCGCCAGCCAGCCAGAGCCCACAGCAGCAACACCCATGGACTTCGAGACGGAGTCACGGAAGCGGAAGAAGAACGAGACTCCGCCCGCCGCCCCTACGTCGGAAGACAAACCAGTGGGCAACCGCAAGAGAGCCAAGGGGACTACCGACTCCGAGGGTTTCACCAGGGCCACCAGAACGGCGCCACCCAGGCGCATCACGAGCGGCGACCCGCCGCCACTAAGGAATGTCTTCCAAGTACTGGACACAAGCGAGCCGACGAGCAGCAACACGCCGCCGGCTGCAAATGCAACAAGCAAGTCCAGGAAGCCTCCCCCCATCACAATAAAGTACGACAAACCGTACATTGAGCTGCATGATGTGATACAAGAAATCACAAACGAACCAATCCGGTTCAAGGTAGCAGGAAACGATATATATCGCCTCTATAGCAAAACGCTTGACGACTTCACTCGGGTCTTAGGAATATTAAAGGAGAAGAATCTGGAATACTACACGTACTCCGCCGAACCTGTGAAAACTATCAACCTAGTCATGAGAGGGCTCCCTTACAGGTTCACCATAGAAAACCTGAAAGCACAGCTAAAGAAACTGAATATCACGCCAAGATCGGTGACCAAAGTAAAGTCACCAAAAACAAAAAAAGACACCCCACTGTTCCAAATAATAGCGGCTGATACCCCTGAGAACAGAAGAATCAGGGAAATCACCGCTATTAGGGACGTGGACGTGACTCTGGAAAAACCCAGAGGAAAACGTGGTCCAAGGCTATGCTACAACTGCCAAGGAATAGACCACATTGCTAGAAACTGCAAGATGCAGACCAAATGCGTGCGATGTGCAGGAAACCATCCCACGGAAAACTGCACAAAGGGCGAAAACACGCCTCCCACGTGCGCCAGATGCTCACAGCAACACCCTGGGAATTACCTGGGATGTTACGCTGTAAAGGCGTACAAGGCACGCCAACAGGCACCTGCAGCCAACCGCAACGCAGCGATTAGGAAAGGGTACACCTTTGCCAACGCCGCAGCCCACAACAGACGGAACGTCGGTCCCCAGCCAGCGGTAATCAGAACCACAGCAGCAGCCGCCACCAGGCCGACAGCCGCCGCCACCAGGCCGACAGCCGCCGCCACCACCGCCGGGACGACAGCCGCCGCCACCGCCCCCAGGCCGACAACCGCCGCCACCGCCCCCAGGCCGACAACCGCCGCCACCGCCCCCAGGCCGACAACCGCCACCGCGGAAGCCACGAAAGACGCTCCAACAACGACGCGGGCTACCACCGCCTCCACCACACCAACAACAGCACCACCATCGACGCCGTCGGACAACAACAACGCCATCAAGAGCCAGGCGTCACAAACGAACGCCAGCCACATCGCCACCATGAGAAGGCGTCCATCACTCGTAGTCCGAAGAAGATGGACACCTAGTAAACCAGCACACCCAGCGCCAACCACTGCAACCAACCCGATGACCCAGGACAACGCAGCCGTTTTTCTGGAGGCCGTGCAAGCGGCTATGACATCCGCAATGGAGGCCATTGTGAAGTACATCCCGCAGCAGATAAGCGCTGCAATCCAAGCTGCCATGCAGGCACTCCCACCGACCAACCCAAGGAACCAACATGGGTACTAGGCCACAGGGATTAAGAGTTTGCCTGTGGAACGCCAACGGCATCCGCCAACAAGCGGGTGAATTCCGAGAATTCCTGCAAGAAGAAGGAATAGACGTCTGCCTGGTAACAGAGACTCACTTAAAACCAGGATTCAATGTCAGGGCAGCGAACTACAAAAGCTTCAGGAACGATCGACTAACAGCAGGAGGTGGTACAGCTGTCTACGTCCGTACACACCTGCAACACCACCAACTACAGCTACCTGCGCTGCAAACAATGGAAGCCACGGGGGTGGAAATAAAAACTAGTAAAGGGCCAATAACGTTCGCAGCAGTTTACCGGCCTCCACAAGGCCATCTTCAACCGCAAGACATCGATACACTGCTCTCCATGCCAGGTAATCTCTTCCTAGGTGGAGATTATAACGCAAAACACACCGCCTGGAATAGCAGACTAGTCAACATCAGCGGACGTCGCCTCCTGAGGGCAGCGGAGCGCAACCACGCCATCACAGTTGCGCCACATACGGCCACCATCTACCCCACAAACAGGAGAGAAGATGTTCTGGACATCGCACTAGTCAAAGGACTCCCCTACACGATAACGACCAGTACAAGACGTGTACTGGCCTCCGACCATGTCCCAGTAATCTTTGACCTTGAGATGGAAGCCACACCACGAGAGGAATCAAAGATGGACCTCAGGGGAGTAATCTGGGAAGCCTACCAGGAACTGCTAACCGACGATCTGGAAGCAATCCCAGACCCAGATGAAGTAGGTGCGGACACGACGCTGCTGCACATAGTAACCAAAGCCATCGACGCGGTCGAAGCCTCCACCACGAGACAAACGCAGCCCAGAAATCATGCTAAACCACTTCCACGAGATATAAGGGACCTCATCACGAGGAAGAATAGATGGCTCAGGGAATGGCAGGACACGAGAAACCCAGCCACGAAAAGAGAAGTCAATAGAATGCAGAGAGAGATAAAAGCCAAAGTTGAGGCGCATCGAATCCAGTCTTGGGCAAGTAAAGTAGAAACACTAAACCTCAATGACCAGTCAATCTGGAAAACCACCGAACACCTACTGGGGCAAGGCCAAAGAATACCTCCACTCCAAGTGGGAAACGACATAGCCTGCTCACCCAACGATAAGGCAAATGCTCTGGCGGATATCTTCGAAAGAAACTTCCAACCAATCGAAGATCCCGTGGACCAACAGCACATTGATATGGTGGAAGAGAGACTTCCAAGATTCCTGGAACACCAAGAGCAAGACGACGTAATAGAGCCGATTACGACAGAAGAGGTAGCAGCACAAATTGCAATACTAAACCCGAAGAAAGCAGGCGGACCAGACATGCTGACGAACACACTCCTGCTAAAACTACCACCTGCAGCGGCCCCCCTGCTGGCCAAAACATTCAACAATATCCTAAGTACCGGGCAATACCCCATAGCATGGAAGCATGCAGAAGTAGTACCAATACCGAAGCCCGGCAAAGATCCCAAACAACCAAATAGCTATAGGCCCATCAGCCTACTACCTGCACTTTCAAAAGTATTTGAAAAGATCTACGCAAAAAGGCTACTGAGACACGTCAAGGACGAGAGAATACTGCTGGACGAACAATTCGGTTTCCGCAGCAACCATTCCACCACACATCAGCTTCTCCGAGTCGTCGAAGAAGCCCTGGACGCCGTAGAGCGACGAGAATACTTCGCTGTGATCTTCCTAGACGTCTCAAAAGCATTCGACTGCGTGTGGCATAGGGGCCTCCAGTTCAAACTATTTGATCTGGGGGTGCCCGGGTCGCACGTTCGGCTGCTACGGTCCTACCTCAATGGCAGAACATTCCACGTCCGGACACCAGATGGCAACTCGACCGTCAGGAGAATCAACGCCGGAGTCCCACAAGGCAGCGTCCTCAGACCGCTGCTGTACATCCTATACACGTCTGATCTGCCGTCGGTGAACAGGGTACACCTCGCCCTGTACGCCGACGACACGGCCCTGTACTCCAGAAGCAGGAGCGCGACGCACCTCCAAGAAAGGCTCCAAGGAGCTTGTAACGAGCTAACCGTGTGGGCAACAAAATGGCGCCTGTCCTTCAACGCCTCGGAGACACAGGCCCTCGCAATCTGCAGACGGCCCATACCACCAAACTACCCAGAAGTCGTCATACGAGGCACGCCTGTTCCCTGGACGCAGACGGCCAAGTACCTCGGAGTAACGCTAGACAGGCGCCTAACATGGCGCCCACACGTTGAAGACATCCGCACAAGGGCGTTAAACAGACTTCGAGCACTATACCCGGTGCTTAATCCAAGATCCACACTACCACCGCGGCTGGGCGTCATCCTCTATCTCACCCTGGTGCGGCCAATCCTGGAGTACGCCGCGCCAGTGTGGGGTAATGCGGCCCAGAAACACATGAAGAGACTTCAGGCGGTCCAGAACCGCGCCCTCAAGAGAGCGCTGCACCTGGACAACCGTTTTCAGACGGCGCAGCTACACGAGATGGCAGACGTCGTCACACTCCGAGAGCGATTCCAACAGGCTGCAGGGACCTTCTATCGCAAAACAGAAGAGTCGCAGAACCCACTCATCCGACAACTGGGTCACCGTGTCCATCGCCTGGCCACCACCAGATGGCCAGAACCGCTATGTAATACAATAGCAGCCAAAAGATATATTAATTTTGCAGTAAACATAAGTCAATGTCTCGATTATGTCCATGTTTCTTTGTTTGTTACCGTAAGTTTTAGTGAGGAGGTGAAGCAGCAATGCTAGTACTCCAAACATCTCCGAGGACTGCCAAGAAGAGGTCCTCTCCATTGAACTGCACACGGCGGACGCCTCCCCCGGCGGCCCCGTCTGACCCGCCGCCTAGGACGACCCGGCCACCGTCCACGGACTATGACATGGACGACGGATCTGGTGAAGATGATATCGTAGTGCACGGCGCACTACCGGCCGACGAGAGGGCGCGGAGAATGACGGCCAGCGCGCAGCAACGCCCTGCGGGCGAGCGGCGCAAGCGATCGTATACTACCGCAGCACCGGCGCCAAAAAGACGCCAAAGAAGAGGAGGCAGCTGGCTGTCTCCACAAACGGGGGCAGAAGACGCGCCCTACCTGACGACAGCCGTGCGGGAGCGACCTGGACGACTGTCACGTCGAAACGTGCGGCCAGACCCAGGAAGACGCGTACACCGCCGCCCACATCGACCGCAAACCGCTTTGGGGCACTTGCGGTCGAAACTACGACTGAACAGCCTACTCCAGAGCGGTCGGCGCCCACGGCCGCCGCCAAGGCAGGCTGTTCAAATGATGATGATGACGAAGAAGCCGTCCCCACCACCGGACGGTCACACCGGAGGCCGCCGTCCATAGTCTTCGAGGTGGCCAAACTACAAAGGTTTCCTGCAGCTCGTGAGGCAGTGGACGACTGCCGACTTCACCTTGCGAGCTGCAGCAGGGAACCTGGTGCGGCTACAGGTCGCCAACACAGAAGATTACATCAAGGTGACGAGCGAGGCGTCAAACCAGGGCCTCCACTGGTTCACACACGCCGCCGTCCCTGAGCGACTTCTGAAGATTGTCTTTAAGGGACTACCGATGGCAGCTCAACCGGAGCTGCTACGAGAGGAGCTGACAGACCTCGACTTCAGCGTGCGCAACGTGACGCGCGTGAAGTCGCACGTCAGCCACAAGGAGTCGCCGTCACTTCTGGTTATCGCCACCGATACACCAGAAAACAGGCGGCTCTACCGGGTGACGAGGGTGGCCAACACTAAGGTCACCGTCGAAAACCTGAAACAGAAGAGGGGCCTGGTACAATGCTTCCGCTGCCAGGGGATGGGGCACGTGGCTCGCCACTGCTCCTTCCCCGAGAAGTGCGTGAAGTGTGCCGGGGCCCATGCCAGCAGACTATGTCCGCTACCGAGGTCGCACACGCCCAAGTGTGCGAACTGCAGCGGCCCACACGTGGCGAGCTACCGCGGCTGCGAAGTCTTCAAAGCCGCAATAGCTCGCCAGAACGGGCAGCAGGCGATGACGACTGCCGACCGCTCCCTCAGCCGTCCGCGCCCAGGCGCAAAACCGGCGAGGCGGCCGACTCCAAACAGCTTCCGCCGGACATCCTGGCGTTCATCAGACAGAAGAACCGGGTTTTCCGTGAGTGGCAGATCACGAGAAACCCCGCCACCAAGCGGCTGCTAAACCGCTTGCGCCGGGAGATTTCGGCGGCCGTCGGCCACCACCGTAATCGGGACTGGGCTGGCAAAATAGCCACGCTCAGGATCGATGACGGAAGCGCCTGGGCCATGACCAGGAGCTTTCTGCGCAAGGGGCAGCGCATCCCGCCGCTTCAAGTTGGCCGTGACGTCGTCGCAGAGCCGGACATGAAGGCCAGCGTGCTCGCGGACACCTTCGCCGAGAACTTCTCCACCGTGGACGATGTTGTCGACGAAGACACCATCCAGGAGGTGCAAGAGCGTCTTCCGCTGTACATGACCCATCAGGAGGCGGACGACGTCATCGAGCCAACTACTGCAGAGGAAGTTCAACACCACCTCGACTTCTTACAGCCCAGGAAGGCGGGGTGGGGTGCGACAAGATCGACAACGCACTGCTGAAGAAGCTGCCACCGGAAGCAGTGCGTATTGTCACATCGATCTTTAACGCCATCCTCCGCACAGGCGCCTACCCCGATGCGTGGAAACACGCTGAGGTGGTCGCCATTCCGAAGGCTGGCAAGGACCCCAGGCTGGCGCAGAACTATCGCCCAATAAGCCTGCTGCCCTCCCTCTCGAAGACCTTCGAGAGGATACTCGCCAAACGGCTACAGCGCCACGTCAGTGAAGAAGGCCTGCTTCCTGACGAGCAGTTTGGCTTTCGCAGTGGGCACTCGACGCAGCACCAACTACTGCGACTGGTGGAGCAGGCGATGGGGGCCATGGAGCGACGCGAGTACCTTGGGGCGGTACTACTCGACGTCTCCAAGGCCTTTGACAGCGTGTGGCACGACGGCCTCCTGTATAAGCTGCTGGTACAGGGGGTACCCGTGCCGTACGTCCGCCTACTCCAGTCCTACCTGCGAGGGCGCACGTTCCATGTGCGTGCAGACGGCGGCACGTTGACGGCGCGCCACATACGTGCCGGAGTGCCGCAGGGGTCCGTCCTTGGCCCCCTGCTGTACTCCCTCTTCACCGCTGACGTCCCGAAGACGACGCCGAGGGTTCATCTGGCGCTCTACGCCGATGACAACGCGCTGTCACGCGCAGCATGAGCGCGCAGCTGATGCGCCGCCGCCTGCAGCTCGCCTGCAATGAGATTGGAGCCTGGGCCACCAAATGGCGGCTCAAGTTCAACGCCGGGAAGAGCCAGGCGGTGGTGTTCACTCGCCGCCGCATTCCCGTCGCGCTGCCGCCAGTGCGGATCATTGGAGGCCCCATCCCGTGGTCGCGTACTGGAAAGTACCTCGGCGTCACTCTGGATCGACGCCTAACCTGGGGTCCACATATCAGGGAGCTGAGGGGCCGGGCGCTTGGACGGATGCGCTCGCTCTACCCCCTCCTCAACCCCACGACGACACTGCCCCCCCACTGCGGCCTCACGCTCTACCTAGCACTAATCAGGCCAGTGCTGGAGTACGCG
The DNA here is from genome assembly GCF_023864345.2 of Schistocerca serialis cubense. Classification (NCBI taxonomy): domain Eukaryota; kingdom Metazoa; phylum Arthropoda; class Insecta; order Orthoptera; family Acrididae; genus Schistocerca; species Schistocerca serialis. Next base: position 455,035,067 of record NC_064646.1, read on the forward strand.
GCCGTGGTGTGGGGAAATGCCACCGACACACACGTCCAGACGCTGCAACGGGTGCAGAACAAAGCCCTTCGGCTGGCGCTCCACCTGCCAAGGGACTACGACACCCGTATGCTTCACGACATCGCGGGAGTTCCGATGCTGAAGCGCCGCTTCCGCGCGCTCGCACGGAACTTCGAGTCGGCGAGGACGTCCAGGAACCCGCTGGTCAGTGGACTGGGAAACCAACTCCACTGGCGCCCAGCGACCAGATGGCCAGACCGGTTGCTGGAATAACCCCAGCACCCAGTGAGGATGACCAACAGCTGTGAACTCGAGAAGACATACAATAAAGTGAGGACCACATCCATCTAGTGAATCCAACACGCAGGAACAGCAGTTGACCTGCTTAACCTGCTTCAAATCGTGCAGGGAATTGCACGTGAGTCACACGGTACCGCACACGACAGACGGACGCCGGCAGCCAATGCTGCCAACTCCGCCCCCACTGAAGGGGGCAACAGAAGCTGGCGCACCCGCGTCAGAAAACGTGCGCGCGAGCGCACACCAGACGACCAGCGCGCCTTCCAAGTCCAAGGGAAGGCGCGCAAAGAAGACCACGCAACGACGGGAGGCGAAAGGCGCGGTAACGCGCCAGTCGCCCCACGTCACACAGCAGCAGCCAGCCAAGGCGCCACAACATCAGCGCTTGAAGGAGGGCTGGCCGCAGCAATTTCAGCACTCTCTGCGGCAATCGACAAGGTAACACCTTGCCGACACGCTGCAGAGAGTGGCTGAAACAGTGATGACCGCCTCACCGGCGGCTGTTCAACAGCCGTCGAAGTAAGGCGCTCCCAACGCCGTCCGCGCCGGGAGCACTGAAGTCGGCCTGTCATGGGCCCACCCAGTGTCTGCTGTGCAGACACAGAGAAGTCTTCACTACCTGAGAAGGGCCCAAGAAGACACTAAGAAACGAGAAGAACCAACCATACCAATAAAAGAAGATTGGAGGCAAGGTAGGGTGATCCTACCAGGACTCCGCATACTAGAGGTCGGGGGGCCCCTGCAGAAGCCCGGATCGTCGTCGTCGCCTCCTGCCACGCACGAACCGCGTCCAGACGGCACTCTATGCCGACGACACTACGATCTACAGCAGCAGCTGGAGCGTCGACGTCTTGCAGCGGCGTCTACAGGCGGCCACCGACGAGCTCACCGAGTGGGCAAAGAAGTGGCGCCTCGCCTACAACGGCTAGAAGTGTCAGGCGATTATCATAACAAGTCGCCCCTTCCGCCAAAACGCGCCAACAGTCTCGGTGTGTGGAGTGCCAGTCGAATGGAACGACACAGCGAAATACCTAGGCGTCACTTTAGACCGGCGGCTCACATGGCGGCAACACGTTGAAAACATCAGGGGCTAGGCACTGGGTAGGTTGAGGCTGCTCTACCCAGTGCTGAACCCCACGTCAACGCTGCCAGAAGACGTCGGTCTTACGCTGTACAAGGCCGCCATACGACCGCTGCTGGAATACGCAGCGGTCGTGTGGGGAAACACGGCCGATACAAATTTGAAGCGCCTGCAGACGATTCAAAACCGGGCGCTACGACTGGCACTTCACCTGCCCAAGGACTTCCCCACGGAGGAGCTCCATCGCGTCGCTGCCGTCAAGCCTCTACGTCAGAGGTTCAAGGACGCAGCAACAACATTCTACCAGAAAGCCGAGCTGTCGACCACCCAGCTGATCAGAGGACTCGGCAGCCGACCACACTGGCGGGCGTCATTACGCTGGCCAGACCTGCTGCGCCTGTAAGGTTATGCAGCAACCTATTCCACAGAGTCCCAGTGCAGGACAGCTTTTAATCTCATAAGCATACTCCATAATTATATCTTGTCTTAATGTAGGAAAAATAGCGCTAGGCTATTAGAATCTACGTCCAATTCTAGTGGAACACAACCCCTTGTTCCTCACATTTGCACACACGGCCTTTTCAAGAACGACCTGGTCCGCCTCATGACCACCATCCCGATCTCTCTTCCAAGACCGACGCGAGGACGTTAAGAAAGCCATTGACCGCGCGTCCAGAAAAATCCTTGAGGAGGAGGATGATAGCAACCCAAATAAGAAACACACTACACGTCACCATCACAGAGGCATGGGACCCAGAAAACTACATAGACGCATAACACTCAAGCACAAACACACCTCACCACTCCCCAACCGTCCCCCATCCACCACTCCACACCATCCACAGCAAGAAAGCAGCGCCGAAAGACAAACACCTCAGTAAACACTAACGCGCACTTACACACACACACACACACACACACACACACACACACACACACCACCATGGAAAGCACGGACGACAGAGACCACTTGAAACTTCTCTTTGCGAATGCGCAAGGGATAAAAAAATAAACGGACTGTCCTCACACACACACTTCACCACGAGAAAATACACGTCGCTGCAATTGCAGAGACCTGGCTCCGCGACCATGACAAATGCGACTTCACAAAATATAACACTTTCCGCAAAGACAGGCAAGATGGGAGAGGAGGCGTTGCAATCTACACTCCTGGAAATGGAAAAAAGAACACATTGACACCGGTGTGTCAGACCCACCATACTTGCTCCGGACACTGCGAGAGGGCTGTACAAGCAATGATCACACGCACGGCACAGCGGACACACCAGGAACCGCGGTGTTGGCCGTCGAATGGCGCTAGCTGCGTAGCATTTGTGCACCGCCGCCGCCAGTGTCAGCCAATTTGCCGTGGCATACGGAGCTCCATCGCAGTCTTTAACACTGGTAGCATGCCGCGACAGCGTGGACGTGAACCGTATGTGCAGTTGACGGACTTTGAGCGAGGGCGTATAGTGGGCATGCGGGAGGCCGGGTGGACGTACCGCCGAATTGCTCAACACGTGGGGCGTGAGGTCTCCACAGTACATCGATGTTGTCGCCAGTGGTCGGCGGAAGGTGCACGTGCCCGTCGACCTGGGACCGGACCGCAGCGACGCACGGATGCACGCCAAGACCGTAGGATCCTACGCAGTGCCGTAGGGGACCGCACCGCCACTTCCCAGCAAATTAGGGACACTGTTGCTCCTGGGGTATCGGCGAGGACCATTCGCAACCGTCTCCATGAAGCTGGGCTACGGTCCCAAACACCGTTAGGCCGTCTTCCGCTCACGCCCCAACATCGTGCAGCCCGCCTCCAGTGGTGTCGCGACAAGCGTGAATGGAGGGACGAATGGAGACGTGTTGTCTTCAGCGATGAGAGTCGCTTCTGCCTTGGTGCCAATGATGGTCGTATGCGTATTTGGCGCCGTGCAGGTGAGCGCCACAATCAGGACTGCATACGACCGAGGCACACAGGGCCAACACCCGGCATCATGGTGTGGGCAGCGATCTCCTACACTGGCCGTACACCACTGGTGATCGTCGAGGGGACACTGAATAGTGCACGGTACATCCAAACCGTCATCGAACCCACCGTTCTACCATTCCTAGACCGGCAAGGGAACTTGCTGTTCCAACAGGACAATGCACGTCCGCATGTATCCCGTGCCACCCAACGTGCTCTAGAAGGTGTAAGTCAACTACCCTGGCCAGCAAGATCTCCGGATCTGTCCCCCATTGAGCATGTTTGGGACTGGATGAAGCGTCGTCTCACGCGGTCTGCACGTCCAGCACGAACGCTGGTCCAACTGAGGCGCCAGGTGGAAATGGCATGGCAAGCCGTTCCACAGGACTACATCCAGCATCTCTACGATCGTCTCCATGGGAGAATAGCAGCCTGCATTGCTGCGAAAGGTGGATATACACTGTACTAGTGCCGACATTGTGCACGCTCTGTTGCCTGTGTCTATGTGCCTGTGGTTCTGTCAGTGTGATCATGTGATGTATCTGACCCCCAGGAATGTGTCAATAAAGTTTCCCCTTCCTGGGACAATGAATTCACGGTGTTCTTATTTCAATTTCCAGGAGTGTATTTAGACAGACACCTGAACTGGAAAACGCACCTAAATCACCTTCTGAACAAAACACGACTACGACGAAACTTAGTAAGACAGGTTCAAGGACGCTTCCACGGCTGCAGCGACGAAACAGCCCTACATACATATAAAACATTTATAAGACCAATACTCGAATACGCAGTCGCCCCACTCGGGGGAATACAGGCCCACGTAGCGGAAAAACTATACAAAACGGAAAGGAGGTTAGTACGCAGCATCACCAAGGTACCCCCTACAACCCCCAGCAACGAAGTATATACGAGCTCTGGTATAGAACCACTCCAAACCAGAATGACCAAACTAAGGGCGAGATATGGAAATCACATTATCCACAACAGACCGTACATGGAGGGCATTCTCACCATAAACGCAAGGGAAAACAGAAAACCGAAATACAAATACATTCCCCCCCATCACGCACAATAGCCAAAAACACAGCCAAAACATTCCCTGACCTCATCCCTATCGTACTACCCTTAACCGCAGGCACAACAACACCAACTCACCTCCACGAAAGAACAACAGAATAACCACACACACACACACACACACACACACACACACACACACCACACCACACCACACACACACACACACACACACACACACACACACACACACACACACTCACACACTCTCTAAACAATCCACCACAGGAAACACAAACAATCCAAACAACACCAAACAGCGCTCACCCCCTCTCAGGGAAAGGAAAAGAAGAAACAGGATAAATAATGTAATACATACACCCATTTTTATGTATTCCTCAAATTAAACTATGTATATGCATATATACACTTGTAAAGCCAGCTACGCTCGGAATCTGTAACAGACACAGACTAACTATATATATATACATGCATCAACTCCACACACCACATTATCAACCACACACATAAGCACAAGACATGTACCTAACTAAATCATCCAATAAATTCCTATAATGTTAACATAAATTTACATACTGTATGTCTTTTATACCCTATTTATTTTGTATTCTACGTATCTATGCTCCTTCATTGCTAACATACCTGATTAATTTATCCTCTTCATCTCTCGTAAACTTAAATTGCATCATGTTAACAAAATTGTTTATGTTACTTTCATCACCTTTTCTTTTACTGTAAATTTAAATTTTATTATGTTTTAAATTTTATTATATTAATATACTTGTTTATAATGTTTTCATTCTGCTAAAAACCTGCAATAACAAAATTGTCAACAAATCATAAAAATGCACTTGCAGGAAAAATAAATTGTACAAAATAAAAATAACCATGTAGAAACCCAACGGCTGCTAAGGGACGCCAGCATGCCCTCAAACAGCCCGCCCTCCTCCATCAGAGGAGGGAATGAAAAGTGCAAAAAAACGCCGCTAAGCACACGCGACGCACGCACACGCTTGGTGACAGCCGTACTGTGCGGTGATCGTGTGCTGGGCTGCGGGAGCGCATACGGTACTGCACCAAGCCACAGGAACCCGCTTGCGGGAACAGTCGCTCGTTTGTCCGCGCTGAGGCCGGACATTTACGTGCACTGAGGCTTCCGAGCTCCTGACTTTATTAAATCGGGAGCGAAGTTGCAAGAAGATTCGGACACCAGCGGCTGTATTAAAGCCATTGAGCAAATTGTCGGTGTTGGTTGTGGGCTGCGGGTTGGCGCGGTTTGCTGCCATGTGCTGCCTTTCCGGCTGGATCGAGCACCTCGCTGCCGCAGATACTCCATCTGCCGCCCCCGAGGCGTAGGGAATTTCCCAAGTCAGGGACTGGTCGCTGGCCAGTCACCCGCGCTTGGTAGGACGATAGGGTCGGTGTTGTCGCCTGAGACGGATAACGGCGACAACGAAAGCGACTCCCGACACTCCCTGGCAGCTTTGACTCCCTTTCCGCCGACGGACATGAAAATCATCGGAGCGAGAGCGAGAATTGTCCCTCAAGCGGGAGGGTCGGCCATTGCGATCTTAGGAACTGAAGAGGCGAGTGCAAGTAGGGAGCCCTTAGCTCCAAAAACCCCCCTAGGTTTATCACCACCAACTAGAGCTCTTCCACCCCCATCACAGCTTCCACTTGCAAGCGCAACTAAAGACAGGAAAACCCCTACCGTACTGCGGCTGCTACTTCCGAAAGGACAAGCGTCGCCTAAGCAAACAATGAAACAACCGCGTAAGGAGACAACCCAAGAGGAGAGGGGTGAAACACCGGCTGTAGAGAGGGGGGGGGGGGGGGGGACCAGCCGGACGTATCAGTAGACGAGGATGCAAACGCAGCAAATGAGGGTAACTCTGCAGACGCGGGAATGGACGCGGCTAGTAGTAGCTTAGAGTTCCTCACACGTCTGATTCCAGGAAGGAACCAGGCAGCGACAGACGGGGCGGCTGTCCAGCAGGGGTGCTCAGAGGCGGCCTCTGAGAAGACACTCCCTCCAAAACAGACCGATTTAGGAGAGGAAAATGTCCCACGAAAGAGGCCAGCGGCAACTTCCCAAATAACATCCCCAGAAAAGCCAACCACCTCGAAAGGAAAAGCTCCCAGTTTGCAAACGTGCAAAAAGGCATCACATGCCGGCACAAAGGCCACAAAAGGAGTACAGCAAACTGAGGACGGCTTCCAAGTGCCGAAAAAGAGGCACACGGCCAGAGAAGCGGTGCTCAAACAAGTACGACCACTTGACACCTCAAATAGGTACGTCACATTCACGGACGCGCCGGGGGAACCAACAATAGGGGAACCCACTGAGGAACCGACACAGAACAGTTCAAACACCCCCAATAGTCATTGTATGGACCGAGGACTTCAAAAGCCTCCAAATACTTTTTAAGGGTGTGACATCGTCCACACTATCATTCAAGGTGGCAGGCAGAGATACCTACAAGGTCCTCACAAAATCCAGAGAGGGCTACGACAATATTATGAAGGTAGTGAAAGATAAACGGCTGCACTCATATACTCACAGCACGGAACCATTGAGGCTCCTGAAGGTAGTGTTCCGCAGACTCCCCTTCCAGATGGATCCTAACCATCTGAAAGAGGAACTTGAGGACCTAGGCTACGGAATGAGGGCTGTATCACGCATGAAGACGCCGAAGACAAATCGGCAAACGCCGCTGTTCATGGTCGTCCTGGTAGACAACGTAGAAAACAGGAAGATATTTCAGGTAACTAGGGTCGCAAACATTACGAACGTGCAAGCTGAGAAGTTCCGCGGTAAAGGACGCAGGGCACAATGCTACTCCTGCCAAGGGTTAAACCACGTGGCAAGATATTGCACAATGCCCCCACGGCGTGTGAAATGCGCGGTGGAGCACCAAAGTAGAGACTGCCCCGCACCAAGCACGAACACGCCCAAGTGCTGCAACTGTGGGCTCGCCCACGTAGCAAGCTACAGGGGGTGCGTGGTCTTCAAGAAGGCCGACAACAAACAGACTAGGAACAACATACCGGCGAGAAAAAACACCACACCAGCCAGGAAAATCGAAAATGGCGTAAGTTACTCCAGCATTGCCAAGCCGCGAAATGACGCGCAAGCAACAGCGGGTGGCAAGTGCGCAGGCGCAAGAAGCGCGAACGCGCAAGCCACCGAGAGCGCAGCTAACACGAGCTAAACAGTGACGACCACAGAACACACCAATGACGCGAATAACATCTCCACAAACACCGCTGAAGAACTCCGCGAGATGCGCCTTCTAATGACATCGGTAGCCGAAATGATGAAAACACTTCCGCAGCTCCTAGTAACTGCAATTACGACAGCCAACAATGCCCAACAACCATCTGGAACCAATATAACCAATGAATAACGCCATTCATGGATTAACAGTTTGCGCCTGGAACGCAATTGGCATACGTACCCAAGGAGGGGAATTCAGGCAGTTTCTCCGGGACGAGGCAATAGATATATGCCTAGTTTCGGAAACTAAGCTAAAACCAGGTATTTACGTACGTGCGGCGAATTACACATGCCACCGCACATATAGGTTAACACATGGAGGAGGCACTGCTATTTATATTAAAAACTGCCTCAAACACCACATTGTTGGTTGGTTGGTTGGTTGGTTGGTTTAAGGATTAAAGGGACCAAACTGCAGAGGTCATCGGTCCCTTTTCCAAAATACTAAAAATACCCACAGAGAATAAAAAATGTTCAACAGAATAGGAGACAGACGACACAGAACAAAAGAAACATAGACAAGGACCAGACAAAACGAAATAAAATCACACGGAGTGTGACGGTGGTTGGCCGACCATAGGAACAAAAAAAAGGGGAAAAGCTAACCACCGAAAACACATTAAAAACTTAGTTTAAAACCGTGGGCCAAAGGCCAGAATCAACACAAAACAATAAAATAAAACAGAAACACTCAGATTAAAGAATAAAAACTCCCTGCCCTAATAAAACCTAAAACTAAGGCAGCCATAACAGGGTCATCAGATAAAACGGCAGGGAGCGTATCAGGCAGCGCAAATGTCTGCCTGACCACAGCTAAGAGGGGGCAAGGCCAACAGAATGTGGGCCACTGTCAAAGCCGCCCCGCAGCGACATACAGGAGGGTCCTCCCGGCGCAGTAAATAACTGTGTGTTAGCCGGGAGTGGCCAATGCGGAGCCGACAAAGGACGACTGAGTCCCTGTGGTTGGCTCGCATGGATGACCGCCACACAGTCGTCGTCTCCTTAATGGCACGGAGTTTATTGGGTGTGATCCGATCGCGCCATTCAGCGTCCCAAAGCGCAAAAATTTTTCGGCGGAGGACTGCCCGCAAATCAGTCTCTGGGAGGCCAACATCCAGAGATGGTTTACACGTGGCCTCTTTCGCCAGGTGGTCAACATGTTCATTGCCCGGGATACCACAGAGCGGCCGCAACGCGCAAGAGTATGCAGGGACTCATGGATAGCCATCACCAGACGAGAACGGGGAAAACACTGGTCGAGAGCTCGTAAACCGCTCAGGGAATCGCTACAGATCACGAAGGACTCACCTGAGCAGGAGCGGATATACTCTAGGGCTCGAAAGATGGCGACTAGCTCAGCAGTGTAAACGCTGCAGCCAGCCGCCAAGGACCGTTGTTCGGAATGGTCCCCTAGAGTTAGCGCATACCCGACACGACCAGCAACCATCGAACCGTCGGTGTAAACAATTCCAGAGCCCTGATACGTGGCCAGGATTGAATAAAAGCGGCGGCGGAAGGCCTCTGGAGGGACCGAGTCCTTCGAGCCCTGTGCCAAGTCGAGCCGAAGGCAAGGGCGAGGAACACACCACGGGGGTGTACGCAGAGGCGCCTGGAAAGGGGGTGGAACAGGGAAAAACCCAAGCCCGCAGAGAAGCTCCTTGACGCGTACGGCGATCGGACAACCCGACCGGGGCCGACGGTCCGGCAGATGGACGACCGACTGCGGGAACAGGACACGGTAATTTGGATGCCCGGGCAAGCTAAAAACATGGGCAGCATAAGCAGCCAGTAATTGTTGGCGTCGCACCGGCAGTGGAGGGACACCTGCCTCAACAAGGATGCTGTCCACAGGGCTGGTGCGGAAGGCACCAGTGGCAAGTCGGATCCCGCTGTGTAGTATTGGGTCCAGCACCCGCAACGCAGAGGGGGATGCTGAGCCATAAGCCAGGCTCCCATAATCCAGACGGGATTGGATTAACGCCTGGTAGAGCCGCAACAGGGTAAATCGGTCGGCGCCCCAGCGCGTGTGGCTAAAGCATCTCAGAGCGTTTGGATGCCGCCAACACGCCTGTATAAGCTGCCGGATATGAGGCAGCCAAGTCAACCGGGCATCGAAAACCACCCCCAAAAACCTGTGTGATTCCACCACTGAAAGAAGTTCGCCGGCAAGATAAAGCCGCGGCTCCGGGTGGACAGTGCGTCGCGGGCATAAATGCATTACGCAGGTCTTGGCTGCCGAAAACTGGAACCCATGAGCTACAGCCCAAGACTGCGCCTTGTGGATAGCACCCTGTAGCTGACGTTCAACAGCTGCAATGCCAGTAGAGCTGTAATAAAGGCAGAAGTCGTCAGCATACAGGGAAGCAGAGACAGAATTTCCCACGGCCGCAGCGAGCCCGTTAATGGCTATTAAAAACAGGCAGACACTTAAAACATAACCCTGAGGCACACCGTTCTCCTGGACGTGGGTGGAACTATACGAGGCTGCGACTTGCACGCGGAAGGTACGATACGACAGAAAATTTCTGATAAAGATCGGCAGAGGGCCCCGAAGACCCCATCCATGAAGCGTAGAAAGGATGTGATCACGCCATGTCGTATCGTACGCCTTCCGCATGTCGAAAAAGACAGCGACCACGTGCTGACGGCGGGCAAAGGCAGTACGGATGGCCGACTCCAGGCTCACCAGATTGTCGGCGGCGGAGCGGCCCTTACGGAACCCACCCTGAGATGGAGCCAGAAGGCCCCGAGACTCCAGTACCCAAGTCAAGCGCCGGCTCACCATCCGTTCGAGAAGCTTGCAAAGAACGTTGGTGAGGCTAATGGGGCGGTAGCTGTCCACCTCCAAAGGGTTCTTGCCTGGTTTCAGAATGGGGATAACGATACTTGCCCGCCACTGCGACGGAAACTCCCCCTCGACCCAAATACGGTTGTAAAGGTCGAGGAGCCGTCGCTGGCAGTCCACTGAGAGGTGTTTCAGCATCTGGCAGTGGATGCTATCTGGTCCAGGAGCGGTATCAGGACAAGCGGCAAGGGCACTGCGGAATTCCCACTCACTGAATGGAACATTGTACGATTCTGGATAGTGGGGGCGAAACGAAAGGCTCCGACGTTCCATCCGCTCTTTAATGGAGCGGAAGGCCTTAGGGTAATTCGCAGAAGCGGAACTCATATCAAAATGCTTTAAGTGGTTTGCAATGACGTCGGAGCCAGTACAAACTGCTCCATTCAGTGAGAGCGCAGGGACGCTGACAGGTGGCCGATAGCCGTAGACGCGTCGAATCTTGGCCCAGACCTGCGATGGAGTGACATGGAGGCCAATTGTGGACACATACCGCTCCCAGCACTCCTGCTTGCTTTGGCGGATAAGGCGGCGGGCCCGCGCACGCAGCAGTTTGAAGGTGATCAGGTGTTCAATGCAGGGATGTCGCTTGTGACGCTGTAGCGCCCGCCGGCAATCTGTAATCGCTGCAGCGATCTCAGGCGACCACCAAGGCACAGTCCGCCGCCGAGGGGACCCAGAAGAACGGGGAATGGCAGATTCGGCGGCAGTAACGATGCCGGTGGTGACCGATTGAACCACCGCATCAATGTCGTCATTAGAGAGAGGCTCAAGAGCGTCAGTGGAGGAGAACAAGTCCCAGTCATCCTTATTCATAGCCCATCTGCTAGGGCGCCCAGAAGAGTGACGCTGTGGTAGTGACAGAAAGATCGGAAAGTGGTCACTACCATACAGGTCGTCATGCACACTCCATTGGACAGACGGTAAGAGGCTAGGGCTACAGATTGAAAGGTCAATGGCGGAGTATTTGCCATGCGCCACACTGAAGTGTGTGAAGGCACCATCATTTAAAATCGAGAGATCGAGCTGCGACAATAAATGCTCAACGATGGCGCCTCGACCTGTTGCCACTGACCCACCCCACGGAGGGTTATGGGCGTTGAAGTCGCCCAATAGCAAGAAAGGCGGCGGCAATTGGGCTATCAGCGCAGCCAGGACATGCTGCGAGACAACACCATCCGGTGGAAGGTAAAGACTGCAGACGGTAACAGCCTGTGGCGTCCACACCCGAACAGCGACAGCCTCTAAAGGTGTTTGGAGAGGGACAGACTCGCTGTGCAGAGTGTGAAGGACATATATGCAGACGCCACCAGACACCCTTTCATAAGCTGCTCGGTTCTTATAATAACCCCGATAGCCACGGAGGGCGGGGGTTCGCATTGCCGGAAACCAAGTTTCCTGCAGAGCAATGCAAAGGAAAGGATGAAGGCTGATAAGCTGGCGGAGCTCAGCTAGATGGTGGAAGAAACCGCTGCAGTTCCACTGGAGGATGGTATTGTCCATAGCGGAGAAAGGCGTGACGGGACTGGGAAGGCAGATTACGCCGCTGGGTCACCTGCTGCCTCCGATTGAGCACCCGTGCTAGTGCTATCCATGGCGTCTGAGGGACCGGCGAGATCGAGGTTCTCAGCGGACGCCAGGATCTCCACCTCGTCCTCAGACGCAGAGCTGGAAGGTGGCGGTGGGGTGGCTGCCACCGCGAGTTCCTTGGGCTTAGAGCTCTTCTTCTTTGATTTCTCACGCTGCTCCTTGGGTTTAACTGGCTGGGAGGGCTTCACCGATTCAGTCTCCGGGACTGAGGAGGATCGTGAAGCCCGTCGACCAGCTGATTGCGGGCACTTACGCCACTGTCGGTCGTCAGCCTTCCCACTGGTGGAAACCTGGGAAGGGAGGGACCCGAGGGACCCCTTGCGAGCGTGAGAAGCCGAAGAAGTTGGACACTTCTCCGGCTTAGAAGCAGGGACGGACGTCCCTGATGGGGGGGATGGTGTTGCCCCTGAGGTAGGTGGCGCAGGAGCAACCCGGTGGGTAGATCCCCCCACTGGCAAGGGGGCAGGAGGAGTTGTACCACTCAGCGATCCGGCCGGAAGTCGCGAAACTGATGGGGCGAGCACAGGTGTTGTAGCAGCGGCGTAGGATGATGTCATTCTCACGGGATGTAATCGGTCGTATTTCCGCTTGGCCTCAGTATAAGTCAGTCGGTCCAGGGTCTTATATTCCATGATTTTGCGTTCTTTCTGGAAGCTTCTGCAGTCAGGCGAGCAAGGGGAATGATGCTCTCCGCAGTTGACACAGATGGGAGGCGGGGCACATGGAGTATCGGGATGAGATGGGCGTCCACAATCTCGACATGTGAGGCTAGAAGTACAGCGAGAGGACATGTGACCGAACTTCCAGCACTTAAAGCACCGCATCGGGGGAGGGATGTAGGGCTTGACATCACAACGATAGACCATCACCTTGACCTTCTCCGGTAATGTATCACCCTCGAAGGCCAAGATGAAGGCACCGGTAGCAACCTGATTGTCCTTCGGACCCCGATGAACGCGCCGGACGAAATGAACACCTCTACGCTCTAAGTTGGCGCGCAGCTCGTCGTCAGACTGCAGAAGTAGGTCCCTATGGAAAATAACTCCCTGGACCATATTTAAACTCTTATGTGGTGTAATGGTAACGTGAACATCCCCCAACTTGTCACAAGCAAGTAACCTGCGTGACTGGGCGGAGGATGCCGTTTGTATCAGTACTGACCCAGAGCGCATTTTGGACAAGCCCTCCACCTCCCCAAACTTGTCCTCTAAATGCTCGACGAAGAACTGAGGCTTTGTGGATAGGAAAGACTCCCCATCAGCTCTCGTGCAGACTAAGAATCGGGGGCGAATAACTATTACCTCCATCCTGAGACTTACGCTCCTCCCACGGCGTGACCAGAGAGGGGAACGTTTTCGGATCGTACTTTTGAGCATTAAATTGAGCCCGAGAACGCTTAGAGACTGCTGGCGGCTGGCCGCCAGCGAGAGATGATGTACCACGCTTCATTGCGGGTCATCCGCCCTGATGCCACCTACTCCGACCAAGGGCCCTCCCCACGGGTGCCACCCAGCCGCAGCAATAGCCACCTGGCAGGATGTCCGTTGCCGGGAGTCCTGATGCCCCAGGGAGACGGGCATCTACTCCTTGGCATACGTGGGGAGTTAACGGCGCAGGCATCAGTAGAGCGATCCCTGTGTTGTCAGGGGGCTACAACCAATAGGGTACATGGCGGCCCCACCACAACGGACTGGCTACCGTGCTGGATCTTAGGTGCAAAAATGTCCAAGGTCGTCGTCGCAGTTAAAAGCAACACTGCAGAGTGCAGCGTGGTAATCGCACCCAGTGACGTATCCCCGCCCAAGAGACGGAAAACGAGCGGGACACCATTGCAACGACGAAAAAGTTGGCTAAAGGTCTCAATGCACGACGGTTACAGTGCACCATGTAAGGCGCCCTTCCCGAATTGGCTCGCTCTTCGGAATAATTTAGAAAGATGGAGGTCAAACCCGAGAGGGGACCATCACATAAGGCCGAAACATTGGAGACTCCTTTTAGTCGCCTCTTACGACAGGCAGGAATACCGCGGGCCAATTCTGATCCCCGAACCCGCAGGGGGGAAACACCACATTGTGCAACTGCCAAGACCTCGCACAGTTGAAGCCACAACAGTTGTTCTAAAAACATCGTCAGGCGAAACCACATTCGTTGCAACCTACCGACCACCAGGTAAACTACTGGACCCGGCGGACTTCGCGGCATTGTTGTCCATCCGCGGTAAAATCTTTATCGCGGGGGACCTCAATGCCAAACAAGCCGAATGGAACTCCAGAGTGACCAACACGAGTGGACGTCGCCTGTTAAATGTGGTTCGACAGCACAACGCAGTCGCCCTGGGACCGTATGATCCCACCTCCTACCCTGCAAAAGGCGGCCGTCCCGACGTGCTCGACATCGCACTGCTGAAGGGAGTGGGCAACCGCACAACTGCGACAACCCGAAACGCGCTCTCGTCGGATCACCTACCGGTAATATTCGACCTGGAGGTTCAAGGCGAGCTACTCCAGAGCCACCGAAGGCCACTAGGTAACGTCAACTGGGAACAGTTTAGAGAGAGCCTGCAAGGTACCCTCAATGACATCCCAGACCCAGCTGACATAGGTACAGATGAGGCAATCAGAAGACTTAATGCAGCTACAATACAGGCTGTAGCAAATGCGTCCCCCAGAGGCCCACAAAAAATTAAACTTCTCACGCCAGCTCCCCCCAGAGCTAATAGACGCTATAGCCGCTATAGCCCGCAAGAATAGTCTTTCGGGAATGGCAAGTAACCAGAAGTCCAGTCACTAAGCGTCCCCTCAACAGGCTCAGGAGAGAGTTGAAAGTGGCGGTGGAAGGCCATCGTAACAGGGAATGGGAATGGAAAATAGCCAGCTTGCAGATAAACGATGGGTCAGCCTGGAAAACGACAAAGTACTTTCTGAGGAAAGGTCAAAGCATCCCTCCCCTACAAGCCAGGGGTGAGGCGATATGCGAGCCTGACGCCAACGCCAGTGCCTTGGCCGATGTCTTTGCGGAGAACTTCACTCCTGTAGAGGATCCCATTGATGAGGAGCACATTCGTCTAGTGCAGCAACGGCTCCCAGTCTTCCTCGAAAGTGATGCAGGAACAGACATAGAAGACTTCTCAGTGGAGGAAGTACAGGCACAATTGAAGCAGTTAAACCTGAGGAAAGCGGGGGGGGGGGGGGGGGGGGGGGTGCGACCAGCTAGAAAATGCAGTACTACGTACTACTTCAGTTACCACAAGCAGCCATTCGCCCCATCACCGCGATCTTCAATCGAATCATGCAGACTGGCAACTTCCCCTCTGCATGGAAAGATGCAGAGGTGGTTGCCATACCAAAACACGGCAAAGACACCAGGCTTCCACAGAATTACAGGCCGATCAGCCTTTTACCAGCAATCGCTAAGGTATTTGAGCGCCTGTACTCTAAAAGGCTAATGATTCACGTAAATGCGGAGGAGCTCATCCCGCCGGAACAATTCGGCTTCCGACGTGGACACAGCACAGAGCAACAGCTGTTACGTCTTGTGGAGGATGCGATGGGTGCCCTGGAGAGTCGGCAGTACACAGGGGTAGTGCTGCTTGACGTCTCTAGGGCCTTCGATTGCGTGTGGCACGTGGGCCTCCTCTACAAACTGTTTGCAATGGGGGTACCTACGCCACACGTTCGACTCATCGAGTCTTACCTTAGTGGACGAACGTTCAATGTCCGTGCGGGAGCGGGTTTATCCACAGCAAGGCCCATACAGGCGGGAGTGCCACAGGGTTCTGTCCTTGGCCCCCTGTTGTACTCCTTATATACCTCGGACACGCCAAAGGCTAACAGAGTCTCGCTCGCATTGTACGCCGACGACACCGCGTTGTATACCAGAAGCGCGAACGTGAACCTCATGCGGCGCCGCCTCCAGACGGCATGTGGAGCTCTAGGTACATGGGCCACAAAGTGGCGCCTGAAATATAATGCCAGCAAAAGCCCGGCAATCATCATTACGAGGAAAAGAATCCCCATCGACCTACAGCCGGTGCGGATCATGGGAGGCCCCATCACATGGACCCGCACTGCAAAATACCTTGGGGTGACCCTAGACAGGCGCCTCACGTGGGGACCACACATAAGGGTAAAGCCTATGGCAGATTGAGAGCGCTATAGCCAATCCTGAACCCGAAGACAACCCTACCCACACGCTGCGGCATTACGCTGTTTCTCGCCCTTATAAGGCTGGTGATGGAGTATGTGGCAGTACTGTGGGGCAACGCGGCAGACTGCCACATCCGGAGATTACAGGGCCTCCAGGGTAGAGTACTTACGATGATCATGAAACTCCCGCGTGATTTTCCCACTAGGGAGTTGCATACCATCATTGGAGTGCAGCCAATAAAGGAAAGAATAAGACAGACCGCTCAATCTTTATATGAGAAATCACAGCAGTCAGAACAGACTGGTCTCGAACCTCGGGAACCAGATACATAGAAGGGGCACAACAAGACGGCCCGACCTGCTACGGCAGTAAAAACCACTACAGTAACGATTATTAACTAACATAAAATGCTCATCACAAAATAGGACCAACACACACGATAGGCCCACTCAAAAATACATATTAGGAAACGCAGGAATAGTACAAAGCACTTAACTCGCTTAACCTAGAGATAGTCGGGCACTATCCAACTAGGTAAAGAGCAGTAGGCCGCTAAGCACGGAGTCGTCGCGTGGATGCCGAGCGGAGTGGACCTCGCAGCGCAGCCGCCGACCGCCAACAGCCGTAGCTCGCCCGCTATCCCCTCCAGCCGGCCGCGCGCCAGCCGGCCGCTACCAGCGCTCCGCAGCCAGACGCCCGGCAGCGCCCGAGGAGTGCGCATCAGCCGCTCCCGGTGCAGCCGCCCAGCGGCAATCGGCCGAGTGCCGAAGGGTTGAGCTCGCTCCCCTTCAACACAAAGCCGCGCAACCAGTCGCGGACTGCCGCGAAAGAGCTTCGGCTCGCATCTCCCCTTAGCCTCCGGTTACCCAACGCCCCCAACGTGATTCTCACGTTCTTTTGGGGACTCTGAGGCAGTACCAGGGCTCCTTCACGGGACCACGCCCGCGTGCTGAAGGCCATTCTTCTTCCGCACCTCCTTTAGGTGCCGCGCTTGCACCAACAGCGCATGTTAGCGTAACGTAGGGAACACCCACTTCAATAGGGAACAAGAGACTTCTCTCGCCTATCGAGAAAAGCAAAATTGTCGTTTCCCCCCTCCCACCTAATAAGTAAGCCTAAGTGCGAGATGGCGGACGCTGCTAGCACTTCCCCTGCTGTCACCCGCAGTAAGACTGCAACACATGAGGCGCGAGGATTGACTGCACCCGCCGAAACTTGCGCCCCGCCCGCTACCGAAGGCAAGGGTGCGGCCGGCGACGTTCGACAGCTTGGCGCAATAGCATCTTGAGTGGCGCCGGCTAATCACCGATCTTTTCGGGGCGGACGTCTCTCCCACTAAAACAACTACACTCAACATCACGTTACACTCACCTGTCACTGGACAGTCATGTACCATTCTCCCACCGACGCCGCAGCCTCAAGAGATCGAGGCAGCGGCGGCGGATGTGGACACAGAAAACTACTACACAGAGCCCTGGCAGGTGGAGGGCCCAAAACGCAGACCCAAAAAAACACCAGCACAAACAAGCGAGCAACCAAACTCGCTAGGCAATCTAAAGTCGCTGTTGCCTACACCCACTAGCTCACCTCAGGCTAGCAACATTAACACACAACAAAACGCAAACACAGCAGTGGCGAACAACAACAACAACGAAGCACACAAAGCCACAGCGGTGCCCACACAACATAAGACTGGTTTCCCCCAGTTGTTATACAAAACTATGGGAACCTTAGTGCCCTTAACACTGCATTCGCGGAGAGGCACATTAACAGCACATTACATGCAAAGTACTCGGGGCATAGGGCCTCACTGTACGTTGCCACAGACAACGAATATAAAGATCTTCTGACCTTCCTCAAAGATCGGAAGATCGAACATTACACGTACAGAACGCTGGATGAGAGAACCCAGCAGTACGTGATCAAGGGAGTGGACCCCAGCACCCCCAACGAGACAGTACATGCGGCCCTTTGTTATCTAGGATTCGACTGTAAAAGTGCCTCCCGGATGACAGGGTTCCGTACACACGCACCGTTACCACACTACATGGTTGAGTTAGCCGACACGGCTGATTCCCGCGCCATCCTGCAGATAAAGAGCTTTCTGCGGATGGGCGTACGTGTAGAACTTTACGAACCACCCAACGTCCCCCAACAATGCAACAACTGCCAGCGGTTCGGCCACTCGGCCCTCCGCTGCGGCCTGGCAACTCGCTGCCGCGGATGCGCTGGCAATCACAGATCCAACACTTGCACACAAACACACCCAAACCAGCGACGCTGTGCCAACTGCGGTGGGCCCCATGCGGCAAACTTCGGACAGTGCAGTACATAAAAACTGGCGCTGAAGCGTAAACAAGACAAAAGCAGGGTACTGTACGACATACTACGCCCAAGGCCAGCGCCGAACCCAGTAAGGAACGGCGTAACGTTTGCCACGATTGCACGCCCTGGCGGAACGGCACAAGCTGCGAAACCTAAGCGCCCTACACACACTCACGTGAAACAACCGCTGCAACAGCCACAGGCAACACCTGAAACCCAACAAGCATCGGTACCAACACCTATGCCCCCAAACAACACGACCCCACTCCCGGAAATCACGTGCTGCGAAGAAACGCACCATTTACAGGAAAACACATCCACACAAGAACCCCCCGAAGCCCAGAGGAGGAATAGACGTACACGCAAACACAGGGCGGGGAACACGAAATCACCACAACGGGCCACGCAGCAACAACAGAACAGCAACACACAGGAAAACAGTCAACAAGACACCGAGACTTTAACTCACACCACCATCCCCCTCACCACAGAAGCAACACAGGCGCCACAACCTCTGTCACAAAGCACAAATGCCGCTCCTAACAACACACCAATACCCGCACAAGCGGCCGCTAACTCCGCAACAGCACCTCAGGCTGCCACACCCAACACCAACACACCCCCTGGGGGAATACTGGAAACACTATTCACTCGACACACGACCGTTCAAATCCTTACCAAGGCACTGACGGCCGTCGCTACACTCATCACCCAGCTCATGAGCGCCGAACCCGGGCAATACTGGGCTGTCATACACACTGCCATCACAACACTCTTTCACACCCTTACATGAATAATATACCACACCCGGCCCATACGCAGACCCACACACACCATCACAGATCCTGTTCTGGAATACAGACTCGATCCACAACGAAAGGGCAGAATTTGCCGCGTTCATGGAGCGCAAGGGAATTCTTGTCGCGCTACTGAGCGAGACTAAGCTTAAACCGCAGAAACAAACTTTCACGGCTATTGTGTCTATCGTACCGACCGGCCGGGCGACGCCGTGGCAGGTGGAACTGCAATCGTCATACACAGACATTGAGCACACAAACATAGAGCTCCCTGAACTGGAAAAAATCGAGGCTACGGCCGTCAGAGTCAAGTTCAACGGAGCCTACACCACACTGATATCGGTATACAACAGCCCTGTAGGAATCTCAACACGCGATATCAGCACGTTACGCAACATTTCACCGCGAGTAATAGTCGCTGGAGATCTGAACGCAAAACATCCAGAATGGAATTCACGCATACGAAATCCCAACGGCAAAAAACTGTACGAACATTCACTAGGCAGAAACTACATTACACTAGCGCCGACTGAACCGACGCACATTCCCTATCAGAGGGAACACAGGCCAGACGTGATAGACATGGCCCTCATTAAGCGCATTACAGCGACACTCAACGTCGCCGTTAAAAACGATCTGCCCTCAAACCACCAACCTGTAATACTTTACATTGAGGAAACACTGCAGCACACGGAACAACGCAAGATGTTGGACTACGGGCGTGCGAATTGGACATTGTTCAAGCAAACGCTTGATAGCCACATCCCACCTACACACGAAATTAACGAAACAGCACAAATTGACGAGGCAGAAGAAACCCTCACCAACGCCGTCCAGGGCGCAATGGCAGACACCATACCTGACCACACCCCACAACAACGCAGTGCGGCCCTGCGCCAGGAAATCCTGGGCCTAATCTCAATGGGGAATCGCCTCAGGAGACAATGGCAGCGCACCAGGCGCCCGTACTTCAAACGGCACATTAACAGACTACAGGGCATCATACACGATAAAATACAAACACACAGAACACAACAGTGGAACCAAAAACTTGAAGGGCTGGACACCACACGACCTGGCGTGTGGCAACTAGTCCCACACTTCACCAGGGAGAAAATATACACCCCAACGCTTCAAGGGCCTGACGGACCTGCATACTCAGCGGAAGAGAAAGCAGAACTAATGGCCAGAACACAGCGTCATTCACACCGAACCTGGTACCATCAGATCCAGCGTTCACACTTGCTACTGACCAAGAGGTTACACGCATTCTAGGCCAACCATCGCGCGACGACATTCGACATGCTAGCACAGCCGAAGTCTCCTGGGCTATAATGCATTCCGCTGCTAGGAAAGCCCCTGGTCATGATGATATTCAAAACCGTGTCCTCCAGGAGTTCACGGATAAAGCAACTGAGTACCTAACACACATAACGAATGCCATACTAAAACACCAACACTTCCCCGCCTTTTGGAAGACGGCCAAGGTCCTGATGTTCAGGAGGCCGGGGAAAGACCACAGCCTCCCACGAAATTACCGACCCATCAGCCTTCTGAGCTCGCTCAGTAAGGTTGTTGAGAAGGTGATTCTCAAACGCTTCACTAGGCACTGCATAACAAATGACATCCTGAGACCGGAGCAATTCGGCTTCAGGAATCACCACTCCACAACACAACAACTCCTACGGGTCGTTGAACATATAACACATGGCTTCAACATAAACAAAGCTACAGGGGCAGTGTTCCTGGACATCGAAAAGGCTTTCGACTGTCTATGGCACAACGGCCTCATCCGCAAACTCAGCGACGCGGGATTCCCCGACGGGCTGCTGCGTCTAATACACTCATACCTCACAGACAGGAGTTTCAACACTGACGTGCAGGGAAAACAATCAACACAACACGGTATACACGCGGGAGTACCCCAGGGAAGCATCCTAGGGCTCCTACTGTTTAACCTCTACATAAACGATCTCCCAACCACACACAACACAATGACGGAAATCTACGCGGATGACACAGCCATCCTCGCGCAAGATTGGAAACCATGAAACATTACGTCACGCCTACAGACTGCACTCAGAGTGGGCGAGCCTTGCTTGGAGAAATTGCGTGTTAGAGTAAACGTCGACAAGTGCGAAGCCGTTCTGTTCACTAAAAGACCGAAGCAACTGCACAAACACCGCTACTCCAGACCAGTAACTCTACATGCACGCCCAATACGTTTCCGTGAGAAAGTCAAATACCTCGGTGTCTGGCTGGACCGGAAATTACTCTGAGGGGACCACATACAACACATAACCAACCGAGCTAGCGCGAGGCTCAAACAGCTCTCTCCTATGCTCAACAGGCGTAGCACACTGAACAGAAGGGTGTCGAGGTCCATGCACATGACGCTTATCCGACCCCTGATGACGTACGCAGCTCCAGTCTGGGGATACGCTGCGTCTACACGCCTGCGCCTTCTGCAGCTCATACAAAACAAAGTACTCAAAATCATAAGCAATGCTCCACGATACACACGCATCGCGGACCTTCACCGGGAATACCGACTTGAGACTCTCACGGAGGTAATCCACAAACTCACCACAAGACTATGCAGAAACTCTAGACATTCGCAGAACCTGTTTATTCTGAATCTGGGGAACTACGACCACAACCATAGATGGAAACATAAAAGACCAAAAGACATACTTGCAAGGACATAACATCTACAAACAAACATACGCAAACATAACGGCACAGGCGAGCCCCTGTTAATCAGACGCGATTACTGGATATCCAGCTGAAATACACTGCCGAATAACTAGCACCACACAGGGAAGCTGTACCGTACACTGCATGCAAACAAGCTCCACACATCCCCCACACAGTGAGATGATCTATGGCCGATCTCCCACTACCGTATAACGATCTTAATTGTTCCAGGAATGTAGCGGCTGCAGCAACTGGGATACATCGTCATCTCTTGCCACAGTAATGATGCATGATACCCAACTAACAAATCCAACCTTGCATGAGCTATCGCAGCTAGTAAGCCACTACTGCTCTTACTACACATCTCAGTGTCGCAGAGGTTTTTTCCCACGGCACGAGCCATGGCACTTTTTTCCCTCTGCTCTTCAAATCGCTACCCTCACTCGCGTTTCGTCCACTATCAATCACCTGATGGACCGTGTTAATGCGTAGCCTTACCCAGACGCACGGACAACATCACAGCCCAGCATCCTGTGATCCACTTACTAGATAACTAACATGTTTATGGAGGTGACAGTAGAACTTTTGGTTTGGTCACCACGTTGGTGCAGGCGTGGAGGGGCCCCATCTCTATTTACGCCGCTAAGCCCGAAGTGAGACTGACACGCCCGGCAAGCAAGCAAGCGATGTTATTTTCCGAGTAGTGCTAGGCGAGTCTTCCGGACAGCCGAAATAGGGACTGATAGTTAGGGAAAATAGTAAGTCAGGGCCCCGTTCACGTCGGCCAGCCCGCGCTTACTGAGGCAAAGGCATAGAATCAGGGCAAGAGATAGAACCCGCGAGTAGGATTATAAACACAAGACAGAAAGGCCACACAAAAACCCAACATGTCGAAGCAAACTGAAAGGCCAAGACAGAAACGGAAGCAAAACGGACACGGAACCACCAAACCTCATTACTCAACAGCCGGAAAATCACACGAACGGAAACACCGAAGACCAACACCGGCACACAAATAATACCACAGGGGAACCATACCAGCACACAAACCAAGTTGCGGAAGAGCCGCACCAGCCCCCTCTTACTGAGGAAACGCTGGACCCCAGTCAACCCCTCATCAGCGTAATTATAGAAGGCAATGAACACGACGGTTACTTCACAAAAGTAAAATCGAGAAGGAAAAGTCATACGAGCGACACCTCGTCGGATGAGAAAGAACCGCCAATCACCCATGCCCAGAAATACGCAGTGTGACTGAAACCTTGAGAAAGAGGAAACCGCAAAGTCTCTGTACACAAAACTAAAGCAAGTCAATCTCGCCGCGGAAATCTTGGGCATCAAACTTAACAGAAACGGGAGCGCTGTCCTAGTAAGCCGAAATCCAAATCTCGAAAAACTCACAATCAGAAAGCTCAAAACACACTGTAGGCCCGAAATGAGAATACAGTCAATCAAGCTCTCCGAAATAAACCAAGAATCAACAAGACCAAAGTCTTTCTCACCAAGCCTAAGAGTCGTAATCACTAAAGTTGACTTCGATGTGACAGAAGGCGACATAGAACAGGCGCTCAAAGAAATAAATCTAAAATTCGAAAGAGTGGTCAGAATCCGTTCCAGGGCGACAGGAAACCCAATCGCAAAAATGCGAGTGATCACCCGCGACCAGGCAACGGTGGATTCGCTTCTAGCAAATAACCTCAAAATGCACTGCAAGGTCCAGGAAGTAGAGACATCAAATCTCCCCCCTCCCCAACCAGCGGATTGCGCCAAGTGCCACAGTTATGAACACCTTACCAGCAACTGCAAAAAACCACCTGTCTGCAGTAAATGCGCCGGTCAGCATTTTAGCAGCAGCTGCACCGCAAAAGATTCCACACCCAAATGTCAAGGCTGCGGAGGAGAACACCTTGCAAACGACGTTAGATGTCCGCTGAGACCAAAGGAACCTGCATTATTTGAAACCACCACCCCAGTCCGCTGCATCAACACCCCAGCTGAAAAAGAGGCAAATTCCGACGACGAGAAATACGTACAGATTAACGACCTCCTTAGAGCTGTCACCACTGCTCTCATCAACACACTACCTGAGCGAAAGGGCGAAGTTGAAACAGCCATAAAGGACATAGCCAAGAAATTCTTCGACAGAAAAATTGCAGTCTCACAAAGCTGGAGCTCTTTGCACATACATATAAGTGACATGCCAACAGAACATCATTCCTCAATCGCGCCACCAAAGTTAACACCCCAAAGACACGCCCAGTCGCAACCTCGTGAAACGACTCTGAAGATACCCCCTGCACAATCAGACGAAAGCGCAGCACCGGCAGTCGCCCAAACAGGCGGAAAACAGTAGAAAAGCAACAGTTTCCCCCCCCCCCCCCCAAAAAAAGACCCCACAGTTTCACCAGGGAGAAAATGGCTACCAAGGATAGAGAAGACACTACCGAAGGCTCCGTCATTGCCTTCGTTAACTCAAATGGGATAAGAACGAAAAAGAACCTCATCGAACACCTAATTGAAAGTCAAAACATCAGTCTGCTAGGAATAGCAGAAACGAAGGCAACTGACATCCCAATAGACATCAAAAACTTCACCTGCCACAGGTTTGACAATCCGCAAACTGGAAGACACAGGAATGGAGGAGTAGCTGTTCTACACAACAAAGATTTCCCAGCCACTCGGATAGATATCCCAGAAACATTTGAAAACATACAGGCTGTTATACTCAGAACCCAAACAAAAACCAGGAAAACGGTCTATATAACAACAATGTACACCCCACCAAAAGCAAACATCAGAGAAGATTTCATCAGATACCTCGCAAGCCTAGGCACAAACATTATCATGGGCGATTTTAACGCACGTTCAACCATGTTCGGGGATACAGATACCAACATAAATGGCAGAACATTGGAAAAACTCTTTGAAACAAGTAGCATCAAAAGAGTGGACAATAGGCAACCAACCTTTATCAATCACAGAGGATCCTCCATTCCTGACCACATTCTTTTCACTACCTCAATTGAAAAACAAATAACCACCCATTGGGTTGGAAACAGTATAACAAGCGACCATCTTCCTATTCTAATAAGAACAACCTTAATTCAATGCAGCAAAGATTCACACAGACACAAAAATAATT
Source organism: Schistocerca serialis cubense (assembly GCF_023864345.2). Taxonomy (NCBI): domain Eukaryota; kingdom Metazoa; phylum Arthropoda; class Insecta; order Orthoptera; family Acrididae; genus Schistocerca; species Schistocerca serialis. Next base: position 455,060,268 of record NC_064646.1, read on the forward strand.
TACGACATCAAAAACATGGATGTCAAAAAATACCAGCAAAGCCTAGAAACAAACTTACCAGGAACTGAACCCATTATCACAGCAGATGAACTAAACGAACATAACAAAATCGCAATAGCCGCAACACCACAAGCGGAAAGAGACACTGCACCTACAAAAAGGATTAAACCAGGCCTCAGCAAAATCCCAGAACATATACTAGCCACCATCAAATTAAAGAGAACAACATACAGACAAATGAAACGAACTCAAGGAGACGAACATAGAACAGAATGGAACAGGCTTAACAATCTAGTTAAGAGGCAGCTGGCGGAAATCAGAGCCCAAAAATGGGAAAGAACGTGCCAATTCTTAGACCATAAACAATCAACAAGATTCTGGAACACCTTCAAACGAATTACTGGCGCTTAAACAAGAAACGACCCACTACTTGAAAACGAAGGAAATATAATCACAGACAGTCAGGAAAAAGCGGAAATTTTCAGAAAAGTCCTTATGGACACACATCAAATACCAGAAGATCCACTCTTCAACCTCTCACAAAAATGGAGTCGACAAACAAATAGAAAACACAATAGCAGCCCCAGAGGTACTCGATAAAGAACAGACATCACTCCTTCAAGAAATAACAGACGAAGAAATAGAACTAGCGTTAAATAAAGGCAAAAACTCCGTCCCCGGCCTGAACGGGATAACCAGACAACACTTAAGACTGGCACCAAAGAAAGCTCTAGCCATATCACTCCACTGTCTTTTCAATGCTGCACTAAATCTTAGACAAATTCCGACACAATGGAAAACAGCAAAAATAATTATGATCCCTAAACCGGGGAAACCAGTGAACAAACCGACATCCTACAGGCCAATCACCTTATTACCCGTAATAGGAAAATGCTTCGAAAGCATCCTACAAAACCGCCTACAACACCATACGGAGAAACAAAATATAATACCGAACATTCAAGCTGGCTTTAGGAAACAACAGTCTACGATAGATCCAATCCTGAGGCTAGTCAACCATGTAACAAAAGCCATCAATAGCTTAGACTGTGCATCAGCCCTCTAGCTTGACATCGAAAGGGCATTCGATAGTGTGTGGCATAATGGCCCATTCCACAAGCTAATAGACTTTGGCGTACCCAGACAACTAGTCCAGCTTATCCAGACCATCCTGAACAATAGACCATCAGCAGTTTCAGTAGAAGGCAAATTTTCAAATACTTTCTCACCAGAAGCCGGTGTACCACAGGGGGCCATACTATCACCGCTGCTATACAGCATATACACAGCAGACATACCTCGCCCTAACCATTGGAATGAAGGCCTTGCACTATATGCTGATGACACAGTATATTGGTGTCACGAAAAAGCAACGGAAGAACTGCAACTCACAGACACCACATACCTAAAAAGGCTAGAAGAATGGCTCAGCCAATGGCCAATTAAACCAAATGCCCTTAAAAGCCAGCTGGTGGTATTCAGACACCGAAATTACACTCAATACCGGCAACAAAAACCAGAAGATGTCAGACTACAGTTATGGGGACAAGAAATAAAAGCAACAAAAAACGCAAACTATTTAGGCCTGATTATGGACTCCACCCTCTCATGGAAACCACACATTGATAAGGTGATAACAAAAGCCAGGAGGAGAGAAGGACTGCTTAAGTTGATCAAAGGCAGATTCAATGGAGCCCCAAGCGACACACTAGTATATACATATAAGTCACTCATCAGACCAGTACTAGAATACGCAGCACCAGTATGGATAGCAAACGCATACCAAACCGACAGGATACTAAGTACAGAGAGGCGCATCCTAAGACTAGCCACAAGATCTGGCACCTATACAAGAAACAGTGAAGTCTATGACACAGCAAAAATCACAACACTAAAAAGTCGACTTATCAAACTGGCAAGCAGGATTGGCCTGAACAGACTGCACTCCAGCACATTGACAACTGAGCTGCTACAAGAAAACATAACTTTCGACTTCCCAAAATCAATATAAATATCCGACACACACCATAATTCAATGCATTAGACACACACAAGAAGATTTTGACGAACTTAACTTACAGACAGGACCATAAGATAATATTGGACACTTACTAGAAGAAGACTAAAAAGACAATCTAAACTGAAACCAATAATCCCAGGTGAGGTTTTAGACGGGTTTCCCTTACCCGTAAGGCAAATGCCGGGATTATAAAACCACCCCCTCAGAGAGACAGAAAGAGCATATATAACATAAGGAAGTATGAATCAAATGAATCTATCATCATCTTCTCCCACATTACAAATAAATGGAGCCCCAACAGCACAAATATCCCACGGCTGAAAAGAGCAAAGCTCTAACACCACCCCGCTCTCTCTCATGAAAAAAAAAAAAAAAAACAGTCGTCGCTCCGGCAGTGAGCAGAGATGTCGTGGGCACGCCCGGAGTTCAGAGGGTCGCTCAGCAGAGCAATGGGTGTCGCGGATCGCCGTTCGGCCGAGCCCGCTCGGTCGACGGCCCCATCCGGCCCTCCAAATACGACGACTAGCCTACCGAACACGGACCTCGAGTCAGAAGAAGATGACGATGTCATCATCAACATGGCAGACTTCCTGCCCATGATGAACGAGCAAAGGACGGCAGGCAGCGCACCGCATCTCCCTGATGGCGGGCGGCGCAAACGGCCGATGTCCGCGGCTCAACTCGGCTAAGAAGAAGAGGCAGCCTACTGTCTCTACTACAGGAGGCAGAAGACGCGCCACCCCAGATGACAGCGAGGCAGGCGCCACCTGGACGACCGTCACGTCCCGACGGGCGGCCAGACCCAGGGCGACGCCTTCCCCGCCTCCCACATCGACTGCAAACCGCTTCGGCGCGCTTGCAGACGACGAGAGGCCGGAGCAGTCAATGTCCTCGCAGACGGCGCCCACGACCGCTGCAGAAGATGGCTGCTCGGATGACGAAGGAGAGACGGCCCCCACCACCGGGGGGGTCTCATCGACGGCCGCCGCTTATCGTCTTTGCAGTGGCCAAAGATTACAAGGGCTTCCTGCAGCTCTTGAGGCAGTGGACGACTGCCGACTTCACACTGCGAGCTGCTTCAGGAAACCTTGTACGGCTGCAGGTCTCCAATACGCAGGACTACATGAAGGTGACGTCGGAGGCGTCGAACCAGGGCCTGCACTGGTACACGCACTCCACCGTCCCCGAGAGGCTACTAAAGGTAGTCGTCAAGGGCTTCCCCATGGCGGCTGAACCGGACCTGCTGAAAGAAGAGCTGGCGGACCTTGACTTCCACGTCAGAAACGTGACGCGGGTCAAGTCCCACGTCAGCCATAAAGAGTCGCCTTCCCTGCTGGTGATTGCCACTGACACACCGGAGAATAGGTGGCTCTTCGATGTGTTGGCCACCTTCTTCAGCTCGGTCACCGCGGAGGGCCTCAAACAGAAGAGGGGGCTCGTCCAGTGCTTCCGCTGCCAGGGGATGGGACACGTGGCTCGCCACTGTTCCTTTCCCGAGGCATGCGTGCAGCGCGCAGGCCCCCACGCAAATGGGCTCTGCCCACTTCCTAGGACGCACACACCAAAAGTGTGCAAACTGCGGTGGCCCGCATGTGGCGAGTTATCGCGGCTGCGTAGTTTTCAAAGCCGCGGTTGCTCGCCAGCGCGGGCAATCAGCACAGAAGTCTGCCAGCCGCTCCCTCGGCCGTCCGCGCCCAGGCGCAAAACCGGCGAGGCGGCAGGCAACAGCGAGGACGCACAGGACAGCCGCAGGCGCTAACAACGCCCCCACCACTGTGGGTAACAGAAGAAGGCGCATCCGCGCCAGTAAACGTGCTCGAGAGGGCACACCTGAAGCCGAGCGCGTTTCCCCACCCAAGGGGAAAATGCGTAAAGAAGACGCCACAACAGCGGGCGGAGGCAAGAGTGGCAACACGACTGCCACCGCCCGTCAGCCTGCTGCGCCAAGGCAAGACGCTGCAACGGCAGCGCATGAAGAAATCCTGGTCGCAGCCGTTTCTGCACTGTCTGTGGCGATCGACAAGGTTGCAAACCTTGCCGACACGCTGCAGCGCGTTGCTGAGGCATTGATGACGGCCACACAAGCGGCCACCAAGCAGCAGCCGCAGTGAGACGCTCCCTGCGCCGTCCGCGCCGGGAGGTATGCAGCCGGCCCGCCATGGACCAACACCACTCGCGGCTGAGCCGCCGTAGCGTGAGGTCGTCCGCACGCCGCGCCGCTCCGCCACGCAGCAGCTGGGGTGCCTCAGCCGCCGCCTACGCCGCCGGGGACGCCAAAGAAGAGGCAAAATTGTGTCCATTCGTATCGAAAAAAGACAGGCGAGATATTCTGGAAAGCCGGAATAGTAGGGACCTTGATAGCATAGGGAACGCTGCAAGGTCAGGGCCCCTGCCGCGGCGGGACAAGCCCGCGCTTTGCCAGGCCAGGCTTAAGAAATTAGGGCAAAGTGAATTTCGCGAGCAGGGAAAATAGTCTCCCACACAACCACAGGAGTAAATGCCCTCTCCGTGAGGTATACTAACTACCCTCTCCACCAGCCAGAAAATGGGGAAAATTGGACCCCAGCCAAAACTGGCAAGAAACAAAACACCAGACGGGGAAAAGACCCAAGCAAACAACACAACACCACAACTCCTCTCCCCGGCTGAGCAGCGGGGACGAGAAAAGGAGACTGCATTTTTAGCGAAAGAAATGGCTAAAAAGAAACTCGCCAAACCGGCAAGCGCCAAATACTACACAGCCCGACAGAGCCGCCAAAATCGCGCTCTGTCTGCACCACAAAAGCACACAAAGGGCACCCGCGTCGGCATCACGAAACCAGCGCAAAAAAGCCCAACCAACCGCGTCGCGTCGACTTCCGCATCTGCGAGCAGACCGACGACGACAAACACTTCAGTAAACTCCACCCCACGACAACAGCAAGGGGCAGGGAAAAGGAAGTCTCAGATCCCCACAAGAATACACAATTTCGAGAGTCCCAACCGTTTTGACGCCTTGGGGGACTCGGATGAGGAAGGCGAGACAACCGCCACCCCAGACGTCAACCCGCCGCCGCCACCACAACAAACTCCACCAAGGGATACACCAACAGCTCCAACCGCTACGTCACACGACGACAACTCGACTCCCGCCGTCGAGGGTCAGCAACAGTCCACCGACAGCGGAGAGGACGAGACAAATCCCAGAAATGTGCCACCAATAGTGGTGTACCAACTAGAGGGGTACACCAAACTAAACAAGCTATAAAAAGCAAGATAGCAGGCCCCGTAAAGGCCATTTTCCGGGTGACTCAGTCAAGTACAATTTCGAGTCCCTAAGTGATTACTATGCCGCGGCAGCCTTTCTTAGAGAAAGGGAGGTACCGCACTTTAACCACCAACGGCCCGAGAAAAGGGATTTGCATGTGGTCGTCCATGGCCTACCAGCCCAAGTACTAGAGGAGAAACTACGAGAGGCCCTTGTAGAGAAAGGGTTCAGACCTACTTACGTGCACCAATTTAAGAAACGAGCACGCAAATCACGAAGGCTCATCCGAGAGCCAACGTACAAAGTCTCCCTTCCCAGAGGCTCGGGCGGTGAGGATATACGAAGTGCGGTACATCCTCCACACAAAGGTGACCGTAGAAACCTATCGTCCCAAGGAAGGTCGCGCGCAGTGTCACCGCTGCCGGCGCCTAACGCACACGGCAAACTATTGCAACATGCCGGCGAGGTGCGTAAAGTGCGCGGGCCTTCACGGCACAAAAGACTGCCGGAAACCAGAGAGCGAGCCGCCAAAATGTGTACTGTGCTCTGGAGACCACCCAGCATCTTGGAAAGGCTGCCCGGAACACTAAAAGTATATTCACCGCCCCAGACAGCCGACAGAGGGACAGCACAAACAGCGTGCGCCCTCGAAAAACAGACAACCCCGACAAAACAAAAGAAAGGCCGGAAGACAAACGAGGACAGACCCCAACCAGGAGTTAAGAAACACACCACAGACGAAATACGACCAAACAAACAGAGAAACCCTCCCAGAAAGAGTCCCCACTCCAGGGGAAACAATACAACAGGCGAAAAATGACGAAGCAGAAAAAGCGACACACAGAGCAGACAGACCAGACACACACACAACAGAGGGCGCACGCCCCCCACGCTCACAACAAACAAGACCACAGTTTCCACCTCTCCCTGCGCGACGACAGGTCCATCCGGACATTGCCGCAGCCGCACACGCGGAGGCGGCAGGCACAGACAAGAACACGCCAGCACCTCGCCGCCGCTCCTTCAGAGAGGCACTAACATCACCAACGACCGACACTACACCAAATCACATCCAAACAGACAAGAGAAAACCAACACAGATACAAAAAGAGACAACACAAAACAAACAGGAAACCACTGACACACCACACACAAATGAGAAAGGACTGCTCGTGGACGCCCTATGGGTGATCATAAACACGATCCGATCCCTCGAGCAGGACACAAACATCGTCACAACAATACTACACACGGCAAACGCGCTCCGGCAAGCATCGGACAGGACGGAGAAGACACAAATAATACTACAGGGTCTGCTTAGTGCGTTCATGTAGAGATGGCGCAACGAGGCAGACAAAACACTGACACAACACTTTGCATATGGAATGCAAACGGTATCAAAAACAAAAAGACGGAGCTACAGACGTTCATTTCGGAACACAATGTGGACGTCCTGTTACTCTGCGAAACACACCTCCGGCCCTGCGATACTTTTAAACTGCGGAACATGACGGGTTACCGCACCGACAGACAAAATCAACGAGGAGGCGGTACGGCCGTGTTCCTAAAACGGACAATTCCGCACGATGTGGTGGACGCGCCGCCAGTGCAGGACATCGAGGTCACTCTTGTCACAATAAACACGGAAAGAGGGAAATTGACGGTGGGGGCAGCATACCTAGCCCCCAACCGCCAGTTACTGGAAGAAGACCTCAGAGTGATCTTCGACAGGCACCAAAGGGTGGCGTTGGGCGGGGACCTAAACGCTAAAAATCCAGCGTGGAATTCCCGCACAACGAACCCGAAAGGAACAAAACTCCTGCAACTGGAGGACGCGTACCACTACATCGTCCGCGGCCCAGACGACGCGACACACGTCCCACTCATAGCCGGACAAAGACCGGACGTCCTGGACGTACTGCTGACGAATAACATTGGAGACGACGTCACACTAGATACGATCCAGGACCTAACGTCTGACCACAATCCGGTACTAGTGAAACTCCGCAGGCTAAACTCGATCCCGGACATCCCAAGAAGAGTGATAAACATGAACTGGGAACAGTATCGCAGGGTCCTCACAGACACAGTAGACCCAACACTGGACCTGTCGTCAGAGGAAAAGCTGGACGATGCTGTCGAATACCTGACATCCAAAATACAAAAAGCCATAAAACAGACCAGGACAACCACAATACTACCGGATAGACACGAGACAGAACTCTCTCCGCTACTGCGGGAGCTTCGATGCCAGAAAAACAGACACAGAAAACTGTGGCAAAGAAGCAGGGACCCGCGGGAGCGGAGAGAAATGAACAGACTGTCTCGTGAACTCGAAAAGCGGCTGAAAGAATGGCGCGCTGAAACCTGGGAAGACAGGATGGAGACACTCTGCCTCCAAACCCAGGACGAGTGGCAACTGGGCAAACACATTCGACAGCAGCGACCAGCTAAAAGGGCTATGCTAGGACCCCAGCGAACAGTGTTTGATGCCTTGTCGAAAGCCGAACTGTTTGCGGACACGTACGAGGAGCAAAACACAACACCACAGATCGACCTCACAGCCGCTGAACAGCTTGAGGAAGAAAATGTCACACAAACAGTTCAAAACCTCCGGGACACACCGACACAAACAGCACCAGAACTCACAACACCGACACAAATAAGAAAAATAATAGCCTGCAGAAAGGGCAGATCCGCACCAGGACTAGACAAAATTTCAAACATACATCTAAAGAACCTCTCTAGGAAACCACTAGTCCTGTTAACACGCATAATAAATAGCTGCATGCTGCTACAAATATTCCCTGCGGCCTGGAAGGCAGCAAAAGTTATTACAATCCCAAAGGCAGGGAAAGACCCAAAACTACCGGCGAACCATCGCCCTATCAGCTTACTCTCCACAATGGGGAAAACGCTTGAAAGAGTAGTATTGGACAGGATCAACAAATGTCTCAGACGATGAAACCATCAGACCGGATCAATTTGGGTTCCAGAAAAAGGTCTCTGCAGAGCTACAAGTCCTTCGACTAACAGAACACATTACACACAACTTCAACTACACAAACCCAACAGCAGCAGTATTCCTCGACTGGGAAAAGGCATACGACAAGGTTTGGCACGACAACCTGACCTTCAAGATACACCACAATACGACGATCCCCGATGTATACACAAAACTAATTGACAGCTTTCTGACAGACCGGACGTTTCTTGTAGACGTAGACGGAAAACACTCCTCAAAGAAGACCCTGAGGGCTGGCATACCCCAGGGGTCGGTACTATCACCTACACTGTTCAACATATACGCAAACGACATCCCCATGTCACCGCATGCCAGGATAGCCCAATTCGCGGATGACACAGCCTTCTACACGAGTGGCAGGCAGCACCACTCAAACATAGCACGCCTCCAAAGGCAGCTAGACATGGTAGAAGACTGGTGTAGGGGAAACACAATGACATTAAACGCAGACAAAACTACAGCTGTCTATTTCACAAGAAAGCGGCCGGTACTCAGAAACCAGCTGTCTCTAAACGCCCAGGAATTACCATGGAGAGACTCTGTGAAATACCTGGGTGTAACACTAGATAAAAAAAATGTTGTTTCACCTTCACATCGGGGAAAAGCGGAAGAGAGGTATAAACCTCGCAAAGGCCCTCCTGCCCTTTTTCCTCAGCAGTGAGATGTGGACGGAAACAAAAAGAACACTGTACAAATAACAGTCCTCCCAGCACTAACGTACGGGTGTTCTGCGTGGGGAATCACGTGCCAGACCAATCACAAAAAGTTGCAAAGAGTGCAAAACAAGGTACTAAGGTGGATTCTGGACGCCCCACCATGGACACCCGTACGCGAACTCCACGAAACAGTGGAAATCGAGACGATAAAAGACACAGTCAAAAGACTAGTAACAACAATATTCGACAAACTAGAGGAAATTAGAGAAAACTGTAGACAACTCAGGGGCACAGGCACTGTGACACCCCGAACGTGGCACAGGCAGAGAGTGCCACGCCAAATCATACAAGACCCCATAGATTAATAAGCAATAGTTAAAAAGCCTAATAATTTAATAAGATTTAGTTTCTGGAGTAGTCCAGTAGTACTCCCCTTAATATAACAGAACCTTGCTATTGTCCTTGTAAATCCTTGCTCCCTTGTTGGGCACCAATAGGGAACAGAAATATGGTTAATCTGTTTTGCCTTGTTTAGTACTTAGGTTGTCTAGCTGATTGTGCTCCCTTGTCAAAACCCAATAGTTTAGATAAATGTAAAATTGATATACCCCTGGGCTACCGTATTTGTACTCAAGTAACTTAGCGTAGAACCCAAACTAAACTAAGATGTAGTGACTAATTCCACCCCCTCCCCGCCCCCCCCCCCACACACACACACACACACACTCTGTCGGCTGCGCGACCACCCCTAGATACGTAGAGTAAGTTAGACTAAACCACACTAGACTAGATGTTTTGAGAAAAATTGTTTAAAGTGAGACGCAGACCAACGAATGTACGACGCCCGTAACCCGCGGCAAGCTGCGGGAAACAACGAGCACAGCGGCCGCCACGGAACGACGACCACATCTCACCGAGCGACCGACTGGCACAACGCTACAAAGGAAAGCAGTGGGAAGCAGCACCCGCTGCACCCACTGCACAGAACCAAACATCAAAACCAACGCCTCATAAATCGAGGATGGTCGGGGGCCGCAAGGCCTTATTGTTACCGACCATGCCCTCAAAAGCCAACGATTTGTTTTTTGTCAGTAAAAATTAATCACAGAGAATAACAAAACCAAACCACACACAAGACACGTAGATTCGGCGAAGCCGAAGGAACTGCAGAACACCACGCGACACAAAAAAAAAAAGGACCAACACCGTTCATTCCGAGTTAGCATGCCGTGCGAGCAGAACCACGCTACTCAGGCGCAGGGTGCGGCGGACCGCTGCCCGGCGGGACTGGCCCGGGCGACCGAGCCAGCCCCGTCGGCAGCCCCGTCCGGCCTCCCACGTACGACGACGCAGCAATTGACGACTGACTACGCAACGGCACACCCAAGGCGCGTTAGCCCGCTCACGCCAGAGCAGGTGTACCTCGTTGTAACCCGATTAGCAAGGAGCGAGGAACATTCCAAACGCGATATCTACGAACGAGCATTCCGTCGGTTCCAACAGCATCTGATGTCAATCGGTTACGTGGAATTCGAAGAGGAGAGAGTACCGACGGGAGACCTGCCAGGCGTGTCGAAGGAAGACGACACTGTTCTGCCAGCGGCGGCCCCGTTGAGTGTTGCGCCACCAGGCCCAGTTACAAAAGAAACTGGTGTACTGCTGACTGCCACTCCGGTCTCTTCCAGTCAAGAGACCACAGATACACCGACTGCTGTACCGCCAGGCGTGACGACAGAAGACGTCACCGTCCTGCCACGTGACAGCACGATCCCAGAGGCTAACCTTGGCGACCTCATCGAGGCAGAAGCCATGGACACAAGGCAGCCCTCTAGAAAGAGGCCTGCAACGGCGGAGGAGAACGAGTCCTCCGCAACCTCTGATTCTGCTTTCAGGCGGAGTCAGAAGAAGAAGATGCCAGAAGCTCCTGCTCCCTCCGAGGCAGAACAGGGGACCGACGACGGCTTCGTTGTCCCGAAGCGGCGGCACACTGCTCGGGCCAAACGGCTTGAGACTGTGCAGCCGCTGCCGACAGCGAACACAATCGTCGACGTACCTGACGAGCAAGAGGCCATGGATGCTGCTGAGGCACCCAAGAGGCGGGCACCCGCTCCGCCACCGATCACTGTGTCGTGGAAGGACACGTACGAGTCCTTCCTCGAGAAGTTCAAGGCGGTGTCCTCCGCCAAGATCAAATGCGCTGGTCGGGACTTGTACAAAGTCTCGATCAGCTCAATGGATGAGTACCGAGCTGCCATGCGGCTCATTCAGGAAGAGAAGCTTCACTGCTTCACCCACAATGCTGAGCCAGTGAAGCAGTTGAAGGTGGTTTTCCGCCGCCTTCCGCTGAAAATGGAGACCGAGCACCTCAAGAGAGAACTAGCCGGGCTGGGCTACATGGCCAGCTCGGTCACACTCATGAAGTCTCCTAGGACGAGGAGACCCATGCCACTGTTCTTAGTTGTCCTTCCGAAACAACTTCGAAAACCGGAAGATATTTCAGTTACAGATGGTGGCCAGGATCGGAGTGGAAGTGGAGCCGCTCAAGGCCAAGGGGAGGCGCGCCCAGTGCTTCTCCTGCCAAGGCCTTGACCACGTGGCGCGCTACTACTCGATGCCGGTCCGCTGTGTGAAGTGCGCCGACTCCCACCAGAGTCGGGACTGCACTAAGAAGAGGGAGGAGGCGCCAAAGTGCTGCAACTGTAGCGAGCCACATGTGGCGAACTACAGAGGCTGCGCCGCCTTCAAGCGCCGCCCACGGCAGCAAGGACGTGCGGCACCCACACGAAAGGTGCAACCAGGCACCAGCTTCGCCTCCGCCACCAAAGGGGAGTCTTCGGACGCCCCCAGGGGGCGGCAGGCGGAATTCCCGGCCATCACGGCGCCTAACCAGGCAGCCGGCACCCAGGACGACCAACACCAGGGCGGACGGCAAACCCGTCCCCCCCACCACAGCCACGCATCAAGCTACTCTTCCGCGCCCCTCCGCACCCGCGACTGCGACGCCTCCAGCTACAACACCAGGACCGGAAGCAGCAGACCTGGGAGCAATGCTGAGCTCCCTCTCTGCCCTGCTACAGCAACTGCCGGTGCTCGTCACCGCCGTAACGGGGGCCCTCCAGGCCGCTACCGTCGCCGCGAAGCCACACCATGGATAATGCTCTTATCCATGGCCTGACCATCTCAAGCTTCAACGCCAACAGCCTGTTTCCGCAACAAGGTGAGTTTCGTCAGTTCATGCAGGACGAGGCCATCGACCTGTGTCTGATCTGCGAAACTCACCTCAAGCCAGGAGTTCACGTGAAGGTAGCAAACTATGCTTGCTACCGGAACGACAGGCCGACGGCAGGCGGGGGTACCGCCATTTACGTCCGCGCCTCACTCCGGCACCACCAGGTACAGCTCCCAGCCATGGCCATCCTGGAGGCCACCGGGGTGAACGTCACCACGGCTGCAGGGCAGCCACACAGGACTTCAACCACAGAGGCTACTGCGGGATAGTGCTACTAGACGTAGCCAAAGCCTTTGACTCAGTATGGCATAGAGGGCTACTCTACAAATTGTACACACAAGGGTTCCGCAGGAGCATAGTGAAGCAGATCAAAAGCTATCTCTTGAACAGAACTTTCTCTGTCAAAGTAGAAACAGCCACCTCCACCAAGAGGCGTATTCGTGCTGGGGTGCCACAGGGATCGGTCCTGGGGCCCGTTTTGCACAGTCTGTACACTGCAGACACACCAACGGCTCCCCTGGTGCACACCGCTCATTACGCTGACGATACAGCCTTCTACACAAGAAACGCGAACAAGGACCTGGTTATCCGTAGGCTACAAAGGCTTTTGGATGACACAAACTTTGGCCCCTTCGCTGGCGAATCACCATCAACTCCGAAAAGACGCAGGCTATGCTGATTACCTGTAGGCTCGGAAGGCGCGAACCTCCTCAACGCCCCCCCCCCCTCCACCTTCACCTAAACGGAACCCAACTCCCCTGGCGCAGAACCGCCAAGTATCTTGGCGTAACCTTGGACTCTCGTCTTACGTGGAAACCCCACGTAGAGGAGGTCCATAGGAAGGTCTGCGCCAGAATGTCCATCCTGTACCCAATCCTCAACTCATCCAGCTCCCTTCCCTGCTCAGTAGGAGTGAACGTATACCAGGTCCTGATCCGGCCAGTCATGGACTACGCGTGTCCTGTCTGGGGATATGCGGCGAAGCAGCACCTGGACAAACTCCAGAGGCTGCAGAACCGCGCCCTCAGGAGGGCACTGCATTTACCTCTTGCATTCCCCATTGACGATTTGCATGCCGCTGCTGAAACCCCACTCCTGAGAGAGCGTTTTCAAGACCTGGCAAGGGCCTTCTATGAAGGTTCTTCCAGGTCGGGAAACGCCCTCATCCACTCCCTAGGTCTGTATGACATGTCCCGCAATAAACACAATCGCCCCATTACGATCTTCGACGACTAAGTCGAAGAGAAAATCCCAATATCCATTCCCAAATCCTGCTCCTACCCAAATTACTACAATTATCTTGCCAAACCTCAGGCAAGTACCAAACACACACAGAACAATCATCACATTTCACAGACACCAAAAAGTACAGAAACAATCTCTCTCTCTCTCTCACACACACACACACAAGTACACAGGGGAGTAAAAGCCGAAAGGCTACAAACTCCCCCTCACACTTCCCCAAAGAGGGGACAGTAATAGATGAGAGTAGCAAGTGTGCACGGCTGAGAAGATTTCAGATTGCCGCTCTCACTCGAGCAGGCTTCCTCCTGGCTTGGAGCTCGTTTACTTGGTAGCCGCTAAATCAGGATTATGCCTCCGGGCTAGCCGGACGCTAGGGCGTTAGTTAGGGAATTTGGAGTACCAGGGCCCCATTCACGTTGGGTAAACCCGCGCACTCCGAGGCACAGGCAGATTTTCTTTGCTTCTGTTAGAACAAAAACCCTTAGTTAATAGGGCAAACCCAGCACTTCCGCCATGGAGTCCCACGGGACTCCCACGGCCGATGGGGAAACAACCCCCCAATCACTCACATCGCTACCATCCACATCATCCACACAGCATGAGCAAAACCCACAAACAGACACTCACAACAAAAACATGGTACCGGCTACCAACTCAGTAACAGGAAAGCGAAATGCTACCAATGAAAACCAGTCGATGACTCGGTCCTCCAGCAACAAAAAGAAAACTCAGGACAAAACAGAAGACATCACTCCTAACACTGAAGCTGAAAATGACGAACGAATGGAGTACGAAGTTCCCGTCTCCAACAAATTTGAAGCCCTTCCCGACAACGATGAGGGTAACTCCCGCGCAGGCGAAAAGCAACAATCCACACAGACAAAGCGGTTGCGCATCCCGCCAATCTTAGTCAAGGACGCTTCCCACTACATGGACATAGTTAAAGCACTCCGAAACAAACTCAAAGGGGATCTCAAAACCAGAAGTCAAAGCGACACAATCATCAATTTTCACACCCAGATGACTTCCTAGCCTTCAAGGAGTATCTGAAAGAAAACAATGTACAATACTACACTCACGACATGCACGTCTTCAGACCATTGAAGGTAGTAATTAAACGACTGTTACCAACCATGGAGCCCAAAGTCATCCAAGAGGTCCTCCTAGACCACAACTTACCAGTCACTAAAGTCGCACACATGACATCGATTGGTGAAAATACTCAGAAAAAAGTAACGCTACGCCACTTCCAGGTCACACTCGAGAATACTGAAGAGGCAAAGCGAATATACGATCTTAAGGCCATGTTCCACGTGCAGGTGACAGTCGAAGCCTGCAGAGCCCCACAGGGGCTAACCCAATGTCACAACTGCCAGGGGCTTGGACACGGATCGCACAACTGCACCCTTCGCCTAAACTGCGTAAAATGTGGGCAGCAACACAAAACTGCCGACTGCCAAAAGAAACCCGAAACAAAACCGACATGTTATCACTGCAAAGGAGAACACACGAGCAGCTTCAAAAAAATGCCCATTATATCTGAAACTCTTCCAAACACAACAAGAGAAAAGGACACCGAAAACCCCAGCACAGGACAGGCTGGAGGAAGGAAGAAAGGAAGGAAGGAAGAAACAAACAAACAAACAAAAGCTGAATCCCACCAACTTCCCAGCACTTCGTAAAACGAGAGGATGGGCACAAACTCCAACGGCGCCCACAACAGAAAACAACGCCAACACCTCAGAATCATCCCCACAACCAAGAACAGGATAGGAGCGGACATAGGAGAACTCTTAGGGTTCGTCACACAATTCGACATTCCGAAAGTCATGAATACAATTAGAACAACCGCAGAGCAGCTAAGACAAGCACCAGACACCTTTACAAAGATCACAATATTATTTCAAGTTGCTGTTAGCTTTCTCGGCGGCAAATAGATCAGTAAACATTATGAATTGGAATGCCAATGGCATATTAACTCAGAAGAACACCTTAGCAGAATTCCTGGACGAGCACAAGATAGACATTGCGCTCATCGCACAAACACACCTCCATCCCAAACAAAACTTCAAAATTAGAAATTACAAAGTACATAGAAACGATAGACCTGACAGACCAGGTGGAGAAACAGCCATCCTGGTCAAAAACAAAATAGTACACAGGCAAATCACCTCACCTCATCTCATCTCATCTCACTCGGATGGAGACAACAGTAATAGAAACAAATATCCTCAACAAAACCGTCACCATAGCTGCTGCTTACAATCCACCAGCTGGAAGGAGCATGGCAGAACAAGATCTGGAACTCCTAACCGAAATACACCAATATGTTCTGATCGGTGGCGACCTAAATGCGAAACACAGATCCTGGAACTGCAATACCACCAACACCAATGGCAGGACGCTGCGCAGATTCCTCGACAACAACCCCAACATCTCGATCATGGCCCCAGACAGGCCAACACATTACCACCACGATTCAAGATGCCGTCCAGATATACTGGATATCTTCCTATCTAAAAATCTAACGTGGAACACAACAACGAAAGTGGTCAATGACTTGGACTCGGACCACAACCCGGTAGTGCTCGAAATGAACGGGAGTCTGGCAAACTTTCACGACAATCGTACCATTAACGACCACACCACAAACTGGATTAAGTACAACCGGCTACTCGAAGCAAACACCCTAGAACTATCCCCCCTTCAATCAAAAGCCCAAATCAGTAGAGCAATAGATGAAATCACCACAATAATAAAAAAACTGCAAGAAAAAATCCACCATAACGATAAGGCACACAACAGGAAGAGAGACACTACCACCGCACATCCTCAACCTAATAGCAGAAAAAAGAAACATCAGGAAGAGGTGGCAAAACTAGAGAGACCCAGCCGATCGCCGCAAAACCGAGAAATTAGCTAAAAGGGTTAAAAGGGAGCTTCAAAAATACCGCAATGAGGCATGGGAGGCAATCCTAAGTGAAGCGGGAAGAAATAAGGAAAAATTTTGGAAAATTCTCAAAACGCGAAAACTGAATGAAACATCAATACAGCCCCTTCATGGGTAACGCGGGATAGTCTGACTCCACAGATCGAGCGGAAACACTGGCGGACTCCCTGGAAAGGCAATTCCAGGCACCAGAAGCTGTGGACGACGAAAGCGATGACCACCAGGAAATGGTACTCAGGAGGGTGAACCGCATCCTGGGCGCCCCGATCAGAACATCCTTCAACCCAGTACAACCTGAAATCAGATGCCACCACATCAAGAACATACATCATAAGAAAGCAGCAGGCCCAGACTCCATACAACCGCAACTATTACATCACCTACCTCCAGCAACAATCGACTTCTTGACTTCCATATACAATGCCTGTTTGAGACTTCACTACTTCCCGAAACCATGGAAGCAGGCTCGCATAATCACACTTCCCAAACCAAACAAGGACCTACTGTTTCCGCAAAATTACAGGCCAATCTCACTGTTAAACTTCTTAGGAAAGATATTAGAAAAACTAATCCAAGCAGAACTAAAGAAATTCCTCAAGGACAACAGTATAATCATCGCAGAACAATTCGGATTCCGCGAACAACATAGCATAATCCATCAGGTGACCAGACGTGTCGAACATGTATGTCAAGCCAGAAACATAACACACAGCACTGGAGCGGTCCTGCTCGACATAGAAAAGGCGTTCGACAGAGTTTGGCACTATGCACTCATCTTCAAACTTCATCAACACAACTGCCCAACCCACCTCATCCACACAATAGCATCATTCCTCCGCAACAGGACGTTCTATGTTCACGTCTCATAAGCGTCTAGCAATACCAGACCATTAGAGGCTGGGGTGCCACAAGGATCAGTACTGGGGCCAATTCTCTACTCAATTTATACAAACGATATCCCAAAACAGCTAGGAGGACAACTATCCCTATTTGCAGATGATACCGCAGCAGTTCAAATCTCCAGTACACAGTCAGAAAAATAGAGCAGCATCTCCAAACCATCCAGGAATGGGCAAACAAATGGAAAATCACAATCAATGCTGAGAAAACTCAGGCCATACTTTTTACTTATAAAATAATTCCACCCAATCTCCACATCAGATTCAACGACAAGAACCTACCATGGGCAGACTCAGTAAAATAGCTCGAAATCAAACTGGACAAAAGAACGACATTTCGTGACCACGTTACAGACATATGCAACAAGCCCATGGGAACGATCTTCAGACTTTACCAAATCATAAAAGGAAACAATTGACATGAAAGCCAAAAAGAAAATTTTCAGAACCATCATCGAACCAGCAATCACCTACGGCTCCGAAATCTGGTCAATGGCCTCAGACACCAACATTGCAAAAGTACGAAGTGTCCAGAACAAATACTTCAGAATTGTTGCAGATGCTAGCTGGTACCAATCAAACAGAGACACATACACAACGCACACAATACAAAAAAATCCCAGAAATCATCCAACAGAAGTCTATTAAATTTTTCTATCAAACTTCAGACTCCAACCACTTTTTCATCAGAAATCTGGGAGAAAATCCACCTGACCCCAGAACTAAATTGCCCATCATGACAACTACCAGGAACTATAACGTACACACTTAAACACATACACACAATCACGACACTCAAACCCATCACTTCGATACCATCATCATCAGACAAAGGGCAGGGATCACATCAGATCCGATCCTTTGAACACAGGGGTACACTACCCATCAGACCACCTTCCCGTTAAGAGCATGTTCATGTTGATGGAGAAGTTCATGTCAATAGTCGCGAACATGATCGGCGAGCTCCCAGCCAAGATGACGACCGCACTACAGCAGGCAATCCAGTTCAACGCATCCCAGCAACATGGCCCGACAAATTAAAGTGTGCCTATGGAATGCCTGCGGCCTCCGCGAACAGGCCGCCGAATTTCGCCAACTCTTGAGACGCGAAAACACAGACGTCTGCCTCCTAACGGAAACTTTCCTCAAGCCAGGCGTCCGAGTAGGCGTTGCAAACTACACCTGCCACCGCAACGACCGGCTGACAAGAGGTGGGGGACGCCAATTTACATTCGCCGCTCCCTCAAACACCACCAGGTCCACATTCCGCCGCTGGAGGCCATCGAAGCAACAGCCGTAGCTGTCGAGACCGCGCACGGCAAAATCACCCTCGGTGCCATCTACAAGCCGCCGAAGAAACAACTGGTACAAGACCTAAATAAGTTGCTACCGCTCCCAGGCAGACTCCTGCTTGGAGGCGACTACAACTCCAAGAACCAAGTATGGCACTCGAGGGTGACAACTCCGGACGGAAGACGCCTCCAACGTCTCGTCGAGCGGCACGGCGCCGTTGCTGTCGCACCCCACGAGCCTACAATTTTTCCGTCGAGAGGCGCGCCGGACATTATCGACGTCATGATAAAGGCGTCCGACAAAATATCGTCGCCAGTACAAGGACCTTATTAAACTCGGACCATGCACCGGTGATCTTCGAAATAGAATCTGAGCTTGCACTTCAAACTCGGCGTGGACTAGACCTGCGCGGCATAAA
Organism: Schistocerca serialis cubense; assembly: GCF_023864345.2. NCBI lineage: Eukaryota > Metazoa > Arthropoda > Insecta > Orthoptera > Acrididae > Schistocerca > Schistocerca serialis. The sequence goes on from NC_064646.1 coordinate 455,079,250, forward strand.
CTGGGAGCGTTTCCGTGAAAACATCGTGGGCGCACTGGAACGACTCCCAAGCCCGGCCGAACACGGAGCAAGCGCCGCCTTAGAACACCTGACACGCAGCTTAGTGGACGCTGCGACGGAAGCAACACCGGCCAGGCGAGAAGCAGACCAGCACAGCTTCAAACCGAGTACATTGCCCCGACACCTGGAAGAAGCGATCAGCGCGAAAAACAGACTCGCCAGGGAATGGCAAAGAACGCGCAATCCGGTCATTAAACGGACGCTCAACAGGATGCGCCGCGAAATCAAAGCCGCGGACGAAGAGCACCGGATGCACGAGTGGGTGGCGAAAATTTCTTCATTAAACATCGAAGATGGTTCGGCCTGGCAGACAGTCAAGTGCCTTCTCCGCCGGACGATGAAAATCCCACCCCTCCAGGTCGGTGAAGACTTCGTTAGCGAGCCGAACGCGAAGGCCAATGCCCTAGCCGACGCGTTCGCCGCCAACTTTACGCCGGTCAACGACCCCATCGACGCAGCACACGTACAACTCGTCAGGGAACGCCTACCGCGTTTCCTTAGAGTAAGGGACCCTGAAAACAACATCACTCCCATCGCTCCCAACGAGGTGAAAGTAGCGCTGCGCCAACTTCAGGGCCGCAAAGCCGCCGGCCACGACCGCATCACCAACGCCCTCCTGAAGCAACTCCAGGACATGGCTGTCAAAAAAAAATCACGGAAATCTTCAACGAGGTGCTAAAGCCTGAAGAGTTCCCGAGCCCCTGGAAGCATGCCGAAGTCGTCGCGCTGCCAAAGCCCGGCAAGGACATCCGGCTGGCGAGAAACTACAGACCCATAAGCCTGCTGCCGACGCTCTCAAAACTCTTCGAAAAACTGTATCTGACACGGCTGCTACGCCACGTCAACGCAGAGGGGCTCCTACCAGACGAACAATTTGGGTTCAGGAGTGAGCACTCGACGACCCAACAAGTGTTACGACTTGCGGAAGAGGCATTCGGAGCCGTCGACCGACGCGAGTACTTCGGCGCTCTCCTGCTCGACGTGTCACGCGCCTTTGACTCAGTGTGGCACGATGGCCTCCTGTATAAGTTACTTACACTGGGAGTACCCGTGTCACATGTGAGTCTCCTGCAGAGCTATCTACAGGACAGGACGTTTCACGTTCGGGCAGACAGTGGAATTTCCACGGAGCGTCGGATACTCGCGGGTGTACCGCAAGGCTCGGTCGTCGGCCCGATCCTCTATTCGCTGTACACGTCGGACCTTCCGCGAGTAGAGCCTGTCAAACTGGCTCTCTACGCCGACGATACCGCTGTATACAGCCGCAGCAACCAAGTCCACACCCTGCAGCGGCGTCTACAGACGGCAAGAACGGCCCTCGAGGAGTGGGCCACAACATGGCGCCTGGCCTACAACCCGGAAAAGAGCCAGCCACTAATCGTCGCGCTGCGCGCCCAGTTCCTCAAGGCGCGCCGCAGCTGACAGTCCGTGGAAGGGCAGTACCGTGGAGCAACAGCGCCAAATATCTTGGCGTCACGTTCGACAGTCGTCTCACGTGGCTCCAACACATAGAAGAGGTGAGGAGAAAGGCACTGGGACGGCTACGCCTCCTATTCCCAGTCATCAACCCCACCTCAACCTTACCAGAAGAGCTAGGTCTCACGCTCTGTAACGCAACCATCAGGCCGCTGTTTGACAACGCAACGGACGTATGGGGCAACGCAGCTGAGACTAACATCCGCCGCCTTCAAAGAGTGCAAAATAGAGTCCTGAGGGCGGTACTACACCTCCCGCCGGACTTCAACACGGAGGAACTCCACGTCATCGCGGACGTCCCTACACTCCGACAGCGGTTCCAGAGAGCCGCGCTAACTTTTTATGAGAAGACCGCGAACTCGCGCAACCCATTGGTGTGACAACTCGGCCAACGACCTCACTGGCGCGCAACACTACGCTGGCCAGACTTACTTCGCCATCAGCAAGATTGAGCCGAAGTGAAGACTTTCCCTAGATGTAAGATATAGACGTTAGAAGGAACAGCGCCAATGGCGCTACAGACTTCTATTACAGCATGGAGACGCAGATCACTGCGTCCCACGACAATGCACAGATGCTGCCGCCGCTACAGACACTCGAGTTAGCGATGCCGAGCGAGACGGACGCACGCGCCGAGCACTCCGCTCCCGAGCCCGCAAACATGCGTACGACTGCTCCAGCGGACAGGGCCGCGTCCCTGCACGCTACTGGGGTCGAGTCGAGTACGTCAGAGACGCTACCGAGCACCTCTGATAGTAATACTCCCCCAACGAGCGTCGACGCGAGTGTCCTTAACCGTGCACATGCTGTTCACGTCACCCGCGTTACTGAGTCTGCGTTTTCGATCACGCGCGAGTGTTGTGCATCGAAGCAGCAGCCGTTTGAGACGCCTACGGACGTCCCCAATACGCAGCAGGACGGCAATGAAGCACTGCAGCTCCTTATAGCGCTGTTGCCACAGGCAGCCGCTGCTCCCCTCGGCGACGACATCGAGAATGAAGAGGAGGAGATGCAGGTGGAACATACACAGGTAAACTCCCAAGCCGCATCGTCACGATCCTCGAGAAAGACGCAGAAATCGGACGACGAGACCTCAGCCCTCGGATGTGCGCAAAGTCCGGAAGGATAACGCGCCAAACAACCAAAAAACCGGGACAAAAACGCGCCGTCGTGCACGTGCCCCAAAGGTGGACAATGACGGCTTCACAACAGCGAAGAACACCGCAAAACCCAGGCAACAACTGACAGCAGCACCTCTAGGCACAATCAACACCTTCGACGCGCTCAGCGACTCTGAAGACGAGGACCTGACGCTGCCACCACCGCAACAGCGACACACGCCGCCGCCGCTCGTGATCAAGTTCGAAGGGCACTTTCGCGGGCTTCAGAACGCTCTTAACCTGCTGATAGGCAAGGACAACTACAGTGTTGATGTGTCAGGCGAGGACCTACACAAAGTGAGAGTTAAAACTACTGATCACTACGTAAAAGTGAGTGAGGAGTGCACCAAACGCGGATGCCATTTTTACACTTTCAGCGCCAACAGGAAGAAACCCATTAAGGTAGTCTTCCGCAAAATACCACGCAGTATGAAACCTAAAGAGGTTAAAGAAGACCTCGAGCAGATGGGCTATTGTGTCGAGGAGATGATAAAAATGAGACCACATGGCACCAAAAGGCGCAACCCTCTATTGCTTGTAATTGCGCCCAACAACGCAGAAAACAGGAAGCTCTTTCAACTGAAACGCATAGGCAACATCGAGGTGATTGCAGAAGTGCTACGAAACAAAGCGGCATACACACAATGTTTCCGTTGCCTTGAACTTGGCCACTCCACGAAATATTGTGGTATGCCCGAATTCTGCGTCAAGTGCGGTGAACAGCACGCCACTGAAGGGTGTGAAAAAACGGGAGAGCCGCACAAAGACTTCACGCCTAAGTGCAAACTCTGTGGCGAAGAACATTGCGCCAACTACAGAGTATGCACAAAACAAAGCGTTCGCGGCCCGCGCACGCGGAAACGACGCACAGCAGCGCAGAGTTCCGGAGGGAAACTCTCACCCAGCGCCTACCAACAGCCAGACAAAGAGGAGAGGCGGCCGCCGAGGCCGCACATTCGGAAGAAAGCGTTCCAGAGCGGACGTCGACCCCGGCCAGCAGCGGGGGAACTCCAACGCCCGTAACAAAGAGCGGCAGCGGCTCCTCAGGCAGCCGCAGAACAGCGAAAGGAAATGGCGGCCCAGCGCCGCACGCCGCCATACCACAGGTACCTGTGCGCCAACCCTGCAGCAGCTCACCATGCCGTAGCTCCGCCCTCCCCACCACAGCGCGCGGCCATGAGGCGGTGCAGCGGCTGGTAGCCCCGCCTCCTGCGCCCCTGCCACGGCAAGCGGCCACGCCGCGGCCGGGCGGACCAATCAGCGCCGCCCGCCCCGGACCAGGCCAGCATGGCGGACTTTCCCGAATCACGATGGCGGCAGCAACAGCCAACCACGGTTCAGCAGCACACTCTTGCAGCCCACGTCGACGCCAGCCACCAAAATTGAGACAACCGGGAGACTGGAAGCGGCCATGCTGTCGGCCCCCGACAAGATGGCGACCGCACTGACCGTCTCCTCGACGCAATGCGGCTCATCATGGCTCGCATGTCCGAGCTAATGGCCGCAGTACATCAGGTACTCGCCGTTGCATCATCCTCAGCCCAGCATGCCTGAACACCACAGGAGCATGAGGATCTGCGTGTTCAACGCCAATGGCTTGAGGACGCAAGACGGCGAGTTTCGGCAGTTTCTTCGCGACGAGAACATCGACATCTGCCTCGTCGCGGAAACACACCTGAAGCCTGGCATACGAGTCGGCATGGCCAACTACGCCTGCTATCGATACGACCGACCGACTGCGGGGGGCGGCACGTCTGTTTATGTGCGACGCTCCATTCGACACCATCGTGTTACCGTGCCGGAGCTCACAGCAACGGAAGCAGCCGCCGTTGCAGTCGACACCGTGCACGGAAGAATCACTTTCTGCGCCGTCTACAGGCCACCACGCTGTGCACTGGACGCAGAAGACGCAAACAAGCTCCTGATCCTCCCACGCAACATCATACTGGGAGGCGACTGGAATGCAAAACACGCTGCCAGGAACAGCCGCGTCACCAACACCAGCGGATGCCGGTTACAACGCAATCGCCGTGGGACCACACGAACCGACCATCTATCCAACAAGAGGGCGTGAAGACGTGCTGGATTTCATTATCCTCAAAGGAATCCGGGAACATGTGGCAGCCAGCACCCGGACCGCACTTTCCACCGACCACCTGCCGGTAATCTTCACGCTAGACTCTGAAATAATGCCGATGCGACGACGCGGACTCGACCTCAGGGCCATCAACTGGGAAGAATGCCGCGAAAACGTCGCAGAAGCTCTGGAGAAAATACCTGACGTCGACGCTGAAGGTGCAGAGGTCGCACTGCAACACCTGTCACGAGCCATGACGGAGGCAGCAACGGCCCCAACGCCCGCGAGGCAGCAGGCAGCAGACGAACATACGCCGCGCATACTCTCACGTCACATTAGGGACCAGATAGCTGCCAAAAACAGACTGCAAAGGGAATGGCAGATAATCAAGGACCCAGGCACGAAAAGGCAGCTAAACAGGTTGCGCCGCCACATCAAGGCCGATGTTGATGCACACCGGAACGCCGAGTGGGCCTCCAAAATTGAAGAACTGAGCATCGAGGACGGGACGGCGTGGAAGACAATGAAAAGCTTCCTCCGTCGCACTCAGCCCATCCCACCTCTTCAAGTGGGCAACAGATTTGTCAGCGAACCGGACGCCAAGGCAAATGCACTGCCGGACGCGTTCGCTGCAAATTTCACAGCTATAGAAGAGCCCATCGACGAAGAACACGTGCGCCTAGTAGCTGACCGCCTGCCTGTATTTCTCCGCGAACGCGCCGAGGACGACGAGATACAGCCCGTCTCGCCGGAAGAGGTACAGCTGCAACTTTGCCACCTCCAACGCAAGAAAGCAGGCGGATCAGATAACGTCACAAACATGTTGCTGAATCAGCTTCCCGACGCCGCAGCACACCATCTTGCGGCAATCTTCAATGTGATACTGCGCACCAGCTTGTACCCAGGAGGTCCGCGCCCGTGCACCGAAGACCGACGCGGCAGTTCCGCCGCCCGCCGCTAGGAGCGCCACCGGCGCGCCGCAGCGGAGAGTAAGGACCGCAGCATCCCGAGAAATAATGCCGAATCCAAAGGAACGGACGTACGTAATTAACAACCTGCCTAAAGATACGACACAGCGAAGCATATAACTGATAGGAGACAGGTTAAGCCAAGGCCTACACCGCACAGTACAGGTAGAAGAACAGAGGTCGCAAACGAACGAACACTCGCCCAATGGACAGGCAGCGTCCAAGCTACAGCTCCGTAATTAAAGGTATTGACCACGAAATAAGCGATGAGGAGGTCACAGAAGAGCTCAACGCACGAAATTCCGACATTACAACGGCGCGACGCATCATAGATAGGGCCAGAAAAGCGCCCACCATGAAATTCAGGGTAATCACACACTGCACTGAAACACTAGATAAACTGCTCTCCAAGGGGGCATACATCTATAATAAGTGGCACCGAGCCGAACCATCGAACCCACGCGCCCACAAGCAATTCAGTGCATTAAGTGCCTAAAATTTCGTCATACGATCGAGAGCTGCGGGGAGAAAACAGCAAAATGCGGCAAATGCAGTGAAAATCACGACACGAAAAACTGCAAAAGCGACACAACAGCCCCGAAATGTGCCAACTGCAATGGCAACCATATGGCATTTTCAGCAAAATGCGCAGAAAGACCAAAGGAAGCCGGGCCAAGCGACACGAAAGCACCAGTGAGGTCTCTCGATAGCCCTGCCCAGATTCCACAAAGCGAAGCAGAACTCAAACAAAAAGTCACGCTAAAAGAAGACGTCATTAGGTTCACAACAACTGTTCTGTGGAACATATTCCAGGACAAAAAATAAGAGATAGCACAGACAGTCGGTGAAGTCTCCAGAAAGATCTTCGGGAAAATGTAAAAGTAACACAAGTAGGCAACGGAATACATATTACAATCAGCCCAACAGAAGACTAAAGGAAAAGAGAAGAAGACCCTAACCACACCAGCACCTAAGAACGAAACATAGCGAACCCAAGCAAACCGATCATGGCAGAAGCAGACAGAACAGACCCACAACTAAACTTCCTATACGCAAACGCAAATGCATTAAAAAACAAAAAGCCTATAGTCAACTACACACTTCACCAAAACAAAATTCACATAATAGGGGTAGCAGAGGCCTGGACAAAGAAAAATGACAAAATAGAATTCCCAGGATATAACTGCCGTATAAAACAGAGGGCAGAGGTGGAGTGGCCATATACACAGACAAGAAATTACCAGCCACAGAACTAAGCTTGCCACAACAACACCAGGATCTAGAAGTAATAGTAATACAAGTACCAATCGGGGGAATGAAAAACTAACAGTGGCGTGCCTCTACACACCCCACAGGCACCCCCTCCCAACGGACTTCTTTCGATACCTACAAACTTTCCGAAAAGTAATCATAATGGCGGACGCCAACGCAAGACACAGAAATTTAGGAGATACCACCGAAAATAACAGCGGACAACTCTTATTCGATCGACGGACAACCGAACCGTGCAGCAGACTTCCACTCAATCAGCCGACGTATATAGGATCTCCACTCTCACGCCACATCATATACAGCCCATGCTTTCAAGAAGCCATAATACACCAGGAAATAGGCCCAACAATAACAAGCGACCACCTGCCAATACTGCTCACAACCACCAGAGCCCCCCCCCCCCCCCCACCACCACCACCACCACCTCCAAGACCCGAAACACGAACGATCAGAAACTACAGAGCAGCAGACTGGGAGGGGTACCAGCAAAAAATACGGAATGAACTATCCGACCCAATAACGATTACAAACAACCAGGACCTAGAAACGGTCACTAGCAAAATAGAATCGACAATCCAAACCGCAATCGAAGAAAACATCCCCAAAAAAGTAATACAAAGATGGAAGCCCACAATCCCACAGACATCACTAGCGCTCATAAGAGAAAAGAAAAGGGTGTACAGGGAAATCCAAACAACCAATAACCCCACACTGAAACCAATCTGGAACAGACTAAACGCAAGGATAAAACGAACAATATCCGAATACAGGCAAGAAAAATGGACTGAGACATGCAAAGAACTAGACTACACGGACGGTAGCAATTTTTGGCACAGGTTTAAAACACTCACAGGCCAGAAACAGCCCAACGCACCATGCTCGTTAATCGACAACGAGCCAACCACTGATGCCAGGAAAATAGCGCAGGAGTTCAAAAACAATCTAGAAGTAATACATTCATGTCCACAAGACCCGAGACTCGACGAAAACCACCGACTAGCGACGGAGCAGACCATACACGGAATACTAAACGCACCCACAGTAGACGGGGAGGAAGAAGAAAAGCTCACATCACAAATCACCGAAAACTAAGTAATAGAAGCAATAATGACAGGCAGGCACTCGGCACCGGGAGAAGACGGAATTCGCAGATCACGCCTCAGGAAAGCCCCCATAGGGACAGTAGCACCAATACTGACAAAGGTATTTAACTACTGTTTAACCAGGGAAACGACACCAGAGGCATGGAAGAAAGGGAAAATCATTTTGATACCCAAAGCGAACAAGCCAAAAACAAATGCCAACTCATACAGGCCTATCACACTGCTTAACGTAATAGGAAAAACGTATGAAAGAATAATAACGGATCGAATCAGCAAATACGTGGAAAACAAGAACGTAATACCCACCATACAAGCGGGATTCCGCAAAAACCACTCCACAAATGATCCGCTCATGAGGCTATCCACCGATGTCACACAGGGGTTTAGCACCAGCCAATGCACCCTGGCCATATTTTTGGACATCGAACGAGCCTTCGATAAAATATGGCACAGCGGCCTGCTAACACAGCTAACCGATCTAGGAATCCCCACAAAAATGGTCAGGGTAATAAAAGGACAAATAACCGAAAGGCAATGACTGGTACATGCAGGAAACTAAACGTCGGACTACTTCACACCACAGGCAGGCGTACCGCAGGGAGCCATCATTTCCCCATTGTTATATACCCTTCACACGGCGAACATTCCGACCACAGACGGCAATAGAGAAGCAGTAGCCTTATACGCTGATGATACGGCGTACTGGGTCACAGACCGACAAACACAGACAATACAGAGGAAGGCAAGTGCGTATTTATACAAACTAGAAAAACGGATAGCAAAAAACAGGATCAAACCAAACGCCAACAAGACTCAAATGGTACTTCTTCGGCACCGAAACCTAACCAAAAAGCGAAACCAAGACGAAAGAGACGTAAGACTAACACTATGGGGTACGCCACTTCAGCTAGGAAACTCCGCCAAATATCTAGGCATCTATTACGATAAATACCTGAACTGGCATACCCATCAACAAGATGTACTCAATAGGAATAGGATAAGGAAAAGGAAAAGGCAGGGACCCATCAGGCAGGTACAAGGACGATTCGACGGTTGTAGCACACACACAGCAATACACACTTATAAAACGTTTATAAGACCACTACTTGAGTATGGGGCCCCAGCACTAGGAGGAATGACGGCAACAACAGCCAACAATATGTACACGACAGAAAGACGACTCCTACGGAGCTTCCTCAAATTGCAAAACACCACACCGAGCACCGAAGTATACAGAACAGCTAAGATCACGCCGCTGCAAACACGCTTAGCCAAACTAAGATCGAAATACGGCAAAAAAAAAAAAAAAAAAAAAAAAAAAAAAAAAAAAAAAAACACTACAGAACCGTCCCGACTTAGAACACATCATAACCACCAAAACCAACAAAACCAAAATATAAATACATTCATCCAAACAAGACAGTGGCACAAAATACTACCAAAACACTCACTGAACTAGCGCCAACAATGGCGCCCCTCATCGAAGGCGAAGAAACACCACCACACCTAGATGAGAGACAAGACCAAGAATAGAACTGCAGACGCAGCCAACAAGATCACAGCAAACAGGAAGAACACGAAAACTCTGCAAACAAAGCAACCATTGTAGTAACCAGTCACTGCACAGAGCAGTGGGATCTGTACTTAAGCATTAGAGTAGAATAATTAAATATACATAACAAACTAGTTTTAAGCAACCAACTTAGCATTCAATTAAATAAATAATCCCCAAAATTGTAAGAAAATAAAGTTAATAAAATAAATGTGTAATCCTAAAGCTGCATAGAGCAAAAAAAAAGCTCTCTAGCAGCCCGCCCTATCCCCCCCAGGGAAGGGAATGAAAAGATCATAAAAATAAAAAAAAACTGCCAGCGTCAGAAACATCATCAACCTGACGCTGAAGCAGCTTCCGACGCCGCAGCACATCATCTTGCGGTCATTTTCAACGGGATTCTGCGCTCCAGCGAGTATCCTGCCTGTTGGAAGGATGCTGAGGTAGTCGCCTTGCCTAAGCCAGGGAAGGACGCACGCATTGCGAAGACCTACCGGCCCATCAGTCTTCTACCAGCAACTTCCCGACGCCGCAGCACACCATCTTGCGGCAATCTTCAATGGGATACTGCGCACCAGCTTGTACCCAGCCTGCTGGAAGCATGCGTAGGTAGTTGCACTTCCCAAGCCAAGGACGGACACTCGCTTGGCTAGGAACTACCGCCCCATCAGCCTCCTGCCAGCAACTTCAAAAGTTTCCGAAAGGCTTACCTGGTCCGCCCGCTGGCCCACGTAAACGCCGAAGGACTTCTCCCCGACGAGCAGTTCAGGTTCCGCCGGGAGCACGCGACGACGCACCAGCTGCTGTGCCTAACGGAGGAAGCTTTCGGAGCCGTTGCCCGATGTAAGTATTTCGGCGCTCTCTTGCCGGACGTGTCTCGTGCCTTCGACTCCGTGTGACGTGACGGCCTCCTGTACAAGCTTCTTGTGCAGGGGGTACCTGTGTCACACGTGAGGCTCCTGCAGAGCCATCTGCAGGACAGGACGTTTCACGTCCGTGCAGCCAGTGGAATTTCCACGGAGCGCCGAATACTTGCGGGTGTACGTCAAGGCTCGGTCATCGGTCCGGCGCTTTACTCCCTCTACACCGCCGACCTGCCAGGCACGAACCGCGTCCAGACGGCACTTTATGCAGACGACACGGCGACCTACAGCAGCACCTGGAGCGTCGACGTCTTGCAGCGGCGTCTACAGGCAGACACCGACGAGCTCACGGAGTGGGCAAAGAAGTGGCGCCTCGCCTACAACGGCAAGAGGAGTCAGGCGATTATTGTGGTGTCACCGCCGGACACCACACTTGCTAGGTGGTAGCTTTTAAATCGGCCGCGGTCCGGTAGTATACGACGGACCCGCATGTCGCCACTGTCAGTAATTGCAGACCGAGCGCCGCCACACAGCAGGTCTAGAGAGACGTACTAGCACTCGCCCCAGTTGTACGGACGACTTAGCTAGCGATGCAACACTGACGAAGCCTCGCTTATTTGCAGAGAATATAGTTAGGATAGCCTTCAGCTAAGTCAATTGCTACGACCTAGCAAGGCGCCATTTATCCTTTGCTATGTATCTAATGAAGCATGTACAGTAACGAGACCAATGTTCACCAATTGTGGATTAAAGTTAAGTATTCCAGGAGCTACGTACTTTTCTTTATAGCATTCATTACGTATCCTGTTTCAGACCTCACGCCAGCCTTCGTGAGTTTAAGTGCGCGCCTTTCGGTTACCCGTCACTGTGGACTGGCTGTCTTGTCAGTCCGCAACAATTATTATAGCAAATCGCCACAACGCGCCAACAGTCTCGGTGTGTGGAGTGCCAGTCGAGTGGAACGACACCGCAAAGTACTTAGGCGTCACATTAGACCTGCGCCTCACATGGCGGCAACACGTGGAAAACATCAGGGGCGAGGCACTGGGTAGATTGAGGCTGCTCTGCCCAGTGCTCAACCCCATGACAACGTTGCCCGAAGACGTCGGTCTTACGCTGTATAAGGACGCCATACGACCGCTGCTGGAGTACGCCGCGGTCGTCTGGGGCAACACGGCCGACACCAACCTTAAATGCCTGCAAACAATCCTCTTACACTTCATCTACCTAAGGATTTCCTCACCGAGGAGCTCCACCACGTCGCGGGTATGAAACCGCTGCGGCAACGATACAGAGAAACAGCGACGACCTTTTATGAAAAAGCCGAGAGGTCAGCCAACCAACTTTTTAGAGGACTCGGGAACCGGCCACACTGGCGAGCGTCACTTCGCTGGTCAGACTTGCTGCGTCAATAATTACGCAGCAAACCGTAACACAAAGTCCACAGTGCAGGAAGCATAGGAAAACATAAGCTTACCCCATAATGAAATCTCTACTTATTGTAGGAAAAATAGCGAGAGGCTATTAAAACCTACAACCACATCACGTGGAACAAACACACATGTTCCACACTTGCACACACGCCGCCAGCGTCGGAAGCCGGCGGGACACCGCCCTTCTCACCTCTCTCCTAGGGGCGCTCCCCAGAGGACGCTTGCGTCGCTAAGAGAGCTAGCATGGGAGAAAGGTAGAGCAGCAAGCGGAGCAGCAGCCAGCATTCTCACCGCCGGACAGGGGAAGAAGCTTCGAGATTCCAGAAGAAGACAGAAGAAGACAGAAGAATCTCCGAGGCTGCAGAGCATCCAGTAGCTCGAGAAGAGTCAACGAGATCGCCACAGAAGAACGAAGAAACAGTTCTCGCTCTGGGACCTCGGTCCACAGAAGAGGAAAGCAAACTTGTCGTTGTTGCCAACTAAGTTGACACCCATCTTAGCGTGCACCCGCATGCAAATTCTCTTCGGTTGGCATTTGCATTCTTCACAAAGAATGCAGAGCCACCTAGAGCAGCTAGAGTAGGGAAATAAGTGGTCCAGGGCCCCTTCACGTGGGACCAGCCCGCGGCCACCAGGCAAAGGCTAGCACTATCTTCTTTGTCCACACTTCCACACGTCCCAAAATGGTTAGGTACTCTGAAAGTAGAGAAGATTCCGAACTCCCACCCCCGTCGCCACCCCAAGCGACCATCTAGAAGACCAGAAGGAACTGCTGATTGCCCTCGACGACGCTGCAGACGCAGTCACCACCCCCAACAGTTCCAGGTACGAGCAGGGGCTATACTCCAACCTCGACGCCAGAGGGGAAGAAGTAGTCCTGGATGCAGCACCAGCACCCGCACCACAACCGGAGCCCATGGACCAAGATGCGATCTCCCGCAAAAGGAAGACTTAAGACGCCGCCAGTGCAGAAGAAGAAGAATCCGCAGACAAAAGGGTCTGTGACTCACGTAGCCCTAGTAACGACGGGTTCATATTCCCCAAGAAGACGGCACCAGCAGCCTACATCAACCAGGCGGCCCCCGCCCCAGTAGCTACAACAAACAGCTTCTCAACATTGGGAGAGGCACAATCAGACCCAGTAGAAGCTGCCGCAGAAAGCGTGCAGTCAAGCAACAATTCCAAGATCGCACCCATCACAGCGCGTATAGCGGCTCTTACATGGAGCTGTACGAGAGCTTAAAGGAAACGACGACACACGTCTTCTGTGTGAAGTCAGGAGGAGGGGACACCCTCAAAATCAGAACTAAGAACGAAGAAGACTACGTCAAAATCCTGCGAGAACTAAAACGCAGGAATATCCCATTCCACACCCACTCGTCAGGGAATGACAAACCACTGAGAGTGGCACACTCATTCACAACAGACAACATGAGAAAGGCACAACAGACCTGAGGTTCACAACAAGATCAGTGACCAAAATGAAGTCCCCAAGGACACGAAGGCCCATGCCGCTATTCGAAATAGTGGCCACGAACAACGCTCAAAACAGGACGATATGGAACGTCAAATCCATAGCCGCCTGTGACACCACGGTAGAAGAGCCAAGAGCCAAGAAGAAGCAGGCACAATGCTACAGGTGCCTCCAACCCGGGCATGTGGCACGCTACTGCGACAGGCCGCAGAAGTGCGTCAGGTGTGCGGGAGACCACCGCAGCGACGAGTGCCCTGTGCCAAGAGAAGAGCCAGCCAAATGCTGCAACTGTGGGGAAGCGCTCCCGGCGAGCTACGGCGGGTGCAGGACCCTACTTGACGCATGGGCCAGACAGGAGGCAACACACAAGAAGCCGGGAACGAGCTACGTCGACATGGCGAAGAGCCGCCGCCGCCAGCCGAGGAACACCCCCAGCACGAGCGAAGCGGTCCACCAGCCCAGCAGGAACCCAGAAGCAGTACCAAGAAACCAGGCGGAATCCACGCAAGCACCGCGACCGCTGTACCGCCGCCGCCTGCAGAAGAGGCCGAGAATGGAAGATCAGCAGATACAAGACCTCGACCACCGCAAGCAGCAGGAAACCACAGCAGGTGCAGAAGCACAACAAAACGCCAACACAACAACCACTAGAGAAGACGCGGCCCCACAAGCACCCACAGCCGCAGACATCGCCTCCTCATGGCAGTCATGATGGAAGCTATCGTCACGCTCAAGAGTGTGACAGAGAAGATAGCCACCTACATGGCAAACACGATACCAGCCCCAAGAAACCAAGATGGCAGATAGGCCCGCACAGGGACTAAGAATCGCGGTGTGGAACTCAAACGGGATAACACACCAGGCAGGCGAATTCCGTCAGTTCTTATATGACGAAGCCGTAGACATATGCCTCATATGCGAGACGTTCCTGAAACCTGGTGTCAGGGTAGGAGTACCCAACTACGACTGCCGTCGGAAGGACAGACCAACACACAAGGGAGGAACGGCTATCTACGTAAGAAGATCGCTCCGGCACCACCCTATCGGACTCCAGCGCCTCAACCCCCCCCCCCCCCCCGGAAGCGAACGGAGTGGCAGCGGACACGACACTCGTAAGAATCAACTTCATCGCCGTCTACAGGCAACCCCACAGGAACGGAGCACTCGAACCAGCTGACATAGAAGCTCTCCTCTCAATCCCACGAAACATCTTCGCGGGAGGAGACTACAATGCGAAGGACCACGCATGGAACTCGCGAATAAATAACAACAGCGGAAGAAGACTACTGAACGCCGCTGAAAGAAGACAAGCAACCATAATAGGACCCAACAGTCCAACGTACTATCCGAAAAACCACAATCACAATCCAGACATACTGGATGTAGCCCTGGTAAAAGGACTTCCCCTGGCCATCCATGCCAGCACCCGAGACGTACTGGCCTCGGATCACATACCAGTCGTCTACGACATCGCCCTGGAAGCACTCGCCCCGCAAAAGGACGGACTCGACCTAAAAGGCACCAGATGGCAGAACTACAAAGAGCTGCTAGCTGAAGACCTCGCCACCCCACCCGACGCAGAAGTCGGAGCAGAAGAAACCATCCGATACGTGACGGAAAAGGCCATAGACGTAGCCGTAGCCACTACACCAGCAAGAAGATAAGAGGGACAAGATTCCACACCACACCACCTCCCACCGCAAATAAGAGCAGCAATCGCAGACAAAAACAGGCTCTTCCGCGAGTGGACCAGAACGAGAAATCCAGCAACCAAGAGGCAAGTCAACAGGCTAAAGAGAGAAATAAAAGCAGCAGTGGAGGCCCACAGAATACAAACATGGGCAGCCACGATATCAGTACTCCGAACTGAAGATGGGACTGCTTGGAACACCACAAAGAACCTCCTGCACCACTACCAGAGGATACCACCACTTTCAGTAGCGAACGACAAGGTGTGCAAACCCAACAGCAAAGCGGACGCACTTACAGATGTGTTCGCACAAAACTTCACCCCCATAGAAGACCCCAGCGACCCGGAACACATCGAACTGGTGAACAACAGTCTCCCCCGGTTCCTGGAAGCTCAAGACGACGAAGACCAAATACAGGAAACTACCACAGAGGAAGTAAAGATACAGCTCAGATACCTAAACCCAAGAAAAGCGGGAGGTATCGACCTGTTCACAAACAAGATGCTCAAAGAAATGCCGGAAGAAGCCGCTGCAGTACTAGCAAGGTCCTTCAACGCCGTACTGCGGACGAAGAAGTTCCCCCGAACATGGAAACACGCAGTAGTAGTACCGGTCCCCAAACCGGGAAAGGACGCCACCCAACCAGCAAGCTACAGGTCCATAAGCCTGCTACCGGCGATTTCAAAAGTATTTTAACGCCTTACATCTGGCCAGGCTACCACAACATGTGAATGAGGACCAGATACTACCCAACACACAGTTCGGCTTCCGAGCAGGACACTCGAAAACACAGCAACTCCTAAGAGTCACAGAGGAGGCAATGGAAGCGATGGAACGAAGGGAATTCTTCGGCGTAGTGTTCCTGGATGTTTCCAGAGCATTTGACTCGGTATGGCATGAGGGCCTGCTGTTCAAATTGCTGGACAGACGAGTGCCAGTGTCACACGTGACACTATTGAAGTCCTATCTGGAAGGAAGACCATTCCACGTCAGAGTACAGAATGGAGAATCCTCAATAAGAAGGATCCTAGCTGGAGTACCGCAAGGAAGTGTACTAGGCCCAGTGCTGCACGCACGCACACACACACACACACACACACACACACACACACACACTCTACACCAGCGACGTTCCAGAAGCACCCAACGTCCACACAGCTCTATATGCGGACGATACCGCTCTCTACGCACGCAGCAGGAGCGCCAGAGTCCTCAGGCATCGACTGCAACGAGCCACAGACGAACCCTGCGACTGGGCGAAGAAGTGGCGCCTGGCGTTCAACGGGACGAAGACACAAGCAATACCCATCTGCAGAAGGAAGTTCCCAATGGACCTGCCACCAATAGAAGTACGCGGCACCGCAGTCCGCTGGAGCAGAACAGCACTCTACCTAGGAGTTACACACCTCACGTGGAAAGACCACGTAAACAACATCAAGGACAAGGCAATGGGAAGACTCCGGATGCTCTACCCAGTACTCAACCCCACCTCCACACTACCGCAGGAGCTGGGCATCAAATTATACCTCGCACTAGTGCGCCCACTCCTAGAGTACGCCGCAGTAGTGTGGGGTAACGCAGAGAACAACACATCGGCAGCCTGCAGCGTGTACTGAACAGGGCGCTGAAGAGAGCCCTGCACCTGCCGTGGGACTTCCCAACCGAAGAGCTCCACGAGCTGGCCGGGGTCCCCCGGCCACGCGAGAGGTTCCGACAAGCAGCACACACCTTCTACGAGAGGACAGCAGCAGCAGCAGAGAACCCGCTCATCTGTGCCCTCGAACACCGAGAGCACCGCAACATCAACACCAGATGGCCGGCTCTGCTGCTGGGATAGACCAAGAAAAGAAGACAGCACCCCTCCTGTCAACCCCATCCTGAATGTTATTATTGTAAATACCACACCCCATAAAAAGGTTAATATTGTAAATATTCTCCCATACAAACGTAATGTCGCCACCAACAGGGGCGAGTAAGTGTATGAATTTTCTCATTCATTCTATCAGAGATCACCTTCAGTGGTGAGGATGAATGTGTGTGTGAATGTGCGTTATTATTTAAAAAACGCTATCCAGCAAAGTAGATAAAAGCATGGCACCAAAAAAGTGTTCCTCAAAGAAGCCAATCAAAATTTGTATGTACACCCCATACTTGTAACTAAGATTTGTCCACAGGAATAGCTGCAAAGCCCACACTGTAAGACGCCGGGGAAGAAAGAAGAACCTTCCTCACAAGAAGAAAGGTGCGAGCCGCCGCTACAGACTCGGCAGGCTCGCTCAGTCGTCGCTCCGGCAGTGAGCAGAGACGTCGTGGGCACGTCCGGAGTTCCGAGGATCGCTCAGCAGAGCAATGGGTGTGGCGGACGCCGTTCGGCCGAGCCCGCTCGGTCGACGGCCCCATCCGGCCACCAAACTACGACGACTGGAGATGTTGGCGTGGCAGACCGATGTCCGGAGCAGCGTGCTCCCCCGGTGGCCCCGTCTGACGCGCCGCCAAGAACGACCCGGTCGCCGTCCACGGATTACGATACGGACGATTTCTCTGGAGAAGACGATATTATAGTGCACGACGCACTTCCGGCCGACGAGCGGGCGCGAAGGATGAAGACCAGCCCAGAGGGCGAGCGGCGCAAAAGGTCTCTCACAACAGCACCAACCGGCGCCAAAAATACGCCCAAGAAGAGGAGGCAGCTCACTGTCTCTACAAACGGGGGCAGACGTCGCGCCCTACCTGATAACAACGGTGCGGGAGCGACCTGGACGACCGTCACGTCGAAACGTGCGGCCAGACCCAGGACGACGCCTTCACCGCCGCCCACATCGACGGAAAACCGTTTTGGGGCATTTGCGGTCGAAGAGAAGACAGAGCGGCCCACATCCTAGCAGTCGGCGCCCACGGCCGCTGCCCAAGCAGGCCGTTCGAACGAAGAAGATAAGAGGGGCCTGGTGCAATGCTTCCGCTGCCAGGGGATGGGGCACGTGGCTCGCCACTGCTCCTTCCCCGAGAAGTGTGCCGGGGCCCACCCCAGCAGACTGTGTCCGCTACCGCGGTCGCACGCTCCCAAGTGTGCGAACCGCAGCGGCCCACACGTGGCGAGCTACCGCGGCTGCGAAGTTTTCAAGGCCGCAATAGCTCGCCAAAACGGGCAGCAGGCTACGAAGACTGCCGACCGCTCCCTCCGTCGTCCGCACCCAAGTGCAAAACCGGCGAGGCGGCCGGCACAAGCAAGACCGACGCCGGCAGCGAAGCTGCCACCTCCGTTCCCACTGAAAGGGGCAACAGAAGCCGGCGCATTCGCGCTAGCAAACGTGCGCGAGAGCGCACACCAGAAGAACAGCGCGCCGACCACGTCCAGGGGAAGACGCGCAAAGAAGATCACGCATCGACGGGAGGCGAAAGGCGTGGCAACACGCCAGCAGCCACACGTCAACCAGCTGCAAACAGCCAAGGCGCCACGACAGCAGCGCATGAAGGAGGGCTGGCTGCAGCAATCTCCGCACACTCCGCGGCAATCGACAAGGTAACACACCTTGCCGACACGCTGCAGAGTTGCTCAAGCAGTGATGACCGCCTCGCCGGCGGCTGTTCAACAGCCGTAGAAATAAGGTGCTCCCTACGCCGTCCGCGCCGGGAGCAGTGAAGTCTGCCTGCCATGGGCCCACCCAGCTGTCTGCATAGCAGACAACAAGAAGCTTAATTTACATGAGAAGGGCCACGAGAAGACAACAATGAGAAGAGAAGAATAAACCTTACCACAAGAAAGAAGATTTGGAGGCAATGTAGGTGAAGCCTACTAGGACTCCGCCAACCAGGGGACAGGGGGCCCCTGCTGAAGCCCGGTTTGTTCGTTCGTTCGCCGCTACATACGCGCTACTGCCGTCGCAGCGAAAGGAGCTCTCAGCCGGTGATGGCCGGTGCAACGGTAGCTACTGGGGTTTAGGATTCGGTGACCGCTCTGCTCTACAGAGAGTTCCCTTTCGAGGCGCCAGTAGCGCTCGGTGGATCGGCGGAAGGTTGAGCTTTGCTCCCTTTCGTCGAAAAGCCGTGTAGCTCGCGGAGAAGCTAATTGTCACAAGAGTCACCGACTCACAGCAACTCGTAACTTCGTTTACAAACTCCCTTAGCGAGACTATCTCGTTCTGTATTACGGTTGACCAGTGCCAGGGGCCCGCTCACGTCGGACCACCCCGCGTACTGTAGGCCACTTTTCTTCCTCCGCACCTCCTTTAGGTGCCGCACCAACGGCGCACGCTAGGCCGTAGGGCATTCCCCCTCTTCAGTACGACCTATCTGATAGCTCTTTCTTTTCATAAAAAGCAAAATTGTCGTGCCCACCCACACGTAATAAAGCTCCTGACAGCACCAAGATGGCAGATTCTGCCGGTGTTTCCCCCTCCCTAACCCACAGCAAAGCTGCAGCGAAAGAGGCGCGTAAGTCGGCTGTTTCCGTCGACGTCAACGTCCCGCTTGCCGTCGTTCACGTGGTGTTGACCGACAATGATCGGCAGATAGCTGCGCAAGCGCAGGAACTGCTGAACCAGCGTCGATTGATAACCGACTTCTGCGGCCCAAGCGATTCCCCCACGCGGACAAGTACACTGCACATAACACTACATTCACCTGCATCTGGTGACTCATGCACCACTGTCCAACGGCGGAACCGGCAGCCGCAGATGCGGACACAGAACAACACTACACTGGGCCCTGGCAGGTGGAGGGCCCACAACGCAAACCGAGAAACAGCAGGCAAACATGCGAGCAACCACACTCGCAAGGTACCCGAAAGGCGCTGCTGCCTACACCGAAACACACACTTACGGTTAGGAACACTACCACAACAACAAATACGACCCGACCTGCGGTCAGCAACACCACAGAAACACCAACCGCAGCTACGCCCGCACAACAGAAGACTGGTTTTGCCCCAGTCGTAATTCAAAACTACGGGGACCTTAGTGTCGTCAACACAACATTCGCGGAAAGGCACACACCTTGCACGCTATACACGAAGTACTCTGAGGATAGTGCCTCACTGTACGTGTCAACTAACAACGAATACAAAGATCTCCTTATCTTCCTCAAAGGAAAGGGGATCGAACATTATACGTACAAGACTGCTGAAGAACGGACACAGCAGTACGTGGTAAAGGGAGTGGACCCCGGTACCCCAAACAGCACAGTACAAGCGGCGCTCAACTTCCTTGGATTCGACTGCAAAAGTGCTTCCAGGATGACAGGCTTCCGCTCCCACCACCGTCTACCACACTACCTGGTCGAGATTACCGACACGATCGCCTCCCGCGGCCTTCTGCAGATAAAAAGCCTTCTGCGGATGGACGTAAGGGTAGACATATACGAACCACCACAAGTCCCCCAACAATGTAACAACTGCCAGCGGTTCGGTCATTCGGCCCTTCGCTGCGGCCTGGCACCCCGTTGCCGCGGATGCGCTGGCAAACACGCTTCCAACGCATGCACACTAATACACGAAAACATACGCCGTTGCGCCAACTGTGGCCAAGGCCATGCGGCCAACTACAGGGGCTGCGACGTATACAGAGAGGTGCAGAGGCGCAAAAACCAACAGTCGAAGCCACCCAACGTCATACCACGACCAAGGCCCGCACCAAACCCTGTCAGGAACGGAGTGTCGTTCGCCATGGCTACACGCCCTGGAGGAGCGGAGCGGGCTCGGAACCTCTGCGCCCAGCACACGCACCTAACAACCGCTGCGACAACAACACAGCCGTCTCAGCCAACATGCAACAGTACAACCACACCGGTACCAACAACAGTCCCCAAAACAAACACAACCCCACCCCTGAAGCCACTGCCTGCGAACCCACACACGACACACAGGAAGACACACTTACACAAGGACCCCCAGAACCAAGAACCCAGAGAAGGCGTAGGCGACCACGAGGTAACAGGAGTGAGAACACACGTGCACCACAAAGTACCCAACAACAACAACAAAACACTGACACGCAGGCTTCACAGTCAGCAAGCCAGTGATACCAGCACACACACTACTCCACCCCTTAACACATCTGAAACACAACACAAGCGCCAGCCCACACACAACGCCAACACCCACACCAGCGGCCGCCAACACCACAATCGAGCCACAGGCCGACACACACAACACCAACACAACACTTCAGGGTTTATTGCCAAAAAAATTCCCCCCCCCCCCCCATCCGCTCACATTTTTAACAAGCTCGCGGCGGCCGTCACCACACTCGTCACACGGCTCATAGCTGCTCAACCTGGGCAGTACTGGGCCGCCATACAAACAGCGCTCACCACACTGTCCACACCCCTACATGGATAACACGCCACACCCGGCCCCCATCGCAAACAACCCGACACTGACAGATCCTGTTCTGGAATGCAGACGGGACCAACTACAAAAGGGCAGAATTCGCCGCGCTCATGGAGCGCAAGGGTTTCCTTATCGCACTACTGAACGAAACTAAGCTCAAACCACGTAACCAACTAAACTTCACCGGCTACTGCGTCTATCGTACCGACCGACCGGACGGCTCCGGTCATGCCGGAACAGCCATCATCATACACAAAGACATAGAACACACAAACATAGTGCTCCCTGACCTTGAAAAACGGGAGGCAACCACCGTCAGGGTCATGTTCAATGTAGGCTACACTAAACTGGTGTCAGTATACAACAGCCCTAAAAACATCGAAACACGCGACATCAGCACAATACTCGACATATCACCGCGCGTAATCGCCGCTGGAGATCTTAACGCAAAACACCCGGACTGGAACTCACGAATACGAAACTCCAACGGCAAGAAACTACACAAACACGCACTAAGGCGAAACTGCATCATACAGCGCCGACCGAACCGACGCACATTCCCTACCGGAGGGGACACAGGCCAGACGTGTTAGACATGGCCCTCATCAAGGGCATAACAACGACACTCAACGTTGCCGTTGGAAACGATCTGCCCTCAAATCACCAACCCGTTATACTGTACATTGAAGAAACACTGCAGACATGGAACAACGCAGGATGTTAGACTACGGGCGCACGAATTGGACCCAGTTCGAGGAAACGCTTGACTGTCGCATCCCACCCACGTGATTAACGAGACAGCCCAAATTGATGAGGCAGTTTAAATCCTCACCTGCACTGTCCAAGACGCAACAGCCGACACCATACCAATCCGCACACCACAACAACGCAGTGCTGCCCTGCCCCGGGAGATCCTGGGCCTTATCTCAATGAGGAACCGCCTCAAGAGACATTGGCAGCGTACCCGGCGCCAGCACTTCAAACAGCACATGAACAGGCCCCAGGGTATAATCCGGGGAAAAATACAAACATTTTAAACATTTAAGACAACAGTGGGACCAGGAACTCTAAGGGCTGGACACCACGCGACCTGGCGTGTGGAAGATGGCCCGACACTTCACCAGGGAGAAACTGGACACCCCCACGTTGTAAGGGCCCGACGGACCAACATATTCTGCGGAAGAAAAAGCGGAACTGATGGCCCTCACACTCGCAGCATCATTCACACCGAACCTGGATCCCTCAGACCCAGCGTTCACACTTGCTACGGACCAGGAGGTCACACGCATCCTGGCCCAACCAGCGCGCAACATCATGCTACAAGCTAGTACAGCTGAAGTCAAATGGGCCATCATGCATACCACCGCTAGGAAGGCCCCTGCCCCTGGTCACGATGGCATTCAAAACCGTGTCCTCCAGGAGTTCACGGACAAAGCTGTAGACTACCTAACACACATCACGAATGCCATACTCAAGCACCAACACTTCCCCGCCTTTTGGAAGACGGCCAAGGTCCTGATATTCAGAAAGCCGGGGAAAGACCACTCCCTCCCACAAAATTACCGACCTATCAGTCTGCTGAGCACGCTCAGCAAGATAGTTGAGAAGGTAATATTAAAACGACTCACCAGGCACTGCATCACAAACGACACCATGAGACCGGAGCAATTCGGTTTCAGGAATCACCACTCAACAACACAACAACTCCTCCGCGTCGTTTAATACATAACACACTGATGCAGCACAAACAAAGGAACTAGGGGGATGTTCCTGGACATCGAAAAGGCTTTCGATCGTCTATGGCACAACGGCCTAATACGCAAACTCAGTGACGCAGGGTTCCCCGACGGGCTCGTACGTCTCATACACTCATATCTCACGGACAGGAGTTTCAACACCGACGTGAAGGGAAAACAATCGACACAACATGGTATCCAGGCAGGAGTACCCCAAGGAAGCATCTTATGTCCCTTACTGTTTAACCTCTATATTAACGACCTCCCAGCTACATACTACACGACGGTGGCAATCTACGCGGATGACACCGCCATCCTTGCGCAAGATTGGAAGCCGTCTAACATTAATTCACGACTACACACTGCACTCAGCGTGGCTGAGCCTTGGCTGGTGAAATGGCGTGTTAGAGTAAACGTCGACAAGTCAGAGGCCGTTCTGTTCACCGGAAGACCGAAGCAAGTGCGCAAACATCAGTACTGCAATCCAATAACACCACACACACGCCCAATAAGTTTCCGCGAGAAGGTCAAATACCTCGGTGTCCGGCTGGACAGGAAACTACTCTGGGGGGGGGACCACATTCAACACGTGACCAACAAAGCTAACGCGAGGCTCAAACAACTCTACCCCTGATGTACGCAGCCCCTGTCTGGGGATACGCTGCGCCAACTCGCTGCGCCGTCTGCAGCTCATACAGAACAAACTACTCAAAATCGTAAGCAACGCTCCGCGCTACACACACATCGCGGACCTTCACCGGGAATACCGGCTAGATACCATCTTGCAGGTATTCCAAAAACTCTCCACACGACTGCACAATAACACGAGACACCCGCACAACCCGTTTATCCTTTCTCTGGGTAACTACGACCACAACCATAGATGGAAACGTAATAGACCAAAGACACTACTGGCACGGAACTAAACATCCATGGTCCATAGCATGCTAACACGACAGTACTGGCGAGCCCCTGCAACACAACTACTACTGGTAACCCCAGATGCCCGACCCGCCGAAGAACAGGCAACCGCAGGGAAACCGTACTGTACACAGCACACAAACCAACCACACACACCCCCTACACCGTCTTGAGCCGATCTATGACCGATCGCCCACTAATGTACAACGACCTTGAGCTGTTGCAGGGACGCAGCAACTGCAGCAAGCCCCGCAACGAGTTCCAACAACGACGAAGGTAACGATGCACGATACCTCGCACTAACGTAACCACACCTTGCATGTACTGTCGCAGACAGCAAGCCGCTACTGGCCTTACTACACATCCTACTGTCGCAGAGGTTTTTCCCTTGGCGCTTGCCTTGGCACTTTCTTTCCTCTGCCCTTACAACAGCTATCCTTCGATCGCTTTCGTCCACTTTCTATCTCCTGATGGACCATGTTAATGAGTAATCTTACCCAGACGCACGGATAACATCACAGCCCGCATCCTGTGACTCCTGATTCAAAAACATGTTATACGGAGGTGACAGTAGAACTTTTGGTTTGGTCACCACGTTGGTGAGGGCGTGAAGGGGCGCCATCCTTTTCTTTCTTCGCCGCTACATTCCCCACGCACGCGTTGTGCGCGACGCGTAGTTAGTCGAGTGCGGGATGTCGTCGCAGACGGACGTGACGAGCGACAGTGCGACTGTGGCGGCTGCCCCGGCAGCCGCAGACGAAGAATCCGGGGCGGGCGGCCGCTGTTCGATGGGGCAAGCTTCATCGACGGCCTCGCTGTCTGCTCCACAGACGACGACCCAGCAAAGTCAACGGACAGAAGCAATGTTCCACGAGACGGATACAGCCAGTGAAGACCTTAATCTAGAAGATGAAGTGCGCAACGCAGTTCGACGAAACCGCGCTGCGCAGCAGACGTCGACAGACGCACAACAGTCGTCGGAACCCACCGACGGCGGCTTCCTGAAGCCACCGCGCAAGAAGGCCACGCGAGAGCGACAGGCGCCAGTGCCGGCGAGCAACGCATATAGCGCTCTAGAAACAGCACCAGAAATGGATCCTGCACCACAACACCAAGACGCCAACACGCCAACACGCCACAACGAGAGAAACTCCCGCCGATTGTTCTCCAGTATCCGGAGAGCTACAAGAAACTAGAGAATTGGTTGAAGACTTACTGCCAATTCCCCTTCACAGTGAAGCAGGCAGGTGGCGATAAATTGAAGCTCCAACTATCCGCCACCGTAGACTACACGAAGGTTATGAACACGGTTGGAGCAGCGGGCATACCATGTTACACCTTCCCGACAGTACGACCTAAGATGCTCAAGGTCGCCGTACATGGAGTACCGATGTCAGTCACTGATACGGAGCTCAAAGAAGATTTGGAAGACGCTGGTTTTGTCACTACTGTTGTGGCAAGACACAAACCACTAGGAACGACGAAACCAATACCGATGGTTGCTGCCATCCTGCAAGATACGGAAGACCACCGAAAAATCTTCCGGATGACGACACTAGGGCGGCTAGTCATCACTGCAGAGAAACTTCGAGCTACCAGAGGCCCAACGCAGTGTTTCTCCCACGCTGCGTGTCACTGCACAATGCCGCCGAAGTGCGTGAAATGCGGCGAGGGTCATGACTACCGGAAATGCCCACATCCAAGGGAGCACAAGGCACGCTGCTGCGACTGGCGTGGGCCACACCCTGCCAATTACAGGTCACGCCCACAGTTCAAGAACGCCAGTGGACGAATGAGAGGCCTACCACCACTGGAGGTAGAGAAGAAGAGGGCAGCTCCGCAACTCGACGGCGCCCAACAACTACCACCGCGAGGACGGCCGTGGTGACGGCCACAACAGCACAGCGAACTACGACGTACCGCAGCGGCGTCACGGTGGCAGACTTCGTCAGTGGAAGGTAGCCCGACGCCATACCGACTGACAACTCCTGCCATACGCCCATGCAGCAGAGACTACTGCAACCAACTTCCACGGTCAGAGACGCACAGCCAGCGATGGATACCACGCCACAGCAGCCTCCATCACGGCAAGCACCTGTGCCATCTGCAGACATCGTGACGATACTCCAGACGATGATGACCGAGCTCACCCAGGCAATACGATCGCTCCCGCAGGCGATCAACGCAGCCGTACAGGCAGCCATGGACTGTCGCCTACAAACCCCAGCCGGACCTACTGCTCAACATGGCCAGGCATAGACGACTAGTAACACTCAAAAGAGCGACGTGGAATGCGGCATCGCTCAGCGAGCCACGAGAAAATGCGGGAACCTCAGAGAAGCACCCTCACCACTCGTTCGCCAGCTCGGCCGACGAAATGAAGAGACAGACCTCTATAAGCGGCCCGTGGCCCTACTGCACAGACAGTAGATCCACCTGCAGATAACCAGCACATTCATACGCACCAAGACGACACACAACAACGAGACGACTAACCCTCCGACAAGAAGTCAAGAAGCAGCAGTCAATGCCTACAGGGTAAATGCTGCATTACCCCCCCTTCGCCGGATACAGAAGATGCGAGCGCGCGCGCGCTGCATTCCCGCACCGTGCACACTCGAGTTATAGCGATGCCGCGTGAAACGGACGGACGCGCCACCGCTCGCTAATATGTATAACTGCGGACAGGGCCGCGTCCTTGCACGCACCGGGAGTCGAGTCGAGTACGTCGGGAGAGCACTCGCGGCCTTCCGATAGTACTCCTCCTCCATCGTGTGACGTTGTCCCCGAAGGCAACGCATCTGCGGACAAGGCCGCTCCTTGAACGCACCCAGAGCCGGCAGCAGCACCTCCGTTGAGCCGATTGGTGAAACAGCGCGTGCTCCCCCTGACTCCCTCGATGCAGCCGATCTCGAGCGCATCCGCAAGGAAATGAGGCAAGCATGCACGGATACCGAGGGAAGTTACTACGTCCGCGACGACGAGAACGAGGCGTCCAAATCGGAAACCTCACCTCCAACAGCGACGTCTGCAAACCAAAAAACAGGGGTTGCGGAGGCAGCGCTGTACACCTTGTTGGACCTCCTGCCGAAGCCCAACACAACATTGGCGGCGCACCCTAACGGCGAAACAAGGAAATCGCCAACGCTGATACTGAGATGGAACACCAAGCCATACAGAACAAAAGAAGACACCCAGACGGAGACGCTCAAGTGCCACCAAACGCACGTAAACTTCGGAAGGCAACAGACCCTCGCACACGGCCCAAGCCGGCAGCCAAAGGCCGCAGGCGCAGCAAAGGAAGAGGAACTCGACAGAAGGAGGCAGACGGCTTCCAACAAGTGCGGAAACCGGCGAAGCGCGCCAGCATTCCATCCTCCACGCCTCCACGCACGAGAGACGAAGACGCAGCCTCCAGGCGACGCCCACCGAGACTAGACAGCCCTGTGGACTTCCCTGAAATGCGCCAGCGCGGAAGCCGTTACCAACAGCGGCACATCGACGCGCCACATGTCCCACAACAACCACAGGAAGAAGACAAGGCCGCCCAAATGCTGCAGCTGTTGGCAGACCTCATCGACAGGGTCCTCCGTGTCATCGAGGACCACCTCAATAAATACGCGGCGACTGTGGAGAAGATCACGCAGACGATTACCTTGGGCATCTCCACCAGACAACATGAATAGACACGAGCATGGTATGAAAATCGGCGTCTTTAACGCCAACGGCTTGCGTCGCCAGGACGCTGAATTCAGGAGCTTCATCCGTGACGAGAACCTGGACATCTGTCTCGTCGCAGAAACACATCTGAAGCCCGGCGTGAAAGTGGGAATGGCAGACTACCACTGCTACCTGGACGACCGGCCCACCGCGGGTGGCGGCACGGCGGTGTACGTAAAGAGGACGATGCGCCACCACAGAGTTCACGTGCCGCAAATCGCTACAATGGAGGCCACGGGGGTCGCCGTACAAACGGACCAGGGGCAAATAAATTTCGTGGCAATCTACCGACCTCCATGAGGACTACTGCATCCAGATCAGTTCGCGGCGCTGATCTCCATCCCTGGAACCACATTCCTCGGAGGCGACGTAAACGCCAAGAACACCATCTGGAACTCCCGGACAACAAACACAAGCGGCCGCCGTCTACAACGGGTGGCCGAGCAGCTCGGAGCGGCGGTGATAAGACCCCACGAGCCGACCATCTTCCCGGCACGAAGAGGAGCGCAACAGGACGTCATAGACGTGGCCATCGTCCGCCGAGTGAGACACTTCACTTCATTTCCGCCACAACGAGGGCCACGATGGCGTCCGACCACGCCCCAGTGGTCTTCGAACTAAACGCAGACTTCGTCCAAACAACCAAACGTGGCCTCGACCTCAGGGGCATCACCTGGGACACGTTCCAAGCAGAAATGGCGGCCAAGACCGAAGACGCGCCGAACCCGATAGAACGTGGTGCGGAAGCGGCGCTGCGGCACCTCACCCGAGGAGTCGCAGAAGCTGTGGCGGCAGCCACTCCAGACAGAAGAGTAGAAAACGAGAAGACACGCGCCCGAGAATTCCCGCAACACCTCAAAGCTGCCATCACGGAGAAGAATAGACTTCGCCGCGAATGGCCGCTAACACGGAATCCCGCAACGAAGCGGCAACTAAACAGGTTGCAACGGGAAATTAAAGCAGCCGCCGACGCCCACAGGATAGAAGAATGGGCGCGGAAAGTCGCGTCCCTGAAAACAGAGGACGGAACTGCATGGGAAGCGGTGAAAGGACTAATCCGCCGCACCGCCAAATTACCGCCACTGCAAGTCGGAAACGTCTTCGCCAGCGAACCGGACGCAAAGGACAACGCCCTCGCAGACGCGTTCGCTGCAAACTTCACCCCGGTGGAAGAACCCGTCGACCTGGAACACGTGGCACTGGTGGAGGAGCGACTGCCGGTGTTCTTGGCGGCCGAAGACAATGACACCGTCATCGAGCCGATCGAAGAAGAAGAAGTCGAGATACAGCTACGCCATCTCAACGGCGGGAAGGCAGGAGGCCCCGACCTCGTCACAAATCAGCTCCTCAAGCAACTGCCGCCCATCGCAGTCGGGCACCTCACGGGGATTTTCAACTCCATCATCCGAACTGGCGTATTTCCAGAGTGCTGGAAGCACGCCGAGATCGTGGCCCTACCCAAGCCAGGGAAGGATCACAGGCGGGCGAACAACTACCGCCCGATCAGCCTGCTGCCGGCACTCTCGAAAGTCTTCGAGAGGTTATACCTACGTCGGCTGGGAAACCACGTCGACGCGGAAGGCCTCCTGCCCGACGAGCAGTTTGGATTCCGGAAGGGACACTCCACCACCCAGCAACTACTGCGGCTGACAGAGGAAGCCTCCTATGCCCTGGACCGACGCGAGTACTTCGGCGCGCTTCTGGTCGACGTGTCTCGTGCATTTGATTCAGTGTGGCGCAAAGGTCTCCTTTATAAACTGTTTACATTGGGGATTCCTGGACCACACGTGAAGCTCCTGCAGAGTTACCGCGCGGGCCGCACGTTCCACGTACGGGCAGACTGTGGAATCTCCACAGAACGCCGAATACTCGCCGGAGCCCCGCAAGGTTCGGTCCTGGGTCCAGTGCTCTACTCGCTGTACACTGCCGACCTTCCGCGCACAGATCGGGTGCAACTCGCCCTGTACGCGGACGATACTGCAGTGTACTGCCGCAGCATGCAGCCGCAACTCCTGCAAAGACGACTGCAATCCGCAGCCAACAATCTGGAAGACTGGGCGGCAAAGTGGCGGCTGGCGTACAACGCAACAAGCAATCATCATTGCCCACCGGAACGTGCCGGCTGACCTCCAGGAGATAACACTACGAGGAAGACCAGTCCCCTGGAGCGCAACGGCCAAATATCTGGGCGTCACACTAGACAAACGACTAACGTGGCGCCCACATATTGAAGAAACCAGGAAAAAGGCAATGGGGGCGCATGAACATCCTATACCCCATACTCAATCCAAGCTCTTGGTTACCAGACCACCTAGGGGTGGTCCTCTACAAATCCCTCATACGACCAGTGCTGGAATACGCCGCGGTCGTATGGGCAAACACGGCACCGACCAACATGCAAAGGATCCAGGCAGTGCAGAACAGAGCACTGAAATGGGCACTCCATCTGCCGAAGGACTTCCCAAGCGATGAACACCAAATAGCGGACGTCCAAAGACTCCGAAGCAGAATTGAACAAGGGGCAGAAAAATTCTACAACGCCGCCGAAACATCGCAGAACGCGAAGATACGATAACTCGGCAGCCGAGAAGAGTGGAGAGCGCACCTGAGCTGGCCACACCATCTTCGTCAGGCACACTGGCGAAGAAGCAACTAGTCTCATGAACCCAAAGCACCAAAAATTTGGACAATCAACAACCTGGATACTAAAGCGATCGCAAAAAAGAAAAAGAAGAACAATTATGGAAGGAAGAGCACTCTAGGTGCTGAAACTTCGTAAACATCCGGGAATCCACAAATGGAGTTTCGACAAGAGGTGCACAGCCGCCACATTCTGGCACCAGTCGAGTCAGGGATGCCGGCCGAGCGCTCCGCGCCTTAGCATCCTGAGATGTGTGACAGGGCCGCGTCCCTGCACCCTCCCGCAGGTGAGTCGAGCACACCAGATGCACGCCCGCGTTTTCCTGATAGTGCTCCCCTCAACTGGACGACGCAACCGGAGCCGTTGCCCGCGTATGTGAAAGTGTCTCGCTCGACGCGCTCGCGAAAGAATTTGCCGGTGACTCGCTCGTACCCACCGTGCCCTTGGCACAGTCTTTGGAGACAGCAGCAGCCGTTTGCACGTCGCAGCGCGCTCAAGAAGCGCTGCAGAAACTAACCTGCTACCGACACCAACAACCTCCGCCGACAGCTCCACGCCGTCAGCGGAACCAATGGAGCAGGAAACTGCATACAAAGGTAATAGTGCGTCGAAATCACGTAAACGCGCCAACACAGAAGAAAACGAGGAACACTCCTTCCTCAAGAAGATGAGTGTCGACCAACAACGTCAGCCAACACACTGTGGCCGGCGCAACGGTCGCGCACGTAACATTACCGATAAGGACGGTTTTGTGCAGCCCAAGAAGAGAGCCAGAGCCGCTCCGTCGTCCGAAACACCGGCAGTGAACACTACCAACATGTCCAACGCGCTCTCTGATAGGGAGGAGGAAGAAGAGCATGACAACACTGCTCCACGCGGCCGTCTTCCCCCGCCACTTGTGATCGCGTACGAAAAAGACTTCCGCAGCCTGCAGATCATGTTAAATGCTCTTTTGCGGAAAAACAATTATACCAGTCGCGGACTGCCGCGAAAGAGCTTCGGCTCGCAGCTCCCAGTAGCCTCCGGTTACCCAACGTGATTCTCACGTACTTTTAGGGACTCTGAGGCAGTACCAGGGCTATTTCACGGGACCACGCCCGCGTGCAGCAGGCCATTCTTCTTCCACACCTCCTTTAGGTGCCGCGCTTGCACCAACAGCGCATGTTAGCGTAACGTAGGGAACACCCACTTCAATAGGGACCAAGAGACACTTCTCTCGCCTATCGAGAAAAGCAAAATTGTCGTTTCCCCCCTCCCACCTAATAAGTAATCCTAAGTGCGAGATGGCGGACGCTACTAGCACTTCCCCTGCTGTCACCCGCAGCAAGACCAACACACGAGGCGCGAGGATCGACTGCACCCGCCGAAACTCACGCCCCGCCCGCTACCGACGGCAAGGGAGCGGCTGGCGACGCTCGACAGCTTGGCGCGAAAGCGCAAAAGCATCTTGAGTCGCGCCGGCTAATCACCGAACTTTTCGGGGCGGACGTCTCTCCCACTAAAACAACTACACTCAACATCACTTTACACTCACCTGTCACTGGACAGTCCTGTACCATTCTCCCACCGACGCCGCAGCCTCAAGAGATCGAGGCAGCGGCGGCGGATGTGGACACACAAAACTACTACACAGAGCCCTGGCAGGTGGAGGGCCCAAAACGCAGACCTAAAAAAAACACCAGCACAAACAAGCGAGCAACCAAACTCGCTAGGCAACCGAAAGGCGCTGTTGCCTACACCCACTAGCTCACCTCAGGCTAGCAACAGCAATACACAACAAAACGCAAACACAGTTGTGGCGAACAACAACGAAGAACACAAAGCCACAGCGGTGCCCACACAACGTAAGACTGGTTTCCCCCCAGTTACACGTACAGAACGCTGGACGAGAGAACCCAGCAGTACGTGATCAAGGGAGTGGACCCCAGCACCCCCAACGAGACAGTACATGCGGCCCTTTGTTATCTAGGATTCGACTGTAAAAGTGCCTCCCGGATGACAGGGTCTTGTACACACGCACCGTTACCACACTACATGGTCGAGTTAGCCGACACGGCTGATTCCCGCGCCATCCTGCAGATAAAGAGCTTTCTGCGGATGGACGTACGTGTAGAACTTTACGAACCACCCAACGTCCCCCAACAATGCAACAACTGCCAGCGGTTCGGCCACTCGGCCCTCCGCTGCGGCCTGGCAACTCGCTGCCGCGGATGCAGTGGCAATCACAGATCCAACACTTGCACACAAACACACCCAAACCAGCGACGCTGTGCCAACTGCGGTGGGACCCATGCGGCAAACTTCGGACAGTGCAACTCATACAAACAGGCGCTGAAGCGAAAACAAGACAAAAGCAGGGTACTGTACGACATACCACGCCCAAGGCCAGCGCCGAACCCAGTAAGGAACGGCGTAACGTTTGCCACGGTTGCACGACCTGGCGGAACGGCACAGGCTGCGGAACCTAAGCGCCCTACACACACACGTGAAACAACCGCTGCAACAGCCACACAACAGCCACAGGCAACACCTGAAACCCAACAAGCATCGGTACCAACACCTATGTCCCCAAACAACACGACCCCACTCCCGGAAATCACGTGCTGCGAAGAAACACACACTATACAGGAAAAAACATCCACACAAGAACCCCATGCTCAGAGGAGGAATAGACGTACACTTAAACACAGGGCGGGGAACACAAAATCACCGCAACTGGCCACCCAGCAACAACAGACCAATAACACACAGGTACAAGACATCGAGACTGTAACCCACACCACCATCCCCCTCATCACAGAAGTACCACAGGCGCCACAACCTCTGTCACGAAGCACAAATGCCGCTCCTAACAACACACCAATAGCCGCACAAGCGGCCGCTAACTCCACAACAGCACCTCAGGCTGCTACAGCCACCACCAAAACATCACCTGGGGGAATACTGGAACACTATTCCCTCGACACACAAATCCATACCAAGGTGCTGACGGCCGTCGCTACACTCATCACCCAGCTCATGAGCGCCGAACCCGGGCAATACTGGGCTGTCATACACACTGCCATCACAACACTCTTTCACACCCTTACATGAATAATATACCACACCCGGCCCATACGCAGACCCACACACACCATCACAGATCCTGTTCTGGAATACAGACTCGATCCACAACGAAAGGGCAGAATTTGCCGCGTTCATGGAGCGCAAGGGAATTCTTGTCGCGCTACTGAGCGAGACTAAGCTTAAACCGCAGAAACAAACTTTCACGGCTATTGTGTCTATCGTACCGACCGGCCGGGCGACGCCGTGGCAGGTGGAACTGCAATCGTCATACACAGACATTGAGCACACAAACATAGAGCTCCCTGAACTGGAAAAAGTCGAGCCTACGGCCGTCAGAGTCAAGTTCAACGGAGCCTGCACCACACTGATATCGGTATACAACAGCCCTGTAGGCATTTCAACACGCGATATCAGCAATTTACTCAACATTTCACCGCGAGTAATAGTCGCTGGAGATCTGAACGCAGAACAGCCAGAATGGAACTCACGCATGCGAAATCCCAACGGCAAAAAACTGTACGAACATTCACTAGGGAGAAACTACAGTATACTAGCGCCGTCTGAACGGACGCACATTCCCTATCAGAGGGGGGACAGGCCAGAAGTGTTTGACATGGCCCTCATCAAGGGCATTACAGCGACACTCAACGTTGCCGTTGAAAACGATCTGCCCTCAAACCATCAACCTGTAATACTATACATTGAAAAAACACTGCAGCACACGGAACAACGCAAGATGTTGGACTACGTGCGTGCGAATTGGACATTGTTCAAGCAAACGCTTGATAGCCACATCCCACCTATACACGAAATTAACGAAACAGCACAACTGGACGGGGCAGTAGAAACCCTCACTACCGCCGTCCAGGACGCAATGGCAGACACCATACCTGATCGCACCTCACAACAACGCAGTGCGGCCCTGCGCCGGGAAATCCTGGGCCTAATCTCAATGAGGAATCGCCTCAGGAGACAATGGCAGCGCACCAGGCGTCCGTACTTCAAACGCCACATTAACAAGCTACAGGGCATCATACACGATAAAATACAAACACATAGAACACAACAGTGGAACGAAAAACTCGAAGAGCTGGACACCGCACGACCTGGCGTGTGGCAACTAGCCCGACACTTCACCAGGGAGAAAATATACACCCCAACGCTTGAAGGGCCTGACGGACCTGCATACTCAGCGGAAGAGAAAGCAGAACTAATGGCCCGCACACACGCACCGTCATTCACACCAAACCTGGTACCATCAGATCCAGTGTTCACACTTGCTACTGACCAAGAGGTTACACGCATTCTAGCCCAACCATCGCGCGACGACATTCGACATGCTAGCTCAGCCGAAGTCTCCTGGGCTATAATGCATTCCGCTGCTAGGAAAGCCCCTGGTCACGATGACATTCAAAACCGTGTCCTCCAGGAGTTCACGGATAAAGCAACTGAGTACCTAACACACATAACGAATGCCATACTAAAACACCAACACTTCCCCGCCTTTTGGAAGACTGCCAAGGTCCTGATGTTCAGGAAGCCGGGGAAATACCACAGCCTCCCACGAAATTACCGACCCATCAGCCTTCTGAGCTCGCTCAGTAAGGTTGTTGAGAAGGTGATTCTCAAACGCTTCACTAGGCACTGCATAACAAATGACATCCTGAGACCGGAGCAATTCGGCTTCAGGAATCACCACTCCACAACACAACAACTCCTACGGGTCGTTGAACATATAACACATGGCTTCAACATAAACAAAGCTACAGGGGCAGTGTTCCTGGACATCGAAAAGGCTTTCGACTGTCTATGGCACAACGGCCTCATCCGCAAACTCAGCGACGCGGGATTCCCCGACGGGCTGCTGCGTCTAATACACTCATACCTCACAGACAGGAGTTTCAACACTGACGTGCAGGGAAAACAATCAACACGACACGGTATACACGCGGGACTACCCCAGGGAAGCATCCTAGGGCCCCTACTGTTTAACCTCTACATAAACGATCTGCCAACCACAAACAACACAACAATGGCAATCTACGCGGATGACACAGCCATCCTCGCACAAGATTGGGAACCATCAAACATTACGTCACGCCTACAGACTGCACTCAGAGTGGCCCAGCCTTGGTTGGAGAAATGGCGTGTTAGAGTAAACGTCGACAAGTGCGAAGCCGTTCTGTTCACTAGAAGACCGAAGCAACTGCGCAAACACCGATACTGCAGACCAATAACTCTACATGCACATCCAATACGTTTCCGCGAGAAAGTCAAATACCTCGGTGTCTGGCTGGACCGGAAATTACTATGGGGGGACCACATACAACACATGACCAACCGAGCTAGCGCGAGGCTCAAACAGCTCTATCCTATGCTCAACAGGCGTAGCACACTGAACAGAAGGGTGTCGAGGTCCATGCACATGACGCTTATCCGACCCCTGATGACGTACGCAGCTCCAGTCTGGGGATACGCTGCGTCTACACGCCTGCGCCGTCTGCAGCTCATACAAAACAAAGTACTCAAAACCATAAGCAATGCTCCGCGATACACACGCATCGCGGACCTTCACCGGCAATACCGACTTGAGACTCTCACGGAGGTAATCCACAAACTCACCACAAGACTATACAGAAACTCTAGACATTCGCAGAACCCGTTTATTCTGAATAGATGGAAACAAAGACCAAAAGACATACTTGCAAGGACATAACATCTATGGCCAAGCATACGCAAACATAACGGCACAGGCGAGCCCCTGTTAATCAGACGCCATTACTGGATATCCAGCTGGAATACACTGCCGAATAACTGGCACCACGCAGGGAAGCCGTACCGTACACTGCATGCAAACAAGCTCCACACATCCCCCACACAGTGAGATGATCTATGGCCGATCTCCCACTACCGTATAACGATCTTAATTGTTCCAGGAATGTAGCGGCTGCAGCAACTGGGATACATCGTCATCTCTTGCCACAGTAATGATGCATGATACCCAACCAACAAATCCAACCTTGCATGAGCTATCGCAGCTAGTAAGCCACTACTGCTCTTACTACACATCCCAGTGTCGCAGAGGTTTATTTCCCACGGCACGAGCCATGGCACTTTTTTCCCCTCTGCTCTTCAAATCGCTACCCTCATTCGCGTTTCGTCCACTATCTATCACCTGATGGACCGTGTTAATGCGTAGTCTTACCCAGATGCACGGATAACATCACAGCCCAGCATCCTGTGATCCACTTACTAGATAACTAACATGTTTATGGAGGTGACAGTAGAACTTTTGGTTTGGTCACCACGTTGGTGCGGGCGTGGAGGGGCCCCATCTCTATCAAATCGAGTGCGTACAGCGGGTGACAGTGTATAAAGCACGTGTGAATAACTTTGACTTGTACAACAATCTCTTACATGCCGCGAGAGCACAAGGTATGGAATACTATACATATTCCATCTCGCGGAAACGACCTCTGAAGGTCGTGTTCAAAGGAGTACCGATGAAGTACTCCAATGAACATGTAAAGGAGGACTTGGAAGACCAAGGCTTCGTAGTTCAATCCGTAACGAAAATGAGGGACCCAAAAACCAACAGGCGCGGCCCTCTAGTGCTCCTGTGTGCGGACAGCGCGGACAAAAACCGCGAGCTGTTCAAGTTAAAATTAATAGGCACGTGTGAAGTCACAGCAGAAAACTTGAGCTAAACAGGTGGCTATGCCCAGTGCTACCGCTGCCTTGAGTTAGGACATGTGGACAAGCACTGTGGAATGCAACCATACTGCGTACGTTGTGCCGCTGTTGCGATCGAGTGCGACGTGAAGGGGAAACCATACAGGGACTTCGAACCGAAGTTTTTTTTTTTTTTTTTTTTTTGTGGTTTTCGGACGCACAACTTCAATGGTCATTAGCGCCCTGACTACTCTAAGAATGCACCGCGAGGCACAAGTTGACAACAACAACTAAAAGGGAAAACACAATAAAAGACAGACTGACAGGCATAGGATTAAAAAACATCATCAAATGTCCTTAGCGAGGTGTGTCAAATTGATAAAACAAAGAACACGAGCAGCTGCTCGTGGGTCATCCGCTAAAATGGCATCGAAAGTAGTAGGCAGGTTAAGATCGAGGCGCAGTGTGTTAAGATCAGGACAGGACATTAAAATGTGTCTAACCGTCAGCAAGTGCCCACATGGGCAGAACGGCGCCGGCGCAGCCGTCAGCAGATGGCGATGGCTGAACCGGCAGTGTCCAATTCTTAACCTTGCTAAAACGACCTCCTCCCGCCGAGAAGGGCGTGAGGAGGACGTCCAAGCCACGGGAAGAGGTTTTAAGGCCCGAAGCTTGTTGTCGGTAAGTGCAGCCCAATCGGCATGCCACAGCGACACAACGCGCCGACAAATGACCCTGCTAAAATCGGACGAAGGGACACAACAAGAAGCTGTCCGAGGCTGGAGGACCGCAGCCTTGGCCGCGGCATCTGCAGCTTCGTTCCCAGGGATACCGACATGGCCAGGAACCCACATAAAGCTAACCGGCGTACCGATGTCCACCAGCTGCTGAAGAGAGCTTTGGATCCGGTGTACGAAAGGGTGAACCGGGTACGGATCACTGAGGCTCTGGATGGCGCTCAGGGAATCTGAGCAGATGACATAAGCAAAATGTCGGTGGCGGCAGATGTAAAGAACAGCCTGGTAGAGGGCAAAGAGCTCAGCTGTGAAGACCGAACAATGGCCATGGAGCCGGTATTGGAAACTTTGTGCCCCGACAATAAAGGAACACCCGACCCCGTCATTGGTCTTAGAGCCATCTGTATAAATGAAAGTCATGTTGTTGAACTTCGAACGAAGTTCCAAAAAACGGGAGTGGTAGACCGAACCGGGGGTGACCTCTTTTGGGAGCGAGCTGAGGTCGAGGTGAACGCGGACCTGAGCCTGGAGCCAAGGTGGCGTGCGGCTCTCGCCCACTCGAAAGGTTGCAGGGAGTGAAAAATGAAGGTGTTGAAGGAGGCGACGAAAGCGAACTCCAGGGGGTAGCAAGGCAGAGACATACAACCCGTATTGACGGTCAAGAGAGTCGTCAAAAAAGGAACGATAAGACGGATGGTCGGGCATTGACAGTAGCCGACAGGCATACCGACAAAGCAGTATATCGCGCCGGTAGGTGAGTGGCAATTCGCCAGCGTCAGCATGAAGACTCTCTACGGGACTGGTATAAAATGCTCCGATCGCAAGTCGTAAACCCCGATGTTGTATGGAGTTGAGGCGGCGTAAGATGGATGGCCGTGCAGAGGAGTATACGAAGCTCCCATAATCCAGCTTGGAGCGGACGATCGACCGATATAGACGAAGTAGGACGGTTCGATCCGCTCCCCACGACATACCACTGAGAACACGGAGGACATTTAAAGAACGGGTACAACGGGCGGCCAAATATGACACATGTGGAGACCAGCTAAGTTTCCTGTCAAAGGTAAGGCCTAAAAATTTGATTGTCTCCACGAGTGGGAGAGCAACGGGACCGAGTCGTAAGGACGGTGGGAGAAACTCTTTGTAGCGCCAGAAGTTAATACAGACCGTCTTCTCGGCAGAAAAACGGAAGCCATTGGCGACACTCCAGGAGTAAAGACGGTCAAGAGAACGCTGAAGACAGCGCTCCAGGACACGTGCACACTGCGCGCTGCAATAGATGGTAAAATCGTCCACGAAAAGGGAGCCTGATACATCAGCTGGGAGGCAATCCATTATTGGATTGATCGCGATGGCGAAGAGAGCGACGCTCAAAACTGAGCCCTGTGGCACCCCATTCTCCTGGCGAAAGGTGTCGGACAGGACAGAACCCACACGTACCCGAAACTGTCGATCCATTAAAAAGGAATGAATAAAAAGAGGGAGGCGACCGCGAAAGCCCCATGTATGCATGGTGCGGAGAATGCCCGCCCTCCAACAGGTGTCGTAAGCCTTCTCCAAATCAAAGAACACAGCCGCGGTCGGGCGCTTCCGCAAGAAGTTATTCATAATGAAGGTCGACAAGGTAACCAGATGGTCAACAGCAGAGCGGCGCCTTCGAAATCCACATTGTACATTGGTAAGTAGGCGTCGAGACTCGAGCAGCCAAACCAATCGAGAGTTAACCATTCGCTCCATCACTTTACAGACACAGCTGGTAAGCGAGATAGGTCGATAACTGGAAGGCAAGTGCTTGTCCTTCCCCGGCTTAGGAATCGGGACAACAATAGACTCGCGCCAGCATGCGGGAACATGTCCCTCAATCCAGATGCGATTGTATGTACGAAGAAGAAAACCTTTACCCGCAGGAGAAAGGTTCTTCAGCATCTGAATATGAATAGAATCAGGCCCTGGAGCGGAGGACCGTGATCGGCCAAGTGCGGTTTCGAGTTCCCGCATGGTGAATGGGGCATTATAACTTTCACAATTCGAGGAGCGGAAGTCAGGTGGCCTAGCCTCCTCTGCCTGTTTGCGGGGGAGGAAGGCAGGGTGGTAATGAGCGGAGCTCGAAACCTCGGCGAAAAAGCGGCCGAAGGCATTGGAGACAGCCTCAGGGGCCACAAGGACTTCATTCGCGACCTTCAAGCCAGAAACTGGGGAGTGGACCTTAGTGCCAGATAGCCGGCGCAGGCTACCCCAGACAACAGAAGAAGGGGTAGAACTGTTGAAGGAGCTTGTGAAAGCAGCCCAGCTGGCTTTCTTGCTTTCTTTAATAATACGACGACACTGAGCACGTAATCGTTTATAATTAATACAGTTCGCCACTGTAGGGTGGCGCTTAAAGGTGCGTAAAGCACGTCGACGAGCACGTAAAGCATCTCTACATGCTGCGGTCCACCAGGGGACCGGTACGCGACGTGGAGAAGAAGTAGGGTGAGGGATGGAATATTCAGCAGCAGCGAGAATGACTTCCGTGAGGTGTGCGACCTGACGATCGCAGCTTGTGAAGGTTTGATCCTGAAAGGTAGCCCTGGAAGAGAAGAGCTCCCAGTCTGCCTTGGAGATGGTCCAACGAGAGGAGCACGGAGAGGGAGTATGCTGCAGGAGATGGATAACACACGGGAAATGGTCGCTCGAATATGTATCAGAAAGTGCATACCACTCAAACCGGCGTGCAAGTTGGGGAGTACATATAGAGAGGTCTAAATGGGAATAGGTGTGAGATGTGTCCGAAAGAAAAGTAGGGGCGCCAGTATTGAGGCAGACAAGATCGAGCTGGTTGAAAAGGTCTGCTAACAAGGAGCCCCTCGGGCAGGATGCTGGAGAGCCCCAAAGGGGATGGTGGGCATTGAAGTCTCCAGTTAACAAAAATGGTGCAGGTAGCTGAGCAATAAGTTGCATCACGTCTGCCCTGGTAACGGCAGATGACGATGGAGTGTAAACGGTACAAAAGGAAAACGTAAAAGTGGGGAGAGTAATGCGGATGGCAACTGCCTGCAGGCCGGTGTGCAACGTGATGGGATCGTAGTAAATATCATCCCGGACCAGCAACATAACCCCTCCATGAGCTGGGATACCTACCACAGGGGGTAGGTCAAAACGCACAGAGGTGTAGTGTGCCAAGGCAATTTGATCGCATGGGCGTAGCTTCGTTTCCTGGAGGGCTACGACAAGCGGACGGTGCAAGCGGAGCAGCAACTTCAAGTCCTCTCGGTTGGAGCGAATGCTGCGAATATTCCAGTGAATAAGTGCCATCGTAAGAAAAGAAAGATGAGAGAAGTGGTCACCTCGAAGGCCGCTTAGGGCCTGGCTTCGAGCGAGCACTGCCGCCGCTATCAGTAGGCGGACAGTCATCGTCCATTGGGTCTATAGGGTCATCGGCCATCTCGGGAGGATGGCCGGGAGGGGGAGCTTCCTCCGCCAGTGAACGGCCAGATGTACGGCGACCAGCGGTGCGGCCAGGCGAAACGGATGACGGCCTGGGGCGGCAGCCGCTGGGTGGCGCAAGAGAAGAAATGCGCCGTGGCGGGGAAGGAGAACTGTGCTTCCTATGCGCCTTTTTGGAAGGACGTGTAGTGGAAGTACCGGTCGAAGGCTGTGAGGTCGAGGTACGGAGGAAGTCTGCACGGGATGGTTCCTTCTTGAAGGCCCGTGCATCTGACTTCGGTGTCTTCGTTTTAGCAGAAGCTGAAGAAGGTGCTCGTGTCTGTGGGGTGATGGGAGGAAGAGGAGACGTCGACCGCGCGATCTTAGCACTGGCCGAACGGACGACCGTGGTGCTGAAGGTCAGATCGCATGTCTGGGTTGCTACCTCCCGGGTAGTCCGAGGAGAGGCGAGGACAGTACTGTATTTCCCCGCTGGGAGCAGCGTGGGCTTCCTACTAGCCAATAGCTTGCGAGCAGCCGAGGTGGACACTTTCTCTTTGACCCGAATTTCCTGGATACAGCGTTCGTCCTTATAGACAGGACAGTCACGGGAGGATGCTGCATGGTCACCCTGACAGTTCACACAACGAGGAGACGGAGGTGGACAGTCACCCTCATGGGCATCCCTGCCACAGGTGACACATTTAGCCGCATTGGAACAAGACTGTCGAGTGTGATTGAAACGCTGACACTGGTAGCAGCGCGTAGGTGTCGGGATATAGGGGCGAACAGAAATAACCTCGTAGCCCGCCTTGATGCGCGATGGCAGCTTAACATTATCGAAGGTCAAGAAAATTGTCCGGGTCGGTACAAGGTCATTGTTGACCTTTTTCATGACCCTATGGACAGCCGTCACGCCCTGCTCAGCGAGGAATGATTGAAGCTCCTCGTCAGTCAATCCGTCGAGGGAGTCAGTATAGACCACACCACGAGACGAATTCAAAGTTCGGTGGGCCTCCACCCGGACAGGGAACGTGTACAGGAGGGTGGCCCGAAGCAGTTTTTGTGCCTGAAAGGCATTCTCAGTTTCCAGTAATAAGGTGCCGTTACGCAACCTGGTACAGGATTTGACAGATCCGGCTATGGCATCTACGCCCTTCTGAATAACGAAAGGGTTGACAGAGGAAAAATCCTTTCCGTCCTCAGTTCGAGAAACTACGAGGAACTGTGGGGCAGGCGGTAGTACTTTTGTCACTGTTGGCTGGTCACGTTTCCGTTTTTGGGTCGAAGTCGAAAGAGATGGAGTAGAATCCATTGCGGAGGAATCCCCCATGATTGCCAGCGTCTCCGATGGCGCGCTCCTTCCTTGTGGGGACCCTCTCAGAGGGCACTCCCGCCTTAGGTGAATGTTTACACCTCAGGTCACACCTCCCGAGAAACAGACGGAGGGACCAATCGGCATGGTCAGAAGGTATCAGCTCAGGCAATCACCCCTCCCCGGGCCTGGCCTTTACCAGGGGGTACGCGCGTGCCTTACATGTCTACCCAGGGCGGGGACTTACGCGTTACCCCGTCACCGGCTACGCGTGCGAACGCGTGGGTCGGCCTTCAGACACGCACAGGGAGGAAGGAAGAAGAGGAAAAAGAAGAGAGAGAGGGAGAAAGAGGACAGACTGTCTCAAACGCCGAGGCGGAGACCAGAGAAGGCAAGGAGAAGAAGGCAATGAGAAAGCAAGGGGAAGAAGGCAATGAGAAGGCAAGGAGAAAAAGGCAAGGAGAAGGCAAGGGAAAGAGTAAGGAAGACAGTGAGGTGGAGAAGAGCAAAGAAAGGAACCAACAAAAGGAAGGAAGAAACGAGAAGTGAAA
The DNA here is from genome assembly GCF_023864345.2 of Schistocerca serialis cubense. Classification (NCBI taxonomy): domain Eukaryota; kingdom Metazoa; phylum Arthropoda; class Insecta; order Orthoptera; family Acrididae; genus Schistocerca; species Schistocerca serialis. The sequence goes on from NC_064646.1 coordinate 455,122,468, forward strand.
AAACCAAAAGGACCACGATGATAGGTCGTGGAACCGTCCGTCTCCGGACGCAGGCGCGAACTACCCCCGTGAGGGGGATGGACTCCTTTTAGTCGCCTCTTACGACAGGCAGGAATACCGCGGGCCTATTCTAATCCCCGGACCCGCAGGGGGGTCGAACCGAAGTGCAGTCTCTGTGACGGCGAGCACGTGGCATCTTATCGTAGTTTTCCACGGCACAAAGCAGCAATGGCGGCGAGTCCGCCGCTGGCCAGACATCCACGCGCCATTTTGTCGGCAACAGCAATGTCGGCGAGACCGCCGCTTGCGAGGCAGGACACGGACGCGACAACGCAACACAAGCCGACCGCCACGACGCCGTCGGCAGTCTGAGCGCCAGCTACGAGCGCATGATGATGGCAATGGAGCAGCAAATGTTCGCGATGATGGAAAAATTCATGTCCCTCGTCGTGAACGTTATCAGCGAGCTTCCCGCCAAGATTGCGGCCGCAATGCAGAAGGCAACAAATATAACCAACTCCACAACCTAGCAGGGCAGCGCCTCGAGAAATTAAAATCTGCCTCTGGAACGCCCGCGGTCTACGAAAACAGGCCGCAGAATTTCGCGAGTTAATTCGCTAAGAGAATGTGGACTTATGTCTCGTAACAGAGACGTTCCTGAAGCCCAGAGTCCGGGTCGGAATCTCTAATTGTTTATGTCACCGCGGCGACAGGCCAACCCACGGAGGGGGAACGGCAATATACGTTCGTCGGACACTAAACCATTACAAAATCCACCTGCCGCCGCTGCAGACAGCCGAGGCGGCTGCGGTTGCAGTAAACACGGCGCATGGAAAAAATCACGGTCGGTGTCGTGTACAAGTCGCCGCGTCGGTGCCTGCAACGAGAAGACATCGACAAACTGTTGTCACTGCCAGGAAAACCCGCTGGGAGGCGACTATAATTCCAAAAATCAAGTCTGGAATTCCAGACTTACGAACACGAGTGGACGGCAGCTGCAACGCATCGTAGAGCGCCATAACGCCGTAGTTGTCGCCCCACACGAACCGACTATTTTTCGACCTACAGGGCTGCCGGACGTGATTGATATATTTATCAACAACGGCGCCCGACAGAACCTGACAGCGAGCACAAGGCCGCCTATCAGCTCCGATCATGTCCCAGTCATGTTCGAAGTTGAGGCGGAACTTGCGCCAGTACCAAGAAGAGGGCTTGACTTACGCAGAATCAACTGGGACCAATACCGTGAAGCCATGGTGGCAGCGTTGGAACAACTCCCGGACCCGGCCGCGAACGGCGTAAACGTGGCTCTACAGCAGTACACAAACTGCGTGGTGGAAGCAGCTACCAACGCCACACCACCCAGACCAGCAGCCGACCATCGAAGCTGCAAACCACAGCGTCTGCCACGAGATCTGGAGAACCTAATCTCCGAGAAAAACCGGGTTGCCAGAGAATGGCAACGCACCCGCAATCCGGCCATCAAACCGACACTCAATCGGTTGCGCCGGGAAATCAAGGTCGCAGCAGAACAACACAGGCACCAGGAGTGGGCGACCAAGATCTCCCAGCTCAACACGGAAGATTGTTCGGCGTGGAGAACGGTAAACAGTTTCATCCGTCGAACGATGAAAATTCCTCCACTACAGGTCGGCGCGGACTTTGTCAGCGAGCCGAACGCGAAGGTCAACTCCCTGGCCGATGCGCTCGCCGCTAATTTCACATCGATGGAGGACCCAGTCGACGCAGCGCATATTCGACTCGCCAGGGATCGTCTTCCCCTCTACCTTGCGACGAGAGACCCTGACGACCACATCACGCCGATAGCCGTCGACGAGATGAAACTGCTGCTGCGTCACCTTCAAGGTCGCAGAGCCGCGGGTCCAGACATGGTGACGAACTCGCTCCTTACGCAACTCCCAGAAGAGGCAGTGGCCAAACTCACGGAATTCTTGAATGAAGTGCTGCAAACAGAAGAGTTTCCGTAAATTTGGAAGCACGCAGAAGTAGTGGCCCTACCAAAACGAGGGAAGGACGCGCGGATGGCAAAGAACTACCGTCCGATTAGCTTGCTGCCGACACTCTCCAAAGTCTTTGAGCGGCTATATATGATGCGCCTCCTGCGTCATATCACTGAGGAAGAAATCCTACCGGATGAGCAGTTTGGGTTCCGGCGAGTACACACTGCCACGCACCAAGTCCTACGGCTGACTGAGGAAGTGTTCGGAGCAGTTGACCAACGCGAGTATTTCGGAGCTCTCCTGCTCGACGTGCCACGCGCCTTCGACTCAGTGTGGCACGAAGGCCTCCTGTGTAAGTTGCTTACACTGGGAGTACCCGAGTCACACGTGAGTCTCCTGCAGAGCTATCTACAGGACAGGACGTTTCACGTTCGGGCAGACAGTGGAATTTCCACGGAGCGCCGGATACTCGCGGGTGTACCGCAAGGCTCGGTCATCGGCCCGACGCTCTACTCGGTCTACACAGCGGACCTCCCACGTACAGGTGCAGTCAACAACGCCCTGTACGCGGACGATACCGCCGTCTACGGCCGCAGCAGATGCCCCCGAGCTCTACAACGGCGTCTGCAAGCGGCAACTGTGGCGTTAGAAGAATGGGCCACGAAATGGCGTCTGCCTTATAATTCAGAGAAAAGCCAGGCGATCATCATTGCGCACCGGCATGTTCCGGGAGACCTTGAGCAGCTGACAGTCAGCGGAAGACCTGTACCGTGGAACAACAGTGCAAAATATCTTGGCGTCACGCTAGACAAGCGTCTAACGTGGCGCCAACACATCGGAGAAGTGAGGAGGAAGGCACTGGGAAGACTGCGCATGTTGTACCCGGTCATCAACCCCACATCATCGCTGCCAGCAGACTTAGGTCTCACCCTGCATAAAGCCACCATCAGCCCGCTGTTTCATTATGCAGCGATGGTCTAGGGCAACGCAGCCGAGACCAACATCCGCCGTCTACAAACGGTCCAGAACAGGGCCCTCAGAACGGTGCTGCATTTTCCGCGGGACTTCAACACCGCGGAACTACACGACGTCGCAGGAGTACCTCTACTCAGACAGCGGTTTCAACATGCTGCCCAAGATTTCTACCAGAAGGTCGAAGCATCGCGTAACCACAAGGTGCGCGATCTCGGCCACCGACCACAATGGCGCGCCACGCTGCGCTGGCCAGGTCTCCTTCGCATGCAACAACAGTGCCGCAAAGAGAAGACTTTTCTCATGGGATGTTCCCGTGCAGAACCAGACTAAACCACCCAAAGACTTACCACTAACATGGTACACCGTATTTCTGGAAGAAAGAGAGTCATCCTCACGAGTGTTGACGCAGAAACTGCGACACACACACACACACACACACACACACACACACACACACACTTATGCACTGGACCAGTGCCAGACCGCACCAGTCTGCGCTGAGCCGCCGTAGCGAGAGGACGCTCTGGCTCAACGCTGCTGCTATTGTTCCGCTCGCGCTATTGTTCTCGCGCGTCTTTGTCTGCGCGCCTTTATCAAGGTGCGTTGGTCAACGGCGTCTGCGTGGCAGAAGCAAAAGCGTGTCTCTCCTGCTGACCACTCGCCTGCGAGTTAGTTGGCGGCAGAACTGTCGTGTTATCTGCTACCGGCTGTGGCACAAATCGATTCAGGAATCGATTTGCGTCACGCCTAGGGAATGTTAGGGCACGACGTGATCCAGGACCCCCTTCACGTGGGACCAGTCCGCGGTCACTAGAGTTAGGAAATACCATCATTCCATCTCTTTTCAGCTGCCCTATGGACCCGAATAACTGCGACCTAACCGCCATGGAGGATTCTGCCCCGTCAGAGCGCGCTATGGCGGCGGCAACTTCCTGTTGCGGGAATAACCTATTCCCCAGCAGCACCAGGACAAACCCCATATCAATAGCGAGGACCCCACAAACAGATAGGACGTCTTTTTAAACTTTTTTCCAGGTTCTGCAGGCACAGCACTCAAGTGCTTACGCTGCCCTCACACGTGCCTCAGGAAGGCACGACAGTCTCGGAGTCGGAGTCACCAGTGCCAGAAGCCAGCGGGAACCCGCAGCAGCCACTTCGGTGGCTGAATCCATCTCGCCGCCCTTCTCACCTCTCTCCAGGGGTTGCTCCCCAGAGGACGCTTGCGTCGCGAACAGAGCCAGTCAAGGAGAAAGGTTGAGCTGCACAAGGAAAAGACGTCGAGAAGGAAGATTCTCGCCGTACGAAGACCGAAGAACTTCCTCGTAAACACGAGACTTTCGAGAAATCAAAGCAAAAAGTCGTGAAGAGTCGCAAGACTCATAGTTCCCGCAGCTTGCTGTACGTCCCCAACGAGACTCACTCGTTCTGTGTTAGGGCACGACCAGCACCAGGGGCCAATTCTCGTTGGACCACCCCGCGTGCTGTAGGAAACTTCTCTTCTCTCGCGCTGACTGCGGCGCCGCGCATTGCACTAAGCGCTGTAGCTCGTGGGGACCCCCCCCCCCCTCCCCCCACTTGCCTAGGGTCAATGAATAGGGAACCAAACACCGTGGACCCCAGATGTTCACCCCCTCGCCCCGCTCCGTCGCCCTCTGACTACATGGCGGACTGCAACGAATTCTACATTGCCATTACAGATGCAGCAGAACAAGCGACCACGCCGAACAGCTCCCGGTTTGAACAGGGGCTGTATTCGAACCTGCACACCACACCCTTCACGGACGATGCAGCAGCAGAAGATCCCACTTCGGTCATTGCACCGGAGCCCATGGACCAAGAGAGGACGTGCCTTAAGAGGAACACAGGTATTGGCTCAGACGAAGAGCCTCACGCCGCAGACAAAAGACCCTGCAACGAACAGCCGCCCCCCCCCCCCTGAACAGAGCTTCACTTACCCGAGGAAAACAGCCAGAGGTGCCACCATCACACCAGCGGCTGCCCCAGTAGCCACAAACAACTCGTTCTCCCTGCTCGCCCCCAAACCCGCGAACGCGGTGGAGGCAGCAACGGAAAGCGTCCGCACCATACAGGGTGCCAGGAAGATAGTGCCCATCATAGACACATATGATGGCCCCTATACGGAACTGTATGAAGCTCTGGAAGCCAGTTCGAAGTCCGCACTGCAGCGTACAACACCCTGAAAATTACCACGAGAAACGCTGAGGACTATGTGAAAGTCTTGCGCGAGATAAAGGCTAGGAACCTCCCCTTCCATACACACTCGTCTGGCAACGAGAAACCAATTAGGGTAGTGATTAGAAGACTACCATATCAATACACAACAGGTGAACTCAGAAGAGCCCTGACTAACCTAGGGTTCACAACCCAATCAGTGACAAAAATGGGGTCACCTAAGACTAAAAGACCCATGCCACTGTTCGAAGTCGTCCTCCCTAACGACGCAAAACACAAAACAATATGGAACGTGAAACACATCACAGCCATAGAGGTCACCATAGAGGACCCCAAAACACGACGCCCACCAGCCCAGTGCTACCGCTGCCTGCAGCCAGGGCACGTAGCAAGATCCTGCTACAGGCCCGCCAAGTGTGCAGGCGATCACCCCACCAGTGACTGCGCCAAACCTGGGACAGAGGAAGCCGAGTGCTTGAACTGTGGCGAGAAACACCCGCGGCCAGCTATGGCGGTTGTATAGAACTCGAGGAAGCACTAAGCCGCCAACGCACCAACACACAGGCCAGATCGAAAGGGTGCAAAAAAAGGGCAGCTCGTTTTGTATTAACACGTAACAGGGGAGAGTGGCAGATATGATACGCCAGTTGGGATGGAAGTCATTAAAGCAAAGACGTTTTTCGTTGCGGCGAGATCTATTTACGAAATTTCAGTCACCAACTTTCTCTTCCGAATGCGAAAATATTTTGTTGAGCCCAACCTACATAGGTAGGAGTCATCAAAATAAAATAAGAGAAATCAGAGCTCGAACAGAAAGGTTTAGGTGTTCGTTTTTACCGCGCGCTGTTCGGGAGTGGAATGGTTGAGAGATAGTATGATTGTGGTTCGATGAACCCTCTGCCAAGCCCTTAAATGTGAATTGCAGAGTAAAGATGTAGATGTAGATGTAGATCGTACGCCGCAGCAACCGCGAGACCGCGATGACAACCACAAAAACAACAGGGACCATCACTTGCAAGGATCGCAGAGGGGTAACCCACAGCGCCAGAATGAACCAACACACTTGACAAGACAGGCACCCCCTCGACCGGCCCCACGACGCAGAAACTCAACCCAAACCGCAGACACACTGCAGGGGAGAACCGCGCCCACAGGTCAACCGGAAGGAACACAGGCAGGACAAACACAAGTGGAACAACCGACACCCGCCGCCACCAATCAGGACCAGCCAGCAACCCCGCCACAAAGCCAAGTCACCAACATGCTAGCGGCAATGCGAGACGCAGTTGCCACCCTCAAACAACTAGCACAAGCCCTGCCGCAAGAAATCACAGCGGCTATCCGAGCGGCCGTCAAGGCACCCACCACGCGAACCACAACAGAATAGAATGGCAGTCAGACAACGTGGAATAAGCATATGTGTACGGAACGCAAACGGACTCCGCCTAAAGGCAGGTGGATTTAGAATGTTCCTCAATGAAGAAGGAATAGACGTGTGCTTAGTCTCAGAAACACACTTGAAACCAGGAATCAGAGTTGGTGTCCCAAACTATAACTGCTGCAGGGAAGATCGCCCTACAGCTGGCGGTGGCACCGCAGTATATGTGCGACGCTCACTGAAACACCACCCACTACAGCTGCCCACCAGAACAACAAACCTGGAAGCTACTGGTGTCGCCACAGACACATCGCGAGGCCGCATTCAATGCATTGCAGCCTAGCACCCCCCTACAGGCAATATAAACACCACGGACATCGACAACATTCTGACCCTTAGAGGTAATGTATTCATCGGCGGCGATATGAATGCCAAGCACGTGAACTGGAATTCGCGGGTAACCACCATGAGCGGCAGAAGGCTGCTCTGCTCCGCCGAGAAACACGACGCCATAGTTCTAGGCTCCACAAATCCCACAATATACCCACAAAGAGGCCGTCCAGATGTCCTGGACATCGCCATTATCAAAGGTGTCCCCCTAACAATAGGCGTTACCACAAGAAACGCACTGGCATCAGACCATATCCCGGTCATATACCACATCGGCCCCCCCCACAACCTCGTGGAATCAACATTAGGGGATCAGATGGGAGCAGTATCAGGGACAACTAGAAGCAGACCTTGAAAACTCTCCAGACCCCGACACGGTAGGAACAGAAGAGACCTACGTTACAGAAAAAGCAGTAGACGTTGCAGTTGCAGCCAACCCGGCCAGAAGACAAGCCAACGATACCTTCTACCAGCTTCCTCTCCATATACAACAGGCAATTACAGAGAAACAGAGTGTCCTCAGGGAATGGCAACGAACGGCAAACCCCACCACCAAACGCCTGCTCAACAGGCTGCAGAGGCAGATTAAAGCAGCAGCAGAGGAAAACAGGAATCAGGTTTGGGCTGACAAGATAACCAATACCCGAACAGAAGATGGGTCAGCTTGGAGACTAACCAAAAGGCTCATGGGCAGCTCCCAAAGGATTCCACCACTACAGGTAGGGAATGACATACTGTGCGAACCCGACGCCAAAGCTAACGCCCTAGTAGACATTTTTCAGGCAAACTTCACCCCCAATGATCCCAGTGACCCTGCATACATTGGCATGGTAAACACCCACCCCCCGCAATTCCTGAACAGACATGACGAAAATGACAGGATAGAAGAGATACCACAGAAGAGGCCGCCTCCCAGATGGCTCAACTGAACCACAAAAAGGCAGGAGGCCCGGACCAACTCACAAACCACATGATCAAAAAGATGCCACCAATAGCTGCCACCCACCTTACCAAAGCCTTCAACAACATACTGCACACTGGGATATACCCACGCACCTGGAAACACCCAACCATCATCCCGATACCAAAGCCTGGGAAGGACACAAGCCAACCAAACAGCTACAGACCCATAAACCTCCACCCAGCTATCTCCAAGGTGTTCGAACGTATCTACTTAAAGAAACTACTCCAACACGTCCAGACCGAACAGTTACTACCAGACGAACAACTTTGCTTCCGCCAAGAACACTCAAAGACCCAACAACTGCTAAGATTAGTAGAAGAGGCACTAGATGCCACAGAGCGGAGAGAATATCTGGGAGCGGTCTTCTTAGATGTCTCCCGAGCCTTTGACTGTGTGGCACAAACTACTGTACAGGGGGATTCCCGCGTCACACGTGAGCCTAATACAGTCCTACCTGCGAGGACGAACGTTCACGGTAAGAACACAAGACAGCGAATCGACAAGAAGGCCGATACTGGTAGGGGTGTCTCAGGGAAGCATACTGGGCCCCATTCTGTACATACTGTATAGAAGCGACCTCCCCTCGACGCCAAGAGTGAAATCTGCTTTATATGCAGACGACACAGCCCTGTACACAAAAAGCAGGACCCCAGGTACGTCAGACATCGCCTGCAGAACGCCATCGACGACCTAACAGACTGGGGCATAAAGTTGCGTCTGTCGTTCAACAGAGCAAAAACCCAAGTGTTAGTAATCTGCAGAAGGAAATTCCCAGCCGAACTGGAACCTATCACAGTCGGAGGAACCCCAGTCCCATGGGGCAGTACTGCAAGATACCTAGGGGTCACCCTGGACAGACGGCCTACCTGGAAGCAACACGTCAAGGAACTGCACGGGAAGGCAAAGGGGAGACTCCGCACGTTATACCCCCTCCTGAACCCCAACTGCACTCTCCCCGAAGATCTTGGGATCACCCTATACATAATGCTCGTAAGACCACTGCTCGAATATGCAGCAGTAGTCTGGGGTAACGCTGCCAACCTACACATTGACCGCCTGCAGAGGGTACAGAACTGTGCCCTGAAAAGAACCCTCCACCTCCCCATATGGTTTCCAACAGAGGAAGTACACCTCCTGGCTGGAGTGCCCAGACTACGGGAAAGGTACCGTCAACTGGCCGACGCCTTCTATGAAAAGGCAGGGCAATCCAACAACAGACTAATCTCAGCCCTGGGACACAGGGAACACCGCTCCCAGCACACGCGCTGGCCGGACTTGCTCTGAACAGAGCAACCGTGAAACCCAAACCCTACTTCTGCGTGAAAGCAAGCACAAATGGACAAAAGTACGAATGAATGAACAAAAGAACCCCTGGAGCATGAAAGGACGAGTGAATGTGAGTGTAAAAAACACGCTGCAGCCAAACAGAACCAGAAGAAACACCCAACAAACAAGAAGTACCCCAAGAAAACCAACCTTCCTTGTTAGCAAGAAACATGCAATCATTCGCTCCCCTGCAAATTGCTCCCCAGCAACTCTCAAATCCAGAAGTTACTCCCTTCCCGCTAGAAGAAGAGCATCCCTCCACGAATTACTTCCCTCCCAACTCCCTAACTCCTGGTGTGTGAATAGAGGAGTGAATGTGAAGAAAGACAAGAAAATCCGCTCCAAAGAATAGCAGCCAATTTAGAAAAATAAAGGTATCAAAGAGAAGAAACCCACAAATAGATGTTAGGTTACCGTACTTTTCAGATAAGTCTGCAGGTGAAGCTCCACGAGCTAGTACTGCCACGCCACCAGAGGAAAGAAGCAGCCCTCAGAAGACCAAGATGCCGTGCGCCGCTACATTCGAGGGAGTGGACCGGTAGTGAGCGGACCCTATACTGCCGCGCGCTACTGGGAGATCCTCTGGGAGCGCTACGCTAGCCGTAGCATAGCAAAATTCGTCGTGTGCGTTGTGCGTGCACAACGCAGGCAAAATTGTCGTGTGTGGGTGCGCACGCTTCGCGATTGCGCAGCAAATTTGTCGTAGGTGGACTCTTACGTGGTCCCTTTGTCGTGCGGCTGCTGCCGGTCTACTGGCAGCGTGGTGGCGGCGGCGAGGGCCGTGGCTTTCTAGTTCACCGGTCGTCTGATAGTCTCGGACGTGAACCGTTCAGACACTGCGCAGGCCATCCTCCCTGCTCCTCCCAGAGTAGGGAAATTCCTACGCCCGTGGTGCTACCCGGTTACCCGCGCGTAGTCAATGGTAGGGCTGGCACTGTTCGGGGAGACCTAATGGTGCCAACGAACGAGGAACCAGTGCCCCTGGGCAGTGCATGTCAGGCTTCAAAATGGTGCCAACAAACGAATAACCAGTGCCCCTGGGCAGTGCATGTCAGGCTTCAAGTGCCGCTGACACAGACATCTCGGGTAAGCCCAAAGCCTCAGTCCGCTGCGGCACCCAGTCACTGGGTACCCGCGAACAACCAAACTCAGCCATAACAAAAACTAAAACACGAGTTCAAGACGCGGACGTGATGCCAGGGCCTAAGCGTCCGGCCCCAAGCCGGCTCGCTGAGGAAGCAGAACAAACAGTCAGTGATGACGTGGAAGTAGGAGGGGGAAACCGTTGTCGCGAACATCCCGACCTCAAACAGCTTCGCACCGACCGCTACCGGCGGTGCGGCAAAGGGTGAAGCACCGCCCACCCGTCCCTCGACCTCAGGCGCGCAGGCGCAACCGAGGCCGAAACGGGAAAAGGTGCCCCAATCTTTGCAACGTTTGTCAATGGCACCATGAAAGGCATAAAGGAAGTTGCCCCACACCTAAAAGGAGGACTAAACACTTCATGCAGGGGGTCCTCTGTCAAATTCCAACTATCGACCCTGCCAGATTACAGTTCTCTCACAGATTACTTCACCCAGAAAAAGATTCCCTTTCACACATACCCAATCAACGAGAAAAACACATACAGGCGGTGATCAAAGGTCTCCCCAGAGACACGGATCCCGCAGAAATAAAGGAGCTTCTCATCGAGCGTCACTTCCAGGTTTTTGAGGTCAAACAGGAGACCAAGGCATCTGACCCGAGCAACCCAGGAGAAGGGCGCAAGAAGAGAGCTTCGTTCAAGGTCATTCTGCATCCAGACGAAAGAAATAGAGAGCTCTTGAAAATAGAGCTCTTCATGAACTGTAAGGTTACGATAGAAAAGTACGGACAGCCCGAAGGCCCTGTTCAGTGCCAACAGCTGTGTCACTCAGCAGAACAGTGCCATCACCCACCGAAGTGCATCAAGCGTGCCGGCCCACACTTGACTAACACCTGCAAAAAGAGCCGTGCAACCCCGGCAAAATGCGCCCTATGTGGGGGCGATCACCCGGCCAGCTACAGCCGATGCCCCACACACATACAACTTATGTCTACCCAATCCACACGACATACCCAATCAGGTCGGCGGAGAGATCGCTCTCTACACTGACGATACAGCGATCTACAGGTGCTGCCGTAACCTTGTGTTCATACGGCGAAAACTGCAAGAGCACCTTGATTCCATCACCCAGTTGTGTAACGTGTGGAAGGTCAAAATTAACCCAACAAAATGCCAAGCTATATACTTTGCAACCAGGCTAAAACTCCCAGACCAACAACTCACCATTGGTGGTCAGGACCTAGCCTGGCGTAACTGGATCACATACCTTGGACTAGAAATGGATAGACGCCTCACGTGGCAGCAACACATCAACAAAACAGCAAACAATGGCTGCGCCCTACTGTCGCAGCTGTACCCCATTTTGAAGGGTGAAGGCCTCACCCTAACATGTAAGATGCTTCTCTGGCGCCAGCTCATGCTACCAGCCATCTCGTATGGCTCGGAAGTGTGGTCGATGGCGTCAGACACCACACTCGCAAGACTACAGCGACTTCAGAACAGAACTTTCCGGGACATCACAGGCGCTGACATACGTCCGCAACACACAAATAAGAGAATTTTTAGGGCAACCAACAATCTATTCCCTCATAAAGGAAAAGTCCATCAAACTTTATAAGACACAAACATCGCCCCACCATCTCATTCCAAAATTTATGCCGCGAACACGCCGATTTTGATCATAAACGACCAAAATTAACACTTAAGCGTCCAAACATTTACTCAAAAAAACACGCACACAATCCAATATTTCATCTTCATGAACTCCAAGCGCATTACTTGAAGTCAGACGGGCACAGCCCAGTGGCACTTCGGTACCCCAGGTCAACCTGAAAGCCTGTGCCACTACCAGCGGCTATTCGAGTTTGGGATGCCGCCGAGCCTGACGCACGCGCCAAGAGCTCCGCGCCTTAGCATCCTGAGATGCAATAGTGTAAGAGCGGACAGGGCCGCGTCCCTTCACGTTTCCGGAGGTGAGTCGAGCACACCAGACGTACGCCCGACTTTCCCCGGTAGTGCTCCCCCCTCAACTAGACGACGCAACCGGCGACGTCGCTCGCGTGTGTGGAAGTGTTTCGCTTGACGTGCTTGCGAATGCGACCGAGTGCTCTGGTGAGTCGCTCGAACCCACAGTGCATCTAGCACAGCCTTTGGAGACGGCAGCAGTCGATTGTACGCCGCAGTGCCCTGATGAAGCGCTGCAGACGCTGATCAACCTTCTACCGCCGCCTACAACGTCCGCCGACAGCGCCACGCAGTCGGCCGAACCCATGGAACATTAAGCTGCCAAAGACAACGGCAGCGTAGTGGCGTTGGGGCAACTGTGGTGAGACCTATGCCTACTTCGGTGGCCTGGGAATCACATGGAACCCCTGATGTCGCTGCGTCTTCCGGCAGTGAGCATCTTACCGGTCAGCCATCACTCCAGGGTGAATGGCGGACAGTGGTGGGCTCGCGCGTGCCTGGCCGAAAGGCGAAGGTGGGATCTGGCCGCGTGGCAGCTGCCTTACCCCTTTCCAACAGGTACGGGGTGCTTCCTAGTGGTGATGACATCGTTTCCGAGCCACCACAGGATGCCTCGCCTGTTGGGCCAGTGGCTGATTCTCCGGCAAGGTCCCGACAGTCACAGAGGGCGGGCCTATTAGTTATAGGGAGCTCCAACGTTAGGCGGGTTATGGAGCCCCTTAGGAAAATAGCGGGTAGGTCGGGGAAGAATGCCAGTGTGCACTCGGTGTGCTTGCCGGGGGGTCTCGTCCGTAATGTGGAGGAGGCCCTTCCGGCAGCTATTGAACGCACTGGGTGTGACCGGCTGCAGATAGTAGCACATGTCGGAACGAATGACGCCTGCCGCTTGGGTTCTGAGGCCATCCTTGGTTCCTTCCGGCGGCTGGCTGATTTGGTGAAGACAACCAGCATCGCACGCGGAGTGCAAGCTGAGCTTAATATCTGCAGCATAGTGCCCAGAGTCGATCGCGGTCCTCTGGTTTGGAGCCGTGTGGAGGGTCTAAACCAGAGGCTCAGACGACTCTGCGACTATAATGGTTGCAAATTCATCGACCTCCGTTATTGGGTGGAGAACTGTAGGGCCCCCCTAGACAGGTCAGGCGTGCACTACACACCGGAAGCAGCTACTAGGGTAGCAGAGAACGTGTAGCGTGCACACGGGGGTTTTTTAGGTTAGAGGGACCCCCCTTGGGCGAAACGATAAAATACCTGACGGCTTACCAGAGAGGACATTATCATCGTTGATAAAGAACGTCCGTCCTCAGAGACCAAAAACAGGAAAAGTCAACGCAATATTGGTAAACTGCAGGAGTATCCAGGGCAAGGTTCCTGAATTAGTATCTCTTATTGAAGGAAACAGTGCGCATATAGTATTAGGAACGGAAAGTTGGTTAAAACCGGAAGTGAACAGTAACGAAATCCTAGACACGGAATGGAATATATACCGCAAGGATAGGATAAACGCCAATGGTGGAGGAGTATTTATAGCAGTAAAGAATTCAATAATATCCAGTGAAGTTATTAGCGAATGCGAATGTGAAATAATCTGGGTTAAGTTAAGTATCAAAGGTGGGTCAGATATGATAGTCGGATGCTTCTATAGACCACCTGCATCAGCAACCGTAGTAGTTGAGCGCCTCAGAGAGAACCTGCAGAACGTCGTGAAGAAGTTTCGTGATCATACTATTGTAATAGGGGGAGACTTCAATCTACCAGGTATAGAATGGGATAGTCACACAATCAGAACTGGAGCCAGGGACAGAGACTCTTGTGAGATTATCCTGACTGCCTTGTCCGAGAATTACTTCGAGCAGATAGTTAGAGAACCAACTCGTGAAGCTAACGTTTTAGACCTCATAGCAACAAATAGACCGGAACTTTTCGACTCCGTGAATGTAGAAGAGGGTATCAGTGATCATAAGTCAGTGGTTGCATCAATGACTACAAGTGTAATAAGAAATGCCAAGAAAGGAAGGAAAATATATTTGCTTAACAAGAGTGATAGGGCACAAATCGCAGAATATCTGAGTGACCACCATCAAACGTTCATTTCTGAGGAAGAGGATGTGGAACAAAAATGGAAAAAATTCAGAAACATCGTCCAGTACGCCTTAGATAAGTTCGTACCGACTAAGGTCCAAAGCGAGGGGAAAGATCCACCGTGGTATAACAATCATGTACGAAAGGTACTACGGAAACAAAGAAAGCTTCATCATAGGTTTAAGAGTAGTCGAATCATAGCTGATAAGGAAAAGCTGAACGAAGCGAAAAAGAGCGTAAAGAGAGCAATGAGAGAAGCATTCAACGAATTCGAACATAAAACATTGGCAAACAATCTAAACAAGAACCCTAAAAAGTTTTGGTCATATGTAAAATCGGTAAGCGGATCTAAATCCCCTATTCAGTCACTCGTTGACCACGATGGCACCGAAACAGAGGACGACCGAAGAAAGGCAGAAATACTGAATTCAGTGTTCCGAAACTGTTTCACTGCGGAAAATCGTAACACGGTCCCTGACTTCAGCCGTCGCACGGACGCCAAAATGGAAAATATTGAAATAAACGATATCGGAATTGAAAAACAACTGCTATCACTTAGTAGCGGAAAAGCATCCGGACCAGACGAGATACCCTTAAGATTCTACAGTGATTATGCTAAAGAACTTGCCCCCTTTCTATCAGCAATTTATCGTAGATCGCTGGAAGAACGTAAAGTACCTAGCGACTGGAAGAAAGCGCAGGTCGTTCCCATTTTCAAGAAGGGTCATAAATCAGATGCGAATAATTATAGGCCTATTTCGCTTACGTCAATCTGTTGTAGAATAATGGAACATGTTTTGTGTTCTCGTATTATGACGTTCTTAGATAATACAAATCTCCTTCATCATAACCAACATGGATTCCGCAAACAGAGATCATGTGAAACTCAGCTCGCCCTATTTGCCCAAGAAATTCACAGTGCCGTAGACACTGGCGAGCAGATTGATGCCGTATTCCTGGACTTCAGGAAGGCATTTGATACGGTTCCGCACTTACGTTTAGTGAAAAAAATACGAGCTTACGGAATATCGGACCAGGTTTGTGATTGGATTCAGGATTTCCTAGAAGAAAGAACACAACATGTCATTCTTAACGGTTCAAAATCTGCAGATGTAGAGGTAATTTCGGGAGTACCGCAGGGAAGCGTGATAGGACCTTTATTGTTTACAATATACATAAATGACTTAGTTGACAACATCGGTAGCTCCGTGAGGCTATTTGCAGATGACACGGTTGTCTACAAGAAAGTAGCAACATCAGAAGACTCGTACGTACTCCAGGAGGACCTGCAGAGGATTAATGCATGGTGCGACAGCTGGCAGCTTTCCCTAAACGTAGATAAATGTAATATAATGCGCATACATAGGGGCAGAAATCCATTACAGTACGATTATGCCATAGGTGGTAAATCATTGGAAGCGGTAACGACCGTAAAATACTTAGGAGTTACTATCCGGAGCGATCTGAAGTGGAATGATCACATAAAACAAATAGTGGGAAAAGCAGGCGCCAGGTTGAGATTCATAGGAAGAATTCTAAGAAAATGTGACTCATCGACGAAAGAAGTAGCTTACAAAACGCTTGTTCGTCCGATTCTTGAGTATTGCTCATCAGTATGGGACCCTTACCAGGTTGGATTAATAGAAGAGATAGACATGATCCAGCGAAAAGCAGCGCGATTCGTCATGGGGACATTTAGTCAGCGCGAGAGCGTTACGGAGATGCTGAACAAGCTCCAGTGGCGGACACTTCAAGAAAGGCGTTACGCAATACGGAGAGGTTTATTATCGAAATTACGAGAGAGCACATTCCGGGAAGAGATGGGCAACATATTACTACCGCCCACATATATCTCGCGTAATGATCACAACGAAAAGATCCGAGAAATTAGAGCAAATACGGAGACTTACAAGCAGTCGTTCTTCCCACGCACAATTCGTGAATGGAACAGGGAAGGGGGGATCAGATAGTGGTACAATAAGTACCCTCCGCCACACACCGTAAGGTGGCTCGCGGAGTATAGATGTAGATGTAGATGTAGAAATCTCTGAAGCGCGCCAATACCACTGCAGAAAATGAACATACCTTCCTCAAGATGTAGAGCGTCGTCGACCAGCCATGCCAGCCTGCACTCCGAGGCCAGCTTAACGAGTGGACACGCAGCATTGCCGACAAGAACGGCTTCGTACAACTGAAGAAGACGGCACAGACCGTACTGTCGTCTGCATCACTGGCAGTGGACACTGCCAATATGTTCAACGCACCGCCAACATGTTCAACGAAAACGGCGTCACTTATGATTGGTTTTAATCGTGAATATGTGATCAACCATGATCGAACAGGATGCGAGTAACGGGTGAACATTCGACGCACGTTATCGCATAAGGGAAAAAAATTAACCTTTGTCGCAGTTGGTAGTAAAAACAAACTAACACATTCGTACACGGCGCAGTATGCCATCACAGCCTCTGGTAAAGTGTTGCCTAAGGTTTACCTGTGTTTACAAGAAACGCATGTTACGTTGGGTCCTCGGGTTATAGAACAGGTCAATCGTTTAACTTACTCGTTGAAAAATGTTTACATTACCTTCTCCAAATCCGGGACTGACAATCAGATTTATGGAACATTTCTTGAGAATGTTTTAAAATCATACGATTCTGTCAAGTTTTGTCTAATATTGGATTCCTGTATTGGACAAATTAGTACTAAAATATATGACAGAATGTTTATAGATGGCGATGGTCAGCCGACGTGCACAGTAAAAGTAATACCGCCGAACTGCACACCTGTGTGCCAGCCGTGTGGTGTTTATTTCTATCGCCAGGTTAGGAACTTTATTTCCAGGCTTCAGAATTGCAGTGTGCTTCTGGAAACCCAACGGGAATTGCACAACCGCACGGATGCAATAACTATTCACAGCATAATTCGTAACCTACTTTCAGTCCCGATTTTTCAGGCAATAATACCGTATGCTTGGTACGCATCAAAATTAATTCCCGAAAAAGACGTATTTTTAAATGTAAACCAAGTTTGTTTTCCGCCGACTCTTCGGGAGGAACAGTGTAGCTGTCGAAAGATTGCATTCATTAGATGTTCTTGGTGCCGTGAGTATCTGTTTCGAATGTTTACATGTCAAGTACCGTCCATCTAGCTGTTCGAAGAAAAGTGAGGACACGTAACAGCGACTGGAACAGCCATTGTAAAGTGATCTGGAGTAACATTTTAGTTGTTTACTATCCCAAGAGGTTTGAGAAATTTATTTGCCTATCTTATTATCATCATTCCTTATTTATTTACTTATCTTATTAACCTACCTATCCATATCAATTGAGATATGGAAAAATAGAAACGAAAAAGGGAACAGCCGGTAGGGTTCTCCGATTCCCAGCCAGTTACCTTAGCCGTTGCGCTATCGGTGCTGTCGGCGAAAAGCGTTTACGTGTGGGTACAGAAGTGGCAGTTGTAAAATTTTCTTACCTCGATTTCTGGAAAAGTATGCGTATTCGGACCCCATATCTGATTATAAAAAATGCTCTATTTACAATTATCTATCAATTACGCAAATTTGGAGCCGATTGCTCGTTATAACCTTTAGGGGTGATTTTCTCAAAAACTTGGGGTGCTGACCCAAAATATCTTATATTCCTTCGTTTTAGATTGTACACAAGCGGCCTGCCAAATTTGAGCCTAATCGCTTGGCCGTGTCTGGGGCCTTCCCCTTGACAGACTCATATCTCGCTGACAGGAGTTTCAACACCGACGTGAAGGGAAAACAATCGACACAACATGGTATCCAGGCAGGAGTACCCCAAGGAAGCATCCTATGTCCCTTACTGTTTAACCTCTATATTAACGACCTCCCAGCTACATACTACACGACGGTGGCAATCTACGCGGATGACACCGCCATCCTTGCGCAAGATTGGAAGCCGTCTAACATTAATTCACGACTACACACTGGACTCAGAGTGGCTGAGCCTTGGCTGGTGAAATGGCGTTTAGAGTGAACGTCGACATGTGCGAGGCCGTTCTGTTCACCAGAAGACCGAAGCAACTGCGCAAACATCAGCACTGTAATCCAATAACACTACACACACGACCAATACATTTCCGCGAGAAGATCAAATACCTCGGTGTCTGGCTGGACAGGAAGCTACTCTGGGGGGAGCACATTCAACACGTCACCAACAAAGCAAACGCGAGGCTCAAGCAGCTCTACCCTATGCTTAACAGGTGTAGCACACTGAATAGGAGGGTGTCTAGGTCCATGTACATGACACTTATTCGACCCCTGATGACGTACGCAGCCCCTGTCTGGGGATACGCTGCGCCCACTCGCCTGCGCCGTCTGCAGCTCATACAGAACAAACTACTCAAAATCATAAGCAACGCTCCGCGCTACACGCGCATCACGGACCTTCACCGGGAATACCGGCTAGATACCATCTTGCAGGTATTCCAAAAACTCTCCACACGACTGCACAATAACACGAGACACTCGCACAACCCGTTTATCCTTTCTCTGGGTAACTACGACCACAACCATAGATGGAAACGTAATAGACCAAAGACACTACTGGCACGGAACTAAACATGCATGGTCCACAGCATGCTAACACGACAGTACTGGCGAGCCCCTGCAACACAACTACTACTGGTAACCCCAGATGCCCGACCCGCCGAAGAACAGGCAACCGCAGGGAAACCGTACTGTACACAGCACACAAACCAACCACACACCCCCCCTACACCGTCTTGAGCCGATCTATGACCGATCGCCCACTAATGTACAACGACCTTGAGCTGTTGCAGGGACGCAGCAACTGCAGCAAGCCCCGCAACGAGTTCCAACAACGACGAAGGTAACGATGCACGATACCTCGCACTAACGTAACCACACCTTGCATGTACTGTCGCAGACAGCAAGCCGCTACTGGCCTTACTACACATCCTACTGTCGCAGAGGTTTTTCCCTTGGCGCTTGCCTTGGCACTTTCTTTCCTCTGCCCTTACAACAGCTATCCTTCGATCGCTTTCGTCCACTTTCTATCTCCTGATGGACCATGTTAATGAGTAATCTTACCCAGACGCACGGATAACATCACAGCCCGCATCCTGTGACTCCTGATTCAAAAACATGTTATACGGAGGTGACAGTAGAACTTTTGGTTTGGTCACCACGCTGGTGTGGGCGCGGAGGGGTGCCATCCTTAGCGCGGTACGACGGTTTCCTGCAGCTACTCAGTCAGTGGACAAGCTGAAGGCTGCAGGAGACGACCTGGTGCGACTACGAGTCGCAAACTCAGCCGATTACCGGTCTGTGACGGCGGAGGCATCAGCTCGAGAAGTCAGCTGTACTCGCACGCCTCACAACCGGAGAAGCTGCTGAAGATCGTCTTCAAGGGCTCCCCGAAGGCGGCCAGCCAGGAATACCTCAGGAAGAAGCTGACAGACAGAGATTTTAGCTTGCGCAACGTGACGCGCGTAAAATCCCATGTCTCACACCGAGAGACTCCGTCGCTGTTGGCCATCGCTGCCGACACGCCTGAGAACAGGGAACTGTTCTGGCTGAAGTGGGTGGCCAACACCAAAGTCACGGTGGAGTCTCTCAAACAGAAGAAGGGCACGGTGCAGTGTTTCCGCTGCCAAAGGATGGGGCATGTGGCCTGCCACTGCTCCCTTCCGGAGGTGTGTGTGAAACGAGCGGAGAACCACGCCAGCGCGCACTGCCCATACTCCAAGAAGCGCACGCCCAAATGCGCTAACTGCGGCGGACAGCACGTGGCAAGCTACCGGGGCTGCGATGTTATCATTGCAGCCGTAGCCCGCCAACGTGGCAAGCTACCGCCAGCAAAGCCGTCGGCAGGCCGCTCCCTCCGCCGTCCGAGCCCTGGCGCGCAGCATGCCAGTAGTGAGACGACGTCGGCCACCGGAATCACCGCCGGTGCCCAACCAGCTGATACCACGAGAAGGAGGCGCATCCGCGCCACCAAACGTGCCCGAGAGGGCACGCCAGACGAGCAGCGCGCAATCCCGCCTGGAGGGAAGGCACGCCACGGAAACGAAGAAGCAGATGCGGTCAGCGGACAGAGCGGCAACGCTCCGACCGTTTCCCGCGCTCCCGCAGCACCCAGCCGCCGCGCAGCACCCGCTGCCGTCATCACCTCGCTCTCTGTAGTACTCAAACAGGTTACACACCTGGCAGAGATGCTGCAGAAAGCATCTGAGGTGCTGCTGACAACACTAGCTGCGTCGTTTGCAGCCCAGACGACCGACTAAGGTGCTCCTTGTGCCGCCCGCGCCGGGACTACAAGAAGACTGGGCCTTGCAGAAGGCCCACATCTGCTGGCTGCATCAACCAGCAATGAAGCGGAAATACTGAAAAGGGCAACACAGACGACACTACCCCAAAAAGAAGGTTCTCTAGAAGATTACACGGAAGAGTAGTGGAGGCGGAGCAGCACTGCTGCTGATACTCCACCACAACCAGCAGGTGAACAGAGGACTCCTGAAGAAGACGCTCACTTGGCCGGCAGAGCGCAGTCGGCCTGGGGCCGCCCGGCTGAGTAGCAGTCAAGGGTTGAGCATCGCTCCTCTCACTCGCGCACTGTCAACCATAGGCCCCTGCTTGTACAGGTGACACACCATGGGTATCTTCGGCTTTGCTTTTATAAAAGCATCGGCGGGAACTCAGTTAAGGTCTGCAGTAAGGAATTACGGCGGGCAGGATATTTTTTGGCGACGCCCGACAGCAGAATTGTCGTGTTTTCTTTTCGAATTGCGGGATGTCGAGCTCCAGTGGTGCCTTGGGGTCGAAGCGGTCCACCGCTGTCGACAAGGGGCGCGTCTTTGTTGCCGCGTGCCGCGTCTCTGGCGATCTCTAGCACTTCAGCTGCCCCAGAGCTAGGTAATTGACTTCTCCACTATTTTGATAACCACCCGGTAGTGCAGGTGGTCTGAACAGATGAGCCAACCCATTTTCCTTTCTACTCTCGCTGCATGCCAGACAAACTTGACATCTATCTCATAAAAGACATTTATCTGCACACTACTACAGAAGTAATAAATACCCTAAACTCCGATCATAACCCAGTTATTCTGAGGTTTGAGGGGGGCCAAACTCTGTCCAACGCAAGACCCACCACCACTTTCTATACCAACTGGGACAGGTACAGCGACATGATAATACAGCACATCCCAGATCACTCACCTGAAATGACATCGACGGAGGAAGTAGATCAGGTCATCGCAGAACCAGTAAACAACATTAAACAATGCAAGAAGGCCACAACTATCAATATCACACACTACTCGGGGAGAAACGCTCTACCTCCCGATCTTGCCCAGCTAATTGCAGATAAAAACCGCATCCCTAATCACTGGCAAACATACCGTGATCCACAGGATAGGAGACTAATGTACCAGATAGCCAGGGAGGTGAAAGTCAGATTGACACTGCTCAGATGCCCTTGATGGGTACGAAGCCTACAGGAGGCTGAGCAAAACCCAGAGAAATTCTGGAGGTAAACAAAAATCAGGCAGCAACCCCAAAGCTCGAACAAGCCACTTCACGGCCAAAACTGGCTAGTTTACACCCTAGCACACAAGGCGGCCACCATGGCAAACATGTTCGAACTCCAGTTCCAAGAAAATATCATCGATGGCCAGAGCCGACACAAACTTCGAGATAGTCAGCGAACATGCAGTTACTATTCTAATCAGTCGAATCGGCAATGCAAAAGCCCCTGGCCCTGACCGCATTAATGTTCCTCTCCTCAAAAACCTTCCCCAACCCGCAATTTCACACCTCACAGCAATCAAACAACTGTCTATCCCTTCAGCACTTCCATTCAGCCTGGAAGGTTGCAAAAGTCATCCCTATTCCTAAACCAAATAAAAAATCACCTCTTTCCCCAAAACCATAGCCCTATCTCCTTGCTTAACCTCATATCCGAACTCTTAGAAATTCTAGTCCAACAGCCCCTGCAACACTTCCTGGTCACCAACGACATCATTACCCCTGAACAGTTCCGATTTTGTGCTGGTCATAGCACCACACAGCAAGCCATTTGACTGGTGGAGCACATCTGCACAGAAAGAAGACAGGGTAACAGCACTGCGGCCATTTTCTTGGACATTGAGAAGGCGTTCGATCGTGTTTGACGTAACGGACTACTTTACAAAATCTCCAAACTAAAATGCCCTATCGACCTGCTAAGGATGATAAAATCCTTTCTAACAAACAGAAAATTCTACTCTACCATCCAAAGCTCTGACAATGAGCTCAAACCCATTGAAGCACGTGTCCAACAGGGATCTGTGCTTGGCCCCCTCCTATACCTCCTCTACACAAACAATCTGCCGAAAGAGTCTGGCAGCAACACAAATGACACTGTGCTCTACAATAGTGGCAGGAATATTTATTACCTCGCCCACAGTCTGAAACGCCACCTCAACAAGGTCACCAAATGGTGCAACTTGTGGAAGATAAGGATAAACCTTTATAAATGCCACACCATACTATTCTACCACAAAATCAGAAAGTCAATAATAAACATCAAATACAATGACCAAGAACTACCCTGAAAAGAATCCAGCTCATATGTGGGCCTAAAAATTGATAAAATCTTAAATTCATACGACATCAAAGAAGCCAGGAACAAAGGCTCCACCCAGCTCTTTCAACACTACCCTCTTAAAAGGCAGAGGCTTAACAATCAAAGGTAAGTTGATGATCTGGAAGACAATCATTCTGCCTGCCATCCTCTATACAATACAAAACCCTCCGTATCATTGCCGACATCCCCTGGTTCACCAGCAATGAGGAGATCAGGGCAATGTTAGAGCAACCTTCCTTCTACCAACCCATTCAGAACAAATCCACACAATTATATGATGCCACGCAAACCTCACCTTATCCACTCAAATTCCTTATGCAAGGACGCAAACCCTGACTACAGGACCCCTAAATCAACTATCGACCGCCAATTCCGACATTAATCTAAAACCTATTTCATTACCATCAACCTAACTTCAACTAATGTATCAAAGCTCACATACCATGCCAGCCTACCACAAAATCTATTATGCCCTGGAGCAGAATACCCCAAGACATTATGAAACAAAAGCCAGTCCAAACCCCTATGAAACATTACGCAAGACAGAGCGTCACTAAGGGCGCTGGCTCTCCCGAAGAAAATTTGGTGAAAATCCAACCAATTTGAGTCACGTCCATGGCGTACCACTCAAGTTAGCGATGCCGAGCGAGACGGACGCACGCGCCAAGCGCTCCGCTCCCGAGCCCGCTAACATGCATATAACTGCTCCAGCGCACAGGGCCACATCCCTGCACACTACACGTCGACAGGAGTGTTAACAACCGTGTACATGTTTTACGCGTCACCCGCGTACGTGAGTCAGCGCTTTCGATTATGCGTGAGTGTTGTGATTCGAAGCAGCAGCCAATGGAGACACCAGTGGACGTCTCCACTTCACAGCAAGACAGTGACTAATTTCTCCAGCTCCTTATAGGGCTGTTGCCACATGCAGCCACCCCCCCCCCCCTCAGCGACGACACCGAGAATGAAGAAGAGGAGATGCAGACTGAGCAGACACAGGCGAACTCCCAAGCTACATCGTCATGATCCTTGAGAAATAGGCAGAAATCTGACGACAAAGCCTCAGCCCCAGACGTGCGCAAACTCCACAAGGATAACACGCCAAACAACCAAACAACCAAAAAACCGAGACAAAAATGCGCCACCGTGCACGTGCCCCAAAGGTGGACAATGACAGCTTCACAACAGCAACAAAGACTGCAAAAGCCAGACAATGCCTACAGCAGCACCTGTAGGCACAATGAACAGCTACGACGCACTCAGCGACTCTGAAGACAAGGACTTGACGCGGCCCCTCCGCAACAGCGACACACGCCACCGCCGCCGCTCGTGATTAAGTTCAAAGGACACTTTTGCGAGTTTCAGAACGCTCTTAACCTGCTGATAGGCAAGGACAATTACAGTGTTAATGTGTCAGGCGAAGACCTACACAAAGTGAAGGTTAAAACCACTGAACACTACGTAAAAGTGAGTGAAGAGTGCACTAGGCATGGCTGGAACTTTTAGACATTCAGCACCAATAAGAAGTAGTCCATTAAGGTAGTCTCTTAAGATTCCACGCAGCATGAAACCTGAAGAGGTTAAGGAAGACCTAGAGCAGATGGAATACTGCGTCGAGGAGGTAATCAAAATGAAACCTCAACGCACCAAAGGACATAACCCAGTATTCCTAGTGATCACAAACAATAATGCACAAAACAAAAATCCTTTTCGAGAAGTTCGTGTCTTAGGCCGTTAGGCTGTTCTGCGGTCAAGGGACCCGTTACGCTCCATGGCGTGCAGTGGTTAGCGGTATCCCGGGCCCGCTCTGTGTAAGGAAAGCACAAACGTACAGAATTGCCTAAGTATAGGCTTCCCTATCTGAATCTTGATAACATCGAGTGGATGTCCCGCCGAGGCGGACCCACGTAGCTCAACCTCTGACAGTGTCCCTCACAGAGTGCAATCTCACGACAGTTCATTTCCATCAACATCACATTCACTTACTCCAGTTCATCCTTCCCCATCACCACCTTCGTCATACACTAGCTCTGACTCTGACCATCTTGTCATAGCCACAGACTCGGGCTCGGTCTCCTCATTGACTGACCCTGAAGTCAGACGTAGCAAAAGGCTACGTAAGATCAATTCTGGGCAGACCCCGCAACCTGCAGCTGCGGAGAAACATCGGGCGCCCCAAAATCAGAGTGTGGTTTCAAATGTACAAGACACAAAAGAACGACAATCACCACCAGACCAGCAGACGCAACAAACAGGCGGACGACACTACAATGACCGCTGATGCATCCAAAAAACAAATTGAAGACATCGGGACGGTGCAAGGTGCTCAAACCAAAATGGTAGCCCCGGCAATGACCCAAACTCAGCGCCAGCCCACAGGCAGAAGGGTGCCCCCAGTAACAGTTTTCGAGACCAAAGGGTACACTACCCTCATCAGATAAATACAAGGGAAGTTGAAAGGTGCCCTAAGCACAGCCTACAAGGGTGATAGCATTGTCTATCAAGCAACAAATCCAGAAGACTTTCACTTCCTCAAGGAAGAATTTCGAAAACTGAAGATGGAATTCTTTGCGTACAGTGACGACCCGAAAGGGATGCTCAAGGTTGTCATTAAAAAGCTCACACTGTACTGGACCACCGACGATGTCAAAAACGCCCTAACTGAGAAAGGGTTTCAAGTGCAGGACCTGTTTCAATAAAAGAAACTGCAGACCATAACAAATGAACACGGCCAAACAGTCTCGGCTCCCAGAAGAAAGACGGCCAATTTTCACGTAAACCTCCCGAACACTGCGGAGGCCCGCAAAATATTCAAGGTAACACAGCTACTACATGAAGGTCACGGTGGAGCTGTACAAAAGACCTAACAGACAGAGACAATGCTACCTGTGTCGGCACTTTGAGCACAGGGCGTCCCAGTGCGAATTGAGATGCCGCTGCGTGAAATGCGCCAGGCCACATCTTCCTGGGGCCTGCACTAAAAATCCTGACACGCCAGCAACGTGCGCAAACTGCGGGGCGACCATCCAGCCTCCTTCAGGGGCTGTCCAGAGCGAACTCAGATCCTCCAGGCCTGGGAACGAAGGCGCGCACCCCCAACCAACACGCCGTGAACAGCAGCGGCAACGAAACCGCCCCTACCACCACTCGCGGAGACATCACACTTCCCCCCCCTCTGCCGACACAAAAACAGGTGGGAGCAAACACGGTAGAAACTCCCCCACCACAAAAGGAAGCGGCTGCAGCCTGTTCCCCACAACCGGAGCGATCTTCGCCCAAGCACAGCCCACGCTCGCCCAAGTAGTAAGAACAGGGCGCACCCCACCAAACTCCCCAAAACCAAAGCCCCAAAGGCCACCCACAATGCCAGAACAAATAACTGGCAAAATCTCGCCCTCCCAGGTAACTCCACCTCCACCGCTAGCCTCACCTCCCCCCACCACCTGCCCTGTAAGACAAGTGCGACACCTCTCCCCTCAACTTCAACAGTGACAGAGGCTGCCTTTCCACCACTCACTCATTCAATGGCTACTGCCATAGAACCCCCAACTGCTCCTGCAGTGAAAACTGAAATCAGCATCGCCAGTGACAACACCACTGCCCAGGAAAGTACCACAGAGAACTCCCTGGAGCAACCACTTCAAATTTTAACACAAATCTGGCAGTTCGTCAAAAACCTTCTTCCACCAAATTTTGTTGCCAAAATCTCACAAATTTTCAATCAGTTCTTAGCAGCCCCAGATCTCCCCAGTAAAATCACACTAATAATCACAAACATCTTGCCCCTGCTCCAAATTGGCAAATGAAAATCAGCATAACACTATCGCAATCTGGAACGCTGATGGTGTTTTGACCGATTTGAGCTCGAAATGTTCCTCGACGACCATGGGATGGATGTGGCACTCCTAAACGAGACCCATCTAACCCCTGTTCAGAGATTCCGAGTTCGAAATTATGTGCAGACCAGATATGACCGCTGTAACAGACCAGGTGGCGGTACGGCCATTCTCATCAACAGGCGAATATGCCATAGAGTAATACAGACGCCACCACTCTTAAAAACAGAGGCAACTGCAGTCGACGTTATTCTAAACAACCACCCCACACTTCTGGTGGCAGCATACCACCCACCCAGAGCCAGACAGTTTCCCAGTGACCTGGACAATCTTTTGAACACAAACCACAGAACCATAATAGGAGAGGACCTGAATGCCAAGCACAGGGCATGGGGTTGCCATACCACTAACGAAAGTGGCAACAAGCTATTGAGATACCTCGATAACCACCCAGCAGTACGGGTTGTTTCAACTGATGAGCCTACTCATTTTCCTTACGATTCCACGTGCCTACCTGACAAATTAGGCATCTTCCTCTTGAAAAACGTTAATCTCAATACAACAGCAGAAGTAATCAACAGCTTAAATTCACACCATAGCCCTGTTATTCTTAGATTTGACTGTGACCAAGACATTCCAAGTAATAGAATAAACACGACTTACAACACAAACTGGGCGAGGTACAAGGAACTGGTCCCTCTGCATATACCTGACCAGGCTTCAGACGTGCAGACCCCAGAAGAAATAGACCAGGCAATAACAGAATTCGCTCAAACCATAAAGGCATGTGGGGAAGCATCAACCATTAAAATAACTAACAATAGCGGACAGAGCAACCTGCCCCCCAGACCTTGCTCAACTAATTGCGGATAAGAACGGGACACGCAAGAGATTGCAAACTTATCGCGACCCACAGGACAGGAGACGCACGTGGAGGATCGCCAGGGAAATCCAGACCAGACTAAAACTGCTAAGATGTGCTAGGTGGGAGCAAACCCTGCAAATGGCAGAACAAAAATCCGCAAAAATTCTGGGGAATTATCAGACCCAGGCGGCAACCCCAAAAATCCACCAGACCACTTCATGGGCAAAAAGGTTTAGTTAACAAACCCACAGGACAAAGCAACCGCCATGGCAAACACGCTCAAACTGCAGTTCCAGTAAAATACAATCGATGACGAGGACAAAGCAGACGCACTGGAGCGCAGAGTTGAGCGTCACCTACATCGAAAACTTCGGGACAGACCCATTACCACTTTGTGCCAACCAGCAAGCGTGCAGAGTCTGTTCGCATCAGGCGAATCAGCACTGCAAAAGCCCCGGTCCTGACAACATCAAATCCCCCTTTCCTAAAAACCTTCCTCAACCTGCTATCTCTCACCTCACAGCCATCCTAAACAGTTGCCTCTCCACATATTTCCCTTCAGCCTGGAAGGTTGCAAAAGTAATTTCTATTCCAAAGCCCAATAAAGATCAGCTATTTCCACAGAACCACCGGCCTATATCTACTATGTCATCTTTCCAAACTTCTCGAAATTCTTATACAAAACTCCTTACTCCAATTTCTACCCACAAACATCATCATCCCCGAACAACTCTGTTTTTGTGCTGGACATAGCACTGTACAGCAAGCCATTCGCCTGGTGGAACACGTCTGCACGGAGAAGAGCCAGGCCAACAGCACCGCGGCTATTTTCCTGGATATTGAAAAAGCTTCTGATCATGTTTGGCATGACTGTTTGCTATACAAGATATCCAAACTGAAGTGCCCTCTCCACCTGCTGAAAATCATTCAGTCCTTCCTCTCCAACAGGAAATTCTACTCGTACACACAGAAGGCAAATAGTGGCATGAAACATAGAAGCAGGTGTCCCACAGGTACTTGTGCTTGGCCCTTCCTATAACTTCTGTACACCAATGACATCCCAAAAGAGCCGGGCGGCAATACAGCCTTATACATAGACGATGCTGCACTCTATCACAGTGGCAGGAACATTAATTATCTAGCTTACAGCCTCCAACGACAACCTCAACAAGCTAACCAACTGGTGCAACATCTGGAAAGTAAAAATAAATGCTGACAAATGTCGAACAATTCTATTCTCTCACAAAATCAAAAAACACATAATGAACATCACTTACAATGAACAGCCACTATCATGGAAGAATGTAATCACATACCTAGGACTAAAGTTAGACAAAAACCTTACATTCAAGCACCACGTCAGAGAGGCTAGGAACAAAAGCTCAGCCCGGCTCTACCAACTATACCAGTTATTAAAGGGAAGGGGATTGTCCATACCGGCGAAGTTCAGAATATGGGAAACAATCATACTGCCTGTCATCCTCTACGGCACTGACAAGGGAATGGTCAGACTTGTCACGCCGAAACATGTATTGCTTTTTTTAGCACTTATTTAACTGTGCAAAAGGTCTGTATGCAAAATTGTAGCTGCTGACATGAACTAAAAAAAAAAAAAAAATCACGAACGTGGCTGTGTTTCCTGCTTGGCACTTGAAGTGACAGCTGGCCACCCCTGGAAATTGTGAGTCGCAAGCGTTATGCGCATGGTCGGGAAGTGCGGCCGTCTTATCGCGGTGTTCACTAAAGAGGAATATCGCTGCACGGTTTTGGTGGAAAGGGGAAATGAATATTCATTTCTGCGGCATGCACGTCCTTTTAATTTCTGGTACGTATTTCAAAACATACTATCCTGAAACTGGTTAGAGACGTGAAAGATGTTCTGTACATGTTCATCTATACTCCGCAAGCCACTTTACAGTGAACATTCAATCTCCCCTCACAGGTGATGGCGAACCCTGTAAATGTTTTGCTGCTTGCCATGGAGATATACCACAGATGCCAAATGAAGCAATCAACAGAAATCACGCGTTAAGACTGTTGTGCGACATGGCTGTTAAACTTCTAGACGAGCACGTAAAGGCTAGAAACAACCGAAACACTCAATATTGCAGACTGTGAATCTACAGACGGCGAAGACACCGACGAAAGTTGCACTCATGAAGACTCTTCGAGTGATAGTGCCACGTACCATCACCAATTACCTCCGAAAGTAACACCAGCAACTACAATTACCTTATCAGACAAAAGTGGTGACATATTGGTTGAACGAAAAGTGGTAAGAAATGCCTAACTCACACTGTAAACTTTCCAACTAGGATCACTAAAACTTCAAGGACAGCCACTGATAACATTTTCATAGACAAATCAAAGGAACAAAATCATATCATAAAACCTGCAATAAATGGACTATCAGATCATGACATGCAGCTCCTTGTTTTAGATGTAACTTCTAAGCAGATTATCAAGACTGCTAAATGAGTACAGGAGAGTACCGTATTTACTCGAAACTAAGCCGAACTTTTTTTCCAGTTTTTGTAATCTAAAAATCCGCCTGCGGCTTAGAATCGAGCGCAAAGTAAGTGGAAGTTCTGAAAAATGTCGATAGGTGCCACCACAACTAACTTCTGCCATCGAATATATGTAGCGCTACGCATGCTTTGCAGGCACAAAGATAAATAGTGGGGCCAAACCCTCTGCCTCAAGTTTCGACCACTGCATATTCATAAATTATCCAACGAAGTAAATACAAATTCCGTATTGTCCATCTTCGAATGTAGCAACATTTCAGTGTGCTACGAAAATCCGACTGGCAAGACTGTTAGCGATGTTTGTCAATATGGCCAACTCTACGTTCTGAATTTTTTCCTACCTGTGAGAAGAGATGGTTCCTTATAGGAACTTTTATGAATTGTTAATCGCATGCAGTATTCTCTCCACCATAAGAATAATACGAATATAAACATTTTGATATGTATTCTTTCGTGTTTGCTGCTAACTCATTTAAATCCTGTCTGCCTAATAAACTACGAAACTAGACTGAGACAACAGCAAACAGAGAAGAATATACATATCGTGTCACGTTTATATTCATATTATTCTTATGCCCAATAGTGATACAGTCAGAAATGAAGCACGGCAATTGACTAGATTTTTAAATCTAAGACGACTAATTTCAGTGCAGAATGTAATGTAGTAAAGAGGCGTCTGCAAAGATTTTCAAACGGAGAAAAATTTCACTAAACTCTCGTTCAGAACATCATCTATCACACGCTGTCTATTATTTGGTTCTTGTTGATCATTATCAAAGAAAGCAGCAGTGTAAGTAACAACAAACAGCAGTCTCTTGCCATTGTTTCGCTATTGAGACAATTCCTCTCTCTCTTTTTTTAATTGTAAGCGGCGGTAGTGTGCACAAAAGCAAGCCATGCCTCGAGCGGCGACAGGTCGTAAACACACATTATCAGAATGCGACAAACACGACACAGTACAGTAATGCATTTTCAGCTTAGAGTGACGTAAACACCTGTAACAAACGGAAGGGCACTTATCAGATCAAAGAAAAATAAGCAATCAATTCAAACCAGACGAAGTACGCAAAAAAGGAAGAGTACCCGTATAAAAACGGACGGAGCACCTGACGCATAGCAATGGCTACCTGGTAAAGCTGAACTGCTAAGCTTACAACTCGAACCAAACTACTGTAGCTGTATCTTCATTCATTCAACCTAAATTGTGGCTCATATTACAATGGACCAACTTTGATTCGATTTGGAGCTGCGGCCTTAAACTTTTCTCTCCCCTTGAATTTCGAGTCTCAAATTTCAGGTGCGGCTTAGATTCGAGTAAATACGGTAGTCAATCAACCAAAATTTGAGTGTTTTAGAAAACTGCTCAAAGACATGAACTGGAAAGATGTTTTTAGTGCTCATGACATGAATGAAATATATAACACATTCATTCATGAACAATGTCAGTACCATGTTTGAAAACATGTTTTCCTCTAAAAGTTACTCAAATTAAACAGAAGACTATAATAAAACCATGGATTACACAAGGAATAAAAATTTCCTGTAAGACAAAAAGGAAAATGTATCTGTCGACCAAGAATAGCTCCAATGCTGCTGATTTAGCTAAATACAAGGAATACTGTGCAATATTAAAAAAAGTAATTCAGACATCTAAACAAATGCACTACGAGAAGAAGATAGCAATGTCAGGGAACAGAATAAAAACAATATGGGATATAGTGAAAGAGGAGACTGGTAGAACCAGAAAGGAACAGGAGCAAATAGCATTAAGGGTAGATGACACATTAATAACCGATAGGCATAGTGTGGCAAATCTATTTAACAAGCACTTTATATCCATTACTGATAGAATGGGATTGTCAGGATCAGTAAATAATGCCCCTGAATATCTGAAACTAGCCTTTACAAATAGCTTCAGGTACATGAATGTGTCACTCACTTCACCAAAAGAAATAACTTCTATAATAAAATCTTTAAAAACAAAGCGTTCTAGTGGTTACGATGAAATATCAAGAAAGTTAATTAAGGCATGTTCTTGTGAGTTTAGTACAATTCTAAATTACTTGTGTAACCGGTCAATTATAACTGGGACATTTCCTGACTGGTTAAAATATGCAGATGTTTAGCCTCTATTCAAGAAAACGCATAAAGAGATACCATCAAACTACAGACCAATTTCACTTTTGCCAGCATTCTCAAAAATTTTAGAAAAAGTAATGTACAAGCAACTTCTCAACCATCTGACCACAAGCAACATTATCAAGAACACAGTTTGGATTTCTGAAGGGTTCTGACATCGAGAAGGCTATTTACACTTACAGTGAAAATTTACTTAATTCATTAAATAACAAGTTATAAGCAGCAGGTATTTTCTGTGATTTGTCAAAGGCATTTGATTGTGTGAACCACAACATCCTTTTAAATAAATTAGAATTCTATGGTGTCACAAGCAGTGCTGCAAAATGGTTCAAGTCATACCTCGCTAACAGGAAACAGAGTGTCAGTGCAAGGGACTAGTGAAGTAAGTCATCGGTCATCATCAGAATGGGAAGAAATTACATGTGGTGTCTCACAAGGATCCATTGCTTTTTTTTTTGTGTACGTTAATGATCTCTCATCAGTTACACTGCCAGAAGCAGAGTTCGTTTTGCTTGCAGATGACCCAAGTAGTGCAATAAATAGTATGTCGAGTATAGTTCTAGAAAGATCTACTAATGATATTTTCATGGATATTAATAAATGGTTTAAAGGCAACTCATTGACATTAAACTTCGAAAAGACTCACTATCTGCAGTTCAGAACCTGCAAGAGGTTTCCACCCAGCATATGCATAAAGTATGAAGAAGAGCAGATAGAAGAGGTTGACAGTCTTAAATTCCTGGGATTACAACTTGATAATAAATTCAGTTGGGAGGAGCACACCACAAAACTGCAGAAACGCCTTAACAAATCTGTATTTGCAATTCGAGTGTTAGCAGACATAGGCACATAAAAATGAAAAAGCTTGCGTACTTTGCCTACTTTCATTGCATAACGCCATGTGGTATAATATTTTGGGGTAACTCCAAGACAAAAGTTTCCAGAGTCCAAAAGCATGTAATACGTATTATTTGTGGAGTAACTTCACGGATGTCCTGTAGAAACCTCTTCAAAGAAGTGGGTATACAAACTACTGCCTCTCAGTATATTTACTCCTTAATGAAATTTGTCCTAAATAATATATGTCTTTTTGCAACAAACAGTTCAGTTCATCATACAATACCAGGAACAAAAATGATTTGCACAAGGACTTAAAAGCACTTCCTTTAGTTTTAGTTTAGTTCAAAAAGGGGTCCACTACTCAGGAACACTCATCTTCAATAATTTGTCAGCAAATATAAAAATTTAGTTACAAATAAAGATCAGTTTAAAAGGAGCCTGAAAGACTTACTAATGGCCAACTCCTACTCCACTGACGAAATTTTTAATAGAAACAAATGATGTATTGTATATATTCACACTATTAGTATTGTTATTGCAGCTTAAAAAAAAATTTTGACATGTTCTACATCCATGAGGATCTCCTCAGCATGGATCTATGGAACGAAAAACTAATCTAATCTAATCACCCCAGTCACTGTCAGAATCACATCTTTATCTCCTATCTCTTCAGAGTTTTTAACACATGCATTATATTCAGCCTTTTCATAAGAGTTCTCATCAGCGAAAATATCAGGAAAGACATTTGCAATTCTACTGTCAATGTTATTTGTGAAATGTCTGAACTACTACCTGTTGTTCGATTTTCTGATACCTCATGTGGCATACCACTTCTAGATGACTCTGCATCTGAAGTATTGTCCTCTTCAAGATAATCAGCTTCAGCTTCCGAATCCTCAGGATCATCTGGCAGTGAGAAAAGATAATGGGGAATCTCATTGTCTTTTAGTATCTGCAAAATAGTAATGATAATTCATTAATAGCAAGCTTTAACTGTATTATTTTCAGCGTGAAAAGGAATAAAACAGCATCACATTATATTTCAAACCGTTAAATAACTTTACAAATAATGTCTGCTGGGACACGTGTCCCACTAATTTTATTTCGATTATAATATAGTGCAGTCACTAGAAGCACATTCTACACTGTATTCGTACTAAAAAATTATTATTAAGTTAATAAGACGAATTACTTACTTCAGACATCACTGGAAAGTGAGAAATTATGAAAATTGATGAATGACAATTTTTGTGTTTTGGTTTTAGGGAGCAAAACTGCTATGGTCATTAGCACCTGGTCCGTGACTTAGGAAAAGGAAAAAAACAAAAATGGAAACCAGCAGCAATGGGAACGACACTCAAAAAATTGGAGAAACTAAAAGCAGAAGGAAAGCTTAAAAAACCACTACAGAAAGGGGTTGTTGCCCCCAAAAAGAGCTTCAAATGACCGACGTCATCTCACTGGCACTAATAAACTAGAGAACACGATCGGCTGAGCGTGTGTCATCTGCTAAAATGGACGATATTTCAGGCGACAGCTGTAGACGGGCGCGTAACTGAGTAAAATAGGGGCACTCAAGTAAAAGGTGTCTTACCGTCCACAGCTGAGAGCAGTGGGGACAGAGTGGGGGAGGATCGCCGCTTAAAAGATGTCGATGGCTAAAAAGACAGTGCCCTATCCGAAGTCTAGTTAAAATTACCTCCTCCCAACGACGCGTTCGGGAGGAAGAGGTCCAAGCACATGGAAGAGCTTTCACGTCCCGCAATTTATTATGGGGAAGTGTCGACCAATGTGCATGCCATAAAGGAACAACACGACGACATAAAACACTCCGTAGATTTGCAAAGGTAATCGTGTGAATAGCTGGCCGAAGAAGAGAGACTGCAGCCTTGGCCGCTATATCGGCCGCCTCATTTCCACAGATACCAACGTGTCCCGGGAGCCAGAGGAACGCCACCGAGACGCCCCCCAAGAGGAGCAAGCGTAGGCAGCCCTGAATCCGGTGGACCAGAGGGTGGACAGGGTAGATAGCTTGGAGACTGAGGAGAGAGCTGAGAGAATCTGAACAGACAACATACTGTATCCGCTGATGGCAACGGATGTATTGGACAGCCTGGAGAACAGCAAAAAGCTCCGCAGTATAAACCGAACACTGGTCGGAAAACCGAAATCGATTTAGGGTGTCGCCAACAATATAGGCACTCCCTACACCAAACGATGTTTTTGAGCCATCAGTGTAAATAAATGTGGCTTCCTTCATTTGTGTGCATAGGGCAGAAAATGCCTGACGATAAACAATTGAAGGGGTACCATCCTTGGGAAACTGACAAAGATCACGGAGCAGGCAGGTCCAGGGACGGAGCCAAGGTGGTGCTGTACCCCAAGTTGTCAAGAAAGTCTTAGGAAAGCGGAAGGAAAGAGAATGGAGCAGTTGATGGAAGCGGACTCCCGGTGGTAGTAGGGAGGAAGGGCGGCCTGCATACCCTTAATCCAAGGGGGTGTCGAAAAAAATGTCATGGGCCAGATTAGCAGGCATGGAAGACAAATGGCTAGCATAACGACTTAGGACAGCTCGCCGATTGGACAGCAGAGGTTCAGAAGTCCCAGCATAAAGGCTTTCCACAGGGCTGGTGTAAAAAGCTCTAGACACTAAACGTAATCCATGGTGGTGGATAGAGTCGAGGCGGCCGAGCAGAGGAGTAAACTATGCTTCCATAGTCCAATTTTGAGCGCACTAAGGTACGATAGAGGTGGAGAAGGACCACTCGAGCCGCTCCCCAGGAGGTACCATTCAGGACACAGAGGGGTGTTGAGGGATCGCAGACAGCAAGCGGAAAGATAGGAAACGTGGGAGGACCAGCACAGTTTTCTGTCAAACGTAAGACCCAAGAATTTAGCGACGTCCGAAAACAGAAGGTTGACAGGTCCTAGATGTAAGGAAGATGGAAGAAACTCCGTACAACGCCAAAAATTAACACAAACAGTCTTACTGGGAGAAAAGTGGAAGCCTGTTTTGATGCTCCAAGAGTGGAGGTGATCGAGACAGCCTTGAAGACGTCGTTCAAGAAGGCTGGTCCGTTGAGAGCTATAGTAGATCACAAAATCGTCCACAAAGAGGGAGCCCAAGACATCAGGAAGGAGACAATCCCGCACTTTGAATGTGCACTCTGCCATAAATTTGCGAAGAAAAAGGGGCAACCAACCGCGAAAGCCCCAAGAGAACATTGTGCGGAGGATGCCATCAATTCCGCAGTAAACACCCCACATGCAGGTGGCAGATGATTTTCAGTTCCAACAGAGGACGTGAAAGCATACCCAACATGATCAGTAGATTTAGAGCAATCAGTGTAAAAAACAACAGCATCCCGAAACTCCCATAAAATTTGGCGGAAAAAGGGGGGGTGGAGGGGAGGGAGCGAGGAAGACAGGACAAAGACAGAAGCTGAAAATCACAGCAAAGAGATGCAAGGCGGAGCCCAACCAGTAAACCTGCCCATGGGCGGGAGTCGGGTGGGCGACGTCCATGGTCTGGGAATAGGATAGAATAGGAAGGATGAGTGGGAGAGGAACGGATAGCGAGTGCATAAGACACCAGAAGCTGGGACCATTGAACAGAAAGGGAGGGGGATCCCAGCTTCAACCAGGAGACTATCAACAGGGCTAGTAGGGAAGGCACCGGTGGCCAAACAGATACCACGATGGTGGACTGGATCCAGCATGTGCAGTGTGGAAGGAGCAGCTGAACCATAAACTTGACAACAATAGTCCAAGCGAGACAGAACTAGAGAACGATAAAGACGGAGAAGGAGGGAACGGTCCGCACGCCAAGAGGAGTGGGCAGGGAAGCGAAGGACATTGAGTTTACGGAAACATCCTACCTTCAGAAGTCTGATATGGGGCAGCCGAGGGAGCTTGTCGTCGAAAAGAAGACCCGGGAAACGAAACTGTGGGACCACAGGCAATTGTTGTGCAGTGAGATAGAGCTCTGGATCAGGGTGGATCGTAGTACGGCGACAGATGTGGACCACCCGTGATTTTAAAGGAGAGAACTGAAACCCGTGTGAGAGCGTCCATGCAGAGGCACGCCCTATAGCTACCTGGAGCTGCCGTTCTGCAGATACCATCAAGGAGGAACTAACCCAAATGCAGAAATCATCCACATACAGGGCAGGGGCGACCAAGGGACCAACAGAGGCCAGAAGTCCATCGATAGAAATGAGGAAAAGGACACTCAAGACAGAACCCTGTGGGATGCCCGTCTCCTGGGTCTGTGGAGAACTAAAAACTGTACCAACTCGAACTCTGAATGACCAATGGAACAGGAACTGGCAGATAAAGATCGGGAGTGGGCTCCGAAGACCCCACTGATGAAGGGTAAGTAAGATGTGATGGCACCAGGCCATGTCATAGGCCTTGTGAAAGTCAAGAAACACTGCAACCAAACGGCGACGCTGGGAAAAAGCCTGCCGAACTGCGGATTCCAAGCGAAGTAAATGATCGATTGAAGACCATCCTTCTCGAAAGCCACACTGGTAAGGGGACAATAGATCCCGAGATTCGAGGACCCAATTGAGCCGACGGGCTACCATCCGTACAAGTAACTTACAAACAACATGGGTCAAACTAATTGGCCGATAGCTGTCAACAGAGAGGGGGTTCTTACCAGGCTTAAGGACAGGAACCACGATGCTATCCCTCCACTGAGAAGGGAAGTCACCCTGGAGCCAGATACGGTTAAACACCCGAAGAAGATGTTGCTGTTGTGGAGCACTGAGATGTTGAAGCAGTTGGTTATGAATGGAATCTGGGCCAGGGGCCGTATCATGAGAAGAAGATAGAGCAGAAAGAAATTTCCATTCAGTAAAAGGTTCGTTGTAAGATTCTGACTCACAAGGGGTGAAACATAAGGTGGAAGCTTCAGCCTGCAGCTTTTCGTGAAGGAAAGCAGCTGGATAGGAGGCTGATGCTGATGCTGATGCCACTGCAAAATGGGTCACAAGATGTTCTGCAAGAACTAATGGGTCTGTACAAAGGCCATCTGGGAGGTGAAGGCCTGGGAGGGTGGACTGCCGATGGCAAGCTTGGAGAGAGCGAAGTGTAGCCCATACCCGTGACAGAGGGACAGTAGAACCAAGGGAACAAATGAATCATTCCCAACACATCCGTTTGCTCTGTTTGATTAAATAAGAGGCTTTAGCGTGGAGGCGTTTAAAGGTAGTAAGGCTGGCTACGGATGGGTGCATCTTAAAATGTTGCAAAGCTCGACGGCGATCACACATGGCAATGGCAATGGCCGTACTCCACCATGGGACTTGCCGGCGACGAAATGGTCCAGATGAGCGCGGGACAGCAAGGCTAGCAACGCGAACAATCGTGTCAGACACGTCACGTAGGACGTCATCAATACAACCCGACAAAGAGGGAGAAAACACGACCTGTGCTGTGTATAGAGGCCAATCGGCACGTTGGAAAGACCAACGAGGTAACCTGTCCATCAGGGAGCGGGAAGGGAGCGTGATAATCAACGGGAAATGGTCACTATCACAAAGGTCGTCATGTGGCCACCAGTGTAATGAAGGGAGGAGAGAGGGAGAAGAAAGAGAAAGGTCAATGGCAGAAAAGGTACCATGACCGGCACTGAAATGAGTAGGGGAGCAATCATTAAGAAGGCACAGGTCGTGGTCTGCAATAAATTGGTCTATAAGAAGACCTCGTCTAGATGGAAAGGCACTGCCCCACAAGGTATGATGAGCATTAAAATCCCCAAGGAGGAGGAAGGGAGGAGGAAGTTGCTGAAGAAGGGCAGTTAAGGCAGCAGGTGTAGGAGTCCTGTCAGGATGGAGATAAATATTGCAAACCGTAACCTCAGAGTCCAGGTGGACCCTAACAGCAACTGCTTCCAATGTAGTTTGAAGAGTATTCCACGTGCTAGCAATGTCTGTACGGACCAACGTACAAACGCCACCAGACACCCACAGGGTCCGACCCGATTTCAACTGAAAACACGGAACCCACGGAGAGTCGGTGAGTGAGCACCAGTAAAATGAGATTCCTGGAGAACCAAACAAGCTGCAGAGTAGGACGAAAGAAGGGATTTCAATTCCGGAAGGTGACGATAGTATCCATTACAATTCCATTGGATAACCACAGAACGATGATTTAAATGGGGGCTGAACACGCTAAATCCAGTCACACCGCCGAGTCCCCACCAGTCACCGACAAGGAGGGGGCGACATCCACGAACGACAGGTCTGAATCCGGTTGTTAAGTCGGGGAAGGGACCTCCGGTGACACCAGAGGCTCTTTGTCCCGGGACTTATGTTTCTTCTTCTTTTCAGGCTGAGATCGAGGAGGGCTCTGTGGCATGAAGGAGCCAGCTGCAGCAAGATCAGGAACAGAAAGAGACCGGGCGACCTGGGCACCGACAGACCGCGGCTCTCGTGGTCGTTGCGCGGCAGCAGACCTTTGGCCTGGAAGGTGCCGGGAAGGGGCATCCCGGGAGAGGCGCCCTCGACCGGCAGACGTCGAAGGAGCGAGTCACTTCTCTGGCTGGGGAGGGGGAGCAGCGCCCAGAGGAGAAGGTGTGGGAGCCGCAGGGGAGGGGGGGGAAGAGAGGGGTCCGGGATGTGGGGAAGGAAGGGTGAAGGAAGGGTGAAGGAAGGGTGAAGGAAGGGTGAAGGAAGGGTGAAGGAAGGGTGAAGGAAGGGTGAAGGAAGGGGGAAGGAAGGGGGAAGGAAGGGGGAAGGAAGGGGGAAGGAAGGGGTGAAGATGTAACCAAGGCGTAACTAGATGTCATGGACACAGGGTGAAGTCGTGTATATTTCTTACGGGCCTCTGTGTAGGTTAAACGATCGAGGGACTTATACTCCTGTATCTTCTTTTCATTCTTATACACTGGGCAATCTGGTGAACATGGAAAATGACTACCATGACAATTTACACACACAGGAGGGGGAACACAGGGACTCCCCTCATGGACTGGACGTCCACAGTCACCACAGAGAGGGGCCTGTGAACAGCGGGAAGACATGTGTCCAAAGCGCAAGCACTTAAAACACCTCATAGGTGGGATGTACGGCTTCACATCACATCGATAGACCATAATCTTAACTTTCTCAGGGAGGGTATCCCCTTCAAAGGCCAGGATAAAGGCACCAGTATAAATACGATTGTCTTTAGGACCCTTCTGAACTCGCCGAACAAAGTGAACACCCCGCCGTCTGAGATTGTCCCGAAGTTCCTCATCAGTTTGAAGGATGAGGTCCCTGTGAAAAATCACACCGTGTACCATATTTAGAGACTGGTGGGGGGTAATGGACACAGGAATTGTGCCAAGATGGGTACAGGCACGAAGGGCCACAGATTGGGCAACTGAAGCAGTTTTTATCAGCAACGAACCCGACCGCATCTTGCTCAGGGAGTCCACTTCGCCAAACTTGTCTTCAATGTGTTCCACAAAGAATAAAGGTTTGGTGTTGGTGAAAGTATCTCCATCAGTCCTGGTGCAAACTAGGTAACGGGGGAAAGGTTTTGCCCCTAGCCGACGGGCCTGACCCTCTTCCCAGGGGGTAGCCATGGAAGGGAAGGCCGAAGGGGCAAGAGAAGCAGCACTTGAGGAATCAGTTCCACGCAGAGAGACGGCCGCAGAAGAACGGCCAGAGTTCTGGACCCGTATGCGTTTAATTTGCATAGCGTCCGCCCTGATACCACCCACTCCGATCAGGGGCTCTCCTCACGTGCGCCACCCAGCCACAGCGAGGGTCGTCTGGCACGGCGGCCATTGCCGGGAGTTCCGATACTCCAGGATGACGAGCAACCACTCCAAGGCATGCATGAGGAGGTCACAGCTCAGGTATCAGAAGTGTGATCCCTGTGTGTTCAGGGGGCTCAACCAAAAGGGTACATAGCGACCCAGCCACACGGGCTGGCTACCGTGCTGGCTATGCATCCTAGTATCAGACAACGATATGAAAGAAAAGGTGGAATGTACTAGGAGGGGGCACGTCGGAGACACTAGGTAAGGTGCTCTTCCCCAAATGGCTCACACTACGGACGAGAAATTTTGTAATGGAGGTCAAACCCCAGAGGGGGACCAAGGAATGCCAAAAGGAGGAGATGATTATGCAACAAAGCCGAATCGTAAAACCAACAGAACCAGGAGGATAGCGGGGGCCAACATAAGCAAGGACACCAAGAGAGGGTGAGGGGAAAGGAGCAAGGAGGGGAAAGGAGCAAGTAGGGGAAAGGAGCTAGGAGGGGAAAGGAGCTAGGAGGGGAAAGGAGCTAGGAGGGGAAAGGAGCTAGGAGGGGAAAGGAGCTAGGAGGGGAAAGGAGCTAGGAGGGGAAAGGAGCTAGGAGGGGAAAGGAGCTAGGAGGGGAAAGGAGCTAGGAGGGGAAAGGAGCAAGGAGGGGAAAGGAGCAAGGAGGGGAAAGGAGCAAGGAGGGGAAAGGAGCAAGGAGGGGAAAGGAGCAAGGAGGGGAAAGGAGCAAGGAGGGGAAAGGAGCAAGGAGGGGAAAGGAGCAAGGAGGGGAAAGGAGCAAGGAGGGGAAAGGAGCAAGGAAGGGAAAGGAAATGCAGCCCTGGAGAGAAAGAAGGCTGCAATGGCTCGAGGCCCCGTGCTCGCCACGCACGTATCCACAAAAGAGTTGTGGACCCCCTGGGGGGACTACTAGGAAGCATTCCAAGACCAGTCGCGAACCGACTGTACAGCACCGAAAGACGACTATTTTGAAGTACACAAAGACTACCGCCACTAACTCTGAGAAACAACATATACCCAATTACAAAAACAGAATCTCTACAGACAAGACTCGCCTGACAGAGCGAACTACGGAAAACACACAAAAACGCCCCATCATGGAAGACCTAAAGCCGAACCTACCATGGAACATAATGCAAAACGAGCCACAATATCCACACCTAGACGAACGACAAGAGCAGTGAAAAAAAAAAAAAAAAAAAAAAAAAAGCACTAACAAATATGAACTACAAGACAAGGATACAGCAAAGCACAACGCTCGACAAACCCGCACATGCACACACATGTAAGTCAACTGCCTGGACCACCGCACAACCAACCCAGCATACACCAAATGTGAACCAACATGTCTAAAACAACAGAGTAGACTCATATGTACACCCAAAACCAAGACCAATGGAAAGTAGCATACCCATGTATATAGAATAAGTCTCTTAGAATAAGATTTCATTGCAAATATAAAATTGACACAATCAAATGAAATGCACCACAAGTAAAAATATTGTAACAGAACCAAGACTAACGTAAAAGAACATACCCACGTACACAGAATAAGCCTCGGAGAATAGGATTACAATGCAAACCTTAAAACAGACACAATGAAATGAAATGTACACTTAATGGTGGAGCACTATAAACAAAATAATATAAATATTGTAATTGTATATGCAGATTTAGTACCCTAGAATAAGTCATTGTAAATAAGTAATGTAACGCAATATATTGAAAATCCACTTTTGTAAACAAATTGCATTAAAATTATGAAATGTCAAATAAAGAAACTCATGTAAATCCTAATACAGCTGAAAAGGGCAATGCAACCCTTAAAAC
This sequence comes from Schistocerca serialis cubense, assembly GCF_023864345.2. Lineage (NCBI taxonomy): Eukaryota > Metazoa > Arthropoda > Insecta > Orthoptera > Acrididae > Schistocerca > Schistocerca serialis. The sequence goes on from NC_064646.1 coordinate 455,165,199, forward strand.
AGCCCGCTCTTGCCCATCAGGGAAGGGAATGGAAAGTGCAAAAAACCACCGCGCACCACACACACACACACACACACACACACACACACACAACACAGGCACGCACGCACGCACGCACACTTTGTTACCGTCGCTCGCCTATGCTACTAGACCAAGATGTCTGGACACAAGAGTAAGCAGCTCGCAGCCGTGCTAGAGCTACTCGTCAATGTGATGGGTGGCAACCGCGGCCGCCACGGATGACAGCCGAAGCGCACCCAGTGGACTCGCAAAGATGTGCAATGCAACAAATGCCAACAACTGGGCCACACGGCGAGTTGCTGCATGAATGCTGTTGCGTGCTTTAACTGTGCGGCAGCCAACGACACTCGCAGCTCCACCAAGCCACGAGGGGTGGCTAGTAAATGCTGGAACTGCGGCGGTTCACACGCCGCGAACTCACAGTTGCAGATATCTGAAGGAGTTCCGTAGCCAGAACACCGCAACACAACCTGCGGCGGTGTCTGGTACCAAGACGGCCGCTCTGCCCCCCGCCTCGGCGAGGGGTGCGAGCCGCGCCGACTCGAAGCCGCTACGACACTATGGCCGGCCCCCAAGTAGCCTGCGCGGCCGAACGGGCCGCACTCAAAGACGAGCTCGTTGCTGTTCACCAACAGCTCCAGCAGCTGTGGGCTCTCGTGAAGCAGACGCCTGCCACCGCAAGCGCCTCCACTGTGGGGTGCCCGGTGGGGGTGGACGCCGCTACATAGATGACCGCCTCCCTGGCCCATGCGGCAACGCAGGTTGCTAGGGAGGTGGACACAGAGTCGGGGATACCCACCGACAACAAGAAGAAGGCCCCCTTGGAAACGGCTGCCCCCTCTGCCTTTGCAGTTACGCAGATGGTGGAGCCTATGGATACCATGGGAGAAGACGACGACGAGCTGGAATTCGAGTGCCTGCCCCTCCCAAACAAGAATTGTGTGAGTGAAGTCCTCGCAAAGATAGCAGACTCATTGCGGGATGGCAGCTATCCCCATCACAGCACTCCTTATCTGTTTACAGAAGCCAATATCCCTCCCTTACCCCACAAACCCTGCCGTTTCCACTGGGGGGTGTGAACCCCTGAACCAAAAGGTCAACGGGAGGGAGCTCGTCCGTCGGAGATCTGGAGCTCATCAATGCATACCCGATCTTCACAGACGACAATTGGAGGTACACGACGGAGCAAGTCGTCCTGTACATCTGACAGACCACGCCACCAGTGGACACTTCATGTCAGCCAGGAAATGGTCACAAGAAGAAGAAAAATAAGCCGTCAGAGGCATCTGGCCGTAAATTTGTTTCAGATCCACGGAGGCCCAATCAAAAAGAGAGGAGAAAAAGAAAAACTTCAACCTGAGAGGAGCTGAGGAGGAACAGCTTAATTAAGCTTACACTCTTATATCCCGGGCTGAGGATATAGCCCGTCAGTTGACCGTGACCGCACGTCCACACTCACGTCCCAGTGCAGGACAGCTTAGAACATCGTAAGTTTAAACCACAACTTCAATTTAACATAATGTAGGAAAAATAGTGTTAGGCCATTAAAACCTACAGCCAAAATCAAGTGGAATATACCCCCCATGTTCCACACATTTGCACACACGAGCACGTCCACACTCGCCATTCTGAGTCGTGCTTCCGAAGGGTGCAAATGCTGTTGTCACTGCGCTGCAGCCTTTGTGTTGTTACGATTTGGGAATTCCAACCGCTCGTCTCCTGTCCACGCTGCCACACGTAGCGGTGATTTGAGGCAGCAGAAGAAGTAGTTCCACTACTGCAGCACACTTGCTTGTTGCACAAGCAAACTGTTGTGTTCACCGATGGTGTTCATGATGCTCGTTGGTATTCCTGGGTAGGCGGGAAAAAAGCGTGCACGTGAACGAAGTGTCACCCCAATATCACACTGCAGAGCTCCCACTCTGCATCCTCGGAGTTTAGGGAACATTCCGAGCCAGGGCACATGATGTTTCCTGGATATCCGTGTTGATGTCGTTCAGGGTCAGCACTGCACTTGAAACCTTACGGTGTTAACCAAAGTGTATCTGACGCTCCCTGTGTGGTGTCTTTTGGTTCTCTCCAATGCCTGAAGTGTAGGGAAATAGATTCCGAGCATATCCCAAACCCAGCCCACTGTGATAGCCCTCTGGGCTCCCACAGCCTGTCCAACATGAGCGAACACAAACCATCACGTAAAGAGGGCGAACCAAGTGAGTTGACCCCCAGTCAACCGAAATGGAAGGCAACAGAGCCGGAAGCGGCCCTGGCTATGCCTCTCGTGGACACAGAAGACATCCACATAGGCTACACTGTGTCCACATCAGACAAATTTGCGGCCTTGCCACAAGACGCAGCTGATGCGCACAGGGGCGGCACAGAAAAAGCCACAACTTAGACGTATACCCCCCTCGTCAGCTATCAGGAGTAGGGCTACTTAGAGCTACTCAAGGAACTCGAACCAGGAATGAAAGGTAAAATACTAACGATATACAGGGGTGACACAGTCAAATTCCAGCTCTACAACCCTCTGGACTTTGACTATGTCGTACGAGCCCTAAAAACCAAGGGAATACAATACCACACGTACGACATCGATCCCAAAAAAGATCATTAAAATCATAATCAAAAAGCTTCCGCCATTTGTCCAGGAAGATCATATCAAACAGGGACTTATTGAACTGGGTTACAATGTCCAGGTGGTAGTCAGAATGATGCAGATGGCCACAGAAGCCCCACTTCATCTCAAACATCGTCAGAAGGGAAAACTTCAACGAAGTCTACAAAGTCACTAACCTGGTGTACCACAAGGTCCACACAGAAGCTTACAAAAGACGTGATGGACCAACTCAGTGTTACAGATGCCAGAGAATCAACCACAGATCTTGCAACTGCAACACTGAGCCATGCTGTGTTAAGTGCTGTGGTAACCACTTCACTAACCTCTGCCTGAAACCAGACAAGCAGGACCCAACGTGCTAACTGCAAGGGCAAACACTCTGAAAACTTCCGTAAATGTCCTGCTTGGATCAAGATGGCAAACGCCATGCGATCCAGCAATAATGCAAGAGTTGTAGCAGCTTCAAACCCAACTCCCACGCTAACCACCCAGAACTTCCCAAACCTAAGACATAACTGCAGAACAACAGCAGGGCAATCTGCCACAAATACCAACACCACACCACCCGCCACTGCGGCGACATCTCAGGCCTCTGAACAAGGCCAGACAGCCTGGAACCTATCAACAAGTGACAACCCCAGCTCGCGAGGAGGAGCGGAAACGCTCTCTCACTACCATAAAAGCAACAATGGAGAAACTTATGTCTGCCCCCAGACAACATTTCTAAGATTATGATCATTGCTAACACCGCCATGTCCTTCAATGGCCCTTAACCTTAAGGGAAACTTAAGATTAATCATCTGGAATGCCAATGGTATTCGACATCAAAAACACTCATTAGAAATCTTCCTACATGACAATGGGGTCGACGTTGCACTTTTAAGTGAGACTCACCTCAAGCCTCATCTAAAATTTAGAATTAGGAACTACTGTTGGTTAGATAGATTAGAGCGTCCTGGGGTGGGATGTTAGTTTTAGTTAAAAATAGGATATCTCATAGGCAAATAGTTATACCACAGCTCACCAGAATGGAAGCAACTGGGGTGGAGCTGGAGCTAAACAAAACCTCAGTTACACTGGTGGCAGCCTACCACCCTCCTGGTAGAGTCAGTCCGACACCAGACTTAGAAATACTATTAGGCCTTGGAAGCAGGGTCAGTAATTGGTGAAGACAAACTCCAAACACTGGGCATGGGGTTGTACAGTCACTACAGCCGAGGGTAGGGCCATCCATAACCTCACAGAACAGCTAAACGACGTCACGGTAATGGCACCAAAGGAACCCACGCACTACCTCTCAAACGAAGGCTACCATCCAGACATTCTGGACATTTTTATCATCAAGAATTATCCATGGGTCTTTAGCCCAACGGTACACAATGACCTAGACTCAGACCACAACCCTGCGACCCTGGAACTAGCCGGCCATTGACCCTCTTGTGCGAACGCACACGCTATGCCTGAACTCGTACAGGACTTCGCAGATTAATCTGCCACGAGTAATGAGTATGATGGGCAAACATCTATTAGGCACACTACGAATGTAGTGGTGTGGACATGCTGGGAATGTGGGTCTCACGGGAAACGTGCAAGGGATAAGTCCCTGCAGGCGCACTACCCTCTGTGCCCTCGGTGGCTCAGATTGATAAAGCGTCTGCCATGTATGTAGGAGATCACAGGTTAGAGTCCTGGTCGGGGCACACATTTTCAATATGTCCCCAATGAAGTATATCTATGCCGGTTTGCAGCTAGGGTGTCCATTTAATTATCATTTCAAAACTTCAGATACTGGTCAGAGGAAAACCTTGGCACACTTCACAAAGCGCCTCTACATGCTCAAAAAGTGACGGTTTGGTGCACAATGTCGGCAAGAAGAATCACAGGCCCATTTTTTTTTTTTCGAGGATATTAATGGAAGTGCTGTGACTGAACTGTGCATTACATTGCAATGATCCAGAACTTTCTTACGCCAGAACTCGCCTGTTTTCCAGTGAATGAACACACTATGTTCCAACAAGATGGGGCAACAAGCCACACTGCAAGAGTTGCTGTGAATGCTTTGTTTCCAGGCAGCGTCATTTCCCAAAACGGGGATATCCCTTGGCCCCCTCGCTCTCCAGCTTTTACAACCTGCGACTTTTTTCTATGGGGTTACTTGAAAACAAGAGTTTTTCAGAACGATCCAGCCAGAACTATCCCAGCCCTAAAACAACGAATTCGGGATGAAACTGAAGGAATACCAGTCAATATGCTGCAAAATGTCAGGGGAAACTTCCAGGTTAGGCTGCAGAAGTTCATAGATTCAAATGGAGGACATTTGGCAGATGTTATATCCAAAAAATAATTTTTTCACTTATTGTACAGTAAATGGCTACCTTTGTACTTTATGACCATTAAATTAAAAAAATAAATTTCTTAAAGAATTAGTTACTTATTTAAATCTTCCCGTTTCACTGGCTAACCCTGTATATAAGCTGCACCAATATGAATGCCCCTTCATATCACTAAGATGACTGCTTCATTCTCAGGAAACAGGAAATTCTTCGTTAGATTAGGAAAGTGTAACAGTAGCATTACGGAAATAGAGGCAGGGGTCCCACAAGGCTCAGTATTGGGGCCCATACTCTATAGAATCTATACTAATGATATACCTAAGCAAGACAACACTCATCTTGCCCTCTTTGCAGATGAAACTGCTGTCTATGCTAGCCACCTCAACCCCAACTACACTGTCATGCGATTCCAACGGTACCTTGAGTCAATCACTCAATGGTGCAATATTTGGAAGATAAAAATCAACTCTGGCAAATGTAATGCTATTATGTTCACTATCAGAAGGAGACCTCACAACCGTCAGCTCTCTATAGACGGGCGAGACTTCCCCTGGTGTGACACGGTAACATACTTAGGACTGAAATTTGATCATAAATTACTCTGGCATCAGCACATTACCGACACATGTAACTCGGGTCCAACTAGATCCTTTGTTGAAGGGCAATGGCCTAACAACCAAATTAAAACTATTAAACTGGAAGATGATGGTGCTTCCGGCAATACTTTGCAGACGTGAGTTATGGGGCATGGCCGCAGATACTCACCTCCACAAGTTACAAGTCCTCCAAAACAAGGCCTTAAGAATCATCACTGAGGCACCTTGGTTCATCCCCAAACACACACACACACACACACACACACACACACACACACACACGACACAAACATGCAAACCATCACTACCATCACACAGAATAGAACACAGTCATTTTATGTCAAATCAGAAAACTCACCAATCCATCTCATCTCGTCGCTCGGATCAGATCCTCTCCATGTAAACTACAAACACCCAATAAACATAGCCACTCGTCATTTCAGAGTATAAACACTACACAAAACATCACACTAAACTCACAAAAATTTCACTCAAACCAACACACACACACACACACACACACACACACACACACACACACGTAGGTAAGGCCCTTATTTTGCAGCCCCTACCTTACACAGAAGGCATTTGGAAAAATCCACCAGACCTTCAGATACTAAATGGGCACAAACCCAATCATGCAAACGGATGCACGCACGTCCATAACCGATACGAGCTGGACATGTTCCTCGAGGATTATGGCACTGATGTGGCACTATTAAACGAAAGTCATCTAACCCCCAATGTACAGTTCAGAGTTAAAAACTACATCTTAATTAGGACTAATCGTCCAAACAGGCTACGTGGCAGAACTGAAGTCCTGATAAAACACCGCATCTGCCACCGACAAATCACCATCCCTCCGTTAATCAACACTGAGGCCACAGCCATTGAAGTAACCCTAAATCAGCATCCAACAGTCCTGGTGGCAACTTACCACCCCCCAAAACAAATGCCTCCACCACAGTGACCTTGACAACCTATTAAACGTGTGCAACAGGACCATAGTGGGGGGACCTGAATGCCAAGCACAGGGCATGGGGTTGCTGCACTAGAAACACAAGTAGGAACCAGCTGCTAAGGTACCTGGATATCCATCCAGGAGTACAAGTAGTAGCGCCAGATGAACCCACCCAATGAACAAACCCACTTTCTGTATGATTCCAGACACCTGCCTGACAAGCTGGACATTTTCCTCCTGAAACATATTGACCTGGCCACAACCACAGAGGTCATCAACACACTAAATTCTGACCACAGTCCAGTCATTTTAAGATTCGAGAACGACCAGATCATCCCCACAGACAGCACCCAGACCACGTATCACACTAACTGGGTACAATCCAAAGAACTTGGGGCACATCATATATCAGACCCAGCACCAGAATATCAATAGACAGGAGATATCGATAAAGCCACAGAAGAACTAACATCATCAAAAGCTGTGCCCAAGTGTCAACCACCAAAATCACGCACAATAGAGGTAGGCGCAATCTACCACCGGACTTAGCCCAACTAATAGCTGACAAAAACCGCATGAGGAAACCCTGGCAAACATTCCGTCACCCACAAGACAGGAGGCTAATGGACCAAATGGCCAGAGAGAGAAAAACCAGGATACATATGCTCAGATATGCCAGATACCAGTAAAGCTTGCAGGCAGCAGAACAAAACCCAGAAAAATACTGGGGAATCATCAGGGCTAGACAGCAACCCCAGACAGCCACAAGACCACTGCATGGATAACAGGGGCTGGTGTATACCCCTGACGAAAAGGTGGCCGCCATGTCAGACATGTACGAGCTCCAGTTCCATGAGAACGTAGTAGAGGATGAGGAGGAAGAAGCAGAAGGCTCGAAAGGAGAGTGGAGACATCTCAAACAAAAACTCAACGCCAGGGTCAATACCACCTTCGTGGACACCTACGAGCGAGTAATAACAGCTTACATCAGGCAGATAGGCAACGTAAAAGCCCCTGAACCCAACCTTATAAAACTCCCACTTCTTAAAAACCTCCCACAACCTGCCATCTCCCAGCTAACAAACATCCTGAGCCACTGCCTCAAACTACAATATTTCCGTTCAGCCTGAAAGGTTGCCAAAATTATCTCAATCCCCAAACCCAACAAAGATCACCTATTCCTGCAAAACTATTGCTTTATCTCCCTGCTAAATCACCTATCAAAACTTCTAGAAATCCTAATCCTAAATGCCCTACTCAAATTCTTAAACAACAACTCAATCCTTACCCCTGAACAGTTCGGTTTTCATGTTGGACATAGCACCACCCAGCAAGTCATCCACCTAGTGGAGCATATCTGTTCCAAGGAACATCATGGAGATAGTACAGCAGCCATATTCCTCGACATAGAGAAGGCGTTCGACTGTGTCTGGCATGACGGCCTTCTCTATAAGCTGTCTAAGCTAAATTGCCCAAATCACCTGCTCAAAATGATACACTCATTTTTAACAGGAAGAAAGTTTTTCACCTCAGTCAATGGAGCGAAAAGCCGAATAACGGAAATACAGGCGGGCGTCCCACAGGGATCTGTGCTTTGCCCCTTCCTCTATCTTGTGTACACAAACAGTATCCCCAAAGAGCCGGGAGGGAACATAGCACTTTATGCCGATGATACAGCACGATGTCACAGTGGGCGCAATATAAACTGCATAACGTGCAGCCTCCAACGGCACTTAAAGTCAATAACTGGTGCAACCTATGGAAAATGAAAATAAACCCGGACAAGTGCCACGGTATAATCTTCACTCACAAAATTAAAAGAACTATCAGAACCCTCACCCACAATGAACAGCCACTCCCATGGAAGAAGGTAATAAAATACCCGGGACTCAACATCGATAAAAACCCAACATTTAAGCAACACATCACAGAGGCTAAGAACAAGAGTTCCACCCGGCTCTACCAGTTACACTCCCTGCTCAAACGTAGGGGATTAACAACAGAGGCAAAGCTCCGAATCTGGAAAACCATAATACTACCAGTTATTCTCTATGGATCAGAGGTGTGGAGTATGGCAGCAGATACACACTTGGCCTCCCTAGTGGTAGTTCAAAATAAGACATTTCAAATAATCACCGATGCCCCCTGGTTCTCCAGCAATGAGGAAATTAAGAGTTATGCTGGGTCAACCAACTCCATCTCATCTCATAAAAACAAAATCAACAAAATTCTATGAAACCGTTCACGCCTCACTATTCCCACTCGTTAGTTCTCTGGGACCAGGTATTCCCCCGACCCACAGAACTCTCATTACTACCATCAACTGTCAATACAGATGATAGCCTATGCTTCATGCCATCCACTCCAACCACAAACTTCACTAATATAAAACAAATCAACTAATCAACTAATCAATTTTCACCTACAAACCATATAAAGTTCATATACCAGGGGAACACCCCCCAAGCCATTACAGACAAAAAAGCCAAATCAAACTCATAGGTATCATTTCGTAAATCAGGGCGTCATTAGGATGCCGGTAATTCAAACACCAACTGGGGGAAGAAAACTCCAACCATATCAGGTCACGTAAGGAGCAGACGCACTCCAGCTGTCCCAGTGGAAGGAGCTCTCAGGTGGTGATGGCTGGTGCATCAGTAGCTCTTGGGGTTTAGGCCTCGCTGACCGCTCTGCACTACAAAGACTCTTCTTGCGAAGCGACAGTAGCTTCCAGTGGATCGACGGAAGGTTGAACCTTGCTCCCTTTCGTCGAAAACCCGCGTAGCCCGCAGAGAAGCTAAATTGTCGTAAGAGTCTCAGACTGGCAACAACCCCATAACTTCGGTTACAAACTCCCTTAGGGAGACTATCTCGTTCTGTGTTAGGGTTGACCAGTGCCAGGAGCCCGTTCACGTCTGACCACCCCGCGTATTGTAGGCCTCTTTTCTTCCTCCACACCTCCTTTAGGTGCTGTGCCACTGCACCAACGGCGCACGTTAGGCCGTAGGGCAATTCCCCACTTCTGTAGGGCCTATTAGTTAGCTCTTTCTTTTCACTCCAAATAAAACTCCTTACAACATCAAGATGGCAGATTCCCCTGGTGTTTCCCTCGGCCTAACCCGCAGCAAGGCTGCAGCGAAAGAGGCACATTAGTAGACTGTTCTCATCGACGTCAACGTCACGCTTGCCGCCGCTGAGGAAGTACTGGCCGACAAGGATTGGCAGATCGCTGCACAAGCGCAGGAACTGCTCAACCAGCGTTGACTAATCACTGACCACTGCTGCCCAAGCGATTCCCCCACATGGACAAGTACTCTACACAGAACACTACATTCGCCTGCAACTGGTGATTCCTGTACAACCATCCCGCTGCGGCAGCTGACTCCAGCGGCAGAATCAGCGGCTGCAGATGCGGATCCAGAACACCGCTACACTGAGCCCTGGCAAGTGGGGGGCCCACGACGCAAATGCAAGAACGCAACGCAAACAAGCAAGCAACCACACTCGCTACTAGGCAGCTGCCTACACTAAAACCCACAGTTTCGGTTAGGGACACAGACACATCCACCAACATGAACCGACCTGCAGTCAGCAACACCACAGAAACACTAACTGCAGCTATGCCTGCACAACGAAAGACTGGTTTTCCCCCAGTCGTAATACAAAACTATGGTGAGTGTGTCCTCAACACAACATTCGCGGAAAGGCACACACCTTGTTCACTTCACACATAGTGCTCTGGGGATATGGCCTCACTATACGTATCTACGAACACTGAATACAAAGATCTCCTTATCTTCCTCAAAGAAAAGGGGATCGAGCACTACACGTACAGAACAGAAGAACGAAAACAGCAGTATGTGGTCAAGGGAGCGGACTCCAGTACCCCAAACAACAGTATAAGCACCACTAAACTTCCTGGGATTCGATTAGAAAAGTGCTTCCCAGATGACAGGCTTCTGCTCACACAACCGTCTGCCACATTACCTGGTGAAGATGGCAGATAAAGAGCCTTCTGCGGATGGACGTAAGGGTAGAACTATACGAACCACCACACATCCCAACAATGCAACAACTGCCAGCAATTCGGTCATTCGTCCCTTTGCTGCGGCCTGACACTCAGTTACCACAAATGCACTGGCAAACATGCATCCAACACCTGCACACTCATTCAGCAAAATGTATGTCGTTGCGCCAACTGTGGTCAAGGCCATGCGGCCAACTACAAAGAGGCACATAGGTACAAAACTAAAAAATTGAAGGCACCCAACACCATACCATGTCTAAGGCCCGCACCAAACCCTGTTAGGAATGGAGTATCGTTCACCATGGCTACACGCCCTGGAGGAGCTGAGCGGGTCGCGGAATCTCTGCGCCCAGCACACGCACCAAACACAACCGCTGCGACAACAACACAGCCGTCTCAGCCAACACCATAACCACACCGGAACCAACACCAGTTCCCAAAACAACACGATCCCACTCCAAGGCCACAGCCTGCGAATCCACACACAGCACACAGAAAGATGCACACACACAAGGAGCCCCAGAACCGAGAGCCCAAGAAAGCGGAAGCGACCACAAGGAAACAGGAATGAGAACATGTGCACACCACAACAAGCCACCCAGCAACAACATAACAGTGAAATGCAGGCCCACCATCAGCAAGCCAGTGAAGCCAGCACACACATTACTCCACCCCTCACCACAAGTGGTGTAGGTGCCTCTGTCCATGAGTAACGGGCAGTTGGGCCTGTGGCTTCCCACCCCAAACCTGCCCAGAGAGAGAGAGAGAGAGAGAGAGAGAGAGAGAGAGAGAGAGAGAGCACTTTCAAGGGTGCCACAGCTGGTCTAGCTGTCGCACACGGGTGCCTCTGTGACATAACTTGGCAGCACGCGGCTAGCCGTCACGACCCGCCGTGGGTACACAGATGTCAGGCAGGAAGCCTGCCCTGTCAGCGGGTGACAACATGGCTATTAAGTGAGCTGGCGCCAACCGTCACAAGGCGAACTCACATAACGGCTCACTTTCCAGTTGTGGTGCATGCGCCACTGAGGGGAGGAAACTGCACGGTGTCCTCTGTTAGCTTAGGGTGACACACAGAAGAGCTCAATGGTGTCATCCCTGCACAATGACATCTCACCCTCAATTGGAATCAATAAGCTGAAGGAAAAGGGGTTAACCAACAGTGCCACCAAAACCAAGGAGCGTGGCAGCCACTGATATGCACTCGCCTGGCACCATACTCACAATATTCAAAAGTGGATTTCCAGGGTACAGGACGATTAGGGTGTTGCAACTTGGACAGTTGAGTTCTCTTTTTACTGCAAGCTGTGATGGCTGATTGTCTTATCTTAAAGAAGACTGCAAGGAGAATTGTGTGTGCGTGCGTGGGTGCGTCCGGGCCTGCATTTTATGTGCAGATACGTCGGTTCAGTGCGCGTGTGACATTGGCCACCAAAGGCACTGTTGCATGTTTGGAAGTGCCAATCATATCAAACTGCATTTTATATTTCATGGAACACTGTCAGAAATATGGTTTTAGATTCATATAACTTATCCTTTGTGTGTCCTTACATGCTCTTTAGAATTCCTTTGACCAAAAGGGCCAACAGGCCAAGACACTCAATTCTGAATTACCAGTACTTAAATATGTGATTCAGTTAGTATATAATTTGTTTATTGTCTTAGAGATTGCATGTTTGTAACCTTGCAGTGGTGTCTTGTCATGTTAATTATCAGACCGTTTGAGGTCGTTGAGAATTCATTAAATTGGCACCACCAACCTTAATTTCATTTCATAATAATTTTATTAATGTCATGTTTATAACTCTTTGCCGTGGTGCCTTGCCTATATTACTTGTCAATTCCTTGGACCGAATGAGGTGGTTTTAACTCCATTAATTTGGCACCCCAATTTAATTCTAGTAACACATTTTTGCACAGCGAGATTTTGTTTTCTTTGCTGTGGTACCTTGAGAAAAGAAGCATTGTCCACTTTGCGACCGAATGTGGTCATTTTTAATTTCATTTAGAATTTAAGAAAATTTTGTGATCTCCAAATTTTTTCAGGCTACCTGATTTAGCCATACTCTTAATTGTTTAATATTTGAATTTTCAAAGGATTACTTGGTAATGCCATTGCATTGCAATAACGTTCCTGCACAATCTTTTTTGGGCATTCGGGGTGATGAAACGTCTCAATGGAGCTGCTTCGTAAGAACTTCCTACTAACCAAAGCAATTATGAGTTATGCAGCCCACTTTGTAACTGTGGTTGAGCTTATGAACCACCCCAGAAGGCCAGAGTAAGTGGACAGACGACAGAAAAAAATTTTTTTTTTGCGCAAAACCAAACCAAGTACTTTGCAAAAGGTCATCAGTTTTGATTATATTGAAAGGATAAAGTACTACCAGACACAGAAAAGATTTGCCTCATTGAGTACAGTAATACCCTTTGTATAACATACTTTGTTCTTGTCCGAACATGTTTTATGGTAACAACTTTATTCAATACACTGAAACCGGATACTGATATAACAAAGGATAAATTGTATATTTTAATTATTCATATGTGCACTTCCTTCGAACATAGATCCCTATACCCAGTTTTGTGATGTCTGAGAAATGAGTGAATGGTTTGTTGTCTGCTGACCACAGATAGTGGATGTAGAATCTGTAATTATCTTTGAAACAGTCCTCTGGTCACCTTTGGCAGAACCAAAGAAAGGAAGTATTTGGGAGCACTAGAGGGCCTGGAGTATGGCTGATCAATATGGTAACAGGATCCTCCCCCACTTCTGAGGAAGCATGGGATGGCCTGGTGAACAGCCATGGTCGGGACTGTCACTGGTTCCTGAGGTTTAAGCACCGATTTTCAGTGTGCTTCGTAAAACTAAAGAATATGGAAATGGTATGCACATGGAATATTTAAGAGTTGCTAGAAATAATGATTTCCCTTTACAGAATATCAACAAGAACAATACTTTTTGGTGGGAGATTTATGTAAAGGTAGGCAGGTAACACTCACTCAAGGGGAATTTAGGATTCTTTGGCAGTAAACAATGGTCACAATGAAACTATGTGTGGTAATTTTATGCCAAGATACTTGTGAGTGGTAATTTTAAGGTGAGAATATTTAAGAATTGTGTATGCAAAATTTGAGTTAGGAACAAGCACTTCCACATGGTGAGTACTGACTGTCTCAATCTGACTAAGAGACAATGGAAAACTGAAGTGCCAGTGCAAACTTTCAGTTGCGGATCCATGTGTGAGATAATTAAGAAATCACGATACCAAAATTACCATCATTATTTACATTTGTGTGAAGCAAATTAGAAATTTTGCTGCTCTGAGGAGGAAGAAGGTGAGTTACCCATCTGCCCCGCAACAGAATGAGGGTTACATTGTAGTGGGAGATTAACATAAATCCTCCAGAGTATGTGGTAGGTCCATAGGAAAGGTTACATGTTAAATTTAATCCAAAGGTGACTTGTTAATCTGGGTTGAAATTTTGTCATGCATAAGATTTGGTATGTGCTGGCTAAAGTCGACTGTTCTGTTTTATTCTACAAGTTAAATCTGTGTAATTTGAATGTGGCGACTTATTTACAAGTACTGTACCAAAAAGCAAGAAAAAATGAATGAGCTTATGAGAGAGAGAGAGAGAGAGAGAGAGAGAGAGAGAGAGAGAGAGAGAGAGAGAGAGAGAGAGAGAGGAGGGAGGGGGTAGGAGGTAGTGGATATCTGTACCAACCCAGAAAGTGCACTATAGTGATAAGGAAAAACGTTAACAGACCATATGATATTGAAATATTTATGTAATATGTTCACTGGGCACAGAATTCCTTGTTTTCTTTATGTTTAAATGTATTGGAAGAGATTTTGTATCATTGCGGTGGTAGAATCTTAGAAAATAAGAGAGGAGATATGAAACAAAATGGTGGTCGTGATCATTCAGTAGAAGGTAGCCATTTTGTTCAGATATTTTTGCCATAAGCTCCCTATTACTAGAATAGCCAAGCTCTGATTAAAATGAACACAACAGAATGGGAATGTGGTCTTGCCAAGATGGTTTAAGTCCATCGGAAATGTTTACAGACAGTGCCACATTCAAAATTTATTAGTCGGATATGTGTAATTCTGTTGTGTTGAGATAATTAAAAAGAAAAAATCATAGCAAAAACAGTTGCGTGATACGGTTTTGCTATCAATGTACAGTAGCAGTGGTTACGATAAGTCATATCAACATTTCTGATGCACAAATTTTTAAAGCACTCACTTGGCAAGCCACACATCTAGTATGCCCGACTGCTAAATGCAACAGGTGGTAGAGTTGTGACTGGAAAAGATAACAGTAGTAACCTCTCAATATCATGTCATTTATTATGTTCCACATTTCCACATGTATGCCTATGCCTTTCCCTGACCCATCTTATGCATGTGAATGGAACAAATGAGTGTCTTGGAGGGAACAGCTTGTTCCATCTCATTATATTGAATACTATAATTGTTTGAGAAACTTTCATCATTTTTCCAAATTTAAGAAATGTTATAGCTTGAGTGAAGGAATGGCCTACCTGTTTATTTAATTCATAATTTAATCAGTAGTTGGAAGAAGGGAATAAATACCGAAAATAATAAAACGAGATTTTTGCCAAATTCGAATCATGAAAGGGTACACACAACTATGGAATACAAGAAAGGAATGAAAACCAACCCATCAAGCCTTGAAAACCAGGTCTGAATATGCCTTAAGTTGAAAGAAGAAAACAAAAACTGGATTTATTTCTGTCTTCTAACTATTGCCATGCATGGCCAAGAGATGGCAGCAGGGCACTCAAGTTCATTCTTACTCCATCTGCCAGATATCTTTTTAACTAGTTAGTTTGCAAACAGTTGGTTAATGTGATGACTTGTTTGTGCAGAGCTTTTAGGAATCACTAATTTCTTCGTACTACAACATAGTTATATAAAGTCGTCTATTTCCGAGTGAGTTTCTGAAGTGGCTTCATCGTTCAGAAACAAAAGGAAAAAAGGAGTTTGCAATGTTCACTGCTATAAACATGAAGTACAGAAGAGGCAGAGTCTTCTTGGTTAACAATATGTGAGTACCACCACAGGTAACACTATACCTGCAAAATCAAACACCAACATTTCGTGTTCTTGCAAGTTGAAATGTACAGACAACTTGCCTCCTGAAGAGAAGAAATATTTTCGAGATAATTTATATGATGGACGAAACAAAAATGAACAAGAAACATTCCTAATGGGTCTGATAATATGACGTGATCCAAAACGCCACCATTCAAAGAACGAAAACCCAAAGAAACGAGACAACATTTTCAATTTCTTTGTTCTGAACAATGCCAACAAAAGAATTCAAGTTTGTAGAAGTGCATTTTCCATTTTATCTGCCCTCAAATATACAGTGTTTTTCCGGTTGACTACTTTAATTGCTTTTGGAAAATCTGCAATTGATATGCGCAGTAAACATACAAACCGGGGTAAGGTGTTCCGTCCACAAATACTAGGTGCTATTGATTATCATATAAATGAGTTCCCAAGACACCATTTTCATTACTGCAGTAAGGAAACTAAATATCTAAGTGCTGAGTTGGACATAAAAACTTTGCCCCACATGTTTTGTGAGAAATATCTGCATTATGTATTTAGTGTCAAATACAATTTTTATCAGCAATATTATAATGAGAACCATGGATATAGATTTGGAAGGCTCCAAATTGACGTCTGCAGCACATGTGAGGAATTGGAAAGTAAGATCAAATCGCCAGTTCTCAACAACTCCGCAAAGTGTGTCGCAGTTGCTGAAAAGATGGTCCATTTCGTCAAGCCAAGAAATTTTACTCCAAATAAAAGGAAGTGTTGCAACTGCGTATGAAACAGAAGTGGGTTGCCTTGCTTTGACTACATGCAAAATCTTCCACTGCCGAAAATTCCAGTGCAAGAAATGTTCTATCTAAGATAGCTTTGGTTGTATGTTTTCTGTATCCATAATGTGAAAACAGGATCAGCAAATTTCTACACATATCCAGAAGGTGTGGCTAAACAAGGTCCTGATGAGGTATGTAGTCTACTTTGGTTGAAGATTCATGACATGAGTCCAACTGTTAAAGAACTTCACATTTTTTACGACACTTGTGGTGGACAAAACCGAAATAATACTGTTGTCAGGTTTCTTCTTGCCTTGGTATCACTTGGCCATTTTGCTACAATTCACCAATATTTTCCTATTCGTGG
This sequence comes from Schistocerca serialis cubense, assembly GCF_023864345.2. NCBI lineage: Eukaryota > Metazoa > Arthropoda > Insecta > Orthoptera > Acrididae > Schistocerca > Schistocerca serialis. The sequence continues at coordinate 455,181,987 of NC_064646.1, forward strand.
ACATTCATTCCTGCAGTGTTATAGGATCTTTGGTACCACCAAGCGTAAGATTAGGAAAATGGACAGAATATACACTCTGGACGAGTACTGTGAGTTGATACAAACAGCGAGAGAATCTGGATATTCTGTGAGAAAGATGACTTCAGAACAAATCGTGAACTATAAGGACTGGTGGCCAAAGTTCAAGAAATCAATGAAAAGTACTGACAAACATTCAAACCTTCGTATTTCTAAATATGGACACCTCCAATATTCAACTGATTTGAAGGGTTCTGTAATAGCCTCCGAATTCATTGATGGCATCGTTCAGGTAAGATTTGTCCTTCAAAAACCAAAGTTATTGGATAAAATAATACTTCCTACAGAGACTGCATACACAGGAAAAATGCCCATAAATGAGAAAAAAAAATTCAAGATGTAGAGAACATAATCACCTACAGAAAAGAAAGACTTCCATGAGGACTTAATGACCTGGCCTACCACCTCAGATCCAGCTGATCACGATGAGTGATTTTTGTGTCCAAATTTTTTCTCTAAAACTTTCTGCACATTCTTGGGGTCAAATTATTGATACCCTTTTTAACTTTTCAACTATATAGGCTATTTTCTGGTGTGTGGATATGGCACATTTTTCTTTCAAATCGTGCACAATTTTGTCCAAATCAGAGCATTTCTGGCATGATTTCTGTTCCTTTGGAGCAGATAGCTCTTCCTCTTCCAACATTAGTGTGTCAGCTACTTTGTGTTTTAATTCCATTTGAGCTTCTTGCAGTTTTTTCTACCATAGCTGGGCCTTTCTCTTTTCCCAACTTTGTGTCTCTTCATAGGAGACAAACCAAGAGCAGTCACTTAAGTATTTAATTGCTCATCCGCTGTGGTTGTAGGTGGCTGATACTCAATGTCACTGTCATGTAAATTATTATAATATTCTTCACTTTTTACCAGTGTAACACACCTGGAACATAACTTTTGTCCTGGTTTCATGTTAAGTCCCATGTACTGATTCACTTTCAATACTGATTTTATATCAATTTCTCTGAGGCTACATATCACTGTCTTCTTACAAATCCAAAATGGATCAAAACAACTGCTTTATAGGAAAGAATACTTATCCAGAAGCACTTTCATATGATGATAAACACTGAAGTTTCCTGTAACTGTACTTCTTGTGCCCACAGGGTGTATCCCGAATCTCCATAGCAACAAATCTTGGTCCGATTCATCCAGATCATACAGTACAAAGCGAATGCCACATTTTGTTCCATATGTTGTTTCATGACATTCAGATGTTTGTGCTCTACCAGTACTGCAACTTGTTTGAACAAAAGCACCACTAGTACACTCTTCTGCCTCCATACTGACTTTCCACAACAGTACTGACCAGTCAGAACTAGAATCTTAAAAACATGATTAACCTGTAATTGTTGCTTGTTTCCTCTGTTGTTGCTGCCTAACTGACTCATTCTGTCCCTGAAAACTACCATTGTTTTTCTTTCTGTTGCCTAATGGTTCCCAACAATTGATGCAGCTTTATCTGAAACAAGCTGTCTGCATCATCACTATTACTTGCTAAATCGTGTTAAAAGAAACGTAACCAAAAACATCTGCCAACTTTTATTGTACACAAATGCCTTGCAATAACAAGTTGAAATTTTGCCACATATTATATTATGGTCTACTTATGCAGTATTTGAAATTTGGCTTGGATATTACTTGTCCCCTTTGTGCTACCACACTTAGAAAATCCATGTTTTTCAGGTAATTTTTCAAATTTTTGTATTTTCGGGTGCATGTAACTGTCTGTGTGACTGTTATGGGCAAGACGAGTTCTGTGTGTGTTTAGGCCACATTAAGCTTACCACAAAAAAATTTATACCATTTTTGAGTTAATTATATTTGGCAAAGAGGGCACCTAGAATATGTACCTTTTAATGTATTACATTTTTTAATCACATTTTGGAATTTTTTATTTTCCCTCAGAAATATGTTGTTGGTATTTCGATTCATAGAGTGTGTTCTCTAAGAGAATGTTACTGGGCTGTAAGAATTTCACTGGACTGTGCGGAATAGTTGCCAAGTTATTAAGACCTGAAGTTGGGTCTGAAGATAGATTGCCAGATGCGGGTAGCAATTTCCAGGTCAAGCCACCTTCTTTCACAAGCCATAATTCTGGAACTAATTGGCAGGGGAACTTAAAATTTTGTACGTGAGTGTTCCACACTTAGCAGCATTGGTGTGCTAAATTTCAGCCAAATCTGAGACTATCAGTTGGAACATTTTCTCAAATTGGTTGAACTGACATGGAATGACCCATATAGCTCCACTTTCAGCAGCAGCATTCTGCAATTTTAAATTTCTTACTGGTCTTGCTAAAGTAACATGGGGCCTCACCTAGTTAGCTTAACACGGAGTCTTAACTGCTGGTGAGAAATTTAGACGATGATTCCATGTGAAACCTGCTAGGATATGCATCTGTTCTGTGCGAATTACTTAACGCTCTAAACACACGAGCTATTTTTTTTGGCAAATTCATAAATTTTGTGCACTTATGTTTTGATTCATGGCTATTCCAGTTTGCAAGCAGCAACATACACGAGGCTCCACATCCCAACTAGTTGATAAATAATAAGTTGTGCATTTGAATAATTGTATCGATTGAAAACAAGAATGAACAGTGGGGCGAGTACAAAAAAAAATTTGCTGTTGGTGTTGATCACCCACTTTGTGTCGAATTGCACCGCCACCGAGCTACCAGTTTGTTCTCGAAAATAGTTAAGGTGAGGATGCTTGCGTGTGCCATAAATTGTTAAGTTGCATGTGCCAAATTTAATAGGACGTTTTATTTTTAAAGAAATTGTTTTTGTGTATACGAGAGATCTTTGTGTCTGCTTTTTTCCCCTTTTTGCACCAAGAATCTTTACTATAATTTTGACTAAGGGAATGGTGCTGAGAAGTAATGGACAGAGTGACCATTGAGGAACTGAAGCACCATTCAATAATTCATAACGATTCGGTCCAAGTAACAACACGGGATGCGAATTTCAATCACTGTCCAAGCAGATGGACTACAGATGCTGCAACACAGATCCTTCCCCTTTCCCAGTGCACAAGTTATAAATGAGACCATATTTCTGACAGTATAAGCACGTTCAGTGCGAGAGTGTGTTGGATAATTTGTGATAATATGGGCACCTTCGGTGCTAGATAAGGTAGAACTTATTCGTCTTTGCTTTGTTAATTGCGATTATGAGAGCACTTAAGTAGCGAGTAAAAAAAAGTGGTTATAACATTTGTAAAGTTTCTGGATAAATAATAAAAATGTCATATGAATTTAATTTCATAGATTCAGTGACTGATCATAACGTCCACATCCTGTGTAGATGACAATGTTAGTACTAAGCTGAAGTCATGATAATCTGGTGGGAATGAAAATTAACAAGGACAGAGAATACAGATCATGTTAGAGCATGGTAATTAGTTACTTGCGCACTTGGTTGCTTGAGCACTCCCCCGCATTATCCATTGCAAAATCCTAATACGATAATCACCTAACCAATCAAATACAAACTCTGAACTAGTCCCCTTTCAATGAATCCTTCAGAGCATTGAATCAAGTAGGTAAGCAGCATGAATATGAGATGCCTTGGTGCACACACAACCGGAATGCCTTAACATAGATTGGCAGAGAGAGAAAATGATGACAACGGAGAAGGTAAGCGTTCAGTTTGAATGTCTTTTCTATCTGTTTGTGGTGGAAGTTGAGTTGGTCATCATCTGTTGGAGCTAGAGCTGTGTGCTTGCTGCTGGCGAGAGGCGGGAGGAGTGGGGAGAGGGGGGGCAGTATGATCACTGCAAAATCCTTGGAGCTGGGCAGAAAGGTCTATTCTTCCTGGAGGTGGCCTGTCAGGTTGGCAACGGAAGTTCTGCATGTTTCCATTTTCAGGTAGTACCCAGTGGAACCTTTGGGTAGATGAAGGCGTTCTGCTGCTGGTTAATGGCGAGTACAGATTTAGTCCTGTGGTGCTCTGCTAGGAAATTCTAAAATTTGCATTTTGTCTGTTGTAAAATAACCTGAAATATTTAAGTCCAGTTCATCTGGAATGTTATGGGTCTCCCAGTGTCTTTGTGCTATGAGGTAGCAGTAATAGCTGATGATTACATGCAATTGTTGCACCGGTCAGACTTTTCATCATGTTTAAGTTAGAATAACTTGCCTATACTTAACGTTAAAGTAAGAGTGTTTGTTTCTTCATGCACGTCCGTTTTTCAATTTCTTTAGCCCTTGATTTCTAAACTGATCATTGTGCCCTTCGTTCAACTTGAAACGGTTGTTATTTGAAAAGCCACCTACCCAACCTTTCCTGCATAATAAGTTTCTTTCATTGTGACCTTAAGAAATTACACGTTATGATATTATTTGTGAATTCTTGAAGTTGTCATGCAAGTGCGGAAATCTGGCATAAATATATTGTGTGGGAACCATGTGGGTGTGGAATAGGTGGAGACCTTCAGCCAGACCAGATTATTGCCCACCAATTGGATTTATACGGCTGCTATTCTGTGATAGAAATGCACTCTCTCTGCCCACTTTTCCTCCTTTGCATGTGAGTGCAGGTGGTGGTTCTTGTGTGATCCATCAGAGTATGGCCATTTCCCTATTACTACATGTCCTTTTCCTTCCACTGAATTTCACAAATGTAACAATCTTCTCATTAAAGAGAAGCAGGTTATTTTGTTCCAGTATCAGGCAACCGTTTTGTCCTACAACGATTCCCTCCATTATTACCAGTGGTAAGTTGTATATCATCAATCCTGCATATTATTTAATGATTGTTAGGTTTACCCGATTTCAATAGTAAAATCAATATGAATGATCTGTTCACTTTTATATCTTTTGACGAGTCATTGTATAAAGGTAGTAATAAAAGAAAGTGAAAAATTACCTGAACAATTTAATTAAGTGATCAAAAACCAATTGTAAATCCCTTTTTAAACACACTTTCTGATTCGGTCAGTTCTATTGTCTTAAGAGTCGGCTTAGGCTGGTGGCAACCTTGAAATTCTATAATATTAGTTGTACGCCTGAATGCTCCCAAGGTACTAAAAGTAGCATACTGATTCATGGGTCCTAGGTCAAGGTGCTAGTGCAGACTCCATGCAAGATCCCAGCATCGTACTTGCAAGAGGAATGTCAGTCCCTGACTACGTACCACACAACCCTTAACTAGTAAACACTATCATCAACTACAGTATAGGTGACTTAACAAGTGACTATTTACCCATTATACTCTCCACAGACATTACAATCCCTCCCATCCCTCTCTCGAACAGACAGACAGACCAAGGGACTACAAACGGAAGCCAACTGGGACAAGTACAGAGATATCCTAACATGGGAACTACTCCTCCCTATCACTGTAACAGGTGACCAAGACCTAGAACAGGTCACAGACAACGCAGAACACCTTCAGACAAGCCATGGGCAAAGCCACAAAAAGCAATACACAAGAGGAAGCCTGCAATACCACAAGGAGCCATATACCTAAGACAACAGAAGACTATACCGAGAGATCCAACATTCCGCCAATCCAGACCTAATGCAAGTCTGGAACAGACACAATGCACAGATCAAACGTATCATATCAGAACACAAACAAAGACAATGGGACCAGACATGCAGTGAACTAAACTACAGACAAGGCGGACACTACTGGAGAAGTTTTCAACACATTAAAAGGACAAACATAATAACGGACATTACCCTAATAGATAATGAACAGACAACTGACAAAAGAGCAAGCAAACATATTCAAATTGGTACTACAGGACATATACACACTCCCCAGGATCAGAAATTCAATAATGAGTACAAGAAATTCATTGACCAAAGACTACAACAAATACACACAACACCAACACCTAACTGGACCTATAACAAATGGAGAAAGAGCAAATATATTTACAGGAAAAAAAAACTCCAGAACACGCAAAAATGGCTTCTGAAGCACACACTTACAGAAAGCACCACTCCACATACTGACATTGATACTAGCAATAATATTCAATTACTGCCTGACAAACGAGACTAACCCCACTACATGGAAGACAAGTAAGACAACAATGCTGCCAAAACCAGACAAACCACACACAGAACCTAAATCTTACTTATCTCTGTTAGACATCACAGGAAAGACATCCCACAGCACAAGCCGGTTTCCAACCTAGCCACTGAACAAATTACCCCGTTTAAACTGACAAACGCTGTGACAAAAGGCTACAATACAGGCAAATACACACTTGCTGCCTTCCTTGACAGTGAGTGTGCCTTCGATTAGCTGTAACATCGGGGCCTGCTATTCAAACTGTCACAACTAAGAAAACCAACCAGAATGATCCTAATAGTAAATGCTTACATAAGCATCAGAACCTGCAAAATACGCACAGGAGACCAAAGTTCAGACCCCCCCCCCCCCCCACAAGCAGGAGTCCCCAAGGAGGAACACTATCACCACCACTGTACATGCTGTACACCACAGATATACCAAAAAACACAACGTCGGACGAGACAGTAGCAATGTATGCGGATGATACCACATACTGATGTACAGGACTGAGAATGGAAGACAGGAACATATCTCCGAAAATGACACAATGACAGATAAAACTAAACCCTACTAAAGCACAAACAATCCTTTTCAGACACAGAAACATGACAAGAAAACAAATAACTACACAAAGACATTCAATTAACACTGAGATGCACCCCTCAGACTAAGCAGAACAGCCAAATACCTACTGGTGCACCTGAGCAAATACATCAACTGGAGTACCATCTGACCCGCCTACTAAACAAAAGAAGAAACTGAAAAAACCTAACACGACTAATCCAAGGACATTTCCATGGATGTGAGAAGAAGACAGCAATAGATACATATAAGACTCGTCAGACTAATCACAGAATATACCACAGCGCCCCTAGGAGGCATCCAAGACCAGGCAGAGACAATCCACCTCCAACAAACAATGTTGAACAAATGCTGAAAAGTTTAACCAACGAGTTCCTGCAAGAAACAAAGGGTGCACTCACCAGAACACCCTCCTGCCCTACCTCCACCACAACAACTGCCACCACAGCTGCTTTCCCATATTAGGCACAAAAATAAGATTGCAAAAGAATGCAAACTAACAAGAAATCCAAGCACCTGGATGTTGTTTGACAGATTACAAAAAGAGCTGAAGGTATCACTCACTGAGTCCACAAACCAACAATGGCCAGACCACCTTACAACTTTAAAAGTGCAGGATAACAGCCTCTGGCACATCACCAAACAGATCACTGAAAGACACACCAGGATGCTGCTTTTGCACAGTGAGAGACAATTAGTGCTCAGCACCAGAGACAAAGCCAACACAATTGCCAATGTCTTCAAGAACCAGTTCCAACCAAGAACAGGACAAAAGAATGGTTCGACAACAACTAGGTACTTTTCTAGCAGCTGACGACAATGTCGACGACAATGTGAACGACAGTGCACCTACCTTCCCAACAGATGAAGCAGACAAAGCCATTAACTCACTGCTCACTAAAAAAGCCCCCCAAACCATGACCACCTCACCAATGAACAGCTTAAACATCTGGCCCAGCACGCAATCAAAACACTAAGGCATTTTTAATGAGAGCATGTGATCACAAAAATTCCAGAAAATGTAGAAACATGCCAAAGTAGTCATGACTGACAAACCTGGTGAACACAACCCCCCCCCCCCCCCCCAAAAAAATCACCACCCTGCATATTTACTCCCGACACTGAGCAAACTCTAGGAGTACATCCTACTAGTTCACACCAAATGACACACACATAGAAAAGAAATGCTTCCCGCATTCCAGTTACGATTTTCGCATAATCACTCAATTCGACAGCAACTAATGAGAGTCACCGAGGTCAGTACAGAAGGCTTCAGCCAGAAGGCTACCATGGTCTAGTGCTATAAAGTATACACTATGTGATCAAAACTATCCAGACACCCCAGAAACATTTTTTCATATTAAGTGCATTGTGCTGCCACCTACTCCAAATCAGCAACCTCTGTAGACATTAGACATCATGAGAGAGCAGAATGGGTTGGTTGGTTGGTTGGTTGGGGTTGAAGGGACCGAACAGCAAGGTCATCAGCCCCTTGTTTCAAATGTGGTCCATTCAGATAGTGTGACTTCTCAGAAAAGTCAGCCAAAAGAAGAGGGCATTCCACCAAAATGTGGGCTACTGACTCGAAGGCTCCACAACCAAAAAGGAGGGGTGGCTCATTACGCAAAAGAAAACCATGGGTCAGTCTGGTATGGCCGATGTGGAGACGACACAGTGTGGTCGAGTCCTTTCGGGAGAGGCGAAAGGAAGAACGCCACGGGCCTGGTGTCACCTTAATCGTACAAAGTTTATTAGACAGGGGAGTAGCCTCCCAAGAGTTGGCCTCATGACTGTGCAAAGTGGGATTTGATGTGAAGCCGTAAATCTGCTGCAGGAGGGGTAGGGTAAGTGACTGCTGCCCCAGCCAAACGATCAGCGAGCTCATTACCTGGGATACCCACATGGCCAGGGACCCAAAGGAAGTCAACGGAACAAGCAGCACGTTTAAGATCAGCGAGATCGTCAGGATGGCAGAGACCAAGGGATGGCGCGTAAAACACCAGTCAATAGCCAGAAGGCCACTCATTGAGTCTGTACATAACAAAATGCGGTTGTGTTGGGACTGTTTAATAAAGGTAATGGCCTGGGAAATTGCCATCAATTCCACAGTAAACACCCCACATGTAGGTGGCAGCAGATGATTTTCCGTGCCAACGGAGGACGTGAAGGGATATCCCACATGATCAGCAGATTTAGAGCCAGCGACATGAAAAACAACAGCATCCCCAAACTCGCATAAAATTCGGCAGAAAAAGGAACGGACCACCATCGGAGAGGTGGGGGTGGAATCTTTCAGACCCCAGCAGAGATCCATCCAAATTCGGGGCCGAGGAACTAACCAAGGGAGTGGTGGTGGGCAGGGAGCATGGAAGACAGGACAAGAAGGAAGCTGAAAATCATGGCGAAGAGATGCAAGGCGGAGCCCAACTGGTAAACCCGCCCGAGGGCGGGAATCAGGTGGGTGACGTCCATGGTCTGGGAACAGGATAGAATAGGAGGAATGATTGGGAGAGGAATGGACAGCGATTGCATAAGACACCAGAAGCTGGGACCCCGAACAGAAAAGGGGGAAGGGGGGGGGGGGATCCCAACTTCAACCAGGAGACTATCAACAGGGCTAGTAGGGAAGGCACCAGTGGCCAAACGGATACCACGATGGTGGACTGGATCCAGCACGTGCAGTGTGGAAGGAGCAGCTGAACCATAAACTTGACAATGGTAGTCCAAGCGAGACAGAACTAAAGCACGGAGAAGGATGGAGCAGTCCGCACCCCAAGAGGTGTGGGCAAGGAAGCGAAAAACATTAAGTTTATGGAAACATCCTACCTTCAGAAGTCTGATGTGGGGCAGCCAAGTGACCTTGTTGTCGAAAAGAGGACCCAGGAAATGAAACTGTGGGATCACAGGCAATCGTCGTGCATCGAGATAGAGCTCTGGATCAGGGTAGATTGTAGTACGGCGACAGAAGTGGACCAACCGCAGTTTTAAAAGAGAGAATTGAAACCCCTGTGAGAGGGTCCATGCAGAGGCACGCCATATAGCTCCCTGGAGCTGTCGCTCTGCAGGGGCCATCGAAGAGGAACTAACCCAAACGCAGAAATCATCCACATACAGAGCAGGGGCGACCAAGGGACCGACAGAGGCCACAAGTCCATCGATAGCAATGAGGAAAAGAAGTACACTCAATACAGAACCCTGTGGGATGCCAGTCTCCTGGGTCCATGGAGAACTAAAAACAGTACCAACCCGAACTCTAAACGACTGATGGAAGAGGAACTGGAGGATAAAAATCTGGAGTGGGCCTCCAAGACCCCACTGATAAAGTGTAAGAAAGGTGTGATGGCGCCAAGCCGTCTCATAGGCCTTGCAAAGGTCGAAAAATACTGCAACCAAATGGTGGCACTGGGAAAAAGCCTGCCGAACTGTGGATTCCAAGCGAAATAAATGATCAATCGGAGACTGTCCCTCTCAGAAGCCACACTGGTAAAGGAACAATAGATCAAGAGATTCAAGGACCCAATTGAGCCGACTGGCTACCATCCATTCAAGTAACTTGCAAACAACATTTGTCAGACTAATTGGCCAATAGCTTTCAACAAACAGGGGGTACTTACCAGGCTTGAGGACAGGAACCACGATGCTATCCCTCCACTGAGAAGGGAAGTCACCCTGGAGCCAAATACAGTTAAACACCCGGGGAAGATGTTGCCATTCTGGAGCACTGAGATGTTGAAGCAGTTGAATAGGAATGGAGTCTGGTCCAGGGGCCATATCATAAGAAAAAAGTGTGGAAAGAAATTCCCATTCAGTAAAAGGTTCTTTGTAAGAGTCTGACCGGCAAGGGGTAAAACATAAGGCAGAAGTTTCTGCTCATTGTTTCCAGTGAAGGAAAGCAACCGGATAGGAGGCTTATGCTGATGCCGTTGCAAAATTGGTCGCAAGATGTTCCACAAGAATCAACGGGTCCGTACAATGGCCATCTGGAAGGGGAAGGCCTGGGAGAGTGAATTGCAGATGGCAACCTTGGAGAGAGCGAAGTGTACCCCTTACCCGTGACATAGGGACAGTAGAACCAAGGGAAGAAACAAAGCATTCCCAACATATCCGCTTGCTCTGTTTGATTAAATAACGGGATTTAGTGCATAGGCGTTTAAAGGTAATAAGGTTGCAATGGATGGGTGCCTCTTAAGGTGTTGCAAAGCTCAACGGCAATCACAGATGGCCATGGCCATACTCCACCACGAGACTTGCCGGAGGCGAACTGGTCAAGATAAGCGCAGTACAGCAAGGCTAGCAGCGCAAACAATCGCGTCAGACACGTCATGTAGGAGGTCATCAATAGAACCCGACAATGAGGGAGAAAACACGAGCTGTGCAGTGTATAGAGGCCAATCAGTGCGTTGGAAAGACCAGTGAGGTAACCTGTACATTGGGGAGTGGGAAGGGAGCGAGAGAATCAACGGGAAATGGTCACTATCACAAAGGTCGTCGTGTGGCGACCAGTGTAATGAAGGGAGGAGAGAGGGAGAAGAAAGAAAAAGGTCAATGGCAGAAAAGGTACCATGACCGGCACTGAAATGAGTAGGGGAGCCATCATTAAGAAAGTGCAGGCCACGACCTGTGCCAAGTTGGTCTATAAGAAGACCTCGTCTAGATGGAAAGGCACTGCCCCACAATGTATGATAAGCATTAAAATCCCCGAGGAGGAGGAAGGGAGGACGAAGTTGCTGATGAAGGGCAGTTAAGGCAGCAGGTGTAAGAGTCCTGTCAGGATGGAGATAAATATTGCAAACCGTGACCTCAGAGTCCAGGTGGACCCTAACAGCAACTGCTTCCAATGTAGTTTGAAGAGGAATCCACGTGCTAGCAACATCTGTACGGACCAATGTACGAACGCCACCAGAAGCCCGCAGGGGGCCAATCCAATTTCGACAGAAAACACGGAACCCACAGATGGTCGGTGAGTTATCATCAGTAAAATGAGATTCCTACAGAACCACACAAGCTGCAGAGTAAGACGAAATAAGGGATTTCAACTCCAGAAGGTGACGGTAATATCCATTACAATTATATTGGATAACCACAGAACAATTATTCAAATGGAGGTTGAACAGGATAAAGCCAGTCATGCTGCCGGGTCACCACCCGTCACTGACAAGAAGGGGCGACATCCATGGACAACAGGTCAGAATCTGGTTGTGAAGCCAGGGATGGGACCTCTGGTGACACCAGAGGCTCCTTGTCCCGGGACTTATGTTTCTTCTTCTTTTCAGGCTGAGATCGAGGAGGGCTGTGTGGCATGAAGGAGCCAGCTGCAGCAATATCGGGAACAGAAAGAGATCAGGCGACCTGGGGGCCGACAGACCGTGGTTCTCGCAGTCGTCATGTGGCAGCAGACCTTTGGCCTGGAAGGTGCCGGGAAGGGGCATCCCGGGAGAGGCACCCTTGACCGGCAGACGCCGAAGGAGTGGGACACTTCTCCAGCTGGGGAGGGGGAGCAGCACCCAGAGAAGAAGGTGTGAGAGCTGCGGGGGAGGGGGGGGGGAGGGGGGGAGGAGAGGGGTCCGGAACTGGGGTAAGGAAGGGGTGAAGATGTAACTAAAGCATAACTAGATGTCATGGACACAGGGTGAAGACGTGCATACTTCTTACGAGCCTCAGTCTAGGTTAAACGCTCAAGGGACTTTTACTCCTGTATCTTCTTTTCCTTCTTATATACTGGGCAATCTGGTGAACATGGAGAATGATTGCCATGACAATTACACACAGGAGGGGGAACACAAGGACTCCCCTCATGGAGTGGATGTCCACGATCACCACAGAGAGGGGCCTGTGAAAAGTGGGAGGACATGTCCAAAACGCAAGCACTTTAAACACTTCATAGGAGGTGGGATGTACGGTTTCACATCACTTCGATAAACCATAATCTTTACTTTCTCAGGGTAGGTATCCCCTTCAAAGGCCAGGATAAAGGCACCAGTATCAATGCAATTGTCCTTCAGACCCTTCTGAACACGCTGAACAAAGTGAACACCCCGCCGTCCGAGATTGTCCCGAAGTTCCTCATCAGTTTGAAGGATGAGGTCCCTGTGAAAAATCACACGTACCATTTATAGAGACTGGTGGGTGTTAATGGACACAGGAATTGTGCCAAGATGGTTACAGGCACGAAGGGCCGCAGAATGGGCAGCTGAAGCAGTTTTGATCAACAATGAACCCAACCACATCTTGCTCAGGGAGTTCACTATGCCGAACTTTTCTTCAATGTGTTCCACAAAGAATCAAGGTGAAAGGTGAAAGGTGAAAGTATCCCCATCAGTCTTGGTGCAAACCAGATAGCGGGTTAAAGGTTTCGCCCCTGGCCGACGGGCCTGACCCTCCTCCCAGGGGGTAGCCATGGAAGGGAAGGCCGAAGGGGCAAGAGAAGCAGCACTTGAGGAATCAGTTCCACGCAGAGAGACGGCCGCAGAAGAACGGCCAGAGTTCTGGACCCGTATGTGTTTCATTTGCATAGCATCCGCCCTGATACCACCCACTCCGATCAGGGGCTCTCCTCACGGGTGCCACCCAGCCACAGCAAGGGCCATGTGGCACGGCGGCCATTGCCGGGAGTTCCGATGCTCCAGGATGACAAGCAACCACTCCTAGGCTTACATGAGGAGATCACAGCTCAGGTATCTCAAGTGTGATTCTGTGTGCTCAGGGGGCTCATCCAAAAGGGTACAGTGTTCAGGGGGCTCAACCAAAAGGGTGCATAGCGACCACATCACACGAGCTGGCTACCGTGCTGGCTATGCACCCTAGCATCAGACAATGATGTGAAAGAAAAGGTGGAATGAACTAGGAGGGCACACGTCGGAGACACTAGGTAAGGTGCTCTTCCTCAAACGGCTCACACTATGGAAGAGAAATTTAGTAATGGAGGTCAAACCCCAGAGGGGGATCAGGGAATGCCAAAAGGATGAGGTCATTATGCAATAAAACTAAGGATGAGGTGATTACACAATAAAACTAAATCGCAAAACTAACAGAACCAGGAGGATAGCGGGGCCAACATAATCAAGGACACCAAGAGAGGGAGAGGAGAGGGCAAAGGCGAAGGAGCAAGGAGAGGAAAGGAGGGGAAGGGCAAGGAAAAGCAACATTGGAAAGAAGGAAGGCTGCAACAGCTCGGGGCCCCGTGCTAGTCACGCATGTACTCACGAAAGAACCGTGAGCCCCCTACGGAGAGCAGAATGGGGCGCACCACGGAACTCACGGACTTTGAACGTGGTCAGGTGATTGGGTGTCACTTGTCTCATACGTCTGTAATCAAGATTTACACACACTTAAATATCCCTAGGTCCACTGCTTCTGATGTGATAGTGAAGTGGAAACACGAAAGGACACGAACAGCACAGAAGCATACAGGCTGACCTCGCCTGTTGACTGACAAAAGACCACTGACAGTTGAAGAGAGTCTTATTGTGTAATAGGCAGAAGTCTATCCAGACCATAACACAGGAATTCGGAAGTGTATCAGGACCCACTGCTAGTATTATGACAGTTAGGCAGGACATGAGAAAACTGATTTCATTGTCTATAGTCGTAAGCCAAACATCGTGCCAATAAATGCCAAACAACGCATTGCTTGGTGTAAGGAGCATAAACATAGGATGACTGAATACTGGAAAAACTTGTGTGGAGCGACAAATCACAGCACACGATGTGGTGATCCGATGGCAGGGTGTGGGTATGGCGAATGACCGGTGAACGTCATCTGCCACCAAGTGTAGTGCCAACAGTAAAATTCGGAGGCAGTGGTGTTATGGTGTAGTCATGTCTTGTATGGAGGGGGGCTTGCACCCCCTTGTTTTGCGTGGCACTATCACAGCACAGGCCGACATTGATGTTTTAAGCACCTTCTTGCTTCCCACTCTTGAAGAGCAATGTGGGGATGGCAATTGCCTCTTTCAGCACAATCAAGCACTTGTTCATAATGCATGGCCTGTGGCAGAGTGGTTACATGACAACAACATCCTTGGAATGGACTGGCCTGCACAGAATCCTATAGAACACCTTTGCAATGTTTTGGAACGCCAACTTTGTGCCAGGCCTCACCTACCAACAGCAATTCCTCTCCTCAGTGCAGCACTCCATGAAAAATGGGCTGCCATTCCCCAAGAAACCTTCCAGCAGCTCGTTGAATGTATACCTGCAAGAGTGGAAGCTTTCATCAAGGTTAAGGGTGAGCCAACACAATATTGAATTCCAGCATTACCGATGGAGGGTGCCATGAACTTTTAAGTCATTTTCCGTCGTGTGTCTGGATACTTTTGATCACATAGTGTAGCCTAGGCATTGAACAATGTGTGGCAAACAGGACTCTTATACAAACAGTACAGAATAGGCTTTCCCAAGCATGTAGTTGAGTTCCTGAAGAGCCACCTAGCCAACTGCACATTCTGCATAAAAATCGACATTGTCTAATTCACTAAATGCAACATAAGGGCTGAAGTCTCATAGTGGTCGGTACTAGGCCCAGTGTCGTACAATTTATACATCGCCGACATACCAACTCCCTTACACAGACAGTAAAATATTCGGACGGTACCATGTTCTTCACAACTTGCATTAATGGGCAACTGGTAAATACACGACTCCAAAACATCCTGAATACCACAGTCATGGCCAAAAAAGTGAAGTACCACTACGAACAGTGATAGAACCCAGGCTCTAATGCTGATGCAATGTAGAGGGAAAAAGACCTTCCCGCATTGAAAACAAGAAACACCCTATCCTCATGCTTCAGAGATGAGAGATTTGCTGTGCAGGAGAGATCCAAATGGGAATAGGTGAGTGTGGAGTCTGAAAGGAATGTGGGTGCTACCATGTTAAGGCAGATGATAAGTTAACTGAGAAGGACAGCCAATAGGGCTCCTCTCTGGCAGGTTCTGGGAAAACCCGAAAGGGGACGGTGCTCATTAAAGTCACCGAGAAGCAGAAAGGGGTTTGGGAGTTGCCCAATAAGATGGAGGAAGTCTGCCCTGGTGACAACGAACAGAGGAATATAAACTGTACAATGGGAAATGGTGGAAGTCAGGAAGACAAATGCGGACTGCAACAGCTTGAAGCTAGGTAGTCAGGCATGTGGTTCAACTATGAACGCCATCCCACATGAGCAGCACAATTCCCCACAAGATGCAATGTTGTCCTCAGGGGAAGGTAAAAGCAGACCGAAAGGAAATGTGAGAGGTCAAAGCTGTTGGGGATACAATTTGGTTTCCTGGAGGTAGAGAACAAGTGGACACTGTGATTTGAAGAGGAGTCATAATTCCTAGTTTTTGGATCTAAGGCTGCAAACATTCCATTGGAGGAGAGTCATGACGAGGAAAGGGGAGAAGGGAAAAAAGTGGAGAGCTGTTACCTTGGCGGCTGCCGAGTGCCAGCTTCCAAAAACTTTCTGCTTCTGGGGGCAGAGGGTGGAGGACCCTGCTCCGGCGGTACGCACCAGTGACACAGAGGTCAGCCAGGTGAGGGTATCAGGTGGCGACACCATTGAAGAGGATCTCCGAAGTCAGCAAAGGAGAAAACCGTTTGCCTCCGATTTCTTGGAGCCTCTGCAGGTGGCAGATGACAATTCAAATGTTTATTGGTTGGAGGGACATAAGAAATCGTCAAGAGTATTCCTTCTGTCCTTTACAACCAGCCTTTGGTGTAGCAGGTCACTTTGCCCTGTGAGGTTTATGTTTGGTGACTTGTTGCACAGCTGAAGGAGGAGGAGGTGGGGATGCTACCATGACATTGGACTATCTTCCAACAGTGATACTGAATTTGAGATCGCACGTCTGCGTGGCCGTGTCCTTCGTGGACTGAGATATAGCAAGAGCAATACTGTAAGTGCTGGATAGTAAGGTGCAGGGTTTCTGACTAACCAATAACTTACATGCCACGCAGTAAGCCACCTTTTTTCTTGACCCTGATCTCAAGGACAGCCTGCTCATGGAGATACACATGACAATATCGTAAAGAGGCTGCATGGTCGCCACTGCGATTGGTGCAGTGGGGAGGAGGAGGAGGTGGACAATCACCCTTATGAGCATCCCTACCACAGGTGACATTGGTCAGGTGTCAACAGGACATTTGACTATGGTTGTGACGATAGTATCAGTGCATTGGATTCAGAATGTACGGTCAGACAGTGGTAACTTCATAGCTGCATTTTATCTTTTGACGGAAGCACCACTCTCAAAAGTGAGAAAAAAATGCCTGTGGGCAACAACAAGGATGCATCACATGATTGACTGCAAAGACACCCTGATCAGAGAGGTATGCTTGGATTTCTGCCTGTCAGATCATGGAGCAGCCTACTGTAAATAACACCATGGGAAGAATTCAGTGTTCAATGGGCCTCGACATGAACAGGACAGCCATGGAGTAACGAAGCTGCAAGCAGTTGTGCCTGAGAATAAGAAGTGGTCTCCAAAACCAAAGTGCCACTGTGTAAACAAGAGCAGGATTTCACAGGGCCAGCAACTGCATCAATATCTTTCTTAATAATAAGTGGATTTACTCTTACAAAGGACTGTATCTTTAGTATGTTAAACCATGAGGAACCGTGGTGCAGCTGGGAGCATCTTCAAGTTTGTTAGCCTCACTCCATTTCCATTTAGTAGACACTGACTGTGAAGATGATTGGCTCATTGCGAGAAAATCTCCCACAATTTCCAGCGTCTCTGATGGTGTATTCCTTTCAACTGGTGGAGGGGGGGGGGGGGGGGGGGGCGGCAGTGCGGAGGGGAGCTCAGAGGGGAGTGCACCCACCTTAGGTGACTGTTCACACCTCCCAAACATGCGACAGAGGAATTAGTTGTCAATTTGGGAAGTAGATGCTCAGTCTCTCACCCTTGCCTGGGCCTGGACTGTAACAAAGGTACGTGCAAAACCTACCTGTCAACCTGGGGATGGGAATTATGCATAATCCAGTAACTTGTTACGTTTCAGATGCATGGGAGCACAAAGGGAGGAAGAAGAAGAGGAACCTCAAACACCGAAGTGTAGGGAGAATGGGAACAAAGAAAGAAAAAAGAAACGAGAAACAGTGGAGAGACTTTTCTGATGTCACACTACTGAACATGTAGAACACAATCACAAAAACATCCTGGACATGTTCCCAGGGGAAGAGAAAAAAGAATAGCAAGGAAATAGACATGCATCACAGCTAAGGGAAAAGATGCCACAACGGCTGGGGCACTGTGGTAGACGTGAGCGAACCTGCCACAGAGCAGTGAGCTCTCTGGAGGGAATAAGTTGTTAATGATGAAGGGTAGGATGGAGTTTAGGAGACTCAAATGGAATACTCAATGTTCAAGGAGTGACATACTGAAGTAGTGACCAATTTTGTGACTGCAGATACTGCGATAATGGAATATCAGTTTAGGCAGTTTAGTTGAAAAGGGATGGATGCCTCTAAAAAGGGCAATAACAGAAGTTGGGAAAACAAACATATGTACAAGGAAGTCAGCTGCAAAAAAGATGTTTGGTGACAGAGGAAATACTTTAACAGATCGACAAAAGAAGGAAATACAAAAATGTTCATGGAAATTCAGGATTACAGAAATGTATGTTACTTAGGACTGAAATGAATAGGAAGTGCAAGAAAGCTAAAGCAAAATGGCTGCAGGAAAACCATGAAGAAATCATTGATTCAGCATACAGAAAAGTCAAAACAACCTTCAGTGTAATTAAAAGTGAATACATCATATTGATAGTGCACTGTGACATTCACTGTCAAGTGCAGGGGAGAATGGATAGGTGGAATGAGTTCACTGAAGGCTCTTATGATAGGGAGGAACTGTCTAATGACTAGATTGATTAAGAAATTGAAGTCATATGAAGGCACAGGGGATCCCGCCAAATGAGGCAGAAAAGACAGATAACGCTCCTTCAGAATTTTTTAAATGAGTGGAGGAAGTACCAAGCAAGTTGATTTTGAGTGTTTGGAGATACATCATCCAAAAAATACTGATGCTACTGAAGGTGAATTAATGCAAAAATTACTGCAGAATCAGCTTAGAAGCCCATGCACCCATTTTGCTGACAAGAACAATTTTGCTGAAGACTGGAAAAGAAAACTGAAATTTGTTAAGATAATCAGTTGGGATTCCAGACAGGAAGAGAGAGAGAGAGAGAGAGAGAGAGAGAGAGAGAGAGAGAGAGAGATACAGTTCTGACATTCTGATCAGTAGCCAACTGTGATGAGTTCCCATATACCATAGCATTGTTAGCAAACGACCACAAATTGCTGTCCACCCTGCCTGCCATATCATTTAAGTATATAGGAAACAACTGCTGGCAAGCACTCACCATTGTGGACAACATACTGGGTTGTATCACTTAAGAAATCTTCGAGCCACTCACATATCTGGTAACACATTCCACATGCGTGTACCTTTGGTAACGGTCTACAAATATAGAATCTGCTTGTTGCCCTTCATCCATAGCTCACAATATATCATGCGACAAAATGGCAAGCCGAGTTTCACATAAGCATCCTGGTTTCCAGGAAATTTATATATTCCAAATGAATACATTCAACAATTCTACAGCCATCCAATGTCAAGGATATTGGTCTGTAATTTTGCACGTCTTGTTTTATCCTTCTTATATAAAAGGGTTACCTGCACTTCTTTTACGTTGCTGTAGGTTTTGCGCTGGGCCAGAGATTTTTGATAAATACAAGCAAAGTTAAGGGGCCAGTGTCAGAGTACTCTTTGTAAAACTGAAGTGAGATTCCATCCTGACTTCGGAACATATTTGTTTTGAACCTTTCAGTTGTTTCTCTACGACAAGGATGCTTATTATGAGGGTCACTCCAAAAGAAATGTACACTATTTTTGTAAAAATACAGTTTTCATTATACATGTGTAAAAGTTTTACAGTGTGTAGATACATCCTTCCCACTTGTTTTCAAACATAGTTCAATCTGTTCCCATGAGTGGCACCGTCACAGCATGTCTTCAAGATGGCTGCTACACTTGACGTTCGTCAGAAGCAAAGTGCTGTCATAGAATTCCTGTGCTGTGAAAACGAGACAGTGGGAAACATTCACAAGAGGTTAAAAAGATGTATGGAGATGCTGCTGTCGACAGCAGTACAGGTAGTCGGGCAAGCAGGTTACGTGATGAAAGCGGGACAGCAATATTGAGGATTGTCCTCGTAGCGGTAGGCCTCATACTGCACACACTCCAGAGAATGTGCAGAGAGTTAACAAATTGGTGACTGCTGACAGACGCATCACAGTGAACAAATTGTCACGCTACGTTGGGATAGGGGAAGGAAGTGTTTGCAGAATACTGAAAGTGTTGGCGTTAAAAAAAGGTTTGTGCCAGGTGGGTTACCAGGATGTTGACAGTGGCTCACAAAGAAACAAGAAAAACGGTATGCAGCAAACTTTTGGAACAGTAAGAGAATGGTGGAGATGAATTTCTTGGAAGAATTGTAACAGGTGATGAAACATGGCTCCATCACTTTTCACCAGAGACGAAGAGGCAATCAATGGTGTGGCATCATGCAAATTCACCCAAGAAAAAAAAATTCAAAACCACACCTTCTGCTGGAAAAGTTATGGCTACAGTGTTTTTTGACTCCAAAGGACTCTTGCTTGTGGACATCATGCCAAGTGGAACCACCATAAATTCTGATGCACATGTGATGACACTGAAGAAACTTCAAGCTCGACTGAGTCATGTTTGACCACATCGGCAAAAGCAGGATGTTTTGCTGTTTTACGACAATGCACAGCCACATGTCAGTCAAAAACCATGGAAGCGATCACAAAACTCACATGGACAACAGTGAAACACCCGCCTTACAGTCCTGACCTGGCACCATGTGACTATCATCTCTTTGGGAAACTGAAAGACTCTTCATGGAAGAAGGTTTGAAGATGATTACTCCCTTGTGCACTCTGCCAAACAGTGGCTAAAACAGGCTGGTCCAGAATTTTACCGTGCTGGTATACAGGCGCTGGTTCCAAGATGGCGTAAGGCAGTGGAGAGGTATGGAAATTATGTGGAGAAATGAAAATATTCTTCCTAAAGGATGTATCTACACACTGCAAAACTTTCAAACATGTAGAATAAAAAATGGATTTTAAAAAAATAGTGTGCATTTCTTTTGGAGTGACCCTTGTACTATGCCATCCATACAGGAGTCTGTTCGATGGTCAACCAACAGTATGTTTGTGCGATTTTCCCCGTTGATGATATCATGATCACTAACCCCCATCTATATACAGATCCCATTGATACGGTCTGGCCTATTTAGCTACAACGTCTAAGATATTTCCACTGTGTGGGCTGCCAAACTAGCTGCTCAAGGTAGTTTTCGGAAAATACACTCAGAAATACTTTGCACAACTGTCTGTAACCCCCCCCCACCCCCCCTCCTACCCATAATGAATCTATAAATGTCCCCGTCTATACTGGGCAGATTAAAATTATCTCCAATTTGTACTGCATGATCTAGGTACTTACACACTGCCAACCACAAACTACCTTTTAATGACTCTGGAACTGTCACGGCAGAATCAGGTGGCCAATAAAAATATCCAACAATTAACTTTTTTGGTGCACATGACTTTATGCACTGCATTGCTTTTCAAGATAATGAGGGGAATCATGTGCACTCCACACATTTTTATATTTTTTATTTTTATAATTAGAATGCTTGAATTTTATCTTAAGTAATGCATTTTAGCAGTTCCCCACACTGCAGACTTAGTGAAGGGATGAGCATATGGATTATGTTCCCAGATATGCAACTGGCTCGGAGACTTCTTAGTAGTAGACCCCAGTACATCGTCCTAGACAGTGACTGTTCATCAGATACAAAGATGTTGTCAGCAGTGCCCCAGGGATGTGTGATAGTGGGACAGGGCCACTCGTATTTTCTATACACATATGTGATCTGAGACAGGGTGAGCAGCAATCTGCATATTTTTGCTGATCATGGGATGTACAGGGAGATGGCAACATTGAGTCACAGGAGGATACAAGGCGACAGACAAAATTTCTATTTGGTGTGATTAATAGCAGCTTGCTCTAAATGCAAGAAAATGTGAGTTAATGCAAAGGAATAGGAAAAGCAGTTCTGCAATGTTCATATAAAGCAGTAGTAGTGTGCTGCTTGAAACAGTCATGTTGATAAAGAACCTAGGTACAAGACTGCAAAGTGGAATGAGCATGTAATGATGAACTGGTCTACTTCGAGAATTTTAGGAAAATGGGACTCACCTGTAAAGGAGACCACATACAAACCCCTAGGGCAACGTGTGACCCATTCTTGAATACTATTCAAGAGTATGGCACCCCCACGAGGTAGGATTAAAGGAAGACATTGAAACAATTCAGAAGGGGGCTGCCAGATTTGCTACCAAGAGGTTCCATCAGTATACAAGTATTACAGAAATGTTTCATGGACTTAAACGGGAATTTCTGGAAAACTATTTCCGTTTCATAGAATAATAAATACTTAGAAAATTTAGAGAACCATCATGTGAAGCTGAAATAAAAACAATTTTACTGCTGCCGATGTACATTTTGCATAAAGACCATGAAGATTGGAGAGATTAAGGAACATACGAAGGCATACAGACACTCTTTTTCACTCACTATTTGCAAGTGGAACAGGAAAGCAAATGATTAGTACTGATACAAAGTGCCCGCCACCATGCATCATGCAGTGGCTTGCAGAGTACGTATTCAGATGCAGATTGTGTAACCAGTGCAGCTCAAATAGCCCTTTCTCATTAACATTCTAAGGATCACAGAATTGCACGACTACATTTACAATTCTTTTTTTACATAATTACAATATATTTCACAAATTAGATGGTGGTACAAGAAAATGTTCTGTAATTAAAGGGAATTATCTCCACTATAAATTTTTTGTCTCAATTTGCTATACGTTTTTGACTGTTATATTGCTTTGCTTCATGTACAAGCAGTGCTATTAATGCTATTAGTGCCTTTTGTGGTGCTTGTCTGTTGTAACATGTACGCACATAAAGTGATATGTCAGATTGTTACAGTCAAATTTTTATGAGCAACCAAGTTACTGTCTTTTAGGATGGATGGTGTTGCTCCACAATCAGTCAGTATTTTTTAACTTCAGCAGGATCCATCTGATAATGGCCATATGGTCAAAACTGCAACTGTAAAAATAAATATTTTTTACAGTCAACAGCAAATATGATGCCTTTTAAAAAGTATAGCATTACAGATTTTCTCAATGAGTGAAACACTAATTAGCAGGCACATTTATCACATGGATATTACACTGTCCAGAGACAACTGAATTCCATACAATCCACTGCATTCTTCATTGAATCCCTGCATGCAACACCCCTCCCCCCTCGTCATCCCAGAGATTGTTATAATGGATAACTACAGGCTCCTAGCTTGCTCACCCACTGTGTGGCTGTATTGGAAAGTTTCACACCAGAAAATGAAGCACAGACTCAGATCTGGAGTTAGGAGAGCCAAGTCAAACCTCAACAAACAGGGCTCTCCTCATAGGATAGTTATTTACAATACCAAGGGAGAACAAACAGCAGCACACCTGCTGAACTGCAGATCTTGCCATTTACAGTGTAGGATCTAGTTAATGCAACACTGTGATGACAGCATCCTCAAGATGGCTTCTATTTTTAGGTTGTAAGTTTTTTAAATTTCTGTGCGGCAGTGTGACACCTACGTTAGTATTAGTTTATGCATTCTGCCTTGCTTTCTGAATGGAAGCTCTGTTACTGTGTAAAAACATATCGGTATTATAATTACGTTACTCCAGAGACAAATAATTGTGGAGATGCTGGATAACAAATACTCAAGATCCAGTGACTTTACGAGGGTAAGTCAATTATTATCCACAATGTAGTTATATTTTTGTTTATTTTGGTAGTAGCTGTTTTACGTTGATGACGCATGCTTTGTTTATTTGTTGTTATATCTTTGCAATTTTCAAGCTGCTAGATTAGTTTCGTTATCACTACCATGCTGTTAATCATGGCTGCTCCGCTGTCTATTTGCACCAGAGAAGAGCAACATTAAGCGATCGGTTTTTTGTGGTTGGAAGGCATATCCGGGGCCGAAATTCATCGAAGACTTTCCGTACAGTATGGGAACAGTGTTTTGCCACAATGGAGTGTGTACGAATGGATTGAAAAATTCCGAAATGGTCGCACTAGTGTTATGCACAATAAAGGAGACAGACAACCATTTACCGCCACAAATGAAGAAACCACTGAGCATTCGTGTGAAATGATTCTCTTAGATGATTTAACTATTGACAAAGTGGCACATTGTCTGCAAATTAGTCATGATTAAACCTATGAAATCATCCACAACAGACTAGGGTTTCATGAAGTTCGTGCAAGATGGGTCCCAAAACAACTCACAAGGTCAAAAACAAATGCGCTTGGACATCTGCAAGAAACATTTGGGTTGCCATGGTAACAAAGAGGAGAACTAATTAGACAGGATCATTACTGGTGACAAAACATGGTTCCACCAATACGAGCTAGACTGTAAATGGCAGAGTATAGAATGGAAACATCCAATTTGCCATGCAAGAAAAGTTCAGGGTCCCAACCGTCCGCAGGAAAACTGATGTTTACAGTTTTTTGGGGCGCACAAGGTCCAGTACTGGAAGATTATGGGGAAAGGGGAATAACAATAAACAGTGTATGTTACAGTGAGATGCTTACTGCAAGGCTAAAGCCTGCAATTCGAAGCAAATGCTGAGGATTGCTGTCAAAAGGTGGTGTGTTGTTGCACAACAAAACCCATCAGCATACTGCTGCCCACACTGCTGAAACGCTCCAGAAATTCAAATTTGAAGTACTGGATCATCCTCCATACAGTCACAATCTTGTCCCTTCGGACTAGCAGTTGTTGGGTCCACTCAAACAGGCATTAAGAGGTCATCGATTTGTCTCAGACGAAGCAGTGAAAGAAGCGATTCATTCCTGGCTCGCAGCTTAACCGAGAACCTTCTTTTATGGGGGCATCAGGAAAGGAAGCTTTTACAATGATGAAGTGCATTGAAATGCAAGGAGATTATGTCGAAAAACGATGTTCCTGTAAGTTTCCTATTTGATTACAATAAAATTTTGTAACTACTCTGCAGATAATTGACTTACCCTCATATATAATCAACTACATACATACATCTGCCCCTTCGCCCTACACTACTGTGCTGAGGAATCCGAGCATTAAAAAGACATATGTCATTACCCCAATTTGCAAAATGACATACATTTTTATCTAATTATTATTTTAAATACCATTATAGACCATTGTATATACACTCGAAAAAGGATTTAGGAATTGATAAATGTTAGCAATTAATTAACAATAATAAATTACTTTTGCAACACAAGTACCATTTGCATTTTCCCCCCATCATAAAATTAAAACTTAGCTGTTACTCAGGAATTAAACGTTATCCTCAGTTTTCTAGTAGGCCTACCTGAAAATTGAAACTTCCTGGCAGATTAAAACTGTGTGCCCGACCAAGACTCGAACTCGGGACCTTTGCCTTTCGCGGGCAAGTGCTCTACCATCTGAGCTACCGAAGCACGACTCGCGCCCGGTACTCACAGCTTTACTTCTGCCAGTACCTCGTCTCCTACCTTCCAAACTTTACAGAAGCTCTCCTGTGAACCTTGCAGAACTAGCACTCCTGAAAGAAAGGATACTGCGGAGACATTGCTTAGCCACAGCCTGGGGGATGTTTCCAGAATGAGATTTTCACTCTGCAGGAGACGAGATACTGGCAGAAGTAAAGCTGTCAGTACCGGGTGTGAGTCGTGCTTCGGTAGCTCAGATGGTAGAGCACTTGCCCGTGAAAGGCAAAGGTCCCGAGTTCGAGTCTCGGTCGGGCACACAGTTTTAATCTGCCAGCAAGTTTCATATCAGCGCACACTCCGCTGCAGAGTGAAAATCTCATTCTACCTGAAAATTGTTTCCACTCCTGTGCCACACAACAATGAGACAGAGCTATTCTCATAGCATATGGCAGTGTTTCATGTTTTGTAGCTCTTAAAATGTTGAAATGAAGGTTCACAATGATTTGTCATGTTCGGAATAATTGCCAGAATAATGCATCGCTTACATAACAATGAAATAATTCTTTAGAAATACATAGAAATAAATCATACTGGGTAAACAATATATTGATACATACAGCAAAGCGGGTGTGTTATACAATTCCACTTGCTGACAATTTTTTCACTATGTGCATATCACATTACTTTGAGTCATCGTTTTAACCACTACAGCAAGAACCTGTATTTCATTGTCAACTGACTACTGTCACATGTGTGTGTTTTGCCAGGGTCATGTAGAATAAGGACCAGAAGGTTTGGTACACAATGAAAGGAAGAAAAATGCATAGGATTTAAATTAGTGTCATTAAAAATTTTGAAATAAAATTTGTATAAGTATGAAAAAACACAGCAACTTATTTCCAGTGAGATATCACGTATTTATATTATGACCGATCTGTACTCTAAGCAAAGTAAGTGGATGTTATGGTCTACATAACTATTTTAGACCATCACCATTCTACGTATGAAAATACGGGATGGAGAGCCTTGATATATTTAATCAATGAAACGAAGGACAGTGCCCCATGAACAGCAGCAAGCTGTTAAAAAATGTTTCCTGGGAGAGTGATTCTACATCTACACCAATCACCTAGCTCTAAGGAAATTATTTTCCTAATCAAATTAAAAGTTCTTCTATATGAGGTTATGAAGCCTAGTAATGACACATTATCTAAAATCATAGATAACCACCTACATCTGAGGTTAGCAATTCATAGCACAAAAACGTGTAGTGAAACATAATAGAAATCAACAGATTACGTAACTACTAACACACAAAACGTTCAAAATGAGAACCAATTAGCAAACAGGTTGGGCACTGGCGATCAACAGGTGCACTAACTTGACAAAATGAGCCTTTATGCAATGCCCTTCCTCAAAGTTAACCGCCCCCCCCCCTCCCACAAATACACACACTTGTTGTGATTGGGGGGGGGGGGGGGGGGAGGAGGAGGATGGGAAGGCGACTACGACGACACAGTCTGCCAACTAGGCCAACAACAAAGTTTCATATCATTATGGTCAAGTAGCAGAAATCGCAGACGAACAAGTACTTTAACAAGAATATATAAGAAGGCAGGGAAAGCAATGATAGGTAATTCTGGCTATAGTGTGATACTGCACCCTACTTTGGTTGTTATGGACTGACCTCTAGCGTAGTCCGACGTGTAGGTTAGGTCGAAAGTTGATAATTCGGCCACGAGTTGGTGAAACTAAGAATGTGAAGGCCAAATGTTGCGGTAAAAGCTAGACCAGTAGCACAACCTAATGTTTATCTTAGCGACATATTTAACATATTTTGTCATAAAAATGGAATTGCAAAGTAAATTCAGAAAACGTATTTACATAATTTACAGAGCTCCGAGTATTTTGCTCCATATTATCTAGATATATCTAAAGTACCATACGAAAACGACTGTTGCGCAATATTTGGATACTACGTAAATAGCAGGTGTTCTATTAACCACATAAACATACATGCAAAGTGCATTCAGACGGAAATTAACATCAGTTTCACAGAACACAGTTTGGATTATCATGAATCTGAAACAAGATGTACTTTTGTATCACGCAATAAGAAACAACATAACTCTTACTATCGACCGAAAACTGATCTATTTAAGTGTGCTATCATATTTACGTGTTATTTCAAACAAACTGGTTGGACTATTTAAAAATACGTACCAAAAACACTATTACTTGCGCCAATCATTAAGAAATTTGTGTATGACAACTCCGACTCAACTCTGAAACTTTGCACGTCAGATATATTTACAAGTGGCATGCATTCTTTAACTACATTATGTAGGCCAAATGGGCAGGAATTTCAAAACCCGTTTCCATGGGCAAACTCACTGTTTACACTCAACAAACGCACGAAAAGAGGTATAGCTACCATGGCAGGCGCCAGACCACAATGTTTCTTTCAAATAGAACATACTTACATGCAAAATTGACGTATTAAAGTAAATATTCAACCACGGTTAAAAATAGAAAAACGAAATGTATTCAGAAACCTCGCTGTACTCGTCCACAACCTGTCTATAAACGGAAGAGCGAGTAGTTGAACCCGCATCTTCCACCCAATTACGCCACCAACAGACACTACAGCTGACACACTGTGGTATTAATAACCAGCCGAAGCCTAAACAAAAATTAAGTTTTCCTGTCACAACAGTATTTTTGCCTACCAGTACAATCGAAGCTGCTGCAGTCTCCTCTTTACAGCTTGACCATCAGGAAGTAAGAGAATTCTTTGCCTTCTCTTTCTCAAATTTCTCTCAAACAGACCGCACGAGTTCGTGGGCCTGGCTATGCTGCACGCTTTGTTCCTCCGTTTCACTCCACACTTTTTGGTCTGTATCACTCGTCGCTCTGGACATAGTTTAAAATGAAATAGGAGTGAATAGGCCTAAACATTGAAAACTACGTACCATATCTATAATCAAACACAGCGAAACGACACTCACCTTTGTTCTCTAGACAAATGCGCGTTAGCTTTGCAGAGCAGCAACGCTGTTCGTTCGGCCCAATGTCCACTCGCGATTGCTTTGTATTCCCACTCCGCTTTAGTTTCTGTGGGCATAATTCGGGCGCAAGATGCCAGTCCCGCGAAAATGAGCTGAAGCTTCTTTCCCTTCACCACCCCAGATGCCAGTCCTGCGAAAAAGAGCTGAAGTTTCTTTCCCTTATCCACTCCTAGCCCTCCGAACAGTCCTTTGTCTGGCAGACCGACAGCGTCGTTTCGTTGCTAAAGCGACCGCAACAAGCCAGCCAATGACGGACTGCTCACGAGCAGACAGTTCGAGCAACGTTGTCGCGCTGCAAGACGGACGCGCGTGTTTGAGGCTTAAAGGTGTGAGTGTAACATGCAGCAGATGCTAGCGTTTCGCTTTGCTTATTTAGAAGTATGTAGTTCGTAGTCGTTGTTTATTCACTTCTGTTTTATTTCAAACCGTGTTCAGTGCGACGAGTGGTACAAACTCAAAACGTGAGAAACAAAGAGTGCTCCATAGCCCAATTCTTGCGGTCGGTGAGGAAGCCTCTTGATAAAGTGAAGGCATAGGATTAGCCTTTACTTCCTGATGGTCATGATGTTAAGGGGAGAGCAGCAGCTATGAAAGTACTAGTAATCAAAAATACTATTGTGACGATAGGAAAAGTTCTTGTTTGTTTACCCTCTGCCTGACTACCACAATAGTGTGTCAGCAGTCGAGTTGCTGTTCGGGTCCTCGCGAACTCACGTACTCGCTCTTCAATTTTCAGGCAGGCTGTCGTCCACAACAATGGGGTTTTTTGAAAAGCATCTCATTTTTAAATTGTTATCCGTGGATGAATATTTACTCCGGTAAGTGTATTGAACGTGAAGGAAACCCTGTGGCCTGGCACCTGACATGTTTAACTATATCTGATATAGTGTATTTGTTGAGTCTGAAACAGTGAGTTTACTTTTGGAAACAGGTTTTGACATTGCTTCCCATTTGGACTACATAATAAATGTTAATATGACTACGTGTCATAATAGATATGCTGGACTTGAAACGTCTGTGGGTTGGTGCGGAAGTGTCGTACACTAATTTACTTCATTCTGTAAAAGTGTTTTTGGTGATTTAAAAAAAAATAGTGTAACCTGTTTGTTTAAAATAATATGTGTATACCACTGCGTGATACAAAGGTGCATCTATTTCAGATTCGTGGTAATCACAATTGTGTGCCACGTACTTGATATTAATTTCTCTCTCATAGTTGCAGTACTCAGGATTCCGAATCGAGACAGTTTCCATGTACGCTTGTGTAGTTACTAGAACACATACTACTTACGTAATATCCTAATGTTGAGAAACTGTTGCCCTGTTTCTTCTTCCTGGGTGGTAATGGTTGATTCTTTTCCACTATTCTCCTTGTGTAAAATTTGTAGAGTGCTCAACTTTTAGTAAAAGTAGTGTACACCCCCTGACAGAAACTTACATAATATCCATCAAAATACTGAGAGATCTGTGTATTATTTAATATACAATTTCATAGTTTACGTTGGAGTTCACTTTTTAATGAGGAAAAGTGCGTTTAAATATGGCGTTAACACCGGTCATCCTACCAGCACAACCTTTATTTGGCATCCACATTCGCTGGTTTCTCCAACTTGCAATTAATTTATCATCTTTCAACGTAACCTAACTTAGGCCTTACGCTGCGCCACAGATCAGCACATGACCACAACCAAGATTTCAAAGGGCGACCAATATCTCGCTCTAGACCAAATTATCTGCCATTGTTTCCCTTACCATTACAAATATTTTTTTTCGGACCTATGATTTATCGTCGATTTCTGCTACTTGATCTTAAAATTTTGTTTGCTAGGGTCATAAAAAAGACTAAAAAACGTTGCTCTGTTTTTGGACATTGTCGGCTTTTGAGGTGGTCTTGCACTTTGTGTGTGTGTGTGTGTGTGTGTGTGTGTGTGTGTTTTGTTAAAGCATTGGAAGTCACTACCTGGAGATTCAGAAACATGTATTTGTATTAATATATCCCTTTGATTATTCAGCACTCCCTCCCAACCCCACCCATGTTTGCTGAGTGGTTACCTTTACAGCTTCAGGATTTTACAATGTCTTTTCTATCTGATATTGTTGTATTTAGCACTTGAACAAATTGTCTACTCTGAATTTTTTAGTAATGACATAATTCATTCATTTGTATGATGTTTGATTACACCTTTTTGTGCTATGAAGGACTAATGAGATTCTAGGTGCTTATTTATGACATACAGTTCTTCATTTAGACAACCTGCCATTACTAGGCTTCATAGTGTCATGTAGAAGACCTTTTAATTTCATTAGGAAACTGCTTCCATTAGAGCTATATTATTGGTAAAGAGGTAGAATTGCTCTTCCTGAAATATTAGCAAACACTTTTGAACAGCTTTCTGCTGTCTGTGGGTGTTGTCTCTGATTTCAGTGCTTAAGTATATTTGGGGCTCTTCTCATTATTATCTTATGCAGAACTGTGATGGTCTATTGTGGTTCTGTTGACTATAAGAGCTATTTAATTTTCTTTCAATTCATTCATAATATAAATGTATGGTATACCATTGGCAATAAGTTCTGTTCCTTCTAATTTTCTTGATTCTTGTGAATTTTGTTGCAAAATTTTAATAGCATTATTTTACATCCTGTTTATTTTTCTTCCTTTCTTCATGTACCAAAACTCCACACCCTCACTTTATGGCACTATAACTCCATCACAGTCTCATCTCTGTGTGGCATACTTCGCAGTTTCCTTGTTGTTTTTGTAAGCTTGTGTGCTGTTCCTTATTATGAAGAGGTACACAAGTTTTGTAAAAGTTTTCAGTAGCTTCAATTATGGTTTGACACAAGTTAAAATTTGTTTTGTGTTTGTCACAGGTCCACATTTGCTCCCCCACAAGCCCAAAATGGGTGTGGATGATGAAGCAGAGGAAATGATGTTTCAAGAAATAATTCAACTACATGTGAGTATGTGGAAAAAAGGATAATTCTGTTGTTATACTACTGAAATTCAGTTCCTTGCTATAGCTGATATAAAGATGATATTCACAGAAATATAATATGCACCCAATGGAAAATGGACAGCAAGTGGAAAGGTGCAAAACTTTCCATTACACTACATGGATCAAAATATTACCCTTGTCCAGATTCAGATTCTTTGTTTGCCATTGACCACATGCAGTGAAATAGGAATTACAATTATGTTAAGATACAAAAGAAGTTACTTCATTAGTGAGTGTTTACATTACAAGTACAAATTATTTGTGCTACATTAATCAATATACAGTTTTGGAATCATAGACTTAACTCAATTTTTATGTTACAAGTATCCATGAATTCTGTGAGACTGTAGTATGGATTGTCTGTTAACCATTTTTGCATTTTACTTCTAAAATTATTGAAAGGTGTATTGAGTGCAGTTTGTGGTATTTTGTTAAATAGGCTAATTTCAAACAGTTCACTTTGTGAGAGTTGCCTGTTTTTCTTAGCCTATGTCTAGGAATGTCAATACTCTTTGTTTCTGGTGTCATGTTCTTGTTAGCATATATCAGTGATGCATAAATAAAAAGATTTATCACAGTCATTATTTCCATTTTGATGAATAAGGGACGGCAATGTTCCCTTGGACCAACCTTGCTTGCACATTATTCGTAGCACCTTTTTTCTGCATCTGTAGTACATCACTGACATGGAATGAATGGCCCCATAACAACAGCCCATAAGATATGAGACTGAAAAAGTCCAAAGTAAGCTGTTCTGAGATATTTGTTACTCACTAGATCAGACAGTTTCCAGATGAGATAGGACACCCTCGATAACGTTTTGCAGACCTGGTTGATATGGGGTTGCCAATTAAGTTTGGAATCAATGTGTGTCCCAAGCTGTTTTACAGATTTTGGTTCTGCCTCATCAGCCAGTCCCAACTGCAGATGCTGAGTTTCCTCTGGATTACATAGCAATTTGTTAGCCGAGAATCAGTTTAGTGTTAAGGTGAGAGTGTCCTGTGATTTCTGGTGTAGCTTTGATAAGTCCAGCCCAAATAGTTTCAGCATACTAGAGAATTATTTTTTGTTCCTTTATTCATTGTTGCACTAGCATTTATTCAGGATTCGACAAATTGTTGTGTACGTTTATTTCACAGTGTTCAGACCTACAAACTGTCTGTCAGTGCCCTCTGTTCTGAGAATGGATGTGTCTCATTTGTTCTGGGTGCAGGAGTGGAACATTCCTAAGGTAATTTAAGAGTGGGGAAAATATTTAATTCCTGATTGGAAGATTGTTTACATTTTAAGGTGAGAAAAATATAATTATATTTGTA
Source organism: Schistocerca serialis cubense (assembly GCF_023864345.2). Classification (NCBI taxonomy): domain Eukaryota; kingdom Metazoa; phylum Arthropoda; class Insecta; order Orthoptera; family Acrididae; genus Schistocerca; species Schistocerca serialis. Next base: position 455,214,663 of record NC_064646.1, read on the forward strand.
ATGAAAGAGTAATATATTGTTGTGGCATTAACTGCTAACATTTATCAGTTCATAAATTCTGAATTGGAAATACGGAAGCATCCGTTCCCACCCGTCTGCTTTGACCCATGACGTCACAAATATGGCGGAAACAAAAACAAACACACACACTTTCCACAAGAAGCCTAATGACACTAATGCGACAAGCGCGGGAAATGGTGTGTTTTGGGTGGGGGGCAAACTAAATATAAACAAATTTAGACGCCTTGCGTAGCTACAATGTGTAAGTGAAGACAGCCATGCATGAATACCCACCCACCTCCCCAGGCGTCGTAACCCCTGCAACCCATAGAAGATAAAGATGCTTCAGTAGCTGATTAGTGTTTTTTGTCTTTTTTAAAAAAAAAAAAAAAAAAATCTCACGGGATAGAACGAACAGATCAGAAACATAAATATAATAAACTAAAACAGAAATTCGAGGAAACGGATAATTAAAATAAGTAATAAGTGTTTTTAAATTTAAAAAAAAATCTCAAGAGATAGAACGAACAGATCAGAAAAGTAAATAAAATAAGATAAAACAGAACTGGAGACAGCCACACTCAAACCAAACTCCGCGCTGTCATGACGTCACACACGACAACAACACCCTTACGTCACGGGTCAAAGCCGGTGCGTGGGATCGGACGCTTCTGTCGACCCTCTGAATCTATATATAATGGTCTCTGCTGGTTTTGAAATAATAGTTGTCTACATACATGTAAAGTTCTTTTATAAATTGATGTAAGGTAAATATCATTGTGGGGAGGGCATAAGTATGTTCGCAATAGATTATATAAATTCCTGTGTATTGAGTATTGGTTATCCAGCATCTCTGCACTATTTACATATTTGTTTCTGGAGCAACACAATTAAAATTCAGATTTGTTTTTCACACTGACAGGACCTTCATCAAGGTGGGGTTGGTAAAATAATACCAACATGTGTGTGACTTATGCTGCTGAACAGTCATCCCACAAGGAGAGCCCTCTTTCTTAGTGTTTAACATGGCCCTCCCAACTCCAGATGTGAGTCTGTTGAAGTGTTTGTTGACCTGGTAGCTTGGTCCAGTATGAGGAAGGCGAAAGGGGCATGTAGACATTCACTGAAGAAGAAGAAGAAGAAGAAGGGGGGGGGGGGGGGGGGGAGGGAGGATATATCTGAACAGGTTGATGTCCATGCAATAGACGTGCTTACTAGTTAGTGTCTCATTCATTGAGAAATTTTCTAATGCTGTACTGTGTGAAGAACATGTAAGAATTGTTTGTTTTCAAAATTGCAATTTCGGCCGTATGACTGTTATCAAGTGGATAGTGCAGAAGCTAAAACATAGAGAACAAATTGTAGGGTAATGGCATATACATTGTGTTCTAGAAGACTTAAGGTAGCTTGGATACTAAAAAAAATATGGCAGTAATGTCTTATTTACCACTTTGCTTTACGTGGGTATACTTTATAATCGGTAAATGTCAGAAAAAATAGGAATCACGTCAACAACACTGCTCTACATGAACTGATGTAATATAACAGCCATAAACAAAACATAGTAAATTGAACAAAGATATGTGAAGAGATAATATTACCTATTAATTAAAGAACACTTTCTTATACCACTAATGTGTGAAATATATTGCTAAAACACAAAAAACTGTAAATGTAGTCATACAATTCCATGGTCCTTAGAGTGTTAGTGAGAAAGAGCTATTTGAGCTGCATTTGTAAGACTGGTTACACAATCTGCATCTGCATACATACTTTGCAAGCATGGTGGAGGGTACCTTGTACCACTACTAGTCATCTTCTTTCCTCTTCCACTCATAATTAGAGCAAGGGATGAAGACTCTGTATGCCTTCATATGAGCCACAATTTCCCTTACCTTCAGTCTTTACATGAAATGTATGTTGGTGGCAGTAGAATTGTTCTGCAGTCAACATCAAATACTGGTTCTCTAAATTTTCACAATGGTATTCTGTGAAACAAAGTGGTTTTCCCTGCAGGAATTCCCATTTGAGCTCACGAAGCATTTCCATCACACTCGCATGTTGATTGGAACTGTAGGTAATAAATCTCGCAACACATCTCTGAATTGTCTCAATGACTTCCTGTAATCTGAACTGTTGGGATCCCAAACACTATGGCGGTACTGAAGAATGAGTTGTACAAGTTTTTTTTATACGCGTCCTCTTCACAGATTAATTGCACTTTCTTAAAACTCTCTCAAATAATGAAGGTGACCAGTTCATTTCCCAGCCATTGTCTTTACATGCTCATTCCATTTCATATTGCTTTGCAAGATTATGAATAGATACTTAATTGACATATGCCAAATAGCACACTAAAAGTGTTGTATTAGAATATTATAGGATTGCTTTTCCTACTCATCTGCATTAAGTTAAATTTTTCTACATTTAGAGCAAGCTGCCATTTGTAACACCAAATAGAAATTTTGTTTAAGTTGTCTTCTATCCTCCTACAGCCAAACAATGACACCACCTTCCCGGATACCACAGTATTATCAGCAAACAGCCATAGATTGCTGCTCACCCTGTCGGTCAGATCATTGTTCAAATGTGTGTGTGTGTGTGTGTGTTTCTAAGGGTCCAAACTACTGAGGTCATCGGCCACTAGACTTACACATTACTTAAAGTAACTTATGCTAGGAACAACACACCGATGCCCGAGGGAGGACTCAAGCCTCTAGCGGGAGGGGCCGCGCAGTCCGTGATACAGTGCCTCAAACCACACGGCCACTCCGCCCGGCATCAGGTTATTCGTGTGTATAGAGAATAAGAGCCATAATGTCACACTTCCCTGGGCATTCCTGACAATATCTTTGTCCCTGATGAACACTTGCTGTTGAGGACAACATAGTGGGTTCTACTACTTATAAAATTGTCAGAGACAGTCGTGTATTTGGGAACCTATTCCATATACTCGTACCTTCATTAACGGCCTGCGATGTGGAGAATTGCTAAAATACATTACTTAAAATAAAATAATAGTCTTATGAATTTAAAAATCAAAATATAAAAAAAATGTGAGGGACTATACGTTTTTCCCTTGTTTTCGTATGAAGACACAGCACCACTCACATTATAAAACAAGGATACACATGTTTCTGCACAAATTCTTATGTCAGTAAACCTAAATCAAATAGGGAAAACTATGCATGCTTGAGACTGTTGCTTTGTATTATTGTCAAATAAACCTGACAGGGAGCTATCTTAAAATCTCCTGTTTCTTAAATCTGGCTGATTGTTAAGCAAGTAGTCTGGATAATTTCTGTATTTTGAAGTACAAGGTGGATAGAAAAATAGAGGTGGTGATAATGTAGTTACAGAAACAAAGTTGAATGGCCAACAAAACTCACACCAAACACTAAAAGCAAAAGCAGACGTCTCTTAAATGATTAAATTGGTGTCCATATTCGGGCATTTGCCAAATGTCTGAATTTCTGATGACTACCAGCAAAGACAGAAGACTGTTAGGACAACTATTAAAAAAACTTTATACATAGACAATCCTGGGGGAGCAGGCTTACATTCAACAAACAAAAGCAAAGTTGTCAGAAAAAATACAGTTGATCAGGCATTCTGTGGAAGCATATTGTGCAATGGTGTCTGTGATGCCAATACTGAAGGAAACATGAAAAGGATGCCCATTTCGTTTTGGCCTTTATCCAAAGCCCAACAGATGAAATGCCCAGATCCGTACAGATGAAATAGAGAGAATTTCCACATACAACAGAAAAAAGCCCTGATTGACGACAGTAGCTGCTGGCAGCATGTTTGGCCATTGAAAAACTGAACTGTATTTCATTGATGCAGAAAGAACTGTCAGTGGTCATTATTATTGGAAATGCATTGTTCCTCTCTACGTTCAAGCAGTCCAGAATTATCTTTTCCTAAATCCAGACAATCCTGTTCTTATGCAAGATGGAACGACAGCTCACACAGCCAAACAAACAATGGTGCTTCTTGGAGGAACATTTCCTGTTTGAGATGACTGGCCTGAAATGGTCTAGACCTGAACCCTAAAGAGCACATGTGGGCTAGTCTTCAAAGAGCATCCTCCCACCTTATTGAATGTGTTCACGAAGAATGGAACTCTGTTAACCCTGAAGAGACAACAGTGTTCAGACAAGTTGAAGACTGTCTGCATAATTGTTGACACCATATAACATACTGAAAAGTGAACAGATGACTAACCAGATCATTTCATTCTAATATAGAGATGTGTTCTTCGGAGAAAAAAGTGTGTTGTAAAAACTTGGGAGAGAAACTTCACATCCACCCTATAGATTCATTATTGTACTTTCAGGCAATGTGTGCAGAAATTTTGGAACTAGCTCTTAGGCTGTTGACTTCACGTTTGTTCTCACTAAACATTTACAGAATATGGAGGTACTGTTCTGCCTACCTGGTATGCACTTTAAATCTGACTGAACACCCACCCAGTTTCTCCATGTGCCACATTCAGTATCTTACAAACTGATTGGTGCTACCATTGTTGTTGGATTTTGTTGTAATGTATTGTCTGTATGAAAACTGATACCTACGTTAGTTTACTTGAATAGTTGTGCGACTTTGTCTAACGGTGATTGGTGAACTTAGTGTTTTTGTACACAACATTCTAACCTGAACTTTCCATTGTTTGTACTTGACATGCTCTCCTTAAATGTAATTCCATCAGTTATATCTATGCTCTCTGTTTTAATTTTTCTGCCTATGTGGTTCTGTAACCATTCTTGCTCTGAAACCAGTACTGATAACCACTCCTTGCAAGATCGCAAGGTCTTTTTTAATTTCATTATCATGTACTCGAAGGTTGCTAAATCCGTCTCACTGAATTGAAATAGGCTCACTTGTGGCTCATTAAATGGCAACATGCATTACTGACTGTACAGTCTGTAGTGGTGAGGTTACAAAATATTCTGAATCTATGATGGCAGTTAAAGTTTGAAATTTGCTGATCTAGAAAACATATATACTTTTGTTCTTTTGTAAACTTCATTAGGATGCAAGCAATTGAGTTGGTCACATGTTGTGTTGATATTGGTAATAGATCCTGGAGAAAGTACCAATGCATCAATAACCTACTGTTTATAACAGGAGTTTCTAAATATTTTCTCTGACTGAACTCACAGGGAATCCTATTACTTTGATGGAACATGTTATTTATTTTGAAGGTTGAAAAAATTTTAAAAAAATAATATAAACTTATTGTATTCATAGATTACTTAAATTTTAAATCTCATGAGTAATAACACTAAAGTCATAAAATTTTAATAAAGTGATTAGTATTGTCAAAATGTCAAAAGAAACTGCCATGATATTATGAGTTTTTCATGCAGCACTTACTCACTTCCTGTGGAGCACAGTTTGGGAAAACCTGGCTTATAATACCAGATTGAAACATTTTCACTTTTTTTTGTCTTGGGCATGCAGAATGTTTCCACTGCAATATTTGATTCTCAGTATCCATAAACTCATGTTTTATCAGCTGTTATGATATGTTTCAGCAAGTTCTGCATTGTGTAATTCATGCAGTGACTCATGAGCGACTTCCATTTGCCACTGTTTTTGTTGAAAATTCAATAATTTGATAACATATTTTGTCTCTTTCGTACCCAAAACACCTTAACAGATTTCATGCAATAAGTCAGTTGACACGCCAACATTGAATTCTCTGATTGTGATTTGGCAATTGTTCATAATAATTTCTATGACATTTTTCATTATTTCACTGATTACCGTATTTACTCGAATCTATGGCGCACTCAAAACTAAGCCACACCTGAAAAATGAGACTTGAAATTTAAGGGGGGAGAAAAGTTTTAGACTGCACCTCCAAATCGAAACAAAGTTGGTCCATTGTAACATGACACAATCTAGGTCGACTGGATGAAGATACAGCTACAGTAGTTAGGTTTGAGTTGTAAGCTTAACAGTTAAGCTTTACCAGGTAGCCATTGCTATGTGTCAGGCACTCCATCTGAATTTGTATGGGTACCCTTCCTTTTTCACGTGCTTTGTCTGGTTTGAATCAATTGATTATTTTGCTTTTATCTGGTAAGTACTGTTCTCTTTGTTATAGGTGTTTACGTCACTCTAAGCTGAAAATGCATTATTGTACTGTGTCATGCATTGTTTGTCGCATTCTTATAATGAGTGTTTATTATCTGTTGCTGCTCGTGGCGTGGCTTGGTTTCGTGAGCGCTATCACCACTTACAATAAAAAAAAGAGGAATTGTCTCATTAGCGAAACAATTTGTTGTTACTTACACTACTGCTATCTTTGATAATGATAAACAAGAACCAAATAATAGACTACATATGATGGATAATGTTCTGAACGAGAATTTAGCGAAAAATTTTCTCCGTTTGAAAATCTTTGCAGACGCCTCTTTAGTACATTACATTCTGCGCAGAAATTAGTCATCTTAGATTCAAAAATCTAGTCAGTTGCCATGCTTCATTTCTGACTGTATCACTATTCAGCATAAGAATAATATGAATATAAATATGACATGGTATGTATATCCTTCCACGTTTGCTGTTGTCTCCCTCTAGTTTCACAGCTTATTAGGCAGACAGGATTTAAATGAAATAGCAGCAAACACACAAGAATACATGGCATAGTGTTTACATTCGTATTATTCTTATGGTGAAGAGAATACTGCATGTGATTAATGATTCACAAAAGTTTCTATTAGCAACCATCTCTTGTCACAGGTAGGAAAAAATTCAGAACATAGAACTGGCCATGTTGACAAACATCCCAAACAGTCTTGCCAGTTGGATTTTCGTAGTAGATTTTTTGTGATGACTTCAAATGCAGAATGTGTTGTTGTTGTCTTCAGTCCGTAGACTGGTTTGATGCAGCTCTCCACACTTTTCTATCCTGTGCAATGCAGAATAGCAACGCTTACAAAATAAGAATGAAAATAACGTAGAAATTAAATGCTGAAATTTAAATCAAAATTTTATTAGGTTTGTAATACATCTTACATGAAATGTTTAAAATATCAGTCATGATTCTGAATCACTATCACTTGGTTCTTTGTTGCTCATTTCTTCATACAGAGCATTGTCCTCCGTACCATATAGTGCATTGGATATCAAACATTTTTTTAAATGCTTGTTGCACAGTCTGATTTGGAACACACTTCCATGCATCATAAATCCATTGGCACACTTGCGACAAACTTGCGCGTTTTACATGTCCTGTTGGTGTCAGTTGTCTGTCGTCGCTTTTCGAAAGCCAGTCTGTGTACATGCGTTTAAGCTTGTCCTTAAATGGTTTATTCAAACTGACGTCAAGTGGTTGCAGAATTGATGTCATCCTACCAGGAATTACTGCCAAGTCCATTTTGTTTTCCTCTAATTTTCGTTTAACTGCAGGTGTTGTATGGCCTGCATACACATCTGTATACCAATAGACTGCGTAAACCAAGAATTGCGCCAGGACAACAATTCCTCACACGCCTAATCCATTCCAACACCATGTCCTCCGAAAACCACCCAGTTTCGTTTGCTCATACAATTACAGTTTTTGGAAACACTTCTGATTTCGGTAAAGTCTTTCGCTTGAAAACTATGAATGGGGGTAATTTATGTCCATCTGCTGTGCATGCAAGCACGACAGATATCCGCTGTTTTGCACCCCTTTATGTAAGAACATTTATGTCTTTCTTTCCTTTGGCGTCAACTGTATAATTTGACGCCATGTCAAAATATACGGCAGTTTGGTCAGCATTTCCTATCTGACCAAGAAGGTATTGCTTTTTGAAGTTCACCTCTGAAGTGAAAAACCCCAGCGCTTCATAAACAGATCAATCCAGCTGCGACTAGCTTTAAAATTTTCAATTTTTTTCTCTCTAGCAATTTCATGTGCCTTAATTTTTAAAACTTTGGCGTTCACAGGCAGGAATTTCTGACGCTGTTCCTTAACAAATTCATTTAAAATCACTTCTCGTGCATGATATTGGCCACACTTTGGCCCACTGAATGCTTTCCTGCTACTTGAACATTCAAATAATTTGTCTCTTTGCAGTCGCCATTGCCTGACATTGCTCTCATCGATCCCGTATCGCAGACATGCAGCACGATTAGAACTTTGTTCCGCAAAAGAAATAAATCCTCTCTTGAATTTGGCACTATAATGAAAGCGCTTCATTATGGTTCACTAACACAAAATTCCGTGAAGCAATAGGTGCGCTACGTGAATTCTTAATGAGCCCCGCGTACTAACTCATGCAACAATCCTAAAGTCTTGTGCATTGTTGGTATTTTTGTGTTAATAAATTTATTTTAGTTGCTACAAATATTTGAAAGGCATCTATATTTGAAGATGAACAATATGGAATTTCTATTTACTTCGTTGGATAATGTATGAAAATGCAGTGGTCGAAACTCGGGGCGGAGAAAAAAAAAAAGTTTGTCTTCTAGCTTTTTTTTTTTTTTTTTTTTTTTTTTTTTTTTTTTTTTTTTTTTTTTTACCGACGCAGAGGTTTTGGCGCCAGTATTTATCTTTGTGCCTGCAAAGCATGCATGTGTAGCGCTACACATATTAGACGGCAGAAGTTACTTGTGGCGGCACCTGCCAACATTTTTCAGAACTTCTGCTTCCTTTGCACTCAATTCTATGCCGCAGGCTGTTTTTTGGATTACAAAAGCAGGAAAAAAGTGTGGCTTAGATTTGAGTAAATACGGTATGTGTTGGGGCATATGGAGCTCATGCCTCCTTAAACATCTTTGAAACACTTATTGGATTTGTAAACCCCTGTTTTACAAATATCAGATTCATCAAAAGCAGTATTTAACATTTCTAAAGCTTGGCTGAACCTTATTCCATTTTTACAGCCAAACTTAATATGAATTTTCTGATCCATCTTTATACAGAATAACTGCCGATGCTACCAAAACACATGTACTGTATTTACACGAATCTAAGCCGCACTTTTTTTTCTGGTTTTTGTAATCCAAAAAACCGCCTGCGGCTTAGAATCGAGTTAAAAGTAAGCGGGAGTTGCGGATGGTAGGTGCCGCCACTACAAACTTCTGCTGTCGAATGTATGTAGTGCTACACAGGCATGCTTTGCACGCACAGAGATAAATACTACTCTTCGCCAGAAGGTGGGTAGTATGACGATTCCCGAAACGTCACGAGATACAAACGCTGCCACCCGGCTGGAGACCCGAGAAACCTTCGAGATAAATACTGGTGCCAAAACCGTTGTCAGTAAATAAATTAAAAGAAAAGGTAGAAGAATGTAAACATTATGCCATGTATTCTTTCGTGTTTGCAGCTATCTCATTTAAATCCTGTCTGCCTAATAAACAACGAAACTAGAGTGAGACAACAGCAAATGCAGAAGGATGTACAGATCATGTCATGTTTATATTTGTATTATTCTTATGCTGAATAGTGATACAGTCAGAAATGAAACATGACAACTGACTAGATTTTTAAATCAAAGATGACTCTAATTTCTGTGCAGAATGTAATGTACTAAAGAGGCCTCTGCAAAGATTTTCAAATGGAGAAAATTTTTCGCTAAATTCTCGTTCAGAACATTATCCATCATACACAGTCTATTATTTGGTTCTTGTTAATCATTATCAAAGAAAGCAGCAGTGTAAGTAACAACAAATAGCCATTGTTTCGCTAATGAGACGATTCCTCTTTTTTTCAGTAGCGCGCACAAAAGCAAGCCATGCCACGAGCGGCGACAGGTCATAAACAGTCATTATCAGAATGCGACAAACAGTGCATGACACAGTACAATAATGCATTTTTAGCTTAGAGTGATGTAAACACCTATAACAAAGAGAATGGCACTATCAGATCAAAGCAAAATAAGCAATCGATTAAAACCAGATGAAGCACATGAAAAAGGTAGAGTATCTGTATAAATATGGATGGAGCGCCTGACACATAGCAATGGCTACCTGGTTAAGCTTAACTCGAACCAAATACTGTAGCTGTATCTTCATCCATTCGACCTAAATTCTCTCTCATGTTACAATGGACTTACTTTGTTTCGATTTGGAGGTGCGGTCTAAAACTTTTATCCCCCTTGAATTTTGAGTCTCAAATTTCAGGTGCGGCTTAGACTCGGGAAATTTTTTTTTCCTTGATTTCGAGTCTCATTTTTCAGGTGTGGCTTAGATTCAAGTAAATACGGTAACATTTTTGACAGCTGATAAGACTGAAAGGTACCTGTACAGTGCTAGCTAGCCATATCAGATTATCAGGCATGTTCACCAATACAACAATGAAAGATATCCTTCAGATCGGACTAGCACAACACACAAGATACTTGTTACCTTTCCAACACACTACGTGTAATATCAGTTTCGTTTTTAAGTTGGAGTTAGTGAAGACTGTTTCTTGCATTTCTAACACCTGTAAGGATATTTATCAGGTCTCAATAAAATACATGTTAAAAAATAACTTGCTATGAAGTGTCAACCCTAGGCATACTTTAACCCTCCACACACACGCTGCAACCACTGTCACACACCTTTGCTGTCAAACTAAAATGTTTGCCTGTATTGAGTTGCACTTTATTTGTACTACATCCCTACTATGGTATGATGTTTCTGTAACTTGTAAATGTTGGGAAAGTGTTGTCTTTGAGTAGCGTGTGAGGTTAATTGCCTCCGTGTTCTGGTAGAGCTGAGAGTCAGATCATTTATGTAGTTTTTGAACACTGTCTGTATGTGAGATATGTTTTTTTATGGTTTTTACAATTTTGATAGCAGCTTATGCAAGAAATTATAATGCAGTAGATTAAGGAGGGTGCATTTTGTTGTCAAATAACACCGTTACAGTGCAATGTTCCAGGTTTATGCCCTACTTGATACCTCACATGATCTTGAAGAGTAGATCATCAGTCCTGTGGTGGTGCATGAAGGGGAGTGGGGAGGCATAGGAGTTTCTTTTCTTTTATGTGGGTTGCAAGACAGACTGCCAGTTTTGGTATTCACTCACATTTTTCATATACATTATTCCTAAAGTTTGAGGATCTGTCATTGGCTTGTTGGGTTTTTGAATCATTATGGGTTTCTTTTAAATGTGAGTATGGCCTTCTCTCTGGACAGTGCATTTGTTTTTGTGCATAAGGCCTACTTACATAGATACTGAGATGTAGGCAGTAAATCCCATATTTCCACATATATGTGTACAAAAACAACAGCTACTGTCTTATTCTGTTAGCCTGACTTGGTATTATCTTCGATTACATAGGAACTTGCGAAGGTTCTACTTTGTTATTGTGTGTATTGGAAAAAATGCTGAACAATTTAATTTTCAATGAGTTTTGATTAATGGGCATGCATTTGGTTTCTTCCCACAGAAGTAGTCAAATATACAGGGTGATTCAAAAAGAATACCACAACTTTAGGAATTTAAAACTCTGCAACGACAAAAGGCAGAGCTAAGTACTATCTGTCGGCGAATTAAGGGAGCTATAAAGTTTCATTTAGTTGTACATTTGTTTGCTTGAGGCACTGTTGACTAGGCGTCAGCGTTAGTTGATGCTAAGATGGTGACCGCTCAACAGAAAGCTTTTTGTGTTATTGAGTACGGCAGAAGTGAATCGACGACAGCGTGCACTGAGAATCCGCGGGAAACAACTCAGTATGAACGTGACTCGCCTAAGGTGAACGTTGTCTGTGCCATTTCAGCCAATAAAGTTTTTGGTCCCTTTTTCTTCGAAGGTGCTACTGTAACTGGACTACAGTATCTGGAGATGTTAGAGATGTTGGCTGTTCCCTCAGCTCGAACAAGAAGCACAACAATTCATATTTCAGCGGGATGGAGCGCCACCACATTGGCACTTATCTGTCCGTAACTACCTGAACGTCAACTACCCGAGGCGATGGATCGGCCGCCAGGCAGCCCGTGACAGAGTACTTCATCACTGGCCTCCAAGAAGCCTGATCTTACCCCCTGCGATTTTTTTCTTATGGGGGTATGTTAAGGATATGGTGTTTCGGCCACCTCTCCCAGCCACCATTGATGATTTGAAACGAGAAATAACAGCAGCTATCCAAACTGTTACGCCTGATATGCTACAGAGTGTGGAACGAGTTGGAGTATCGGGTTGATATTGCTCGAGTGTCTGGAGGGGGCCATATTGAACATCTCTGAACTTGTTTTTGAGTGAAAAAAACCTTTTTAAATACTCTTTGTATTGATGTATAACAGAAGGTTATATTATGTTTCTTTCATTAAATACACATTTTTAAAGTTGTGGTATTCTTTTTGAATCACCCTGTATAACTGTTAAGGCAGATGTGTACAGTATGCTACTACCATGAACTGCAAATCCCTCACTGTGACTATGTAAGGATCAATTTTTTTTAGACAACATAGTTGTGTGGAGATAACAATGATTAATTTTCTTATAATTAATTATTCATAATGACAGTCACACTCACATTATCTATTTTGCTGCCATCCGGTTTCAACCTGCGATGGGGTCATCTTCAGGGCAATTTACACCATTTGGTCGCTCGCTGGAGTAATCACCCTACCTGTGCATGGTTGGTAACTATGACATAGTTACCAACCGTGCACAGGCAGGGTGACAACTCCAGCGAGCGACCAAATGGTGTAAATTGCCCTGAAGATCACCCCATCGCGGATTGAAACCGGTTGGTGGAAAAATAAATAGTGCGATTGTGACTAATTTTGAATAATTCAGTATGTAAGCACCACTAAAAAAAGTAAAATTAAATGAAAATAAAGAAAAATCATGTATTATGTAAACTGGAAATGGAGGGGGGAGAAAGCAATGGAAAGGGAAGTAATTATTGAAGTCAGCTGCATCGGGAGTTCCTGTGGAATTGGCAGCAGCAAATGAAAATGTATGCCGGACTGGGATTCGAACCAAGGTCTCTTGCTTACTAGGCAGTTGAGTCAACCAGTGCGCTATCTGTACACATTGTTTACCGCAACTGCGTGGCCTATCTCGGTCTGCCTTCTGCCTGCATTCCTACTTAGTGCCACATATCCTCAGGCCCCGTCCGTGTCCTCCATGCCATCTACTTTGAGATTCACACGAGGTTACCCCCTGCAGGTCCGGGGTTTAGGTTAGGCCCGAGGAGTTCCTGCCTGTTGTAAGAGGCGACTAAAAGGAGTTTCACATGTTTTGGCCTTTATGTGATGTTCGCCTGTAGGATTTGACCTCCATTATTGAAAATTGTCCCGAATAGCTTGCCAATTGGGGAAGGGCGCCTTACAAGGTGCATCGTGTCCATCGTGCGTTGAGATCTTTAGCCCGCTTTCTCGTCGTCGCATTGCAGTCCTGCCCATTCTCCATCTCTTGTGCGAGGACACTTTCCTGCGTGCGTTTTCCTCCATGCACTATTTTGCACCTGATATCCAGCATGGTAGCCAGTCCATTGTAGTGGGCCGCCATGTACCTGTTGGTTTGTAGCCCTCTGACCACACAGGGATCGCTCTGCTGATGCCTGCGCTGCGCCCATCTTCCTGGGCATCGGGACTCCCGGCAATGGCTATCCTGCCAGGTGGCCTTTGCCGCGGCTGTGTGGCATCCGAGGGGAGGGCCCCTGGTCAGAGTGGGTGGCATCGGGGCAGATGAAACGCGATGAAGCGTAGTCCATCATCTCTTGCTGGTGGTGAAACACCAGCGGTCCCTAAGCAATCACGAGCTCAAGTCATCGCAGAGAAGTATGACCCCAAATCATTCCCCTCCCTGGTCGCACCATGGCAGGAACGTCAGGCTAAGGATGGCAGCATATCTTATTCGCCCTAGTACCTTGTATCTTCGAGAGCTGATTGGGAATCAGTTTTTTGTTGAGCATTTAGAGGACAAGTTTGGGGAGGTGGAGGGCTTGTCCAAAATGAGATCTTGGTCAGTCTTGATCAAAACAGCAGTCACAGGAGTTACTCGCTTGTGGCAAGCTGGGGGATGTTTCTGTAACCAGTAACCACCACACCCCATAAGAGCTTAAATATGGTCCAGGGTACCCTATTTCACAGAGACCTTGTTCTGCATTCCGACAATGAGCTGCACGCCAAGTTAGAGCAGCGAGGTGTACTTTTCGTCTGGTGTGTCCACCAAGGTCCGAAGGGTAATCAGGTTGCCACCAGTGCCTTCATTTTGGCTTTTGGGGGTGATATATTTCCCGAGAACGTCAAGGTGATGGTCCACCGGTGTGATGTAAAGCCCTATATCCTTCCCCCAATGCGGTGCTGGAATTTCAGCCATATGTCTTCCTGCTGTACTTCCAGTGTCACATGCCAAGATTGCGGATGTTCGTCACATTCCAATACTCCATGTGCCCCGCCTCACATCTGTGTCAGTTGCGGAGAGCACCATTCGGCTTACTCGCCTGACTGCAGGATTCTCCAGAAAGAAAGGAAAACCATGGCGTTAAAGATCCTGAACAGACTGACCTACACGGAGGCTAAGAGAAAATTTGAATGCCTGCATCCTGTGTGTATGACATCGTCTTACGCCGCCACTACAACAGTTCTGGGTCCCTTGGGTCACTCTCTTCCCAGGTTTCTTTTAGTGGGAAAGATGACACCCACCAGTGGCTGAAGAGCCCAAAAGCAGCTGGTCGTAGGGCTTCACGCTCATCCTTAGTCCTGGAGACTGACCCAGTGAAGTCCTCCCAGCCAGGGAAACCCAAGGAGCAGTGAGAGAAATCCAAAAAGAAAACCCCTAAGATCAAGGAAACTGTGGTGGCACCCACACCACCACTACCTACAAGCTCTGCGGCTGAGGATGGGGTGGAGATTTTAGCATCTGCTGAGGACCTAGATCTCACCAGACCCTCAGACGCAATGGGTATATACTGCTCAAGCAATAAATCGTTGGCAGCTGGTGACTCTGAGGTGTAAACTGCCTCATTGAATGTTCCATGCCTTCCCAGTCTCACGATGTCATCCTCCAGTGGAATTGCAGGGTTTTTTCCACCATCTGGCTGAGCTATGGCAACTGTTAATCTTTACACCTGCTATCTACATTGCCCTCCAGGAAACCTGGTTCCCAGCAATGCGGACCCCTGCCCTCCGCGGCTATAAGGGATATTACAGGAACTGTAGCGACTATAATAGAGTGTAAGGTGGAGTTTGTGTCTATGGCCTGAACTCGGTCTGTAGTGAATATGTGCCCCTTCAAACCCCTCTTGAAGCTGTGGCTGTCAGAATAAGGATGGCGCAGGAAATAACTGTCTGTAATGTATATCTTCCTCCAGATGGTGCAATACCCCTAATGTATTAGCTGCACTGATTGATCAACTCCCTAAATCTTTCTTTCTTCTGGAAGATTTTAATGCCCATAACCCGTGTGGGGTGGTACCACACTTACTGGCTGAGTCAGAGATGTTGGAACTTTACTGTCGCAATTCGACCTCTGCCTCTTAAATACTGGGGCCGCCACACATTTCAGTGTGGCTCATGGTAGTTACTCAGCCATTGATTTATCGATTTGCAGTCCAGGACTTCTTCCATATATTCATTGGAGAGCACATGATGACCTGTATGGTAGTGACCACTTCCCCATCTTCCTGTCACTGCCCCAGCGTCAGGCACACGGACACCTGCCTTGATGGGCTTTGAGCAAGGCGGACTGGGGAACTTTCACCTCTGCTGTTACTGCTGAAACTCCCCCACACAGTAACATTGATATGATGGTTGAGCAAGAGACTACAACAATTGTTTCTGCAGCAGAAAACGTGATCCCTCGCTCTTTGGGGTGCCCGAGGCGTAAGGCAGTCCCTTGGTGGTCGTCGGAAGTCACTGAAGCAATTAAGGAGCGTCGGCGAGCTCTACAGTGGCATAAGCGGCATCCTTCCCTGGAGCACCTCATAGTCTTTAAATGGCTCTATGCCCATGTTTGCCACTTTATCGAACAACAGGAGGAGGAGTGTTGGGAGAGGTATGTCTCCACCATTGGGTGTCAAACGTCACCTTCCCAAGTCTGGGCAAAGATCAGACGTCTTTTCGGGTATCAGGCCCCAACAGCTGTCCCCGGTGTTACCATAAATGGCGAGTTATGTACTGATGCAAACGCGATTGCCGAGCACTTTGCTCGAGCCTCTGCATCGGAGAATTAACCCCCAACCTTTCGCAGTCTCAAACGGCGGCTGGAAGGGAATGTCCTCTCATTCACTACACGCTGCAGTGAATCATATAACGCCCAATTTGCAGTGTGGGAGCTCCTCAGTGCCCTTGCACATTGCCCTGACATTGCTCCTGGGCCTGATCGCATCCACAGCCAGGTGATTAAACGACTCTCATCTGACTACAAGCGACATCTTCTCGTCATCTTCAACCGGATCTGGTGCGATGGCGTCTTTCCATTGCAGTGGCAGGAGAGCACCATCATTCTGGTGCTCAAACCTGGTAAAAACCCGCTTGATGTGGGTAGCTATCGGCCTCACCAACGTTCTTTGTAAGCTGGTGGAACGTATGGTATATTGGCGGTTGGGTTTGGTTGGGTTGAGCCCGGGAGTCACGTCGTTTGCTGGCTCCATGTCAGTGCGCCTTCCGCCAGGGTCGCTCTACCACTGATAATCTCATGTCTATCGAGTCTGCCATCCGAACAGCCTTTTCCAGCTCAATGCCCTCTGTTGCCTGAGCAACACCAATTAGGTGAAGAGCCCTTGTCCAATCCCCAATGGACTATGGGAGTGTGGTTTATGGTTTGGCAGCGCCTTCTGCATTGCATTTACTTGAGCTTTTAGGACGAGTCCGGTGACCAGCGTACTGGTGGAGGCAACTGCTTGCCAGTTATGCATTACACATTCATAGTTCCCCTGAGCATCCGAATTACAGTCTCCTTTTCCCACCCGCCGCAGTCCTCTCCCACATCTGCGCCCCAGATCGGGGCTAATGATTGCAGTTCGCGTGCGGTCCCTTCTCTCCGAACTGGAGTCCTTTCCTTTACCACTTCTTCTTGAGATCCGTTCATGTACGCCTTGGTCACAGCTTTGTGTGGACCTTTTGCGTGGCCCTAAGGACTCCATTAACACCGCTACTCTCCGCTGTCACTTCCTCTCGATTCTTGAGGTGTTCCGGGGCTCCGAAGTGGTTTACGCCGATGGCTCAATGGCTGATGGTGACGTAGGCTTTGCATATGTTCATGGAGGACAGTGCTCCTTGTCAGTTGGCAGCAGTGTTTTCACTGCAGAGCTGGCGGCCGTATCTCGTGCTCTTGAGTACATCCGATCATGCCCTGGCGAGTCATTTCTCCTGTGAACTGACTCATTGAGCAGTCTACAAGGTATTGACCAGTGCTACCCTCACCACCCTTTGGTAGTGTCCATTCAGGAGTCCATCTGTGCCCTGGAACAGTCCCGCCATTCCGTGGTGTTTGTGTGGACTCGAGGACTCGTCAGAATGGCCGGCAACGAACTTGCCGACAGGCTGGCCAAACAGGCGATGCGGAAACTGCTTCTTGAGGTAGGCATCTCCGAAGCTGACCTGCGTTCTGTCTTACACCGCAGGGTTTTCCGGCTTTGGGAGACGGAATGGCATAACAGCACGCTCAACAAACTACATGTCATTAAGGAGACTATGAATGTGTGGAAGTCTTCCATGCAGGCATCTCGCAGGGAATCAGTTGTCCTCTGCCGGCTCCGCGTTGGTCATACGTGGCTAATGCATGGTTACCTACTCTGTCATGAGGACCCATCTCAGTGTCGCTGTGGCTCCCAAATGACAGTCGTCCACCTCTTGCTGGACTGTCCACTTTTAGCCACTCTGCGGCAGACTTTTAACTTTCCCAGCACCCTGCCTTCGTTGTTGGGCGACAATGGATCCACAGCAGCTTTAGTTTTACATTTTATCCATGAGAGTGGGTTTTATACTTCTATGTAGGTCCTTTGTCCCTCTGTGTCCTCCACCCTAGTGCTTTTAGGGTGGAGGTTTTAATGTGTTGCTGAGTGGCTGGCTTTCCCCTCTTTTTTTTTTCCTCGTGGTTGGCCAGCCACTGTAACCTACTTTCATGTTTTACTCTCTTCTGTTTCTAGTTTCTCTCTGTTGTTTTCTTGTTCTCTTTCGTTCCTTTTGGTGTTTGTGGCCTTCCCTTCGTTCTTGTGGCTTGTCCTTTCTTTCCGTTTCGTGTTATATGTTTGTTCCTTTTATTCTCACACTTGGGGCATTGTTGTATTAGGAACAAGGGACCGACAACCTCGTAGTTTGGTCCCTTCAAACCAACCAACCAGCCATGAGGTTAAACATAACTGAGCATCCACACTGAAAGTAGTGAATTCATTGCCCATTGAGGTGAAGTAATTATATGAATGCGTGTTCTCTCTTCTTTTGCACATGTCCAAAAGAACAGACACCACACGTTCATATTAAAAAATCATATTATTAGTTCACATAATTGGTTTCACAGCTAGACTGAAAAGACTTGAAAGAACTAAGTTTCAGATGAGTTTGTCCTCTACTTTCCGAGAGGGAATGAGAGATGAGTAAAAAAACTTAGTGACGAACAGTAAGCAGTGAACCGTCGTTAGACTGATGGCTGGCTAAAGTGCCTTTCTGTGCATTCCTGCATTAATAGAACCAAATTTCCCAAGATGTTGTTAACTTCTTGTTGGCATTTTGGACGCTCTGCCATACCAGGGTGCATTATGATGAATGACATGAGTACTGTTGTGACCAGGAATTAACAGAGTGTTGGGAATGATTTAAAAGAATCCTACACAGGCTAGTGACCAGCCTGGGATGGTCAAAAGCAGATCACAGAATAAAGACAGAAAGACAGATAATGACAAACTGAGAAGTGGAAATGGCACTAGAGACAAACCAAATCCAACGATTAACCCAGAGAGAGAGAACCTAAGGTGTAGTGAAAGCATAGACCAAGAGCTAACAGTGTGTTACGACAATGAGATGTTAGTGAACAGGACACTCTACTGACTCCAGTGCAGCTGTGTGATGTTGCGGCCGGCTATCGTAGAGTCCAGAGCAGCTACGAAGACGAATGTGGTGCGTGTTCTTTGCAGAGACAGAAGAAAATTGGCAGTTCCACTAAGTATTTTCGGTCCGTTAGTTGTGATGTAGTTAGTAGTTGTTATGTAGCTTGTTTCTTCAAATACTGTTCATGTTTAATATTTCCTCTTTTCAACAATAACAATCTGTTTTGATTGTCAAATGAATTTTTGCGTGCAGAAATGGAGATGCCGTCTATTGCCTCATGTGTAAAGCTCTCAGCATCAGCAATTTTGAATGTATTGCTCTTTTCCACAATACATAACTTCACCTGAGTCCATACCAGTTCATTAGTGTGCTAATGACAATGGTATGGGGGTAATGTAACAATACATTGCCCATTCTGCTTTGTTTTTTTAAAGTTAATGCAAGCATGTGGGTATTGACAAGAGCCAGCAATTCTGCTCTGGTATGTTGCTAACTGAGGTATTCTGTTGGAGGATAACCAATCATTAATATCTGTCTATTTGAAATTCGTGGTTTGCAGCTTTGTTCACTTATTGGATTCTTGCATTATCCATGACAATAACCGAACTTGCAGAGATATACAACAACAGTTGCTCTTTAAACCACAATTGGAAGACAAGGAATGTAATTTGAGTGGTAATTTTCAGAATTCTTAGCCTTTGACTGCTTAAGTACCAGTTTACTCTGGGAATTAAAGCCACTTTCTGCTGATCCAATGTGAAGCACTGTAATTCTATTACACTTACCAAGTGGAACTTGTAACACACCGAAACCATTGCTCATATTTCATGATACAACTCTTGCAGGATTATAGATGTGCCAACATATTTTATCTCCTGTGTTCTAAAAAACAGTCCTTACAACTAAAATGTCACCACTTTCCGTTAGTAACTTCCTCCTGCTGTTTGTTTTTTTGATACGTGAACCCCATGTCCTTAAGTATTATCAACATAGTCCATTTGCTCCCATTACAAATTTTGGATTCTTTTGTACCTGAAACTAATTTATCTGCTGTCAGATATTTGCTTTAGCGAGCATGCTAAACACTATGTGCTGCAAAATCATGTAGGTCACCCATTTCTCCCTGCGTCTGTGTACTCAAAGACAGCTGAACTAAAGACTTGCTTAGGTGTGTTAGCTTCATCTGATAGCATCTGAACAGTCCTCAAACCAATACCACAGGTTTCAGCTGTTTGCTTCTGACATGTGGCAATGGTGTGGCAGGTGCATTGTGCCAACTTGGATTCAGTGGAAAGCTTTTAAAATACTGACACACATAAGATTCTTTCGTTCTCATCCTGTCCAGTAAGCCTCCCTTGTCCCAGGGGTTCTGGGTGACTTTCCTGAACTTGTAGCTCTTTCCCTAAACCTCCCAAGTCCTTTTCCTTCACCACTCTTCCTTCCCCTCCAGCTCTTCTACCAGGAGGAGGAACCACTGGCTCTGAAAGCTTGTAAAAGTTAAATCCTAGGCCTTAATGGCCAAAAGCTATGATTGTGTGCATCTTTTTATTGTGTGTATCGCGGCTCAGCATCTCCACTATATGGTGAGTAGCAACTTTTCTTCTCTTGTATTGTTACATTCCATCCTGGATTTTCCATTGTTGGATTTCATTTTATCTTGAATTGTAATATATGCTCGAACTTTGGAAGCTCCATACAGTTTCCTTCCAAAAGTGCAACATCAACAGTGGTGTTTCATGACAAAGACACAGTTTCCAACTTAAGTTTGAGAAATAACATTCACTATCTCATAGAACCTGCCAACAAACTCGTAATAAAAACTGCAAAAGTTTTACATACATGGCAAATTTTCTTTTAGGGCAGTTTAATTTGTACTTTAGACAGTTTATCAAAATAGCATATAATACTATAAGCCAGGGACAGAATTTCATCCTTGGTTTATTGTGCTTCTTGCTTTCAGTTCAGTTATATCTTCTGTGAGTTTACGTTTTTCTTCAGTGGGTGCTGCGTTTGTCTTTAAATGGCTCTAAGCTCTATGGGACTTAACATCTGAGGTCATCAGTCCCGCGTTTGTCTTCAGTACAGCTAGAAGGTCTGTTTCAGTCTTTAACTAGAAGTTATTGTCAAATTCATCATTCTGTGGAAACGCATGGGCATCTTAAATGGCTTCTCTTGTTGATAGTTTGCCATGGTGTGTTTGTTTTTATCCTGTCACTATTTTAAATTTTGTTCAGAATTTTCTTCCATCCCTGCAGACTAGTCTGTTGAAAGTGGTGTCCCAATAAGTGTGTCTATATTCTAAGACTTTTTGCCTCATTGGTGCATTAAGGCAGTTCCAGGCGAGTTTTACATCCACATTGTTAGTATATTTGATTTCATTGTATAGTTGTCTTTCATCCCTGATTAGCCTGAGAATATTGGGGGTGGGGGAGGGTGGGGGGTGGAGGGGAGGAGAGAAGGAAACTTTCCAGTTGTTGATAGTAGTCCTCTACTGCACATTGGAGGGCTGTTTCTAGTCTGTTGTTTAATGTGTTTAAATCAGTGTTGTCAGTAATTATGCAGGGAGTGTCTAGTTCTTCTCTTAGGACAATATTGTACTTTTACAAGTCAGCTCTTGCACAATTATGGATGATTCTGGAGGTGGGAGTAAGTTCAGATGGATTTATGACTGACGTGAAAATAGGATGGGGAGATGATCGCTGATGATGTAGTTGCCAATTTTTGCATCTGTCATGTTGTCTGGATGTTTGGGCTCCAGATGATGTAGTCTGATTACCTTTGTGTCCAATGAATATGAGCATGTACTGTGATAGTCCACATTAGTTTTCTGTGGTTAGTATGTTGTGTAGTATTTGTCCGTTTCTGTTGGTTTGCTGGTCACTTAGCATCGTGTCTCGCATTCAGACCTCCCATAGTGGTGACGTGCTGGAATGACGAGATGTATTGAAGGAAGTTGAGAGAGATTGCGTCATTTGGAGTGCCATACATGCAGTCTACTAGGATTCTCTGATGTCGCAGTCTCTCGTCACACATCACTACTGCTTCTGTGTTTCTGAATTGTGGGGGGAGTGGAGCTTGTATTGTGTGTGTAAGTTGCGTCTGGGAGTATAAGGCTACTCCTGCCCTTCCATCAGGATGGTGTTTGGCATTATCTATGTTGTTTGTTGCAAAAGCAGACTGTATGAGTGTCTTTTTTTTGTCTTATCGTGCTACGTTAGCAAACAAGGAGTCGATTTCTCTTCTGTTTATTGCAGGGCATGTCCCCACTTAGTGAGGTTGTAATTCATTGTGTGTGTGTCGATTGTGTGGACTTGACAGTTACTCAAATTTCGAGGCCAATTTGTTTTATCTGAAGATTATTCTGGAACAGTTGCATAACCACTTGCTTCATCATCCTTTTTGTGTGTTTGAAACAGATGAGGAGTACATGGGTCATGATTTCGTGAAGATCATCAGTGCTGACCAGGTCTTCCCTAAGTTGTTCTGCTGTTTCTGGAGTGTCAGCTGGGTTGCTGCTGATTGGAGTGGAGCTTGTACTTTTGTCTTTCAGCTACTTGTCATTTTGTGCACTTGCATGATCTGAGAGCTGATCTCTGCTACAGTGAATGCAATTTGGGGAGACTGTTTCTAGGTTGCAGCAGCTGATGTGATGTCTACTACATTTGCTTCAGGCAATTGTTTCATTCTGGTAGCCTTGTTGTTGTTGGTCAAATGCTTGGCATTGTGTGGATAGGGGAGGGGGAAATGTGATGGTTCCACTGGATGATGCTGTAGAAATGGTTTGACCCCATGGTGAAGCGTGTGGTCAGTTGTACTTAGGCAGTGGCAGAGTACTCAGAATATGTGTGATCTTTGGTTTTTGCACACCCATATGTGCCAGATTTTGAATATTCTGATGTTCTTTAGTTCAATCAGGCCGTAATCAGGGAAGTATACCACACGGACTTTGCTTACCACCACACTAATTGCAGGAGATCAGGATGGGGTGGTAGTTTTATTTGTGCCTCAGTTTTGGGAGGGCAAGAGTTACTGTTGTGAGGGTTTCTCTGTGTGATCTGCAGCTGTATTTCGTTGGTTTGGTGTCTTTTGGCAGTGGTTATGTAGGTGCTTTCTCCATCTCGTGAGTTCTGACACATCGTTCAAAATCCAAGCTGACTGGTGAGAAACTTTGACAGACTTTGGCTAGTCATATTGGCTAGAAGATTTTGGAGGAGAAAGTGATGGCCAAATTCTGGAGATTGTGGGGTGAGTAGGGGGGGTGGGGGGGGGGGGGGGGGGGGTGTCGTCGCTGTTGGAGACTGAGGAGATGCAGGTGTTCATCTGGCACTGGGGTCAGAATGTCTCCTTTGTTGAGGTTAGCTTACCTCATGACTCCTCTCTAGAGATCATGTCATGAATGGAGGAGAGTGGTTCATTTGTGTCCTGTGGTGTGGGGGTTAGGCATGCTTCCCTGGGATTCCTTAGGCTACACACCCATGGGTACCTAGCCAATGAGTGGACCCTGAGTGGATATTCCATCAACTGAGAAGAGGAAGTGGAGAGGATGCTCCATGGCAGCTCTCAACACTTTACCTGAAAGCACTGCGTTGTCTGTGCATGTCGCGTCATCTGCAGGTGAGCCATGGCCGATGTGACAGAGGTCATTTTTGCATTGTGTGGTGCTAGTGACTGGTGGGCATACTGGTTCCACTGGGTGACACAGCCGTCCACGTGGCCATTTGCACAGCCGATGGCAGGTGCTCGGTACCCATCCACCAGCAGCGGCGAGTGTTTGGGAGGTTGAGTTTTGTCACTGTTTGCTGTGTTCCTTGGTGTGACAGAGGATAATCCTACCAAGGTGGGAGTTTGAAGGTAGCTAGTATATGGACAGCAAGCATGGGAGACTGAAAGTTTTTCAGTTCTCATCATTATTTTGAACACAACAATTTGCTTCAAAGTTCACTCGCTGACCCACCACACCCTCAGTCCACAGACATTCACTCTCAACTGTGACCCATACACCTTTCACCATTAGTCTGAAAATCTTTTTCATGAGTTTCTGTTTTGTTTATGAGCTGTCAGCAGTTACTTGCTCTTCTTTCCATATATTTAATGTATTTGTGTGTAACTTAGTGTCCATTCACTCTGCTGGTCAGTCAGTTTTGTTTGTTTATAGTTGTTGAGATAACTCGGCTTTGTCAGCATGCGTGATGGAGCTGGTGTGGCGAGTGCAGGTGCGCTCCCCACTCTTCATGTCTACCATCCTTACATATCTTGGCATTGTGATATATCGGCGGTAGCATAGAATTTGTCTGCAGCCTCATCATTATGTTCATGGAGTGTTGGTGTGTCTGCCCCTGTGTTATTCTCTGGGGAAATCACTTGAGATATGGAGCAACCATTTCAGTGCTCTATTCTGCATTGCTTTTAAAGAATTATGTCTAGGTGATCAGGTTGTGAAGAAGATGGATTAAGTATAGGGCAGAACATTTCCATTCTGCCCAGCACCTTCATGTGTAATTCTTTGATGTGTGGGTGCCACGTGAGTCTCTTGTCGAGCATGGTGCCCAGGTATTTGGCAGTAGAGGTCCATGGAACAGGTCTTCCCCTTACTGTGATCTAGAGGTCGGATGCTGTGTTCTGTGGGTGCTGATGATGGGCTGGGATTTTGTAGCGTTGTACACCAGCCGTCACTTTGCTGCCCAGTCTTCTAGGTCAGCAATGTACAGTGAGAGCAGCACTGGACCAAGGACCAATCCTTGCGGTACTCTGGCAAATATTCATTGTTCTGTGGGTAGTTAAGAGGCTGCACATACATGAAATGTGTGGTCCATGAGATAATTCTGCAGAACTTTCATGTGTGGCATGGGAATCCCCAATGTCAAAAGCTTAAAAAGGAAACTTCCTGGCAGATTAAAACTGTGTGCCCGACAGAGACTCGAACTCGGGACCTTTGCCTTTCGCGGGCAAGTGCTCTACCATCTGAGCTACCAAAGCACGACTCGCACCCGGTCCTCACAGCTTTACTTCTGCCAGTATCTCGCAGGTTTGCGGGAGAGCTTCTGTAAAGTTTGGAAGGTAGGAGACGAGATACTGGCAGAAGTGAAGCTGTGAGGACCGGGCGTGAGTCGTGCTTCGGTAGCTCAGATGGTAGAGCACTTGCCCGCGAAAGGCAAAGGTCCCGAGTTCGAGTCTCGGTCAGGCACACAGTTTTAATCTGCCAGGAAGTTTCATATCAGCGCACACTCCGCTGCAGAGTGAAAATCTCATTCTGGAGCTTAGAAAGGAGTTTGTCATGCCACACTAAATCAAATGCACGAGTTACGTCGAGCAGAAGTGCACTGATACGCTCACGTCACTCCAGGGCACAGAATGTTTCCTCTGTTAGTGGCAACAGCTGTTGTGTGGTGGAGTGACCCTGTCGGAAACCAAACTGCTCTTCAGGCAGGAGGCCTTCATCAATGTGGCTGTCCAAGCATTTGAGATATAGTCTGTCAAGTACTTCAGAGATTGCTGGTAGCAGACTGATCAGACGGCAGCTGCTTGCCCACGTGTGGTCCTTTTGTGGCCATTTTGGCATGTTTTAGCACTCTGAGTAAGCACCTGTTCTAGGTGGGGATCCTTGTCAGATTCTCCATTCATTTGGTGGCAGTGGTTTGATTATCAGATTGGTGACATTATCAGGTTCTCCTGCCTTTTGACTGTTGAGCTGGCATAGTTGAAGTCAGACATAGTCTTCAGCTATCAGTTCTACAATGTTTTCATTGTCTTCTGTCACTGTGAAGACTGGAAGTCATCCTGCAATGTGTGTGGCGTGTTCAGGGTCAGTTAGGCCCTCTACTGGCATGACTTTTTGCAGTGAACACATCTGCAAATGCACTGGCCTTTGCATCCAGTTCACTGACGTATGCGTTACCCTTTTTAGCAGCAGTATTTTAAAGGTGCAGCGGATTAAGTCCCCCCCACTGCTTTCCATGCTGTACTGTCCTCTATGGTCAGGTTTTCGACTTTGTTTGCCTACTCTTCTATACTGTGAGCATTAGCAGTTGCTTTGATTTCCCAATTTATTCAGGTAAGTTGTCTTTTTGTGATCTCATATTAGCTGCCACTCATGTTGTAGTCTACTTTTCTGCATGATGGCACCTCAAAACTGCAGTGAGAATTCCCGTGCTTGTGGTATCTCAGGACTGTCACATCTTCCTGGCATGGCTGATATGAATGCTTCTGTAATTTCTTGGGTGATGTGACACAGGGCTGCCTCAGCTTGCTGCTCTTCTAGGTCTGGTGTGGCATCTAATTTGGTTGCTACCTCTTCTTTGCGTACTTCCCAGGTGTCTGTTGTCCAGCGAAGCATTGGCATTCAGTTCGAAGATTACAGATGAGTGATTTGATGACATAGAGGCTGTTGTTGTAGCTTGAAGTGTCACACAGCTTTAAAAATAGCAGTTTCAAAGACTTCGCGGGAGGGGGGGACAGTGCATATCCTCTCACTGGAAAGGTGGTTGGCTCATGTGGGCCAGTTACCACTTACCACTCCATGTTGTTTGGCCCATCTTTGTAGGAAGTGGCCACTTGTGAGACTAAAGTTCCAGATAAGGTTCCTGGCATTTCAATCTCCTCCTAGGATGTCACTTCAGGGAGGGATAGTAGTCTCAGGAAGTCAGGTGGTTGGAGAGATCCTCTCAGTGCTTTGTAGACAGCCACGAAGTTGATCATGCCCTGTTCCATTTTCACAACTCCTGTGAGATCTGATGTGGCTAGGTTCGCGGGGGCAGTTTCTGGTGTTCTGTTGATCTTCATACATTCACTGGGGTGCCTCTGCCAGCTATCAGCTTATCTTCTTGATGACAGAAGCTGTTCGCTACTTTCACTTGTACTCCCACTTTTAAGCGCATTTCGGAGAAGAGGCAAATTCCCAGGTCCTTGTTTCTGATGATGTGGATTTCTATGTCCTGGCAGTGCAAGTCAGTGGTGTTGAATACAGCAGTTGTTCAACCATGAGATTGATTTTTTTCAGGTGGCCGTGGTAACTTCTGCGTTATTCTCTCCACAGACTCTGTGTATTTTGCGAGTAGATCCTTAGAGGTGTTGAGGACAGTTTTGATGAGACCAACCACTATTTGTAGCATTTGGACAGCCCTGTAGTGTTGTTGTGATGCTCGAATTGTCGCTGTGCAGCTCTCGGTAGTGTCCTCTTTCTGATAACTCCAGGAAGCAGAGTTCAGCTTCAGTGGAGGTTGCCGGGAGGCTGCCGCTGCTGCTCTCCTGCAGTCACGTGGTGAGCAGCCGGCAGTGCTGGAGTTTGCCCTAGCAGGTGCCTTCACGGAGGTAGTTGCTCCCTGGGTTTGGTGGAGGTCAGAACACAGAGATCTTTTTCCTTCTGCTTTTCGAGTTGAACGTGTCGTGTTCTTAGTAGGTTGACCTCTCAACCCTTTGTCAGATTATTGACTTCTGGCATTGGCGTAGTGACGTGGAGATGGTCAGCAAGCCGACCGGATGCACTGCTCGCATGCAAGGACGTGCTGAGCAGTAGTACTATCATCTACTGCTTGGCAACCGACGACTTAGTTACTCGCACAGCCGACATCGTGGCAGCAGTCATCTGCCGTGACATCTGTTGCGTCGTGCTCGTGATTACCTCGAACGTGCTGGTAAGCGGGACAACCCGGCTGCCGATGTATATCTCGGCATTGGCTCTGCTTTTGTTTCGCACCGACACGTTGCAGTATACAGTCGTAGCATTTCTGCCGTTGTCCCTTTCCACGTTGTTGGCATCTCTACTGGTCTTCTTGTGTGCGGTGGTGGCAGTGAGTGCCTCTGCTCTGGCGTGCAGGCTGCCCTGCATGTCCAGTTCATTCTGTGGGCTGCGTCTCTGCACCGGGGTGTGCTTTCTGGCCCAGGTGTGCTTTCTTCTTACCCTGTGGAGCATCTGGATGCGGACATCAGATGGCGCACCTCCTCCTGCGGCTAGCACCTTGTCCCTCGCTGGGATGTGGATGGCGGTAGCAGTGTGCTGATGCTGGCTGCTTGTGGGATCTGTATGATACACCACGTTGACAAGTTAAAACAGCTTTGATATATTTGCAGCCACGGTAGCTCTCCACCAGTTTAGCACACTACGGTGTTGCCTCTCTCTTCAGTGCGCACTGGTTTTTTGAATAAACACCGGTACACTTGAGGCATAAGTCAGGCATCCGGCAGTGGCGTGCCACGTGCCCGATGTCATGGCACGTGTAGCATTGTCACAATCCGTGCTGCAACTTCAGATTTTCTATGGTCGTGGTAGTTTTCATAATTTTGACGATATCTAACAACCCTTGATTCGCGGTGTTGTCTGTGGGAGTCACCGATAGAAGTGGTACGTCCTCTCCAGTGTTCAGCGATTTTGTGTGTGCAGCGGAGCACACACTGAACCCCAGCTTATCCGGTTTTTCTTGTAGCTGATCAGTCAGCATTGTCTGCAGAAGCTTTAGAATACAGCATTAATCACTGCATCTGGCTCCGTTGCGTATGTGAAGAACAGCATCTGCTCGTCAGACGCTCTCGTTGAGAGTTTGTGGTAGTCCTCACGGGGACCCTCACAAGGTTTTTGTATGCAGATTTCGCAGTGTAGTCGGCCTTCATCCACTGCTAAACCTTTTGCTGGAAGCTCTTGTAATAGTCTTTCATACAGAAGGAGCATCTTCAGTGTTGGCTGTTGCCATGACAGTGTTGTTGCCTTCCTCATCAAGGGTCACGAAAGTGCCTCCACAACCAGTGAGTTGCAACTTGGTGCTACTCTGCCTGTCAATGACTGGTGTTAGTGCCAGACTTGCTTGGCTGGCAGTGAGTGTTGACCAGCCTCACTTGTCAACTGCGGCCTTCATCTTGCGCCCTTTGTCTGCATGAGGGACACTGGTGGCAGGCTGCTTTTTCCTGTCACCATCATCTGCAGGTGCTGTCATCTAGTGTTTCTGGCATTCTTGGTGCTATTTATCGAGCCGAAACTCGAGAGGCTGTCTGTCTCTTCTTTGCAGGCAGGTTTACAGTCCACTGACAGTCCACTCCAGTTGTGCCTCCGAGGTTGGCTTGTTGAAATGCCTCTCGTGATGCTCCTTCCTTGCCCACGTATCAGCCAGCTCTGCCATGATGGTGGCAGTTGACTTTGCCGTGTGCTGGAGTCTTGGTGTGCTCTGTTGTGTGCTAGTGCTAGCAGCAACAGGTGTGGCCACAGCAGTGCTGCCCACATCCATTTCTTCACTGTGGCCCACGTTTGTTGCGCGAGTCATCGCGTGGGTCACCAGATGAGGCCATTGTCGGAGCAAGTTCATTCGAGTGGCGATCTGCTGCTGGGCACATTCTGCAGATTTCCCATTTTGCGCATTGTGTTCAAACACAACTTTGAATAAAATCATCAGTTACCAATCTACCACATTTTAAACGGGTAAAATCATGGAACATAGCAACAGATATGTAAAGTATTTGGCTAACACGAAGTTAAACAAGTGTTGTTATTTTGGGCTACCTTAACGCATAAAAATTTTACTTGCATGCATCTAAAACTCTTATCAATATCAATAACCACATTTTAAATAGTATTAAGATCCTGGCAAACACATTAACAGGTACAGTATGTAAAATATGTCAGTCAGCAAATTACGTTTAATAGCCAAAAACTATGCAATTGCTCATGTGTATGCTTATGCGTGAAGTGCTTTGTATGATTTGCGCAAAGCAAACTATCGAATTGTGATGTCTTTCTACAACAGAAGTGCCTTGTCCCTTTTGATTGAAAGAGTAGCGAGCCAGTTAAGGCAGTCCTGCACCCGTGGTAGATCTTGGACAGTTCTTAAAATTTTAATTTTTAAAAACTTCTTTCTCCAGACAACACGGTGCCAGGTATCAGGAGCAAAATGTGCTGGGCTGTGGCAATATTGGCATATGATTCTTTGAGTGGGCCTAAGTACTTACATGTGTAGATGCGGTCTTCTCTGTAGCGGTCTTCTCTGTAGGAGTTTTACTTCTGAGATGAGGTCAGATGTCTGCATCAGTTAGTCGGAACTCATTTCAATTTCCTCATTTCAGTTTCCTCATTTTGCATTCATGAAGTTTGCACAGGTAAAAGAGAAATCTGAAGTATACAGAATAATTAGTCAGCTCTTTGAACATAGATCTCATGCCACTTAAAACTTCATTGCCAACCTCAAAGAAGTACTCAATTGTAAAAAAATATTTCTTTTGCTTCATGCTGCTTTTGGACCTTGTCAGCGGCACTGCCTGGATTGTCTTCAGTCTCGTCGAAAAATCATTTGCGCTTCTTTTGGTGACGAGTTTGAAACTGTTTGTCCCATTTGCCATCAATTCTAGTGGATGTGAACCCTGTCTTCCTTTGGTTTTTGAGGAAGTCATTCAGTCCACTTATTTCTTGTAGGGCAATTTCTAACTGCATGTCTGCAGCTTGAAGAACTGTACTGATCTCATTGAGAGCATGTAAGAGGTCATGCCATACAATTAGAGCCAAAATGAGTTTGAAGGAGCTTGCAACCTTTTTGCGTGCTTCATAAACTTTCCCCAGCTCATCTCTGACAAGTTTGACGATCTCAACATGAGATGCCTATTTAACATTTGTGTGTGTCTTTAAGGTTAGTTCAGAACAGATCTCGGTGAGAATATTCTATAGATGTCGAAAATATTGCAGTAGACCAAAAAATGTCATTGCTTCCGTACTATATTTGGCCATTTTTCCAAGGGCTAAGTTCAAGTTGTAATGAAGGATACATTTAAGGATCTTAAAGGTTTTTTGTTAGTTTTAAAGAATGTTAATTGAGGTAACACTTTGAGAAAATAATGTGGTTGTTGGAACTGTGCAGGCTGTCTGATCCAAGACTTGACACTGACCGATCCAAGGACATAATGTTCGTGAACATGGTGCATGGTTTGAATGAGTGGATGTGGGCTGAGCAGCTGACAAGTGAGTGCTGCTGTGCTCGCAAATGGTTACTCTTGAATCGTGGATGCTCTGTGCCAGTATGCTGTCGGTAATGTACAATTTTTTACCTTTATTTGAAAATTATTTCTTGCTGTATTATTTCAGTGTATTTGTGTGCTAGGTCACATCTTTACATTACCACTAAAATATCCTTAAATGTGCTTTGAAACTAGGGAGGTATTGCTTCAAACAGCATGTGGAAAGAAGCATTACGGTAAAAAAGTAAATTGAGAGTGCAGCAACCAATCGTGCTTGCCAATGCAAAATATCAGCCATTTTTACCAGCACAACTCACTCACACTAAATATCAGTGTGATTAATCAGACACAAAAAACGTCTTGCAAAATAAATATCTAATAGTGAGGCTATTCACTTGTACTACCCATCCATCAACTAGCACACATTCATATGGGAGACTCGAGTGCTAGGCAACTTGAGTGCAGTCATGCTCATGTATTTTAAATGGCACTTTACAGGCAAATAGACACTACGGGTATGTAATGAAAATCCAAAAAATTGGTGGGTGTGTAAATTTTGTTATTGTTACATAATTTTTTATAGCCAGTCTTTCACCTTGCTACCGCCCCCCCTCCCCTCCCCCCCCCACCTCCCGCCTTTCTCCACAATTGTTACTTCATTATTAAACCCATGAATACAAACGTAGTTACAACTTACCCAACATTTCAATTACTTCATTTTGAATTTGTGGTCCAAGGTAGTGATGATGAGTCTCCTCGTCACGAATACGATGTAAGTATTGCTTCATTGGTGCATCAAAAGATGCGACCATTTCTATCAGCGCCAGGAAATTTCCATTGTCGTGTTGGTAAATTATTGATGAAAAATCTTGAAAAGCTGTATTTGTTTGTGCTAATAATTTCACTTCTGCAATTATTCTTGTTAAAACATCTCACTGGTGTTGCCTATCTTGACTTACCCGTGCTTCATTCATGTCGTCAATGGTGCAGTTCTTTCGGTCATTTCATGGGGGAGGAAATGTGATCCTCACAATGGTCATGTTTTTGAAGGGCATCAGTAAGACAACTCCATGAGTTAAATCCTTCAGGTTTGCAGAGTTTACTTGTCATGTACAGTGTGGGTTTGACACTGAAGATTTGGCATTAGAAGCAGAAGGTGACATCTTCGGATTTAGAGTAAATGAGCCAAGTTCTTAAATTAACTTCACCATTTCTTGGGAATGTGAGTAACAGAGGAATTTGTGCAGGACCCTTTTGTACAAGAACTTCTCCATTGAAGCATTAACAATGTCTGGAATTTTTGCCTTGGTCATGCAAATCAATTGCTAGTCTCAAAGGTTGAAATAGCTTTGACACTGAAGAGCTAGTGATTTTTTTTTTTTTTTTTTTTTTCGAACCTAATCTTGCAGTTTCTGATGATGTAAACACTACCACTGGCTCAGATCTATCATTGGAAGGAGTATACTGATAGTCGTCCTCTGGAAACTTCTCATTCTGTAGTGTCTTCCTCTCTGCTTTCACCCCTGTTGTGTTGATCAGCTCTGACAGTGATGTTTGGTAAAATGACTGCTATGCATTTGTGCACCTTTTTGTGAATGTTAGAGTTCTTCCCATAATTTTCTTTTTCAGTTTTTTCAGCGCCACCTTCAAATTTTTGCCCTCTGTCTCTACTGTGGGTTGCCGTGATGCATAATCGGTTATCTTAATCAAAAAGAAAAAATGGCATTAAAACTTCTAGAATGATTGACTGTCTGGATGTTTTAACGTTATCAGTTCACATATTAGCAAACAGTGAACAAGGAAAAATTCACCTCTTTGATGTTGTTGTTCATAAAACCAAAAGCTCTGTGCACTCTCAACGTATGCACAATGAGGTTTGCAAATGTTTCGCATGCAACTGGTGTCCCTTCGCCATTGCCAGCAATTGATTTGGGTTGGATGAGGAACAGAGCCGAAGAGAACAGTAATCTTAAAGAAACACATGAAGCAAAAGTGTGTGCTTCTCATTTTTAGCTGGTTGTAGCACAGTGCAACGCTGGTTCAAGCATTGCCAGATTTAGCCCAATATGAGGCTGGCATACTATGTTTGCGCTTGTCCCTCCGCCCTCCCGTGGACGTAGTATTTCGTCTGTGATTAGACCAGAGACAAACTTGCTTAGCACCACAGATAAAGTTAAAAATTCATTTCCATAGTTTCTTTGCATTCATGGTATTTTACTTGCTCTGTCTAGAAACACTCTTCACAGGTTCGGTGCGAGATCACCCCAGGTGCGAGGCCGCTTAAAGTGCAAGGCCTGTAGTGACCACTACATCCAATATACCTTCGCAACGGTCTTGCTGAGTAGTTTTACAATTCAATCATTCTTTCAATACTTCCTCAGAATCAAAAGAAAAGAGCTTATATCGAATTGATCTTATCCCCAGTCATAGTTTCATGACCTTTTGAAAATAAATTGACATTGTAATGATGATGAGCATATTTGCACAAACACAGAAAGTAACTTTCATGCCCTCCCATTCAGAAAATAGGTTGCTTTCTAAAGGTATTGCAGGTTTTGACATTTTGATGTGTTTCAATTTTCATTTTGTGGCCGCGTGCTAAATGTTTATGGAGTTTCCAAAAGCCAAATTATTTGATTGTTACATGTCTGCAACTGTGTTTGTCTTTATGTAAGTAGTACAATCCATTTGCTTAGTTTAAAAATACGTGTATTGGGTTTAGTCCTGGATAACATTCTGTAAGTTACACAGAATTTCATCAAAGCAACTGACGTGTCAGAATTTTGAAAGAGCCAAAGGCATCCTCAAGGGATAGAACATTAAAAGAGCATTATTTGTTCACCTGCACATTGAGGAATGCGTTAAATGTTGTCAGAAATGATCTTGACTTTTGAAAACACATTGTGTTGAGCAATCAGTCTTTCCTTCTCATCCCATCTGGTAAGTCTCCCTTACCTGGCATTCTGGGTGACTTTCGTGAACTCTACCCCTTCTCCTAAACCTCACCAGTCCTTTTCCTTCACCCCTCTTCCTTCCCCTTCAGTTCTTGTGCTAGGAGGAGCCATTGGCTTTAAAAGCTTGCTAATGTAAAATCTTTTTGAGCTCTACTTCATAACTGATCCAATTTGTAAAATGAAAAACGAAACAGTTGCTGAGTCAACAGTCTTTAATTGTGTACAGGACTGGTTTTGGAATACTTAAAAAGTTCAATCATCTTGTGTAAAATGTAATAATGTAATAATGAAAATACTGTCACACATCAATGGGAGTGAGTCCTCAAGTCTGAAATATCAGAAATATGTGGCCAAAATTTCTAAAATAAATTAAGAGAGAACCAGGCATTACTTACAAATAAAATCGTATAACTGTCTGAGGCCATCCTCATTCCATTGTTGTCAAAAGAATAAAAGGGACCTAGCAAAATCTGAAAAAAGACATCATGACTGGACACCAAAAGTCACCAGAATCTTGAAACATGTAAAAGGCAATAAAAAGGGGAAGAGAAGTCACATATTGCATGAAATTACTTACATGAATTTCATAAAAACTGATGCAGTTGTGCAAAAAGAGTTAATCCAGTGAAGTGTTGCTGTCAGGTATCGAACGAACCGTTATGCTCAACATTGAACTGTGTGTGGGAAAGTTGTTGAAGTGTGGTAACAGATTCATTACTTTTGAAATAATGTTCAGTAGTGAAAGCATGGTGCTGAATGATCCACTGTGCCATTGTTACTGGGACTCTCTAGAATGAAATGGTGAGGGATGTGGGCCATGGAATGGCTTGAGGCTCCTGTATGGCTTGTAATTTCAGATGGAACATACACCCCCTGACTGACACATTGTATCAAAGTCATACAGCACACCTGGCAATGCAGGATGAATGTGGTGTGCCCCACGTGGGCCACAAGCCATGTCTGTGATAGTGTCAGTTAACGAAAGTTCCTCTTTTGGTTGTTTGTCTCAATACGATTCTGCCAAGTGGTTTCCACTCGTAAACCTTCTATGGCCACCGATGATCTGGCATTCTCATCATATGTCCATGCAATTTTAATGATTTTCTTTCAATTCTATCAATTACTGTATCATTTGCCTTCATTCTAGCTCTTACTTCCTCATTAGATTTTATTTCAATTCTTGATATTCTGGCACTCCTACACAAGTAATCCATTTCCACAGCTATTTATCTTCTTTTGAGATCGACATTTAAGATTCATAATTCTGATCCATAGCATAGCACTGATTCAACCATTATCTTACGTACTCTTTTCTTATTGCTGTTGAAAATATTCTTATCTAACCAAAAAGAATTCATACACCCTAACACTTTTCTGCTTTGCTGTATTCTATATTTTACTTCTGTATGGCCCAATCTATTTTTATCAATATTTGCCCCGAGATATTTAAATGTATCTACCTGTCTCATAACTGCTTTGTCATTGATGTGTACTTAAAGTTGAACTCTGTTTTTGTTCGACTCACTTGTAGTCCCCATCCGTTGTATTCTTCATACAAACATCGTATCATGAACTAAAGGTCATAATAATCTTGTGCTATAATAGCTTGATCGTCAGCAAAGCGTTATGAAATATCTGTACATCGTTGACAGTGATTCCCATTCCTCTGCAGCTGTTCTTCCAATTTGAGAGCCACTTCTACATATAAAGTGAACAAGATGGGTGACATACTGCAACCTTGTCGCAAACTGTTGACACTAATGCCCCTATAGCACAACTTTGAACATGGCTGACATTTGCAGCAACCGTATACACAAATTTGAAGAATATGTAAAAATCTGCCAACCGGTTGCATAGGTTTTCTATATACCTTGACCAGGTTTCGTCAATCTAAGGGTGACTTCATCAGAAGGTAAGGTAATTACCTAAACTGAATATGTCAATTAAATAGTTTACATTAATGTAAACGAGTGTAAAACAAAAAGTACTTACATGAAGAACATATCATCAAAGATGTACAGTGATTTAAGAGCTGAGTTGCTCAAGTCGCACATTAAAATATAAGACATAATGTTCTTCAAAAAGTCAAACATTAAAATATAAGTAACACCAGTGTGGTGTGAGGAGACTGACTGTGTGGCAACTTGTCATGCTGCTAAGTAAAACGTAATCCAGGGCGCGCCACAAGCGGGCCACTAGTAACGTGAAACGTGAACAAAACAGTTTTGTGTATTACACATTTTCTGAAGTAAATCATATGTATAGCCAATATAGGTTTTAACAAAAATTAATTGTACACATTATTGAGTAACATTTATAAATGAGCTTCAAACGGGATAAAATAGTACAAAGTTCGCTATGTTTTACTTAGCACAGGTAGAACCAGAGTTAAATACAACTGGAATTACATATGTAATGAAGAACATCAGTTCATTATATGACACAAAATTTGAAAAGAAAGCTTGCATAACTAGGCGCAGAGGTCATATGGTGTGTTAGTAATGAGTGTAACTTAACAGAGGTAAAATAATGTTTCTGAAAAGGAGAGAACCTGGATTATAAGTATCAAAAAACTGAGAGTACTGGTTTAAAAGCATGAAAGAAATTTCTATTTTTCAACTGTACTTGTTCATTCAATGTGTCATCTTTATTTGGTGTGTGCCTGAAAATTTCAAGTTCTTCCAAGACATCAAATTTTCTCACTTTCTTTTCTCTATGCAGAATTGTCATTTCGTTTAATTCTTTGGAGTTATGCCCTGTTATGAAAAGATGTTCTGCAAATGTTGAATTGTGCACATTAGTGCCTTTTTTGCCTAAAAGATGTACTTTGTATCTTACGTTGAAAGCTCTGCCTGTCTGCCCAATATAAAATGCTGGACACACATTACAGGAAATTTTATATACACCTGAGCCACGTATAGGTTCGTTTCAAGCTTTTAGATTATGAATTAAATTTTTTTGTAAATTATTATGTGTGGAGAAAGCAACCGTGCAGCCGTATTTTTTAGTTAACAGGCACTGAATCCTATACGAAATGTTACCTAAAAAGGGTATTGAGATGTACCTAAAGTGGTGACTCTTTCTTTAGGTTTTTCTTTAAGGATGTTTTTCACTATTGAGGGTTCATATCCATTATGAAATGCTATTGTCTTAATTACTTCAATTTCTTTCTGCAGTTTTTCTGGTGATAAGGGAGTAACCACGGCACAGTGAATTGCTGAATGAAAGAAAGCTTTCTTATGAGATTGAGGGTGTGTCGAGTCTGCAGGTACTCATGGTGCAGCACTCGTGGGTTTTCGAAAAATGTCAAAAATTATTTTATTCTCTATTATCGCCAACTTCAGATCTAGGAAATTTAATTCGCGGCATTCATTTTGTAACTCACATGTGAAACTAATTTTTTCATGAAGGTTATTGACAAATTGAACAGTTGATCTACTCCTTAATTAGTGCCATTATATATAATCAAAATGTCATCTACATATCGCGAATAGGATAAAATACCTAATTCTATATATACTGCTATACTATAGCAGTTTGTGTCTGTTCTGTTCTCTTTCTTGAAACTAGAAACCATATGACTTTTTTCATTCTGAGGGTATTTCAGTCCTTTTACAACAGTTGTTCATCAGGCAGGTTATTCATTTCTTCAGATATTTTCCTCCAGCCTTCAATAATTCAACAGGAATGCTTCCTGGACCAGGTGATGGGCCATTCTTCATTTTAATTGATACCCAATTCACTTTGTCTGTTGTAATGTTTATATTTTGATCACTTACTTCCATCTTCTCTTCATTCCCTTGCGTGTAATATGGCCCATCTTCAGTTAAAAGGTCTGCAAAATGTGCTTTTTCCATTCCTTTAAGAGAATTAGGTTGTCTACTGCTTTCTTTACTTATGTTTTCTTCATATTGATAATTTTCCTCCACACTTCTGTTTCTGATTCACCTATTAGACTCTCAATTTCAATACATTTCTGTTCCCACATCTTGTTCTTTTCTAATTTAATTCTGTTTCCTAATCCGTAATTTATTGTTTGGTAGTTTTGCCTGTCCTGTGGTGATTTAGCTGATAACCATTTTTTGTAGATATTT
Organism: Schistocerca serialis cubense; assembly: GCF_023864345.2. Lineage (NCBI taxonomy): Eukaryota > Metazoa > Arthropoda > Insecta > Orthoptera > Acrididae > Schistocerca > Schistocerca serialis. The sequence goes on from NC_064646.1 coordinate 455,252,570, forward strand.
TTCTTTTCTCTAATCAACATCTTCAGAGCATCAGACATCCATGGAGGATCCAGTTTACCTAGATCTTACTCTCAGTCCCTAGTACCTCTACAGAAAATTTTGTAAGCGCTTTTTTAATATTTTCGTATTTTACTTCAATATTGTCATCTGCTGGAATCGCTTTTAGTTCATTTTCTAATCTACGTTGAAAAAAATCCTTGATGCTGAACTGCTACAGGAGAAAGAGTTTATACCTTGCCTGCTCTAATTTCTCATGATTGCTGCGGTCAGCCACTTGTCCAGTTGTTGATGGTTTTCTCCTAAATGGATATGTTACCTTTGCTAAAACTAAGTATTAATCAGACCCACAGTTGGCTCACCGCATGATTCTACAGTCTTGAACTACCATTTTTGGCTGTTGCTTGGTAATGATTTAATCAATTATTGATTTCTGCTGTAATCATGGCCTCTCCCATGTATATCTGTGGATATCTTGATGTGAATAATGTGTGTTTAGAGTTTTCAAGTCATATTGGTTACAGAGTTCTAAAAGATTTTCTCCAGAACTATTAATGATATTTTCTCCATATCTTTCTACTACTGCATCATTTACTTGAGCCAATCCTCGTATTAAAATCTCCTGCTATTATTACTTCTTGGTGATTTTTGACTTGGTTGAGTAGATGATCTAATTTCTGGTAGAAATTTGGTGCATACACCCCCTATTATAACTGTCTTAGTGCCATATAACTTGATCGCAATAGTGACAATTGTTTCACATACAAATTCATACTCCTTGATGTAAGCACTCGGAGCTTTGTTACTTAGAATGGAAACACCTGCTTTTGCTCGTTTATGTTTATCAACTCCAGACCAAAGATGGATGAAATTTCCAAATTGCTCATTCCCTTTTCCCTTCTTTTTTGTTTCTGACAGAATAATTATGTCCACCTCCAGCCGATTAATTTCATTCTCTATTTTGGTGTGCTTATTTGTCAGTCTTTGAATGGTCCATGTACCAACTCCCAATATCCTTTTCCTTGCCAATTTTTGAGGCTCCGCTTTAGATTCTCGAGCTTGTAGAAGTTTTTTGTGGACAATGGGGTGTTGGCCCATTGACCCAACCCCCAACTTGGAGGACCAGGATTTGATACCAGGGTTTATTCCCCTAAGGAGGTTGGCTTCACCACGCCTATAGAGATCCCCCTTCCTTAGGTGGGACACATTTCGTCTGGCTCCTCCGTTGAGGCTTGTCCGGCTTGGGTGACCCTGTCAGTAGCTACGCTACCACTGGTATAGCCCTCAACTTCGCTGGAGCATGCAAACCCTCCCGCCTGGTACAGAAGGTACCTTTGATAAGGTAGTGTCCCTTGGGAGGGACATTATACAATAAATTAAGTGTACTAGACGACATCATTCACATACATGTTTTTAATGAACGAGCACCAACCTGTCTTTTCTATCATTGTAGGATGTAAACACGATTTGGAAGTTGTAAAATAACGCCACCTTACAGTATATTTTTCTCAGTATTCGATTTTCAAAAGTGATGAGTTTTTTCTGTTTTCTTTGTCAGGGTCCATGTCTCACTTGCACAGCACACTATTGGCTCGATGATTCTTACTTTTGCCTGCCTGGATAGTAAGTTCGTTCTTAAGATGTTGTGTGTAGCTCCTAGACATCTTCCTCCAGCTTGAATTATTGTTACTATCTCTTGTTCTGTAAGGTTTTGTTGGTTGATGTTGACACCGAGGTACATGAATGTGTCTCTTCTGTATTGTTAGATTTGCGATTTTTAGATGGTTTGGTCCTATATGAGCTCTTCTTCCTACTACCATGAACTTTGGGTTACTTTCATTTATACTTAGACCTACTTTCATAGCTTCTTCCATTAGCACAGTCTCCATTTTCTGCGGGTCTTCCATGTTCTTTCCTATCAGCACAATATCATCTGCAAACGCCGGGACATTTATCTTTTTACCTATGCTGACTCCTGCACTTTCACATGTTAGTCTCCTCAGGGTGTTGTTGAGGGCCAAATTGAACAGGGTTGGTGATATATCATCTCCCTGTCCCAATCCTGTTTTTATTTCAAATGCTTCTGGTAACTCCCCCTGTACTTTCACTGTACACTTTGATTCAATCACACACATTTTAGTTAGCTTTATCAGCTTTTCAGGTATCCCATACTCTGCCATTATCCTCCACATTTCCTGTCTTACTATGCTGTCATATGCTTTGTTCAAGCCCCCATGGGCTTGGCATTCACTTGCCGGGTACGGGCTTGGCGACCACGGGGTTCCTCAGCTGGGGCTGGTAAGTGCCGCCAGTCCCCTGTCACCATAAGCTATGGGCATGCTTCAGCGACCACTGTGCGGCGCAGCGGTGGAACATTGTGTGTGTGAGGGAAATTTGAGAGTATCATGAGTAGTAACAGATCAGATGCTGGTGGTCAGAATGTGATCCATCATGCTGCTGGTCTATCCATACTAAAGTCTTTCGGCCCTCATCAGAGGCAACCTGTCCCTTGGTGGACAGAAGAATGCCATTTAGCTATCTGGGACAGACATGCGGCTCTTTGACAGTTTAAATGCTGCCCGACAGCGGACAATTTCACAACCTTTCGAATCAAGAGAGCCAAGGCTCACTGTGTCATTAAAGAGAGCAAAAAGCGGTCATGGCACGAGTTCATGAACTCAATCAATTGTTCCACTTGTTGTTCAAAGGTATGGGAAGACATCAGGAGGATTTCTGCTAAACACAGCCGTTTACGGATAGCTGCAGTGCTGAACCAGGGGTGCCTCCAAACACCACCTAGAAACATTGCTCAGACCCTGGCTGAGCATTTTGCACAAACCACTGCCACTGCAAGCCAGGATCCAGTATTTTGTCGCTACCGTGTGACTGTGGAGAGGGAAAAGTTGGACTTTAGGTCAAACAGTTCTGAGACCGACAACTCCCCTTTCTCCATGTGGGAGCTCAAATTGGCACTGAATGAGACTTTTGACACTGCACCCAGTCATGACCACAGCCAGTACTGCATGCTTTGACATCTACCAGCAGCGTCAAAGGAAATCCTCCTCAAATGTTTTAATTTAATGTGGCAGACCGGCATCTTCCCTAACTCGTGTAGGGAGGCAATTCTCAACCCTCTCCTAAAACCAGGAAAGGACCGCACATGTTCCAGTAGTTATCAGAGTATGACCTTGACGTGCTGTGTCAGAAAGATCTTGGAATGGATGGTTAAGGATCGTCTGGTCTGGCTGTTAGAGACCAGGCAACTCGTTAGCTGCTCTCAGTGTGGATTCCAAAAATTTCAGTCCACGGTCGACAACCTGACCCTCCTAGAGGCAGCTGTTCAGCAGGCTTTCCTCCATCAGCAGGCTTTCCTCCATCAGCATCACTGTATCAGCAAATTCTTTGATATTAGTAAGGCATGCGATACTACTTGGAGACACTGTATTCTTGCAAAACTGCATCAGTGGGGCTTTTGTGGCCACCTCCCCATTTTTATTCAGTCATTCCTGTCTCAGCAGTTTTTTCGGACCCGAGTTGGTAAACACACTGTCTGATCGATTTGAGCAGGAGAATGGTGATCCCCAGGGCAGCGTTTTAAGTTACAATCTTTGCCATAGCCATCAACAGTACCACATATACCGTAAGGAGTCCAATACAGTGTTCCTTATTTGTGGACGACTCTGCTGTTTTCTGTTTCTCCTCCAGGTGAGCTGTCAGTGCAGTTTCTGGGCCTAATTTTTGACTCCAGGTTGTCATGGTTGCCACATCTGCGAGACTTAAGAGCCAGAACCTTGAAGGCACTGAACATCCTCAAGTGCCTCAGCCACAGGTCTTTGGGAGCAGACAGAGTGTCTCTCCTCCAGTTCTATCGCGCTTTTGTGCATTTGCGGCTGGACTACGGGTGCACTGTGTATGGGTTAGCGAGGTCCTCTTATTTGTGGATCCGTGACGCTGTCCACCACACGGGGATTCAACTGGCCATGGGTGTTTATCAGCCCAGTCCCATACATAGCCTCTGTGCAGAGGCTGGGGAACTGCCACTTACCATCCGGTGGCAGCTCCTGCTGGTGTGGCAGCATTGTAAGTTTTTTGCAGCTCCAACCTCACCCGCTCACCATAATGTTGCTCATCCGCCTCTGGACCGTCTTTTTTTCTCACCGTCCCAGAGCCACGATCCCGTTTGGGATCCATGTGCAATGTGTGCTGGAGTCCCTCGGTGTGGAGCCTATACAGCCCCAAACCCAGAGTTTTAACTGCCTGCCACCCTGGTTACTGGAGAGGCCCAAAGTGATTTTATATTTGGTGCGGTACAAGAGAGATTGCACTCCTGCCACCATTTTTAATGCAACATTTTCTGCCATTTTTATCTGAGCACCATGACTATGTAGGTGTTTTTACAGATGGGTTGAAACGGGGATTCTGTTGGTTGCTTTGTTGTTTTTCTGGATTGTGTCCTCAAGGTCCGACTGCCTTAGCGTTTACTGTCTTTGATGCAGAATTGTCTGCGATTTTGCGGACACTGCAGCAGATGAGACATTCTTCGCATCCTAAATTTCTTGTCTTTCTGACTCATTAAGTGCCCTTCACTCATTGGAATGTTTGTATCCCCCAGATAAAATAGTCCAGACCATCCAGGATGCCCTCCTCCAACTAAAACGACTGGGGAAGTAGGTGGCTTTCTGCTGGGCTCCAGGGTATGTTAGCATTGCTGAGAACGAAAGGGTAGATCTCACAGCCAAGAAGGCATGTCTCAATCCACAAGTCTTTCTGTGTGCCACCCCCTGCATGCACTCACCTCGCTGTTCAGCTCTCGAGCCATGTGTTGGTGGGAGGCTGAGTGGCTGGAAATGAATGGCAATAAGCTCTGTTTAGTCAAGCCCACAACGCGTGTGTGGTGTACTTCATTCCAGCCCCATAGATGGGTCGAGGTTCTCCTCACTTGGCTTCGGATACGCCACAATCCTATGACGCATGGCTTCCTGCTCCGGTGAGAGGACCCTCCAATGTATGGTGCTTGTGGGGTCCAGGTCACTTTGCACCACGTTTTATTGGATTGAGTTTTATTTTCTGATCATTGGGCTGCAGCTGACTTGACAGTGGATCTGCCATCTCTTTTAGAAAATACTCAAAGAAATGTGGTTACAGTTTTAAAGTTCTGTGACCTGTCCAATGTTTTTTCCCAAGATTTTAGGGAGAGGGTCTTGATTTGTTCACAGGGTGACTGGCCCGCCCATATTTTATGTAAGTGGCCAGCAAGTGACAATTTCCTGTGGCGTCCTTGACACGCCTTTCTCATTTTCCTTACATTTTGTTTTCTTATACAGCATTTTTTTTTTCTTTTTTCTTTTCCCACTTTCTTTGCGCATATGCTTCCATTTTACTAAGTTTGTCCACATTTCTTTTAATGTACGTCAGGCTGCTGATGACCTCGATTTTGAATGCCCGTAAGCCCCAACACACACACACACACACACACACACACACACACACACACACAGTCTCTCTCTCTCTCTCTCTCTCTCTCTCTCTCTCTCTCTTTGTTGAAATCTACAAACAGACAAAAGGTATCATGATTGTGCTGCCAGTTCTTATCTAATATTTGTCGTAGTGTGAATATTTGGTTGATGGTTGATTTACCTTTTCTGAACTCTGCTTGTCTTCTGTGTAATATTTCCTCAATGTATGGGTTGAGCCTGTTCAGTATAATTCTTGATAATACTTTATAGCATGTGCATAGGAGAGATACCCCTCTCTAGTTCTGTGTCAGCATTTTGTATCCTTTCTTGTATTGGGACATACAGCACCAGTGTTCCATTCCTCCGGCATTACTTTTTTCTCCATACCTCTTTTATCAGTATGCCTAACCATTCATGTATCTTCTCTCCCCCTTCTTTGTAGGGGTCTGCTGATATCATGTCTATGCAAGGGGCTTCATATTTTTTAGTCTATTGTTTCCTTCACTTCCATCAGAATTGATTCTTCGACTAATGGTTGTACGTTCTGATTGTTTTCTGCCTTGTTTTCTTTGTTGTAGGTATGTACTGGGTTGTTCAGCAGTTCTTCAAAATATTTTGTCCAATTCTCTAAATTTCCTTCATTCGTAGTGATAAGTTTTCCATTCTCGTCCTTCATTGTCACAGACTCAGCACTATACTCTTTTTCTATAGCTATTCATTGACCTGTAAAACTGTTTACTATTGTTCTGGTTATAGTCCTCCTCAGCCTTCTTTATTTGTTTATATATGAATGCACTTTTCTCTCGCCTTATTATCGTCTTCATTTCTCTCTTGGCTTTCCTGTATGATGCTTGGTTTTCATTGGTGTCATTGTTCATCATTGTCTGTCTGGCTCTCTTGTCCTATACTGCTTTTGTACATGTTTAAGTGAACCATGATTTGCACTTTCTATTGATATTATCATCATCTCATTGTACTTCATGCACTGTTTACCTCGTAACTGTTGTCATCTTCTTCCATTTTCTGTTGATATCGTCATCTTATTTTCTATTGTTGTCATTCTCTAATTCAGCGAATCTATTTTTAAGCTTAATCTTAAACTGTCTATTCACCATCACCTCTTTTAGCCTACTCACATCTACTCTTTCAGTTCTTTTACCACTGTTGTTCTTAATTGGTGGTTTTGGTAATGATTGTTTCGTCTTTATAAGCATAAGAGAATTGTCTCAGCCTATGTCAGCCCCTCTCATTGTCCCAACATCTGTTATTGCCTTATTATGTTTTTCTCTATCAAAACATGGTCTATTTGGTTCCTAGTTAATCTATGTGATGAGCCCCACATTGCTTTATGTATGTCTTTATGGGAGAATGATGTATTTGCTATTTTCATGTTTCTAGCTGTGACGAAGTTGATAAGCCTTATACCATTATCATTTGATTCAGTGTGAAGGCTGAACATGACTATATGTGGTTGCCATTGCTGTTCTTGTCCTATTTTGGCATTTGCCTCCCAGCACAATTTTGATGTTGTACTGTGGTGATCTGGAGTACATCTGGTCTAAGGTGTTTTAGAATTCGTCTTTTATGTCTTCCTCCTAGTTCTCACTGGGCGCATGGATACGTACTAATGAGATATTTCTATATTTGCCTTTGATTCTGATGTAGCATATTCTTTCATTGACATTTTCTGGTGTCATCACATTGCCCATTATTTTATTATGAACTGCAAATCCTGTCCCAAATACATGGTGACCATGCTTGTTTCTGTTGTATACGATTATGTAGTTTTTCTCTCTGTGCATACCTTGTCCAGGCCACCTTATCTCCTGCAGGGCTGGGATATCCATCTTGTACTCTGTTAGTCCTTCATCAAGTATCTTTGTGTGTCCTGCAGCGTACAGTGTTTTTACTTTCCATGTACTTGTTTGTAGTCCTTTATTCATAAGCTTGGGTCACTTCCCGTTAGATCCATTCCAATCCGAGGCTGGGTGTGAGTGTATAGAAACCTTTCAGTTTTTTTTTTTTTTCAATGTTGGATGGTTAGCCCAATGATTAACCCTCCCACTTTATCCGGGTTTGGGACTGTCTGGGAGGCTAGTTTTCTTCCAGGTGTGGTTAAATATATGTATTGCATCAGCTAATTGAGGTTATAGTCTCATCCACATCAAGATGAGGAAATTAGCAGTCATTTTTTCTGTGAAAGTCTGTTCTGAAAGCAGGAGCTCGCCACCAAACAGAGTTTTAACAAATTAATTTTCTATTAATACTTTCCCATCATTGTAGTGGCCATACTCGCCAACATCAACAGCTAATAAGACTGTGGAAGGAAAACCTATGTAATTATAAAGTGTTGACAAAAACTGAGTAGGAGCTTTAACTCTGATGCACTTTCTGTCTAAGCGTCCAATATAGTTTGGTAGATTAAATGGTTCCCAGTCATCATTCCAAGTTGTTGTGCCCATTATCATCATGAACCAAGCTTCTCAATTTTGGACGGTTACCAGCTTCTCTTAGGGCCTGCTAAAAACATAGACCAGAGATCATCGTGATTTGTTAAATCCATCTGTTTGCTGCTCTTTAGTCTTTCGCCCTTAACCTGCTCTTTGATTATGTTTTTCCAGGTTTCTCCATTCTTCTCACAATAGGGCCAAAGAACAGGAGAATTTTATGGTTGACATGAGGAGACACATGGAGATACCGAGTTGCTCAATAATGGACATTTTTGTTCTTCTTTCAGCCCAATTTAGACACAGCATTCTGGGCCGGCACCAAAACTTGAATGCATCAATGTGCTGTTTGTCTCTGGCGTTAAGGGTCCGTCTCTTGCAACCATAAAAGAAGACTGAAGACACGTGTGTTTCAACAAGCTGGACCTTTTTGGTTTTCGTTATTGCTCTGTCCTGCCGGATCTTGGTGAGCTTTTCATAGCCACGGGAAGTTGTGAAGATGAGATAACACGACGGATAATGTGATTCGCCATCTTATCTCATCTTCACAACTTCTCATGTCACAGATAGTTGATCCAAGATAGGTGAAAGAATGCACGACCTCCAGTTCCTTTACCCGACCTGTGCATTGAACCTTACTCCTTGATAAATTGACATGAGTTTGGACTTGCTGAGATGGAGGTCCAGTCCATATGCTAGATTAATGTCTTACTTAAGTTAATAACTCAGCAAGATTATCTTTTCTGCTGGCTGAAAGGATGGTGTCATCAGCAAATTGGAAGCTGTTAATAGTTCTGCCACCAATAGAAATGCCTTGAGTCCGACCATTAAGGGCGTTCCTAATGCATTGATGTTTTACAGTTGGGGATAGAGAAAAACACTGTCACACATTTTGGAACACTGAAGAAATCACACACCAGCACTTGTCTTGACAATTGACTTCTGATCAGTTTGGTGGGACACTGAACTCTGCAAGCACCTGCCACAGCATTTCCCAGACAACACAATCAAATGCTTTCCTATAGTCAGGGAAGCAGAGGAAGACAGACACGCAGAACTCTCACAATTTCTTGATTATTTGTCATATGTTGAAAATCTATTCATGAGTTTCTTTTCATTTAGCAGAACCTGCTAAATGTATGGTTCAAGATGGGGAGCAAAATTTTGTTTACATGGGGTAAGAGAGCAATGGTTCAGTAGTGGGAGCATCTCCTGATCGATCTTTTGTAGGGGGACAAAGAGTGACATCAACCAGTCATCTGGCTGTCACCCAGTTTCCCATATTGTTCACATTGAATGCAGTACACCAACACCTTACTGCTGCATTTCCTTGACCACCACACCAGACACACTTTCTAGACCAGGGATTTATAGTTCTTCAGATGTTGTATTGCATTCTCTATTTTGCTATGTAAGATTGTAGGTCTCAGTGTAAGTTGCTCAACTGCTTCACTTTCCATACTGTTGTTAATCCCAGAAAACAACTTTTCACAGTATTGCTTCCACCTTGCAACAGCATCTTCTTTGCCTCTGATATGGTTGCTATACTCTTTGTCTATCACCCACATGTGAGGATTAAATTCAACAGTGATCTTTGTGAGATTTTTTGAAGAGATCATGTATTTGATTGCGATTGATACCATCAACGAAGTGTGATCTGTCCTTTCTGCAATTCTTTGTGTTTCTCTACACAGGTTCTTCTATCTGTCTTGATCAGGTTCTTCTATCTGTCTTGATCTTGAAAGGTGTCGATACCAGTTTCCTTCAGATTACTCCTCTCTTCAAGTAGTTGCAGTGTGGGCTGTGATTTCCAAAGATGTTTTGCACTCTTTGGTCATTCTGATGTTGGAAGTGATGAGGAAATGGTCTTCATTAGTCCTATGTTTGTGATGCTGGTGCATCTTTATCAAGAATGATGTTGTGTAGTTTTAGTCTTACAAACTCACAAAATTCCCAGAGAGCTTCCCTGTTAGTGAGTATTAGTTGCCTTGCTCCAATTTTCTTGATGGATTTGAGCTTAATTCGCATTTTCCTGGGTAACAGATAGTGTTCTCTTCCACATTTAGCTCCAGGAAAGTTCTTATAATTAAAGACTGAAGTCTTTCAATGTCTTCACACTAGGATGAAGTCAGTCTCATTTATAAATCTATCTCCAGGTGATATCGAAGTGTACGGTTGTGTTGGGTGATGTTGGAACCTAGTGTTACAGTCAGGCAAGTTGTTACTCACACGGAAATCAAGTAAGTATCTGCCTTGGTCATTTCTGTCACTTATGTCATGTCAAACCACAGATTGTGTATCTTCAATTTTAGCATTGAAGTGCTGTTAAATTATTAGCTTTTCTTTGTTAGGGATCTTGCTAAAGAATTGCTCCAGTTGTTCTTAGAACTTGTCTATCACCTCATGTCATACTGCAGAAGCAGGGGCATAGCTGTGGACAGTGTGGAATTTAGGTGGAGAAGCATTCAGTTTGATGTTTTTTTTAGTGTCACAATGTTGATGAACAGGCTTATCGGCTTTGCCGATTTTCCGTGTATTGGTGGTGTTTGTGTTCAGGTGGGGCACCATTTATTCACTTTGGGGGTCAGGATTGTGATTTTGTTGAACTTAAAAGTTCAACAATCCGCCGCCCTTGGTGGGGTACTGTGCCTTGCAAGAAGGCTTGGTGTTTGTTGGTCCTTTCTTCTTGGTCCATGGTGTTGCTGCGGATGATGTGTCGCTTTCTTCTTCGTCCACGTTGGTTCTGCGGCTGCTTTGCCGCTAGGTTGTCTCTTGCTATACAATCTATTTGGTTTGGTCTAAGGTGGTTTGATTTATGTTTTGGCTTGGAGTTGAGGGTGTATATCCTGTCTTAATCTGTGGGATCCTCTGTGATGGAGCGTGGCACTCTCTGCTTGTGCCAGGTTTTTGGTCTTTGGGTGCCTACGTCTGTTTGGTGTTGGCAGCTGTTTCTAATGTTGTCTATTTTTTGGAACTTTCTAGTTGCCTGTTTCTTAATCGTTTGATTGAGTGTGTCCATCTCCAGTTGTTCATGTAGTTCGGTGATTCTGGTCCAATAGGGTGCTCTTAGAATCGACCTTAGCACCTTGTTCTGTACCACCTGCAGTTCATGTTTCCTTGTTTGGCAAGCCACTGCACATGATGAGCAACCATATGTCATTGTGGGCAGCACCGTTGCCTTGTACAGTGTTCGTTTAGTTTCTATTTTCATGTTTTTGCTTTTGAAGAGAGGGTAAAGGGCCTTGGCTAGGTTCAGGGCTTTTGTTTTCTTTTCTCTGATGTGATGGTGGTATAACAGCTTTCTGTCTAGCGTCACGCCGAGGTACTTGACCTCATCCCTCCTGGGCGTTGAGCCACAGTTGGTTTGCAGGACTGGTTGCTTTCGGGTGAAGTAGATGACGGTTGTTTTTCAGTTATTGAGCTGAAGTTTGTTTGATCTGCACCAGTTTTCCACGCGGTTTAGCTCCCGTTGGAATCTGCCAATGGATACATGCTTCCGATGTTCACTGGTGTAGAACGCCGTGTCATCAGCGAATTGGGCGATGTGGACCCCTGCCTCCAAGAGAATGTCGTTGACGTAGATGTTGAATAAAGTTGGCGAGAGGACAGACCCTTGGAGGATGCCTGCTTTCAGCTGGTGACGAGAGGAACGTTTGCCATCCATTTCGACCACAAAATGCCTATCGTTTAAATAGCTGTTAAGTAGCTTGGCATAGAAGTTTGGGATAGATGTTTGTTGTAAGATCTTCCAGATTAAGTTGTCATGCCACACCTTGTCGAAGGCTTTTTCCCAGTCTAAGAACACGGCTGCGGTTGACTTCTGTAGGTTCATGTTTGCTGCAGTGTGTTCAGTGACACGGAGCACTTGGAGTTCTGCTGACACCTTCTTTTGGAATCCGAATTGCTCGGCTCTTAGTGTATTATTATCTGTCAAGGATAGTTGTAGGCGCTGTAGTATAATCCTCTCGAACAGCTTTCCCATGGTCTGTAGTAAGCTGATTGGTCTATTGTTTGAGGGGATTTTTGGATCTTTGCCAGCTTTTGGAATGGTTATTAACTTTGCTGTTTTCCATGAGGAGGGAAAATACAACAGTTGCATGCACTTTTTGAATATCCTGGTCAGGAGCACTATTGGTTTGCGTGGAAGATTCTTCAAGTGCATATGCGTTATTTTGTCGAGACCAGGTGCAGAACCTCCCTTTCTCTTTTGTATTTCCCTTCTGATCTCAGTTGGGGTGGTTAGCTGCGGTGCTGCGGTGGGTGGTGTACTCCTCAATGTTTCGATGGTCTGTTGTATTCTGTCTTCTAGATCCTAGTCTTCACGTGCCTGTACGTCATGGGATGGGAGGGTGTTTGGCACTTCAAGGGTGTCAGCAAGTAATTCAGCCTTCGACAAGGCGTCGTAGATTGTGCCCTGATTACCTGTCAAGGCCCTTTTGGGTGGTTGGGTTGCTCTTATGCTCTTTACTATTTTCCATTCGTCGGTGGTTTGTAGGTTGAAAGACTCTATTTTTGTCCGCCCGTACTTCCGCACGCCACTCCATTAGCCGTTTGTTTAGTTCGCGCGTTAGTCTGTTTGCTGCGGTACAATCTCGTGGGTCACGAGTTTGTTGCCAGCGCCTTTTGGCTTTGTTTTTGATGTGACAGAGATCACGGAGGAGGGGTGGGAGTTCAAACTCGTTACTGGGTTGATTTGTTATGATCGTTGTCTGCTGCGAAACTTTTTGGGTCTGTGAGGCTAGGTTTTCGATTGCTAAGTCAATCTCGTCCGTTGTTCTGAGCTGGGCATCTGGGCGGATGGTCGCCGTTAGAGAAGTCCGGTATAAGTCCCAGTCAGTTTTGAACATTTGGTGCTGTGGTGGCAGTGGTGGCATGAGCCTGTGGAAGTTTACCAACACAGGCTTGTGGTCAGAGGATTGGTCGTCTTGGACATCCAAGTGGATGTTGTCTGCTATCCCCTTGGTCACAACGATATACAAGACGTCAGGCCTCTGTAATGGCAACAGCGGGACGTGGGTGGGGTCGTCAGGGCCCCTGACTGTTATCTGGAGTGTTTCTTCTAGTCCTACTAATTTGTTGCCTTTAGGGTTTGCTACTGGGGAGTTCCAGAAGGGATGTTTTGCATTTAAACATCCTCAGGGGGTTGCAACTGTGCTGTGGCCCCCCGGGTGCCACAGTGGGCATGTACTAGGCACAGTGAGCTACCTATGAGCACAGAACAGGGAGTCCTTAATTGATGAAAACAAATTTCTGTAGATCTCAACTTCAAAAACCAGTGCAGATGATATGATTGCAACATATTGACATTGTAAATCATCAAGAGACAAAGTGAGAGAATGGCAACACATACCTAAATGGATTTTTTTCAGTGGATACTTAATTATGGAAAGCATTAATCAAATTCTGCCTGAGTTGTTGGACAAAATTGATTTTGTGTGATGTTCTTCAACTTATTCATTTTTGGTTGCTCTGTAACATGACTTTGTACATGGACTCAACACAGACTAGATAGACTAAACTGGACTCAGACTGGGCATCTCCTGGTATATATACATAGCCTCCAGCAATAAAAATTTTAAATGGTATTTGAATACCGGTATATTTAGAGTTATAATTAAAAGTTATGAATATTCTAAGTAGGCTACAGAATTTGTTTATTTTTTACAAATTGTAGTAACATGCTGGACAGTATCACAATTTTGACAAATATTTGTAGTACAAGTTTTATTGAAATAGCTTCTGTAAACAGTCACACAAAAGCTATTCTGAATTACATTTCAACTGCTTAATAACTTTTTGTACCAATGTGTTAATGATTTTTTGTACTAACATGTTAACTGAATCTTGAAAAATTTGTAACTTGGTTAGATATTTAGGTAATACTTTGTACATTTTTCTAAGCTGCTTGTAAAATGTTATTTTTTATAGAATGTTGCAAATAGTAATAATTTCTTTTATAAAATGTGTTGTCTGACAAAAATGTGGAGCACATAGAAGGCATGGTCAGATGTTAATATATCTTAATGTACACATACATGTATGTAAAGAGAGTTATTTCTGTGACAGAACAACCAACTCGGTGCATTAGTGTATTTCAAATTTAGTGTTGTTATCAGGCCTGGTGTGTTATATAATGGACATCATCATCATTTGACATTGGATGCTCACTGTGAAGGACACAGATGCCACATCTTCGTGTGAGACAGTGTTATCAGCACCTGACAAGAGTTTTAAACGGACCTCTTGGCTGTATCCATTTGGCAGGCTGATAGAATTGTGCAGTATCCAGGTTTGTGGGGCACTCGAACTTTACAGTGGACAGATGTCGGACTGCGGGGGAACGTGAGGGCAGGCATACTCGTTAGAGGTTCCAGTCGACCGTGCCTGACCGCAGCAGGGGAAGATTGCTGTACTGTGAACGAAGCACATCGCAACCTCTTCACAACGGCATCTACCATCCCAGAACAAGTTATGGACTTCCTACAACATTCTGTGCTGTCCTGTACTATTGGTTGGAGATTGGCAACAGCTATAGTAGGAAATTACTGTCCAGTGTGGAGGCAGCTCTTAACACCACAATACAGATGGCTGTGTTCGGAATGGTGCACTGACTGGGAAGGATGAACTGCCGATGACTGGCACCGTGTAGTGTTAAACATTGAACTGCAGTTCTGTACTATCTCGGATGACCATTGTTGTAGTCTCTCGTGGTGACCTGGGTCGGGTCACATCCTTCCAATGTATTGGAGAGGTACAGTGTTGTTACTTGTGACATAATCATGTGGGAAACCATTGTATATAAATTCAAGTCAAGGCTGGTAGTGATGGAGAGAACTTTTATGGCACATCACAGACAGCAGACATTCATGTGTGTTACTTTTTGTGCAACAGTATCGTGGTGCCGTTTTTCAGCAAGACAGTGTTCATCAACAGATGGTACGTGTTTCTATGAACTGCTTCGATGATGTTTGGGTGCTCCCGTGGCGAGCGAGATCCTCAGTTTTGTCCCTGATAGAACGTGTGTGTGGGACCAACTTGGATGTCAAAGCAACCAAAGTGCCAGTATCCATGAGACCAAGAACCAGTTACAGGAGTGGTGGACCAGCTCGCCTCGAGAGGATACAACAGCTTTATGATGACATTCCCAAGGCGGTGCACACATGCAGGCTACAGGCGGTGCAACATAATGGTGATAAGTGACTGTGTTGGGTCGATACTGCCAAGTTCATCGTAAACGTGAATCAGTTTTGTAATCACAGAAGTATCATCACCTACCCTCTTAACTCATGAAGCATAATTTCATTTCCTCCTGTCTGTCAGGGTGCTCCATTTTTTGTCAGGCAGTCTAATAATATTGTGCCATCCAACAGAATTATTAACAAGTTCACAGTAATGACAAATGCCTTCTGTCTGTCTGTCTGTCTATCACGTACTTCATTAGAAAATGTTGATCAAATAGTAAACTAGTCTGACACATTACATTCATTTGGTAATTTTACTTACTGTCACGTCCAAGAGAGCAACTTTGTTCGTCACTTTGTGTTTAATATTATCCACATGTTTAGTTAATTTAGTGAAGAATCTGTTTGATTTATATTTATGTAAAGATAGCATTGAAGGACTGTTAAGACTGCATGTCTGCTTGAAGAAACTACTTACAAGGAAGTGTGTTCTGTGATCAGATTTGAACTTACAGACAATGTGAAACCATCAGAAATATTCTCTCTGTTGAACAAACAATGTTTTGGTAGTTGCATGAACTGTGCAAGTTTTAATAGGTGGGTGTAATGGTTTAAGGACAGCAACAAAATTGAAAAAAAATGAGTACCATGCAGGATGGTTGGAAGCAGTATCTACTTTGGCAGTCCAAATTCATATTTATTCATTGATCCAAGAAGAATGACAACTTACAGTCCAAACTAATTGCTGATAAATGTCTAGTAAGTGTGAATAAACTCATTATATCATTCGGAACAAATGAAACTACCGTAAGACTTGTGCAAGAGGCATTCCCAGAGAGGTTATCATTCATCACACGCAACAGAGATATTGTATTTGCACTGTGATGAAACGTTATTTAAGTTGTAAAGGTGACCCACCAGTGGACAAAATTTTAACCTGTGATGTAACACATTTTGAACCAGAGTTCAGTGTAAAAGGATGCACTGGAAACACCCTGAATCAACTGTCCATAAGAAATTCAACACACATCCATCTGTTGGTAATGTCATGCTGCCGGCCGGAGTGGCCGAGCGGTTCTAGGCGCTTCAGTCTGGAACCGCGCGACCGCTACGGTCGCAGGTTCGAATCCTGCCTCGGGCATGGATGTGTGTGATGTCCTTAGGTTAGCTAGGTTTAAGTAGTTCTAAGTTCTAGGGGACTGATGACCTCGGATGTTAAGTCCCATAGTGCTCAGAGCCATTTTTGTCATGCTACCCATCTTTCGGACTGACTGAGGACCGATTTTGTTATTTGACACAGGAACAATGCACTGTCAACAACATATATCAACCAGGCATGACTGAGAACAGTCAAACCTCACAAGTAGAGGAAATTTTTGGGATGGCAGATAACAGGCATGCTGCTTCAAGACAACTTTGGACTTCAGCTATGCCCGAAACTGTTGGCAAAGTGGATTGAAAACCCCTTCCTCATCATCTATACAGCCCTGACCTAGCCGCTTTGGATTTATATCTGTTTGATCCCATGACAGAAGCTCTGCATGGTGTAGAGCTCAACAGCAATGAAAAGATAAATAAATCAAGATAACAGCAAACAGTTCTTCACTGAGGTTATATGGAAACTTCTAAGAGGAATGGACAAGCACTTGAAAGCTGATGTTGAACAACAGACAAAAATATATTGACTTATTAAGCCATGTTTTTCTCTTTAGCTACTTGTTAGTTCAATTATTAAATGACCTTCACGTATTCATTTTCATTGATAAAACAGCAACATTGTTTTCTCACCACGTATTGAATATCATCCACATAATTAAAGTATGTAAATATCTTTTGAGAGTGGCTGTTACTAGCTTCACATATTTGTCTTGATCTCCAATATTGCTCCTATATTTATTTCCACTGATACAAGAGCAATGAAGTTTGTCTCGCGATGTATTTATTATCATGAACATAACTAGTAAATGTAAGTAAATATCTTGTTGTGACATCTTTCCTCTTGTCATTGTAGTTACTATATTTACTTCAACTAATAAAAAAAGAGCAGCAATGTCTGTCTTGGCATGCATTTATTATTATCAAATAAATATCTTGTTGTGAGAGTGACTGTGATAGTCCCTCAGCAAGTCCCTCAGCATTTCAGTCTATCCTTGGTATAGTTATTATATTACTGTTGATACAAGAGGAACAGCATTTGTTTTGTTATGTATTTATTATTATCAGCATAATTAGTTGATTTAAATAAATGTCTTGTTGCAAGAGTTTCCTCTTACACCAGTATAGATACTATATTTCTTAGCTGATATAAGAGCAACAGCGTTTGTCTCGCTATGTATTTAGTGTAATCCATACAATTAGTTAATGTAAATAAATACTTTGTTGCGAGAGTGAGAGTGTTAGTCACTCAGAATTTCACTCTACGTTGTCAGTGTAGTTACTATATTTATTTTCACTAATACGAGAGCAACAATGTTTGTCTTACTATGTATTTACTATTTTCCACATACTTAGTTAATGTAAGTAAATGTCTTGTTGTGAGAATGACTGTCAATCTCTGTCTTAGTTTTTGTTGCCAGTATATTTACTATAGCTCTTACAATAACAACAAGAAGTGTTGCTATATATAGTAAAGTGTTATATATCTGACCACATTGATAAAAATTGAGTTTCCCAGTCTAGTCTAGTCTAGTCATTATGAAGTCTCAACTGTGCGATGGAGTTGAATGGCTGTTTGTGTTAGATGGAAGTCTTTCTATCCTGAAACAAGTTGCTGAAATCAGGTTTGATAAGGTGAATGTGGTCTTCTTTTATCACTGATTCTTCCAGGATTTCTAATCATCTTGTTGATAGGGCTGGAGGATCAGTAATTTTCAGGTGGCTTGAAAGTCTTTTGAGAGCTCTGTTTCGGTTCTGTTGTAGCAGCCAAGTGGCATGCCATGCAGGTAGTTGACATTTTGGTTTGCCTTGAAAATTTTTGCACCTAGTGAACTAGTAATTGGTGCACATACAAAGGGATTTGGCTTTTGCTAGTGCAATTTTGTGTGTTGTGCTCAAAGCTGAAGTATTTAGCACATTGGATGAGTTTCTGTGTGTAGCCTTATAAATAATTGTGTGCTATAGTGGTGGTGGTCTTCTTTGGAGTGGGTGATGACATCTATTTCCATAATTGGGTGACCTTTCTGTCATGCTGAAAGGACTTGTGTTCTTCTGACAGTGACTCCTAACACATCATATAGTTGGTGACTCTTAACACCTCATTCACACTATACATTTGGTTGATTGTTCTGATGCATATAGAGGATGTGCTTGGGTGGGGGGTGTGATGGTGTGATTCCTCCCCCACCACCCCCACCCCACCACCCCAACTATGACAGAGGCCTAAGTTCCAGTTCTAAGTTTGGAATGTGGGCTGAGTTGCCTGAATGGTTAGTTTTAAACAACCAGACCTTTCTCATGTTTTAATAGGTGGAGGTTTTCAATGTGGAGTTCCAGCTGGCAACTGAGTTACTTGAATTGGCCATGATGTTTACACTGTTCATGCCTTTGTGGCTGCTTTCAGTGCTGTATGTGAAAATGTCTCTTAACGCTCAATGAGAACTTCTTGTGGCTTATGTTACGTGACGAATTGCATATCTTCGAGCCTCTGATTCTTTGCGGAACTGCTGACCCTGTAGCCCCAGTATACATCTCCGTGGTGAAGACGACAGACAAAGTGCCAACTGAGCTTGGAAAAGGGTGGGTGGAACCTTGTGCACCAGGCAGTGGTGTAACAGTGAGCACCTCATTTGGCATCTCCACAGCAATTAATGAGAAAGTGCTCTGACAGACACCAGCATAATTCAATGGGTCAGTGGAGAAAGGAACTGTGACACTTCTTCTTACTTTTCAGGAGAGACAAGAAACTGTCTTACTGTTAAACTATTTGACAGATTGCCTTGAAAGTTCTGACATTTGTTGCACACTAATCGTAAATACTGTGAATGAAAATAATTTTCATGTATTCTAAAACGGATCTTCTGAAAAAAATAATTGAAAATTTATAACATAGTGCCTTCCTCCGGTCAACAAGGGAATTTAGCACTTTTTGTGAGTATAACAAATTCAAAATTACACATTGCTGGTCTAAAACTCAAATTTATTGATTCTTCTTCTTCTTCTTCTGCTACTTATCCATTAATGGATGTTGGCGACCACATCTGCTTTATATTGTCTACCCAGGACGTTCTTCTTCACCCTTGTCTTTTTTCCTTCAGTCTTCCTTCTATTATTAACTGCAGAATCATATATTTGGTGATCCATACTGTATGCCCCAAGTATGCAGTTCTTCTTCTTTTAAGCATTGTCAACATTTCTAGCTGATTTTTCATTTGTTCCAGTACTTCAGTGTTGGTTATTCTTGCAGTCCACGGTCTTTTGAGTATTCTGCAATAAGTCCACAATTTCAAAGGCCTGTAACTTCTTCGTTGTTGTCATATTTAGCGTCAATCCTTCAGAGCCGTATAGAAGCGCAGACCAGATGTAGAATTTTACAAATCAGATTCAAAGGTTTAGGTCTGGGTCTGTGCTTCTAAGAATATTCTTAAATTTTATGAAGACATTTTGGGCATTCTCTACGCAACATTTTATTTCAAAGTTAATGTTAATATTCAGACCTAGAGTATTGCTGTAATCTCCTACTATGTTGAAGAGTTGTTGAAGGTCATCTAAATTATCGGCTATCAAAACCGTGCCATCAGCATAGCCAATGTTGTCGATATACACTCTTGTTAACCTTTATGCCATTTTCTACATCATCAAGTGCCTCCTGAGAAATACTCTGAGTCTAAGGTAAATAACAGGGGTGACAGTATGCATCCTTTTCGGACTCCTCTACGTATATTGACCAAATCTGTGACCTCATTATCAAATTTAACCTGTGCTGTCTGATTCCAATATGAATTCTTTATACAGGCTGTGGCTAAGCCGTGTCTCCACAATATCCTTTCTTTCGGGAGTGCTAGTTCTGCAAGGTTCGCAGGAGAGATTCTGTTAAGTTTGGAAGGTAGGAGACGAGGTACTGGCAGAAGTGAATCTGTGAAGACGGGGCGTGCTTGGGTAACTCAGATGGTAGAGCACTTGCCCGCGAAAGGCAGAGGTCCCGAGTTCGAGTCTCGGTCTGGCATACAGTTTTAATCTGCCAGGAAGTTTCATTACATACATAGTAAAACAGTGCAAATAATTCTTAGTGATTTAGTGGGGATCATGGCAGCAATGTCTACACAATACATAAGCTTTCCTTCTCGAGCAGAATTTCAGTGTTACGGCACAATGATGATCTATCAAAAGTGTGTGATTTTGATACAATTTGTCACGGTTAAATATCAAATAACAACATTCGTGGATATGGATTTCAGACAGTGTGTACCTATATGGAGAGAAGGCTAGCATGTTGAAGCCTCAGCCTGATAACATAATGTTGTGATCTGTGAAGAGCGAGGTAGCAGGTTCACATCCATCTCCTTCCCAACGTTAGTTTCTGTTTTCTAAAAGATTCTGGGTCTTCCTTTTTAAACCAGTAGAAGTACTACATTCAGTAGTTGTTACTTATTATAAGTAATGTATTTGTTGCAATTCTTGTTGCAAAGGCCAACGTCTGGAATGTTACCCCAGTGGCCAGAAGTCATATCGTAACTGTCAGTCAGTGTCAGAAAGTGAATAAAAGTTACACATTCAAAGTTTTTGTTACTTTGAAACTTTGTGTATAATATATATATTTACACTTGTCTCTTGGTTTTATGGACTGCCTCACGTTTGTATTTGTCGGAAAATGTCTTTTTGAGTGATAAGCAGCTTCGGAAAAATCTCCTGTTACATGCGAATGAATGCATCTATAATTGGCACTTTCCTTTGTAGCACAGAGTTAACTGTGGTCAAATTCCCAGTTAGCTGAACACATTTTGCTAACTGGTGTTTAAAGTTGGTGCACTGCAGGGACACCGTAACGGCAATTAAGCTTTAACAATTATCAAAGGGGCATTGATTATCTTGCTTTATAATCGATGTTGGTGCAGTCATCAAAGTCTGCTTGCTGCTGCTGTTGCTGCTGCTGCTGCTGCTGCTGCTGCTGTTTCTGGCTGCTGCCGTGGCTGCGGGAGCAGATCACGAACCGGGAGTCGGCTCGCCATCCACTTAATTTTAGCCGTGCACAATGTGTAGTTTGCCAGGTGGCTATCATTGCGGAGGGTGCACTTGGCCAATGTTGCACAGCTCTTTGTGTGTGTGCTGGACAAGTGTGGCCTGGCGCACCTAACTCATTTGAGTAGTTGGTGGCATTGTTAGACACTATGGATGAGCTGATGGCATTGAACAAGACCTTTGGGCTTGGCTGTACAGTGTGTTTGCAGTGGGTGAAGTACTAGATTTGGTATAACTCTGTGGTTTTCTTCTCAGTGTGAAAAATGACTTCAAAAGATGTCCCTCGTATGTGTAGAAGCTTTTCTTTAATTTCATTATCTTTTTGTCGATCGACACTAATGCTGTCGTGTTTTCAATCCTCGTTATGATTATTCTTGGACCTGTCCGATGCATCTTTTCCAATTTTGAGTCCTAAACTGATTGTCGAACATAATCCTACTTCTCTGCATTTTGTACAGGTTGTTCCTCATTAAATAATGTTACCAAATTTCTCCCAACTTCAGTCTGTGCTTGATATCTGCTTAGGAAATTCATTTCAAGGATTCCTTCCACTATTAGATTCAGAATTATTAATACAACTTTGTACTCGAATTCAACTTGTGCCTGTTTCTTTACTTCCACGCTTTTATTTCCTACTGCCCCCCCTTACAATGATTTTCTGCAGTGGTAAAACTGGCCATTCTCTAGTTACGCTACACGCATGAAACACGTTTGCTCATAAAGCATTCGTTTGGCTTCCAGAATTGACAATAAATGGCACAATAATATTATTTGTAGTAATGCTAATGATTGGCTGTCTTATTCCATCTGGTATGTCACTTTCTTCTAGAAGCGCCTCTCTCATTTCACTGTAATCTACATAACAACTGTGGTGTTTGTGACAGCCGGAGTTGTGAGCAGTCAACTTCGATTTCCCCTACTATCATCTCAACTCTCGTCCTGACAGTCATTTGTGTCACTGTTCCTTCGGTTATTATTACTGTGCTGTTGTTGCCCATTACCCCTACTGTCTCGATTATACAGTTGATAATTATTGTTATGGCGCTGGGCCTTATGCCACGTACCTCCACTCCGGTTTCTTTGCATATCACCTCCACGATTAACGTTTTGTGAGATATCACTCCGTTCATTATTCTCATTGTTTCTATTCTGGCCGCCTTGTCTGTAACCATTAACATCCTGTAATTCCCTTGAAAGATGCAGAAACTCTGGTGTTTTCCATACCTCTGCCAGCAATCACTATATCCCTTCTTAGCGTGCCCGGAAGCTTTGCCAGACAAATTCTTACGAGCTCTGACACCTCACATGGAGCATGTAAATACCGATTCCTTCTCAACATTTCACTAAAATAACATGCTGGATCTTTGTCATTTCTGTTTGGCATCGTGAGAATGCTCAATTTAACTGTGTTTTGGATCGTACTTGACCAGTATTCTTACAAGAAACATCTGCAGAAATTGTTAAACGTTTCACACTTACACATTTGTTCCTACATTTTTGCTGTCGCCTCCTCCCGCAAATAATTGCACACGAACTTCATTCTTAACCTATCCTCCCCATGAGATCGGTAGTGTGTCCCGAAATTGTTAAAGCCATAAGCTCGGGTGCTCCCATGTGTTAGGGTCAAGAAATACTGCGTAATTTTTCACTGTTACGAAGTGCTTCCTGCATTCTTCGTCCACAGTGTCAATTTGCTCTTTAGTAAATGTTTCCGCACCGTTTGGTGTCCTCCTTAAAAGACTTAGTCTCTCTCCTAATTCTTCCAGTTATCTAGCTTCTGTCCGATCAAACAGACCTCTTTCAGTATCAGTAACTTCATAAAATCACCTAACTCTATCTGGTGTTACTTGACTACTAGTTTCCTCATTGCAGTTCATTTGAATTTTCTCAAATACCTCTCGATTATGTTTGTTTATTACGGCTTGCGCCTCTTTGAACTTTAGCAGATTCTTTAGAGCATCACTTCTATGTTGACAGGTACTATACTCTCACTACTATCCTGATTTTGTAACTCTGTTCTTTCCAACGTAGAAGTAAGTTCATCTACCCTCTTTGCTACACTTATTATTTCTGAATTACTCTGGATTTTATTCTGTTGTTCTTTAGCTATTTGCACTACAATATTTACTTTATTTATTTGTTCCTGACAGATCTCTGTAACTAGACTTTTCACCTGTTCTGGATTTGGAACAGCGACTTGACGATTCGTTACGTTATTTTCTAAAGCATCTAGGCTGACCTCTACACTTGCTACCGTATTTCTAGTAGTTGTGCTGACTTCTTTTATCTCTTTATGAATTGTTTCTGCTGTTCCCATCCCTTCACTCATTACCAAATATATCCTATTACTGTTTCCATATTTGTTTCCGGACAGTCTAATCTTCCATTGACGGTATCTATTACATCATCTAAACACTTTGTTGTCATTCGCTTCTTTCATATCACACCTAATAGCAATTTGCTCTTCTCTTATGGTATCTAAAGTTTCTAATTTCTTACCCATTTCATCGATTACACGCTGCATGTTATTCTGAACCTCATTTATTTTGTCTATTTTATCCTGACTTACTTTCTGACCTTTATTAATTTCATTCATCATATTCAACACCTTTGATAAATGGTCCAAGATGTTTGATTCTGAGAAACTCGAATCCTCTCTTCTCGTACCGTTTCCTATGCTACTACATGGTTGCACGACGTGATCCTTTTCGCCCGCATTTTCTCCGTGCTCGTCATTTGACGAAGCCGCTTTGCACCAACCGCCAACGCTACTCAGAGGGTCACTGCCCTCCGCGCCTCCGTAGCTGATTCCATCAGTGGCTGCCGCCTCATGGAATGTTGGTTGGCCGGCTGGTTCTCCCTCTTCCGAGCCGCTCCACAAGTTACCTTCACTAGCCCTTTGTACTGCTGCGCGCTCTCCTGGCTCTCCTAATAGTGAACGCGTCCATGCACGATCACACACGACTCTATTCATGTCATGCACTACTCTGTGTTTTTAATGAACTGGTTTTGACTCGTATTACTTTCGAAGGTGGTTAAATCCACACCATTTATGTTCGCCATACTCTTTCTTTCTTTCTTTTTTTTTTCTAGCTCTAGTAAGCATGCCATGTAAGAAAATTTAATTAGTAAGGATTATGTTCCCGTTAACGAATAAAATTTTTATAACGCCAAGATTTTTTAAATCTAATTTTATCTTCCTGCGTCACAGTATGACTCATTGAAAAATAATGAATTTACCTATCCTGGCAGGGTTACTTTATTATGCGGGGTCTCTTTTGAATAAGAATTGACGATGGAAGCATTATCTACACTTGCTGTGTGAACCCATAAAAAATTTTGAAAGTAAGAAAGAAATTTTTTTCATCGTGAGAGAATCTACGTCTCCACGAAACTGTAATAGCCAAAAGTTTGCGCAATGGATAATTATTTAGTCTATAAGTTCACCTGACTATAGCTGAACAAACTTAGGCAACCATATTCTTTATAACCCCCAACATAATAGAGCCGTCTCACTCCTCTTAGACATTGTTCATGCCATGTACTCTTTGTTCTCCATATAAGGAATATCTATTCCATTCTATCAATAATGCGGGTGCTCTAACATTGTTTGTTACGAGAACAGTAATTCATCTTGCTATCATTGGTAGAATTAGGCTTTTACTCATTCTCCCTACATTTCCACATCATTAGACAGTAATACGGGTGCCCTAATATTGATTGTAATGAGAAACACTAACTCATCTTATTTGAGTGTACAAAAGTTTTTATTCATTTCGCTATATTTTCACATAAGCTTGACAGTAATTCACAATTGCAACTGAATTCTTTGGCTGTGACAAATGTTATGATTTCTAAAATTTAAATTAAACTACTTTGGTCTCACAATTCTCAACATCAGACACGAGGACAAGGTGAGGTGGTTTCCACAAGCGTAAACATTCGATCTCTCCCATTTACTCACACATGCATTTTAGCTACTGAGACAAGCAATGAATATCTGTAATTGCAAAGTTTAGCATATATATCGTTACCTTCTCATCATTTCCAAATTGATTTTCATATCTAGCCTATTTTTTTATGATCACCCCTGGTTATTTACTTTCGCTCATGTGGTTGCTAAATTGCAACGATTCCCACTATTCAATTGGGATCTAGTTAAGACTTAAAAAAAAAAAACATGTATATAAATTGATTCGGTTAAGGAACCACAAAATTATCGTAGCTTAATGGATTCAATTGCTCTTCCCCTCCAAAATAGTAGAGTAGATCGGGGGAAGATGCCATACTTACTGTTGGGAGGGTCAAAAGGCGAGTTAGAATTGGAGATTTAGGATCAGCACTGAAATTTTGTTCACTGGTGAGATTTTTCTATGTAAAGGCCAGTTGGCGTTACGAAACCATTAGTAATTATATGCGTATTTAATTTTTTGAAGAACAGTGTCGTTTAGGCATCTCACCCCAGGCATTAGGGTGAGATGATAGTCATATTGCAAGGAGATTTCAGCACTAGTTTTGTGATTTGTGATAAAACATAGCTACATAAGTAATTCAGAAAGCAAATTTATTACGTTTGAAAGAAATAGATACAAAACAAATGTTGTTGTTGTGGTCTTCAGTCCTGAGACTGGTTTGATGCAGCTCTCCATGCTACTCTATCCTGTGCAAGCTTCATCATCTCCCAGTACCTACTGCAACCTACATCCTTCTGAATCTGCTTAGTGTATTCATCTCTTGGTCTCCCTCTACGATTTTTACCCTCCACGGTGCCCTCCAATGCTAAATTTGTGATCCCTTGATGCCTCAAAACATGTCCTACCAACCGATCCCTTCTTCTAGTCAAGTTGTGCCACAAACTTCTCTTCTCCCCAATCCTATTCAGTACCTCCTGATTAGTTATGTGATCTACCTATTTAATCTTCAGCATTCTTCTGTAGCACCACATTTCAAAAGCTTCTATTCTCGTCTTGTCTAAACTATTTATCATTCATGTTTCACTTCCATACATGGCTACACTCCATACAAATACTTTCAGAAACGACTTCCTGACATTTAAATCAATACTAGATGTTAACAAATTTCTCTTCTTCAGAAGCTCTTTCCGTGCCATTGCCAGTCTACTTTTTATATCCTCTCTACTTCGACCATCATCAGTTATTTTGCTCCCCAAATAGCAAAACTCCTTTACTACTTTAATTGTCTCATTTCCTAATCTAATTCCCTCAGCATCACCCGATTTAATTAGACTACATTCCATTATCCTCGTTTTGCTTTTGTTGATGTTCATCTTATATCCTCCTTTCAAGACACTGTCCATTCCGTTCAACTGCTCTTCCAAGTCCTTTGCTGTCTCTGACAGAATTACTATGTCATCGGCGAACCTCAAAGTTTTTATTTCTTCTCCATGGATTTTAATTCCTACTCCGAATTTTTCTTTTGTTTCCTTCACTGCTTGCTCAATATACAGACTGAATAACATCTGGGATAGGCTATAACCCTGTCTCACTCCCTTCCCAACCACTGCTTCCCTTTCGTGCCCCTCGACTCTTGTAACTGCCATCTGGTTTCTGTACAAATTGTAAATAGTCTTTCGCTCCCTGTATTTTACCCCTGCCACCATCAGAATTTGAAAGAGAGTATTCCAGTCAACGTTGTCAAAAGCTTTCTCTAAGTCTACAAATGCTAGAAACCTAGGTTTGCCTTTCCTTAATCTTTCTTCTAAGATAAGTCGTAAGGTCAGTATTGCCTCACGTGTTCCAACATTTCTACGGAATCCGAACCGATCTTCCCAGAGGTCGGCTTCTACCAGTTTTTCCATTCGTCTGTAAAGAATTTGCATTAGTATTTTGCAGCGGTGGCTTATTAAACTGATAGTTCGGTAATTTTCACATCTGTCAACACCTGTTTTCTTTGGAATTGGAATTATTATATTCTTCTTGAAGTCTGAGGGTATTTCGCCTGTCTCATACATCTTGCTCACCAGATGGTAGAGTTTTGTCAGGACTGGCTCTCCCAAGGCCGTCAGTAATTCTAATGGAATGTTGTCTACTCCCGTGGCCTTGTTTCGACTCGGGTCTTTCAGTGCTCTGTCAAACTCTTCACGCAGTATCGTATCTCCAATTTCATCTTCATCTACATCCTCTTCCATTTCCATAATATTGTCCTCAAGTACATCACCCTTGTATAGACCCTCTATATACTCCTTCCACCTTTCTGCTTTCCCTTCTTTGCTTAGAACTGGGTTTCCATCTGAGCTCTTGATATTCATGCAAGTGGTTCTCTTTTCTCCAAAGGTCTCTTTAATTTTCCTGTGGGCAGTATCTATCTTACCCCTAGTGAGATTAGCCTCTACATCCTTACATTTGTCCTCTAGCCATCCCTGCTTAGCCATTTTGCACTTCCTGTCAATCTCATTTTTGAGACGGTTGTATTCCTTTTTGCCTGCTTCATTTACTGCATTTTTATATTTTCTCCTTTCATCAATTAAATTCAATTTTTCTTCTGTTACCCAAGGATTACTACTAGCCCTTGTCTTTTTACCTACTTGATCCTTTGCTGCCTTCATTACTTCATCCCTCATTCTTCTTCTACTGTTTTTCTTTCCCCCATTCCTGTCAATTGTTCCCTTATGCTCTCCCTGAAACTCTGTACCACCTCTGGTTCTTTCAGTTTATCCAGGTCCCATCTCCTTAAATTCCCACCTTTTTGCAGTTTCTTCAGTTTTAATCTACAGTTCATAACCAATAGATTGTGGCCAGAGTCCACATCTGCTCCTGGAAATGTCTTACAATTTAAAACCTGGTTCCTAAATCTCTGTCTTACCATTATATAATCTATCTGATACCTTCTAGTATCTCCATGGTTCTTCCATGTATATAACCTTCTTTTATGATTCTTGAACCAAGTGTTAGCTATGATTAAGTTATGCTCTGTGCAAAATTCTACCAGACGGCTTCCTCTTTCATTTCTTCCTCCCCCCCCCCCCCCCCCCCCAAAAAAAATCCATATTCACCTACTACATTTCCTTCTCTTCCTTTTCCTACTATCAAATTCCAGTCACCCATGACTATTAAATTTTCATCTCCCTTCACTGTCTGAATAATTTCTTTTATCTCATCATACATTTCATCAATTTCTTCGTCATCTGCAGAGCTAGTTGGCATATACTCGTACTACTGTAGTAGGCATGGGCTTCGTGTCTATCTTGGCCACAATAATGCGTTCACTATGCTGTTTGTGGTAGCTCACCCGCACTCCTATTTTTTTTATTCATTATTAAACCTACTCCTGCATTAACCCTATTTGATTTTGTATTTATAACTCTGTATTCACCTGACCAGAAGTCTTGTTCCTCCGGCCACCGCAGTTCACTAATTCCCACTATATCTAACTTTAACCTATCCATTTCCCTTTTTAAATTTTCTAACCTACCTGCCCGGTTAAGGGATCTGACATTACACGCTCCGATCCGTAGAACGCCAGTTTTCTTTCTCCTGATAACGACGTCCTCTTGAGTAGTCCCCGCACGGAGAACCGAATGGAATGCTTTACCCAAGAGGACGCCATCATTTAACCATACAGTAAAGCTGCATGCCCTCGGGAAAAATTATGGCTGTTGTCAAAACAAATATATAAATCCATTTAAGAATAAGCAAATGACAAGAAAGCATTCAAATGAAATCAGAATTCATTTGCACAGTTATTACACATGCTTTCTTCCTCTGCACAGGTTTCATGCAACCATTTGTTGCAAATGACACACTGAATCCAATCCCTCTTGGCACACACAGCACAATAATAACTGTCATTTGCTGAGTTACTTGTTTTGCTAAACTTAGACTGACCTGGAGTTGATTTTTTGCTCCTCTGGAATTCTTTCCGGGTTGTATGGGTACAAGCCACAAGCTTCAAATGCAGATTCATTGGATGAAACTGTAGCTGTCTTCCAGGCTTCGCTGAGGAAGACTGGGAACTGTGCTCTAGGGACTTTACGTCCAGGATGACACAATGTCCAGTTTTACATTGTCTGATAAAAAGCTTGTTTTAGTGATTTGAAAACACACCTGTCAAGAGGCTGAAGGTAGTGTGTTGAATGCAGAGGTAAACAAATTATAATCACATCGTTTTCTGTTGCAAGATCAAGCATATCGGGATCAGTAGAATGTGAGGTGTGCCCATCGAGAAGCAGAACTAGTTTTCCTTGTTGTTTTCTGGGAATAGTGATCTTTCACCCAACTCATGAATATATCAGAGTTGACATACCTCGATCTCTCATTCATAAATACAATTGAACCACTTTGAAGTCCATCCTCCCATTCAGACTGCTTTCTTTTACCTTTTAAAATGAACGCTGGAGGAATGAAGTTGCCTTCAGCATTGTAGCAAGTGATTACCGGTATGGTTTCCCTTTTTCTTGGGAAGTTACTTGATACAAAGGAGAAGAACCTTTCTCTGTTATCACTTTGTCTGGCCCAGGGTTAATCTGAAACCCAGTTTCGTCCATGTTGTACAGGCGGCCAGGCTTATCCAGTAAAGAATTTGCTGTTAAGACATCCAGAACTAAGGAAAAATATGCTGCCAATAGCTTCTCTATTCATTCCCATAGCCCTGTCAATAGAGAGATTAGATTAGTACTTCTTCCATAGATCATGAATACGACACTTCGTAATGATGTGGGAAGTGTCAGGTTAATAAAAGGTGTCTATACAAGATATTACATTACACAAAATAGTACATGACACTTAATATTTTTAATTTTTTTGTGGGGGTTGGGGAAATTATCCACTTACTATATCCAAAAATTCATCTAATGAGTAGGAGGAGTTGCCATTAAGAAATTATTTTAATTTCCGTTTAAATGCTATATGGCTATCTGTCAGACTTTTGATGCTATTAGGTAAGTGACCAAAGACTTTTGTGGCAGCATAATTTCTCCTAGTGTTGTAGCCATGTACACTGCTATTACTTTCGAATTCTTTCGGATTGTTAATAACAAATTTCATAAGTGAGTATATATATTGTGAAGATCTCTAGCTCTTTAAGACCTTGTAGTTGCTTCATAGCTAGCTGTGGGTTGCGTTTCAGAAAGGACTGTAATACTGCTTCCTTTGTGGGCGCATGCCATGATTCCTTTCATCTTTCCTCACCGGACGTCGTTTCAGAGTTCTGTACGGGATCCCATATTTTTGGGAAGCTCTAAAACAATTCATTCCACCAGTCCTTAAAAGTTCCATCGCCATTTGTAGGGATTCTTCAGACCACTGACCCCTCTTTCATGTGGTAACATACGTTCTACCTGAGGGATAAGATTCGACATCTTACCACGAGAAAACAGTGGCGTCTCCCGAGGATCGGCGTGAGATGCCACTTACCGTGACTGGCACAACATGGCCGTTGTGTGGCAACTTAAACTACAAAGTATCTTCTACGCTCAACATGTGCAGCATTTGGCTCTACTGCATTATTCAGACACTCGTACGCTCTTGAAAATAGCTGTGGGGTATTAAGAAGGCGTCAGTTTTAGCACTTGTATTTGTTGCTTACAAAGCGGAGGAACAATTTCCACAGCGATCCACGGAGCTGCCTTCGTCGCATACTACAGCTAGCGATTGCCGTGCAGGTTGGTGTCGCGATCTGTTGAGAGCCGGCGGAAATGCCAGCTTGAGGCATCTCTCCCCGATAGGCATCTCCTCCTCCCCCACCTCCCCCCCTCCAATCTACTCTACATGTAATTTTACAACAATGTGCTTAATTCTTCCCATCCAAAAGTTACAAAATATCACGCTTTTATTCTACACTGTACTTAGTTTCCATACGCGTAGTCGATTCTCTAATTCTCGTGGTTTATTTTTCAAAGTTTCCCCACACAAAAATTTGTCTTCCGATACGTTATTCCCATGAGTTACTGGTATTACTTCCATTCGCGAATTTACTTTTACATAAAAATAACGTTATCTCCTGCAATCTCCTGTTGCTCAAAATTCCGAAATTACTCCTACAAATTCAAGATCGAATTTAACTATTTTATTTATCTGAAAAGTATACGAAAAAGATTTGTTAGTTCCTGCTTAATGTTAACAGTAGAGGAGACCGGGGACAAAAGTAACATTTTGCATATTGCATTTTTTTATTACCTCCCTATAAACTTAAGGAACTAACGTGTGTGTTGCTCAAACAGTCCACGGGTGTACTGCCGGTCCATAGTGTCAAACGGGCACAATATTTCGGCGATCAGACATGTCGCCATCGTCAGGTGCGCTGACGAACTGAGCTCCTGAGGGCACTCACTCTCACTCCTTTTTCTTTACGGGTCTGCCCTAACCCGTGAAGGAGCAGGCTAAGCAATTTATTGCTATTCCTGCAGAAACCTTTTCGTGCGGAAGGACTTCCTCTCTTTTCGAATTGGCCTCCAGTTGTTTCTGGCAGGGGATGAACTGGCTCTGTTGCGGAAGTTTCACTCCCACAGCAGGTCAGGCCAACGTGTAGTTGGCCTGTGGTGTGTAGCGTGACCCAGACCCCTGATGAGCCGGTTTTCGGACCGTTCGGCCCGCTCGTAGAAGACTCGCGCAGACTGCTTGAAGCGGTCGCGGAGGATGGGGATCCCTGTCTGTTCGTGCAGCCGAGCGGTCGAGTATAACCTCGGCGGGCGCAGAGCGAGCTCGAGTGCCCTGTTCTGAACCCTCTGCAGCTTGCTGATGTGTGTTTCGGCTGCGTTGCCCCACACCACGGCCGCATATTTCAGCACTGGGCGTACCAGCGCCAGGTACAGCGTGATGCTGTGGTGAGGAGGCAGCGTAGACGAAGGGTTGAGCAGAGGGTACAGAACGCGTAGGCGCCCTAGTGCTTTGCCCCTGACGTCCTCAATGTGCGGCTTCAATGTCAGTTTGTGGTCCAACGTGACACCCAGGTAGCGGCTAGTCTTGCTCCGTGGCACGGGGCTGCCCATCATGGTGACTGGCGGAAGATCGGGAGGCAGTGGTCTTCTCGTGAACACCACTGCCTGGCTTCTCGCCGCTTCTTGTTTGAGGCGTCACTTGGTCGACCAGGCGCCAAGGGCCTCGCAGCCTCGTTGGAGCAGACGGCGCATCTCTACCACCTTCATGCTCCGCACGAACAGCGCAGTGTCATCGGCATATAGCGCCAACTTCACTGGCGTCACGCGCGGAGCGTCGGCGGTGTATGCCGAAGGACGGACCCCTGCGGCACCCCAGCACGGATGGGTCGATGCGTGGATGTCTCATCGTCCAGCCTGACATGGAAAGACCGCTCGGCTAGGTACGAACGGAGGAGGACTCCGTGCGACGTCGGTACCCCGTGCACAAAAAGTTTGTGCACGAGACCGTCGCGCCACACGGAGTCGAATGCCCTGGAGACGTCTAGGAACACCGCCCCAAGGTATTCCCGAGTCTCCATGGCGCGCATGGCCTCTTCTACCAGCCGCATCAGCTGGTGGACGGTGGAATGGCCCCTCCTGAAGCCAAACTGCTCGTCGGGTATGATGCCCTCCGCTGTCACGTGGCGGAGCAGGCGTCTGGCGTACAGGCGCTCAAACACCTTCGAGAGTGCCGGCAGCAAGCTGATGGGTCTGTAGTTGGCGGGGTCCCGCGGGTCCTTGTTCGCCTTGGGGATTGCCACCACCTATGCATGTTTCCATACAGAGGGGTAGACCCCAGAGCGAAGGAGCTGATTGAGGATACCCGCCAGGAACGGGTGAGCTCCTGCCGGCAGGTTCTTCAGAAGATGGTTGGTGACCCCATGAGCACCGCCAGCCTTCCTGGTGTTGAGCGCCATTATCTGACCGGCCACCTCCTCATCGGAGATGGGGTCTATTTCGTCTCCGTCGTCCCTGGCTTCCAGAAACACAGGGAGCTGCTCTTCAACCCGGTGGAGGTGTTCTTCGTCTATGTTGTCATCCACCAGGATGAATGACAGCTCGAAGCGGTCCGCCAGAGCGCCTGCCTTGCCGTCAGGGCTGCAGACGACGTCCTGTCTGATGAGCAGAGGCGGAACACGCTGCCTTCTGCGCAGGAAGGACTTCACTGTCCGCCACGTGTTGCGGTCCTTGGGGTTCAGGGAGGCGACGAAGTTCGACCAAACGCTGTTCCTGTGGGCCTCTGTGTCTCTCCGCATGCGGTTGAGGCGCCGTTTTGTCGCGGGTTGGCGGGTGAGCTGCTACTCGCGGAATAGGCGGCTCTTCTTCCGTATTGCGTCCCGGATGGGAGGCGGCAGGTTTCGGGAGAAATCCCTGGTCCCCTGTGGAGGGGGAGGGGAGCCCGCACCCGCTGCTTGCAGCAGCTGACGGGTGAAGAACTGGAGGGCGGCATCCGCCCCCACTGCAGCGGGGTCGGGGGAGTCCGCCAGTGATTGCAGAACATTGTCCTGAAACTGGTCTCAGTCCAGGCGCCGATATGTCTGTCGACGTGGCGGGAGGGTGGCTCCAGCGATGTCGTTTTCGAAGACCACCGGCAGGTGGTCCGACGACATCGCACACCGCATGGTGGCGGTCGTGTGGTGCCCGATGCCTTTGATGACGGCGACATCGAGCACGTCCGACCGTCCCCTGGGCGGAAAGATGGTATGTTCCTGCGGGCCCAGGACCAGGGCGCCGTTAATCTGGGCAGCGCGAAGAAGCCGGCAGCCGCTGAGGCGGGAGTTCCATTCCGGGTGCTTCGCATTGAAGTCACCCGCAATGAAGACCCTCCCCCCAAACGTCAGTAGCGCGTCGACGTCCGCCTCGTGGAGGTGCCCTCAGGGCGGCCTGTAGGAGGCCACGAAGGTTACCTGCCCCGCAGCCGTGGTGACGTTCACCCCGGTAGCTTACATGGTGACCATGTCCAGGAGTTGCACCTGGTGGTGCCTGAGCGAGGCGCGGACGTAGATAGCGGAGCCTGGCTTAAGGTGAGTTTCGCAGACCAAACACAGGTCGATGGCCTCGTCCTGCATGAACTGGTGAAACTCACCCTGTTGTGGGAACAGGCTGTTGGCGTTGAAGCCGCAGATGGTCACGTCATGGATAAGGGCGTTATCCATGGTGCGGCTTCGTGGCGACGGCAGTGGCCTGGAGGACCCCCGTTACGGCGGTGACGAGCACCGGCAGTTGCTGGAGCAGGGCAGAGAGAGAGTTCAGCAGTGCTCCCAGGTCTGCTGCCTCCAGTCCTGGCATTGGCGCGGGTGCCGCCGCAGTTGTGG
The DNA here is from genome assembly GCF_023864345.2 of Schistocerca serialis cubense. Taxonomy (NCBI): domain Eukaryota; kingdom Metazoa; phylum Arthropoda; class Insecta; order Orthoptera; family Acrididae; genus Schistocerca; species Schistocerca serialis. The sequence continues at coordinate 455,287,013 of NC_064646.1, forward strand.
GCGCGGGGGCGGCGGGGCGCGGTGTTGCAGCCACGTCCATTAGCGGAGCCGCATGCCTGGCAGCCTGAGGCGTGGCAGTGGGGGGGGGGGGGGGGGTCGGGTTTGCCGTCCTCCCTGCCGGTGATCGGCCTGGGTGGCAGCTGCCTGGTTTGGTGCCGCGGTGACTGGCGAGGACTCGACCGAGTCCTCGTGTCGTAGCGGTGGGAAGGCCATCTGCCGCCCCCTGGGGGCATCAGAAGACTCCCCCTTGGTGGCAGAGGCGAAACTAGTGCCAGGTTGCACCGTTCGTGCAGGTGCTGCACGTCCTTGTTGTCGTGGGCGGCGTCTGAAGGCAGCGCAGCCTCTGTAGCTCGCCACATGGGGCTCGCTACAGTTGCAGCACTTTGGCGCCTCCTCCCTCTTCTTAGTGCAGTCCCGACTCTGGTGGGAGGCGGCGCACTTCACACATCGGACCGGCATCGAGCAGTAGCGCGCCACGTGGCCAAGGCCTTGGCAGGAGAAGCACTGGGCGCGCTTCCCCTTGGCCTTGAGTGGCTCCACCTCCGATCTGGGCCACCATCTGCAACTGAAAAATCTTTCTGTTCTCGAAGTTGTCCGGTAGGACAACCAAGAACAGCGGCATGTCCCGCCTCGCCCTGGGGGACTTCATAATTGTGACTGAGCTAGCCATGTAGCCCAGTCCTCCTAGCTCTTCCTTCAGGTGTGTGGTCTCCATCCGCAGTGGGAGGTGGCGGAAGACCACCTTCAGCTGCTTCACCGGCTCCGCGTTGTGAGTGAAGCAGTGCAGCTTCTCCTCCTCTATGAGCCACATGGAAGCTCGATATTCGTCCATTGTGCCGATCGAGACTCGGTACAAGTCTCGACCGACACACTCGACCTTGGCGGAGGTCGTGACCGCCTGGAATTTGTCCAGGAAGGTTTTGTATGTGTCCTTCCACGACACAGTGATCGGTGGCGGGGCGGGTGCCCGCCTCTTGGGTGCCTCAGCGGCATCCGTGGCCTCTGGTTCGTCTGCAACTTCGACGAACGAGTTCGTTGTCGGCAGCAGCTGCACAAGTTGCGGAGGAGTCGTCATCCTCCGTTGCCACAGGTTTCTTCCTAGAGGGCTGCGATGTATCCGTGGCTTCCGCCTCGAACAGGTCGCCAAGGTTGGCCTCTATGATCGTACTGTCACATGGCAGGACTGTAACGTCTTCTTTCGTCACGCCTAGCGGTACAGTGTCCGGTATCTCTGTGGCCTCTTCGCTGGAAGAGACCTGAGTGACAGCCACCAGTGCACCAGTTTCTTCTGCAACTGGGACTGGTGGCGCAACACTCGTCGGGGCCACCTCTGGCAGAACAGTGTCGTCTTCGTTTGACACGTCTGGCAGGGCTCTCGACGGCACTCTTTACCTCTTCTCTGGCCACGCAGCCGATAGACACGAGGTATTTCCGCATTTCGCGCTCTTTAAATACCTGCTCTGCTGTGAGCGGGCATTCCGTGCCGTCGTCCGTGTCGAATGCCTGGGTCGTCGTACGTGGGGAGCCGAATGGGGCCGCCGACGGGGCTGACTCGGTCGCCCGGCCAGTCCTGCCGGGCAGCGATCCGCCGCACCCTGCGCCTGAGTAGCACGGTCCTGCTCGCGCGGCATGCTAACTGCTCCAGTCCACTATCATCTAACTTCATCAAGTGGGAGAAATGTAGCATTTACCCGAAGGCATTTACTACACCGTCTGAGGACCGGAAAATAAAACATCAGGATTTTCTTTATTGTCATCTAAGGATATGGTGTTCGGAACGTACTATCTGGGGGAACTGAAGGTTCTAAAGTTGCAACTGCTGTCGTTAGCGACGGAGCAGCGCAACGGGCCTCTGATAGAGGTCACGGTCATCCAGAGGCGCCCCAAGGGCCCTGATGAGGGGATTATCCGAAGCAGCAGCTTTATCATACATCTTCTGGGCGATGGCCTGGAAGCGAGCGAGTACTTCTTGTTCTTGCGCAGCTTCATGGAGATATCGGGCCGGAAACTGTGGATGGGCGTGGAAAATCCGGCGAAGAGCCTTATTCTGCTGCGCCTGCAGGCGATGAAGGTGTCGGTGCGCCGCATTTCCCCATGCAGCAATGGCATAGTCCATAACAGGACGCACAAACATCCGGTAGGTGAGGAGCCCATTATCGACAGAGAGCGCTGAGTGCTCGTTCAGCAGCGGATAAAGCGCCCCCAGCCGCTGCTCAACCTTCCGGCGAACTTCCAGCACCTGCTGCTGCCAGATGAGTTGGCGGTCCAGGACAACCCCGAGGTAGGTGGCTGTCGGCGTCCAGGGGATGACCTCGCCGAATAACTGGAGCGGCTGATCGTGTGGCGGGGTCCTCTTGCGCGTGAAGACCACGGCTTGGCTCTTCTGAGCGTTGAACCAGACACGCCAAAGAGTCGCCCACGCTTCGAGGGCGGCGCACGCATCCTGGAGACGGCGATACATGGCTTGAGGCCACCGGCTGCGGGTGAAGAGCGCCGTGTCATCGGCGTACATCGCGCGCTCCACCCGTGGAGAGGTAGGAAGATCGGCCGTATACAAGGAGTACAGGGTCGGACCGAGGACCGAGCCCTGCGGGACGCCGGCGGCAATAGGTCGGAGCGTCGAAGTCGAGTCATCAATGCGGACCACAAAGGTGCGGCCCCGCAGATAGCTGTCCATCAGGCGGATGAGGGACCGCGGAAAGCCATGCATATGGAGCTTCCACAGCAGCCCGGAGTGCCACACACTGTCGAAGGCTTTTGTGACATCTAGGAAAATGGCGCCACAATACTCCTGGTTGTTGAAGGCCGTGGTAATCGCCTCAACAACGCGGACGAGCTGCTGCGTAGAGGAGTGGCCACCCCGGAATCCAAACTGCTCCGGAGGCAACAGACGACGACGGTCCATAATAATCTTCAGCCGGTGAAGGAGGAGCCGCTCGAAAATCTTGCTGAGCTGCGGAAGCAAGCTGATGGGCCGATAGTTGTTGGGATTCTTCCTGTCCTTATCCGGCTTGGGTATGGCGACAACAACAGCGTGCTTCCAGGCAGCCGGATAGGTGTGGGTCACCAGGATGGCAGTGAATAGGGAATGAGCTCCTGCGGGTGGGCGGCCGTCCTAAACCCCCCTCCTCCGCGAGGCGTTCACTCCGCGGTCCGCGGCCGCGCGTCGGCGGTCGCTGGGAGGCTGGCGTCGGCGTATGTGGAGGCGTCGGTGTAACTGCCTCGCCCGCCCTGGTCGCTCGTTCGTTTTCTTTGCTGGGCCTCTTTTTAATTAGAAAATAAACAATTCCTTTTTTTTTCAGCCTTCAGTTGCAAGGTAATTTTTACTCGTTTACCTAGGTTTCGATTCCAGTAATGGAATCTTCTTCAGAACCTATAAATTAAACCACATACGGACATATATTACTCACTGAAATGCATCATCAGTCTAATGGTTGAATAATAAAGAAATCGTGATACTTACAAAAAATTAAATTATTTTGAGAGCCAAACACTGGCCATGTCACAGATTAAAAATTAAAACAACAAAGACGCATAATAATAAGATTATGTCTGTCAAGATTAAAACCATAAAGGCGAACGTAGACGGGGCTACGCCGGCCGGAAATAAGGACCACATGTGAGCGGCACGGAAACTAGGCGTCGCGAGCAGTTTCGCGGCAAGGCTCGCCCGCGGCCAAGCGCATGCGCGAGCGCAAGCGCAGGCGCTAGAGACAAACTGTCTCAAAATTATTTAGAGCAAATATACATACAAACAAAATGTGACTGAAAGCCGTCCTACAAATGGACAAACCTATCTATTGGTATGGCAACATTAAACAATTTACCTGAGAACAAACTACAAAGCCAAGGTATAATTTTTTTTTTTTACATTTAAATATTACAGTAAGAGGGCGAAGCCCCGCTACAGTAACTAAAAAATTAGTGTCGAAACCATGCGTGCTAAGCATAAAATATCTTTACCCTAAAAACGCCTTAGCAACTATGTGTCATTAACAAGCATATTACGAAATACAAAGACACACATGTACACTCGCACTATAGTAAAGGGACAAAGCAGATTAGACTCAGTGCTGGTTCCCATGCCTTGCTGAGGTTATAGCCGCAATCTCTGTTGATGAGTCCGTCCCTGGTACGAATTTCGATAGCCTCTCTAACGACGCTGTCCCAGTATTTAGATGTCTGTGCCAAAACACTGGTATGTTGGTAGTCATTTCGTGATTTTCGGACAAACTGCTCTGCGACTGCCGACTTGTTGGGGTACATAAGTCGAGTGTGCCTCTGATGTTCTCGGCAACAATCTTCGATGGTGCGCACTGTCTGTCCAATGTAAGTCTTCCTACACTCTCAGGGAATCTGGTATATGCTGGCCGACCTACCGCAAACCGAGATCGTCTTGACACTTCACAATAATGCTCGTGTTTTATTGGGCGGACAAAAGACAGTTCCTACTCGGTGTTTCCTCAATATTCGTCCTATTTTCCCCGACAGTGCGCCAGTATATCTCTTCCTCCGTGACTTCGTCCATCTCCACACGCTGTACTGTAGAGGTGGGGCGGAGTGCACGTCTGATCTGCCATTCAGAGTACCCGTTTTTCCGAAATACAGTTTTGAGGTGTTCCAGCTCATGGGGCAGACTCTCTGCGTCCGAGATGATGCGCGCCGTGTGCACCAGTGTTTTTAGTACCCCATTCGTCTGCGAAGGGTGGTGGAAGCTACTTGCATGCAAATACAGGTCGGTGTGCGTTTTCTTCCTTTATACCCCATGGCCCCCATGACTTCCAGGAATGGTTAACTTCCGTCTGCTCCGGTCTCCGTAGTGAATTTGGTGTTCGGATGGATGGAGTGCAGGTGTGCAAGGAAGTCTAGGAGCTTGTCTCTTCCATGGGGCCATATCACGAACGTGTCATCAACATAACGTAGAAAACAAGTAGGTTTCCATTTGGATGACTCCAGAGCTTCCTCCTCGAAATGCTCCATATAGAAATTCCCGACCACAGGCGAAAGTGCCCCCCCCCCCCCCCTCCATTGCGACTCCTTCTGTTTGCTCATAGTATTCTCCATTAAACAGAAAATGCGCGGAGGTCAGAACGGGCCTGAAAAGGTCGGTCGTCTTCTCGTCAAATTTCTGTGCAATGAGCTCAACTGACTCTCGAAGAGGCACCCTGGTGAATAACGAGACAACGTCAAAACTCACCAGGATATCTGAGTCTTTCAGCTTGAAGTTCTCGAGACGTTTTACGAAATCCATAGAATTCCGAACGTGATGAGGGCATTTACCCACGTAAGGGCTTAGTAGTTCTGCCAGGTATTTGGCCAGCAAATATGTCGGTGCCCTAATGTTGCTGACAATTGGGTGCAATGGCACCCCTTCTTTGTGGACATTAGGGAGTCCATAAAGTCTTGGTGGTACAGGTCCTTGAGGTGTCAATTTCTTGGCGACACCCTCTGGTAAATCCGCGTCCTTGAGAAGAGCCCTAGTCTTGTTCTCCACCTTCTTTTCTTGTTTCTTGCCTTGGTCCTGCTTTTGGTAACGGACGAACACCTTCGGGTGAAAAGGCTGCACGAACTGAAGATGAAGATGATGATGGTAACATAACAGGCTGTGACATTTGAAAGTGTTGTCTCGCATATTGCTACTGGATCAGGATTAGATGCTCTCCCAGCTTCAGATGGGTCACTAGAAATCGCTAATGATTCTGCTAAGGACACAGTTTGCTTTCCATAATTGGAAGCTTGTGCTGGGCGATCAATGACAGAAGATGGTGCAAAATCGATTTCACTGAACGCATTCCTATTAGATGGTACTAAGCCATTGCAGTGAAACCCTGCTGCAATGTTTTTGGGAGTTACAGCAAGTGGAAGTGCTTCCCTTACAATTGAAGGGATGTCACATATTGACATGGTCTTTCCTGGATCGCTCTTGATCCAGATGTCAGCAAAAGTATTCACCATCCTTTTAACTGGACCATAAACTGAACGGTCTAGAGGGTGCATCCTATGTGTACCGTGCGATGGGAATGGCAGCATAAAAATGCCCTTGCTTTTGCAAAAAATCAGGCTTCTGATGGATATGAGATTCTTGATTGACGAGGAGCGGTAAACATTTGTGTTCAGGAGTTGGTTTAGGAAATTTTACGAAATGGTGCAAGAATACCAAAAATTCTTCCTTTTTTATCCAGCCACTCGCATTTCCTGCTCCAATGCAACCAATAGGACCGTCTCGAATAAATTGGTCACGATCCCTCAAGCGAGGGAATACAAAGAGAGGTGGTGTACTGTTTCCCTGAGCGTTGATGGCAATAGCAACAGTGACAAGAGTGCATCTTTCAGCTCCTACTTGCTTTATTCCCCGTTTAGCAACAATCCTGTTTGCTTTCTGAACAGTGGTGACACCTGTCTCGTCCATATTCCAGGTGTCCACGTGCTCTAACTTATATCTCTCCATAACGGTAGCCAGGTTGTTGAAAAATGCATTCACATTTGTTGGATTAAAGCTCGTTGCTCGAGCAAGAATTGTGCGTTGAGGCGACCGAATAGACAACTGGGGATTCCTCTTCATGAATGCAGAAAACCACTCTCGACCTGCAGTTTGATTGTGCACCCATGTTGATGGAATTGGTATATTGTTTGTCGTTGCCAGTTCGTGAACTAATTTATGGATATCTTTAGGGCAAAGCCCGTAAAATATCTCCGACGCTTTAATCACATATTCAGTTATAATTTTTTCTTGTTCATCAAAGAACTCGTCTTACACTTCGATATCCAACACGAGGCATTGGTGTGCTGCTATCACTCATACGTTTCTCTTTCTTTTTAATGTACCGATTCAATGTCACATGGCATGCATTGTGTTTCTTTGCTGCTTCTCTAATACTTGTATTAAAATATGCATCATCATCTGCCGCAGTTTGATATGCAGTAGTAGTAGTTAGTCCTCTTGTAGTCGTTCTAACCCGTGTTCATGGCATAATTCCCTGTCACGAAATAACTAAGTAAATAACGTGTCTGTTCAATAATAACGAGTTTGTTCAGCAAGACACTGCTACTCGTAACAGAATCATACCTAATTTACTGTTCGCTAACGAAAAAAAGGGCACCTGCAGCTAATAATACTTTTTCAGTAACGGGGACGGAAGAAGCACTGTTACTTTCTTCCCCAGTAGTAATGTTTCTTTTGTCCCCGACCACGCTTTTCTGTTTAATTGATATTTTAGACACAATCTATACAAGCAATGAAAAAGTTGATAATGGTGGCGTAACACTGAAAGTTTCACATAGTTAAATTATTACAGTAGACTTACGTTTACAGCGCAATGCCACCGTTATCACAAAACTAAGAAAATTGAGAAAACTTACGTGAAACTCTGAAAAAACGTTTTATTGCGCCACAGTAAACACTCTCCAATACTGGCCAGCAATTGGTAGGCAATTGGGAAACAAGAAGGGAATACATCGTTTGAATCACGTGATTTTCGGAACTACATGCGAAGGTAGGGGAGGGATGTTACTTTCATACCCTGTTATTTTGTCCCCCGTCTCCCCTACCAAGCACTTTTCAAACCACACAGTTCATCTTCTTCGTCTGCCCCATGTCGTATGTGCAAGTTGATAAAATTACCCATGTTCGTCACACGAATTCTTTACACCGAGTAAAGTAATAGCAACAAACTTTTATTTAAATACGAATTGTTTAATGAAACTTACTGTGTCAAGTTACCGATCCAAATTTCACACACGCACAAGTTCTAGCTGCCTACACAGATTTTCGCCCGTCCAAAATTTACTAAAAATATTTCTAATGTGAGCTGAAAAAGAAGATATTCACTTATGGTGAATGGTTATTGCCTTAAGTATTTTATTCCTATCTCCTCTTTGTGAGCAGTTATGCTCAGCCATTACCAATCTGCCATCCGTCCATTTCAGAGTCCCCAGCGCGAGTGCTCTCTTGCCGCCTCGCCACTCGTTCCTTCCGGCCTAACCATTGGGTGGGGTGACTCCTGACCAATGAGCGATCTAGAAATTCAAGTGTTTGAAATTCCCTGTGGCAATTGTTGTAGGAGCAGTTTTCTGCTGCCGCTGATTTTGTAACACTTCACAGCTGCGGTAGTTAGTCGGATGGGAGCCCTCACACTTGATACAGGCTGGGGTTGCCACTCTGCTGTTTGCATAGCTTCATGAGGTGAGGGGCTGCACATTTAACACATCTCGGTTGTAAGTTAGTTGTTACTAGAGTGGTTAAACTTCTGGCATGTATGGCACTGGCCGGCACCTTCACCCTTGTTGTACCACCGTATTGTTATCCGGAAGATTAGTAGGTATCGCAGTTTAAATACTCTTTGCGCCTCCTCATTGTTTTCTAGCACTGCCAAGAAGCTGGGCTCCTTCTTGCGGCTGTGATTCTCCTCTTATGTCGAGGTGGGTTTTGGGAATTGATGGACCAAAAATACTACGAACCCTTCCTCCGTTAAATCTTTCCTCTTTATCCCCGCTTGCAACTCCTCGAGAAATACCGAGCTTCTCCTTGTACGAGGGTCAGTCAAAAAGTAATGCCTCCTATTTTTTTTTCTACGTTTAATTGTCAGGAAATTTAAATGCAATTACATAGGTTGAAAACCACAACATTGAGGATCATTTTGTCATTTTTCAATGTAATCTCCGCCCATCTCTACAGTTTTGGTCCATCTTTGAACAAGGGCATGTATCCCAGCACGGTAAAAATCACAGCTCTGCTTCCTAAGCCATTGTCGCACGGATGTTTTGACGGCCTCCTCATCTTCAAAATGAATCCCACGATGAGCTTCTTTTAGTGGCCCGAACAGATGGAAGTCTGATGGTGCCAGGTCAGGGCTGTATGGGGGATGAGGCAAAACTTCCCATCCAATTTTGACAATCTCGTCAGAGGTGTGACGACTGGTGTGTGGTCTTGCATTGTCATGCAAAAGAAGAACATCTGCCATTGATTTTGTTGGGCGAACTCGCTGAAGACGTGCTTTAAGTTTGTTGAGGGTTGTGACGTATTGAACAGAATTTATTGTGCATCCCTGCTCCAAAAAATCAACCAGAATCACACCCTCTGTATCCCAGAAAACTGTTGCCATAACTTTCCCTGCCGATCGCACAGTTTTGAATTTTTTCTTCCTCGGCGAGCTTGTGTGACGCCACTCCATTGACTGCCTCTTTTATTCGGGTTCAAAAAAATGCACCCATGTTTCGTCCCCGGTCACAATTTTTTTCAGAAACTCATCTCCCTCCAAACGGAAGCGCTGCAAGTGTTGGGAGGCTATTGTTTTCCTTGCCTCTTTATTCTGATCGGTTAACATTCTTGGAACCCACCGTGCACAAACTTTTGAGTACCCCAATTGTTTAATAATCGTGATCACACTGCCTTTACTAAGAGAAATAATGCGACACACTTCATCTGCAGTCACCCGACGGTCACCACGAATGATGTCATCAACTTGCTGAATGTTGTGTGGAGTCACTGCACTCACCGGCCTGCCGCTCCGCTTTTCGTCAGTCAACGGTGTTTGCCCTTCAGCTTCCTTACAACGACGAACCCATCGTCTAACAGTGCTGACATCCACTGTCACAACACCATACACCTTCCTCAGTCTTTCATGAATGCGTATGGGCGTTTCACCTTCTGCATTCAAGAATTCAATCACACAACGCTGTCTCAAACGAACATCGATGTCGGCCATCTTACAAACTTCTGCTGTGCTGCCACCTGTTGACACAGAAAGTTACTACTGCAGTGGATTGCAGAAGAAGGTTTGAGGAATGGCGCCAAATTCAAATTTTTCACTTAACTTAATTTCTTTAAGTAGAAAAAAAATGGGAGGCATTACTTTTTGACCGACCCTCGTAATTCAGGCGAAGATTGGCGGTACCTGCTCCTTCGTCTTACGCCCAACTGGCTGCATTTCACCATCTCCCCCCTGTGTTCTCATTTTCCAGCACAGAGAATGAGTTTGCAATTGGTACATTAACTACGATCTGCTCCTGTTGTTAGTTTTCCCCGCCATTATCCGACTCCCTCCTGTCGTCGTCAGTAACGAGGTTTTCTTCTCCAGAACACTGAGCTCCCGGCGTCCGCCTCTTCCTGCACAGACTGCATTCGAGCCTTGTATGTGTTAGCCGCTGTTTGTGCAGCCCCACATTGGCTGCGGGTTCTCTGGCGAGAGATGAGGATTCCCTCGAAAGATTCGATGAAACCATACTATCATCAGTCAGTTTCTGGTGCCGTCATGTCACCGAATGGTGTTTGCTTCTCATTTTCGCAACTAAGCGGCAGGTATAGACACCAGAGCCGATTACTACGCCTTAGCAGACGCGGGGTATCTGTGCAGCGCACATTCGCTAATACCCTATGGAGGAGCAGAGAGGATGCCCCGCGGCGGCAAGAAAAGAAATGCGCTCGGCAAGTGAAGCGCCAAGAACAGCTCCGCAGTTGGACAAATCCCGGCTACAGCCTTCGCGCTCGCCAGTAAACTGGCAAACGCTAACGCTGTGGTCACGATACACACATCTGTCACGTGCAGACACGACAGTTTTGCATGACGAACACGACAATTTTGCGACCTACTCTACAACTCCCGGAGGAGAGTACCTAGAGTGGAGAGGAGACCCCCAAGGCGGCAGAACGGAAGCTCGCGAGCTGCGCAGTGCGTCCACTCGGTGCGCCAGTCGCTCTGCTAATCGAATGGAAGTTGGCGGACTGGAGTGTCTGACGGGTACTTGACCCCTTATGTTCCAAGACCCGTGACAAGGAGTCAGTTTCCTTGTGTCTGATGTTCGGTTTTCTGCGTGATGGATGCGAACTTGTTGGAAGGTGGTGACTTGATGGATGAGGTGTAGTGTTAGAGGTTGAAATTTCGATCGGTGATCATCCTGGAAATTTGGTTCTGAGTTATGGAGGGATATTGCCAAGTGATTGGATAAGGGCAAAGCAGGAGGATTGTGTTGTGGTGTAAGAGGTTTGTTCTTGTTGTTGGACGATTTGTGTCAAGTTAGTGATCTTGTGTGCTGTGTGTGTGTTAAGAAGCGCAATGTGTCTGCAGCTATTCTGAGGAATCGTTTTTGTATAACTTGCACTTTTTTCATGTGTGTGTCTACACTGATGGCCCATATTTCTGATCTGTAAGTGATCACAAGTTAAACCAATGTTTTAAATAGACAGTGCTTGGTCTTTATCTGTAGTCTGTTTCCTTCGATAAGCGGGTGGAGCCGGTAAATGAGGCCTTGGCCACGGTTACAGATTTGTTTCACGTGCTTTTGAAATGTCAGTCTCGAGGCGAGTACAATGCCTAGATATTTGACTTTGGTTCTCCAGGGCATCGCTGTTCCATTCATAGTGGTGCTTCGTCTGGGATACTTTTGTAAGTGGACATTATGGTCTGTGTTTTGTCGGAATAGATGGTTATTTTTCATCGGAGTACCCAGATGTGGATTTCATCCAGGTGCTCCTCCATTTTCCTTGCAAATTTCTTGGACTTCATCTACAAGACAACTTGAAATGGAAAGCACATGTTAAGCAAATGAACAAAAAATTAAGTACTTCTTGTTTTGTGTTACACACATCAAAAAATTGTACCAGCTACAACACTCTTCAGTGCGTATGTTATGCAGTTGTAGACTCTCACCTGGGGTACAGGATTATGTTCTGGGGAAATTCTGGAGATGCCATCAAAACATTCAAAATTTAAAAAAAATAATTTATAAGAATAATGGAAGGGGTAGATAATCGCAAATCATGCAGACCATTGTTTCAAAAAAGAATGATCCTGTCACTTCGTTGCATATATATATATATATATATATATATATATATATACTTGAAAATATAATGTATTTAAAGCAAAATTTACATACAAAAAGACCACTCATCACACAATACACAACTATGATGAAAGACCAAAATTGGATGTACATGTTCAAAGTGCCAACACAAAGTTATTTCAAAATGGTCTTATCCATCCTAGTATCAATCTATACAATGCTTTACCAGATACCATTAAAACACACGGCAGAACATTGGTCATTTCAAATCTAAATTGAAGTCGTACTTGGTTGATCACTGCTTTTACACAGTAAATGAATTGCCACAAAAATAAATTTTTCTTCATTAACCAATGTAGTCTCATTCAGAAGTATTTTCTCTCTCTCTCTCGCTCTCTCTCTCTCTCTCTCTCTCTGTATATAGCGTAACAACATTTAAGTATTCATCATTTATTAATATGTTAATGTGTTTTATTATGTACAAAGGTGTATTATATGTAAAACTGTTAATATTAACATAAAAATCCAAATACTGTTGCACATTGTGCATCTGTAGATGAAAATGTAACAATAAATCAATAAAGCAATTCAAGAGTAATAGGGTTCTAAACATTCACTCAAGAACTGTGTATAGTCTCCATTCCAAGTCTCGACATTGAAGGCTCAAGACCCCTCCTGCAAAGTGTATTATCAGCCACTGCTCAGTCCCTCATCTTGATGTGTTGGTAATAGTCCAGTGACAATATTTATTCTTTCCGAGATGTCAGGCTTCATGATTGCCACACACGTTGTTTCCTTCTGTTTGGTGGCCACAAACCTTTTCTGATGCTCAAATTGAGAAACTTTGGTTGATGAAAGGGCAGGTAATTTAGCTGCTGTAGACTGCATAGCTTGAAGTGTGGGCATCAGAGTGGACAGACATTTGCTGATGACTTCACATGCCTCTTCAGATGTGGCTTCATTCAAACGTAGATTAAACTGTTGCAAAAGCTTTTCTCGCTTGTGTTCCAGGCTTTTGAAGTGTCTCGATATGACAGGATTGTGCAACTCCTTTATTATGACGTCCTGATTATCGCCACTACCTGGCTCACAATCAATTCAGTGTCAGAGGACTCAGGTTCGCTATCAACTTTTTCAGCTGTAAATGTGCAAACTAAATGAATATGTTTGCACATGTCGAATTTGGTAGCTGAATCAACACAACTACAGATGTATTCATGAATACAAGCTTTGCAGTCAGAGCAACGTAGCTCACATTTGCATAGACTGCCTTGCAATTTTTTTACAATGTATGTCTCCTCACTGTTTGCTGATACTACTTCCCACTCTCTCCACAAATAACATTTTCAGGTTCCAACTGCTCTGATGGTAGATGCCATTGCCTTATGGTTGATAATTTGGTCGTCAGTTTTCCTTTATTCAAATGAATCAACCCATCACCCAACGTGTCTCGCAAGTAGTGCATAAGTGCGTGGATAGCCTCATCCAGTCGCTTGGGCTTCTTTCCCTTCAAATATATGTGTTTGATCACACCATGCATTCTTTCTAAATGCATGTTGGTGTTTGGAGTGTTGTGCTGTCGGTAACAATATGCCCAATTTGTAGCTGTGGCCTTGTAGGTTTTTTCTAAATACATCCCAAATTCGGAAAGGTCCAGTTGTTTTAAAATAGTGTACAGCCTCTCCTAAAATTCCCTGAAAACTTTCTCGGTTGTTGTGATCCATTAATGTTCTAATTAGCTTATAAACTTGCACTTGATTTTCGTGTCCTTTACCCTACACAGATTTTTTTCTCCACGCTCTGTCAACATGCCATGAACAGAACAATCTTTGCTTAAGTGGAGTCATTATTTTGCACCAGGCATTGAAAAATACATCTGCCATGTCAGACATCAACACATTTGTATGTACTGGGACTTGCAGTGTGTTTCTTATGGCACTTAAAAAAAATCTTCCATAACTGAAATATCTCCTCTATCAGAAAACATGAACGAACATGGAAATCCCTGCCATAATTCGTCTAACACCAATAACATTGTCAATTCGAACCCATAGTCATTTGAACCATGGCTGCTGTCCATATAAACACAGTTACTTCCAAATTTCACCAACATATCTTTTTGAGCTTCGTTCATTATTATTAAAATGAAATCTTCATTTTGCAGATTGTATTCTTGTGATGCAACACCTTTTGGTTTGTAGTACTGTAAAACAGATCCTGTCTCCTGCATCTCCCTCACCCACGATTCTACACTAGTACAATCGTTTTTATGTCTTATAGCCTCAGACTTCAGGTTGTACCTTTTTGCTACATTGTGGATATCTTTTCTTAGCAGCAAGTTATGACGCTGCAAACTCCTATCTTGAATAGGATATCTAAGGGAGTCGAGAATGTTATCAAACGAAATTTTCATAGCAATTTTCTTTGCTATTTCCTCCGTTTCAAATTTCGAAAGCCTCAACCGGCCCATTCCTGCTGATGAGCCACATGTCTGCTACAAAAGATAACTTTCACTTGGCCTGTTGGATAATGTGTCATATCTATTCTAGATGGCCAGAGACCAATTTCATTACTGACGCTTATTGGTTCCACGAGGTTTGTAATTTCCATCACGGTGGCACTTGAAATATAACTTACTGCTTCCATCCGCACTTTCATTACATTGTCCTCTTGGATGTACAAATTCACTCACAGTATGTTTTTCTAATTCACGTTTCCATTCATAAAATTTACTTTGATCACAAAATTCATGTTTTTCTTCGCGGATATCTAGATCATGGTGCAATGAATAATGTTGGAGCATTCCGTTTCCATTTGAGCTGCCAAAGTCACATATAGCACACAGTACTATATTTTTGCTTCTGTTTTATGTACAGCATTCTCATGACGCTTTAGAGAATCTGCTTTGGGAGTGAAATACCCGCACAAAACATACGAAAATTTTTCACCAACGGCAACCGGGTGCTTGCAGCGGATGTGGCGATATAAGTTTCTATTGTTGCAGTGCACAAATTGCAATTGTATTGCTCCATATTTCTAATGAGAACCGGACCACACAATAACAACTCGCTAACGACAATAAAAACAAGCGAAGTAACGAACAGTACACGCAAGACTCAGCCGAAAGCATCAGCGACTGTCAACTGTCAAGCTTTCACCGTCTGCCACCAGAAGGGCTACGAGTGGAGCAGACCCGAAGTCAGCCAAACCGAAGTTAGCCGAGTTCACCCGAACGGCTCCACAATTTGCAGTCCCCAGACGTAAGTCGTAGCCTTCACCCTCACGCCAACACATCTTTGCTACCTTGGGGTTTGGCGTGAAGTTGTCGGATGGGTTCTGAGACCCCTGTGGTTTTAAAGGACCGCGAGTTAATTTAGCTCCTGCCTTCTGTCTGATACTTTTGGGAATCGAAACTGATGGTTTGATGGCGTTGTAGAGTTTTTTGCTGTTTAACTGTAGTAGAGAGTTGATTGTTTAGAGGTGGAATTGGCGTTTGATGGTCATTTTCGGGAATTTGGTGGTGGTGTGCTTTGGGGTGACGTATTGGGTGTATTGGGAGCTTGCGCCTTTGGTGAAGAATGATTCGGGTTTTTGTTTGATGTCAGTGATGAGAAGTTTGAGAGATTGCACACGACTCTGATAACAGGGTGCTTTGGTTGCCAGTCGGAGGAATCAAAGTTATGACCGATTAAAATGACTGGTAAGACTGTCGTCTTGTACATCTTAAGAGCGAATTGTTAACCCATTCCCTTTCAGTAGATGATACGATTGAGATAAGATTGTGAGCCATTGTTACAGATTTGAGTGATATGCTGCTTAAAGATCGGTTGTTTGTCAAACGCTATGCCTAAGTACTTAATATTATCTTGCCGGACCAAATCTTCATCATTAAATGTAATAATAACGTTTGGACTCTTCCATCGATGCATTAGAAGGTTCCTGTACATATTTGAAAGGCTCCCGTTACGGGGAAGGTCCGTTTTTTTGTTAATGGAACAAGTACAAATATTCCTGGTCATGTGCAGGGTTAATAAAAGGTTTGTCCTTCTAATGCTTCTAGCTTATTTATCATTCTCCATTTCTCTGATAATTACTTCTGATTTTCATTCTCGTTATAAATAGGGGATTCTATTTTGTTTGGAATAATAGCAAACCAATGAATTAAACATTAATTTATTTTACTGATTGCAACATTTAACATCTCGATAATAATGTCAATCTCCGGGTGCCTTTACAATTATAAGCCAACGGATAATTTACTCTATGTATTCACATTCATTCACACTTGTCATACATTTACTGCACGCCGGATTTTATCACGCATCACGATTAGTACGGTGCAACAAGTTAAAAGTCTCCGCACACTAACCAGCCGCTACACATCGCTTAGCGGGCCCCCTTTCGCTCGCCTCCAAGACGACGAATTTCCCCAGAGCTGTCAGAATTCGGTCCACCGCAGCCTCTGTCCCTTCTGCACAACGCGGTACTTTACCTCGCAGCCCAACTCCTTTCAGACTCGAACGCTAAGAGGGTTCCTTAAGCAAACTGCCCACTAGGGTCTGTTCCTGCGGTGAAGCCGCACGTGCAGCTTCACTAAGAGAAACTGTCCAAGAATGGAATATTGCTCTCGCTACTCACAACTCTAATAAGACAGGCTAATTTACATAAGGCACGTGGCATTCCCTGGACTAAAAGGTAGAACCCTCGTGTTACTTGGAACCTTCACAAACATTACCCACATGACGATTATTAAAATCATCCTACAATATATTAATTCACAACGGGATGAAACTCTGTAGCATCCTAACTGATTCACTGTATTAACCCTTCGGTGGGCGCGGCTTTCATACTTCCAAGAGTGGGCGCATTTAGTTTCACATTTTTAGTCTAAGGAAAAGTAATCGCCCCCATCAGTAATAAATATGTAAAATGCATCAATTTCTTTTTCCGTAATTTCAGCACTTGCTTTTGGACCTGGCAAAACTTTTAGGATGTTGTTGGCCTTGGTTTTAGGAGAAGAAGGAAGCGGTTTACTTATCCAAGTAGTTACTTTATCTTTTCCTACGTAAAATAGGCAATCCTCTGTTCGTTGTCACCCCTCTTCAACCAGGTGGTCATCTTTTTCCTCTGTTGCTAGTTCGGAGTCACTGCTGTGGTTTTCTTCAATAACTTCCTCTTCCGACTCAGATTCACATGAATCTGACAATTCTCGTAATTCTTCTTCTGACAATTCTCGCAGTAATTTCTCATAGTTTTCAGGACGTCCAATTAGACGGTGCCTGTCAAATGCCTTCACTGAATCTGGGAAGATGTTTGGTTCGAAAGGGCAAATTCCTGTTTTTTAAATCGTCTATGGCAGTGCAATCTGAAACATGGAAACATGGTAACAACTTTACCAGGATTTGGTCTTGGCCAGTTGGTTAGCTCTTGACCTTAGTGCGTGCTGAGAGGCTTCATGAATGAAACATGTAGAGGCTGACACCTATGTGTACGGTGGGTTGCTGTATCAGTTATAGTCAGGCTCTGCATAAGGGTTGACTGTCCATCCAACAATAACAGCACGGGTTTCTCTTTGGTTGCTTTAGAAAATTCAATGAATTTGTCGAACCATTCCTCAAAAATATCTTTTTGCATCCAACTAGAGACATGACATTCTGCCGACATTCCAGGTGAACAATTTTTGAGTAGTTCCGGCTTCATTCGCTGGCGAGGATACACCAGTTACAGTTACATTCTCAGCAACTACACAAAGTCCTTGCATCCATACATGTATTTTCTCATCATTAGAAACTTTTCTACATGAACGGGTGTACAGAGTAAAAGGCATATTACCATAAACAAAACAAGGTCTACTTTGCCTCTTCGGGTCGATTCCACAGTGCCAGGTTTTGTAGGCTATGACATCTCGGCCGGCAAAAGATTCTAGTCCAGGTAGAGATGCGTTCTCTCAGCGGACAATTGCGAGTGTAAACCACCCGCTGCCAGCTGCAGGCGTTCTATACCCCTTAAGATACTTGATCTATATGGTCACATCAGCACTATTTGTCAGTTTTGCCGTGGCTTACAGTGTTGACAAGGGATTGTTATATCTACCTATTTGCTATCTAGGTATTTGTTTACAATTTCAAGATGATACAGGTTGTTTGTGAGCACTCTGAAGAGAACACTAAATTAAAACTTCGCTTGGTTTTACTGACTGATTTGCTACTTAATTGACTAAGTCATGGGTGCTGTCTCTTTCAGTTCCTCAGCAGGTCTGGCCATCTTGTAGCGGCCAGTCTGTGTTTTCTGCTTTCTAGATTTCGTATTAGGGTGTTCTGTGAGTTCTGCGACTTCTCATAGAACACCCGCGAGGTGATGCAGTTCGGCTGTCGGCAATTCCAGTGGCAGGTGTAGAGCTCGCCTGAGGGCGCGGTCTTGCACGCTTTGTAGTCGCCTGGTGTGGGTGTGGGCTGCATTCGCCCACACGACCGCGCCGTGCTCCAGGACTGGTCTCACCAGGCTGAGGTACAGCACGATCCCCAGTCGTGGGGGTAGGGACGATGTCGGGTTCATGGCTGGGTAGAGTTGCCTGAGCCTACCCAGTGATTTTGAATGTATTGCCTCGATGTGGGGGTTTCCATGTGAGACTTTTGTGCAGGGTTTTTGGCTGGTTTTTTTGTCCATGGTACTGGTGTGCCTCTGATCGTTATTTGTCAGTACCCGGCTGGTTGTCCTTGACGGCATATAGCTATGGCCTGTGTCGCGTTTGGGTTAAAGGACAGGTGTCATTTCTTCGCCCATTCTGTTATGGAGTCACAGGCTCCCTGTAGTCGCTCTTGTAGATGCTTTGCGCTTCTGCTCCTTGAGTACACAGCAGTGTCGTCGACATATAGCCCGAACTGTACTCTGTTTGCCGTCGGGAGGTCCGCACTGTACATGATGATGTAGAGCAGGGGGCCGAGTACACTGCCCTGTGGTACTCCACCTTGTATTCTTCTTACTCCAGATATGCCGTCCTGTGCCCTCACATGGAAGGTGTGCCCACTCAGGTGGCTCTGGATCACCCGGACGTGTGACACTGGCACCCCCTGTACGAGTAGTTTGTTCAGGAGGCCCTTGTGCCAAACACAGTGGAACACGTGTGATCCGTCCAGTAGTACTGCAGCGAAGTACTGCTAGCGCTCGATGGCGTCCAGGGCCTCTTCGACGACCCTCAGCAGTTGCTGTGTGTTGGAGTGCCCGCGTCGAAAGCCGAACTGTTCCTCCGGCAGCAGTCGCTCAGCTCCTGTATGTCGGAGGAGCCTTTTAGCGTAGATCTGCTCAAATATTTTTGAGACCGGTGGCAGAAGCCTTATCGGGCGGTAGCTGTTTGGCGACCTGGGGTCTTTTTCCGGTTTTGGTATTGCTATAATCTCTGCGTGTTTTCATTCTAAGAGGTACTGGGCAGAGGTCAGGATGGTGTTGAATTAGCTTGTTTGTTACTAGATCCGGACCACCGGTCTGTATTAGGTTGAGGGCTTGAATTTTTTGATCTACCTCCTCGATTGTGACAGGTTCTACGGCATCATCTAGTTCTTGTTGTAGGAACCTTGGTAGACGCTCATCTGCTAGCTGAATGTGGGCAGCTTCAACGGATCCTCGACTGGCTTGAAGTTTTCGGCGAATACGTGTGCCAGGGCGTTTGCCTTGGCGTACGGTTCGCAGATGAATTCATTGTTTACTTCTAGTGGTGGTATTCTGCGTTCTTTTTGCAGCAGGCTCTCTGTTAGTTTCCATGCCGATTTGTCGCTTGTCTACTTACGCGACTTGCTCCTCCCATTCCTGATATCTGTGGGCTTCTATCTCGTCTTTTATTTGCCTTTGTAGCTTCTTGACCGTTCTTTTGGTAGCCGGCTGTCTGGTGTTCAATCACTCACGGTTAATACGTTTCTTCTCCTCGATCATGGCCAGGATTGTGGCTGGCAGTTGCCTTGAGTGGTCTCTCCGCTGTTGTGGTGTGCGTGGGGTAGCTGCAGTTGCCACGTCTGATGCTTTTTATGTAAAGTGCAGCAGAGTGGCAGCAGCCCCAGCTTCTGTGGGGTCTGGGAGTGTGGCTAGTTCTTCATCCAAGTTCTGGCGGTAGGTTTGCCAGTTGATTCCACGTGTGTTTATTCCCCTCTTTGCGGGTGCGTGGACTCCGTCTAGGTCCGTGTCAATGACGACGGACAGGTGGTCCGACGACAGAGCTTTTCGTGTGTTGGCACTTACGGCTTGTGATACACCTTTGATGATTGCCATGTCGAACACGTCATGGCGTCCTCTAGCTGGGATACTGATGGGATCGTGTGGTCCAATAACTATTGCGTTACATCTGTCAGCCGTACGTAGGAGTCGTCACCCGCTGTTGTTTGTAGTTCTGCTACTCAAAGCTTTGTTTTTGGCGTTAAAATCTCCTCCTAGGAAGATGTTCCCTCTCATTGCAAGTAGTGCATCAAAGTCTGCCTCCTCGGGGGTGCCTCCTGGTGGCCTGCATACTGCCACAAATTGGATGTGGCCTCTTGATGTCTCTATTGCTACCCCTGTTGATTCTGTTATGATGAGTGGGGGTAGCTGTATCGGGTGGTGTCGGAGAAAGTTACAGATGTAAACTGCTGTATTTCCTCCAGCCGTCAGTCTGTCCATCCTGAAGCAGTTGTGATTAGGTGCCTTGACATTTGCCCCTGCTTTCAGGTGTGTGTCAACAACTAGACACACGTAAACTCCTTCTTCCTGTAAGAAGTGGCGAAATTTGCCTTCTTGCCTGGTTATGCCATTGGCATTCCATGTGCAGATGGTCAACCCGTATTGTCTAATAGCAATGTTTTTGTTTGTTGTTAGCTGATGGTGTTGCCGCGAGGGCGGCTTGAATTGACGTAGCTATTTGTTGTGGGATAGACTTGGCAATTGTTTCCATTGCTGCTGATACAACGGTGGTCACGGCTTCCAGAAGAGGCGTCATCATTTCATTCAACTGCAACCTGTTTTTTTTTTTTGGGGGGGGGGGGGGGGGGGGGTTGGTGTTTGGCATCTTCCATCTTCCTTGGAAGTGCTGGGGGCGCCTGATGTGGGAAGACTTACGATGGACTTGGGTTGGTTGTGTCGCACTCCTTGTCCCTGGGTGCTTGTTGCTGCTTGGGCGTTTCCTCGTCTGGGGATGACCGAGGCGTAAGTGGTGCCTGGTTGTGCTGTTGACGCGGTCCGTTGTCTAGCCACATGTTTATCACCTTGCAGCCCGTATAGATGCCAGGGTGTGCCTCTGAACATGGGGCGCATTTTGGCACATCTCAATTCGGTTTCAAACATTTATCGGTGGGGTGATCTTCAGCGCATTTAACACATTCAGGCTGCATCATGCAGTGTCTGGTTACATGGTCCAGCCCCCGGCATCTGAAGCATAGTCGCGGGCCGCACTTGCGGCATGGCTTCTCCATTGTAACGCTTATGTTGGCAATGTTTGTGACGTAGTGGAGTTGACCGTTGTCTGCTGTGTCTGGGGCGATTATCATGAACAACAGTGTCTCTTTGCCTGTTTTGGGGGATTTTATCTTGGTTACTGAGCTAAGGACAATTTTGAGTGCAAGCAACTCTTCCTGTAGGTCTTGCATGCTGAATTTATATGGGAGACCTCTCGTAACTAGGCTGATAGGCTTCTCATGGTCAATGGCATACGTGTAGTAGCCCCAGTTTTCGTTTGAGAAAGTCGCCAAGGAGTTGAGGAAGTCGGACATTGACCTTGCGTGTAGCGTGTATAGATCTTTTCCAGCGGGCTTAAATTGGAAGGGATCATTCCTGATTACTTCGAGGAGCGTTTTGTACGCTTCTTCGAAGCAGATGATGATCGGCGTAGGTGTCTTGGCTTTGGGTGGTCAGGCTGAGTGGCGTCTTTTGGCAGCTGTTGGAAGGTGTTGTGCACCTCGACTGTTGGGGTAACTAGTCGGCGCGCCCGCGCTTTCTTCTTGGGCTTCCTGCAGCCGTCTGCGTCTGGCGCAGTGTTTTTGTGGCTCTTCCTCTCCCTGCTCTTGGGCGGCGCTTCAGTCTTCCCAATCTGCAATGGTCCAGCTGCTTGAAGATGCGGACGTCGGGGCGTGTGGTATTATCGGGGGGAGAAAGGATGCGTAGGTTAGAGTACATTCCTTGCATAAATCTTTGAAGCTGTAGTCGCGTTTCAAGCTCCCAACAGTGACCACACTCACTATTTCGCCACTGTCTGTTACAGCATTCATGGTCAGCATCCTATCCGTGGTGTATTCCGCCGATGCTTCGTTCGCGGGTGACGGGGCGTCCATCGTGATGGAGGAGGGTCTTGGGGGCCCTACTTCCTCCCATTCTTCTTCTCTCCCCCTGTATGAAAGACAATAGAAGAGGCAGGCTAAGCTCTGTGAACGCGGGCTGATCCAATACGAATGGGGCACTGGCTCACTAATTCCCTAACAGGTCCCTAGGGCTCCTATTTATTATTCCTCAAGAATAAATAGGAGAACCAGAAGAGGAGTAAGAAATGCCGAAAAGTGACAGCTGTGCCTCGACTCCGTAGAGTTTTGGCGAAAGCAACGGTTGTTCCGCCCCTAGTTCCTCTCGGAAGTCAAAGTGCTTTTCACCGCTGCTATACGACACTTTCCCTTTTCAATTCTGAGGACACGACTTGCATTGGCGGAAACTTAGTGGCTGTGGCGGCGGAGGCAGCGAATGCAACCGTTTCGGCTGCGGAGACGGTGGCGGCGTTCGCAGCAATCACAGTTGCAGAGCAGAATACGTTCCACTCTAGTCGAATGATGGCTCCTTCGCGGCCACCGCCAGGCATCTACCCTCTGGGAGCTACCGATGTGGACCCCTTCGAGTCGAGCGGGCGAGTGGCGACGGCCGTCGTGGTGCGTGGTGGGGGAAATGGGTGGGGAAGGCTTCTCACATCAGAATCCAAACACACTGCGTTGCTACTGAACAGCAGAATTCTAAATTTTACTTAATCTGACATGTTTATTTGAGGTGAGGACATTAGAGTAGTATCTCACATATTTGGAATGACGGATCCCATAAAGTTTTACCTGTTTTGCTGTGCTGTACATCTGGCATGGCACGACTATGCTCTGCAGGAACATCATGATTCATGTCGAGCTCTGCAAATAAATTTCATATTATAATTCACGCAAAATTGACAGGTACCGAACATAAATTCGTGTATTATCTATGAATTACACTTTATTCTGCCAAGGTTCAACACACAAACATATCTACTCAATAAGTTGAAAATTGATACATACCCTCATCCATAAATGATTTACTGTTTCACAGCTTTTTCAGCATCTGCAACAGCCAGAGAAATATTATGAGCTGTTTTCTTCTTGGTAGAAAGCAGTCTCCTGTGGCATTAGCTTTCTATTCTGGCCCTTATCTGTTTGTCTGATGAAACCGTTGCGGGTTCAAACAGCTCCTACATTTGACTTCATAGATAAGTTTTTTGGCTAACTGCAGTTCAGTCTCTGTCATTCCTCTGACGATATTGGAAAACAATGAAATAAGTTTCTGTCCCCCTTCTAACAATGATTTCGGTGTTTTCGGAACAGATTTTGTGCTTACTTTGGCTAATATTTCTTCTCTCTCACTGGTGGCTTCAACATCAACCTCAGTACCCAGTACATCTGGACTTTGCAGGGGATTTTCATCCACACTGTCATCTTAACTGCCTATTGGCTTCTGTCTCGGGATCTTCGGCCGAGTGGCTGGCATTATCAAAGCTTCACCCTCCATTGCCGGTGGTGAACTGGAGCCTACTGACTGGAGTGTCAGATGGGTTCATGACCCCCTTGTACTTCAAGGCCCGGGACTAGTAGTCTCTTCCCTTGTTTCTAAAGTTGGGTTTATGGATGATAATTTCGAGCTCGTGGGAAGGAGGTGGTTGGGGAGGTCTGATGTTGAATTTTAAGGGATGAAATTGCGCTGCGTAATCTTACTCAGGAATTTGGATATTGGGTCTGGAGGGATGTTACCGAGGGATTGGATAAGGGCATGGGGTGATGTTTGTGTCCGTGTGTAAAATGTTTGTGCTTGTTTCTGGAGTTCTTGTGTGATCTTCGTGACGTTGTGTTGTATGTAAATGTCTGTGTTAGGTAGGAAGCGGGGGGCGTCAGCGGCTATGCGTGGGAATCTATTTTGCAGTGTTTGAATTCTTTTGATGTGGGTATCGGCTGTGATTGCCCATATCTCTGAACCATATGTTATGACTGGTTGTATGAATACGTTGAATAGTTTGAGTTTTGTTTTCATCTGTAGTCCATTTTCTTTTATGATTGGGTAGAGTTTGTAAAGGAGACCTTGGCCTCGATTACAGGTGTGCTCCACATGCTTTTGGAATGTTAACCTGGAGTCTAGGGTTATGCCTAGGTATTTGGCGCTGGACCTCCAGGGAATTATTGTTCCATTGAGGCTCAGCGTAGCATCATCTGGAATCCTTTTGTATGTGAACAGTATTGCCTGGGTTTTACCCGAGTTGATTGTGATTTTCCAACGGAGTGCCCAGCTGTGGATATCGTGCAGGTGTTCTTCTAACTTCCTGGCAATATATGTGAGGTTGGAACTGCTCCAGAAGATCGCCGTATCATCTGCAAAGAGGGCTAGCTGCCCCCCCCCCCCAATCTGGTGTGGTATGTCATAGGTGTATACTGAATAGAGTGTCGGACCCAGGACGGAGCCTTGGGGTACCCCTGCAGCAATGGCCCGGAATTGGCTGTTACACTTGTTCAGTGCGACGAAGAATTGCCTGTTGCTGAGGAAGGAGTGAAGGATGTGGACGATATGGAGGGGACAATGACAGTGGAGGAGTTTAGAAATTAGCCCTGTGTGCCATACCTTGTCAAGCGCCTTTTGTATGTCTAAGAATACGGCACCAGTGCTGTGGCGGATGTGGCGGGCGTTGCATATATGCTCAACCAGCCTCATCGTTTGTTGGACAGTGCTGTGGTTGTCTCGGAAGCCAAATTGTTGGGGAATGATGTTCTGTTCGGAGAGGAAGTGTTGGAGATGTGGGAGGATAATGCGTTCAAGGATTTTTGAAGCACAGCTTAGGAGGGAGATTGGACGATAGTTCTGAGGGAATAGGAGGTCCTTGCCAGGCTTTGGCAGGGTAATAACTCTGGCGACTTTCCATGGTTTGGGAAAGTACTGAAGTCTGAGGCAGGCATTGTAAATGTTGGTGAGGAGTTGGATGGAGATTGGGGGTAGGTGTTTTAGGTGCATGGGAGATATTTTGTCAGGGCCTGGGGATTTTTTTTGTGGAGTGATTTGATGTGTCCGCATATTTCCTCGGAGGTGACGCCGGGAAAGTGGGTAGCTACAGGAGCCCTGAGACCTCTGGTCACTGGAGCCGAGCTCGCGGCCGCAGACTATACGTACCTGGCGCGCCAACGTCCGAGGGCGTCTCCGCGGTCATTTCCGGTGCGGTTCTCCTCTTGCTACCTGCGACGGTCGTTCGTTGCAGTACGGGAAGCCAGGATCCGTTTACCGTAAGGCTTTCCTCTTTCTTGTTCAAACTGTTCGCGTGTTTTAGTATTTCTACAGCTTCTCTGAACAAGCGCGTGTGATAGTGCTTCTCTAAAGCCAGAACTTCCGTGTCGGCGAATTTTATTACGTGGTCGGTCTCATTCAGTGCGTGCTCTGCCACGGCCGATTTCTCCACCTGCCCCAACCTGCAATGTCGCTTATGCTCTTTGATCCTGGTGTTAATTGATCGTCCAGTCATTCCGACATAAACTTTTCCGCATGTGCATGGTATACGGTATATTCCCGACATTGCAAGTGGGTCTCTTTTCTCCTTCGCCGATCTAAGACACTCTTTGATCTTCCTTGTCGGTTTGAAAATCGTCTTTACGCCATGTTTGCGCAATATACGGCCGATTCTGTCCGTCACTCTGGGAATGTGTGGCAGAAAGGCCGTACCCGACATTTCTTTTTCTGGTTCCTTACTTCGCCGAGTGTTTGGCTCTATTACACTTCTAATATAATTTGTGGAGTACCCATTGCTCCTCAGAACACATCCCAGGTGTTGCATTTCTCGTTTGAGGTATTGCGGCTCACATATTCGTCCTGCTCTCGTTACGAGCGTACTAATCATGCCTCTTTTCTGACTCGGGTGGTGGTTTGACAGTTCGTGCAGGTTTCGGTCCGTGTGCGTCGGTTTTCGATACACGCTGTGTCCCAGGTTTTCGCCGTCCCTTGTGACCAGCACATCTAGAAATGGCAGTTCCTTGTCCTTTCCTACTTCCATAGCAAATGTTATGTTGGCATGGAGGCTGTTCAAGTGTCTTAGGAAGTCACCGAGGTGTTCTTCACCATGGCTCCACACCACGAAAGTATCATCGACGTACCTGTACCACACCTTAGGTTTGCAAGTCGCCGAGTCCAGTGCCTGTGCTTCGAATTGTTCCATGAAGAAGTTGACCACCACTGGACTGAGAGGACTACCCATGGCGACGCCTTCCAGCTGTTCGTAGAAATCGCCATTCCACGTGAAATAGCTCGTGGTGAGACATGCATGGAAGAGCTTTCTGATGTCTTGCGGGAAAATGGAACCGATGTGCTCCAGAGCGTCACTGAGTGGCACTTTCGTAAATAACGAAACAACATCAAAGCTGACCAGGATGTCGTTTGGTGCAAGTTTCAGTTTCTTCAGCTTCTCAATGAAATGTCCTGAGTCCTTAATGTATGTTTCGGTCTTCCCCACGTGTGGCTGGAGCAGAGAGGCTGAGTGTTTTGCCAGTTTATATGTAGGTGATCCAGGAGCGCTAACGATCGGTCTCAGTGGAACGTTGTTCTTATGGATCTTGGGTAATCCATACAGCCGAGGTGGTAGGGCTTCTGTGTTGCGCAGGTTTCTCTGTATGTCCGCCGGCAGAGAATACGCCTTGATTAATCGATTCGTATTCCGTGATACGCTGCGTCGGATCTGCGCTTAGTTTTCGGTACGTTGTCGGATCTAATAGGTCTCGGATCTTTTACTCATAATCTTCGGTCTTCATTACGACGGTCGCATTCCCCTTATCCGCAGGCAGTACCAATATACTCTTGCCGGCGTTGAGATTTTTAATGGCTTGTACCACTTCTTTCTTCAGGTTGCAAGCTGGTGGTTTGCTCGGCGCAGTATCCTGGCTGTTTCAGTGCGGGAAGGGTCCGTATGGCTGCTTCGGTGTTGGAAATGATGTCCTCCATAGGTATGGTTCACCACCGGCAATGGAGGGTGAAGCTTTGACAATGTTAGCCACTCGTGCTGGCGAAACGTCAGAAAAATCATTAGATGAACGTCGGCCGAAGAATCCGAGACAGAAGCCAATAGGCAGTTTGTCAGCAAGTGGCCACGAAAACCTTAACAATTTTGTAAAAATATACTTAAAACATCGGCGTCCTTCCTGTTCGAAATAAGGAAAGCACATTGGAATCCTTGCCTGAGATCATCCAGTACTAAGAGAGTGGTCACTTCGAAATCATACACGTTAAGCCCATGGGTTCCATCAATACAGATACAGTCTTCTCCATATTTTGATAACATTTCGCGTTGTGCTCTGTTCATTATCACTAATAGGAAATCCTCACTCCTCAGTTCATGATGTTCACTAGTCGAGTCTTGTGGTTTATAGAATATAACACACGGATTCTCACTTTCGTTCATTTCTTTTACCCAAGCTTAGACACTTATTGCATCATTTTTATGTCTGACCGACTTGGAGGAGAGAATATAGCTTGCTGCAATGTTATGAGAGTCTTTCTGGGTAGTCAAATGGATTCTCTGCAAGTACGAATCCCGCAAACTTGTCCGTACGTTATCTAGAATAAGGTTTCCCGCTCATTTTGACTCCGGGGCAGGTGCCTTAAATCTTGTTTGTGACCAACGTGGGTCGACACATAATGTACTAGGTATGTTCCACCTTCGTGTACAGTTACTTTCATCTCTGCAGGGCACTTTCCATTCATTTTGTTGCTGCCTGTCAATTTAATAAAACAGATTGCAACATGAAAAGGCGTTTAATTTAAAGAAAAAAAACGAAGTAAAATAAAATTGTCATTACAGAATAGGTATTCCAGTGAACTAGTTTCTACGGCACAGACAGCTTGAGAAGAAAGTAAATGTTCATGATAATTACAGAGTAAGTTTACATTCAATTGACATACCTTTTACTCGGAGCTTTCATTGTCGCTGCCTTCGGAACTGGAGTCGCTGGATGTGAGAACTAGACTGACGGTTAACGAATCCATTATTTCGTCTTTGACAACTTCTTTCTGGTAATCTTCTTCTTGCAGTTTGTCAGTGTGATGCACGCAAGCTTCCCAATCAGCAACGGTGATTTTTTTTTTCTATTGCTCCATGGGTGAGTCTTGCAGTGTCGGCTATTTTAAATGTGGTATTTTTGTCTTTCACGTATTTCTTCACCTGTTCCCACACCAGTTCAATGGGGTTATAATGACAGTGATAAGGAGGTACTCGTATCACTGTGTCCATGTTGCTTAGCTATGGAGTCAATTTCGTAGTTTTTAACGCTGGTCTTTGACATCTTCACCATTTCCAAAAGCTCTGCTCTTGTTTGTGTTTCACTGTGCGTTACATTATTATTTCGCAACCAAGAAACAATATCACTTTTCCTTGTGCTTGTAGTAGGAGGCCTGTTGAGAAAGACAGAGTGATAGCTTGCATTGTCCATAACAATGACAGTCTGGGTGCAAATAAGGCAACAGCTGATTCTGAAACCATTCTCGAAATGTTTCTCGATTCATTTCGGTATGGTAGTCAGATGTGGTTTTTGATTTGAAAATAAGTTTACTTTCAGGCATAAACCCGGTAGCAGCAGAACCAGCGTGACATATTATGAGACGTCCTCCTTTTCCCACTGGAACTTTCAGACCGCCTTGTCCATCTGTTTGTCAAATAAGATTTCTAGTATGGTTTTGATTTATCCAAGTCTCATCCAAGTAATAGACAGTTGATAAAAACGTAATCCTAGCAGCAGCAATATCATTACGCTCCATTAAAAATTTGCGCCCATCATTGGACTTCAGATATTTGAATCCGATGTTCTTCAACATTCTTTGCATTGATCTTGCACTTCCGTCAAACCCAGTAGCTTCGTGCATAACAGTGCACAATTTCGCTGCTATGGGGAACTCGCCTCTTTAATAAAATTCGAAAACCTTCCATCGTAACCCATTTTGATCGAAGTCGTCGATTCCTGTTACCCTCTTTGGAACGCTGTGTTTATTCCCTGGAGACCGAAACACCACATTGCCAGCTGCCTGCTGTGACAGCTTCGCCTCCTGTATAACCCGCCTGACAGTCCGTACACCAAATCTCCACAGGCCGCTTCAGTGCGTTCCTGCACCTTGGCAACCTCGCAGATCGGCTCGCCTGAAACTGCCTCACGCTTGAAGAAAGAGTACACTCTAAAAATAAGGTCTCTTTCCTGTTTGTGAAACACTTGACGACGTTTAGGTGTTTCAGCCATTACGACAAAACAGAGTGCAACAGAAATCGGCCAACCGCACTTTTCCGCACGTAAATCACGGTAGAACTCTGAAATATGTCGGAGCGTCAGACAGCGCGAGGCCCGGAAACCGAATGAGCGCTCATTGGCCAGTTGCGCAGCTGCCTACTGCGCATCATCGGCCGAGAGGGCATCAACGCTGTCGCAAAGTATAGGTCCCAGATGTCAGGAGGCAAGTCCCTGGCGTCAGGATCAGTGGTTATCCTGACGCTAGTCGCCCGAGAGCAGGCGTGGAGGGTGCCAGTGAATGAATGTGTCGATGGCTTCATCCACGTCTCGTTCCGTCTGTAATGATGAAATTTCCTCCATGTGCTCTTCCAGCAGATAGGTATACCTGTTCCAGTTTGTGATCACATGTGTGTCTGCCATCCTTCCGACGTCATCTTCGACAATGGCGAGATCCAGCACGACAGTACTGTGGTCGGAGTCCAGCTCGTAGTGGAGTGTGGCCGCCGCATCGAGATCAAAGTTTTTCGTGACAAGAATATCTAGTATGTCAGAATTTCTGTCCGCATTGCCAGGAATATGCGTGGGTTTATCTGGGGCGATGACAATCAGGGTGGCGCGCCCCTCGATGAACCCCTGCTGAGCCCTGCCACTTGCGTTCTCAGCACGGCAGCCCCAGGCTCTGTGTTTCGAATTTAGGTCCCTCCCACCAATACACGATTGCCGACCCTAAGCAGTGCCTGAAGGTCTTGTGTAGTGATACGTGAAGTGGGGGGGTAGGCCGAAATAACTTGGCAAAGATTTTGGCCAATTTTGATTTTTACACTGGCAGCCTCTATAGTCTGAGTCTGCAGGAGTCCCAAGGGTGTGAAGCACCTTCTGCCCTTCACCAATACCGCTGCTCCGCCGCCTGGGCGGTCCACGCGGTCGCACCAGTGGATGGCGTAGTTTCTGACAGCGAATCGGTCGTCGGGCTTCAGGTGCGTTTCCGTCAAACACACAATATCGATGGCATGCCGTCTAGTTAGCCTTCCAGAAGGATTTTGCTGGATTTAACGGCGTTTCAAGTTGCAATTTTTATTCTCGTGGATCTGGGGGGATCCATCAGAGCATGTCATAAATGGCATTGCTCCTTCAGCAATAATCATGAATTTTGTTAGGGCATCAGGCGCAGCTCGAAACTTTGCCAAGATGTCAAATGTGTTAAGGGTATACGGAACGCCCTATGCTTACAATGTTAAATTGAGCTAAAAGTTAGGAACATTTTCTCATTTGTTATTTGGACGATACTCTTGATTTTTTCACAGAACGCAGAGATATGTTCTGCTTTTATGCTGAATTATTAATTTTGAAAAAAATAATGTATAGTTTTCAGATATTTTATTTTTTGTATATGTTAAAGTTATACATTTTAACAAGTATTTTAAAATTTACATCCATTAATACAAAATAATTCCACATTTCTTTTAATTCAGATATATTAGAAGGTCTTGAGGAACAACTACAGAAAATTTAATCTTTCTACTATAAATAGGCCCTGAGAAAATGTACCTTATACACAAAAAAACTAAAGTTACGGGAAATTAGCTTCAAAGTTTTTACTTCAGTACAAGCCTGCTCCATAGCTTGTATCATCAGAATCGTCCAACAGCTTCCTCTTGATGGCTCTGCTATGCTGTCTAGCCATCTTTGAATATACTTTTATGGCATTATCTGAAGACCTGAGCCGTTCCTTGTCCAAACAGAGCATAGCTGCGGCCCGTTCGTAGTCCTACACAGAGCCCCAACTTCTGCAGAACTTTGCACTTTGTTATATTGCCCTGAATGAATGATTAAACAGCAACATAAACGCCAAAGTGAAGTGTGTTTATACCCACAAACACAGTTTTAGGTAGTCTATTCCATATCACATGGTTCACACACTCATTCGGATTTTGAGTTCGGCCATGATGACACTTCTTTAGTAGACTGATGTCTGCGAGGTCTCGGAATATTGGTTTTATTTCATCCATGGTGGCAGGTGGCAGGTGATGAGGGTGACTGTATTGTTTCTTAGTTACCTTGCCTCTGTTGTACTTGCACCAACTATCGTCTCCTTTTGGACATAGCCCATGTTGGGAATTCTCATTGTTTCAAGCTGTATGAAAAAACAGAGCCCAGACTGCTCTTCTCATTAATTCTGAATCTGCTGTATTCTGTTTTATTGCTAGATCATAACACTTCTGAATATGATCTATTGTAGCATCTGTCAGTCTATTTTTCCCATCTGAAGTTTTTCCATCGCTCAATTTCTTGCCATTCATGCTAGCCTTGAGCTGTCGAAGTCTTGATCCCATCCTTTTATGAACATGGCCAACACACCTCCAGTTTGGAAATTTTCACATCGTTACCATCGGGTCTCAATTCCTCAATTTCTGTAAAAACCTTTGAGTCACCATCTCCAAGATAATTTATGTATCTAACGTTGTACCATTTTACTGAGCGTTGATAAATACTTCTTACACCAGGAACTTCCATAACCACCACTTGACCCATAGTAATTTGCCATGCACTCCTCTTCACTTGCCCGCGAAAGACAAAGGTCCCGAGTTCGAGTCTCGGTCGGGCACACAGTTTTAATCTGCCAGGAAGTTTCACTCCTCTTCATGTTTAGTTTTCATTTTCTCCTTGCATCTGCAATGCTTGGAAAGTATTGCCACATCAACTACCTTACCAGTGTCCACACTTGTAGCTGTTGCTACACCATTCAGAGATGTGTGGCCTCTCTTCTGCCAGCTTCCATCAAAAGCTATGGGCAAGTCTCTGCTATCATTATTTTCAACAACTGCTTCCTCAACAGCATCTTTCATGTTTTCCTGTGCCACATCTTCTACAGCAGAGCCTATTGCAATTATGTGTTTGTTAAATTTTGAAGGTGGAGGAGGGAGGTTCATCCAACCAGACAACAAGGCACCTGCAGCCCTGCCCTTTCCTGTACACCATAATCCATAAAGCAGTCTAATGTTTATATCGTACAGTTTACCTGTATCTGCAGTAACATGTGAGGAATTGAAGAAAGTAACACTGTGTTTGCAATAACTGCACATCAACTCTAATTCACAAGCAAGTCCTACATGTAAGTTTGCTTTCAATGAAACACCACACTTTCCACATTGTTTGCAGCACACACTGTTCTGCAAAACGTCTGATAATAGAGAGACATTAATTACCTCATATTTTGTAGTCCCAGCATTTAGTTTCTTGTATTCTTCTTCAATTCCAGCTGGTTTTCTTCTTGAAGCACTTTCTGGTGTAGTGGCAGCAGCATCACTCAATGTATCACTACCAGTGTTGAGGTTAGTCGCTACTGGGACATCAGATACTGATGAAGATGAATCAGACGCGTTTTTAGTACACTTTACTTTCTTGAGCCAATGTACACGCTTTCTAAATACCTTCAGACGAGGTCCTGGCATGTTGAAGGAAAGAAAACTCAATGACTTCTCCACATACGACTTTCACAACAATGACATGGATGTACTCACAAAGGAAACAATAAAAATGGTGCAGAATCTATTGTCAACTGTCCATCAGTGTAGCCAACAGAAAAGCTAACTCTCTTGTGCTCAGTTATATCTCTGGCAAGGCTGTCTATATCAGGTATATTTCGCATCTCATATGCAAGGTGCGGAACATCGTGTGTCGAAATTATTTTAAAAAATTATTTAAAATAGTTCGTCACGTCATCCAAATATTTTATACATGGTATTAAACGGGAGAGTCTAAATTTTTCGAGAATGCATTTACCCAAAAATCGATTTTTTCATCGAAAAACTTATTCCGTGTACCCTTAAATAGGGTGATGATGCTTAATCCTGAAAGAGTTAACGCAGCTCTCTCAGCTTGTCGAGAAACGTCGCCGGTTGAGTCCTGGGGGAAGACTGTGGCTGTGTGGTAGCAGCCTCCACGCCCTGGGGTGGGGAGGGCTGTGGTGGGGCGCGCGGCGGCCAGGCGGCAGCAGCCGTGGGGGGAAGCGGTGGATATGAGTTGCGCCCTGGCGCACGCTGCATCATGTTGAGGAGACCCTGTTCGACCCTCCAGTGTGGGGATGGGTCCTCAGCTTCATGTGTGAAGTACTGGTAGCATTTCGCAACCTGGCCATCACCAGGTTCATGATCCTTGTTAGTTTGGATGCTTGCGGCTTGCAAAGCTACTCTGCATCCTGAGGTTCATTTCTACTGAAGTTTGCCGCTGATATTTAGTGCGGCAGATCTGCGTTGTAGCTAAGTCTACGTAGCGGTGTCTTCAGTCTTGTTCGTCGCCATTTTGTTGGCACAACTGGTCAGGCCAGCGGAGCATTGTCGCCAGTGGGGTCTGTTGCCGAGCTCGCGCACAAAGGGATTCGGCGACTGCTCACCCTTCTTGTAGAAGTTCGACGCCAGCTGTCGGTACCGCTGTCTTAGCGGTAGGACGTCAGCGATCCTATGCAGCTCCTCAGTTAGGAAGTCCCTGGGGAGGTGGAGTGCTAACTTAATGTGCTCTGTTTTATATTGTTTGGAGCCACCTTAAGTTTGTGTCGGCTGCGTTTCCCATACCACGGCCACATATTCTAGTAGAGGACGGATGGCAGCCTTGTATAGTGTGAGGCCGTCATGATCTGGAAGCGTGGAGGTCTGGTTGATTAGGGGTTAGAGTGTCAGTCGCCCCAGTGCTTTCCCCCTGATATCGTCTATGTGCTGCCTCTCGGTTAGACGACGGTCCAGAGTGACCCGCAGGTATTTTGCTGTTGTACTCCACGGGACCAGGACTCGGTGTACCTTGACTGTTGGAGTGTCATCACAGTAGTGGCGCATAGCAACGATGAGCGCTTTTGATTTCTCACCGTTGTATGCTAGGCGCCACTTTGTTGACCACTCAGTGAGGGCGTCTGTGGCAGACTGGAGACGCTGCTAGAGTGCGTTAACACACCTGCTGTGGCAAAGACTGCCCTATCATCCGCATACAGAGCGAGATGGACGCGATCCGTGTTCAGAATGTCGACGGTATATAGGGAGTAAAGCGTTGGCCCAAGGACCAAGCCTTTAGATGCACCCGCAAGTACCTGGCGCTGTGTGGAAATTCCACTGTCTACTCGAATGTTCAATGTTCTGCTCTGTAGGTAGCTCTTGATGAGCTTCACGTGTGGCACAGGTACACACAGGTGAAGTAACTTGAACGGGAGGCCGTCATGCCACACGGAATCCAAGGCACGTGACACGTCGAGCAGGAGAGCACCGAAGTACTCATGTCGGTCGATGGCGCCAAGCGCTTCCTCCGTTAGGCATAGCAGCTGGTGCGTCGTCGCGTGGTAT
The DNA here is from genome assembly GCF_023864345.2 of Schistocerca serialis cubense. NCBI lineage: Eukaryota > Metazoa > Arthropoda > Insecta > Orthoptera > Acrididae > Schistocerca > Schistocerca serialis. Next base: position 455,321,589 of record NC_064646.1, read on the forward strand.
CGCCGGAAACCAAAGTGCTCATCCGGTAGAATACCCTCCTCTTCCATATGCGCCTGCAGGCGGGCTAGGTACAGACGTTCGAATACTTAAGACAGTGCTGGGAGCAGACTGATCGGGCAGTAGTTCTTGGATAGGCGAGTGTCCTTTCCCGGCTTTGGATGGACGATCACCTGTGCGTGTTTTCAGCACATCGGGAAAGTTTTCTGCCACGTCCGGCAGCTGTTTCAGGTGCAGGTTTGTGACAGCATCGAGCCCGCCTGGTTTCTTCCTGTCTAGGCGACAGAGTTAAGGTTTTACCTCCTCCGTTGTGATGAGGGCTAGGTTTCTGTGTCGGTCAACAGTTGCTCTGATGTGGTGACACATTCTGTTTAGCTCTCGCTTGCAGGCAGGGACCCTGGTTCGCTGGCACTGCAGGAGCCTGTTCTTTGCGGCGATGGCGTCTCTTATGTGCTGTGGGAGCGGGAGCGGTCTGCAGTCTTCCGGTTGTAGTCGCTGCTCAGCTGTTGCTGCGGTGTCCGTGGCGCTGCGAGTAAGACGATGGAGTGCAGCATCGGCACCGAGTGTTGCCGCATCTGTCTGCGTCATCCAGTTTGTGGGTTACTGCTTCGCGGAATGCGTTCCAGTTGATGCCGCGCAGGTCCAGACCTCTGCGCGATTGCTGGATGGCGTCTACATCTAGCTCCACTATGACCGGCAAGTGGTCGGACGACATCCTTGTTAGTGTGCTGGCTGTCGCGTATAGTCGGTTGTCCTTCGAGATAGCGATTCCATGGATGTCTGGTTATCCTCCATTTCTGGGGTAAGTGGTCGGACTGTGTGGTCTGATGACGACCGTCTCGCGCCTCTCCGCCATGTTGAGCAGCAGTCGGCCGCTGGTGTTGGTGAGGCGGCTGCTCCAAGCTGTGTGCTTTGCATTGAAGTCACCCCCTAGTATGAGGTTTCCAGGGAGCGACAGTAATGCGTTTAAGTCTGCTAGGTTGAGCGCCCTCCTTGGCGGCCTGTAGAGTGCGCAGAAAGTTTTTTCCCGACCCCATTTCGGCTGCGACGGTTTCTGCTCCCATCGCCGTCAAATCCGAGACTGGTATTTGGTCATGGCTCAGCGTCCATCGCACGTACACGGCCGTACTCTCGCCTTGAGTCGGCCTGTTCTGCCTGTAGCATTTGTAATTAGCTACTCCAACACGGACGCCTGGTTTTAGGTAGGACTCGGAGACCAACCGAATGTCGCTGTCCTCGTCTCTGACCATTTGCCTGAACTCGGCGCCATGTTTGATGAGCCCCTCTGCATTAAAGACGCAGACTTTTAAGCTCCTTGTCTGCTCAGGAATGGTGACATTCAGTAGGTTTGATGGCGGATGCGACTTGTTGCAGCACGGCCGTGAGGTCACCCATTTGCTGAAGGATCTTCTCCATGCATGTGAGAATACGATCGATGCGTCCGTCGTCTGCGCTGGGGCCGATAACATGTTGGTCGGCGGGAGGCTGGTACGCGCCATCTTGTCGGGTGCTGACAGCATGGCAGGTTGCTGCGGCGTGGCTGTCCGGTAGCTGGTAGCCGCCATCTTGCTCACGGTGGGTCGGCCATGCTGGCTGGTGTGGGTGCTTTAAGCCCATGGGTTCCATCAATACACAGTCTTCTCCGTATTTTGATAACATTTCGCGTTGTGCTCTGTTCATTATCACTAATACGAAATCCTCACTCCTCAGTTCTTGATGTTCACTAGTCGAGTCTTGTGGTTTGTAGAATAACACACGCGGATTCTCACTTTCGTTCATTTCTTTTACCCAAACTTCGACACTGACTGCATCATTTTTGTCTAACCAACTTGGAGGATAGGTTATAGCTTGCTGGAATGTTATATAAGTCTCGCTTGGTAGTCAAATGGATACTCTGCAAGTCCGAATCCTGCAAACTTGTCCGTACATTATCTAGAACTTTGTCATAGGGAAGTTTTCCGCTCTTTTGACTCGGGGGCGGGTGCCGTAAATCTTGTTTGTGACCAACGTGGGTCGGCACAAATGTGCTTGGTATGTTCCACCTTTGTGTACAGTTACTTTCATCTCTGCAGGGCACTTTCCATTCATTTTGTTGCTGACTGTCAGTTTAAGATGTCTTGTGCCTTTACCTATGGAGACAAAGTTACCTGACTGATGGCAGCCATAATAATGTGTGGAACTAGTAGATCCATGCGTTTTAATAAACTTTGAATGTGTCGTGCGTTCAGTGTCTTCTTTCCACTGTAACAACTCATCTTCATTTGAGAACTACAGATCGTCGGAATAAACTTGAATTTGAGTAGCAGTTTGTAAATGATCTAACCAACCCCGTTTTGAACTACATTCAAATGGGCATGAGGTACACTTGAAGAACAACCCCCCCTTCCCGCAAACCATGAATATTTCGTTGGTGGTGATTCAAATTATTTTTAAGAGAAAAAATTTTGTCACACACATAGCACTGATAAGAAGCTACAGTAGCTTTACTGGCAACAGGCAGCTCCTGTTGATGGTTTTTGCAAACATGCTGACTGAGATTCTTTCTGTAATTATACTCTTACCCACACACTTTGCATTTAACAGCACTTATTTTCATAACACAATCGCTACACTGTAATCACAATCAGTAAAAAAAAAAAGACGCAAAAAAAGTACCACGTGCACTCCGCACTCACAATGAGAATAAAGAAAGCACGAAAGACACGCGCACCCCGCACTCACAATGATTTAAAAACAAGCAACGCAAAAAACCAAAATAGCACGTGCACTCCGCACTAACTAAAACTACTGCGAATAAAGAAAACAGGCACACCATGCGAGCTCCAAACCACAAATGCAGGTAGTGTTTCCGGTCTTCCTTTGTGAGGGAACTATAGGGGGTGGTGTGAGGTCCCGTTCGTGAGCGAACTATAGGGGGTGGGGTGAGTGAGTGAGTGTGGCAGGGAGGTAGAGTGGGGGGGGGGGGGGGGATCCTTGCTGGGATCTTATAGTCTGTCGGTAAACTGAAGAGCGAGCGAGCCCCCACTCTGCCCTGCCTACCCAGCTACGTCACAGGGCGCATCTACAGGCTGTTTCACAACGTAGTGCCGGCCCTGCCGCGGCGCGCGCTTCAAATCTGTGGCGACGCCGTATACTGGTACGTCTCGGCTGCGTTCATTAACAGACAAATGCATTAAGACCATAAGGAATACAAAAAACGATAGCTTCTTCCGAAACACAACATTATAGAGTAAATGAATTTAAGATAAGAATGGAAATCAGGATTATCTACAAACATAGAACCGAATGCCTGTTCATGTGAGTGTATTGTATGTTCCTCTATTACTATTTGTAAAACGAGCCCATATAATGCAATCAATCTGTGTAATTTAAGGCTTGTCCTTAAAAGATAGAAGTTTTCTTTGAAGGACTGCATTGAAATTTAACAATTTTTGCAACACGAAGAGTGTTTAAAAAGTAAGCAGAAATCTATAATTATGTGTCTTGTATTAGTCCGACCTGCACTACTTTTTGTATCTGTTGTAAACATGTCTCAACAGTATGTGTACAATGTTATGCATATTGGGTATTTACTCTGTTGTCAGCTGTAAAAAAGGTTACATGTTTTTTGGTAGCATCAAAGATTGTTTGTTCTGTATAAAAACAAATTAGAGAATCTGTATTAAATTTTGTTATAGCAATGGGATAAAGTGTACGAAATTTTTAGAAATCTTAAATATCGCTTTTGGTGAGCCTGTTAAGAGTGATCCAAGGGCATACAAGTGGTATAAACATTTCATAGCAAGCCTTAAAGGACAGCAATCTTACAAGCATGGCTGAGATTAAAAATACACTGTTAAGAGACCTATAAACTATCGCGAAGAATCAGTTCCTAAAGAATTTCGGGAATTGGAAAAAGCACTGGCACAAGTGTATAGTATGTAATGGAGAATATTTTGAGAATAACATTGCTGTAGATAAACAAAGAAGATTCTTACCAAAAAATAAAAATGAAAATTACTATGTGAACGCACCTCGTATGCCAAGCTTTTGGCTTAGGAGTCCAAAATCGATGTTCATGTTTCGAAGAAAATTTCAGCAGTGTTTAGAATAGCTATTACGCACATATTTCAAGCAGTTTGTCTCAGAATCAGGTGAATAGTGACCGAGATAGAGATTTAGCGTTCCATAAGCACCACAGTTTTTACGTGATTTTGAAACTGTCTGTAACGATCGGTTTCCTCCCAAGATTATTAGTTTTCTTTCGTGGCGATTCCACTAAACCATGCGGCTTATTTTCGCGCTCCTTCCTTACGCGTCCTATTGGACGAGGCTGACGTTAGCATAAATTGCAGCCCTTTGATTGGGACTGGTAATATTAGCCAACAGTTCTTTTTGGTTCGCCTCTCTAATACACGCTGTAAGAACACAAGAGACGCTCGTTACTCCGCAAATACCTCCTCTTCCTCGTATTCTGCATATTTTCTTGCAATGCTAGACGATTATACATCACTTCCGGATGTCGAAGTATATCAGGAAGTATACAAAGTCAACTGACTGACACTGGCAACTAAGGTCCCACGAAGAGAAACGACGTATATCACTGCACGGCGATCTACTCCGCTAGACAGGTAATGGGCATCTGATTTTGGGTGCCCCTGTAGGCCGGTGGCAGCGTTCTGCCGGATTTATTATGACTAAACTCAAAATAGTAAACAAAACAAATGAAACATTTACAATACATCAAACTGGATACTCAAATACTGTGAAGGTGAGGTTGTCCATAAACTAGATTGTGACATTTATGACCAAGTGGTATGTGGAGCCAATTCCTTGCAACTCAAATCATAAGGGAAGCACCCAGCCAACCCAACATTAATTGCTGCTACAGTAGTGAGAACTCAGACAATGAATATCCAAGACAGAACCACGTAAGAAAAGACGGGAACAGGCGCGCTCTGCTGAGCTCTGATTGTCACAGAGCAAATTCCCTAATCTGCCGGAGCTGCGGAATTACGTTACCAAGCTGTCTTCTTAACTGCAAGGACACGATCTGGCGTACCGGAAGCGATGGCTGGTTGCTTCGACTTCCCGTCGTGGTGGTGATAATGTCACGAGTATAGCCCGAAACAAATTGTCCTGGTCTGGTTGTTCCAGACTAAAGACTTTCTATCAATACAAATGCGCCTCTGAGGGCGACGAAGAAGGCTCGCCACACAATCACTGACGGTACAGCGATTGATCTTAAGAAGCGGAGTCACACAGTAACTCCGATACAGTCAATTTTAGCCAACCCAGAACGCTCAATTGCCAACTGTACTCGGAAAGTTACGTTGAAGTCGAAACTTCAGCAACTTCGACAAACAGTTACAAAGACTATAGCAGGTTTTAACGTTTGCTCGCTGGCTCAGTGCTGGGCTGGCGGTGGGAGGCCAGGGGGCTTGCGGCGCAGCGATGAGCGGAGCTTGTCCTCCATTGCTGGCGGCCTCAGGGGCCACAGTTTCTTTTTTTTTAAATTGCCGTACCCTCTCGGGTAGTGGCGGCTGCTGAGGACCCAGGTCCTTCTCAGCCTGGGGATGTTTGATACTGTTCGGACACCTTTTATTTGTTTCATTGGGAAATCCTGCCTGCTTGGATGTTACTTTTGTTGGCTCATGCCATTTTGTAGTTAGATTTTCTTATATCTAAGTGGTGGAGTTCCACATCCCGGCATTCGCCTTACAAGTGGGGGAAACAACCAAAACCCCAGTCGGGATGACACTGGATTATCATCTGCTAATCTCTGAGAGTTTCTTATGCTACGTTTTTAATTTAATTGATGTCTAGTGATGGATTACTTTATCTCTCTGTAGAGTTTTTGTTCTAGATTATGAATTATGCCTATGTTATATGCTATATCGTCTGAGTGTGACTGACTGATTGATTGATTGGTAAACTCTATTACTAAATTAGTGAGATTTGGGAGGATGGTTGTGTGGGTTTGTGGAGGGTCGTTTCACTTCACTTCACTTCACTCCACTTCACTCCACTGCACTCCACGGGTTGGAGGGAGTTGACGGGACACTTCACTGTATTTACTGCATTCTTCTTTTTCTAATTTTTTCTGTAAGCTCCTTGTTATTGCATGGGCAATGAAGTATTGGGGCTACGGGTGTCTAAATTGGGTGGTCCCAAATTCGTAAATTGGGCTACATATTATGTCTTTCATTATCTCTTCCATTCTTACTCTGTTCCGGCCGTATTTGGCCACTTCAGGAGGTACTTTGTCTAATATAGGGCGGGAGTTGGTGTCCGCATAGAATAGATCGTTGGTAATTGTATAGCGCAGCTTCCCTGCTAACCTCAGTTTACGACGGTCGAATGCGGGAATTCTTTCATACTGTGCCCATACTGTGCCCTGGAGGCCGTCCACAGGCAGGCATCGTACTCTAGGATAGGTCGGACAAATGTTCTGTAAGTGTGTAGCACTGCATCTGGGCTGGCGCCCCCGAATTTTGAACTGATTCTTTGTTTGCATTTGCTGATGACGTTTTCTGTGTGGTGCTTCCATGATAGTGGAGTCTAGAGTCATCCCTAGGTATTTTGCACTCTGGACAGGGTTCACTCTCTTCTGCCATAGGGTTATGTAAAGGTCGTTAGGTTTTAGTCTGGCACTTTGCGTTAGGTTACGGTGTCTGAAAAGTAGCAGCTGGCTTTTTGTGGGATTAGGTTTAATGCGCCATTCGCCCATCCACTGTTCTAGCTGGGGTGTGTAGGATGCTATTACACTCTTCGCTTCCTCTACCGAGTGCGCCGTGCACCACCAGTAGGCGGTGTCGTCCGCGTAGAGGGCGAAGTGTTCTTTATACTTGATGGGGCGAGGGATGTCGGCGGTACATAAGCTTTAGAGCGTGGGTGACAGGACAGTGCCTTGCGCTACTCCAGCGGCAGGAGAGAATTTTTTGGAGAGTTGGTTTCCGAACGATACTGTTGCTGTTCTATTGGTTATTATGGCGAGAATGAGGCGTACGAAGTGAGGTGGGAAGTTTTGCTTGGCCATTTTATACGCCAACCCACAGTGCCACACTTCATCGAAAGCTCGCTCGATGTCTAGGAATAGTGCTAATACGCAGTCACCTCTGTTTAGGGCTTCTGATGTTGTGCTGATTAGTCTGATGACGGGGTCCATGGTTGAATGGTCCTGTCTGAAGCCGGCTTGTTCGGGAGGGAGTATATTTAATTTGTTAATAAATTTGTCAGTTCTGTTGCTTAGAATTGATTCAAATGTCTTGCCTATTACTGGCAGAAGCGAGATTGGGTGGTATGAGGTGGGTTGATTAAGTGGCTTTCCAGGCTTGTGAATCATGATGATATTTGTGTTTTTCCATTGTTTTGGCACTGTTCCTAGACAGAGCGCAGCGTTGTAGAGGCGGCTAGAGTTGGAAGGAGCATGTGGTGAGGCGTGGCCGAGAGCATTTTCCTCGTAATTTTGTCCCTGACAGGTGCAGCATTTTGCTTGCTGGATATGAGAGCTAGTGCAATTTCCTCTTCAGTAATTGGCGCCAGAAGCTTTGCCTGCTCTTCTGTGAGAGCTGTCTGGGTGTTGAGGAAGTTCTCCAGGCCTTCCTCGATTTCTTTGGCGAATGTGTCACCGAATAAAGGGTCAGTGGTGTGATTGTGGACGTCCTTCAGGACCTCACTAAACACTTGAGCTTTCTGGTTGTCGTTAGCTGTGATGCCGTGTGGGATGACGAGAGCAGCACTGGGAGAGTTGTTACCAGGAGCTCCTGTTATTTGTTTAAAGGTCTTCCAAAATTTAGCCGGTTCCCTGGGGTTGAGCTTGTTACATTCCCTTTGCCAGCAGTCCGCCCTCCAGCGTTTTAGATTGTCTTTAACTGTGATGTTCAGTCTATTCCACTCGGTTTTTAGGGTGGGGTCGCCTGACCACTTCTATTGTCTTACTAGCTGTCTTTTTAGTTTAATTGTGGAGAGGATGTTTTGTGGAATTGCCTCCATTTTGTTTCGTATTGTTCTGGTGGGGACGGCTTCTTCGATAGCCAACCCATAGGCTGCGACTATTGGTTCCTTGTAGTTGGCTAAGTCGACCGCTGAGTTGATGTCTGCGGTTGGGAATTTTTCGTTAAGGATGCTGGCGAATTTTTCCCAGTTTGTTTTCTTACATAGTTTGATAGTCTTTGGGGAGCCGAATCTGTATTTTTTGGTGCCAAGTGCTGTGGTGTCGAATAGAAGGGAGATGTGGTCACTCCCTATGCTTGGGCCAACTCTGCAGGCGGTGCAGTGTATCGCCAGGGTGTCACTGCAGAAGGTGTGCGCCGGAATGGAGGACCCGACATGGTTGATAAAGGTAGGGGTGTCGTTATGTAACCAAACTAGAATTGATTCGTCTAAGAGTTCTTCCAGAGCTCTACCTTTTGTTGTTGTAACTCTGTCTCCTAAGGCCCCGCTTCTGGCGTTGAAATCGCCCATTATGATGCATTTTCCGAGTGACACTACGTGTTTTATGATTTCTTCGGGGAGGGGATCGTGAGTGGCTGAGTATATGGTCGCTACAGTTATTGCGTCAATTTTTTGGAGAGTCTATTTCTATTGCCACCACGTGCAGGTGCTGGAAGTTCTGCGGGAGTTCTAGACGCACTGCTGGGACGTCCTTGTGGTGAAAGATTGCGGCTCGTCCAATGCTCGAATCAGTTTGCTGCGACCTGTGGCAGATCATGTTCTTTAACTGTTGGATCTGCTGGACTGCTCTGACCTCCGCGATTCCTAATATATCGACCCTTTCTTCGTCTACCAGGCTTTGTATTAGGGGTTGCTTCCTGTTGAACCCGCAAGCATTCACGAGAGCAACAGTGACTGGTGAAATTCTTGCGCTAGACACCATCTTGCTGTGCAGAACCTAGGCTGGGGGGTGATGGTCCCCACAGTTGGCGTATTTTGTTTCCTTCGCTAAGCAATCTTTAGCTAGGTGGGGACCGGCGCATTCGCTGCATTTTGGTTGTTTTTTTTTGCTGGCGTCTGTGGTGTGATCGAACTCGTAACAGCGAGTGGATTGGATCGGTTGAGCTGCTCTGGGCCTTGATGGTTCAACCGTCTATATATAGCAGTTGAATCGGAGGTGGTGGAGGAGTAAATCGTCGTGGGTGTACTGATCGTGTGTGAACACACGGATCATACTTGTGGGTTTATTGTCACTTCGGCCGATTACTCTGGTCGCCTTGATGACTGAGTAGCCGTGATGTTTCAGCTCTTCCGCGATCTCGGCGCCAGAGACGTCGTCTTCGGCGTTTTTGACAACGACTGTTAGAATTGGGTGGTCTAGGTTGGCTCGGTCTGCGTGGTGGCAGTAGTTTTATGTGAGCCCCTGGGAAGCTGTTTATTAGGAATCTTTGCCCCAGGTATTATTGTTGGTCCGCGCGAGGGCTTTTTATAATTGCCTCGCCTTTTCTCGTCATGATGACGGTGATTTCACCACCCAGAGCCGTCTTCTTCAGCTCGGAGGCTACTTTGTTTCTGGAGGCGCCTTTGGGAGATCGTATAGCATCACGCTAGTGGGATCCTTGCTGGCGGTTGAGGCTGCTTTTGACCTGGTCGGGGCAGGAGGTCTGGTTCAAATGGCTCTGAGCACTATGGGACTTAAAATCTGTGGTCATCAGTCCCCTAGAACTTAGAACTACTTAAACTTAATTAACCTCAGGACATCACACAACATCCAGTCATCACGAGGCAGAGGAAAATCCCTGACCCCGCCGGGAATCGAACCCGGGAACCTAGGCGCGGGAAGAGAGCAGGAGGTCTGTTTTTGGATTTTCCTGGTTGTGGGGGAACGGTTGGGTTTTTCATGGGAGACAATGGAGGCATGTCTTCCAGTGAGTGGGAGGCATCGCTGCTGGCGACTTCTGCGTAAGATGCTCTTCTTACGCCAGGAATGGGTGAAAGAATGGGTGGTGCTGCATCGTCGTCGGCTTCGTCCCTTACATTGGAGAGGACGTTGGTATCGCCGATGCTTTCGGCTTGGGATGTTGGTGACGAGTTTTTGCGCCCTTGGCTTTGGGTTTTTTGCTTTTGTTAGACATGTCTTCAATGTGGGGACATGTATTTGTATGGTGGGAGGAATTGTTCACCTAACTGTACCTGACCGCGAGGAAATAGGCCTGCACCCTACTCTGCGCCTTTGCCTCGACGAACGCGGGCTTGTTTGACCGCAGTCAGGGCCCTGTTTCGCCAGATTCCCTAGCTAACAGACCCTAAATCTCGCTGTCCAGATATCTCGCCTGTATGCTACGTTCGCCCTAGCTTCGACAATTCCGCTTTTTAGAGCTTGTAGCCACGTGGACAGTTTGCTTTTTCGAATTGTAGGATTCGCAGCTAGGCTGCGATCGGTGGCGAGCGGCCTTGGACGGCGCGATGCGTCTGGCAGGCCGTGGCCCAGAACACAAAGGCGGCGGCAGTGGGGTCGGCAGCCGCTGCGTGCACCCTCTGGCGGACCAGCTGGAACTGCCGCTCGAGCATCTTCTTCAGGGACCCCCTCTTACCCTGGATCGGCAGAGTCCTTGCAGGATCCCCCTGCATCGCCTCCATGTCTTCACTTTGATGTGTTGTAGTTGGACTTCTCTTTTCATTCGTGTCAGCATGATGCCCTTCTAAGGCATTTGATGGGCTTCTCTGTTGCCCGCGTGTGCGGACAACGGTGCTGGCCTTTTTTTTTTTTGTGTCACGTGGTGTTTACAGTTCCTTCGGCTTCGCCGAATCTACGTGTATTTGTGTGTGGTTTGGTTTTGTTATTCTCTGTGATTAATTTTTACTGACAAAAAACAAATCGTTGGCTTTGGAGGGCATGGTCGGTAACAATAAGGCCTTGCGGCCCCCGACCATCCTCGATTTATGAGGCGTGGGTTTTAGTTGTTTGGTTCTGTGCAGTGGGTGCAGCGGGTGCTGCTTCCCACTGCTTTCCTATTGTGGAGTTTCGCCAGTCGGCCACTCGGCGAGATGTGGTCGTCGTCCCGTGGCGGCCGCTGTGCTCGTTGTTTTCCGCCGCTTGCCCGCTGGGTACGGGCGTCGTACATTCATTGGTCTGCAGCAGGTCTGCGTCTCACTTTAACATTTATTCTCAAACCATTTAGTCAAGTGTGGTTTACTCTAGTTTACTCTATATAGCGAAGGGTGGTCGCGCAGCCGACAGAGAGTGGGGGGGAGGGGGGGGGGGAGGGGGCTGGGTATCTCGATTTACCCATTTATCTAACACTATTGGGTTTCACAAGGGAGCACAATCAGCTAGAAAAATTTAACTACTAATCAAGGCAAAAACAATTTAAACATATTTCTGTTCCCTATTGGTTCCCAACAAGGGAGCAAGGATTTTCAAGGACAATAACAGGGTATATTATGTTAACGGGAGTGCTACTGGACTAAGCTAGAAACGAAATCTTATTAAACTATTAGGCTTTTCACTATTGCTTACTAATCTATGGGGTCTTGTATGATTTGGCGTGGCACTCTCTGCCTGTGCCACGTTCGGGGTATCACAGTACCTGTGCCCCTGAGCTGTCTACAGTTTTCTCTAATTTCTTCTAGTTTGTCAAATAGTGTTGTTACTAGTCTCTTAACTGTATCTTGTATCATCTCGATTTCCACTGTTTCGTGGAGCTCTCGTACGGGTGTCCATGGTGGGGCGTCCAGAATCCACCTTAGTACCTTGTTTTGCACCCTTTGCAACTTTTTGTGGTTGGTGTGGCACGTGATTCCCCACGCAGAACACCCGTACGTTAGTGCTGGGAGGACTGTTGTTTTGTATAGTGTTCTTTTTGTTTCCATCCACATCTTCCTGCTGAGGAAGAAGGGCAGGAGAGCTTTTGCGAGGTTTATACCTCTCTTCCGTTTTTCCCCGATGTGCAGGTGAAACAACATTTTTTTGTCTAGTGTTACGCCCAGGTATTTCACGGAGTCTCTCCACGGTAATTCCTGGGCGTTTAGGGACAGCTGGTTTCTGAGTTCCGGTCGCTCTTGTGAAATAGACAGCTGTAGTTTTGTCTGCGTTTAATGTCATTTTGTTTCCCCTACACCAGTCTTCTACCATGTCTAGCTGCCTTTGGAGGCGTGCTATGTTTGAGTGGTGCTGCCTGCCACTCGTGTAGAAGGCTGTGTCATCCGCGAATTGGGCTATCCTGGCATGCGCTGACAGGGGGATGTCGTTTGCGTATATGTTGAAAAGTGTGGGTGATAGAACCGACCCCTGGGGGATGCTGGCCCTCAGGGTCTTTCTTGAGGAGCATTTTCCGTCTACCTCAACAAGAAACGTCCGGTCTGTCAGAAAGCTGTCTATTAATTTTGTGTACACTTCGGGGATTGTCGTATTGTGATGTATCTTAAAGGTCAGGTTGTCGTGCCAAACCTTGTCGTATGCCTTTTCCCAGTCGAGGAATACTGCTGCTGTTCAGTTTGTGTAGTTGAAATTGTGTGTAATGTGTTCTGTTAGTCGAAGGACTTGTAGCTCTGCAGAGACCTTTTTCTGGAACCCAAATTGTTCCGGTCTGATGGTTTCATCGTCTATGAGACATTTGTTGATCCTGTCCAATACTACTCTTTCAAGTGTTTTCCCCATTGTGGAGGGTAAACTGATAGGGCGATGGTTCGGCGGTAGTTTTGGGTCTTTCCCTGCCTTTGGGATTGTAATAACTTTTGCTGCCTTCCAGGCCACAGGGAATTTTTGTAGCAGCATGCAGCTATTTATTATGCGTGTTAGCAGGACTAGTGGTTTCCTAGAGAGGTTCTTTAGACGTATGTTTGAAATTTTGTCTAGTCCTGGTGCGGATCTGCCCTTTCTGCAGGCTGTTATTTTCCTTATATGTGTCGGTGTTGTGAATTCTGGTGCTGTTTGTGTCGGTGTGTCTCGGAGGTTTTGAACTGTTTGTGTGACATTTTCTTCCTCAAGCTGTTCTGCGGCTGTGAGGTCGATCTGTGGTGTTGTGTTTTGCTACTCGTACGTGTCCGCAAACAGTTCGGCTTTCGACAAGGCATCAAACACGGTTCCCTGGGATCCTAGCATAGCCCTTTTTGCTGGTCGTTGCTGTCGAATGTTTTTGACCAGTTGCCACTCGTCCTGGGTTTGGAAGCAGAATGTCTCCATCCTGTCTTCCCAGGTTTCTGCGCGCCATTCTTTTAGTCGCTTTTCGAGTTCACGAGACAGTCTGTTCATTTCTCTCCGCTCCCGCGGTCCCTGCTTCTTTGCCACAGTTTTCTGTGTCTGTTTTTCTGGCATCGGAGCTCCCGCAGTAGCGGAGGGAGTTCTGTTTCGTGTCTATCCGGTAGTATTGTGGTTGTCCTGGTCTGTTTTATGGCTTTTTGTATTTTGGATGTCAGATATTCGACAGCATCGTCCATGTTTTCCTCTGACGACAGGTCCAGTGTTGGGTCTATTGTGTCTGTGAGGACCCTGCGATACTGTTCCCAGTTCATGTTTATCACTCTTCTTGGGATGTCCGGGATCGAGTTTAGCCTGCGGAGTTTCACTAGTACCGGATTGTGGTCAGACGTTAGGTCCTGGATCGTATCTAGTGTGACGTCGTCTCCAATGTTATTCGTCAGCAGTACGTCCAGGACGTCCGGTCTGTGTCCGGCTATGAGTGGGACGTGTGTCGCGTCGTCTGGGCCGCGGACGATGTAGTGGTACGCGTCCTCCAGTTGCAAGAGTTTTGTTCCTTTCGGGTTCGTTGTGCGGGAATTCCACGCTGGATTTTTAGCGTTTAGGTCCCCGCCCAACGCCATCCTTTGGTGCCTGTCGAAGATCACTCTGAGGTCTTCTTCCAGTAACTGGCGGTTTGGGGCTAGGTATGCTGCCCCCACCGTCAATTTCTCTCTTTCCGTGTTTATTGTGACAAGAGTGACCTCGATGTCCTGCACTGGCGGCGCGTCCACCACATCGTGCGGAATTGTCCGTTTTAGGAACACGGCCGTACCGCCTCCTCGTTGATTTTGTCTGTCGGTGCGGTAACCCGTCATGTTCCGCAGTTTAAAAGTATCGCAGGGCCGGAGGTGTGTTTCGGAGACTAACAGGACATCCACATTGTGATCCGATATGAACGTCTGTAGCTCCGTCTTTTTGTTTCCGATGCCGTTTGCATTCCAGATGCAAAGTGTTGTGTCAGTGTTTTGTCTGCCTCGTTGCGCCATCTTTACATGAACGCACTAAGCAGACCCTGTAGTATTATGTGTGTCTTTTCCGTCCTGTCCGATGCTTGACGGAGCGCGGTTGCCCTGTTAAATATTGTTGTGACGATGTTTGAGTCCTGCTCGAGGGAACGGATCGTGTTTATGATCTCTCAGAGGTCGTCCACGGGCAGTCCTTTCTCATTTGTGTGTAGTGTGGCAGTGGTTTTCTGTTTGTTTTGTGTTGTCTCTTTTTGCATCTGCGTTGGTTTTGTCGTGTTTGTTTGGATGTGATTTGGTGTTGTGTCGGTCGTTGGTGATGTTAGTGCCTCTCTGAAGGAGCGGCGGGGAGGTGCTGGCCTGTTCTTGTCTGTGCCTGCCGCGTGTGCGGCTGCGGCAATGTCCGGATGGACCTGTCGTCGCGCAGGGAGAGGTGGAAACTGTGGTCTTGTTTGTTGTGCGCGTGGGGGGCGTGGTGGGGAGCGTGCGCCCTCTGTTGGGTGTGTGTCTGGTCTGTCTGTTCTGCGTGTCGTTCTTTCTGTTTCGTCATTTGTCGCCTGTTGTATTGTTTCCCCTGGAGTGGGGACTCTTACTGGCAGGTTTTCTGTGTTTGTTTGGTCGTGTTGTGTGTGTGTGGTGTCTCTCTTAACTCCTGGTTGGGGTCTGTCCTCGTCTGTCTTTCGCCCTTACTTTTGTTTTGTCGGGGTTGTCTGTTTTTCGAGGGCGCACGCTGTTTGTGCTGTCCCTCTGTCGGCTGTCTGGGGCGGTGTATATACTTCTGGAGTTCCGGGCAGTCTTTCCAAGATTCTGGATGGTCTCCAGAGCACAGCACACAGTTCAGCGGCCAGCTCTCTGGTTTCCGGCAGTCTTTTGTGGCGTGGAGGCCCGCGCACTTTACGCACCTCGCCGGCATGTTACAATAGTTTGCCGTGTGAGTTAGGCGCTGGCAGCGGTGACACTGCGCGCGACCTTCCTTGGGGCGGTAGGTTTCTACCGTCACCTTTGTGTGGAGGATGTACCGCACTTCGTATATCCTCTCACCGCCCGAGCCCCTGGGAAGGGAGACTTTGTACGTTGGCTCTCGGATGAGCCTTCGTGAGTTACGTGCTCGTTTTTTAAACTGGTGCACGTATGAAGGTCTGAAACCTTTCTCTACAAGGGCCTCTCGTAGTTCCTCCTCTAGGACTTGGGCTGGTAGGCCGTGGACGACCACGTGTAAATCCTTTTTCTCGGGCGGTTGGTGGTTAAAATGCGGTACATCCCTTTCTCTTAGAAAGGCTGCCGCGGCATAGTAATCTCTTAGGGACTCAAAATTATACTTAACCGAGTCACCGCGGAAGATGGCCTTTAAGGGGCCTGATATTCTGCTTTTTATCTCTTTGTTCAGTTTGGTGTACCCCTCTAATTGGTACACCACCATTGGTGGTACATTTCTTGGGTTTGTCTCGTCCTCTCCGCTGTCGGTGGGCTGTTGTTGACCCGCGACGGCGGGAGTCGAGTTGTCGTCGTGTGACGTAGCGGTGAGGACTGCTGGTGTATCCCCTGGTGGAGTTTGTTGTGGTGGCGGTGGCGGGTTGTCGTCTGGGGAGGCGGTTGTCTCGCCTTCCTCATCCGAGTCCCCTAAAGCGTCAAATCTGTTGGGACTCTCGAAATTGTGTGGTATTCTTGTGGGGATCTGTGACTTCCTTTTCCCTGCCCCTTGCTGGTGCCGTGGGGTGGTGTTTTCTGGTGTGTTCGTCGTCGGTCTGCTCGCAGATGCGGAAGTCGACGCGACGCGGTTGGTCGGGCTTTTTTGCGTGACTTTCGTGATGCCGACGCGGATGCCGTGAGTGTTCTTTTGTGACGCGGACAGAGCGCGATTTTGGCGGCTCTGTCGGGCTGTGAAGTATTTGGTGCTCGCAGGTTTGGCGAATTTCTTTTTAGCCGTTCTTTTGCTAATATTTCACTCTCCTTTTCTCGTCCCCGCTGCTCAGCGGGATAAAGGAGTCGTAGTGTTGTGTAGTTTGGCACGGTCGTGCCGTCTGTTTGTGTCTTTTCCCCGTCTGGTGTTGTGTTGTTTGCCAGTTTTGTGTGGGGTCCTATTTTCCCCATTTTCTGGCTGGTGGAGGTGGTAATTGGTAATATCTTACGGGGAGGGTATTTTCTCCTATGGTTATGGTTTGTGTGGGAGACTACTTTCCCTGTTCGCGAACGCTCACTACTGCCCTACTTTTCTGAGCCTGGCCTGGCAAAGCGCGGGCTTGTCCCGCCGCAGCAGGGGCCCTGACCTTGCAGCGTTCCCCATGCTATCCAGTCCCTACTAATTCTGGCTTTCCAGAATATCTCACCTGTCTTCTATTGCGACCTGACTGGACACGAACAATTTTGCCTCTTCTTTCGGCGTCCCCGGCAGCGTAGGCGGCGGCTGAGAGCGCCCCCAGCTGCTGCGTGGCGGAGCGACGCGGCGTGCGGACGACCTCACGCTACGGCGGCTCGGCCGCGACTGCGGCTGCTGCTTCGCGGCCGCTGTTGTGGCCGTCATCGGGGCCTCTGCAACACGCTGCAGCGTGTCGACAAGGTGTGCGACCTTGTCGATCGCAGCAGACAGTGGAGAGACTGCTGCAACCAAGGTTTCTTCATGGGCTGCAATTGCAGCTTCTTGCCTTGGCGCAGCAGACCGAAGGTCGGTGGCTGACGTGTTGCCACAACTGCCTCCTCCCGTTGTTGTGTTGTCTTCTTTGCGCATTTTCCCCTTGAGGGGGACAACGCGCTCGTTCTCGGATGTGCCCTCTCGGGCACGCTTGCTGGCGCGGATGCGCCTTCTTCTGTTCCCCACTGCAGTGGGGGCGTCGTTGGCTCCTGCAGCTCTGTCTTTTGCGTCCTCGCCGCTTTTTTTTTTTTTTTTTTTTCCTCTCCGGAGGAGGTTGGTCCCTCAAGTGTACGGGGTAGGTTTTCTTACTTGGGACACCATTTATTTGAAGAAAAAAAAAAGACACCTTGTATTCATTTGAGAGCCTTTGGGCACGGTTTATTGGTCCTTGAGGCCCACAGTCTTGGTATTTTGTATACACTTATTGTTGTTTTGTTGTGATCTTTCCGATTTGATTTGCATCTTGGTTCTTAGTTGTATTCTAATATGGATAGCGGAATTCTTACTTTTTGCCAAGGGGCTGGTCCTACAGTTGCCAATTCTTGTAATTGCTGTCTGGTAGGTCTGCGCCTTTCTATTTTTTTTCGATGAGTCTTCTTGTAGAGGTGTTGATTTGGTTGTCCACTGTCGGCATGTTTAGTTCTTCGTATATTTGATTAGTACTCGTCCACCATGGAGCGTTAAGAATGAGCTTTAAGCATCTGTTTTGAAGTGTTTGGAGTGGTTTCCTGTTGGTTTTACTGGTTATGCCCCACGACGAGCAGCCGTAGAGCATCATTGGTTGGACTATAGCTTTGTATATGTTCAGTTTTGTTCTTTGAAATATTTCTTTGCTGGCCAGAAGAGGGTAAATTGCGTGGATGGTTTTTTATATGCGTTGTCGTTTTTGTTCTATGTGTTGCTTGAATAACATTTTATTGTCTATTGTTATGCCAAGGCATTTTACTGATGTTGTCCATGGTATCTGCGTTCCGTTTAACGCGATGTGGTCGTGGATTTGTGGTCGACGGTGTGTAAATATGATGGCGATTGTCTTCTCTGGATTTATTTTGATCTTGTTTAGTTTGGCCCATTTTTCTGTGTAGTCAACTTGTTTTTGTAGTCTATTTATTGTTGTTGATGGTCGTCTGTGCGTTTCTAGAAGTGCTGCATTGTCTGCGAATTGTGCTATTGCAGAAGTTTCCGTTTTCGGGATATCGTTTACATACACAGTAAATAGGGTTGGCGAAAGTACCGAACCCTGCGGTATTCCTTCCCGTAGTACTGTGTGTGCTAATCGTTTGTTATCTATCTGTACAAAGCACCTCCGGTCGTGTAAAAAAATTATCAATCATTTTAGTATAGCATTCGGTCTGGTCTTTTAGTTTCGTGACAAGGTTGTCCTTCCATACTTCATCGTATGCTTTCTCGACGTCTAGAAAAACTGCGGCTGTATACTTGGAGAGGTTCATGCTTTGAGTAATATATTCTGTAATACGGAGGACCTGGAGTTCTGCTAACAGTTTTTCTTGGAAGGCGAATTGTTCTTGTCGGATGATGTTGCCGTCAAGTAATTGTTGTCGAATTCTTGGGAGCAGGATGCGTTCCAGGAGCTTTGACATTGTTGGGAGTAGGCTTATCGGTCTGTAATTATGTGGTTGTTTCAGGTCCTTTCCAGGTTTTGGGATAGGTACTATTTTGGAGATCTTCCATGCTTGTGGGAAATAATGGTTGATTAAAGAGGCGTTGATGATTCTGGTCAATAGGACTAAGGGCTTTCTAGGCAGGTTCTGGAGTTGAATGTTGGAGATGAGGTCCGGTCCAGGAGCGGAGTTTGTGCCGAGTCGGTTGATAATTGTTTTTATTTCAGCAGGAGTGGTTAGTTCTGGTAGGTCGCGAGGTGGTGTCTGACGTATATTCTGGGCTGTAGTTGTCACATGTTGTTGGTATTGCAGTATGTCAGGTTGTTGGTTTCCTTGAGGTTCTATTGCATTTTGTTGTTCGTAGGTTGCTGCAAACAGTTCTGCCTGGCTGAAGGCGTCGAAGATGAGGCTGTTGTTGTGCAGTAAGGCCGGTTTGTGTGTTTTCGTGCGTCGCAGGTTTTTGATTAGTTTCCAATCGTCTTTGTTTCGGAGTTGTAGGATGCTCATTCGGTCTTCCCAGACTTCGGCTCTCCATTCTTGTACACGGTGATGTATTTGTTTTTTGAGTCTGTTTAATTGTCTTCTATTTTGTGGGTTGCGTGTTTGGAGCCATCGGCGTCTAGCTGCGTTTTTGAGGTACTTGAGATCTTGTATAAGTGGTGGCAGAGAGTGAACGTTTGTTTCAGGAAATATGTTTGTTGTAGATGCTTTCTTATAGGCTGTTTTAATTTTGTCTGTTAGAGAGCCAATGGCTTCTTCTATTTTTTGAGTAGTTGTTAGGTCTAGTGTGGGACGAATGTTATTATTTAGCCATCTCTGGAATTGGTCCCAATTTATTGTGGTTTTGTGTTGTGGGTGAGGGGGTTCTATTGCGTTACCGATGTGGCCAATTACAGGTAGATGGTCGGAGGTGAGATCTTGAAAGGTTCGGAGATGCAGGTCGGGATCGAGGTTCTTGGTTATGCAGATATCAAGGACGTCCGGTTGGTGGCGGTGATTGAATGGAATGTGGGTAATATCTTCAGGAGCGGAAATTGGCAGCATTCAGTCGTCCTTGTACGTTATATAGTGTGTTTCCGCGTGCATTGTTTCGTCGGCATTCCACGTGGTGTTTTTTGCATTTAAGTCGCCGGCCAGTAAGATTTTGTTGTTGTTATCAAATATTTGTAGCAAGTCATTTTCTTCGAATATTGCTCTGGGGCTGAGGTATGCAGCCACCAGGGTTATTTTTCCTTGTACTGTTTCTATTTTAACTATTGTGGCTTCTAGTGATGTCATTTGTGGCGTAATTTCAGGGTTGTGTCATATATGAGAGCGAATGAAGATGGCCGTTCCGCCTCCCTGTCGGTTACTTCGGTCTGTTCGGTGGCATATTCTAAGTTTAAATGATTGTGATGGACGTAAATGAGTTTCAGTGGCAAATAGTATGTCGATCTTGTTTTCTTCTATGAATTCATTTAATAGGTCTTTTTTGTTGTGTAGTCCTGAGGCGTTAAAGTTACAAAATCGAAGGTTTTGTTTCTTGGTAGGTCTAATTTCCATTGTCGGTACCAAAGAATTTCATTACTCCACCGACAATTGCCATTAT
Source organism: Schistocerca serialis cubense (assembly GCF_023864345.2). Taxonomy (NCBI): domain Eukaryota; kingdom Metazoa; phylum Arthropoda; class Insecta; order Orthoptera; family Acrididae; genus Schistocerca; species Schistocerca serialis. The sequence goes on from NC_064646.1 coordinate 455,341,543, forward strand.
TTTTGATAGTATGTCTGGTGCAGTCATGAATTGCTGAAATGTGGTGGCGGTGATTGATATTATGTTCGTCCACTGTGTGTTTTGCCAGAAGTTTTTAATATGGTTGTGGAAGTCGAGGAAGAAAGCAGGTCCAGTTGTTTGGTTTGAGATTGAATTTGGTGCCTGTTGTGTCTGGGTAGTTGAGGGTGATTACTGATTTGTCTGGAGATTTGCCCATGTTTTGCGTCCTCTGCGGCTGGCTTCAGCTGGAGTTGGCATTGGTGTGTTCTTTATGGCTGGTTGAATTGTTGCTACTGCTGGAGTGGTGGTTCTTGGTCGTTGGGCTTGGTAAATGCGTATTGCTTTCTGGAATTCTTCGCAGCCGCGAAAGGACGCGAGGTGGCCATCTTGTTTGCAGTTTACACAGTGTGATGTAGCGTTTACTGGTAGGCTGCATTCTCTTGCTCTATGGGCGCCACCGCAGCGGATACAGCGAGTCGGCATAGAACAATAGTTTGCGGTGTGAAAGAAACCCTAACACTTTTTACATTATGGTGGACCGTCTTTATTTTGATAAGATTCAGTTGTTACCTTTGTGTCAAGGACGTAGCGGACGTGGTAAATGGCGTCGTTTTCTGGTTTTCTGTCAAGTGTTACGCAGAAGACGTCCATGGGTCGTAATTGTTTTGTATTTTTGTCCCTTTTCTTGTATTGGTGAACGTTTCTTGGCTTGAAGTTGAGGTATCGTAAGTCTTTGTCTACTTCTGCTTCTGTGACTGTTTCTGGTAAACCTTTTATCACTACTTTTAGGTGTCTTTCACTTTGCGGTTGATGAGTAAAATTGGAAATGTTGTGATGATGAAAGAAGTCGAGTGCTGTCCGTTGGTCTTTCATTGAGTCAAAGTGATATTTGATAGTGTCTCCTTTATAGATAGCCTGTATTGGTCCTTCCATGTGCTTTTTCAATGCTGCGTTGAGCGTTAGGTAGTGGCCTTTGTACTGGATAGTAATGGGCGGGATCCTTGGTTTCTTTGGGATGGCTTGAGAAGCGTTTGATGATGATGGAGTTGGTTGGGTTGAAGTTGCTGGATTTCTGGTACTATTGCTTCGTTGTGTTGGAGGTGAGAGAGGTTCAAATCGGTTTTCTGTTTGAATGGTGAATTGTTTGTGCGGTGCTGTGTCGTCTTCAGTGTTCTTTCGTTTTGCTGTTTTCCGTGGGGGAGGGGTTTGGAAATCCTCTTCCCCATCGTCTTGTTCCATCTCTTCTTGCTCAGATGACTCAGATTCTGAAGAGCGGTAGTACTGTGAAATGTTGTCATCATCGTATGTTTGATTTTTGTCTTCATTGGTCGAGTTTTGCTCTGTGTCCTGTCGTGGTGCGTCGTGATTGGTTGGTTGGTTTGTTGGTTTTGGCGGGAAGTCGCCACGTTGTTCTCTTGTTGTGCCTGTTGTAGCTTTTGGATTTGTTGTCTGAGTGCATGTTCGACATCTGTTTCCTGTGTGTTGGTGGTGTTTGGCTCAGACCTACTCGCGAGATCTACCTCAGCCCTATTGCTAGTTCTTAGCCTGGAAGGCCGCGGACGTACAGCTCGCGGGGGGCCGGCCTGCTCTCGGTCGGGCCCCTGCGTCTGAGGCCCTACGTCTTCATCGTTCCCTTCGCTATCCATCCTATCCCCAGCTATTCTGGGAAGGCTCTCCTGAGTCCTATTTCGCCCTGTCAAGCTATCGACACGACAATTCCGCAATACGTTCACAACGGTGCGATGTAAAAACGCCGCCCCTTTGTGACCGTCACACAGCTCGCGCTGCTCGGCGCCCGATGTCGCTGTTGCCTTTTTTGTGCGTCGGCAAGGGTACTACCTCCGGAGGAGGTTGGCCCCTCAAGTGTGCGGGGTAGGTTTGCTTACTGGGGACACCATTTATTTGACAAAAATGGGACACCTTGTTTTCGTTGGAGAGCCCTTGGGCACAGTATGTTGGTCCTTTAGGCCCACAGTCTTGGTATTTTTATATTTTATTGAAGCTTCGTTGTTCTGATTGACCTGTTCTATTGATTTGCCTCTCTTAGTTATATTGTAGGATGGAGAGCGGAACTCTTATTTTTTTGCCTGGTGGCTGGTGCTACAGTTGCTAGATCCTGTAATTCCTGCGTGGTAGGTCTGAGCCTTTCTATTTTCTCGATTAGTCTTCTTCTTGTGGCGATGATTTGACTGTCGACGGTCGGCATGTTAAGTTCTTCATGTATGCGATTTGTCTTCGTCCACCATGGCGCATTAAGGATTAGCTTTAAGCATCTGTTTTGCAGTGTTTGGAGTGGTTTCCTATTTGTTCTGCTGGTTATGCCCCACGACGAGCAGCCGTAGAGCATCATGGGTATGACTATTGCTTTGTATATGTTTAATTTCGTTCTTTGAAACATTTCCTTGCTGGCCAGAAGAGGGTAAATTGCGTGAATGGTTCTTGATATTCGTAGACGTTTTCGTTCTATGTGCTGCTTGAATAGCATTTTGTTGTCTATTGTTACACCGAGGTATTTGACTGATATTGTCCATGGTATTTGCGTTCCATTTAGCTCAATTTGGTCGTGGATCTGTGGTCGACGGCGTGTAAATAGTATGGCAACTGTCTTCTCCGGGTTTACTTTGATCCTGTTTCTTTTGGCCCATTTTTCTGTGTGGTCCACTTGTTGTTGCAGTCTATTTATTGTCGTTGATAGTCGTCGGTGCGTTTCTAGGAGTGCCGTGTCATCTGCAAATTGCGCTATTGTCGAAGTTTCAGTTTTTGGTATGTCATTGACGTATACTGTGAAAAGGGTCGGCGAAAGCACCGAACCCTGCGGTATTCCTTCCTGTAATATTTTATGAGCTAATCGTTTGTTATCAATCTGAACAAAACATCTTCGGTCGTGTACGAAACTGTCAATCATTTTAATGTAACATTCAGGTATGTCGGTCTGGTCTTTTAATTTCGTAATTAGGTTGTCCTTCCACACTTTGTCGTATGCCTTTTCGACGTCTAGGAAAATTGCGGCTGTATATCTGGAGAGGTTCATGTTTTTGGTAATGTGTTCTGTAATACGGAGGATCTGGAGTTCTGCTGACAGTTTTTCTTGGAATTCAAATTGTTCTTGTCGGATGATGTTGCCGTCAAGTAAAGGTTGTCGGATTCTTGGGAGCAGGATGCGTTCCAGGAGCTTGGACATCGTTGGGAGTAGGCTTATCGGTCTATTGTTTTGTGGTTGCTTCAGGTGTTTTCCAGGTTTGGGTATCGGTACTATTTTGGAAATCTTCCATGCTTGAGGAAAGTAGTGGTTGATTAGGCAGGCGTTGATGATTCTGGTGAGCAGGACAAGAGGTTTTCTTGGCAGGTTCTGGAGATGAATGTTGGAGATGAGGTCCGGTCCAGGAGCGGAGTTTGTGCCAAGTCGGTTGATAATTGTTTTTATTTCAGCTGGAGTGGTTAGTTCTGGTAGATCGCGCGGAGGTGTCTGACGTATATTCTGGGCTGTAGTTGTCACATGTTGTTGGTATTGTAGTATGTCAGGTTGTAGGTTTCCAAGAGGTTCTATTGTACACTCCTGGAAATGGAAAAAAGAACACATTGACACCGGTGTGTCAGACCCACCATACTTGCTCCGGACACTGCGAGAGGGCTGTACAAGCAATGATCACACGCACAGCACAGCGGACACACCAGGAACCGCGGTGTTGGCCGTCGAATGGCGCTAGCTGCGCAGCATTTGTGCACCGCCGCCGTCAGTGTCAGCCAGTTTGCCGTGGCATACGGAGCTCCATCGCAGTCTTTAACACTGGTAGCATGCCGCGACAGCGTGGACGTGAACCATATGTGCAGTTGACGGACTTTGAGCGAGGGCGTATAGTGGGCATGCGGGAGGCCGGATGGACGTACCGCCGAATTGCTCAACACGTGGGGCGTGAGGTCTCCACAGTACATCGATGTTGTCGCCAGTGGTCGGCGGAAGGTGCACGTGCCCGTCGACCTGGGACCGGACCGCAGCGACGCACGGATGCACGCCAAGACCGTAGGATCCTACGCAGTGCCGTAGGGGACCGCACCGCCATTTCCCAGCAAATTAGGGACACTGTTGCTCCTGGGGTATCGGCGAGGACCATTCGCAACCGTCTCCATGAAGCTGGGCTACGGTCCCGCACACCGTTAGGCCGTCTTCCGCTCACGCCCCAACATCGTGCAGCCCGCCTCCAGTGGTGTCGCGACAGGCGTGAATGGAGGGACGAATGGAGACGTGTCGTCTTCAGCGATGAGAGTCGCTTCTGCCTTGGTGCCAATGACGGTCGTATGCGTGTTTGGCGCCGTGCAGGTGAGCGCCACAATCAGGACTGCATACGACCGAGGCACACAGGGCCAACACCCGGCATCATGGTGTGGGGAGCGATCTCCTACACTGGCCGTACACCACTGGTGATCGTCGAGGGGACACTGAATAGTGCACGGTACATCCAAACCGTCATCGAACCCATCGTTCTACCATTCCTAGACCGGCAAGGGAACTTGCTGTTCCAACAGGACAATGCACGTCCGCATGTATCCCGTGCCACCCAACGTGCTCTAGAAGGTGTAAGTCAACTACCCTGGCCAGCAAGATCTCCGGATCTGTCCCCCATTGAGCATTTTTGGGACTGGATGAAGCGTCGTCTCACGCGGTCTGCACGTCCAGCACGAACGCTGGTCCAACTGAGGCGCCAGGTGGAAATGGCATGGCAAGCCGTTCCACAGGACTACATCCAGCATCTCTACGATCGTCTCCATGGGAGAATAGCAGCCTGCATTGCTGCGAAAGGTGGATATACACTGTACTAGTGCCGACATTGTGCATGCTCTGTTGCCTGTGTCTATGTGCCTGTGGTTCTGTCAGTGTGATCATGTGATGTATCTGACCCCAGGAATGTGTCAATAAAGTTTCCCCTTCCTGGGACAATGAATTCACGGTGTTCTTATTTCAATTTCCAGGAGTGTATTTTGTTGTTCATAGGTTGCTGCAAACAGTTCTGCCTGGCTGAGGGCGTCGAAGATGAGGTTGTTATTGTGCAGTAAGGCCGGTTTGTGTGTTTTCGTGCGTCGCAGGTTTTTGATTAGTTTCCAATCGTCTTTGTTTCGGAGTTGTAGGGTGCTCGTGCGGTCTTCCCAGACTTCGGCTCTCCATTCCTGTACACGGTGATGGATTTGCTTTTTGAGTCTGTTTAATTGTCTTCGGTCTTCCGGATTTCGAGTGTGGAGCCATCGGCGTCTAGCTGCGTTTTTAAGGTACTTGAGATCTTGTATGAGTGGTGGCAGATTGTGACCGTTTGATTCGGGAAATATTGTAATTGTAGATGCTTTTATATATGCTGTTTTAATTTTGTCTGCTAACGATCCGATAGCTTCTTCTATTTTTCGTGTAGTAGTTAGGTCCAATGTGGGACGAATGTTGTTATTTAGCCATCTGTGGAATTGGTCCCAATTTATAATGGTTTTGTGTTGTGGGTGAGGCGGTTCTATTGCAGTACCGATGTGGCCGATTACAGGTAGGTGGTCAGAGGTGAGATCTTGAAAGGTTCGGAGATGTAAGTCAGGATCGAGGTTCTTGGTTATGCAGATATCCTGGACGTCGGGTTGGTGGCGGTGATTGTAATTTCCGCTCCTCAAGATATCACCCACATTCCATTCAACGTTCAGTCTTCCTTGTAGATTATATAGCGTGTTTCCGCGTGCATTGTTCCGTCGTGCATTCCAGGTGGTGTTTTTTGCATTTAAGGGGATACGGAATCGGATTTTGGGTTAAAAAATCGAATTTTTTTTATTGGCGTATTATATTCTGCCATGTTTTCTCTTTAAAATGACGTATCATACATAGCTCTACTACAATTATAACTATTTTATTTTTATATATTTGTGAGATCGGGTATTGCGCTTTAGTTATACACGTCTCTCGTGGCTGACCATGAACTTTTTGGCAGTACCTTTAAAGTGACATGAATTCAAATATCCCGGTTTCCAGCGACTATTTATACACTAGTTGCCCGAAAATGTTTCTCTCTGGTTTCCTCAAGTTACTCTTTGACTTTGTGGCGGGACTGTTTTGTAAACAGTGTGATATAAGAAAGTAGTTGTTGTTGAGTTATTTCGTATTTAGTGCTTCATTTTTCGCAGTGAAAATGCCTAGAGCTAAAGCAAAAGTATTTAAAAAGCGTGTGAACTGGCAAAAGAAAAGAAATAATGATTCATTAGCAAAGCAAAGCAGTTCATCATCATCACTGTTGGAAAATGTGAATCCACTTATTACTGATTTGCCGAACGAACTTACACCAAATGAAAACAGTGCTTCTCATAAAAAACTAAGAGATTTGGAAGAGAAATATAATTTACTTGATAGAGGGAATGAAGTTTTTGAACTCATTGATACGAATATATTGTGTGAAGCTCTTGAAAACAGTTTGTGCTGCAAAAAATGTCATGGAAACGTTTCTCTGAAAGTAGAATCCCATGTTGGCCTGGCTGCCCAGTTTAATTTAATATGCAGTGTTTGTAAATACAGCTGTAAGTTTCCAAGTTCGGTTTCAGTAACTGTAAATAATGGATACAAGAAAACTGAACTTTATAGTGTAAATATTAGGTTAGTTTATGGATTGCGAGCAATTGGTAAGGGCAAAGCAGCTGGTGATATGCTATGTGGTGTTCTAAATCTTCCAAGTGCACCTTCAAAGTTTGAAGCTTACAATTATGTACTAGGATCTGCAGTTGAAGATGTAGCACAGAAGTCAATGCAGGTTGCTGTGGAAGAAGCAGTGGAAGAAAATGACGGCAGTCGTGACCTCACAGTGGCGTTTGATGGCACGTGGCAGAAAAGCGGCCACACCTCCAACAATGGTGTTGTAACAGCAACTAGTGTTGATATTGGCAAGATTATTGATGTTGCAATAATGTCTAAATACTGTAGGTGCACAGGCAGGCTGAAAAATGAACACAGTGATGACTGTATTGCTAATTATTATGGTAGTAGTGGTGGCATGGAGGTTGCTGGGGTGAAGAAAATTTTTCATCGCTCTTCACAGTGGTATAATGTTCGCTATGTCAAATATCTGGGAGATGGTGACTCTAAAGCATTCAAAGAAGTTTTGGAAAGCAAACCATATGGGAACAGTGTAAATATAAGCAAACTTGAATGTATAGGACATGTGCAGAAGAGAATGGGTGCCAGGCTGAGAAGGTTAAAATCAGTTATGAAAGGGAAAAAACTAGATGATGGGAAAACCTTGGATGGCAGAGGAAGATTGACTGATTCCATAATAGACCACATTCAGAACTGCTATGGCCTTGCAATCAGGCAAAATACAGGCAATCTTGAAGAAATGAGGAGAGCTATATGGGCTTTATATTTCCACACCGCATCCACGGATGAGCATCCACAACATGGTTTGTGCCCCAAAGGTGAAAACAGCTGGTGTAAATACAATAGGGGACTAACAACAGGAGAGAAATACATTCACCACCACAGTCTACCATCAGCCATCATGGCAGAAATAAAGCCCATTTTCAGAGATCTGGCTGACAGAAGTCTTCTGATGAAATGTCTTCACGGAAAAACGCAGAACCCCAACGAGTGCTTGAATAGTGTGATATGGCATCGTCTCCCAAAAACAGTGTTTGTCGGAATTAATACACTACATTTTGGTGTGTATGATGCTGTGGCAACCTTCAATCTTGGAAATATAACTAAATGCCAGGTCCTTCAAAAGTTGGGTATGTGTGTTGGTTCCCGTACGGTACGTGCTATGTTCTTTTTAGATCAGCACAGACTAAGGCATGCTGATAATATAATCAAGACATTAGTGAAAAAAGCAAGACAGGTGCAGAGGGGTGCCAAAAGAAGACTTGAAGATGATTATGAAGACTGTGAAGGGGGTATTAGCTACGGATCAGGAATGTTTTAATCTTCTTTCTCCGTTTCCCGTAAGTTTACTTTTTACTTCATCTAGGAACATTATCTCAGGTACTGGTCAACCTAGAAGTCTGAAATTTTTATGACGTAGTGACATAGGTCCCTATTACATACTGAAACAACGATTTTTTAATTACTTGATTTACAAAAGACTTAGGGGTGATAGTCTAGTAAAAACCGATGGAAAAAATTTACTTAAAAATAAATGTACAATATCTCTCTAAGAAAATACTTTGACAATAAACTGTTGTTTCAGTATTGTTGTAACATATGAATGCACATACAGTAAAATTTTTACCTCTCTGTCTCCAGTAGTTTGTGAGAAAATGTTCCCTATAGTAGGCATATATTAACATTGCGGGGATAGGTGATTCCGTATCCCCTTAAGTCGCCGGCCAGTAAGATTTTGTTGTTGTTGCCGAATATTTGAAGTAAGTCGTTTTCTTCTTATGTTGCTCTGGGGCCGAGGTATGCAGCCACCAGGGTTATTTTTGGAATTCTTCGCAGCCGCGAAAGGATGCGGGGTGGCCGTCTTCTTTTCAATTTACGCAGTGTGAGGTGGTATTAACTGGGAGGCTACAATCTCGTGCTCTATGTGCGCCAACGGAGCGGACACAGCGAGTAGGCATGGAACAGTTGTTTGCTGTGTGAAAGAATCCCTGGCACTTTTTGCATTGAGGTGGACCGTCTTTGTTTTGATATGATTCAACTGTTACCTTCGTGTCAAGTATGTAGCGGACGTGGTAGATGGCGTCGTTTTCAGGTTTTCGGTCAAGAGTTACGCAGAATACATCCATGGGTCTTAGTTGCTTCGTATTATTGTCTCTTTTCTTGTACTGGTGAACGTTTCTCGGGATGAAGTTGAGGTCTCGTAGGTCCTTGTCGACTTCTGCTTCCGTGACTGTTTCGGGTAAACCTTTGATTACAACTTTTAAATGTCTTTCGTTTTGTGGTTGATGAGTGAAGTTGGAAATGTTGTGGTGGTGAAAGAAGTCGAGAGCTGTCCGTTGGTCCTTCATTGAGTCGAAATGGTATTTGATGGTGTCTCCTTTGTAGATCGCCTGTATTGGTCCTTCCATGTGCTTCTTTAGTGCAGCATTGAGCGTTAGGTAATGTCCCTTGTATTGAATAGTGATGGGCGGGATTCTCGGTTTCTTGGGGATGGCTTGAGGAGCAGTAGATGATGATGGTGTTGGATGGGTTGCAGTTGAAGGGTTTATATTACTATTGCTTCGTTGAGGTGGAGGTGCAAGAGGTTCGAATCGGTTTTCTGTCTGAATGGAGAATTGTTTGTGCGGTGCAGAGTCATCTTCAGTGTTCTTTCTCTTCGCTGTTTTACGTGGGGGAGGGGTTTGGAATTCCCCTTCCCCATCGTCTTGTTCCATCTCTTCTGTCTCAGATATTTCAGAATCAGAAGAGTGGTAATATTGTGAATAGTTGTCTTCGTCGTATGTATGATTGGTGTCTTCATTTGTCGAGTTTTTCTCTGTGTCCTGTCGTGGTGCGTCGTGATTGGTTGGTTTGTCATTACGGAGAGTCGCCATGTTGCTGTCTTGTTGTGCTTGTTGTAATTTTTGAATTTGTTGTCGGAGTGCTTGTTCTACGTCTGTTTCTGGTATGTTGTTGGTATTAGGCTCAGACCTACCCGCGTGCTCTGCCTCAGCCCTATTGTCAAGTCTTTGCCTCGAAGGCCGCGGACGTACAGCTCGCGGGGGGCCGGCCTGCTCCCGGTCGGGCCCCCGCGTCTGAGGCCCTGGGTCTTCATCATTCCCTGCGCTACTCATTTCTAGCTCCAGCTAGTCCAGGGACGTTCTCCTGCTTCCTATTGCGCCCTGTCACCCTGACAACACGACAATTTTTGCGCTACGTTCACCAGGTGCGAAGTAATAACGCCGCCCCTTAGTGAACGTCACACAGCTCGCGCTGCTCGGAGTCCGATGCGCTGTTGCCTGCCGCCTCGCCGGTTTTGCGCCTGGGCGCGGACGGCTGAGGGAGTGGCTGGCAATCTTCTGTGCTTTCGTCCCGCGCTGTCGAGCAACCGCGGCGACCATTCGAAATCGTGATGTCAGAGGGTGAGGACGTGCGATTCCGTGCTCGTGAGTCTGGTGCTCATGTACCAGGATCGCCTGTGCCGGCCGGCCGCGGTTTGACGGGGCTTGCTCCGTCGGCCGCCCCGCCATCAGCCGGCACGTCTACGATGACCCGACACGGCGCGAGGGGAAGTGTTAGTACCCTCGCGTCGGAGATGAATATGGACCACGATATGGACTTCACACCGGCTCTACCTGATGAGGACGAACCCGCCGAGACTCCTGTAGCCTCGAAAGACGCGAAGAACCATCGACGAGGAGACCGTAGCCACTCAACAGACGGCCGAGAAGACCACGGCAGCACAGCTGAAGCTGACTTCCAGATTCCGCCACGTAAGAAGCAGGCGCGCCACCAGCAGCTCATACTGGCCCGAGAACTGAATGTGACCAACAGGTATGAGCCCCTACAAGGGACGGGGGTGTCACTGGATGCCGCAAACGACAACTTAGTTGAAAAACAGAGGCAAAGAGACGAAGAACAGCGGCGGCAAAACACGCCCGCAGATACTGGAAACGACGATGACATGGAAGCAGACGCTCAACCAACACCACCTGCAGGACCGAAGCGGATTCCACCAATAACTTTGCGATATAAGGAGTCCTACAAGGAGCTGCACACGTGGCTCAAGACTAACTGCAAGGCGGCCTTTACAGTGAGACAGACGGGCGGTGAGACGCTGAAGCTGCTCTTAAACACCACTGAGGATTATGTCAACGTCGTGGGAAAGCTTGGGTAGGAAGGGATTCCCATGTACACGACGCCAGCGGTCCGTCCGCCAACCATAAAAACACTGATCAAGGGAGTACCAACGACTGTGACGCACTCAGAGCTCGAAGAGGAGTTAGAAGATTTTGGATATGTTGCTACACTCATAGAACATCACAAGATGCCAGGTACCAATCAACTGACTGGACACCGAGTTGTGATATTACCGGACACGCCAGAACATCGAGGCATATTTCAGCTCACCCGAATCTACGACTTGTCGGTGAAAGTCGAGCGACTGAGAAGATCACGCGGCCATATTCAGTGTTATCGATGCCAAGCATTCAACCATGTCGCCCGCTATTGCACCATGCCACCAGTGTGCGTCAAATGCGGCGCGGGACTTGACAGCCGCGAATGTACAAGGTCAAGAGAAGAAGCGCCGACGTGCGGGCTCTGTGGCAGGGCTCATCCCGCTAATTACAGAACGTGCCCCAAGCACAAGCAGGCAAGTCGCAGGTACAGAGGACTACCACCAATGAAGAAGCCATCTACGCGCCGGCAACGACCGCCGCCGCCTCCACCACCGCCGACCGTGGACCCGAGCAGTTGGCCCACGCCGATGCAGCACCGCGCCAACAGGCTGCGCGCAGAGCTCACGGCAGCGGAAGCTCTGAAACAGGGCCTCCAGCCGCATACGTCTACGTCAATTCCGACGTCACAGCGCCTAACTGTGCCGCCAGCCTATGGACCACAGCCGGCAAATGCACCCAGACAGCCGTCACCACCACCGAGGACGGAACAGCCCGATATACAGGTACTGCTTGCCCAGGTCGCATCTACGCTTGCGGAGGTGAGTAGAGCGCTTGCGCAGCTACCGAAAACCACGCCGCCACCATCGAGGGGACGATCAGCAGAGCGCTAACAGCAACTAAAGACGTAACCATGCATCATGCCTCGAGCGCCACGACTTGATAATTTACGTATAATGACGTACAACGAGGACAATCTGACTAATGACGTGCTTGAGCTGCAAAAGTTTATTACGGACTACAACATTGACATTTGTCTTGTGAATGAGACTTTTCTGAAGCCAGGAATTCGATCCAACATTCCAAATTATAAGTGTTACGGGACGGACAGATTGACACACGGCGGCGGCACTGCTATCTTCATTCGTCGTTCCATTACGCATCACGAAGCTCCTCCGCCAATCACGCGACACATTGAAGCGACTGCTATCATTGTAGAGACGCAAAACGGACCAATCACGTTCATCTCAGTATACCGCAGCCCACGTCAGCATCTCGATATTGATGACGCAAGAGCATTGTTAAGGTAACCAGGCCGACTTTTTATCGCCGGCGATCTAAATTCAAAGCATGCTGCCTGGAATTCCCTTGTAGCAAATATGAGTGGCCGCCTCCTATTGCAGGCAACGGAAGAAGTAAATGCGTACGTTTGTGGCACTGACGAGCCGACGTGTTACCCATCACGCGGCCGACCCGATATCATTGACATCTCCATTACGAAAGGAATCCCACATTTCATGACCGCAGAAGTAGTGCATGCATTAAATTCAAACCATCTACCCGTCATTTTCACCCTTCACGTCACACCAGTACAGCACCCAGGCCGTCTAAATCTCCGCCGCACGAACTGGGACTTACTCCGCGAACACGTAACATTTTCCATACACGTAATACAAGAAGACGACGACATTACGGAACAATCAATTACTGCCTTTACTGACACCATCACTGAAGCACTAAACCTTTCGACACCGCCACCTAAGCCGCCGCATGTACCAACGCCAGGACTGCCGCAACACATTCTCGATTCCATACGACGACGCAATAGATTATGCAGAGAATGGCGACTCACACGAAATCCGCAACTCAAGAGACAAATTAACCAGCTCCGACGTGACATCAAAGCAGCACTTATCAACCATAGAAATCAGCAGTGGGCAGCTAAACTCCGCGCCTTCACTCCCGATCCTATGCATTGGCACATGATCAAATTCTTCACTAATCGCAGGACCACAATACCGCCGCTTCAGACACAAGACAGGACCGCATACAGACCGGAAGACAAAGCAAACATGCTCGCTGACACGTTTGAACGGAACTTGCAACCACAGAACGACAGAGTTGACCAACAGCGAGTAGAACGAATAGAAACAGGGGCAGACGAATTACTCCGCACGTATGATGACGACGAAGAAGAAGAGGAAAATCAAATAACGCCTACAAACGCAAGGGAAGTTCAGGCTGCGATACGAATGCTACCACCGAACAAGGCCCCCGGCGTTGATGACATACAAGGTCGCGTTCTCGAGCAACTTCCGTGGACAGCGATCGTACGACTTGCAGCCATTTTCAACTGGATTTTCACCACATCTTCATATCCATCACAGTGGAAGCACTCAATAGTCGTCGCTGTACCCAAACCTGGCAAAGACAGACGTCATCCGCAAAACTATCGACCCATCAGCCTGTTACCGCACATCAGTAAACTGTTTGAACGCCTATTTCTTGCAAGACTACAGAACGTCATATACAGAACCGAAGCTCTACCGCAGGAACAGTTTGGATTTCGTAGTGGCCACAGCACAACGCAACAAATTCTCAGAGTCGTACATTACATCATAGAAACATTCAACCGAAAGGAATTTTGTGGTGCAGTTCTTCTTGACGTAACAAAAGCATTCGACACAGTATGGCACAAAGGACTCATCTGGAAACTTCATCATATGCACTTTCCGAAGCCATTCATTCGCCTACTCGCCTCATATCTGCAAGCACGTACTTTCGCTGTCCGGATGGATGACGCACTATCGACACCACGACAAATCAACGCCGGGGTACCCCAAGGATCGGTCCTTGGGCCGATCCTCTACTCACTATTTACGACCGATATACCGACGCAACCAAGAGTAGAAAAAGCGATCTACGCAGATGATACTGTGATATACACACGCAGCCGCTGGAGAGAAGTCTTAGTGCCGCGGTTGCAGAGCGCGCTGAATTCACTTCAACAATGGGCAGCAAAATGGAGAATCACGTTTAATCCGACGAAGACGCAAGCGGTGATTTTCACTAGGAAGAAGACGATGCCAGCTCGCCACCTCCGACTTTAACACGCAGCTGCCGTGGGACACATCAGCACGATATCTAGGCGTAATTCTTGACAAACGACTAACATGGAAGCTGCAAATAGACGACGTACCCCCTGCGGGTCCGGGGATTAGAATAGGTCCGAGGTATTCCTGCCTGTCGTAAGAGGCGACTAAAAGGAGTCCATCCCCCTCACGGGGGTAGTTAGCGCCTGCGTCCGGAGACGGACGGTTTCACGACCTATAATCGTGGTCTCTTTGGTTTTTCACTTCTCGTTTCTTCCTTCCTTTTGTTGGTTCCTTTCCTTGCTCTTCTCCACTTCACTGTCTTCCTTACTCTTTCCCTTGACTTCTCCTTGCCTTCTCATTGCCTTTTTCTCCTTGCCTTCTCATTGCCTTTTTCTCCTTGCCTTCTCATTGCCTTTTTCTCCTTTCCTTCTCATTGCCTTCTTCTCCTTGCCTTCTCATTGCCTTCTTCTCCTTGCCTTCTCTGGTCTCCGCCTCGGCGTTTGAGACAGTCTGACCTCTTTCTCCCTCTCTCTCTTCTTTTTCCTCTTCTTCCTTCCTCCCTGTGCGTGTCTGAAGGCCGACCCACGCGTTCGCACGCGTAGCCGGTGACGGGGTAACGCGTAAGTCCCCGCCCTGGGTAGACATGTAAGGCACGCGCGTACCCCCTGGTAAAGGCCAGGCCCGGGGAGGGGTGATTGCCTGAGCTGATACCTTCTGACCATGCCGATTGGTCCCTCCGTCTGTTTCTCGGGAGGTGTGACCTGAGGTGTAAACATTCACCTAAGGCGGGAGTGCCCTCTGAGAGGGTCCCCACAAGGAAGGAGCGCGCCATCGGAGACGCTGGCAATCATGGGGGATTCCTCCGCAATGGATTCTACTCCATCGCTTTCGACTTCGACCCAAAAACGGAAACGTGACCAGCCAACAGTGACAAAAGTACTACCGCCTGCCCCACAGTTCCTCGTAGTTTCTCGATCTGAGGACGGAAAGGATTTTTCCTCTGTCAACCCTTTCGTCATTCAGAAGGGCGTAGATGCCATAGCCGGATCTGTCAAATCTTGTACCAGGTTGCGTAACGGTACCTTATTACTAGAAACTGAGAGTGCCTTTCAGGCGCAAAAACTGCTTCGGGCCACACTCTTGTACACGTTCCCTGTCCGGGTGGAGGCCCACCGCACTTTGAATTCGTCTCGTGGTGTAGTCTATAGTAGCTCCCTCGACGGATTGACTGACGAGGAGCTTCAATCTTTCCTCGCTGAGCAGGGTGTGACGGCTGTCCATCGGGTCATGAAAAAGGTCAACAATGACCTTGTACCGACCCGGACACTTTTCTTGACCTTCGATAGTGTTAAGCTGCCATCGCGCATCAAGGCGGGCTACGAGGTTATTTCTGTTCGCCCCTATGTCCCGACACCTACGCGCTGCTACCAGTGTCAGCGTTTCAATCACACTCGACAGTCTTGCTCCAATGCGGCTAAATGTGTCACTTGTGGCAGGGATGCCCATGAGGGTGACTGTCCACCTCCGTCTCCTCGTTGTGTGAACTGTCAGGGTGACCATGCCGCATCCTCCCGCGACTGTCCTGTCTATAAGGAAGAACGCTGTATCCAGGAAATTCGAGTCAAAGAGAAAGTGTCCACCTCGGCTGCTCGCAAGCTATTGGCTAGTAGGAAGCCCACGCTGCTCCCAGCGGGGAAATACAGCACTGTCCTCGCCTCTCCTCGGACTACCCGGGAGGTAGCAACCCAGACATGCGATCTGACCTTCAGCACCACGGTCGTCCGTTCGGCCAGTGCTAAGATCGCGCGGTCGACGTCTCCTCTTCCTCCCGTCACCCCACAGACACCAGCCACTTCCTCAGTTTCTGCTAAGTCGAAGACCCCGAAGTCAGATGCACGGGCCTTCAAGAAGGAACCATCCCGTGCAGACTTCCTCCGTCCCTCGACCTCCCAGCCTTCGACCGGTACTTCCACCAAACGTCCTTCTAAAAAGGCGCATAGGAAGCACAGTTCTCCTTCTCCGCCGCGGCGCCTTTCTTCTCCTGCGCCACCCAGCGGTTGCCGCCCCAGGCCGTCATCCGTTTCGCCTGGCCGCACCGCTGGTAGCCGAACATCTGGCCGTTCACCGGCGGAGGAAGCTCCCCCTCCCGGCCATCCTCCCGAGATGGCCGATGACCCTATAGACCCCATGGACGATGACTGTCCGCCTCCTGATAGCGGCGGCAGTGCTCGCTTGAAGCCAGGCCCTAAGCGGCCTTCGAGGTGACCACTTCTATCATCTTCCTTTTCTTACGATGGCACTTATTCACTGGAATATTCGCAGCATTCGCTCCAACCGAGAGGACTTGAAGTTGCTGCTCCGCTTGCACCGTCCGCTTGTCGTAGCCCTCCAGGAAACGAAGCTACGCCCATGCGATCAAATTGCCTTGGCACACTACACCTCTGTGCGTTTTGACCTACCCCCTGTGGTAGGTATCCCAGCTCATGGAGGGGTTATGTTGCTGGTCCGGGATGATATTTACTACGATCCCATCACGTTGCACACCGGCCTGCAGGCAGTTGCCATCCGCATTACTCTCCCCACTTTTACGTTTTCCTTTTGTACCGTTTACGCTCCATCGTCATCTGCCGTTACCAGGGCAGACATGACGCAACTTATTGCTCAGCTACCTGCACCATTTTTGTTAACTGGAGACTTCAATGCCCACCATCCCCTTTGGGGCTCTCCAGCATCCTGCCCGAGGGGCTCCTTGTTAGCAGACCTTTTCACCCAGCTCAATCTTGTCTGCCTCAATACTGGCGCCCCTACTTTTCTTTCGGACACATCTCACACCTATTCCCATTTAGACCTCTCTATATGTACTCCCCAACTTGCACGCCGGTTTGAGTGGTATGCACTTGCTGATACATATTCGAGCGACCACTTCCCGTGTGTTATCCATCTCCTGCAGCGTACTCCCTCTCCGTGCTCCTCTAGTTGGGCCATCTCCAAGGCAGACTGGGGGCTCTTCTCTTCCAGGGCGACCTTTCAGGATCAAACCTTTACAAGCTGCGATCGTCAGGTCGCACACCTCACGGAAGTCATTCTCGCTGCTGCTGAATATTCCATCCCTCACCCTCCTTCTTCTCCACGTCGCGTACCGGTCCCCTGGTGGACCGCAGCATGTAGAGACGCTTTACGTGCTCGTCGACGTGCTTTACGCACCTTTAAACGCCACCCTACAGTGGCGAATTGTATTAATTATAAACGATTACGTGCTCAGTGTCGTCGTATTATTAAAGAAAGCCAGCTGGGCTGCTTTCACAAGCACCTTCAACAGTTTTACTCCTTCTGTTGTCTGGGGTAGCCTGCCCCGGCTATCTGGCACTAAGGTCCACTCCCCAGTTTCTGGCTTGAAGGTCGCGAATGAAGTCCTTGTGGCCCCTGAGGCTGTCTCCAATGCCTTCGGCCGCTTTTTCGCCGAGGTTTCGAGCTCCGCTCATTACCACCCTGCCTTCCTCCCCCGCAAACAGGCAGAGGAGGCTAGGCCACCTGACTTCCGCTCCTCGAATTGTGAAAGTTATAATGCCCCATTCACCATGCGGGAACTCGAAACCGCACTTGGCCGATCACGGTCCTCCGCTCCAGGGCCTGATTCTATTCATATTCAGATGCTGAAGAACCTTTCTCCTGCGGGTAAAGGTTTTCTTCTTCGTACATACAATCGCATCTGGATTGAGGGACATGTTCCCGCATGCTGGCGCGAGTCTATCGTTGTCCCGATTCCTAAGCCGGGGAAGGACAAGCACTTGCCTTCCAGTTATCGACCTATCTCGCTTACCAGCTGTGTCTGTAAAGTGATGGAGCGAATGGTTAACTCTCGATTGGTTTGGCTGCTCGAGTCTCGACGCCTACTTACCAATGTACAATGTGGATTTCGTAGGCGCCGCTCTGCTGTTGACCATCTGGTTACCTTGTCGACCTTCATTATG
Organism: Schistocerca serialis cubense; assembly: GCF_023864345.2. NCBI lineage: Eukaryota > Metazoa > Arthropoda > Insecta > Orthoptera > Acrididae > Schistocerca > Schistocerca serialis. The sequence continues at coordinate 455,359,373 of NC_064646.1, forward strand.
AATAACTTCTTGCGGAAGCGCCCGACCGCGGCTGTGTTCTTTGATTTGGAGAAGGCTTATGACACCTGTTGGAGGGCGGGCATTCTCCGCACCATGCATACATGGGGCCTTCGCGGTCGCCTCCCTCTTTTTATTCGTTCCTTTTTACTGGATCGACAGTTTCGGGTACGTGTGGGATCTGTCCTGTCCGACACCTTTCGCCAGGAGAATGGGGTGCCACAGGGCTCAGTTTTGAGCGTCGCTCTCTTCGCCATCGCGATCAATCCAATAATGGATTGCCTCCCAGCTGATGTATCAGGCTCCCTTTTCGTGGACGATTTTACCATCTACTGCAGCGCGCAGTGTACACGTGTCCTGGAGCGCTGTCTTCAGCGTTCTCTTGACCGTCTTTACTCCTGGAGTGTCGCCAATGGCTTCCGTTTTTCTGCCGAGAAGACGGTCTGTATTAACTTCTGGCGCTACAAAGAGTTTCTCCCACCGTCCTTACGACTCGGTCCCGTTGCTCTCCCAATCGTGGAGACAATCAAATTTTTAGGCCTTACCTTTGACAGGAAACTTAGCTGGTCTCCACATGTGTCATATTTGGCCGCCCGTTGTACCCGTTCTTTAAATGTCCTCCGTGTTCTCAGTGGTATGTCGTGGGGAGCGGATCGAACCGTCCTACTTCGTCTATATCGGTCGATCGTCCGCTCCAAGCTGGATTATGGGAGCTTCGTATACTCCTCTGCACGGCCATCCATCTTACGCCGCCTCAACTCCATACAACATCGGGGTTTACGACTTGCGATCGGAGCATTTTATACCAGTCCCGTAGAGAGTCTTCATGCTGACGCTGGCGAATTGCCACTCACCTACCGGCGCGATATACTGCTTTGTCGGTATGCCTGTCGGCTACTGTCAATGCCCGACCATCCGTCTTATCGTTCCTTTTTTGACGACTCTCTTGACCTTCAATACGGGTTGTATGTCTCTGCCTTGCTACCCCCTGGAGTTCGCTTTCGTCGCCTCCTTCAACACCTTCATTTTTCACTCCCTGCAACCTTTCGAGTGGGCGAGAGCCGCACGCCACCTTGGCTCCAGGCTCAGGTCCGCGTTCACCTCGACCTAAGCTCGCTCCCAAAAGAGGTCACCCCCGGTTCGGTCTACCACTCCCGTTTTTTGGAACTTCGTTCGAAGTTCATCGACATGACTTTCATTTATACAGATGGCTCTAAGACCAATGACGGGGTCGGGTGTTCCTTTATTGTTGGGGCACAAAGTTTCCAATACCGGCTCCATGGCCATTGTTCGGTCTTCACAGCTGAGCTCTTTGCCCTCTACCAGGCTGTTCTTTACATCTGCCGCCACCGACATTCTGCTTATGTCATCTGCTCAGATTCCCTGAGCGCCATCCAGAGCCTCAGTGATCCGTACCCGGTTCACCCTTTCGTACACCGGATCCAACGCTCTCTTCAGCAGCTGGTGGACGTCGGTACGCCGGTTAGCTTTATGTGGGTTCCTGGCCATGTCGGTATCCCTGGGAACGAAGCTGCAGATGCCGCGGCCAAGGCTGCGGTCCTCCAGCCTCGGACAGCTTCTTGTTGTGTCCCTTCGTCCGATTTTAGCAGGGTCATTTGTCGGCGCGTTGTGTCGCTGTGGCATGCCGATTGGGCTGCACTTACCGACAACAAGCTTCGGGCCTTAAAACCTCTTCCCGTGGCTTGGACGTCCTCCTCACGCCCTTCTCGGCGGGAGGAGGTCGTTTTAGCAAGGTTACGAATTGGACACTGCCGGCTCAGCCATCGCCATCTGCTGACGGCTGCGCCGGCGCCGTTCTGCCCATGTGGGCACTTGCTGACGGTTAGACACATTTTAATGTCCTGTCCAGATCTTAACACACTGCGCCTCGATCTTAACCTGCCTAATACTTTAGATGCCATTTTAGCGGATGACCCACGAGCAGCTGCTCGTGTTCTTTGTTTTATCAATTTGACAAACCTCGCTAAGGACATTTGATGATGTTTTTTAGTCCTATGCCTGTCAGTCTGTCTTTTATTGTGTTTTCCCTTTTAGTTGTTGTTGTCAACTTGTGTCTCGCGGTGCATTCTTAGAGTAGTCAGGGCGCTAATGACCACTGAAGTTGTGCGCCCGAAAACCACAAAAAAAAAAAAAAAAAATAGACGACGTACGAGCAAAAATCAACCAACGAATAGGCCCTTTATATCCACTAATCAACGAGACTTCCGACTTATCCATAGAAAACGGCCTCCTGATTTTTAGGATGTATATCAGACCAATAATGGACCATGCCAGCGAGGTATGGGGATGTGCAGCCAAGACGCACATTCAAAGACTACAATCACTGCAGAACAAAATCCTACGACGAGTTTTCCACGTTCACTCACAGTATCCACATCGATTTCTCCAAGACGCGGCGGATGAAAAAGAGGTACTACAACGACACAAGGACCAAGCAAGAAGATTCTACGACCGTGCACACGACGCCGACAACCCACTAATTAGAGCATTGACGGAACCACAACCGGCGAGGGACAAATATAGAAGACCGATAGCATTACTCGACCGTTGACGAAGAAGGAAGACTGACAATGACCTCTCTCAGCCTGGAAAAACAGGCTCAGAAGTAAAATGCTCGAAAAAGTAAAAATAGAAAACTCCGCAAAAGCTAGAAAGCCACATTCCCGTCCCACACACACACACACACACACACACACACACACACACACACACACACGCACACACAAGACACTGCTAAATAAAGATGAACAAAAATTTTAACACATGTTCCCCAGAAGAAGCAGGCAATGCTACAAAGTAAATCCTGCCAAAAATAGCTGTAAAAATTAGCCATAAGAAAGGTGGACGGAGAGCAACCGCGGCTTTGAATACTTCACAGCCGCGATAGCTCGCCACATGTGGGCCGCCGCGTCCTCGGAAGTGGGCAGAGCCTACTTGCGTGGGCGCCAGCGCACTTCACGCATGCTTCGGGAAAGGAACAGTGGCGAGCCACGTGTACCATCCCCTGGCAGCGGAAGCATCTGGACGAGTCCTCTCTTCTGCTTGAGGATCTCCGCGGTGACCGTTGTGTTGGCCAACTTCTTCAGCTCGTAGAGCCGCCTGTTCTCCGGTGTGTCGGTGGCAATCACCAGCAGGGAAGGCGACTCTTTGTGACTGACGTGGGACTTGACCCGCGTCACGTTTCTGACGTGGAAGTCAAGTTCCGCCAGCTCTTCTTTCAGCAGGTGAGGTTCGGCCGCCATGGGGAAGCCCTTGACGACTACCTTTAGTAGCCTCTCGGGGACGGCGGAGTGCGTGTACCAGTGAAGGCCCTGGTTCGACGCCTCCGACGTCACCTTCATGTAGTCCTGCGTATTGGAGACCTGCAGCCGTACAAGGTTTCCTGAAGCAGCTCGCAGTGTGAAGTCGGCAGTCGTCCACTGCCTCACGAGCTGCAGGAAGCCCTTGTAATCTTTGGCCACCGCAAAGACGATAAGCGGCGGCCGTCGATGAGACCCCCCGGTGGTGGGGGCCGTCTCTCCTTCGTCATCCGAGCAGCCATCTTCTGCAGCGGTCGTGGGCGCCGTCTGCGAGGACGTCGACTGCTCCGGCCTCTCGTCGTCTGCAAGCGCGACGAAGCGGTTTGCAGTCGATGTGGGAGGCGGGGAGGGCGTCGCCCTGGGTCTGGCCGCCCGTCAGAGATGGCGCGTCTTCTGCCTCCTGTGGTAGAGACAGTAGGCTGCCTCTCCTTCTTTGCCGCCTTTTTGGCGCCGTGTTGAGCCGCGGACATCGGCCGTTTGCGCCGCCCGCCATCAGGGAGATGCGGTGCGCTGGCTGCCGTCCTTTGCTGACTCCTCGTGGGCAAGAAGTCTTGCATGTTCATTATGACGTCGTCACCTTCGTCCGACTCGAAGTCCGTGGTCGGTGGCCGAGTCGTTGTAGGCGGCGGGTCAGATGCACGCTCCTCCGGACGGCGGTCTGCCACGCCAACATCTCCAGTCCTCGTAGTTGGGGGGCCGGATGGGGCCGTCGACCGAGCGGGCTCGGCCGAACGGCGATCCGCCACACCCATTGCTCTGCTGAGCGATCCTCGGAACTCCGGACGTGCCCACGATATCTCTGCTCACTGCCGGAGCGACGACGAGCTGAAACTGCGGTGGCGGCGGCAGCAGCTTTTTTTTTTTTTCCTCTTCTTTTTTTTCACACGTCTCTGGGATGGATAACGTGTGGCTGTTGTTGCGCGATGAAATCCGCTTTTCAGCCATGAAGGATGGAATGTTATGCTGTTGGGTCTGTTTATTTATTCAAATGGGAACTATTTTTCTTTTTATTGGGTTTCATTCCGTTTCTTGATGAGAGTATGTTTTCTTTTCTGAATATTCTATATTATACTATATTATTTTCTTTTCTTTTTGGCTGGGAATACTCGTCCTGGCATTCGCCTTACAGCTGGAGGAAAACCACCAAAACCTCAGCTAGGGCGGATCGAATATTCAGCTGTTGCATAAGTTACCTTCTATTCTTGCATCTTTTTGTTCTTATTTTCGCTGTTGTTGGTTGTAGCATAGGTTACTTGAATTATTCTATGTCTTTTGTGCTCTTTCTGGTTAATGTGACCATTTCCTTTTTTCGTGTCTGATATCGCTCACTCTTCTATTTCCTGCATGATGTGTAGGACAGGTGTGGTGTGTTATGGTATGTGCTGTTGTATGCATTTGGCTATTGTGTATCTGGGGAGTGGAAATTCAGGCATTCCCACTATCAGTATCCAATGTTTTGTCCTTTATGAGTCCATTTGTTGCCTGTCTTTGAGATCCGTAGTTTGCGATTTGGAATCGGCATCTTTCCGGGATTGGGATGGTGTTTGTTTCGGTGTGGACGTCTGCAGAGGTGGTGTTGGGGTTAAGTCGCCCGGCAATACGGAGGTTGCGCCTGTCGTGTGCCTGAATTCTGTTAGATTGAGTTTCCGAGTTTAGCCAGGTTATTGCCGCGACCTCGGGTACTGGCCTGACAAAGCAACTGAATGTGTGGACCCAGAAGGGGGCGCCGTAGAATTTTCCTTTCATCAGTTTATTAGGTTCATTCGGGCGCGCGCTTTGTCTATGGTAAGAGAGGTGTGTGGTTGCCAACTTAGTGTATAGTCTAACGTGATTCCGAGATATCGGGCCGTGTTCTTCGGATGGATTTCTTCGTTCCAAAGTTTTACTTTCAGGGTGTCTGGAGTCTGGTTTCGTTTTTGGCAGAGATGCCTATGTCGGAAAAGAATGAGTGGATTTTAATGGGATTTGGCTTTATTCTCCACTTACACATCCATCTTTCAAGCTTAACGATGTAGTCTGTGGCGAGAGTTTGCACATTGTCTGTCTGAGGTACCGGAGCACCAGCAGGCGGTATCGTCGGCGTAAAGGGCGAGGCCTTCGCACCACGTTCCGGGTTTTGTAATGTCGGCTGTGTGCAGTTTATACAGGGTAGGAGATGGTACCGCCCCTTGTGCCACTCCGGCCTCGGGGGTAAAGGGGGTAGATAGAGTTCCTTCCGGTTGGGAAGGATATTTTGGATTAGTTTGCAGATAACGGGAGGGAGTCCTTGCGACCAGAGTTTGTATAATAGTCCCCTTTGCCATACCTCGTCAAACGCCCTCTCGATGTCTAGGAACAGTGCCAGAGTGCACTCGCTTCTGTTTAGGGCTTCGGTTACATGGTTTGTAATTCTAACTATGCAGTCGGTTGTTGAGTGGTTCTGACGGAAGCCTGCCTGTTCCGCGGGTATTATGTTGTTTCTGTCTGCGAATTTGGTTATGCGAGCGTTGACAATGTGTTCGAAAAGTTTGGTTATAACAGGGAGAACGGAAATTGGTCTGTATGAGTCTTGGCGATTAAGGGGTTTTCCGGTTTTGTGAATCGTGGTGATCTTGGCATGTTTCCACTGTTACGGTACTGTCCCTAGGGGGAGAGCTGCGTTGAACAGAATAGACGAGGAGGAGAGGAGGTGCAGTACGGATGCGTTTTTGATTTGTCCTAATGTGATTCCGTCTAGGCCTGGTGCTCAGTTTTTACCTATTTTGGTAGCTGTAGATATCTCTGTCACTGATGGGCTGGGTAAGGTCGGAATGGTCCTTGGTGAGGGCTGTTGGGGCTTGGGATAGTTCCTCTATTACGTAGTTCGTTTTCTGCATGGTGATTGTCGAATAGGGGGTCTTTGGGGAATGAGTGTAATAGCGCCAGGGAGTCGCGAAATACTTCGGCTTTCCCTAGATTGTCCGCTATGTTGTTGTCTTATAGGATAAAGCCAGGGTTTGAGGGGGCGTGGCTTAGACCTGTGATGTTCCTAAAAGTTCGCCAGAATTTTTTGGTTCTTTTGGATTTAGGCAGCTGCACTTTTGTGCCCATTTTTCGGCTCGCCATGGTTGCAGAGCAGATCTAGCCTTCCTGCTTAATCGATTTCATTCTCGCTTTAGGGTGGGGTCTACAGTCTGGTTAAACTGTCTGTATACACGTCTTTTTTCCCTAGTGACGTGGAGGATGTGTCGGGGGGGGGGGGGGGGGGGGATTTTAATGACTCCTTCCTTGATGTTGATGAGGGGGAATGCTGTCACAAAACGCTTTGTTAAAGGCCTCTATGAGTTTGGCGTTGTGGTTGTTTAGGTCAGGTTCGTCCGAAATTGGCGTTTGTGTTAGTTCGTTTTTGAGAATTTCTGCAAATTTTTTCCAGTTTCCTTCTCCTTTGGAGACTAGATAGGTTATCAGGTCTGTGGGGTAAGGGTCTTGGGGGGGGGGGGGCAGATGTATACCGTCGCGATGTGTAGGGAACCCAAATAGGGGCTGATGGCCCTCAGTATAATGAGTTCAAGATTGGCTAAGTGGGGCGGTGGGTCGATTCTGACAGCAGGGAAGTCAGAGCTGTGGAAGACCGCCACCCCTCCCCTGTTTGCTCGGGTTTGCGTTCTATGTTGTGTAATGTTTGCGAGACGGAGGGGGCTGGGGCCGGCGCGTACTTCGGCGAGTCCTATTAGGTGGATGTTATTTGAGCTAACCATTCGCTCAACTAGAGGCTGTTTTTTGTTGAACCCATTCACGTTTAGGAAGGCGATGGTAGTTTTGTCAGTTGGCTGCGCTTCCATCTTCCAGGTGTTGTGCGGTCGGTTGGAGGGAAGTTTGGGGGGATAGGAGAGCTGAAGCGGCAGCGGGGCACCGCGCACCCTCTAGCGGCAGTTCCGGATCTACCGCGGCGACCGGGTGCCGGCGTGCGAAGCCGAGCGCGGCGGCGAAGCGCAGACCTCTCTGCTTCTGCGCCTCGACGGCGAGCGTGGGGCTCGGCGCCGCGGTGCGCTATTATGCCACTGACCTTGTGCTGCGCGGGCTTCAGCTTTCTTTCTCCTCCCGCGACGGCTGCGTCTGCCTCTATTTCGTTTGTCCGTGGAGCTGGCCGTAGGTTGGCGGGAACTCGTGGCCGAGTTGTGGTTGCTGCTGCACTTCCCCGCGCGCGCGATTTCCGTAGCTCGAGAGCACTGAGCAGCCGCGATAGCAGGCCATATGGGCGCCTGAGCGCAGTTTGCGCTTGGGAACAAAGTCCTGATGTGGAACACCATTAAGTACACACGACTCGTTGGTATGATTTTCGCCACATTTCACACAATAGTCCGGCATGCGGCAATATTTTTTTCACGTGTCCGGGTTCGAGGCAACGGTAACATCGCGCGAATGCCGATTCGTTCCTTAGCTCCACGGCTTTCACTTCCGCGTTCCCGATTTTGGTAAGCTGGAACAGTTTCCTGCTTTCAGCTGTGTTTTTCGCTATAACAAGCGTCAGGGGCCCGCGACCTTTGGTGCGCAGCGGCTTCATTTTTATCACATCTTCGACAACAAAGCCCATGCATTCGAGGTCTTCTTTGTTTTCTTCAGTTTTGAGTGACCTCGGAAGGTAACCGAAAACTACTTCACGTGGCTTCTTTCAGTCAGCGCTATACGTGTAGAAGTTCCAGGAGCGTTCTTCTGCCAGCGTTAGCACTTTCCTGTAGTCCTCCGTCGTTTTTATATTAACCTTTGCTAATTCTTCTCCGACGGCGCGAACTGAATAGTTGTTCTTGCCAATCGTGATGTTGACTGCGTTTTGGAACTCTCTGAAGGCTCCTTTGTACTCGATTACGATCGGTGGTCGTGTCCGTCGTTGTTGTGGTGGAGGGAGCACAATCCCTTCGTCCTCTGAGTCGCTTAGAGCGCTGAAGCTGTTGGCGACTCCGACTGGTGCTGGCCCTTGCTGTGGCGCGGCTTTTGCCGTTTTGGTGGCTCTGGTGAAGCCGTCGGCGTCCGTCATCCTCGTGTTGGCGCGTCTTCGCGCTGTCTTCGGAGGCGGCGATGGTGTGGTGCTTGCCTTCTTTCAATATTTTTTGGCAGGTGGCACGTCATCCGACTATGCGCGATTCCGTGAGGACGGCTGTTCCTTTTCTTGCACAGGTTCTTGCTCCACGAGCTCCTCGTCCTCGTCTTCGTCTGATGCAGGTAGCTCCGTGGCAGAAGCTTGTGGCATAAGTCCTATTAGGAGCTGGAGGCCATGATCGGAGTCTCCTTGTGGCGTGGAGGAGTTAGAGGACTGCTCCGTGGGCTGAGACGTCGCGTCACTGCACTCGCGAATGTCACTACGCTCGCGGGCGTCACTGAACTCGCGGGAGTTGGACGCGGCTGTTACGGCACTTATCGAAACACTCGACACGCTTCTGTCAATCCGTAGGGGAGAAGCACTGCCGGTGTTGGAAGATCCCCGCCTAACCACCTTGCCTAGGGACGCCAGATGAAAGTTGATGTCGTCAAGCCCTGAATGAAAATTGCGCAACGGATAACTGGGGAGGGGAGCTTGAGAGCGCTACCTAGAGAGCGTGCCCTTTCTGTACGATACTAGGCAAGGGGCTGGAGGGCTCACACGCCGATGTGTGAGTCCCTGCGTTCTATATATTTTATTTTAAATGAATTCCTTTAACATACCTTAAAAACCACAAAGAAGTCAAGTTAAATATTTATGACAATTAGTTACCTATTTAATTTAAACATTATCACTTGACTTTACAGCGATTGCAGCAATTGTTCCAGTTTACAGATATTACAATTTTACAACGTATAGCTCGGGTATGTTATATACTAATCTGCACGCACATTTCTACGGGCAAGACGGCATTGCGTTGGCCAATTGTATACCACCAGTCTCCCAATATTTTACATGGGACATCCACTGTGTGAGGAGGATAACGGGCAAACTGGGGACCAGATACGTTAACATAGGGGCTCAAATTTCCGAAATTAAACGAGAACATTCATTTTCCTTACACAATCCGAAGTTGGAAATAAAAGAATTAGCATAAATATTCAAATACCTCTCTTCTATGCGTGAACATTGAGACAGACGCACTGAGGGCACGTCTGCTCACTTACCCGTCTTCTGTAACACCCCTCGAATGTGGCGGGCACCCGGAGGTCTTCCCGGTCCCCGGGGGAGGGGATTGTCGAACCACTTGGCCGTGACCAACCTCTCCACCCCAAATCTTGTGACACTGGAACGTCTTTAACTTTTACTTGCCTGTGTTGTCTCTCTGATCCCCTACCCAGAAGTGAGGTTGGCACTACTATTCTACAGAACTACTTACCACTGCTTACCAACTAAGATTTGGCCACGCTTTACGGAAAGGTGTGAGGATTAGGAAAGTTCATGTGCAGATTCACATTAAAGTACAAGAAATGCATAATACACATCACATATAAATACGTATTATGAAGCCTGACACATTTCTTTCCACCCGTCCACATGGGTTCTGTTGCACCCGGGGCCGGCCACGTCGTGCAATAAAATTGGCGGCAGAGCCGCCTGTGTTTGTATTTCTCGCTGAGAGCGAGCAGCAAAACCTGCTGCTTATAGAGCGGAAACTACTGTACCGTTCCAGTGTCACTCGGCTGAGGCCCTGACATACTCACCTCTACCCTCGAGGCGCGCAGGGACGCGGCCCTGTCCGCTGGGGCAGACGTCGTAGCTCCAGCGAGCGGCGCAGCGGAGAGCTCGGCGCGTGGATCCGTCCCGCTCGGCATCGCTGACTCGAGTGACCGTGCTGCTGCGGACATAGAAAACCTACAAACACGGTTCCCGAAATTGTCAAAGCAGTTCTACGCAATCGCTAGAACCTCACACAATGAACTAATAAACAATCTCGGTCAGTACGACCAAGAAACAGTTAGATACGAGAGACCCAAATGACCACTCTCCTGAGTAGATACAACAGGAATTGACACAGCTCTCGACCAAACCGAATATCAACAGAAAAGCACATCCACAAACACACAGTTACTGCTAAGGAAAAACCTTCTGACAGAAAAGGAAGAAATCAGAAAGTGGAGAGAGCTGCGCCAGCATTCGCTGAGTAGTTGTCGGAGTGAGTGGACGCGTGTGCGGGACTGCGCTAGCTCACTCCATCGCACGGTTACTCAGCCGTAGGAATCCGCTTCCGGAATTAGTCGTTTCGGACATAAAGGTGGTTTAGAGCCGTGTGTTCCGAGGGCCAAGGCTTTTTTAAAATCGGGAGTGAAGATGCGAGAAGATTGAGACACCAGGGGCTGTATTCACTACAGCCGTTGAGCGATTTGTCGCTGTCGATTGCAAGCTGTGGGTCGGTGCAGCTTGGTGCGCGCCTTCTCGCTGCCGCGGGCCGCTTTTTCGGGCGGTTCGAGCGCTACAGCTGCGACGGGTATTCCTGCTGCCACACAGACTAGCTCCGCCCCTCCCACGCGTAGGGCAACTGCACGCCAGGGCCTGGCCACTGGCCACATACCCGTTCGTGTCAGATCTGGTAGGGTCAGACCTGCCAGCTGCATACCTAAGGTGCCAACAGAAAGCAGCGACCGACGTCCTTCGGCAACCAACCTCTCTGACCGTGAGAGTGACCAGTGAGTGATCCCTGTCCGGACCCACTCACAAAGAAAACGCTCTTGGCCGCTACGAGGTCAACAGGACGGACCAAACGGACTGGCAGAGCGATATCAGATTGCTGCTACTCAACGCAATCGCAGGAAATATGAAGAGGTTCGAAAAAGCCTGGAAATCTAGGAAAATATTGCCCAAGGGGGACAATACGCCACCAAATGCACGTCTACTGAAAACTACAGACAAGAAACCCTCAGGTGTGCTCGATCTACCCGGAAAAGTGGCCCCCGGCAACAAGAAGGCGCATCGCAACCGGCATCTACCCGCAGCCCGCAACCGACAACGACAATTCTGCTCAACTGCTGCAGTAAATACAACCTCTGGTATCCGAATACTCTTGCAACCTCACTCCCGATTTTGAAAAAATTGGGAGCTCAGACGCTTTGGCCTTCGAAATGCTTGGCTTTGCCTCACTGTGCGAACGAAACGACTAATTCCGCAAGGGGATTCCTATGGCTGAGGAACCGTGGAGATCGAGTCTGCAGACATGTGTGTTGGTCTACGCTAGTACACTCCAACAGCTATTCAGCGAATGCGTGTGTGGATGCGGGTCGCATTCGCAGTCGCAATAATGACAAGCCCTGCCACGTATTGGTGGGGTGCAGGCTAAGCTATTTGCAAGATATTCCTGCAGGTGCCTCATGGTGCTGGATAGAGAAGCCTAATTGTTTTTGGTTGGCCTATGATGGTGTGGGTGCTTTTGTCCTATGGCTAGTAAGATTTTGTTACTCCCTCAGCAGGTCAGGCCACTTTGTTGTTAGCCTGTGGTGGCCTTGGTGTTAGAGATCCGTAATTAGCCTGCTGACAGACGTCGCAGTACTCTCATAAAAGTTACCGGTGGAAGCAGTCATGTAGCAGAGAAATTCCAGTGTCGTGATGCAATTGGTTTGTGGGTAGTCGCGGGGTAAGCGCAGAGCGAGCTTCAGCGCTCGGTTCTACAACCGCTGGATGATTTCGATATGGGAGGGGGCAGCGTTGCCCCGCACCACAGCCGCATACATTAGCAGTGGTCTGATCTCTGCCAACCAAAGCGTCATTCCGTGGGGTGGGGGCAGCGTCGAGGTCGACATAGTGTGCGAAGGCGCCCCCTTTCTGTATTCCTGATGGATTTGATGTGAAGGAGCCAGATAAGCCTCGCATCGAGTGTCACCCGTGCTCCATGGGATAAGGCGTTCCATTATGGTGACAGGTGGGAGGTCTTAGGGCAGAAGCTTCTTGGTGAAAACCACCGCCTAGCTCTTAGTGGCGTTGAATTTTAAGCGCCACTTTGTTGACCACGTTCCTAAGGCTTCGCATCCTGACTGGAGACGAGGGTGCGTCTTCTCCGCGTTTATACAGCAAGTGTTCAGCGCAGTATCGTCGGCGTATAGCGCTAAAGATACGCGATCTACTCGCGGAGCGTCTTCTTTGTACAGTGAGTACAGCAGGGGACCGAGGACCGATCCCTGTGGCATTCCTGCACGTATTTCGGCAAAATACGCCGTCGTTCGTCGTAACATGGAAGGTTCTCCCTGTCAGGTACGACTTAAGTAGAACTACGTGTGACGTTGGGACCCCGAGTACAAAAAGTGTGTAGACGAGGCCGTTGTGCCACGTGCAGTCGAAGGCCTTCGAGACATCGAGAAGCACCGCCCCAAGGTACTCCCGAGGCTCCAGGGCTCTCGTGGCTTCTTCAGCGAACCTTAGGAGGTGGTGTGTGGTGGAGTGCCCTTGCCTAAACACGAACAGCTCCTCTACATGTTGTAGCAGGCGCGTGGCGTACAGTCTCTCGAAAACTTTGGATAGTGACGCGAGTAGGCTGATGGGTTGATGGTTTTCTGAGAGTCGGGAGCCTTTGTTTGCCTTCGGTATCGCTAGCACACCCGCATGTTTCCGCGCAGAAGGGTAAAACCCCGAGATCAAAATCGTGTTGAATATATTGGCTAGCGGCCGGTGCACCGCTGGCGGCAATAAAAGTAGGAGTGTGTGCTCGACATCATCGCCGCCTCCCACCTTATTTGGAGCCAGCTCTTTAAGTTGGCCTGCTACCTCTTCATCTGAAAAGGAGTCGATGGCGTCGCCAGAAAAATATGCAGTTCCTCCTCCGCACGCCTGACGTGTCCTGGGTCGGCGACATCCTCTATCGGCGAAAGAGTTGCTTTGGCCTTGGCGTCAAGCTGGAAGATGGAAGACCTGGCCGACTCGCAAGGGAGGAATGTTCTGGGTGCCTGTTCTGTATCTTTCCGCCATTGCGGAACGGTCTAGTACTTGAATTAGAACCCCTGCATTATTCAGTATGCATTTTGGTAGCGATATCGTTCGGGTCTAGAGAACCTCTCTCTCACTCTAATTTCTTCCTCTGTCTTTCAAGGTTGTTCTTGTTCTCGTTCGGACAGTTCTTTCGATTTGTTGGGGAGTTTGTGTATGTGCTTTTCTTTTGTTAGCTCTGTTCTTGTAGAGTGTTGTGAGTTCCTTTCTGTTACTTAGAGAGTGATGGTTTCTGTGTGTTCTTTTGTTTTACTCGAAGAGTAATTATTTGGGTCTTTTGTACCTGTCTGGTACGTTGTTGTACCGACCTAGTGTGTTTATTAGTTCGTTTGGCGATCTTTCCGTGTTCGCGTAAAACTGCTCCGCCAGGGTGCGGAATCGCGTGCGTAATTTTTCTGTGTCTGCCGCTCTGTGTAGGTCTTCCGTGGGGAAAAGCGGTGGTGTGTGTAGATCTCTTTGGAGCGCCGTCTTCCGGATCTTGTGTGCGACTAGCATTTCTTGAGTCGTGGTCATCTAGGTTGGAGAGCATGAGTTAAATTTTATCGCCTTCTGCAGACTTGACTTTGAATGGCCGGTCTCCTGGTGTTGTTTCCACTAGGTCATGCAGTTCTTAGTAAACTTCGTTGAATTAGGGTACTACCTGCTGAGGTTGTGGCGCTTCACTATCTGCGGGCTCCTTTGTGATCGGCAGAAAGCGGTTACTGACTGACGTCACTGCCTTAGCTGCTATGGGGGTGGGTTGACGCACGGTGTTTCGTGCCAATTCAAATCCGTCGTGCTCCTGACCGGTTGTTCGAATGTGCCGCTGTCTTGCTGTTGGTCTGATTCGTCTATTATTAGCGAGTTTTCTGAATCAGGGTCATTATGCTGTGGCTCCGGATCAGCTTTCTCGGCACTTCTGCCGTTTTATTCGCTCTTTGTTTGGTTCCTACACCTGTTTCTGTTCTTTTTCTGTGTGCGCGCGAGTTGGCATGGGAGTGAGATTGTCGGGGTGGTCTTCGGTTGGGCGGGAGAGGAGGGTTTTGGGTGGATTTTGATCAGGAGATAGGATTTTCTTTTGCGTGGTTGTCCTTTGATGGTGACGAAATCCGTAAGGAATTTTGTAATTGGTTCCCGGTTTTTTAGATGTGGCATTGGGTTGTTTTTGGCGTTCGCCAGCGAAAGATCTGATACGTCTACGTTTGTCTGTTCCTTAAACACGGTTTTGCTCACTTTGTAATTAGCGGTGCTCTTTTCTTGGTCTACTGCACTGGGTGCTCTACTCTTCCTGACGTCGGATTTGGAGGCCAAGTCAAGACTAGAGGCCGCCAGGGGATTGCCAGTCGCTGCCTTAGTTGCTGTCACTGTTAGTTTTCCGGCGGCTGAACGTGGCCCAAACAAACCAGCAGGCCTGGGACACTGGCCAACGACCAGGCCCTGACCTGCTGAATCCTCACACTTCAGGGGAGCAGAGCAAGGCTCTGCGGCAGCTGAGATGCTCGAACCGGCCGGAAAAGCGGCTCGCGACAACAAAGAGACGGCATCGTTGCCGCCAGCAGCAAGTTGCTGAGACTCCGAATCGTCACAATTCGCACATCTTCGCGGCGATTAGCTGCAACGACGACTGCTTTTGCAAGTGAGCGCTCGTCTGGCCTTGAGAAAAGCTCAGCCGAGAACACTCCTGGTTTGTCTCCCGTACAAGCGAGAGCCTATGGCTTCCTGTCCCAGACTGACAGAGACGATCCTCAAGGCCAGACTGCCGCTGAGCAAATGCCGGCGGCTGTCTCTGACTGTAAATTCTTTAGGTAGCTTCAGAGGTTGATTATTGCAAAGGCTGTTCTCTCTTCCAGACATTTCCTTCTATTTTGCGTGTGGTGCGTTTACTTTTCTTGTAGAGTAATGTTGTTATTCTTTGACTCTTTTGTACCTGTCTGTGGCTTGGTTGTACTGACCAAGCGTGCTGATCAGGTCGTTTTGTGACTTCCCGGGTTGGTATAAGACGGTTCTGCCAGGGTACAAAATCGCGAATGCAGTTTCTCTATATCTGTTGCTATGTGCAGCTCTTCAGTAAGGAAACGTGGCGGTATGTGTAGGACTCGTTGGAGCGCCCTGTTTCGTATGTTTTGTAGCCATTCTATCGTCGATCTAGCTGCGTAATCCCATACACGGCATGCATACTCCAGTATCGGTCTAATTAGACTTTGATAGACGGCTACTCCTGTGCTCGGGTCGAGGGAACTTGTACAGTTGAGAACTGGATAGAGAATCTGCATCCTGCCTAGGGCCTTTTTGCGAATTTCCCCGATGTGGCACTTCCAAGTCGGGCGCTTGTCTAGTGTCACACCGAGGTACCTCGCAGTGTTTCTCCAGGGGAGGTTTTGGCCCTGCTGGTGCAGCATTTGGTAGGGTCTTCCTGGGGGGGTGGGGGGGGGGGTGACGTCTAGTTATTAACATGGCTTGCGTCTTCTCGGAATTCAATGAGATTCGCCATTGTTTGGCCCAGTCGTCTGTCTTGTTTAGGGCGGTTTGTAGACGTCTCGTGACCAGGTTGCTGTTTCTTGAGCAGGAGAAGAATGCGGCGTCATGAGCATACTGCGCTGTTTGGACATGTTGAGTGGTTGGGATATCAGCGGTGTAGAGGCTGTACAAGGTCGGTCCAAGAAACGAACCCTGTGGCACCCTTGCATGTATTCTTCTCTTGCTTGACAGTGATGTATCTAGCTTCTCGGAGAATGTCGCACCGGACAGATAACTTTTCACGAGTTTTACGATCTTTCCGGGGAAGCCCTGGGTGTACATTTTGTGAAGTAGCCCGGTGTGCCAAACTGAATCAAAGGCTTTTGCCACGTGTAGTAAGACGATCCCACAGTAACCTTTGCGGTTGAAGCTTTCTGTGGCTGCTTCAACCACCCTCATTATTTGTTGGGGGGCCGAATGTTGTGGGCGAAACCCAAACTGGAATTTGGGCAGAATTTGCTCTCTTCTGATGTTATCATGTATTGGTACTAAGAGGAGGCGCTCGTATAGTTTACTGAGGGTAGGCAGTAGACTAATTGGTCTGTTGTGCTGCGGGAACGTCTTTTCCAGGTTTTGCGTTCGAGACTACTTCGGCGTGTTTCCACTGTGTCGGGAATTTAAGCGATCGCGTAATTTCGTTTAAGATATCTGCTAAGTGTGTTATTGCCATGGGCGGGATATGTTTTAGTAGTTCGTTGCGAGGTGGTCGTGGCCTGGTGCCTTTTTCCTTGGCAGCGATTTGATGGCGCTCACCACGTCTTCGGGACTGAAGAGTGGCGTGTATTCATCGTCGTCGTCTGCCTGTAAAAAGGTGGCCAGTTGTTTATGGACGGTTGCGACGTGTTCTCTGTCCTGAACCCCTGCTGGCATGAATTGTTTTTCGAACACGTCTGCTAGCGCATTTGCTTTATCTTCAGTGCTGAATTGCAGTCCACGTTCACCATGCAGAGGCGGCATTTTTGCGCGTCTTCTCGTGAACTGCTTCGTGGCTTGCCACAAACTGTGGTCATCTAGTTCGAGAGTTGATAGTCATTCTGACCATTGCTGGTTGCAATACTCAGTGAGTGCAACTTTCAACTCTCTTTGTAGTCTGTTGAGCAGCCTACTTGTGTTTTTGTTCCTAGTAAGTTTCCATTCTCTGGCGATCCTGTTTTTGTGTCTGATTTGGGCAAGCAGGTGCCGGGGGAGCTGCCTGGAGCGGGTGGCGCAGATGTTGCTTCCTCAGCTGCTTGCAGGATCGCTTTAGTGAAGTCTTCCAGCGCTTGTTAAGCAGTCTCTGCTGTTGGAGGCGGGGCTTGGGCTATTTCAGCAGCTATTCCGTTGCTGAACTGTTCCCAGTTTGTTCGTTTGTATGTTGTGATGCGCTGTGGGAGAGAGAGCCATTCTCCCATGTCGACCTCTAGGATAACTGGGTCTTGGTCCGACGACATCCTGTTTATCGAACTGGCAGACACAAAACCCGTAACGTGTTTCGTGAGTGCGATGTCGAGGACGTCCGCCCTGTTTCCGTTGTTTGGGAAGTGGGTAGGTTCCTCTGGGTCCCACACTTGGAACTGGTGGGTGCGCGCGAGTCATTGCAGTTGTCGACCAGCTCTGTTGCTTACTCGTGAGTGCCAGTCTGCGTGTTTGGCGTTGAGGTCTCCTCCTATTAGGAGCTTGCCTCTTATTCGACCTAGTGCAGCTATATCCTCTTCTTCTAACGTTTGGGAAGGGGGGCGGTAGGCTGCAACGACTGTAAGGGGCCCTGTTACAGTGGCAATTTCTATTGCAACTGTTTCAATTTGTCGAGTTGCTGGTGGGTACACTTGGTGGTGTCTAATACCTCGTTTGACATATACTGCAATCCCGCCCGAGTCTGCAGCAGTTGTAGTTAGCTGCAGATGCTCTTACACCTGGCTTTAGGTGTATTTCGGCCACTAAGCATATGTCAATGGCTTCCTCTTTTATGAATTCCCTGAATTCGAGGGCTCCTCTCCTTGCGTTCTCCTTGTGGTACCGGACATTCTTCGTATTTTTGTTTCTCACCGCACCTGACACACCTAATTGGCATGTCGCAATCTCGAGCCATGTGCCCTACCTTTTGGCAATTGAAGCATCGCCTTGGGCCCGATCTTTTCTGTAGCTTCTCCGGCGTGACTGTCACCGTCATTATCCTTGTGACTTCCCATATTTTCCTGTTCTGGGCGGAGTGTGGCAAGGCGACGGTGTGTAGCGGCCACGGTCTTCTCGGATTTGTTTTGACGACCGAGCTGACTTCAAATCCCTCCCTCTCCAAGTATTGTTTTATGTCCCCTGTGTCGGTTTTGTGCGGCATGCCATGGAATACTATTTTTGTAGGTTTCTTTGCCGCTATGGGGAAGGTGTAGAAGTGGGTTTTGTTTTCCTTCAGCATCGCCTTCACCGCTTGGCAGTCATCAACGGTTTTTAAGGTGACCTTGACTTGGTCCTCCCCGATTCTCTTAGCTGTGAATTTATTTTCTCCAAGGATTGTATTTATGTTATCGTACAACTCGGTGTACGATTTCTCGTAGTGGATGACAAGAGGAGGGGTCCGATATCGTCTCTCCTGTGTCTCCGTCTGTGTTGTGTTGTGTTTTCCTGTGTGTGAGGGGGAGGGGGGGGAGTCTTCTATGGGGGAGAACCTGTTGCTCGTCGCTACAGGGGCAGTTGTGTGTAGCACAGGGGAGCGGCCGGCGGTTCTTTGTGGCCTCTGGAAACCGTCCTCGTCTGTTTCTAGGCTTGTGTTGGCAGATGCGAACATGCGCACTGCAGCGCGCACAGCGCCACGAACACAAAGCGGCCAGCAGACGACACGGGCGCGCTGTTCTTCCAAGTACCGAAAATTGCGTTTACGTTGCCATAACGCATGACGCCGCATTCCATCGACCTGACGTGCCCGCCTTCAGCGCCCTTGCCTTCTACTTAACAGTATCAGGCGCAGTATATCCATTTCCATGATTCTCAGCTGAAATGCATAAAATTTTTTACAGTTTCTCTGACCGCGTGTTTCCATGCATGCATAGTACCGATAGCGTATTTGACTGTATTCTGCAGATTGTCGTAAATGCCGCATTATGTCATTCTCATTCACACTGACATCGCGTTTTGGATTTTACGTTTCGGAAAATGAGTTAGGAATAGTGTGTAGTACCACATTGTACTAATACCTCTATAAAAACACCCGAAAAATTGATTCTGAGAGTTACAAAGAATAAGATAAACAGAATGTGGTTATAAGTCGCTCGTAGAGATCCAAATGAATAAGTAGCCCACTTCCCTATATGATACGTCAACGATTTGGGTCTTAAAAACAAAATTGAAAAAAAAAAGCAATTGAGAGAGCTCTTGCAGTTTGTCGAAGTTTATAACATGTATCTCATGAATGAAAATGTTTCGTATATGGTGCTACAGTCTAAAAATATTAAGGCAGAGGTCTTTCATCTGTGTCTACAGTGGTTGAGAATTCAATGGCAGATAAATACTTGTGGCAAGCGAGATTATGAAGGTGACTGCTGCTAGTTACATTCCCAGTAATTTAAGTTGTACTCTCAGATTCCTGTCCAACCGCATACTCGGAAATCTCTACATATTTGGAAAAAATGAATTATTTCTGACAAGAAAAAATATAAAGGTCACTGTCGATTGTTTCACTCTCAGCAATTTCATCTCCAACAATTACATATTTCGTATTTTAAACACAAAGAAATCACGAAATCATTACTGAGGAATTGCGCTCTTACATGTAAGTAATAACGAATATTGGAGAAAAATCTTAACTTACACGGATAACAATCTCTCAGAACGTGTTGCATATATGAAGAGCAAAAAATGTTTTGCATCCACCCATGCGCGAACCCGTATCCTTTCGTATCGCATGCCCGCGCACTAACAACTTTTTTTTCCCTCGTAATAATGTTTTCTAATTAGTATCCACTTACAATGTTACAAATTTGTTCCAAAATTATGTGGCATTTAATTACAGATAATCTGACGATGGCTATCTGCCGAAATAGGGCTACTGTAACGAATGAAACCACTTAACAGTTTATTGGAATCGTAACTACATAATGTCTTGCATTATAGTTAAATACATTGGGTATACGGAGTGAGCAACGCTGACGTTTATGAAACTGAACACAAATTTAACTGAAATATCAACGACAGAAAATCATCTAAGAATGTAACTGTAGTTAATTGCCTACATTATGTAACTACCATAGGGTTTTAAAATCTGGGCTCGTCCGGGATTGGCCACACCAAACAACAGAGATGCAGTGCTCCATTCTGGTAGTATTGTGTAGAGGAACGTAGGCTGACTTCGTTGCCAAACGGTGCTGCGTAAGTCATAAATGCGTGATAGGTTGGAAGGTTTCCAATATCAGGCTTCACATAATTGCTTTCCATTGTTACTTGAAAGTTGTAAACACGTTTCGATAATTACTAACTAACCCATTTGTGGGAAAAAGTACTACACAAAGGCACTAGTAACGTCAGTTCACACTCATGTAATATACGTAAGCAGAGCCGATGTCTTGATTTTTAATGATCTTTGATCTCTTATTTGCATAAAAATAACATATTTCGAGAGAATATTGGCCGAAAACTTTTTTTTTAATGTAATCATTCACAGTAACAACCTAACCATATTTCTAACAAAGGAAAATAGTCTATTATGAATTCACTTTACAACCGTATGCGTCCTCTGTATTTAGTGAATGTGTTACTAAAGAATCACCAAAGCTAAAACCGCTAAATATGATTAAAATAACAAATTATAGGTGCACATAAACCACAGCTCATCGATCGACAGGGCCAGACCGAAATCCAAAACCTCTCGGTACAATTGTCGTAAAATCGGTGGGAGGACCGTTCGGTAACAAGTCTCAGAAGCTTACTGAATAGGATATTTCGATAAAGAACCGAAAATGACGTCAGTACCGAGACTATCCTACTACACCGATCGGTATGAACGACACAGAAGAGGGCCGCTGTCGCCGGCGCAGGAAGGCTTTCATTGTGTACCAGGCGCCGCCGCCGTCGTCGGTGGGGAGAGTCTCAAGCACGCGTGCCCAGTGCTGATACGAAAGTCCTCGGCGGCGCCCTTTACCCTGCGCCGCATCCTATTTAGACGGCGCATCGTCTCCGGTTATCGGGTCAGCTGCCACTCTCGAAAAACCCTGTTTTTTCAGTGATGGCTTCCAGGATGGGTCGTGGGAGTTGCCTGTGGAAATTGCGCGTCGGTTCCGCTCTTCTAGGCGTAGCCTTGTCTGCTGGCTATTGGAGAAGGCGAGAGCTTCGACTGTCCCACTGTGTAGCCCACTAGCTCCGTGCAGAACATTTATTTCTTGACATTTCTATAGTTTCGGTGTGGGACTGGCACCGGCGCACCTGTGACGTCCGTAGCGAACACCACTTGGAGACGGTCAGACGACAAGGTGCAGCGTGTTGTTGCGGCCGTCAGTATGGGACGTCGGGTTGTCCTCTGCTGGGGTAGATCGTGTTTCCATAAGGCCCTATTACCACTGCGCCGTTCCTGTGTGCAGCTTGAAGCAGACGACGACCGCTGGCGTTCATGATGCGGGAGTTGCAGTGGGCGTGCTTTGCATTTAAGTCACCCCCAATGAATAGCTTCCCGCCCACTGTCTGCAGTGTGTTGAAGTTCGCCTCATGTAGAGTGCCTCTAGGCGGCTGGTAGGCGGCGATAAATACGAGTTGCCCAGCGGAAGTGTTCACCCACACTTATGTAGCCACTAGGGCTTTGGGTCCTAAATTTTTTTGAAACGCGACCCACTATTTTTCTGGAAACATTTTCGCGACTCAGTATACAGCGTGCATCACAAAGGATTGCGCAAACGTACACAGCTGAAAGTGTAGGATAAATAGCAAAAATGTCCCAGTAATCACGGGTCCGCAAACGAGCTGCTTGCGAGATAATCACGACTGTATGGTTCCAAGCCGCCACTGCCGTCATTGTAAACATCGTCCTAGATAGTGCACATCAATTTGAAATTCAGACTTTACTATTGGGTTATACATCGCAATTAGTTTACATTTTACGTATGGTGCACCTGTTAAAGGTGGTGTTCGATGTATTTTCCTTGCATCTGGATGCAATACTGTGCTCGTCTCTGTAATGAATTTCGAATCCTCTCGAAAATCCCTGGATCATTCCGGAATTCTTGACAAACATGTACAACTTTATGCTCCAGTTCTTCAAGCGTGTTAACAGGTGTGCTGTACATTTTGCTTTTGCCGTGACCACAGACACACAAATTCAGAAGATTTAGATCAGGTGATCTTGGAGGCCAAGGTATAGGTCCGCGTCGACCTATCCATCTTTGGCCGTATCTGCCCGCCGGCCGAAGTGGCCGTGCGGTTAAAGGCGCTGCAGTCTGGAACCGCAAGACCGCTACAGTCGCAGGTTCGAATCCTGCCTCGGGCATGGATGTTTGTGATTTCCTTAGGTTAGTTAGGTTTAACTAGTTCTAAGTTCTACGGGACTAATGACCTCAGCAGTTGAGTCCCATAGTGCTCAGCCATTTGAACCATGTACCACGTACTCTGACGTTGCTGAAGGGGAACATCCTCAAGCAATTCTGGAAGATGACGCCGCAGAAAGCTAAGTTACCTCCGTCCATTAAGTTGTGGTGGAAGTTGATCGCGTAGTACCCCTAACCACACATTCACTGAGAAACGTTGCTGATTTGGTGACTAATGAACATCATGTTGGTTTATTTCACATCACAAATGTGTGTTATTATAGTTGAACACACCATCGCGTGTGAATCCTACTTCGTCTGTAAATAAAATGTTACATGAGAAACGAGGGTAGACTACAGCCTGCTGTTGCAGCCACTGACAAAACGTCACTCTAGGAACAAAGTCCGCGTCATTGAGACATAGAACTCGTTGGAGGTGCTAAGTGTACAGTAAATTGCGATGTAAGATTTCTCCATACACTGCTGTGGCTTAGTACAGGCACTTGTGTGGCAGTTCTTCTCGTCGAGGTTCCTGGAGATCGCTGTATTGCTTCCGACATCATATCCTCAACCTCAGGCGCAATGCGAGCGGGCCTACCTCCTGCTCTGCCATGTGCAAAACCCCCTCTTCACTCAGGCGTTGATTGCCTACGTTCTCTTTGGGATGGCAGGTGTACTTTCTTGGACGACTCTTGGGACAGGAACAGGAGAATTTTGAGCCTGCTCCGTACACTTCTTCAGGCTGAGGGACAGCTGTTCAAGGGTTTACCGTGAGGCATTTCCTTCCTCTTAAGATTGGGGAAGAGGGGGAATTTGTTAATCTTTATTTTTGTGTGTATTACGGGGCAGTGTGTGGGACGTTTTTATTTACTTAATGTATTTTGATTTCTTGGTTCTTCATTGCATTTTGTTCTTAATGTTGGGTGCCTTAACGATCAAGCAGCGCAACGGGTCGTCGATGTCGTTCTCGAGCGCGAGGTGGCGCTCTACATTCCGGATGAGGTGCTTCGTCGACGTATGCGTCTTCTCGTAAAAGCGTCGTGCGACCGTCCTGTGTAGTTTAATAACTTTCGGTTCTTCTGCCGCTGCATGGAGGTATTCGTGTTGAGCGTGAACATGGTATACCCGCCGTACAGTTTTATTTTGAAGCGACTGCAGGCGCTGGATGTGTGTCTTCGCAGCTTCGCCCCACACTTCACAGGCATAATCAAAGCGGCGGCGAAGGTACATTCGATAGATGAGTAGGCCATTTGCGGTGGACAGTTCTGATTGTTCGTTGAGGATAGGATACAGTGCTCCTAGTCGTTGGATCTTCTTACGGACGTCGGCGATGTGTTGGTGCAAAGTGAGCTTCTTACCCATAAGAACTCCGAGGTAGCGGACGGATGTTAGCCATGGGAGCTGTATTCCATAAAGACGCTTCCAGGTGAATATAATGGCCTGCGTCTTTGTAGGGTTGAAGCCAATTCTCCAGCGGGCTGCCCAGTCTTCCAGTCGATTGAGAGCACTCTGTAGTCGCGGTATAAGCACTTCACGCCATCTGCTGCTGGAGTACAGCATGGTGTCATCTGCGTAGATCGCCTTTTCCTCTCGGGGCACCGTGGGCATGTCAGAGGTGTATATGATGTAAAGAACCGGTCCAAGGACCGATCACCGGGAGACGCCGGCATTGATGCTCCGTGATCGAGAGATGGCGTTGTCGAGCCGAACAGCGAACGTCCGATCCTTAAGGTTTGAGGAGACCAGCTTCACATATGCTCTTGGAAGTCCAACAGTGTGCAGCTTCCATAACAATCCGGAGAGCCAGACGCTGTCAAATGCTTTCGTAACATCAAGTAGAACTGCGCCGCAGAATTCACGTCGGTTGAAAGTGTCCTTGATGTATTCCACTGCACGTAGAATCTGTTGCGTGGTGGAATGTCCGCTGCGAAATCCGAATTGCTCCGGAGGCAGTATGGCAAGCTGCGTAACCAAACGTTGCAGACGTTGAAGAAGACGTTCGAAGAGCTTGCTAACATGTGGTAGGAAGCCGATCGGGCGGTAGCTGATAGGATGCTTCTTGTTTTTCCCGGGTTTCGGCACGGCGACGATCATTGAGTGCTTCCATGAGGCTGGGAAGGTGGTCGTTGTTAGAATCGAGCAGCGAGGTGGACAGCTGCTTCAAGACCCTGCCTGTGGTGTCGTACACGAAAGTACAGTAGGCCCTACTTTGAAAAGCATTTTGTAAAATACTTTTTTGAGATAATCAATCCAAATTTGGTACAGTTATTAAGAAATGTTATGAGCATATGTACATAAATTTTCATGTTTATTAAACTTCTATATCTTTACTTACTAACAATTGATTTTTTTCAAGAATGTAATTACAAATGTTACTTTTTTGGAAAAACTATAAAAAGGAAAATTTATGGATTTTTGTACACACTTTCATACAGAATTATTACAGATATTTGTGGAACCGATTTTCGGGATTTTTTCCGTTAAAATTTTACAGGTCTCCAAATTTCCCTGAAAAATAAAATATCAAATTTACGGAATATATTCTACCATAAATGCCTTACTATTTTACTAAATGAAAATTCCTTCCACAGAATTTTTCACTATAGCATATGACTAG
Source organism: Schistocerca serialis cubense (assembly GCF_023864345.2). NCBI lineage: Eukaryota > Metazoa > Arthropoda > Insecta > Orthoptera > Acrididae > Schistocerca > Schistocerca serialis. Next base: position 455,384,168 of record NC_064646.1, read on the forward strand.
TCAGTACTAAATTTAGTTTCTCTACCCTCTGTGGTTTGTGAGAAAAAGGTACACGAAGTTTCAAAAATGTAAGTTACGGGAAAACTGAATCAAGAATTCGACAGTGTTTGTATTAGGCCTTACCTTCTCTGTGGGAACTAGTGCATACTCCCCTTCATCTGCAAGCAGTCTCTTCTTTGCTTGTCTTCTTTGGTTAATCTGTTGTTCAATTTTATTGGCATTAATTTCAGCCGCAGCAGCTCTTTTGTCATCGATATCCTTCAGTACTGAATATGTGAAAGCTCCTGGTTGACATCCTAGCCTCTGTAGAGTTGTTATTCTTCCAAGATTACCACTGTTAAAAACTAAACAAGCATCATACGCTGCAATTTAAACAACAGTTACGGAAACAAATGTTGTTTTAGGGCAACGTTTTCAAATCAGTGAGTTGTAACTTTCATAAGGATTTTGAATGTTTCCATGCACACACTTTCGTAGGAGGTCTGGCACTGCTAAACACGTAAATGTTGGTTTTACTGCATTTAACACAGCCACAGGTAAACTGTGCTTGTGTGAATATTTGATGCCATCACGCTAAGCCTGCTTGAATTTGCACCATGATATGTAACACAAATCATGTACGGGTTTGTCATCTGTAGATAGTTTATGAAAATATATAGACCAGAGAGCCTTTTGCATGTTCTTCAAATTTTCACTGTTGTTCCTTATAGCCTTGCCATAATACACTTGTAAAGAATGAATTTCTTTGTCTGTGAGTCTGTGGGGATCACCTAAAGGTTTTCCATCCTCAAGTTTTCTGCCTTTCAATTCACGTTTCAATTTTAAAAGTCTGCCTCCCATTCGTTTTTGCACATGGTCAACACATTCCAACTTTTCTATACCAGAACTAGGACCATAAGGTTTACTTTCCAAAACAGTTTTGAAGGAGCTAGAGTCACCACCACCAAGATATTTTGTGTATCTAACATCATACTTTTCCACAGTTCGATGGAACATGAGTTTTATAGCTGCAGGTTCCGTTCCACCACTAGAACCAGAATAATTTGTACAGCACACTTTCTTGAGTTCAACTTGCCACTCAGTTTCTTCCACTTCACCAGCTGTCTTTCTGAGTCCACAGCAGTAACAATATTTGCGCGTTACCTGAATATCAAGAATTTTTCCAGTATCAACACTAATTACAGAAGATACTCCATACAGTGATGTATGTCCACGCTTCATATATGTTCCATCACATGACGCACACGACTCTGTGTCTGGCGTTTTATCTCCTTCTGTCTTTAGTTCACTATTCATCTTCACAGCTTCCTTTGCAGAGGATTTCAAGTTTTCTTCCTCTTCAAGAGCACTTAGAAGTGATTTATTTCCAGTGGTGTACCTAGCACTTGGTTGTGGCATGTTCATGGTCCCACAAAACAGTCTGGTCCTTCTCTGCCCATTCCCAAACATCTCATGCCATATATTAAACGCATATTTGCTTCATATATGCGGTTACTTGATGCTGAAGTTCTGAAAGCAATGTCTGAATGGCAACTTTCACAAGTGAGATGCAAGTTACACACTATTCCGATTCTGTTTCCTTCGTCATATAATCTCAAACTTTTTGCACTGTAGTTAGCACATACACAAGCAGATGATATGTCAGACAGAATTTTCAAATCAATAAGCCTAAAACCACTAGTAGCTTGAGTGTCTGAGCCACACTCATCACGTGATGGACCGCTGTCAATTTTCCTTTTCGAAGCACTTGCATTTTTGGCTGAAGTCAAGTATTCATTTGTTAGTATGGGGGCTGGTTTTATCTTTGTATCGAGAAGCACGACAGTTACTAACCCTTCTAAACACCTTACTAGAACGAGGCATGCTGCAAAATATAGCAGGAGGTCTATTCACCACTTACGTAAAAGTTTGTACGAAACAACACTCGTAAACGAACGCTATAAACCAAAGAGTGTTTCTAGGCAGGTGGATATGTTGCCGAGGTCAACATCCAGTTAAAGATGGCCGCGAGGTGCACTATTGCTCTTCAGGATAGTTGCTTCAGGACTCGTCCAGCGGTGTCCTCCTCCCCTGGGGCCTTGTTGTTTGGCAGCAGTCTGAGACCTAACTGCACTTCTTCTGCGGTGATAGTGGGGATAGGATCTTCGTCGTCGTCGTCGTCTTTTGGAGAAGGGCTGCAGGTATCCACCCGCTGGAGGTCGACACGATCTTGCAGTGGTCGGAAGTTCGCTTCGAAGTTTTCTGTCATGAGATTAGCTTTATCTTCAGGGCTGTAGGCCGTCCTGTCTTCAGTGGTTAGCGGTGGTATTCTTGCGCGTCGGTTGGTGAACAATTGCAGCGTCTGCCATCCGAGTGGATCTGGTGTGAATGAACGTAATTTGTTCGCCCACATTCTGTTCTTATGTGCAATGGTGCCCGCCTTTATTTCACGTCGTAGATGGTTTATTCTTCTCTTGAGTTCTGGATTGCGGGTGATGCGCCATTCTCTGTTCAGTCGGTTTCCCTGTGTGATCGTCGCAAGGATGTCTTCAGGGAGGCCAGGTGAGATGAGATGGTTTTGGTGATGGTGTGGCAACGTGCAGCGCGTCTGTGATGGCGTCGGTGAACTTGTCGATGGAATCCTCGGTAATTTCTTCGTCTGTGTCGATAACTGTCACGGAGAAATCGACGTGGCTTCGAAATAAGTCCCAATTCGTACGTCGGAGGTTAAGTCGTCCTGTTGCGTTGTGCTCTGGGGTGATGTGCAAGGTGAATAATACAGGTAGATGATTCGAATCGAGAGCGTGGATGGCTTCTGCGTGCATGAACTGTGGTATCCCTTTAGTTATAGCGATGTCTATAATGTCGGGAGTGCCTTTCGATGGATAACAAGTCGGTTCGTAAGGTCCACATACGTGCGCGTTGACTACTTCAAGCTCTTGTAGTACGCGGCGGCCTCTGTCATTAGTGTGGAGCGAGTTCCACGCAGCATACTTACCGTTGAGGTCTCCGGCGATAAGGAACTTCCCGGGTAAACTGAGAAGTCTTCTTGCATCTTCGAGCTCCAGTTGTCTTCTTGGGCTTCGGTAAACAGCGACAAATGTCACTGGTCCAGTCTGAGACGACAGCGGTTCTGGTAGAAACCCAATGTATTGCGTCGCTGGTGGTTGCACTTCATGATGTCTGATGGAGTTTCGGATATAAATTGCGGTGCCCCCTCCATGAGTCAGCGTGTCAGTCCTATAACATCGGTAATTTGCTACGTTGCTCCGAATTCCTGGTTTTAAAAATGTTCCATTCACCATGCAGATGTCTGTGTTGTGGTCAGTAAGAAATTGTCGGAGCTCTGGTATGTCGTGCGTCAGGTTATCGACATTATATGCCAATATGCGTAAGTCTTCTAATCTAGGCGCTCTGGCCTTGATGTATGTCAGAAACGTCTCTGGATGCCGCAATGGCTCTGCTGACCGCGTGTTCCACTGAGGCGGCGATGGTGGCTGCAATCTGCTTGCTGATTTCGGGAAGCGAATTTGCCATTTGCGCGAGGAGCGCCATAACGGCTGCATAATCGTGTTGTGGCGGTGCGTGTGTGGCTTGTTGCTGGTGCAGTCTGGGTTGTGCCGTCGGCATGGGTGAGTTCTCAGTGCTTCTGCCATAGCCAGGTCCTCCCGGATGCGGGCGGCACAGCGTTCCATAAGCGTCGGCCAAGTTCGTTTTTCGGTGATCGGCGGTGGACGGCTTCAGAAGTGCTGGTAGTATTCACTGGCGCCGGCTTTCCTGCTTGTGTTTGCTGCAGGAAGGGAAGTTGGCGGGGAGTGCGCCTCCCACTCAGTCCGCACTTAGCTGGGTTGTCCCTGTTCTTCGTGCACTCGCGGCTGTCGTGCTCGCCGCCGCATTTCGCACATACTGGCGGCATCGTGCAATGGCGTGCAATGTGCCGAACGCCCTGGCATCTGTAGCATTGCACAGGGCCGCGTGATTTACGCAGCTTCTCGACTGTGATGGAGAGATCGTAGAACCTTGTGAAGTGAAAGGTTTCTCTGTGAGCTGGTGTATCGGGAAAAAACCCCACGCGATGCCCTGTCAGCTGGTTCGTTCCCGGCATCCGATGGCAGTCGACTCTTGCGGCGACGAAACCCGTGTCTTAGAGTTCTCTTAAATCTGCACGATTTAAGCTCTTCGGTACGCCCTTGAAGAGCGTCTTCAGTGTAGGCGGACTACACCGGAAAGGTGTAATTCGGAATGCCCATGCGGCCGAGTTTGTCCATAACCATGGTGTAATCTTCGCTACAGGAAAGTACGAGCTTCAAGGTCTCTTCTCCAGTCTTTCACTGTGAAGGGCTCTTTGCAGTTCTCCTTCAACCAATTTCTGAACTGCTTGTAGTCTTCTTTAAACTGAAGTACGATGGGAGGTACTTTTCTGTGTAGTACTGGCTGTGACGGTTGTTCTTCTGGCGGTGGGTCGGCTTCCATTTCCCCTGGTTGCACGTCTTGTTGCGTACGCTGCTGCGCCCCGCGTTCCTGCTGCTGTTGGGCGAGTGAAGCTGCTGCCTCTTCCAGGTTGGCTCCTGTTGTGGTTGGCAGGAGAGCCAACACCGTGTTACCAGAGGAGGCCGAAAGGCACGCGTTTTAGCTCACGTAGGCTGGCGTGAGGTCTGGAACAGGACAAGGAAATTAGAATTTAGAAAAACGGACGTAGCTGGTGGAATACTTAACCTTAATCCGCTAATGATGAACGTCGGTCTTGACGCTACATGAATCAATATCAATAGTAACTGATAATGGCGCCTTGCTAGGTCGTAGCAAATGACGTAGCTGAAGGCTATGTTGAACTATCGTCTCGGCAAATGAGAGCGTAATTTGTCAGTGAACCATCGCTAACAAAGTCGGTTGTACAACTGGGGCGAGTGCTAGGAAGTCTCTCTAGACGTGCCGTGTGGCGGCGCTCGGTCTGCAATCACTGATAGTGGCGACACGCGGGTCCGACGTATACTAACGGACCGCGGCCGATTTAAAGGCTACCACCTAGCAAGTGTGGTGTCTGGCGGTGACACCACAGCTCCCACCCCTTGGAGTGGTTGGTAGCGGTTGTTGATATCAAGTTCTCGTGCTACTAAGAGTTTTTGGTGCGTCGCTTGCTTCTTTTTGGGGGGTAACTGAAATCCCTCTTCTCGCGCGTCTTCGCGGTAGAAGCGTCTTGCCGGAGAACGGTCGCGCGATGATCTTCTGTCGCGTCTCTCCTTTCTTCTGCTCGCTATGGGCGCTTCATTGGCATCGTCTGCATCGAAATCCGAATCGTAGTCCGTGTCGTTAGCCGTGTTCCGCTCTGAGTCGCGGGTACTAATGCTTCCCCACGACTCAGGTCGGGTCGTCGTATGTGTGCCGGCCGATGGCGGGGCGGCCGGTGGAGCAAGCCCCATCGGGCCGCGGCCGGCCGGCTCGAGCGCAGTCGCATAATAAATGATGATAATAAATAGACGTACAGTTTTCGAGACATTATCGTGTTGAAATTTGAATTTGGCGCCAATTTCTTTTGAAGGGTTAGGTTAGTGGACGTAGCCCAATTGGTCTATTTTCCTGCCAAAATTCCAGCCATTTTTTCTGGAGGTTAGGTTAGTGGACATAGCACAATTGGCCTATTTTCCCGCCAAAAGCCACCATCTTGGGTGACGTCAGCGCCTGTATCTTGAATAAATTTAGCAACAACGGAAAGTGGGCTGGTACATAGGTTGACCTACTACTCCCGTCCCTTGCAGGGGTTGAAATCGGTTGGAAACGTCTAGCTCTCTTGCGGCGATGAGTGGTTGTATCCCGGCTTGTTTCTTCCTTGGTGGCAGTTGGAAGTCTCCTCCTGTCGCGCCTCGAGGTCGTGTCTTCCATCTGTAGAGAGGTCGCGGTCTCCTCTTCTACGTTGTATTGCCTCTCGCGAGTTGACAGTTCGATCAGCGGTGTCGTCATCATCAGATAAAGCCGGAGTGTAGTCCATCTGAGTCCGTAGGCAGCTCCGACGCGGGGGTACTATTACTTCCCCCAACGCCGGGGAATACGTGTGTCGGCTGACGGCGGGGCGGCCGGCGCGGCAAGCCCCTTCGGACCGCTAACGCTAAACTGACGGGCCTTATCCTTGGCCCGAGGATGGTGGAGTTCTAGCCTGTTACGGCCTTGCCTCCTGTTCCTTGCTGGGTGTGTGATGGTGTTTCCTCTCTTGATGGTTTGTCCTGGCGCCGTTTGTCGGTGTGTCCTGGCTCCTGGCTGCTGGCATGAGAACATGCTAGCGGTGGACTTTGTTCTTTTGCGTTTTCTTTGCCTCGCGCGTGACTTGCTGAATTGCTGCCTCGAGCTCTGCTGTCAGCTGCCTCTCGCCGTCGCGGACCTCCTACCTCAGCCGTACGACTGCGTCTTCCAGGATGTAGTCCCAGTCGCACGGCGGGAATACGGGGTTCGCGTTGATGACATCGAGGTCCTTTCTCGTGGCGAACTCAATTACATTGCTCGGTGTCCGCCACGGAACTCTACCGGCCTGTGCGGTAGCGAGGGCGTCTGTGCCCCTTCTACCTGGGCGAAGAGGTATGGGTTTTGCTGCGCGTTGAAGCGCCCATCCCGCAGCATGGTGGCGATCTATCTCTGCACCACCGGCATGTTGCCGCTGTCGGGGAAGGGGATGACATCGGTGCGCAGCTTCCCACCCTCTTCGTCGTGTTTCCCCTTCTGTTTCAACTCCCCGTCGGGAGTTGGGGAAGGGGAGGACGGTGCCACGTCCATGGGCGTCTCCCCGGTCTCCTGTATTGCTACAGGTTCCGGGGCGACGTCCGTTTGTGTTGCTGCGTCCGTCCGCGGCGGGACACCCGTCTGGGTCGCCGCGTCCACCCCTGCTTGTCGAGCCACCGTGGGGGTGGCGTCGGGGGCGAGTGTCTTCTTCTTCTTCTTCTTCTTCTTCTTCTTCTTCGTCGCCAGCCTGAGTTCCTCCCGCAGTTGTTGGAGCTGCCGGTGAACGGCGACGAGCTCCTTCTGAGTGGCTGCCCTCTCTGTAGGATGGCAGTGACGTCTCGTTCTATGACAGCAGTACGTCGTAGGTCAACGCGGTCTTGTAGCGGCTGGAAGTTGGCTTCCAAAACATCCGCCAACATCTCAGCTTTCTCTTCTGGGCGATAAGCTGTCAGGTCGTCGGTCGTCAGTGGGGGGTGTTCGCGTCTTCCGATTTGTAAAGTGGCTGACCGTTTGCCATCTGAGTGGATCAGATGTGAAGCTGCGGAGCTTGTCTGCCCACCGCAGGTTACGATGTGTGGCAGTACCAGCTCTGATTTCTCGTCGGAGCTGATTGATGCGACGTTTAAGAGCTGCATTGCGCGTGGGGCGCCATTCTCTGCATAGTCGGTTTCTTGTCCGAATGGAGGCGAGGGTGTCCGGTGGCAGGCTGGGCACCACAGGGCGAGGGGACTGCGGCGGCGGTGTGGCTTCATGTAGGGCGTCGGTGACAATGTCGGTGAGTCGGTTGAATGAATCTTCAGTGATGTCTTCTTCGTCGTCGATGTCGGTGATCGCAAAGTGAACATGTTCTCGGAAACGATCCCACTTCGTCGCAAGTTGAGGCGCCCGGGAATGTGTTGTGCCGGCATACACTCTCAGGCTGAAGAGGACCGGAAGGTGGTCGGAATTTAGTCCGTGGATTACGTCGGCGTCCAGGAATTGTGGAATCCCTTTGGTGATTGCGATGTCAATAACATCTGGCACGCCCCGTGAGGGATAACATGTAGGCTCTTCAAGGCCACACGCGTGGGCGTGGGATTCTGCAAGTGCCTGGAGGTGAATTCGACCACTCCAGCTTGTTACTGTCGAGTTCCATGCGGCGTGTTTGCAGTTCAAACCTCCTGCTATGATGATTTTGCCTGGCACACGTAGGAGCGATCTTGCGTCTTGAAGAGTGATGATTCTTCGTGGACTGCGGTAGACGGCGATGAATGTGATGGGTCCTGTTTGTGTCTCGAGAAGAACTGCTGATGATTCGATGTGCTGAGTGATGGGCAGATGAACTTCGTGATGTTGGATGGAGTTGCGGATGAAGATGGCGGTGCCCCCTGCGTGAATATGTAACAACGATAATTTGCAGTATTGCTGCGTATGCCTGGCTTTAGGAACGTCTCGTTGACGAGGCAAACATCAATGTTGTGATCATACAGGAACTGTTGCAGTTCGGCGATGTCTTGAGTAAGGTTGTTTGCATTATAAGCAACAATCCTTAGTTCATCCAGCCTTGGCGCTCCTGGCATGCTGGGGTGTTCTTGCAGCTTCGATGGCTGCCGTGACGGCTCTTGAGACCGCCGTGTCGACTGCGGCGGCGATGGTGTTGGGCAGCTGTGCTAGCTGCGTTGTAACATCAGCCAAGGTGGTGACGATGCTTGTTAGTAACTTGATGATGTCTGCGTCGTTCTGTGGAGCTGTTTGAGGCTGTTGGCGCTGGCTTTGGGAGGCAGGTATTCGTGGTGGTACAGTAGGAGCAGCTTCTGTTTGTTGAGCAGAGGCTGCAGCAGCGTAGGCCACTGCAAGCCGTGCCTGGGTCGGATTGCGGGTGCGTAATGTAGGCCAGGAGCGTCCAGCAGCAGCAGGAGGTGATGGTTGCCGTCGCGGTTGCGTTGTAGAAGCGTTCTTAAGTGGTGGTAGTCCTCTTCTCCTCCGGTCTTCCTCCTTGCGTTTCGGACAAGACCGAAAGTTGGCAGTATGAGGACCGCCGCAGAGTCCACATGTCGGTGTTTTTCCCCCCTGAAGTGTGCACGTTCGGCTGTCATGTGCGCCGCCTCATTTGACACACATGGTCGGCATCGTAGATAGTCGGGCAACGTGTCCGAAGCCCTGGCAGCGGAAGCATTCTATTGCGCCCTGCGTCTTTCGCAGCTTTTCAACTGTGACCGTCAGATTGAAGAATCGCGTAACATTGAAGATGCCGCGATGCTGTGGAGTGTCCTGTAGTATGACGACTCGGTGTCCTGATAGCTGGTTAGTGCCTGGCATGTGATGGTAGTCCACTTTGGAAGCGACATATCCCACCTCTTCTAGCTCTTCTTTTACATCTTCGTGCGGTAGTCTCTTGGGAATGCCTTTAATCAGGGCTTTGATGGTAGGCGGTCTATCCGCCTGGAAGGTGTAGTTCGGGATTCCCTGTTTCCCGAGGGTGTCCATTACCAGTACATAATCTTCTGTGGACGACAATGAGCTTTAATAGGTCATCCCCGATCTGCTTCACCGTAAATGACTGTTTACAATTTTCTTTGAGCCAGTTACGAAGTTGATTATAGTCCTGCTTAAATTTCAGGACGATGGGCGGCACTTTTCTAGAAGCTGCGGTTGGCGGCGCTTGGTCGGGCGCGGTGCTTTCGCCAGCGTCTTCTTCATGGTGCTGTTCTGCTTCTTCAGGGCGCTGCTGCTCGGCGCGGCCGCGCTGGTGGGCTGCCAGGGATGCAGTAGCTTCATTTAAGGTTGCTCCCGTTCCTTGCAGTGGTTGGTAGCGGTTGGAAACTTCCAGTTCCCGGGCAACAATGAGCGGTCTAGGCCGCGCTTGCTTCTTTGCTGGTGGCTGTTCAAATCCATCAGTGGGCGGCTCGTCCCTCATAAATAGCCTTTCAGATGTACATGCGCGAGATCTTCTCTCCCTCTCGTCTTCGCGACGACGCGCAATACGTTCGCCTGCAGCATTGTCGGCGTCCACGTAGTTATTGTATTCCATCTCGGTGTCCTGAAGCTCCTCCGCAGCGTGGGTACTATTACATCCCCCCCCCCCCCCCCGCCCCGCTGCGGGTCGGGTCGTCATAGGTGTGTCGGCTGATGGCGGGGCGGCCGGCGGGCACGGGCGCAGTCGCCGAATCACTCGTTCCGCTCGCGCGCGAAGCCCCTGCTTCCGCCACGGGCGACATCTCAGTCGCGACTGGTTTTGAGCCTGCGAGGTCTGCCGTTTCGTCAATCTTCTTAGACTATGTGTCTGTGTTCGTGCAGTATTTAGTCGAGAGCATTTACTACCATTGTGAGCGTAGAGGACTGTATTTGGAGCTTCTGGGGGTGTTTATGTTGTCTTTATTACGGAATGGGTAGTTTGGGTACTAACTTAGGGTTTGTTACATCTTCTTGTGGGTGCTGTAGGCTTTTAGCGATACAGCAGAGCCACGGGACGCTTACAGCGGTCTGTCTTCACTCGGTGCACCTAAATTCTTGATCAGTTCACTGCTGGAGGCCTCCTTCTCGCAAAATTTCCGGGCTGTGTCTTGAATCCTGGCAAGGACTTCGGGTTCTCCGGCCGCTTTGAGAAGTGGACGATGTGGAAACATGTGGTGAACGTGAAAGATTCTTCTTAGAATTCGGTTCTGCATTGTCTGAAGTCGGTGCAGATGGGTAAGTGCTTCGTTACCCCCAGACGAGGCACGCATAATCCATTACTGGTCGAATAAACATCCTGAATATCAGCAGGCCATTTTCAACTGATAGCGCGGAGTTCTCGTTAATCATAGGATAGAGGGCCCCAATCCTCTGGTTGACCTTATTCCAAATAGTCAACTTGATGATTCCAGTTGAGTTGAGCAGCCTAAACTACTGCAAGGTACGTAAACCGTGTATTGCCATGCCAAGTCAGTGTCAAAAAGTGAAATTTCTTGAACGTGGAAAAACTCTTTTTTTTCGTAAAAACTACGGCTTGGCTCTTTTGAGGATTAAATCGAATACGCCATTTGCGGGACCAGTCTTCTAGGTAATGGCAGGCGTCGATGTACCGCTTCTGTCCATCTATTTTTGGTGTACAGGTCGGTGTCATCAGCATATATTGCTCTCTCAACTCTGGGAGACTGCGGGAGATCCGAGGAGTACAGGGAATACAACGTCGGTCCAAGTACGGATCCGTGGGGAACTCCGGCACGTATGGGGCGGATGGTTGATTGCGAATCGTCGACTTTGACCGCAAAGCTTCTGTCTTCGAGGTAGGACGAGAAAAACTTGATGAATGGCAGGGGTACTCCGAAGTTCTGTTGCTTCCATAGGAGTTCCATGTGCCAAATACTATCAAACGCTTTTGTGACATCCAGGAAGACAGCAGCGCAGAATTCCTGGTTGTTACATGCCTGCGTGATGTACTCCACAACACGAAGTAGTTGATGCTTCTGAAGCTCAGGCTGTAACAGCTGACGGTCGTTCACGATGAGCATCAGTCGTTTTAGACGAAGACGCTCGAAGGTCTTACTGATCTGTCTGATGGGCCGGTAGTTGGACGGTTGCTTGCTGTTTCCCTGGTTTGGGCAGGGCGACTGTTGTATGTTTCCACTGACGTGAGTATCGTTTGCTACGGAGAATTTTGTTGAAGATGGCTGCTATTTTTGAAAAGGCTTCTTGCGGTAGCGGTTTGAGCGCTCTGCTTGGCATACCGTCGTGTCCAGGGGCTTTGTTGTTGTTCATGTCTCGTACGTAAAGTTCGATTTCTTCTGGTGTGACTGGTGGTGTGGCGTCTTCTTCCGGGTCGGCTTGCGAGGGGATAGTATCGACGTCCGTTTCGATGTTGGCGATGTGCTGCTTGTCCACATTGCCGTTCATCGGTTGGAAATTTGATTCAAAAACATCTGCCAAGGCGTTGGCCTTATCTTCTGGTGTGTAGACTATGCCTGTTGGAGTTTCCAGCGGAGAAATCCTCGTCCGACGTTTAGTAAAGAAGCTTACGGCGGCCCAAGAATTAGCATCTGGAGTAAAGGACGCCAGCTTGGAAGCCCATTGCTGTTTCTTGTAGTGGGCTAACGCCACTTTGATGTCTCGTCTCAGTGCATTCACACGTCGTTTGACGTCCGGATTCCTCGTCAGCTGCCATTCTTTCCAGAGGCTATTCCTTTCGCGAATCGAGTCGAGTATGTGCTGTGGCAGTCCGGGAGCTGGTGGTGGTGGTCCTCTTCTTGGCGGTGGCGTCGAGTAAGTGATGGCGTCGGTGATGGCGGCCGCGAAGGTTTCTACGTCAGCGTCGACGCAGTGGTCTCGTCGATCGGCGTGTTGTCTAGGTGAGACAGGATATGTTCGCGGTAATCGTCCCAGCGAGTCTTCTTGGTGTTGAGTAATTGCTGCCTCTGACTTGGTTCAACATGCAAGTTAAAAATAGCTGGCAGGTGATCGGAGTTGAGAAGATGGTAAACATCAGCTGACATGAACTGATTAAGTCCTTTCGCGATGGCAATGTCCTGAACGTCTGGAGTTCCATGTCCTCTAGCTGGGTAATGCGTTGGTTCTTCAGGTCCGCAGACGTATGCGTTGGTTTCTTCCAGTGCTTGGAGTAGTCTTCTGCCGCTGTATGTGGTGACGAGACTGTTCCACGCCACGTGTTTAGCGTTTAAATCGCCCGTGATAAACAGCTTGCCAGGTTGTTGTAGAAACAATTTAGCGTCGTCCTTAACCAGAAGTCCTTTAGATTGTTGATATGCACCAATAAAGGTGATAATGCCTGCTGAGGTTTCTACTGCAACAGCTGTCGTTTCAATCGTCCGAATTGTTGGTGATGGCATTTCGTAATGAGCTATAGATGCTTTAATGTAGATGGCTGTGGCTCCCTTGGCTGTCAATCTGTCGTTCCTGTAGCACTTGTAATTGGTGACGTTTGCTCGGAGACCGGCCTTCAGATGAGTTTCTGTCACCAAACAGATGTCAGTGTTGTAGTCTATTAGGAATTGATGAAATTCCAGCAGGGCCGGATGGATGCTGTTGGCATTGTACGTGGCAACGCATAAATCTTCGAAGCGTCGAACTCTAGGCATGATGACGAACAGCTGGTGATGCATGGGTGAATTGCATGAAGCTTCTGAGTGCCGCCTCAACTGCGGTGGCAACTGTGGTGGGCATGGCTTGCAGCGTTCGGTTCATTTCTGCCATGGCTGGATTCACCTGGGCGATTGTGCCGGAAATGGACTGCAGGAGTGCTGCGACGTCTTGCTTTCCCAATTGGGGGTGATGTGATGATTGAAGTCCCTCTTGTGGTGGGGGCGTCTGGTTGGATGGACGCTGATCCGCTGTTGTGGGCGCTGTTGCTGCATCCGGTGGGGGTAAAAACCTTGCGTTGCGCTGTGTAGCTGCTGAAGCGGCCGTCTGTTGGAGAGAAGAACTGCACGAATACGTCATCAGGCTCGGCCATGCCGCTGTGGCACTGCTGGGTGGTGCTGGTGATGGTGGTTTCCTGCTGGCGGCGGACGGAGGCGCGTTGCGTGTCCTGTTCTTCATAGGCGGCAGGCCTCTCATTCTTCTGCTGGCGTCTTTATGTTTTGTACAGGACCGAAGACTCGCTGAGTGATCACCACATCACAGCCCGCATTTGGCAGGTTCTTCACGAGGATGTGTTCGCTGCCTGATGTCGTGTGGGCCACCACACTTCAAACATACGGCATTTTGCAGTGCCGGGCTACATGGTTAAACCCTCGGCACCTGAAGCACTGTACGGGTCCTCTTGACTTCCGGAGATTTTCGACGGAAATCGTGAGATCGAGCATCGTAGTTATCTTGTAAACTTCGCGGTGCTGCGGTGTGTCGGTCAGCACAGCGACACGTAGGCCCGTGTACTGCTGCGTTCCCGGCATCCTGTGGTGATCGACGACCATGGCGGTGAAGCCCATATCTTCCAAGACTTCCTTGATGTTGTCATGTGGAACGGAGAAGGGAATTCCACGAAAGACTGTCTTCAATGTTGCAGATCGCACAGTCGGGAATGTGTACATCGGAATAGCCTTTTCACCGACCATTTGTACTACTGTCTGGTAATGCACGTCTGAAGAGACTGTCAACTTCAGCTTGTCGTCCCCCGCTTGCTCGACAGTGAAGGGCTGCTTACAGTGGTTATTTAACCACTCACGAAGTTCCATTTATGAGCCCTTACACTGCAGCACAATTGGTGGTATTTTGTGCCGCAGTAAGGGCGCCTGTGATTGCTGCTGCTGCTGTTGTGGTTGTTGCGGCTGTGGCTGCTGCTGCGCCGCGTCTGCGGTGTGCGCCGCTCCATCGTCTAGAATGGCGTCATATCTGTTGGTCGTCGGTATTGGTGGCCCCACCACTCACCCGCAGCAAAGCTGCAGCACAAGAGGCGGTAATGCCGGCTACTCCCGCCATCATTTCCGTCCCACTGTCCACCTTCCAAGAGCAGGTTGCCTTGAAGGACAAACAGATCGCGGAACAGCTGGAGCTGATCGCAGAGCTGATGGGCAGTGAAAACACACAGCCAGAAACACCCACACCACACACACACAGGCACCTGCTGAACAACAGAAGGACATGCCCCCTATTTCACCTCTGGCGGCCCAGGCACCGACGGAACCGGATCCAGAGCCGACAGAGGACACAACAAACACAGATGAAGACGGGCCGTGGCAGCAGGTCGGCCCAAGGCACAAACAGCAGCCAAATACGCAAACAAGTGAGCCCACAAACTCACGAGGGAACGGCCGAGCGCTGCTGCCAACACCATCTACATCGCGAACAAACAACAATAACAACACAGGGACCAACACAAACAACCCTGCGACTGCAGCAACCACAAATATACAAGCAGCTACGCAGAACACAAACAACACCGCGACTGGCTTCCCACCGGTCATCATCCACAACTACGGAGACCTAAGTCTCCTAAACAAGGAATTTAACAATCAGCACAGCCCCACAACATACTACTCTAAGCTCACCGGGGAACACGCCGCACTGTACCTGGCGAACAAGGCAGACTACACAAATCTACTGGACTTTCTCAAAGAAAGGAAGGTAGAACACTTCACGTACAGGACAGTCCTGGAAAAAACACAGCAGTACGTGATAAAGGGGATAGACTCACGAACCCCGACCGACACAGTACACAATGAACTCTCTGCTCTCGGGTGGGAGTGCATTCGGGTAAACCGAATGTCAGAGTTCGGCACAGCGAGACCGTCTCATAACTACATGGCGGAGTTGGCCGACACGGCCAAATCCCGCGACCTGCTGAAGTTAAAGCTATTTCTTCACCTGGTCGTAAATGTAGAAATTTACAACACGCCGCGCACCCCCCAATAATGCCACAACTGCCAGCGCTATGCGCACGCGGGTAGCAGAAGCGGTCTCGCACCCCGCTGCCGCATTTGCGCTGGCGGTCACACAACCCAACGCTGCAAACTCCCCCATACAGCACCTCGCAAGTGCGCCAACTGTGGTGCTGCCCATCCGGCAAACTACAGAGGGTGCATTGCTTACAAAGCAGCTCTGAGGCGCAAAATCGCGAAACATGCGAAACCTACCGCAATCACAGTTCCAAAACCGCCCCCGCGCCCAGTAAGAAGTGGAATATCCTTCGCTGGAGTGGTCGCTGGCAGCCCCAGCAGCGCGGGACGGTCAGAGGAGCCCCAGAGCTCAGAACACGGTCAGCAAACACCCCCAGCAACAGACACACAACAGACAAGCACAACACCTGACACCACACCCGCACCAGGCACACCACACGAAACAAGCAACAACACCACCCTACCCCCTGAGATCGCGAACTGCAGCCCACCACAGGCTACAGAAAACGTACCTACGCAGGGACAACCACAGCGCCAGAGGAGGAGGAGGAGGAGGAGAAGGAGAAACAGCCGCAGCACGAGGAACACGACCACACCACAACAATTTATTTATTTATTTAGCGTATGGCATTTAGACACAATTGTTATTACAATCAATATGCAAAATTGTAATAATTTGGCATTAGATATTCTTACAGTTATTACAATAGTTATACAGAATTATACAAAATTATACAAAATTACACATATTACACATGTTACAGTAGTTACACAAAGTTATAGTAGTTTGGAAGTAATTACAAACAAACATCTAATGAGTTAATATATGCAATTGATTCTGGAGTCGCCATCAGGAAATCTTCTGGAGTCCCATCATAGGCTGTCCTGGGGCAGTCTTCTATTATGTGCTGGATAGTTTGATTTTCTCCACATTGACATAGCGGCGATTCTGTCATGCCCCGCTGGTAGAGGGAATAGGCGCATCTGGCATGTTTAGTTCTAATTCTGTTTAAAGTTGCCCAGGTTTTGCGTGATAAGTCAAAACCTGGAGGCTTCTGGGAGATACATGGAAGTTTGCTGATGTTCTTTAAGGATCATTCTTGGTGCCAGGCGCTGGTTATGTTGAATTCTTCCTCTGTTGCAGATGTGGCTATTGCGGTTCTGATGGGTGACCTTCTGGAGCGGAGGCGGCTTTGGGTGGCATCTTCAAAATTCTCATGGATGGGTAGATTCCGATTGCTCATTATCTTTTTGTACTCTCTTATAAGAGCGTTTGTGCGGCGTAGGTTAGGGGGTGGTATGTGGCTTAGTACTGGGAGCCATTCCACGGGTGTAGTCTTTATTACACCAGCGATCATTCTCATTGTGTTATTGAGCTGTGCATCGATTCTATGGGTGTGGGGGCTGTTTAGCCATACCGGCGCACAATATTCGGCAGCTGAGAAGACGAGACTTAAGGCTGATGTCCGTAACGTAGTAGCTGCCGCTCCCCATGTCGTTCCACAGAGCTTCTGTATAATGTTATTCCTCGTTTTTAGTTTCTCTGCTGTTTTCATTAGGTGACCTTTGAAAGAGAGTGTTCTATCGAGGGTCACACCTAGGTACTTTGGGGTTTTATTGACACCACAACAAGTACACAGGCAACAGAACACCAACACCCACGAATACATCCCGGACACCAACTCAACAACCCACACAACACACCCACTCACCACAGAGAATACACAGGCGCCCACAACTGCCACACGAACAACCCACTCGCAAGCCAGCCCTCACTAAACGCCAACACTGGAACAAGCGGCCGCTAACACGACCAATAACTCGCAGGCCGACATGACCAACATTACGACAACATTCCAGAGAATAATGGAAACATTATTCCCCGGACGCACGACCACCGAAATAGTCACGAAGATTATGGGGTGTGTGTCACAACTCTTCATGCAGTTCATGTCGGGTGCGCTCAACTGGGCTAGCTTCCAAGCCACTATCACACCGCTTTTCACACTACTACATCGATAATACACCACACCAGCCCCGAAACGCAGACTTAAACACAATCACACAGATCCTGTTTTGGAATGCCAACGGGATCGCAAGCAAAAAAAAAAAAAAAAAAAAGCCGAGATGGCCGCGTTCATGGAGCGAAAGGGTATCCGACTCGCTCATGTGAACGAAACACTGCTTACGCCTCGCAAACAACTAAACTTCGCAGGTTATTGCGTCTATCGTACCGACCGAGCGGATGGTAGGAGGGGAGGCGGCACGGCAATCATCATACACAGAGACATAGACCACACGAACATCGAGCTCCCAGCACTTGAAAGACTAGAGGCTACGGCCGTCAGGGTCAAGTTCAACGGAGCCAACACCACACTGGTATCGCTATACAATCCTCCTAAAAACATAGTAACACGCGATATCAGCACAGTACTCAACATAGCACCGCGGGTAATAGCCGCTGGAGACCTCAACGCAAAACACCCTGATTGGAACTCAGGAATACGAACCTCCAACGGCAAGAAACTGTACGAACACGCGCTAGGCCGAAACTACATTATACTTGGACCGGACGTTCCCACGTTCGTGCCTACACAGGCCCGACATAGGCCAGACGTGTTAGACATAGCCCTCATAAAGGGCATCACATGTACACTCAACCTAACGGTTGAAAACGATCTGGACTCAGACCACATGCCTGTAATACTGCACATGGAAGAGACACTGCAGGACATCGAACCACGCAGGATGCTCAACTACAAGCGTGCGAATTGGACACTGTTCAAGGAAACGCTTGATAGTCGCATTCCTGACACACACGAAATTAACAACACACAGCAAATCGATGAGGCTGTGGAGGCTCTCACAACTGCCGTCCAAGACGCAATGACTGACGCCATTCCATTTACAACACCAAGACAACACTCGACGGCCCTGCCCCAGGAAATCCTGGGCCTTATCTCAATGAGGAACCGCCTCAGGAGATACTGGCAGCGTACCAGGCGCCCGTTCTATAAACTGCACGTCAACAGACTCCAGGGCATAATACGGAATAAAATTCAAACATTCAGAAACGAACAATGGGGACAGAAACTCGCTGGGCTGGATACCACACGTCCTGGCGTGTGGCAGCTGGCCAGACACTTCACCAGGGAGAAACATTACATTCCCACGTTACAAGGACCAGACGGCCCAGCCTACTCCGCGACGGAGAAGGCAGAGCTTATGGCCACAACACTTGCAGCGTCTTTCAAGCCGAATCTGGTTCCTTCAGACCCAGCATTCACACTTGAAACGGACCAGGAGGTTACACGACTTGTAGCCCAGCCCTCGCGCAACGAAATAAGACGTACTAGCACAAATGAAGTCATATGGGCTATCAAGCACACCAACGCTACAAAAGCCCCTGGGCCTGATGGCGTTCAAAACCGTGTCCTCCAGGAGTTCACGGATAAAGCCGTAGAATACCTCACACACTTAACGAATGCCATCCTGACACACAAACACTTCCCTGACTTTTGGAAGGCGGCCAAGGTCCTGATGTTCAGGAAGCCAGGGAAAGACCACTCCCTCCCACAAAATTACCGACCTATCAGTCTGCTGTGCTCGCTCAGCAAGATTGTTGAGAAGGTAATACTAAAACGTATCACTAGGCATTGCATCGCCAACGACACCCTAACACCGGAGCAATTCGGCTTTAGGAATCACCACTCGACATATCTCCTGAGGCGGTTCCTCATTGAGACAAGGCCCAGGATCTCCTGGGGCAGGGCAGCACTGCGTTGTTGTGGTGTGCGGATTCGTATGGTGTCGGCTATTGCGTCTTGGATGGAGCTGGTGAAGGTTTCAACTGCCTCACCAATTTGAGCTCTCGTTAATCGTGTGGGTGGGTGGGATGCGACTGTCAAGCGTTTCCTTGAACAACGTCCAATTCGCGCGCCTGTAGTCTAACATCCTGCGTTGTTCCATGTTCTGCAGTGTTTCTTCAATCTACAGTATAACGGGTTGGTGATTTGAGGGCAGATTGTTTTCAACGGCAACGTTGAGTGTCGTTGTTATGCCCTTGATGAGGGCCATGTCTAACACGTGTGGCCTGTGTTTCCTCCGGTAGGGAATGTGCGTCGGTTCGGTCGGCGCTGTATGATGCAGTTTCGCCATAGTGCGTGTTTGTATAGTTTCTTGCCGTTGGAGTTTCGTATTCGTGAGTTCCAGTCCGGGTGTTTTGCGTTAAGATCTCCAGCGGCGATTACGCGCGGTGATATGTTGAGTATTGTGCTGATGTCGCGTGTTTTGATGTTTTTAGGGCTGTTGTATACTGACAGCAGTGTAATGTAGGCTCCGTTGAACATGACCCTGACGGCGGTTGCCTCTACTTTTTCAAGTTCAGGGATCACAATGTTTGTGTGTTCTATGTCTTTGTGTATGATGATGGCCGTTCCACCGTGACCGGAGCCGTCCGGTTGGTCGGTACGGTAGACGCAGTAGCCGGTGAAGTTTAGTTGGTTGCGTGGTTTGAGCTTAGTTTCGCTTAGTACTGCGATAAGGATACCCTTACGCTCCATGAGCGCGGCAAATACCGCCCTTTTGTTGTCGATCCCGTCTGCATTCCGTAACAGGATATGTGTCAGTGTGTGGTTGTTTGCGATGGGGGCCGGGTGTGGCGTGTTATCCATGTAGGGGTGTGGACAGTGTGGTGAGCGCTCTTTGTACGGCAGCCCAGTACTGCCCAGGTTCAGCAGCTATGAACCGTGTAAATAGTGTAGTGACGACCGCCGCGATCTTGCTAAAGATCTGAGCGGTCGTGTGCTGGGGGAATATTGCTGCCAATATACCTCAAATGTTGTGTTGGTATTGTGTGTGTCGGCCTGTGGCTCGGTTGTAGTGTTGGCGGCCGCTGGTGCGGGTGTTGGCGTTATGTGTGGGCTGACGCTTGTTGTGTTGTTGTGTGGAGCATTTTGAGGTGTCTGTGTTTCAGTTGTGGTGTGCGGTGGAGTGGTGTGTGTGTGTGTGTGTGTGTGTGTGTGTGTGTGTGTGTGTGTGTGTGTGTGTGCTGGTATCACTGGCTTGCTGACACTGTGCCTGCGTGTCAGTGTTCTGTTGTTGCTGGGTAGTTTGTTGTGGTGTACGTGTGTTCACACTCCTGTTACCTCGTGGTCGCCTACGCTTTCTCTGGGTTCTTGGTGCTGGGGCTTCTTGTGTAGGTGGGTTTTCCTGTGTGCTGTGTGTGGATTCGCAGGCTGTGGTCTAAGGGGATGGGATCGTGTTGTTTTGGGGAACTGGTGTTGGTACCGGTGTGGCTGTGGTGTTGCATGTTGGCTGAGACGGTTGTGTCGTTGTCGCAGCAGTTGGGTCAAGTGCGTGGGCGCAGAAGTTCCGCGGCCCGCTCCGCTCCTCCAGGGCGTGTAGCCATGGCGAACGATACTCCGTTCGTAACAGCGTGCGGGCCTTGGACGTGGCATGGTGTTGGGTGGCCTCAGTTTTTGATTTGTGCGCCTCTGCGCCTCTTTGTACGCGTCGCAGCCCCTGTAGTTGGCCGTATGGCCTTGGCCACAGTTGGCGCAACGGCGTATGTTTTGGTGGATTAGTGTGCAGGCGTTAGATGCGTATTTGCTGCGGCCTGGCACCCCGTTGCCACGGATGCGCTGGCAAAGTGCCGAATGACCGAATCTCTGGTAGTTGTTACATTGTTGGGGGACTTGTGGTGATTCGTATAGCTCTACCCTTACGTCCATTCGCAGAAGCCTCTTTATCTGCAGAAGGCCGCGGGAGGCGGCCGTGTCGGCCATCTCGACCAGGTAGTGTGGTAGACGATAGTGGGAGCGGAAGCCCGTCATCCCGGAAGCACTTTTACAGTCGAATCGCAGGACGCTGAGCGCCGCTTGTACTGCTGTGTTTGGGATACTGGGGTCCACTCCCTTGACCACGTACTGCTGTTTTCGTTCTTCAGCTGTTCTGTACTTGTAGTGCTCGATCTCCTTTTCTTTGAGGAAGATTAGGAGATCTTTGTATTCATTGTTAGTTGATAGGTACAGTAAGGCCCTATCCCGAGAGTACTTTGCATGCAATGTGCTGTTAGTGCCCTTAACACAGCATTCGCGGAAAGGCACATTAAGGTTCCCATAGTTTTGTATAACAACTGGGGGGAAAGTAGTCTTATGTTGTGTGGGCACAGCTGCGGCTTTGTGTGTTTTGTTGTTATTCGCCACAGCCGTGTTTGTGTTTTGTTTCGTGTTATTATCGTTGCTAGCCTGAGATTTGCTAGTTGGTGTAGGCAACAGCGCCTTTCGGTTGCCTAGCGAGTTCGGTTGCTCGCTTGTCTGTGCTGATTTTCTTGGTTTGCGTCTAGGGCCCTCCACCTGCCAGGGCTCTGTGTAGTGGTTTTCTGGGTCCGCTTCCGCCGTCGCTGCCTCGATCTGTTGAGGCTGCGACGTCGGTGGGACAATGGCGCATGACTGTCCAGTTACAGGGGAATGTAGTGTGATGTTCAGTGTCGCTGTTTTTGTTGGCGAGACGTCCTCTCCGAGAAATTCGGTAATTAGCCGGCGCGACTCGAGCTGCTTTTGCGCCAAGCTGCCGATCGTCGCCAGCTGCTCCATTGTTTTCGGTAGCGGTCGGGACGAGAGTTTCAGCGGGTGCAGTCGATCCTGGCGCCTCTTGTGTTGCAGCCTTGCTGCGGGTGACAGCAGGAGTAGTACTAGCGGCGTGGAGAGGGGGAGACGACAATGCTGCTTTTCTCGAAATCCGAGAAAGGGAACTCCCAATTCCATAGGGAACAGCATACACTGTGTTCTACTAACATGCGCTTTTGCTGCAAACGCAGCACCTGAAAGAGGTGCGGAAGAAGAAAAGGGCCGCAGTACGCGGGCGTGATCCTGTGAAGGAGCCCTGGTGATGCCTCTGAGTCCCTAAAAGAACGTGAGAATCACGTTGGGGGCGTTGGGTAACCGGAGGTTACCGGGAGCTGCGAGCCGAAGGTCTTTTACGGCAGTCCGCGACTGGTTGCGCGGCTTTTAGGTCGAAGGTGAGCAGGCTCAACCCTCCGGCACTCGTCTGGTTTGCCGCTGGGCGTCTGCGCCGGGACCGGCAGATGCGCACTCCCCGGGCGCTGCCGGGGGGTCGCTGGTAGCAGCCGGCTGGTGGGGGTAGCGGGCGACCTGCGGCTGCTGGCGGTCGGCGGCTTGACGCTGGCAGTTTAAGTATTTATCGTTTTGGTACGTTTTAGATTGTTGATTTATCGTGAGAGGTTGTGTGCGGTGTTTGATGTTGTTTGGATTGTTTGTGTTTCTGTATCTTGTGGTGGTGGTGGTGGTGGTGTGTGTGTGTGTGTGTGTGTGTGTGTGTGTGAGCGCGCGCGTGTGGAGGAGGTCAGGGAATGTTTTGGCTGTGTTTTGGGCTATTGTGCGTGGTTGTGGAATGCATTTGTACTTACGTTTTCTATTTTCTCTTCCATTTATGGTGAGTATATCCTCCATGTCCGGTCTGGTGTGGAGTATGTGTTTACCATATCTTGCCCTAGGTTTGTGCCATTCTGGTTTGTAGCGGTTCTGTGCCTGAGGTTGTGTATACTCCATTGCTGGGGGTTGTAGGGGGTAGCTTGGTGATGCTGCGTATTAGTCTTCTTTCCGTTTTGTGTAGTTTTTCCGCTACGTGGGCCTGTATTCCCCCGAGGGGGGCGACTGCGTATTCGAGTATCGGTCTTATAAATGTTTTATATGTGTGTAGGGCTGTTTCGTCGCTGCAGCCGTGGAAGCGTCCTTGAACCTGTCTTATTAAGTTTTGTCGTAGTCGTGTTTTGTTCAGAAGGTGATCTGGGTATGTTTTCCAGCTCCAAGGTATCTGGCTGAGTTGTTCAGTGAGAGTGGCGTGTCCCATAGTGTTAGTCGGATGTCGTTGTCATCTTGTTGTCGTTTTTTTTTTGTCAGATTGAAGAGAACTGTTAGTGTTTTGTTAGGGTTAGGGCGAAACTCAATTTGGTCATCAATTGTTCTAGTCGTATGCGGTAGTCGTTCGTCTTCCATTGTACAGTGTTTGTTCTCAGTTCAGTGCACCAGTATGCTGTATCGTCTGCATACAGACCGACGGCTTCAGTTTGTGTCCTGACAGTGGGATGTCGGCGGTAAATAATGTGTAGAGTAAAGCCGATAGTATACCGCCTTGAGGTACACCTGCTTGTGGGGTGAACCTTCATATTTTTCTTTTCCTACATGTATGATGCAGGTCCTGTCAGTTAAGTAGGCTTTTATTATTCTTGTAATTTTTGTTGGGATTCCTATTTCAGTTAATTTATATAGCAGGCCATTCTGCCACAGTTTGTCAAAGGCACGCTCGATGTCCAGGAGGACAGCGAGTGTGCAGTGTCCTTTGTTGAATCCTTTCGCTGCGCTGTCAGTCAGTTTCAGTAGGGGGTCGTTGGTGGATTAGTCCTTTGTCATCTGTGTATTTCCGTATCCTGTCAGTCAGTATCCGTCCGTATGTCTTTCCTATTACGTCTAGTAGTGATATTGGTCTGTATGAACGGGGGTCAGACATGGGTGTGTCGGGTTTGGGGATCATTATTGTTCTGCTGGTTTTCCAATTTGTCCGTATTATTTCGTGAGTCATGCAAAAGTTGTAGATGAGGGATAGTAGAAGGGTGAGGATATGGAATGGGGCTTTTTGGAGGTGGAGTCGTTGGATATCGTTTTCGCCAGGGGCAGAGTTCCGTTCTATGTAGATTGCGTCTGCTATTTCAGTCTCTGTTATGTCTCTAGTGAGGGTTAGTTGTTCTTCTGTTTCGGTTGTGAGGGTTTCTAGTATTTGTGGTAGTTGAGATTCTACATGTTGTTTGAATAGCTCGTCAAATTTGTTGTCGGCTGGGAACGAATAAACTTCTTGCAGCACTTGTATAAATGCTTCTGTCTGTTCTTTGTAGTCGCTCATTGGCTCGTTGTTTACCAGTAGGGTGGATTGAGTGGTCTTTCGTTGTCCTGTTAGGGCCTTGAATCTATTCCAAAATTTTATGCCCTCCCTGTAATTTAGCTGAACACAGGTGTCGTCCCATTGCTGCTGTTTGTGTGTTGAGATGATTCTCTTGACCCTAGCATTTAGTCTATTTCACTGTCGTTTAAGGTCTGGATTGTCTCCACGTCTCATTTGTCTTTGTAGTCGTTTTTTCTGTCTAATGAGGTTTAATGCTTCTGGGGGGATGGAGGGTTTCCAGTTCTCTCTTGTTTTTGTTGGTATCGCTTCTGTTGTGGCTGTTTGGAAGGCTGATTCAAGTCTGTAGGCAACAAGTTGTAGGTCGTCTGGGTCTGTGATACTGATGGGGGCAGTTAATTCTTCTGTTAGTATGTCTCGATATTTGTCCCAGTCAGCGTTTCTGTATAGTTTCATGGTTCTGCTCGTCGGGTGAAGGGGAGGTGGTTGTGTGGCTGTTGTTGTGAGTGTGATGGGGAGATGGTCACTTGTGATGGAGTCGCCTACTTTGGGTTCAGTTAAGGTGTCGTGGAGGTCTGGGCTGTAGAGGTTGTGGTCTGGGTTTGATGTGCCTTGGAAGCCTATGAAAGTGGGTTCATGAATTTGTAGTCTGAGTATGGGTCCGGTAGTTAAGAGGTCGAATAGTAGTCGGCCGCTTCCATTGTCTAGTCTGTCTCCTAACGTGTGATGTCTGGCGTTTAGGTCTGCAAGGAGGATGGTCCGGTTTTGCGTCATGATGTGTTGTATGAATTGTGTTGCTAGAGCCGTTCCTGGTGGGTTATACATACAGACTATTTGGAGACTGCTTCTGTCCCTGTCTTTGATTTTGATTATTATGGCCTCAATGTTATTGTATGCCTGTGGTAGTGCAATTTCCTGGGCTGCTATGGAGTTGTGTGTGTGTGTGTGTGTGTGTGTGTGTGTGTACTGTTGTGCTTGTCTTTCGGCGCTGATTTCTTGCTGTGGGTGGTGCGGGGTGGAGTGGTGGGGTATGTTTGTACTTAAGTGTTCTGTGTCTATGCAGTTTTCTGGGTCCCATGCCTCTGTAATCGTGACATGTAGTGTGTTTCTGATTTGTGTTGCTATCATGCCCCTCTCAAAGATTTTTTTTGGATGCACGGTCGATGGATTTCTTTACACTCTCACGTCGGACCTGGAAGAGATCGATCAGGATGGTGGTCATCAGACGTATCATGTCGTTCTTGAAGGCGATGTGGTTTGCTGAGACCGACTCACCATTTTCGTCCTTTTTTGTGGGTGTGTGATCTGGCCTGTCCATTGTTTCGATCGGGGCGCGAACTTCAGGGTTGGATGGTTCCACGGGTCTGCGGGGGCATTTGTAAGACAGGGCGGAGTGCGAACCTGAGCAGTTCGCGCATTTTTCCTCCTCCAGGTTGCACTGTGAGATGTCGTGCTGCTCTCCACACCTGGCGCATTTGGCTTGTTGCTGTGTGCACTTTCTGGTGGGGTGCTCAAAAGATAAGCATCGGCCACACTGTGCTGGTTGGGGAGAGGGGTCATGTGGTGGTTCCGCCATTCTTCTTTTGAAGTGTATGTCGACGCGTTCCGTTAGCAGTTGGTCGACGGTTTGTTGGTCGTGGGTTACGACCCGGAACTTTTCGGTCGGCTGTTGCTTTTTTTTTTCTTTTTTTTTTTTCTAGAGATGATGCGCCATGCTTTCTCCACACGCAATCCTTGTTTTAGCATTTGTGCTTTAACTTCCTCCTCGGGTGTGGTGCCGGGGATCTTTTTGAGTATTACTGAGAGGGATGGTGGAACTTCGCGGCTGTGATTTGGCCTCGGTCCCCTTGGTTTTTGCCATTGGACCTTAGCCGTGGGGTACCTGTATTTCGGAGGTCTTTCTGTAGTTCCCCTTCCATCCCTTTCACCATGAGCTCCAGGAAAGCCTTTTGGGATCTTGTAACTGTGAGGCTTTTGACGTTATTTACGATTGCGCTTTTGCAGAATCGACAAATAGTGGGGCTGAAATCGTGTTGCATGAAACCGCTGGGCAAGCCCGTTATCACGTATGTGTCGCAGACGATGTCGCACATGGAGCGTGCAGGCGCATTTGGATTGTAGCTCCCTGATGGCGAAGCTGGGCCGGTGATGGAGCTGTTCCGCTTTCTGCTGTCAGGTGTTGGTGATGAGGTGGAGTATATGTGTTCTGAACTCTTTCTTCTTGCCTTGCGGGGAGTGGAGGGTTGTGGATGCTGGTGCGGTCCATGTTGTTGCATTATCCTTGTTCGTGTGTGTGGTCGTACTAGGGTTCGCCGCACTCCCGCTTAGTTGGCACCTTGCTCGGCTGGTGCCCCGCCCGAAGGCCTCCACGGGTTGTGCAGCCCTGTCTCTACACGGCGCGGGAATCGGGGCAGCGCCGCCGGCCCTGGCACGGAGATTTCTATGGGGCCTCTGCGATCTTCTTTCCCTCTGGCTAGCCTGTGCGGCTGCTTTGACGCGTCCAGTAGCCCTTTGACTGCTGGAGGTGCACGATCCGCTTGGGACGCTGAGGCGCTGCGGCCTGCACTGTCATCCGTATACCTGCACTAATGTGCCTGAACCTCGAGCTGCCGCTTGGGGCGGAGCGCCCCTCGCTGCCCCACCCGCCGTGTGCTGAATATTTCTGCAGTGACTGCGACTCCACGCGAATATTGTGTCCTCTCCCGCTGGCGCAGGTGTAGCTTCCTCAGCTGCTTTCAGGATCGCTTTAGTGAAGTCTTCCAGCGCTTGTTCAGCAGTCTCTGCTGTTGGAGGTGGCGCTTGGGCTAGTTCAGCAGCTATGCAATTGCTGAACTGCTTCCAGTTCGTGTGTTTGTACGTTGCGGTGCGCTGTGGGTGAGAGCGCCAGTCTCCCATGTCGACCTCGAGGATAACTGGGTCTTGGTCCGACGACATCCTGGTTAGCGAACTGGCGGACACAAAACCTGTAAGGTGTTTCGTGCGTGCGATGTCGAGGACGTCCGCCCTGTTACCGTTGTTTGGGAAGTCGGTGGGCTCCTCAGGGCCCCTTACTTGGAACTGGTGGGTGCGCGCGATCTTTGCAGTTGCCGACCAGTTCTGTTGGTTACTCGTGAGTGCCAGTCTGCGTGTTTGGCGTTGAGTTCCCCTTCTATTAGGAGCTTGCCTCGTATTTGGTCTAGTGCAGCTTTGTCGTCCTCCTCTACTAAAGTTTGGGAAGGGGGGCGGTACGGTGCAACGACCGTGAGGGGCCCTGTTACTGTGGCTATTTCTGTTGCAACTGTTCCAGTTTGGCGCGTTGCTGATGGGTACATTTGGTGGTGTACGATACCTCGTTTGACATATACTGCCATCCCTCCTCCTGCGATAGGCCGATCGCGTTGTAGTTTGGTACAGATTCTCTTACACCCACTTCATGTGCCACTAAGCATATGTCAATATCTTCCTCTTTTATGAATTCCCTGAATTCGAGGGATTGTTGGAATAGACCATTTTCGTTGAAAACTCACATTTTCAGACGTTGTATGTTAGGTCGTCTATCCATGGCAGGGGATAGGGTTCCCTGGTGTCTTCGCCCAAGGGGACGACTCCTTTGCTGCCGATGTGAGTTCGGTGGGGAGCTGAGTCATGGTGGCCGGTATATTTGCTAATTGGTTCACCTGTTCCTGCAGTGCCTTCATGGACGCCGCGAGTTCATCTACTGAGATGTGTTCTCTTGTTTCACGCGGACTAGGCTGTGGTGGGCTTCCCAAGGCAATCCTCCGTTGACAGAAACCTGATTGGGTTTGGGGGGGCGGGAAGGGGGGGGCGGAGGGAATGTGTAAGGGCACCGACGGTGGCGGAATATGTCCTGGATGCGAAGACCCTTGTGGCTGTTGGGCGTGCTGCTTGTCGGCCTGGTTGTGATTTTTGTGGTGCATTGTGATGTTTTGTTTTGTCTGTGGTTTGTTGTTTTTTCCCCCTTCGGCAGTCTCTAGCCTTCCGATGTCCTGGGCACCCCAGGGAGCTGGTAGGATGCGCCCCTGCGCAATTGCAGCACCTCTCCTTGCGTTCTTCTTGTGGTACCGGACATTCTTCGTACTTTTGCTGTTCACCACATCTGAAGCGCCTGAGTGGCATGTCACAATCCCTTGCCGTGTGCCCCACTTTTTGGCACTTGAAACAGCGCCTTGGTCCCGACCGTTTTTTCAGTTCCTACGTGGTAATTTTATATTTAATGACAAGAGGAGGGTTCCGGTATCGTCTCCCCTCTGTGTCTGACACAGCCAGCCACTGCCGACAGTGTGTGTGGGGAATCTTCTATTGGAGCGAACCTGTTGCTCGTTGCTACAGGAGCAGTAGCATTCAGCAAGGGAAGCGGCCAGCAGTTCTTTTTGCCGATGGAGGACGTCCTCGTCTGTATCCTGGTGTGTGTTGGTGTTAACCTGTGTACTCGCTCCGGCTTCCGCCGCGCCCGCACGCCGCTGCTCGCCCGCCATAGCACTTTCGTATCGCGGTGTACTCTCCGCAACGTGCTTTTTTGTTTTCATATTTCATTCCAACCCCTTATGGGGAGTGGCGGCCTCACTGATGGCCTAATGCCATTTTGACGCCTTAGCTTATCTTGTTTGATTCTGTTTGGACTCTCTTTATTTAAACATGGGTTGGATTTCTTATATACTATTCTTACATACTATTGTTATTTTCTATTGTATTCTATTGATTTGAAATTCTTTTCTATTGTATTCTGTTGGCTGGTTATATAATGACTCGGTTCAACTTATCTTGTTCGGAGGAGTATTCACAAACCCTGGCATTTGCCTTACTGCTTGGGGTGTTTTCCTTGTGTTTGGCTTCTGTTATTTTTATTGTCTTTGTCAGTTTGATTTCATTCGTTCTCTTCTGTTGGGGGTAGGTGTTGGAGTATTTGTTGGTCTTTGTGTAGGTTCGCTATGTCTTCGTTTGTGGTTCTTCTATGTCTGTTGCTGCTATTATGATCCGTGTTGGTAGTGGGTTTCTGTATGTTGGAAAATTTGCTGTGTGGTATTCTTTTTTTCAGTTCTTCTGTTGTTAGGGTGTAGCTTTTGAGTCTGTTTAATCCTATTCTGGAGCTTAGTTTCATTAATCTCTACGGTATTGGCTCTATTCTAGCTTGGTTGTACACTATTGTTTCTCCTGTGCTGCATGATACATTCAGCGCTTTTCGAAGGATTCGTCTTTCAGTTGCACACACTCTCTGGGTTTGTGAGTTGTGTGCCATCCAGACTGGGGCAGCATACTCTAGGACTGGCCTGATGAAGGGCTTGTATGTGTGCAGCGTTGTCTCTGTGCTAGCTCCATGTCCCCTGCCCCTGATGATCTTTATTAATCCCATTCTGCGCCGCGCTTTTGATAGAATTTCTGCGATGTGTTGGTTCCAAGATAGTCCAGTGTAGTGTGATGCCTAGGTATTTCCCTGTCTCTTTCGGTGTGATGCTTTGGCCCCATAGTTGTACTGCGACATCCTTACGGTTTTGGCTTGCGTCCGTTGTCCTATTTCTGTGCTGGAATACTACAAGCTGGCTCTTGAAGGCGTTCGGTCGTATTTTCCACTATGCTAGCCATGGGTCTAGTTTTTGAACGTACTGCGTGGTCATAACGCCGATCAGACGGCATACTGGTGCCACTCTACGACAGCGGCAGGACTCTTCGAAAAGTTCCATCTGGTGGGCTGTGGGATGTCGTATGTGTATAGTGAAAGTATGGCCCTTTGAGGTACCCCTGCCGTTTGCCGTTTACGTACACTCTAGTCGACCTTTCGTCAAGTATGTTTCTCAGTAGGGTGATCAGATTTTGAGGGAGTCCCGTTTTCAGCAGCTTGTAGTGTAGGCCAGCGTGCCACACCTTATCAAAGGCCCTTTCTATGTCTAGCATCAGTGTCGACGCGATGTCGCATAGGTTAACTCCTGTACACTGCATAGGCCTAGAATGGAATCGATGGTTGTGTGCTCTTTCCGGAAGCCTGCTTGGATTTTTGTGATCAGTTTTTTTCCTCCATTATTCTAGATTCGGTTTTGGAATATTGTCTCAAAGCTTTTTCCTATGACTGGCAGTAATATCATTGGACTGTACGATAGTGGGTTGTTACGTGGTTTTCCGGGTTTCGGTAGGATTTTTTACTTTCGCTGTTTTCCGCTTCTTTGCAGTGGTTTGTTGTTTGATTGCTTCGTTGAATAGGCTTTTTAGTGTTAATGTTAATTTATCTTGTGGGGCCAGTCGAAGTTGTCCTCTTGTGATTCCGTCGTGTCCTGATGCGTTGTTTTGCCGTTGCTGATTGCTTCTGTAATTTTTTTGTTGCTGATATCCTCCATGAGGCTAGGTGTTTCTTCATTGTATACTGTGGGGCAGGACATCTGGATTGGTAGCTGTTTATCCACCATTTTTTGGTGTTCGAGGTCGAATCTTTCGTCTTCAGAGAGTATGTGGATGTTCTCCACCATCTTTTTGAAAACCTCTGCTTTGGCTTCTTGTGTTACGATGGTGCCGTTGTGTATGATAGGTAGTTCGGATGTGTGTGTGTGTGTGATGCCACAAATTTGTTCGAATGTTTTCCAAAATAGTCTCGCCTGCCTGTGGTCTAGTTTTCTACAGGTTTGCGTCCATCTTTGGTTTCTATATTCATCAAGTTGTTGTCTGACAAGAGTGTTGAGTCTGTTCCACTCCTTTTTATGGTGGTCATATTGGTTTTTTAAAGAGTTTGTAAACTTTTCTCTTTAGTCTTACGTTTGAAGGCTATGGGAAGGGATTTGTTGATAACCTGGGCGTATTGTTTTTTCAGGTTCTGATTCTATTGTTGCTTGTGTTATTGCGGAGGTGAGCTTTTCGTTGTATTCTTCATCTACTGTACTGATGTTGATGGGAGCTGGGAGATTGTTGGTGAGGATTCCTCTATATTTCTGTTCGTTTATCCTGCTTAGGTCGTGTACTATCTTGATTTCTTTTCGTTTCGGAGCGGTTTTAATCAGGTCCAGGCTGAAGATGAACGGAAGGTGGTCACTGCCGCTACTGTCACCGACCCACATTTCGCTGCAGTGTGTGCGTAGGTTGGCGCTGCAGAGTACGGCGCTTCCTGGGTGGTTGATGAATGTTGGCTGTTTGTTCTCGAGTCGTATTATCCCTGGGTCGTCGAGTAGGCCTTCGAGGTCTCTTCCGTTATATTTATGGCATGGTCCCCGAATGTGGTAATCTAGTGTTTAGGTCTCCTATAGTGAAAAAGGGTCTGAGACTTTTTATGTATTCAACGAAATCCAGTGGTATTTTCTTTTATGGCGGAACGTAGAGTGTGACTATGTTGATGGTGTTAAACAGTTTCGTTTGAGGTCTGATTATTATTGTTTGGACATCATTGAAGGTGGCGAAGAGTTCTCGGGCTTTCAGCCGGGTGGCGGTGTCTTCAACCTGCTGTTATCCTCGAAATCCATTCGCATTGACGAACCCTATTTTGAGCTGTCTTTTCACGTTTATACTGGCGAAAGTGACTGCTCTTGTGGTGGGCCCCATGCGCTGTTGGCGCCTTGTTTGTTTGTTTCATGTGATTTTGTTCTTATTAGAAAGAGTAGGTAGATTCCTCAAATTGCCTGTTGAAGTATTGTTTTGATACCTTCTGCAATTGGTGCTACAGTGATGGCTCTTAGGAGATTGTCAGCTTAGACTGAGAAACCAGAAGACACCTAGGTCAGTTTAGCTGGCTCATCAACGCATTTGACTAGGACTGTTGTGTCCTCGCGGATCGTATGCTGCGTGCTGTTCGCCACAGTTGGCGCATCGCAGCGTGTTCTGCGAGGTGCATCTGCTGGAGAAGTGTGGTTCACTGCATTTGCTGCAGACTGGAGTTTTTGCATCGCAGTGTGCTGTTGCATGGGAGTAATTGGAGCATTTTCCACAGACGGCAGGTTGTGGAGCTAGTAGCCTAGATGGTTCTCCTGGGTACGTCCGATGGAACGTGCGGATGTTTTCGCTTAGGCGGCGGTCTATTGTGGCCTGGTCGTGCGATATTACTAGCATATTTTTTAGTTCCTTGTTTGTGTCTCGGCTTCTTACACGACATACGTATTTTACGTCAAAGTTTTGCTTTTCGAGCTCTCTTGTTATCTTTGCCGGCTTTATGTCGTAGTCGACGTATTGTATTACCACGCTGAAGGTTGGTTTATATGTTTAGTGTGTTCCTGGACTGGCCGGTGTGGCCGTGCGTTTCTAGGCGCTTCAGTCTGGAACCGCGTGACCGCTATGGTCGCAGGTTCGAATCCTGCCTCGGGCATGGATGTGTGTGATGTCCTTAGGTTAGTTAGTTCTAAGTTCTAGGGGACAGATGACCACAGATGTTAAGTCCCATAGTGCTCAGAGCCATTTGAACCATTTTGTGTTCCTGGCTGTTTATTTCTGGAAGGTAGCGGTTCTATTTGCATGTTTGGTCTGCTGCTTCGCAGGTGCCGTTAAAGGATTTTTGCATTTGCTGGGTTTGTGCTATGTCCGATGGCCGTGCCATTGTTTCTTACTGTCATGTTTATGATGTTAGTTGGCTCCTGTATTCCTTTTATGGCCATTGATAGCGACTTTTGTGATTCACTTTTGTTGAGATTTTTTATTAGGAGCGAGAAACGGTGGTGTTCTGGCGTCGCCTGTTTGGGTCGTGTTTCTGGTTCTGTCGTGGTTCTTGTTTGGTCAGTCAGTGTGACATCCCTGTTTGTCGCTGAGTTTCTCCTTGAGCGTCTGTTTGACGAATAAAGGCAGCAAGTCACAGTTTCCAGGTCACTACTTTCGTTGGAGGGAGGTGCTTCTGGTGTCTCTTCTGGCGTTTGTCCCGGTGTCTCTTCTGGCGTTTGTCCCGGTGTCCTGTCTGCTGCTTGTTCGGTAGCCGGTTGATCGACTTAGGTTTTGGTAGGGGGCTGTTACTTGCTGGGTTGTCATCATTTTTGGTTGGTTGGTTGGTTGGTTAGTTTGTTGGTATTGTAGCTGGTTTGGGGTGTGGATGTTGTCCTGTCTTCGAGTGCGGGGGGTGGTGCGGATTTTTGTTTTGGTTTTGTTTCGGCTGCCGCTGTAGCGCTAGCTTTTTCAGCCTTTTTGGCACATGTCTTCGTACTGGTTTTCGCTTTCCTTGCTTTTTTTCCGCTCAGTCGTCTGTGGGCCTTCGTCATCCGCTGCCGCTCGCTCTTTACCTAATCGGATAGTGCCTATCTCTAGGTTACGCAAGTTAAGTGCTTTGCACTATTCCTGCACTTCCTAATGTGTATTTTAGGTGGTCCTATTGTTTGTGTTGGTCCTATTGTGTGTTGATCATTTTGTGGTGGTTAGTATACTTCTCTGTGGCAGTTTTTCACTGCCTTAGCAGGTCGGGCCATCTTGACGTGCCCCTGCGAGGTGCCGGGGCTAGCAGTGTATTTAACACTAAATTCTCCTAGAATCTTCATATGGAAATGATGCTCTAAGCCCCCCTCCCCCCTTTTCTAACTCCGGCTTTTGCTGTTGCATATAGATTATGAAGAAACGCTAACTGACTGTAATCGACCCTGCAAGTGGAGTAGAAAAGAGTTTGGCACCTGCAATAATTTAATTTGATAGAAATTAATTTGATGAAGGAAAGTTTCATTAACGTAGTGAGAAATGAAAGGGTTGCTTTACCAATCCACAGAAAATTGAATACTAAAATAAATGCTCAGAAGATGTTGTCCATAAACTAAATTGTGACATTTATGACTAAGTGGTATGTGGAGCCAATTCCTTGCAACTCAAATCTTAAGAGAAACACCCAGCCAACCCAATATTAATTGCTGCTACAGTAGTGAGAACTCAGGCAATGAACACCCAAGACAGAACCACGTTAGAAAAGACGGGAAAAGGCGCGCACTGCTGAGCTCTGATAATCACATAGCAAAATTCCCTGATTTGCCGGTGGTGCGGACATACGTTACCAAGCTGTCTTCTTAACTGCAAGGACACGATCTGGCGTACCGGAGGCGATGGCTGGTTACTTCGACGTCCCATCGTGGCGATGATAATGTCGCGAGTATAGTCCGAAACAAATTGTCCTGGTCTGGTTGTTCCAGACTAAAGACTACCTAGCAACACAAATACGCCTCTGAGGGAGACGAAGAAGGCTCGCTACACAATCACTGACGGAACTGAGTGATTTTAACAAGCGAAGTCACACAGTAACTCAGATACAGTCAATTTTAGCCAACACTGCTCAAGATGGACAACATAGGCCACTTGTACGCAGAACACTCAATTGCCAACTGTACTCGGAAAGTTACGTTGAAGTCGAAACTTCAGTAACTTCGTCAAACAGTTACAATTAAATGAAAGTATATTAGACAGCCAGCGGAAGGCAGGCTGTCCAGAGCAGCGAGAGCTCGGTCTCGTAACTTACTCCGACCGAAAGGCGAGAAGCAGACTCTCTCAAGAGCACCCATACAAGCCAAACACAGAACATTCCCGCGCCCACGACAGTGGCCGTGGTTAAACGTTCCAATCAGCAACTCGAAAACCGGCAGAAAATCCACTCTATTGCCGACGCACTACTATTCCACCAATGGAGAAACTGGCGCCAATTTCTGCGCCGATTTTGCTACGTCACGGAGCTATCCCCTGAGCAAGCCAATCACAGTTATGATTTTACAGAAAACGCGGGAATTTGTCCGCCAAGACTGCCTGGGAACACAAGTCATTCCCACGCCTCACTGGTAGCCTGCCAGAAAGTGTTTTCACTAAGTTTCGGCGAAGTAACGGAATCTCTAGTCCCAGCCACTCCGTCAGGCGGCTGTGGGCGTGTTGCCCCCGCTGTTCTGACAATGTCGGCGTCTGGAAAGCATCCACTCGATTCCCTCACACCCGTCGGCTTAACCCTTTCAAGATCAGCAGTACCCGCCTGTCACCGGACCACCCGGGTGACGAGTGACG
Organism: Schistocerca serialis cubense; assembly: GCF_023864345.2. Classification (NCBI taxonomy): domain Eukaryota; kingdom Metazoa; phylum Arthropoda; class Insecta; order Orthoptera; family Acrididae; genus Schistocerca; species Schistocerca serialis. The sequence continues at coordinate 455,418,991 of NC_064646.1, forward strand.
CTGCGTGGGAAGTCCGTGTGTGAAGGAATAGCAGCTTTTCACCACATGCAATTAGGGAGGAAAATCGAATTACTCAGAGTAAGATAGAAATATGAGAGGGGGCTCATGCCACCTCTCACCCCTTCTGTGTGGTTTGTTCCCCAGATTCGAGACAAGCCTATTTTCGGACTGCTGTGACTTTTCGTTGAAAAGTGGTGCTGTTTGTCTAATCCTATCTTTAATTGCCTGTACTCCTGTCATATTTATGTAGCCCCCTAGTTGGGAAGTCACGCGGGAGTTTCATGATCATCCTAAGGATTCTACCCTGGAGGCCCTGCAATCTTCGAATGTGGCAGTCTGCTACATTACCCCACACGACTGCCGCATACTCCATTACTTGCTTTATAAGGGCGAGAAACAGCGTAATACCGCAGCGTGTCGGTAGGGTTGTCTTAGGGTTCAAGATCGGGTAAAGTGTTCTCAATCTTCCATAGGTTTTACCTCTAATATCCCTTATGTGTGTGTGGCCCCCACGTGAGGCGTCTGTCGAGGTTCACCCCGAGGTACTTTGCAGTGCGGGACCATGGGTTGGGGCCTCCCATGATCCGCACCTGCTATAGGTCGATGAGGATATTTTTCCTCGTGAATATGTTTGCCTGAATTTTGCCGGCACTGTATTTAAGGCACCACTTTGTGGCCCATGTGCCTAGAGCGTCACATGCCGCCTGCAGGCGGCGGCGCATTACGTTCGCATTCGCACTTATGGCGTACAGCACGGTGTCGTCCGCGTATAATGCGAGCGAGACTCTGTTGACCTTTGGAGTGTCCGAGGTGTACAGGGAATACAGCAGTGGTCCGAGAAAAGAACCCTGCGGTACTCCCGCCTGTATGGGCCTAGTTGTGGATATGTGCGCTCCCACACGGACATTGAACGTTCGTCCACTAAGATAGAACTCGATAAGACGGACGTGTGGAGTCGGTACCCCCAGTGTGAACAGTTTGTATGGGAGGTCCTTACGCCAAACACAGTCGAAAGCCCTAGAGACATTAAGCAGCACGGCCCCTCCGTTCTGCCGATTCTCCAGGGCACTCATCGCGTCCTCTGCCAGACGTTTTGAATAGTCAGAGAGTCCCTTTAGTCAAGTGCTAGTCAGTAGTGCTAGTGTTTGTTTGCAATACAGTCCAGAGACAGGTAGTGCTATTTTCATTGTCTTCTACAAGAAGTGCCTAGCAACCACAGTTTAGTGAATAAGCAGCCGCCTTTAGTGAATTAGCAGTCTAGTTAAAGGTTGATTAACTCTCTTCAGTAAATTGATTCCTTAGGATGGATAGGATGTGTGACTGCTGTGTACGGACGCAGGAGAAGCTGGCCACTGTTCGCGAACAGCTGAGCATGTTGATGGCCACGGTCAGCCGTCTTCAGGCTGCTGCCTCAGAGTGTAGCGGCAGTGGGGAGTCTGGTGCGTCGCAAGGTACACCCCAGGTGTTACATGCTTCACCCACTGTCCCTGCTGTCGAGACATCTTCGCGTGTACTGGTCTACTACTTCGCGTGTACTATGCGAGAAGCGTTCAATGAATTCGAAAGTAAAGTTCTATGTACTGACTTGTCAGAAAATCCTAAGAAATTTTGGTCTTATGTCAAAGCGGTAAGTGGATCAAAACAAAATGTCCAGACACTCTGTGACCAAAATGGTACTGAAACAGAGGATGACAGACTAAAGGCCGAAATACTAAATGTCTTTTTCCAAAGTTGTTTCACAGAGGAAGACTGCACTGTAGTTCCTTCTCTAGATTGTCGCACAGATGACAAAATGGTAGATATCGAAATAGACGACAGAGGGATAGAGAAACAATTAAAATCGCTCAAAAGAGGAAAGGCCTCTGGACCTGATGGGATACCAGTTCAATTTTACACAGAGTACGCGAAGGAACTTGCCCCCCTTCTTGCAGCGGTGTACCGTAGGTCTCTAGAAGAGCGTAGCGTTCCAAAGGATTGGAAAAGGGCACAGGTCATCCCCGTTTTCAAGAAGGGCCGTCGAGCAGATGTGCAGAACTATGGACCTATATCTCTAACGTCGATCAGTTGTAGAATTTTGGAACACGTATTGTGTTCGAGTATAATGACTTTTCTGGAGACTAGAAATCTACTCTGTGGGAATCAGCATGGGTTTCGGTCATGTGAAACCCAGCTCGCGCTATTCGTCCACGAGACTCAGAGGACCATAGACACGGTTTCACAGGTAGATGCCGTGTTTCTTGACTTCCGCAAGGCGTTCGATACAGTTCCCCACAGTCGTTTAATGAACAAAGTAAGAGCATATGGACTATCAGACCAATTGTGTGATTGGATTGAGGAGTTCCTAGATAACAGGGCGCAGCATGTCATTCTCAATGGAGAGAAGTCTTCCGAAGTAAGAGTGATTTCAGGTGTGCCGCAGGGGAGTGTCTTGGACCGTTGCTATTCACAATATACATATATGACCTTGTGGATGACATCGGAAGTTCACTGAGGCTTTTTGCAGATGATGCTGTGGTGTATCGAGAGGTTGTAACAATGGAAAATTGTACTGAAATGCAGGAGGATCTGCAGCGAATTGACGCATGGTGCAAGGAATGGCAATTGAATCTGAATGTAAACAAGTGTAATGTGCTGCGAATACACAGAAAGATAGATCCTTTATCATTTAGCTACAAAATAGCAGGTCAGCAACTGGAAGCAGTTAATGCCATAAATTATCTGGGAGTACGCATTAGGAGTGATTTAAAATGGAATGATCATATAAATTTGATCGTCGGTAAAGCAGGTGCCAGACTGAGATTCATTGGAAGAATCCTAAGGAAATGCAATCCGAAAACAAAGGAAGTAGGTTACAGTACGCTTGTTCGCCCACTGCTTGAATACTGCTCAGCAGTGTGGGATCCGTACCAGATAGGGTTGATAGAAGATATAGAGAAGATCCAACGGAGAGCAGCGCGCTTCGTTACAGGATCATTTAGTAATCGCGAAAGCGTTACGGAGATGATAGACAAACTCCAGTGGAAGACTCTGCAGGAGAGACGCTCAGTAGCTCGGTACGGGCTTTTGTCAAAGTTTCGAGAACATACCTTCACCGAAGAGTCAAGCAGTATATTGCTCCCTCCTATGTATATCTCGCGAAGAGACCATGAGGATAAAATCAGAGAGATTAGAGCCCACACAGAGGCATACCGACAATCCTTCTTTCCACGAACAATACGAGACTGGAATAGAAGGGAGAACCGATAGAGGTACTGAAGGTACCCTCCGCCACACACCGTCAGGTGGCTTGCGGAGTATGGATGTAGATGTAGATGTAGCAGCTGTTGCTCGGTGTTGTGTCCGCGTCGGAAGCCGAATTGTTCCGGCGGGATCAGCTACTGCGCGTTTACATGCAGCATTAGCCCTTCAGAGTACAAGCGCTCGAATATCTTAGAGATTGCCGGTAAAAGGCTGATCGGCCTGTAATTCTGTGGGGGCCATGTTTCCATGCAGAGGGGAAGTTGCCGGTCTGAATAGTTTGATTGAAGATCGCGGTGATGGGGCGAATGGCTGTTTGAAGAAGCTGAAGTAGTATAGCGTTTTCCAGCTGGTCGCACCCACCGGCTTTCCTCGGGTTTAGCTGCTTCAGTTGTGCCTCGTCTGTGAATTCTTCGATGTCTGCTACTGCTTCCCCCTCGAAAAAGACTCGGAGCCGTTGCTGCACTAAACGTATGTGCTCCTCGTCAATAGGGTCCTCTACAGGTGTGAAGCTTTCAGCAAAGACATCAGCCAGGGCACTGGCCTTGGCATCAGGCTCGCAGATCACTTCACCACCGAATTGTAGGGGAGGGATGCTTTGACCTTTCCTTAAGAAGTACTTCGTCATTTGCCATGCTGACCCGTCGTTTATTTGCAGGCTAGCTATTTTCCTTTCCCATTCCCTATTTCGGTGTCCCTCCACCGCCACTTTCAGCTCTCTCCTGAGCCTGTTGAGGAGGCGCTTGGTGGCTGGACTTCTACTCACCTGCCATTCACGGAATACTCTATCTATGGCGTCTAATGGTTCTGGGGAGAGCTTGTGTGAGAAGTCTTTCATTCTTATATGTGATCTGAAGCTTTCCCGGCGAATATGCCGTATCCAAGGTTCTCAGGTGTCCAGCCGGATCCGATCGTCGAAGTTCCACGATATTTCGGCGAATAACCGTTCCGCCATCATCAGGTGGTGCTGATGCAATGATCTGTCTGAGCTGTGTCCGTGGTATTTATGTCCGCGAGGGCCCCAGTCGTACCCCGCCGCGGACGGCCGGCGGAGCGCCGCGTGGTGGGAGGGGTGGGGGTAGCTGCAGCCACGCCCGGTGGTAGGCGCAGTTCATCTCCGTCCGCCGTGGCGGAAGGATCTCACGGCCCTTCGCGCCGTTGCTCTTTGATGGTGTTTAATAATGGTTTCCAGGCCTTGCTAAGTTGAAACCCGGTGTCCCTGTTGATGAGGTTATTTTTTACGCGAATTTCTATGGCCTCCTTGTAGATACTGTCCCAGTAGGCACTTGTGGCCGTCAGGATTTTTGTCTCTTCGAATTTCGCTGTGTGTCCGGTTTCAATGCAGTGTTCTGCTAGGGCCGAATGTCTGGGTTGGCGTAAGCGGGTGTGACGTTCGTCTTCCTTGCATCGGTCCTCGACCGTGCGAACTGTTTGGCCGATGTAGGATTTGGCACAGCCCCACGGGATTTTGTATACGCCCGCTTTCTTAAGGCCGTTCCTAGGTGGTCGGAAGATTAAGGCGACACAAGATTGGCAGTCTCTCCCTGTTTTTGACGACACGTTGCCAGCAAACGGCAGAAGGGCCAGAGCTTGCTTCTCTTCTTCGGGTTGTTCTTCATCTCGGTTCTTGCTGCACTTCTGTTGTCGGAAGGCCCTTCGGATTTGGCGGTTGCCATGCCCATTCTTGCGGAACACGGTGTCCAGGTGTTTGAGTTCCGTTGGCAAGTTCTGTTCATCAGAGATTGAGTGTGCTCTATGTACCAAGGTGTTGACCATTCCATTGAGCTGCGCCGGATGGTGGCAGCTGGAGGCTGGAGGCATGTAGGTACAGATCAGTATGTGTAGGCTTGCGGTACACACTGTGAACACAGAGCGACTGCCCCGGGGCGAGAAGCCTTTCCCTCGCTTCCCCCACCACGCGCCCGCCCCCCCCCCCCCCCCCCATCGCTAACGTACATGTCGAGAAGTCCCGCCGGAAAGGGCGCAGGGCACAATGCTACTCCTGTCAAGGATTAAACCACGTTGCAAGATACTGTAAGATGCCCCCAACGTGTGTGAAATTCGCTGGGGAGCACCAAAGCAGAGACTGCCCCACACCAAATACGAACACACCCAACTGCTCCAACTGCGGGCTTTCCCACGTTGCGAGCTATGGGGGTGCGCGGTTTTTAAGAAGGCCGAAGCCAAACAGTTGAAGAATAACATACCGGCTAGGAATAACAACAAACCTGCTAGGAAAGTCGAGACTGGCGTGAGCTACTCTAGCATCACCAATCCGCGAAATGACGCACACTCAACCACAGGAGGCAAGCTCGCTGACGCGGGAAGCGTAAGTGAGGGGGCCACCGCATCAATGAGCGCAGCAAACATGAGCGAGAACGAAACGGTTACAGCCACGGAACACTCACATGCTGCGAACACCACATCGGTAAACATCGCTGAAGAACTCCGCGAGATGCGCCTACTGATGACATCACTAGCTGAACTGGTGAAATCACTACCGCAGCTGCTAGTAACTCCACTTACGACGGCTAACGAGGCCCAACAACACCCAGGAACTAACAACAACCAATGAATAGCATCGTCAATGGTTTAACAGTTTGCGCCTGGAACGCAAACGGCATACACACCCAAGTTGGGGAATTCAGGCAGTTTCTTCGAGACAAGGCAATCGATATATGTCTAGCTTCGGAAACAAAACTTAAGCCTAACATATACGTACGCGCGGTAAATTACACATGCCACCGCACAGATAGGCTAATACATGAAGGAGGCACTGCTCTATACATTAAAAACTGCATTAAGCACCATGTCGCGTAGTCGAAGCCACAGCAGTCTGAGTAAAAACATCGTCAGGCGGAACCACATTCGTTGCGGCCTACCGACCACCAGTTAAACTTCTGGATCCAGCGGACTTTGCGGCATTGTTGTCCATCCGCGGTAAAATCTTTATTGCGGGTGACATGAATGCCAAGCATGCCGAGTGGAAATCCAGAGTTACCAACGCAAGTGGGCGTCACCTGCTAACGGTAGTCCGTCGACACAACGCGGTCGCCCTGGGGCCGTATGTCCCCACCTCCTATCCTGCGAAAGGCGGCCGTCCCGACGTGCTTGACATCGCCCTGCTGAAGGGTGTGGGCAACCGCACAACGGCGACGAATCGCGCTCTCGCCGGATCACCTCCCGGCGATTTCAGACCTGGAGGTCAAAGGTGAGCTACTGCAGAGCCACCGTAGGCCACTAGGGAAAGCCAACTGGGAGCCTGCAAGGCACACTCGATGACATCCCAGACCCCACAGACATAGGTACTGATGCGGCCATCAGAAGATTTAATGCACCAACTATACAGGCTGTAGAAAATACATCTCCCAGAGGCCGACAAAGAATAAAAAAGGCGCGCTCGAGGACCAAGACATCGAAAGACTTTGCCAACGTTCGGCGGTAGCTCCGAGGATATATGGTCTCCCAAAAACGCATAAAGAAGGGATGCGATCCGTAGTCAGCAACATGGCGAATAAAACCAAACGCCCAAAAGACGCAACTGGTACTATTCAACCACAAACACTTTTCGCAACAGAGAAAACAACAGCTAGGAAATTTCGAAATAAGTTTGTGGGGTGAGCCCATCCAACCGCAAGACACAGCGGTATACTTAGGAACTACCTTAGATTACACAATGTCCTGGATCCCGCATACCCAAAAAATGACACAAAAAGCAAACGACAGATGGAACCTCATCAAACTAATAAGAGGCAGAGCAAATGGTGCAAACAACGAGACACTTATTCGTACATACAAGACGTTCCTAAGACCGATCCTCGAATATGCCGCCCCAGTGTGGATAACGAACAAGAACAACACGCTAAAACTACAAGCCCTCGAGAGGAAAATCCTCCCCATTGCAGGTCGACTCGACAGAAGAACAGACAACAACACAGTCTACCGAAGCACAAAGGTCAACCCAATAAAAGAGGTGGATCCAACTTACAGCAAAAATAGGAAGAAACCGACAAACCAACAAAACACTAACGACTGACCTACTCAATTACAAACCAACGGAATTCAACTTCCCACAATATAAATACGCGTTCCCACCTAGAACCATAAAAGAATGCATTGCCTACACCGACGATAGCAATGACAACTAGAACAGGACAAACCACACCAACTACATCAATCACCTAATAGAAGAATAACACAAGAATTGCAGAAGAACAAAGGCAGAAGACAACAACTTTCAACACAAGGACCCTTGCTAAGGTTTTTGAGAGGTTTCCCTTAGCACTTGGGCAAATGCCAGGGTCCTCACTTCCTCTCACCACACAAACAAAAGAATACGCAGAAAACAAACTGAAATTTCCCTTCTGAAGAAATAAATGGAGCCCCAACAGAACAGAACATAAGATAAGCTAAGGCTCTCCATGTGCCCGCCTTCTCCCATCCGGGGAAGGAATGGGGGAAAAAAAAAAACAACCGCGAGTCGTCGCGTGGACACCGAGCGGACAGGACCTCGCAGCGCAGCCGCCGACCGCCAGCAGCAGTAGCTCGCCCGCTACCCCCACCAGCCGGCCGCTACCAGCGCTCCGCAGCCAGTCGCCCGGCAGCGCCCGGGGAGTTCGGATGATACAGCCATCCTTGCGCAAGATTGGAAACCATCAAACATTACGTCACGCCTACAGACTGCACTCAGAGTGGCAGAGCCTTGGTTGGAGAAATGGCGTGTTAGAGTAAACGTCGACAAGTGCGAAGCCGTTCTGTTCACTAAAAGACCGAAGCAATTGCGCAAACACCGCTACTGCAGACCAACAACTCTACATGCACGTCCAATACGTTTCCGCGAGAAAGTCAAATACCTCGGTGTCTGGTTGGACCGGAAATTACTCTGAGGGGACCACATACAACACATGACCAACCGAGCTAGCGCGAGGCTCAAACAGCTCTATCCTATGCTCAACAGGCGTAGCACACTGAACAGAAGGGTGTCGAGGCCCATGCATATGACACTTATCCGACACCTGATTACGTACGCAGCTCCAGTCTGGGGATACGCTGCGCCTACACGCCTGCGCCGTCTGCAGATCATACAAAACAAAGTACTCAAAATCATAAGCAATGCTCCACGATACACACGCATCGCGGACCTTCACCGGGAATACCGACTTGAGACTCTCACGGAGGTAATGCACAAACTCACCACAAGACTATACAGAAACTCCAGACATTCGCAGAACCCGTTTATTCTGAATCTGGGGAACTACGACCACAACCATAGATGGAAACATAAAAGACCAAAAGACATACTTGTAAGGACATAACATCTATGGCCAAGCATACGCAAACATAACGGCACAGGCGAGCCCCTGTTAATCAGACGCCATTACTGGATATCCAGCTGGAATACACTGCCGAATAACTGGCACCCCACAGGGAAGCCGTACAGTACATGCAAACAAGCTCCACACATCCCCCACACAGTGAGATGATCTATGGCCGATCTCCCACTACTGTATAACGATCTTGATTGTTCCAGGAATGCAGCAGCAGCAGCCGGGACACATCGCCATCGCTTGCCATGGTAATGATGCATGATACCTATACTAACAAATCCAACCTTGCACGAGCTCTCGCAGCTAGTAAGCCACTACTGCTCTTACTACCCATCCCACTGTCGCAGAGGTTTTTTCCCACGGCACGAGCCATGGCACTTTTTTTCCCCTCTGCTCTTCAAATCGCTACCCTCACTCGCGTTTCGTCCACTATCTATCACCTGATGGACCGTGTTAATGCGTAGTCTTACCCAGACGCACGGACAACATCACAGCCCAGCATCCTGTGATCCACTTACTAGACAACTAACATGTTTACGGAGGTGACAGTAGAACTTATGGTTTGGTCACCACGTTGGTGCGGGCGTGGAGAGGCCCCATCTCTAATTTTTTATTTTTTATTTTCGACGTCTCCACTCCTAGCGAGGCAGACGAGCGAGACGCACGTATATGTTACGCTCCTGCTACTAGCAAGTTGTTGCTAAATCTACCAAGGACAAGCTCGGCTTACCATTCCAAAAAGCAAATCGTCATGTCCACGTAGGACGCATAGATTCTCTTAGGTGAGATATTCCAGGCAGCTGGAATTTAGGGCTGATAGATAGGGATTTTTGTGAACCAGGGCCCCGTTCACGTCGGGCAAACCCGCGCTCACAGAGGCTAAGGCTGCATATAAGGGCAAGAATAGAACATCCGCGGCCAGGAAACACTCCAGCAACACATCCGCAGCCACACGTGGCAAAACCACGCGGCCGCATCTGCCTTTGTTCCCGCTCACCTTACTCCGAGCGGTGACGTCACAAGACCCGACACAAAGCCGTGACACACGCATCGCGCGCCATCATGAGCTCCACAGGGCGGAGAAACAAGGCCAATTCCAGAGCCGAGAACCCAAAAACAAACTCGGCACCAACCGACGATCAGCCAACCGAAACACCAATGGCCTCACTCAAGCTGTCGAGATCGCCTGGCGGGAACAACTACATCCTGGAATCCCAGATGGCGACTAATACACCAGCGGGAAAGTCATCAATCCCGATTCGCTCACCGGCCAAAAACGAGAGTAGCGAAACCAAGAAGGGCATTCAAACAATAGTTATCCGGAACCTAGATTCCAAAGAGACACAAAAGTCTCTCCATTCTGCCCTAAAAATTTTCAACGTCGAACCATACCTAATCGACGCTACACTCCGCAGAGACAGGTCGGCGGTACTCAGGAGTACACACGAGGACATCCGAACAAGGGTACAGAAGTTCCTCACACAACATCGACCCGAAGGACGGATTGACGACAAAGATGTATGCGTGAACACCGAAACACCACCAAAGCGGCTAGGGCCCACGATGTTCGTAGTAATCAAAGATATTGACTTTGATATCACCCCCCAAGAAGTCGAAGAGGAGCTTCGCAACCAGAATTACACATTCCTCAGGGCAGTCAGGGTACGATCACGAAAGACGCAAAGGGAGGCCCCCCATGATTCGCATCATAACCAGAGACCAAGCCACGGTAGACAGACTGCTTTCAGAGCATTTCAAGCTCTACCTACGTTCATACCAAGTAGAGCCACCACACATGCCGCCACCACAGCCCATCCAATGCACGAGATGTCACAGCTTCGACCACATGGGGGACCAATGTAATCAGGGCCCCAAATGCGGAAGATGCGCCGAACCACACGCAACACACGCCTGCACAGACGAAAACACCTCGCATAAATGCGCAAACTGCGATGGAGAACACCACGCAATGGACATGAGATGCCCTAAAAGACCATCCGAGGCGAAATCCCCGGAGGAAACGGCACCAATCAGGTGCGTAGACCCTCCAGCAGCCGCCAGCCCAGACAAACCGGCAGACGAAAAATTCGTGAAGGTTGAGGATTTTCTACGAGTAATGACAACGGCACTCATCAACATCCTACCGGAAAGGAAGACGAAAATTACAGACACCATCAATGAAGTGTCAAAGAAATTCTTCTCTGTCAAAATTAACCCTGTGCCCATCAACAACAACATACACCTCCATCTACAGACTATCAACAAACAGCCACCATCCGCTGCCCAGGACAAACCACCTGTCCTCTCCCCAGCTTTCCGTAAGCCACAGGAACAGTTGCAAGACGAAAACCACGTCAAAAAAGGACAAACCCACCAACAAAACAAAACCGTCCGACTCCTAAGAACAAAATGGTCTTACACACATCCCGACCTCAAGATGGCGGGTGAAACAGCCAAGCCAGCCACGATCGGTTTTGTGAATGCCAACGGCTTCCGCCCCCAAACAACCCCTACTAGAACACCTTGTACAAAAAGAACAAATAGACATTTTTGGCGTCCTAGAAACGAAAGCCAGCAGCCTTCCACTAAAAATAAGACTATATCTGCTACAGGAAAGACAACCCAACCCAACCCAAACGAAACCAGACCAACAGGAGGGGTAGCAGTTTTCCATAATAAAAACATCCCAGCCATTAAAATCGACATCCCAAACGACTACGAGAACATACAAGCCATAGCCCTCCAAATCAAAACCCCAAAGCTCCACTTCTACGTAGTCACAATCTACACGCCACCAAGAGAACCGATCCCGACAGACTTTTTCAACTATCTGTGCAATCTAGGACAATGCCTAATCATAGGCGACCTCAACGCAAGAGCGGAATCCTTCGGCGACACGACCACGAACCGAAACGGACGAGAACTACAATCATACTTAGAGGATGAGGACACAAAACTTACAAGACTCGCCAACGCAGCACCAACCTTCATCAACCACAGGGGCTCCTCATCACCCGATCATGTCCTATGCAGCGACTCATTAATCGGCCAAATAAATCTCCCCTGGGTTGGAGACAGTGTGGGGAGCTACCACCTTCCCCTTATATTTCAAACAGCGCTCCTCTCTGCCCCACTAGCACAAAACCAGGGGCAGATAATAATTGACACCAGCAAACTAAAGATAAAAGAGTATGAAAATCAGCTGAAAACATCATTACCCACACCAGAAGACATCACGAATATTGAAAATCTAAACACATATAACGACACCATAACTCACGCCATAAGAAAAGCAGTCACAGATAACGCCCCAACGAAGATCATGAAGCCACACACCGAAAGAATCCCGCAAAGAATACTAAACACCATTAAAGACAAGAGGCAGATGTACAAACTGTTCAAGAGAACAGGCTGTATCCATTACAAACAAGAATGGAATCAATTGAGCGCCCTAGTAAAACGTCAGCTCCAAGAATATAGATCAGAAAGGTGGACACTAGCCTGCCGACACCTCAACCACACACAAGTCACTAAATTCTGGCAACCCTTCAAAAGGATTGGCGGTCTTACACACACGGCCGAGCCCCCTCTACTTTAGAAAGACACCATCACAACAAATGACAAGGAAAAGGCAGATATCTTCAAATCAGTCCTAGAAGAGACATACCAGCACCCAACGAACGCATACTTCGACGTAGACCACGAGGAACAAGTAAACAAAAACATAGCCGCAACACTCATGACACCAAACGTCCCAACAGAAGAAGAGGCCAAACTCATAAATATCATCACGCCAGAAGAAATAGAAGAATCATTACAAAAAGGTCCCAACAATGCACCAGGACTAGACAGCATAACACGACGGTAACTGCGACTAGCCCCAAGAAAACAACTAATCGACTGCCTCAGCACCCTCTACAACGCCGCTCTCAGATTACAAGCCGTGCCAAACAAATGGAAAGAGGCAAAAATCATAATGATCCTAAGGCCGGGGAAAGCCCCAAACAATCCGAAATCCTACCGACCAATAACACTACTCTCCGTAGTCGGGAAGACTTTCGAATCGATCATAAAGAAAAGAATCTTAACCTTCGCCGAAACGAAACAATTAATACCCAAAACTCAGGCTGGTTTCCGCAAACACCATGCCACGATCGACCCCATTCTAAGGGTCTGCAGCGGACTAACAGAAGGAGTAAACTTGACCAACCACGCTGCAGGCCTCTTCCTCGATATAGAAGGGGCGTTTGACAGAGTGTGGCACAAAGGACTGTACTATAAACTACATGAGCTAGGTATACCGACCCAACTGACAACACTTCTGTCAAACATACTCGATAACAGACCATCCAGAGTCTGTGTCAACGGAAGCCACTCAGAACCCTTCCACCCAGAGGCAGGCGTACCGCAGGGAGCGATTCTCTCGCCCCTCCTCTATAGCCTATACACTTCCGACATCCCGCACCCTACAGGCTGGAATGAAGGGTTAGCCCTATACGCCGACGACACGGCCTATTGGTGTCACGCGCACGATATCAATGAAATAAACAGGAAGACAAACACCTACATCAACAAACTGGAGCTGTGGCTGCGAAAATGGAGAATCAAACCAAATGCGCAGAAAACCCAGCTGATCATCTGCAACCATAAGCACTTCTCATATACAACAAATCGAGCACTACCACAAACGAATATACGACTATGGGGAGAAACAATAAAACCAAAAAATACAGCCACCTACCTAGGAACAATAATAGACAAAACCCTGACATGGACACCCCATATACAAAAAACAATAAACAATAAACAAAGCGAACAACAGATGCAACCTAATTAAACTAATAAGAGGCAGGGCAAACGGGGCAAGCAACGAGACCCTACTTCACACGTACAAAGCTTTTGTAAGACCAGTTCTAGAATACGCTCCCCAGTCTGGTTAGCTAGCAAAAATAACACCCAGAGGCTAATAGCGCTAGAGAGGAAAATTCTAAGAATAGCAGGACGGCTCAACATACGAACAAGAAACGAAACTGTATACCAAACCACCAAAGTTATCCCCATAAAACGCAGATGGATCACGCTGACAGCAAGAATTGGCAACAACAGGACAACGAACAAAACTCTAACAACAGCTCTCTTAAACTACGCGCCCACAGAATTCAATTACCCACAGTATAAACACCCAACCCCACCGAAAATGATCAAAGAGTGCATGGCAATAGAAAGCGGATCCACTCAAAACATCGCAACTGAAATACTAAAGCACTTGACAGAAGACGAAAGCCACAACTAATCAACAAAGGCAGAAGCACATCAAACATCAACACAATGACCCTTGCGGAGGTTTTCGAGAGGTTTCCCTCCTGCACTTGGGCGAATGCCAGGGTCTTAACATCCTCTCACTAGCCAAGAAAATATAAGATCATACAGGAAAAATCCCAACTGAAATAATAAATTGTGCCCCAACAGCAGTACATAAGATAAGCTAAGGCACCAAAGAACATTAGGTTCTCCATGTGCCCGTCTCCTCCCATCAGGAGCAGGAATGGAAAAAAAAAAAAAAAAAACCCTCGAGATGGGACGCCGTAGCGGAAGGGTCAAATGGCAGCGCAGCAGCGGAGACGGGCGGGCAGCAGCAGCAGCAGCGAACGGCCCGCCCGTAGCGGAGAGGGGCGTCCAGCTTCCCCCCCTCCACGTCGAGCGGCGCAGCAGCTCTGCGGCAGCAGTTGCCAACCGGCGACCATCGCGAGAGGACGGCCACGTCTCACCAAAAGAGCAGCGACATCACCCCGATCCCCAATCTGTCCTGGATTCCGGGACATAAAAAAAGCATATTTGTCGTTGTTCCACTTCTGCTGCTAACACAGCAGGGGTGAAAGCAAATTGTTGTTGTTTCACTCCGGCTTTTAACACAGCGAGAGTGACGGCAAAACTGTCGTGTCCCCCACCACAACGGTGCCGCACGGCAGTCAGATCTGCCACCCCCTCTGTAGGGAATAATCCGTGCCAGGGCCGAAGGCGCTGCCTCCGTAACCCGCGCACGCGTAGAGTGTAGGCGAGACTACCCGTGGAAACCTCGACCTTCTCAGGTCACGAAGAGGTGCCAACTAAGCGGGCACGTTTCGAACCCACGTGTGCGGCCACACACACACAAACTCTACAACGGTACCACCAGACAGGATGGCGAAGTACGGACCTGCCAGCTCCTTGGGCGACATCCCGATCTCCCCCTCGGAATCTACTCTCACAGACACAACTCACGAGACACCAGATGACCCTGACTCGCACGGCCATGGTGAATGGCAGGAGGTGCGTCGCAACAAAAAAAGGCGCAGCTCGACCGGGAGCACAGCCCACCCGACCAACATCAGGGACCCCAGACTGCTGACCCGCCAACCACAGACGCCGATCTTCCACTCTGAGACAACTACCTCCACGCGGCGAGATGCAACCTCTGCAGACACCCACCACGAGGAGAGAAGATCCACAACACGCCCAACCTTCTTCTTTCGAAACCTCCCTGACAAAACGACAAATAAAAGCCTCGCGCTCAGGATAAGGGAATTCATCAGACACCACAACGGTACTCTTGACGTTTTTAGAGACGGTAAAACCGCTAAATTCACGGCAGATAA